>NC_064638.1:706788113-709469779 GCF_023864345.2 Schistocerca serialis cubense
CAGTAATACTATGACAGCATGCACGATGCTCCATAGTCGTCGCTCAGCGATGAGCTTCTGCCGGAAATTTATTTTTTAACCGCAGCCCTCGCCCGAGCTTGGAAATCAGCGCCGTACTGATTTTCATAGACGACGCTATTGCTTGTTCTAAGTATGTCTCAACAGAGGGCTATACGTTATCTTATAAATAATAAATATTACACTAAGGTGACAAAAATCTTAAAATAGCTCGTAATATCGTGTGGAGAAAGCATGGACTCTCTGAAGTCCGTATGTACAGTATCACTTCGTCTATCACTTCTTTAGAATTTATCTTAATGTTTAACATCTATCTCTAGCACCACGCTTGAAACACATTGCCTCTAACGTCATTCTTCTTCCTTTTTCCATCATCTAATTTCAGTTCCTTACTCTGAAGGACAGTGTTACTCTGAAGGAGAGTATCAGAAGCATCTTTCAGAATTCTTTGTCAACAGCCAGTCTCAGTGTAGATTTATTGCTAAATATTTTTCCGCCAGCGTCAATTTATATGTGACGTCTCACGTAGTGATTTTATGCCATTGTCTCAGAAACCATTACATGCGGTAATCTCAGTTATATGCTGAGATGACATCGTATCGGACCTCCTTTTTCCCCGTCTAGTGCAGTTCCTCGACGTGACATGGACTCAACAAGTCGTTGGACATCCCCTCCAGAAACATAGAGCCATGTTGCCTCTATAGCTGCCCATAATAGCGAAAGTGCTGCCGGAGCAGTATTTTGTGCACGAACTGACATCTCGACTATGCGCCATAAATGTTCGATGGGATTTATGTTGGGCGATCTGGATGGCCAAATAATTCGCTCGAATTGTCCTGAATGTTCTTTAAGGCCAATTGTCCTTCATAAAAATTCCGTTGTTGTTTGGGAACATGCGTGGTTGCAAATGGTCTCCAAGTAGCCAAACGTACCCATTTCCAGTCAATGATCGGTTCAGTCGCACCAGAGGACCCAGTCCAGGCCATAGAAACACAGCCTACACCACTATGAACCCATCACCAGCTTGCGTAGTGCCTTGTTCATAACTTTGGTCCATAGCTTCGTGGGGTCTGCGTGAAACTCAAACCAAATGAAGTCGGGATTCATCTGACCAGGCCACGGTTTTCAGCCATCTAGGGTCCAACCAATATGGTCACGAATCCAGAAGAGGCTCTGTAGGCGATGTCGTGCTGTTAGCAAATGTGCGCGCACCGGTCGTTTTCTGCCATAGCTCGTTAATATCAGATTTCGGATACGTTCGTCGTACGTTCCATATTGATTTCTGGTGCTATTTCACGCAGTATTGCTTGTCTGTTATCTGTGACAACTCTACACAAACACCGCTGCTCTCGGTCGTTAAGTGAAGGCCGTCGCGCACTGTGTTGCCCCTGACGAGAGGCAACGCCTCAGGTTTGGTACTCTCGACAAACACCTGACACTGTGGATCTCGGCATATTGAATTCGTGCCTGTTCCCAAAATGGAATTTCCCATGCGTCTAGCTCCAACTACTGTTTCCCGTTTAAAATCAGTTAATTCCCGTCTTGCGGCCATAATCATGTTCTTCGTGCTACTCTATAAATACAGCAACCGGTAACCTACCCACAACCCTCCCCCCCTTTTCGCCCTCAGACACATTTCCATTACCAAACTGCATATTACCTGATACCCTAGGATATGTCCTCAAGCGATTCCTTCTTTTAGTTAAGCTGCATCATTAATTACTTATTTCTGCAATTAGATTCAGTACCTCATCACTAGTTGTTCGATCTACCCACCTAGTCTTCAGTATTCTTCTATAACACCACATTTAAAAACTTGCTTAGCTTATTATTGTGACTACCGTATTTTCATACGACGACTCGATATGATCAGAAAAATGTGGGTAATCAGATCTGAAAATAATTATTACTGATTGAAATTAATAACCTGATCTATACAAAAAATAGATACCTAAACAGAATAAAATATATACAGGACGATTCAGCTATCCTGCTGTTTTATTCAACCCGCGGCGTTATATTTGTTACGTTATTTATCTGGCCTTCGAAAACAACACCCGAGATTTTCGTATTCTCTCAGTGGCTACGCCATACTATTAGGCCTACAGAAAAAATGAGCGGAAACTTTTTGTACGGAACTTAATGTAGCTAAATTTTGTTCAAAATCGTTCAAATGGCTCTGAGCACAATGGGACTTAACAGCTGAGGTTATCAGTCCCCTAGAACTTAGAACTACATAAACTTAACTAACCTAAGGACATCACACACATTCATGCCCCAGGCAGGATTCGAACCTGCAAGACCGTAGCGGTCGCGCGGTTCCAGATTGAAGCGCCTAGAACCGCTCGGCCACTCCGGCGAGCCTAAATTTTGTACTGAGATACGTCTTCATTGGAGGTCACGGTTTTCTAGTTGTCCAAGATAAACGTACAAAAGTGACTTTCAAACGCACCTCCACCCGCACACTCATCCCTCACCAGTCAGGACATTTTGTGTGTTGTTCGTGACGCTCATTCCTATCAGTCAACAAAAGTTTTCCACTTCAGGAACTACCCTCAATATTCGACCTTTCTTCGTCTCTAATTATTGGGTTAATACGTCACCAGCATAGTCAGATATTTCGTTAGCATTATTAATTTAAACATACAGTGAGGGTAATGAAAGAAAACGATTTGTGTAAAACTAACTACGTTGATATTTGCAACCAGACTTAACCCTAACGATAACATCAGTTTCGTAGTCAGAAGGTCTGACGAAAGCGACGCTGTAATTGTTTATTTTATGCAGTTAAAATTCACGAAAACATACCCCAGTATCAAATTTATATATATTAAATTTCCGACGGAGAGATAGTGTTCGTTTTTTTCTGTAGAACTAATACTTTGCGCTTAGCGAGCGAGAGAGTGTAAAAATCTCACACGAGACTTTTGAAGGACAGACATAATATTCCGGGTTGAAAAAATCGACATCGACATGGGCAGCTGAATCACACTTTATACATTACTGGATTACTGAAAAAAGTTTACTGCGACAATGTCGAAACTTGTCGCGCTCTAATAATGTGGTACTTGACACTCTGCATAGTACACGCCTTCACGAGGTTCTTCTGTCCGCCTAGCCTGCCACATTTTTAGGCAGTACAGCTACGGATTTGACTGACTTATCCCAGCAAAGTTCACTGGTTGCTGTATGCAGAACTACTGCATGTTTCAAGAGAAAATAATTTCTCACGTACATATTTTTGGTATTTTTTTTCTCAAAAAGGATTGATAAAGTATAATTTCGTACTCGGTGCTTATCATTTATACAATGTAATCAAATATCTTAAAAGTCCAATACCCATCTAGACGGTCTTGTTTGACTTCTCGGCATTTCCAAATTCCAACGTGCTGACGTCTGCGAAATTTGTAATGATGCATTTCAAACATCTAGCAACTAGTAAAACATCATTTAAGAATAAGAAAGGGAGGAAGTTTAGGGTCTAACATCCCAGCTACGGCGTGGACAATAGATACGGACTACAATTTCAGAGAAGCCTAAAGGATTTAATGGTGCAAACTTTTACTGTATTGATTTCTTAGCAGTACTAATGGATGTATACAGGGTGTTACAAAAAGGTACGGCCAAACTTTCAGGAAACATTCCTCACACACAAATAAAGAAAAGATGTTATGTGGACATGTGTCCGGAAACGCGTAGTTTCTATGTTAGAGCTCATTTTAGTTTCGTTCTTCCACCTACGCTCAATGGAGCACGTTATCATGACTTCATACGGGATACTCTACCTGTGCTGCTAGAATATGTGCCTTTACAAGTACGACACAACATGTGGTTCATGCACGATGGAGCTCCTGCACATTTCAGTCGAAGTGTTCGTACGCTTCTCAACAACAGATTCGGTGACCGATGGATTGGTAGAGGCGGACCAATTTCATGGCCTCCACGCTCTACTGACCTCAACCCTCTTGACTTCCATTGATGGGGGCATTTGAAAGCTCTTGTCTACGCATCCCCGGTACCAAATGTAGAGAGTCTTCGTGCTCGTATTGTGGACGGCTGTGATACAATACGCCATTCTCCAGGGGTGCATCAGCGCATCAGGGATTCCATGCGACGGAGGGTGGATGCATGTATCCTCGCTAACGGAGGACATTTTGAACATTTCCTGTAACAAAGTGTTTGAAGTCCCGATGGTACGTTCTGTTGCTGTGTGTTTCCATTCCATGATTACTGTGATTTGAAGAGAAGTAATAAAATGAGCTCTAACATGGAAAATAAGCGTTTCCGGACACATGTCCACATAACATATTTTCTTTCTTTGTGTGTGAGGAATGTTTCTTGAAAGTTTGGCTGTACCTTTTTGTAACACCCTGTATATTATTAATAATGTCAAAATTCATGAAGTTACATAAAATCTGATTTCCGCACAGATTCAATGTAGTACAGCGGCCTGTGTAGCACGGACAATATATTATACGCTTCGGCATAAATACATATATACGTTTGTCGTATCTTAACTATTATCTTTTAAATAAAAGTTATGGACTTGTTCCACTTTGAAGAAGGCCTTTTTGCTTAGGAATTGTCTTTTATTTTTTGCCATGTGCTACATCGTTGCAGTTCTCCACAGTATGAATCTACGGAACAAAAATTATAGCTGTGTGTCTCTTTTTCTGTCTATTACCTGACCTCAGAGGGTCTCTGTGTAAGACGCTGTTTTCCGTTGCTGACTCAAGCAGAAGTATTGAAAGCCTGGGATTGTATGGGCGTCCAGAGTATTGGGCACTGGGAGGAAATGTAGTTTTCCAGAATTTTCTTTCCACCCTATCTCTCGAGCTATAACTATGCCTCTCAGCTTATGCAGCTTGATAAATTATGGAATATACTGGACCTGCAGTGTTCAGTAGCAGCAACTGCAGCAATATTATTCCACTGTGTTAAATTACGTGAGCTTAATCCAGTCCTAATGGGCCCGTTAACGACCGGAACGTATCCTGCAAGAAGGAAACAGTGAGGAAGTTGGTCGTAGGTTTGCAACAGGGAGAAACTGCCCTTTACAATTATTACTTCTTCCAACTTCTTTCTCAGCTTGGCGGGAAACATTTACGATTTTATATTTGGTTTTTCTAAATGTAATCATGAACGTCTCTCCGGGACAGAAATCTGTTGTAATTACAAATACACTTCATTGCCTGACTGTGTAGACTTTCACAATATGCAACAAGGAATGTTGCTACAGAACTGATTAATATAAATATATAGCGTTAATTTTTTTTAAATTTGTGGTTTGGTCTTATGGGACCAAACTGCTGAGGTCATCGGTGCCTAAGATTACACACTACTTAATCTAACTTTAACTTACGCTAAGGACGACACACACACACACACACACACACACACACACACACACACACACACGTATGCCCGAGGGAGGACTCGAACCTCCGATGGGGGAAGCTGCGCGAACC
Source organism: Schistocerca serialis cubense (assembly GCF_023864345.2). Classification (NCBI taxonomy): domain Eukaryota; kingdom Metazoa; phylum Arthropoda; class Insecta; order Orthoptera; family Acrididae; genus Schistocerca; species Schistocerca serialis. The sequence continues at coordinate 706,793,600 of NC_064638.1, forward strand.
GTGACAAGACGCCTTAGACCGAGCGGCTACCCCGCGCGGCTATGTGATGTGGCACATTGCTCGTACAGTACAGTAATAAAAAAAGAAAATACATACATAGTTTTAAACTATCTCGTAGTTGATAAATGAGACAAGTGTTTACCATAGTATAGTAAATGTTGCCAACAGAGACTTGGTGTCAGTGATGTTCCAGGTATCTTCAAGAAAAATGTACATTAGTGTTCGTGAAAATTGCACAGCGATGAAGAATTCATGCGACTGAAATCAACTTTATATCGTAGGTTGGGTACATGAAAAACACAAATTATCTCTGAGGATTCAGTAAGATATTAAGCCAACGCTTGCTGCAATCATAGCCTTGAAAAGGAGAGACTTGGGTTAACATAGTGACTGAATAACATTCTACACAGTTTATATGCTAGCCAATAAGGCGTCTAACGAGTTTGCCGGACAACCGTTAAAAGCATTTACCGACCAACAATATCAAAGATAGGATAGGTCGGCAACATGTAACACCAACGCGCAAGCCAGGTAATCTGTAGTATCGGCCATTTAGTGGCGAAGTCCTGCAGTTTTGCTGCCAAAAGTGAGTTCAATTTTCCACCTGTAACATAACATGCGACGTTGTAACTGGCCGTGCGGTTAAAGTCGCTGCAGTCTGGAACCGCAAGACCGCTACGGTCGCAGGTTCGAATCCTGCCTCGGGCGTGGATGTTTGTGATGTCCTTAGGTTAGTTAGGTTTAACTAGTTCTAAGTTCTAGGGGACTAATGACCTCAGCAGTTGATTCCCATAGTGCTCAGAGCCGTTTTTGACGTTGTAACGACAAGAAGAAGATAGGAGTCAAGTGCGTTATGTGAATATTAAGGTCGTAGCAGTTCCGTGTCCTCGCCACATGAATGTGTTTATGTGGTAGTAAATGTAATAGTGGAATGATGTAATATGTAGGTGATCCTATTTGCTTATAATACAAGGAGTGTGTGAAAAATTCGGTGAATGGTCTCGTATGTTTATCATGATGAGTCGCCCACACACACGCCCGCATCACCAGAGAGTCCGTTGCGACCAAGATAACAGAGTCTGTGGGAACCTCTGTCGTCGCAAAATGGAGCTCAAAATTGACCAACGTGTTAATGCGCTACCGGTACAATTCGGAGGCCAAGTGAAAGTCAATGGCCTGGTGTCATCGTCTTCCCCGCTTTACAAAAATGTCGGCTGACAAGTTTCAAGATTAAGACGACACTCATCGCATTTTCCGACAGCATGGGCTTCATCCATAACGAATTTCTACCCGAGGGTGAAACTGTCAACAAGGAAGTTAACAAGGGAGTTGGGAAACAACTATTTCAAGGCGTTCGGCGGGTTCGACCGGAAATGTACCGGAGTGGACAGCAGGATTTCCTCCACGACAGCGCCCGTCCGCACATGGCTTTCCACGTGCTCAACTTTCTCGCTCAACACAAAGTAACTTTCTTCAACACTCTTCTTATTCTCCAGAATTGCAATCGGCGGACATCTTTTTCTTCCCGCCTTAAATTCTCCCCGAAAGAGTTGCTCTTCGTAGATGTAGTTGATATCCAACAGCGCATGACTACCGTGCTTCTAGCAGTTCCGCAAGAAGCGGCTGTTGACAGATTCCAACCGATATCAGTAGAGTTTTGTAGCTAATGGTGATTACTTTGAATGCCAGTGAAGTTTTTCTTCTTACTATTTTTTCCTTCATTTTCTGAGAAAATTAATCGAACTTTTCAGACGCACCTCGTATGTTTTCGTACAAAAGTGTAGAGACTGTGATTTGGCTTACAACGACACTTTGTGCACGAAGGAGGCAGGCAGCTACGAAAGGAGTATATATTATTGGAAATAGTCCGTTACCTGTTTGTCGTAGCATACTATTCATTTATTCATTCTTCCATTCATCATGATTCATAGATCCAGCTGAAAATAGGAATCTTTGGGGATATAGAACAGGCAAGACAACCAACAAAAAAAGACAAGGACATCATGGACATTTAATCTATATACTATATTAACAATTGCGTAGTGCTATATATATATATATATATATATATATATATATATATATATATATATAATTTTCTTTTTTGAGTCATCAGTCTTCTGACTGGTTAGATGGGACCCGCCACGAATTTCCCTACAGTGCCAACATCTTCATCTCAGATTGGAACTTGCAACCTACGTCCTCAATTATTTGCTGGATTAATTTCAATCTCTGTCCTTCTCTACAGTTTTTGCCCTCTACAGCTCCTTCTAGTACCATGGAAGTCATTCCCTATTGTCTTAAATGATTTCCTATCATCTTGTCGCTTCTCATTGTTTTCCACATATTCTTTCCTCTCCGATTCTGCGCAGAACCTCCTCATTCCTTACCTTATCAATTCACCTAATTTTCAACATTCATCTGTTGCACAACATTTCAAATGCTTCGATTCTCTCCTGTTCCCGTTTTCCCACAGTCCATGTTTCGTTACCATACATATACCAGTACCTTGGCCACAAGCGTATCATTAGAAGCCAAAAGCAAACAAGATGATTTCCATTTCAGCGTGGAAAAAGGCAATTTTATTTAAAAATTTACCTGCGATACAAAACACTGTAATACTTATCAACTTTGCTATCGTTGATGATCTTGTTTCGTATTACATGAGTATGCGTTCAAGAGTTTTTATTTCCTGAGAGAATTTCTGTGATCAAAAGTCGAAGGCCATCTGAGGAATCACCGCTGACGAGAGAAGACTGATCCGTAGACACAGAACCTGTCAAAATCGCAGCCCGCAGACACTTAAGTTTTCACTTCATTCGTTTATGTGACAGTCAAAACGAGTATCTAGACACGAAACAACCGTGCTCAGTAGCTCCAAGAACCTAGATTTCTCCTTTTTAGAGCGTCCAGTGAAGGTCGGTCTGTATCCAATCACATAAGTAAAACCCTTAAATACTGTTCAGATGCGAACTGAGATTTATCGTGGTACCTTCCCCTCACCATATGTCGTTGTATACTAGTTCCGCTAGCATTGTGGCTATGAAAAATAAAAGTCACGGATGATTTTCACAAAATCACCTTATTTATTATAAACTCTCCCCTCGAATCAAAACACAGCTGAAATAGTTTTCAAGTTGTTTTAAAACAGTCACTGGAGTCCATTTTTCGTATTGCATTTAGTACTGCAATGTAATTTTCTTGGATGTCCTTAATTGCGTCATAACAGTAACCTTTCATTGCCGACTTCAGTTTGGGGAAGAACCAGAAGTCGGTTCGGGGCAAATTCGGCGAAAATTGGGGATGATCCAGGACCGTGATCCATTTTCTGGCCAAAAACGAGGTACAGTCTTCGTTTTGTGGGCTAGGATGTCGTCATGGACGATGACCTAGGAACCTGCCTCCGTCATGTTGGGGTCGAACTCGACGAATTCTCTACCGCAAACGCTGGGAGACTCAAAAATCTTGATGTTTCCTTAATGCTGCACTGCCATTTTCAGACTAGTGTCAGACGCGTCCTGTTACACTCGCGGCCGGGTCGCCTACTTTGGCTTTCTGCACAGGTGTTGTTGAAACTTCAAGGAACGTAACATCGCAACTCGCCAAAAGATAGCATTGCTCCTGGAATTTCACACAAGCGGTTCCAAAGAAAATGGTGCTCTTTGTGCAATGCATTGTCTGAGTCACTCTTCGTTTTGTTCAACAATATGCTTTTTCAGTACTGAACAGTTTCACAAGCCATATATCCAGTTCCTGCAATACAGCAATAGCGACCCTCACTGAGCGTATATCATGTGCAAAGGTCTTTCATAGGAGTTGCGGTCAGTATATAGCAGAATTCCTTAACTTCATCTAGTTCGTGATCACTAATTTTGATCTTAAGTTTCTCACTGTTCTCATTTTTGCTACTCTCATTACTTTCGTCTTCCTTCGATTTGATCTCAGTCCATATTCTGTACCTATTACACTGTTCATTGCATTCAACGAATCCTGTAATTCTTCTTCATTTTCGCTGAGGATAGCAATGTCATCAGCGAAACTTGTCATTCATATCCTTTCACCTTCAATTTTAGTCCGAATCTTGGACCTTTCTTTTATTCTCACCATTGTTTCCTCAGTATATAGGTTGAACAGTATGAGCGAAAGACTACATCCTCATCTTACACACTTTTTAAGCCGAGCACTTCGTTCTTGGTATTCCAGTCTTCATGTTCCTTCTTGGTTTCTGTACATATAGTATATTACCCGTCTTTCCGTATAGCTTACTCCTTCCAAATCGCATCGAATGATGCCACTGGCGGAAGATGACGCGGCGGCCTGTCGGAACTGATGGGCCCGCTAGGACCTTTGGACATATCTAACTTTTTGCAAATCACATATACCATAACGCGACAGCCTATGAAATCATCTACGACGGTCGTTCAATAAGTAATACCGCACATTTTTTTAAAAAAGCCATTAATATACATAGACAAACGTCCTTCTTGGTGCTTCACATTTGACGTTTCTTCTTTGCACCGGTGAAGTTTCGAACCCTTCTGGCAGATGGCAGAGACGTATTACAGCGTCAAAATGGCGTCTACGTTACAAGGAGCGGGCTGTTATAAAACTCTTGTATGCAGAAAAAGAAACAGTGGTGAACATCCATAAATGTTAATGCGCAGTGGCGATGTTGCAGTTGATAGGAGTATAGTTGGGTGATCGGTAAAGAAAGTTACGGCCTCAGGGATTGCAGAAACAGAAGTGCATGGTCAGCCACGGACGGGACGTCCTGTCACAGCCGCTGCTCCAGACATGCTGAATCGTGCGGACGCCATTATTCGTGCCGACCCGCGCATCACAACTCGACAATTGGCTCTACAGTTGTCGGTCAGCATTGGAAGTGCGTCTGCAATGATCAAGACTCTCGCGTGTTCAAAGAAGTGCCCACGATGGGTTCCACGTATGCTCGCAGCGGACCACAATATCAAAAGAAAAGCCATTTCATCTGAATTGTTGGAGCGTTTTGAGACCGACGGAGAGTCCATTCTGTCACGGATCGTTACGGGGGACGAAAGCTGGGTGCACCACTTTGCGCCAGAAACGTCATGCATTGAAACCATGGCTACGCCTACAGGACAAGAGCTTTTACCAGGAGAATACATGCTCTTCCACAACGTTGGCGTACGGCCATGGAACGTGATGGAGACTACGTAGAAACAAATGCGACATGGACAAGACATCTTTGCCGGGCGGAGTGGCCGGGCGGTTCTAGGAGCTACACAGTCTGAAACCGCGCGACTGCTAAGGTCGCAGGTCCGAATCCTGCCTCGGGAACGGATGTGCGTGATGTCCTTAGGTTAGTTCGGTTTAAGTAGTTCTAAGTTGTAGGGGACTGATGACCTCAGAAGTTAAGTCCCATAGTGCTCAGAGCCATTTCAACAAGACATCTTGACGTATATTGTCAACAAATTCTGACTCTTAACAGTCAATATGATGTGAGAAAAAAATGTGAGGCGTTACTTATTGAACGACCCTCGTAATTATATTCTTTGCAATCATCGTCTGTACTTAATTGGAAATTATCGCTCTGTGTCACTCACTCTTCTGTATTTATGTACTGAGACTTATTATCGACTTTATCTATTTTTAAAAAACGGGAGCTCGGGACTGAAGCAAGTTTTTGAAAATTGTTGGCCGAATCATAGCACGGTCCGTCTCCCTAGCTGAGTGATCAATATAGACGGCTGGTATGCGGAGGATTCTGCTTCGATTCCCGGTACTGCCAAGAATATTTCCTTGATGGGAAGAATGGTACGGCGTGTACTTAGACCCTTGATGCCAACTGAGGAGGTGCATGACCGAGTAGTAGTGAGTGTGCTGACTACATGTCCGAAAGATACCTCAAAACAGAGGATGACCCGACGTCCGGTTGACACGTTGCAGTGCTACAACGACGAAAATTAATATTACGACGATGTCAAACCTTATTTTCATGATTTAAAGAAGTATTCAAGAGATTAAAAATGTAATTATAATTTTATTATTTTCATTTTTGTGCTCAGTGTATCAAAGACTTTCTAGTGCACGGAATAAATTAGCATTGTTTGTACTACGAAACTATATATGATTGTTAAGGGTTAAGCATGTAATAATTCGATATAAGACATTTTGTTGAGTCTAAATTTTGTTCTCGTACTGGTCGGTACAGAAGGTAAAGTTCCTTAATCGATGCGAAGGTATAAAGGCTGTAAAAAGGAGAGAGAGAGAGAAGGTAAATACAAGTTATTCAAAACAAATATCTCTAAAGTGTAACGTCTTGTGATTTCCTATAACTAAAAATTGCATGGTCTAATCTGAGCCTGTCCTGAATAACAGCGAAGAACATTTATGTTGTCACATATTTTCTTCGTTTAATCACGGTTGTAATTCGCATGTTTCTTTTTGTTACGCAACGTATTATGAATATTTTCATTATACGCGCAAAAGTGCACACAGCTTTAATCGAACCTGCGTCTTTCGGAAACGATAACGTTTAATCAGTACAATTACGCGAATACCGCCTAAATCGCAACCGTGATCGCAAAAGTGTTTCCTGGACCAAATAATTCTTAAAAAATGTGTATTCTCCAAAGCGAGCAGCATTGCACTATCGCTGACTCGCAACAATTGAAAGAGTAAAAACAGTGCTTAAATAAAATTGCCACCTTTTAATAATTATTATTATCCCATTAAATAAGGAAATAGTAATTCAGTGGCTATCCAATCAATAAACAGAGAGGGCAATTCAGTGGCAACCTATTGAGAGGACTAGCTTATATGTGTGTGCTAATGTGTGTTTTTTCTATTTGTTTCATGCTATAATGAGCGGAAATCTACGACGACCCTAAGCACGACATTTTTGCTGTGCCATTCCATCCCAGCGGCAGCAGAACGAAGCACTACAACGTCCTTGCAAGGAGATCGTTGATATTACTTCTCATATGACAAGTTTCGGAAAATGGTATGATCAGCTTACGAAAATCGGCTTCTTACAACGTGTAATACCAAATGAAATCCCTCTCACTTAATACGTTGGCAATGCGAGTTGTGACAGTGTTTCGTGTCATCTTTGGAGAGCAGCGCTGGTGGGGTGGAGGAGCAGTTATTAACGCGCAGGCAAGTATGCTGGCAGGCAGCAGACGCGTGGCGGCTCGCGCAGACAAGCGGGTGTCGGAGCGAGCGTTAATCACGGCGCGCTGCCGTCTGACACGTGGAGTGTGCCGCGAGTGCGGGCCGCACGTGTGCTGATGGATGGCCGACGTGCCGCGCGGGATTAGTTTCACAAACACGGTTACCGGCGCCGCACCACAGCATACTGCCGCCGGCGCCGGCACGCAGCCTGTTTTCCGACGCGCTTCTGATTACCAGCCGACCGAGGCGACACACTGGTGTCGCCCCGAGGAATAATTCCACCGACGAGTTGCCGCCATTGGACGGCGTGTTTCACCCAGCAACTTCGTGATGTACGTCATTTCGATCCTCCTGCTCAATGCCACCCACTAAAACCCACCCACCCACCCACGCATACGCACACTAAAAATGAAAACTGAGGAGCTCTTACCGACCGTTGTGGCTGAGCGTTTCTAGGCGCTTCAGTCTCGAACCGCGCGACTGCTACGGTCGCAGGTTCGAATCCTGCCTCGGCCATGGCTGTGTGTGATGTCCTTAGGTTAGTTAGGTTTAAGTAGTTCTAAGTTCTAGGGGACTGATGACCTCAGATGTTAAGTCCCATATGGCTCAGAGCCATTTGAACCATTTGATGGCTCTGAGTACTATGGGACTTAACTTCTGAGGTCATCAGTCCCCTAGAACTTAGAACTACTTAAAACTAACTAACCTAAGGACATCACACTCATCCATGTACGAGGCAGGATTCGAACCTGCGACCGCAGCGGTCGCGCGGTTCCGAAGTGTAGCGCGCCTAGAACCACTCGTCCACTCCGGCCGGCCTGAACCATTTGAGAATCTCGTAATGTTTAACACGATGCAGAACAGAATGGAAAGTTTATCGAGGCCACTTTGTTTATTATATGGTCACTGGCAAAAAATAGCAATTCACGACATGTGTTTTACAGACTTTAATTTTGGAAAATAAAAAGAAATGCTCACCCGTATACCAAATTAATTTGCGTAAACTATTTTCTCTATTCGAATCATGCCCTGCGGTAAACAATCGGACGAGTTCAGGATGGATTGCGGTGGTATGTAAGGATCAGTGGTAGTTTGATAAGCACTCCGTCTTCAGGCCACGAGTGGCCTACCGGGACCATTCGACCGCCGTGTCATCCTTGGTAGCGGATGCGGATAGGAGGGGCGTGGGGTGAACACACCGCTCTCCCGCTCGTAAGATGGTATTCTTGACCTAAGCCGCTACTGTTCGGTCGAGTAGCACCTCTATTGGCATCAAGAGGCTGACTGGACCCCGAAAAATGGCAACAGCGCATGGCGGCCTGGATGGTCACCCATCCAAGTGCCGTCCACGCCCGACAGCGCTTTGCTTCAGTGACCTCACGGGAACCGGTGTAGCCACTGCGGCAAGGCCGTTGCCTAGTTTGATAAGACTGGTAAAAAAGCAAGAAAAAAACGTTTATTTCGGAAATAGCTCACCTTACCTCTCTACATAGTTTCTTTTTACAGATGCACACTTAGTCCCGCGAACCCCCAGCTTTTTCATCTCGTTAGAGAAATAGGGTCTGTCAAACTCTGCAAAATTCTCGTTGACTGCAACCATTGCTTCCTCATTTGATAAAAATTTCTTCCAGCCGTCCAAAGTTTCAAGTTAGGGAACAGGAAGAATTCACTTGGGGCTAAGTATGGTGAACAGGATGGATGAGGAACCAATTCAAAGCCAAATTAATGCACTTTCGTCATTGTTATCGTTGATACTTTGGATGGTGCATTATCCTACTGAAAATATACATTTTGCCTGCCAACCTGGGTCTCTTTTTCAAACAATGCAGTTCCAAACGATCCAACAATGAAGCATAGAAGGGTTCTGCCTTTTTCCAAGTAATTTATGACGATTATTTCTTCGGAATCCCAAAAATAAGTGCCGACCACCTTACCAGCAGACAAAATGGTCATTTCTTTCTTCGGTGCACTTTCGCCAGTCTTTATCTATTGTTGTGGCTGTTGTTTTGATTCTGGCGTGTTGTGATGTATCCATGTTTCATTAACAGTAAGAAACTGGCGCAAAAAGGCAAGGGGATTGCGATTAAACATCACTAGACATTGTGTTGAAATGCTCTGCAAGACGTGGTTTTAGTCGGCTTTGAGCAATTGTTTCACCCACTTCGCACGCGGCTTCTTCATAGTCAATTTTCCTTGCAGGATAACATGCAGTCGCTCAGTAGAGATGCCTACACTCTCAGCAACCTCAAGAATGGTATTAGGCCATCTTGTATAGCCGTATTATGGATTTTGACAATGGTTTCCTTCGTGGTGACCTCATCTGGACGGCAGGAGCGTGCTTCGTCATCAGTGCTAGTCCGATCACGTTTAATTAATTACTCCAAAAGTAAATAGTCTTCAGTGACGGCGCACAATTAGCATGAACTTCATCTAATACTGTTTAGATTTGCTCGGCAGGCCAACCTTTCAAATGAAAACGTTTAACAACAGCACGAAACTCAATTTTCTCTATTTATATTCCCAGTCGACGCACTGACTAAGTCAGACGGCTGTCAACAATGAACTGTACTTTATTTAAATTCTTTATACGATGCTTGGAATAATCGAGTTTACCAACCATGAAGGTGCAAAAACATGTTCCATTCTTTCATGAGATTTTAACAGACTTTCCTAACCTCCCTCTTATATTAGTAGTGTGATGGGAAACAGCACCTGCACTATCTACGTTTATCACTACACTACCGGTCATTAACTGCAACGTCGTGAGGGCTGGATCCAACAAACATCAAATTCGCGTATCTTAAACTACGCAAAAAACTTAGCATTTATGCGCAACCGCACAAAGGAGGTAAGAGTAGCATTTTCTGTGTTCCGTGTATAAGGAAACTTTACTCTATCTGATCAAAAGTATCAGGACACTTATTAGCCCTCATTAATATGGGGTGTGTCCATCCTACCCTTTACTTTGGCTTCAACTCTGGTGGGGACGCTTTCAGAGGGTAGTCTGAATTGTGGAGGAATAGAAGTCCATTATTCTTCATGAACCGAAACCAGAGAAGGTAGTGATGTTTGACTCTGGGGGCTGGAGCAGGAAAATAACCCAGGATGGACGGAGTAAGGAGAACGTAATAAGCAGACTAGCACAGGCAATAAGAGCATTCCTGACCAAGATAAGTCTGCTAGTATCAAACCTAGCCCTCAGTTTGAGGAAGAAATGTCTGAAAACGTACGTTTGGAGCAGAGCATTGGGTGGTAGTGAAACATGAACTATGGGAAAACCGGAAAGAGAAAGAATCGTTGCATTTGAGACGTGGTGCTACAGACGAATGTTGAAATTACGTGGACTGATAAGGTAAGGAATGAGAAGGTTCTCCGCAGAATCTACGAGGAAATGAATGTATGGAAAGCACTGACAAGAAGAAGGGACAAGATGGTAGGACATCTGTTAAGACGTCAGGGATTAACTTCCACGGTTCTAAGGGAGCTATCGAGGGTAAGACCTCAAGGACAGAGATTGTGGAATACATCCAGCAGATAAACGAGGTTGTGGTTGGGAGTCGCTACTCTGAGATGAACAGGTTCGAATAGGAGAGGAGTTCAGAAGACTGATGGCTTAAAAGAAAAGGAATAAAAAAAGGAATGGAAGGGCTTGGGGACATGAGACCACTCTCCTGCCCATTGTCAGTTTTCGTGTCCTTGCAGCCGCTAATACCCGGTCAAGTAGTTCCTCTCCTAGCTTCACGAGGTTGAGTGCTCCCTGTTACAGCCCTTTCACCAACGAATGATCTCTGTCCGGACAGGGAATAATCGATCCCAGGTCCTCCACATGGCGCGAGAATCGGGAATCTCAAAAACGTGGGTGTTGCGAATGCTACATCAACATCGATTGCTCCCGTACCATATTTATATGCACCGGGAATTGCATGGCGACGACTTTGAACGTCATGTACAGTCTGCCACTGGGCACAAGAGAAATTACGCGGCGATGAGAGATTTTTTGCATGCGTTCTGTTTAGCGACGAAGCTTCATTCACCAACAGCGATAACGTAAACCGGCATAATATGCACTATTGGGCAACGTAAAATCCACGATGGCTGCGACAAGTGGAACATCAGCGACCTTGGCGGGTTAATGTATGGTGGGGCATTATGGGAGGAAGGATAATTGCTACCCATTTCAGCAATGGCAATCTAAATGGTGCAATCTATGCTGATTTCCTACGGAATGTTCCACAGATGTTACTACAAGATGTTTCACTCCATGACAGAGTGCCGATGTACTTCGAACATGACGGATGTCCGGCACATAGCTCACGTGCGGTTGAAGCGGCATTGAATAGCATATTTCATGACAGGTGGATTGGTCGTCGAAGCACCAAACCATGGCCAGCACGTTCACCGGACCTGACGTCCACGGATTTCTTTTTGTGGGGAAAGTTGAAGAATATTTGCTTTAGTCATCCACCGACAACACCTGACAAAATGCGTCAGCCCATTGTTAATCCATGTGCGAACATTACGGAAGGCTGAGTACTCGCTGTTGAGAGGAATGTCGTTACACGTATTGCCAAATGCATTGAGGTTAACGGACATCATTTTGAGCATTTATTGCTCTAATGTGATATTTACAGGTAATCACGCTGTAGCAGCTCGCGTTCTCAGAAATGATAAGTTCACAAAGGTACATGTATCAGATTGGAACAACCGAAATAAAATGTTCAAACGTACCTACATGCTGTACTTTAATTTAAAAAACCTATCAGTTACCAACTGTTCGTCTAAAATTGTGAGCCATATGTTTGTGATTATTACAGCGTCATCTATCACATAGCGAAAAAAGTAGTCCAACTAAACCATTCATATTTCTTCACGTACTACACGAATATATAATAAAAATGGGGGTTCCTATTAAAAAAAAAAAAAAAACGCTGTTGATATCCGTTTGACTTATGGCAGCGCCATCTACCGGACCAACCATAGCGCCATCTGGTTTCCCCTTCAAGCTAGACAAGTTTCGTACTTTGTAGTTTTTTCGTTTGACGCTTATTTCGTGACATATTTGCCCCGGTCACGATCTATGGACCATCCTGTATACTGGTGTGACAGAAGTCGTGGGATAGCCACATGCACTTATACAGATGGCAGTAGTATCTCTTAGACAAGGTATAAAAGGGCAGTGCGTTGTCAGAGCCGTCATTTGCACTCAGGTGATTCATGTGAAAACGTTTCCTATTTGATTATGGTCGCACGACAGGAATTAATAGACATCTGGTGCAGCATCTCTCCACGGCTAGTGACGAAACCGTTTGGATGTTAGACGACTGGGAGACGACAGTTTGATCAGATCAGTTCCGATTTCAGTTGGGAAGAGCTGATGGTGTGGCGCAGACCCACGAAGCCATGGACCCTAGTTTCTTTATGTCCATCCTTGTGATAGGTAATGCTTGGGAATTTTGCTATTCGCTTCGTAATAAAATGAAACACCTGCAGACGTTGCTTTGATGTTATTTTATTACATCGCAAACAGTTTCGGTGACTCAGCAGCATCTTCAGGCATTGCCTGACGCTGAGGGGTATACTCGAATCGTATACACGATGCCGTCAATAGCTAACATCTATCAACTAGCTTCCGTAGAATACTGTAACAGCGATGTTGTGTCTGCAGCTATCAACTACCAACTGCCACCTACATAAGGTGCAATGATGCCACCGAACGCCTCCATGAGGTTCAGAAGCTCTGCAGACGATGAGAGTGGAGTGCAGCTGACGAGCTAGAACTGACCAGCGCAATAGTTCCAACTTTGCTCTATGAGATTCACATTCTCACTGGCCAGTCAATACGACTCTTATCTTCACCTCCAAGAACTTCGTCCAACAGAACTATCCAGTGCAGAGTGCTTGTGCGAATAAGGTGATGACAGATGAACAACTTAGTGACATATGTGTTGAAAAGGTAAATTTTTAATGCCAAACTACAATAAAACACTTCTCCCACGCTACACACTCACACACACACACACACACACACACACACACACACACACACACACACACATACACACAAATCCACATATACTTATGGAAAATATGGTGTTAGTCACGTTTGACACTACTCATGCTTTAAATAAAATTTCATTGCAGAAGTATCTGAAGAACTACAAAAGGGAACGCGTGTCTCTAATCATTGGACAAAACGTTTCAGAGATCTACTATTCACAAAATTTTAAAAGTTGCACCACACATACTTCCTTTTCTTCTAAAGCAAAATAACTTTTTAACTTTCCTTCAACTCTCTTGTCAAAATGTAAAATACACCCTATTAAAATACGGCACTCGCTGCTCTGTAAGCCACGGATACTTCAACATGGGAGACCTGCTGGAGTGTAAATATACACTATGTGATCAAAAGCATCCGTATACCCCCAAAAACAAACGTTTTTCATATTCCGTGCATTGTGCTGCCATCTATTGCCAGGTGCTCCATATCAGCGACATCAGTAGTCATTAGACTTCGCGAGACAGCATAATGGGGCGCTCCGCCAACTCACGGACTTCGAACGTGGTTGGGGTTGTTTAGGGAAGGAGACCAGACAGCCAGGTCATCGTTCTCATCGGATTAGGGAAGGATGAGGATGGAAGTCGGCCGTGCCCTTTCAAAGGAACCATCCCGGCATTTGCCTGGAGCGATTTAGGGAAATCACGGAAAACGTAAATCAGGATGACCGGACGCGGGATTGAACCGTCGTCCTCCCGAATGCGAACGTGGTCAGGTGATTGGGTGTCACTTGTGTATTACGTCTGCACGCGAGATTTTCACAATCCTAAACATCCCTAGGTCCACTGTTTCCGATGTGATGGTGAGGTGAAAACGTTAAGGGACACGCACGGTACGAAAGTGTACACTCCTACTTCGTCTATTGACTGACAGAGACCGCCGACAGTTGGAGAGGATCGTAATGTGTATTAGGCAGGTATCTATCCAAACCATCACACAGGAATTCCAAACTGCATCAGAATCCAATGCAAGTACTATGACAGTTAGGCGGCAGGTGAGAAAACTTGGATTTCGTGGACGAGCGGCCACACATCACGCCGGTAAATGCCAAACGACGTCTCGCTTGGTGTAAGGAGCGTAAGCATTAGACGATTGAACAGTGGAAAAACGTTGTGTGGTGTGACGAATCACGGTACACAATGTGGCGATCCGATGGCAGGGTGTGGGTATGGCGAATGCCCGGTGAACGTCATCTGCCAGCACGTGTAGTGCAAACAGCAAAATTCAGAGGCGTTGGTGTTGTGGTGTGGTCGTGTTTTTCATGTAGGGGGCTTGCACCCGATGTTGTTTTGCATGGCACTATCACAGTACAGGTCTACATTGACGTTTTAAGCACCTTCTTGCTTCCCACTGTTGAAGAGCAATTCGAGGATGGCGATTGCATCTTTCAGCACGATCGAGTACCAAATGCACGGCCTATGGCGGAGTGGTTACACGACAATAGCATCCCTGTAATAGACTAGCCTGCACAGAGTCCTGTCCTCAATCCTATAGAACACATTTGGCATGTTTTGGAACGCCCACTTCGCGCCAGGCTTCACCGGCCAATATCGGTACCTCTCCTCAGTTCAGCACTCCGTGAAGAATGAGCTGCCACTCCCCAAGAAACCTTACAGCACCCGATTGAACGTATGTCTGCGAGAGTGGAAGCTGGCAGCAAGGCTAAGGGTGGGCCAACACCATATTGATTCCAGCATACCGATGGAGGGCGCCACGAACTTGTAAGTCATTTTCAGCCAGGTGTCGGGATACCTTTGATCATATAGTGTAACAGTCCCCAAGAGTGTGGGAAGGCTACGACCATGTGAGATACATACTGCTGGACAGTTGGATTCGCCGACTGCACTGTCAATCACATTCTCACAGACTCATCGCTTCCCAGTAGCGAGACTGAACCAGCATTTGGGTTGCCCACTGTGACAGACTATGATTCCTGTAGAACTCTTCAGGTGAGACGAGCTCATTTAGTCGGATTCACATGTAACATCAAGCGTACGTAGGCGAGCGATTTTGCCGCCTGAAAGTAGTACAAGGTCAGGTGAATTTTTGGACGACTGAAATCTGTCGAGCACGGGGTTCAGTGTACGCCGTGGCTAGATGACCGTTCCAGGTAGGTGAGCCAGGCACAAAGACTAGTAGCGTGGCCACATGTGGATAAGTTCCATTACGGAGAGTTTTGACACGTCGATCGCTTAAGAGGACAGACAGTACTCCAAGAAATAGCGGTGTGTCAGACAAACTGTGAGAGCTTCTTACAGCTCTTTGAGAACCTACGGGTTGATTTTTGTATCGTGTACCAACTCTAGGGACTGAACGATGAGAGGAACGAACAAAAAATTCTAATGATCTTACGTCCGTAAATGCGTGATTTTCAGTCATACATTGTTACAGAGACTGTGGTCTAATACGCGGTGTAGCATGCAGACACAGTTATAGTATGGTTTCCACGTACCTCAACGAATGCGAGTACGTGCCGTAACATACTCTGTCTCACACGTTCGCATCGACCAGGTTGCATATGAACAGTGTCAAAGGCAGCATGAATACGCTGCTCCAGTTTCTCCACATCTGGACTGTGTATACACGACACCTTTTAGATGGCCCCTTAATCAGAAATTGCACGGGTTGAGATCCGGTGAACAAGCAAGCCACGCAACTGGACACCCTCGTCCGATCCATCAACCTGGGAGGACACTACTGACATGGGTCCGGACATTAACGGCGACTTCGGCTGGAGCACCATAATATAGCAGCCACATAACCCTTCGAATCAATAATGGCACTTCTTCCAGCAGGGGAGGCAACGTCACCCGCAAGAGACGCCGATAATTCTGACCCGATAGGCGATGCAGAAGGAAGACTGGTCCCGAAATACCTTCGCCAGTTATCCGCCCACACATTCCATCTGCACCGACGCTGATGATTCACTGTCACTATACCATGGGAGTTCTGCATACTATCCCACAGGTGACTGTTATGAAAGCTGAAGATACCACTCTGAACAAAGATGGCCTCATATGTGAATAGGATGGATGACACAAATCCCGGAAAGGTGGTTTCCTGGTGAAGAAACCAATGACAAAACTGATCCTGACGTTGAAAATCTGACGCTAGTAAACCCTGCAAACGCTGTGAGTGATACGGGTACTAACAATTGTCATGGAAAATGTTCCACGCGGTAGTCAGGCTTACCCTGTACTGGAAGGTCAACTTCCTGCTACTGATACGGTGGTCGCCTTCCACAATGTTAATCAGATTTTCGGATATGTCCTTCATGATTTCCTGCTTCCTGGAACGGCCGTGTCCCAGATAATCGGCGATACACTGTTGCAAACATTGAATGCTATGGTTGTTGTCGACGGGGCTAGGTCTCCTCATACAAGCTTGTTCAAAGTGGTTCAAATGGCTCTTAGCACTATGGGACTTATCATCTGAGGTCATCAGTTCCCTAGAACTTAGAACTACTTAAACCTAACTGGCTTAAGGACATCACACACATCCATACCCGAGGCTGGATTCGAACCTGCCACGGTAGCAGTTGCGCGGTTCCGGACTGAAGCGCCTAGAACCGCTCGGCCACAACGGCCGGCATACAACCTTGTTGCTTGCTGCCCACTGCCATTTCCCTTTCGTAAGAAAACACCATGTCGGCAAGCTCTCGTTTCCGTGCACCATGCTGTATCACATCCACTACAAGGTGAGCCGGAAACGGAAGTGAATCGGACACAACGCTACCAATTACTATAGCAGATAAGGGCTCTAAAGCATGACGTATGAGGAACAGTACCACCCTCTAGGAGGATACCATACATCTGTAACTACGGCTGCATGATACAGCGCGTATTAGACCGCAGTGCCGCGCGGGATTAGCCGAACGGTCTAGGGCGCTGCAGTCATGGACTGTGCGGCTGAACCCGGCGGAAGTTCGAGTCCTCCCTCGGGCATGGGTGTGTGTGTTTGTCCTTAGGATAATTTAGGTTAAGTAGTGTGTAAGCTTAGGGACTGATGACCTTAGCAGTTAAGTCCCATAAGATTCCACACACATTTGAACATTTTTTTAGACCACAGTCTCTGTAAAAAAGTGTAACTGAATAAATGGTCTCTACCATGGAAACCATGCATTTCCAGATAAAATTTCTCATCGATCAATCCCTAGAGTTTCTACATGATAGAAAAAGCACCCTGTATAATAATTTACTATCGTATGTTAATGCGAATCTGATTACATCGGCGATCCCAAAAAATGAAGCGCATCCAATGATGCAACAATAATTTCAATGGCCTTAAAACAAAAAAGTTAATAATTTACAGTGACTGAATATTTCCGCAATGACTCTCTGAATTAACAACTTTTAAATACTTCATGCACACGATATCTCAGATGACAGCATTGCATGACAGCTGTCATTCTTCAGAACTATTCATCAGTATCTATTTGATACATTAACTTATGACGTATTTTATATCTTTTTTATTACACAAATGTTTGTCAGAAAATCGTTTTCTCCTGAGTTACATGTAACTGAATGCAGCATGAATATCTTATATTTTGTTATACTTGTGTATTTATTTAATGAACTGTTTTGCCAGTAACTATATTCAGATGTTGATTGCAAGTGCTATTAAAGAACTGTGCTAATTTCAAAGTGGTCAGTCGTATGTGTTAGAGAACAACACAGTTGAAAAGTGAACCAAAAGACGCTTCTGTCAAGGAGGAATAAATAAATGTTTGACAATATTTAACGAAAATTCGTTGCCATTTAATCCGTGTGCAGTTACACAAGAGTACTAGCTTATTTCTTTATGAACAAACCTTTATTTGTAATTATTGTTAAATATCTGAGTGTGATTTAATATTTATAACATTTCTTTATTTAAATATTGTTGTAATATATTAATTTAGTCTAGGAAACGAACAAGTTGAGTGAAATCATGCGTAAAGACCTTGAGAACGTATTTTTGGCGGGGACACCCTTCAGCCAATGGAAATCAGGCGGCAGTGGAACACCGAGGCAAGTTGAAACCGGGACTTTCTCAGTGAAGAGCTCTGACACTTTTGCACTACTTCTTGAACGAGGCAGCCTTGCCTGTGGTAATGAGTGGTATTCGGTCATAGAGATATTTGATTCTGGGCGCTGAACGGCCGCTATCGTACCTTAACTTCTGAAAGGGTTTTATATTTCGAGAGGTCTGAATGTGCTCCAGAGTAGGGCTCTCACTTTTTCGGCATGTATTACATAATTAAGGAGGAAAAACTTTGTGTTCTGCCTTTCGGCAGATCTTGTCATGCGGAAAGCTACATCAGAGAGGTCCACCGCATGAGCGTCTAGGGATGTGATTCCAGTGGTGGTTTCCCGTTGCCTTTCGCTGATGATGAGGACAACACAACACCAAGTCCGTGAGCGCAGAAAATCTCCGACCCTGCCGGGAATTGAACCCGTGCCCCTTGCCTTTGACAGAACGCCGCGCTGACCACTCAGCTATCGGGACGGACAACTAAGGAAAGACAGAGTGTGAATTACTATTCCTTGTATCACAGGTGATAATTTGTCTGTCATGATGTTGAAGTCTGAACTGTTTGGAGCTGGCGAATATTTCCTGCATTGTGATTACGACATAAACTTAATTTTCGTATATCTTTAATGACTATTTAGGTTGAGGATATTGTTATATTCTCGTAACATTCTCAACATAACTTCATTGCATTTGATAAGGATATTTGCTGTCTACATTTTAAATGAATATGGTAGGACCATTTCCCATTTATTTGAGATGTCGTTCCTTAAGAGGGGTAGGACGTCAAACGGGCCGACTTGGAGCAGGAGAGGCATCACAAGACATTTTAATTTCCAGTGTCTATACTTTTACAAATAAATTCATAAAACTTTGTCAGCATGACCAGGAAGGATTCAGGATTCATACTCATTGCAGTGGAAGTTCGAAAACATAACAAAATAATTTTTTTTACGTGTGAAATTTCATCATTTTTTCACTTATCAATGGCTGCATTTGCTGCTATAGGTACACTTTTCTTCATAAGTTAGAGAGATTCTTCTATGAATTTCGCACAGCATACATACCATACTTACAGGTGTATGCAACTCTAGAATTTATTTAATTTATGAAAAAAACGAATGATCTATTGTATTTTAAACTTCATATTTAGAAAAAACTCAAATTTTGTAGTTAATTACCTCAATTTTTATCACAGTTTCTAATAGATTTCGAAAATTCTAGAGTTTCATACACCTTTAAGTATGGTTTGCATGCTGTGCAAAATTCATCGAACCATCTCTCTTACTTATGAAGAAAAATGTGCCTATAGCAACAAATGCTGCCATTAGTAAGTGAAAAAAATTATGAAATTTCACATGTAAAAAAAAAAATTACTTCGTTATGTTTTCGAACTTCCACTGCTATGAGTGTGAATTCTGAATCCTTTCTGGTCATGCTGACAAAGTTTTGTGAATTTATTTGTAAAAGTATAGACAGTGGACATTAAAATGTCCTGTGGTGCCTCTCCTGCTCCAAGTCGGCCCGTTTGACGCCCTACCCCCCTTAAATAAATATTATTCAACAAAATTCTCTGTCGTCTGCATCAATTACAAACGTTAGAATAGAACACAAGTTATGAAAGTACTAATTTAGCTTTTTGTATTTATGTGTATTTTATTAACTTGCAATTCCAGCCAATGCATAGACTATTTGACGGCAGGATCGCAGCTACAGGTATTTGTTTGCAGTGAATTATTAGTGTGGCATGAAAGTAGGCGCTGTGCGGCTCGAGTCTATGACTACATTGAGCTATTCTTTTTAAACAGAGCTGAGCATAGCCCAAGTACCTAAAGTACGAGCAACCTTAGGTAAAGACTTAACTGTTGTGCTAATATGGGATGAAGTTTAGAATAGCAGCTAGGATAGCAGTAACCGTCACGTTCCGTCGCCCACACAAGATTCCCAGCATAAAGACAATTTTTTTTCTGGAGCTATAGCACTTTATTTTCTGTCACTTTATCTGCCAGTAACAACTGTTGTTGAGCACTAAGAGAATCGAAGCAGAGAAGATCTTTTTATTTCAGTGTCACCTCATTTGTTTAATGTTTTCCCGATTGTATACGGTTTCACATCGCCCACAGTAAATCGCCAAGTAGACGAATCTTAAAGACAAATTTTGGAAACACTAGTAAAATTATATTACTTATTGTATTTCGAATACACAGTAACAGGATTATGGTGCTTAGATAAATTGCAAATATGGTGATTGACGCGATGATTTTCATGAATTCCGAGTTTTCTCAGAATTGCAGGTCAAATTTTCCTCTTCAAAAACACAATACGTTTAGTGCACTCACGTCTCAGTCATCTACTGAAAAGATCGTTGTGTCTGGCCTATAAATGAGGTTACTGTATTCCGAAATTCATGGCTTGTTATTCATTGTGTACCACATTGGTGCTACCGAGACTTGCACTGCAGAATCGATGAAATTTGTTATTCAGAAATGCATAGAGGTACATTATTCTGCCACTCTTATGAATATCGATCAGTGAGAATACTGACCTAACCATAATACGTTATGCAATATTCATTTTTGTTTCCAAAGAAGAACATCCGTTGGCTGCAGTGTTCAGAAGTATGTTACTCGAACATTTTTAAACTAGCAAAATCTACAGTAATCGTGTTTTACACATAGCATCTCCCATAAGACTACCATAGCTGTCCTCCATAGTGAATGAAGGCTTTAATCCTGAGATACCTCTAGATGGAAAGCGGTTCACTATTTATGTACGATCATTACTCGTAACTTTGTTTCATTTACTTGCAATTTTTAACCAAAAATGCACTTCTCTTTCGTATATTTAACATTTTACGCTATTGTTGCAAATATCTTAAGTCCAGCTATTGATGCTGATGCATTACATTTAGCTACATATTATGTCATTTATACAAAGTACTTTTTTACTTTCACACTGATTTTTTACAACAAGTGTAAGTAACAGCGTATATAACTCTATTATATGTTGTTGCCCGCAGGAAGCGGATTAAGCTATTTACTAACATCGATCTCGAATGCTGTATTCAGTTTTACATACTATATTTAAATTTTCAAGCAACCATTGTTACACTTCGTGTACGTGAAACACAACACGTTTTAAATTATTTCACGTGTATGCGATACACGAAATTCCACTGCACCACTTTCGTCGAAAGCAACTGTTAATCGGTGGACGCATATCAGCTCTCTGCAGCAGTGTAGTAGAGAGACAGGTTTCGATAATAGCCGTCAGCATCGCTGCTTTAACCTGGATTTTCATAGAACAAATGCTTTAATCGCGTAGGCAATCATCACTGCTGCAGCGGGAAGCTTGACCTATTTATCACGAACGGGTACTCTCAGTGGTTTAGAGACCCGTGCATGTCTTATAATATCAGACTCGTAACCAAATATGCCAAATCAGAAAAGCTAGTCCTCATCACGAGAAACTCTCAATACACTCGTATTCATTGATGTGGGAACATTTCAGAAGGTCATACTAAACTCGGATTTGAAGAAAATCCCTCTAACCCCTGTACGGATTTCAGAAAAGCTGCATCCAAACTACAGAGCAGTTCGTAAAATCTTCGAAAAGTCTCTATCTTCGAAAAGTCTCAACTATTACGAAAATTTGCTGCACTGCAGATACAGCATGTGAAACAGTTTGCTTCACCACAGGTCAGCACATGAAATTACTCTATGGACTGAAGCTGATATCGGATAACTACTCATCTGACAGTTCATCTCATCGTCATGGAAAAGACACATCCCATAATAATAGTAAAATAATACACCACTACGTTAGGAATTGTTAAAAAGACAGCAGCGTTTTGTACCATTGCTCATATCAGGGCATTATCAGTTTTGCAGATGACCATTGATTTAAAAAATCGCACTGGCTTGTGCTCATTACTCTTCAGTAAACAAAGGAACTTCTGAAGAGGGTAGCTGCCATACGTGAAGAATTAGACCTGATGTCGAAGGAAGCAACATTAGGGCTCAACGTCCCGTCGGCATCGATGTCATCAGAGACAGAGGACAAGGTCTAATTGTTTCATGGATGCCGAAGGAAATCGGCTGTGTCGTCATTAAGGAACCATCCGGACATTTGGAACGGTTTAGAGAAATAGAGAAATCATGGAAAACGTGATTCCTTATGGCCGCACGCGCATCCCCCCGAATAGGATTTTAGTGTGCTAACCACTGCACCACCTAGCTCTCTACCTGATGTCGAGTTATGGTGTCCATCAGTCAGCAGAAAGGTGATCCGTCAGTTACGTAATTTCATTGACTATCTGTCTTTTCATATGGCAAAGAAGGTTAGAGGCTCTGCTCTCTATTATTGGTTTTGAAGCCAAAATTCATATTGCTGCTCCGGCTATTGAAACTATGACCAAAACTTGTAAAATCTGAACCACTGACTTCAAATCCTATTATTTCAGAAAAATATAGGAAAAAGTGTAAGTAAATGTGTGCAGTTCCATAGTCAGTTCCCCATTCTTAACAGAAGCTGAAATGTAACGTTTATGGCACTTCTAGCTCACCCTGACAAAATTAATCACCGAAAAAATAATTTTCCTTAAGATTTATTTGCAGCAATATTAGAGAATTTAATATCAAATATTTTACGCTAGTTAAAAATATCACCACATTCGTCAGGTGTGTGTCTTCTAACGTTATTATAATGAAATCATCTTAATTTATTTTGAATCTGTTATTGTGTAACTGAGTGATTGTCAGTGCTGATGCTATCCGACTTCGAGTGTTGATTCGTCACTTTATTTTCTGTGTCTTGTTTCCAACTGTAGTTGATCAACGACAGTTCTTCTCTTGTATTGTTTTATGAGGGATACGATTATTATCAGTGATACCGTCGAGACACTGTCAAGGGACTGGTAGTCGATCTACTTCAATTGATACCTTGGAAACTGCAGGTAAATGGCAGACGAGAGAGGAACTTGGATATGACCAGTGAACGATATAGCTGAAAACGAGTGTTTCGTATGCAAAGCTTAGGTATTATGGGATTAAGCAGTGGACCATATATGGAGACTATCAATGCTTCAGTATCAAATAGCGAACAGGAGAGTTTGCGAGCTCAAGTATTCACAGTACCAAGTGGAAGTTGAAATGGATAGATCATGTTCTGAATATTATTCGAAAGGATACGACAGTGAATGAAAAAGAAATCCTACCCAGCTTATGACAACATTTTAGTCACAAGAACGGAAGTTACTGAGAAGTAAGTGGAATAAAGATAAATAAACTTTCGCGTTGTATTATTTAATAGCGTCATACATCTTGCAATTATGCTTATTCCTTGGTTACTGTGTGATGTTGGGTAAATCGCAATATCTGAGGATTTTCCATAAACAAAATCTGTAAACAGATCAACAAAAACTCTGTCTTTGTTAAAGGACTAAGCTGTACTTAAAATGTTTAACAGCTAAACCAGTGTTCGATTTTATAACCCATCGCCAGTGGCATATTTTGTCTTTCTCTATCAATGACATGCATTTTAGTTATAAAAGCATTGTGGTGTTCAACTTGATGTTCATCTCACTGTACACAGATTATCGTGTATGTTACTGCAGTCAGTTCTTAGGCAGTGACATTTCTCTGTCATATTTGATATAACTGTCATATAAATGTAAGCATGGAACTGACAAGCCATTATATGACAGTTATGACGAATGTGACCAAGAAATATCATTGGCTAGGTATCGACAGCAGTAAAGTATACGGCAACCTGTACATTGTGAGACACACGTGTCATTGATATAGATATACTTAATATACCACTGACGACGTGTTACCCTGCCGAATATGGCTTTGGTTCTTAAACAATTTAAGCGAAGTTCTTGAGTTTAGATGTCCTTTTAACAAACGTTTACAAGATGCGGAACACCAAACACTGAAGATCCTTTTTTTTAAATTCTGTAAATGATATTGGGAAAAGATATTCAGTATTGCTTAACATTCCTAATTTCACGGGAGACTATTTCATGTATAAGACAGTCACCCCTAAGATGAGAAAACAAATGTGTGTAAGAGTACACCTGACGGGTTCACTGTGACCGTTTAATTTGGATAAAGTTAAGTTGAGTGCGGGTGACCAAAGAATTCCAGTAGTGTTCGTGGGATACCTGTAGGCTATCTTGAAAATAGTATCACAAGAGGTAGAACACATCATCAGACGCCACACGTGACAACCCTTGCAGAGATCTGAGTTGAGCGGAGATAAAGACGGTCTGAGAGGTGAGCTCTCGCTTTACATCACTAAAATCATACACTACTTACCATTCAAATTGCTACACCACGAAGATGACGTGCTACAGACGCGAAATATAACCGACAGAAAGAAGATGCTGTGATATGCAAATGATTAGCTTTTCAGAGAATTGACACAAGGTTGGCGCTGTTAGCGACACCTACAACGTGCTGACATGAGGAAAGTTTCCAACCGATTTCTCAGACACAAACAACAGTTGACCGGCGTTGCCTGGTGAAACGTTGTTGTGATGCCTCGTGTAAGGAGGAGAAATGCGTACCATCACGTTTCCAACTTTGGTAAAGGTCGGACTGTAGCCTATCGCGATTGCGGTTTATCGTATCGCGGCATTGCTGCTCGCGTTGGTCGATATCCAATGACTGTTAGCAGAATATGGAATCGGTTGGTTCAGGAGGGTAATACGGAACGCCGTACTGGATCCCAATGGTTCAAATGGCTCTGAGCACTATGGGACTCAACTGCTGAGGTCATTAGTCCCCTAGAACTTAGAACTAGTTAAACCTAACTAACCTAAGGACATCACAAACATCCATGCCCGAGGCAGGATTCGAACCTGCGACCGTAGCGGTCTCGCGGTTCCAGACTGCAGCGCCTTTAACCGCACGGCCACTTCGGCCGGCACTGGATCCCAACGGCCTCGTATCACTAGCAGTCGAGAAGACAGGCATCTTATCCGCATGACTGTAACGGATCGTGCAGCCATGTCTCGATCCCTGAGTCAACAGATGGGGACATTTGCAAGACAACAACCATCTGCACGTACAGTTCGACGACGTTTGCAGCAGCAAGGACTATCAGTTCGGAGACCATGGCTGCGGTTACCCTTGACGCTGCATCACAGACAGGAGCGCCTGCGATGGTGTACTCAACGACGAACCTGGGTGCACGAATGGCAAAACGTCATTTTTTCGGATGAATCCAGGTTCTGTTTACAGCATCATGATGATCGTATCCGTGTTTGGCGACATCGCGGTGAACGCACATTGGAGGCGTGTATTCGTCATCGCCATTCTGGCGTATCACCTGGCGTGATGGTATGAGGTGCAATTGGTTACACGTTTCGGTCACCTCTTATTCGCACTGACGGCACTTTGAACAGTGGACGTTACATTTCAGATGTGTTACGACCTGTGGCTCTACCCTTCATTCGGTCCCTGCGAAACCCTACATTTCAGCAGGATAATGCACGACCGCATGTTGCAGGTCATGTACGGGCCTTTCTGGATACAGAAAATGTTCGACTGCTGCCCTGGAGCTCTCTCACCAATTGAAAACGTCTGGTCAGTGGTGGCCTAGCAACTGGCTCGCCACAATATGCCAGTCAGAACTCTTAGTGAACTGTGGTGTCTTGTTGAAGCTGCATGGGCAGCTGTACCTGTACACGCCATTCAAACTCTGACTCAATGCCCGGACACAGGCCATTACTACGGCCAGAGGTGGTTGTTCTGGGTACTGATTTCTCAGGATCTATGCACCCAAATTGCGTGAAAATTTTATCACATGTTAGTTCTAGCATATTTGTCCAAAGAATACCCGTTTATCATTTCTTCTCGGCGTAGCAATTTTAATGGCCAATAGTGTATATGACGGTGCCTTGGAGTCCGTCGAATGCACGCTACAGGGCGTCTGGCTCGGAGATGTCCTTGGCGTAACCGATTTTTAACAGTTCGTTGTGTCACTGAAGTTCGTCTGCTGCTCAAATTGCTGCTGCAGAGGTAGTACGATGCGCCAGGGCCATAGGCCGAATACGACGCGCTTCTCTCGGTAGCACCACTTGGTCGTCCAGAGACCGGTCTTCTTGCGACCGTACATCCTCGTGATCACCGCTGCCAGAAATCATGTACAGTGGCTACATATCCGCCAAGTATTTTAGTAATATCACAGAAGGAACACCCAGCTTCTCGTAGCCCTATTACACTCCTGGAAATTGAAATAAGAACACCGTGAATTCATTGTCCCAGGAAGGGGAAACTTTATTGACACATTCCTGGGGTCAGATACATCACATGATCACACTGACAGAACCACAGGCACATAGACACACGCATCAGAGCATGCACAATGTCGGCACTAGTACAGTGTATATCCACCTTTCGCAGCAATGCAGGCTGCTATTCTCCCATGGAGACGATCGTAGAGATGCTGGATGTAGTCCTGTGGAACGGCTTGCCATGCCATTTCCACCTGGCGCCTCAGTTGGACCAGCGTTCGTGCTGGACGTGCAGACCGCGTGAGACGACGCTTCATCCAGTCCCAAAGATGCTCAATGGGGGGGAAAGATCCGGAGATCTTGCTGGCCAGGGTAGTTGACTTACACCTTCTAGAGCACGTTGGGTGGCACGGGATACATACGGACGTGCATTGTCCTGTTGGAACAGCACGTTCCCTTGCCGGTCTAGGAATGGTAGAACGATGGGTTCGATGACAGTTTGGATGTACCGTGCACTATTCAGTGTCCCCTCGACGATCACCAGTGGTGTACGGCCAGTGTAGGAGATCGCTCCCCACACCATGATGCCGGGTGTTGGCCCTGTGTGCCTCGGTCGTATGCAGTCCTGATTGTGGCGCTCACCTGCACGGCGCCAAACACGCATACGACCATCATTGGCACCAAGGCAGAAGCGACTCTCATCGCTGAAGACGACACGTCTCCATTCGTCCCTCCATTCACGCCTGTCGCGACACCACTGGAGGCGGGCTGCACGATGTTGGGGCGTGAGCGGAAGACGGCCTAACGGTGTGCGGGACCGTAGCCCAGCTTCATGGAGACGGTTGCGAATGGTCCTCGCCTATACCCCAGGAGCAACAGTGTCCCTAATTTGCTGGGAAGTGGCGGTGCGGTCCCCTACGGCACTGCGTAGGATCCTACGGTCTTGGCGTGCATCCGTGCGTCGCTGCGGTCCGGTCCCAGGTCGACGGGCACGTGCACCTTCCGCCGACCACTGGCGACAACATCGATGTACTGTGGAGACGTCACGCCCCACGTGTTGAGCAATTCGGCGGTACGTCCACCCGGCCTCCCGCATGCCCACTATACGCCCTCGCTCAAAGTCCGTCAACTGCACATACGGTTCACGTCCACGCTGTCGCGGCATGCTACCAGTGTTAAAGACTGCGATGGAGCTCCGTATGCCACGGCAAACTGGCTGACATTGACGGCGGCGGTGCACAAATGCTGCGCAGCTAGCGCCATTCGACGGCCAACAGCGCGGTTCCTGGTGTGTCCGCTGTGCCGTGCGTGTGATCATTGCTTGTACAGCCCTCTCGCAGTGTCCGGAGCAAGTATGGTGGGTCTGACACACCGGTGTCAATGTGTTCTTTTTTCCATTTCCAGGAGTGTATATGACCTCGCTGGAATTTAGTGGAGTGGTGATAAAGGCGTCTTTGTTGTTTAAGGGCATTCTTGACTAACATCAACTCACCACGTCGAATCTCATAGCTAATTAACACTCTCTACTATTACAGCGTGTGCTTAAAGGAAACCTGATTTTCATCCTCATAGTGGTGCTATTAGTGCCACTCTTATGCGACTGCCCCGAAATTCGAACAGACGACATCTTGGAAATGTAGAAAGACGCGTACCAACTTTCGTTTATGTGGCACAACTCCTTTTGGAGTTAGCGATTTTTTTCCGTCAGTGTGTTTCACTTTTTGTTAACAGCAATATGCACAAATGAGGAGAATTTTTGTAATGTTAGGTATGAATTGTAATACCTTCGTTTTCTTTCTTTAGTATGTGGTGTATGTATAGAACGAATTTAGATTAATTTGCAGGTATTTCCTTTAGTTTTACATTAAACTTTCAAACATTCATTTCATTTTCTTTTAATGTAAATATAGAAAATAAATTTTGTTCGTTTCGCAGACTTTTTTGTAGCATTTCTTTGGTAATCTTAAGTAAAGCAGACGGTTACTGAATGAAATATAAAAGCAAAAATAATAGTTCTTGTTGTGAAACTATGATTAATTATATGTTTATAATACGTTATTATTATTTAATTTGGATTGAGTCGCACACTGTGGGGTGTTTCGCGTTTAATAAAGCAGGAAAATTTATGTGCATAAATCATAGGTAATTAGATAGTAGGTGAGGATATGAGAGTAGAGGGATAAGTGATTATTTATAGCACCATAATGTTATGGTTCTCCACCTGTATAAGATTTCACCATATACGAGACTTGATCCTCTGGCGACATCTGCGTTAAACACACCGGCTTACGGATCTTTCCGCAAAGTGCAGCAATCAACTTAATTCTCAGCCGGTTGAATGAAAGACGGTGAGGTAATGTCCTGAGTAAATACTGTACCTCCTAAGTTGTTGCGGATGTGGCTGACCTGCATGCAACCTAGAGCAAGTGACATGTTACGGCACCCTCAGTATACGGTGAAGCATGTACACCTACTTATTGTAGAGCGAGTGCCCAAAAAGATCGTGGAGAACTGTAAGACAAGGGGATCTAGTGACTTCAGTCGTTCATTGCTAATACGAACACAAGTTCTTCTTTCTAATTGGTAATTTTTTCTGAGATTTTTTTGGCTCTGGCTTCTCAAGGTTTTCCATTCTGCAACCAGTCTACTAATTAGAGAGCGAAGAAGTATCCCGAGATGAAAGGTATCCTCTCGTCACTGGGGCGAAAAATTTCGCCTGAAGACGGAAAAAGAAGCAAAGACAGACAAAGTGAAGGAAACTGAAACAACTGCAATCAACCAAATGCTTTCTCTGGGCACGCCATTCTCTTATTGTCATAGGTCTAATGGTTGCTTCCTTGCAGGAAACTGTGAGCTTTATACCTCTTTCGGATACTGCTTGGGTCTCACTTGTCGGAAGGACGTTAAATAATGATAACCTTTACAATTTAGTCCTTGGAGTGATGGAATTTTGAATGTGAGAGGAATGAAAATTCTGATGAGAGAGGTTTATGGGGATCAGACAGCTGTAGTATTACTTAGTGAAGTCATAGGACAAAGTGTTTTTGTCTGATGTGGATTCTTCGTCGACGCAAGAGTAAAGTGTAGACTGAATTACTGCAAGAAACAAAATTAATTTTCATACTACTGCAAAACAGGTGTAACTGTTCCGCTATATTTTGACATAACATTTTTTTTTCTTCAGAGTTATCAAATACGTTACAATATTACTGAAGGGCACAAAGATCTACGCCCTCCGCAATAAGTAAACACAAGCAGGGGCAAGAGTCACTAACATTAGGAAAAACGCCGGTCACCATCCCAAAGCCGCACGGGCAAATTGAAACAGAAACCTTTTATGCTATTATATAACCTTTTACAGGAGACTACTAAATAGCACTATAATGATATGCATTGAAGTGACGAAGTAACTGGTACAGGCATGCGTATTCAAATACAGAGATATGTAAACAGGCAGAATATGGCGCTACGGTCGGCAACGCCTATATAAGACAATAAGAGTCTGGCGCAGTTGTTAAATCGGTTACTACTGCTGCAATGGCAGTTTATAAAGATTTAAGTCAGTTTGAACGTGGTGCTATAGTCGGCGCACAAGCGATGGGACACAGCAACTTCGAGGTAGCGATGAAGTGGGGATTTTCCCGTACGACCATTTCACGAGTTTATCATGAATATCAGGAATCCAGTAAAACATCAATTCTCTGAGATCGCTGCGGCCGGAGAAAGATGGTGCAAGAACGGAACCAACGGCGACTGAAGAGAATCGTTCAACGTGATAGAAGTGAAACCCTTCCGCAAATTGTTGCAGATTTCAATGCTGGGCCATCAAAAAGTGTCAGCTTTTTAACCATTCAACGAAATATCATCGATATGGGCTTCCGGAGCCGAAGGCCAACTCGTGTACCCTTGATGACTGCACGACACAAAACTTTACACCTCGCCTGGACCCGTCAACACCGACTCTGGACTGTTGCACATGTTGCCTGGTCGGACAAGTCTCGTTTCAAATTGTATCGAGCGGCTGGACATGTACAGCTGTGTAGACAGCCTCATAAGTCCATGGACCCTGCATTTCAGCAGGGGACTGTTCAAGCTGGTGGAGGCTCTGTAGTGGTATGGGGCGTATGCAGTTGGAGTGATATGCGACACCTGATACGTCTAGATACGACTCTGACGTGATACGTGCTTAAGCATCCTGTCTGGTCACCTGCATCCAATCATGTCCATTGTACATTCCGACGGACCAATTCCAGCATGACAATGCGACACCCCACACGTCCAGAATTGCTACAGAGAGGTTCCAGGAACACTCTTCTGAGTTTAAACACCTCCACTGGCCACCATACTCCACAGACATGAACATTATTGAGCATATCTCGAATGCTTTCCAACGTGCTGTTCAGAAGAGAGCCTCACCCCCTCGTACTCTTACGGATTTATGTACAGCCCTGCAGGATTCATGGTGTCAATTCCCTCCAGCACTACTGCGTGCTCGCGGCGGCCCTGTGCGATATTAGGCAGATGTACCAGTTTATTTGGCTTCTCAGTGTATTTTAGAAACAGAAAGTAAACACTAATTTTTTTTACTATTCTGAACCACGCGAAGAGCAACAGTACTGACGTAAATGAATAGACCGAAAGACGAGTGAAAGATGACAGCGTTTCTCGTTGGGGGCAGCAAGTGGTGGAAGAGAAGCGAGAATGTGAAACAAAATCAGACGGAACGTTAGCAAAGGCAGAGGTTTGCCGCTGTATGTGGGCGAAACACGGGACAAGCATTGCTTCACAAGTGGTGTTCAGAAGAGATCTCTACCCGCTCGCACTCTCACGAATTTTTAGACAGCCCTGCAGGATTCATGGTTTCAATTCCGTCTAGCACGATTTCAGACATTAGTCGAGTATGTGGCACGTCGTGTTGAGGCACTTCTGCGTGATCGCGGGGCCCTACGCTATAGTAGACAGGTGTACTAGTTTCTTTGGCTCTTCAGTGTATATAACAGGAAAGAAGACATGACACTCAATGACTTATGGATAGTAGCTGAGCAGGAGACAATCGATAGTTAAATTTTACTAGTCCGTACACTTCAAAGGGTAAAAGAAGCAATTCGTCATCTAATGTCAAGGTCTATTTATCAACTGAAATGACCTCACAAGTGAAAGTTGAACTACAGATGTCAAAGCATATAACGATCTTACAACTTACATGTTTCCGTCCTTTTTGGGATGCACTAGATACGCTACCGCCCGTACCAGCACCAACCTCGAAAAAGGGAGGAGAAGATAGTAACAAGAAAGTAGAACAGCCTACATCTGCGCGAGTTACTTGCGTATCGCTGTTTCCGTTAAGGTCTCGGAAGTGAAAGTGGATTATGATTCGTCATTTATTAGGTGTATTTATGGTAATCTCATGTCATGTACCACGGTAATGAGTTGTATGGTATGTATAGTGGTTGTTGTACAAACGATGCAGGGTTTTTAAGTTATTTCATTGCATTTTTATGAGGGCTTTGTTTCTATGTGCCAACGGCCTTGCCGCAGTGGTAACACCGGTTCCCGTCTGATCACCAAAGTTAAGCGCTGTCGGTCTGGGATACCTCTTGGATGGTTTAGGGCTGTTGGCAAGTGGGGTGCACTCAGCTCTTGTGAGTCAAACTGAGCGGCTACTTGACTGAGAAGTAGCGGCTCCGGTCATGAAAACTGACAACCGTGGGGAGAGCAGTGTGCTGACCATATGCCCCTCCGTATCCGTATCCAGTGACGCCCCAGGGCTGAGAGGAAGACACGGCGGCCGGTCGGTACCGTCGGGCCTTCCAAGGCCTGTTCGAACCGAGTTTAGTTTTTCTGTTTATATGTCCTTGTATGCCTTTTGGTAGAGCATATACAGGAATTGGGTACCACAGGAATGGCTATACCTCCATATGGTTACTGATGTGTAGTCAAGTGTGGTTTGATAATTACATGTTAATGTAGGTGTTATGATGTGCGGATGAGTATCATTATTGTGGTTAACAGTTTTTCGAGACATCAGGCATCTTGTTAGTGTAGTGATTTGGGGGATTTATTTTGTTGTTCCTCCACTTGAAGTTGGATGATGGGGTAGCGATCGTGTGTAAACAGGGTGGTCGGAAATTACCGTTACAAACTTCTGTTACTTGTAGAGGGGAGTGAGTACATAATATTTTGAATAGGAACTCACGTCCGGATAAGACCCGTTTCCGTTCTAGGACCGTCTCAGTTCACATGTGTAACGCGTCCACGTCTGCTGAGGGCAAGAGAAAGGTCTCAGAGCTGCTTGCCCTGGTATGCAATAGGATAGACAGGATGACGTGTAAAATATCTGTTATTACGTTGGTGGCCGCCACATAGAGCCGCTGTTGTAATACATCACTACTGTTCTGTATGTGCACTACGTTGGGTTCTTTTTTGTTTTAGAATATCGTAAACATGTAATGTTTAATTTTTAATACAAACAAATGTGATTAAATGATAAATGGATGTTTCGTTATATTTCCTTTCGAATTGTCACCTAATAATTGTGCTGCGTCACGCCTAATTCAGTTCGTCAAACAGAAGTGGATGAGTAAACATCTGAACTGAAACCGTCGCCGATATAGTGTTCGTGAAGTATGACAATTTTTTCTGGTTGTAAGGCTGTGGCAACACCGATTTTATTTTTGAAAACAGGATGTGCAGGATAAAGACTATTATTTATAAAATTTGTAGATAAATAAAAAACAGTGGAAAAGCTGGTTGTAATTAATTATTAATTGTATGTAACTTTAGGTAGGCATTAACATAGAGCTTTGGGAGAAGATGTAATGTACAATGAATGATTTCTGTGTAATGCTGTCCAGGATGATCCAGACCACCAGAGGGATGTGTGAAACAGAACTGTTTTTAGAGGGACAGAAGCGGAATGATGTCCACAGAACATCTTTGTACCGAAACTTTATATTCAGAAGGCTGATCCCTAATGGGTATACTCTTTACACATTCTAGTAGTAGTTATAACAAATTGCTATGAACAAGGGCGATCAAATTGTGCAGAGTTTTTGGAGTTGCAGGACAGCGCAACATTAATGAGCGATAGACCGTGTCACAGTTAGGGATCGATATTTTCGTTTCCAGAAACTATAACTGGGGGCTAAAGCTCTGAACCTAAAATATCCACTACTATACTTGCCGGACAAACCTTTGGAAACAGCCAAGAAGCTAAGCTTCCTGAACGATTCCTTGGAAGCGCTGGATTAGCTCATAGCAACGAAGAAAGGGAACATTAGTGAAGAGAAATGTTTAGACACATTCAACCGTATCTTAGTACATACTACCACAAAATCACGATGATGGGAATCTCATCTTCAGGTAACATCTTATTCTGGTTCTCACTTGTACACCCTACGTCTGTCTATGGAAGAGAACTGACCACCCTTCTGAACTTCCTGTCCGCCATACAACAACACAATAAGTCATACCTTGAGTGGTTGTAAGTATACCATCCTCGAATTTTGTGAAATGGGCTGGACGTAGATGGACATCATAACGTGTAGGCTTTCACTGCCGACGTCTTCGTTAATTAAAGCTTCCGGTCTAAGACGCCGTGGTAGAACAGTGAAAATTCCTCCTTCTGACCTTTCGTTCCCAACTGTGGGCAATATCTTTCGAGGTGAGCCAACGACTGGCTGTTAGGCCGTGGAGGTCCCGTTTGTATAGAGCGCATAGACTGTGCCACCATTCGTCACGTGCTGTCGACTGTGAAACTATCTCTGACTAACCACATCACTCTCGATCACAGGTAATTGATAGTCACGTCGTGGATACAAAGTCGACTGCAATATCGTATCTAACTTTAAGACTTCTTCTTTTCTGTTAAATTTACTGTAGTGTTTCTAAGTCTCTATGGCTTCTCTGTACGTACGTGCAGAGCAATGAGATGCCTTAGCTTTTATTTCGCGATCACCGTCTTCAGAAACGTGTTCCGCTACAGCCGATTTGTCGTTGTGTCCCAGGTGACAGTTTCTTTTGTGTTCGGTTAGCGAGTATTAAAAGTTCTTTTCGTTGTTCCTGTATAAATCTTCCCACAACTAAATGGAATTTTATACATCCCAGGGTTTTCGAAAGGGTGTCATGCGTCTTTCACCGATCTTAAGCATTCATTCTTCGCTTGGTTGGTCCAAAGATTGTATCAACTAAGAACTTAACCAGAACATTCCCAATACGGTCCGTGATATTGTGGATAAAGAAAATCTTCTCGAGCCGACTATTGTTGTTGTTGCATATTTTCGGAAACTTCTCTTCTGGGATGGAGTACTCGATCTCCCTCATTGTCAGCGTATTCATTTTTCTTAAAAGCTATTCGCAGTTGATTTTGTTCTTCTTGCAAGTAAACTGACTCACAGATTTTACTAGCCCTCTCCGCCAATGTTTTAGTAACATCTGTCTTCTGCCTGGGATTATGGTTCACGTCCTTATGGAGCTAACGCTCGATATGTGTATCTTTCCTTTATACCTTATGACCTAAAGTACCATCTGTCCGTTGAATTACTGAGACATCCATAGTAAATTGTATCATTGGATTAATACGATTTAAAGGAACGAATAAACCATTCAGTTCCTCTTCATCGTGATTCCATATCACGAAAGTGTCATACACATAGCGATACCACTTCAAAGGACTTCATTGGCTGACTGTAGCGCTTGCTGTTCAAAAAATTCCATAAAAAGAGGAACAGTGTCCGAAAACATGCAACAACAACAATCGTCTGCTAGGACAGATTTTCTTCCGTTTATCCACAATATCACGGAATGTATTGGGAACGTTTTAGTCAAGTTTTGAGTTGAAACAATCGTTTGACCAACCAAGATGAACAGTGAATATTTAAGATGGAAGAAACACGCACGACACCCCTTTTGCAACCCCTGGGGTGTATAAAATTCCGTGTATTTGTGGGAAGGTTTATACTGGAACAGCGAAAAGAAGTGTTAATAACCACGTAGTCGCACCCAAAAGGAACTGTCGCCTGGGACACACCGACAAATCGGCTGCATCAGAACATGTTTTTGAAGACGGTGTTCGTGAAATATAATTTAGCGAGTCGAGAGTGCTAACAAAGACATCGCATTATTGTGCACGTTTGTACAAAGAGGCCACAGAGATTTATAAGCACCACAATAAGTTTAACAGAAAAGAAGAAGACTTAAGATTAGATGTGATAAGGCGGTCGACTTTGTACCAACTATGTGACGATCGATTACCTGTGATCGAGAGTAATGATGTTAGTCAGAGATAGTTTCCGTGCCGACAGCATGTGACGAGTGGTGGCGCCCTCTAGGCGCTCTATACGAGTGTAAACGGGACCTCCACGGCTAGCAGCCTTGGAAGATGTTGCCCACAGTTGGCAACGAAACGTCAGGAAGACAATTCTCAAGCACGTAGAGTGCAAGCTGTTACTGATTTATTTGACTGATGGGACTGCTAAGTGCTGTACCACCTATTGCACTCCCCTGACTTAAGCCCTCGTGAGTTCAACTCGGTTTCTGAACTGAAGGAAACACTTCGCGGCATTCGCTTCAGAGCTGCTACAAATTCGTCGGGCAATAGACCGCGCCACTCGAACTGTCAGCACAACTGCCACTGCTAAGAGTATCCTACGCCTTCCTAGTCGTTGGCAACGGTGGCAACGGGTTATACATAATGCTGGTGACTACTCGGAAGGTCAGTAAAACTTTGAAACAAGTATCCATTTTGTGCGAGCTGTAAATAAAGAGCTGTCACTATTAAAGTTCCAACCCTCGTACATCCAGATCCATGCCAGGTCGGAGATGGTGGGAGAAAGGGACAGAAGGCAGACAGGAGTGGACAACGGTAGAAGGCGGTCGCAGCCTGAACAGATGAGGTATATTGCTAGTGTCCCGATCTCCTATCCAACTCCGCTAGAGAGAGTGATATTTGCGTTTGAGTCTCACCTAATTATTTGTCGGAGATATAATCACAATTATAAGTTTCCTTCGTCTTTATCAGAGCAAAAATATGCAGTCATTAACATTTCATTCAACAAAAGAATAAACATCAAAGATGATGCAATGATATTATTCTCTGTTCTTATGCAATGAGTAACGTCTTTGGTTCCTAAACACAGCGCAGTATCTGGTGCAGTTATTTCCGTAATAAAATATTACGACAGATATGTAGTAGAGGAGGCAGATCAAGAATAATTGATTGGAAAAGATTACATAAAAAGTAACTAATGGAATACGTGTGGTACTAGTGTTGTGATCAAGTTTATTTTTGAATAAGTGAAACAAAACGAGTAGCAAACAGGTGATAACGTGAAACTTCCTGGCAGATTAAAACTGTGTGCCGGACCGGACTCGAACTCGGGACCTTTGCCTTTCGCGAGGAATTTCTCTACCAACTGAGCTATCCAAGCACGTGCTTGGGTAGCCGGACCGAGACTCGAACTCGGTACCTTTGCCTTTCGCGAGCAAGTGCTCTACCAACTGGGCTACCCAAGCACGAGTTCGAGTCTCGGTCCGGCACACAGTTTTAATCTGCCAGGAAGTTTCTATCAGCGCACACTCCGCTGTAGAGTGGAAATCTCATTCGGATGATAACGTGTGTGAGCAATAGTTGTTGTCATAACTAAAGTGAAATCAGGAAGAGAATAATAAACTAAGTTATTTTAAATATTTATTACAATTTTCCACCGTATCCCATCATACATAATTTTAGTACAGCTAGGAACGATGCAACTCATCACACTGCCGTGTCACAAAAAACGAAACCAAACAACTACTTATTATTTTACAACATATTTCTTCACATAGTGAGATGACGTTTTATCTTAATTGAGATAAACATAAATTGATTAAAATTGGGATATACATAAACTGATTTCTTGGTGCAGGAATAATAATTATCCTTCATATGCAAGTAAATTCATCTCATAAAAGTTACCACTAATGTCATCTAAATTGTACTCGGATCAGTCAGTCAAACTTTCCATTGTGCGTAGACTTAAATAAGTTTTCAGACAGGGACCATAAAACTAGACTTATTTACGATAGCAGCACTGATACGTGGGCAGGAGAGAAGAAAACGGTAGTTGCGTTGTACTGTGTACAGATTTAGCAGCTGCCTGGGATTCGGGGGAGTGTCCATTGTAAAGGAGATTGGAGTTTTGCCCTAAGACGTACCATAGTTGACATCGCGACCTGTGCCCACGTAGGCCAACAAGTCGACTATGAAATTCTGCTGCCAGGTCCAAAATACTGCTGAGACAGCGTGGTGCAAGACAACCGGTCTAATCCTGTGCTGTATTAGCCCCTCTGTGTGACCAAAAGTGGCGCCTTGTCGTAATAAACGAGTGAGTGTAAATATTAGTCGCTCCAGCCTAGCAGTATCTGTCGTCGGCAGTGCCTACGTCGAGAACTACTCCACACCAGTTGTTGACCTGACGTGTGCTACCAAGCCTCGTCTACAACTAGCCACCGCCCCCACCAGCTACTGGTCTACGGGCCGCTCTTAGACCTGATGATGCCGGTGCCTGAACGGGTGCCGTGCGGCTGTGGTCTCCTCCCGGCTATCATCAACCCCCTCCAAAATATCTCCTACAGATCCCGGCTTCGCAGCCCACGCCTGAGTGCATCCTACATCTGACCTATTACTGGAGCATGTCCAAAGAGTCCTCTCTTTGCTGTCGGCAGACGTAGCGATGCGCTCGCAAAGCGACTCTACCGCAGCCACCTTGCCACCTACTGGCGTTCGTGCTGTGTCAACACGCCGACCCGTGTTATACTGAGATGGGATTTTCCAATCGAGGGTCAACACACAGCATCGAAACGCCACCAACTGTTGCTGTACATGTTCTTGTTAAATAAAATATGATTTCAAAGACGCCGGAGAGCTGTTGCTTCAAGCCCATTACCCTGCTCATCCTGTGTTAGTGATTATTGGACAGTCCTGACGCTTACGGGGCTGACTACCACTGACAACTGCTGCCAGAAGTTACTTGGCGGTTTCACCCAACCACATGTCTTTGCATAAGAGACGCAATTCCCATAACTTTCGCAATGTTGGTTTGTAAGTGTGGAGATGGTGCCCAATACAGACCCAGATATGATCTGTCTGCTTGAAATTAGGTGAATCTGGTGGCCAAGGTATCAACATGAGTTAACTATCACGCTCTTCAAACCACTGTACCACGATTATGGCCTTTGGAAATCGATAGTTATCCTGCTGGAAGGTGCCAGTGCAGTCGTGGAAGACAACAAGCGTGAAAAGATGCAGATCATGCATAATAATATTCACGAATTCCATATTTGTCACGGAACTTTTCTTTACTGTCATAGGTCTCAAAGCACAGTACTGCCGCTAATAACCTGTGTCAGTGGCACAACAGTTGTTTAGAGCAGCTATTCACTGCGTGACGCCGTATCTGGGCACGATCATTGACCTTTTCCAACAAGTGAATCGTCTGGCGAGGAGACACGTTTTCATCGTGCCGTGGTCCAATCTTTATGACGTTGCGCCACCGTGGGAACACGAATTGCGAAGCCCCATGTTCGACCACGTACGCTTAACGGTGTGTCTTGATACACTTGTGTCTGCACCAGCATTTGTCGTCAGAGCTGCTACGGATCGCCGCCACCTATCCTGATTCATTAAGAGGCGAGTCTCTGAATTCCATGCTCTGTTAAGAGACGTGGATGTCGAAAACCTTGTCGCGTAATCATGGCTTCACCGCCATTCAACTGCTTCTAGCAGACGCTCACGAGAGTAACTCGACAACAGCCGACAAACTTCTCGGTATCCGCAATGCTTGTCCCCAAGCACCAGACATTGGAATATCCCATTTTTCAGTCCCTAATGACTGCGAATTTCTCCTTTTATGGCTCGTGCCATTTCTGCTCCGATTATATATCTTCCTAACCGCGTTAGGTGGCAGCAACGTCACCGTCCGAATCCTAGTCTCTCGGTGTGCAGTGGTCATAATGATTTGGTTCATTGCTGTCTTTGCTTTGCTGCTTAATGTTCAATCCCAAATATGCGAATGTAATCGGTGGTTATTAACAATTCCAGTGACTAAGTACTTACCGTGTAGACAAACGATTGGGTGTCTTATCCTCTATTTACTGGAAATACGTTTTTCGATGATGGAGGTTGGCAGCCAGTATTTAAACGCCTCTATCTCGGAGCTGTTTCCTCATCAGGTGGAATCTAACGTGCAAGCACCTTAGAATTCATCCCATACTCCTTTGCTTGATTATAATAAACTGACGTTTAGGAAGATTACCGTAAAGTCTTTTCCAAGTGGGTACAGCTAGATGGTTCGAAATAATTTAATAAATTCTCCTGCTAACAGTAGATAAATGAGTGGTAATAGCGTATTGAGTTTGTGAATGTGGTCTCATGTATGTAAAAATTCGGTTTTTGTTGCAACGATGATAGTAAGCCGGCCGCTGTGGCCGTGCGGTTAAAGGCGCTTCAGTCTGGAACCGCGTGACCGCTACGGTCGCAAGTTCGAATCCTGCCTCGGGCATGGATGTGTGTGATGTCCTTAGGTTAGGTAGGTTTAAATAGTTCTAAGTTCTAGGGGACTGATGACCACAGATGTTAAGTCCCATAGTGCTCAGAGCCATTTGAACCATTTGATGATAGTAAAATGAAATCAAATACATTTAGTAGCATTTCTGATGGAGTAGTCAACCAGAAAATGCAGCCGTGTGTTATCTAATGCATCCCCACATTCGGCACGAGTTGTGAGAAGTAATACCGAAGAAACATTAAGGAGAAGACGGATTATCCGAATTT
Organism: Schistocerca serialis cubense; assembly: GCF_023864345.2. Lineage (NCBI taxonomy): Eukaryota > Metazoa > Arthropoda > Insecta > Orthoptera > Acrididae > Schistocerca > Schistocerca serialis. Next base: position 706,833,872 of record NC_064638.1, read on the forward strand.
GCCCTATAGTCTGACGTTCCAGAAATCCGAATTTAATTCTTCGGAATTTATCCTATGGGAGCACTTAAAGTATCTAATTAACGGCCTCCCAACAGTGCCGGCTGAGCATAACGACCCCTAAAAACTTTTGGGAATCATGACTCAACGTGAACAGGTCTTTAAACTTAGTCACTTGAAATACACATCTACATGTGCTTATTTCCGTACATGTAGAGCGATTATCTGATTGCTAAGCTTCCTATCGCCATCTTTGTCTTGCTGTATACGACAACGAGGCCACGGCCATAGATACGTGATACATTCGGAAAGACCGAGAGATAAACACAGAGAGACAAAGACAGAAAAAGAAAACACGGGGTAATGCAAATTGTGTATTTAGTGGAAATGCAGGCGGGGGACTGTCCATACTGACCGTATCTCTAGCAACGCGATCTGTGTATGTTGCTGCTGATATTAGTTTTGCTAATCAACATAGGTTTTTTATGAAGCGTCACTGTTCGACGATACTTTATTGTATGATTATATGATAGCGGAACAAACACTGATAGCAGTTACTTCTGTAAAATATCTGTGAGTATGCGTGCAGAACGATTTGAAGTGGAATGATCATATAAAATTAATTGTTGGTAAGGCGGGTACCAGGTTGAGATTCATTGGGAGAGTGCTTAGAAAATGTAGTCCATCAACAAAGGAGATGGCTTACGAAACACTCGTTCGACCTATATTTGAGTATTGCTCATCAGTGTGGGATCCGTACCAGATCGGGTTGACGGAGGAGATACAGAAGATCCAAAGAAGAGCGGCGCGTTTCGTCACAGGGTTATTTGGTAACCGTGATAGCGTTACGGAGATGTTTAACAAACTCAAGTGGCAGACTCTGCAAGAGAGGCGCTCTGCATCGCGGTGTAGCTTGCTCGCCAGGTTTCGAGAGGGTGCGTTTCTGGATTAGGTATCGAATATATTGCTTCCCCCTACTTATACCTCCCGAGGAGATCACGAATGTAAAATTAGAGAGATTAGAGCGCGCACGGAGGCTTTCAGACAGTCGTTCTTCCCGCGAACCATACGCGACTGGAACGGGAAAGGGAGGTAATGACAGTGGCACGTAAAGTGCCCTCCGCCACACACCGTTGGGTGGCTTGCGGAGTATAAATGTAGATGTAGATGTACTTTATCAGCTCAACGATTCTGGGTTCCTGCAGTCCCTGTATGTTCCCCTTTTTGCAGTTTGCAGCTATTCACTTCAACTATCGATACATGTTTAAGCAGATCTTTTCTTTCGAGTCATCAGTCTTCTGACTGATTTGATGCGGCCCGCCACGAATTCCTCTCCTGTGCTAACTTCTCCGTTACAGATTAACACTTGAAACCTACGTCCTCAATTATCTGCTGGGTGTGTTCCAAATTCCGTCTTCCTCTACAGTTTTTGGCCTCTACAGCTCCCACTAGTACCATGCAAGTCATTGCCTTATGTCTTAACAGATCTCCTATCACCTGACCCTTCTCCTTGTCAGTGTTTTTCACATATTTCATTCTCTCCGATTTTGCATACAACCTCTTCATCCCTTATCTTATCAGTACACCTAACTTCCATCATTCGTCTGTAGCATCCTATCTCAAATGCTTCGATTGTCTTCTGTTCCGGTTTTCCCACAGTCCTTGTTTCACTACCATGCAATGCTGTGCTCCAAACGTACATTCACAGAAATTTCTTTCTCAAATCAAAGTCTATGTTTGATATTAGCAGGCTTCTCTGGGCCAGGAATGCCGTTTTCCCAGTGCTACTTTGTTTTTGATGTCCTCCTTGCTCCGTCCATCATTGGTTTTTTTGCTGCCAGGGTAGGAGAATTGCTTTACTTCATCCTTCGTGACCATCAATCCTGATGTTAAGTTTCTCGTTGTTCTCATTTCTACTACTTCTCATTACTTTCGTCTTTCTTCGATTTACTCTCAATTCGTATTCTGTACTCATTAAACGGTTCACTCCATTGTGCAGATCCTGTAAATATTCTTCACTTTCACTCACGACGTCATCAGGGAATCGTATCATGAATATCCTTTCAGCTTGAATTTTAATGCCAATCCTGAACCTTTCTTTTAATTCCGTCATTGCTTCTTCGACGTATAGATTGAACAGCAGGGGCGAAAGACTACGTCCCTCTCTTTCACCCCTTTTTAGTCCTAGCACTTCTCTCTTGGCTAGTACATATTGTACTTCATCGTTTTTCCCTATGAGTTGGGCCTATTTTTCTCAGAATTTCGAACCTCTCTTCTAAATCGACTCCTGTTTCTTCTTCTATCACAGCAGACAATCGTAGAAGCCTTGAATGTACTCTTTCCACCTATTATTTTGACTTTCCTATATCCTGAGTCAGTCTTTCCGAGAATCATTTCTTTTTCGATTTCTTCACATTTTTCGTGCAGCCATTTCGTCTTAGCTTCCCTGCACTTCTTATATTTTTCATTCCTCAGCGACTTGTATTTCTGTATTCCTGAATTTTCATGAACATTTTTGTACTTCCGACTTCCATCTATCAATTGAAGCATTTCTTCTGTAACCAATGGTTTCTTCACAGTTACTTTCTCGACAGCTGTTTTTCTTTCCAACTTCTGTGATTGCCCTTTTTAGAGATGTTCATTTCTCTTCAACTGTACTGCCTACTGAGCTTTTCCTTATTGTTGTATCTATAGCCACAGAGAATTTCAAGCGTGGTCTCATCCCTTTGTACTTCTGTATCCCACCTCTTTGTGTATTGATTCTTCCTGTTTAATCACTTAAACTTCTACTCATTCACCTACAACTGCATTCCAGTCTCTTATGACTATTAGATTTTCATCTCCCTTTGCGTACCGTATTACCCCTTCTATATCTTCACATTCTTTCCCTATCTCTTCGTCTTCAGCTTGCGAGGTCGGCATCTATACCTGAACTATAGTGGTATGTGTTTGTTTGGTGTCGATTCTGATGAGATCAACCCTATAACTGAACTGTTCACAGTTACAAACTCTCTACTGTACTTTTTTAATCCTAACGAATCCTACTCCCGTTATACCATTTTCTGCTGCTGTTGATATTACCCAATACTCATCTGCCCAGAAATCCTTGTCTTTTTTCCATTTCACTTTACTGACCCCTGGTATACCTAGATTGTGCTTTACATTTCTCTTTTTAAATTTTCTAGCTTTCCTACCAACTTGGAACTTATAATGTTCCACAACCCGACTCGTAGAACATTATCTTACGTTGATTATTCAATCTTTTTCTCATGTCACCTCCCCCATTGCAGTCCCCCCCCCCCCCTCCAGAGGTCCGAATGTGGGACCGTTCAGTGATCTTTTACCAATGGAGAGATCATCGTGGCACTATTTCAGTTACAGGCCACATGGCCTGTGAGTACATGTCATGTATCTTCAATGCATCCTCATGCCTTCTGCATCCTCATGCCGTTGATCGTTGCTGATTCTTGCGTCTTTAGGGGCAGTTTCCCAACCCAGGGACAAGAGAGTGCCCTGATACTCTTTCAGCTCCTCCGCCTTCTTTGACAAGACCGTTGAGAGAATGATGATAACTTCATATGTCGGAAGTATTCGGCCTCCAATGCTGATTATTAATCAAAATTTAAGCAGTGACGGGTTTCGAACCCAGAACGTCGATTACTTATCAAATACTGTACCCCCAGTCCACGGGTGCAGATCTTTGCAGTTAGATTGAGGTTTTTTTCGACCACTTGCAATGAACGAACAATATCGTCACAGGCGTTAGAAAGAGATTAAGAGACACACTTTCAGGAAACTCACATCAGAAGAGATCTGTTACAAAATGCCTAAATGTTAGACTTTTGGTTATTGAAGTAGGAGAAACTAAAGAAACATTACCTGAATCTCTGAACATGGAAAATATTTACAAAGTGTGGTGATTTAAATATAATTTCGCTATCTGATAATGCTCAGTCATACAATGAATTCCGTGATCGATGAATCATTTTCAGTATAGCAAATTTTCGGTTGATTTAAACGGGAAGCTCCGTTTATTACAACAGGAATAAAATGAAAACGAGCAATTTTCAAACCTAAATTGAAGCTAGAATAACTAATTAGTAACTCCTGCTCCGAGATAGCTACACAGGTATATGAAGATACAGAAAGTTAAACCTGAAGCACGATGTCTGAGAACGACAAACATGGTCGAAGAGGTTACTTGGTTGAAGATCTAAGTTGTGTGGATGTGTATGTGAACCGTCGGCAAGAACGAGTCGCAAAAATGTCGGAGTAACTGATAATAAAAAATTTAGTTTCAAAAGAACCGAGTTTAACTGCTGACAGCTCCAGGCACAGCCACATACCAAGACATCAAGCCACTATACAGCGCATGGTGGAGGGCACATTATACCAGTGCTACTCAAATCCTTTCCTATTTCACTCGCAAATGGAGTGAGGGTGAAATGACTGCCTATGTGCCTTAGTGCGAACTGAAATTTACTCGTGTGACTTTGTACTCGGCTTGTTTGCACAAAAATCAACATGGTGCAAAACGTTTACAGACTGGACGTGCAGTATAACCGAACACGGGCTTATCTGTGTGTCAACTACCGCTTAAGTGTCAAACTTGTTAATTACAATAAACAGAATTTATCGAAAGTCGAATTTACTAGGTGTCAAAGAAATACAACTAAGAAATAGAGAAAAGTTGTTATCTCTGGTGTCTATTTTTACTTAGAATATGTACTGTTGGCCGGCCACGCTGGCCGAGCGGCTCTAGGCGCTTCAGTCCGGAACGGCGCGACTGCTACGGTCGCAGGTTCGAATCCTGCCTAGGGCATGGATGTGTGTGATGTCCTTAGGTTAGTTAGGTTTAAGTAGTTCTAAGTTCTAGGGGACTGATGACCTCAGATGTTAAGTCCCATAGTTCTCAGAGCCATTTGAACCATTCTTATGTACTGTTGACGTACGAACACTACTCGAAGCAGGTCAAGGTCGTCATCTCCCACCGCAGGCTGAAATCTATTCTCTAATCGGGGGTCTGTGTCATTTATTACAGATTCATTTGTGCTAGTTAACTACTTTTTTTTTTTTTTTTTGCAAATGGAATGCTAGCACCTACCAAAACGTCATCGGCATCACTATAAACTTCTTCTTACCAATATTCAACCTCTACAACAGTATTACAACGTCGAAGTAAATTACTACACATTAATTAGATTATTTCAATTATTTCGTTCTGATTTCTCGATTTCAAAAACATTCTCCAATAGACATGGTATTATTTCCCACTGCAGTCAGCCAGGTGACAACTGGGAGGAAATACATAAACAATATGTAGCGTAATCAATTAATCCCAAATTGTAAAAACTCACACATCGCAAACCCTCCTCCTGCTTGAATTATGTCTCTTCTCTCAATTCCCAGACAACTGAAAAACTTGTACTTAATGCCATCCAACACGCTAGCACAACAATCTGGCGAAACCATCTCCTTCCAGATCCGGACTAAGTGTTGCTAAAAGTCCCATTAAAACCCCTTTTCAACTCTAAGGCTCCGTTCGTCTTCTCTTCACTGAAGACAAAACCATCAGTGTCATTTAGCTGTGATCTACATCTCATTCTCGACGGCCCACTCTGGAATCAATTTCAGTAGCCTTGCATTCCATATTCTGAACAAAATTTAAGCCACCATAACCAAAAGTCAGTATTTTATATTGAACCTTCTGGATCTCTATTCTTAACCAAATACTATTCGTAAAAAACCTCGAATCAGCCAGACACTACATCCTAACATTCTCCCATGCACTACGCTGCACGTTGGTACTCCAACTAACGCCCAAAGGTTCTCTCGTTCTACTCACAGACTACCGCCGCCCAAGCCCCTCCCAAACACACTTCATGAACCACATACTATCCTTCGCCCTCAATCACTTACCTGAAACTACCGTAAGATATAAACTGTCTTAGAGAAGATGTCGGCAGACAGTTCCACGTGCGTCAGCTGCATTACCACGAATGTTCACTCCAAGAACATCTCTATATTAGTAACCGTTCTGCCTAACAGCATTGTAACGCCGAAAACAATAGTGACACATCTGCCACACGTTTTCATTTTTTGTGAAATCTTACAGTACTGTGTGGCTGAGGAACACCAAATGATGCGCTCCCGACCACAGCAAAATTAGAGGTACGAAATAGACAATAAAGATATTAAAAAAGGAACTGGAGACGAGGACGGGTGTAGGTCTGAGCACAGTAGGGACGTAGGCTCACTCTCGGCCGTGCCTCAGCAGTAGCGACGCGGCGCTTGACGCCGCTCTCCACCAGCTCGTTAGCGGGCCTTGTCTGTGCCCGCTCGCCGCTTTGATGTTCGTCTCGGCTCAAGTGCCCCAGATACTTTCCCCCGGAGCAGATGTCTCCTGGCGCAAGTCTGACATCAAAGCGGAAGCGGTGTACGTAGTTACATCATCTCCTCGTCAGCCTGCACTCGACCCCTAAACTCTCCCACCCGTCACAAGGAGAGATGGGAAGGGCTGCTACTCTACAGTTTAACATATGACCGAAAGCTATACAACGATCGACACCAGTTAACGCGTTTCGTAATTAACGATAGACACCCTTCTGTCACTGGTTTTTTAGGGTCATAAACGATAAAGGAGTTTTTCTTCACTTCATCGTGCGTTATCTCCTCTAAGATTCCGGTATCGAGCATGTGCAAACCTCTTTGGGGAGCTGGTATTTCGATAGGTATTATCAGCTGGGCAGTGCTAGTTCTTTCAAGCTGACGGCGCGTGTATTGTCAAGTAGTAGTCATAAGGTAGCGACCGAGAGGCGAGGACAAAACCGTGACGTATTGAGGGTATAAAAACTAAGTGAATCAAGTTATATTGATTAGTGGGATGATTAAAAGTGAGATAAATATTCATGTAAGATGAACATCAACAAAAGCAAAACGAGGATAATGGAATGTAGTCGAATTAAATCGTGTGATGAGACACGTAAAGTAGTAAATGAGTTTTGCTATTTGGGGAGCAAAATAACTGATGATGTTCGAAGTAGAGAGGATATAAAATGTAGACTGGCAATGGCAAGGAAAGCGTTTCTGAAGAAATTTGTTAACATCGAGTATAGATTTAAGTGTCAGGAAGTCGTTTCTGAAAGTATTTGTATGAAGAGTAGCCATGTATGGAAGTGAAACATGGACGATAAATAGTTTGGACAAGAACAGAATAGAAGCTTTCGAAATGTGCTGCTACAGAAGAACGCTGAAGATTAGATGGGTAGATCACACAACTAATGACTAGGTAGTGAATTGAATTGAGGAGAAGACAAATTTGTCGCGTAACTTTACCAGAAGAAGAAATAGGTTGGTAGGACACGTTCTGAGGCATCAAGGGATCATCAATTTAGTATTGGAGGGCAGAGTGGAGGGTAGAAATCGTAGAGGTAGAGCATGAGATGAATACACGAAGCAGATTCATAAGGATGTAGGTTGCAGTAGGTACTCGGAGATGAAGAAGCTTGCACAGGACAGAGTAGCATGGAGAGCTGCATCAAACCAGTCTTTGAACTGAAGACTACAACAACAACAACGCATAACGAGAAACTGTGATGCTTGAAACGGTATATGATTTAAGATTCAGTAAACTTCTTGAGAAATATTTGAGGGTGGCTGTGGCGGGAATAACACTGTGACCTAAAGACAATGACGAGTGTGAGAGCGAAATGAAGCACTGTAAGCGGCGACTTTAGCTGTAAGTGCTTCTTATTAATTGAGAATGCGCTAGGTGACGATCAGTTTGCCTTTAGGAAAAGTAAAGGAACGAGAGAGGCAATTCTGACGTTACGGCTAATAATGGAAGCAAGGCTAAAGAAAAATCAAGACACTTTCATAGGATTTGTCGACCTGGAAAAAGCGTTCGACAATATAAAATTGTGCAAGCTGTTCGAGATTCTGAAAAAAGTAGGGGTAAGCTATAGGGAGAGACGGGTCATATACATCATGTACAACAACCAAGAGGGAATAATAAGAGTGGACGATCAAGAACGAAGTGCTCGTATTAAGAAGGGTGTAAGACAAGGCTGTAGCCTTTCGCCCCTACTCTTCAATCTGTACATCGAGGAAGCAATGATGGAAATAAAAGAAAAGTTCATGAGTGGAATTAAAATACAAGGTGAAAGGATATCAATGATACGATTCGCTGATGACATTGCTATCCTGAGTGAAAGTGAAGAAGAATTAAATGATCTGCTGAACGGAATGAACAGTCTAATGAGTACACAGTATGGTTTGAGAGTAAATCGGAGAAAGACGAAGGTAATGAGAAGTAGTAGAAATGAGAACCGCGAGAAACTTAACATCAGGATTGATGGTCACGAAGTCAATGAAGTTAAGGAATTCTGCTACCTAGGCAGTAAAATAGCCAATGACGGACGGAGCAAGGAGGACATCAAAAGCAGACTCGCTATGGCAAAAAAGGCATTTCTGGCCAAGAGAAGTCTACTAATATCAAATACCGGCCTTAATTTGAGGAAGAAATTTCTGAGGATGTACGTCTGGAGTACAGCATTGTATGGTAGTGAAACATGGACTGTGGGAAAACCGGAACAGAAGAGAATCGAAGCATTTGAGATGTGGTGCTATAGACGAATGTTGAAAATTAGGTGGACTGATTAGGTAAGGAATGAGGAGGTTCTACGCAGAATCGGAGAGGAAAGGAATATGTGGAAAACACTGATAAGGAGAAGTGACAGGATGATAGGACATCTGCTAAGACATGAGGGAATGACTTCCATGGTACTAGAGGGAGCTGTAGAGGGCAAAATCTGTAGAGGAAGACAGAGATTGGAATACGTCAAGCAAATAATAGAGGACGTAGGTTGCAAGTGCTACTCTGAGATGAAGAGGTTACCACAGGAAAGGAATTCGGGGCGGGCCGCATCAAACCAGTCAGTGGACTGATGACAAAAAAAAAAAAAAAAAAAATTAATTCTCAACTTACCAAAGACATTATACAGTCTCATAGATTCCAGTGCACGAACTGCATTTAAATATTCCAACAGAGACGTGGGACTGGTAGCAGAAACGGTGTCACAGTTTTCAGGCCTTCCTTTGATCACCTATATCTTACTTCTTTGCCAGCAAACCGCTATATGCGACCGCTAAATGTACATTTTAAATATAGCAAGAGGAGGATAAGTGTTACAGTCCGAACACTGAATCTTCCGGAACCATTGAAATTAGTGTCGGAAATCCGTGACCACACTATTGGCCTGACCGCAGGTAAAAGTTAGAGAACAGAAATGAGCTCCGTGTACTCGCTTTAAACTCCCCAGCGCTCGGGGAATGGATGTTGTCCTCATGTTCGTATCGTCATAACTGACATTCCATTATTGAGACAACTGTATCGGAACGTGGCAACGGCCTTGCCGCAGTGGATACACCGATTCCCGTCAGTACACAAAAGTTAAGCGCTGTCGGGCATAGCCGGCACTTGGATGGGTATCCATCCGGGCCGTCATGTGCTGTTGCCGTTTTTCGGGGTGCACTCATTCTCGTGATGACAACTGAGGAGCTACTCGACCGAATAGTAGCGGCTCCGGTCAAAGATAACCATCATAACGACCGGGATAGCGGTGTGCTGACAACACGTCATCCTCATGTGAATGACCTCCTCAGCTGAGGATGACACGGCGGTCGGATGGTCCTTATGGGCCATTTGTGGCCTGAAGACGGAGTGCTTTGTATGGGAACGTCCTGAGAGCCAGTAAATTAACACACGAAGAAAGAATCTAGCGAATCGACGACGTCGTCTCCGAACTCACCATCTCAGTGTGACCGTAGGCTCGACTCGTGAGTCTCCACCGCTTCCCACTCGTCACATGCTTCTGTTGTAGGGTACAAGTGGCCTCGACTCGCTCAGAAAAGACAGCGAGTACACGAGTAAGCAAGTATATACCGCGAACTCTCAGCATTCCCACTATATACGCAACCGTTCTGAAATGCTCAAATGTGTGTGAAATCTTATGGAACTTAACTGCTAAGGTCATCAGTCCCTAAGCTTACGCACTACTTAACCTAAATTATCCTATGGACAAACACACACACCCATGCCCGAGGGAGGACTCGAACCTCCGCCGGGATCAGCCGCACAGGCCATGACTGCAGCGCCCAAGATCGCTCGGCTAATCCCGCGCGGCAAATGTTCTGAAAGAAATTTCTACCATTAAACTGTAAACTACCGTTGATTTATTTCACACAATCAGATTTCGGTTTTATAGTCATTCCCGAGTGCAAGGTGAAATGTGACAGAATGATCGAGCTGCCTAAATAACAGATGCAAGTTATATACAAGCATAACCACTGAGAGGTTAACAGTGAAAACTGTTCTTTTCATACGTACATTTGCATAGATATAACTTTGTCGAAGACTGCTGTACATTTTTTTTCAATACTGAATATGTATTCAAGCTGTTAAGCTGATTGTGAATTATCGCACAACCAGCTTAACAGCTCATGGATCCTGGTTGCTGACAAGAATAATATACAGAAGAATGGAAAATAGAAGCAAGAATAAAGAAAAATCAAGACACGTTCGTAGTATTTGTGGACCTAGAAAATGTGTTGGACGATGCAAAATGGTGCAAGATGTTCGAAATTCTGAGAAAAATAGGGGTAAGCTACCGAGAGAGACAGGGAATATACTACACGTACAAGAGCCAAGAGGCAATAATAAGAGTGGACGACCAAGAACAAAGTGCTCGGATTAAAGTCTAAGAAAGGGGTGTAGTCCTTCGCCCCTGATGTTCAATCTGTACATCGAAGAAGCAATGATGGAAATAAAGGAAAGGTTCAGGAGTGGGATTAAAATACGAGGTGAAAGGATATCAGTGATACGATTCGCTCAACACATTGCTATCCTGAGTGAAAGTGAAGAAGAATTATATGATCTGCTGAACGGAATGAACAAGCTAATGATTTCAGGATATGGACTGATAGTAACTCGAAAAAAGACGAAAGTAATGAGACGTAGCAGAACTGAGACCATTGAGATACTTAACATCAGAATTGATGGTCAAAAAGTAGAATAAGTTAAGGAATTCTACTACCTAGGCAGCAAAATAACCAATGACTGGCGGAGAAAAGAGGACATCAAAAGCAGACTAGCACTGGGAAAAACCGCATTCCTGGCCGAGAGAAGCCTACTAATATCAAACATAGGTCTTAATTTGAGAAAGAAATTTCTGAGAATGTGCGTTTGGAGCACAGAATTGTGTGGATGTGATACATGGACTGTTGGCAAACCATAACAGAAGAGAATCATTTGAGATGTGACGCTACAAACAAATTTTGAAAATTAGGTGGACTGATATGGTAAGGAATGGCGAGATTCTGGCCAGAATCGAAGAGGAAAGGAAATACGTAGAACACACTGACAAGGAGAAGGGACAGGATGATAGGACATCTGTTGATACATCAGCGAATTACCTCCACGGTACTAGAGGGAGTTGTAGAGAACAAAAACTGTAGACGACGACAGAGATTGGAATACATCCAGCTAGTAATTGAAGACGTATGTTGCAAGTGCTCCTCTGATATTAAGAGGTTGACGCACGAGAGAAACTCGTGGTGGGGCGCATCAAACCAGTCAGAAGACTGATGACTCAAAAAAAAGTTTCCAAAGTACATCTAGCAATTACGTAGACATATACACACTTCCGAGGCTTTTCCGATTGAGAAACGACAGTAAAAGAAAACATGACATGAGGATGAAGTGAAATCAATAAATGGAAATTAATGATTAAAATAAATACAGAAATGAATAACAAGCTACATAACCTGCTGTTAGCTCAGAAACGTTGTCATGACCAAACGAATACAGAAATAGCGCCCTTTTTTGTCGCAGGGATATAACAGTGACGATGCTTTGTGCCCAGACTTTGTCTGACGCAGCCGGCCACTGTAGTCGAGCGGTTCTAGGCGCTTCAGTCCGGAACCGCGCTGCTGCTAAGGTCGCAGGTTTGAAACCTGCCTCAGGCATGGATGTGTGTGATGTCCTTAGATTAGCTAGGTTTAACTAGTTCTAACTCTAGGGGATTGATAACCTCAGATGTTAAGCCCCATAGCGCATAGAGCCATTTGAACCATTTTATCTGACGCAGCACATACGATTTCTCATGGTAGAGGTGGCATAAACAAGAATAGAACCATTTGTTTGCATGGGATGAAATTTCAATGTTTTTCGTCGGCGTGAAACGACTTTACAGCAGCAAGATCGTGTATCATCTATACTAAAAAGTCACTACTAGCGTTTCACTCCTGTAGGTTCCAGTAAGAGGGAAAGTCAACGAATAGGAACTTCACAGATCTCAGTTTCGTTAGCACTGATGTAACAGCGACGTCTTGGTTTCTGAAGTATGCAACTCGCAACGTAATATCGTCCGGTTTCTTACCTCCAGTAAGAGTGCAGCCTTTCTTTGCCGTGGCACTATGAAGGGGTAGAGACGGGGCTATAGCCCCGGCCGCCTTTTACCCACGGTAAAGATCCCCGACACTGGAGGAACTGGAACGCCGCCCCTGTCGCGGACCACCAATCGCCCAAATGATCTCCCTGTCAACGGGTCGTTAAACCAATCTTTCTTCTTCCTTCGATTTTTCCAAGCTCAAATTCTAATGCTATATCCATCATACCACCAACAACACAATGAAATGAATGGTAACGCCGTAAACCAACGATTATCAGAAGGCGAATAATATATTATTAGTTCATCCGTAGTCAGGGTGCTTGAGTCTAAAATTACATAATAAGTAAATACATTTTCAGGCGTCTGCTTCTGCAAAATTTCGTAACTCATTTGGGGAAACAGTGACAGTGTACTAGCACAGATAGCATTAAATTTCTGTGTAATGTCAAAATCATGAGCGAGTTACAGAAGTGCTTAAGATACTGAACGTACTCAAAGTTAGCGAATTTGGAACTCCACTGTCACAATCCAAATTTAACTTTCCAGAAATCTTTACGTATTGTGTGCTCCACAGCCCGAAAACGTTTGATGAATGATAGCTTGCTGCGAGCCTCTCTTATAGGTTGTTATTTTACACACATCAAAAAAAGTTTTGTATCACACCAGTTCCCAGAACTCCTGAACATAGAAGTTGACTGTGGATGTTGTATCACAGACACACCCCCTTTGAGTGTTCAGAGATGACACTAAACCCGCCTTAAGGTGTAAACAACCTTGCTTGAGCAGCGCCTATCTGACAGAGGGGGTCCGACAGCCAATCAGTTCCAACCATTCCACCAGGAAGGAGGACCACGGCTCATGTTGTCTGTAGTTCAACCATGCCGCGACGGTCAAAACCGCGGTTCGATCGCGTCCGCATTGTTACTTTGTGCTAGGAAGGGCTGTCAGCAAGGGAAGTGTCCAGGCGTCTTGGAATCAACCAAAGCGATGTTGTTCGGACATGGAGCAGATACAGAGAGACAGGAACTGTCGATGACATGGCTCACTCAGGGCGCCCAAGAGCTACTACTGCAGTGGATGACCTCTACCTGTCGATTATGGCTCGGAGGAGCCCTGACAGCAACGTCAACATGTTGCGTTACCACTCAAACTGTACGCAAAAGGCTGCATAATGCGCAACTTCACTCCCGACATCCATGGCGAGGTAGTGGATGATCTCTACCTGTCGATTATGGCTCGGAGAAGCCCTGACAGCAACGTCAACATGTTGCGTTACCACTCAAACTGTACGCAAAAGGCTGCATGATGCGCAACTTCACTCCCGACATCCAATCAGGCTGAACCCCTTAGACACACTGTCCAGCGATTGTAGCAGGGTGGAGGTTCTCTGATGTTTCTGGGTGGCATTATGTGGGGCCGACGTACGCCGCTGATGGTCGTGGAAGGCGCCGTAACAGCTGTACAATACGTGAATGCCATCCCCCGACCGATAGTGCAACCATATTGGCAGCATATTGGCGAGACATTCGTCTTCATGGACGACAAATCGCGCCCCCATCGTGCACATCTTGTGAATGACTTCCTTCAGTATAACGATATCGCTCGACTAGAGTGGCCAGCATGTTATCATGAAGTGACTGGTTGTCAGGATACACCCAGGCCGTCAAGGACTGGTTAAATGATTTATAGAGAGAAAAACTGTAGAGTGAGGTCAGTAGTTGAATGTGGTGAGCAGGTTCAAATACTCGTGTATTTTGGATGGCCCCTTTGATGGTTGAGTTCTGATCTGGGTTCCATCTTTCTCTTCCTTTCATGCATGAAATCGGAAACGAAATGCCATTTAACAACTTAACATTTACTCGTTGTAATTTCATGATAACTAACAACATATCGGAGTAAGGTATGAGCGAAGTATCTCCACTATTGCTTCGCCTAGGGCGGCAATGTGAGATTCCCGAACCTTTTCCTGGGGATGACATTACTTCTAGACCTTAATTTTTATTTGACGTATGTCTTTCTGTATCGAATTTTTAATTATACATGGTGAATTTCAACTTAACTGGCAAACCGTTGGAGATTCATCAAGACAGTTTGCTGTTTTCTTCACCTACATGATAATTTATGGCAATAGTGGTATTGCAAAACATTAAGAGCTTTTTACTTCATATATGAAAAGGAGTTTCCTGTTCATTTAACAGTAAGTAATGTTCTCCTCCGGTAATCTGGAATCCTCTTTAGAGCGAAATATTTAAATCAGCCGAAATAATGATTTCGAATACACATATACTCGAGGAACAACCACTGTACGGTAAAGAAAACAAGGTAAGTCTTAGGACTCAATTATTATTCCAATGATAATCGTAAGATTGAGAACATATACATACTCTATGTCTAATTATCAATGAAAATCACAATAGTGACTATATTCTATAGTATTAATTTATTTTGTTAACAGGTTTTCATTTATATTTGTGAAGGTATTTTGTCAAGAAGCGGCGGAAGAATGAATTAACAAATTCTGTTTCTGTAATGTTTCCACTTGCTTTGTGCAACACCTATATAACGGGAAGTGATGAAAATTTACCTTTCTCACTGTTGTCTTTCTTTCGTTCTAATTAACTCAGTGATTCTGAGTAAACAGAACTATCGAAAGATATGGTTACCGAAATTGAAAGTTTTGGGTGCGATACCTGTACCACTGCCTTCTTCCAGGAACCGCCTGTTGAGATATAGCTCCTCTTTGGATCTCCTTATCGTTTCTATTGTTACGGGATGATAAACTCCGTGCTTACGAAAAACGCTTAAGTACGGACCACTAGTGTTCTTTACACATAATCCTGTACGATAAATCCTTATTAGGAAGTGCAAACCGAACAACTTCTCTTGGTTTTGGTACACAGCACAACTGAATTTGTTAAATGAAGTCATGTTGTCTCTTTTGACTGTACAGCTTTCTTTATTTACAATTGCAATTTCGATATTTGAGCCACTCTCATCTAGTCAAGAAGTGTACCAGCAACCAATGTTTTTATTTTTGACATGTACGTTGCCACGTAACACTAGTCCGTTAGTGGATGTTGTGACTGTGAATTACGGAAATAGTACACTCGAAGAGAAGGATGTTGTATTTAAAAAAAAAAACTGCAGATATAATCGAAAGTGCTTATGCCTGATTAATCTGGCTTGACAATCCTATTCATCTGCATGTGTAACGTTACCACTTGTTGGCAATAAATAGGTACATTGAAACAATAAATTTGCGAACAGGAAAAATTCATTGATTTATAGTTCCATATTATATGAAAGTATATTTATGTAATATTAAGATACAACAATTAGAAAAAATGGTTTCTACAGTAAATATTTTGCTACAGACTTCCCGGCCTTGTTTTCGACAAGCCATAGTCAGACAGTTTTACAATAATATGGATATGCAATCAGGTGGTAACGTTCAGAGTAGCTAAGCCTAGTGACAGATACACAAAGTAATTTCAAATTATTGTATGAACATCGAAGTACGTGATTCCACCACCATACGAAAAGAGCCTGTGGGAGGGGGCGGGGGGAATATAGATAGCCAACTTTCTGGTGAATGTGCTAGAAGGTAGTCGATCGAAACAAGTCCAGAAGTCAATAATACTACACACACCAAAAAAAGTTTTCCAACACCCCTTTTCTCTCCACTTCAACACTTGATGAATCAATCTGATCTTCTAATCTTCGGACTTACTCCGCAGAAAATGCTTCCCAGGATGTAAATTTGTTTTTGATGTTAATATATTTCTCTTTTGCAGGAAAGGTCGCTGTACTATATCAAGTTTTTTTATGTCCTGTTTACTTTTGACACCGACTGCTACTTTTCTGCACAAACAGCAGAACTGTTTTGGTCGTATACACTCCATTAACCCAGTTCTCCTTTTAATTACTTTCACATCACAACCTCTTTTCGAGATAATAAGCATTACGTTGAACTGCTTTTCCAAGTCCTTCGCAGTCTCTGACAGAATTACGATTTTTTTTGTTTGGGACTGATGCATAATACATATCAGAGAATGATTATTAGAAAAATGCACCAGAATAGCTGCTTATAATATTTAATCCTTATTGATGACAGACAGTTTCGCCATTTTCACCATTGCCAGCTACCCGCGAATGAAATTTTAGCGTGAGATATAAACAACACATCAGAAACTGCGAGAACAATCAGTCGAGCTTCTTTCTATAATTGGAAAATGAAAACCGGACTGCTGATACAATCGAAAATACACTCCAAGTCCTACAGAAAATACCAAAGGGTCTTGTAATGAACATTGCCGAAAAATTGGGAATCTACAATATCTAAACACGAGAAAACACCTACAAGAAATATTAAACCAGCATACAGAATTTAGATACAAATAGTACCTCAAATACTTTACTGAACTTGTACAGCTCGGAAAAAGATAAATCGAAAATAACATAAGCAAGAACTAAACGCGACAAATTTAGTTGATTAAATAATATCGCTGTTCGTCTATCTAATCTTTGTAAACATACAACATCATAAGAGTATAACTGTCAAATTGCTGTCAATCTGTAATTAACGTATTATTATCAATGTATTTATGTCATTTACCATCTAATCAAAAACATTGACAGTTATAAGACAGTTCACTAACGACGTAATATGGACGTCACATCATTCCAGATGTGAATAAAATGTAGCCACTTTAACATAAGTGACATCCACGTTTATACAAGCTCTTATCGAAATTGTTTTCGAAGGTACTTGACATTTGCGATAAATCCTGAAGCATTCTGTCATTAGTAAACATTGATTATCATAAGCAGCTGCTCTGGTGCATCTTTCTAGAAATAGTATTAGGATATGATCGCAAACATGAGTTTGTTTCTGATTTTGTAAATTACGGTTAATTTACCTTACTGCTTGGTACACATACGGAATGTACGCACTGAGAAACGTGTTCTAAAATCCCTAATAAACCACTGCCTCTCCTACTCTGTAAGCCGCTGCGAAATGCATGACAGAAAGTACTTCAAACCGTACTAGCTATCACGACCTCTTCCCATTCCATTCAAGTATGGAGCTCGTATGCTATGATAAATGGCTCTGTGGACGTGCAGCTCAATCTTGAATTCCTGAGTCTTACAGGTGCTTACACAGGGAATTGTAGTATATTCATAGATCCTTCACTTTAATCTGCTTCTCGAAACTTTATAAGTAGGCTTTCACGGAATAGTTTCCGTCCGCCAAAACAGTTTCTTCGCCTAAGAGATCCTTCGACTCTTATACATTGTGCTTCTGATAAGTTCCTTCAGTGGTCTCAGAAAATAAAGGAAACGTGAGTTACAAATAAAATACCTTCGCTAAACTGCATAGTAAACCACAATAGCTAGAAAACACTTCTGACATGTGTTGTAAAGCAGTTGGAAACTGCTAGCAAACGCTTCTTGTGGAATCACTCGAAGCACTGTGATCACGCGCCATTAGACATCCGCAACGTTCGTGTTCTTGAACAGTAGTGGTTCCACTGTCTTTGCTTATCTTCAATTCTTCTGTCTTATTCACAAAGATAGCTGCCGATCGTTCGCAAGCATCCATGGCACTCGACTGATGTTATCTGGAACTGTACATCCGGACGTAGCTCATTCTAGTCATCTTTTTTCCGTCTCTAAAGCGTTTAAACCAGTCAAACAGGCATGTTTTACACGCTGCTTTCATGCCGTACACTTGCACAAACATTCTATGAGTCTTCATAGGCACCTTCCCTGATTTGAAGCAAAACTTCATGTCAAAGAATTGCTTCACTTTGCGCTGAATTTTGCCATGGTACGATTGCGACGGGTGCTTTCAGATGGTTGGCGGCTGTCTTTCAGAATGAGAGCAGAAGAGCTGAAGGTAAGTAAAGACAGTGGAAGTACTGGTGTTCACTAACACTCGCAAATGCTTCGGGTATGCAAGACGGTGTTACCAGTGTGCGTAGAGCGGTCCGGCTAGAATCGTGCGCTGACAGTTTCCAACAGGTATACAACAGACGTCAGAAGTGTGTCGTAGCTTATGGCGATTACATTGAAGGTCATTAAAGGTATTTTGTTTGTAATTGTTATTTCCTTTATTTTCTGAAGGCGTTCACCGAAGTTTTTGAAAAAATGGCGCTGAGCACTATGGGACTTAACATCTGAGGTCATCAGTCCCTTGAACTTAGAACTACTTAAACCTAACTAACCTAAGGACATCACACACATCCATGCCCGAGGCAGGATTCGAACCTGCGACCGTAGCGGTCACGCGGCTCCAGACTGAAGCGCCTAGAACCGCACGGCCACTCTACCCGGCCCGAAGTTTTCAGATGCGCTAAGTGAATAGAATATGGATTCTGTTGGAGCTGGGGAAGACATATCGCACCTTATATTTCTCCCCTTGATAACTTCAGTATAAGAACTGTTCCTGTCGTAGCACAAAAAAGGCCAATAATTCTGGGCAGAGTTAGGGATGTAACAGAAAGAAACTAGATTTTCGACTTATGTGGCAGTTTCAAAGACATTTAAGTCAAAACGTCTTGACGCTTTCGCGTTTTTTTTTTTTTTTTTTTTACTTGTTAGTAGTGTACCCATCTCATGTAATATAATGCTTCGTGTCAAGCAAAGTAACAAGACACACAATGTCATGTCGTATAACTCAATCCAATTTCTAATTTAACATGGCATTTGTCCTGTCGTGCAATCCCACACAACGTGTCATTAAAGTTGAGGATGCATGCATCCCCACTCGGTGGTACTTACACATGCACCACCCATTCTCGAATACTTCATTTATACATCCATCCAACTCTCTACTAGGACATAAATTTGTGTCCATTTGTTCTTACATCCCTTACCATACATGTTACAGTGGGTGGGTCTAAGAAAGCTCTGTGAGCTGGGGGAGAAGAATTAACTCGTAAAATACCGCGAATATGTGAAGATTGACTTAAATGTCTCTGAAACTGCCAGATAAGTCGAAAAACTAGTTCTATTCTTTTGCATCCGTAACTCTGCCCAGGATATGCTCGCCTTTTTTTTATTCTATGATATGATCATTTTTCACTCTGGTTCCCGACTATTAGCCTACCATAATGCCGCCATAAGCTGACAACCGATGTAGATTCCTATGGGCTCAGACGGTGGCTGATCCGGTGTAGGTTTATATACTGTGTTCCCGAAACATGTTCCTTATATAAAGAAAAGGTGTTTTTTCACGTACAATCCAAATAGAGTTGGATTTTTTGAAACTGAATTTTCAGTTTTATTGCAAGAACGCATTTTTTATTTATTTGATTCGTTTTAAACAGTTTCCGCGCATTCAATTCACGTAAGAATGAATTTTATGTGCTGCATTTAGCTCGACTTTAAACCTGCTATCTCGACAACGGATAAGGATTACTGCATGAAAAAATATTGTTTTGGCGTAGCACATATGTCTACCTTCTTGCAAAATTTGAACGATTCGTACCGATAAACGTGTTTTTTTTTTTACACGTAAAATACAAACGAAGCAATGGTTTTTCAAACAATTAAAACATATCTTGGACCAAGGCCCGATACGCAGGTTGACCAAGGTTCAACTATCAGTCTCACCCCAGGCCGGAGTTATTTAAGAGTGACTGTTTTTGCATGTGAAATCCGAACGAAGATGATTGTTTTCGTACGTGAAATCCGAACGGTACACTTACAGATCGTGCCATTAGGTGAACATCAATTTCCTCCCAATTAAGACCATTTGTGTCGTCTCGGCCTCCGCACAGCAGCCGTCAACTAGGCGCGGCGTGCCATATCACGCGCGGCACACAGCGAGTACCGCTGGCGTCGAACACGATGTCAACAACTGGTGCAAGTGAACGCGTCGTCGCGGGGGTAGCGGCAGCGTATACACCACTATCGATACGGATTACCCTGGCGGCGCTGCGCTTGCCACCAGAGTGAGCGACCGTATACGGGGGGGCCATCTACCAACACTCTGATTGGCCGGACCGGCGGATTTAAGCGAGCTCCCTGAGCCCGTTTAACCAGTTCAATCTTCGCCGATGGCTGTGTTATCCGGTTGCTGGATTCACGACGACCGAACCGTACTGTGGCCTCCCTAGCTGGAAACTTGCGACGCGTCGGTATCGACTGGTTGGCAGTGGTTTGGACTTGTATTCTCTACTAGTGACTCTGATTTCTCCTTGGCGCTACAGCCAGCGAGGTGTTGTGTAGTCGAACGTAAGTTTTGTTTTGAGTGACAGAAGGTCAAATAAATTTGGTTATCACGGAGTATTTGTTGTGTTATAGCGCGGACATAACACAACAATTTGCAAAAGGAATTAATTAGTTCATAGCTTGCCTGGGTGCCAGTAAGACAGATGTTCGAATGGCTATAGACATGGCCGCTGGTCGGGGCTAAATCGAAAACTTTTTACCCTTCGTTCCTAGCTCCAATAAGTACCGAGCATCAAGGCCTCCGCAAACTGCGATTCTGCGCGTGGCCTTTTCAGACATATCTGTTAAAGCGCCTCCGCGCTGTAACGATACACTTGAGGTGGAGGGATACACGCAAGAAAATACGCAACGTCCGCGTGCGACCTGTAGAGGTCCGCTCGCCACTCGGAACACGCACTCACGCACGCACGCACTCACGCACGCCGCTGATGGTGGCGGCCCTGTGTTCGGCGCCGCGCGACACAGCCGCACATCCGCGACGTGTCACGCCGCGTCCGACCGCTTAATCCTGCCCGCACTGCATGCATAATCGGCGACCCGTAAACAGTATCTATGGCAGGCTAAAACAACGCGGCCGCCGCTTTGTGTTGCAGCGGCTAAAAATTTTGAATGTAAAATCTCGCGTGGGGTGTGACTGAGCATAAGTAATTACTGTTGAAAAAGAATTTTCCTCCCTAGTAGTTCATATCTGGCGTCTACATTACGGGCCATTTGACATTCATACATAGTGTTTCGTGTTTTTGTATTCGTTACCTATGTAAAGTGTCTCCCGAATTTAATTTCGTTTTCACGTTGTTCTGAATAAATTTAAAAACTGTTAATCGAGACAGAACGTTCCGGTCAAAAGCACAGAAATACGTCCGAGGTTCTCACACTGCATGTTGCAGCTACGTCGTGAACAAAATAACAGCGTCTGCAAGTAGACAACAGAAAAAAGTCTGTATACTATAAAGGGGAGAGGCAGGGGATGGCGGATCGAGAGAAAAATGGCCTGCAGGGGATACTCGTCAGGAGGAAGAAAGATTAGGATTTTACAGCTTGTCAAAGATGTTGACGGCAGAGACTGGGTAGTGGGCAATAGTTCGTGCTGAGGAAGAGCGGGGAAGGAAGCAGCCGTCTCACTTTAAAAGAAATCATTTTGGTATTCGACGTAACTGATTTAGGGAAAGCATAGAAAACCTAAAACGGGATGGCCTGTCAGACGTGTGAATCGAGCTTCTACTCATTGCGTGGCCACTGGCTTATTCACTGCGCTTCTGCATCCTTTGAATGTTGTCTGACAGATCGCGTAATGTCTACCTTAATGGTAGTTACGATTGGGTGTCAAAATGATTGACACATGGATGATTAATCCAGCATCTGACTAACTTTAGAACATCACATAGCTGCAATACACTGTTCAAAAGAATTAATGGAACATGTGTATCACCGTCCGGTATGATAAACCTATTTTGAGATCCTCGCTTTCAATGTAGTCAACAATTAAAATCATTCACCATCTGTTGGCTCTGCTATGTATTGACTTCCGGAAAGCGTTTGACTCAGTGCCCCACTGCAGACTCCTAAGGTACGCGCATATGGGATTCGTTCCCAAATATGCGAGTGGCTCGAAGACTTCTTAAGTAATAGAACCCAGTACGTTGTCCTCGATGGTGAGTGTTCATCGGAGGTGAGGGTATCATCTGGAGTGCCCCAGGGATGTGTGGTAGGTCCGCTGTTGTTTTCTATCTACATAAATGATCTTTTATGATAGGGTTGATAGCAATGTGCGGCTGTTTGCTGATGATGCTGTGGTGTACGGGAAGGTGTCGTCGTTGAGTGACTGTAGGAGGATACAAGATGACTTGGACAGGATTTGTGATTGGTGTAAAGAACGGCAGCTAACTCTAAATATAGATAAATGTAAATTAATGCAGATGAATAGGAAACAGAATCCCGTAATGATTGAATACGCCATTAGAAGTGTAGCGCTTGACACAGTCACGTCGATTAAATATTTGGGAGTAACATTGCAGAGCGATATGGAGTGGGACAAGCATGTAATGGCAGTTGTGGGGAAGGCGGATAGTCGTCTTCGGTTCATTGGTAGAATTTTGGGGAGATGTGGTTCATCTGTAAAGGAGACCGCTTATAAAACACTAATATGACCTATTCTTGAGTACTGCTCGAGCGTTTGGCATCCCTATCAGGTCGGATTGAGGGAGAACATAGAAGGAATTCAGAGGCGGGATGCTAGATTTGTTACTGGTAGGTTTGATCATCACACGAGTGTTACGGAAATGCTTCAGGAACTCTGGTGGGAGTCTCTGGAGGAAAGGAGGCGCTACTGAGGAAATTTAGAGAACCAGCATTTGAGGCTCATTGCAGTACAATTTTACTGCCGCCGACTTATATTTCACGGAAAGACCACAAAGATAAGAGAGATTAGAGCTCGTACAGAGGCATATAGGCAGTTATTTTTCCCTCGTTCTGTTTGGGAGCGGAACAGGGAGAGAAGATGCTAGTTGTGGTACGAGATACCCTCCGCCACGCACCATATGGTGGATTGCGAAGTATGTATGTAGATGTAGATGTATTACAGTGTCAGATGACCCCTCAGAAGGAAGCGAGTAATGAGATCCCAGTATTTTCTAGTGAAGTCATTTGTGAACGTTGTGTTCTACCAAGTGCATCGAACGCCACATCTTCATGCAGTGAAAGTTGCAAGGACGGTCTGCATCCAAAAATGATGGACATTCTATCAATGGCAATGGTTCACGATGTGTCATCCATAGGTTGTGGACACGCTACATGGAGAGAGGTCAATACACAAGGTGGGTTGAACAAGGTCGCCGACGCATTATAACCCCACATGAAGACCGGTATCCCGACATCTCTGCATTTTGGCGTCGTACGGATATCACCAAAGCACTGCAAGGCGATCTCAGAAGCGCCACTGCTGCCACTGTGTGCGACCAGACTGTAATGAACAAGTTACGAGAAGGGACCTTACCACACAGACGTCTTGTTCGAATACGCCGCTTGACACGACAACATCTTGCAACTCGCCTGAAGCTCTGCCGTTCCCAAGTCAATTGGCATTTCGCCACTGACGAGATGTGTTGTTGAGAGACTAGTTCAGATATTACCTGACACAATGTGATAGCCGAGTTCATGTGCGGAGACCATTAGTGAGCGGTATCTACCAAATATTGTCCAAGAAATCGACAGGTTTCCAAGGTCCTGTTAAGTTGCGGGAGGCTTCGGTGTCGACAGCCATATAGATCTTGCCGCCACAGAGTATACCCAAAAGCCCCTGTCTGACCATGTGGTCACTGCTGCATTAGGTAGCGGCCATGACGTCCACCTAATGTCAGCGGGGATATCTTGCGAAACC
The DNA here is from genome assembly GCF_023864345.2 of Schistocerca serialis cubense. Lineage (NCBI taxonomy): Eukaryota > Metazoa > Arthropoda > Insecta > Orthoptera > Acrididae > Schistocerca > Schistocerca serialis. The sequence continues at coordinate 706,857,932 of NC_064638.1, forward strand.
AGGTCATTGAAGTAATGGAATGGCTGGCGGTCAGTCCCGACATAATCCCCATCGCGCACATGTGGGACGAGCTTGACGAGCATGTTGTCCTGTTCTACCACAGATTCTCCAAGAAGTCTCATAGGCTGCGATTGAAGAATTAGAACGGATACCACTCGGCGACCTCCGTAGACTTCTACGGCGCATGCCATGTAGGCGTCAAGCAGTGATAAATGTTCACAAAAGGCACACACATTACTCATGCTCTCAAACGCCAATGAAAAAGCACCCAGGAGTGGATAAGTGACTCTTTCCAATTCGATTTCGACAACTGTTTGACATTCCAGTTCTTTTTACGTAAACGATCGAGGATGTAATGTTGACTTGTTGTGCGCTTAGTTTTTGAAAGATGAGGATATAATTTGGTAACATACCTACTCCTGAACTATTGTTCAGTGGTGTATGGCATACGTCCAAAGTCATATTCCCTTAATTCTTTAGAGCAGCGTAGGTCGTAGCTAAAAACTGTTCAGAGATTAACTTTGTGACACTCTCATCTGATTTTACGGTTACAATAAGTACACAGATTATTGCAAACTCCCAGCTGCAAACACTGCACGTCTCTAGCTTCTTTTCCGATTTACCTTGATTTATTTACGATGACTTTTGTTGTTTTATGTTGAGTTACGATGATGTCATACAGCAGTGGTTAAATTATTCAGGCTAACAAAAGCATAGATTGAAAAATTCACTTAGTAATTCGTTCGCGGTCATACTGGCCGTCGTTTAGCAACATTTGTCCTACGAGACACTACGCCAGCGCCCATACCTAGCGTTTCAAGGATAACATGTGGTATACAACACCCCCCACCTACGATAAAAATTCGTTTAATGATGATTTAATCACGAGGATAACCACATTTACATTATTTGTGTTTACAGTTTTATTTATGTGTAGGCATACTTCTGATCCTCGTAATCTGTCGCATCGTCTGTGCTGGAAAACACGTAGTGTGCGACTTCAATTGAGGATGATGAGCTGGGAGAAAGAGCGTCATTACGCCTATTTCTGAAATCTAATCTTTGTGACTTTGACATCACGTGTTTACACATCACTTGTTGGACAAGTATTATGTTTCTTTACTTCTATTTGAACGTGAGCTGTCAGAAATTTCAAGGCAAATACTTACGTACCGCACAACGCACTTCCTATACTTTCTCCAACGGGAGACTACTTAGCATATCCGCGCCGCTCACGCGCTGAACAGACCAACCAGAGGCGAACCACGCAACTCTCTTTTAAAATTATTACCATTAATCTAGACAGTATAACCATTCTTTTTTAATGCGTGTATTATAGGGTATCATCGCTGGAAAATAATTCATCTTTCAACTTTATATGTAACAACAGCGTTTGCCATGTACGATTATCCACGTTTTTACTATAAATTCTTTATTTACAAACTTGTAAGGTGCCTAGTGCGCAAGAGAGGCAGTCTATACTGACTTCGTACCACGTGTAAGTGCAAATATTATGGAAATATTGCTAAAACCTTGTAATTTTTGTGTACGGCAACCTAGCCAGATCAGTAGTTGCGGACGCAAGTTCAGATATTACGACCAGGGAGTCCCTAATTTAAATGGAAATAAACAGAAACAAATTATAAAACACTAGCCTCTGACGGAGTCACTCTTTGCTGCACTGATCTACTTGTGTGCTCACATACAACAGAGTATAATAGTTGTTTGACCACAATAATTTGAAAGAAGTACATCAGCAGGATCTTAATTCTCTCATTTTAGCGCATTTAGCCACGGGTGTATAGTTTGCGGAGCAAGTAACTTCATTCCTTCGTAGCTCTAAGGACAAGAATACCATTAAAAATTATACCCATTATAAATATTTCAGAACGTACAATAAACTTTGATAATTGTTTTAAGAGTGGCATTCTGATATTAAAGACGTTAAATTTTAGGTTCCATTAAAGCGGCAAGAGCTTGATTAAACGCCTTTGCAGCCTGGATGCCCTTTTAATCCAGCCGTTGGAGGAAATTATGACTCTGAATTATATCACAGGAGCTTTTGTAACGTTAACAGCTCTAAAGTTATTAACTTCCTTTTAATCTCACGGGACTTCGCATGCATTTCGTGAGACGTTCGCCACCAAGAGTCTTCAGCAACCCAGTAAGTTTCGCAAACTGTTTAGTGCACAAGCTGATGCATAAACATAGAATATAAACAACACGATATCAATATGTATGAACTACATTAGAGGCCCTCCTCAGCGCAAATCCCTTTCATTTAATTGCTTAAAATTGTCTTTGTTAATTGTTGAACGCCTTAGTGTGCTCAGTAATTTTTATATATGTGGTGGCTGTTCTTTTGGACCTGTCCGAAAGAACAGACACCACATATACGAGGGTTGGAACTTAAATAGTGGCATCTACTTATTCACAACCGATACAAAAGAATTGAGTGTTTGCACCTCTTACTGTCCTTCAAAGTAGTCACCAGCGTTGTGTAGAACCCGTTGCCAGCGATGTGGAAGACGTAGTATACCGTTAGCATTCAGTCCGGAACCGCGCGACTGCTACGGTCGCAGGTTCGAATCCTGCCACGGGCATGGATATGTGTGATGTCCTTAGGTTAGTTAGATTTAAGTAGTTGTAAGTGCTAGGGGACTGATGACCTCAGCTGTTAAGTCCCATGGTGCTGAGAGCCATCTGAACCATGAGCCATCTACCGTTAGCAGAGCCTGTTCTGTTGATGGTGCGAATGGAGCGGTCTAAAGTTATGGTGATTCTCGTGTACGACTATGATGGTGTTATCCTAACGCATTACGTTCCTCCATGGCAGACCGTGGATGCACAGTTTTACTGTTCGTTTTTTGAGCGTCACCTGCGACCAGCTTTGCGAAAGAAGCGGCGACACTTTCTGCGCAACCCACCCGTCATTTTGCACGACAACGCGCAGGCGCATTCAGTGCAAGCTGTGGTTGCTCTGTTCGGTCGATAGGACTGGGAATTACTTTACCATCCCTGTGACTTTGACTTCATTCCAAAGATGAAAGGAGCACTTCGTGGCATTCGCTTCAGAAATGTTCCAGAGATTCGACAGGCAGTAGACCGCTCCATTCGCACCATCAACAGAACAGGCTCTGCTGACGGTATACTGCGCCTTCCACATCGCTGGCAACGGGTTCTACACAACGCTGGTGACTGCTTTGTGTCTTTTGTATCGGTTGTGTATAAATAGTTGCCACTATTTAAGTTCCAACGCTCGTATAATTAAGGCGTGGACGACCACTCATCACCTAAGTGCAGATGCTCACGATGCTCGAACTCTTACAGGATTCGGCGAAATACCGCGACCAATGAGGATAATGGGCACGGTGGATAAGTTGAGAATTTGAAAATGGTTCAAATGGCTCTAAGAACTATGGACTTAACCTCTGAGGTCATCAGTCCCCTAGACTTAAAACTACTCAAACCTAACTAACCTAAGGACATCACGCACTTCCATGCTCGAGGCAGGATTCGACCTGAGACCGTAGCAGCCGCGTGGTTCCGGACTGAAGATCCTAGAACCGATCGGCCACAGCGGCCGGCTCTTAGAATTTGGATCTGACAGGAGGCGTGCTAGAGTAGTCTGCGCAACTGCGCTGACTACTGTATCTGGATGGCTCAGTGGTCAGCGCATCTGCCTAGTAAACAGGAGTTACGGGTTCAACTGTCCCCATTGGCCTAAATCAACGCCCACTGGCATCTTGCGTCATTAACACCTTCCTTTCAGTAATTTTGATACTTATTTTGTTCCTTTTTTCTGTCGTTTTAAACTCGAATACCATATTCTGACTATATCTGGAAGTCGATAAAGCGCAGTTTTGTAACATTCTCTTGGATGATGCTTTGAAATAATGTAATAATTGAAATGTGTCAAACATTTTCTTCGTTTCTAATAAATTTTAAATTGTTGGCGCAAAGCAAACTTTGGGAATACTTCTAACTCATAAAGTAATTTAGTTATCAGTCTCTACTCCGACTACCAGTTTCTCTTAGATAAGCCGAAATAAGATGGTAGGTAGTACTAAAAGATTTTCAGTTCCTTTACAGTATGAACAGGTCTTAGTTACAAGCCATATGAGTGTTGCATGGAATCGGGCAATAATGACTGAATCTCTACCTCCTGCCACGGTAAATTCGCTGACTGTAAGGTCTAGGCTAAGGAGAGTACGTCACTGACTAATAATAGGGTGAAGCGCGCGACTACGAAGCTTGTTACTACTGCATCCCTCTTGGATCCACTGTTTTTAAGACGCAGCGTTCCCGTCAACGTCAACTTGTTGAGCGCCCTTAATGAGTTACCTGCCAGTCCTGCCACGATGTCCTCCCGCGTACTTATTTTATTTTCTGTACGAGATGTAAAGGCATACTTCATTTAAAAAGCTGCACGTATTTTCCACCCGTTTTCCAGAGAGATCTCGCGCTAATTCTCGCTAATCCAGCCGCTTACCTTTTTGAGCCTACGCCACTTCATTAAGACCTTTCAGTGCCGTAGCTGCCGACAGCTTGGCGGATGAATTTTTGAAGCAAATCCACATTCCTCCTTCGGTACAGATTACTCATACAGCTGTTCACCATGCACGTTACCTATCCAGAGATCGATAGTAGAACAAATTATTACTGCTACAGTGGACATTTGCAGTTTCACATTGTATTTGCTACTTTCAGTTTTCAGATCTTCGTTATGGAGATCCCATCAAGGCAACCCGACTTGTAAATTGAAAAAAAAAAAAAAATAGAAGAACAAGCTTCTGACGATATCTTTAGTGGACCAAAATTCGTTTGTCCTCAGCTTTGTTGAAAAATGGTCATTATCATCATCAGTGTTCTGCCTAAAGGCAGGTTTTCACATGGTAGTTCTCCAGGCTGTCCGGTCTTCTGCCATCCTCTTCAGGTCTGCATAATTTCCTCTTCCCTTTATGTCATCTATCACCTTGTATCTCCTTCTTCCTCTCAGTCCTCTCCCACAAACCAATCCTTCCAAAGCCTCTACTAGCAAGCACGCCCTTCTCAATGAACGTCCCAACCAGTTTTTTTCCTTTCTCTTACAACCTTAAGCAGACATCTTCTCTCACCAACCCTTTCCATTACTCTTTCATTACTCACTCTTTCCATCCAGCTTATTCTCTCCATTCTCCTCCACATCCACATCTCAAATGCTTCTAACCTTTTTTCATCCTCTCGTCTCAGTGTCCATGTTTCTGCCCCACATAGTGCCACACTCCAGACAAAACATTTGCCAAGCCTTTTCCTTAGTCCTTTATCTAATTTGCCGCATAAGAGTCTCCTCTTTCTGTTGAATGCCTCCTTCGCTATGGCAATTCGAGTTTTCACCTCCTGGCGACATCTCAAGTCATCAGTTATTGTAATTCCGAGATATTTAAATTCACTTACTTGGCTAATGGTAGATTGTCCTATTTTAATATTAGACAGTCTGTCTCTTGTACTGATGATCATACTCTTTGTTTTTGCTGAAAAAGGTCAATGAACCCTTATAGCCATATGGAAATCCCACATCACTGTCATGGGCAGAACCTGGTATGAACGGTTTGCTGCTGCTTTCCTTCGATCTGTTGTCTAGTGTCAAGTATTATCTGTGGAATGCTTCCACATAGTAGTGATATGGCCGCGCGGGGTTGCTGCGCGATCTAAGGCGTCTTGTCACGGCCCGTACGGCTCCCCGCAGTCGGAGGTTCGAGTCCTCCCTATGGCATGAGTGTGTATGTTGTCCTTAGCATAAGTTAGTTTAACTTATATTGAGTAGTGAGTAGGCTTAGGTACCGATGACCTCAGCAGTTTGGTCTCATAAGACCTTATCACAAATTTCCAAAATTTTTTAGCGCTATGTTTATGTAATTTAGGGTGACTATAGAGTGAAAGGAACGGAGGTGAAAGCTGATTTACGATTCTCAAGCAGCATCAAGTTGACCTCCACAGTTAATGTTCATACCTGCGGACCTGCACTCATGCTCACTGCTGTTCATCGGCGACGAAAGCTGGAATTTGCACCGCAATGTTACTACAGCGTTGTACACCGTCCAGTCACGTTAATGTGACCTCCAGCCAAAAGCGTGAATAACCATCATTTTGACCTCAGGTCGTGCAGGAAGAGAGTGACTGAGGTTGTAGAAGGTACGGACGGGGCTCTGGAGCCACGCCAACTCCAGCGCATTCGCCAGCTGCATTAGGTTTCTCAGTTGAGGACCCATGGCGCGAGCAGCCGGATCGAGGTGGTCCCACAGATTATAGATTGGATTTAAATCCGTGCAAATTTGTGGATTTTGGTGATCTCAGAACACCACACGTATACTGAGAGCTGTCTGACAAGTTGCATTGTTTTGCTGGTAGATGTCACCATTCCGAGGAAACACACACTGCTTGTAGGAGAGGACATGGTCCCTAAGGATGCATACTTGTGTTAATGTATTATGCCTTCCAGAATGACGAGATTAACCAAAGAATGCCACGGAAACATTCCCCAGACCATAACGCTCCCTCCCACGGCTTGGAATGTGGATCCAAGAGGGATGCAGTAGTAACAAGCTTCGTAGTCGCGCGCTTCACCATATTATTAGTCAGTAACGTACTCTCCTTAGCCTAGACCTTATAGTCAGCGAATTAACCGCGGCAGGAGGTGAAATCCAGTCATTATTGCCCGATTCCAAGCAACACTCATATGGCTTGTAACGTAAGATCTGTTCATACTATAAAGGAATTGAAAATTTTTTAGTACTTGTCAACGGCTATTTGTCCGATGGAGCGTAAAAGTTGATTCATCTGAAGTTGCCACCTGTCGACACTCAGCGGAGCTCCAGTTGTAACATTGCGGTGCAAATTCCAGCTTTCGTCGCCGATGAACAGCAGTGAGCATGGGTGCATGAACCACACTCCTGAAGCAGAGGCTCATACGCAGCAACGTTCGCTGAACGATCATGGGATAGACGCTATTGCAGTCCCTTTTTCATCTGGGCGGGCAGTTTCTCAACATCTGCCTTATATTCGCCCGCACACATCTCCGCGGTTGTCGTTCACCCCTGTCATTCATGGCCGCTGTTGCACCACAGTTGTCTCAGCGCTGGTTTTCGATAGTACCATTTTCCCATGCACGGTAGAATTTATCCAGTTCTGCAGGCGTATAGTTTACAAATTTAGCCGTTGCGGGAATGCTTCCACCCTTGGCCAGAAATCCAATGATCATGCACTTTAGGATGTGAGATAACGACTGCACTGTTTTTCGCGTCATGCTTTATATACTCACCACTTCTAGTGCTGCCACCTGTCGTCTGACAGTGATTATTGCTCGCTGACATCGGCCATAGGCAGTGGTCACATTAATGTGAGTGAACGGTGTATGTATTCGCTCCATACACCTCTGCAGAGCAGTTTGGGATTCCGTCCGAAGCCGCTGCTCCCAGACTGTATCAGTTCGAGACCTACCGCGCTACCAAACGCTTGTGTGCCAAAAAATTGTGACCACCTGCCGCGGCTCTCTCTCTCGCACATCTCACATCCGGCAGCGTGCGGCAGTGAGACTCACAGAAAGCCCAGAGGTTCTTCACACGGAGAGCATCCCTGGGTGCCTCTGAGAGCTACAACACCAACAACAATCGCTTCTCAGCTTTTGGCAAGTTCAATGTGAAGTTTTTTATTTAAAAAAAATAGATAGGAAATAGGGAAAGGATGGATACTTTTTTCAGTTGTTAGAGCATCTGTCACATTAATTTTTGCACATCTTCCTTGTCCTTTAAAATACAGACATGGCCTCAGTCTCTACTTGAAAGGTGCGATAAGCAATAACAAGTCTGCAATTAAATGCCTCCAATCTTGCAACGGCCTTCACTGTATCTTTTGGATAACATATAAATGCAGCAGTCAGTCAATCATTACCACTGCTGATTTGTATTTTTCCGCTCCAGTGTAAAGTGAGTCGTCTTGCAGCTGCGCGTGCAACAGTATTTGACGACAAACAGGAATGTCACGGTATAGGAGGAGGTAGCGTGGTCTAGGGGCTGCCGGCACGGTAGCTCAGCGTGTTCGGTCAGAGGGTTAGCAGCCCTCTGTAATAACAAAAAAAAACTGAGTTAATGGATCAACACCGAACATAAACGGATGTCTTACGACATCCGCCATGAGCAGATGCAACGAACAAAAGCGAACAAAATGTGATTAAAAAAAAAAAAAAAAAAAAGTAGCGTCTTTGATTCATAATCAAAACGTCTACAGTCCCAGGTTCGCTCCCTGCCACTGCCTAAACTTTGATAAATAATCAGCATTGGCGGCCGAAGCCTTCCGGCATAAGAAGTCAGCCTCATTCTGCCAACGGCCTTGTCAAAGAGGGCGGAGGAGCGGATAGAGGTTCAGCGCACTCTCTTGTCCTAGGGAAGAATCAGCAATGATCAACGACATGAGGATGCAGAAGGCAATGGACACGTAACGTGTAATCCGCAGGACATGTGGCCTGTAATTGAAGAAGTGTCATGATGATCTCTCCATTGGCACAAGATTCCGGAATAGTCCCCCATTCGGATCTCCGGGAGGGGACTGCCAAGGGGGAGGTTACCATGAGAAAAAGATTGAATAATCAACCAAAGGATAACGTTCTACGAGTCGGGGCGTGGAATGTCAGAAGCTTGAACGTGGTAGGGAAACTAGAAAATCTGAAAAGGGAAATGCAAAGGCTCAATCTAGATATAGTGGGGGTCAGTGAAGTGAAGTGGAAGGAAGACAAGGATTTCTGGTCAGATGAGTATCGGGTAATATCAACAGCAGCAGAAAATGGTATAACAGGTGTAGGATTCGTTATGAATAGGAAGGTAGAGCAGTGGGTGTGTTACTGTGAACAGTTCCGTGACCGGGTTGTTCTAATCAGAATCGACAGCAGACCAACATCGACAACGATAGTTCAGGTATACATGCCGACGTCGCAAGCTGATAATGAACAGATAGAGAAAGTGTATGAGAATATTGAAAGGGTAATGCAGTATGTAAAGGGGGACGAACATCTAATAGTCATGGGCGACTGGAATGCAGTTGTAGGGGAAGGAGTAGAAGAAAAGGTTACAGGAGAATATGGGCTTGGGACAAGGAATGAAAGAGGAGAAAGACTAATTGAGTTCTGTAACAAGTTTCAGCTAGTAATAGGGAATACCCTGTTCAAGAATCACAGGAGGAGGAGGTATACTTGGAAAAGGCCGGGAGATATGGGAAGATTTCAATTAGATTACATCATGGTCAGACAGAGATTCCAAAATCAGATACTGGATTGTAAGGCGTACTCAGGAGCAGATATAGACTCAGATCACAATATAGTAGTGATTAAGAGTAGGCTGAAGTTCAAGACATTAGTCAGGAAGAATCAATACGCAAAGAAGTGGGATACGGAAGTACTAAGGAATGACGAGATACGTTTGAAGTTCTCTAACGCTATAGATACAGCAATAAGGAATAGCGCAGTAGGCAGTACAGTTGAAGAGGAATGGACACCTCTAAAAAGGGCCATCACAGAAGTTGGGAAGGGAAACATAGGTACAAAGAAGGTAGCTGCGAAGAAACCATGGGTAACAGAAGAAATACTTCAGTTGATTGGTGAAAGAAGTAAGTACAAACATGTTCCGGGAAAATCAGGAATACAGAAGTACAAGTCGCTGAGGAATGAAATAAATAGGAAGTGCTAAGAAGCTAAGAAAAATGACTGCAGAAAAAATGTGAAGACATCGAAAAAGATATGATTGTCGGAAGGATAGACTCAGCATACAGGAAAGTCAAAACAACCTTTTGTGACATTAAAAGCAACCGTGGTAACATTAAGAGTGCAACGGGAATTCCACTGTTAAATGCAGAGGAGAGAGCAGATAGGTGGAAAGAATACATTGAAAGCCTCTATGAGGGTGAAGATTTGTCTTATGTGATAGAAGAAGAAACAGGAGTCGATTTAGAAGAGATAGGGGACCCAGTATTAGAATCGGAATTTAAAAGAGCTTTGGAGGACTTACGGTCAAATAAGGCAGAAGGGATTGATAACATTCCATCAGAATTTCTAAAATCATTGGAGGAATTGGCAACAAAACCACTATTCACGTTGCTGTGTAGAATATATGAGTCTGGCGACATACCATCTGACTTTCGGAAAAGCATCATCCACACAATTCCGAAGACGGCAAGAGCTGACATGTGCGAGAATCATCGCACAATCAGCTTAGCAGCTCATGCATCGAAGCTGCTTACAAAAATAATATACAGAAGAATGGAAAAGAAAATTGAGAATGCGCTAGGTGACGATCAGTTTGGCTTTAGGAAAAGTAAAGGGACGTTATGGCTAATAATGGAAGCAAGGCTAAAGAAAAATCAAGACACTTTCATAGGATTTGTCGACCTGGAAAAAGCGTTCGATAATATAAAATGGTGCAAGCTGTTCGAGATTCTGAAAAGAGTAGGGGTAAGCTATAGGGAGAGACGGGTCATATACAATATGTACAACAACCAAGAGGGAATAATAAGAGTGGACGATCAGGAACGAAGTGCTCGTATTAAGAAGGGTGTAAGACAAGGCTGTAGCCTTTCGCTCCTCCTCTTCAATCTGTACATCGAGGAAGCAATGATGGAAATAAAAGAAAAGTTCATGAGTGGAATTAAAATACAAGGTGAAAGGATATCAATGATACGATTCGCTGATGACATTGCTATCCTGAGAGAAAGTGAAGAAGAATTAAATGATCTGCTGAACGGAATGAACAGTCTAATGAGTACACAGTATGGTTTGAGAGTAAATCGGAGAAAGACGAAGGTAATGAGAAGTAGTAGAAATGAGAACAGCGAGAAACTTAACATCAGGATTGATGGTCACGAAGTCAATGAAGTTAAGGAATTCTGCTACCTAGGCAGTAAAATATCCAAAGACGGACAGAGCAAGGAGGACATCAAAAGCAGACTCGCTATGGAAAAAAAGGCATTTCCGGCCAGGAGAAGTCTACTAATATCAAATACCGGCCTTAATTTGAGGAAGAAATTTCTGAGGATGTACGTCTGGAGTACAGCATTGTATGGTAGTGAAACATGGACTGTGGGAAAACCGGAACAGAAGAGAATCGAAGCATTTGAGATGTGGTGCTATAGACAAATGTTGAAAATTAGGTGGACTGATAAGGTAAGGAACGAGGAGGTTCTACGCAGAATCGGAGAGGAAAAGAATATGTGGAAAACACTGATAAGGAGAAGGGCCAGTATGATAGGACATCTGCTAAGACATGAGGGAATGACTTCCATGGTACTAGAAGGAGCTGTAGAGTGCTACTCTGAGATGAAGAGGTTAGCACAGGAAAGGAATTCGTGGCGGGCCACATCAAACCAGTCAGTAGACTGATGACCAGAAAAAAAAAGGAGGAGATCAGGCTTCCCGCCACTGACAATATACAAGTGACCTTGAGTAGTAATGTTGCACCGCAAGTTGTTCCGTGTTTTGCGGATGTGTTCTTAACTTTACACTGGAGCAGAAACGTTGAAATCAACAACGTAATGGTTGGGTGACTGCTGCGAATGTGCCTTGTCGAGGAGATACAGTGAAGGCCGTCGCAGCACTGGAGACATTTAATTGCAGACCTGTTATTGCTCGTCGTACCTTTCAAGTAGACGAGGTGTTCAACAGGGAAAATGGTACGTCATATTGCACATCAAATACGCCATTTGTTGTGAGGACAAGGAATCATCGTGTCCGTGTCTGTATGGTTTAAAGGACAAGGAAGGTGTGCAAAAATTAAAGTGAGAGGTGCACGTTCGGAAAGAAATACATCAGCGAATCTCCGTAGGGTGGAGTCGACAAATCCTTCCTGTATGTATGTGGAACCAGATATCTATGAGCAGGTCACGCATTTCCCTTAAATTGCGGCGCTGGATTGTGGGCGCAGAGCTGGTGTCCGATATTGTTCCAGATGTGTTCAGATGGTTCAAAGGCTCTAAGACCTAAGGGACTTAACATCTGAACATCTGAACTACTTAAACCTAACTAACCTAAGGACATCGCACACATCCATGCCCGTGGCAGGTTTCGAACCTGCGACCGTAGCAGCCGCGTGGTTCCAGACTGAACCAGATGTGTTCACTGGATTCACGTCAGGAGAATTTTGATGGTCAAAACATCAGCGTGAGTTTTCTGTCATGCCCCTAAGGTCACCGCAAGACGATTCTGGACACTTGTCTTCATGGAAGATGTCATCGCCGTAGGGGAAGACATCAGTCAACAAGGGATAGAGGGAGTCAGCAATAACGTTCACGTAGTTCACAGCTACTCAGGAATGAAGAGATACGCTGGAAGTTCTGTTAGGCTATAGATACTGCGATAATGAATATCTCAGTAGGCAGTTTAGTTCAAGAGCAATGCACATGTGAAATTTAAAATTTTCTCGGCGATGTAAGTGTACGAAGAGATATCGGGTTTGCTGGCGGTCGTCGTAAACTTCACTTCTGTCAGTATATCGTGGAGCGAAGTTTACGACGACCGGCTGCAGTCCAGAAATCTCTTAGAACAGGAACTGACATCTCTAAAAAGGGCGAACATATAAATTGGAGAGAAACGTATGTATAAGGAAGGTAACTACTAAGAAACCATGGTAACAGCAGAAACATTTCAGTTGGTAGAAGAAAGAAGGATGTACAAAAATCTTCAAGGAAATTCAGGAATACAAAAATACAAGTCACTTAGGATTTAAATAAATAGGAACTGCAGGGAAGCTAAGGCGAAATGGTTGTACGAAAAATGTAAGGAAATCGAAAAAGAAATTATTGTGAAAGGACTGATTTAGCATACAGAATAGTCAAAATAACCTTCGGTGCAGTTACAAGCAAGGGTGGTAACATTAAAAATACAATGGGAATTTCATTGTTAATTGCAGAGAGAGCGGATAGGTGGGAAAAATACATTGAGAGCCTCTGTGAGAGGGAGTACTTATTTTATGATGTGATGGAAAATAAAATAGGAGTAGATAAAGGAGAGTTAGGGAACGCAGAATTAGAATCAGAATTTAGAAGAGCTTTAAAAGATCTAAATAAGGCAGAAGAGATAGAGGAAACTCTGCCGGAACTTCTAAAATAATTGGGAGAGTAGAGGCAACAAAACGATAATTCACGTTACTGTATAGAACGTATGAGACTGGCGATGTACCATCAGACTTTCGGAAAAAATCATCCACCCAGTTACCAAGATTGCAAGGAGCGACAAGCGCGAGAATTATCGCACATTCAGCTTAACAACTCATGCATCCAAACTGCCGACAAGAAAAATATAGAGAAGAATGGAAAAAGTAAACTGAGCATGTATTGGATGATGATCAGTTTGGCTTTAGGAAAGCCAAACACGAGAAACGCAGCTCTCACGTTGCGGTTGGTAATGGAAGCAAGGATGAAGAAAAATAAAGACACGTTTATAGGATTTGTTGACATGGGAAAGCGTTTAAAAATGCAAAATGGGGCAAGGTGTTCGAAATCCTGAAAAAAAAGGGGTTAGTAATATAGAAGAACTGGTAATATTTTATAGTATGTACAAGACCCAAGAGGGAATAGTAAGAATGGAAAACCAAGAACTAAGTGCTCAAATTAAAAGATGTGTGACACAGGGGCGTCATCTTCCGCCGCCGCTGTTGAATCTCTACGTCTAAGAGGCAATGATGGAAATAAAAGAAAGATTTAAGAGGGGCATTAAAATTCAAGGTGAAAGGATATAAATGTTGAGATTCGCTAATGGCACTGCTATCCTCAGCGAAACAGAAGAAGAATTACAGGATACACTGAAAGGAATGAACCTTCCAATGAGTACAGAATATGGATTGATAGTAAATCGAAGAGATACCGAAGTAATGAAAAGCATCTGAAATGAGAATAGCGAGAAACCTAACAACTGGCCGGCCCTGGTGGCCGAGCGGTTCTAGGCGCTTCAGTCTGGAACCGCGCGACCGCTACGGTCGCAGGTTCGAATCCTGCCTCGGGCATGGATGTGTGTGATGTCCTTAGGTTAGTTAGGTTTAAGTAGTTCTAAGTTCTAGGGGACTGATGACCTGAGATGTTAAGTCCCATAGTGCTCAGAGCCATTTGAACCAAACCTACCACCGTAACTGATGATCTTGGAGTAGATGAAATTAATTAATTTTGCTGCCTAGGCAGCAAAATAAATATAACCAATGACGTACGGAACAAGGTGGAGATGGAAAAGCAACTACCTCCGTCAAAAAAGGCATTCTTGATCAAGAGAAGTCTACTAGTATCTAACACAGGTATTGATTTGTGCAATAAATGTCTAAGAACGAACGTTTGGAGCACAGCATTGTGTGGCAATGAGACATGGTCTGTAGCAAAACGGGAACGGATGAGAACAGAACCATCTGAGATGTGACTTTATAGAAAAATGTTGAAAATTAGGTGGACTGATAAGGTAAGGAATATTAAGACGTCAGGGAATAACTTCCATGCTACTTGGAGGTGTAGAGAGTAAAAACTGTATAGGAAGACAGAGATTGCGCGACATCCAGCAGATAACTGAGGACGTGGGTTGCAAGCGCTGCTCTGACTACGAGGTATCAAAAGGCCAATGATGTTTACGACATTCGACACCCCACATATTGCTTACCATGCAACCACACTATTGTCTGCTAATAGCAACAGGGGGCGGATTGGAGATATCCAATGATGAGCTCAGCCACTTCCAGTGGTGTTGACACAAAGCAAAGCTGTGGCAACAATAAACAAGGCAAGCATTGTGTTATATTTACAACAACAGTCGTCGAAGTTGACATTTCGTCTGAAACGAACCCAAACAATTTCATAGAGTGAGAAGGAAGCTCCAGATGAAATATTAGCGTTTCTGCAAGATGAATCAGTGGAATGTGTGATGGCGTATACGCTCGACGTGCGGACAGTCTACATGAGGATTGCAACGATGACGACACGTGCTTAATAAGTGAAACTGATATTGAACCAGGTGTCGAGATATGTAGTTCATTATCCTTGTTGGACAGAGAGTTACAAATCTTGTCTCCCGTGAAACGCAGTAAGAACGATCGTTGTCCAAGCAGCGGCCGCTGAAATTAATTGTCCGAGCGGTTCTAGGCGCTTCAGTCCGGAACCGCGCTGCTGCTACGGTAGCAAGTTCGAATCCTGCCTCGGGCATGGATGTGTGTGATGTCCTTAGGTTAGCTAGGTTTAAGTGGTTCTATGTCTAGGGGATTGATGACCTCAGATGTTAAGTCCCATAGTGCTCAGAGCCATTTGAACCATTTTTGAACTAAAATATTCAATGTTTCAACCACGATTTAGTGGTTTCCATTAGGTCATAAATTAATCTAACTGTGGTGTGAGTTTATAAATATGTCATACGACCATTGAAGTCAATTTTCCTAGGCACTAGAACCAAACTACAGCTGGGCGTTATTAGGAGAGAGGGAGAGGCTGTCTGATAATTGTTAGCCTACAACGAATGGTCGGAAACATTGTATTGGCAAGGTTTTCCTTATGTTAGTCACAGAATTTCGGCGCCAGTTGTGTGCGCGCTGTTTGTTTAGTCGGCTGCGAGAATGACCGATTAGGGCACTGTAACTACAATCGCACTAGACCCATCGTACCTCGATTGCTGGTAGCCATGATACCGAGAGCCTGTAGCCGTTCTCTGTATTGATGTTCTTAGGCTCCTTCTGGTTTTGAGCTGTATTTCTTACTTTGTGTGCTTGTCCTCGCAGGTACACGGGCCTTCTGAAGGTCTATAAGGTGGCCAAAATCCCGATGGTGCTGTACAAGTGTCCATCTGTTGTGCTGCTCCATGCTCTGTACGTGGGTGCTAACATCTCTTCCGATTTCTCCTGTTTATTTATCTATTTATTTCTCAAGTAAAGACCTGCTACTTGTAGTTACACTCCTGGAAATGGAAAAAAGAACACATTGACACCGGTGTGTCAGACCCACCATACTTGCTCCGGACACTGCGAGAGGGCTGTACAAGCAATGATCACACGCACGGCACAGCGGACACACCAGGAACCGCGGTGTTGGCCGTCGAATGGCGCTAGCTGCGCAGCATTTGTGCACCGCCGTCGTCAGTGTCAGCCAGTTTGCCGTGGCATACGGAGCTCCATCGCAGTCTTTAACACTGGTAGCATGCCGCGACAGCGTGGACGTGAACCGTATGTGCAGTTGACGGACTTTGAGCGAGGGCGTATAGTGGGCATGCGGGAGGCCGGGTGGACGTACCGCCGAATTGCTCAACACGTGGGGCGTGAGGTCTCCACAGTACATCGATGTTGTCGCCAGTGGTCGGCGGAAGGTGCACGTGCCCGTCGACCTGGGACCGGACCGCAGCGACGCACGGATGCACGCCAAGACCGTAGGATCCTACGCAGTGCCGTAGGGGACCGCACCGCCACTTCCCAGCAAATTAGGGACACTGTTGCTTCTGGGGTATCGGCGAGGACCATTCGCAACCGTCTCCATGAAGCTGGGCTACGGTCCCGCACACCGTTAGGCCGTCTTCCGCTCACGCCCCAACATCGTGCAGCCCGCCTCCAGTGGTGTCGCGACAGGCGTGAATGGAGGGACGAATGGAGACGTGTCGTCTTCAGCGATGAGAGTCGCTTCTGCCTTGGTGCCAATGATGGTCGTATGCGTGTTTGGCGCCGTGCAGGTGAGCGCCAAAATCAGGACTGCATACGACCGAGGCACACAGGGCCAACACCCGGCATCATGGTGTGGGGAGCGATCTCCTACACTGGCCGTACACCACTGGTGATCGTCGAGGGGACACTGAATAGTGCACGGTACATCCAAACCGTCATCGAACCCATCGTTCTACCATTCCTAGACCGGCAAGGAAACTTGCTGTTCCAACAGGACAATGCACGTCCGCATGTATCCCGTGCCACCCAACGTGCTCTAGAAGGTGTAAGTCAACTACCCTGGCCAGCAAGATCTCCGGATCTGTCCCCCATTGAGCATGTTTGGGACTGGATGAAGCGTCGTCTCACGCGGTCTGCACGTCCAGCACGAACGCTGGTCCAACTGAGGCGCCAGGTGGAAATGGCATGGCAAGCCGTTCCACAGGACTACATCCAGCATCTCTACGATCGTCTCCATGGGAAAATAGCAGCCTGCATTGCTGCGAAAGGTGGATATACACTGTACTAGTGCCGACATTGTGCATGCTCTGTTGCCTGTGTCTATGTGCCTGTGGTTCTGTCAGTGTGATCATGTGATGTATCTGACCCCAGGAATGTGTCAATAAAGTTTCCCCTTCCTGGGACAATGAATTCACGGTGTTCTTATTTCAATTTCCAGGAGTGTATATTGCAGGTCGTACATTATGTGATTTTACGTATTAGATAATACAAATTCAGTTTTATTACTACTAATTTTTTTGAGGATTTTAGAAAAGGATAAAAAACAAAAAACACAATGTCCGAATGTATATACACAATTTTGTTTAAATTTGTTGTTAACTTAGATAATGATGATAAATATGATTCTTAATAGGCTATTGATGTATTTTAAATTAGAGTTAAAAGGGTATTTAATCTAATAAATAAGAGATGGCAATTTGATTTAGATACGATGTGACAGTTCTTCTCGTTATACCTTCTATTTATCTGGTTACATCTGATGCATATGTTGTCTTCACTGTGATAATAATTAATAATGTATTGATCAAGTACGCTACAATGTGTTTCCGAACATAAGGTAACAGTGTAGATTGGGAGTTGGTTTCATATGTGATAGTCAGGTGCATAAGGTGCGAGGGCTCGGTAAAACTTCGAGCCAGTCACATCTGAAGCAGAGAAAGAAATGTTACGTGCTATGAAATGGTATAACAGCCAACTAAATAGAGAGTTGCATTTTCACATTGATTCGATTTAGTGTTGGAGAACCTTAGCTTCCTTTCGCTATGTTTGTGTGTGTATCTCGTCTTTACTTCATGTGTGTGGATATAGCATCTGACAGTGCACCTGTGTCGTTTGCTATGTACTGTTGATCTGTCAGTTGAGGAACCTGTCTTACTCTAGCGTATGGTCTCTCCTGTTTGTAAGCCACATGTAGCATCCACGATACTTTGTCTGTGATGTTTTTTTATAGAGTACTAGTCATCTTGTCTGCTCATTAACTGTCTTATGTCTTGGTTACTTAAACTCTGTCTTATAAGTCCTAGGGAATCGCAGACGAGCACTGTGTGTTCAGGTGTGCCATTCCCACCACAGGCACAAGTGTCAGTTGTTTAGGCCAAACATGTGGAGATGCACAGGACAAGGGCCATGGCCAATGAGAAAGGGCGCCATGCCCCGTTTTGGGTTTATGTACTTCAAATTCATCCGCTCGCAGCTCGCCGGCCGAAGTGGCCGTGCGGTTGTAGGCGCTACAGTCGGGAATCGAGCGACCGCTACGGTCGCAGGTTCGAATCCTGCCTCGGGCATGGATGTGTGTGATGTCCTTAGGTTAGTTAGGTTTAATTAGTTCTATGTTCTAGGCGACTGATGACCTCAGAAGTTAAGTCGCATAGTGCTCAGAGCCATTTGAACCATTTGAGCCATCCGCTCTCGGATACTGAGAAAGAAAGTGTAGACCCGTCTTTTCTTATCAATTACGACCCATTCGTCTGCCATGTATAACTTCTCCACTGGTTTAATTTCCATTTGTTGGTTATGTCTTGTCCTGTAATTTCTCTTATTTTGTCCCGTCTTCCGCTCTGTCGCCAGTAGGGCTCTGCTCTGTGCCGAAATGTAATGTCTATAGGGAAAACTGCCAGTACCGCACACAGTGCTTTAATCGACATCTTTCAGAAAGACCCCGAGATACTGTGTAGAACACTCCTCTGGCCGCGCCTCACATTAGTTTTATGCGTGTCTAAGCGCAATCGATGTGCCCAATCACTAGTCGCGAAACAAATAATTGACTCATACAGTGCAGTGTAATATGTTCTCATTGTGCCATTGTATCGTATGGCGTTCAGTCTAGCAAGTTTACACATGAGTTTCGTAGCTTTGTTAATTGTTTGCCTGGCATGTTCGTTAAAGTGTAAATGTACGTCAGTATAAATGCCAAGGTATCTAGACATAGTTTTCCTTTCTTTGGATATGTTGTTGATTGACTTTATAATTGGATTTCTTTTCAGCGTGCCTCTTAGAAGTAGTTAAACAGTTTAGTTAGTTGCTATTGTGTGTTGCTGGTGCACCATTCACCGATGAACACGAGGAGCCGCGTTGCTTTACTCGAATAGGAGCCTGGAGTTTGCAGATACCATAAGCATAAGGTCATCAGCGTACGCAGCCATCCAATTTGCCATGTCGCTGTTTTTAAATGCATTCAGTAGTGGTTCTATGGCTGTCCCAGAGAACCGGTCTGCACATGGATCCTTGCGGACAACCCCTTGTTACGCTCTTTGTAACCTTACGCGACCAGTCTTCCGTTCCAGTACCCTGCTTTTACAATAATCTCTAAGACTATTGTACAGAGCCAGGGGAGTACTCATTTCATCTCTCTAAGAATTTCAGACAGTGGCAGCCACCAGAGGTCCACCAGCTGGGATTGCTACTATTTATTTGTGATGTATTCAGTGTCATTTCAATGGCCCCGTTTACTGCATCGTCGATGGATTTATGTGGTCGAAAACCAAACTGATGTGGGCTAAGGCCGAAGAGCTGCCGTTGAGAGTGAGTTCTGGTCGCACCTTTGTCAGAATGTTAATGAGGCATGCCCTTGCCACGGTTGAATTTTGCTTTCAACACGCCAAGACATGAGTCCCATCAGACCGATTCCTTTTCACCCACCCAGTTAACTCCCAGTCTGTCAACTTGCAGGACATTGGGGGTTTACTCCCTTATAAAACACCTGATGTTCTTCAAGATAAATGGCGAAGGGCAAAGAGGGACATTGTTTTTGTTAAAAACTTTGGAGGGCAGAAGCAGGAAGGTGTGATACCGAGGAAGTTAGCGCCGCACTTCATCAGTCCTTAGAGCATCTTTGGGGTGCGCATCTTTGTCAAGTTGCGCACCAAGAACGAAGAGACTGGGCAAGTCGAGAGAGTACGTATTAGCCAAGATAAAAGTTGTGGCTCCAACCGATCAAAGCTTGTTGGGCCAATCTCGCCCTGGTGGACGAGGTTTTGGGGAGGAGGCTGAGCGTGTTGCAAGATGGATACCTCACGCACGTCTTGTGCGTCATGTTTGTGATGCCTCTCTATGGGTTGCTTAGACGGAGCAGGCTGGATCAGCGAGCAGAGGAAATTTCTGGTGGTTCCCGTTGAAGGAGATCTATAATGGTCTGTTTTGGCTACGAGGTGCTCTTTGCGAAAGGACGCTCTTTGGAGCTCGCTAGGGGAGTATGGAGAAATATCGTAAGCACACCAAGAAGGACAGTCCTGCAGCAGGGACGCGCCGCCAGCTGAGGCAATTTCTGTTTTCCAGATGTCGCTGTTGGTGCTCGTCTATCGGAAGGATGAAGCCCTGCTGCTGCTGGACTTAAGACTCGGCGATCGCCGCAATCATCCCTCGTGCGTTGGTGGTTTTTGTTCAGGTCCGAGCAGTGGAGTGTATAGCACAGTGAAACAGTACAGTAGATTCCGCTGTATAAGCGGCAGGTTTCGCTGCTCGCTTGCACCGAGAAATAGAAACAGAGGCGGCTCCGCAACCAATTTCATTACACGACGCGGCCGGCCGCGGGTGCAACAGAACCCATGTGGACGGGTGGAAAGAAATGTGTCAGGCTTCATAATACGTATTTATATGTGTCGTGTATTATGCATTTCTTGTATGTGAATGTGAATCTGCACATGAACTTTCCTAATCCTCCTCACACCTTTCCGTAAAGCGTGGCCACATCTTTGTTGAGAAGTAGTTCTGTAGTATAGTAGTGCCATCCTTACTCCTGGGTAGGGGATCAGAGAGACAGCACAGGCAGGTAAAAGTCAAAGAAGTTCCAGTGTCACAAGATTTGGGGTGGAGAGGTCGGTCATGGCCAAGTGGTTCGACCACCCCCTCCACCGGGGCCCAGGAAGACCTCCGGGTGCCCGCCATATTCTTCGGGTATTACAGAAGACGGGTAAGTGAGCAGACGTGCCCCCCAGTGCTCTGTCTCAATGTTCACGCATGGAAGAGAGGTATTTGAATATTTGTACTAATTCTTTTATCTCCAGCTTCGGATTGTGTAAGGTAATGAATGTGCTCGTTTA
Source organism: Schistocerca serialis cubense (assembly GCF_023864345.2). Lineage (NCBI taxonomy): Eukaryota > Metazoa > Arthropoda > Insecta > Orthoptera > Acrididae > Schistocerca > Schistocerca serialis. The sequence goes on from NC_064638.1 coordinate 706,879,158, forward strand.
ATTCCGGATATTTGACCCCCTGTGTTAAAGTATCTGGTCCCCAGTTTGCCCGTTATCCTCCTCACATAGTGAATGTCCTACGTAAAATATTGGCAGACTTTGGTGGTACACATTTGGCCAACGCAATTCCGTCTTACCCGTAGAAATGTGCGTGCAGATTAGCATATAATATAACCGAGCTATAAGTTGTAAAATTGTAATATCTGTAAACTGAAACAATTGCTGCTATCGCTGTAAAGTCGAGTGATAATGTTTAAAATAAATAGGAAATCAACTGTCATCAATCTTTAACATACCTTAAAAATCACAAAGAAGTCAAGTTAAAGGAATTTATTTAAAATAAAAGGTATAGAATGCAGGGACCCACACATCAGCGTGTGAGCCCTCCAGCCCCTTGCCTAGTATCGTACAGAAAGGACACGCTCTCTATGTAGCGCTCTCAAGCTCCTCTCCCCAGTTATCCGTTGCGCAATTTTGATTCTGGGCTTGACTTCAACTTTCATCTGGCGTCCTCAGGCAAGGAGGTATGACGGTAAACTTTCAACAGTTCTTGGAATATTATTCGGCAGCTAGCCCGTTTGCCCTCTTATGGTGCACCACTTACTTCTTTATTTCGATATGTGTCAGTACTGTTTATTTAGTGTGCCTCTGGCGTGTTCATGTGAATCTCGCATCGCTGTGCTCACTCAGCCTCCCTCTTGGATGTAATTTGTTTTCGCTTTTGGCTTCTATTGCCAGGCGTTTTTGATTTATTGTGTTCAACTGTTGTATTTTAGCATGTTTGGCCATCTGAGCTATCTTTTGGTATTTCACGTCTGAATTTGTTAAAAGTTGCAAACCCATCTCGAGGCACCCCTCTTTTTTTTAATTACATTAAAAAGGAGGGAGTGTGATACGTGTTTCCTGAATCGTCTTAAAGAGGTTTGGTGTGTTATAGAAATCAGTTATAATCTGGTCCCTCACGCCAGCGTTGGCGTGTGCCCGCACTGCCTGAGTGGACCTTGTGCACGCCTGTTTTGATTGACTTGGCGGCTAGGAGCCTTGACCAATGTTGGGACACGCTGCTGGTGAGCACGCCTTATAGGCACCAGTTCTGTCTATGTTTTTTCTCTTGTGTTTGGTATTTCTATCTTTTGCCTTTTTAAAGTTTGCTATTGTGTGTGTGTGTGTGTGTGTGTGTGTGTGTGTGTGTGTGTGTGTGTGTATGTGTGTGTTTATTTTTTCTTAACTAAAGAATCCTAAACCTGTTTATTAGGACATTTGGATGAAACTTAACGAATGTTGAAAGAGCATCCAAATCTGTAAACTATCTTGTAAGTTTTAATGGTTCTCTTTTATGTTCTTTCCAATGAACTAGTGATTCCCGTGTTAAAATCACTTTAATTCATAATAATTTTCTTGTGCTCAAATTTGCTTTTGTAATAACAAAAATTTTGTGACCCAACAAATTTTAAATGTTTTAAACAAACAATGGCTAATCCCCCACCCCCCCCCCCCTCACCCTCTCCCATGGTCCCACTGTTCTTAGTGTGTTAAGACGAGCACAGGCATTGACACCACACTGCCATGCGCAGCCCTGCATATGTACAGGAAATTCATGTACGTTTTGTAATTGATGTTAAAAGAGAGTTTTTTAAAGACTAGTTTTAAGACATTTGAAAAATGCTTGTTCCTGCTTTGTAAATATCTTTAATGCTCCTTAAAGATATTTATTTGTCTTGTCGCCCCAGCTGGCTTATATCTCACTATTAAGCTGTCGTACTCTTCGGTGATTGTGTCCTAGTTCATGCAGCGAAGTGTCATATTGGTTCGTATTGATAAATTTTTGACTTCGTTATAAGCCCATGTTAAAAACCAGCACTTTATACTTCCCAAGCCCATGATCTCCACCATCTCACTTACGCAGGATGTTGAATTTCTGAACGAACATTATGCAGCTCTTCTTCTACATGCGGCTAAATAACAGCGTCATTGACGGACAAGCACGAAGCTAAACGCAGTTTGCTCTAAAGACTGTATGAAAATGTCCACTGCTATCGGAGACAGAGAGGATCCCATTGTTTCTCTTCGAGTTTGATCATAACATTTGATCGACGACAAAGATAACCGCACCACGCAACTGATATCAGGCAGCATTCGTTTCCAAAGAATGCTAATAGCCTCTCCTACTGGTATGGTGCTGAAGGGCTAAAAACATCTAAGATATGCCGTCTCTAGAAGACAATTATATAGAATCATTGTCAGCCTGAGGAAGGCCGCAGCAACATGGTCGAGAAGTGGAATATCTTAGTATTTCAACATTTTAAGTATTTTATAATTCGTAATTATACCCGGAATGACCAGTGTGAGAGATCCGGTAAGTTGCCTTCATGTTTAAATGAGATTCGACTTCAGAGGGAGAGAATGAGCTGTTCAATAACCAGCGGCTACGTGCTTCTTAAAGATAAATATTTATTTGTCTCTTCGCCTGAATTTGTTTTAAATTTATCTGGCTATTAAGCTGTCATATTCTTTGATGATTACAAAGTAACTCTTGTACAGTTGTGTACAAGATTTTTACAACAGTGATTTCTATTTTAGTTAAAGTAGGAACTAGTAAATTCACAACTACGGAAATTTTACTTGTAGTCTTCTTTTGCGTACAATAACAACGACACACTGAATATTAACAGCACAGAAGAGAGGAGATTAGAACCTTTTGAAATGTGATGTTGTTGAGAAATGTTGAAGATTATTCAAGTCGATCAAATAACTGATATACAGGTACTGCACTTTACGGCACAAGTTGACAAAAAGGACGGTTGGGTTAGTGGGGCACACCCTGAGGCATCAGTGAACTGAAAGGGGAGACCAAGGCTGGCAGAACCGACTACGCAGGTATGAAGAAACAGTCACAGGATACATTAGCATAGAGAACAGCATTAAACCACTCTTCGGACTGAAGATGACAACAACACTGACTAATTAGTTTCTAAATAATATATAATAGCAAAATACGTGCGTCATATCAGTACATACTGAGTCGGACCAAAATGGCATTGTCACATATCAGATTTTTATCTTATTTTTGAATACATGAGATTTATAACCCAAAGTTATTTTTCTGGCGCAAGCCTTTCGAAACCCGTACACCTTTTCTGGATAATAGCTAAAGTGAAGTTATGGACGGACTAAAACTTTTTTCTCTTTTTCGTTCACAAAGTGACTATGAGACCACGTTATTACCCACATACTCAATGAAGAATCGATTGTACTGGTAGGACATAGTTGGAGTTCAGAGGCTGCTGAGAACAGGACTACACGGAAATTGTGAAATGATACCGCATATCGCTCTGATGGCAATATTTTCCTACTAAAATGTCCAGTATCAATATACAGAATTATTCCAGGATGTTATATCATAGGACATGTTCGGATGGAATGCGTTTTCACTGTCTGTGGCTATGGAAATAGGGAGGATAAGTTTATACATAAAGTCAAATTTGTTGAGTGTCCCATGCCATTAGGGTCAAAATTACGCGGACACTAGAGGATCCTCAACTGATACAAATAATTAATGGTGCAAATGAATTTTTCATCTCGAACGCGCAGTTCGTGTGATACATGGATCTCGGAACATGTAATGTTGCAAAATTAGAGTTTCGCCTCAGCATCATCGTAATTGGAAGCAATGTATCGCCTTGGATAGATACTTACGATAATGTGGGTTGTACGAGCCACAAAGAATTGGACAAGGTTATCCACCCACAAACAATTGTTCGCATAGTTGAATTTGCGGAGATTCTGTTGGATCGTGTGGGAGAACACTCGGTAGCAATCATCAATCAAATTGCACTTCCAGTACACTCTTGAAAGAACATAGTGGAGGGTTCAGGCGGGGCAGCAGAGTACTGGTGGGGCAACAGTTATACTCCTCAGGTAAACACGCGCAGGCAGTGTTGCCAGGCAGTACTGCAACCATCATTCAGCTCTGTCAGTTGTTCATAGCAATACCACAGTGCAAAAGTTCTTACAGTTAAATAAAGCACAATTCCTGTATTACAATCACAGTCATTTGTTTCCCACGTTGAGATGATTTCTGTAGTGTGCCATTCTCAACTACTCACTCATATACTCGTAATTTTTCTCTCACGCTGTGTGGGCGTTTACACTGTACCTTTGTCATTTAAATGCACACGTAGCAAACTCGACTGTCGGCAGTTACGAACAAAATGAGTAAAATAGCACTTTGAAATGGCACACAGGTGAAATATGCGGGTAATGGGGAACAAATGACTGTGATTGTAGTATAATACAGCCCAGATGGAAAATGCAATTTTCTTTTAATTAATTTGTAACTATGATTCCCGATTTGAGGAAAGTTGCCTTACAGTTTATTTTGTTTCTATATGAAGCGTCTTGCAATAGCTACAGTAATTTCAGGGGTGATGGAAATTAATACGACAGGCTCGTTTTATCACGAGCAAAGAATCCATTATCAGCTTGTTGGTTGAAACTGTACATGATCGACTACAAGAAGCTTGTTTAATCCCACCCTGTAGCACAGGTGCAATTACCTGTCACTCTTCTGAAATACGCTGCCACTGTCGTCGAAACCTGTGCATCTTGTTGTCCGCGAGAGAATGTTTTCTTCTTTTATCTTTACCACGCGACCGTCCATCACTCCTATTGAACTGTAAAGTTCGTGAGCACTTGAACAACAGATATGCTCATCATTGGATCGGAAAGGAAACGGTTCTCAAATGAACAGCACTACCGCAGGATCTCAGTATTATGGAGATTTCCCTCTGGAATTACATGAAGTCATTGGTTTATGAAACATCAGTAGAAACAAAGAGAAGGATTGGTAAAATCTCTTTTGTCAGTCACCGTACAAGAGCCATATGTAACAGGATTGTTTGTCAGTTCCTTATATCAAAATAATCAGTCTATAATTCACTACCATCTTCATAACGTTGACCTTAAATATATTGAGCCTTATTACAGGCACCCACTTACATTTTTTCGTAGAGTGTCGCAGTATTGTTCAGCTTCTTTCCTTTTCATGAAGAATGCTGAATTTCTGTGTCACAGAAGCTCTGTGGTAAATATACACTACTGGCCATTAAAACTGCTACACCAAGAAGAAATGCCGATAATAAACGGGTATTCATTGGACAAATATATTATACAAGAAATGACATGTGACTACATTTTCACGCAATTTGGGTGCATAGATGCTGAGAAATCAGTACCCAGAACAAACACCTCTGGCCATAATAACGGCCTTGATACGCCTGGGCATTGAGTCAAATAGAGCTTGGATGGCGTGTACAGGTACAACTGCCCATGCAGCTTCAACAGGATACCAAAGTTCATCAAGAGAAGTGACTGGCGTATTGTTACGAACCAGCTGCTCGGCCACCACTGACCAGACGTTTTCAATTGGTGAGAGATCTGGAGAATGTGCTGGCCAGAGCAGCAGTCGAACATTTACTGTATCCAGAAAGGCCCGTACAGGACCTGCAACATTCAGTCGTGCATTATCCTACTGAAATGTAGGGTTTCGCAGGGATCGAATGAAGGGTAGAGCCACGGGTTGTAACACATCTGAAATGTCCACTGTTCAAAGTGCCGTCAGTGCTAATAAGAGGTGACCTAGACGTGTAACCAATGGCACCCCATACCATCACGCCGGGTGATACGCCAGTATGGCGATGACGAATACACGCTGCCAATGTGCGTTCGCCGCAATGCGACCATCAAGATGCTGTAAACAGAACCTGCATTCATCCGAAGAAATGACGTTTTGCCAAACGTCCACCCAGGTTCGTCGTTGAGTACACCATCGCCGGCGCTCCTGTCTGTGATGCAGCGTCAAGGGTAACCGCAGCCATGATCTCCGAGCTGATAGTCCATGCTCCTGCAAACGTCGTCCAACTGTTCGTGCAGATGATTGTTGTCTTACAAACATCCCCATCTGTTGACTCAGGGATCGAGACGTGGCTGCACGATCCGTTACAGCCATGCGGATAAGATGCCTTCATCTCGACTGCTAGTGATACGGGCCGTTGGGATCCAGCACGGCGTTCCGTATTACCCTCCTGAACCCACCGATTCCATATTCTGCTAACAGTCATTGGATCTCGACCAACGCGAGCAGCAATGTCGCGATACGATAAACCGCAATCGCGATAGGCTACAATCCGACCTTTATCAAAGTCGGAAACGTGATGGTACGCATTTCTCCTCCTTACACGAGGTCGGTTAAATTTCGTGTCTGTAGCACGTCATTTTGTGGTGTAGCAATTTTAATGGCCAGTAGTGTAAATTTGGACTGTTAAGAAACAATTCCGGCTTTGCTTCACTTATACCTCTGTCCTTTGTTTCAGCATAACTACAAAATAAAAACAAAACCGTCTCATAGATAGTTCTGAAAAATTTGTAACGAGTTACACTGAGGTTACCATGAGCGACCATTTTACATCGAAAGTAGAGAAAATTTGTCCGTATTAATAAAGTGAGTTTAATAGTGAACTCTTCTGGAAGCAATATAAGACGAGAGCGACAGAAGAATAAGCTTCTAGCTTTTATGTCGTTTAAACTAGCGATATGTGTTAATGTTAGAGTGAGTTATTGACCAAAATATTACAAGAAGTTGATAACAGTGTATTCAGCATGTTTGAAAAGATACAGTACTGTGGTTTACAAGTAAAATGGTGTCGGTTTCGTTAGCACACGAGCACAGCGTTGTAATAACCATTAAAGGGTTACAATTCTCCAGTTTTCCCTGCCGGCACTACAGATACGACGCACTCTCGTGGCTTCGCCCCTTCGCTCTCGGGCTCTACCTTTGGCGCACTGCTCCCTTTTCACTGCTTGACTATAACCTCGGCCTTAACACGGAGGCGAACTGCTAATGGCTTCCATATCGACAACCTGAGCCTCTTCAAATGGACGTTACACTCTAAGCCAGGATTTAACAACGCCGCTCGCAAGGACGTGTTCAGTATTTCTCTGGAGATTACTGCAGGAAATTGAAGGCTTAGGCACTAACACTAGACACCAGTTTTGCATGTTTCATTTTGCTTGAATATTTCTACCTACACCACACGAGCTTACCCATATTGCTAAGGTTAGATGTATTTTATTCATTGAAAAATAAACTTGTGGAGGAGAGACGCTAACTTCTTCTGTCATTGGTTTAAGAGCCTAGGAATATGAATGCGGCATCACATAGAATTCACCGCTTTACAGTTTTGGCCGTTATCTTCATCTCGAGATCTTTATGTGCAGGGTCAGTCGGCTGACCCTAACGCTGTCATATATATATATATATATATATATATATATATATATATATATATATATATATATATCGCAAAATTATGGCTAGCCTTCATAAACCACGAGTAAGATTTCACATTCTCCCGCTAGCAACATAGAAATTGTTAGTCTTACAGAGAAAATGAGCAGGACTTTGTCGAGGGAAATTCAGTTTTGTACTAGGATACATTTCTGTGGGAGCCCACAGTTTTCGAGTTATTCAAGAAAAACGTACAAAAACGACCTTCAAATGCACCTAAACCCTAGTCATCCCTCACCAGTCAGGATCCCTAGTATGTTGTTCGTGACACTTCGTCCAACCTCTGTACAAAAATTTCCAGCTGTACAAAGTGTTCCCGATGTTCATGCCTGACGAATACAAATATGTAATTATTTATTTTATGCTGTTTATAATCACAAAATTCTTAGATAAAATTTACACAAATGTAAGTTTTACAACGTGTAAATGCTCAACTAAGTAAGAGACCTAATGAGGTCAGTCACCAGAGACCAAAGAATTCCGAATGTGGGAAATAACTCGTCCAGTCGCAAATTTTTGTACAGTGGAAGGAAGGGTGACATGGAGTACATTCCAGAAAGCCTGACCGATGGTGGCTGAATGCGAGTTTGAAGATCACTTCGTTTGAAGATCACTTTTGTACGTTTCTAATGAATAACTCGAAAATTAAGGCGTCTAGCGAAAACGTAACCCAGCTCAAAATTCAACAATATTAAATTTCCTGCAGAAAGGTCCTGTTCATTTTTTCTGCAAGATTAATAGTTCGTTTGTAGTGAATGAGATAATATGAAAATCTAGCACGTGGTTTATGATGGTCAGCAGGTTGCCTAAAACGACAGCAGTAGGGGCAGCTCAATCACTCCATGTATATGAAAGTAGTACAGGCAGTATTTACAGCTCTTCTTTCTTCTTTTTCTTAACATTCCCCCTCCCCCCCCCCCCCAACCTCCCTCAAGGAAGGGATATATGCATCACCGGCAGTTCACCACCGGCAGTGGAAGGTGACAATGCCAGCCACTCGCGCTGGCGAAATGTCAGAAAAATCATTAGATGAACGTCGGCCGAAGAACCCGAGACAGAAGCCAATAGGCAGTTTGTCAACAAGTGGCCACAAAAGCCTTAACGATTTTGTATCCCATATGTCTGTTTTTAGAGTAAATCTCTTGTCCAAGTTGAGATCGTATTCTAAATGATTTTTAGGCTGGGTACCATCCCGATATTCACCTAGTTGGATGTGGAAACCACCTAAAAACCACATTCTGGTGTGGCCAGCTCACCAGCCCAGCCAACGTCGTTAAACCGTGAGGTGTTTTCGATTTGGTGCAGGCTTGCCTCCCAAATCTCCCGGACGGGTGCAGGCAATGTTTGTGGTAATCTGTCATAAATATAAACCTAAAAAAAATTGATTTGATGTATAAATTTTTACAAAAGCAATTCACAAATTTCACATTAAAAGCAGTTTTCTTGAACATGTTCAATGGATGATAAAGTAACTAGAAGGGCTCCCCAGAAAGTAATGCAGTGCATTTTATCGACAGTTTTTTATTGAAGATAATGAGAATTACACACACGATAGAATGCTGTTTTATCTACACATCCTATTTTTCCACTCAATCTCCATCCCGTTCTGTGGCCTTTCTCCAGTGCGAAACATTTTCCTGGTGGTGGAACCAGTGCTTCACTGTGTGAATCACCTCGTCATCGTCCTCAAAATGTCTTCCATGAATGGCATATTTTAATGGCCCAAACAAATGGAAGTCCGACGGGGCTAGGTCAGAGCTGTAGGGTGGACGGGGTAACACTGTCCAACCCTGTTTTGCCAAGTGTTCAGCAGTCCTCAGACTTGTGTAGGGCCGGGCGCTATAGTGATGTAACGAAACATCTGGGTTGCTCTGGCGCTGAAGTCACCAGAAGCGCGTGTTGAGTTTTGTTAATAGGCTGGCATACGCTTCTGTATTAACGGTACTGCCTCTTGGCATCACATCAATGAGAACCACAACTTCACCGTCCCAGAAAACGGTGATCATGACCTTGCTTTGAATTTTTTCTTCTGTAGGTCGATGGAATGGCACCATTCTATCGACTGTCGTTTTGTTTCGGGCAAAAAATGGTAAAGCCAGGTTTCATCACCTGTTACAATCCAGGTCAAAAAGGCCTCCCCCTCGGCTTCAAAACTTTGTAACAAATCAAGACAAATGTTTTGTCTGTGCAATTTGTGATCCACCGCTAGACACCGCAGGACCAATCTTGCACACACTTTTGAATATCCAGAGTGCGGATAATTGCACCCAAATTTATTTTGCTGGCTGACATATGCAGCGCCATCTGCCGAGTAGTAATGCGTCCGCCCTCCTGAACGACATCAGTTCGCTGCAACATGTCAGGTGTGACAGCCGTGGATGGTCTCCCGACCGCTGCAAATCGTGGAGCTCCGCCGAACCGCCTCCTGTGACTTCATCCTCCGTGTACAGCGACTAACTGTATTTCTGTCGACAGCAGATGCTCCATAGACTTCTCACAAGTGTTTTTGAATACTCCCAACAGTTTCTTTCTCTGCACTGAGAAATTAAATGACGGCACGTTGCTTGTAACGTACGTCACCTACAAACGCCATTTTGAAACCATCCTGCAGCTACGCTATCTGTCGGAAGTGATGGAAACTAGGCGCGCTCACTTAGGCTACTTCAAATAATACATACGTAACGTTTCGAATTCGTAGCACTGTTTTCGGCTGAGAAAAGAAAAATGCGGTGCATTACTTTCTGGAGACCCCTCGTATATCAACTGTGTTTCCTTATGTTGATGTATCATAGTCTTCCGCAACGCTTTCTAGTTTATAAGTTACGCGACAATAGTTTGCTCAGATGAAGTAAGAGAAAATAAACATTAAATTGGTGCTTGCTTTCAATGGCCCACAAATGGAGAAGGTGACTAATTTAACCTGCGGCAAATCACTGCGTGCCGGCCGGCGTGGCCGTGCGGTTCTAGGCGCTTCAGTCTGGAACCGCGTGACCGCTACGGTCGCAGGTTCGAATCCTGTCTCGGGCATGGATGTGTATGATGTCCTTAGGTTAGTTAGGTTTAAGTAGTTCTAAGTTCTAGGGGACTGATGACCACAGATGTTAAGTCCCATAGTGCTCAGAGCCATTTGAACCATTTGAACCAAATCACTGCGTTAAATTTCACAGCTGATCCCACTGGATCTTGAACCCATGCTGAGATGCTTGTTCGATTTTGTGAAACAGCATGCTGCTCTCACATTAAAATTATCACCCAGTAGCGTACCATATACACTACGATTAGTTTTGTAATTACCTTTGTACACGTGTTTTCCCCTACAGATCTTGTTCTAATTGCTTTGATTAACAAGTATTAATAATAGGTTTCTAAAGGCTTTAGTTGAACTTAACACAATAGGAATCACGTTCATATAAGGCGAGGTGAGTCAGAAATGTCAGTTGTTGCTTTGTTGATTAATACCTTTATTAATTCTCCCCGAAGAGAGTTTCTTAGAGCGAAATAAGCCGTGTGATGTAGGTACGCACGGAGCTTTAAGTACGGAAGGCGTTATGCTGCTAAAATGTGGAAAGGCTATCGTAAGCAAACATGTGCAAAATGGGTTTCAGCATAGGGTGGGCCGGGAAAATAGTATTCTACTTGAATGCTGTGCAAGCTTCATGTAGACCTTCTGTAGCACGAGAGAGTGGAACAGAGGTAAAGAAGTCCTTCTCGAATGTCGTGCAAGCTTCATGTGGACCTACTGTAGCACGAAAGAGTGGCACAGAGGTACGGAAGTCCCCTGTGGAGGGTCACAGAGCAAGGTATTGAGATGTCGATTATCTCATTAGATTAATGAACGCTTCAGGTTAACTAGCATTTATTTAAGTCCACTATGAAACACCTCTCAATTTACATGCCTGAGAAACACATCGCTTTGATTTTTTGGAAAATGGCCGTTGTTTTACGTTTGCTCAGTATCGACAGGAATCACGGGCAAAGTGGAATGCTTGCGCAGTAGGGGCTTGTTCGGTGAGTAACGTAATGCGCAGACTGCACGTGGTGCTATTCGGAACTGTCTGCTGTGCCGTAGTTTTCCTTTTACTGCCTGTTTTACGGGTGAGATAGCCCTGGTGCTTTTTAAAACGAGTTTAACGGTCGCATTAACCTTGGCAAATACTTTTTTTAAATATCACTGTTATTTCGCTATTGGTTTTGAGCCTTTCTTGTCACTCAGCGTATATGCGAGTTCAATTTCCTCCCTCAGTGCAAGCCATGTGGGCGTTCATGTTCAGATTTTGCTCTTACACTCTTTTATGCAACCAGCATTAGTAACTCCAGTGTAAAACCAGACTATGTTCATTGCTAAACGTTTATGTCCGTCCATGGGACAGACATTCCTGTCCATCGGGTTCGAGCCCAGTTTGTAATTTACTCTATATAATTTTTTCTGGCTTTGTTGTGAAGGGTTAATTTTACTACTTGTTGAGGAAGGTAGCTGGACCTTGTTTCTTAATTTTCATTTACAAATGTTTTATCGTTGGCTACCTTATTTCATATTACTGTTTATAGTGGCTCATTGGCTGTTATGATCTGATTGTTCATTCATTTCGGATTTATTATTGTGCAACGCTTGTTCATTCAAATATTTTGCTCTCTGTTTTAGCTAATACAGTGCTTTGGGTAATTTTTGTTGCGACAGGGCCACCGCAGTGGGCTGAATCTCAACAGTTTCATATCTCAAGATAAACTGTTCAATCTCTGTTTGTAAATTTGTATTGTTCGTTTGCTCGTATTCGCTACAAATGTAACGTTTTGAAGAAGTACATAACCATTTGCGGTATCTTATTAAAAACAAAATTGTCAAAATGTTAATTTTTGTGGACTGATACCTTACTACTTCCAGATCTTCGCTAGCTACAGTATTTCAGAAATGCTCCAGTTTGTGTTCTGTTTTGTAGAAACGATTGAAAATCTCTCTTCGCAGTTTTGTTTATCTTTAATTACTTATCCCATGGTTTTTCGATGCATTGAAGAAAGTAGATAGAATACAGAACATAATATTTACAGTAAATCCTATGGACAAATATCTAGACATTTATGTGACCTATCGACTTCGGAGTCGCCAACAGTAAGTCTTCGGGCCTGCCATAGTATGATCTTGTGGGACACTCTTGTGTGGCTTGTCTGGAGGTCTGTGGTGCTCCGCAATCACAAGTTGGGGTAGTTGCTTTCCTCATTTGTGTGAAAAAATGATGCACTTCTGCCTTTACGGTTTCCAGTTCTGTTAGCAATCACCATTTTTTGCTTGCAGCTTCAATCCCGTTTGTTTTTGGACGATACTTTGCATATTATTATTTCGTTGCCTATTCTTGAGTCCATGCACTAGTACGGTGGAACTCATCTGCCACGGCGATCTTTGCTGTTATTGTTGGTAGTCGCCTATAGGGGTGTCGGTCATGGTCTGCATCATCGATATCTTGCTTGATTTATAGATTTTTATTATCCATAGTCTTTTTGTATTCCATCGTGAGAGAATTTACGAGTCGTAGTTGAGAAGGTGGAATGTTGCTTGGTATTGCCAGACATTCCGTAGGTGCTGATTTGATACCATTACTAATCATTGTAATGGCGTTACGACTATATAATTGGTGTCCGATCTTTCGGACAAGTCCAAAAGAATAGACACTGTTTCTGTGCTTGATGTTCAAAAGAACATTTCTGTGCTTGATCCCGCGGCCGGAGATACAGTACGTTCAGAAAGCAGAAATTCCTATCTTTGCCGCATTTGGGCAAAGGAGGAATTGATTGGTTACAAATGATTATTTGTATTAAGGCCGGGAGAAGAGACGACGTCAGACACAGTTACACGGCCTACCCCAGTACGCTTTCCCCATCAATCCAAGTTCTGATTTGCCGCATACTACCAAAGTAGCATCCCCTAGCCCTCTTTCCTGTTTTCACTCGTCGCATCACGTGGAGTCCCGCAAGAGGTCGGACGAATATTGCTCTGCACTGAATGAGCACTTTAGCCTTCATGGAGCATATGAATCTATATGAGTGATGTCTGTTCTCTCTGACATTGATTGGGGCACAATATTCAGAGATTGGGAAGACTAGATCCAGTGAAGAAGAATTTAGTGTGTATACCGATGCTTTCCAGGTTATAACGCACATCTCTACAAAATGATATTTCTTGTTTTCAATTTGACAATGGAAACTGTACTTGTTGCATCAACGAAATCCGCTCATAGCACATACACATCAGTCCATCTTGCCAGCGGTTCCAGTCGCTACATCATCCATGTACAAAGGCTGCAGCTGTGGGGAATCGTTAATTGTAAGTGGCTGCCAGTTTCCTGAGAGTAGCTGATAATAGGGGCTGATTGTAAAGTTTCCGTGACAGGGAATCTCGTTGGCCTCGGTCATCTGAGTAAAGAGCAAGCTGAAGAAAAGCTTGAATGATATGGGCTACAAAGGCAAAGCATCGGAGGCGGAATTCTAGAGGCACAGCCATTACTACTGGTAGGAGGTTAGGATCAACTTCTAAAATATCATTATGCGATGGCGCGCCAGCTTCATGAGCAGATCCTTCAAACAAATTGTCATTTTGTAGTACCTTGTCTTTCTTTTTCTACTGTGTCAGATAAAATGTGTCTTTATATACCTCAGAAGTAGCTAACCCAAAATGATGTTATCTGATGTATTCTAACATTTGAGCTTCGTAAGCGTCTCTCAACTCGTTGTGTTTTTTAGACGCTTTTGTAAGGCAGCAAATCGTCTTTCAGCGCTTCGTAAATTATTAGGAAGACCGAACGTGGATTTACATGGGTGACGAGCGACCCTCGGCCCATCTGGCACAAGATAATATGCACTGAATGATTCCAGATTTGCTATGTCTGTCGTGCTCGTTCATGGTACTTATTCAGAACCAATACTTATTGATCCCAAATCCCTGAAACTCCCGAGTAATTCATCCGATTACACCTGTGATGACATGTCGTTAGTGGCATAATTGTATCATCTGCAAGAGCCGGTACTCGTTCGCAAAATGTGAAGTGTCTGTCTCTTCATGTCCTTTGCGTTCGCTAAACATAGCTCGTTTCGCTGGCAGCAATTTAAGCTGTCCTCCAAAGTTCATGCCTGGCCACACACTTAGAAATCACCAAATATTAGGAAAGAAACAACCAAATATCTGTTTCATTCCACCTTTTCTAATCAGACTGAAGTCATAAAATCGAAAAAAGCTCATTCGTCAGAGATCGCACATTTGTATGTAAATAACATCGAATACAGCATAACATACTTGTATTACATTCACAAGAAAGTCCTACTATGTGTTAAGAACGCTAAGATGAAAAAAACTGTTAGCTTATAGCATGACATCAACATACTTCCTTCAACTCTGCAGTCCACATCTGTATCCACAAAGATACACCGACGACATGCCAATTTCGCCTTTTATGTCGGTTATCGCAGTATCTCTTGAGGGATTATATCCTTGACGAGCCATCAACTGACATTTAATCATAAAACTGATGTGTTCATTATTAATCTTCAATGCGCCATTACTTTGAAAAGGCATACAGTAAGTTATAATACAAAGCAGCTAAATATGTCATCAATACGGCGGCTGCCGCATCGAGTGACAGGTGATTCTAACGTCTCCTCCGAGTGAGTAATAGTCTCTGGCGCGAAACTTAAGTGGTATAATTCTGCCGTTAACGTATATTCTTGTGACACGCGCTTAACAAGTTTAATAGCGTTGTGGATCGTTGAAACGCCTCGTAGTCATTAAGACAAGAAACGAAGATATTCGTATGAATCAGCAAGTGATACGTTACATGCGTGTTGCATAATTGTGGCATCTGCAGGAACCCAGTACGTAGCTCGTGGTCTCGCTTCCCGAGCATGGGCTCCCGGGTTCGATTCCTGGCGGGGTCAGGGATTTTTACCTGCCTCGATATGATTGGGTGTTTGTGTTGTCCTCATCATTTCATCATTATTAATGAAAGTAGTGAGATTGGACTGAGAAAAGGTTGGGAATTTGTACGGGCGATGATATCCGCGCAGTTGAGCGCTTCGCAAACCAGACATCAACATCATCATCATCGAGGTACATACGGGAGGCTGCTGAAGGAATGTGCTCGTTATTCCATATAATCCTTAAATTCAGACTTATGAGTCTGCATGATTCAGATACGGTAAGGTGGAGTCAAATGCACTGACCGTCATGCCACGTGTGTGACTCACTTGAAAATTCAGTCCGTCAATCAAAGATCTGTTAACAAAGGTAGACTGACTGCCAACATACAGAGCGTGAAGCTGGGGCGTTCTGTGTTCACATTGCTCACTGAACTGATACTCTTTTGTGGTCCAGAATATACAGATGCTATGTGGTCACAAATAGATATGTGATGGTTGCCTTTAAAGAATGAACAAAAAAATCTTCCCTTTCCTCATGCAATTTTTAAAAATATGGCCGCGCTTGAGCCGAAGGTGACAGCGGTTATACGGCTTCAATATCTCTAGGTGTTCCTGTACCGTGAGTAGGGTTTGGCAGTCCTGAGCATTATTACTTTTGCGTTTAGCGGAAGACTTTATAAACTATATGTTAAGAATTGAAGTGGATGGTACCAGTTTGAATTTGGTTGCACTTCTCCGTGGACCTTCTGAGTAATGACCGCCCATATACTTCTTCCGCTAAAAGCTACATTAACTTTCAAATGTGTTCTTTGCTGGTGCTATGCCTTTTTGCGCGAATTATCCAGTGACGACACATATCTCCCGGAAAGGCGGTCAATATCTCCGGAACAAAGACTCAGTAATAGGCACTGACGTCTTCCTCTAATGAATTTAACGCCTTTATTCTTCAGAATCAATCTTTAGTATGATTTCGGGGCATGTCAGAAAACACTAAAGTGTTGCTCGCAGAAATTCTTCCACGTGTCGGCTGCGGCAACCTTTCTCCCGTATTTCAGCACCGAAGTGTGCGATATATCTCAAAGTTAAATAAGTAAGACGTCCCACCTTTTTTCTCAATAGTTGTTAACACCAAAGAGAAAAAGAGTTATACAAAGATGCACTGACGGGTAAAAAGTTAGTACACCTGGAAAGACGAAGTTGATTTTGATCCAATGACGATATATGCCACCTGGAGGATAGTAGATGTACTGATAATGATTTCAACGTCGTCCACCAACAGGTGACGTCGTCGCGTAGCTACCAGAGCCCCGTTTGTGTCCACCCTTTAATAGGCTCAGTGTGGTGCAGATGTGTGAAGCAAGCAGGCAACCATATCACGGAGACGCACTCGTGTTTCCCACGGCCAAATGAATGAGTTTGGAAGGGGTCGAATTGTGGCCTTCCAAGTACCGGGATCGTCTTTTTGGAGAAGTGCACACAAGTCGGACGTGCTGCCTCAGTTGTGCAACGATGCTGGTATCAGTGGACATGCAGACATTGTCATACCCTTAGACGTGGTTCCGCACCTCCGCCAAGTATAGAGGCCCTCCAGGATCGTCGCATTGTGAGGGAAACAGTAGTGGATCGAAAGGCTACCACATCACAGATAAGAGAGCTTGTGAGCCCACACGTGTCAGCACGAACTGTTGCGAACCGGTTATTAGCCCGTCTCCCACTCAAGCCACAGTATCAACGTGCACAGTACTACTGGTGCCACTTTGAAGATGTAATGGAGCGCCACGGTCTTCAGCTATGAAAGCCGATTCTGATTGCACGCAAGTGATGGTCGTTCGCTAATACGACGTAGACCGGATGAGCGCTCCCTCATAAAGCGCATTTGTCCAGGACACACTGGCACCACCACACTGGGGTGTGATAACCTGCAGCTCTAATTTACGTTTAGTGTTTCTGAAGAGTCCGTTGGCCAGCTCTCGATACGCGCAGAAAGTTGTTAGGCCCGTTATTTTGCCGTTCTTACTACAAGAAGTTTCCAACAAAATAATGCTCGGCCACACAATGCCTGTGAAACTCAACGCAGTCTGCAAGATGTGCAGTAACTTCCCTGGGCAACACGATCTCCGGATTTGTCTCCTGTCGAGCACGTGTTGGAATGGTGGGTCGAGAAGTGACTCGTGCGATTCATCAACCAGTAACTTACAGAACTACGTGAACAGGTGGAGCTGGCGTGGCATAACGTATCCCACGACAGCATTCGCCATCTGTGCGATCGACTGGATGCCAGAGTCACTGCCTGCATTTCCGCTCATGGAGGCAGAGGTACCTTTGCGTTCTAATATTGGTGTTTCAGCATGTATCAGTATCTGGTACCATATTATGACTAAGAAGAAATCAGCCGTCCGTAGTTCATTAGCAACACAGAGTGGATAATGTCAAGCGCTGGAGCAATTGCTGGCTTAACACG
Organism: Schistocerca serialis cubense; assembly: GCF_023864345.2. NCBI lineage: Eukaryota > Metazoa > Arthropoda > Insecta > Orthoptera > Acrididae > Schistocerca > Schistocerca serialis. Next base: position 706,896,866 of record NC_064638.1, read on the forward strand.
GTTGGTTGGTTGGTTAATTTGGGGGAGGAGGCCAAACAGCGAGGTCATGGGTCCCATCGGACTAGGGAAGGATGGGAAAGCAAGTCGGCCGTGCCCTTTTCTCAATAACATTAACGGTTGCCTGCTCGATGCCTTAAAATTCAGGTTTTCTGTTGTTCCCACCAACTTTTGCCATCTCGCCGTTTCTAGACTGCATAGAAGTCCATCTGCTGTTTCTCGATCACTATTTTAGAGGAAGTTTTGGTACAACTCGTTACTGTTTTGGCACCAGTCAGGAATGAACTACTGTCGATAGCGTCTTGATATGAACTTTTTGGCAGTCCTAATTATGGCGCCGGCAAAAGTTTTGTAATTACTGCCGTCAGGGGGTACTCAAACTAAGCAGTTGGCTAGTTCCGTAAAGAATATGCTCCAGTTATACTTCTTCAGATTCCACCTAGGGCGAGAGATACGATTTTAATGGTCGTTGCTGGCTGTGTAGGTAGACTGCTAGTGTCTGGACATTGCTATCAGCCAAAAGAAGCACAGATCGCTATTGTATTCCTGCTTCTACGCTACTGACATAAAAGTAGGTTGGTCTTTAGCACAGAACACAAGCGACTTTTCGGCCATTGTACTTCTTTATTAACACGTTAAATGTATTCGTATTAGCGAGCATGGACAACCATCGGCAGTATAATGGAATGACGACAGTTAAAATTTGTACTTTACCGGGACACTAACCAAAATTTCTAGCTTATCGAGAACGTCGCCTTACCATTTGGCTATCCGAACACGCCTCGCGGTCAGATGCAAACTTCCATACGTCGTCAACTATTAAGATGGCAATCAGGATACAAGCGTCGAAGAAGCTTATTAACCGATGTAGGGGTTTTTCCCTCAGCACAGCTTGGCATCCAGCCTTTGAAGTAACAAAACGGGAGAGGCAGCAGTCTGCAACGCCCAAGGGAGATGTGGCCGGTACTAATTGTTAGCGACGTATACAATCGGCCCTGCCGCTGTTAAACGTTTGCTGGGCGGGCGTTGCGGAATTTAAATGCTCCCCATCGATATTCTGTATAAGGAGACCGGACTGAGACACACTGGCACTGTGGCACTGTTACGAAGAATATGGATTGCTGCAAGGAAGCTAAAGGTGTAGCGGATCGCCGTCCAGCGGTCCATGATTTTGCACCCCCGCACACAACCTCCCACCCTCCCCCTCCCCTCCCAGACATTATTCGGCGAACAATCATTCGGCCATGAACAACGAGTTGAATTCGCAATTATAATCCCTCGAACGGTGAGCGAACCAAACTGCTATTTCACAGCATGCGCTGGCACAGCAGCACATTTCCGGCGGAAGATGGTGGGCACATGTCAACAATGATGAACACCACTGCTCACTGCCTCGCCACCGGTGGACAACAATGCCGCCGTGATTCGGACGAAACTGCTCTTCCCTGCGCAGCAACTCATGTTGTTGGTATTTCACCCGAGCATACTCCTGCACTTGACTTTCGTCATGGGACCACCATTAGGTCAATAAAATGACATTGAGGTAGGTGAGTTACAGGCCACCCACAACCGTATCGTCTACATGGATACTCTGCAAATCACATTTAAGTGACTGGCAGAGGGTCGCTCACAATGTGGATGAATACGCCGAGTACGATGACGAGGACTCCTCATAGACTGCTTTCAGGTCATCTGCTCGAGCCCTCAAGTTATAGCCTGCGAAATAGGTCTCGAGGGAAGACGCGAAGACGACGAAACCATCCGAGCTGTGGAGCCAGCACAGGTTTGTGACTCCCAGGCGCAGGCACACTGCAAGGACAGGCTTGGACCAAAACCGCCCTTGCAGACTGCAAACCGTTTCGACCTTGACGTGGCTACAACCGCTCTCTAAGCACGTGTTGTGGGACCTGCTGGTAGCAGCGATGTCAATGAGCTCCGCTCCCTCCTGGGGTCTCTTAGCGAGCTCATCCAGAAGCTAAAGGGTTCTTGGATCCGCAGTCATTGGGCAGTCCAGGACATCACTCCAAAACATCACGAGCAGCAGAATGGATCAGCAGCTCATTTGTGCTTGGAATGCCAATAAACTCTGCACCAAGGCTGGTGAGTTTTCGCAGTGAGGCTTCGACATCTGCCTCACCTGTGAAGCTCACTTGAAACCTGCGTCACTGTGTAAAGTACAGCTGGTAACACATCAACAGGCTATCACTAGGAAATGGTACTGTGACCTACATTAAAGGTCACTATGTCACCACTGGATGCAGCTGGCAGACTTGACCACACTGTAAGCGACTGGTGTTGTGTACAACACTTAAGCCAGCCTATGGTTTAAGCAGTTTATAGCGGCCTATCGACCACACAGAGGTACCTTTGCGGAGCTGAACTTCAACAGTTTTGCTTTTGATGCATGAGCAAATTTTAGTCACTGGTGAATTTAAAGCAAAGCACGCCAAGTGAAGTTCATGGGTCCCCAAAACATTTTTGCATGCCACCAGATGACGAGATCATCGTGGGGCCTTACCAATCCACCATCTACCCTAGCCAAGGTCTGCCTGATTTCACGTTCATCATCACCATGGAAGTCAGGCAGCTTACCTATGATTCAGTGCACTGTGTGTTATCCTCAGACCATCTTCCAGTGGTGTTCAGCATGGACGTCGACAGCACAGGACCATCTAGCATCGAGCAGGTGCGTTTCCATGTCCAGGTGCTCGACACACTCGAGACAGAGCCGAATCCAACCATCGTCGGCGCTGAATAGTTCTGCCCCCCAAACCCGACAGACACTATGACCAGTGGCAGCATGTGCTCCCAGACGACCACCAAGAATGCAGGTATTCTCACAGCACCTTTCTAGAGGCTACTGTGAGGGAGAGCTGTGTCTTCCACCAATGGTAGGTCACCTATCACTCATCAACAAACCGCCTTCATAACCAGCTGCATCATCACTTCTAGGCAGCTGTGGAAGAGCCCCACAACCATGACTGGGCTAGAAAAACTTCCATGCCCCGTTTCGGGGATGACAGCGCCTGGAGAATTACTAGCAGTTCCTCTAGCAGAAACAGAGTATCCTACCCCTGCAGACTGGGCAAGCGATATTTATGAGGCAGACACGAAGGCCAGTGTTTTGGCTGACGCCTTTGCAGATAACTTAACATTCATGACAGACGCAGTTGACGACGAGCATATCTGTCTGGTGGAGGAGCAGCTGCCACGGTTTCACATGGTCAGGGATGAAATACATGTGACTGAGCTTATCAGAGAGGAAGAGGTCGGGGTACTCCAGCGTCTAAAAACCCAAGACAACAGAGATCTGACAGGCACCACAACATGATTGTAGTAACTGTCTGCTATGTTTACCACGCACTTGCCACCATTTTAATAGCATACTACTTTCAGCATCTACCCTTTCATGTGGGAACATAAAAAAATACTTCCCATCCCAAAGAGTGGCAAGGATCCTCGATTGGTGCGGATCTACTGGCCACTCAGTTTGCGTCCTTCCCTCTCTAATGTATTTGACAGCCTTTACAACATGCGGCTCCTTCAACACATCACTGGGTAGGGTCTCATCACAGACAAGCTGACTGACTTCCAGAGTGGCCACTCAGGGTCTTATTGCTGCTGCAGTTGATGGACAGGCAATGGGAGCTCTGAAGTGTCGTGAGTAACTTGACCTGGTGCTCTTGGAAGTATCATCAGGACATCAGGGCGTTTCATTCCGTGTGGCATGATAGTCTTGTGTACAAACATTTGTCCACATGGTCCCATCGTTGCACAGTAGCTCGCACCACTATTACCTCGCCGGGAGGATGTTTCACGTTCTTGTGGATGGCTTTGAATGTGTGTGAAATCACAGGTGAAATTACAAAGGAAAACAATTTCAGCTAAAATTTTCTTGTTAGCTAGAACTATTGACAAACCAAGACACGAGATGAAAAAAAAAAGAGGTTTGAAAATTACGCATTCAAATTGTATTTGATGTGACAATTCCAGTAAGTATCATGCAAGTAACTGAAATTTAGATGACATCTGAATTGGTAAAATTTAGGGGCATTTATTTATTCGTAACAACCTGTAGTTACATCTTTATGACACCCAGATACGTGGAATGTTGATATATGCAAGATATTCTCGCACTGCTCCCGAAAATAATCCACTGGATTTTTCTGAGACATTTTTACTAGATTATAGGTGTCGCTTTTGAAGCCGGATCCAGAAATTCCCTAGATATTAATTTTTCTTAGAATTTCTGCCTGTTTTGATTGTGCTATATTCTCCTCCGGTACAAAGAAACCTGAAACTAATTTTTCCGTTCTTCATGGCAAAATTCACTGGATTTGAAGCTTGCTGCTTACTTTAATTTTCATCTGTCTTTTCACACTCCTGCGTATGATCTTTTCAAGTATTTGTATGCTGCTTCTAATTATAGCCATAACTCTTTATAACGATAGACAACACATTTTTAACTGGTACAGAGTTCTTAATTTGGATGTAAATCGTGCAGAAAATCGATAATGTGTAACATTAAATTGTTATCAAATTATTAGGAGCACAGCTACAGTTACTTCCGCCCCCATGAATGACACCATGTCTAGGAAAATGTGCTCTGTCCAGAGCTAATGGTTCAGAAAATTAATCTGCGATTTATGTAGACGCTCCCTGAAGAACGTTGGAAGCTCGGAACTTATTTCTCGTCGCCAACCGTGTCTTTGTCCATGTGGTGCATTAGCAAGTCGATGGCCCGAAACGTCTACATCTGCCTACAAGTTCAAGAAGATATCTTCTACAATGTATGATAATCCTTTCATGCACACCCATGGCGCTTAGTGGTCGTTCAGGAGAAAAGTTACAAAGCAGGGAAGGCATAGTCCTAAGTGTTTCATACTTAACAAGGAAAATGGACATTTTTGGAATTAGCATTCACTCACAAAACGAATCTGCATGGAGCAAATTTTAAATTCTATATAAAAGTAATATAATAATAAGATTGTTAAACGAATTCACCTTACTGTCCTTTTATTTTAATCAATGTTGATCTCACCCTCAGAAAGATCTTGACTTCATGTTTCAGAAGTACATTATTTCTCAGTAAACTGATACCGCTACACTGAATTGAGCTGTGAGAAAAATAAGAAAGGTAAAATATTTGTGAAATATTCAGTAAACTAGAAGCTTCTGTTATCTCGGGTGAACACGTTATATTTTATTAACGGAACGATCTACTTCGTTTAAGGAAGGAGGGGCAACGAAACTAATGCCGTCACTATTGTTGAACCAATCGATATTTCTGTCCTCACTAAGTCAGTTAATACATGTAGAAAAAAAAACAGATTTTTTTGTAGCAAGTCCACAACAGATTATGTTTTTGTATTGCACAATTCAAACATCGTTTTCTGAAGCGCTACTCGTATATTTTTAAATACATCCTGTCACTGATCTATCAATCCACTCTTCAAATTTTATTTCTGTTTGCTATGTGTATTGTGATTGTGTGTTTAATTTAAAGAAACCGAGGAATGAAGGATAAACTCTGAATTCAAACATGAAAAGAAGTGTTAGAATAGCGTTTGTTCAGTATTTTCTTGTTCACGGTTAAAAAATTTCTGAAACATTATGAAATGAAATTCTCTGCGCAAGAATAAATTCGAAAATGGGTGCCTACATTACAGTATACTTCTTGAGATATTAAGAGCACAGACGTTCTGGAAGGAAAATATGATTCACATAGAGATAGCGCATGTACTTCCTTACACAGTCTGCTAAATATAGTGTCTTCCTTCATTTACGTCATCGGGAGCCTGGTATTTGCGTTAGGTCTGTCCCAGATGACATTTTCCAGATAACATAAAAATTTGCAGTACGTTAATGAAACGTCGAAGGCTCGTGTTTCTGTAAAACCGCTTCTGCGATGTTTAACATTTACGTTGCGATTACGCCCACATTTAGTAGCCTTTCGCTGCACCTGACAACTTCTCCGCTTTTCTGATGCGCACCGGTGCCCTTAACAGTTTGCAAAATTGCAAGAACGTTCCATAAATTTTTGAATTAGTCCCTGTCTGACTCTCAAACACAGTGATGCAGAATGACTCACTTTAACGATAATATTTTTGGATTATTGTTACGTCTGCAGTTTAATAAGCGGAACGGGTTGCAAACTGGTGTCCGATTATTCTGATTCTGGTTCCACTAAATCACTTGAGGAGTGTGCCAGAATTGTTACTACAACTGGGATATGAGCGACGTTCTTTCCTTTTATTGTCCGGTTGATTTAATCTCCGAAGCCGTCTACTGAACTCTAAATCAAAACTTTGCTTCCTTGATTTGTCTATTATTACGAGTACAGCCATTTGACGTATGTGAACTCCTAAAAATCTTCACACTGTACATGTGAGGACCGAAAATCTTGATTTAGACTTTTCCGCAGGCAATCAGCCACTTCTAAACATACTTGGACAGTTCTTAAATTAACTCTACAGGGAGAAGGGAGAAATGACGACCAGGTAGATAGCACTAGTAAATAGATTTTCTTGAGGACTGTTCGGCAGGACAATACGTAATTAGACGCTTGTTGAAACTTCCTGGCAGATTAAAATTGTGTGCCTGACCGAGACTCGAAATGGGGAATTTTGCCTGTCGTGGGCAAGTGCTCTACCATCTGAGCTACCCAAGCACGACTCACCCCCCGTCCTCACAGCTTTACTTCTGCCAGTTCCTCGTCTCCTACCTTCCAAACTTTACAGTAGCTCTCCTGCGAACTTTACAGAACTAGCAATCCTGAAAGAAAAGATATTGAGAAGACAAGACTTAGCCAAAGCCTGTGGATATTTCCAGAATGAGATTTTCACTCTGCAGCGGAGTGTGCGCTGAAGTGAACCTTCCTGGCAGTTTAAAACTGTGTGCCGGATCGCGTCTCGAACTCGGGACCTATTCCTTTCTCGGGCAAGTGCTCTACCTTCTGTGCTAACCAAGCACGACACACACCCCGTCCTCACAGCTTTACTTCTGCCAGTACCTCGTCTCCTACCTTACAAACTTTACAGAAGCTCTCCTGCGAACCTTGCAGAACTAGCACCCCTGAAAGAAAGGATATTGCGAAGACATGGCTTACCCACAGGCTTGGGGCTGTTTCCAGAATGAATTTTCACTCTGTAGTGGAGTGTGCGCTGATATGAAAATTCCTGGAAGATTAAAACTGTGTGCCCGACAGAGACTCGAACTCGGGACCTTTGCCTTTCGCTGGCTAGTGCTCTACCATCTGAGCTACCCAAGCACGATTCAAAATCCCGAGATCGAGCCTCGGTCCGGCACACAGTTTTAATCTGCCAGAATGTTTCATATCAGCGCACACTCCGCTGCAGAGTGACTATCTTATTCTAGACACTAGTTGTTTGTATACCTGTCAATACATAGGCGATTTCAGCCTCACAAAATCTTTCATCCACTGGTAAATTATTCTCAGATCAAGTATATTAACATATATATTGAATGATCACTGAATTATGACCTGTCCGTCAACAGATTCCTTACAGAATCGAACTCCTATGTATAAAAGAGCTCCATACTTCTTATTACAAAACGAAGTAATGCGTTAAATATTTTAAGTTAAGGATACAAGCGAGAAAAACTGTATAAAAGTTTGAAATTAAAGTTTGTTGGATGTCGCTAAGTTATAAAGTGCGCTACAGCTTAACCAGAAGCTGGTTTTTCGTGCATCTTAATGTTTATGACGTCTTACCTCTTGAATATTCAATGATATATGTGGATACTGCCCGAAAATGTGTTGCGAATGTCGTCGGTGGCAAAGAAGTTACTAAAAAACGTCAAGCTGATGTTGAAGTTTTACTTTATTAACAGCGACAATGTAATAAGGGATGAGCTTTTTTTTTCATTTCTTCATTTTGTACAGGGTGTCAGCGAAAAACAGCACTATGAGCACACGCTCTATCATGTACCATGATGAAACTGCCAGCAAATGTTAACAATCCGGTCCCACTTTTGGTTGCAAAATCTCTGCCCTGTACCGTAGAACATTGAGACTGCCCTCAACAACCACGAGACGTGTACGGTGGCCCCAAACCTTGGACATGTGGGACACTGTTGGAGGCGTTCGCTACTACCGGGATGCCTCCAAACACGTTGTCTGCGATTGTCGGGGTACGAACAGATCCGTGTTCCGTCCGTAAACAATACACGACGCCAACCTTTGGCGTCCATTCTGCATGATTTGTTATCCATCTGTAATATAGTCTGGTGTACGACCTCGTACTCGCCATGGTCATTCCGAACGAATATTCGAATCATGCAGTCGTCTGCAAACAGTCCGATGCGATACACGACGTCCAGTAGCCTCCCGTCCAGTAGCCTCCCCGAACGCCAAATTCAGTTCTGGAACACCCACCTCACGGTTCCTTTCACTCCTAAGTTGTAGACGTCGATCATTCCGTGCCGCTCTAGAACGTGGCTGGCCTGTGCGGTGTGAGTCCTCAACACTCCCTGTCAGTTGGAACTGATTCCATGGCCGCAACACATCAATTTTACTGCAATGCACACATCGATAAACTTCCCAGGTTGACAAGCATTCTGCGCTTAACGTGATGGTACGAACCTGATAACTGATCGGAACTGTCCTAGTGTGTCCTGGTACTTCCGCTTTACCTCGAATAAAGTCCTGTAATCCATTCGAGTGCGGCAGTCCACACGTAGATAGCGCTCTTGGTAACTGTGTGTGTGTTTACAAACAAAGTCAGGGGTGACCTTCCTATCGGTATAGGGACGGTCACAATAGCAACACACCTGAACGACATATGGAGTGCCGCAACATTTTTATTGATACGCCGTATTCAGTAATGGTTAATAATTCTATCGAGCTACTGGAAGTGATTATCTCTTGGAATCGTATAAAGCTAAACTCCTCCCGAAAAGGACATGAAGGTCCAAAGGTACCGACCGGCCGCCGTGTCCTCCTCGGCATGAGCGTCACTGGATGCACATATGGATAAGCATGTGGTCAGCACACCGCTTTCCAGGCCGTATGTCAGTTTCCGAGACCGGGGCCGCTACTCTTCAATGAAGTAGCTCCTCAGTTTGCCTCACAAGGGCTGAGTGAACCCCACTTGCCAACAACGCTCGGCAGACCGGATGGTCACCCATTCAAGTGTTAGCCCAGCCCGACAGCGCTTAGCTTCGGTGATCTGACGGGAACCGGTGTGGCCTTAGAATCGTATACCTGAGTGACAATGGACACCAGGGAGACACGTTTGAAAGCATTGAACAGCATGCTTAAAGAGCAAAAGTGGAGACAGTACCAGTTGGTCGCCTTTGTCGTTTCTCGTGGGTGTGCATTACTCGACACAAATTTAATAAATGTATCATACGATATGTATGTTCGTATGAAGTGAAGAGTTCAGCCATATGGACTGGAACCCATAGTTCGCAACATTCCTAACCCTACGGCACCTATTTTAATAATTCGCAGACGCGAATTACTGGTTGTGACGTGACCAGTCATTCCAATAATAAAAAAGCAATGATCTGTTTTCAGATAGGAATAATTTGGTCCTTCCCCCCAGACTGCAACTGATCTGACGAAGCAACAGCGAGCAGGACGTCAGACTCAGGAGTCGTTTAAGACATATACGTGGTTGTAATTTTTGGTGGTCAGCAGCTGTATAACCACAAGAATTGGGTTGCAAAACGTGTATTAACACTGTAGCGGTCCTTGTAGTTCCGCCAGGCTAGAGAAAAGGAAAATTAACGTACACTCGACGTTGCTATTATTTGAGGGAAAGCACGAGTTCAATGAAAGAAGATTGGAAAACAACGCAGGCTTTGTCGGAAAGCGCATTCCAATATTGCCCTGGGAAACTACATGAAACGAAAACCGGGATGGTCAGACAGCAATTCGAATTAAGATACTAACGAGCGGTTTGACCACTGGGCCACTTCTAGGCGACTGAGCTAGAACTTTTAAATTATTTAAGGGGTGTAGGACGTGGTCTAGGGGCACCGTCTTTTTGATTCATAATCAAAACTTCTTCGGCCTCGGGTTCGATCCCCGCCACTGCCTAAATTTTGATAAATAATCAGCATTGGCGGCCGAAGACTTCCGGCATAAGAAGTCAGCCTCATTCTGCCAACAACCTTGTCAAAGAGGGCGGAGGATCGGATAGAGAGGTTCAGGTCACTCTCTTGTCCTAGGGGTGGGAAATTGCCCCTAAAGGCGGAAGAATCAGCAATGATCAACGACATGAGGATGCAGAAGGCAATGGAAACCACTGCATTAAAGACACGTAACGTGTATCCACAGGACATGTGGCCTGTAATTGAAGAAGTGTCATGATGATCTCTCCATTGGCAAAAGATTCCGGAATAGTCCCCCATTCGGATCTCCGGGAGGGGACTGCCAAGGGGGAGGTTACCATGAGAAAAAGATTGAATAATCAACCAAAGGATAACGTTCTACGAGTCGGGGCGTGGAATGTCAGAAGCTTGAACGTGGAAGGGATGCTAGAAAATCTGAAAAGGGAAATGCAAAGGCTCAATCTAGATACAGTAGGGGCCAGTGAAGTGAAGTGGAAGGAAGTCAAGGATTTCTGGTCAGATGAGTATCGGGTAATATCAACAGCAGCAAAAAATGGTATAACAGGTGTAGGATTCGTTATGAATAGGAAGGTAGGGCAGAGGGTGTGTTACTGTGAACAGTTCAGTGACCGGGTTGTTCTAATCAGAATCGACAGCAGACCAACACCGACAACGATAGTTCAGGTATACATGCCGACGTCGCAAGCTGAAGATGAACAGATTGAGAAAGTGTATGAGGATATTGAAAGGGTAATGCAGTATGTAGAGGGGGACGAAAATCTAATAATCATGGGCGACTGGAATGCAGTTGTAGGAGAAGAAGTGGAAGAAAAGGTTACAGGAGAATATGGGCTTGGGACGAGGAATGAAAGAGGAGAAAGACTAATTAGTTCTGTAACAATTTTCAGCTAGTAACAGCGAATACCCTGTTCAAGAATCACAAGAGGAGGAGGTATACTTGGAAAACGCCGGGAGATACGGGAAGATTTCAGTTAGATTACATCATGGTCGGACAGAGATTCCGAAATCAGATACTGGATTGTAAGGCGTACCCAGGAGCAGATATAGACTCAGAACACAATATAGTAGCGATGAAGACTAGGCTGAAGTTCAAGACATTAGTCAGGAAGAATCAATACGCAAAGAAGTGGGATACGGAAGTACTAAGGAATGACGAGATACGTTTGAAGGGATCTAACGCTATAGATACAGCAATAAGGAATAGCGCAGTAGGCAGTACAGTTGAAGAGGAATGGACATCTCTAAAAAGGGCCATCACAGAAGATGGGAAGGAAAACATAGGTACAAAGAAGGTAGCTGCGAAGAAACCATGGGTAACAGAAGAAATACTTCAGTTGATTGATGAAAGGAGGAAGTACAAACATGTTCCGGGAAAATCAGGAATACAGAAATACAAGTCGCTGGGGAATGAAATAAACAGGAAGTGCAGGGAAGCTAAGACGAAATGGCTGCTGGAAAAATGCGAAGACATCGAAAAAGGCATGATTGTCGGAAGGACAGACTCAGCATACAGGAAAGTCAAAACAACCTTTGGTGACATTAAAAGCAACGGTGGAAACATTAAGAGTGCAACGGGAATTCCACTGTTAAATGCTGAGGAGAGAGTAGATAGGTGGAAAGAATACATTGAAAGCCTCTATGAGGGTGAAGATTTGTCTGATGTGATAGTAGAAGAAACAGGAGTCTATTTAGAAGAGATAGGGGATCCAGTATTAGAATCGGAATTTAAAAGAGCTTTGGAGGTCTTACGGTCGAATAAGGCAGAAGGGATAGATAAAATTCCATCAGAATTTCTGAAATCATTGGGGGAAGTGGCAACAAAACGACTATTCACGTTGGTGTGTAGAATATATGAGTCTGGCGACACACCATCTGACTTTCGGAAAAGCATCATCCACACAATTCCGAAGACGGCAAGAGCTGACAAGTGCGAGAATTATCGCACAATCAGCTTAACAGCTCATGCATCGAAGCTGCTTACAAGAATAATACACAGAAGAATGGAAAACAAAATTGAGAATGCGCTAGGTGACGATCAGTTTGGCTTTAGGAAAAGTAAAGGGACGAGAGAGGCAATTCTGAAGTTACGGCTAATAATGGAAGCAAGGCTAAAGAAAAATCAAGACACTTTCATAGGATTTGTCGACCTGGAAAAAGCGTTCGACAATATAAAATGGTGCAAGCTGTTAGAGGTTCTGAAAAAAGTAGGGGTAAGCTATAGGGAGAGACGGGTCATATACAATATGTATAACAACCAAGAGGGAATAATAAGAGTGGACGATCAAGAACGAAGTGCTCGTGTTAAGAAGGGTGTAAGACAAGGCTGTAGCCTTTCGCCCCTACTCTTCAATCTGTACATCGAGGAAGCAATGATGGAAATAAAAGAAAGGTTCAGGAGTGGAATAAAAATACAAGGTGAAAGGATATCAATGATACGATTCGCTGATGACATTGGTATCCTGAGTGAAAGTGAAGAAGAATTAAATGATCTGCTGAACGGAATGAACAGTCTAATGAGTACACAGTATGGTTTGAGAGTAAATCGGAGAAAGACGAAGGTAATGAGAAGTAGTAGAAATGAGAACAGCGAGAAACATCAGGATTGATGGTCACGAAGTTAATGAAGTTAAGGAATTCTGCTACCTAGGCAGTAAAATAACCAATGACGGACGGAGGATGAAGGACATCAAAAGCAGACTCGCTATGGGAAAAAAGGCATTTCTGGCCAAGAGAAGTCTACTAATATCAAATACCGGCCTTAATATGAGGAAGAAATTTCTGAGGATGTACGTCTGGAGTACATCATTGTATGGTAGTGAAACATGGACTGTGGGAAAACAGGAACAGAAGAGAATCGAAGCATTTGAGACGTGGTGCTATAGACGAATGTTGAAAATTAGGTGGAACGATAAGGTAAGGAATGAGGAGGTTCTATGCAGAATCGGAGAGGAAAGGAATATGTGGGAAACACTGATAAGGAGAAGGGACAGGATGATAGGACACCTGCTAAGACATGAGGGAATGACTTCCATGGTACTAGAATGGCAAAAACTGTAGAGGAAGACAGAGATTGGAATACGTCAAGCAAATAATTGAGGGCGTATGTTGCAAGTGCTACTCTGAGATGAAGAGGTTAGCACAGGAAAGGAATTCGTGGCGGGCCGCATCAAAACAGTCAGTAGACTGATGACCAAAAAAAAAGGAAGTCAAACGATCTGACTTGGAGAAGGAGAGGCAACACATGACGCTTTAATTTCCACTGTCTATACTTTTACCAAAAAATTCATAAAACTTTGGCAGCATGACCAGGAAGGAATTAGGATTCACTCACATAGCAGTGGAACTTCAAAAACAGAACAAAATAATTTTTTTTACATGTGAAATTGCATCATTTTTCCACTGTTTATTGGCTGCATTTGCTACTATATGTACACTTTTCTTCATAACTGAGAGAGATTCTTCGATTAATTTTGCGCAGCATACAAACCATACATACCGGTGTATGAAGCTCTACAATTTTCCAAATCTACTAAAACTGTGGGAAAATTGAGATAATTAACTATGAAGTTTGAGTTTTTTCTAAACATGATATTTAAAATGTAATAGCTCATTCATTTTTCCATAAATTAAATAAATTCTAGTGTTTCACACACCTGTAAGTATGGTTTGTATGCTGTGCAAAATTCATGTAAGAGTCTCTTTTACTTATGAAGAAAAGCGTACCTTTAACAACAAATGCAGTCAATAGTAAGTGAAAAAATGATTAAATTTCACATGTAAAAGAACTTACTTTATTATGTTTTCGAATTTCCACTGCGATGAGTGTGATTCGTGAATCTTTCCTGGTCATGCTGACGCAGTTTTGTGAATTTAGTTGCAAAAGTATAGACAGTGGAAATTAAAATGTCCTGTGGTGCCTCTCCTGCTCCAAGTCGGCCTGTTTGACGTCCTACCCCCCTTAAAATATTTCCAATCGTGCACTCGTTTAGCAAACAGACACAATTTTCTAGTTTGTAGAGGGGCTAATACAGAAAGTACGGTAATATGCTCCAGCCCAAAGAACATACTGGCTGAAAACTACTCGAGACCTGTAGAACGATCAGTAATTGGCCACTCTGTAAGGCTGTCGCCCAACCGTCGTCTCGTGGGAGCTACAATACGCTAGCGACAGTGCGACTTACCGATGGTGGTGATGACGGTGACAGAGTAAAGGAGCGCGCCGCTGAAGGACCACTGGAGGTCGGAGTCGGTGAGGTCTTTGCCCTCGTAGCCGTCCATCTTGGCTGCCGCCACGACGCGGCTCTCGAACTTGCGCAGCTGTTCGTGCACCAGCCGCGTCCAGTTGCTCTCGTACAGCACGTTGAGGCGCTCTGCAACACAACACCACACAACATACTCTCACTGCACCAAAACCTGGCTCTTTGTTACTAACGTGGGCGTCCGACACCACGATACATGAAAGTTCACAGGTCATGATCTGTTTCACGTGTGCGTAATTAGTTGAAAACCAAACTTCGTGACCCATTTTCGAACTGTTTCTAGATCTGATTCTATACTCTCCAAACCTTTATGTAGTGGATGGTAGCGGGCACTTCCCTTTGTAAAACACATTAGAGTATCTCCTCGTTCCATTCACGTATGCAGCGCTGGAAGAATGTCTGCTTAAAGGTTCTGTGTGAGCTGTGTGTTTCAATCTCGTTAATCAAATGCGACTGGTTTCAGCGACACACTGCTCCGTCGTCGGCCCCTCTACTGGCAAACCAGAACAAAGGCTAAAAACTGAACTCGGTCTGCAGATCTGATCAAGCAAGAAGTGCCCGCTGCAACTACCCGTAGAAGTTACGTTCCCAGTGACTCGAACGTAGCTTCTACTAGTAGTTCTATGATATGTGTAGCGGGTTCTTCATTGAAGATCAGTTCTGCAGACGATGAGTTTGATTTTTATCCCCTGTTATCGCAGTATGGAAATTTGGTTCCAGATCAAACTTTTGCTAATGTCTCACGGAAGAGTGACGGCTCGATAGGACATTCTTTATCGTAAGCCCACTCACACTGATTTGTACTTGCGCTCTTCAAGTTGCCATCACCCATCCCACACCATGAGTGTACTTAAAACCCTTGTTCACAGGTCATATACGATGTCGGATGCAGAGAATTTGCCTAAGGAACTTGCACTTTTAAGGACGGTGTTCAGTGACAATGGATACTGGACCCGGCAAATTAACAGGGCCTTCTCAACTAGAGTCAGGAACCGGGGATAAAGACTAGAACGTGCCAGCCAAGTCCCTAGCTTTCCTTCCCTTCGTTGGAAATATCTCCCTCAAAATAGCGAGGATTCTTAATAATTTTCATGTGAAAGTGGTTTTTCGTCCACCTTCTAAGATTTCGGATTTGCTGGGATCGGTGAAGGACAATTTGTTACTGCGGAAGACGGGAATTTTGAAAATTTCGTGTCAGTGTGGTACGGCCCATATAGGACGGACAAAGAGTACAGTGGAAGAGCGTTGTACGGAACATAAACGTTGCACTCGCCTACTGTAGCCCAGTAAGTCTGCAATTGCAGAACATTGTATTTCCAACGGACATTCAATGGAGTACGACAAAACTTCGGTTTTGGCCACAGCAGCAACTTTTTTGGGCCTCCATTATCAAAGAATCCGTTGAAATACGCATCGCGGAAAATCTGATGAACCGTGACAGTGGTTACCAGTTGAATAACGCGTGAAATCTCGACATCTCCGAAATTTGCTCGAGACGAAGACGCCAGAAGACTTCGATAGCTGCGGCCAGCGACAATACCGACGGCAGCTGAGTCTTGCAGTTCCACCAGCGAGGGCGCTGTTGCTGGGCAGTGTGGTCCTTCTGTCTCTGCGACAGTAACGCCTGTGCGGCAGTACCATCAGCACACCATATAAGACAGAGTGGAGAACGTGGTCTTCTACCTCACCCTTTAAGGTCGTCCCATCCAGCTCACACCCACCCTGAGATCCTTGGCCTCGCTCTCAACCATCTCAACTGGACCCTTCACCTCCTGACCATCCAGCAGAAAGCCCATTCCCGCCTCCACCTTCTGAAGCTCCTGTCTAGCCGGATATGCGGATTACATCCTTCCATCATCCTCCACACCTACAAATCCCTCATCCATCCTATCCTCTCCTATGCCAGTATTGCCCGGATCTCCGCACTCACCCACTTTTACAAGGCCCTCCAAATCCTCAAACGCCATGCCCTCCACCTTACCTTCCGTATCCAACTTCCTTCGCCCACACTGCTCCTGTACGACCTCATCCCCTTCCCCCACCTCCTCCAACATCTCTGCATCCTTTACACTATCTGCAGGCTTGATCCCCCCACCCTCTGGTTTCCTCCTTCCTCTCCACCTCCCCTCCTCCCGCCCGTTGCCGCGCCTCTATCGCTGTATCACTCCCTCTCTCCACCTTCACACCCTCCATCTTCTTCATCAGGGTAATTTCCAGCACCTCCCCCTCCTGGATGTTGAACTTCGCTGTGACATCTACCCATCCAACTGTTACCTGGCCTTGTTCCCTACCGTCCCAAGAGCCACCTTTTCCTCTCCCCTCCTTCTCCCAGAGCGGATTTTACTCGTTTCCCTCACTGAGTCCCTGCAACTCCTCCTCAACTGTGTCCTCCCACGTCGTTCCCTCGCCAGCCCTCTTCGACACACCCTTGCCCATCTACCCCCCTCTACCCCCCCCCCCCTCCCTTCATCCGTTTTCCCTCATCTCCATGCCCCTGGTATATGCTGTGTTTTGTTTATCATCATCAGTGTGCTACATCAGTGTTGTGTTTGGTACTGTTCTCCTGTGCGTCGAGAGCTGTGATTTTTAATAGTGTGTTGGATTTGGGCATAGTGTTACTGTCAGTGATTGTTATGTGCTACGCAGTCCGTCGATACTTTTATGCTCTGGTCATATTTAGCCTTGTGTTCTTTTAAGTGTCGCAGCGTGTGGCTTTTGTGCGCGCTACTTTTTTACGGTTTTTATCTCCATTTTACAGTCACCCCCTTTTTGTCTATTGTCTTCCATTAAGTTTCCCCCTTTTTTTTATACCTATGTAAACCGTATTTTCTCCTTTATGTTATTTTTAAATGTCTTCTATTGTATGTTCTATGTCTTTTGGCTGAAGAGCAGCGCATATGCTGCTGCCAGCCCGTCCCAATGGGGAACTAAAATTCAATAAAGAAAAAAAAAAAGTCTTCGCCAGTCCTCATTCGGCTCACCTGAAGATGGCTGGCAGTTGTCCAGCCGAAATATAGTGCAATGAAGTGTATGACGACCGGCTGCAAGCCCGAAATCTTTCTGAGCGTATGTTATCAGTCCCCATAAATTGACGCACCCAAGCATTTGTATTATTTGACATGACTGACAGACTGCCGTCAATACGGTCCCTGATTCGGGCTTGTGGTACATCAGCCTTCCTCCGCCTTCTACATCTACATCTACATACACACGCCACAAACCACCATACGGTGCATGGCGAACGGTACTCTGCACCCCTGCAAGTCGTTCGCCTTCCGGATCCAGTCGCAGATAGAACGAGGAAAAAACGACTGTGTGCCTCCGTATAAGCCCTAATCTTTCGTGTCTTATGTTCGTGTTCATTGTGCGAAATGTATATTGTCGGCAGTAGGATAGTTCTGCAGTTAGCTTCAAATGCCAGTTCTCTAAATTTTTTCAGTTGTGTCCCTCAGAACATCACCATCACTCCAGGCATTCCGATTTGAGATCCCGAACCATCTCCATAACATCTGCGCTTTGTTCGAACCTGCCAGTAACAAATGTAGCAGCTCGCCTCTGAATTGCTTCGACATTTTCTTTTAATCCAGCCTGTTGTGGATCCCAAACACTCGAGTAGTACACAATATGTCGCCCTAGGCTCCTATATGCGGTCAAGCAGTACGCTATTAATGCTTTATCCGAACATGACGGGTTTGTTTTTCCTATTTGTCCGCATTAACTTTCATTTTCTACATTTAGAGCCAGCTGCCATTTGAAATTTTGCCTAAGTCATCTCATATCATCCTGCACTCTCTCCAACCAACATCTTACCGTACAGCACAGCATCATCACCAAAATACCGCAAGTTGCTTCTCTCCCTGGCTGCCAGATCATTTATGTATACAGGAAATAATAGCGGTTCTATCATACTTCTCTGGGGCACTCCTGACTATACCCTTGCCTCTGATGAGTACTCCCCATTGAGAACAACATACCAGGTTCTATTACTTAAGAAAGCTTCTAGCCTTCGCATAGCTGGGAACCTTTTCCGTAACAGCCTGCAGTTGGGTACCGTGTCAAATGCTTGCATCGGAATCCTGCCGATGAAAATATTTTCCAGCAAAAACCTCCAATCAATTATCTCTGCATACTGCGTTGTCATTTCTATAGATTACAAACTTCGACTGCAAAGGCACTTCCAACGAGTTAGTGTCCAAAACATGCAGCGATATGGACGACTTAAAGTTCCTGAACATATACACAAATCAAAAAAAGTTTTGCATCACCCAAGTTCTCAGAATTCCTGAAGATAGACGTTGACTGTGGATATTGGATCACAGACTCGGTCCCTTTGAATGTTCAGAGATGTCACTAAACCCGCCCAAATATGTAAACAAACATGCACGAGCAGCGCCTGTTACACGGAGGGGGGCGACAGCAGATCAGTTCCAGTCGTTCCACCAGGAAGGAGGTACACGGCTCGTGTTGTCTGTAGTGCAATCATGCCTAGACGGCAAATACCGCAGTACGATCGCGTCCGCATTGTTACTTTGTGCCAGGAAAGGCTCTCAGCAAGGGAAGTGTCCAGGCGTCTAGGAGTGAACCAAAGCGATGTTGTTCGGACATGGAGGAGATACAGAGAGACAGGAACTCTCAATGACATGCCTCGCTCAGGCCGCCCAAGAGCTACTACTACACTGGGTGACCGCTACCTACGGATTATGGCTGAGGAACCCTGATAGCAACGCCACCAAGATGAATAATACTTTTCGTGCAGCACAGGACGTCGTGTTACGAGTCGAACTGTGCACAATAGGCTGCATGATGCGCAACTTCACACCCGACGTCCATGGCAAGGCCCGTCTTAGCAACCACGAAACCATACAGCGCGGTACAGATGTGCCCAACAACATGTCGAATGGACCGGCCGCATCACGTTCTCTTCACCGATGAGTGTCAGATATGCCCTCAACCAGACAATCGTCGTAGACGTGTTTGGAGGCAACCCGGTCAGGCTGAACGCCTTAGACACTGTTCAGCGAGTGCAACAAGGTGGAGGTTCCCTGATGTTTTAGGGTGGCGTTATGTGGGGCCGACGTAGGGGGCTGGTGGTCATGGAAGGCGCCGTAATGGCTATACGATAGTGCAACCATATCGGCAGCATATTGGTGAGGCATTAGTCTTCATGGACGACATTTCGTGGCCCCTATTGTGCACATTTGTGAATGAGTTCCTTCAGTATAATGACATCGCTCGACCAGAGTAGCCAGCATGTTCTCCAGACATGAACCCTATCGAACATGCCTGGGATAGATTGAAAACGGCTGTTTATGGACGACGGGACCCACCAACCACTCTGAGGGCAATCTGGACCAACAGTGCTGAGCCGTGCGTGGCTCGCCGTCCCACCATTTGGTATTTTAC
The DNA here is from genome assembly GCF_023864345.2 of Schistocerca serialis cubense. Classification (NCBI taxonomy): domain Eukaryota; kingdom Metazoa; phylum Arthropoda; class Insecta; order Orthoptera; family Acrididae; genus Schistocerca; species Schistocerca serialis. Next base: position 706,916,626 of record NC_064638.1, read on the forward strand.
ACCCTGTTTTCGTACTTCCATCTCACCACTTTGATTTGAATTACTAGCGTTACTGAGTTGCTGTTTTGCCTGACCGTCATCGGCGCTAGTAGCGCGTATCGATATATCCCCTCTGACAGGATCTTTGCTGTGCTGCTATGATTTCCCGGTTGTCATCTGGCGTGGAGTGAGTCGGAACGTTCGAGGAGGACAGTTCACGGCGGCAGCTCGCGTCGTCAGTTGGGCCCTCTCAGGGAGGTGCAACGCGTCTGGAGCTCAACCCGGGCCAGCCAGTCGCCGGCTTGCAGCAGCAGCGAGCCCTGCATGGACATCGCCCGCCCGATCGTTGACGCCACGTGTAGCTTAAGCCGGGCATGACCTTTGGTGTTGTTGGTCGGTCGGTTGGTCCGAGGACATCTCCGTGCGGCGTAGTCGACTGGGCCGCTGGCGGTCTCTGGGCGGTATCGGAGTCTGTCTGGAGCTGTCCGATCGGTACGAGCATCATCACTCGCTGACCCAGGACGCGTTGCTGTTGTGGAGGTTTTCCTGTGAGCAACAACGAGTGAAGTGTTCGAGTTAGCCGCCGTCAGGTGGAATTGATTAAATTTATTTATCCATAGATAAGTGCACCAGTGGAATTTTCTGTCTTGTGGCCGTTAGTGTTCTGGTTACCTGCCCCGGCCCCCTAACGTAAATTCAGGCAGTGTTCATTTAGGGTGAAGTTAACAGTATTATATTTCGTAGTTAAGTGAACCAGTGGAATTCTATGCCTTGTGGCTGTTAGTGTTCTGGTTAACTGCACTGGCCGCTAACGTAATTTTTAGGCGGTGGCTTTTCCGCACCGGTTGTTGCTGCCCAACATGGTGAGTAGTTTTGGCAGCTCAATTCACATACACGTTTGTTTGGGTATAGTGATACATGTAACTATTTTGGGGCTTTGAATTCTCGTGTACTCCGTCGTAGCAAGCAAGCCGTTGGTCGGTCGGTCCGTGACTGTCCCATGGTTGGGTTCGGACGAATCGAGTGTAGTTGGGCTCACCGCCTGTCTCGCCTAAGTGAAGGAGTGCAGTCCGATCACCTGGAGATTCCTGAGTGCCGTTCTCTTCATTGTCCTTTTTAATATGGCAAGGTTAGTTGTGGGCCTTCAGCCCTGGAAACATGTTCTCAGAGTTTCCTTCAAGTCCAAACATTGTCACCTTTTGCTCTTGAAATGTTATTGTAATTTCCTCTGAAAGATTTTACAAGTTATTGTGGGCCTTCCGCCGTTGGTGTTGCACAAAGGAAATTTTTAAACTTAATGTATTGTTTTACCGATTTTTGCAATATATATTTCCTTAACCTTCTGTGCCATCAGCCCTGTTAGCGGTTCAAACAAATTTCGGGCTTGCAGCCGGTCGTTGTTCAATACTTATCGTCGTTCAATACTTCGCACGATATTTCAACTGGGCACCTGCCAGTCATCTTCAGCCGTCGTTGGCTCACCTGAAGATGACTGGCAGGTGCCCAGTTGAAATATCGTGCGAAGTATTGAACGACGACCGGCTGCAAGCCCGAAATTTGATTGAACAGTCAATTCGCCGGGAAAATTTTAAAATTCACAGCCCTGTTAGCATCTTAAAACATTGTGGCCTTCTACCTTCAGTAATCATCATAGTATATTTGGAATTTTGATCCGGCGGCGTTCAGCAGCTCCGCATGCTGATCTCGTATGTGTATACGATTGATCTTATTCGTAAATTTAACTGTCATGTCTTTTCAAAATTGAACTTATTCTAAAGCATGTGTTTGGAGTCCTTCAGCCGCGTAGCAAATTTAATTCTTTCAAAAGTGTATTTGTGAACTAAATGATACTAAATTACAATTGTGAAATGAATCCGACCGCAACTCCCTTGGCCCTTTCCACAATCCTAATTACCTGTTAGCCCTGCGTGATTTAGCGGGCGTTTCAAGTGCATTGAGAACTTGTGGATAGTATCCACGATGAATACAGGCATGAATTAACGCAAGAGGACGTGATACTGGGTATTAGAGGTACCGGTGTGTACAGCAGTCTGGACCACCACCTCTGAAGGTCTCGCTGTATGGTGGTACAACTTGCAATGTGTGGTTTTCATGAGGAAATAAAAGGGCGGAAATGATGTTTATGTTGATCTCTATTCCAGTTTTCCGTACAGGTTCCGGAACTCTTGGAACCGAGGTGATGCAAACCTTTTTTTGATGTGTGTAGATAGATCGCGGTAAAAAAATGACTCCCCTTTTTGGCACAATATAGAAACTGAAACAACTTTCTGATTATGGACTCACAACCACCAGAAACATGGGTAGCCTCTTATGTTCGAGCATCCTCAGATGCCAGAAAGACAAATTATAACGTATAAGCCGATGTCTCCCTTTAAATATTTTACTTGCACTTAAAACGTGTAATGCGCCTAGTTTGAACAATCTAAGTCTGGAATATTTTCTGGAGAAATTACACATGAAAAACAAATCATGGATAAAAGAGGGATTGAATTAAGCTGACGTTTTTAGAGCAGAGTTCATTCGTTGGCATCTCAAACATGCTACTTCTACATTACAATGTTTTGAAGAACTATGGGTGTGTATGTGTTTAAACCGGTGTTCAGTCCGTCAGTGATTAGAGTATACTTCATTACATATTTTTGTTGACAATACTGAAGAGTAAAATGTATCAAAAGAAATACATATCACATCTCCAATTGACGCAAACGGTAAAGCTTCATTTCATGCGCACAGTTGAATACCTTTACCGTGAAAGGGCGGTGATCCGCCTTCCGGCGTTCCAGAAATAATAGGAAATCACACACATTGACCACAAGTCATACGATTATTCAGATTTATAAATGTGTAAATTCCGGATTAACGTTACATAACTGAGTCGAATCATCTCTGGGAACATGATGTTTTCGTAGCTGATGGCGTTACAGACACACTATGTTGACTGACTCCGAAAAAATGGAAGGGTCAAGGAAGTTAAGGGTTAAAGTTCAGCTGGTGGATCTGAAACGTCACGCTCTCAAAGGGGAGTCCAGTGCGCTGTTTCGCTCCATGACTGAGTAGGAACAGATGTGCACATAAATTTTTATGTAGACAAAACCTGTAGGAGTATGAGGTACAGACTGTGCGGTGAGTTGGTTAAAAATTGTGTTAAAAATAAAATTTTACCTGATAAATCGTATTATTCTTCAGAATTAAAAGCGGAGTATGACTATCCATATAGAAAACTAAATAGTTTACAACAGTTAAAATATCAGTAATCTGAAGAAGATATTCGAAACGGGCATTGTATGAGAACACTTTAATGAGCTAAAACAGTCTTCAGTGGTACAGTGGACGGCAGAGAATTACAAAAGTTTTCATGTAAGAAAGAGTTGAACTCATATTAATATTGAACAATTTCTATATGAAGAGCACAAGGCAAAAATGATGGTAGTCACTTTCTTCTAACTTTTTAGGACGACGAATTTTCTGCTCTAGTCTCTCGTATATCATAAACGTTCATCGTATAATTATCACAACAACATTTTTGTTGTTCCCTATTTATTTGTTTAGGTAATAAATGTAATACAGTAAACACATATTCAATTTTAAGGTACTTTATTAATTATGAACTTAAATAGGTACACAAAATACATGGTAAAAGTGATGGTAGTCATAAAAAACTTGGTAAAAACGATGAAAGTCCATTATCTCTCTGTACTTCTTCAGTGGATCTTGTAACCTGTAAACAGATTCTGCTTAAAGTTTATTTTATAAGATTTATAATATTCTAGATTTTAAGACATTAGGCCCATATTGATTTTATTTTAATACTGTTACTTGCAACTTATGTTTTGTCAATGAGCAAGTTTTTCAAAGTACTTTTAAGCAGATGGACTGCCAAACTGCTTCAGGTACTGCAGGTCTTGGTACTTTCCAGGTTTTAGTTTAATCAGATCTGGAAATAATCAAACTTTTGGGCTAAAACAAGGGAACCTGCTGGTGGTTTTTGTCATAAAACAGTAACCTACCTACTTACATAGCGTATTATGAATTTAACTAGTAACCAAACTAAATATCTGTTGCAATAACGGCAAAAATATTTCCTGTATTAATAAGTTTTTATTACTTTCAAGGTTACACTATTGTTATAAGGTATTTTTCTATAACTCATTAAAGGTCTGTAGATTATTGATATGTGAAAGCAAAGGTTATGTGTTGAGTCATTTTCTCTTACCTTCACGCAGAATTGGTGGTAAAGAGAAGGACGTATTATCACCAGGGTCTTCTGACTTTCTGTAAAGCTTGGTAAGGTAGTATTGTGTTAGGATCGGTGACATAAGAAAGTACCCAGTGTTAGATGATCTGTGTTCAACTAACCTACAATGGTCTTTTGAAAATTTTATTTCACGACTTGGTCGTGTAGCAAATGGGCATTTCTTGTGATATTGATTTTCCAAAAAAGCAGTCCATTTTCTAAATAGGTTTTGGTCAGCTTCAATCACAGTGAAAGGCGAATGCTTTACTCTGGCATTCTTTATTTCATTCACCCAATGTTCTGGTATCTCTGCAGGAAATTTGCCGTTTATCAGGGCCATATCTCTATCGCATTCTAGGTAAGAGTGGCCGCGAATAGGGAATATGATTGTTATGTAGTCTAGTTTTTTTAGGATTTGTACCACATAATGACAGAAGCGAAACATGGTGTAGTTCTTGTTCTGTCCGCTACAAGAATCGCAAAATATGTACAAGTTTTTGACATTGGACTGTAACATGGTGAAGATATAATAGTGCAACATAAATACTACTTCGTCTGAATCTTTTTCCTCCTTCTGTTTCTGGGTAAGCAAAAAACGTTGTATTTCCCGTAGATAGGCTGTGGACATTGAACAAATACAATGACAATTGACGGCGGTAGTAAACGCCATTTGTTGTCAAATTAGGTAAGCTTAAATTTTTTTGAAAATCATTGTTAAGTGTCTCAGTATCCTCCATTTTCCTTGAAATTTTCCTACATTTTCTCTTTGTCATAAAACGTGTTAGCTTTCCTCAAGTGTAGTTCATTTTCACATTGTTTTGTCTTAATGCTGCTTAAAATATTTGTTTTTTCCTTGTCATCATTAGTCTCTTCCAGCTGGAGGTTTAGAGCTTTCATTTCTGCTTGGTACCTGTCACGTGCACTGCAGGTGTCGCTTCTGGGATATCCGAAAGCTTAGATACGAATACCTGTCTATAATATTCATAGGACACAATCTTACCACTAGGCCTACCTGTCTGGTACAATGTGTACATTTTTTTCAGATTTAAAGTGTCTGGCAAGTGTGTTTTTTAGTTTTATCAGAACTATAATGGCTTGTACGGCCCTTAAACGATGCAATGTGATCAATGAAACTTTGCTTAACTTCTTCTGAGGTCCTACAATGTTTGTGGTCATACGTTCCTCTCTTGTCTGGGGGGAGGGGGGGGGGGGAGGGTTCTTGGTCTGCGATTTTTGACGTCATAAACATTGATAAGCCCAGCTAAGTATGTGGACTGAGCATCGTTAGATTCTAAACAATTGAAATAAGAAATTAATCTTTTTCTTACACCTTCACATCCCCCTGCGGGTTCGGGGGTTAGAACAGGCCCGCAGTATCCCTGCCTGTCGTAAGAGGCGACTAAAAGGAGTCTCAAATGTTTCGGCCTTATATGATGGTCCCCTCTCAGGTTTGACCTCCATCCTTCTAAATTATTCCGAAGACCGAGCCAATTGGGGAAGGGCGCCTTACATGGTGCACTGTATCCGTCGTGCATTGAGACCTTTACCCGGCTTTTTCGTCGTTGCAATGGTGTCCCACTCGTTTTCCATCTCTTGGGCGAGGATACGTCCCCGGGTGCGATTACCACGCTGCACTCTGCAGTGTTGCTTTTAACTGCGACGACGACCTTGGACATTTTTGCACCTGAGATCCAGCACGGTAGCCAGTCCGTTGTGGTGGGGCCACCATGTACCCTCTTGGTTGTAGCCCCCTGACAACACAGGGATCGCTCTACTGATGCCTGCGCCGTTAACTCCCCACGTATGCCAAGGAGTAGATGCCCATCTCCCTGGGGCATCGGGACTCCCGGCAATGGCCGTCCTGCCAGGTGGCTATTGCTGCGGCTGGGTGGCGCCCGTGAGGAGGGCCCTTGGTCGGAGTAGGTGGCATCAGGGTGGATGACACGCAATGAAGCGTGGCTCATCTTCTCTTGCTGGTACCCAGCCACCAGCAGTCTCTAAGCGTTCGAGGGCCCATTTTAAAGGTAACGTTTATGACCCCAAATCGTTCCCCTCCCTCGCCACACCATGGGAGGAACGAAAAGTATTGAATGAAAGTGAGACGTATTCGCCCAGATATCTTGTCTGTACCAGAGCTGATGGGGAATCTTTTCTATCCGTGAAGCCTCAGTTCTTTGTAGAGCATTTAGAGGACAAGTTTGGGGAGGTGGAGGGCTTGTCCAAGATGCGGTCCGGATCGGTGTTAATAAAAACGGCATCCTCCGCCCAGTCGCGGGCCTTGCTCGCTTGTACTAAGCTGGGGGATGTCTCGGTCACTATCACGCCCCATAAAAGTCTGAATATGGTCCAGGGCATTATCTTCCACAGGGATCTCCTTTTACAGTCCGATGACGAGCTGCGCGCCAACGTGGAGCGCCACGGTGTCCATTTCGTCCGGCGCGTCCACCGGGGTCCGAGGGATCGTCAAGTTGCCACCGGTGCCTTCATCTTGGCCTTCGAGGGTGACACGTTACCTGAGAAGATCAAGGTGAAGGTGTACCGTTGTGATGTCAAGCCATATATCCCTCCCCCGATGCGATGCTTCAAGTGTTGAAAGTTCGGCCATATGTCTTCACGCTGTGCTTCCGACCTCGTCTGTCGCGATTGCGGTCGGCCATCCCATCCTGATCATCCCTGTACCCCACCTCCAATCTGTGTGAACTGTGGTGCGCACCATCCGCCTTGCTCGCCAGACTATCCGATTCTGCAGAAGGAGCGGAAGATCATGGAAATCAAGACTCTCGACCGCCTGATGTACACTGAGGCGAAGCGGAAATATGATCGGCTTCATCCAGCGCGCATGACAGCTTCTTATGCCGCAACTGTCACTCCTGCTACAGTTCCATCCGCTCCAGTCAGCTCGCAGAGTCGCAGTCCCACCCCTGCCCCCTTGATGGTGGGGGGCACTAAACCCACTGTTGCTCCTGCTCCATCTACTTCAGGAGCAACACCCCACCAACCATCAGGGATATCAGTTCCCCCTTCCCAGCCGGAGAAGCATAAGACTTCTTCGGCTACTCTCGCAAGGAAGGGGTCCCTTGGGGACCTTCATTCACAAGTTACGACCAGTGGCACAGTAGACACCCGCAAGTATCTGAAACAACCACCGGTCGCTGGTCGTAGGGCGTCGCAGTCGTCTTCAGTCCCTGAGACTGACCCGGTGCGGCCATCCCGGCCAGAACCACCTAAGGCACAGCACGCAAAGCAGACCAAGAAAAAGGCTCCCAAGCATACTGACATTGCGGTGGCACCTGTCCCACCGCAACCTTCTCACTCTGCGTCCGAAGATGATGTGGAGATTCTGGCGTCCGCAGAGGACCTGGATCTCGCCAGTCCCTTGGACGCAATGGATGGCTGTTGTGCAGGTGGTGACTCAGTAGCAGCAGGGGCCCCAGAGGCGTAATCTGCCTCCCCAGTCCCTTCACGCCTTTCCCATCCATGGCCAATACCATCCTCCACTGGAACTGGAGCGGTTTCTTCCACCATCTAGCTGAGTTCCGCCAACTTATCAGCCTTCATCCTTTCCTTTGCATTGCTCTGCAGGAAACTTGGTTTCCAGCAATGCGAACCCCCGCCCTCCGTGGCTATCGGGGTTATTATAGGAACTGAGCAGCTTATGACAGAATGTCTGGTGGCGTCTGCCTCTATGTTCTCAACTCTCTTCACAGCGAGTCTGTCCCTCTAAAAACAGCTTTAGAGGCTGTCGCTGTTAGGGTGTGGACGCCACGGGCTATTACCGTCTGCAGTCTTTACCTTCCACCGGATGGTCATGTCGCGCTGCCTGTCCTGGCTGCACTCATAACCCAATTGCCGCCACCTTTCTTGTTGCTGGGCGATTTCAATGCCCACAACCCTCTATGGGGTGGGACTGTCTCTGATGACCGCGGTCGTACCGTGGAGCATTTGTTGGCTCAGCTCGACCTTAGCCTCTTGAACACCGGTGCTCACACGCATTTCAGTGTGGCCCACGGCTCGTTCTCGGCCATCGATCTCTCTCTTTGCAGCCCCAGACTTGTCCCATCCCTCCACTGGAGAGTGCATCCTGACCTGTGTGGTAGTGACCATTTTCCCATCTATTTGTCACTGCCCCTGTGTCATACTTCTGGGCGCCTGCCCCGCTGGGATCTCCACAGGGCTGACTGGCCGGCTTTTACTTCCGCTGCAACCATTGAGTCTCCCCCACAGGGTGACATTGACGTGGTGGTCCGTGTCTTAACCACGTCAATCATTTCGGCGGCCGACGCTGCCATCCCCCGCTCTTATGGACTCCCTCGGAGGAAGGCTGTCCCCTGGTGGTCGCCAGAGATTGCTGAGGCTATTCGCGACCGTAGGCGGGCTCTCCAGCGTCATAGGCGGCACCCGTCTCTAGAGACCCTCATCGCCTTTAAGAGATTCCGTGCCTTGGCCCGTTGCACGGCGTAAGCAGGAGTGCTGGGAGAGGTATGTCTCATCCTTGGGCTCCTGTGTTTCCCCCTCGCTCGTGTGGTCCTGGATCCGGCGGATTTATGGATATCAGCCCCTATGGGTGTCCCTGGGATTTCCTTGGACGGCGCTGTCTGCACGGACGCTGCCGCCATTGTTGAACACCTTACTGCGCACTTTGCTCAGAGCTCTGCGACTGCAACTTATCCCCCCGCCTTTCGCTCTCTCAAGGAGCGAGCCGAGCAGACGCCGTTATCATTCCGCACGCGTCGTTCTGAAAAATACAATGCTCCTTTCAGCGAGAGGGAATTCCTCGCTGCCCTCGCCGACTGCCCTGATACGGCACCAGGACCAGACTGCATCCACGCACAGATGCTGAAGCGTCTCTCCAGGGACTGCCAGAGACACATCCTCACCATCTTTAACCGCATTTGGAGCGAGGGCGTGTTCCCGTCGCAATGGTGACAGGGTCTTATTGTCCCCATCTTGAAGCCCGGTGCGGACCCGCTGGCGGTGGACAGCTATCGTCCCATTACCCTCACCAACGTTCTGTGCAAATTGCTCAAACGGATGGTGGGGCGGCGTTTGTGTTGGGTCCTTGAGTCTCCTCGCTCCATCCCAGGGTGGCTTCCGTCGGGGCCGGTCTGCAGCGTACAATTTGGTGCGGCTGGAATCTGCTATCTGTACGGCCTTTGCCCGACGTCAGCATCTCGTTGCTGTCTCTTTTGATCTGCGGAAGGCGTATGACACCACATGGAGGCATAACATCCTTGCTATGTTGCATGGGTGGGGTCTTCGTGGTCAGCTCCCGGCTTTTCTTCAAACGTTTTTATTGCGCCGCTCTTTCCGGGCGCAAGTGGGTGCCGCCTCTAGTTCATCTTATATACAGGAAAATGGGGTGCCGCAGGGCTCGGTGTTGAGCATCTCCTTATTTCTAGTGGCTATTAATGGTCTGGCTGCAGCCGTGGGGTCGTCGGTGTCTCCTCTTTGTATGCCGACGACTTCTGCATCTCATTTAGCTCCACGACTACGGGAGTCGCCGAACGCAGGCTGCAAGTAGTCGTTCGCAAGGCAGCATCATGGGCTCTGACTCGTGGTTTTCAGTTCTCTGCAGCCAAGACTCGAGTTATGCACTTCTGCAGGCGTCGGACGGTCCACCCTCATCCTGAACTTTACCTCGACGGCCACCTGCTTGACGTGGTGGACACTTGCCGCTTCTTAGGACTCGTCTTTGATGCCCGGCTCACATGGGTTCCTCATATTACTCAGCTGAAGCAAAAGTGCTGGCGGCACCTCAACGCACTCCGCTGCCTGGGCCACACCTCTTGGGGTGCGGATCGCTGCACGCTGTTGCGATTATACAGAGCCCTTGTGCAGTCCAGGCTTGATTATGGGAGCCTGGCCTATGGGTCTGCATCACCCTCAGTGTTGAAGTTGTTAGACCCCAATCACCACTGTGGCGTTCGGCTTGCAACTGGCGCTTTTTGTACGATCCCCGTGGATAGTGTCCTGGTGGAGGCCGGGGTTCCCCCGCTGCGGATTCGCCGCCATCGACTGCTCGCCGACTATGCTGTCCACGTGCATTGCTCGCTGGGCCATCCCAATCGTCGCCTGCTTTTCCCTGCCATGGTCCTCCATCTGCCCGAATGGCGACCTAGGTCTGGGCTTTCCATAGCTGTCCGTGTCCAGTCCCTGCCGTCGGAACTGGGGTCATTCCCTCTTCTGCCCCCCTTCCGAGTCCGTGCACCTACGCCTCCCTGGTGTTTGCCCCGGCCGTCCGTCCGTCTGGACTTGGCACAGGGACCCAAGGACTCGGTTCCGCCTGTGGCCCTGCGACGCCGTTTTCTTGCGCTCCTCGCCTCATTTTCGGGCTGTGAAACTGATGGTTCCCTGGTTGATGGTCGCACTGCCTGCGCTTTTGCTCACGCTGCACATGTTGAACAGCGCTCCTTGCCGGCTGGCTGCAGTATTTTTACTGCAGAGCTGGTGGCCATACTGCGCGCTCTTGAGTATATGCGTTCCTGCTGAGGTACATCCATCGTCATCTGCAGTGACTCCCTGAGCAGCCTCCAGGCCATCGACCGCTGCTATGCCTCTTCTCCTCTGGTGTCCTCTGTTCAGGAGTCTGTTTCCGCCATTACCCGTTCTGGTCGTTCAGTGGTCTTTGTTTGGACGCCAGGGGGCATCCCGGGGAACGAACGTGTTGACAGGCTGGCCAAAGGGGTGATCTACGCCCCGGCTTTGGAGTACGGCCTCACGGCTCGCGATCAGCAGTTGGTGTTGCGCCGTAAGGTGCTTGGGATGTGGGCTGATGAGTGGCATGGCCTGACATCCCCGAATAAGCTGCGGGCTGTTAAGGAGACGATCGATGTGTGGCGGTCCTCCTTGCGGGTCTCTCGTAAGGAGTCTGTTGTCCTGTGCCAGCTGCGCATTGGGCACACATGGATGACGCACGGCCACCTATTGCGACGTGAGGGCCCACCTTTATGTCGCTGTGGCTCCGTTTTGACAGTGGTCCACATTTTATTAGACTGTCCACTTTTAGTTGTGCTCAGGCAGTCGTTCCCACTGCCTGACTCGCTCCCTGCCCTTTTAACAGATGACTCTGCTATGGTTGACTTAGTTTTACATTTTATTCGGGCAGGGCGTTTTTATCATTTAATCTGAGTGTTTCTGTTTTAATTGATTGTTTTGTGTTGATTCTGGCCTTTGGCCTACGGTTTTAAACTCAGTTTTTAATGTGTTTTCGGTGGTTGGCTTTTCCTTTTTTTTTTTGTTCCTATGGTCGGCCAACCACCGTCGCACTCCGTGTGATTTTATTTTGTTTTGTCTGGTCCTTGTCTACGTTTCTTTTGTTCTGTGTCGTCTGTCTCCTATTCTGTTGAACATATTTCATTCTCTGTGGGTATTTTTAGTATTTTGGAAAAAGGGACTGATGACCTCTGCAGTTTGGTCCCTTTCATCCCTAAACCAACCAACCAACCAACCAACCATCACCTTCACAAACTCTATCAAAACACTGTAGTCTTTTACATCTGCAATCGGGCCCAGTTTCGTGAGTACACACTTTAAGTTTTTTCATCACATTTATTACCCCTCCATGGGATTTTCTCTTCTTTGTGCTAGGTTTACTGACGTTTTCACAATCTTCATCCACACTTGACTAACTTAATTCACTCATTTTCACAAAACATACTACCGAGAACACAAGCTATAAACTTTGGCAATTTTCTAACCACAAACACAAAGTAAACAAAAGAATGAAGACAGCATGTTGAACTCCTGATCAATCAGGTCTTGCCAACCTTATGAAATGGCTCTCATCATATGTGCCGTAAACACAGATGACATTCATCGGTTTTACCGTGCACAACAAAAATAAAATGACAAGTAACTTAGTAACTACCAGCATTCTTGCCGTGTACACCCCCCTACAAATTCGGCCGTATTTGAGCTACAAATTCCTGCCCTAACCTGAAACTGGGAAAAAATTGACTATCATCATTTTTGCCTTGTGCTCTTCATATAGGATTATCATTCGCACTGATACAGGCATGTACAGATCTGCACCATCTTCCATCATCTGTACGTATAATCAACTAGTACGTACACTGATGAACCAAAACATCATAACCACCATCTTAACAGTAGGTTGGATCACATTTAGAGCTAATACAGGAGCGATTCTGTGTGCCACAGATTGACAAGTCCTTCGTATGTTTCTGGAAGTACCTGACACAAGATAACTAAACATAGGTCACACTAATTCATGTAAATTATGAGCAGGTGCTTTATGGGCACGGATCTGGCAAGCACATGTGTTCCATCGGGCTTAGTTGGATGAATTTGGTGGTCAAAACATAAATACGATTCACTGTCATGCTCTTCAAACCACTGGGGCACTTGTATGGCCTTTACACGGGGTAAAAACTTTCCAAAGCCAAAATCGCATGAACATTTCTATATTTACAACAACTGGTTTCAACACAATTTGCTGTCATCTTCAAATCTTCAAAAATTTTTGTTATGAAACATGTTCATTTTGAGCTGGAGCCTCCCGCCAATTGAAAATGAACCCAATTTACGACAAAAAATTCTGATGACCTGAAGATGACACCAGTCTGGTAAAATCGGTAAATAAGGAAATATTTATGCAATCTAGGTTTCAGAAAGTTTTTACCAAGTAAAACAGGTCGGTCTCTCTAATTTCTCAATTCAGGTCTTTGACACGGCAGCTATCTTGCTGGAGGACGCCATTGCTGTTGAGGAAGGCATTAAGCATCAAAGGATGCAGATGGTTGGCGGTACTGTCCACATAATACTGTTCTCAAATACAAAGCTTTCATGATGCGCTCAATTACTACCACAGGTCCAATGCAAACTCACATGAATGTCTCTCTCAGCATGACACTGCATCTACTGGCAGTGTGAGTTGCGCGCCGCGTATTTCGAATAGCTGTTGGTCTGCACGACGATCAATCTCGACACGACCACCAACCTGTGTACCGAGGTACGTGATTCACCCCCAGAGGTGACACGTTTCCACTGATTCATGATGCAATCTCGTCAGAGTTGTGTGGTCACGTACATTTCATAGTATGGTTGGTCTTATGTGCAATTCATGTCGTAGCCGTCGTATTGCGTATCATTTATAGCTGAACACATTTGCGTTGTAACGCATACAGCGCCATTTAATTAGAGAATTTTCGTTAATTTTCTTCCCATAACGTTTCAGTCTTTTACTATAATATTCCGTTCAAATTAGACGTCATTCTGGCAGTGTTCTTTTTTTACAGCTTTTTGAAACTGGATCTTTAGTTATAACCACCCTGGATTTTTCTCTCAACGTCTTGTGCCCGCAACCTCGACAAGCGGCATTCGATCTCACAACGTGCAGTAGTAATATTTTGCCTCATTATTGTATATTAGTTTGATAAAGATTTATCTCAAACAATACGAGGTTCTTATGATATCGCTGGAGTGTTGGTGCAGAATCTTTGGTTCTCACTTTCATTTGCGTGCTTAACGCCAAAACGTACATACTTTCCGTCTTGTTTCTTTGGTAGGACAATGGACTTGCATTAGGAACAACTGTTCAAATGTGTGTGATGTCTTAAGGGACCAAACTGATGAGGTCATCGGTCCCTAGACTTCCACACTACTTAAACTAACCTATGTTAAGAACAACACACACACACACACAGCCGGCCGCGGTGGTCTCGCGGTTCTAGGCGCGCAGTCTGGAGCCGTGTGACTGCTACGGTCGCAGGTTCGAATCCTGCCTCGGGCATGGATGTGTGTGATGTCCTTAGGTTAGTTAGGTTTAGGTAGTTCTAAGTTCTAGGGGACTGATGACCACAGCTGTTAAGTCCCATAGTGCTCAGAGCCATTTTTGAACACACACACACACACACACACACACACACACACACACCCATGCCCAAGGAAGGACTCGAACCTGCGGCGGGAGGGGCCGGTATTCTGAACTAGAGGTGTTAAATCACCAGCCATATTTATATATTTAGGTCCACCATGGGTTCGCTAAACTGACAAATGTCAAATTCGGAATAGTTCGTTTGAAAATATGCGGCTAATTTCCTTCCTCGTCCATCTCTAGTCCACGTTAATATGTTAATTTATGACTAATGGTTTCATGGTTCTTAATCTTCCTTTCTTATATTTTACCTATCATTATTTACATATGCAGTTTTGTTTTTATTAGTTACATGTTTCTTAGCAGCTCAGAGTTCCATGACTTTTATTACGTGGTTAGCGGATTAGTGTCACACCAATACAAAATAGTTGGACTTACAGGTATAACACTACTTTTGTTGTCCTGCATTTATAACATCTTGGTGGTGGTTCCGCAACTGTGGTAATGGTTTCAGGATGTCTGCAGTAAATGCGCTTACTTTACTCATTGATACTATGTAAATACAAGATAATGGCCTCGGGGCCGAAAACGGTCTGCATATTAAATAACAGGAAAGTGCAACAGCAAACATACTACATATACACGGAATTAATGTGAATTAATCATAAAACGATTGTTATATTACAAGTATTTCCCCCCGTTCTAAATTTCACATTCAGCACCAATTTGCTTACATCTACTGTAATTATCAGTCTCTTCACTTACTTTTCCTTTACATACTTATAATGAGTTGTATATCAATTAAGTAATGCTGGAGAAGTGAATCTTACAAACGGATTAAACCTTCGGGCCGGACCGAGTCTCAAACTCGTGATCTTTGCATATCGTGGACAAGTGCTCCGTCTGAGATACCCAAGCACGAATTACAACCCCTCCTCATAGTTTTTCTTCCGGCAGTAGCCTACCTCACCTCCAAGTTGCACAGTAGTGGTGAAGGTAGGTGACGAAGTACTGGCGGAAGAAATGCTGTGCAGAGGATCTGTCAGTCCGATATAGGTTACTCAGTCGCAAGAGCACTCGCTCACAAAAGGCAGAGGTCCCGAATTCGAGTCCCGCCGTGGACATGCTGGTTGAATCCGACGGGAAATTTCGTATTAGTGCACTCTCGGCTGCAGAGTGAAAAAGTCATTTTGGATGAAACTTCCTGGCAGATTAGCCTGTGGCTAAGCCATGTCTCCGCAATATCCTTTCTCTCAGGAGTGCTAGTTGTGCAGGGTTCGCAGGAGAGCTTCTGTAAAGTTTGGAAGGTAGGAGGCGAGGTACTGGCGGAATTATGGCTGTGAGGAGGGGGCGTGAGTCGTGCTTGGGTAACTCAGTTGGTAGAGCACCTGTCTGCGAAAGGCAAAGGTCCCGAGTTCGAGTCTTGGTCCGGCACATAGTTTTAATCTGCCAGGAAGTTTCATATCAGCGCACACTCCGCTGCAGAGTGAAAATATCATTCTCGATGTTGAAGATGGAAACTTATGGCAGTTTGTCACAGTATGGTTACCATCTCAGGGTAAATATTGAAGTAGTGAGCTAAACTCTGGTTCAAATGGCTCTGAGCGCTATGGGACTCAACTGCTGAGCTCATTAGTGCCCTAGAACTTAGAACTAGTTAAACCTAACTAACCTAAGGACATCACAAACATCCATGCCCGAGGCAGGATTCGAACCTGCGACCGTAGCGGTCTTGCGGTTCCAGACTGCAGCGCCTTTAACCGCACGGCCACTTCGGCCGGCAGCTAAACTCTGGAAAGATAATTTATAGCTCATCTGCGCCCCAATAGCGCCTCACGACGAGTTGGTCGTATGCACACGGTAACGTAACTAGTGTTGTGGTTAAGTAAGGACCATCAGTTGGCACAACCATACAGTCAGCTTTCAGAGTGTGTAAAATGCACAGGACTGAGTTCTGAGATCGCGACTTGATATTAAGAGTATTTGGAGTTTTTGACATTTATAACAGATGCCGGTGAAGTCAAGAAAAGTGCAGTTGATTGTGAAAGTTATTTATACATTCACTGCCAGGATTCGAGTAGTTTTTAGCCTCATAAGGAAAATATTGGTATATGCACGCGCGTTTATAGTTGTGATATTTACGGGTCACCAGGTACCCGTCAATACGGCTGGGAATCGGAGCGTCCAGTACATATGCGGCGTGTTCCGGTATTGACAGCCCTATCAGAAATGCATACATGCACGCCGTTATAGACCGCTGGTGAACTGTAAATCATGTGGCCGAAATTGCAACAAATGTTAGCGTGAATAGCAACAGTAATTTTGAACTCTGAGTTGTTCCAGATTTAACGTTGTTCAACACAAACAGTGAATTATTGTTTCGATTACCGACGCAGTTGAAAATCAGATTTCTTCTCCGACTGGAAATTATGGCACGCCGGTGAATCCACTCATTAAATTATACACAGCATTGTTAGTTACGATTTGTAGGATATGAAAATGGGGCCTCTGGTACTTGAATACGTTTTACAGATGATCTATCAGCGGTATAGTCTGAGCATAATATTACAATCGTGATCTCGAAAGGAAAGTGAAATATTTATCTTTCATAGGAAACTTTAAGCAAAGTGCACAGAACTTCATTTGCTACCCTTTTAACAGAACTGTTTCATTCCAGTAATTCGATCTTTGATTTCTGTTTTCCATACTTTTTGCATTTGCTTTTCCCCTGTTGGCAGTGGCTTTCCTCTCCTTCTTTCGGACGGCTCTCAGTTTAGTCTTCCTTGGCCACATACTGACTAGGCAAAAGAGTATCTGCCCGTGGTACAGAAGAGGCCTATTCTCCAAAGTTTTTGTCATGGAGCGCGTTATCTCCATTCGACTCCATATCTCCTCATTTCGTATACTACCTTGCCTTGTTACCTGGAGATATCTTCTCATACAGTCGATTTCCGCTGTTCTAGATCTTTCCTTGTTCAAGGCCACATCTCTGCTCCTACAGGACTGTGTTCTCCACCACACTTGGAAATTTTCCTTTATTAGTGTCCTGCCGGATATTATCATTCCATAGTACCCCACACAAAGCTTTAGTAACTGTCTTCTCCACTGCTGTTCTGAAAGTAATACCGTTGCCACATACATTCCAGTTGTCCATATACTCCCCATTGTTGGTGGAGGATTTACACAAAAATTGTAGAGGAGCATAAACGTTGGTACCGCGTAGAGGAACTCCATGGTGTGTCATTAGAGACACTAAGTAAGATAATAGCATACTGCATAAACACCAGTCACAGACAGACTCATAATTTAAACACATATTTAACATTCTACATCAATGAAATGGGACGAATTCCTCCTCAGTTTTTCATAACAATATGTCGGAACTCTGCGATGTGAACTGCAAGTGGAGACGTCATCTTTTGACCACTCGATATCCGCTGAGGTAGACCTTGGATAAATCTTTTATGACAGGTTAGTGTTGTTCGAAATGAGTGAAAAATAGAAAGGAATATTAAAGGATAGCGACGCAGTGAGTTCATATTGGCCTGAAATTGTTCATCTAATTTAGAAAACAGTTTACTTATAACTATAGTGTTTGTCGTTCTTGCCTCGGAGACGGAGCAATGGGTTAAGGTAGTCAGAGGGTTGTGCCTCAGTGCTGCCAGCTATTAACGGAAATTTCTCCCTAAGAAATAGAAATTACGCACAGATAATTGAGTAAAATTTCCAGCTTGAAAGGACCAGCGTTAATAATTGAATCCTGAAATTATTCTTAAGACTTTTAGCCCAAAGTAATATTGGAAAGCACAGAAATTAGTTAGAATTACAAAAGATCACTTTAAAGTACCACTTTACGAGTCGCTCCGTAAGCTAAAAGTGGCGCGCGAAAATTCTACAAGCGCACAATTGGCAGCGAGGGAGAAAACGTTATTAAAGGTTCGTTTCTTAAAGGCGTTCTCCTCGCCAGTGACGGTTTCTTCCGCTGCGGAATGCGCAGCTTCCGTGGAGGCCTCGTTTATTAAGACTTTTCTGTCGCCGTGGCTCCCCTGAGTTGGAGGCGCCACGTCGATAATAAGACCAGAATGCGCCGGGCAGGGAGTGTTGCGTGCACACGACGACGACGACGACGACAACGACGACGACGACAACGACGCGCCACAGTCAGGTCCTAATTAGGAATTGATCTTGGGATTCTTCTGCCGCCCATTACAATTTCATAAAACGACTATGCTAGCGAGCTCATTAATTTTGTTAACGAGCGGAATAACATCGAATTGAAAATGCTAACGTTCCTAATTAAGAGCTGAGGGGCTGCAATTCTCGTAACAGTCGTATTTCTTCGCCTCTCTAAAGGAAACATTACAACATTCACGGCTAACAGCAATTTATTCATTTCTGTTTTGAATGTAATCGGAGACCGGTCTGACGGAATGAAGCATCTAACAATAATTTCCGTATTTCTATTAAACCTGCGATATAATTAAAAGATCGAAAGAATAGATATGGTAGACTTGAACTGATAGTACAATACTTTCCCCCTAACGTAAATTTTTCTCTTCGTTGAAATACATCAAAATGTCTGTCGTGTCTGATTTAAGCACTCTTGCTTTACCTAATTATTTTAGGAATTTTCATCTGTTGAAGACCTGTGCGTGTTTTAACGTATGCATAAATATTTCTATATCGCCATTCTTGTCCGGTGTCGTCGTGACCTTGATGTGAGTGTGAAAACTCCATATGAGTCAAGCTGAAGAAACGTTCTCCGTAATTTGAAATGTTAAGATGAAACGTTAAGGATGATGGAGGACATTAATAAAAGAAGATTTAATCTACATGCCGATTCTGAAATCCTACACAGTCCTATAGTGAACATGGAACAAATTTCGCTCCTTCTACCATACTTTCTGTTCATCATTTACAAGCAGTAAGCAAACAGTTGTTCAAAACAAAATTAAACACATTCAGGAACTTCATCGTTGGTCATCTTTGCATATTATGACAATCGGTTTTCCGGCAAAACCACTCGTTCAGAACAAACAAAAAAGTTTAAAAAATAAAAAATGGTTGTGACTAACCGCCAAAAGATGTTTCGCTGACGAATGAGTGTATTAATCTGTAATAAATTTTCACTTCACCGTTCGTTGCGTTGTATAGTGAAGGATTTATTCTGAAAACGATGCGTTGGATGTGGTAAATCATCGTTTCCTATATCCTTTCTCCTAGAGTGGTAGTTAAGGTCTGTAGGAAAGATTTTTTTTCAGCGTCCGAAAAGAAGCGGTGAAGCACTGACAGGCTGACATCCTTAGCCAGTCTTTATGAGGTTCCTGGGTGGCTCACCCGGAAAACGCAGTGATCGCGAAGCGAATTACACAGGTCTGTGTACTCTTAATCTGGCAAAACTGCATTGCAACGTAATATCCGCAGAATATGGATAATTATTTCCAGAGTCAGCAGTAACAGAACGGTAGCGCAGTCCAGCAACGTTAAACAGAGCTATCTTAAAACGATACGAAACTAACGAAGATTACATCAAATTAAGCAGTGATTCCCATTAGATACGTTAAGAGGAAACCACCTCGGTCTTGCAGAGAAAATCCAAATAATGATGGGCAAAACAACAAGGCCTTACGTACTTCCCTTTTTGCTCATAAACCGATGCCCCAGTTTAATTCTACCCGAAAGCGTGTCGCAACTGTCAAATGCAAGACATTGGTAATCAGTGATTTTGTATCAATAAAGCGTCCTAATGAAGAGTTATTTGTTTATCAAAACCAGTGCCGGCACTAATATGGTCGAATAACGTAATTTCTGCAGATGAATACAGCTTCATTAAAACACCAAGTGTGTCCTGTAATTATCAGCATAAATTCTGAATAATTGTGATATTGAGAACAGATTTGGCTGTGTGTTCTGTTGGTTCCCTTGTGTGGCAGCATAAATTCAGATGTTCTGCACGTCAACGTATTTGACTTTTTTGAAACTGCTATTCGAGCCGGGTGTTTATGTCACTATATCAGGCTTGTTGTAGATATTATTAGCCCTGCTCCGCTTTTTCAGACATATTCAGAACAGTAAAGTATAATCCATCATTTTCTACGAAGAAGTATTTAATCTTATTGCAGGTACACTGTCACACACAAGTTTCAAAGGGGAGCGTATAATATATTGTCGAAATGTATGTCAAATAAAGTTACCACTCTTCTGTGAGTTAATATCGTAGGGATTACAAGAAGTAACCAGAAAAGAACATTATATTTTCGTTATGTATGACACCACTGAGTAAATTATACATATGCTTCATCACACGTTGATGAGAGTAAAAAGTAGTTTTGATCATCACAGTGCTTCAGTTACAAAATTTGTGCATCAGTAGAGATGTGACCGTCGCGCTACACCGCAGATCGTGATTCATGCAGTTATTTGGTGGGACTGGTGGTCGAAGTGGGGAAGGAAGGAAGAAGGGGGAAGAGGTATTTAACGTGCAATCTAAATGACAGAGGAATGTACGGTCTTTCTACGTATTCAGAGTTTAGTGACGAGAAACATGCCGTCCTGCTTGGGTTGATCTACTGACATCCAAATTACTTTTGAGCAATGTAAAAATATTTGTATCGCACCTGGTAACAGTGACGAACTTACCTTAATTTATATTTTTTACTTAGCATCGCAAAATTAATGTCATAAATCCCTCCATTGCATTTAGTTGAGCATTCTTCACATTTTAGCATTACATTCACTCTGACTCAAGCGTTACGGTATGTTTCATATTTAGTGTGGAATTTAACATATTGGAATAATTGTGACAGTTTTAGCAAATGAACTTGATATTCAACAATGTTAACTCTGTGAGCCCACCCTGTCCTTCCTTTCTTCTGAATTACTAGCCTTATGACCAGTGCAAACGAAACGTATCGCTTTTTCTGCTAACAAGGTCGTTTAGAAGTCAAGTGGCTATTTTATTCGACTACAAAGGCAGCGCAGGTTGGATTACTGGTACGATTCCGGGTAAATTTAAAGTACATGTAAGGAGAGCGGAGTGTTAAGCGTCAATGAGGAATGGCTAGCAAAACGAAGTGGCTTCATCCTGTTCTATGACGCGCAGCGATAGTCAGGTGTTCCCCACATGTTACACCCAGCAGTGCGAGTAGTCTGCCTGTCAGCATAAACCACGTTAGCAACCCGTAAAAGAAGCGTTGAACGACAATAACGCTGTGCTAGGATCGCTATTCAAAGTGATGGATATTAAACACCGGACCTTCTAAAGCCATCTGTAGGAATTTTCAAATGGTTCAATTGCCTCTAAGCATTATTGGACTTAACATCTGAGGTCATCAGTCCCTTAGACTTAGAACTACTTAAACCTAACTAACCTAAGGATATGCTCGAGGCGGGATTCGAACCTGCGACAGTAGCAGCAGCGTAGTTCCGGACTGAAGCGCCTAGAACCGCTCGACCACAGCGGCCGGCTGTAAGAATTTTAGCTCAGCATTTGTAGGATTATATTCTGAGAGGAGTACACATTGCAGGTTATAGCGCCTTATACTCTGTTCACCTGGTGTTGGAATTACACAAAGTGAACTGAAAGTATCTGCACACTGTCTACAATGAGTGTCTGTGACACAGGTATGACAGGAAACACATTGTCGTAACACGCACTGATCTGGAGACAATAATTGGTAGCTACGCGAAAATCGCGGTTTTCAAGCACGGCCACGTATCAGTTGTTATCAGTGTAAGATGACGGTAGAGGGGATTCAACTGTCCCAAATATATCCATTTGGTCTCCGTCAAACGTGACGTGATGCATAATATAAATTCTGATTTCCTTAGAGAACTCGAAGGCTGTAACATGTCTGTAAACATTATGGCACCTCCTCACCAAATAATTCAGACTTTGTATTTATATACTCTTAAGATTATCAGTTTTACACATGAAAATCATTTTCAACATATTTACTTCCTGTAAACTGTACATCACAGAAAGTAAGCCACACTTCTCACTCAACCGTCAATCACGTAGTACAGAGGCTTGCTGAAAACCGATAGTGTTCATTTTACTGTGATGAATAAGTTTATGCACAGAGCTTTGGGGAATACCAAATGCAGGGCGTTACCAACCAACAAAACTCCTACAATAATAGTCATATGTTCCGTAGATCATTTGAGCGACATCTTTTATCGAAATGATGTGGAACTAAGCAGTTAACAGGATATGTATACGTGATTATTGTTAACACTAAGGAACATATTTAGTCCTATTCATGTAACTACGCTTAAAAACTAGATTCTTTTGCAGGCTATCAGTTTTTAAATAAATTTGGAAATTTGTGGTAAAGACTATGGGCCAGACTGTTGAGATCATCGTTCCCTACGCTTACACTCTACGTAATCTAACTTAAACTAACTTACGCTGAGGACAACACAAAACCCCCTTGCCCGCGGTAGGACTCGTACCTCCGACGGGGGGAGCCGAGCGAACCGTGGCAAAGCGCCCTGGAACCCACTGCTACCCCGCGCGGCTAGCTTTTAAATAAATATATGTTCTTGATGACGATGAATCATAAGGGCTCGGGTTCGATTCTCGGCTGGGTCGGATATTTTCTCCGCTCAGGGACTAGGTGTTGTGTTGACCTAATCACTATCATTTCATCCCCATCGACGCGCAAGTCGCCGAAGTGGGGTCAAATCGAAAGACTTGCACCCTGCGAACGGTCTACCCGACGGGAGGCCCTAGTCACACAATACGACGAATGACGATCTACATCTACATCTACATCCATACTCCGCAAGCCACCTGACGGTGTGTGGCGGAGGATACCTTCAGTACCTCTATCGGTTCTCCCTTCTATTCCAGTCTCGTATTGTTCGTGGAAAGAAGGAGTGTCGGTATGCCTCTGTGTGGGCTCTAATCTCTCTGATTTTATCCTCATGGTCTCTTCGCGAGATATACGTAGGAGGGAGCAATATACTGCTTGACTGTTCGGTAAAGGTATGTTCTCGAAACTTTGACAAAAGCCCGTACCGAGCTACTGAGCGTCTCTCCTGCAGAGTCTTCCACTGGAGTTTATCTATCATCTCCGTAACGCTTTCGCGATTACTAAATGATCCCGTAACGAAGCGCGCTGCTCTCCGTTGGATCTTCTCTATATCCTCTATCAACCCTATCTGGTACGGATCCCACACTGCTGAGCAGTATTCAAGCAGTGGGCGAACAAGCGTACTGTAACCTACTTCCTTTGTTTTCGGATTGCATTTCCTTAGGATTCTTCCAATGAATCTCAGTCTGGCATCTGCTTTACCGACGATCAACATTACATGATAATTCCATTTTAAATCACTCCTAATGCCCACTCCCAGATAATTTATGGTATTAACTGCTTCCAGCTGCTGATCTGCTATTTTGTAGCTAAATGACAAAGGATCTATCTTCCTGTGTATTCGCAGCACATTACACTTGTCTACATTGACATTCAATTGCCATTCCCTGCACCATGCGTCAATTCGCTGCAGATCCTCCTGCATTTCAGTACAATTTTCCATTGTTACAACCTCTCGATATACCACAGCATCATCTGCAAAAAGCCTCAGTGAACTTCCGATGTCATCCACAAGGTCATTTATGTATATTGTGAATAGCAACGGTCCTATGACACTCCCCTGCGGCACACCTGAAATCGTGTGTAGGTACGGGATAAAGACAAAAGAAAGAGAAGAAGAATGGAAAAACACAGTGGTTCTATTTTAGATGGCTTTGAGACATCGTTACTCTACGTGAAAATCTCGCTTCCTTTACCTTCATCCCATATTAGGGAGTTTGCTTTTTTCCTAATTTGTAAAAATTTATTTAACTCGAACATTAAATGGGGAATATGTTACACTGTTACTGAACGCCCCTCCGGCCGGAGGTTTGAGTCCTCCCTCTCGCATGGACCATGGACGTGTGTGTTGTTCTTAGCATAAGTTAAAGTAGTGTATAAGTCTAGGGACCGAAGACCTCAGCAGTTTGGTCCCTTAATCCACAAACATTTTTACTGAACCATCGTAAATTGTAGTAGGGGAGCCTGTGGCATGCTGACCAATGTTTCCTTTGACTTTTTCCAGCTTGTATTTTAAATGTTTGTGTTAATCTTTTTATGTGGAAACATTCATATATTGTTTCAGCACCTTCATAACTAAGTAATTACGTCGTCTCCCTGCTTGTCCGTTCATAAAAGATATTTGGTACAGTAATGCTACCTGGGCCAAGCTACCCCACCTACATGGCAAGCCGGCTCAGTTGTCGGGACTAATTGGCGGTGTCATTTTGTCATTTAATTTCGTTACGGCATTAGTTTTTTTAACTGAAAATATATCGAATTTAACTTTCAAAGTTTATTTTAATACAAATTCCTACAGTTTTATGACGAAAACTACAACCATAAATTGTGTTATAATCGTTATAATAAGAGATGAAAGTACGTCAAGACTAATTTTAGCAGTCTTCGCCTGAATGCGCAACAGGATTTTCAGAGTTAAAACATTCATAAAAAAGTTATTCAACGTCATTTCTAACGCCTGAATCCATACACACCTGTACTGGTGTGCGAAAGTGATTGAAGGCACCTACGTCACAGGGCATCCACATCCTCATCTTCTTCAGCTTGAAAAATCTTCTTAGGAAAGCCTACTTCCCTTCTGAGTTTCATTTGAGGAATCTTTTTTTTTTTTTACATCTGTATTTTTCTCTAAAATGCTTTCTTTCCTGTCTGTCTGTCAGCACTGTTGAAGTTCTTTTTCGTTTGTTTTTACCTTCCTTGCTATTTATCAAATGGTCTGACTTCTTCAGGTGCTGTTAGGCTCGGTTGGTCAGGTGATGTGACGTTTAACTGAAAAGGCAGTGTCACTGACAGTATAGGCACATCATCGTGTTCGTGAGCAGTTGAAGAGCCCGCATTAGGGTAAAGGTATCGGTGAAACTAAAAGAATTATAAAGTAGAGCGACGTAGGGTTACTGCTTTAAAATTAATGCAGGACACAATTTGCAGAAGTAAAAATTGTATGTGGTATGATCTAGACTTTGACGTTGGATAAATTGAAGTAAATAAGATTACTTACAAAGTACAGAGGGTCATGTTGGCCACGTGCAACAACCTGCTTCTACCTAAGTGTGCCGTTGTACCCCATCACCACACTGAAATTATTTTAGATCGTTTTCGGAAACGTTTTAAACATTCATCGCTGTATTAAGTGCCAAAATCATCCTTAATCTATGGACTTAAAGCCTTGTACTTACTTGTTAACTAACACCGTTGTCTTCTCATGCACTACGAAGTATCTTCCACTAACAAGAAAATATAGAATGCATGCCTTTCTTCGCTCGACATCTAACTGCACACATGGGTTTGCGGAAAGGCTATGGTGTCGTTGACGCCAGTTTAATGAAATAATACCACTTAGCCATCATGCACCTACGGCCAATATGTCCTGGTCTTCCATACTTCATATTTTATTCAAAGGATGTCATTACTTACAGTTTATGCACTAGTTCATTAAAATCATAATGTTCCATAATATGTCACATTGAAATAAGTACAACATGTTCCGTTTTACTCCCTATACTGAGAATACCACATTAGTGGGAACCGCGAATCCGTACCAACTGCAATCGTAAATTTTACGATGGTTTAGTAGTCTATGGTTACCTGAAGAACAGAAGTCATGTGCGCCATCTGTGTGAAATTCGTGTAAACATTTTTCTTAGCGTTATCATGTTATAACCATTGGGCTGTCGCATGTTACACGAATCGGAAATTTGCGACACATCAAAATTTCCGCACTGTCACCTTAGGAACAAAATACACGTATTCTTTTTCACGTACACATGTCACAGAACAAAATTTACACGGTTCACGCGACATTCACACCGCCGGTTAAGTCATTAGGTTAGATATCCAGCGAGGAGATCCTCATGGAAGCAGTAAATATAAAAAATGAATATATGAAACCTATTTACAACAAAAAGAAGAAATATATTATGTTCCTTTCACAGATCCCAAGTTAAATTGTGGTATATCACAAAAAATCTTAAATAAGAGGGTTGTCCAGAAAGTAAGTTCCGATCGGGAACGAAATGGACACCACAGTGAAAACCCGATGAAGCTTTGCACAGATGTATTGGACAGTGTCTCTAATATAACCGTCGATCGCATCAAGACGCTCTTTTCTGTTGTGAGCGCACTGTGAGCGAGTAAAGGTGCGTAGAACAACGATGTCTACGGCCAAGTTGGAGGGGCCGATGAGAGGTTTCGTCTCAATGAATGCAGCCCGCCTAACACAAGTGCCAAGCACTTTCTTCTTCATGGCAGTTCTCAGCCACACTCTGCAGGGGCAGTGAAGACCTTCCTGCAGCCTTTTCGATAGGAAGTGTTCGATCACCCACAACACAGCCCTAATTGGCTCGTCCTGAGTAACATCTCTGTTCACATGAAACGCTCGATACTACGACAACACTTGGGCGCAGACTACGCGCTTTATAACAGCGCAGAGAATTATTGGAAAGCACAGGCGCCTGCCTTCTATGACGATGGTGTTGGAAATTTGGTATAATGCTCCGACAAATGTCGAAGTCAGAGCGGCGACTATGTAGAGAAGTACCTGGAAGGTATAGCTAAATGAGCAAAGAAAATGTTTCTGATTTTCACTATGGTTTCCATTTAGCTACCGATCGGAACTTACTTTCTGGACAACCCTCGTATATTTACATTTAATAGGCGCACAAACCTTTTTACAGACGTAAATTTTACACACCTAGACACACAAGACAATTCTTAGGTTATTGTAGCCACAATCAACTACCGGAATATAGTTTATGACATTTTTACACTGATCAGATTACTGCATTAAGAGTGTGAAATAGTCATTTTTAATACCTCTCTTATTATATTAAATTATTAATAATAGATACATCAGTTGGTTCCACTAAGAAATTCGTCAACGGAGCAGGAAGAGTTGGCCACCAACAAATCCTATAGTGTCGTCTAAATTTTTTATGGCTGGTATCAAGTTGTTAAAAATTTCTGTTCCTGAATAACTGACATCTTCCTGGACTAAAGTGAGTGACTTAAAACCTCTAAGTAGATCATTCTTCCTTCAAGCATTTATTTAATGAACGAAGCTGTTGTTTCGAGAAAAAAATTATGACGAATTCCACCAAGGAATACATACTGAACACCAGTTACCTTTGGGTGCAACAGTGAATGCATCCAATCCAGACACAAATTTAAAATTAACTGTAAAACCGCGAACCAGCGGTTGCCAATCATTAGGGTTGCCACAGATAGCAAAATGGACAAGAACTTTAAAATGATTTTTCACTTTGCAGCGCAGTGTGCGTTGATTTGAAATACCCTGCAGCGTTAAAACTGTGTCGGCCGGGACTCGAGCACGGTTCCTATGTATTACCCAAGCAAGTGCGCTACCAATGAATTATCCAAGCACAACTCACACCCCAGATTCACAAATTTACTTCGGCCAATACCCCATCCCGGTCGTGCGTGGATAGCTCATTTGGTAGAGTGAAAGGTAAAGGTCCCTGGTTCGAAGGAAGAAAAGAAGATTACATGCCCCGGAGACAATGGAGTCATTAGAGACGGAGCTTCAATTTGGATTATGGAAGAATGGGAAAAGAAATCCTCTGTACCCTTTCAGAGAAACCATTGAGACATTTCCCTTAAGAGATATTTGGAAATGACGGAGAACCTGAATCTGTTTAGCTGGACGGGGGTTTGAACCGTCGTCTTCTAAATGTGAGTGCAGTGTGCTAAACACTGAGCCACCTCGATCGGTCCCACTTAAAGTCCCGGTCGGGAAAATAGTTTTAGTACATCAGGATGTTTCATACCAACTCTCACTTAGCTGCACGGCGAGAATCCATTCTGACAACAATTGCCTAAGCTACGATGTCACGCTCCGTAACACAGAAAAACAATAACGAGGATATAACAGGTTTACTGGACAAAAACGTCTGTTTCAACGGTATGGAGATAAAGGAAAAGAACACAATGTAAAGAGAAACACTATAGCTCCAAAAGTACTGGCACAGATACTGGGAAGCAAACTACCGATCCCAATAACGTCAGGCTGAGGTCAGTTGTCGGAGACTAAATTTCGCAGAGAAAATGGTGACGGAATGCTCCTTTCAGAGTTAAACACTGCCTGGAGCCAAGTAGTTTATGCACACTTTTTGAAAGCTACGTTCAGGAATGGTCACTGACTGTATGCTGAGTTCGTAGCCTGTAAGTATGAGCCCGAGAATGATTGTTGTTCTGGATTAGGTTCAATAAGATAGCATTTAGAGTTTGAGGTCGAAGGCAGAACACACTATTCAGAATAACGTCAATAATTATGAACACACTGTGCTGCCGCAGAAGCTAACATTCCTGTACATTAGCCCGCGTGAGAGTCCGGAAGAAGAACCGCCGATAACTTGGGTCCTTAAGGGTGGATCTCGATAGCAATCCTGTGCGAAGGGGAGAGTAGCACTCGTGGCTTGGGCCAGGAGAAGCTCCCGAATCCGATGTGACCGTGCTGTCACGGGGCCAGCTCATATAGCTACCTCCAGCGGAATACTGTTGGAAAGATTTCTGTCATGTAGGGCGTGGACGCGAATAGGTTCGTTGCTGGTGGCTACGTCTGCAGACACCGGTCTCGACGGCGTCGTGTCGTGTCGTACTTGCTATGCTGAGGCATACAGGTGCAATGTTGGCTACCCGCCTGATGTAGCTGCCGGAAGAGTTGCCGATGTATTAGGCGAGAGCCACCGACATGGCATAAGCCATGTCTGCGCATATTCTTTCTTGCAAGAATGCTAGTCTTGCAAGGCACGCAGGAGAACGTCTGTGAAGTTTTGAAAGTAGAAGATGATGTACTGGCGGAAATAGAGCTGTGAGGATAGGGTATGATTTATGCTTAGATGACTCGTCCATAGAGCACCTGCATGTGTAAAGCAAAAGTCCCAGGTTCGAGCACCGGTTCAATTCACTGTTTTAATGTGTCTGGACGTTTCAAGAATAGTAGTTCTGGTTAATTACAAGGGCTGCCTAAAAAGTTCTCGGCATCAACCATAGATTTCAGCATTACTCGTATGAATTTTCCCCCAGTTAATAGATACCACGTAAAATTGGAAGTCACTCCCAGCAGCAGTCAACTGTAGGCAGTTGTCTGAAGCAGTTGTGGTGCATGTGGTGTTGAAATGGAAAAAAGTGGTGACATCTAAAGTGATTAAATTCTTCGTAAAAGAAGGTTTAACAGTGAATTTCATTTGTCGCTTGTACATGTGGATGGCGACTCTTCACCTTCAATATCCAATTGGCGGTCCAGTTTTAATGTGGCTGTGAAAGAGTCCAAGATAATCCACACGAAGGACGTTCAAAACGCGCAAGCACACTGGAAATTATCGACAAAGTGCATGATATGATTTTGATCGGCGTGTAGAGGTGTGTGAAACTGATAATGCCCTAGGGATAGCAAAGGAACGTGTTGGTCTCATCTAGCACCGGGAACTGAGCATGGGAAAGCTTTGTGCAAGATGGATACCGTGTGTGCTCACTGTGGATCACAAACGCATTCGCACGATATTTGCGGAATATAATTTGTGCGTCGATGTTTTGAGGTGCAAAAGGAACTTTGTTGACAGACTATCTTAAAAAGGGTAAAACCATAACTGCAGAATACTACTCCCAATTTCTAACGAAACTTGATGCAATCATTCGTAAAAACAGACCTGGCTTAATGAAGAAAGAACCGTATTCCATCAGGACAATGCATCTGCCCACAGAAGTGTCTTGCTAATGGGAAAATTGAGGGTTTTGTACCATGGAGACTTGAACATCCACACTGTCCCCCCGATTTTTCTCCCTAGGAGTTCAATATATCCTCAAAACTGAAGAAATTCCTCACTGGTCTGCGCTTTTCGTCCAGTCAAGAAACCATTGTCCCTGTAGACGCACCACTTCCGGTGGAGCACTGTACAGATGGCGTAATACCATTGGAACACCGCTGGATGATATGTTTTGGTGTTAGAGGAAATTATGTGGAAAAATAAAATTCTTTGAAAGGATAAATTTTTCGTTTTCACTATGAGGCCGAAAACTGTTCCGTGGGTCCTTTCGCAAAGTACTGGATGAAAGATGCCAGTCTTTCAGTTTGAGACTCATAAATAAAGTTGCTGAAACATCGTCTGCCTCGCAGCTGTAATTGTTTTATCTCGGAAATAAAAAGAAACGAGCTATTCACGTGTGGATACGGACACGAGCAGAAGCGCTTTCGCCTAGAAATACGAATACTGTGCTAGCCAGTGACAAGTGCGCATGAATAAATGCAGCGCTGGAATCCCGCCGCTGTTGTGTGTGGCCTGGCGCGGCGAGCAGCGGCGATGGAAGCTGCTGGCGCCACACCACACGGCGCCCCGTGATGAATGCCCAGGCCGGCGCTCAAAGCCTCAGGGAGCCCACAACACACGACTGCAGCGGCAGGCCCGGCCTCTGCCACAGCTGGGTGGATCCATCACACGACGCACAGAGCCCCTGTTGTCATTCCACGCTGTAACGCATCAATATTATTGCACTTTTCTTTCTCACGTTCCGAAAAACAACTCTTCAACACCATCTGCTACAGCACCATCTGCTCAAAAGATTCATCCGATTCTACACGATTATATCTTATATACCACCTTTTGAAATATCTGTTATGGTTCTGGAGAAATGTAGGAACACACAAGCATACACTGACACTACACACACCAGGCGGCTACACGGGTAGCAGGGGTTGTGTGGCGTGGGCTGGGCGGTTTCTTAGGTTAGATGGCCTCGCGCAAGTACAGAAAGGGCAACGGCCTCAAAGGGTGCGGTGCAAAGTCAGGACATGCGGGGACCAAGCAGCAATCGGTATTGTAATTGTAAGCTGCGTTGGTAAAGTACCGCAACTTCAAGCGCTGTTAGAAACCACCGAAGCTGAAATCGTTATAGGTACAGAAAGCTGGCTGAAGCCAGAGATAAATTCTGTCGAAATTTTTACAAAGGCACAGACGGTGTTTAGAAAGGATAGATTACATGCAACCGGTGGTGGTGGTGTGCTTGTCACTGTTAGTAGTAATTTATCCTGTAGTGAAATATAAGTGGATAGTTCCTGTGAATTATTACCGAGCTAGGTTAATAATTGTCTCCTTTTACCGACCTCCCGACTCAACAGCATTAGTGGCAGAACAACTGAGAGAAAATCTGGAATGTATTTCACATAAATTTCCTCAGCATGTTATAGTCTTAGGTGGAGATTTCAATTTACCAGACATAGACTGGGACACTCAGATGCTTAGGACGGGTGGTAGAGACAGAGCATCGAGTGACATTATACTGAGTGCACTATCCGAAAATTACCTCGAGCAATTAAACAGAGAACCGATTAGTGGCTGGTTCAAATGGCTCTGAGCACTATGGGACTTAACGTCTATGGTCATCAGTCCCCTAGAACTTAGAACTACTTAAACCTAACTAACCTAAGGACAGCACACAACACCCAGCCATCACGAGGCAGAGAAAATCCCTGACCCCGCCGGGAATCGAACCCGGGAACCCGGGCGCGGGAAGCGACGAACCGATTAGTGGAGATAACATCTTGGACCTACTAATAACAAACAGACCCGAACTTTTCGACTCTGTAAGCGCAGAACAGGTAATCAGTGAACATAAGGCCGTTGCAGCATCCCTGAATATGGAAGTAAATAGGAATATTAAAAAAGTGAGGAAAGTTTATCTGTTTAGCAAGAGCAATAGGAGGCAGATTTCAGACTACCGAACAGATCAAAACGAAAATTTCTGTTCCGACACTGACAATGTTGAGAGTTTACCGAAAAAGTTCAAGGCAATCGTAAAATTCGTTTTAGGCAGGTACGTGCCTATTAAAACTGTGAGGGACGGGAAAAACCCACCGTGGTTCGACAACAAAGTTAGGAAACTACTGAAAAAGCAAAGAGAACTTCACTGCAAATTTAAACGCAGCCAAAACCTCTGAGACAAACAGAAGCTAAACGATGTCGTAAGGAGGGCTATGCGTGAAGCGTTCAATGAATTCGAAAATAAATTCTATGTGCCGACTTGACAGAAAATCCTAGGAAGTTCTGGTCTTACGTTAAATCAGTAAGTGGATTGAAACAGCATATCCGGTCACTCTGGGATGATAATGGCATTCAAACAGAGGATGACACGCGTAAAGCTGAAATACCAAACACCTTTTTTCAAAGCTGTTTCACAGAGGAAGACCGCACTGCAGTTACTTCTCTGAATCCTCGCACGAACGAAAAAATGGCTGACATTGAAATAAGTGTCCAAGGAATAGAAAATCAACTGAAATCACTCAACAGAGGAAAGTCCACTGGATCTGACGGGATACCAATTCGATTCTACACATATACGCGAAAGAACTTGCCCCCCTTCTAACAACCGTGTACCGCAAGTCTCTAGACGAACGGACGGTTCCAAATGATTGGAAAAGAGCACAGGTAGTTCCAGTTTTCAAGAAGGGTCGTCGAGCCGATTGCTCAAAACTATAGACCTATATCTCTGACATCGAGCTGTTGTAGAATTTTAGAACATGTTTTTTGCTCACGTATCACGTAATTTCTGGAAACCCAGAATCTACTCTGTAGGAATCAACATGGGTTCCGGAAACAGCGATCGTGTGAGACCCAACTCGCTTTATTTGTTCATGAAGCCCAGAAAATATTAGATACAGGCTCCCAGGTAGATGCCGTTTTCCTTGACTTCCGGAGGGCGTTCAATGCGGTTCCGCACTGTCGCCTGATACACAAAATTAGAGGCTACGGAATATCAGACCAGCTGTGTGGCTGGATTGAAGAGTTTTTAGCAAACAGAACACAGTATGTTGTTCTCAATGGAGAGACGTCTACAGACGTTGAAGTAACCTCTGGCGTGCCATAGAGGAGTGTTATAGGACCATTGATTTTCACAATATATATAAATGACCTAGTAGATAGTGTCGGACGTTCCATATGGTTTTCAGCGGATGATGCTGTAGTATACAGAGAAGTTGCAGCATAAGAAAATTGCAGCGAAATGCAGGAAGATCTGCAGCGGATAGGCACTTGGTGCAGGAAGTGGCAACTGACCCTTAACATAGACAAATATAATTATTGCAAACACATAGAATGAAGGATCCTTCATTGTATGATTATATAATAGCGGAAGAAAGACTGGTAGCAGTTACTTCTGTAAAATATCTGGGAGTATGCGTACGGAACGATTTGAAGTGGAATGATCATATAAAATTAACTGTTGGTAAGGCGGGTACCAGGTTGGGATTCATTGAGAGAGTCATTAGAAAATGTAGTCCATCAACAAAGGA
Source organism: Schistocerca serialis cubense (assembly GCF_023864345.2). Lineage (NCBI taxonomy): Eukaryota > Metazoa > Arthropoda > Insecta > Orthoptera > Acrididae > Schistocerca > Schistocerca serialis. The sequence continues at coordinate 706,950,090 of NC_064638.1, forward strand.
GGTGGCTTACGAAACACTCGTTCGATCTATACTTGAGTATTGCTCATCAGTGTGGGATCCATACCAGGTCGGGTTGACAGAGGAGATAGAGAAGATCCAAAGAAGAGCGGCGCATTTCACCACAGGGATATTTGGTAAGCGTGACAGCGTTACGGAGATGTTTAGTAATCTCAAATGCTAGACTGTGCAAGAGAGGCGCTCTGCACCCAGGTTTCGAGAGGGTGCGTTTCTGCATGAGGTATCGAATATATTGCTTCCCCCTACTTATACCTCCAGAGAAGATCACGAATGTAAAATTAGAGAGATTCGAGCGCGCACGGAGGCTTTCCGGCAGTCGTTCTTCCCGCGAACCAAACGCGACTGGAACAGGAGAGGGAGGGAATGACAATGGCACGTAAAGTGCCCTCCGCCACACACCGGTGGGTGGCTTGCGGAGTATAAATGTAGATATAGATGTTGATGTAGACCTTATGACAACCTTAGAAGATAGGTTGAACAAAAGTAAACCTACGTTATAGCGTTTCTAATTTAGAGAAAGCTTTGGACAGTGTCGACTGGTCTAAACTTTTTGAAACACTGAATCTGGAAGGAATAAAATACAGGGAGCGAAAGGTTGTTTACCTCTATTACGGAACCTAAACTGCCGGACATGAAAGGGAAGCAGTGGTTGTAATGGGAGCTAAGACAGGCTTGTTGCCTATCCCCAGTGTTACCCTAATCTGTACCTGCGGCAAGCAGTAAAGAAAAACAAGAAGAAATTTGGAAATGGGAGAATAAATAAATACTTTCATATTTGTCGATGACAATGCAGTTCTATCAGAAAAGTCTAAGGACATGGGAAAGTAAGAGCGCAGTATCGACAGTGTATTGAAAAGAGACTACAAGTTGAACATCAATACGAGTAAAACAAGTGAAAGTCGTCGAATTAAACCAGGCGATCCAGAAGAAATTATTTTAGGTAATGACACGCTATAAGTGGTTGATCACTTTTTATATTTGGACAGAATACTAACTGATGGTGGCCAAAGTAAAAAGGAAGTGAAATGCAGACTAGCAACAGCAAGAACAGCGTTTCTCAATAATACTAATATAAATAAAAGTGTTAGGCAGTCTTTTCTGAAGATAATGTTCGCGAGTGTAATCTTCAAACAAGAATAGAACTGAAGTATGTGGTGAGAAAGGGGCTGTTCTATTTGCCATAACGATTTTCAGGAAGTTTTTGGGCATAAATGTGAATGAAGTTGCGATACTGATAAATGTACTCAACCTCTGTAGTATCGATATAACCACATTCTTTGTAGGTCTTTGTTTGAGGCGAGAGATGTCGGGCAGAGTAAGTCAGAGAGTGTGCTGTAACAGCGTGTGTTGGGCAGTCTGGAAATGTACTTGGTTTGAGAAGGCTGGAACCTGGCCTGCCATGTAGTGGAGGCAGTATTATTTAAAAAGAATTTTGTAATGATCTGTTTTGAGAAAAGATATTGAGGAAATAAAATTATATAAATGGAAGAGTGATAAAAGGCAACTTTTAACGTAATCTAAGTTTTCATATTTGTAACTGTGTAGCTTCTTATTGTTAGAACATAGTGTATAGTTGAAGTTTGCTACAGAAGTTTTATAATGCAACATAATTTTTTGTCTTATAGTTGAAACGAGTGTCAAGAAAGGCAGCTGTACACAGGAAATATTTTGCTAACTTGTCCAGGGGTGAGAACTTTATGAAAGGTGAACTGTTGTCATGGCTTAATAAACCATAGTTAAACTTGGAGTCTATGTTTTCGTTTAGCAGTCATTAAGATCAGTACCCCATTTTCATTTGCTTCCATGACTCTGTATGCACACTCATAATGCACATCGCGAGTTGTAAACTGAGAAGTATTTTTCATGAAAATTGGTAAGATACCGTCTTGCGTTGCACATCGCAAATATGGCTAGAGAAATTTGATTTTTGACATTAACACCATTATTCCTAATAACAACAAGTTGCAGGGCAGACGAGCATTAATAAACATTTATGTCCAATGTAAGGTACAGTGATTGTCAGAGTGTATTTGTAAAAATAATATCACCTCAGTTCAAACGCTTATTTGTGAATTTTCAATCAGTATTATCGTCAAGTCAGATGTGTTAATTCTTATGTTCATTTGCTGCGTAATTACAATGACAGTTCTGGTACTGTGATTGTTTGCGAGACTATAGATAAACGTTAGCAACATTGGGGGCCTACATTTTAAATTGAGTCATTTGTTTTTCAGTCAGATAGTATATGTAAATTTCACTGAAAACGGATTGCTTTCTGCGGACGATTTGTTTGATGTACTGGCTAGTCTGGATTTTGCATCGTGTTGTGTGACCTCCACATATTTCCCTTAAAAATTAAATTTTCACTTAGTTCTGTTGCGCTACACTGAGATTTATATATTTCGGTATCAGAATAAGTTTTACACGTTTCTCAGATACCAGCTACAAGAAACTACCACTTGGCGTCCCTGGCAGGATGGGTATTTTTATGGTAGTCTGCTGATTTTCCCACTCACATAAGTTTTCCTTTTGCAACGATATACATATTGAAATTTCAGTTGTAGCCTTTGACATTGCAGTTACTTTCAAGATTTGTGACGCAACGCTTGAAGTAATTATACACTGTGAGACCTGAGTTTCTCCTGACGTATACAACTTTCAAATAACTTCCGAGAATTCAGTCAGGTAACACTTCCAGCGAGAACGCCCCGCCATTTTCAAGGCAAACTGCAACGGACAGGCGACGTACATGCAAATTTGAAACGTCGGTTCTCGGACAGGTGCAGGAAAGATAACATACACACTGGACACTAGTGCCACCAAAGATGACCAAGTCAGATATCGATAGTGAGACTACGAACTCGCAGGTAAGGTAGCATTGACTCTGTCCCTCTGTATTTTGACAAGGGAGGGAGCCGGACTCAAAACAGAATTTAAACAAAAACCTCCATCCCTGTTGCTCGCTAATTTAATCTCAACTGCCTCCTTAATAACACTGTCCCAATAGCTGGACGTGCATGCCAATATCTCGGTGTTATTATATAACATGGGGTGACCAGTATCCAAGCAATGTTCGGCAATAGCAGATCTACTTGGCTGCTGTAATCGTGTGTGCCGCCTATGTAGTTTGCCTTTAAAGTGGCTGGGTGTTCTCCCGTCGAAATATCGGCGGTGGCTGAAAGTGTTACTTGGCTGAATTTCCGGAAGTTATTTGATAATTATACACTGTTTGTTTTCAAATTTATTACCAGTCAACACTGTTGATAAATTTTGTGCAGAACAGTTAAGGCTTGCTTGAGCATGAATACACTCTTGTGCATTTTCTGTAATTTTGAACTCCGACCTGTGACATATTTTACAGCGCGTAGTGCAACTCAGATTCTTTCCTTTTCGGGGATTAGTAGAGTTACAGATTGTGCTTAGAATAAATGATTTTGCTATTGATCTTTCCTATTGCTAATGATATATATTGTGTTTGCTGAGTCTTGAAATGTATGGTGAGAAAGATAGTGATGTTTTATGGTATATGCTACTTTGTGTCCTTTACTGAAGTGTATGTATTTCTTTGCACAATGACATTACCACAAGCTTGGATTAGAATTTATTCAATGAATTCTGTCAGTGGTAACTTAAATATTTTCCTGTTTTCATTAATATTCATCGGAAGTAATTTTAGTAGTTGTCTATGTAGTGTAGATGTTCTGTGTCTGAGAGATCTCTTTTCTATTTGCTGCTTCACTATAACTGCATTAAACGTTAAGAGCTAACAGAGCTAGGTCAAACGTTAGAGCTGTAGTTGATACAACTTATGATAATTCTGTGGACAGAGAAGGGACAGCTGAATAGGAATCCTTTCATAATACTGTTTTAACTGAAGCAAACAGGACAATGCGTGAAAGGAATGATCAGGGTACTTTTTCAATATCAAACATGGAACAAGAAAGTGCAGTTGGGGATTCTGCTTCGGATACTGAGCCTGTAGGACGTAATTTAATACAACAGTCAGCCCCTGTGGCGCAAGATTCAGGTTTTCCACCTACAGCTGATAATCAGACTGGGCTAGTCTCTAATCCTTGCGGCAGGACAACGATCTTTTCCAGACATTATTATCAGACTTTCAAAACATTATGGAAGACAATAAAGTTCTTAAAGAAGTGGTTAAAGAAAAGTTAGGGGATATTGCTAGCAATCTAGAACTGAGTAATAAAAAGTTTAGAGAGGAACTTTTGGCCAGTTTAAATGAGAAAAGTAAACAGGTTAAGCAAGATTTACGTGGGGACTTGAAACCCTGTAATAAATTATCTGAAGTCAAGAGTCGAACACGTTGAAATGGCCGAAATTTCACAGTTGAAACAGCGGTGCAGTCAGTTTGAAACCAAGATACAAGGTCTTGAAGAGGAATGTGCATCGCTTAAGGCTAAAGAGGCAGAGTTTGCTACACAAGAACAGTTAAATACAGTTACCAAACAGGTAGACGAACTTTCTGTATCTTTGACCCAACTGACCAGTAATGTAAACAAAAATTCTGATGTTATACACCCTGTTTCCCTTTGTAGAGTCGGAAGAATATCTTTCTCTTCATGTTTTTAAACCGAGACAGATGACCATTAATCAACAGCACAAGTCTGATGTAAGGAAACTAGATGATTGATCTTTACGAACTGAACGGAAAATTCGTCACGAGCATGATGATACCGATACCATAATTCGCGTTTTAATACTCCTGACAAACTTTCTAATTTGTGCCATGTAGGTGAACTGACATGCGAACGCAGTGCGTTTCGCATACAAGATAGTGCGGATGGTTCACAAAGCGCGAAAAGTAATTTGTCCTCCCACCAGAATGATTCATTTGATCACAAACATTTCCTCACTGTTCGAGAGTTTAAGGGTTTTCGAAATTCTCCCAATGACAAGCATCCCAGAGAGTGGGTACAACAATTCCCGTACTGTCTCCCATCTTCATGGCCAATTGGTCATAAACTTGAACATATCTGTGACTGTTCAGAAACCGAACCAGTCGCAAGAATGAGGAAACCACACAAGAATGACAAACGGAAGGTTAATTTTACCACACGTTCTTATCGGCAGACTGGTCTGAAGCAACTCAAGACAGAATCGAAAACAGTATACCATACTAAATAGTTTTTAACAAACATAATTTTCTAGCACGGCAGAGTATTTGTAGCATACGATACGCATACGAATTCGTACAGTCCTTTTTAATCAATAAGAATTTGTTTGACTCAACTACGATACGCTTATGACAAGCTATTTTGACAGGCCGCTGTAAACATGACATTGGGGCTTTTCAAAATTTATTGCAAATAATCGAAGTTGGCAAGGAGGAATTTTACTCGTGAAATTAAAACACAGACGGCAACAGACAAAATTTCCAATCACAACGAATCAGATGATGGGTGTTCTGCGAATCGGAACAAAAATTATGAACAGAATTATCAATTTTATAATAGCCGTGATCTGATCATAACAGGAATCAGTATAATAAAAGTAGTAGTAGCAATGCTTGAAAGACGAAACTTTAATTCAGATCGCGAAACTGAGGACAAGGGTTTCAGGGTATCTGACTATCATTACAATCAAAGTGAGATGGTTCGTGTGATCGTAACAATTACGATGAAAGAAATAATCAGGAGAGGCGAAATAGTAGAAACTTTATAGTGGAACACCGAAGGTACTGAGGTCAGATCACCAAATCCAAGTGACAATGGTAAGGGTGGTGGACCATCACAAAAACGACAGATGGCGCACACGGCAAACGACTCGTTTGCCGACATGGGGAGTCCCTATTCACACCATAAATTTTATATATTGTGATAGTATTAATAGCCGGAATGAGAAAGAGAGGAGGAATGTCTGTTAAAAAAGAGAAAAATCTTGCGAATATCGGGGCTTATGAGGTCAAAGTGCAGAACTTAAAAGAAATTAGTGTATTTCACTGAGTAACTAATTACATGCTTTGGTCAGATGATGACAGTGAATGCGAAACAGATGTGCTTCAGAAGCAATAGGGAACATAACAAATGATGTGGTAGTGAACTTTTGTGACAATTTCGTAGGAAAAACATTTTGTTAGATGAATTCAGAGGAGAGACTGATAAATTATGTTTGATAATATTAGAGACACCTTGTTGACGGAGAAGGTAGACAATCAAAACATCTTAAACTGCCCCATAGCGTCAGTTACTGTTGGAAAAGTTTCTTTATCAGCAATACTGTACTCAGGTAATCTTGTTCCGATTATCAGTGACGCAGCTTTCAGTAAATGCCAGGAATTAACTGTTTGTCCAAAATTTCCATTGCAATGAACCGACATTAAGTTAGTCATCCTGGAAAATTGTACAGGTGGGAAACCAAGCACGTTCGGGTTTCATCTGCCAAGGTCATCAGTTCTCTGCCAATTTCTTAATTGTGCTCCTTCTTACTACACAAATGATATTAGGCGTTGGTTTCTTGATAAATATAAGGCTATTCTAAACTTTAATGAGGCTGAACCGAAAGCTGAAGTCGATGGCAAGGTAGTCTGTTTGCAGTTCGAGGACTGGATTTCATAAGAGGAAGAAGACATCAAATGTTTGAAATTTTTATCTTCGTCAAAATCACGACCTTCCACTGGAGCTAATAGTCATTGATCAAGTACTTTTTAGGAAATGAAACAGTCTTTTGATATCTCTGAAATCACACGTCATAAAATAGACAGAAGATGCTTCTGAAATAGATAGGAAAGAGTTATTCGATATAGTATAGTCACATTCTGGAGTCTTTCTCAAGAAACCTGGTACCATACGAAATTTAAAGTCAAGGAACATATGACGTGAGAATTTGTGATCACGAAGTAGACCCAGTTAAGGAAATCTCCTACCTTGGAAGCAAAATAACCTCTGATGTACGAAGCAAGGAGGACAAAAATAGCAGACTAGCACAGGAAAAAAAAGGACATCCGCGGCCAAGAGAAGTCTACTGGAATCAAATACAGACCTTAATCTGAGGAACAAATAGCTGAGAACATACGTTTGGAGCACAGTACTGCATCATACTGAAGCATGGACGGTTGGAAAACAGGTAGAGAAGATAATCGAAGCGTTTTAGATGTGGTGCTGGAAAATAATGTTGATAAGTAAGTGGACTGATAAGATGCGGAATGAGGAGGTTCTCTGAGAAATCGGCGAAGAAAGGAACATATGGAAAACGCTGACGAGAGGAAGGGACAAGATGATAGGGCTTAGGTCAGGACATCTTGGAACACCCTCCATGTACTAGAGGGAACTGTAGAGGATAAAAACTTTTGGGGAAGGTAGAGATTGGAACAAATTAAACAAATACCTGTGGACGTATAGGTGCAAATACTACTCTAGACGAATAGTTTAACGCAAGAGAGAGGTTCGTAGCGGGCTGTACAAACCAGTCAGAACAATGGCGACTCAAAAAAAAAAATATATATATATATATATATATATATATATATATATATATATACTTGCATGCACAGAAAATCTTGAAGTCCTATTTACTATCACGTTTAAGATCAAAGTTCTCCTTAACTTTCCACAAATACTTATGACAATCATGAAAGGCTTGTGGTAATTGAATTTGTGTAGTTTCAAAGTCGCATGCCCACAAAAAAAAAAAACAAAGACACTCCTCTGGCACGACAAGTAAACTTCTTTGGACATCACACAAAACTCCATCGTATGCGCTTTAAGACATGAGCGAGAACATTGGGGGTACCTGCGGATTTCGCCATACAAAAACAATGAGTGCCTGAAACGGATGGAGTCATCGTAGAATCCGTCAATGACATGAATCGTTGACTTACAACTGGTACTAATGTGAACCCTTAGTTTCCATGCGTAACTCCAACGCCTCAGATCTTGCATCATGACTGTTTTGCTCTCAGTTTCTTTCACATATTTATGACACGGGACATCTAGCACATTTTTTTGGAATCAAACCTATTAGGATTCAACAAGAAATAATTTCATTTTTATATATTTTCATCAATGCAGTAGAAGGAAAGCCTATAACCATGAAGAAGTCTCTCATACTCCGGACCAAAAAAAAAACACCGTCCGAACAGGTCCAAAGGTACCGACCGGCCGCCGTGTCATCCTCACCCTTAGACGTCACTAGATGCGTATACGTAGGGGCATGTGGTCAGTACACCGCTCTCCCAGCCGTTGTCGCTTTTCGTGACCGGCATAGCTCAGACCGTCAGTTGCAAAATTCACTACGTGTATTTCAAGACTCATAATGAGAGTCATGAGAACCGCCTGGATGGCCGCGCTCGTTGTGTCGACGGGACGTTGATCCCTAATCTTACATCGTTCCTTCCTTGCTTCCTTTGCGCCCGTTATTCCGCCGCTTTCGTGTTTCCGTAAGATGCACCGGTCCTTGCTGCAGCCTGCCCACTGAATTAACGATGAGGGCTGGTCTGCTATTCGGTCTGGACGTAGTTTTTAAGCTGTTTTTCAAAACCGACCAGATAAACAACGGGCTGGCACCCACGTCCCGCCTCGCTCACACGATTCCCAAACATTTAGAAAACGCTCACATACTTTCGAATGGGATAACACTAGATACAAACAGACAGAGTACACAAATTCCTTCCGGAGAAACGGGAGGAAGAGCCACAGGAAGATACATGAATTAACGTGCTGACCACGTGAAGTTACGGGCTAAAAGGCAAAAGAAGAAAGAAAAGAAAAATGAAATTAAAGAATTAACAAAGCAGATAAACTAAGATATTTTGTAAATAGCTTCAACTACATCTACTTCTGGATGACTACTCTGCAGTTCACATTTAAGTGCTTGAAAGAGGGTTGATCGAGTCACCTTCTTACTATTTTCTACTATGGCACTCTCGAGAAACGAACACTTGGATCTTTCAGTGTGAGCTTCGATTTATCGCAATTTTTTGCGATGGTCATTCCTCCCTATGTAACTGAGTCCCAATATTCCTCGTAGCAACACTCCATAAGAGGACGAACAAGCGCAGTGTAAGCAGTCTCGTTAGTAGAAAATAAATAAAATTTCTGCTAATCATATGTTGCATTACAGAGCTCCAGCATAATATGTAAGCGCCGGTCTGTAACACAGTAGATCAGGTACTAATGACTGCTGTAGACGCTCTATAGAGAAATTCACTAACAGTTTTGATAACTGGAAGAGGAGGAAACGTTTTAGATACAATACATTGTCAAACCTTTTGTGAAACACTTATTTCAATCATGAACCTTTAGTCACAGATCAGGTCTCTCTAAAGTGTAACCGTCACTTTGGGCGCAATGAAGAAAAAGTCATTCTGAATTTTTCTTAGGTTATATGCTTGACACTTCAACGGGGAAGGAGAACGTTAAGCTCAAATTGATTTTAAAGGTATGGGATCAGTTTACGACTTTTCTGCAGCAGCTGACATATCTATCAACACGAAGTTAAACCGCCTGAGAAGAAACGTGAAGCACCCAGAAGACAAGGTCGGATGTCAAATTAACTTCGTACACGTACACACCATCGACGGGTATGTACATGATTAGAATTGTATTTCTCTTTGACTGGTAGAACGGCCACCAGAATACAGTAGTGTTGTTCATGGTTAAGGTTCTTACCAGACATTGTAGTGAATGAGCCGTGCGCGGCTCGTGTTCGGGCCGTTTATTGCTTGACATCTTGTCTTTGCAGTTCTGCCGTCCCGTTTCTTATTTGATTTACTGGCGTCACTAAGTTGCTGGGTACCTGTCTCACCTCAACTTACTTTTGGGCTACCTTCTCAGGCCGACCCTTGGACCAGTTCCGAGCACCATTAGAGCCATTCTATAATACAGGGTTATTACAAATGATTGAAGCGATTTCACAGCGCTACAATAACTTTATTATTTGAGATATTTTCACAATGCTTTGCACACACATACAAATACTCAAAAAGTTTTTTTAGGCATTCACAAATGTTCGATATGTGCCCCTTTAGTGATTCGGCAGACATCAAGCCGATAATCAAGTTCCTCCCACACTCGGCGCAGCATGTCCCCATCAATGAGTTCGATAGCATCGTTGATGCGAGCTCGCAGTTCTGGCACGTTTCTTGGTAGAGGAGGTTTAAACTCTGAATCTTTCACATAACCCCACAGAAAGAAATCGCATGGGGTTAAGTCGGGAGAGCGTGGAGGCCATGACATGAATTGCTGATCATGATCTCCACCACGACCGATCCATCGGTTTTCCAATCTCCTGTTTAAGAAATGCCGAACATCATGATGGAAGTACGGTGGAGCACCATCCTGTTGAAAGATGAAGTCGGCGCTGTCGGTCTCCATTTGTGGCATGAGCCAATTTTCCAGCATGTCCAGATACACGTGTCCTGTAACGTTTTTTTTCGCAGAAGAAAAAGGGGCCGTAAACTTTAAACCGTGAGATTGCACAAAACACGTTAACTTTTGGTTAATTGCGAATTTGCTGCACGAATGCGTGAGGATTCTCTACCGCCCAGATTCGCATATTGTGTCTGTTCACTTCACCTTTAAGAAAAAATGTTGCTTCATCACTGAAAACAAGTTTCGCACTGAACGCATCCTCTTCCATGAGCTGTTGCAGCCGCGCCGAATATTCAAAGCGTTTGACTTTGTCATCGGGTGTCAGGGCTTGTAGCAATTGTAAACGGTTAGGCTTCTGCTTTAGCCTTTTCCGTAAGATTTTCCAAACCGTCGGCTGTGGTACGTTTAGCTCCCTGCTTGCTTTATTCGTCGACTTCCGCGGGCTTCGCGTGAAACTTGCCCGCATGCGTTCAACCGTTTCTTCGCTCATTGCAGGCCGACCCGTTGATTTCCCCTTACAGAGGCATCCAGAAGCTTTAAACTGCGCATACCATCGCCGAGTAGAGTTAGCAGTTGAACTTCGTCCTGAAGTGTCGTTGCACTGTTATGACTGACTGATGTGAGTGCATTTCAAGCACGACATACGCTTTCTCGGCTCCTGTCGCCATTTTGTCTCACTGCGCTCTTGAGCGCTCTGGCGGCAGAAACCTGAAGTGCGGCTTCAGCCGAACAAAACTTTGAGTTTTTCTACATATCTGTAGTGTGTCGTGACCATATGTCAATGAATGGAGCTACAGTGAATTTACGAAATTGCTTCAATCATTTGCAATAGCCCTGTACAAGAGCACCATATTATACCCGAAACCACATCCGAGGCTATTTCAACGTAAATTGGCTTCCGAATGCCTCACTTGGCACCCATCGTATTGACTGTACAACTGCTGGCCACAGATTGCGTAATGAGCTCTTTCTCTTGTCGCCCATATTGACCGCTAAATCCACCTTTTCCCACGTGCCAAGCCCCTTTCGCAGTGGAGGGGGTTCCCTACACTTTTTCCTTTATATAATACAACTTCCCTAAGTATGGTTCAAATGGCTCTGAGCACTATGGGACGCACTGCTGTGGTCATCAGTCCCCTAGAACTTAGAACTACTTAAATCTAACTAACCTATGGACATCACACACATCCATGCCCGAGGCAGGATTCGAACCTGCGACCGTAGTGGTCGCGCGGTTCCAGACTGTAGTGCCTAGAACCGCTCGGCCACCCCGGCTGGCTATTCAAAGTACAATTTGTCTTTTACGAGCATACATATTTTATGAAGTTTCATTATTTTCAAACATTATTAAATCTTTACAATATATACATCATAAACTTCCACTTTTTCTCTGACAATTCAAAGATCTTAACTAGTACAGAACAATCATTCCATAGTTAAATACACATAATAACACTGTATAAACTACTTACAATCGGTAACGGTGTTACAAGTGGTCACAATAAATTATTTCAACTCATATTTATGTCACGATCAAATCTGTTCTAAGATATTTGTATCTTAAGTGAATTAACATATTGTCAAGGTACACTGCCAAGGTGGTAGTGCGCCATTCTATGACACTGTACAGTTTCGTAGACGTCTTACGGCTGAAAAACTCGGCGCAGAGCGCCAGCTGTGTGAAGGCTCCCAAGCTAACAAAACTCGGCCTGTCTTGGTAATGGGATTACAACTCCGGTGCCCCGTCGTCTGTCAGCATTGACGCGTCTTCGACCGGTAAACTCTTGGGCTGTCGTAATCTCGTCCACTCTTTTCCTCTTTTTCAACAGAGAGGCCTTTCCACAGCGAATACCATTCAAATATTCTTAAAATTTCGCTTATTTAGCGATACAGTCCACAAGGCAGATATGGTGACTACAGACTCGTACTGCGAAAATAAAAACATTGTCCGACTTCTTGCATTTAGTGAAACGGTTCTACAGCAGCACGTACGAGTTATCAGGCTAGCTAGTTGTAGGAACATCGAAGAGCAGACAATATAGTGGACACTGGAGACATAATAAGGAATAGTTACAGTAAGAGGATCTCTGCGCTAACACAGTTCGCTTTCTCCACTGTGTGCTAACCCTGAAGAAAGTTTGGTGCCCTCTCTACAATGACTGTCTGAGCACTGTGACAGGAATTTTCGCATGATTTTGGAGGGGAGGGAGGGGGTTCGGTCTCTAGTCTTCAGCACTAAATGCATCCAGTCATTTCATCGTAATTATTGTGCATTGGCGTATTCCCTGGCCATTCCTCGGGACTCACTTTTCTCCCTACAGCCAAAAATGGCGAAATAATTGACAACTCCTTAGCTTTTCTTCCTTTGAGAGATGTGGATAGTCCTGTACTCCTTCCTATCGTTATGCTTGTGGCCTGCTTAGGCATATTGCTGACCTCGCCACAGTGGCCAGCCCCTTAGGGGCCCGCAACATCATACGGCCTTTGCCTTTGAACGCAGGCGATTCTTGCGTGTAGGGCTGCCCTGGCTACTCGCTAAGCTCGAAGCGTATGCTGGGAGCTCTGTTGGTGGCCATGCGCTTCGAGATGAATTCTTGGCCGAGGTCATCGAATATCCACTAATTATTTCTTGTGAATAAAATGTACTTAAGGGCACGAATACATAGAGTATGGCATATGCAGATCTATATGATGCAGATACACGTCCTGACGAGAAAGCCGGAGATGGATGACTGTTTATCAACACATCGCTTCTCGCATTACCCTGTGGTGTCGCTCGCGGTTTTTAATACTGTAGCTGAGTAATGTGAATTTAGTTGAAATGAAGCAGATAAATTGCGATCGGTAAACATTCCGTGGCCTCACGTCAGAATGGTTCGTCTCATCCCAAACAGAAAACGGCTACGATGAGCGACCACCACAGTATGAGGTGACATCGACCTAACACACACCATGTAGAGCTTTTACTACATATCTCACGAAATGTTCACGACGAGAAAATTGGAGAAATTAGAGCTAATACAGAAGCTTACCGACAATCATTCTGCCCAACTGCCATTCGTGAATGGATCAGGGGAGGAGAGAATAACATAATGATGCCAGAAGTACCCTCTGCAAACACCGTCAGCTGCCTGGCTGACTACAGATGTAGATCACGAATGAACGATTTCCCTATTATTACTTATAAGAGAGGCAGAATTGAAAATACGATATACAGGGTGAGTCACCTAACGTTAACGCTGGATATATTTCGTAAACCACATCAAATACTGACGAATCGATTCCACAGACCGAACGTGAGGAGAGGGGCTAATGTAATTGGTTAATACAAACCATAAAAAAATGCACGGAGCATGTTTTTTAACACAAACCTACGTTTTTTTTAAATGGAACCCCGTTAGTTTTGTTAGCACATCTGAACATATAAACAAATACGTAATCAGTGCCGTTTGTTGCATTGTAAAATGTTAATTACATCCGGAGATATTGTAACCTAAAGTTGACGCTTGAGTATCACTCCTCCGCTGTTCGATCGTGTGTATCGGAGAGCACCGAATTACGTAGGGATCCAAAGGGAACGGTGATGGACCTTAGGTACAGAAGAGACTGGAACAGCACATTACGTCCACATACTAACACCTTTTTATTGGTCTTTTTCACTGACCCACATGTACATTACCACGAGGGGTGAGGCACACGTACTCACGTGGTTTCCGTTTTCAATTACGGAGTGGAATAGAGTGTGTCCCGACATGTCAGGCCAATAGATGTTCAATGTGGTGGCCATCATTTGCTGCACACAATTGCAATCTCTGGCGTAATGAATGTCGTACACGCCGCAGTACATCTGGTATAATGTCGCCGCAGGCTACCACAATACGTTGTTCCATGTCCTCTGGGGCTGTAGGCACATCACGGTACACGTTCTCGTTTAATGTACCCCACAGAAAGAAGTCCAGAGGTGTAAGATCAGGAGAACGGGCTGGCCAATTTATGTGTCCTCCACGTCCTGTCAAGGGTCAGCCTAGTGTTAATTGCGGAATGTGCAGGTGCACCATGATGCTGATACCACATACGTCGAAGCGTTTCCAGTGGGATATTTTCGAGCAACGTTGGCAGATCATTCTGTAGAAACGTGGTGTATGCTGCAGCTGTTTGGGCCCCTGCAATGAAATGAGGACCAATGAGGTGGTCGCCAATGATTCCGCACCATATGATGGCCACCACATTGAACATCTATTGGCCTGACATGTCGGGACACACACTATTCCACTCCGTAATTGAAAACGGAAACCACGTGTGTGCGTGTACCTCACCCCTCATGGTAATGTACATGTGCGTCAGTGAAAAAGACCAATAAAAAGGTGTTAGCATGTGGACGTAATGTGCTGTTCCAGTCTCTTCTGTACCTAAGGTCCATCACCGTTCCCTTTGGATCCCTACGTAATTCGGTGCTCTCCGATACACACGATCGAACAGCGGAGGAGCGGTACTCAACCGTCAACTTTAGGTTACAATATCTCTGGATGTAATTAACATTTTACAATGCAACAAACGGCACTGATTACGTATTTGTTTATATCGTCAGATGTGCTAACAAAACTAACGTGGTTCCTTTTAAAAAAACGTAGGTTTGTGTTAAAAAACATACTTCCGTGCATTTTTTTATGGTTTGTATAAAACAATTACACTAGCCCCTCTCCTCACGTTCGGTCTGTGGAATCGATTCGTCGGTATTTGATGTGGTTTACGAAATATATCCAGCGGTAATGTTAGGTTCAAATGGCTCTGAGCACTATGTGACTTAACTTCTGAGGTCATCAGTCGCCTAGAACTTAGAACTAATTAAACCGAACTAACTTAAGGACATCACACACATCCATGCCCGAGGCAGGATTCGAACCTGTGACCGTAGCAGTCCCGCGGTTCCGGACTGAGCGCCTAGAACCGCTAGACCACCGCGGCCGGCTAATGTTAGGTGACTCACCCTGTATAGTCTCTTAAAAATCTGTCTTTCTGTTGTGGCAGTGATACAAAAGAAATAAATGCAGACTGTCCTGACCTTGGGTGACGAATCATTTCGATAAACAAGGTGGGACTCAGTTACAGGCTTAAAACAAGCTCCATTACTGGTCGTTCACTTTCTGTCTGCCCCGTTTAATTTCTCTACATCTCCATCTGATATCTGAACCTAGACTCCGAATAGCACATCATCTCTGAGGTTACCTGTGATAGCATTATTACTTCCTTCGTCTCCTCTCCCATCCGCAAATAATGGGTGGTGAGAATCGCTGTCGGGAAGCCTCCATCTCAATTACAATTTGCCTCATATTACCGTCGTGCTTCTTTCACAAAAGTATATGGCAGTAAGTAATATGTCACCTCATTCGTATTGGAAAATACTCTCTTGTAACTGCAACCATAAACCTCTTTTCTTCTGTAGCATTAACTTATCTGTTTTACTCGTTGGTGAGCTCTGTGGCTGTGGATTATATTACCTTAAGAAATACAGCAACCAGAACTTTTTACATATTTTCATGTATTTAATGAAAATTACTCCACCTGGTGTCCGGTACTGGTTTCAAGTTTTACATTAGATCAATTTCAAGTGGTTCTGAAAACAATGGCGTTGTTTCTCAACAGCACAACTTTTTCGGGACCACTTGAAAATGACTTAATATAAAGGCTGAAACTGACAGTGTATTCAGTAGAGTTCTCAACAGCAACTCAGGTGGTTTTCCTTGATTGAAGGAATGATTGCCGATTCAGAAAATCCTCTGAACATGTAGAAACGAATATATTTTTATTTATACTAATACTCTTTTCGGACTTTCGTTCATCTTCGGTAGTGGAATGCATTTTTACATCTTCCATTGGCATAAATTTAAGAACATCGATTGCAATCTGGATGCTGCAGCAGCTCTGTGTAAACGATTTTATTAATCCTCTACACTTTGCAAGTTGTATATTTGCAATATATTACTTGTTAGATTTACTTATTTTCTGTTCCACTTGCCCCTATAGTGTATGCTGTCCTGCACGTCAAGCAAATTGTGTGGAAACAGTACCGGTCTGAAAAATCATCCTGCTTTGCAGGGCAGCCTATGTGTCAAGGGTTAAGAAACAATTTTCCATACCATGACATATAGGATGCCCTGCATGACGAATGTGCTGTTTTGCAGTAGT
The DNA here is from genome assembly GCF_023864345.2 of Schistocerca serialis cubense. Lineage (NCBI taxonomy): Eukaryota > Metazoa > Arthropoda > Insecta > Orthoptera > Acrididae > Schistocerca > Schistocerca serialis. Next base: position 706,966,622 of record NC_064638.1, read on the forward strand.
ATCAGTCTGCCACATAGGTTTGCTTTGCTTGGCGGCCTGTACATCAGGGGCAAATAAATGATTTTCAAGCTCCTAATAAGGGGCATGTTGTGGGAGTAATGTTGGCCTGTGTTATCTAACTATATTGCTGGGACCACACATGCTGATGAGACTGCCCAGCGAACGGTTGACATGTACAGAGGAGAGGATGTACAGAGCTAGCAGTAGGATGAATTGGACTAAAAGAGAGGTGGAGGGGCAGATGCCTGAGACAAGTGGAAGGTGTAGAAGGGTAGTGGGCTGGTGGAAAAGAAAGAGAGGGAGGTGTAGATGAAAGGAGAGAGAAAGGGAGGAAGATATGGTTAGAGTGAGGGGGAAGAAGATATGGTCAGATGAAGAGGGTGGATGTAATGGACAAAAAGGGGAGTTAGGAGATGGAGAGAGTGGGGAGGAGAAGGCAGACAGATAGAGGTGGGAGAGTGAGGTGGACAGATAGAGGGAGGAGGAGACACTTGCAATATATGTGTCAAACACATACCTGGGTAACGCCACAGAGAAAAGGCTAATACAATACCAGTTAGATGCACTTACTTTTCATTCTCCTTGTTGTTGCTTTTATCTTTCGCATTCACAGGCGTGTATATGTATTACACCAAATGAAATGGACGATAGCTCGAAACATCTGTTGGTGTAAGCACATACATGAAAATGTTTCTGAACATTTGTGTTATGCTCACGCGCTCTTGATCGATTTCTTACCGAATCTCGATGCTCTTCTTTGGATATTCTCTGTTAATTATATCTAGTATTGGTCCTAGACTGACGAGTAATATTCGACAACCAGTCAAACGGAATTTTGAAGATTCTTGCAATGAATCTCATCCTGATTTTCCTACGCCTAGTGTTATGTCGTCGAGCTGAGAAGTTTCCTATGGATTGTTACTCCCGCAAGTTTTACAATTGCTTCTATTACCAGTAACAATGTGATGGAAAAGTGATAAATCCCCCCCCTCCCTCCATTTATGCTCAGTTTGCTACAGCTAATGGCATTGTGCGTTAGCTGCATGTCCCTGCACCAACTGTCGATCGTCTGAAGGTCATTGCTACCCTCTATAGTTTTCCAATGTAGCGATGCTTCAATACGCAAAGGCCTCGCGGAGCTATCGGTGTTATCCACCTGAGTATCTATAGATATCTTGTAAAGAGATCGCCCATAACAATTCCTCGTCATACTCCGTAAGTTGCATTTACATCTACAAATATCGCGCTCTTTAAACACGACATGATAGCTTCTACCTGCTATAACATTCTAAAAGCAGCCACAGTACTGGCCCTGTGTTGTAAAATCTAATATCTTCACTAGGTTACAGTGTGGAACTGTATCGAACGTCTTCCGGAAATCAAGGAACATAGCATCAACCTGGGAGCTGCTTCCTACAGCCTTCTTGATCTCAAGGACGAACAAAATGAGCTAAGATTCAAAAGATTTATGTTTGTGAAACACATATTGATTAATATACAGAGTGCTACTAAAAGGTACGGCCAAACTTTCAGGAAACATTTCTCACACACAAATAAAGAAAAGATGTTATGTGGACATTTCTCCGGAAACGCTTAATTTCCATGTTAGAGCTCATTTTAGTTTCATCAGTATGTACTATACTTCCTCGATTCACTGCCAGTTGGCCCAACTGAAGGAAGGTAATGTTGACTTCGGTGCTTGTGTTGACATGCGACTCATTCCTCTGCAGTACTAGCATCAAGCACATCAGTACGTAGCATCAACAGGTTATTGTTCATCACGAACGTGGTTTTGCAGTCAGTGCAATGTTTACAAATGCGGAGTTGGCAGATGCCCATTTTATGCATGGATTAGCACGGGGCAATAGCCGTGGCGCAAGACGTTGGTATCGAGAGGGATTTCCAGAACGAAGGTGTCCCGACAGGAAGACGTTCGAAGCAATTGATCGACGTCTTAGGGAGCATGGAACATTCCAGCCTATGACTCGCGACTGGGGAAGACCTAGAACGACGAGGACACTTGTAATGGACGAGGCAATTCTTCGTGCAGTTGACGATAACCCTAATGTCAGCGTCAGAGAAGTTGCTGCTGTACAAGGTAACGTTGACCACGTCACTGTACGGAGAGTGCTACGGGAGAACCAGTTGTTTCCGTATCATGTACAGCATGTGCACGCACTATCAGCAGCTGATTGGCCTCCACGGGTACACTTCAGCGAATGGTTCATCCAACAACGTGTCAATCCTCATTTCAGTGCAAATGTTCCCTTTACGGATGAGGCTTCATTCCAACGTGATCAAATTGTAAATTTTCACAATCAACATGTGTGGGGTCACGAGAATCCGCACGCAATTGTGCAATCACGTCATCAACACAGATTTTCTGTGAACGTTTGGGCAGGCATTGTTGATGTCTTGATTGTGCCCCATGTTCTTCCACCTACGCTCAATGGAGCACGTTATCATGATTTCATACGGGATACTCTACCTGTACTACTAGAACATGTGCCTTTACAAGTACGACTCAACATGTGGTTCATGCATGATGGGGCTCCTGCACATTTCAGTCGAAGTGTTCGTACGCTTCTCAACAACAAATTAGGTGACCGATTGATTGGTAGAGGCGGACCAATTCCATGGCCTCCACGCTCTCCTGACCTCAACCCTCTTGACTTTCATTTAGGGGCATTTTAAAGCTCTTGTCTACGCAACCCTGGTACCAAATGTAGAGACTTCGTGCTTGTATTGTGGACGGCTGTGATACAATACGCCATTCTCCAGTGCTGCATCAGCGCATCAGGGATTCCATGCGACGGGAGGTTGATGCATGTATCCTCGCTAACGGAGGACATTTTAAACATTTCCTGTAACAAAGTGTTTGAAGTCACGCTGGTACCTTCTGTTGCTGCGTATTTCCATTCCATGATTAATGTGATTTGAAGAGAAGTAATAAAATGAGCTCTAACATGGAAAGTAAGCGTTTCCGGACCCATGTCCAGATAACATATTTTGTTTCTTTCTTTATTTCCTGAAAGTTTGGCCGTACCTTTTTGTAACACCATGTAGAGAAGATATTCGTTCTCCAAAAATATTATTCTCAACAGGAGCGTCCATAACTGTAACAGTGGTATAATCATGTGCCCCCGTCCAGATGCCCTTCTTGAAAACAGAAGTAACTTACGCCTTTTTGTGCAGTCGCTTAGTACACTTCGTTATGCCTAGAACGGGAGGATAATCTCATTAATCATTTAACTGTGGGCATCCCAAGGGAACCGCTCCACTCGAGTCATCATGTATAAGTGCATACATTTGGTAGGCAAGGAGACAGTCCTTTTCTGGCACGTGTTTGGCAACCTGGGCATCCACATGTGCGCCGCCATGAGATGGTTCCGTTAAGTACAACGACATTGCGCTGCCTCCGTCCCACATGTTGCAGCAGATATATACTAGTGTGAGAAAATCCTCCGAATGCTTGTACAGAGCGGGAGCGGAAGCAGCGATGTCAACCCATGACATTGTGCAAGACTACTGCCATTTCTGTCTCAGTTATCTGGGGAGTTCAGTCTTACATTTTAAATCATTTTAACAAACGAGTAGTTTCGGCTCTACGTCTATCGCCACATGTATAGCACGCATTTAAACATGTCAGTTTGTATTTCCATGCAGTTAAATATCAATCTTTTGTTGTGTCCAGTAGATTACCATTACAGAGAATTTTCTTATATTATTTTACTAAGATGCTTATTATATGAAGACATGCGTGGAAAAACGGGATAACCCTCATATGTAAAACCTCAGAGGTAAGTGTTGACGTATGTTGTTGTGAACGGAAACTATCAAAACTGACATAGGTTTCACAACTAAATGATATTTAGCAATTACACCAATGTCAGTTTTGTAAAAATATTTTTGTTTATTTATAGAAAGAATCACATGTTTATGACACAGTTTATGACTGTGTCATAAACATGTGGTTGTGTCTATAAATAAAGAAAAAAATTTATTCTTTTGTGCACTCCATAGATAAAATAATGTTTTTTCCAATGTCAATTTTGATAGTTACCCTATCCAGCAGCAGATGGCAACACTTATCTCTAATCTTTTATATCTGAGGATTAGCCCTGTTTTCCGTGCCTCATATGAAGCTGATAAATGAATAAATCTTATTTCTGGCTGTATTTCCTGACATTTAGCTACTCTTTTCTTCCACCAGCGCATTTGGATCCAAGCTCTCTAACTGTTCACGATTATTTAAGTACTACGCGCCATGTTAATCATTTCAGTTTAACGCTACGCGTCCTGTGCGTCGCTGCCTTTTTTAAACAAATTAACTTGATATATTTTCCATGTTTATATAAGAAGTTCATTTTCATGTTTCAGTAATTCGTTTGTTTTATTTCTCCCTTCTCCATATGACGATAAATTCAAAATATAAATCGATAGTCAGTTTAAATGAATCTTAATGTGACCAGGCCAGTCAGTTCTTCAGTTTACGAGAAGGAAAATTTGTCAGTTGACTTGTGTAAACGCGAAAATAAAGAAATATATTTTTCTCACAAATACTTCGTGAGGATCAGATAATATTTCTACTCTTTGCAGTCTTTTGTCCCACTTATTTCGGAACAAATTTAGAATGGTAAAGAGAACTTATTGTCCATATCGTTGACATTCATAAATGCAAGAAAGGTGTCTACCGACTCCATGCTGAACTGTTTCTGCTAAGCTTTTCGTATACTCGAAGTTCTGTCTGGAGCGAGTCGGCACGGCGGGCGTGTATTATTCAATAGAAAAACGTCACTGATTGCCACCTGGGTGGAACTGCGCAAGCCAGTGGACGAAATGAGAGACGTGTTGTATAAGCAGCTCCCCAACAAAATTCCTTCAAACTTTGGGCGACCAATTGACGTGGGTCCGGGTGTCCTGCAGGAAGGAAGTTGGGAGCGCGGATTCATGATTCACGGCTGCGCGCTCATGTTATATTCACGGGCGCGCCCTAAACACTGGATCCGGGCAGGGCAGCGGTCTGCGCCTCTGCTACAGCAGCGACAAAGCGCCGCTGGCCGAGCACTCCCCGTCATCCTACCTGCCACCTGCTCAGTCTCGCCACAGCCCATGAGAGCTACTCTGTTACATGCCTTAACACTTACAGTCACAGTGATTCAGTCCGTCTCTATGAAACACAACAATAATGGAATAGTGTTTACAATTGGCAGAACAGGAAGGAGAAAGAGTACTTTCCAACGATTGACAGGAACCTTTCGGGCTGACGCTGATGGTCTATCGGGAAGATTTTGGTCTACTGACACACTGCGGAAAGCTTCCCATGAATACATCTAGTTGTTGCTTTCTATTTATTTATTTGTTGTTACAGCAGATCTTCTTTTCTTTTCATTTTAACTGACGAGGAAAGAATTTGCGTTCGAACGAACATATATATATGATAATTTTGGTTACAGGACCATTACGTATCTGTCAATGTGCTGGTGAGTGTCGCTTTTCTACGAGACTTTGCAGACGTGCTCCAGATGTCACTGAAGATGTTGTAGCAGCCAAACGCAGTGCAGATATCTTAACTATAGATGCAAAAGTGAGGACTTCCAATAAAATGCTGACAGCGTTATGAATGAGTGCAAACTGCACAGTGAAGAAAAATCAGTTGATCACATTGTACAATATCAGTGCTGAACGCAACGTCAGTGGCACTTTTGAAGTAGTCCACAGGTTCACCAATATTGCACCCGGCGTTCTGCACCACGTAACGAAGCGTTGGTCTTCAAACCCCAGCAGATACACTACTGGCCATTAAAATTGCTACACCACGAAGACGACGTGCTACAGACGCAAAATTTAACCTACAGAAAGAAGATGCTGTGATATGCAAATGATTAGCTTTTAAGAGCATTCACACAAGGTTGGCGCCGGTGTCGACGCCTACAACGTGCTGACACGAGGAAAGTTTCCAACCGATTTCTCGTACACAAACAGCAGTTCACCGGTGTTGCCGGGTGAAAAGTTGTGACGCCTCGTGTAAGGAGGAGAAATGCGTACCATCACGTTTCCTACTTTGATAAAGGTCGGATTGTAGTCAATCGCGATTGCTGTTTATCGTATCGCGACACTGCTGCCCGCGATGGTTGAGATCCACTGGCTGTTAGCAGAATATGGAATCGGTGGGTTCAAGAGGGTAATACGGAACGCCGTGCTGGATCCCAACGGCCTCGTATCACTAGCAGTCGAGATGACACGCATCTTATCCGCATCGCTCTAACGGATCGTGCAGCCACGTCTTGCTCCCTGAGTCAGCAGATGGGGACGTTTGCATGACAACAACCATCTGCACGAACAGTTCGACGTCGTTTGCAGTAGAATGGACTATCAGCTCGGAGACCATGGCTGCGGTTACCCTTGACGCTGCATCAGACAGGAGCGCCCGCGATAGTGTATTCAACGACGAACCTGGGTGCACGAATGGCAAAACGTCATTTTTTCGGATGAATCCAGGTTCTGTTTACAGCATCATGATGGTCGCATCCGTATTTGGCGACATCGCGGTGAACGCACATTGGAAGCGTATATTCGTCATCGCCATAATGGCATATCACCCGGCGTGATGGTGCCATTGGTTACACGTCTCGGTCACCTCTTGTTCGCATTGACGGCATTTTGAACAGTGGACGTTAAATTTCAGATGTGTTACAACCCGCGGCTCTACCCTTCATTCGATCCCTGCGAAACCCTACATTTCAGCAGGATAATGCACGACCGCATGTTGCAGGTCCTGTACGGGCCTTTCTGGATAGAGAAAATGTTCGACTGCTGGCCTGGCCAACCCATTCTCCAGACCTCTCACCACTTGAAAACGTCTGGTCAATGGTGGCCGAGCAACTGGCTCGTCACAATACGCCAGTCACTACTCTTGATGAACCGTGGTATCGTGTTGAAACTGCATGGGTAGCTGTACCTATACAGGCCATCTAAGCTCTGTTTGACTCAATGCCCTGGCGTATCAAGGCCGTTATTAAGGCCAGGGTTGGTTATTCTGGCTACTGATTTTTCAGGATCTGTGCACCCAAATTGCGTGAAAATGTAATCACATATAAGTTCTAGTATGATATATTTGTCCAATGAATACCCGTTTATCATCTGCATTTTTTCTTGGTGTAGCAATTTTAATAGCCAGTAGTGTAATTGACTGTAAATGATACAATGCATTTTGATGATACAGAATCTGTCACACAATTTTGTCTGCTTGCTTCTCGAACTTAGTTTAAGGAAATCTGTTATTCTCTTGGCATATATTATATTTTATATTGACGGAAGTAGTACACGTCCATGAGTTACACATGTTTTGCAGTATTACGTGTAACAATTTTAGAAACCACATCTTTTCGTCCAGAGGGTTCCAGCAGCACTTTTTTATCTTCATGTCCAGACCAGGAGTCAGAAATTACTAGTGGCTTTGTCGGTAAATGTGGAATAATAAAACATACAAAACGTCTTCAGGTGTTCGTTCGTCATCTTCCCGCTAACACTCTCACCTATCAAGACATTTGGAAGGTACCGTCTGTCTGTTTGCCTTGACACACGGGGTCCAAATTTTCCATCTAGTTCTAGGAAGCATATATATAGAGAGAGTTGATCTGCCAATCGACCGCCCGCTGATGTATCAGTTTTGATTCTGTAGCGGTGCGTTCCACATTTGATTGATTGCAACGTCGAGACAGCGTTTCTCTCCCCTTTGCAAATATATGATTACCTGGTTCGGTTGACTAGCAACCATCTTCAGTTCTGTGAAAACCGAAAAACATTGGAAATAGCAAAAAACTACCATGCTTAAACTATAACTGGTTCGAAGTATACTGTCAAAGCATGATTGTTTGTGTATACAAGAAGCACGAGACAAATCGCTGAATATGCTTGCCTGCGACCACCACGGTTTGCTAGTTAGAACTGACATACGGTGCACGGGGGCATACACTAACAATTTTGAAAAACTGAAAAGTTATTAACTTTATAATGACACATGTAACAGTGACCCACGTACAAAAACGTACATGAAATTAGTAGTGCTAATATAAAAACAACATTAAAAACACCGTCTCGAGATTACTTATGAACAGACATCAATTGTCAATCAGTAGCTATTAAAACAAAGTGTAAGCCAAAAGCTCGCATCTCGTGGTCGTGCGGTAGCGTTGTCGCTTTTCACGCCCGGGTTCCCGGGTTCGATTCCCGGCGGGGTCAGGGATTTTCTCTGCCTTGTGATGTCTGGGTGTTGCGTGCTGTCCTTAGGTTAGTTAGGTTTAAGTAGTTCTAAGTTCTAGGGGACTTATGACCACAGCAGTTGAGTCCCATAGTGCTCAGAGCCATTTGAACCATTTTTTTTTGTAAACCAAAAAATGGTCTATAATTCGAATAAATGAAAACTCAAGGACAGTGCTTGAATCTAATATTAAAACTGTTCTTGTATGCCAATGATTGTCCACCGTGACAAAGGTGTAGGTGTGTGTGGCAAAACCAAAGTCGAAGTACGAGCACAGTGGGCCATGGGAAGATGGAAAACCTGTGTCAGCAGTATTCCATGTAGAACACATTCCAGATTCGAAATTCCCTGTCTATCGGCACATTAATGGCATTAACACTGAATTTGTCCTATTTAAAGTAGGCCACTGAAAATACTGTATAAATACACTATAGGAGGAAAATTAGTACACCTGGAAAAAAGATCCGATGACGGTATATGCCACCTAGGGAGTAAAAAACGTACTGGTAATGGTTTCAGCGTCGTCCGGCAACTGCGTAGTGGCTTAGCTATCCTAGCGCCATCTGTGTCTATTCTTTAATAGGGAATTCTGACAGACAGAACATTGAGTATGGTGCAGTCTGGCCAACATCTATATATGTTGCGTATAATTAGGGATCAGAGGGTACCAGATTGTCTTAGGCTCCCATGCCCAACCATGAGACCATGAAACTGTAGCAGTTAGGTTGTAGATATTTAAATGGGTTTTCAGATTTTTGGGTTTATTTCCAGGAGGGATTTATTATGGAAGAAGATACTGTTTGAAATAGGTATTTTAGTTCTGTTTCTTGGGGTTAGGTGTTTGTGTTCCTCACACTAGTGTGTAATTGTGAACATAATATTTGAAGCCAGTTGTATTTGGTTACTCAAGGGTTTTGAGAGGAGGGGCTTTTCAGTTCTTGGAGACAGCCTGTCACAAATGATGTGGTTCACGTACAGTTGCTATGGGCCTGTAGTTAGCCTGTACCAGATTGGTTTCACTTTTACCATTAGGTTCTTATATCACGTATGCACCTTTGGCACACATCTATAAACAGTAATGAACATTTTTAGTTGGATTATGTCTGATATTTGACCCCCTTTGTTAAATTTATACCGAGGTACAGTGAGTTGTTTCAATGATTTGCTTTAAAAGGAATGAATCTTGCGTTTTTACATGTTCATTGCTTTTACATATAACGACAGCCGTGTGTTTTAGGTTTATACTGCGTTATGTCATACCGTAAATTCTTATTAATTCCTGTACTAGAGTCGAGATAAAAAGAGGTTTTAACATATACGCTCTATTGGTACTTCGTAGAATCTTACCTTAAAGTTACTTCAACTAATACATTAGAGTACCATTATTTTATATGCTCGCTGCTTTATGATTGTTTAATTTTCAAATATTGGCATTGTATTATTGTTCTTTGGTAAACAGGGCCTGAGGATGGCGGTAATGTGCCGCCAAAACTAGTCGTGTGATAAGATAAAGATACTCAGGATACAGCTGTAATGAAACTTTTTCTCATATACAGGGTGGTCCATTGATCATGAGTGGGCCAAATATCTCACGAAATAAGCGTCAAACGAAAAAACTACAAAGAACGAAAATTGTCTAGCTTGAAGGGGGAAACCAGATGGCGCTATGTTTGGCCCGCTAGATGTCGCTGCCATAAGTCGAACAAATATCAACTGCGTTTTTTAAAACAGGAACTCCTATTTTTTATTACGTATTCGTGTAGTACGTAAAGAAATATGAATGTTTTAGTTGGACCACCTTTTTCGCTTTGTGATAGATGGCGCTGTAATAGTCACAAACGTATAAGTACGTGGTATCACGTAACATTCCGCCAGTGCGGACGGTACTTGCTTCGTGATACATTACCCGTGCTAAAATGGACCGTTTACCAATTGCGGAAAAGGTCGATATCGTGTTGATGTATGGCTATTGCGATCAATATGCCCAACGGGCGTGTGCTATGTATGCTGCTCGGTATCCTGGACGACATCTACGAAATGTCCGGACAGTTCGCCGGATAGTTACGTTATTTACGGAAACAGGAAGTGTTCAGCCACATGTGAAACGTCAACCACGACCTGCAACAAATGATGATGCCCCAGTAAGTGTTTTAGCTACTGTCGCGGTTAATCCGCAAGTCAGTAGCAGACCAACTGCGCGAGAGTCGGGAATCTCAAAAACGTCGGTGTTGAGAATGCTAAATCAACATCAGTTGCACCTGTACCATATCTCTGTGCACTAGGAATTGCATGGCGATGACTTTGAACGTCGTGTACAGTTCTGCCACTGGGCACAAGGGAAATTACGGGACGATGACAGATTTTTTGCACGCGTTCTGTTTAGCGACAAAGCGTCATTCATCAACAGCGGTAACGTAAACCGGCATAATATGCACTATTGGGCAACGGAAAATCTACGTTGGCTGCGACAAGTGGAACATCAGCGACCTTGGTGGGTTAATGCATGGTGCGGCATTAGGGGAGGAGGAGTAATTGGCCCCCATTTTATCGATGGAAATGTAAATGGTGCAATATATGCCGATTTCCTACGTAATGTTCTACCGATGTCATCAAAAGATGTTTCACTGCTTGACAGAATGGCGATATCCTTCCAACATGATGGATGTCCATCAAATAGCTCGCGAGCGGTTGAAGCGGTATTGAATATCATATTTCATGCAGGTGGATTGGTCGTCGAAACACCATACCATGGCACGCACGTCCACCGGATCTGACGTCCCCGGATTTCTTTCTGTGGGGAAAGTTGAAGGATATTTGCTATTGTGATCCACCGACAACGCCTGAGAATGTGCGTCAGCGCATTGTCAATGCATGTGGGAACATTACCGAAGAAGGCGAACTACTCGCTGTTGAGAGGAATGTCGTTACACGAATTGCCAAATGCATTGAGATTGACGGACATCATTTTGAGTATTTATTGCATTAATGTGGCATTGTAAGTAGGCTGTTTAGGTTTTTATATTGGTAACGCCACGTAGCGCTCTGTATGAAAATCACTGGCTGTGCTGTGAGCAGTCTGTGGCTGGTTTGCATTTTTGGAATCTGCTATTGTAGTGTTAGGCAGCTGGCTGTTAACAGCGCATAGCGTTGCGCAGTTGGAGGTGAGCCACCAGCAGTGGTGGATGTGGGGAAGTGAGATGGCGGATTTTTGAGAGCGGATGATCTGGACGTGTGTCCCTCAGAAACAGTACATTTGTAAGAATGGATGTCATGTACCGCTATATACATTATGACTTCTGGACACTAATAAGGTAAATACATTGTTTGTTCTCTATCAAAATCTTTCATTTTCTAACTATGCCTATCAGTAGTTAGTGCCTTCAGTAGTTTGAATTTTTTATTTAGCTGGCAGTAGTGGCGCTCGCTGTATTGCAGTAGTTCGAGTAACGAAGATTTTTGTGAGGTAAGTGATTTGTGAAAGGTATAGGTTAATGTTAGTCAGGGCCATTCCTTTGTAGGGATTATTGAAAGTCAGATTGCGTTGCGGTAAAAATATTGTGTCAGTTTAGTGTTGATCAGAATAAGTAAAGAGAGTAATGTCTGAGTACGTCCAATTTTGTTCAGCAGTTTGAAAATCAAATAAAGTAAAGAGATTTATCAGCACAGTAATTCACCAATTTTTCTAAGGGGACGTTTCAGTATATACAGGTAATCACGCTGTAACACCATGCGTTCTCAGAAATTATAAGTTCACAAAGGTACATGTATCCCATTGGAACAACCGAAATAAAATGTTCAAACGTACCTACGTTCTGTGTTTTAATTTAAAAAACCTACCTGTTACCAAATGTTCGTCTAAAATTGTGAGTCATATGTTTGTGACTACTACAGCGCCATCTATCACAAAGGAAAAAAGTGATCCAATTAAAACATTCATATTTCTTTACGTACTACATGAATATGTAATAAAAATGGGGGTTCCTATTTAAAAAAACGCAGTTTATATCCATTTGACCTATGGCAGCGCCATCTAGCAGGCCAACCATAGCGCCATCTGGTTCCCCCCTTCAAGCTAGTCGAGTTTCGTTCTTTGTAGTTTTTTCGTTTGACGCTTATTTCGTGAGATATTTGGCCCGGTCACGATCAATGGGCCACCCTGTATATCATCAGGTGAAACCCCCCGTCCGTGCAATAGGATGAAATTAACTTCTTACATTGTATAGCATGTTGGCTCTGATAGCTCATAGTGTGTCGCAATTCTCTGCTGAAGAAGGCTTAATAATGGTTACAGTGACTACTTTATTGAGCCCTGACTGCATTAACTAGTGGGCGGTGCGAGAAACAGAGGCGACACCTCCGGCTGCTGACTGAGAGTTCCGCTGCTGGTCCGCTGATGCTGTGTAGACAGGTCCCCGTGTCACATGTTCGCAGTGAGTGTGGATGGCAGCGGCGACCGCAGGGCGTCGGGCTACGTCACTTTCATGGGCTGGGGGCGTAGTGGGATTCTGTTGGTATCCCGGCGAGGGAAGAGGTGGCTGGAAATTCAGTCGAAGCCCCGGAACGGGGGCAGAGCACGGAGCTACCCAATGGCGCCCAGAAGCTTAGGCGGCGGACTGCGAGGCTAGGGGCAAATTGAGACGCGTATAGCGCGTGTGGCGCGACGCAGCGCAGCGGGCGTTTTTGTTGCATCACAGATTCAAATGGGGCCGCGCAAATTGCGACGCGACGCGACTGGCACGCGACACGCGCCTACGCCAGGTCGCGCGGCGTTGTGGTTGAGGCTAGGCGCAAATTGAGAAGCGTACAGCACGTCTGACGTGGCACGACACTACAGCGCGACACGCACGTGCCGCACGGCTCCCGCGGGTGCAGCGCATATTGCGACGCGCACAGTGTACTTCGCACGCGCCGACTGGCGACGCTCTGCGCTGACTGAACCGAAGTGCGCGCAACCTCTTATCTTTCTCAAACGATTTTACAGAAACTATTCTCTGAAAATATGTGATTTTTGCCTTACTTGTACCGTTATATGTCAGCTTCGCGCCCATCACCTCGCTAATGACCATTCTTATTGTGATGTACATATTTTAGTAAGACATTACGCAAAATTCAAAAAGTTTGCAACGACAATTAGGGGCCGCTATGATTTTGCGTTTGGTGCGTATTATACCATATGTTGCTGCGTATGAAATTTAGCTAACATGCTGAACTTTTGTTTAGACTTGGGAGGAGACCTCTATCTGCCTCCGATCTCGAGAAAATGGATCCCATGTAGCGCGCTCACTTCCGATCTCACGCCGCGAGAGTGAAATACTCGCATCATCTCTCATATCTCCTAAACCGCTCGAGACATCGAAACGAAAGTTTGGCGAATGATAGCACACAAATAGGAGAGACTTTTGCCAATTATTAAACACACGGAACTTTCTTATCTATGGCGATATATCACTACTTATACTTCTTTTTTTATTCATTTCACTCCAGTGACTGTAATTTTTTAAGAGTTATCGACAGCTAGCGAAACAAGAGCTTCCTAGTATGAAAATAAACATGAAATTTCTTCTTTTATGTTACTGCAAACCGATACTATGAGGTTTTTCGTAAGGTATTGAGCTCTGTAATTGTCAATTACTTGTCTAATGAGGCCCTACGTTTCGGAATTCTGTCTCAATAGCTGCTGTGAGATGAGTTTGGCAAATTACATTGTGACAAAGAAGGAACAATTAAACCAGTCACCAAGAGAAATGTGGCATATACTCGTAAATGGTGATGCTTCTTCGAATGAGAAAAGGTTAACAACTCACACAAAAACAGATTGGCAACTCTGTTGAAATTTTGGTGGAATCCCCGTAACCCATCGTATTTTTAACACTGAGCGATGGGAACGGAAACTTACCAAAGGATTTTATTCCTTCTCTTGATCTGAGCAGTATTAAAATAATGACGAGCGTTCCTTCAGGCGGAATGATAGGTACATGCCAGATACTGTTTACTCTCCTAGGGCTTGCCAAACTGACAATGCGTGATCGCGAATAAAATAGTTGTTATTGAGAACAATAAACAATTGATCTGTCGCACAACACAATGGTCAGAGCATTGTCAGCAGCGAAGGATAATGTGCGCGACAGGAATGCACAAGTTGGCCAAGTGTGCCTTGTGAGATGGAGTTCGAAAAACATTGTCATCAAAGTAGATCTGCCTTTGTCAGCAGTGCATTTCAACAAATTGATTATATCTAATGATAACACTCTTTTAGGATATTCCTACTTTCGTAATAATACCAAACATTTTCTTCATTTGTATAGCCTGTTGTTGTATAATTAGTTTATTAATGCTGATAATGTACATGCAACAATTGAAATGCTTTTTCTCATCATGGCGAACCAATTAAAACATTGTTATTTGGGACTACTTTTCGACTGTTTCCAGTTTGCAGTGGAAATATGTTGTTCACATGCATGTAGTACAGTGTGTCGTATTACATTATTACATCCATATCAGAGTAATCACAGTGAAACTTCTATACTTCAGAACTTGGACGCTTTTTACCACAAGAACAAAGGGATCACACCTGTGGAGATTATCCCTTTCTAAATTTTTGTAACAGATCGTACAGATACGCTAGCTTACTAGGCAGCGAGAATATAACCTTGCTTTACTTTCCTGCCTTGATTCTTAATCACATGATTTTATAAGATTTTTGCTTCCTTATTCACTACCCTCTGTCCCTTCTTCCGATCTGAAAACATCACGGAGTCATATGGTGCAAATTCCAGCGTCCAATGCCTCATCAGTTACTGAAGTATACATTTTTCTTGACAGAAGAAAAACAAAACAAAACTATGCAGATATAAATAACAGAAAAGTATAACGTGCTAACGAAGAAAGCTGGAGCGTTTAAAAGGCGAAAAACGAAACACTACACAAAGGCAATAAAATTCAGTACACTGTAAGGCAAAATTTATCGTTTGGCAATACTACCACTGCTGATAAGCGTCGTTCCGATGTGAGCATATGGCTGGGCTACTTTTCCGCTCCTCTCCTCAAATTTCCCACGATGCTAGCGAGGCAAGCGCGACGCGCGGCGCGAGAAACTGTGCCTCAACCACAACGCCGCGCGACCTGGCGCAGGCGCGTGTCGCGTCCCAGTCGCGTCGCGTCGCAATTTGCGCGGCCCCATTTGAACCTGCGATGTTACAAAAACGCGCGCTGCGCTGCATCACGCCACACGCGCTATACGCGTCTCAATTTGCGCCTAGCCTGAGGCACAGTTTCTCGCGCCGCGCGTCGCGCTTGCCTTGCTAGCACCGTGGGACATTTGAGGAGGGGACCGGAAAAGTTCCCCGGCCATATGCTCACATCGGAACGGCGCATATCAGCAGTGGTAGTATTGCCAATAAGATAAATTTTGCCTTACTGTGTACTGAATTTTATTGCCCTAGGGTAGTGTTTCGTTTTTCGCCATTTAAACGCTCCAGCTTTCTTCGTTAACGTTATACTTTTCTGTTATTTATATCTGATAGTTTTGTTTTGTTTTTCTTCTGTCAAGAAAAATGTATACTTCAGTAACTGATGAGCCATTGGCCGCTGGAATTGCACCATATGCCTCCGCGATGTTTTCAGATCGCAAGAAGGGACAGAGGGTAGTGAATAAGGAAGCAAGGAATATTATAAAATCATGTGATTAAGAATCAAGGCAGGAAAGTAAAGCAAGGTTATATTCTCGCTGCCTAGTCAGCTAGCGTATCTGTACGATCTGTTAAATAAAAAGGGATAATATCCACAGGTGTGATCCCTTTGTTCTTGTGGTAAAAAGCATCCGAGATCTGAAGTATAGAAGTTTCACTGTGATTACTCTGATATGGATGTAATAATGTAATACGACACACTGTACTACATGCATGTGAACAACATATTTCCACTGCAAACTGGAAACAGTCGAAAAGCAGTACCAAATAACAATGTTTTAATTGGTTCGCTGTGATGAGAAAAAGCATTTCAATTGTTGCATGGACATTATCAGCATTAAAAAACTAGTTATACAACAACAGGCTATACAAATGAAGAAAATGTTTGGTATTATTACGAAAGTAGGAATATCCTAAAAGAGTGTTATCATTAGATATAATTAATTTGTTGAAATGCACTGCTGACAAAGGCAGATTTACTTTCATGACAATGTTTTTCGAACTCCATCTCACAAGGCACACTTGGCTAACTTGTGCATTCCTGTCGCGCGCATTATCCTTCGCTGCTGACAATACACTGACCATTGTGTTGTGCGACAGATCAATTGTTTATTTTTCTCAATAACAACTATTTTATTCGCGATCACGCATTGTCAGTTTGGAAAGCCCTAGGTGAGTAAACAGTATCTGGCATGTGCCTATCATTCCGCCTGAAGGAACGCTCGTCATTATTTTAATACTGCTCAGATCAAGAGAAGGAATAAAATCCTTTGGTAAGTTTCCATTCCTGTCGCTCAGTGTTAAAAATACGATGGGTTACGGGGATTCCACCAAAATTCCAACAGAATTGCCAATCTGCTTTTGTGTGAGTTGTTAACCTTTTCTCATTCGAAGAAGCATCACCATTTACGAGTATATGCCACATTTCTCTTGGTGACTGGTTTAATTGTTCCTTCTTTGTCACAATGTAATTTGCCAAACTCATCTCACAGCAGCTATTGAGACAGAATTCCGAAACGTAGGGCCTCATTAAACAAGTAATTGACAATTACAGAGCTCAATAGCTTACGAAAAACCTCATAGTATCGGTTTGCAGTAACATAAAAGAAGAAATTTCATGTTTATTTTCATACTAGGAAGCTCTTGTTTCGCTAGCTGTTGATAACTCTTACAAAATTACAGTCACTGGAGTGAAATGAATAAAAAAAGAAGTATAAGTAGTGATATATCGCCATAGATAAGAAAGTTCCGTGTGTTTAATAATTGGCAAAAGTCTCTCCTATTTGTGTGCTATCATTCGCCAAACTTTCGTTTCGATGTCTCGAGCGGTTTAGGAGATATGAGAGATGTTGCGAGTATTTCACTCTCGCGGCGTGAGATCGGAAGTGAGCGCGCTACATGGCATCGATTTTCTCGAGATCGGAGGCAGATAGAGGTCTCCTCCCAAGTCTAAACAAAAGTTCAGCATGTTAGCTAAATTTCATACGCAGCAACATATGGTGTATTAAGCACCAAACGCAAAATCATAGCGACCCCTAATTTTCGTTGCAAACTTTTTGAGTTTTGCTTAGTGTCATACTAAAATGTGTACATCATAATAAGAATGGTCATTAGCGAGGTGATGGGCACTTCACCACGAAGCTGACATGTAACGCTACAAGTAAGGCAAAAATCACATATTTTCAGAGAATAGTTTCTGTAAAATCGTTTGAGAAAGATAAGAGGTTGCGCGCGCTTCGGTTCAGTCAGCGCAGAGCGTCGCCAGTCGGGGCGTGCGAACTACGTGTGCGCGTCGCAATATGCGCTGGACCTGCGCGACCCGTGTGGCACGTGCGTGTCGCGCTGTAGTGTCGTGTCACGTCACACGTGCTATACGCTTGTCAATTTGCGCCTAGCCTAATTAGGCTAGTCGCAGATAAAACCGAAGCGCCTGCGTCACAGGCGCGGTGCGAAGTAGCACGTGTTCGACATCACATCACTGTCCAGATGTTCGAGCATGACGGGCTGGTTCGATCGTCTTTATAAACTGCTTCCCATTACTCATTTCTGCTGTTTAGTGCGGTTAGTGTGCCATGACGAACCGTCTGGAACGTGTCGGTGACCTACCAGCTGTTGTATCTGGGCTGCAGTACCCCCGCAGTCTGTCACGCGTTTGCGGCAAGTGTCGCCTGTCGTCACTGCAGTGTTGCGAAGTCACTGACCACGCAGCCCATTTGCCGGCTGCGACGGAATCCGTAGTGGCTTGGTTTCGTCATGATCCTCTTCTGTTGGTTCCAAGACTCGTTTACAGCTTTATCGCTCTACAGTACTGACTAACATGTGTTAAATGTTCGAATCAGTTTCTGGCCTTCCCATTTTTAGCCTCTACCAGTTCCCCTATTTCACTCTTGGGGTGAAGTCATCGAACTGTCACACGGGGCAGCAAGAAATGTGTGAGTGAAATGTGTGACTGGCACGTTGCAGAGAAATTAGTGTAGTATAAACTGTTCTTGGCCCACTTGTCGCGCTCATCATTTTAGCAACTGGGTGTCGCAGAGGTACCGGAATAACACAGATGATGGCGTCTGCGACCAGAGATTACATTATAGCTAACGATGAAGCGTCACTCGCAGCATGTTTGTTTCCGACGAGCACCATTGGACATAAGAATAGTCGCACTGCAGATATCGAGCAAGTCATCGAATTTACTCTGTATATTCATACATAAATTCACTTTTACATATACTGTTTTTGACTGAGACACAATGCCATCGAAATGAATTAATAATAATCTCCATACCCAAGCTCCGAGAAAGGTGAGACGTCCCCTTAGAAAAATTATGAATGACTGTGCTAGTAAACTACATTATTTGATTTTCAAACAGCTGAGCAAAACTCAACGTACTCAAACTGTTTTCTCATTACTTATTCTGATCATCACTAAATTGACACACAATATTTTTAGCGCAACGCAATCTGACTTTCAATAATCCCTACAAAAGAATGGCCCTGACTAACAATAACCTATAGCATACCTTTCATGAATTACTTAGCACACAAAAATCTTCGTTATTCGAACTACTGCAATACAGCGAGCGCCAATACTGCCTGCTAAATAAAAGATTCTAACTACTGAAGGCACTAACTACTGATCGGCATAGTTATGCAAATGAAAGATTTTGATAGGGCACAAACAACGTATTTACCTTAATAATGTTCAAAAGTTATATATATATATATAAATTCCTGACATCCATCTTCATAAATTTCCTTTTTCTGGCGGACACACGTCCAAATCGTCCGCTTGTAGGAACCTCTCAAAACTCTGGCATCTCTCTCCACATCCACCACTGCTGGTGGCTCACCTCCAACTGCACGACGCTACACGCTGCTCACATCCAACTGCCCAACACTACAATAGCGGATATTCCAACCAGCCACAGACTGCACACAGCACAGTCAGCGATTTTCATACAGAGCAATACGTGGCGTTACCAACATAAAAACCTAAACAGCCTACTCACAAAGGCTTTCGGGGTCCTTCGTTTGTTGTAACGATCTGAAGCTGGGATAATGTCCCAGATTAAATATATGGAAGCTTAATATACTTATAGATGTCTTTAGTATGTAGCGTACCGCATGTCGTGATGGAAACACACTGCGAGTATCGTTCCATTGTTGTAGCCAACGCAATCTCTGGTCACAGTGCACACTACTAAAGTTGTGTGATTCGGTATGACAACGCTTATCTCACAAGACTTTCTCCAAACTTGAATTCGTTTTGACGTCCCACGGAATATCGATAATCGATGCGGCAAACGCTATATTCATTGTGGCCCTTCTAGATATTTTGTATTATTACATGCAGTGTGCCGATCGGCGCAATGAAAATTTATCACAAACATGTCACCTATACATTAAACGTTCGTTAATATCCAATCAACGATATAAGCCTTCAAGAGACACTATCAAACCACGACAGGAGGTCACAATCACATGACCAAGGGCTATAGTAATGGATAAAAGTTGATAAATCTAGGTTCGCATTCTGCTACATGTTAATTTTTTTATCTTAGCGTTGCTAACACATTCTGGACCTTTCTTATGAATGTTATACAAGTACGTTCTGCTGTATTGGATGTTATCTGCATTTACGACTTGTAACACTAACGTATTTCACTCTGACGTGAAACACGCTAATGTTACCCTCTGAGAGGATTTCGAAAATTTACTGCGCGAGTGTCTAATGGACAAAGGTATCGGACTATAATTTTGAATTTGGTGAAATTAACAGAAAAATCAAACAGAGTTAATGAAAGTGGTAAAATCATAAATTAATGAAGAAGAAAATAATGAACGGTCATCCAATTAGGCGCATTAATTTCGAAATATATGTTTAAGAAAATTGAATATTAGATACTGAAGTTACTTTCTTTGAGATTTTCCTTTGAAGAGCAAACAGGATACAAACTGACACAGTGCACTCTGAACTGTGTGTACCAGCAGTTACCAATAACGCACACAACAGTAAATTATAGGACGTAATTTTGCAGCAAGTTCATAATAATGACAGCTACACTCATGAGCATTACTTAATAAAATACTGAAATGTTACTGCTTGTAGTGCAGAACTAAATTTGGACATGAAGAGCTTTTATCTTGACTTACTTAAAAAAAGCACACAAAGATGAATAATATAACAAATGCACTGTTAAACTCCTCTACGTATATTAGTTTTCCTTAGCAACAGTAATAGTTCAATTTTTTCCTAATGGGTGGAGAATATGATGGGAGCCCATAAACTAGTATAGTTTCACTAGTCGACGCTCTTTGATTATTACAGTAGAAAAGACTAATTCAAAAAGCTGATCATTCACTTCACTTGGAGTAGTTCATAATTTACTCTGCAAGACAATAAAATACAACACTGGGCTTAATTAACTTTAAAAAAAGGAACCATTCACGATAGACATCAAAATCACATTGATTTGAAAATGAGCGTAACTTATTTGCCTTGTTATCACCTGTAAAGCAGGTATTCTAGACAATAATATTTATACAATGTTGCACTGTAATCCCACAAAACTATATTTTGTAATAAACTGAGAATACTTATCAAAAACTTATCCAACTTCGCTTTTGTGGTTTTAGCTTTAACTTTTACTAAGCCTTTTACATTACACAAAAAATTATTTTTAAACATTTGAATGCAAGAATAGTTCATTTGAATCAGAATACTCGGTTTTAGTAGCACTTAGGTGAGGACCCTGCATAGGTTCGTGATCAGGAAAGAAAATATGGTTCCGGAAACGAAGATATGTTTTTGTGATTGGTACTGAAACAATACACAAATTAACTGGTCCACGCTCATATACATTACTGAATGTATGAAGTTAGAGAAGCAGTGGCGAAGATTGGTGGCAAGTGACATGGCAGCTTACTGTACTCGCGGCTCGTGATGTTTGAATGCTCTATAAAATCTCTACTTGTCGTCGGATTTTCAACATATTAGAGCTATTCCTTTATGCCGAGAATACCAAATAACAGCCAGATCCAAATCCGAGGCAAATCCTTTATAAAGCAGTTTCCAGTTGCCTCTCTTAGCATCGCCGAAGTGTACCGTGCTACAGCTAGCCACATACTGCGTGTCGTTCACACAAAGGAGCCGCCCAGTTCAACCACCAAACCCACATTTTATATCGCGCCATTTCACTTCCGCTGCAGGGGGACTTCCCTACAGCTTTTACATGTTACAAATACAAGTGCCCTCAGCATGAACCAGCTTTAAACAAACCTTTTCTTTCTATGCACATTCTCATACTATAATAATTTATTATTTTAACACATTCTTTTTCTTTTGTCATACATACATTACAAAACTCTAATTTCTTGCCATAGATCAAGGAGTTTAACTAACACAGAATACAAATTTCATAATTGCAAGTACACAGTTACATAATATAAACCTACTTCTAATCGATACAAGTGTTACAGACTTTTTAAGTAATGGAGGATGAGATAATATTTGGCAATTTCCCAGTATTTGGTTAGGCACGAACCTAAGAGGACACCTTTAATTGCGGCGACTGACTCAAGCAGCAATAAAATTCATAATCTCCCTTTCCAGAAATATTTGGCTCCTTATTTCCGAATAAGTGGCGATTTTCGAGTGTGTAGTTAGGCAGGAACCTAAGAGAACAGCTTATTTTTCTGAGATTGAAACGAAGAGTAATAGCATTCATATTCTTCCTTGTCAAAAAGTCGACAGCAGCTCCTACGGTTTTCGATGTTGTATACGACATCAAAACATTTGCAGAGAGTCTTTTGAGATGAGTGTTACACGATTCGATAACTTTCTTCGATAGTCACTTGTTTTCCTGAGAAAGACAACAATTGTTACTGAAGAAAACCGGTATTTCACAGAGAATTAACGCTGAAAGTGCTTCTAAAATTTGTTAACCATTTAGTCATGATAGATTTTGCGATTAAAGTAGTATGGCAAGTTGAGTATCATATCCAAGCGCTCATATCTCGTAGGACGTCAGGGTCCACGTCAACGTTTGTTTATATTTATCATAATCTTCAAGCTAATATCTATAGGTTAAAGAGTAAAAATAGGTGACAAGACTTGAAAGGAAAGAGACCGATCTTGTCTCGGAACTGAACTACTTATCTCGATTGCCGACAATCATAATAATTTGTGTCTTTTGGCTCAAATGGTTCAAATGGCTCTGAGTACTATGGGACTCAACTGCTGAGGTCATTAGTCCCCTAGAACTTAGAACTAGTTAAACCTAACTAACCTAAGGACATCACAAACATCCATGCCCGGGCAGGATTCGAACCTGCGACCGTAGCGGTCTTGCGGTTCCAGACTGCAGCGCCTTTAACCGCACGGCCACTTCGGCCGGCTGTCTTTTGGCACTTTGCACTCTCGTACAACTAAAAGATATTATTGTTTTAACTGGCATTCGTGTCCTACTGCGTCTAAGCTACAAGAACAAAATCAAATAGATGGAAAATCATTTATTACGGACGCTGCAACATTAGTGAAAGCAAGTGTTTACTTCCAGAAATCCGGAGTAGTACTTCACAAACGTTCCTTACAGATGACGTTAAGAAGGGGCAGTAAATTCATCGGTTTTCCTCAATTGTCAGTGTCTCCATTTCTCAAAGAGCAACCGGCTGTAAGAGACAAAGATATCTCACGGGATCTGTTTCGTCTCCCGCTCGAAAAGTTTTGAAGCATCCACTGCAGGTCAATGTAGAGCAGTTGGTAAAGTTTTACAATAACCGTCCTCTCTCTCGTGGCTCAATATATCACGACAGGAGCCCACTGACAGTTTTCAGTTTTCGCGCCACCTGTTGATGCATCAGACATTGAGAGGCGGTCGTGAAAAATGAGCTGTGCTCGCGGCGGAAACCGCAAGGGACACATCGAAGAGGGCCCGGAGTTTAACCCTTGTGTGAGGCGACCCGGATTTGTAATAGTCCTGCATATGTGCCATCAATGGCCAGAATAAAATCGATCCATGCCGCACAGGACTGCCGCTGGCTCAAACAGTGATGGGTTTTTGCGGTTTTGGTCATTGTTGCGCAGTAACGTAAGTCAAGTATCTACCTGATTTGTGGAAAATTTTATATTTTTCTTTTATCTATGTTTTCAGAATAGTCGTATATGTTCTGCTCATATGGATAAAGTTGCATTCTGTCACGTTATAAAAATTCTTTGTTTTGAAATGTTTATCCCCAAAGAAAAACAATCCGAAACTGGTGAATTTTTTAAGCAGTCCGGTCCTTCACTTCAAGATTTTAGAAATGAATGAATAAATGAATGAATTCAAAAGTTCTGCAATTTTCTTGAAATTGTTTCACGTACAGGATCTTCCAAACATAAAGTCAAAGATGGAAATATCGAGGAAGAATGGCACTAGACGACCAACCGTTAAAGGTATATGATAGTATGATTTAGCTAACTGTTTCGGTATATTAGCCCAAAGAGTTAGGTGCATTTTACATGAAGAGCTATGTAGAAGAAATTTTTGAGCAGGGTGGCTGTCGTCTTTCTTATTTGCACACGAGAACCAGAAGGTAAAATAAGCTTTTAGACAATGTGTCGATTGACTAAACATAAGTTCAACTAATTTTATCAGGCTAGTTGTTCCTGCCCCCATGAACCATGGACCTTGCCGTTGGTGGGGAGGCTTGCGTGCCTCACCGATACAGATAGCCGTACCGTAGGTGCAACCACAACGGAGGGGTGTCTGTTGAGAGGTCAGACAAACGTGTGGTTCCTGAAGAGAGGCAGCAGCCTTTTCAGTAGTTGCAGTGGCAACAGTCTGGATGATTGACTGACCTGGCCTTGTAACACTAACCAAAACGGCCTTGCTGTGCTGGTACTGCGAACGGCTGAAAGCAAGGGGAAACTACAGACGTAATTTTTCTCGAGGGCATGCAGCTTTACTGTATGGTTAAATGATGATGGCGTCCTCTTGGGTAAAATATACCGGAGGTAAAATAGTCCCCCATTCGGATCTCCGGGCGGGGACTACTCAAGAGGACGTCGTTATCAGGAGAAAGAAAACTGGCGTTCTATGGATCGGAGCGTGGAATGTCAGATTAATTATTCGGGCAGGTAGGTTAGAAAATTTAAAAAGGGAAATGCATAGGTTAAAGTTAGATATAGTGGGAATTAGTGAAGTTTGGTGGCAGGAGGAACAAGACTTTTGATCAGGTGAATACAGGGTTATAAATACAATATCAAACAGGGGTAATGCAGGAGTAGGTTTAATAATCAATAAAAAAATAGGAGTGCGGGTAAGCTACTACAAACAGCATGGTGAACGTATTATTGTGGCCAAGATAGACACGAATCCCACACCCACTACAGTAGTACAAGTTTATATGCCAACTATCTCTGCAGATGACGAAGAAATTGAAGAAATGTATGATGAGATAAAAGAAATTATTCAGGTAGTGAAGGGAGACGAAAATTTAATAGTCATGGGTGACTGGAATTCGAAAGTAGGAAAAGGGAGAAAAGGAAACATAGTGGGTGAATATGGATTGGGGTAAGAAATGAAAGAGGAAGCCGTCTGGTAGAATTTTGCACAGAGCACAACTTAATCATAGCTAACACTTGGTTCAAGAATCATAAAAGAAGGTTGTATACATGGAAGAATCCTGGAGATACTAAAAGGTATCAGATAGATTATATAATGGTAAGACAGAGATTTAGGAACTAGGTTTTAAATTGTAAGACATTTCCAGGGGCAGATGTGGACTCTGACCACAATCTATTGGTTATGAACTGTAGATTAAAACTGAAGAAATTGCAAAAAGGTGTGAATTTAACGGAGATGGGACCTGGATAAACTGACTAAACCAGAGGTTGTACAGAGTTTCAGGGAGAACATAAGGGAACAATTGACAGGAATGGGGGAAAGAAATACAGTAGCAGAAGAATGGGTAGCTCTGAGGGATGAAGTAGTGAAGGCAGCAGAGGATCAAGTAGGTAAAAAGACGAGGGCTAGTAGAAATCCTTGGGTAACATAACAAATAATGAATTTAATTGATGAAAGGAGAATATATAAAAATGCAGTAAATGAAGCAGGCAAAAAGGAATACAAATGTCTCAAAAATGAGATCGACAGGAAGTGCAAAATGGCTAAGCAGGCATGGCTAGAGGACAAATGTAAGGATGTAGAGGCTTATCTCACTAGGGGTAAGACAGATACTGCCTACAGGAAAATTAAAGATACCTTCGGAGAAAAGACAGCCACTTGTATGAATATCAAGAGCTCAGATGGAAACCCAGTTCTAAGCAAAGAAGGGAAAGCAGAAAGGTGGAAGGAGCATATAGAGGGTCTATATAAGGGCTATGTACTAGAGGACAATATTGTGGAAATGGAAGAGTATGTAGATGAAGATGAAATTGGAGATACGATACTGCGTGAAGAGTTTGACAGAGCACTGAAAGACCTCAGTCAAAACAAGGCCCATGGAGTAGACAACATTCCATTAGAACTACTGACGGCCTTGGGAGAGCCAGTCCTGACAATACTCTACCACGTGGTGAGCAAGTAGTATGAGACAGGCGAAATACCCTCAGACTTCAAGAAGAATATAATAATTCCAATCCCAAAGAAAGCAGGTGTTGACAGATGTGAAAATTACCGAACTATCAGTTTAATAAGTCACAGCTGCAAAATATTAACACGAATTCTTTACAGACGATTGGAAAAACTGGTAGAAGCCGACCTCGTGGAAGATCAGTTTGGATTCTGTAGAAATGTTGGAACACGTGAGCCAATACCGACCTTACGACTTATCTTAGAAGAAAGAGTAAGGAAAGGCAAACCTACGTTTCTAGCATTTGTAGACTTAGAGAAAGCTTTTGTCAATGTTGACTGGAATACTCTCTTTCAAATTCTGAAGGTGGCAGGGGTAAAATACAGGGAGCGAAAGGCTATTTACAATTTGTACAGAAAGCAGATGGCAGTTATAACAGTCGAGGGACATGAAAGGGAAGCAGCGGTTGGGAAGGGAGTGAGACAGGGTTGTAGCCTCTCCCCGATGTTATTCAATCTGTATATTGAGCAAGCTGTAAAGGAAACAAAAGAAAAATTTGGAGTAGGTAGTAAAAGAAATAAAAACTTTGAGGTTCGCCGATGACACTGTAATTCTGTCAGAGACAGCAAAGGACTTGGAAGAGCAGTTGAACGGAATTGACAGTGTCTTGAAAGGAGGATAATGAATAATGGAATGTAGTCGAATTAAGTCGGGTGATGCTGAGGGAATTAGATTAGGAAATAAGACACTTAAAGTAGTAAAGGAGTTTCGCTATTTGGGGAGCAAAATAACTGATGATGGTCGAAGTAGAGAGGATATAAAATATAGACTGACAATGGCAAGGAAAGCGTTTCTGAAGAAAAGAAATTTGTTAACATCGAGTATAGATTTAAGTGTCAGGAAGTTGTTTCTGAAAGTATTTGTATGGAGTGTAGCCAAGTATGGAAGTGAAACATGGACGATAAATAGTTTAGACAAGAAGAGAATTGAAGCTTTCGAAATGTGGTGCTACAGAAGAATGTTGAAGATTAGGTGGGTAGATCACGTAACGAATGAGGAGGTATTCAATAGAATTGGGGAGAAGAGACGTTTGTGGCACAACTTGACAAGAAGAACGGACCGGTTGCCAGGACATGTTTTGAGGCATTAGAGGATCACAAATTTTGCATTGGAGGGCAGCGTGGAGGATAAAAATCGTACAGGGAGACCAAGAGACGAATACACTAAGCAGATTCAGAAGGATGTAGGTTCCAGTAAGTACTGGGAGATGAAGAAGCTTGCACAGGATAGAGTAGCATGGAGAGATGCATCAAACCAGTCTCAGGACTGAAGACCGCAACAACAACAACAAGCTACACTGCAGCCAAGTACAGTCAGAAAGACTTTTCAAAGGTGAAATTTGTATTAATGTTCACATCACACGTGTCTTTTTCGGAAAAGCTTTCTTTCTGTTCCCAGTCTCCAGCCTCCTCTTTACTTCTGACAGTAATTACATTAGTTATGTAATGTAAAAGTAGAAATCGGAATTTGGTTGCAATAATTACACAATATTTTATTCAAAATAATCTCCATTGCTATTTATACACTTCCCCCGCAGCCTCTCCGGCAGGCTATTAATGCCACGCCAAGAAAACTGTTCCTCTTTTGAAAGAAACCAGCCAGCGAGCCATTTTAGTAAATTTTCATACAAATTGAAGTGTTATTCAGTGAGAGGGTGCCCCAGTGATGCAAACAGATGATAATCTGACGGAGCCAAGTCTAGAGAATAAGCCGCATGTCCTAGTAGTTCCCAACTGAACTCCCCGATCGTTTCCCTGACCCGTTTGGCTGTGTTTGGTGGAGCTTTATAATAGAGTCATATGACATTGTATCGTCTTTTTTCATATTCCGGTCGTTCTTCACGTAACACGTGACTTAAATCGATCTTTTACTGTTGGTGGCGATCAGTGTTAACGTTTTCACCAGGTTATAGCAGCTCATAATAGATGACACCCTTCTGATTCCAACAAACACAGAGCATTGTCTTCTTTCCAAAGCGATTTGGTCTGCAGTGGATGTTGATGTTTTGCCTGGATTTACCCACGATTTACGAAGCTTAGTATTCTCAAAATATATCCATTTTCATCACCTGTCACTATTCGATAGAGAAATGTCTTTCCTTTGTATCTGGTGCGCAGCATTTCACCAGTGGTCTTTCGACTTGCTTGCTGCCTTCATTCAGTTCATGCGGAACCCCTTTCCCACTTTTTGCACCTTTCACATAGCTTTCAACCGTCAAGAAGCGGCTTTCTGCGTCACATTCAATTGTTCTGCGAGTTCCTGCTGAGTTTGAGTGTCATCTTCATTCTATGAGATTTTGCTGCAGTTTTCTTCAAAGTCAACAGAAAACCTATGCTATCTGAAAATCGTAGTTCGTAGGTACAAAACTCGACTTGTTTACGCATTTGAAACATATATCGATGTATGGAACTTGGGTTATTGTGTGTTGACATTCGTCTTCAGCCGCTATAGGAATCAGATGACGCTGCAGACGCGGTTTCACGGGCTCTATACTGATGACTAGCACTATCTGTAGGGATATTCCGGTTTCATACTTCTACACCTGGTAATAAAGCAGTTCTACTATTTACAGTATTTCATTTCCTTATCTAATTCACCTTCTTTAATTCAATTATATTCCCCAGTAACAGGAAGAATACCCGGATTTATATTTAACGTGCCAGCGGCGACGTGGTCGTAACAGACAGATGTCTAGAAGGGAAATACAAAGTAACGAAACAGACATTTGTCTTCCACGAGTAAAAGGAAACGTGACAAATCCAAACCCAGCTGCCAGAACTGGAATTCGATCCCCGCGCCTCTAGAATGTGAGATTAGTGCCTCAACTACTGCACCATCTCTCTCTCACTTTATGAACAGTGATTAGCCCTACTGAAGCACTGATCAAAGTACTGGGAACTTTGTACTTGACTGCGATGACGATTTAGAAATAATAACTATTAAAATCCTGAACTGCCCACCATCCTCAAAAATTAACATTTTTCTTTTTTTCTTATTTTCGGAAGCTTGTACATGTCCCATCACACAATGCAGAAAACGTAGTATTCTGTAATCACAATATTATGAGTCATAATCAGAATAAATCAACTCACACAATTATTTGAGTATATGAATTTGTGAGAATATGAAATAGAACGATCACATAGGCTCAACAGTAGGTAAAGTAGGTGGCAGACTGATCCGCACTAGAGAAGGTATAGTCAGTGTACAGACGACAATGCTTACTCGTGCAACTTACCCAAGGATATTAAGTATATGAGATAAATACCAAACACCATACTAACAGGGTATATGGAACATATGCGAATAAGGGAAGCACAGCGGTCGCAAGTTTCACTGACCTGCTGAAGATCGACATGGAGATACTGAAAAACTTAAGTGGCAGACATTTGAAGATAGCTGTCAGTTATCCCATTGAAGCCCACTTACGAGGGTAATCCCAAAAGTAAGGTCTCCTATTTTTTATAAGTACATAGACCTGTTTATTTCTACAATGGTTTCCATCAGTTTACAGCTTGAACATTTAGCTATTTTTCGACATAATCACCATTTCTGTCGATGCATTTTTGTAGACGTTGTGGCAGTTTCTGTATGCCCATGTCATACTAGCTCGCCGCCATGCTGGTCAGAAAGTTATGAAACTCTTCTTTCACCTCGTTCATCAATGTTCAATTTCTGTGTTCTCAAATATTGTTATTCCTGAACTAAGATTTTAAGAAAATTCATTCAAGTTTCATCGGTCTCTAACTGAACCTCTAAGTGTTTTTTTTTTTTAATTATTCTTTGTGGAGGTTCTGTTAAAAGATACTGAACGGGCTTCCATGTTATTGTTTATTTTTGGTAAGTAAACTGACATTCAAAACATTTTTTTATTTAAATTGTGTCCAGCACCATTTCAGTCTAGTATCTAGCTACCTACCGTTTGGTTCAGATTGCAGTGGCTTACAAGCTTAAACTTTTTACATCGCAAAGGCACCGCAGACCTTAATATTAGCCAGGCACGCAGTTCACAGTTAGGGATGTAGATGTAGATGTAGAATACCATGACGTCATCAATTGCAAATTCCCCCAGCACTGCAGTCACCTCTACCGGTAAGTTCACTATCTCACTGTGTGTTCTCTTTAAATCTTGGTTACTAAGGGAGCAATCACTCTTCTTAAGGCTCACTGAGGTATCCATGGCTCATCATTAATCACAAGCCTACTGGATGGCATCCGAGAAGTCGTCTACTCTTCTTTTCCTTTCAAGGCGGCAAACAGTCACTAAATTGGTTGAGATTCATTCGTTGCAAATTCTAACCGAGAAAAACAGCAGAATAAAGATAAAGACTTAAGAGAAATTAGCATCAACTCGCCCACAAGCAATCGGTTTCCAATACTACAACCATTCATAATTGTCCGAAACTGTAAAGAGAGGACACAAGGGAGGAAAAATTGCGGCCGCAGATGCTTAATGTGGAATTCCACTGCGTATTATGTATACATATATATCTGGCGCTCGACAAAATTCCGCAATCCATGGCGGTGTATTCTATACAGAAAATTAATAACGGTGAATAACGACCGGGATTCATAATCGCTTCTGTGCAGATATTTATTTCCCTGCATTATTTGTGAAGCACGCTTAATAACCGGAGAGAAATTGTAGTATTTGTTTCATAGTCGGATGTTTCAGAGTATCTTTCAGATAAATTAGGTCCCAAACCAGGCCACCCTCTTAGGCGTCTACCTCAGCTGCGTACGCCCCGCTGCGACGTTTTACTCTCATTCCTTGTGAAGCGTTACAATAAATTATTTCGGTGCCAGATGTAATATTATGATCTCTGTGGGAAAAAAATGATCACACGCACGGCACAGCGGACACACCAGGAACCGCGTTGTTGGCCGTCGAATGGCGCTAGCTGCGCAGCATTTGTGCACCGCCGCCGTCAGTGTCAGCCAGTTTGCCGTGGCATACGGAGCACCATCGCAGTCTTTAACACTGGTAGCATGCCGCGACAGCGTGGACGTGAACCGTATGTGCAGTTGACGGACTTTGAGCGAGGGCGTATAGTGGGCATGCGGGAGGCCGGGTGGACGTACCGCCGAATTGCTCAACACGTGGGACGTGAGGTCTCCACAGTACATCGATGTTGTCGCCAGTGGTCGGCGGAAGGTGCACGTGCCCGTCGACCTGGGACCGGACCGCAGCGACGCACGGATGCACGCCAAGACCGTAGGATCCTACGCAGTGCCGTAGGGGACCGCACCGCCACTTCCCAGCAAATTAGGGACACTGTTGCTCCTGGGGTATCGGCGAGGACCATTCGCAACCGTCTCCATGAAGCTGGGCTACGGTCCCGCACACCGTTAGGCCGTCTTCCGCTCACGCCCCAACATCGTGCAGCCCGCCTCCAGTGATGTCGCGACAGGCGTGAATGGAGGGACGAATGGAGACGTGTCGTATTCAGCGATGAGAGTCGCTTCTGCCTTGGTGCCAATGATGGTCGTATGCGTGTTTGGCGCCGTGCAGGTGAGCGCCACAATCGGGACTGCATACGACCGAGGCACACAGGGCCAACACCCGGCATCATGCTGTGGGGAGCGATCTCCTACACTGGCCGTACACCACTGGTGATCGTCGAGGGGACACTGAATAGTGCACGGTACATCCAAACCGTCATCGAACCCATCGTTCTACCATTCCTAGACCGGCAAGGGAACTTGCTGTTCCAACAGGACAATGCACGTCCGCATGTATCCCGTGCCACCCAACGTGCTCTAGAAGGTGTAAGTCAACTACCCTGGCCAGCAAGATCTCCGGATCTGTCCCCCATTGAGCATGTTTGGGACTGGATGAAGCGTCGTCTCATGCGGTCTGCTCGTCCAGCACGAACGCTGGTCCAAGTGAGGCGCCAGGTGGAAATGGCATGGCAAGCCGTTCCACAGGACTACATCCAGCATCTCTACGATCGTCTCCAGGGGAGAATAGCAGCCTGCATTGCTGCGAAAGGTGGATATACACTGTACTAGTGCCGACATTGTGCATGCTCTGTTGCCTGTGTCTATGTGCCTGTGGTTCTGTCAGTGTGATCATGTGATGTATCTGACCCCAGGAATGTGTCAATAAAGTTTCCCCTTCCTGGGACGATGAATTCACGGTGTTCTTATTTCAATTTCCAGGAGTGTATTATCGCTGAGCAAATACACCAGTTTCGCCTTATACGACCGAAATAAAAACGTGAACTGCTGTACTTCCCAAAGACCTAGGCCACGAACTGATTAAGGTAGTGTACTCAAATTCGCGTTCAAATCCATGTCGGGACATCAAAATTAGGAATATCATGATGTCTTTAAATGACCTGAGGCGATTGCCGAGATGCATCCTTGAAGAGGTCACTTTGCTACACGAATTTCTACATTTATAATACGTCTATAATTTTACTGATATTTTTCAAGTGAATTACGCCAAAAGTGCAGAGCACGAGTAATTTCGAGAATTAGTGCACTCAAGCGCCATAGTACGGCTTGGTGCGCGGCGGTAGAAGGCAGTATATTACGTCCCGATAAATCTAAAGAAAAGCTGGTCCTGTTGTTGTTTAGCGATGCTGCCCCATATATGATGAAGGCCGGGAACGAAATTAAAACATTTTATCCTCACCTAAGGAATGTTACATGTTTATCCCATGCGCTGCTTGATGTAGCTGAAACATCACTTCTAAAATATGGCAATGTGAATAAACTGATATCCTCACAAGCAAAGTAAATAGACGCACAAAATACTAGGTTTAATAATTGTGGTAGCATTAATTATGTCGTAAGCTGACTTCTTTATTTATTTAAGGTATTCTTAAAAGTTTCTGTCAGTGTTGTCGCATTTAGAAATACACTGGCAGATTTAGTTTCGCCGCCAAAACCCATCTAACCAGATGGCGTAATTGAATAAATCCCGGCATATTTTCTATGATAATTAAATGAAGTTAAGGAATGTCGTAGCGAAGAAAACGCATTGTCATGCACACTTGTATAGAGAGGCGATACTAATTTACGAATATCCCCATAATTTTAACGTAAAGTAAGCTAGTGTACTGTAAAATATGAATACTGAGTTCGCGCTAGGAAAGAAATTCTTACGATCGATTACTTTTACTTGAAAATGATGCCTACCGCTCAGAGGTAAGATAGCACTTGGCATCACGTGACAAATGGTGGTCCTGTTATACGGCTAGTAATAATGTGATTCAGAGCCTCTTGAGCTTTTGATACAGTTGTCAGTTCTATTCCTGAAGATGTCTCCCGCAGATGGAGCGAAACGTCAGTAAATACTGTTATACATGCAGCCCCGAAGTTTTAGCAGAAGTAAATACCGGGCAATGCCTTCATTGCATTGTTAAGTACTAATAAAATTCACAGTTTAGTACACCTTCTTCCTGTTTCGATGCTTAATCTGTGTTCAGTTTTTGACGGGCTATCCACTAAATCGAAGAGGGGTGCGATGGGGAGTTTCCCTTATAATAAATTATGGATTCTGTTGACGTTCCAGGCGTGTCGATGTTGTGACGGCCCGAAATGAATATAGAGGGGCACGTAGGAAAAGTGTCTCACTACCTTACGTGCAGGATTAGGTAGAGATACAATACTACATTTTTTGTCGTATTTTGTTGATTTTGGTTATGTATATATCTTGTAGTGAGTTGTAAATATATTACAGAAGTTAACCAAGGTGAAAGATGTACCACGGTTTAATAAGTGGAGGTGATCTGGAGTAGGCGCCTAGACGCCAGAGAGATGAATGAATAAAATGAAATAAATAGTTCAGAGAAGCTACCCCTCTTCGAGAGCTACACAACAGCCGTATTTTCACTGTCACCCAATGTTAATAAAGGAGAATAATGCTGTTATTTTGCTTCTC
The DNA here is from genome assembly GCF_023864345.2 of Schistocerca serialis cubense. Lineage (NCBI taxonomy): Eukaryota > Metazoa > Arthropoda > Insecta > Orthoptera > Acrididae > Schistocerca > Schistocerca serialis. The sequence continues at coordinate 707,000,574 of NC_064638.1, forward strand.
CATAGTTATTACACAAGAAGGGATAATCATAGTTCAGATGTTTTTCAGTCCGCTTAGAGTTATCAATTGAAGACACGAAGTCTGTATCTATGTGATCAAGACGGACTTGTGAAAATAAAAGCGCTTAGTTGCCACTAAGGCCTCCCTTCGACGATCGATAATATTGCACAATAATATTGTCAACAATATTGTGCAATAATCCTGCGGTTCGAAATGAGGAACGATCAATACCCCGCCATTGTGATTGTTTCTATACTTTGTTGCATGATAGGAAAAAGTGGATGAAAAAATTCGTTGTAGGTGCGTCAAAGTTCACTCGCGAAAATTGACCGAAGTGAAGTTGAGCAAAAAGGAGATCATCACAACTTTTTGTGTGCTTATGGGTCAATACATACATTACTGGATACATTTGAAACATTACTGGTAACGTTTCTCCCCCCCTCAAACACAGGCATTTGATTTTGATTCCACGTAAACAGATATTACAATTGATGACTTGCGTATGTGTGGAAGGAGGCGCAATATCGGTGAGCAGATACAAAATATTGCTATGTTTCAGCGTAAGCGTGTAGATAACCGCGAGATTTATATTTTACGATATTTCGATTGCTGTAAAACCATAAAAAACCACTTCAGGACAGTGTATTATTGTTAGTTAAATCACTAAATTAACGACTACAAACGAAAGAAACAATAAATTAGACACTTAAGATGACAGTATATACGTAATAGAGATCGATCAAATTATCAAAAAATAAAAAGGTGAAATTAATCTGTTCATAAGGGAAATACGTTAGAAGTTACAAAAGTAACTTATACTGCAAGACCTCATAGGTAAAGAGTTATCTCTGAACGGAGCATAGTCTCGTTCAATTATCAAAGAGATCATTTAAAAGAAAAAGGGGGGGGCTGTCGCGATGTGGAAAAGTAACGCTGAACAATACGTGCGGCAAGAGAAAATTCATTAATTACTTATAATTCCATCTGCTACTGATTTGACGACGTTGGTAGTAGTATATTACGAATAGGGTTGGAATAAAAAGATATTATTCTATTATTATAAAACAACAAAGATTTGATCAGCCTGGTCGGAAAGTTTAAGTAAATCGCACATTATTGACTCCAGGTCAGACCACAATGCATAACAGCACACTTATAGTGTCGCTTTCTTCCAATACTCAATGGTAGTAATTTATCTGGTTTTGCAGAGTTGTGATAAACGGTGGCAACTTGTCATACCTATAGGTTGCTAAATCTTATCTGCAGTCTTCATCACTTTGCTTATGTTCAAATAGTTAATTAGCACCAGCCCAACACGGCGGAGAGTCACGATGTCCATTGATCGAACGCACTTGATTTTATTGCGGGATGCAGGAGGGAAATGAGAGTGGTTAGCCGGTACGCCCTCGTGTTGCTCCAGACATAACGCTCCTGCACTGACGGAGACTCCACTCCGTGAAACAAGTGGAAAAACTTTCCACCATACCTGCCGCCGAGCTTAGTTCCGGTACATCTGTAAAACTTTGCTCGGAGTGAAGCACGCAGTAAATTTTCCACAATCTCTCTGTCCCTGCAGCAGTTCGTGGCAGACAAAATTCAGTCACGAAGTTGTAATTTACTGTGAAACGACTAGTACTTGTTACGTGTGCATTTGAGAGAATTTATGTCTTACGGAGGAATGCTCCCTGCGTATAAAAGGCCAGGGACATGAAAGTATCTTAAAATCTCTACCTAATTTTTTTCCAGACTTCATGGAGTGAAAAATCTGTTACCTCAGCCACAGACTAAAACGATACTTCTGTTACAACAACGCTTTGTCGTTGACAAATCTCCACGCTGTTTAAGGAGTAAAAAATATGAGAATAATTCGTAATATTTCAGAGTATCGGAAGGCACGATATTCCAGGTGGTGAACTTCAGAGAAACGTGTTCTGTTAATCCTTATTGTAGGTTACCAAGTCACCATGAAACTTCCTGTTAACAACATATAAGCATATAATGTTTTATACTGTGAAGATGACCATTTCTAATCAAAGAGATAACAGTTGGTCATTAGTTGTTTATTATATAGGTCAATGTACATTTTTAAATTTGTTTATCCGGTAGCCTGATGAGAGTATTACCGCAATTTCCATTGTTGTCAACCATCTTTTTCCCTACAAAATTAGGAGCTCTTCATAATTCACACATAAGAGTTTTGTGGAGGTTACACGTTTGTATTACGTCATCCTTCAAATGGCAAGCCTCCAAGCCCGATTTTGATCGTTTATGGGTTCCTTCACATACTCAAAGCGAATTCCATGGTGTTTACTTCAACAAAGCGACATTGTAGTCGTTTGCAACTCATCGTCCGGCTACAGCTGAGCTTTACACGTTTTGTCGTATGCAGAGAGTACGCGCTGTTCTTTTTTTTAAGATTCCACTGTACCAATACTTCTATTGCACTGCAGACGTGATCTTTTACGATCAACGCTTACCGGAAAAATTATAATCTTTGTTGGCACCAGAGTTCTTTTATCTTTAGCTTCTTGCCTTATTACCTCACACGCAGATACAGGTAAATTGAAACTGAAACTGGTATGCTGGCGAAAAACAGTGACAACAGTAAAAGGAAAACATAGACATGTGTATTGAGCGATGAGGAGTAAAATACTGAGAAGAAATAAATAAGACTCCTGATCCAGGTTTTTAACTGACTGGAGGAGGAGGAGATTATTGTTTAACGTCCCGTCGACAACGAGGTCATTAGAGACGGAGCGCAAGCTCGGGTGAGGGAAGGATGGGGAAGGAAATCGGCCGTGCCCTTTCAAAGGAACCATCCCGGCATTTGCCTGAAGTGATTTAGGGAAATCACGGAAAACCTAAATCAGGATGGCCGGAGACGGGATTGAACCGTCGTCCTCCCGAATGCGAGTCCAGTGTGCTAACCACTGCGCCACCTCGCTCGGTTTTAAACTGACTGCTTCCTCAATATATACACCAGTATATAATATACCCTATGAATATTTTTGCACAGGAGTAGCGTGTACTACTGAGAATGGATCTTTAGGTTGCCTCTTTCAGTTACAAATTCTAACTGTGTTCTGCAGCCTTCTATTTTGAACTTCTGAAAGCTATGCAATTACGCATTTACGGGGGGGGGGGGGGGGGGGGAGGGGGGGGAGGGGAGAGTTGGAAAATAAGTTTCCACTGTCGACTGTAGTCATAGTTGTGTGATATGGGCGAAAGACGACACGGCGACATTGTGTTCAGCTTGGAACAGTCCGTGCGTTACCATGAATCTGGCAATGACCTCCTATTTCGGATTGTGACGGGGGGTGAAACGTGAGTCCACCATTACACGCCCGAATCGAAGGCCGCATCCATGGAGTGGAAACATCCGTCATCACATGTCCGAAAGAAGTTAAAAACCGCTCAGTCTGCAGGTAAAGTGCTACTCAGCGTTTTCTGGGACGCCAAAGGAGTTTTACTGCTGGACATTCTGGACGATGCAATACAGATATTTAGGAACCAGGTTTTAAATTGTAAGACATGTCCAGGGCAGAGGTGGTTCTGACAACAATTTATTGGTTATGAACTGCAGATGAAAACTGAAGAACCTGTAAAAAGACATGAATTCAAGGAGACGGGGCCTGGATAAACTGAAAGAATCAGAGGTTGTAGGGGGTTTCAGAGGGAGCATTAAGGAACGATTGACAAGAACAGAGTAAAGGAATATAGTAGAAGTACAATGTGTAGCTTTGAGAGATGAAGCAGTGTAGGAAGCAGAGCATCAAGTAGATAAAAAGACGAGAGTAAAAAGACGAGAGCTAGTAAAAATCCTTGGGTAACAAGGAGATACTGAATTTAATCGACGAAAAAAAAGAAAACATAAAAGTGCAATAAATGATCACTAACACCTAAAAAATGAGATCGACAGGAAGTGCAAAATGGCTAAGAAGGAATGGCTGCATGTAGGGATGTAGAAGCATGTGGTCACTAGCGGTAACACAGGCGTCGCCTACAGGAAAATTAAAGAGACCATTGAAGAGAAGAACATCAAGAACTCAAATGGAAAACCAGTCCTAAGCGAAGAAGGGAAAGCAGAAAGGTGGTAAGAGTATGTAGATGGTCTGTGTAAGGGAAACGGAGTTGAGGGCAATATTACGGAAAGGGAAGAGGATGTTGAGGATGATGAGAAGGAAGATATGAATCCGTGTCAAGTATTTGTCAAGGCAGAAAGACAGCAAAGCACTTGCAAGAACACTTGAATGGAACGGACAGTGTCTTAAAAGGAGGATATAAGATGAATATCAACAACAGCAAAGCGATGTTAATGGAATGCAGTCCAATTAACACAGGTGATGCTGAGGGAATTAGATTAGTAAATAAGACACTTAAAGTAGTAGATGAGTTTTGCTATTTGGGCTGAAAAATAACTAATGATAATCAGATTTACATACCCGTCCTGTTTCACAACAGCTGTCTTAAAAACTTCCGTTGCAAAATCCTGCAACGTCATTAGCAAAGAAACAATGTTCAAGAATCCTAAATAAATGTATACATCTGAATATGGGATCGCAGATACCTTAAAATATCACGGAAATACTCTATGTGATCAAAAATATCCAGAACCCCCAAAACATACTAATTCATATTAGGTGCATTCTAGTGTATAGTCATTAGACATCGTGAGAGAGCAGAGTGGGGCGCTCCGCGGAACACACGGACTTCGAACGTAGTCAGGTGATTGGGCGTCACTTGCGTCACACGTCTGTGCGCAAAATTTCCACAGTGCTAAACATACCTAGGTTCACTGTTTCCGTTGTGATAGTAAAGTGGAAACGAAAAGGGACACGTATAGCACATACGCGTACAGGCCGACCTTGTCTGTTGACTGACAGAGACCGCCGACAGTTGAAGAGGGCCATAATGTGTAATCTATCCAGACTATCACACAGGAATTCCAGACTGCATCAAGATCCACTGCAAGTACTGTGACAATTAGGCGGGAGGTGAGAAAACTTGGATTTCATGGTCAAGCGGCTGCTCATAAGCCACACATCACACCGGTAAATGCGAAACGACGCCTCACTTGGTGTAAGGAGCGTAAAGATTGGACGATTGAACAGTGAGAAAACGTTGTCTGGAGTGACAAATCACGGTACACAATGTGGCGATCCGACGGCAGGGTGTGGGTATGGAGAATGCCCGGTGAACCTCTTTAGTCAGCGTGTGTAGTGCCAACAGTAAAATTCGGATGTGCTCGTGTTTTTCATGGAGACGTTCCGCGGGCTGGCCTGCACAGAGTCCTCACCTGAATCCTATAGAACACCTAGTACCTCTTGCTTTGCGTGGCCTACATTGATGTTTTAAGCACCTTCTTGCTTCCCACTGTTGAAGAGCATTTCGGGGATGCCGATTCGATCTTTCAACACGATCGAGCACCTGTTCATAATGCGCGGCCTGTGGTTACATGACAATAACATCCCTATAATGGACTGGTCTGCACAGAGTACTGACCTGAATCCTATGGAAGACCTTTGGGATGTTTTGAAACGGCGACTTTGTGCCAGGCCTCACCGACCGACATCGATACCTCTCCTCAGTGCATCACTCCGTGAAGAATGGGTTGCCTTTCCCCAAGAAACATTCCAGCAACTGATTGAAGGTATGCCTGCGAGAGTGGAAGCTGTCATCAAGGCTAAGGGTGGAGCATTACCGATGGAGGGCGCCACTAACTTGTAAGCCATTTTCAGCCAGGTTTCCGGATACTTTCGATCATATAGTGTATAAGCGCCTATAAAAGCAACGGGTTGCAGCCAACTCATATAAAACGCATTGAGTTTCAGCAGTCGCAGTGTTGTAAGACATCCACAACGGACAATAATATTTACAAATGTTAATAATAGAAAGAACAGAAAGCTGTGTTTCGTAGATACGTCCCTTTTCACATTATATTCCGTCACAACTGATAGTGATTCGTTACACGGTAAGCAAATCGGTTTATTTTTTCTTTATGGTAATGCCATAGATTTTGGGAATAAACTCTGTAAATACGCTAGAAAACACTTACACGAAATTAATCCTACATTACTAAATCGTCGTAAAATTTACTACTGCGGTAGTTCATAAAACAGGACTATCGTACTTAATTTGGAATGTAATACACCATTGGGAATGTAATAATTGTAATTAACCAATGCATAACCTGTAAGTTATAACTTTCTTTGAATAAAATATAGAGTGGTAAACTTTAAGATGGTTTAGAGGCAATCATTTTCCTTCCTTTAATGTTATGAAAATCCTTAAAAGTTTCAGTGGATTGCGGTATGAACTGCAAACACGAGACGAGGCAGCATCGGCGGAAATATCCCAAAACGCGTCCTGGGCAGAGTACAACGCGTACGCCTCGTTCTCTCCCGGAGCTCCTTCCGCGCGCCGAACTGAAACCAATCGCGGCCCGCATCCGGTTGACCGCCCGTGATGTAGAAGATATTGCAGGATACCATACCCCCCACGGACTTTTTTTTTTAACTCGCTGGAACAAGTCGGGACCGGAGATTTAAAATAGCAGAAGTGTGTTAAATCGCAACGTAACTGTAATTTGCCGTTTCGCCAGCATCAGTGAATATGACAGTAGGTGACCAGCGTGATGCGATAGACGGGGGCAAAGGGTGCAGTACTGTGTGTGTGTGTGTGTGTGTGTGTGTGTGTGTTTGTGTGTGTGTGTACAGTATGCCCAAGGTAAGTTGAGCTTCGTTCCGATGTTGTGATAGGTACATATCGGTAACCTCGGCGACGATTGTCTTTTCCTTACGACTGCCTCAGACATCTAAAGTACAACCAAAATACGATGAGCATTACTCCAAAGTTGTGACCGGTACATATTGCCTTTAGTTTACGGCTGCCATCAACCTCTACGACCTAGGAGCCTGGCGATATCTTGTGTTAGGTATGGCAATCAGAAATAAATAACGTACGAAGTGTTGGAAGATGAGCGTTTGTATAATGTGCTTTCACGAAATCTAGTTTCTTCCGTGTCGTGATTTATGCCAAGCTGCTGATCAACTGCGAACACGGCGGGCACGTCTCTGAAATTTGGCGTCCTTTCGAGCCGATACGTGAACATCCTTCTCCTCGAACGTCCCTTTGACCGTGGCGCTCAATGTCTTTTCCTCTCTGCTTGCCCTGTAACGTTATTAGAACATAGATCGACTCTCACTCTGGGTATAAATTACTGCGATCCTACTGATTTTATCTCTTGTGCAGTTGTTTCCGCAGTATATCAGCTCAAATAAGTGATTAGGGGGTCCATAACAAGAAAATTTATCTTTGTAATGGTTAAATTATAAGACGACAAGCACCTGTCTTGCCAGAAATGTCTCTTACTGCATTCTGATGGAAGTGAGTGGATTGTGGCCAGTCAGTCATGATGGTCATATTGTGTGTTTACTGTTAAGAAATTACTTTTTAGAACATACTGAATTTTAACTGAGCTAAAAGTTACGAGCCACTAGTTTTCACTGAGTTCATACTTCAGAGGCTCAAGAAAGAAAGAAAAAAAATTAAATATCGCGAAATTACTTCAGACACAATCAAAAACGAACCGTCTGAGCTAAATTAAGAAAAGCATTTCTGCTATACAATATTGTCTTCATTATGCACTTTATCACTTCGTTATTTTTGACTGTGTATACAGTTCAGAATAATATCCCTACCCCAGGCAAGATTTTACAAGATGCACAGTTCACATTTAGCCACAGCAGGTCCAGGAAGTCTGATGCCCAATAAATAACAGTGCTGATGTAGACTGATGATGTCAGTGGTGTCACAGTTAAGTTCATAGCAGAAAAGTCGGTACTGTAAGCACCCCGATAGGTCGGGAGTACTTCATTGTCATTCGTCGCCAAATGCCTCATTAGTTGATACTAGGCATACGTCCTCCGAACACCAGCAGTGCAACTGTTTGATCACTGCGACTGGCAGCAGTTGAAAACATGACATCAAAGTGACGGAGACTACCAACTGGCGCCGGTATCCATCGAGCAGAAATAGTGAGTAAATGGACACTGCTACGGGGACAGACGAACGAGCCTGTTGTTCAAATTAAATCTTTTGGTTTTATTGTTTTCATTATTACAAATTATGAATTTCAGGACAGTATTTTATAGAAGATGATTTTTCATTGTAAGTTTCTAGAAATGGACACGTGATTTAAATGGATGGGTGGTTAGGGGGGGGGGGGGGGGGGAAGGTGGCGAGAAAGAGGAGAGGTTGTATGGTTGAAGAGGTGCGTTCCGCCACCTAAAATTGTAAAAACTAAGCAGTGAGATATGGCAATGCGAAATTGAGTGAATCTTTTTAAAATATTTGCTGATTCAATGTTGAGAAGGAAAAATGGGGCGCATCTCATTGATTCTCGCTTATTGGGGAGCTTTGTAAGTCTCCCTGATGATGCGCTTCGGTTTGATCGTCAATAGGTTACCTGTAATTCTATGAAGACACTCTCGCCTCGCCTTTTGTTCAGTTGTATCCATTGTTACATATTCCTGACGTTGTCAGTCTAAGGCCTACCTGCAGTGTGTGATAAGTGCACAAAACTTAACACACAATGGTCACTAAATGCTGGTACGCTTTTTACTGCATGACATGTTTTGAAAAAACTCTGCTGTCATCATTTGACCTTATGCTTTAAACTTTTACGACAGTGTTGCTAGTTGCTTCACATTGCCTATCCGTTGCCTACTAACTTGAAAATCACTACACACAGATATATCAGATATTGAAGTATTATGTACAAATTTCTCTTCTTCAGAAACGCTTTCCTTGTCATTGCCAGTCTCGATATAAAATGTAGACTGGCAATGGCAAGGTAAGCGTTTCTGAAGAAGAGAAATTTGTTAACATCGAGTATAGATTTAAGTGTCAGGAAGTCGTTCATGAAAGTATTTGTATGGAGTGTAGCCATGTATGGAAGTGAAACATCGAAGATAAATAGTTTGGACAAGAAGAGAATAGAAGCTTTTGAAATGTGGTGCTACAGAAGAATGCTGAAGATTAGATGGGTAGATCACATAACTAATGACGAGGTATTGAATAGAATTGGAGAGAAGAGAAATTTGTGGCACAACTTTTCTAGAAGAAGGGATCGGTTGGTAGAGCTTATTCTGAGGCATCAAGGGATCACCAATTTAGTATTGTAGGGCAGCGTGGAGGGTAAAAATCGTAGAGGGAGACCAAGAGATGACTACACTAAACAGATTCAGAAGGATGTAGGTTGCAGTAGGTACTGGGAGATGAAGAAGCTTGCACAGGATATAGTAGCATGGAGAGCTGCATCAAACCAGTCTCTCGACTGAAGACTACAACAACAACATGTACAAATATAAACGTAACTACACTGACGGAAAAAATCGCAACACCACAAAGTAACACAATGGAACAAAAAAAAATTTCTCCTGCATAAGTTTACGAAGTCTAATTAGATATATATGATGATGAAGTACTTAGCCTAAAAATTATTTTGTTTCAATAGACTCTGGTTCTCACGATAAACCATTCTACAAAAAATACCGTTTTTTACTAACCTATCCTCATTAACGTGTCTTTTTTGAAGTAAAGTAGCTGTACTCAGTACGGCTTGCGACTCACTTGTCAGTATGGCTTAGTGCCTTTGTCTTGATACAGGAATCCGACAGATGGCACCTCATGCGCATTTGGCAATCTACATTAATTATCTCTGCTTCTCACAGAGATTGCCGTCACAATCAGCAATTTCAAAGGTGAGGTTTTGTTTTTTGCCACTCAGACGTTGTTATTTTGTCCAGGTAAGCTTCTTTCGTTACTCATTCGTTACAATTTTTCTACAAATGTAGTACTGTGCCAGTTATTTCACGCAACTCTCTTGTTTGGACGCTTTTGTTACAGAAAGTGCGGACTCTTTACGGAAGTTTTGTTTCACTAACCCAGACAACTTCTGCTACATGTGTGGCAAATATTGTCAAGAAAAAGCAGCGAAGGAATATAAATGATTTTGTAACACAGAGTTAGCCGGCCGGAGTGGCCGAGCGGTTAAAGGCGCTACAGTCTGGAACCGCACGACCGCTACGGTCGCAGGTTCGAATCCTGCCTCGGGCATGGTTGTGTGTGATGTTCTTAGGTTAGTTAGGTTTAAGTAGTTCTAAGTTCTAGGGGACTTATGACCACAGCAGTTGAGTCCCATAGTGCTCAGAGCCATTTGAACCATTTTTTTAACACAGAGTTATCGGGCATATTTTGGAAAACAACTTAGACAACAAGATAAATCTTGGGCCCCACACAACGACTGTAAAACTTTCGTGGAGTAACTTCTATATTGGAGTCATGGGGGATGAAAGGGGCTTGCTTTTGGAATACCGATGTCATTGACTGAGCCAAGAAACAATCTCTATGACTGCTGCTTTTTTTTGGCTTTGGATGCAAAAGGCATGAATCGATACAAATGCGCTCTTGGCGTTACCCAAAAGTACAATCTTCTAAGTCAGCGATCTTGTATACTGAAGATTTAACAAAACCCGTATTTACTTCCATATCAGACGATTACTGCGATGATGTCGAAATGTTAGACAGTCAGAATAAAAGCGTTAGCGAAAATGAATTTCAAGGATGCATACACTGCAAGGCTTTTCTCAGGGTGAGCTAAATGACCTGATTCGATATTTAAACCAGCTGAGCTTCTTGCATCAACACTAAAAGAAAAACATTGCCTTCAGCCTGGCATACTATCGAACTAGAGAGCGTGACATTCTTCCATATTTTAACGAGACGAATGGCGTCGTATAATGCAGTGATAGTTCTGGGCTTTTAAATTTACCGAATCTTCCAGTACACCAACCAAAAGACTGGCGACTTTTCCTTGAGAGCTCAGAATTTTTTAAATGTGTGTTGCTGCATAACGGAAATAAATTGCCTTCGATTCCGATAGCTCATTCAACTACTCGTAAGGAAGAATATTAAAATGTTAAATTTGTTTTAGAGACAATTTCACTTCATCATCAGTGGTCACTGTGTGTATATTTAAAAATGGTGGCTCTTTTATTGGGTCAGCAAAGTCGATATACTATATATCCCTGTTTCCTTTGTCTGGGGGATATTTGTGCGAAAAATGAACATTGGAGCAGGAAAATCTGGTCGCTGAGAGTGAACCTGACTATAGTAAAAGATAACATGGTTCATGAACCGTTGGTCACTCAGGAAAAAATCATTCTTCCCCAACTACATATTAAAACTGGACTTATGAAACACTTTGTTAAAGCTTTAGATAGGAATGGTGATTGCTTCAAATGTATTTGTCAATATTTCCCAGTCTCAGTCTCAGTACAGAAAAATTAAAGCTGAAATTTTTGATGGGCCACAAATCCGTACTCTTACAAGTTAAACAATGATTATTTCACAAATCACATGATTCAAGTTGAATTGGAAGCATAGACTAGCTTTGTATCAGTCGCCAAAATTTTTTTGGGAATCACAAAGCTGGAGAATATTCCGAAATAGTAGACAAAATACTAGGAGCTAATATGAATGTCAAATTGCATTTTTTGGACAGTCATTTAGATAAATTTCTTGACAACTTGGGCGATTACAGCGAAGAATAAGAGGAACCTTTCCATCAGGACATCAGGATTATGGAATAATCATACCGTTTGGATTGCCTTATGATGGCAGACTACAGCTAGAACTTGCAGAGACACTCTCCGGACCAAAAACACCGAAGAAAATTTCATACAAAACAGTTTTTCTCCTTAGTCTTATTGATATGTTTTTTGTTATGATTAATTTTGTTATTGTTTGTATCATTTATAGCACTTTGTTTGAAATCTTTGCTAACTTTAAACGTTTTAAAAATGTTCTCTTATTTTTATAATTTAATTTCCTGTACAAAAAGATTGCTTTATCTCAAAAAGTACAGTTAACTCAACAAAATGTTATATTCGTATTCAGCATACCAAAATTACCTGAAATCGATTAATAAATCCTACGCCGCAGAATCAATGTTACCCTGTGTAATTACTGTATAGTAATGAAATTTCATGGATATATTTGTCTAGATAACATATTTAAGTGAATAACATTGCAAGATCACAGGTTAATGTAAGTGTGAGACCATCCTTTGCAAATGTAAAATTCTGGTATATTAATAACCGGTGTAACCGCCAGAATGTTGAATGCAAGCAAGCAAGCAAACATGCATGCATTGTGTTGTACAGGTGCCGGATGTCAGCTTTTGGGATGGAGTTCTACACCTGTTGCACTCGGTTTGTCAATACGGGGAGGGCTACTGCTGTTTGTGGATGACGCTGGAATTGTCGTCCGATGATGCCCTATGTCTACACGCTCGACTGGAGACAGGTCTGTTGATCGAACAGTCCAAGACAACATGTCCACACTGTGAAGAGCATGTTGGGTTATCAGCGGTATGTGAGCAAGCGTTATCCTGTTGAAAAACACTCCCTGGAATCCTGCTCATGAGTGGCAGCACAATAGGTCGAATCACCAGATTAATGTACAGTTTTGCAGTCAGAGTGTGTTGGATAACCACGAGACCTCCTTCTCTCATACGAAATCGCACCCAAGACCATAACTCCAGGTGAAGGTCCTGTGTGTCTAGCACGCAGACAACCTACACTGGCGCCGGCCGCGGTGGTCTAGCGGTTCTAGGCGCGCAGTCCGGAACCGCGCGACTGCTACGGTCGCAGGTTCGAATCATGCCTCGGGCATGGATGTGTGTGATGTCCTTAGGTTAGTTAGGTTTAAGTAGTTCTAAGTTCTAGGGGACTGATGACCACAGCAGTTAAGTCCCATAGTGCTCAGAGCCATTTTTTAACCTACAGTGGCATTGAAGAAGAACCAGTTTTCATCAGCAAACATAGCACACCGCCAGCCTGTCCTCGGACGAGATCTCGCTTGACACGACAGACGTCGCAATAGGTGGTGGTTTGGCTTCAGTGGAATGCACGCTGTGGGGAGTGTGGCTCGGATCTATCCTTGAAGTATCCCATTTGTAGATGTTCGTGTGTCACGGTGGCGCAAGCTGCTGCTCATACTGCTGCGGGAGATGCAGTACGATGCAACAGGAGCCGCGCAGGATTAGCCGAGCGGTCTAAGGCGCTGCAGTCACGGACTGTGCGGCTGGTCCCGGCGGAGGTTCGAGTCCTCCCTCGGGCATGGGTGTGTGTGTTTGTCCTTAGGATAATTTAGGTTAAGTAGTGTGTAAGCTTAGGGACTGATGACCTTAGCAGTTAAGTCCCATACGTTTTCACACACATTTGAACTCTTTTTTTTTTTTTTTTTTTTTTTTTTTCGACAGGAGCCGTACACAGAACACGGTGGTCTACACAGAACACGGTGGTCTTCCCTCGCTGTAGTGCCGCGTGAAAGTCCGGAGACCCCTGTTTTCGCGACCGTACGTTCGCGTGGCTACCGCTGCCATCAATCATGTACAGAGGTTACATTCTTGCCAAGCATTTCTGCAGTATCACAGGACGAACATCCAGCTTCTCGCAGCCCTTTTACATGACCTGGTTCAAACTCAGAGAGGTGCTGATAAAGGCGTCTTTGTCGCCTTAAACGCATTCTTGACCAGCATCAACTCACCACGTCCAATCTCAAAGGCACGTACCGCTCACGAGTGTTACAGCAGAAATTTAAAGCAAACCTGACCTGCATACCCACTGTGGCGCTCTTATGCGACTGGTGGGAGATCTGAGTACACACCACCTTTCAGATGTATGTAGAAACACGCCTACCCACTTTCGTTTATGCCGCACAACTTCTTCTTGGTAATGCGATTTCTTTTGTCAGTGTATATTGCCCCGATCACAAGTATTCGTTTCACCACCGGCTGGTGCCATTGTAAACCTTGCTGATATCTTAATTCCAATAAGTTTCCTTTAATTTACGTCTATGGTCACAATCTTTTCTGTTTAACGGATTATCGGTTTCGGTCTTTAATGACCATCATCAGATCTGTCTCATAAATTCAAAGTCCTAATGCACTGCAGCCATAGTGGCATAGTCAACTGTTAAATGCGGAATCAGCACCATCATCGTCAAATACATTTAAATTCTTTTGAATTCTGTCAAAAACTAACATTGTAGTAACTTTAGAGTAACATGAACCAGTCTTCCATTGTAGCGCCCGGCTTCTGCAGGTGCCTGGTCGCAACCAATCCATTACGGCGTGTTCTCGGCCCCGCGCACTCTGCCCGGACAGCACGGCGTAGCCTCGGGCTCGTCCTGAAGAACGGCCGGCACTCGTGCCTTCGCTCGCTGTTTAATGGCTCAATCGGCTGAGCGGCGCCGGCTAGCGGCTGACGCAGGCCGTGTTTTACGCGGGCCGACGTGGCGCGTATTACGCGTGATGTATAGCGGCGGCGGCCGGCATTAAACGCGATTAGCGCAGTAATGAAGGCTCCCTGCGACGGGCAAGGCTGATTGCGTCACGGACGCCATTACGACCTGTTAGCGCGTCCCCGCCGCCCGGCCCTGCTCTTTGCGAGCGCTCGGCTCAGCGCACAGGGCACCAACTGCCCGCTTTGCCGCCACTCGGCCTGCAAAGCGCCCTGCGAAACGGCGTCGCCAAAGGCGGGTTTTCAGGGATGATCAGCCACCGGCTGACTTGAAACTTGTTTTCACATATGATCGACCATCGACGAGGGGTAGCCGTAGAATTTTCATTATTATCTCCAAAAAGCAAGCTGCAGATGTGAAACTCGATGTATTAGATTGGTGCATGTTTTACGTATTGGTATTCCAGTTGCTGTGTGTTTACACTACTGGCCATTAAAATTGCTGCACCACGAAGATGACGTGCTACAGATGCGAAAGTTAACCGACAGGAAGAAGATGCTGTGACATGCAGATGATTAGCTTTTCAGAGCATTCACACAAGATTGGCGCCGGTGACGACACCTACAACGTGCTGACATGAGGAAAGTTTCCAACCGATTTCTCATACACAAACAGCAGTTGACCGGCGTTGCCTGGTGAAACGTTGTTGTGATGACTCGTGTAAGGAGGAGAAATGCGTGCCATCACGTTTCCAACTTTGATAAAGGTCGGATTGTAGGCTATCGCGATTGTGGTTTATCGTATCGCGACATTGCTCCTCGCGTTGGTCGAGACCCAATTACTGTTAGCAGAATATGGAATCGGTGGCTTCAGGAGGGTAATACGAAACGCCGTGCTGGATCCCAACGGTTTCGTATGAGTAGCTGTCGAGACGATACACATCTTATCCGCATGGCTGTAACGGATTGTGCAGCCACGTCTCGATCACTGAGTTAACAGATGGGGACGTTTCCAAGACAACAACCATCTGCACGAACAGTTCGACGACGTTTGCAGCAGCATGGACTATCGTCTCTGAGACCATGGCTGCGGTTGCCCTTGACGCTGCATCACAGTCAGGAGCGCCTGCGATGGTATACTCTACGACGAACCTGGGTGCACGAATGGCAAAACGTCATTTTTTTCGCATGAATCAAGGTTCTGTTTACAGCATCATGATGGTCGCATCCGTGTTTGACGACATCGCGGTGAACGCACGTTGGAAGCGTGTATTTGTCATCGCCATACTGGCGTATCACCCGGCGTGATAGTATGGGATCCCATTGGTTGCACGTCTCGGTCACCTCTGTTCGCATTGACGGCACTTAGAACAGTGGACGTTACATTTCACTTGTGTTACGCTCCGTAGCTCTAACCTTCATTCGATCCCTGCGAAACCCTACATTTCAGCAGGGTAATGCACGACCGCATGTTGCAGGTCACGTCAGTTTTAGTATAATATATTTGTCCCATGAATACCCGTTTATCATCTGCATTTCTTTTTGGTGTAGCAATTTTAATGGCCAGCAGTATGTTTAGCAATTGCCACTTTTTATTTGTAGTTCACTGTTGCAAACTGAGTTTTCATATCGTCATTTGGAGGTTGTGAGTGCAGCTGTGGACGCTATTAATGGGGTCCAACTGGAGAAATCGGAACACTTCTGACATGTTCTTTTGTTTGAGTTCAATTGAAGGGTGACAACAGCGAAGGCAGTCAGAAACTTTTACGCCATGCATGAGGATAATGGCACTGGACGCAGCACTGCAAGTAAATGGTTTTCTCGTTTTAAGGAGGATCGTTCTGACATTAGGGACTCTACAAGTCCAGTAAGCCCTTCGGGGTTTCATGAACATCGTTTACAAGCATTAATCCTCGAAGATCCACGTCAGTGTACTCGAGAACTGCCAAATGTGATGAACTGTGATCATTCCACCTTCGTGTGACATTTGCATGCAATCGGAAAGGTTCAAAAATCGGATGTATAGGTGTTACATGCCCTAAGCCAAACTCACAAAAATGAATGGGTGGCCTTATGTTCGTCTCTGATTGTTCACCATCAATTGCCTTGTGAATAACACCAACCGTTCTTATGCTATACTGTTACTGGTGACGAGAAATGGTGTCTTCACGCCAACGCAAGGAAATAAATGGAATGATCGAGCCAAACCAAAGCAGCAACTCCCATTACAAAGAATTGCGCGCATCCACAAAACAATGTTATGCATCTGGTATAACAGTGACAGTGTGGTGTACTCCGATTTGTTTCCCCTAGCTACAACCATCACTGCTGACGTTTGTTGTCAACAACTGAGAAGTCTTCTAGAGGTAATCCAGGAACAACGACCAGGAAGATTGCGTGAAACGATGCTCCTGCACGATAACAACCAACGGCATTCTGCTAGGCTGACAAAAAACTCAATAGAGGAGTTGGCTTATTCTGCTGATCATACGTCCTCAGATTTTCACCTTTTCCGCTCTCTATCGATCAACCTTCAAGGAATTTCCTTTTCGGACGAGAATGGCCGAAGATGGTTCGACGAGTTGTACGCCTCAAAATCACTTGATTTCTACGGTCGCGGATTCGAAAATTTCCCCATTGGTGGCAGACTGTTGTAAATACTGAAGGACAAAGTATTATTGACAAATTTTTGTACTTTCAACATTACAGCACAGTCAGAAATCGTGATAATATATAAGAAACTATTATTACCGCAATCGAGGCTGATAGTTTCTTATATATTACTGACAAAGTCTCTGTTATGTGTATCTGTTACGCTTAAAACGTAAGGAAAATCGCTACGAACGTATACATCAAGTCAATATACATGCAAACTAAAGTGATGAATGAAAATTTGTACCAAAGTCGAGATTCGAAACTGGATAACCCGTTCAGTGGACAGATGCCTTAACCATCACGCGACACTGGCACAGTGGCATTGCGCAACAGCACGGACTATCCTAGCATGCTTCCCTCCTCAATCCAAATTCCCATTCACGTCTCAGGTGGTCCTGCTACAAAATTTCCATTTGTTGCTTCAGTTTTTATATATATCTGGAACCATATACTTCCATTTGATTAAGGTACCTGTTTGGGTTTCAGGCAGGATCCTCCTGCCTGAACTGCTATTCGAATACAGCTGCAGAACCTCTGAAATGCTGTTCGATTGCAGGGGGAATACCAAATGGGCTGAGGCGCGAATGGGAATTTGGCTTGAGGAAGGAGGTATGCTAGGGTAGCTCATGCCCTTGCGCAAGGCCAGTGTGCCAGGGTGGCGTAGTGGTTAGTGCATCTGCTTCATGAGCCAGAGGCCTAGGTCCAGTCTTGGCTTTGGCACAAATCTTCATTCTTCATTTTAGTTTGCATATGTACATCATAGACGTCTGAGATTTGAGAAGCTACCTGGAACGTTATAGTTCCATTTGATGAAACGTGATGATTCTTGGGTCCTGTCTACATATTCAAAGTTTTTTCCAAATATGGTTGCCTTGAAGGAGACCTTGGTTGTAGAAAATGCTTTTGGCTCTTCAGGAAAAGTTCCACATAGAAAATCATTTCGTCGTCACCAGAATTTCGGAGAACTCATTTGCAGCTCACAGAAGGAAAAATAAGTCTGTCATTTTCGCGTCTGACATTTCAACTGCCGTTCTCCGCTTGTCTCTTGCGACGATGATAGAAGGAATCCTGCCTAATGTGACCTGAACGTACCGTCGTTTTCGTCTGAAATTCGAGAGAGATTTTCAGACGCCTGCGCACAAGACTGTCGTGGTACATGGACGGACAGTAACTTTCCACGACATCTGGAAATTCTTCTGGTCTCTTGTTATCGTGTAAATACACTACTCTGCAAAACTTAAAGACGGGATCAATAAAATTGGGTATTAACTACTCCGTCTAAATGAAGGAAATTGCGGGACCATCTTGGTCCAAGCCTCGTGCACTGGAAGTGTAAACAAGCAGCTACGATGCACTGTGGTTGTGGTCTTCATTACTACATGGACCGGCGACACTAGCTCCACAGGGGGAATATTCATCGGGAACCTGGAAAAAGGACAAAAAGTGTGACAAGTGTAGCACAGAAATGTTTCATGCGCATGCGGAGCATTTCGAACCACAGGCACTGCTGCCCGAAGGGAGCAACTACAGCAGCAGATGACCGCCATATTGTGTAACAGGTAAGAAGAGATGCTTGTCAGACAGCGGGTACAATCGCAACCCCTTTAACAGCACTACAAGGCACGCAATCTCACGCTCCACAGAGGTACGACCACTACATCTGGATGGTTTCGTTGCCCCAAGACGTGTTCTGTTGTCACCCACAAATCGGCAGCACCATTTCCGACATTGCCAAGAGCATAGGGACTGGACCAACAAGGAGTGGGGTTGCATGGTCTTCTCGGATGACAGCAGATTCAGTCTGAGTAATGATTCTGGACGTACCCTCATAGGGGAGGGGTGCAAACACGTGATACACCCAAGACCGTTATGGAACATGATTGTTTTGGAGGTCCAGGTGTTATGGTGTGGTATAAGGCAGCATGGAAGTACTGACCTCTAAAGCTCTAATCACGGTACAGGCAGCTTTGAAAGTCACTGTGATACTGTACTCCTCCCACATGTACGTCTTTTCACAGGTGCATGCCGTCTCATCTTCAGTTTTTTGGATGACAATGAGCGACTGCAACGCACAGCGCAGTTGGAGGGGCTTTTGGGACCACGGATATTCGCGAATGGCCTGACCTGCCCGTTCCCGACAGAAATCCCATCGCGCATGTGTGGAGCGCGTTGGGGAGTCGTTCTGCAGCACGCTCACATGACCAACGACAATCCAGCAGTTGTAAACCACGCTGGTGAAGGAATGGAACGCCCTACCACAAGAACTGATTACCATTCTTGTGCCCAGCATGGGCGCATGTTGCAGAGCAGGCACTACCATCCGTGGTGATTACACACCTTATTAAGAAGCATGTCCTACCATTTGTAGTGTCCATTGGCTCATCATGAATCGCTGTTACCTCAGTGTAATTGCTGTCCTTGAATAAATGCATCATTTCTGTTCGTCGTATTGTGTATTTCTTCCAGTTATATTCCATACTATACCCTTGAAGTTCTTTGTATGTATGGTCCAAGTTTCGTCTACCAATGATCCTTGGCAGTGACAACTCAGGCAAAAATTACTTTCGACCTTATGTTTTTCACACCAGCGCAAGAGTACTATTAGTAGAGTTTATAAAATCGCCAAGAGATCGCTTCATGTTCTGTTTGATTTCACGCCGTGTATTCGCATTTACCACTCTATAACCCTATATTATTGAACTGAATACGAATCCCTACAAAGCTGCTTACTGGCCTGAAATCAAAGCGACAGTCTTCGCTTTATCAAGGCGTATACCTGTGGTATGACTGCTGTGACGAGGAAGTCGTTTACGCTTCTGACACAAGCCACACAATCCTGGAGGTTGCCTCGACTTACCCAGTCAGTTGAATGTACATTGTTAGCTATATGCTTCGGTGCTTTTATCTATGACACTTATCTGACTATAATATGGACTCCAGCAAGAAATTGGTTACATCAGGAAATTTCATCTACTTTCCACGTTGCAGTATTTGACTGGACAGATGAGCCCAGGAAGGATTCGGTGACTGAGTACCACCTCGACGCTTCATAAATGTGTTTCCTGTCAGGCTGAAGTCTATGACAGAGTGAGTGTCATTTATGCTTCATCCACCTGGTAGTTGAAAAGGATCGTCTTAGCTCAAGTACCTTAAAAACTTACAAGGAAAGTATTTAGAGGTCGAAGGAGATTCTTGAGGATGTCTGAATGGGCCCAACTTTTATTTTCAGGTAGGCGGCATGCCCGTTACATTACTCACTGGTAAATATTGTCATCGTAATTGCTTTCAAGTACATGGTGACAGAAATGTGCCACTAGCTTAATTTATTGTATAGGTCCTTAATTCATTGACATTCCACCATAAAATAAGTTCATCTTCCTTTTATTACCCTTTACGCCCTGATTATATGCAGCCTATATTTATGAATTCGTGTAAATTGTAGGATATCCCTATCATTCAATCCATTCTCATAGCTTAAAATAACATCGCTATGAGATACTAGCAGCCTTTCCACAGTTTATTGCCAATTTCCTTCATCTACTTTTCATTCATTGCCTTCAGTTCTCACTTGATGTGCAGAGATAGGTTACGAGGACACATTGCTTATGTCAGTCACTAGTCGAGACAGAGGGACCACAGTAAGTTTTTGTTCTGGTCATAGACTAATTTCTGTGAGTGTACACTTGTACGTACTGATACGTCGTTGTGACGTCAGATAAGTTATTGTGGTTATATAAATCCTCTTTCATTTCATTTCATGAAGCAGGCAGAAAGGAATACAAACGTCTCAAAAATGAGATCGGCAGGAAGTGCAAAATGGCTAAGCAGGCATGGCTAGAGGACAAACGTAAGGATGTAGAGGCTTATCTCACTAGGGGTAAGATAGATACCGCCCACAGGAAAATTAAAGAGGCCTTTGGAGATACCACTTGCATGAACATCAAGAGCTCAGATGGAAACCCAGTTCTAAGCAAAGAAGGGAAAGCAGAAAGGTGGAAGGAGTATATAGAGGGTCTATACAAGGGCGATGTACTTGAGGACAATGTTATGGAAATGGAAGAGGATGTAGATGAAGATGAAATGGGAGATACGATACTGCATGAAGAGTTTTACAGAGCACTGAAAGACCTGAGTCGAAACAAGGCCCCCGGTGTAGACAACATTCCATTGGAACTACTGACGGCCTTGGGAGAGGCAGTCCTGACAAAACTCTACCATCTGGTGAGCAAGATGTATGAAACAGGCAAAATACCCTCAGACTTCGAGAAGAATATAATAATTCCAATCACAAAGAAAGGAGGTGTTGACAGATGTGAAAATTACCGAACTATCAGTTAAATAAGTCACAGCTGCAAAATACTAACGCGAATTCTTTACAGACGAATGGAAAAACTAGTAGAAGCCGACCTCGGGGAAGATCAGTTTGGATTCCGTAGAAATGTTGGGACACGTGAGGCAATACTGACCCTACGACATATCTTAGAAGCTAGATTAAGGAAGGGCAAACCTACGTTCCTAGCATCTGTAGACTTAGAGAAAGCTTTTGACAATGTTGACTGGAATACTCTCTTTCAAATTCTGAAGGTGGCAGGGGTAAAATACAGGGAGCGAAAGGCTATTTGCAATTTGTACAGAAAGCAGATGGCAGTTATAACAGTCGAGGGACATGAAAGGGAAGTAGTGGTTGGGAAGGGAGTGAGACAAGGTTGTAGTCTCTCCCCGATGTTATTCGATCTGTATATTGAGCAAGCAGTGAAGGAAACAAAAGAAAAATTCGGAGTAACTATTAAACTCCATGGAGAAGAAATAAAAACTTTGAGGTTCGCCGATGATATTGTAATTCTGTCAGAGACAGCAAAGGACTTGGAAGAGGAGTTGAACGGAATGGATAGTGTCTTAAAAGGAGGATATAAGATTAACATAAGCAAAAGCAAAACGAGGATAATGGAAGGTAGTCGAATTAAGTCGAGTGATGCTGAGGGAATTAGATTAGGAAATGAGACACTTAAAGTAGTAAAGGAGTTTTGATATTTGGGGAGCAAAATAACTGATGATCGAAGTAGAGAGGATATAAAAAGTAGACTGGCAATGGCAAGGAAAGCATTTCTGAAGAAGAGAAATTTGTTAACATCGAGTATAGATTTAAGTGTCAGGAAGTCATTTATGAAAGTATTTGTATGGAGTGTAGCCATGTATGGAAGTGAAACATGGACGATAAATAGTTTGGACAAGAAGAGAATAGAAGATTTTGAAATGTGGTGCTACAGAAGAATGCTGAAGATTAGATGGGTAGCTTACATAACTAATGAGGAAGTATTGAATAGGATTGGGGAGAAGAGAATTTTTTGGCACAACTTGACTAGAAGAAGGGATCGTTTGGTAGGGCATGTTCTGAGGCGTCAAGGGATCACAAATTTAGTGTTGTACGGCAGCGTGGAGGGTAAAAATCGTAGAGGGAGACCAAGAGATGAATACACAAAGCGGATTCAGAAGTATGTAGGTTGCGGTAGGTACTGGGAGATGAAGAAGCTTGCACAGGATAGAGTAGCATGGAGAGCTGTATCAAACCAGTCTCAGGACTGATGACCACAACATAAAAATGGTTCAAATGGCTCTGAGCACTATGGGACTCAACTGCTGAGGTCATTAGTCCCCTAGAACTTAGAACTAGTTAAACCTAACTAACCTAAGGACATCACAAACATCCATGCCCGAAGCAGGATTCGAACCTGCGACCGTAGCGGTCTTGCGGTTCCAGACTGCAGCGCCTTTAACCGCACGGCCACTTCGGCCGGCTGACCACAACATAAATCCTCTTTCTTCAACAGCACTGAAGTGTGATACAATTAACACTGGCGACGTCGTAAGCGTTTCCTTCTACATGTATTTCCAAATTTTTAATTTTCGATTTGAATATCTTTCTTTCCTCACTGTAAAGTCGACATTTCTGCTCTCAACTTGGCTTTGGCGATAACTGCAAGTTTGAGTAGATGTGTGCCGCGCTGCTTCTTCTCTGCCAGCTTAGTTCACACTTCATGATAACATGTCAACGTTGTATGGTCGCAACTGTGAATGTGTAGCTCCTCCAACGTTTGAGGAGGGAAATCTCTGGTTTAGACGTGTAAATCGTACCTTGATATATTGATGCACTACTCGTGTGCTGAACTTTAGTATGAAATCTGTAGTCTTTGCAGTTCCCAATAAGTTAGTTGCAACAGGGTCCACGGCCGTGACAAACTTCCTGAAAGAAAAAGTTGATGGCTTCGCTCTGTACTAATGTTTGTGTTGTAGCGAATATCATGGCTACAGTGAAACCGACAGACTGCCCATGAAATTATACGACTCTAAATAACCTAATAAATATGTAGCTAACGAGTTAATCATTTTTTAATTGGCCACAAGGCCTAAATATCGTGATAAAAATAAAATAGAAATGAATAATAGGCAATGCTGGAAACTTATTTATTTCCAGCTGCTATTAGGTTTTTTCTCACTTGCTTCACATCAACAGTAACTTTGCATCATCTTCATCTTTTACTTTGCTAACGTTCATCGTAATTATCGTCTTGCGATGACAACAATCTTTACGAACTGCGAGTAGTAAACATCAAATATTTTACTTGCTGTTCGCTTATTTCACCGATTTTGTGATACTACAATTCACTTTCGTACTTTGTAGATGATAGAAATAAACAACTGTTCAGACGTTTTTCCTATTTTTTATAATTACGAATGCGTTTTAAACGTCTGATATTAGCGTTATATTTGTGGTGTCTCTATAGTCTTATTTGGAGAGGTGTACGAGTTCTCTTGTTTGTGTACGTGTTTATGCTTTCTGACTGCCGAATCAAACCACGGGGAATATTTAAATTCGAATAGATGATCCAGCGAGAGAAAGAAAAAACAATGCGTCCAAGCAAATCTCCACATGACTGGATAAGCACAATATTACTGAGGTTCAGAAAGAAAGTTTCAGCTCCTCATCCATTCATCTTCTCACGTGTTCACTTCCTGAAATGTATGTGTGTATTTATCCAACATTGCCGCATTTGACACAGTAAGTGCAAGACATTCATTCTCTTCAATACAAACTAGTTGCCTGTAGTATCCAGCTGCGCTCAATAAATAATGACAACAGTTTACAGTGTTATGCAACTCGGACGTTGATCAGCTCCATATAGCGAACCCGAGGTTCATTAGCCACCGTAATGCTCACAAATAAGTCTTGAACAATGCCACAGGCGCAGTGAACGATAAAAACGTTCCTGCCCCAAAGTTTCTAAGCCTAGCTATATTTACAAGTCTTTTGATATACACAGAAATGCCGATAGGTTGAACTCTTCATGCATTATTCACTTTTTCACAAATGTATACAATATTTTTTGAACAAAATACAGAAACTGAGATACTGATAAATTTGATATCTTATACATTTTTATATAAACATCCACTTGTGTGCTAACTCTTTGTTCCTTTGAAAAACAAACGAAGGTAGCGAGTTCAGTGACGTTGTGGAACAGCCTCTGTTGTAAAAACCTTTAACGAGGTGTAGAAAAAGGGAAAGAGGGATTTCTGCTCCCGTGCTAAGAGATAGCTTATTGGGAAGCAAGACTGAAGTTAGAAAATTTCGTAACACACTCTCCCAATGCCACCAGTACAAGTAACTTCTAATTAACGGCAAAAAATTCCTGTAGCTGAAACCCAACAGTATTATGAAACACCGGATAACCACTCTGTTTTCCATGTGGGTCACGCGGAACATGTCATTATTAGGCGAGAATCTGAAAGACACGTTTTCTGCCACCGTAGTCGAAAACAAAAATGGTGCTGAGTTGGAGGACAATAGGTGTACCTACAGCACACCACCATACACGCCTAACGGGGAGAAATGAATGTACTGTAATGAATGTACGTCGCACTTGGGCATACAATTACTCGCGTGGTATAGTGAATGCATATTGCTGATCCATTCGTCAGTGCGGAAAATGTAATCAGGTCCTGCAACAAATAGTACAAGCAAATTGCTACTGCTGAAATAGCTCTCGTATTTTCCGGTAGCTGGGAGAAATTTGAAACGAAGCGACCATACCGTCCGTAACTGAAAACGACGAAAACTAATAATGATTCGTGTTCATTGCATCACTTCCTATTACGCTTTTTCATTTCGAATAGTATTCAATTTCTAGCAGACGACATTACATACTCATATATTACAGTTTACGGCAGTAAGATATTGCCTTTGCCGTAAGCGAGGTACACCCTGATACCACCCATAAAATAAGTCTGCGAGTGACAGTTAGGAACGGCATAATATTAACAGTCTCGTGAATGTAAAAGACCACAATCGAGACCATCACTGTCATAAATTGAAGTACGCCTTTACCTTATAAATGAGCAAATGTTTTCAACATTGAAAGCGTATCTGAAAGACCTTAGCGCGCTCGATCTATTTTCAAAGCTTCAGAGTAGCTTTCCACAACATTACAACATTTGATTGCAGTCATCGGGAACGTATAAAATGGATAAGTATACTGTTTCTGCCATCTTACACGAAGACAGTTAGCTTGAGTTTTAACATCTCCGTCAAAATCCAAGTTATGTAGGTAGTTCTGAGTTTTCTCGGTATGTGCCTGTTTCACGACATTCCATACCATGCAAAGCAGCAGCAAGAATAGCGCTGAAGAGGGTACTATTCAGAATGAGAATCTTGATTTTGATTAAATTAGTCATAGTTTAAAAAGCTATATTTCTCAGATCCAAATAACGTATATTCTTTCATAATTTCATTGTAATCTTTAGGAGAACCTGTGTTATAACTGATCATTGGCATTGATTCAGAATAGCCATACCTGACAAAAACATTATACATTGATCTTTGTACTTTCTCATTAATCGCATTCGTCTCGTTTAATTAATTTCTCATAACAATTTGTACAAAAAAAAAATGGTTCAAATGGCTCTGAGCACTATGGGACTTAACAGCTGTGGTCATCAGTCCCCTAGAACTTAGAACTACTTAAACCTAACTAACCTAAGGACATCACACACATCCATGCCCGAGGCAGGATTCGAACCTGCGACCGTAGCAGTCGCGCGGTTCCGGACTGCGCGCCTAGAACCGCGAGACCACCGCGGCCGGCACAATTTGTACAGTTCCAAATAACTACAACTACTGAATTCAATGCGCAATATTATAGTATTGGTGAAATGTATGGTGGGGTTCAGCGTACTGTGACTTTTGTTGTACATAAAGTGAGTTACATTAGATTTCAATGTTTATTGATTAAATCATGTACACTGCCCTTAGGTAGAACCAGCTACTTTTCTCGATATCTGCTAAATATCTTAAAGCGGAATGCGTTATTTTACTCAGCATCATTATATCGTAGCTCTCAGATACAGCTGAAATAGCGACAGAGAAAGGAGATTCAATGGAAGTGCAGTGGGAGCGTGTATTTTCCGAAAGTGGTACGGATGAAGAGAGTCACTAGTTGGTATTATTATTAAAGGAGGTTTAAGTGTAAGTAAAAATGAAAAATAAAATTATTGATAGCGAAGGAACCTTTGGTAGTAGGAGTAATGATAGATTGTTATAAAGATAACTTATTAGAAAATTAATAGTATTTATCCCAGATTGAACGTACTCTGGTGAAAATGTTGTAAACTTTAAACAAACGTACGCAAACTACTCAATAAAAAAGTCTTCTTACACTGCGTAGCGAAGATATGGCTCCAACTAAAGTAGGATAAACTGGACAGAAGTTCCACCGTACACAGGACACAGCTGCTTTTACTCATAAATGTCTCAGTATTTTATAACCTGTATGCGGAAGGTTTTTGTTTATTTTCTGTTGGCAATGAGGATAACATCTTGTGGTGCTTCATATGCAGCTTGGACCTGTTTGTAAATACAAAGCTGTTATATCAATCTCCAAAAGATGTTATCCAGATTTTCACACAAAATAATAAATGAAAACCTACTGGGGTATATCATAAAATGATGAAACTTCTATGGGTAAAACAAAACAAACAAGAAAAAGATGTACAGCCTGTGTCTTACGCAACGCTGAAATTAGTTACAAATGCGGAAAGTAAGAAAAACTATAACAGAGAAAAAATATTATAAAGAAGGATGTTTCGATTATATAGAAACGTCACATAATAACGAAATTATCTGAGACGAGTAAAATAAATCCTGCCAATACAAAACTATCCAAAAGGGACGAGCAGACATCAGTATCTCAGACACGAGAAAGAAAGAAAAGTAATATTTGCCAGACAGTCGAATTTTCATAATTTCTATGCATCGCGTGAAGTTTCTTAAAAAGCTACAGTAAGGTTGATGCTAGTCTCTAGGAAAACAGCATTGCGCTCATAAGAAAATTTATTTTATTTGCGGCGTTCTGAAAACCGGTCAGTCACGGAGAGGATCTTTTCACCATTAGAATGATTCTCTGGGTGAAGAAAATTGTAAACAGACAAAGAAGAGAGGGAGTAGGTTGTTTCATGTCTTAAGCAGGGGATACAATGATTTAACTGCGCACAGTGGTATATGAAAGGCTCAATTCGTGCTCAACTTCGGTGACGCATTGTCTCATGTGTCAGGCATCCAGCCCGTTTAGCCCGTCCTGCTTTCGAGTGTCACGCTACTGGCCATCCGAAGTTCGACATCCCAGTCGCGGGGCAAGAAGAATCGGTCCATTCACTGTGGCGATAGGCGCTGTCCCTACACAACACGGCAGCTGCCTCTTATTGCTCATGTCAGACTCTCAAACACCTGACAAGTTTCAGCGGCTTATTTCGAAATCACTATTCCAGACTACCTATTATTATTGAGGCTTGAGTTCATGGTTCGGATATCAAGTGCCAAGGGCTGTGACTCTGTTAGACTGGCTAATCCTAGAAGGTCACGATTTGGACTTTCACGCTCTTTTTCGTTTATATTTTGTTCTCATTGTTGTCATTGTAATTCAAAAAGACGCGAGAGCAAGGTCTCTAGGTCAATCACACTTACGTTGCTGAAGATTGTCCACCTAATAAACATTCATAACTAAGGTTATAACCAAAATGCTAGTAATTTCTTTACGTAGAGGGCTCTCTTGGTGACACATGCTGATCCAAACATAATGTTTGAATGAAATACGTTTATAGCCAATTTATGGAGTGGGGTGACCTTGGGGAGATGTAGTGCAGTACCCACTTAATATTTCTGAAGTGTGGAGGGAGAGGAGAGCTTCAGCAGCAGTTCTGAGAGAGCCGAAGTTGTGCTTAGAGATAGAACGGCATTAGTGTAGTCCTGGAAGGGGATGGATTAGAGTATTTGATGCAGTAGAGTAGTCCTGCGCAACTTGGAATGGAATTTGGAAATACTGAGCGTAGGCAAAAATAAGGTGCACATTTCAATGTAGATCCTGAATTAGTAGAAGACAATACCCGTCACACATAACGCAGACTGCAGATGCACTTATTACGTGACACCAGCAATTTTACATACAATATGTTGCATCCACTTTGAACGTTTCTAGACTTTGAAAGTTTCCAGCTTCCTAACTGGGCTTCGTAGAAATCTGATTAAACTGGCTTGTACGCAGTTGTATTACGTACATTAGCTACACGATACAAAAAAAATGTTCTATTTGCTAAGTCTTTCTGAAAAATAAACTACTTTTATAACTCCGCAAAAAGAGTAACGTCTCCTTCATGCACATATGCAAATAAATATCCCTTTCAGTTATTATCTGAAACATACAATAAATAAAAGCAAACTTTAATGAGATGCGCATTGAAAACTGCGATTCTCGACCGCTGTTTGTTAAATAGTGACTCATGACACTAGCATTTTATACAGCATTTTTACGTCTTCAGCAATTGTAAGAGGAGATGTTAGAAAAGTCAGGAACTAGTTTCACTACAGAAGTTTTATTTCTTGACCGGTTACGGGCAACTAGTACCCTTATTCAGAAGATTAGAATTATCGCATCATTAGTGAGCGTTGTTTATGACGCTCGCTAATAATGCGACAGTTCTAATCTTCTGAAGAAGGGCAGTAGTTGCCTAAAACTGGTCAAGAAATAAAATTTCCTTTGTGCAGCTGGTTGATGATTTTTTTTTTTAAACATCTTATTCTTTCATTAAATTCTTCTCTACTAAAGCAATACTTTCAGAAGATGAAGTGACAAATATGTCCTCAATATTTGCTTTCTTCAGTATCTTGTTGCTTACAGTAACGACCTGAGTCATATGTGGTGAAAACAGGAAAGGTAGTCAGCTGTAAGGATCTACCACGAATTACTTTAATACTGGCTCATTCCACAGCAGGAGAGATTTGTTATGCGATCTGACGACCTGAACGAAAACTTAGCGTTGCGTCGCTCACTATAAACAAAAAGGAAGGAAAGTTAGGGTTTAACGTTCCATTGACAAAGATCTCATTAAGAACTGAGTAGAAGCTCAATATGGAGTAATAAGGAAATGGATCGTATTCTTTTCAAACGAGCTTACCCAGCGTTTGGATCGAGCGATTTAGCGAAATCTGAGTCTGGGTAAATTATTTGTTTCAGTCTATAGTCCCTCTTTTCCTTTACTTTTGCCTGCTGGCTACTGGTTCGGTGCATAGTACTATCCTCAGGCCAAGCCCAGGCACGCAGTCGTTCTGATTGTTTCCCACGTAGGTGTGTCGAAAACATACCTTCTTGGGAAGCAGTCAGAGCGAGTACGTGTGAGAGGATGGCCTAAGGATGGTACTGTGAACAGAAGCTGGCAGCCAGTAGGCAATTATAAACATTGCGGCAATAGACTGAAACAAGTATATTTATCGCTGTTCCAGCCGACAGTACATCGGGGTGCCTACATCGGGATGTCTGCACGCGGATTCATCTCAATCCCTCCATAGACGATAACAAAATCAAAACAATTTGGAATATTATTACAAGGGAGACAGGGCAACCAAGAGTACAGGATGACGGCATCACCATCAAAGGGAATGGAAACTTTATAAACAACAAGCCGGAAGTCGAAAACATTTTGAATAATCATTTTTTTAAATGTTGTAGAGAAAATAGGATCCAAATGTTCATTAGAAGAAGCAATGCAGTTAATGGAAGCCTTACCCACACCATTTGATACAATTGAAATTCCACCCACCTCTCCTTCTGAAATTAGGAAAATAATAAACTCTCTCGAATATAAAGGCTCACATGGAATTGATGGCATTTCCAGCAGGATAATAAAAGCTTGTTCCCAAGAAATAAGTGAGATTCTTAACCACATCTGTAATAGCTCTGTGAAGCAGGGTATTTTCCCAGATAGACTGAAGTACGCCATTGTTAAACCACTGCATAAAAAAGGGGGTACGTCTGATGTCAACAACTACCGCCCAATCTCTCTTCTGACTGCCTTATCCAAAATTCTTGAAAAAGTAATGTATTGTAGAGTAGCTTCACACCTTTGTAAAAATAAAGTTTTAACAAAATGTCAGTTTGGTTTCCAGAAGAGTTTTTCAGCAGAAAATGCTATATATACTTTCACTAATGGAATATTAAATGCTCTGAGTAACAAGAAGTCACCCGATAGGATTTTTTGTGATCTGTCAAAGGCTTTTGGGTGTGTGAATCATGGAATACTTCTAGATAAGCTCAAGTACTGTGGTATGAATGGGACAGTGCTCAAATGGTTTAAATCATACCTAACTGGAAGTGTGCAGAAAGTTAAAATAAACAGTTCACATAATATGCAAAAAACTGGTGATTTCTCAAACAGGGGAACAATCAAGAATGGGGTGCCACAAGGTTCTTAATATATATTAATGACTTGCCATTCTATATTCACGAAGATGCAAAGGTGGTACTTTTTGCCGATGATCCAAGTAAAGCTATCACACCCAACAGACAAGAATTAACTGCTGAAATTGTAAACGAAGTTTCTCTGCAAGTGGTTCTCTGCAAATGGGCTCTCATTAAACTATGACAAAACGCAGTATATACAGTTCCACACAGTAGGTGGGATGACACCATTAATAAATATTGACTTCTATCAGAAATCGGTAGCTAAGGTAGAATATTCAAAATTTCTAGATGTATGCACTGATGAGGGGTTGAACTGGAAAAAACACACTGAGGATCTGTTGAAACGTTTGATTTCAGCTACTTATGCTATTAGGGTCATTGGACATTTTGGCGATATACATCCGAGTAACTTAGCTTACCACGCCTATTTTCATTCTCTGCTTTCGTATGGCATCATATTCTGGGGTAACTCATCATTGAGTAAGAGAGTGTTCATTGCACAAAAGCGTGTAATCAGAATAATTGCTGGAGCTCATCCAAGATCATCCTGCAGACACTTATTTAAAGAGCTAGAGATCATCACTGTACCCTCACAATATATATATTCACTTATGAAATTTGTTATTAACAATCCGAACGAATTCAAAAGTAATAGCAGTGTACATGGCTATAACACTAGGAGAGAGGATGATCTTCACTACTCAAGGTTAAATCTAACTTTGGCTCAGAAGGGGGTAAATTATGCTGCCACAAAAGTCTTTGGTCACTTACATAATAGCATCAAAAGTCTGACAGATAGCCATATAGCATTAAAAAGGAAATTAAAAGAATTTCTTAATGGCAACTCCTTCTACTCATTAGATGAATTCTTGGATATAGTAAGTGGGTAATTTCCCACCCCGCACCAAAAAACATTAAAAATATTAAGTGTCATGTAATATTTTGTGTAATGTAATATCTTGTATAGACACCTTTTATTAACCTGACACCATCCACATCATTACGAAGAGTCGTATTCATGATCTATTGAACAAGTACTAATCTAATCTAAACGATGAGGTCATTTGAGACGGAGCAGAAGTTCGGTTTGGGGAGGAACGGAGAAGAAAATCGGATGTGCCCTTCCACAGGAACCATCCAGGACTACATCTTTAGCGATTTAGAATAATCATGTACAACCTAGATCCTGATGGCTCAACGAGGATTTGAACCGTCGTTCTTCTGAATACAAAATTCGTGTCTTACCACTGTGCCCCTTCTCTCAGAATATGGCTGCTGTGTGCTCAACACTAGGCTAATTTGCTGGAGAACAGATTATTAGTAACTGGAAAAGAATCATAAAACATTCGCAAATTCAATATAATGGTAACCAAGAACTCATTGTCACCGGTGTCATCCTAAAAGAGGGCTTATACTGTCTACAGGGGAAAATAACATCGAAACTGAAGAAAAATCTCCGGTATTATGGACTTCTGCTTCCAAAATTATTTTCGAGTAATTTTTATGACTTAGTACAGCATAAGTAACCTTGCACTACAAACAGAAATATAGTAACAACATTCCTTTACAAATATACTAGCTGACAAAATCCGGCATTGCCCGGATATTCATTTTGCCAATTATTCTAATACAAACAAAAACAAAAAATGAATAGTGATTTCAGTATAACACTAAAAGAACTTCATTCAGTATATCCGTAAAATTACCTTTGAAATATGGAACAGCTGTACAAAGAAATTTGTATAATTTACAAATATACAGAGTGGTCCATTGGTCGTGACCGGGCAAAATATCTCAAGAAATAAGCGTCAAACGAAAAAAAACTACAAAGAACAAAACTTGTGTAGCTTGAAGGGGGAAAGCAGATGGCGCTATGGTTGGCCCGACAGATAGCGCTGCCATAGGTCAAACGGATATCACTTGCGTTTTTTAAAATAGTAACCCCCATTTTTTATTACATATTCGTGTAGTACGTAAAGAAATATGAATGTTTTAGTTGGACCACTTTTTTCGCTTTGTGATAGATAGCGCTATAATAGTCACAAAAACATGGCTCACAATTTTAGACGAACAGTTGGTAACAGGTAGGTTTTTTAAATTAAAATACAGAACGTAGGTACATTTGCACATTTTGTTTCGGTTGTTCCAACGTGATAGATGTACCTTTGTGAACTTATGATTTCTGAGAGCGCTTGCTCTTAGAGCGTGATTACCTGTAAATACCACATTAATGCAATAAATGCTCAAAATTATGTCCGTGAACCTGAATGCATTTGGCAATACGTGTAACGACATTCTTCTCAACAGCGGGTAGTTTGCCTTCGGTAATACTCGCACATGCATTGACAATGCACTGACGCATGTTGTCAGGCGTTCTCGGTGGATCACGATAGCAAATATCTCTCAACTTTCCCCACAGAAAGAAATCCGGGGACGTCAGATCCGGTGTACGTGCGGGCCATGGTATGGTGCTTCGACGACCAATCTATCTGTCATGAAATATGCTATTCAATAGCGCTTAGACCGCACACGCGCTATGTGCCGGACATCCATCATGTTGGAAGTACATCGACATTCTGTCATGCAGTGAAACATCTTGTGGAGACATCGGTAGAACATTAAGTAGGAAATCAGCATGCATTGCACCATTTAGATTGCCATCGATAAAATGGGGGCCAATTATCCTTCCTCCGCCGGCCGCAGTGGCTAAGCGGTTCTAGGCGCTTCAGTCCGGAGCCGCGTGACCGCTACGGTTCGGATCCTGCCTCGGGCATGGATGTGTGTGATGTCCTTAGGTTAGTTAGGTTTACTTAGTTCTAAGTTCTAGGGGATGCACCTCAGATGTTAAGTCCCATAGTGGTCAGAGCCATTTGAATTTTTTTTTTATCCAAGGTCGCTGATGTTCCGCTTGTCGCAGTCATCGTGGATTTTCCGTTGCCCAATAGCGCATATTATGCCGGTTTACGTTACCGCTGTTGGTGAACCACGCTTCGTCGCTAAATAGAACGCGTGCAAAAAATCTGTCATCGTCCCGTAATTTCCCTTGTTCCCAGTGGTAGTACTGTACACGGCGTTCAAAGTCTTCGCCATGCAATTCCTGGTGCATAGAAATATAGTACGGTTGCAGTCGATGTTGATGTAGCATTCTCAACACCGATTCTAGCGCAATTTGTCTGCTACTGATGTGCGGATTAACCGCGACAGCAGCTAAAACACCTACTTGGGCATCATCATTTGTTGCAGGTCGTGGTTGACGTTTCACGTGTGGCTGAACACTTCCTGTTACCGTAAATAACGTAACTATCCAGCGAACGGTCCGTACACTTGGATGATGTCGTCCAGGATACCGAACAGCATACAGAGCACACACCCGTTGGGCATTTTGATCACAATACCCATACATCAATACGATATCGACCTTTTCCGCAATTGGTAAACAGTCCATTTTAAAACGGGTAATGTATCACGAAGCAAATACCGTCCGCACTGGCGGAATGTTACGTGCTACCACGTACTTAAACGTTTGTGACTATTACAACGCCATCTATCACAAAGCGAAAAAAGTGGTCCAACTAAAACATTCATATTTCTTTACATACTGCAAGAATACGTAATAAAAATGGGGATTCTTATTTTTAGAAACGCAGTTTATATCCGTTTGACCTATGGCAGCGCCCTCTAGCGGGCCAACCATAACGCAATCTGATTTCCCCCTTCAAGCTAGACAAGTTTCGTTCCTTGAAGTTTTTTCGTTTGATGCTTATTTCGTGAGATATTTTGGCCCAGTCACTATCAATGGACCACCCTGTATAATGACAGCTACTTCGCTTGTCTACAACGCGATTTTGTAAACGTCTCTACGACATTGCCTCTTCATTGCTCTGTAGACTTATTTTCGCATATATCTGTATGCGCTTGGAAGTTAAAAGCTGTCCAAAACGCTGCCAAGTGTCAGAGATTTCCTTAAGTTGACTAGACTGACTGTCTTCGCAGTAAAAAACAAATATTAAAACTTCATGCATGATGAGGCGTTTTGCCACGTATCTCAGTATTTATGATGTTATTTCTCTTTAACTATGTGTCACATAATAATGTGTTTGCGTATGTACATTCAGAGGCATATGTGGATACTACCTGCAAAATTTTTTGTGAATAGAATTAGTAACAAAGGAATAATATTTCCTTTATTATAATTCCAGTCCACCCACAATGTTTATTTTTAATCAGGAAATTAATTTCTCTCGGTAATGACAATTTTCACATCTGAATACAAAAGTGTTCCACTAGACATATCCCGCCAATATATGTGATGGTGCAGTCAAAATCATGGCGTGATATGTATAATGCAACACGTTTCTACTCAGGTCTGAAAGTGGTTAATACCGATCGAAATCAATTGCCTTATTACACATATAAATTGTGATTCATGACTAGAATTATAAAAAAGCAAATACTTTCCTGAATCTCCGAGAACTTATTTATGACCATGTTACAACTTACAAAGAAGTAATAAATTTTAACATCATCCAGAATACTGCAGTTTTTCAAGAACTTCATTGTTTATGACGTAATGTCTCCTAAACTATGATAGGTAGGTGGTTCTTACTCCGATTGTTGCCTGGCAGTAACGGATATGTGTACCATGTTTGGTTGAAATCTGTCCAATGGTTTAGGAGGACACACACACACACACACACACGCTACTGGCCATTAAAATTGCTACACCACGAAGATGACGTGGTACAGACGTGACATTTAACCGACAGGAAGAAGATGCTGTGATACGCAAATGATTAACTTTTCAGAGTATTCACACAAGGTTGGCGCCGGTGGCGACACCTACAACGTGCTGACATGAGGAAAGTTCCCATCCGATTTCTCATACACAAACAGCAGTTCACCGGCGTTGCCTGGTGAAACGTTGTTGTGATTCCTCGTGTAAGGAGGAGAAATGCGTACCATCACGTTTCCGACTTTGATGAAGGTCGGATTGTAGCCTATCGTGATTGCGGTTTATCGTACCGCGACATTGCTGCTCGTGTTGGTCGAGATCCAATGACTGTTAGCAGAATATGGAATCGGTGGGTTCAGGAGGGCAATACGGAACGCCGTGCTGGATCCCAACGGCCTCGTATCACTAGCAGTCGAGATGAGAAGCATTTCATCCGCATGGCTGTAATGGATCGTGGAGCCACGTCTCGATCCCTGAGTCAACAGATGGGGACGTTTCCAAGACAACAATCATCTGCACGAACAGTTCGACGACGTTTGCAGCAGCATGGACTATCAGCTCGGGGACCATGGCTGCGGTTACCCTTGACGCTGCATCAAAGACAGGAGCGCCTCCAATGGTGTACTCAATGACGAACCTGGGTGCACGAATGGCAAAACGTCATTTTTTAGGATGAATCCAGGTTCTGTTTACAGCATCATGATGATCACGTCTATGTTTGGCGACATCGCGGTGAACGCACATTGGAAGCGTGTATTCGTCATCGCCATACTCGCGTTTCACCCGGCGTGATGATATGGGGTGCCATTGGTTACCCGTCTCGGTCACCTCTTGTTCGCATTGGCGGCACTTTGAACAGTGGACGTTACATTTCAGATGTGTTACGACCCGTGGCTCTACCCTTCATTCGATCCCTGCGAAACCCTACATTTCAGCAAGATAATGCACGATTGCACGTTGCATGGGCAGCTGTACCTGTACACGCCATCCAAGCTCTGTTTGACTCAATGCCCAGACGTATCAAGGCCGTTATTACGGCCAGAGGTGGTTGTTCTGGGTTCTGATTTCTCAGGATCTATACACCCAAATTGCGTGAAAATGTAATCACATGTCAGTTGTAGTACAATATATTTGTCCAATGAATACCCGTTTATCATCTGCATTGCTTCTTGGCTTTTCAATTGTAATGGTCGGTAATGCAGAGGTCGTCGAAAAGGCGCGACCTTCTGGGTTTCATCTCCACTAGGCGGGCTCTCCCTGCTTGATTCCCGAGACTAGTGTAATAATATCTTTTATTCTTGAAATAAGTAAAGATATCTGGCTTTCTCGCTCAGACAGTGATTACGATGTTCCCTATTGCGGCGGTACAAACACCTCTCTCGCGCACACAGTGTTGAGACCGTCCGTCGGGAGAACGTACAGCCTTGAAGTGCACAATAGTTGGCCGCGAGAGTTTAGCAGGCCGTCCCACACGCTCTTAGCACTTGCCGCCCCCGCGGCAGAGTGTCGCAGGTAACCTCGGCTGCCAGGACAATGCGCGACCGCCGGGCTGCGGTAAATTACGCGCGCGCCGCAGTATTTCACGGCCAGCCACGCACGACTCCGCTTAATTCTTCTCGCCAGCGGAGGTGTGGCCACCCTGCTAGTAGGTATTATCCGGCGTGGGTTTCATCTCCCTTTGCTGTCTCTTGAGCACAGTCTCAGGTGATTCTAACACGAGGTGACTGGCTGCGTTTGGGTAAAGACTACGCCCACACGTTTCTCTGACACGCAGGACCACATACTACCGCTTCTCCCTGTGAGGTAGGGACGTAGGCTACTAACCCGTCGCTTTATCAAAAATAGCTATTAATCTATTTAAAAAAAAAAAAAGTTGCAGGGAAAAGGGAAGTTCCGCGCTTCAGTCTTATGACCTGTGGAGGACTTTGAACAATGCCACAGACAAAAACGCTCACATTCAGGATGAAATCAAACGTCCTGTGTTGTCTCCTTGCGAGACAGAGTAGATAGGAACAATTTCAGCACTGCTGGCGGTGGTTTGCAAGTCACAGGGACCACATGTATTCAGCGTAGATAGGCTGTTTGTTGAGATATATTTACACCAGGCGCCTAACAAAAACTGATAATGCAGGGACTCATTCATAAGTATAGAAAATAACAACTTCCTTTTAGGTTAATGAGGATATTACCACCAAATCACATATTCTCTAAATAATTGAACTCCCATGTATAAAACTGCTTCAAATTACTGATTACAAATGACGTGATGTGTTAAATATTTTGGAAAAAAAGTTTGTAATTGTATATAAAATTTGTTGGAAATGGCTAAGCACTATCTTCAAAAACTACTGAAAGAGCTCCAGAACTACGAGCCGTACAATGATATAATTTTGCAAGTGCATTCAGTGGTATATATCGATGCTATCTGTGAAATGTGTTGCGAATCCAATCAGTAATAAAGAAGTGATAAATTAAAACGTCATGTCCGTTGCTGAATCTTTACTGCATGAACAGCGAAAATGTAGCAAGCAATAAACGTTTTTCCTTTCATCATTTTGTGCGGGAATTCAGCGAGGAAAAGTTTCTTGAAGATCTGAGATTATGTGTAATGTTTTCTGTAAGTCACCAAGCGCTCTCATCCTCAAATACTCGATGAATATAGTCCATGTCTTTGTGTGCAGTGAGTTATGCTGGCTCAAGATCTGTACAAAACGTCTAACTATAATACTTGTCTTGCTGTCTAAAATATTTAAACAAGATTATACCTGCTAATGAGTGGATTATGACAGGATTTTAAATATTTAAATTCTGTCAATTGTTATATTACATATCGCAAATCAAATTTTTGTTGTCTCTGGAAATCTTGAGATACACAACCTGAAACTAGGATCGTGCATCATGATCCATGAATTTTGTTAGCCGTTAACTAATATACGCGAAATAGTGGCAAGAAATGTCCTAAAGTGGTTCAGATGGTATCTTTATGATAGGAAACGAAGTGTGTCAGTAAGAAAGAGACTTACATTAAGCTACAAGTCATCATCCAACTGAAAACTAATTACATGTGGTGTCTCGCAACGTTACACGTGAGATCTTACCTTTTTTTGTCAGTATTTACGATCTTTCATCAGAAAAGTTGCAAGATATCAAGTTTGTTTTGTTTGCAGGCGATACAAACATTGCAATAAATAGCAAATGGAACATAGGTTTAGAATGAATGGTTAATGGAATTTTCACGGCCATTGACAAATGGTTCCCAGCCAATTCGTTAGAAGTAAACGTTGAAAAGACAAACCGTATGCAGCTCATAACTTCACAGTGTACGTCTAAAATATGACGACAAGGAGGTAGAAGAGGTAGACAGTGCTAAATTCTTTGGATTATAACTCAGATTCTATTGGGAGGAGCACACCTTAAAACTGCTGAAATGGCTAAACAAATCTTTATTTGTAGCGCGTGTGTTGTCAGATACAGCTATAAAAATAAGAAAATTGGCATATGTAGCTTACATCAATTGCAAAATGTCATTTTATGGAGAAGTTCATCAAGGCAGGCTAAAGTTTTCCGACTACAAAAGCGTGTAATATACAAAATGGCGTGAACTAAGGAACGTCCCACAGGAGACTGTTTAAGAGAATGGGGACACTAGCTACTGCTTCAAAGTATGTTTATTTGTTAACGAAATTTGTGGCAAATGCTACATCTCACGTTTTCAGTTCTTGGAATCAATACTAGAAAGAAGGAGGCTCTGCATAAAGATGAAAGTTACTTACTTTGGTACAAAAAGACGTCCATTATTCAGAAGCACTTATTCAACAACTTGTCAACAGTCACAAAACAGTGTCTTCAAACTTCAGTTGAAGAAGAGCCTAAATGATTTATTGGTGGCCAACTTCATTGATGAATATTATTAGAACTAATTATTATTAGAACTAATTGATACATTTTGTAAATAATATAACAGCGTAAATTTTATGTATTAGTGGTTCTCCATGTCTACAGCGCAGTAGTGTCATTCATGTAAATAGATGTTGATGACGCAGTCCTATAATAGCTTAAAAATTATCACATGTTTATATGCTTGTGATAATTTATGTATTAACCCTTAGATATAAATATTGATTTATTGCAAATTCATAAGTACCATTTCACTTATGAGCTATCCCAGGAATAATAGTTTACCTCTTTTCTGGGTAAATATACACTGCCAGAAAAAGTTAGTATACCCGCAAAGCTGACGTTTATTTGGATCCAATTACGGCATATGATAGGTATGGGGGATCGCAGATGAACTGATAATAGATTCAACGTGATTCTGCCAACAGATAGCGTAGTGGCATGGCTACCAGAGCCCCATCTTTTTCTATCCTTTAACAGGGAATGCTTACTTCCAGAATATGGTTCAGATGCGTGAAGCAAGCAGGTAGTAATGCCACTGAGACGCTTTCGTGCATCAAACAGCCAACTGAACGAGTTTGAAAGGGGTCAAACTATGGCACTCCGAGTGGTGGGATGGTTCTTTCGAAGAACTGCCACGGTAATTGGACATATTGCGTCAAGTTGTACGTGCTGTGACAGATGGGCAACGATACTGAAATCAGTGGTTCAAAAAAATGGCTCTGTGCACTATGGGACTTAACTTCTGAGGCCATCAGTCCCCTAGAACTACCTAAACCTAACTAACCTAAGGACTTCACACACATCCATGCCCGAGGTAGGATTCGAACATGCGACCGTAGCGGTCGCGCGGTCCAGACTGTAGCGCCTAGAACCGCTCGGCCACCCCGGCCAGCCAATCAGTGGTCACGTAAACATTCTCCCACCTGTAGACGAGGTTCTAGGCGCCCCCACAGCACCGACACCAAATAGGATCGTCACACTGTGAGGGCGGCAGTGGTAGATCGTATAGCTATCATACCATAGATAAGAGGACTTGTTAGCCCAGACGTAAACGAAATGTTGCGAACGGGTCATTAGCAGTGAGACAATGGGCAAGTACATCTCTAGCCCGTCTTCCACTAACGGCAGAGAATCGGCTTGGACGATGCGACTGGTGCCGTCAGGGAATCATTTGGACGATGAAATGACGCTCCGTGGTCTTCACCACTGGCAGGAGGTTCTGCCTGGACGCAGGTGATGGTAGTTTGCGTGTACGACGTAGACCTGGTGAGCGCTGTCTCGTAGAGCGCATTCGCTCAAAACACACTGGCCCAACCTCAGGCCCTACGGTTTCGGGTACGATAAGCTGCAAGTCTCAACTCTCGTTCACCTTTGGTGTTTCTCGAGGGGACACTAATCACTGTCCGGTACGTACAGAATGTTGTTAGACCCGTTCTTCTGCCTTTCTTACAACAAGAGGGTGATATGTTGTTCCAACAGGATAATGCTCAGCCACACACTGCCCTTGAAGCTCAACGTGCTCTGCATGACGTGCAGCAACGATCCTGGCCAGCATGATATCTGGGTTTGTTTCCAATCAAGTACGTGTGGGACACGATGGGACGAGAATTGACTCGTGCGACTCTTCAATTGCCAACTCTTACAACAGAAAAAAGCAATATTTTTACAACGTCGATGTTTATGAGGTAAGCAAGGTAGGGAATAAGAAATTCTGTTGTGTTTTAAATTTGTGTAGCAGTAAGAGCATTCTGAAGGTCATTGGGTATGTGACTGATCGACTGCATCATGTGAAGCTAAAAAATGGGGATGTGTTCAGCTATCATAGGCTAGGGATATTGAGCTAAATGTTTGTTTGCCTCAAGTTCTTCTAAAACGCGTATTTGTTTCCTCTGTTGGCTACATGTAGCACTTATGTGTGGATTTGGTATTTGTGTCTTTCCTTCAGCACAAGTTTGGCAAAGACGGTGCCTGACTCATATTATCTCTAGCTGCGTTCATGTTCAGTCATCCTAGTTGCTATAGCCCTCATTGTTTAACCAATATACAGCTTGTTGCGATCACTGGAGATGATTCAAAAGAATTACATCAAGTGACTCTATGTGGAGGAGGTGTACAGAACTATCTAGCAGCTTTGACGGACGAAAGGGATGTTGCTGATTCCTCTCAATTTCCTGCTGAGATGTCGAGATGTAGTACCAGTTTTTACTACGATTAAGTATCACATGAACTCCAGAGTGGCGAACAAGATAAAATATGGGTTTAAGATGACGGTTGTGAGAGAGAGCTTTCCCGATATGCGCCATAGGCAAGATGCGGTAGCCAGGGCAATGTTACACCTTTATCTGTACATGGTAGCCTCCTTAGCAGCTGAAGATTGTGACAGGGTAGACAGTGCCTCTTCATCCCTAACGGAGTGTGCCAGGAAGGAGGCCTCAGCATTCTTGTCTGTGAAGTTTCACGTTATGAGTAAGAAAGCACAGTAGGTGGAGAACACTCAACTGCTATTAAATTAAGTGGCAAGCAGTTTGAAGACACCATTTCGAAGATAGTCTGTAGCTGTCTCAACTTCACAATGACTCCTAGAAATGTGCCCACTTCAGGTTTCATCGGTGCAGTGGAACAAGCAGCCAACATGCTTCCTACTGGCATTAAAAGTGCTACACCACGAAGCAGACCGACAGTAAGAAGATGCTGTGATATGCAAATGATTAGCTTTTCACAGCATTCACACAAGGTTGGCGCCGGTGGCGACACCTAGAACGTGCTGACATGAGGGACGTTTCCAACCGATTTCTCATACACAAACAGCATCACAGGCAGGAGCGCCTGCGATGGTGTACTCAACGACGAACCTGGGTGTACGAATGGCAAAACGCCATTTTTTCAGATGAATCCAGGTTCTTTTTACATCATCATGATGGTCGCATCCGTGTTTGCTGACATCGCGGTGAACGCACGTTGGAAGCATGTATTCGTCATCGCCATACTGGCGTATCACCCGGTGTGATGGTATGGGGTGCCATTGATTACCCGTCTTGGTCACCTCTTGTTCGCATTGACGGCACTTTGAACAGTGGACGTTACATTTCAGATATCTTACGAGCCGTGGCTCTACCCTTCATTCGATCCCTGCGAAACCCTACATTTCAGCAGGATAATGCACGATCGCGTTTTGCAGGTCCTGTACGGGTCTTTCTGGATACAGAAAATGTTCGACTACTGACCTGACCAGCACATTCTCCAGACCTCTCACCAATTGAAAACGTTTGGTCAATGGTGTCCGAGCAACTGGCTCGTCACAATACGCCAGTCACTACTCTTGATGAACTGTGATATCGTGTTGAAGCTGCATGGGCAGCTGTACCTGTACATGCCATCCAAGCTCTGTTTGACTCAATGCCCAGGCGTATCAAAGCAGTTATTACGGCCAGAGGTGGTTGTTCTGGGTACTGATTTCTCAGGATCTATGCACCAAACTGCGTGGAAATGTAATCACTTGTCAGTCCTAGTATAATATATTTGTCCAATGAATACCCGTTTATCATCATTTCTTCTCGGTGTAGCAATTTTGATGGTCAGTATTGTAAGATTGCGTTTAACGTCCCGCCGAAATCGAGGTCATTGGAGATGGAGTACAAGCTCGGACTGTGTGAAGCATGGGAAAGGAAGTCGGCCGTGCCATTTGAAAGGCATCAACGCAGCATTTGCCTAGAGCGATTTAGGGAAATCAGGGAAAACCTAAATTTGGATGACCGGATGTGAGTTTGAACTGTTATCCTCCCGAATGCGAGTCCAGTGTGCTGAGTACTGCGCCACCTCCAGAACTGCGTGAACAGGTCGAGCAGGCGTGGAGTAATGTATCCCGGCATAGTATTCGCCATTTGTACGATCGAGTGGATGCCAGAGACAACGCTTGCATTGCCGCCAGTGGAGACCCTACAACGTACTAATATGAATGTTTCAGCATGGGTCGATACCTGAGAGTCGTCTGTGCTATTGATTTGTAAACGAAACAATTTAATCTCCCTATGCATTGCAACGATAAATCTTGAGTGAATTGGAAACCTCTAAAAGATGTACTAGTTTTTTCGGCATTCAAAAATGGTTCATATGGCTCTGAGCACTATGGGACTTAACATCTGAAGTCATCAGTCCCCTAGAACTTAGAACTACTTAAACCTAACTAACCTAAGGACATTACACACATCCATGCCCGAGGCAGGATTCGAACCCGCGACCGTAGCAGTCGCGCGGTTCCGGACGGAAGCGCCTAGAACCGCTCGGCCACCGAGGCCGGCCTTTTCCTGCATTGTATATAATGTATTCTTGGTTATTTTTTTTTTTTTTTTTACCTTTTCCTGTACATCGTTGACGAATTCCTCAGTACGGATTTATTGAACAAAAGGTACATGTACCTTAGTCCTATATAACTTAATGAATTAGTGACCCCTTCATCGAACTTCACATCCCACTAGAAACCACTTTGTCATCCACCCATTACCTCCTTTAAGGCTACTAAAGAACATTCGATTGCTGAAACCGCGAAAAACCTAAATGATTTATGCTACTGTAGTAGCCGGCCGGTGTGACCGAGCGGTTCTAGGCGCTTTAGTCAAGAACCGCGCGACCGCTACGGTCGCAGGTTCGAATCCTGCCTCGGGCATAGATGTCTGTGGTGTCCTTAGGTCAGTTGGGTTTAAATCGTTCTAAGTTCTAGGGGATTGATGACCTCAGATGTTAAGCCCCATGGTGTTCAGAGCCATTTGAGCCATCTACTATAGTAAAAACGGGAAAGGCGAAACTTACCTCTGTTCTGTTGGTCCCCGCCTGATTCGAGCAATGCAGCTTGATTCGAGCAATGTATCCTGATGGCATGTCATAGAAATGCTCTGTATTGGCTGACTGCGTGTCTTGAGTAGAAGGTGAACTAAATTCAAAGCCTGC
Source organism: Schistocerca serialis cubense (assembly GCF_023864345.2). Lineage (NCBI taxonomy): Eukaryota > Metazoa > Arthropoda > Insecta > Orthoptera > Acrididae > Schistocerca > Schistocerca serialis. The sequence goes on from NC_064638.1 coordinate 707,044,898, forward strand.
CTATTCCTTAGTGACATCACAGAAAAGTTCTTTGTACCGCCTGCTAGATTTATTTTCATGAGTTGTAAATTTTCGCTTTGAAATTAACCAATAACTTTATGCCACCATCTTATTGAGCAGTTATACTCCGATCTATAGCAGACATCTTTTGTTGATAGTAGCTCGTTTAATGTAGATCTTGCCAATGACAAAGACATTTAATTTATATTTTTAAATTGTATGCTCACATATTACTTAAGTCTTATTGTTTCATGAAAGGACGGTTAGTTATCCACGCAGAAAAATTTGTATTTACTTTATTTGTGAGAAAAAATAATCGTTAGCAGCACAGTCGAAAACAGAATTTACGATTAATAAGTTAGAAATTAATTATTGTCGAGTAAACAGATGTAACATCTTTGAATTTATGGGTTCATTTGCACAAATTATAGAGCCCCACCGTACGCAACGTTATCCCTGGCTGGGTATACAAGCCGTCCGCCACGCAAATAATTGCTCTGCGTCGCTTCTCGAAACGTGATAAATCACTTTCCGCTATGGATTAAGCTTCGATCGCTACTACTAGTCTCTCTAATAACACGTTTCGCTTATTCATGTGTGTGTGTCTCTCCCGGGGCGAACAGATGAGCTAAATTTAATGAAACCGTCGTGTGTGACGCATCTTTCATTCTTTGCCATTGACGCTCAGGTATGCTTAAACAAAGCAAGTTCCTGATTGAAGAGGGTGGGGGAAACGGCATTTGTTTTTAGCAGGGGAACGGTTGGCAAGAGTTTAAGGGAAAAACCATTAACCGTTGCAGAGATACGCTATAGTTTATTTTTGCACCGACTAGTGAGAGAGAGCCAATTGGCACAAAATTAGTCGGGCCATCTGATGACGGGACAGAGAGACGGAAACGATTTACTATCGCCGCCAGAAGGTTCGCGACTGACAGTGGCGGCGGCAGTGACGCGTCATCAGATGCGGCCGTCACGAACACGCTTTGAGCGGCGTTGCGTGGCGAGTGCGTGCGCGATACGCCTAGGCGCGGCCACGCATCGACCGTTATCCCGCGCTCAATTTCCGGCGTCGGCATTTGTGACTGCGTAGAGCACGGCCGCCAAACGCTGCAAACACTGTGCCACACATTTGGGGCTGTGAACAGCTTGGGATACATACAAGGATCTCTTCTAACAACTTCTATAGCAACAATCTCTAAATAACTCACAGTAAATAGAGCAGAAAATGCGTGCAGAAAACATTCAAAGTTTTGATCGTACCATTATAGAACACACGTCAACAACAGCTGACTCCCTTGCAACACAGCCGGCCGGAGTGGCCGTGCGGTTCTGGGCGCTACAGTCTGGAACCGAGCGACGGCTACGGTCGCAGGTTCGAATCCTGCCTCGGGCATGGATGTGTGATGATGTGATGATGTTTTGGTTTGTAGGGCGCTCAACGGCGCGGTTATCAGCGCCCGTACAATTTCCCAACCTTTGCTCAGCCCAATTTCGCCACTTTCCTGGATGATGATGAAATGATGAGGACAACACAAACACCCAGTCATCTCGAGGCAGGTGAAAATTCCTGACCCCGCCGGGAATCGAACCCGGGACCCCGTGCTCGGGAAGCGAGAACGCAACCGCGAGACCACGAGCGGCGGACAGGATGTGTGTGATGTCCTTAGGTTAGTTAGGTTTAATTTGTTCTAAGTTCTAGGCGACTGATGACCTGGGAAGTTAAGTCGCCTAGTGCTCAGAGCCATTGAACCTTACAACACTATTTCAGTATCTGGGGGTCTGCGCCAGAACCCTTGTTTCATCATAGCTCAATTAATGATTGAATTCCCTACAGTGCTTTGCAATGGCTGACATAGTTTGCTGTCTTAGTCGGATGTGCCCCTTAAATCCTTTGAACGTGATGTTCACTGTCCTAGTTGTATGACTGATGTATGACATGCCACATTGGCAAAGTATGTTGTAAATTCCTAGTTTTTGTAGTCCCAGATATTGTTCCAGATTTCCCATTAGTCCCCTTATTTTGGTAGGTGAACAGTGGACCTAGTGCTTTCTGAGAATCCTGCTGTTTTTTCAGCAATAGATCGTGATCTTCTTCTACATCATATGACGGAATGTTTAGTTGAAGAGCGTTCTGAATCTGTTTCACTGTGTAACCATTACTGCAGGACAGTGATCATAGATGCTCAGATTCTATCACCAAACTGTCTGACAAGGGGTGTGCCCTCTGGGCCACTGCCTTCAGAACTCCATAATTCTGTGTTGGGTGATAACAGCCTCTGGCTTGTAGATATAATTCAGTGCGTGTAGGTTTGCGATACACACGTAGCCAAATAATCTATCTGTTCTCCTTTTGACAAGTACATCCAGAAACAGCAACTGGCCAGTCACAGAGCTATCATAAATAAGCGTATGGGTTTGTATCTAGCAATCTCTAATTACTCCTTCAAATCAGTCCATGAACATATTAGCAACCACTTGAGATAGACGGCTGCCCATAGTTACACCTTCCGTTTGCTCATGATATTGGCCCCCATATGCAATGCTGAAGTCAATAAAACCCTGAACAGGTCCAACAGAGAAATGTCAAATTACTCTGCAATAAGTTCATGGGCCTTTCAGTGGCACCCTAGTAAACAAGAATACCACATCAAAACCGACCATTATATCACATTCTGTGATATGTAATTGCTCGTGGTGTTGAAAGAAGTCCTCTGAGTTGCATATGTGGTGAATATAGTTGCCCACACATGGTAACAGTAGTTTCTTCAAGTTATTGGCTGTTGAGTATGTTAATGCGCCAATGTTGCTGACAACTGTGTTCAGTAGCACGCCCTGTTTTGTATTTTCAGGAGGATATATTTTATAGTGTTGATAGAACTGTCACTCTCGATCACTTTTGTCTGACGACCTTGCCAGGCATACCAGTGTCCCTCAACAAATCCCTGCCCTACTTGTCCACCTTTCCTGTAGGGTCATATGGAAGAAGTCTGTAATTAGGGTTGACACACTTGCTCATCATAATCAGCCTACTGCAAAACAACTATCTAGTTACCTTTGTCTACTGGTAACACCATGATGCTGTTATTTTCCCAGAGCGTCTTGATTGTAAGCCTCTCATCATTTGAGATGTTCTGTTTTGGAGGCTTTCTCTTGGTGAGAGACCTGCAGGTCTCCCAGCGAATTTGTTTTGCCACATTACGTGGAAGCATGTTGGCTGCTTGTTCCACTGCACCGATGAAACCTGAAGTGGGCACATTTCTAGGAGTCATTGTGAAGTTGAGACAGCTACAGACTATCTTCGAAATGGTGTCTTCAAACTGCTTGCCACTTAATTTAATTGCAGTTGAGTGTTCTCCACATACTGTGCTTTCTTACTCATAACGTGAAACTTCACAGACTAGAATGCTGAGGCCTCCTTCCTGGCACACTCCGTTAGGGATGAAGAGGCACTGTCTACCCTGTCACAATCTTCAGCTGCTAAGGAGGCTACCATGTACAGATAAAGGTGTAACACTTCCCTGGCTACCGCATCTTGCCTATGGCGCGTATCGGGAAAGCTCTCTCTCACAACCGTCATCTTAAACCCATATTTTATCTTGTTCGCCACTCTGGAGTTCATGTGATACTTAATCGTAGTAAAAACTGGTACTACATCTCGACATCTCAGCAGGAAATTGAGAGGAATCAGCATCATCCCTTTCGTCCGTCAAAGCTGCTAGATAGTTCTGTACACCTCCTCCACGTAGAGTCACTTGATGTAATCCTTTTGAATCATCTCCAGTGATCGCAACAAGCTGTATATTGGTTAAGCAATCAGGGCTATAGCAACTAGGATGACTGAACATGAACGCAGCTAGAGATAATATGAGTCAGGCACCTTCTTTGCCAAACTTGTGCTGAAGGAAAGACACAAATACCAAATCCACACATAAGTGCTACATGTAGCCAACAGAGGAAACAAATACGCGTTTTAGAAGAACTTGAGGCAAACAAACATTTAGCTCAATATCCCTAGTCTAAGATAGCTGAACGCATCTCCATTTTTAAACTTCACATGATGCAGTCGATCAGCCACGTACCCAATGACCTTCAGAATGCTCTTACTGCTACACAAATTTAAAACACAACAGAATTTCTTATTCCCTACCTTGCTTACCTCATAAACATCGACATTGTAAAAATATTGCTTTTTAAGACGCCTGGGAGGAAAGGGGGTAGATATTCAGTACTAATAAAAGCTAGCCTTTAGCACTCGAGACTGTACAACACTCTCTAGACACAGGAACGGGGCTGGATATTTAACGACCGTGTGGCTAAACATACGTACCTGGTCCTCCCCGAGGCGGTTGATCGGCTGCTCTCTGCACTGCCTGCTATGATGTGTCCTGTAATAACTATTGTGTAGCAGGGAGAGGAGCCACTCATACCAACCATACTAAGTTGATCTGGTAGAATTCACTGTATCCTGTTAAACACTCGCACAGGTTGGGCTGCACTGTTCGCAATTACTTTATTCCACAATGGAAGTGATCAGTATTTGTACTCCAAGTACATGTTCATTGTGACGTATAAGTTTGCTGTCTAAATTATGGCATCGAGTGATAAAACACGGTGCATAGAACACAAAATAATCACTGATCAACGGATGTTTTATCAGTCGACGATTGCCACAGTTCTTCCAAAAGTACTAAACAATTCAGTAGCTTATGACACGAGGTGCGAGTGACCGAATTGCGACGCGGATGCTCCAAAAATTATCGTGTACGATGTACGAACGAGAAAGTACCTGCGCTCGTGATATCCAGCCAGTCAAAACGATATGTGTTTCTTTCACGTAGAACTTGCAGTTAGGATTATAACAATCCACATTATTTTTCCGTAACCGTCGCGACACGGTTGATTGTTGATCTCCCGACACTAAACGTCGTGAAAACTGAGACAAAAGCAAAACTTACGTGGCAAATATTTTCAATTACTTCACCATAACTTGTAAGATACGTGCTGCAGCCACGGCATCAACACAACGCTTCGCCCACGCTCCACGGAAGCTACGCCACGACTCCCCACTGTTACTCTGCGCTCTACAGAGAGGCGACTATCGATAGTAAACGATGCAGTTCTTTGCCTATAACTTGTAATACTGTAATATTGTGTATTTTAAGAATGTACAGAGTTTAGTATTGTTGATTGAGTAAACTGTAATTACAATACAAGTTCACAACTTGAGTGACTAGTGCTCATTTAGACACGTCTCAGCCAATGTCACGACCTCACAAACTTTAGCATTATGACCATACAACCTGCAATACTATATTATTGAGAAGTTTAACTACTTATTGTACGTAATATTGTAACTAGCACAGAGTGTAATTTACAACGTTAAAAACAAGTTTGGTGCACAACATTCTGTGCAAGTGCATTGTATCTTTTCTTATAATGTTTGGCTACCTAAGAACTAGCGTCCCTTGCAGACACTAGTCAGTTTTCCTGAAGATTGACCAATACGCCAAAAACTAATTAGAAATAAACAAAAATTAGTACAACAAAAATACTGTACTTGTTATTCAACTTCAAACAATTCTTCATACTTTCATCACATTCCATTAACATCTTGAGATGTCGGGTATTCTGCTGGATATCAGCGTCGTTGTAGCATGATATTTCGACTACAACATGACTCGTTATCTTCATTCGCTGGTGCCTGAGACGGCTTGTCGAGTGGTTTTTCTTTTTGATGTGCCTTTCATTAGCATTCCTGAAGGGAATGGGTCGGCTGACAGACAGTTCTCTGACCCTTTGTGACCAATGCTCTATTTATACTGTTCTGTCACTGTTTAGTTTGGTATTTGGAAGGGGTGGCCTGATCGGCCCTTCTTCCTAATCAGGAATTTTGAGGAGGGCATTCTTGGGGACAGCTCTATGACTCGCGTTACAACCGCGCGGGGAAACCTCCGAAAACCCTGGCTACAGCTGCTGGTGTTACCTAATGCAAGGCGTTGAGACTGATTTCTTTAATATTCCTCTGGTTTTGTATGGTGATGTTCTTTTTTTTTAGTTCTTCAAGTTATTGAAGTCTAATCAGCATGTTGAACCAACTGAACACCTCTTTCATCTGCATTGCTCTGGATGTCATCACTGGGCGTTCCTCCCAGACAGCCGGCCGGTGTGGCCGTGCGGTTCTAAGCGCGTCAGTTTGGAACCGCGTGACCGCTACGGTCGCAGGTTCGAATCCTGCCTCGGGCATGGATGTGTGTGATGTCCTTAGGTTACTTAGGTTTAAGTAGCTCTAAGTTCTAGGGGACTGGTGACCTCAGTAGTTAAGTCCCATAGTGCTCAGAGCCATTTGAACCATTTTGAACCTCCCAGACATTTGGTGCAGTTTGCATCTCCGTTTTGGGAGGACGACACGACGATATGATGTACACTAGTTTGTGACGCTGGCGTTTCCGTTTGTGTTCGTGAGTGGTTTGCCGCCCTCAATAAGAGGCTGGCAGCTATCCATAGCCATGAGGAGCGTGTTATTAAGTCTGAACACGGCCTTTTCTATGTCGGCGTTGATTCTGGTGCGCCAGTCATCTCCCTTGCCACTGATTGTTGCGCCGTCTACTGCCACTGCCACGTCTTGAACGTCTCGACGTGCCGGCGCCGACTGCCTCGAGTCAGTGGGCAGCTGCTTTCACTCTCCACCTCTTGGACTGGTGGTGGGGCCTGCAGTCCTTCTGGTGGGGAGGCCGTTGCCGGCTCGCCACAGCGCGCCTCCGAGGGTGAGGCCGCTGTTTTACCACGTTCTTATCTTCTTCAGCGACGCGTCTTCTTACTTGAATCTGCATCCGTCGATTTCCTCTAAGCTGCACTGTGTGTCATCTTGGTGACCTGAGAATGCTTTGCTGCAATGACAGTTTGCGACATGTGCTCCACGACAGCAGGCACGGGTTGATCGGTGTTCTTTCTTCAGTGTCCTTGTCCGACTGATCCACATCACCAAACCCGGCTTTTAGTAAACCTCTGCAGACCATGTCTTCGACAGACAAAAAAAATGGCTCTGAGCACTATGGGACTTAACTTCTGAGGTCATCAGTCCTCTAGAACTTAGAACTACTTAAACCTAACTAACCTAAGAACATCACACACATCTATGCCCGAGGCAGGATTCGAACCTGCGACCGTAGGGGTCGCGCGGTTCCAGACTGTAGCGACTAGAACCGCTCGGCCACTTCAGCAGGCTTCGACAGACATCCACGACAATCCCGTTGTTAACACCTTTGCTGAAATCGTCTCTTTTTCCCCCCACAGGTTCACTGATGTGGCGACAATGAGAATGCTCCATATTGTGGTTTGAACCTGAAGCAGACTGTATTTGTCTGTAGACTTGATGTCTATATCATCAGATGCTGCATCCTCTAGTATGCTGAGGCGCTCCATCCTTCCTCAACTTGGATGTAGAAAGAGAGAGGAACAGTCAGCATATCAAGGTGGCTGGTGTTCTATGCTAAGTCCCTGAGCTTAGTTGGTGGCTGAAATTGTTCGTCGGTATTCCTGCCACTCTTTTGTTTCACACAATGTCAAAACGACAGTTTTGCTTGACGCTGTTAGAACAGCAACATACAAATTTTGCTTATCATGTGCGCACCCCCAGACGAACACCTGTCAACCTCCAGCGGCAGCAAGGCACTCAGCAAACTGGTGCAATCGCTGCAGCTGCTCAAATAGTACTAATTCGTCAAATGGAATTGGTCCAGAATTTATACTTATGGTCTCCCCTTCCATCATTGTTCCAGGCGTTCTGTCTCCCATCTGCTCCCACAAGCAGCGTCCAGTGCGTCCCCTCATCGGGCAGTGAACCTATCTGTCCGGTGACATTCCTTTTTCTAGGTTCTCACATTGCAGTCCGCTTCCTCTAGGAACGCTCTTAGGCATTCCTTCTTCGTTCTGGTGCGCCAGACCAAGAGCGGTGTTTCATCTTTGGTGAGGTGAACCTATCTGCACACTAGCGTTTCATTTTAGGTTCAGATCTCTGGACTCTGGCTACTCAGGAGGACGTCGTTATCAGGGGAAACAAAACTGTCGTTCTACAGATCGAAGTGCAATGTCAGATCTCTCATCGGGCAGGTAGGTTAGCAAATTTAAAAAGGGAAATGGACAGGTTAAAGTTAGACGCAGTAGGTATTAGTGAAGTTTGGTAGCAGGAGGAACAGGACCTCTGGTTAGTTGAAAACAGAGTTATAAATACAAAATCAAATAGGGATAATGCAGGAGTAGGTTTAGTAAAGAATCAAAAACAGAAACGTGGATAAGCTACTAGAACAGTATAATGAACACATTATTTAGCCAAGACAGACACGAAGCCCACGCCCTCCACAGTAGTGCAAGTTCATATGCCAACTAGATCCGCAATCGAGGAAATTTATGATGACATGAGAGACGAAAATTTAGTTGTCATGGGGGACTGGAATTCGATAGCAGGAAAAGGAAGAAAAGGAAAAGTAGTATGTGTATATGGACTGGGGGAAAGGAATGAAAGAGGAAGCTGCCTGGTAAAATTTTGCACAGAGTACAGTTTGATCATAGCAAACACTTGGTTTAAGAATGATGAAAATATGTTGTATACTTGGAAGAGACCTGGAGACACTGGAAGTTTCCAGATAGATTATGTAATGATAAGACAGAGATTTAGGAACCTGGTATTCAATTGTAAGACATTTCCAGGGGCAGTTGTCGACTCCCACCACAATTTATTGATTATGAACTGTAGACTAAAAGTGAAGAAACTGCAAAAGGGTAGGAATTTAAGGAGATGGGACGTGGATAAACTGAAAGAACGAGAACTTGTAAAGATATTCAGAGAGAGCATTAGGAAACGATTGACAACAGGGGAAAGGAATACAGTAGAAGAAGATTGGGTAGCTTTCAGAGATGAAATAGTGAAGGCAGCAAAGGATCAAGTAATTCTTTGGAGAAAAGAGAACCACCTGTAAGAATATCAAGAGCTGAGATGGGAAACCAGTCCTAAGCAAAGAAGGGAAAGCAGACAAATGGAAGAAGTATATAGAGGGTCTATACAAGGGACATGTACTTGAGGGCAGTAGTATGGTAATGGAAGAAGACGTAGATGAAGATGAGAAGGAGATATGATACTGCGTGATAAATCTGACAAAGCACTGAGACTTAAGTCGAAAAAAAGCTCCGGGAGTAGGCAACATTCCGTTGAGCTACTGATACTTAAGCTAGTGATAGCCTTGGCAGAGCCAGCCATGACAAAATGCTTCCATCTGGTGAGTAAGATGTATGAGAGAGGCGAAATACCCACAGAACTCAACAAGAATATAATAATGCCAATTCCAAAGAAAGCAGGTGCTGACGAGTGTGAAAATTACTTAACTATTTGTTTAATAAGTCACAGTTTTAAAATACAACATGAATCCTTACACAAGAATGGAAAAAGTGATAGAAGCCGACCTCGGGGAAGCTCAGTTTGGATTCTAAAGAAATGTGGAACACGCGAGGTAGTACTGACCCTACGATTTCTCATAGAAGATAGCGCAAGGAAAGGTGAACCTACGTTTATACTATTTGTAGACTTAGAGAAAGCTTTTGACAATGTTAACGGGAATACTCTCTTTCAAATTCTAAAGGTGTCAGGGGTAAAATATAGGGATTGAAAGCCTATGCATAATTTGTGTACAAACCAGATGGCAGTAAAAAGAGTCGAGGGGCACGGAAGGGAAGCAGTGGGTGGGAAGGGAGTGAGACAGGGTTTTGGTCTATCTCCGATGTTACTGAACCTGTATGTTGAACAAGCTGTAAAGGAAACAATATAAAAACTTGTAGGAATTAAAGTCCAGCTAGAAGAAATAAAAACTCCGAGGTTTGCCGATGACACTGTAATTCGGTCGGAGACAGCAAAGGACTTGGAAGAGTAACTGAACGGAATGAACAGTGTCTTAAAAGAAAGATGTGAGATGAACGTCAGGAACAGCAAGTCGATGGTAATGGAATGTAGTCGAACTAAATCGGGTGATGTTGAGGGAATAAGATTAGGAAATGAGACACATAAAGCTGTAGATTAGTTCAGCCATTTGGGAAGCAAAATAACTGATACGGTCGAAGTAGGGAGGAAATAAAATGTAGTCTGGCAATGGCAAGAAAAGCGTTTCTGAAGAAGACAAATTTGTTAATATTGAGTGTAGATTTAAGTGTCAGGAAGTCCGTTTTGAAAGTATTTGTTTGGAGTGTAGCCGTGCAGGGATGGACGATAAACTAATGAGTAGGTACTGAATATAATTGGGGACAAGGGAAATTTGTGACACAACCTGACTACAAAAGAGGATCGGCTGGTAGACACATTCTGAGGAATCAAGGTTGGTTGGCTCTGAGCACTATGCGACTTAACTTCTGAGGTCATCAGTCGCTTAGAACTTAGAACTAATTAAACCTAACTAACCTAAGGACATCACACACATCCATGCACGAGGTAGGATTCGAACCTGCGTCCGTAGCGGTCGCTCGGCTCCAGACTGTAGCACCCAGAACCGCACGGCCACTCCGGCCGGCGAGGAATCAAGGAATGACCAGTTTAGTACTGGAGTGAAGCGTGGGGGTAAAAATCGTCGAGGGGGACCAAGAGATGAATACAGTAAGCATATTCAGAAGGATGTGGGTTGCAGTGGTTACTCGGAGATGTAGAGGCTTGCACTAGATAGAGCAGTATGGAGAGTTTATCAAACCTGTCTTCGAACTGAAGACCACACCAAAACACGAGAATTCGTGCTGGATAGAGGACAAAATACCAGTGGGCTGAAGAGTAAACGCCTAATAATGTTGTAGTAGTAGCGAATGGCAGAGGCATCGCCTGGAACAGTATCGTACTGAAAACGAAATGTCAGCTCTCAGACACCTTTCCGCCTACCCTGAGGGAGGAGAGTGGGCTGTTAGAGTGCGTCTTGGAGGGTACCTTTCAGCTATGAGGTTACGTCTTTATTTTTACTACGACAACAATATCAATTACATTCTTAGGCCGTAAAAATTTTCATTAGGCTTTCATTTCTCTTGACATGTTAAAATGTTTGGTACGAATTCTGCGTCTTTCTAATATGGTATGTGGTATTCCTTCTCTTCTTGACGTCCAGAGTTTCTTCTGCCTCCGATTTGTTTCGCTGATTTTCTTGGTGCTGTCTTTCTCTTACAGCGAGTACTTCTTAGTTCACCAGCATGTTGTTTTTTCTGATTACCTCGTCAGTCTGCAGTATTTGGTTTTTTCAGTACCGGTTACAGCGCTCGCTTTGGCTGCATCATCCGTTCCTTAAGTCAGTCTGATTCAGTTACTTTCACCTTTCGGGCTGATCTGTTGACACCATCTTGGGCTCTTCGGCTGCAGCTTTGGTTCGTGTGCTTGGGCTGCCCCTTGCTGATTGTGGTCTTCAGTTTGTGTGGTGGTCGTCGTTGTTCTCGGCTGCGCTCTGGTTTGCCACGTGAGGTACCAAACTGAGTGAATTTCTTTCTTTGTTGATTTGAAGATTTCTGTATTCGCAACAGAAGCAGATCACCAGACTGATCTTATAGTTTCATTCATTAGAGTATTGTGACACGATTTTTATATAATTTAAAAAGAACTTTTTAAAATTTGTAAATTTCATCGTCTGTGGAAATGGTCAGGGGAGCGTATCAGTGGATTCTGGGGAAGGGGCGGATTGAGTGAAATGCACAAGGTGATGTGGGCGACAAAACAAGCAAATTGTGGGACTAGAGTGACAATTGACGATACTAAGGCAATTCGTTAAAGAACGAAAAATATTAAGTTGCATAAAATTTTCGTTAGTAAAAACCAATATGAGGTGCAGGCTGAGTTCTAGTTCGTATTGCATTCGTCTTGATGCGTAGCTGTTGCTTCATCATTACCTCTTAGCATACCGGGCTGGAAAGTCGGTTACTGCAGCCATACGCCAGACACTATGTAGGATGTAAAAATGTGCGTATACGATATTTTAGGTGTATAAAGTAGTTAAAAAAGCTCTCATTGTCTCCCAGCGGGGAACGGTCCATCCGTGACAATTTAGTCATATAAAAAAGTATTCTCTTTTACCTTGTCTAAACACTTCAAAATTTTATATACTAATTTTTTTTTTTTTTACTCCCGGCTACATGATGTGCGGATAGGACAAAATAGTACTGTTCCATGGTCAATAATTCAATAGAACAGACACTGCTGCTCATGATTTGGTACTATTTATCATTAACACTTTTCCCTACCAAAGCTGCGTCACTCATAATGCTACATGTTCTGAAAGCACTTTTGTTCTCACCTTCAATGTGTAGAAATTGTTTTTGCAAGAAACTCATTATAATGTATACGAACCGCAAGCACCCATCTGCCAATGGATTTTCTAAAAAGATCCTAATCGTTACAGAACAGTTTTGTTCCGATAAGAAATAGCTTCTTAGAGCATCGTACATCTGCCCTATCCTTTCAATGGCAGGTTCAAGTGACAACCATCCCGTTTTACAGTGAGACAAAACTGCCTTGTATTCTGTTCTTACAAACTCACAGAATTCCATTAACATCAGTAGTCTTGCAGTACAGATTGAAAAATCTGGAAGTTCTTCACGTGTGAATGCTTCCACATCGAAGTTTATAATATGATAGCCAGAGTTCCCGGTATTATGAAGAATATGACAAATAATAAACTGAAGCGATATGCAGGGTGTTCAAAAAGAGTGTCGAATACTTTGAGAGGTGGTAGTGCTAATCGAAACAAGAAAAATAAGTCGAATAAACATGGGGTCGGAAACGCATACTTTCCGAGATAAACACGTGTTTATAGAAAGGGTTGCGCGACGCACGGTTGCGGATATTAGGGGCGCAGCCCAGAATCCTCCCGACACCAGGTAGGTAAGCAGGTAGCAGGATCGAATCCTCCCAAACTGACACATTGAATTTTGTATTATAGACAATAACATAATTATCTCTGCCATGTTCCTTATCTCCTTCCCCTACCCTTCCCACGTTTTAAACAGTACGTATTGATTCACTTATGCACGCTTTTTGCGTGACCTTGAGCGGGACTTAGTCGCTGGCGCTGTGCCGGCTGGACTTTATCTTAATAAGATAAAAGATAAAACTTGTGAACATACAAAACACGCGAAATTTTTTTACATCTTCTACTGTAACTTCATATGCTTTCCTTTGCCTGCTTGGAATATTCATAACGTTTAGAACTGCTACCTGCTTCAAACGGGAGGATTAGGTGCCATCGTTTTTCAGACTCTTGCGGGCATGGGAGGATTCGGTACAATTTTTCTGACCGCGGGAGGATTCGGGACTGCGCCCGATGTTAGCACAGTCGTTGCATTGGTGCTCCGTCAAATGTGTCGGCTGGGTATTATAGTGTCTTACACGGTACCTACCATTAGGTGGTCTGCAGACAATTGTGTGTTTCGAGTCGTGTTGTAGGCTATGCTAGTGTTCGTCGTGTTTGTGTGCTTGTTGTGCAAAACTGTCAACAATAGGGACGCATCATGGTGTTTCAACTTGTTCTTCCGTTTGTACTTAGAAATACCGTAGCACATTTACATTTTCTTTCTTCCAACCCTTTTTAGCAACGGAAGCCTACTACTCGATAAGTGAAGTGGCGGATATGATGTTCTGAAACGGTTTAGCAAATGGACATAATCGGTGAGACCGTGCCCTCTATGCTGAAAAATATCCACAGCGCAGATTGCCCTCTGGTAAGTTGTCCTGCAGAGTTTCCAAGCGTCTGAACGACACAGGTAGCCTTGCACCTCGGAACACTGATAGCGGAAGGTCCCGCACAGTCCGTACGCGTGACGTGGAGGAGCGGTGCTACGTTCGGTGGACGACACCCCTGGAACCACTGTGCTACAATTAGCGGCAGCAGAAGATGTGTCTCAATCTCTTATCTGGGAGTTACATCACGAGAAATTGTTATAATCATACCATCTACAGTGCATTCGAGCCCTAAGGCCACATAATCATCATGGCAGATAGCGCTTCTGTCAATGGCTGTTGCTGAAGTGTGCCGGAGATCTACTGTTCACATCCAAAATTTTATTTCCGATAAGACATGGTTCACAGGAGATGGTGTTGTGAATTTCCATAATCAGCATGTATGGGCAGATATAAATCCCCAAGAACTTCAAGAAAGAGGACATTAACACCGATTCTCAATCAACGTATGGGAAGGCATAATTGACATAGGTTAAAAGGGCCACACGTGCTGCCGGAAAGATTAACTGTGCGCGCATTTTCTGTACTTTCTTAGCAATTTATTGCCTACCTTGCTGGAGGCTGTGCCATTGCAGCAACGAATATAAATGTGGTTCACGTGCGATGGCACACCAGCACACTTGCGTCACGACGTGAGCGAACATCTGACGCAGACTTTTCAGGACCGTGAGACTGGCTGGAGGAAGGAGGGGGGGGGGGGGGGGGGGAGAGGGAGAGAGTGAACGAGCACATCTTGGCCTGCTTGTTCCCCTAGACTTTGGTTATCGGGACACTTGAAGGAATTGATCTACCCAACACCAATCAATGATGTGCTACACTATAGCGTTGCGTTTCATTGCGTCCTAGCAGGTACAACAACCGGGTGTACGTATTTCAAAGGGTGCGTCATTCCTTACGCCAAAGGACAGAGGGGTGGATTGTCATGAATGGATGCCACGATGAACACCTCCTGTAAACACGTGTTTAGCGCAGAAATTATACATTTCCGTATCCGTGTTAATTGGATTTATTTTTCTTGTTTCGAGGATTGCTAGCACCTCTCAAACTTTTAGACAGTTCTTTTGAACATCTCTTATACATCATGGATGTTTGAAGACTGAAAAGGTCACTGGAACCATAAAGTTTCGTTTTATTCAATCATCTGTGCCTGGGTTTCAAGCTCTGTGCCTGGGTTTCAGGTAGAATCACTCGTTTCGTTCGATGTTGAGAAACTTTTCTAGTAGAGTTTGAGAGTCTCTGCAATGCTGTTCGAGTTTAGATGGAATACCAAGTGAGCCGAGGCGCGGATGGGAATTTAGATTGAGGATGGTGGCATACTGTGGTAGTCTATGCAGTTGTGCAAAGTCACTGTGTCAATGTAGCTTATTGATAAGAACATCTATCTAGTCAGCAACAGACCTGGGTTCGAGCTTCAGTCTTGGTAAAATTTTCATTCGTCAATTATGGTGTTTCGAAGTCTTTTTGTCAAACGCCTATGTCTGATAGACCACATCACGAGGCGTCCTTTTGTATTGGTTATGCCCCTGAGAAGCAGCAGGATGAAACACTGGACTTTAGGCAACGCACAAGGCAGACACACGCTGCAGAGTGTTTCTGCAGCATGTGTCTGCCTTGTGTGTTGGCGGAAATCCTGTCACCCGTCTGAAGCGGGATGGATCCAGCTAAATTACAGCTCCTGGTTCGTTTATAAAGCGTCGTTCTCCGCTTAGAGAAAGTCATTCTTAAGGTTTTCTTGTGAAAATCACTGCATCAGTCTACTGGGGTACGTTGTATGCAGTATACCTGGTTAGTAGGTCCAGATAGTCCAGTGAAATCTCGTCGTCCCAGGGCCAGCGAATACTTAAGGGCTCGTAGCGTCGCTGGTAAGTGTCAGTAAACATTTAGTCTCTAATAAAAGCTGTTCCCCATGACGCGACCTATCACCCACTGATGTTTGGTACAAGACTTTAACAATATCAATCTCCTAAAAGGGTATTACTCGTATGTCACTTTTTTCCGATATAAGAACTTTTATTCTGGGACGATTAACACAGCACGTGCGCTTAAAATAATGGTTGACCTCTCAAATACAATTACTAACAAATAAAATACCAAAGGTATTCACAACATAAGCCACTCCATGTATTTTGATAATACGTTACCAAGAATAAAACTTCCAACACCAACAACGACGCATCGCATCAGTGTTATTGTTAAAACATAGGTTGGACACTTGAAAGGGAAACAGCTACAAATTCTGTCAGCAGAAATGTTATTTTTAAAATTCCTATGTTGAAATCAGCAACAGAGATTATTAAAATATACTCTTCAATATGCAAACTTTTCGGTCATATATGACACAGCCTTGCAGCAAGATATGTAGGATCATTTCAGTTGAAATTAATTTAGTAGTAGTTATAGCGTGGAATTAAACAACGTCTACATCTTAGGGAATTAGTTTGAAGCATAACAATTTCTGGAAATGGCACTTTTAGTCGAATTGCTTCCACTCTGGTAAAACTTATTTGGGCTGAGATCTTCGGTTTACTCATTTTTGTTTTATTTAATAAAAAGTCTAAAATCCCATTTCCGCCCCCACCCCTTCCCACCCCCTCCATTATTGGTGCTCAGCTACAAATTCTTTCGATGTCAGGAAGAAAAGCCTCTATTCTTAATAGAGAAACGGACTGTAATATAATGTTCTCCATCTGAGCTGTAATGCACTTCTGTCTTTCTTTAATACTACATTCAGCCATTCAACATCCCATTTAATCAAGAGAGTGCGTTGGCGTTTTGTCGTCGCAGGATTAACGAAGCGACTTCTTTCTCTGAAAAAAAAGTCACTTGAGACACTTTTCTTTCCTCTTTTTAAAATAAAATTACATCCGCACTTCCTTTTGCTGCGAAAAATTATTGTGCGAGCTGTTTCAGAATGGTATGACAACAACGCAACAGAAAACCGCGAGTAATTTTCAAACTGCGCTCAGATAACGTTCGATAGTAAACTTATCTTTTTACGAGATTGGCATAAATCGAAATAAATTTGTATAAATATCAATTCATTTATACAGCTCAACATCCCTTTTCTACACACTATTAACTTCTACATAACTTACGTTAGACAGTATTTCTTGGCTGCCGATTTCAATGGAAGTTAACTGTACTTGACAATAAGCTTCGTATCTATTCATCATTTTATCGGCAACGTTATGTAGCGGAACAAAGAAAACTGTACTTTTCTTCCACTCTGGTAAATTTCAAGGAATTGCGAATTAGAGGAAAAGATCCAAATTAGGTTAGGGCATAAATCTGAATTAGCTAGGTATTTCGATGGTAGTGGGAGGCGCTGTACCCTTACGGAGACAATGTAAACAGCACTTCAGGGCACATCAATCTTTCTATAAAAGCGCCACGTCAGTTCACTGCCACATGCGATTGTTGTTGTTGTTGTTGTTGTTGTGGTCTTCAGTCCTGAGACTGGTTTGATGCAGCTCTCCATGCCACTCTATCCTGTGCAAGCTTCTTCATCTCCCAGTACGTACTGCGGCCTACATCCATTTGAATCAGCTTAGTGTATTCATCACTTGATCTCCTTCTACGATTTTTACCCTCCACGCTGCCCTCCAATACTAAATTGGTGATCCCTCGATGTCTCAGAACATGTCCTACCAACCGATCCCTTCTTCTAGTCAAGTTGTGCCACAAACTCCTCTTCTCCCCAACCCTATTCAGTAGCTCCTCATTAGTTATGTGATCTACCCATCTAATCTTCAGCGTTCTTCTGTAGCACCACATTTCGAAAGCTTCTATTCTCTTCTTGTCCAAACTATTTATCGTCCATGTTTCACTTCCATACAAATACTTTCAGAAACGACTTCCTGACACTTAAATCTATACTCGATGTTAACAAATTTCTCTTCTTCAGAAACGCTTTCCTTGCCATTGCCAGTCTACATTTTATATCGTCTCTACTTTGACCATCATCAGTTATTTTGTTCCCCAAATAGCAAAACTCATTAACTACTTTGTCTCATTTCCTAATTTAATACCCTCAGCATCACCCCACTTAATTCGACTACATTCCATTATCCTCGTTTTGCTTTTGTTGATGTTCGTCTTATATCCTCCTTTCAAGACACTCTCCATTCCGTTCAACTGCTCTTCCAAGTTCTTTGCTGTCCCTGACAGCATTACAATGTCAACATGAGATTATAATGAACATAAACTCAATTTGTACAGTCTTGAAAACTTTCACACGTTTTTTTTTTTTGGTCTAGTTTCTATGTTTACGAATACACTCCTCACTAGTTTGTCATATTAAGGATAATCTTAGCTTTTAGAATATCTTTAATTTTAAAAGTTGTTATTTTTCATTTTTATAATTAACCTACAAATTACGTAGTAGTAACGTCTAAATTTGGGCTAAGAGCAGATTTTGGAGCATTCGGTCTGTGTAATAAACCTGTGGCGTTTTCGTTCTAGAATCCTGAGGAACAAAGCCGTAACGTATCCCTCAGGGGAAGAAGGAACGAATAGAATAAAAAAAATATGACCAAGCGACTAGTGCAGTCAGAGCAGAGGCGCCCACAGTTTTTCACGTCATAGGGGCAAAACATTTTCCTCATACGAGTATACGTGAGTTAGAAATTTTGAGGACTTTGATTAATGTTCATAATATTCTCCCAGTATTTTCTATAGTGCACTTTTAGTACATGGTCAGCACCATAAACATAAACAATGTAACAACATAGTTTTAGTAAAATAATGGCTCTGAGCACTATGAGACTTAACATCTGAGGTCATCAGTGCCCTAGAACTTAGAACTACTTAAACCTAACTAACCTAAGGACATCACACACATCCATGCCCGAGGCAGGATTCGAACCTGCGACCGTAGTGGTCGCGCGGCTCCAGACTAGCGCCCAGAACCGCTTGTCCACAACGGCCGGCTAGTTTTAGTAAATCCAGTTTCTACATTCCCAGATTTTATGTTTTTCCAACGTTTACTTCATTTCTAGTTGATCACGTCGTAGGCCCTATTCTCTCATTTTGTTGTTTCCCACTAAAACTTTCGTGTGAATAACGTTTCGCACATATCGCGTTTTTGAACCATTACCACAAACTTCAATATCGATTTCACTTGAAACAAATCGTTCACAGTTACTACGTATCTCCATAGTAAAACACTATTGTTGTGGACGTTCATCGAAGCTTTCACTACAACAAACATATATTTGATCAACTTTACGTAGTTGTATGCAATGACCAGTTTTTTCCGAACTGTTAATTTTATTCCAATTTCTCGACACTGTACCATTTTGAAGTATGCGTGTCCTGTCTCAGACCATAACGCTCGCTCCTCCAGTCTGGACCCTTCCGACGATTGTTACAGGGCGTTTGCTCTGAACGTTTCACACCGTGTACGCCAACGACCATCCGACCGATGGCGCATAAAACTTGATTCATTTGCAAAGGCCACCTATCGTCACTCAATGGACCTCCATTTGCGGTACTGGGGTGCAAATTCCACCCTTAGTCGTCGACGAACAGCAGTCAGGAAGGGTGAATGACCAGGCACCTGCTGCAGAGGCCCAATCACAGCATTGTTCCCGGGACAGTCTTTAAGGAGATACTTTTGGTATCCATTTGGTGCGTCTGGGTTGTCAGCTGCACAACAGTTGCACGTCTATTCGGCCGTTCACATCACCGATGCCTTTCACCCATCAGCGGCCTATGGTGCGCCACAGTTGCCGCAGCGCCAATTTTGGATAGCACCATTTTGAAATGTGTGGCATACTTCAACCACGGCGGCACGCGAACGGATAACTGTAGTTTCGGAAATGCCTTGGCCCGAAAGCCAATGATCATGTCTTCTGCGGGGTAAGGCACGTGTCGCAACACTTCTCGGGAACGTGACGTCATTTTCATTCCACGCCCAATATCAACGAAAACATGATCGGCTATAGACAGTCTTTAGCGTTCGATACATGCCTCTCACAAGACTTCAAGCGCGCGCATCGGAGATTAACAAAAACACGTCATTCTTGAAATGATGTATTATAGGCTAATTATTGCTACAATAAAATGTTACATATTGAGTTACCGACGGTTACTGTCTCATATAAGAGCGCTCTCTCAGGAGTAAGTTATTATCGTAAGTAATTTAAAATTAAGCACGAAACACGCTCATCTTATAATTTCCAGTATGCCGTTTCCTGATAACGGAGCATTAAAGATACACTCCTGGAAATGGAAAAAAGAACACATTGACACCGGTGTGTCAGACCCACCATACTTGCTCCGGACACTGCGAGAGGGCTGTACAAGCAATGATCACACGCACGGCACAGCGGACACACCAGGAACCGCGGTGTTGGCCGTCGAATGGCGCTAGCTGCGCAGCATTTGTGCACCGCCGCCGTCAGTGTCAGCCAGTTTGCCGTGGCATACGGAGCTCCATCGCAGTCTTTAACACTGGTAGCATGCCGCGACAGCGTGGACGTGAAACGTATGTGCAGTTGACGGACTTTGAGCGAGGGCGTATAGTGGGCATGCGAGAGGCCGGGTGGACGTACCGCCGAATTGCTCAACACGTGGGGCGTGAGGTCTCCACAGTACATCGATGTTGTCGCCAGTGGTCGGCGGAAGGTGCACGTGCCCGTCGACCTGGGACCGGACCGCAGCGACGCACGGATGCACGCCAAGACCGTGCCGTAGGGGACCGCACCGCCACTTCCCAGCAAATTAGGGACGCTGTTGCTCCTGGGGTATCGGCGAGGGCCATTCGCAACCGTCTCCATGAAGCTGGGCTACGGTCCCGCACACCATTAGGCCGTCTTCCGCTCACGCCCCAACATCGTGCAGCCCGCCTCCAGTGGTATCGCGACAGGCGTGAATGGAGGGACGAATGGAGACGTGTCGTCTTCAGCGATGAGAGTCGCTTCTGCCTTGGTGCCAATGATGGTCGTATGCGTGTTTGGCGCCGTGCAGGTGAGCGCCACAATCAGGACTGCATACGACCAAGGCACACAGGGCCAACACCCGGCATCATGGTGTGGGGAGCGATCTCCTACACTGGCCGTACACCACTGGTGATCGTCGAGGGGACACTGAATAGTGCACGGTACATCCAAACCGTCATCGAACCCATCGTTCTACCATTCCTAGACCGGCAAGGGAACTTGCTGTTCCAACAGGACAATGCACGTCCGCATGTATCCCGTGCCACCCAACGTGCTCTAGAAGGTGTAAGTCAACTACCCTGGCCAGCAAGATCTCCGGATCTGTCCCCCATTGAGCATGTTTGGGACTGGATGAAGCGTCGTCTCACGCGGTCTGCACGTCCAGCACGAACGCTGGTCCAACTGAGGCGCCAGGTGGAAATGGCATGGCAAGCCGTTCCACAGGACTACATCCAGCATCTCTACGATCGTCTCCATGGGAGAATAGCAGCCTGCATTGCTGCGAAAGGTGGATATACACTGTACTAGTGCCGACATTGTGCATGCTCTGTTGCCTGTGTCTATGTGCCTGTGGTTCTGTCAGTGTGATCATGTGATGTATCTGACCCCAGGAATGTGTCAATAAAGTTTCCCCTTCCTGGGACAATGAATTCACGGTGTTCTTATTTCAATTTCCAGGAGTGTATATCACGAACGCGGCACCATTATCATCAGACGTCACTTAATAACGCATCAGCGATATAAACCCTCAATAGAGAATATGATAAACAAGGCAGGAGAAGAATACCAAATCATTAAGTGATGGATAACGTCGTGGTTTCTAGAGTGAAAATATGTGGGTTCGCATCCGGAAACAAGCTATTTCTTTTTTTTTTTTCTTTTTTTTTAAGCTGTTCTGGGATTTTCTTATGAATGTAATGCAAGTACAATCTGCAATAAGCGGTATTACTTACATTCCGCCTGATTTGAGAACGAAGGATGAAATAAATATTTAGCGATTTACGAGTGTGTGATGAGGCAGAAACGTATGAGGACAGCTTAAAGTGCTATGAGTTTAATGATGAGCAATAACATTTGTATACTTTCTTTTCACAAATATTTGGGTCTTTATTTATGAATGTGTGGCGATTTACGAGTATGTGGTTGGGCAGGAACATAAGAGGACAGCTTAAATTGCTGAGAGAGAATCAAGGGGCAATAGCATTCATATCCTTCCTTGTCACAAGGCCGGTAGCCTATCATGCGTTCGTAGATATTGTGCGTGACGACGAAATGACGTCACGTTCGAGGAAAGTTTTGCGAAACGAGCTGTACCCCCTTTTCTGGATGTTAGATAAATAGCATACTTTCCTTATTCCGACAATAACTGCAGTGTTTACATGTTCCCGACACGCTTTATATACCCTCCACTGCTGGTGCTGTACGTCTGTGAATGGTTATTGCACGATGACGTCGAATATAGCTGGTGGTCACACCAACGTGAATGGATCTCGTAATAACTTTCGATGTTGCAGCAAGCGAAAATATTCGATGACAGAAAATACTCATGGTTTATAGCAAAAAGCTTTGGAAGGTGCACTCATGAATAAAACTTTTATCCAGGTACCTTCACTTCTTGAGGGCATGTGTTTACATTTACGGAGGCGTTCGCAGAGCTAATTCAACATAAGAAAGGTATATTATATGAACTTTTCATTAGTATGAATTGTAGTTTCCAGTGAATGAAAATGGTTTTATTGCATCAGCCACTTTTGTGATAGAAGCTACGCATGTCATCAGGTGACTTTTCATTAAATTATGCTCCTTGGTTGATCTTACATGCTGCTCAAGCCTCCTGAATGACAATATGCATTTGATGGAAGAACACGGATACTAAAAAGAATAATGACTGCCACATTCGAAAACAATGTATTAGATAGGCACGATGTGAATGTGGCTCAGAGACGCATAGCACGCAATCGTAAATGATAATGAGCCAGTGAATGACACTGTTAACTCTTTTTCACAACAAACTTACATGTACTGACAAAACTATTATTAACAATATAAGAACGTAGGCTTCCGCGGCCGGTGTCATAGTGATTAAAATTCTTCTGGGTATTATGCCGCGTCATTGCTAAAAACTAACAATAATAATAAACTAAAACCGACGATTATTAACAAGTTAGGATGATATGAATAATAAGCAAAGAATAAATATGGTGTTGAATCTCCCACATTTGAAATGGCCCCTCAGCTATTCTCAGTGGTGCCGGCCGGTGTGGCCGTGCGGTTAAAGGCGCTTCAGTCTGGAACCGCATGACCGCTACGGTCGCAGGTTCGAATCCTGCCTCGGGCATGGATGTGTGTGGTGTCCTTAGGTTGGTTAGGTTTAATTAGTTCTAAGTTCTAGGCGACTGATGACTTCAGACGTTAAGTCGCATAGTGCTCAGAACCATTTGAACCATTCCCAGTGGCATCTTTGTGTAGAACTTTCTCGCTCTTCAAATCACGGCCCATTTAAACAGAAATCTGAGGTCTGAGGAAGAACAGCACAACGTTCGTTCATAGTAGATGAGTGACTGACTAGTTTAGCAACATATCGATAGCTATAAATCAACTGTTCTCTCAGCAAATACAGAATTGTTGCTTTGTGACGCAATACTCTACTAACGTAAAAAGGAAATTGTTGAAATGTGCGTGAAATCTTATGGGACTTAACAGCTAAGGTCATCAGTCCCTAAGCTTACACACTACTTAACCTAAATTATCCTAAGGACAAACACACACACCCATGCCCGAGGGAGGCCTCGAACCTCCGCCGGGACCAGCCGCACAGTCCACGACTACAGCGCCTTAGACCGCTCGTACTAACGTAAACAGAAAGTGAAAAAAAGTCCAGCTGCATCTATGATTTGAAATTAGTTGGAAAAGGAAGTGAAGCCACACTGCTCCGATTCGTCAATTCGAGAAAAAATATGGCTGCTGTTGGATGCAGGGGGGTTTGAGGAGCCATGTGAAGGGACCAGTGTGTCAGGCTCTCAGTGTCAGATACAGCCGTTAACGGCGAACTGCGCTGCAGCTGAGTGACACAGACCTACTTCGGCGCTGTTGAATTCCGCTCCTGAAGCTTCATCCCGCGCAAGTAGGTCCGGCACTGCGATCTAACGTCAAAGTTCATGTCTGACCTGCATCGGAACTGCTGTGATTAAAGTTTGACACGACTACAGAATATGTTCCCGCCAATAGGGCATAGGTTCTTCAATGATATGGCGTGACGTGTCCGTCTGTTGGTTCTGAATGATATGAAAGTTAGTATCTAATTTAAAACAAAAAATACTAGTAACCGAAATGTTACAGCATTTAAAAGATATATACATCATTTTTATGTGATGAGTGTACTGATTTCATTAACTGTTTTATTCACAGTGGCAACAAAAGTCATGGAATAGAGATATGCACATACACGATACAGTGACAAGAGTCATGGGATACTTCCATGTGTCGGGCCTCCTTTTGCTCAGCACAGTACAGCAACTCGTCGTGGATGGACTCAACAAGTCGTCGGAAGCCCCTGCAGAAGTACTGGTTATGGTCGGCTACTTGGAGACCATATGCAGCCATTCATGGACTTCATGTTCCCCAGCAACAATGGAATCTTTATGCATGACAATGCGCCATGTGACCGGACCACAATCTGTTCGCGATTGGTTTGAAGACCATTCTAGACAATTCCAGACAATGATTTGTCCACCCAGATCCCCCAAAATGAATCTCATCGAACATTTATGGGTCATAACCGAATGGTCAGTTCGTGCACAAAATCCTGCACCAGCAACACTTACGCAATTATGGACGGCTATAGAGTCAGCATCTCTCAGTATTTCTGCATGGGACTTCCAACGACTTGTTAGTCGATGCCACGTCGAGTTACTGCACTACACCGGTCAAAAGGAGGTCCGACACGATATTAGGAAGTGTTACTTTAGTGTAGGTTAATTAGTTTTCACCCTTCAAGCATCACAATAGCACTAAAAATGTTCATGTTGTTAGTTGGTTCTTAGCAACTGCAATTTAAGTGCAGTCCTCCGCATCCACTACAACAAAAAAAATTGAAGAGAAGTACTTCTGTTGAACAATTAAGTATATATTTCCATCACATGAAGTCAAAAAGCAAAATTATTCTGCGTCACTTGCCACCTCTGAAAATTACGTGTTATCACGTACCACGACTTGAGCAGTGACTCTTTGACAATCTGAGATACCAAAGTCGAACATATCTCATCAGTCCAAAAAGCTTCGATACTGGATTAATAAATTATACAGAAACCGTGCGACGATGGTTTTAATGCTTTATATGTTCTATATAGTTTACCTCTACTCGATTACAAGGCATAGAAAGTTCAATAACCGTATGAAACAGTCAGGAAAGTCTTTTTTTGGTTTGGTCTTCACCTCACGCATCATGTTGGGTCAGATTCCTGTTACGTTGTCAAAACGTTGACCCATCATATGCATTTGTGCCCTTCGTCGTTTTATATAGTAAGATCATACTGGTAACACCAAATCTCAGGTTGTATTTCAATGAAGTCGTCGTTTATGTTTGGGAGTCAACGTGTGCTGGGCAAGCTTTTCGCACACTTTTCTCTTCTTCGAAACATTCTGTAGAATGTTTGAACACATGATTTAGAGACTTGGGACACAACGATGATGACTCACTACGGCCGCACACGCACTCTAAATACGGCCTGCTCACAACTGACTGGTCGGATGCTCATCTGTTGCTTACAGTTGTTCGTTTAAACTGCACCGCCCATACAAAATCACTCTCGGAACTTTTCCGACGAACGTTGCACAATAATGAATTTGAATTGCTATTTATTTATCAGTAGGAAAGTCTTCGTGATTCTGGTTTAGCTATGGACAAGAATCTTGAGGAAGATGTTGTGTTTCGCTTCGACGGAAAAATTCTTGTGCAGGCACTACAGTAGAGGAACGTGACTGCGGCGGTAAATTTCTGTATTTAGCAAAAGTAGTCATCTTTCAAGTGGGACCTAATTAAGTCCAAACACGTCCGCATTATTACCTTTCTCTGATTAAAACATTTCCATACTGCTCCGCTAGAATTCGGATGTTTTTGCATTCTTATAGAGCTCAAGTTGTTTCTTTTTAGTCTCACTCTGACTGGTTTAATGCCGTCTGCCACGAACTCCTCTCCTGTTCTCCTGTATCAACCTTTTCATCTCAGCGTAGCACTTATAACCTACGTCCGCAGTTGTTTGCTGGATGTATTCCAATCTCCGTGTTCCTATACACCTTTTACACTCTGCAGCTCCCTCTAGTACCATGTAAGTTATTCCGTTACGTCGTAACAGATGTCCTACCATCCTGTCCTTTCTACTTGTCAGTGTTTTCCACATATTTCTGCCTTCGCCGAATCTCAGGAGAACCTCCTAATTTTCATTATCAGTCTACCTAATTTTCACCATTCTGCTCCATACCACATCTCAAATGCTTCTAATCTCTTCTTTTCTAGTTTTTTCACAGCCCATGTTTCACTACCCAATATTGTGCTCCAAACGTACCTTCTCAGAAATTTCTTCCTCAAATTAAGGCCTGTGTTTGATGATAGCAGACTTCTCTTGGCCAGTAATGCCATTTTTGTCAATGCTAGTCTGCTTTTTATGTCCTCCTTGCTCCGACAGCATGGATTATTTTGCTGCCTAGGTTGCAGAATTCATCAACTTCATTTAATTAGTGATAACCAATTATGATGTTAAGTTTCTCGCTGTTATTTCTGCTTTATCGCTGTTATATCACATTACTTCTCATTCCTTTCGTTTTCCTTCGATTTACTCTCAGTAGACTGTTCATTCCATTCATGAGATCCTGCAAATCTTCTTCACTTTCACTGAGGATAACAATGTCATCAGCGAATCTTATCATTGATATCCATGCACCTCGTATTTTAATCCCACTCCTGAGCCTTTCTTTTATTTCTATACTTCCTTCTTCGATATAGAGTCGGAACACTATGGACGAATGACTACACCCTGTCTTCCACCCCTTTTAATCCGAGCGCTTCTTTCATCGTGTCCCAGTTTTATTGTTCCCTCTTGCTTCTTGTACATATTGTATGTTATCCACCCTTCCATATAGTTTACCCATAATTTTCTGATTTTCCAACATCTTGCACCATTTTACATTGTCAATCTTTTATCCAGGTTGATAAATTCCACGAACAAGTCTTGATTTTTCTACAGTCTTGTTTCCGTTATCAGTCGCAACTTTAGAATTGCCTCTCTCGTGCCTTTATCTTTCCTAAAGCCAAACTGATCCTCATCTATCGCATCCTCAATCTCCTTTTCCATTCTTCTGTATATTACTCTTGTCAGAAACTGGGATATATGGGCTGTTAAGCTGATTGTGCGATAGTTCCCGCACTTGCTGGTTCCTACAACCTTCGGAATTATGTAGATGGAGTTTTTCAGAAAGTCATATTGCATATCGCCTCACTGATACATTTCGGCCACCAACGTGAGTAGTCGCTTTGTTCCCGCCTTCCCCAATGAATTTACGAGAAATTCTGATGGAGCGAGACCTATCCTTCCTGCCTTATTCGATCGTAAATCTTCCAAAGCTGTTTTAAATTCTAACACTGGATCCCCTATCTCTTCTCCTATCACGTCGTAAGTCAAGTCTTCCCCCTCATAGAGGCCTTCAATGTACTCTTTCCAACTATTCGCTACCTCCGCTACATTTAACAGTGGAATTCAAATTGCCCTCTTAATCTTTTAATGTTTGGAGCGGGCCAGAGTGGCCTTGCGTTTCTAGGCACTACAGTCTGAAGCCTAGCGACCGCTGTGGTCGCAGGTTCGAATCCTTCCTCTGCCATGGATGTGTGTGATGTCCTTAGGTTAGTTAGGTTTAATTAGTTCTAAGTTCTAGGCGACTGATGACCTCATAAGTTAAGTCGCATAGTGCTCAGAGCCATTTTTTAATGCTTGGAATTTCCTACACGCTGAGTAATTCCTTCCGACCGTCTCTTTCTTCAAATTTTCATGCAGTCATTTCACCTTAGTCTCCCTTCACTTTCTATTTATTTCGTTTCTAAGTTTCTTGAATTTCTGTGTATATGAATTTCCCTGAACATTTTTGAGCATTCTTCTTTCAGCGATCAACTGGAGTAATTCTTGTGTTACCCATGGTTTCTTCACAGTTACGTTCTGTGTACCTACGTCTTTCTACCCAACTTCCGAGATTGCCTTTTTAGATATGTCCGTTCCTCTTCAACTGAACTATCCACTGAGCTATTCCCTAACGCAATATTATAGCATCACAGCACTTCAAGCGTATCTCCTAATTCCTTAATATTACCGTATCCCATTTCCTTGGGCAATGATTTTTCCTGACTAGCCTCTTAAACTTCAGGTTACTCTTTATCACTAATAAATTGTGATCTGAGTCTATTATCTATTCCTGGGTACACTTCACGTTCCAATATCTGTTGTTGGAATGTGTGCTGATCATGATGTAATCTTCCTCATCCAAGTATATCTCTTCCTCTTGTGATTATTGGAGAGAGTATTCGCTATTACTAGCTGAAATTTATTGTTGAATTCAGTTAGTCTTCCTCCTCTGTCATTCCTAGTACCAAATCCATGTCTTCCTGTAACCGTTTTTTTTCTACACTTTCCCCCACAAATGAATTCCAATCCCCCATGATTTTCAGATTTTCATTTCCCTTTACAAACTGAATTACATGGTCAATATACACATACACTTTCTCCATTACTTCATCTTCGGCTTGCTGTCTAGGTTGATGATCAAAGTTCCCTGAGAAGAACCAGCCGCAACGAAAAATGCCATTTTTAAAGACTGCCACCCCACTTCACATATCGTATCCACGACACTCTTCCCTTATTTCCCAATAATACAAAACGAGCTCTCGTTGTTTGGACTTTTTCGAAGTCCTCCGTCAATCCTATCTAATGCGGACCCCTCGTCATGCAACAATACTCCAGAAGACAATGGACAAGTGTCGTGTACGCAGTAGCTTTAGTGGACCTGTTGCATTTTCTAAGTGTTCTGTCAATAAATCTCAATCTTTGATTTGACTTCCCTTCATTATTACCCATGTGATCGTACCAATTGAAGTCATTCGTAATTTTATCCCTATGTATTTAGTTGAATTGCACTGATTGACTGTTCCGTCAGTTCTTGGTAGAATATTTTATACATTATTAATGAAATACACGCAACACTCGTGTAATGTTCTACAATGTTTATTATTTGCTACACGAACCGGTTTTGCGGCTTTTACGCCATCGTCAGGTACAAAGATAAGTATGTGGTGCAGTGGAAATTTGTTGGATCAAAGATTTTAAACTAGCACATGTACAGGGTATCCCCACTTCCAGAGAGGAGAAAAGGTTAATGATAGAGTTAGGAATAAAATAAGCGGGACTATTTCAGTGTGTATGCGATGTATCTCTTCCTCTTGCGATTCTTGAACAGAGTATTCGCTATTACTAACTGAAATTTGCTGTTGAATTCAATTAGTCTTTCTCCTCTGTCATTCCTACTACCAAGTCCATATTCTCCCGTAACCATATTTTCTACACTTTCCCCCACAAATGCGTTCCACTCCCTCACGACTATCAGTTTTTCATCTCTCTTTACATACTGAATTATATGGTCAATATGTTCATATACTTTCTCCAAGTCTTCATCTTCGGCTTGCTATGTAGGTAGCAGAATCCCTCAACTTCATCTATTTCGTGACCGCCTATTCTGATTTTTAGTTTCTCGCTGTTCTAATTTCTGATTCTTTTCATTACTTTCAACTTTACTCTCAATCCATATTATTTAGTCATTAGACTGTTCACTCCGTTGAATAGATCCTTTAATTCTTCTTCACTTTCATTGAGAATAACAGTTTCATCAGCGTATCTTATTACTGATTCTTTACACTTTGAATTTTAAGTCCACTTGAGAACCTATCTTTTGTTTCCGTCAGTGCCTGTTCGATATTTAGATTCAACAGGATGTGTATCAGATTATTCCCAGTCTTATTGTTCCCTCTTGGTGCCTGTGTACATTGCATATTACTAGTCTATACTTTGAATATGATCCGTCTATTCATTGCCAATTACCCTTCTTTATGTGGAAAGCTAACCCCTATTTTTTTCAGAATTTAGAACATCTTGCTCCATTTTCTATCGTCTAGCGCGTTTTCCAGGTCGACAAACAGTATAAAAGTGTCTTGATTTTTCTTCAGTCTTGCTTCCATTATCAACCGCGACATTTGAACTTCCTCTGTGATGCTTTTACCTTCCCTAAAGCCAAACTGATCATTATCTAACAGATCCTTTTCATTCTTCTGCAAATTATTCTTGTCAGCAACTTGGATGCATGAGCTGAAAAAATGACCGTGCTATAATTCTCGCACTTGCTGGTTCTTGCGATCTTCCGAAAATCTGATGGTTTATCGCCAGTCTAGTAATTCAACACACAATATGAATAGTCGTTTGGCTACCACTTACTCCAATGATTTTAGGAACTCTGATAGAATGTTATTGATCCCTTGTGACTTATTTGGTTTTAAGTCTTCCGAAGTTCTTTTTAATTCTGATATAATACCTCTTCCCTATTGATTACTGTTTGTCCTTTTATCACGTTATCAGATAACTCCAACCCGCCCCCCATCGAATAGAGGCCTTCAGTGGCTTCTTCACACCTACCCTCTATCTGCTCCGTATTTAAAAGTAGAATACGCTTGTAACAAACAGTTAGCCTGGTGTCACGGGTTGATCAATTTTGATGTAACTTGTCACAGCAAATGGACACAAAAAATAAAGAACGCGCAGTAATACTTTATGAGAAA
Source organism: Schistocerca serialis cubense (assembly GCF_023864345.2). Classification (NCBI taxonomy): domain Eukaryota; kingdom Metazoa; phylum Arthropoda; class Insecta; order Orthoptera; family Acrididae; genus Schistocerca; species Schistocerca serialis. Next base: position 707,075,445 of record NC_064638.1, read on the forward strand.
TATTCCTTACTAATATGAGGGAATTAGATTAGGAAATGAGACACTTAAAGTAGTAAAGGAGTTTTGCTATTTGGGGAGCAAAATAACTGATGATGGTCGAAGTAGAGAGGATATAAAATGTAGACTGGCAATGGCAAGGAAAACGTTTCTGAAGAAGAGAAATTTGTTAACATCGAGTATAGATTTAAGTCTCAGGAAGTCGTTTCTGAAAGTATTTGTATGGAGTGTAGCCATGTATGGAAGTGAAACATGGACGATAAATAGTTTAGACAAGAAGAGAATAGAAGCTTTCGAAATGTGGTGCTACAGAAGAATGCTGAAGATTAGATGGGTAGATCACGTAACTAATGAGGAGGTATTGAATAGGATTGGTGAGAAGAGAAGTGTGTAGCATTGGAGAGCAGCGTGGAGGGTAAAAATCGTAGAGGGAGACCAAGAGATGAATACAGTAAACAGATTCAGAAGGTTTTAGGTTGCAGTAGGTACCGGGAGATGAAGGAGCCTGCACATGATGGATTAGCATGGAGAGCTGCATCAAACCAGTCTCAGGACTGAAGACCACAACAACAACAAAATAGGAGCAGTTTCGAAACTCTCTGGCGAATTAAAATTATATTGTAGACCGGGACGCTAACCCGAAGATTTATATTTCGCAGGCGAGGTTCTTACCGATTAGCTGTCCAGGTACGACTCGCGACACACCGAAGCCGTACATTCACCTCTACCAGTCTCCTACAATCAAAACATCACACAAGTTCGGCTGGCTACCTTACAGGGCTAATACTCCCGATTATTTCGGAGGAATGGCTTAGTCATACTGTATTCAGTATGAATAGTCTGCATATACTAATAAAAGAAACTGGAAGACGCATATGATGTACTCTTTCCGACCGAGTAAGGTGGAACACTCGCAATGGAACGGCACTAGCACTATTGAATCCGAGAGCAGGAGGATTCAGATCTCCACCCGGCCATCCAAATTTTAGTTTTTCGCAGTTTCCATAACCCGATCGATGCGAATGCCGGGATGGTTCCGAGGAAGGGGAGAAGATAGCCTTTTTTACTCCCAGTTCCTGCCCTTTCAGAGCTTTTGCTGCATCTCTAAGGTCACAGTCGCTGAAACCACTCGTAAACTTCTCACGCATATAAAGCTGGATAGATTTCATAGACAACGGAATAGGCAAGAAGAACAATAAAGGAACTTTATATAGTCAAGGAGACCTAAACAAGAAAACAACTTAAAGAGCACAAAATAATCTGAAGATTACGTGACGATGCATAGTAGTCTCCTGTTAACAAAAATTCTTTTTACGTGCTGCGTTATAGTACGATAAGCAAGCCAAAATGAAGGGTCGTAACGTACTGGAGTAACGTTACAGCACGCAGTATGCAGCACAAAATCAAATACATATAAATTCCAGAATGAGATTACTGGTGGAAGTAAAGCTGTGAGGACGGGGTGTGAGTCGTGCTTGGGTGGCTCAGTTGGTAGAGCACTTGCCCGCGAAAGGCAAAGGCCCCGAGTTCGAGTCTCGGTCCGGCACACAGTTTTAATCTTCCAGCTAGTTTTCATATCAGCGCACACTCCGCTGCAGAGTGAAAATGTCATTCTGGAAACGTCCCCCAGGTTGCGGCTTAGCCATGTCTCCGCAGTATCCTTTATTTCAGGAGTGCTAGTTCTGCAAGGTTCTCAGGAGAGCTTCTGTAAAGTTTGGTAGGAGGCGAGGTACTGGCGGAAATAAAGCTGTGAGGACGAGGCGTGAGGTGTGCTTTGGTAGCTCAGTTGGTAGAGCACTTGCCCGCGAAAAGCAAAAGTCCCGAGTTCGAGTCTCGCTCCGGCACACAGTTTTAATCTGCCAGGAAGTTTCATACATATAAATTGTCCTACACATCATAGCGTATGTTTTGATATGTATTTTTTGAGTAAGTTTTTTTTGCAGTACTATGATATCTTACTATTATTTACGTTTATTACTTTGGCATTTGGTGGATGCAATATTGGATATATATCATGTCCAAACTTTAAAATGTAAACAGATAATGTATGTAGCTTAGCTCAGAGTCTTGGTTGCGCTGTCTTATAGCAGGATGTCTTTGAATTCTAATTGTTTTGGTACTTTTACAAGCTGTAAACGTATGGATCATCATGACAGTGTTGAGAACTTAGGTATGTCAAGACATGCATTGTCTATACCTTGCGATCCTGGTGATGTCTGCTGATCCACCACTGTGTGGTAATACGATATTGCAGAGTCTGTGTTATTTTGAATTACGATGCCATGTTGCTTCCGACGTGCACTTTGCAACGGAATTCGGAATAACACAGCCACGGCAATATTGTATTTATCCGTTGACATCGGCCAACGAATTTCAAGTAAATTGTCTCCCCTGTACGTGAATATACACAATGGGTATACGAGTACGGGCTGTACATAGCTGACGACATACGTAAGTGAGTCGTGCTCGGATAACCAAATGGTAAGGCGACCGCTCATTATCGTCATTCCTTTATACTGCTCATAGTTGTCCGTATTCGCAACTGCGAATACATTTCATATATTTCATAACGGCTGCAGTCGCCGCAGTGCCTGTTCCTTCAAGGAACATTGCATAGTAATTGGGAATAACAAAGGCACTGTAATATTGCTACGGTCGCAGGTTCGAATCCTGCCTCGGGCATGGATGTTTGTGATGTCCTTAGGTTAGTTAGGTTTAACTAATTCTAAGTTCTAGGGGACTAATGACCGCAGCATTTGAGTCCCATAGTACTCAAAGCCATTTGAACCATTTTGAACCACTGTAATATTGTATTTATCCGCTGACTCCGGACAAGCGACTTTCAAGCAAAATGTCTACCCTGCACGGAAATATACAGGGTGTTACAAAAAGGTACGGCTAGACTTTCAGGAAACATTCCTCACACACAAATAAAGAAAAGATATGTGGACATGTGTCCGGAAACGCTTAATTTCCATGTTAGAGCTCATTTTAGTTTCGACCACCTACGACCAATGGAGCACGTTATCATGATTTCATACGGGATACTCTACCTGTGATGCTAGAACACGTGCCTTTACAAGTACGACGCAACATGTGGTTCATGCACGATTAAGCTCCTGCACATTTTAGTCGAAGTGGTCGTACGCTTCTCAACAACAGATTCAGTGACCGATGGATTGGTACAGGCGAACCAATTCCATGGCCTCCACGCTCTCCTGACCTGAACCCTCTTGACTTCCATTTATGGGGGCGTTTGAAAGCTCTTGTCTACGCAACCCTGGTACCAAATTTAGAGACTCTTCGTGCTCGTATTGTGGACGGCTGTGAGACAATACGCCATTCTCCAGGGCTGCATTAGCGCATCAGGGATTCCATGCGACGGAGGGTGGATGCATGTAACCTCGCTAACGGAGGACATTTTGAACATTTCCTGTAACAAAGTGTTTGAAGTCACGCTGGTACGTTCTGTTGCTGTGTGTTTCCATTCCATGATTAATGTGATTTGAAGAGAAGTAATAAAATGAGCTCTAACATGGAAAGTAAGCGTTTCCGGACACATGTCCACGTAACATATTTTCTTTCTTTGTGTGTGAGGAATGTTTCCTGAAAGTTTGGCCGTACCTTTTTGTAACACCCTGTACATAATGGACGAACAAGTACCGGTTGTAGACACATGGTTGACGACATGAGGAATTTTAGGTCTAGCCGCGATTCGCGCTCGGATAGCCCAAATGGCAAGGCTACCGCTCGCGATAAATGGGAATACTGGGTTCGAGTCCCGGTTCAGCACAAATTTTCAGTGTTGACATTCCATTACACAGTTGATCGTTGGCCATATTCGTTTCACGTATTTCATGTATCGTGTTGTAAGGCCGTTCATGCGAGATGAAGGTAGCTGCAATTAGGTAGCATTGGATACGGCAGGTGGTATTTAGAAGGAACGAAAAGGAAGGAGTAGTAAGTATCTATGACAGGATCGAAACTTTTAAAACTTTCGACAGGACTCTCATTCAAAGCTTATTGCCTTTTGAAACGGCCTTAAGGAATGTGACAGATAACCTCTATTGTAAAATGTTGTTATAATGTTGCCGTGTTTGAATAACTTAATGACGGTGCCTCTGTCCACTGAGTGATGGCAAAACTGGTTACTGTATTTGTCAGAGATGTTTGTATGTGCCTTATTTGAAATGAATTTCTGGTGCCGACTGCGATCTTAGTCGCATATTTCTTAAATTTATACAGTTTTTAATTTGTTTATTATGTTTGTTTTTATTCATTCTCAGAAGTTACCTATATTTCGTACTTTGTAGTATTTTCTTGCGAAATTTCTTGGTTGTACTTGCGTTAACTGAGAAATACTATTTAGTTTTTTAAACTGTGCCTGGAACTTTGGCTGAATTATTGACAATAACAGCGCTTGCAGCTGTGGCCATTCAGTATATAGCTTGCGATAACTGAGAAATACTATTTAGTTTTTTAAACTGTGCCTGGAACTTTGGCTAAATTATTGACAATAACAGCGCTTGCAGCTGTGGCCATTCAGTATATAGCTTGCGTTAACTGAGAAATACTATTTAGTTTTTTAAACTGTGCCTGGAACTTTGGCTGAATTATTGACAATAACAGCGCTTGCAGCTGTGGCCATTCAGTATATTACAAACTAGTGGTTGCTATCTCTCTTTAGTACGATTATGTCCAGAAAAAGCATTATTTATATTTGATTAGTTTTCTGTCGTGAACTTCATGTCTGATGGATATTGTCACTGTCTTTGTCTAATGGAAGGGTGCTGTCATTTATGAATCAGATTGTGTCATTGGTGTAACGGTGTTCGTTTATTACGATTTACTGGTTTGGTTCTATAATTTCACAGCACGTTACATTTCCAAAGCTACACTCCTGGAAATGGAAAAAAGAACACATTGACACCGGTGTGTCAGACCCACCATACTTGCTCCGGACACTGCGAGAGGGCTGTACAAGCAATGATCACACGCACGGCACAGCGGACACACCAGGAACCGCGGTGTTGGCCGTCGAATGGCGCTAGCTGCGCAGCATTTGTGCACCGCCGCCGTCAGTGTCAGCCAGTTTGCCGTGGCATACGGAGCTCCATCGCAGTCTTTAACACTGGTAGCATGCCGCGACAGCGTGAACGTGAACCGTATGTGCAGTTGACGGACTTTGAGCGAGGGCGCATAGTGGGCATGCGGGAGGCCGGGTGGACGTACCGCCGAATTGCTCAACACGTGGGGCGTGAGGTCTCCACAGTACATCGATGTTGTCGCCAGTGGTCGGCGGAAGGTGCACGTGCCCGTCGACCTGGGACCGGACCGCAGCGACGCACGGATGCACGCCAAGACCGTAGGATCCTACGCAGTGCCGTAGGGGACCGCACCGCCACTTCCCAGCAAATTAGGGACACTGTTGCTCCTGGGGTATCGGCGAGGACCATTCGCAACCGTCTCCATGAAGCTGGGCTACGGTCCCGCACACCGTTAGGCCGTCTTCCGCTCACGCCCCAACATCGTGCAGTCCGCCACCAGTGGTGTCGCGACAGGCGTGAATGGAGGGACGAATGGAGACGTGTCGTCTTCAGCGATGAGAGTCGCTTCTGCCTTGGTGCCAATGATGGTCGTATGCGTGTTTGGCGCCGTGCAGGTGAGCGCCACAATCAGGACTGCATACGACCGAGGCACACAGGGCCAACACCCAGCATCATGGTGTGGGGAGCGATCTCCTACACTGGCCGTACACCACTGGTGATCGTCGGGGGGACACTGAATAGTGCACGGTACATCCAAGCCGTCATCGAACCCATCGTTCTACCATTCCTAGACCGGCAAGGGAACTTGCTGTTCCAACAGGACAATGCACGTCCGCATGTATCCCGTGCCACCCAACGTGCTCTAGAAGGTGTAAGTCAACTACCCTGGCCAGCAAGATCTCCGGATCTGTCCCCCATTGAGCATGTTTGGGACTGGATGAAGCGTCGTGTCACGCGGTCTGCACGTCCAGCACGAACGCTGGTCCAACTGAGGCGCCAGGTGGAAATGGCATGGCAAGCCGTTCCACAGGACTACATCCAGCATCTCTACGATCGTCTCCATGGGAGAATAGCAGCCTGCATTGCTGCGAAAGGTGGATATACACTGTTCTAGTGCCGACATTGTGCATGCTCTGTTGCCTGTGTCTATGTGCCTGTGGTTCTGTCAGTGTGATCATGATATGTATCTGACCCCAGGAATGTGTCAATAAAGTTTCCCCTTCCTGGGACAATGAATTCACGGTGTTCTTATTTCAATTTCCAGGAGTGTATTTCGAAAACCTGTAGTCAAAAGGTTCCTGCTGTTGCAAGGAAATATTGCCGCACTTACATCTTCTAGCGGTTGATTATGTGACTATTTTCTGAAGAGATAGGAGGCTTTGCCTGACTGAGAGCAGTTCAGTTAAATTCGTCTGACGTGGCATATGTCGTGGAAGTATCTTCTTTATCGGCAGATGAAAGCGGGACGAAAGCACTTTGTTGATTGATGTGTGCTGCCAGTACGAGATTTATTTCCTTGAAATTGATTGTGAAATGAATCTGAATAAGATAGGCCACTGCTTATCAGTGTCATTGTAACAGAAGCCTGACCCAGTCCGGCCCCGGCCCACCACAAAAGTTGTGCCGCCGCTTGCAGAGGCTGTTTTTCTCTCTAGGACAGCAGGAACACCATTCAAAGACCGAAACGGTTAACAGATAGATGGCTTCTTGGTAATTATATGCACTAAACCACACCAATGAAAGTTTCAACGTTAACAACTAACTCCCAGAGAAAAGACCCCAGAATAATTTCTGATTCAATGTAAATATTATTGTGTATTCCGTGCTCAGGATCGTGCGCCAATCAGAGGATGAGTGGCTGGAAGTAAGGGACAAACATCTGCAGTCGGCCAGGCCAAAAAATCTATCAGACGCTTGCCGTCGGACGGGGCGGCCGAGAGGTTTTAGGCCTTTCAGTCTGGAACCGCGCGACCACTACCGTCGCAGGTTCGAATCCTGCCTCGGGCATGGATGTGTGTGATGTCCTTAGGTTAGTTAGGTTTAAGTACTTCTAAGTTCTACGGGACTGATGACCTTAGATGTTAAGTCCCATAGTGCTCAGAGCCATTTGAACCATTTTTTGACGCTTTCCTTCTTCTGATATAAATATACCTTAATGATTTTTCTGTTTATGTTAGCTGAAATTCAGACTGTTAGCTGATGACACTGTTACTTACCAATTTTATACAGTAAAAATTGTATTAATATCAAATTAAAAAATGGTTCAAATGGCCCTGAGCACTATGGGACTTAACATCTAAGGTCATCAGTCCCCTAGAACTTAGAACTACTTAAACCTAACTAACCTAAGGACATCACAAACATCCATGCCCGAGGCAGGATTCGAACCTGCGACCGTAGCAGTCGCGCGCTTCCAGACTGAAGCGTCTAGAACCGCTCGGCCACACCGGCCGGCAGTATCAAATTAGTTGCCATAAAATACCACAGTGGTGCAGTTATTGACAGCTTGCTCTTAACGTAGTGAAATACAATGTTAAGAACTTAACGAAACTTAAAACTGTCGTATGCTTTAACTAAATATTGAACCGCCAGGTTAACCGAGCGCGCTAACGCCCTGCTTCCTGGACTCGGGTAGGCGCGACGGCCCCGGATCGAATCCACCCGGCGGATTACCGACGAGGGTCGGTTTGCTGGCCAGCCTGGATGTGGTTTTTAGGCGGTTTTCCACATCCCCCTAGGTGAAAACTGGGATGGCCTCATGTCCCGCCTCAGTTACACGGCTCGCAGACATCTGAACACTTTCGCACTATTCCATGCATTACGCTAGTTGCAGACAGTTGGATTCAAATGGCTTTGAGCACTATGGGACTTAACATCAGTGGTCATCAGTCCCCTAGAACTTAGAACTACTTAAACCTAACTAACCTAAGGACATCACACACATCCATGCCCGAGGCAGGATTCGAACCTGCGACCGTAGCGGTCATGCGGTTCCAGACTGAAGCGCCTTTAACCGCACCGCCACACCGGCCGGCTCAGACAGTTGGGGTACACCAATTCCTTCCCTGTGGGGGAACAGGGTGGCGGCAGCAAGGGCATCCGGCCACCTCTTCAACTAACATTGCAACATCCGATTAACCATGCCGACCTTGCGTATCCGCGGATAACGGCACAATCAGAAGAAAAGAACCCTTTAACTAAAGATTAATGAATGCAGTTACAGTTTTTCATATCGGTTCATGTCGTATCGGTTTTGAGAGGCAGGAAACGGCAGGCTACTATTAGTTGGTATGATACTGAGAAATCTACATTTGTCTTCAGAAGCAACTGTATACAAAACTGTTGTATGAGCTACATTTTTTTATCAAGTGGAGATAGCAAGGGACAGCGAGACTATACAAAGAAGTTCGGTGCGAAAGGTTATGTGCTTAGTTGACTGCCGAGCGAGTATTGTAGATATGTCGAAATTCTTAACTGACCGCCATTCGAAGAAAGACAGTGTACAACTCGTGAGAAACACAAAATCTGAAAAACTGTCTGTTAGCGCAGAAACTACGAATAACCTCTTGCCAGCTTACGCATCTATACTTTGCATATCACACAGATAAAATTATGTAAATAATAACTCGCATGCTCATTGTTCCAACGCTCCGTCCGTTAATGGAACGACGAGATACTCCAATGTATGCTACAAAAAAAGCACCTTTGGCACGCACATCGCAGTAATTCGCAGAGTATGAATGTAGTTACAAATGCATATGTGCGCTGAGGCAAGAGAAAGTAGTTTCAATGCGCCTTCGGATAAGCTATGATTACTAACATGAAATTTTCCCTTCAGCTGTATCTCGAAAAAGACTGCAAAATCGGGTGTTCTTGACGACATTAAGCAATATTTGCGGTTTGCTGTAGATCTGAGGCCATTTAGTAACACGGCTGTTACAGCTCCACAAATTTCTATTCTCCCCAATTCTGCTCAATACCTCCTCATTACTCCTGCATTACCCCAATTTGATTTTGTATTTATAACCCTGTATTCGCTTGACCAGAAGTCTTGTTCTTCCTGCCACCCAGTTTCACCAGTTACCACTGTATCTAATTTCACCATATCCAGATCCCTTTTTAAATTTTCAGTTTGTTTTTGTCAGGAGCTAAAGACCTTGCTGTCTTGCGCACCCATACTATTACCATCGCTCCTATCAGCAAATCACAGCACCGCCTACACAAGGTCACGCAAATATCATACACGTCAAGTATATTTAAAGAAAGAATTTAAACCATGATGCACTAATAGAGTCTCGCAGTTTCTTATCACGTTTCATTGGGTACGCCAACTCACAACCAGATTATCACCTTTCATCATATCCTACGCTACAGTTCATATTGTCACCACAAACGTCAAGCACAATATATAAAAATAGCACTGAATAAATATTTAAACAAACAATCTCAGTGTTTTCCTGTATTACCGACAATAAGTTTACGCGATGTCATATGTTCTGTGCTGTGATAGCTGACAGAAGCAAATCGAGCAGACGTCATGACGAGTTATATATGTGTGACACTTAAGTGCCATATATTTGATAGTTTTCGTATTTATAATTGCGAACGACGAGAATATGCATTTTGGCTGATGCACCACATTAAATATCTCTCCAAAATGTATTGTCTTTTGATACGGTTTTTTGTGTAAAAGTATCAAGAAAAGTGGCATCAGCGGTTAAAACTGTTAGGGTGCCAACCCAGTGCCAAGTTAAAAGATTTTGAAGTTGGTTTCATTATTTGGTGAAAATGAATTTTCGATTATGAAACCAGCAAGCTTCTGAAAAACATGATGGGGCAAACATTTCAGGTAGAGTTGTGGAAACTTTGAAATGCACTGGATTGCTACCTCAAACTAAGCTAAGCTGACTAAGCTCAAGTGCACGCAATTCAGTGTTCGCAACCCTATGGTCTTTTTCAACACTAGGATGATAATGATGATTAATTCTGCGGACCTGAGTCTGTTATGTATACCTGCAGTGGCAGGTCTCAGCAGTGTACATTATCTAAAGGGATACGAATCCCTTCAGAATATAGGTGAATAGGAAGTTTCTATGACAACAGAAAATGTGTCAAGTGTCTACTGCTGTGCCGAAGGCAGTTTCTAACAATAAACCCCCGATTCTTTAAACAATCGAATTACCATGCTTAAAATAGCTTTAAAAGTGTGGTTACTTTAAAAATGAGTTTACACGTTAAATATTTGACGTTAAGCATGTAAGTGAGACAAAGTTTAGAAAAGGTTTGAAATTATGTTTAACGTTTGTTGGAAGTTGGCAACTGTTATCACCATAAGACACTGGATCAATGTAGTGTGGGTAATATGCGCTCCGTTTTAACCCGACGTGTGTGAGGTTTGATATGACATACCTGAGAAATTTTAAAGGCCTGATTATTGAATGTCATTGTTGCCAAGCAGATCTCGTCGTCACAGTAGCTAGAGGTAAGGAAGAGGGGGTGCGAGGTGCAGTGTTGAGCTTACTGTTGCCCCAGCGTCAGTGGGGGATACACGTGTGCAAAAGTGGATGGGGTTCGTGACACCCGACCTTGTAGTTGGTGTTATATCTTTGATTTATCAGCAAGTTTATGAGATATAGTTGTTTATAGATTTAAAGTACTCTTGGGTTTATCTTTTTTAGATTGTATATTTCTCAATATGACTTATGAAAGAAATGAACGTTGTCTACAAGAATCATTAGAAAGTTTGGAAAACTTTTCAAGTGCTAGTTCCTGTGACTCTGAGAGCGAAGAAGAGATTGAAATGTTTCTCAAAGAAGTGAAGAAACTGATTCGTAGAAGGTGTGAATTTTGGATTATTCGAGCCAAAACCTGCGTTGGCAGCTCCTATTCAGTCACCTGAGGTGCGTGGGGCATTTTATACAGCCAAAGATAGTATAAAATGGATGAAGGACTGTCCTAGACAAAACGTTCAAATTCGTTCTGAGTATATTATTTGTAAATCTCTAGGCATGAAAGGTGTTGCAAACTCTCCAAAATAGAGATTGAATGTTGAAGTCCCTTTATAAGAAACAGTATGCTCAATACTATAGTTACACATACAAATAACCAAATGAAGAATAAAGGGGAAAAAGTCCAGAAAAGAAAGAGCAGTACCACATGTAAGAAGCAAATTTGGAAGATTTGACGGCTTTTATAGGACTTCTGTATATAAACCGCTCAAATAGGCAGAACGTGAACGATTGTGGCGTACAAATGGTACAGGGGTTGCAACCTTTCGGACTGCAATATCGCGCTAGAGGTTTTGCATTCTTTCGAATAATTTGCAATGAAAATGGTCACATAGTGACTGAAATCGATCTGTGAAATAAAGTATACCGATATCTACGACCGTTCCTGCCATTTATCCAAAATTTATTCTCCATAACTGTTCTATATAATGGTAAGACAGAGATTTAGGAACCAGGTTTTAAATTGTACGACATTTCCAGGGGCAGATATGTACCCTGACCACAATCTGTTGGTTATGAACTGCAGATTAAAACTGAAGAAACTGCAAGAAGGTGGGAACTTACAGAGATGGGACCAGGATAAACTAAACCAGAGGTTGTGCAGAGTTTCAGGGAGTGCATAAGGGAACAATTGACAAGAATGGGGGAAATAAATACAGTAGAAGAAGAAAGGGTAGCTTTGAGGGAAGAAGTACTGAAGGAAACAGAGGATCAAGTAGGTAAAAAGACGAGGGCTAGTAGAAATCCTTGGGTAACAGAAGAAATATTGAATTTAATTGATGATTGAAGAAAATATAAACATGCAGTAAATGTAGCAGGCAAAAAGAAATACAGACGTCTCAAAAATGAGATCGACGGTAACTGCAAAATGGCTAAGCAGGCATGGCTAGAGGACAAATGTAAGGATGTAGAGGCTTATCTCACTAGGGGCAGGATAGATACTGCCTACAGGAAAATTAAAGAGACCTTTGCAGAAAAGAGAACCACTTGCATGAATATCAAGAGCTCATGTGGAAAGCCAGTTCTAAGCAAAGAAGGGAAAGCGGAAAGGTGGAATGAGTATATAGAGGGTCTATAAAAAGGGCGATGTACGTGGGGACATATTGTGGAAATGGAAGAGGAGGTAGATGAAGATGAAATGGGAGATATGATACTGCATGAAGACTTTTACAGTGCACTAAATGACCTAAGTCGAAACAAGGCCCCGGGAGTAGACAAAATTCCATCAAAACTACTGACAGCCTTAGGAGAGCCAGTCCTGACAAAACTCTATCATCTGGTGAGAAAAATGTATGAGACAGGCGAAGTTCCCTCAGACTTCAAGAAGAATATAATAATTCCAATCCCAAAGAAAGCAGGTGTTTACAGATGTGAAAATTACAGAACTATCAGCTAAATAAGTCACGGCTGCAAAATACTAACGCGAATTCTGTACAGACGAATGGAAAAACTGGTAGAAGCCGACCTCGGGGATGATCAGTTTGGATTTCGTAAAAATATTGGAACACGTGAGGCAATATTGACCCTACGACTAATCCTAGAAGCTAGATTAAGGAAAGGCAAACCTACGTTTATAGCATTTGTAGACTTAGAGAAAGTTTTTGACAATGTTGACTGGAATACGCTCTTTCAAATTCTAAAGGTGGCAGGGGTAAAATACAGGGAGCGAAAGGCTATTTACAATTTTTACAGAAACCAAATGGCAGTTATAAGAGTCGAGGGGCATGATAGGGAAGCAGTGGTTGGGAAGGGAGTGAGATATGGTTGCAGCCTCTCCCCAATGTTATTCAATCTGTATATTGAGCAAGCAGTAAAGGAAACAAATGAAAAATCCGGGTTAGGTATTAAAATCCATGGAGAAGAAATAAAAACTTTGAGGTTCGCCGATGACATTGTAATTCTGTCAGAGACAGCAAAGGGCTTGGAAGAGCAGTTGAACGGAATGGACAGTGTCTTGAAAGGAGGGTATAAGATGAACATCAACAAAAGCAAAACGAGGATGATGGAATGTAGTCGAGCTAAATTGGGTGATGGTGAGGGAATTAGGAAATGAGACACTGAAAGTAGTAAAGGAGTTTTGCTATTTGGGGAGAAAAATAACTGATCATGGTCGAAGTAGAGAGGATATAAAATGTAGACTGACAATGGAAAGGAAAGCGTTTCTGAAGAAGAGAAATTTGTTAACATCGAGTACAGATTTCCGTGTCAGGAAGTCGTTTCTGATGGTATTTGTATGGAGTGTAGCCTTGTACGGAAGTGAAACATGGACGATAAATAGTTTAGACAAGAAGAGAATAGAAGCTTTCGAAATGTGGTGCTACAGAAGAATGCTGAAGATTAGATGGCTAGATCACATAACTAATGAGGAGGTTTTGAATAGAATTGGGGAGAAGGGGAATTTGTGGCACAACTTGACTAGAAGAAGGGATCGCTTGACAGGACATATTCTGAGGCATCAAGGGATCACCATTTTAGTATTGGAGGGCAGCGTGGAGGGTAAAAATCGTAGAAGGAGATCAAGAGATGAATACACTAAGCAGATTCAGAAGGATGCAGGCTGCAGTACGTACTGTGAGATGAAGCAGCTTGCACAGGATAGAGTAGCATGGAGAGCTGCATCAAACCTGTCTCAGGACTGAAGACCACAACAACAACAACTGTTCCAGACTCAATGATAAGAGCACCACCAAAGAAAAAAGACTGGCAATCTGTCTGCTGGTTTGATAATTTTGTTGAAAATTGCATGCCTTCTGAGAACCTTACTATTGATGAGATGCTATTATCTTTCATAGGGTCATGTCCTCTCCACGTATATATTACACACAAACTAGCCAAGTATGTCATAAAAATACATGCTCTTGTAGATGCGAAGACATTCTACACTCCTGGAAATGGAAAAAAGAACACATTGACACCGGTGTGTCAGACCCACCATACTTGCTCCGGACACTGCCAGAGGGCTGTACAAGCAATGATCACACGCACGGCACAGCGGACACACCAGGAACCGCGGTGTTGGCCGTCGAATGGCGCTAGCTGCGCAGCATTTGTGCACCGCCGCCGTCAGTGTCAGCCAGTTTGCCGTGGCATACGGAGCTCCATCGCACTCTTTAACACTGGTAGCATGCCGCGACAGCGTGGACGTGAACCGTATGTGCAGTTGACGGACTTTGAGCGAGGGCGTATAGTGGGCATGCGGGAGGCCGGGTGGACGAACCGCCGAATTGCTCAACACGTGGGGCGTGAGGTCTCCACAGTACATCGATGTTGTCGCCAGTGGTCGGCGGATGGTGCGCGTGCCCGTCGACCTGGGACCGGACCGCAGCGACGCACGGACGCACGCCAAGACCGTAGGATCCTACGCAGTGCCGTAGGGGACCGCACCGCCACTTCCCAGCAAATTAGGGACACTGTTGCTCCTGGGGTATCGGCGAGGACCATTCGCAACCGTCTCCATGAAGCTGGGCTACGGTCCCGCACACCGTTAGGCCGTCTTCCGCTCACGCCCCAACATCGTGCAGTCCGCCACCAGTGGTGTCGCGACAGGCGTGAATGGAGGGACGAATGGAGACGTGTCGTCTTCAGCGATGAGAGTCGCTTCTGCCTTGGTGCCAATGATGGTCGTATGCGTGTTTGGTGCCGTGCAGGTGAGCGCCACAATCAGGACTGCATACGACCGAGGCACACAGGGCCAACACCCGGCATCATGGTGTGGGGAGCGATCTCCTACACTGGCCGTACACCACTGGTGATCGTCGAGGGGACACTGAATAGTGCACGGTACATCCAAACCGTCATCGAACCCATCGTTCTACCATTCCTAGACCGGCAAGGGAACTTGCTGTTCCAACAGGACAATGCACGTCCGCATGTATCCCGTGCCACCCAACGTGCTCTAGAAGGTGTAAGTCAACTACCCTGGCCAGCAAGATCTCCGGATCTGTCCCCCATTGAGCATGTTTGGGACTGGATGAAGCGTCGTCTCACGCGGTCTGCACGTCCAGCACGAACGCTGGTCCAACTGAGGCGCCAGGTGGAAATGGCATGGCAAGCCGTTCCACAGGACTACATCCAGCATCTCTACGATCGTCTCCATGGGAGAATAGCAGCCTGCATTGCTGCGAAAGGTGGATATACACTGTTCTAGTGCCGACATTGTGCATGCTCTGTTGCCTGTGTCTATGTGCCTGTGGTTCTGTCAGTGTGATCATGATATGTATCTGACCCCAGGAATGTGTCAATAAAGTTTCCCCTTCCTGGGACAATGAATTCACGGTGTTCTTATTTCAATTTCCAGGAGTGTATATCCTCAAGCTGGATGTATTTACGGGAAAGCAATGACCAGGGTGTTAAAAACTGAGTAATAAGGCGTATGATATCGTAAACCGTTTAGTGGAACCAATAAGAAAACCAAGTAGGAATTTGACGTTAGATAATTGGTTAGATAGCTCATGGAGAGCTGCAGCAAACCAGTCTCAGGACTGAAGACCACAACAACAACAACAACAACAATTGGTTTACTAGATACCCCATTATGATCCATCTCTTGAAAGAACATTCATTGACTTCTGTCGTTACAGCCTGTAAAAACGAGACAAGAGTACCTGAAATTTTCAAGAAAAGGGAACGGAAGCAAATACCTCTCGCTATTAGTTCGATAATGACATTACATTGAGGTACTGTGTACCTAAAAAAAAAAAGAAAGTTGTGCTGGGTATGTCAACTTTACTCCATGATAGAAAAATAACTATGGACAGGTGATAAAGAAAACCGGAAATGATTACTTATTATAAAACAACTAAAGGCGGTGTCGATGTCTCAAATGAACTAAGTGCCACTTATGATATTCCCGCAACATCAAACGTTGGTCTATGACGACTTTTTATGGTATACTCAATATGGCTGCCATAAACGGCATCAAAATCTAGACAAAATAACGTAGGGGACAAAACACGCATGAAGCGCCGAGATTTTATTCATAATTTAGCTCTGAATCTGATAAATGATAGTCTTCGCATTGGACAACAAAACCTACATCTCCAAGAGGACTGCTGATCAACTGGGCGAACTTTCATCGCTATTTCCCAAGAAAGGCTGATATGTGAGATCTGGTGGCTACCGAAAAAAAAAGATAGGAAAACAAAGCATTGTTGTTCGAAGTGTTAGAAGATAAATAGATGTACCAAACCATTATTATGTGCGGAGAATGTGCTGATTTGTAGATGAATAGTGCTGTTCTAATGATCTCATAAGGCTTTTTAGCTATATTTATCTGTTTTTGTAATTAAAAGATAATATAGTTACGTTAATTAAGCAAGGAAGCCGTAATTTTGTTCGAATTTTATATGAAAAATGTTCTTCTATAACTTGTACATTTTCAAAGAAAACACAGGCACGTCGTTGTTTCACTAAAAAAATCTTTTGTATCTTGAACATAGTATTTAATTTACTCATATTGTTTAATAGGTACTATTATTAATACCACAGGTAAAAAAAATACTTAATATACAATTATAGTAACAAAAATTCGCCATCGAAATTTCGGGGATCTTCCATCCACCTCACAGCTGCTGTAACAACTGCTCACCTCATTCACGCCTTGTTACGAAAAAGCAAGTTTTTTGCGCATCACAGTGTTTATGACGTCATATCTTATGAACTACGCGTCGTACGATAACGTAGTTTTGTTGTTCCATTCAACGGCGTATGTGGATACTGTTTGCGAAATGCCTTGTAATACGGCTAGTACCAAAGAAGTGATAAATTGAAGCATCGTGCGTGAAGCGGTAGTTTCTCACGTATGTCCGCGTTTATGACGCCATATCTTCTGAACGATTTATCATACACTGGTATAAATTTGCGGGTATATACAAATGTATATGCGAATACCATCGGCAAAGTGTGTTACGAACAGAATCAGTAGTAAAGAAGTAATAAATTAAAACCTCATGTCTGATAGTGATGTTTTACTGAATGAGCAGCGAAAGCGATAAAGTTTTCGCCTTTCATGATTTTGCGAGCGCTGTCAGAGAGAAAGGATTTCGTTAAGGTTTGAAATTATGTGTAAGGTTTGTCGGTAGCCGCTACCTGCTCTCATTCTCAAATATTGGATGAATGAAGTCTGGTTATTTGTGCGCAGTCAGTTAGGCTGCCTCAGGACAAACATACAGTTCCTAATTGAAATTCTTCTTGCACTGTGTTAGCATGACATTAAACTTCTTAATGTCAACAGTGGTGCTGAGGTAGATACACCTGTTCCCAAAAGATCATCGAAATTAAACATCGTCGGGCGTGACCAGTACTTGGATGGGTGGCTGTCGGGATACGTCGCGTGCAGTTGACGATTTTGCCTTTACTGGAAAAGGGACTGGAAGTGTGGTAGCGTAAAGTCCCTGATCGTCAGTATTTGCGCCATTGTCCTGGATTCAGTTCCAAACCTGTCCACAGTGTCTCATGAAACAAGGGCAGGCAAAACTGTTAATGGTGACCCGTCGGTCGGGTCGGGACATTAAGCTAGGCGGCCTAGTTGGTGGAAAGAAGTGGGCTCTGTGCCGGCACCAGGTTTCACGCTCTCCATTCTTTCTTCATCCTCAACACAAACATGACATCACACACACATATACCCATTAAAATCACCTACACTTAACAGACACGCTCACGCACACAACTCTCATACTTCGGAAATAAAAGTTGCCTTTGGGTGCAGAGGACAGGAAAAAACTTTCCAGTTAAGTGAGTGCATCTCCTCTTTGGGATCTATCTCTCTTAATGGAACAGAATTTTAAATTTTTAAACTAGTTTAATAAGACGAGAAATATTAAAAATTAAATTTTTTGTGCCCAGGAAAGCCACTAGATAGACAACCTACAGTTGGTAATGGGTTCCCGGTTGCGGGATAGAAGCTTAGTAACACGGATCATAGGAGGGTAGGAGGAAAGAACGATCTTTTCTCAAAACCATACTGGGAAATCTTTTTACGGATTCTTCCGTTTCTTCTTGGTAGAACAATACCATACTTAACGTTGGCTAACAAGTAGACTGGTTTTTGTTCTACTGATTTTTGTTTATTTCGAACTAGTTTTCGACTTATTACGCCATCTTGAGCAAACAGCTGACTAGCACCTGGAAGGGGCACCGGTTCTCACGTAACCAAATTTATAGGCGAATGTAGAGTCACCTGTGTAGAGTTTTGTGGGTTAAACTTGTTTCTTAATGTTGAATTTACACTTTAGACAATGTTAAACACAATAAACAATTAAACTACACAATATTACAGTTTTTTTTTTTTTTTTTTTTTTTTTTTTTTTTTTTTTTTTTACGTTGGCTGAGAAACTGTTAAACTGAGTACTCTTCATTTATGTTGTGTAACAAACTTGTTTTTTAACATTGTATGGGCAGTGTTATATACAATAATTGGGATACATGTCCCCCCCCCCTCCCCCCGATAGCTGAATGGTCAGCGTGACGGACTGCCGCCCTAAGGGGCCCGGGTTCAGTTCCCGGATGGATCGGGGATTTTCTCCGCTCAGGTGTTGTGTTGTCTTCATCATCATTTCATCCCCATCCGGCGCGCTTTCATACCTGCCACCTTTCACTGGGTCCAGGGGGTAGCTACTCCGCTGTCACTCATCTGCGGAGTTGAGGCGTTATTCTCCATCGAGAGTTCCAGCCGATAAGTTTCTCAGACGATCGTATGAAGCTGCCCCTGGATTCCAGCCGATGAGGGACAGGGTAGCTGCATGTAACGTGTGGGGGCAGCTCTACAACGCTTTAAACTTTCCTTCCGAGTAGGCACTTCTCTGTGCAGCAGTTCAGTATTAAATTTCGCGTGACGAATGTTGGCACGTAACTCCATAGATTTCACACAATATCACTCGCACCTCGCTCTGTTTCGAGGTTTTCGCGGGACACAGTAAGGTGCCTTTTGCACATGACGCGCTCGAGGCCGGAGCCGGCCAGCGGGCGAGACGCAGCGATCTAAATCCCGGCGTGCTATTAACATGCGCTCCCCGCGCACGGGCCGCTATCTGAAGCCGCCTGCTGCTGCCGCCATTTGCATACTGATGGCTAGGCGAGGCGCAGCGCCCGCCGAGCCTCGCCGGCGACATTCGCTTGAATATAAAATATTAATTTCAAAGTCAAATTCATCGCGTGGACAACATTTTCTAGGAGATTACCTCGCGCGTCATCCTTCGTTTATAGAGCTCTCAATCTGCGACCTCACGCTGGAATCAATATTTGGCTAGCGAAGTGTTTGCCGCAATCTCGTGGAAACATTCATCATTCTGTAGCCTTAATGTCATGCTACCTAAGAGATGAAAATGACACAACTGTGTGTAGTTTTTTGAAATGCGACCTTAACTGTTTCGCAGTAGTCTCTAAAGTTTTTCTGTGCCTTACTTTTCGTTCTTTTCTTAGCATAAATACAAATATGCAATATACTTTTTAAAATCATTATTTGTTGGTTTTTCATGCAATTAGTCATCCATCTCTAACTTTTGCCCATTTCTTCATCTCCAGATGTCTACTGTACTCAAATCTTTCTTCTCCTCCTTTTCATATTCTCATCTTCGTCTGCTTCTAAAATTGTCTGCTTAACTGTTCCCCGCTCCTGGTGCCAAAGCAAAGCCTTCTGCACATCGTGGCTTATTTGTCTTCATCCAGTAAGGCTTTTTCATGGACTTTAGTTCTGTCGTTTTCTTTCCAGTACTTTTCGATTTCACTAGTGTCTTTCTTCTACAACGTCACTTGCCAATTGCTTCTAATCTTTTTTTCCAAGACTTCGAGTCACCTGTGTTTGACTTTTATTCAATGCAGTCTCACAGAAGTAATCTTCCATAAACTTAGCCTCAACTTGACGAGCTTTCAACGCATGCGTCAATTTACTTCGAATTCTTTCATCGGTTCAGTCATCGTGTGTAAAAGCTCTTCGAAAATATGATGCTTTCCTGTCTTCTGCCAAGTTCCTGATGTCTACTTTCAAGTGCTTTTCGACCTCTAATCCTACAAGTTTTAAGCAATAACACTCCATCACAGACACCGACTGCACTGTTTGCTCTCATTCTGGAGAATCAGGAACCAAATACTTGTTTGACCACTGAAATTTAGGGGTTCTTTGTTGTTCCCTGAATCCCTTCACTCGAATGCTAATAAGGTTCCTTTGAAAGCACCACAGCCGTTTCTAGCCCTTTGCATCAAATCAAAGCTACGCTCTGTTTCAAACGACCTCGTCGCCTACGGTTCCTTTCTCCCTTCTAACCTTTCGATTACACAATGTGCCAGTAAATGCACGAAACGCCTACATCTATACATAGAAAATTAAATTACCGTGACAGTAGCGTACGGTTGTGAGGTTTCTGAGCCGATATAATTTTTCCACAGCAGGTGAAAAAAAATCCTGTGAAGTTGCTCGAAAGTTACTTTTTCACAATGGCAGTTCATGTATGACTACCACTTCACCGCGGGAACTAGCCTGTCTGGGAATGTACGTACCTAAATACGGAAGAAATACTACTGACACCAATGCCACAGAGTTTCTATTCTGCCAGCATTATATGCACAGGATGGGAACATTAAACGATTTAAACAGTGTTCATAAACATCCGATTATAAGGACTCTCCTACTGCGAAAAGACTGTCAGGAAAAAAATATAACACTTTACTGCACAAACTTTCACACCAGTCATCCACTCCGTACAGATAAAGGTTTGACACTTAAGAACAGGTCGGAGCAAAATGATGGCAAATTACGTCTACTATGATCTTGCCAATAACTGTAGGATCCCCGGACTGTGCGATACATCAAGCAACTTTGCCCAACATCTGGCGAAAGTACGAGAAGAAGACTTCTCAGCTGATTTCTGCAGCAGCCTATCCGTCGATGCAGCAAAGTCTGCCCATTATTGGCACTACGTAATGATAAGAATTATGCTGCTCGCCAATTGACTGTGCAAACAAAACGATTTAATAAAAAAATGTTAGTTGAAAAAGTCTGCAAGAGCAGATAACTAATACAAATATCCACCTTCTGTATAAGTATTATTACAGTAACAGTGTATCTTGCAATGTCTAGGATGCTAAAGCCCTATATGTTACTCATCCAAGTAGTCATACAATGCACTATGTTTCCATCTACACCACCATTGTTCCATGTGTCTGACTACGCACAGTTGCTCAGTGACCTCTAGAGAACGCACTTACAGAAGGGTAGTTTGACAAGTCTGGTAACAAAGCAAGATCATCAAGGCACTGATGGTCCAGATTGTCCCACTCCTCAACGGCGATACGGCGTACACCCCTCAGAGTAGTTGGTGGGTCACGTCGTCGACAAACAGCCCTTTCCAATCTATCCCAGGCATTTTCCATTGAGTTTATGTCTGGAGAACATGCTGGCCACTCTAGTCGAGCCATGTGGTTATCCTGAAGGAAGTCATTCACAATATGCGTACAATGGGGTCGCGAATTGTCGTCCACGAAGACGAATGCCTCACCAATATGCTGCCAATACGGTTGCACTATCGGTCGGAGGATGGTATTCACATATCTTACAGCCATTACGGTGCCTCCCTTGACCACTAACGGCGTACGTCGGCCCCACATTACGCCACCCCGAAACACTAGTGAACCTCCACGTTGCTGTACTCGCTGGACAATGTCGAAGGCGTCCAGTCTGACCGGGTTGCCTCCAAACACGTCTCCGACGATTGTCTGGTAGAAAGCATATGTGACACTCATCGGTGAAGAGAACGTGATGCCAATCCTGAGCGGTCCATTCGGCATGTTGTTGAGCCCATCTTCACCGCGCTGCATAGTGACGTAGTTGCAAAGATGGACCTCGCCATAGACGTCGGTAATGAAGATGTGCGTCATGCAGCCTATTGCGCACAGTTTGAATCGTAACACGACGTCCTGTGGCTGAACGATAAGCATTATTCAACATGATGGCGTTGCTGACAGGGTTCCTCCGTAAGTAGCGGTCATCCACTGCAATAGCAGCCCTTGGGCGGTCTGAGCGAGGCATGTCATCGACAGTTCCTGTCTCTGTATCTCCTCCATGTCCGAACAACATCGCTTTGGTTCACTCCGAGACGCCTGGACGCTTCCCTTGTTGAGAGTCCTTCCTGGGACAAAGTAACAACGCGGACGCGATAGTACCGCGGTATTGAACGTTTAAGCATGGTTGAACTACAGACTACACGAGCCGTATACCTACTTCCTGGTGGAATGACTGGAACTGATCGGCCGTCGGACCCCCTCCGCCTAATAGACGCTGCTGATGCATGGTTGTTTACATCTTTGGGCAGGTTTAGTGATATGTATTAACAGTCAAAGGGACCGTGTCTGTGATACAATATCCACAGTCAACGTCCATCTTCAGGAGTTCTGGGAACCGGGGTGATGCAAAATTTTTTTTGATGTGTGTATATAAAAACTGTACATGACGGTAAACCTGAGAATTAAGCGACATTTCAATCAATTTGGTAAGTATTTCTTCCAAGGTTTTCGTATCTATTTTCTGGCATGTAATTCCAAATCTAACAAAATGTCGTCTGGATAGCCACATGGCATACAGGCCTAATATTTAGTTTGTGAGGCACCATACAGACTATATCTGGCTTGTTGCTTCTGTTTATTTATGATGCTCTTGGTGCCTGTTGTTGGTATTGCTCCACTGTCAAACGTGTGCAATAAATTGTATGCTGGAACTTTATTTTTTCGTATGCCATTCCACAGTCTTGTCCTTAACATCGAGGATAACAGAAGCTATTTCATTTTATTGTGCTTGCACAAACTCACAGCGGCACTTTGGCGCTAACTTCGAAACACTATCGCATTTTTGATGTTAAATATTTCTATTATTATTTTCGTCAGACCTACTGTATCATCTTAGTTATTTACAACTGAAAAATCGTACTTTCTATAAGAGGCTGACTAAACAATGTACAATTAAATTTTCATATTATATTTCAGTAATCCTCTGTATTTTAATACAAATTGCATATGTATTTGCGTGTGCGAGCAGGGAGAGAGAGCCGGCCACAGTGGCCGAACGGTTCTAGGAGCTTCAGTCCGGAACCGAGCGGGTGCTACGGTCGCAGGTTCGAATCCTGCCTCGGGCATGGTTGTGTGTGACGTCCTTGGGTTAGCTAGGTTTAAGTAGTTCTAAGTTCTAGGGGACTGATGACCACAGATGTTAAGTCCCATAGTGTTCAGAGCCATTTAAATCATTTGAACCAGGGAGAGAGCTTACCATGTGTTGTAAACAGTTTTTCATTTCTCGTATGTACTCTGACTTTCGTGTTCGTCAAAGATATCAGGTTAGTTATGGCTGTATTTGAATAAAACAAGTAACTGTCAATCTGAGCTGGATTAGTGACCAAAGTCATGTGGTTTATCTTAGTTACACTGGCAGAGGACTGGAAGCGGAAATGGGAGAACAAAGAGGCGCTAGCTTAGCCACGCTCGTTGAGAGGACGCTACTGGAGCATCTGGATGACTTTCTTTTTGTGACTGCAGATTTCCTGTCAGTTAATTATCTAAATCATACTTCTGCAAACTGACCAATTAAATTGGCAATTAAAATCTTTTCTTGAGTGAGTCTTTTTCAAAGTCCACATGGCCCTTAGCCAACCAGTTGGATTTAATATTTAATTTAACAGTCGCGACACTCCGTCTTGTTTTTGTTACACACTGCGATAATAGCACGCCAAGTGGAAAGCAAGCGATACTTACGAATACGATATGGGATGAGTGCGAATGCTACCGTTTATATTGATTTGTTGCCATGTTTACAATGTTTATTGTACCATAAAAATCGACAACAACTCTAAAATTAAACCACGTTTTTCACTCTTAAGTTTACTAAGAACTCTGGGAGGTATGAAATGGTACATTGTAGGACAATTCATGTACGATTCTCTTGTACCGTATAGATATTTAATGAAGAATGTCGTATCCCTTTAATAACAAAAAAATTCGCAATAAATACCAAAAGACTTGATCTTTCGCGGAAAGTCCTGATCTTCTGCAAAAAGACATCGTGTATCTACCCAAGCAATGTGAAGTTTTGTCCAATCCATTTTCAGAGAAATCAGTCAATGTGGAACAAAGGATAACTGTATGGAATGTAATACCAACACTATTTAATGTACCAAATGAGCTGAAGTGAAAAATGCGCATTAATAAAACGTCAAAAGCAATAAAACACACAATAAACTATATCCGCAATGGTTGCTGCATCTGAGACATAAATGGCAATAACCTTGAACACGTTCGCTTTTTAAGCCAAAAATTTACATTTAAAAAAAATAATCGTCTGTAA
Source organism: Schistocerca serialis cubense (assembly GCF_023864345.2). Taxonomy (NCBI): domain Eukaryota; kingdom Metazoa; phylum Arthropoda; class Insecta; order Orthoptera; family Acrididae; genus Schistocerca; species Schistocerca serialis. The sequence continues at coordinate 707,099,819 of NC_064638.1, forward strand.
TGATAACAGACAACAACAGAAACATTTGCTTCTCTTGCATGAAATATGTTTTTATATTTTCGTGCTTTCACCAGAGAAAGCTGTAATGCTACACACATTCGAAAATATTTCTTCATGAATAAGCTGCAGCTTATGTCACTGAATCAATGAAGTTCGGATTTTTACATTTATTGCCCGATAATTCATGTCTCTTGTTAGTTTGCAAATGGATAGAAAGCAAAAACTTAACAACTGTTTCGTTAATTCGTTATTTAACCTAATTAAAAACATACTTTAATCTTACGATGTATGAACTGTTTGATTTCTCACCGCTTGGAGCATTAATGTCAGTGCAACCGTGAAACGGTAACAACTTTCGCACCAGAGTATATCGCGACTGTGTGTATTATATTACACTGGATGTTTTTCTTTTATTTTAGTCATCAGTCTTCTGGCTGGTTTGATGCGGCACGCCATGAATTCGTCTCCTGTGTCATCATCTCAGAATAGCACTTGCAACCTCCATTCTCATTTATTTGTTGGATGTATTCCAATCTCTGTCTTCGTTTACATTTTTTGCCCTCTACAGCTCGCTCTAATGCCACGGAAGTCATTCCGTGATGCCTTCATCTACATCTAAGTCTACATACATACTCCGCAATCCACCATACGGTGCGTGGCGGAAAGTACCTCGTACCACAACTAGCATCTTTTCTCCCTGTTCCACTCCCAAACAGAACGAGGGAAAAATGACTGCCTGAATGTCTCTGTACGAGCCCTAATCTCTCTTATTTTATCTTTATGGTCTTTCCGCGAAATATAAGTTGTCGACAGTAAAATTGAACTATAGTAAGCCTCAAATGCTGGTTCTCTAAATTTCCTCAGCAGCGAATCACGAAAAGAACTCCTCCTTTCCTCTAGAGACTCCCGCCCGAGTTCCTGAAGCATTACCGTAACACTCGCGTGATGATCAAACCTACCAGTAACAAATCTAGCAGCCCGCCTCTGAATTGCTTCTATGTCCTCCCTCAATCCGACCTGATAAGGATCCCAAACGCTCGAGCAGTACTCAAGAGTAGGTCGTATTAGTGTTTTATAAGCGGTCTCCTTTACAGATGAACCACATCTTCCCAAAATTGTACCAATGAACCGAAGACGACTATCTACTTTCCCCGCAACTGCCATCGCTCTGCAGTGTTACGCCCAAGTATTTAATCGACGTGATATGTCAAGCGCTACACTACTAATGGAGTATTCAAACATTACGGGATACTTTTTCCTATTCATCTGCATTAATTTACATTTATCTATATGTAGAGTTCGCTGCCATTCTTTTCACCTATCATAAATCCTGTCCAAATCATCTTGTATCCTCCTACAGTCACTCAACGACGATACTTTCCCGTAAACCACAGCATCATCAGCAAACAGCCGCACATTGCTATCCACCCTATCCAAAACATCATTTATGTAGACAGAAAACAACAGCGGACCTACTACAATTCCCTGGGCCACTCCAGATGATACCCTCACCTCCGATCAACACTCACCATCGAGGACAATGTACTGGGTTCTATTACTTCAAATGGCTCTGAGCACTATGGGACTTAACATCTGTGGTCATCAGTCCCCTAGAACTTAGAACTACTTAAACCTAACTAACCTAAGGACAACACACACATCCATGCCCGAGGCAGGATTCGAACCTGCGACCGTAGCGGTCCCGCGATTCCGGACTGAGCGCCTGAACCGCTAGACCACCGCGGCCGGCTTCTATTACTTAAGAAGTCTTCGAGCCACTCACATATTTGGGAACCAATCCCATATGCTCGTACCTTGGATAGGAGTCTGCAGTGGGACACCGAGTCAAACGCTTTCCGGAAGTCAAGGAATATGACATCTGTCTGATACCCTTCATCCATTGTTCGCAAGATATCATGTGAAAAAAGAGCGAGTTGCGTTTCGCAGGAGCGATGCTTTCTAAAGCCGTGCTGATGCATGAACAGCAACTTCTCTGTCTCAAGGAAATTCATTATATTCGAACTGAGAATATGTTCGATAATCCTGCAACAAATCGATTTTAAGGATAGTGGTCTGTAATTTTGAGGATCCGTCCTTCTACCCTTCTTATATACAGGCGTCAATTGCTCTTTTTTCCAGTCGCTCGGGACTTTACGTTGGGCAAGAGATTTGCGATAAATGCAAGCTAAGTAAGGAGCCAATGCAGTAGAGTACTCTCTGTAAAACCGAATTGGAATCCCATCAGGACCTGACGATTTATTTATTTTCAACCCATTCAGCTGCTTCACAACCCCAGGGATGTCTATCATTATGTCCTCCATACGGGAGTCTGTACGAGAATCAAACGGCGGTATGTTTGTACGATCCTCCTGCGTGAAAGATTTCTCAAATGCTAAATTTAAAATTTCAGCTTTCGTTTTGCTGTCTTCCGTTGCCAGGCCAGACTGATCAGTGAGTAACTGGATGGAAGCCTTCGACCCGCTTATCGATTTTACATAAGAGCAGAACTTTTGCTAAGGTATGACGGTGGTAGTGGTTGAATGCTTCGCGCATCGCTCTTTTTACAGCAGCACGAATCTCTATTTAATTTTCCCTGTCCTCAGTCTCCCAATCTTTATTGTACCGCGAGTGCAACTGTCTTTGCTTCCTGGGCATTCTCCGAATTGCGCTGTTAAACCACGGTGGGTCTTTTCCGTCCGTAACCCACTTTTTCGGCACATACTTGTCCAATGTGTTTAAAATTTGCCTATAATTCTTCCACGTCCATCGTACCGGAAGTAAATGAAGTCGATCTGCTCTTCCTAGTAAGAATACTCTCCTTGCCTTCTTGATCAACTTTTTAACTTTCGTAACCACAGTCGTAATGACAACATCATGACTACTAATCCCTGTCTCAACACTAACACCGTCGATGAGATCTGGTCTGTTCGTGGCTACCAGATCTAAAATATTTCCATTATGCGTTGGCTGTCAATTTACCTGCTCAAGACAGTTTTCGGATAATGTGTTCAAAAGTAATTCACACGACGGGTTGTCTGTACCACCTGTAATGAATCCATAGATACCCCAGTCTATACTAGGCAGGCTGAAGTCACATCCGACTAATATAGCATGATCCGGGTACTTCTGCGATACAGAGTGTAGACTCCCTTTGCATGATTCTAGAACTGTCACGGTGGAACCTGGAGGTCGGTAATAACACCCAACAATTAATTTTATTTCTCCTAGCCCTGTTAAACGTGTCCAGATAACTTCACAATCACACTCTACTTCGACCTCAGTAGACACAATATTTTTGTCGACTGCAATGAAGACACCACCTCCTACGGTGTCCAATCTGTCTTTCCAATACACGTTCCAACCCTCGCTAAACATTTCAGAACTTCCTATCACAGGGTTCAGTCAGGTCTCAGTCCCGAGAATAATTTGTGCGCCACACGCTTCCTGGAGGGCAGTAAATTCAGGAACTTAATCCGAACACTTTGAAAATTTACTGCTAATATCTTGATAACTGAAGTGTCTTTACACTGAGCGCGTTCTGATTTCCCTGCCTGCACGTCGACTGGTGAGCGTTCATCAGGACACCTCGCACTACTGCCTAGCCTAAATTTAACGCATGTCCTATCATCCTGTCCCTTCTCCTTGTCAGTGTTGGTCCACGTATTCCTTTCCTCTCCGATTCTGCGAAGAACCTCCACATTCCTCACCTTATCAATCCACCTAATTGTCAGCAATCGTCTGTAGCACCTCATCTCAAATGCTTGATTCTCTTCTGTTCCGGTTTTCCCACAGTCCATGTTTCACTACCGTACAATGATGTGCTCCAAACACACATTCTCAGAAATTTCTTCTACACATTAAGGGCTCTGATTGGTACTAGTAGACTTCTCTTGGCCAGGAGTGCTCTTTCTGCCATAGCGTGTCTGCTTTTAATGTCCTTCTTGCTCCGTCCGTATTGGTTATTACGCTGCCTAGGTAGTAGAATTCCTTAACTTCATCTACTTCGTGGCCATCAATCCTGATGTTAAGTTTCTCGGTGTTCTCATTTCTGCTACTTCTCGTTACTTTCGTCTTTATTCGATTTACTCTCATTTCATATCCTGAACTCATTAAACTGTACATTCCAGTCAGCAGATCATGTAATTCTTCTACGTTGTCACTCAGGGTAGAGATGTCATCAGCATGATTGGTATCCTGTCATCTTGAATTTTAATTCCACTCCTGAACCTCTTTTTAATTTCCATCATTGCTTTTTCGATGTACAGATTTAACAGTAGGTGCGAAAGACTACATACTTGTCTTACGCCCTTTTTAATCCGAGCTCTTCGTTCATGGTCGTCCAGTCTTATTATTCTCTCTTGTCTCTTGTACATATTGTCTCTACTATAGCTTACTCTTATTTTTCTCAGAACCTCGAATATTTTGCACCATTTTACATTGTCGAATGCTTTTGGCAGGTCGACAGAGCCTATGAACTTGTCTTGATTTTTCTTTAGTTTTGCTTCCATTATCAACTGCAACCTCAGATTTGCCTCTCTGGTGCCTTTACCTTTCCTAAAGCCAAACTGATCTTCATCTAACACATCGTCAATGTTAAATAACCAACTTGGATGCATGAACTGTTAAGCTGATTGTGAGATAATACTCGCACTCGTCAGCACTTGTAGTCTTCAGAATTGTATGGATGAAATTTTTTTTGGAAGTCTGATGGAATGTCAGCAGACTCATAAATTCTACACACCAGCGTAAATAGTCGTTTTGTTGCCACTTCCCCGAATGACTTTAGGGATTCTAATGGAATGTTATCTATCCCTTCTGCTTTACTTGATATTAAGTCCTCCAAAGTTCTTTTAAGATCTGATTCTAATTCTGGATCCCCTATCCCTTCTAAATTGACTTCTGTTTCTTCTTCTATCACATCAGACAAATCCTCCCCCTCAAAGACCCCTTCAGTATACTCTTTTCACCTATCCGCTGGCTCTTCTGAATTTAACAGTGGAACTCCCATTGCACTCTTAATTTACCACGCTTGCTTTTAATTTCACAAAGGTACATGGAAGAACCCTGGAGATACTAAAAGGTATCACATAGATTATATAATGGTAAGACGGAGTTTTAGGAAACAGGTTTTAAATTGTAAGACATTTCCAGGTGCAGACGTGGACTCTGACCACAATCTATTAGTCATGAACTGTAGATTAAAACTGAAGAAACTGCAAAAAAGTGGGAACTTAAGGAGATGGGACCTGGATAAACTGACTAAACCAGAGGTTGTACAGAGTTTCAGGAAGAGCATAAGGGAACAATTGACAGGAATGGGGGAAAGAAATACAGTAGAAGAAGAATGAGTAGCTCTGAGGGATGAAGTAGTGAAGGCAGCAGACGATCAAGCAGGTAAAAAGATGAGGGCTGGTAGAAAACCTTGGGGAACAGAAGAAATATTGAATTTAATTGATGAAAGGAGAAAATATAAAAATGCAGTAAGTGAAGCAGGCAAGAAGGAATACAAACGTCTCAAAAAAGAGATCTACAGGATGTGCAAAATTGCTAAGCAGGGATGGCTAGAGGACAAATGTAAGGATGTAGAGGCTTATCTCACTAGGGGTAAGATAGATACTGCCTACAGGAAAATTAAAGAGACTTTTGGAGAAAAGAGAACCACTTGTATGAATATCAAGAGCTCCGATGGAAACGCAGTTCTAAGATGAGACGGCAAAGCAGAACGGCGGAAGGAGTATATAGAGGGTCTATACAAGGGCGATGTACTTGAGGACAATATTATGGAAATGGAAGAGGATGTAGATGAAGATGAAATGGGAGATACGATACTGCGTGAAGAGTTTGACAGAGCACTGAAAGACCTGAGTCGAAACAAGGCCCCCGGAGTAGACAACATTCCATTAGAACTACTGACAGCTTTGGGAGAGCCAGTCCTGACAAAACCCTACCATCTGGTGCGCAAGATGTATGAGACAGGCGAAATTCCCTCAGACTTCAAGAAGAATATAATAATTCCAATCCCAAAGAAAGCAGGTGTTCACAGATGTGAAAATTACAGAACTATCATTTTAATAAGTCACAGCTGCAAAATACTAACGGGAATTCCTTACAGACGAATGGAATGACTGGTAGACGTCGACCTCGGGGAAGATCAGTTTGGATTCCGTAGAAATGTTGGAACACGTGAGGCAGTATTGACCTTACGCCATATCTTAGAAGAAAGATTAAGGAAAGGGAAACCTACTTTTCTAGCATTTGTAGACTTAGAGAAAGCTTTTGACAATGTTAACTGGAATAGTCTCTATCAAATTCTGAAGGTGGCAGGGGTAAAATACAGGGAGCGAAAGGCTATTTACAATTTGCACAGGAACTAGATGGCAGTTATAAGAGTCGAGGGGCATGAAAGGGAAGCAGTGGTTGGTAAGGGAGTGAGACAAGGTTGTAGCCTCTCCCCGATGTTATTCAATCTGTATATTGAGCAAGCAGTAAAGGAAACAAAAGAAAAATTCGGAGTAGGAATTAAAATCCATGGAGAAGAAATAAAAACTTTGAGGTTCGCCGATGACATTGTAATTCTGTCAGAGACAGCAAAGGGCTTGCAAGAGCAGTTGAACAGAATGGACAGTGTCTTGAAAGGAGGATATAAGATAAACATCAACAAAAGCAAAACGAGGATCATGGAATGTAGTCAAATTAAGTCGGGTGATGCTGAGGGAATTCGATTAGGAAGTGACACGCCTAAAGTATGAAGTAGTTTTGCTATTTGGGGAGCAAAATAACTAATGATGGTCGAAGTAGAGAGGATATAAAATGTAGACTGGCAATGGCAAGGAAAGCGTTTCTGAAGAAGAGAAATTTGTTAACATCGAGTACAGATTTAAGTGTCAGGAAGTCGTTTCTGAAAGTATTTGTATGGAGCGTAGCCATGTATGGAAGTGAAACATGGACGATAAATAGTTTGGACAGGAAGAGAATAGAAGCTTCCGAAATGTGGTGCTACAGAAGACTGCTGAAGATTAGATGTGTAGATCACGTAACTAATGAGGAGGTATTGAATGGAATAGGGGAGAAGAGGAGTTTGTGGTACAACTTGACAAGAAGAAGGGACCGGTTGGTAGGGCATGTTCTGAGGAATCAAGGGATCACAAATTTACCATTGGAGGGCAGCGTGGAGGGTAGAAATCGTATAGGGAGACCAAGAGATGAATACATTAAGTAGATTCAGAAGGATGTAGGTTGCGGTAAGTACTGGGAGACGAAAAAGCGTGCACAGGATAGAGTAGCATGGAGAGCTGCATCAAACCAGTCTCAGGACTGAAGACCACAACAACAACAGCATGCTGAGTCAGTCCTTCCGACAAACATTTATTTTTCGATTTTTCACATTTTTCGTGCAGCCATTTTGCCTCAGCTTCGCTGCACTTCCTGTTTATTTCATTCCTCAGTGACTTGTATTTCTGTACTCCTGAATTTCCTTGCACGTTTTTGTGCTTCCCTCTTTCATGGCCGGCCGCAGTGGCCGAGCCGTTCTAGGTGCTTCAGTAAGGAACTGCGCTGCTGCTACGGTCGCAGGCTCGAATCCTGCCTCGGGCATGGATGTGTGTGATGTCCGTAGATTAGTTAGATTTCAGTAGTTCTAAGTCCAGGGCACTGATGACCTCAGATGTTAAGTCCCATAGCGCCTAGAGCCGTTCTTTCACAGACCAACTGAAGTATTTCTTCTGTTACCCATGGTTTCTTCACAGTTACCTTCTTGGTACCTACGTATTTCTTTCCAACTTCTGTGACTGACGTTTTGTCCATTCTTCTTCAACTGTACTGCCTACTGTATCTATAGCCTTAGAGAACTTAAAGTGTATGACGCCATTCCTTAGTACTTCCGTATCCCATTTCTTTGTATACCGCTTTTTCCTGACCAGTCTCTTAAACTTCAGCCTACTCTTCGTCACTGCTACATTGTGATCTGAGTCTATATTTGCTCCTGGGTACGTCTTACAATCCAGTATCTAATTTCGTAAACTGTCTGACCCCGATGTAATCTAACTGAAATCTTCCCATATCACTCGGTATTTTCCAAGTATACCTCCTCCTCTTATGATTCTTGGCCAGAGTATTCACTGTTACTAGCTGAAATTTATTATAGAACTTATTAGTCTTTCTCCTCTCTCATTCCTCGTCCCTAGCCTTTACACTCCTGTTAAATTTCCTTCTACTCCTTCCCCTGCAACTGCGTTCCAGTCCGCCATGACCATTAGATTTTCATCTCCCTTCACATACCCTTTTAATATCTGCATATATTTTCTCTGTCTCTTCATCTTCATGTTCCGATGTCGGCATGTATACCTGAACTATCGTTGTCGGTGTTGGTTTGCTAACGATTCTGATAAGAGCAGTCCTGTCTTTGAACTGTTCACAGTAACACATTCTCTGCTACCTTCCTATTCATAACGAATCCTGCTCCCGTTATACCATTTTATGCTGCTGTTGATATTATCCTATACTCATCTGATGAGATATCCCTGTCTTCTTTCCATTTCATTTCACTGACCCTTTTTCAGTTTTTCTAACTTCCCTACCACGCTCAAGCTTCTGACATTCCACGCACCGACTAGCACAACTTTATCATTTAGTTGGTTATTCTATGTGGTCACATTTCCCCCCCCCCCCCACCCCCCACCCCTACCCGGAGATCCGAATGGGGTATTCCGGAATCTTTTGCCAATGGGAGATCATCAGGACACTATTTCAATAACAGGCCAAATGTCCTGAGTATATACGTTGTCCTTAACGCAGTGGTTACTATTGCCTTCTGCATCCCCATGCCGTTGATCATTGCTGATTCTTCTTGCGACTGTAGGGGCAGTTTCCTACCCCAAGGACAAGAGAGTGCTCTAAACCTCTGTCCGCTCCTCCGCCCTCATTCGTTAATGATTGTGCCAAGATGTTGACTGGAGTTTTTTGGCATGCTGTTGTGTGTAAATTCACATTCTGTTACTGCGGTCGCTTCTCGTCCGTGAATTGAATCAGTTTTGGGATGTTGATATTTAGCTAATCATGGCAGCGTGTATGTGCAGGGTGATTACAATTAAAGTTCCAGTTTCAAAACGCTGTACAAAAGAATTGATGCTAAGAATGATGTCATATTTGTACGGAGTACTATCGAAGAACCGTGAAACGTTACAGAATGAATACAATGTAACAAAATTCGCCCACTAGGCTGCGCTGTAAGTGTCATAACGTAAATGGGTTCGTCTACAAACGATAGTGATTACTTTCTTGTAATATTGCTTCATAGCTTATATAATTTTTTTAAATGATGTCATCTTACTTTCAGCTGTTAGTTTTTCATTTTAGAATTCAATTTTGGCCGTCAACATTTTCCAGCTAAACCTTTTGACAATATAAGTTTACGATAGGCAGACATAACAACGTAACTCTCTGCCTGTGTCGCAACACGATGGCTATGGTATAAGTTGCAAGTTAAACCAACCAAACTTTGCAATGTTCATGACGACAAACGTTTGACACTCAACAGTTGTGCCACTGTTGGTTAGGTAATCCTAACCATCGCCGCAACGTCGCACGGCATTGGATGGGAAAAAGCGGTTTTTAGCTATCCTGAGGCAAAGAACGGCATATAAAGCATCAATTGCATCTGTTTTTGTTATGACGCCTAAAACCGCATGAAACAAACAATATTTCTGTTTCAAATTTTCCTGATGCCAAAAACCACATAAAAAGCCAGAATGAAATCGGTTTTCAGTTGTGATAGTGCAGAGAGACATTTTCAACAAGCTGTCGACCACTTTCTGTTGCAAGCTGAAATCGACAAACAGAGTGTTCCACAACGGATCGGGGTGCCTCTGGAGTCACGTTCAGAATGCGTTGCGTAATGCATGTCTTCAGTTCAGCTCCGTTTGTAATCGGAGCACTGAACACTATATCTTTCAGATAACCGCGCAGCCAGAAGTCACACGGATTAAGATCAGGTGATCTGGCCTGGCTACAGGGAAACAACAGCTGGTAACTGTAGCGTTTCCTCTGCAGCAGGTGCTTCACTGGCTATGCTTTGGAGGAACGCCATATTGCATAAAAATGATCCTGACCACACATCCACGCTGTTGAATGGTTGGAATGACTCTCATAGATTTTAGCATTGACAGTACAGGTTACAAGACCCGCAAGACCCGTCTCCTCGATAAAAATATAGCCCTACGGTAAACGATGGTTGACACCACACAGTTTTGCTGAATGTAGCGGTACCAGCTGATGTGGGATCTGATTTTCTGCTGCCCATATTCTGCAATTCTGTGTATTGACGTGGAGATGGGTTTCGTCTGTCCACGAAATGTTCCATGCCCTTACTACATTGTCCACTTCTATTCGAGCAAGAAATTGTAGAGCAAAAGTTTGTCTTACTGGCAGGTCAGCATAATGTATGTCCTGAATGTGGATAATTTTGTATGGATGTAGGATGTTTCATAGAATTTCATGCACCACTCTCACGGACACGTTCAAAGTTCGGGCAATCTCCCGAGCACTGTGTGCTTGCACAACACCGCTTGACCCCTTCTGCAACGCTGTGGCTACCTATTCTGCTGACGTCGCTTTAATTGTTTTCCTCCGTCTGCCACATTGCTCTTAAAAAGAACTTGTCTTTTCGAATTTCGTAATCATTTCTTCCAGACCCTTGGCAGACATTGGATTAACACCTTCTTTGAAGCTACTGGCGTGCAGTCACCGGTCTTGTAAAAGAGCTTTACCAGTAGCAAGCGGTCCTGCATTAAGGCAATCACTCAAGCATCTCATATGCAAACTGAGGTACAGCCGTACTCCCAAAGGCTTTTATTTTGCATATTCTTCCAGTTACAATGCCATCTAGTGGTAAAATTTTCGTTAATTTGTTTTTGTTTGCCCCTTCTTCGATAATGTGGCGTTAAAGTTTGACGTGATTCTGAGCAATGATTCGTTTGTCTACAGTGTTTTGGATCTGGAACTATACAGAATACAACAGAGCGTCTGGAACCACGATTTGTAGGATTATATGCACAGCATATCCTGCTTAACGTTTTATTCATGTTATTTCTGAATACATATACCAAAGTAGAGTTCGAGAGTTCTTTTGTAGAATGAGATGTCCTTTGTTCCCTGAATGTAGTGTCATAGGACGAATTACATGTGAGGCGTGATGAACATGTACACTTTTAGCTCAAAGTGACTCGAGTATTATTTGATGCGTGTGACTAACGCACTCGTATATTCTTATTTTTGTGTCTAATTAATAGGGGTTGAAGACTTGTTGCGCAGTTGTGCATCACTTGTCAATTATGTCCTTTTTTTTAATTTTTTTTTTTTTAGTAGACCCTATGTTGAAGATTAAACACCTATTTCAGCAACAGAATTAATCAAACATTCAGATTAGAGACTCAAAAGTGTAGGTAAGGGAACATGGCAACAACCAATCTAGTTTAATGCACGATTACTGATTACTGTGTAAGGTACCGTACAGCATCTCTTTTCTTTAAGCTCTACGTTTCGGTATGGATCTGGTTACAGTAACAACACAGCTAAGAGCCAATTGCCCCACAGCACTGCTAAGATATTTAAATTGTAGTTAGTTAGAGAACAATAGAGCAGATGGTATGGTTGCCTTTGTGCCGTCAGAAACGTTGTCTGCTGTGAATTTCTGTATAGTACATTAACTCCGTTGTGACTGGTTATCCAGTATTAGTCATATTCAACACGTGTTAATAATCAGATATGCCTGCTTAATTCATTATCAGTTGACTGCGATTAAGCAATCACTCTTATACAATATGCTTTCATTTAAATATCAATTTCAGTGGTCCACTCTCTCAACTTCGCTCTGTGTAACATTCACCACATCTGTAGGTTCCTACTGTTTTGTTCTAGATGTCTGATACAGCGTGCTTTTGGTCAACAGCCTAATTTGATATTTATCGATTTATTTTGCTGCTCTTGCAGTGAGAGTGTTTGCAGGTGCCCCTTTAATGTTCAACAAAGAATTGTTTCCAACACGAAAGACTGCCAAGGGGATCATCGATTAGTGGTCTCTAAGCCAACATATTCATGAACAGATTCGCGATCATGATCTTCGGACACATAATTGATGAAATCTACATGCTACACCATTAAATAAACAATTAATACCCCAATATTCGGTTCATTTTAGAAACAGAAACAGAGAACACACCAAATTGTCTCCACCCCACCACACAAAGCAAAAACAACGCTCATAATTTCACAATATTCAGGAAGCCCACAACCAAGAGCACCTTCATTCACAATCAGCCAAACTACCCATTAACAAACAAACAAGCAAGCTTCAGATCCATGCTTCACACATTGGACATAACACATATAGGCGACCTGAAACACACCGCGCCGCTAAATGCAATAGAATGGAAATGGAAAATGATTACTGTATCCATATGACAGGAAACTAACCCACAAAACGTGTGGACATAAGAGGAATGAAAATGTCGTAGGTACAGACTTTACCAAACAACACTGACGAAAACAGCACTCAGACAATAACGACATCAAAGGCATAAGAAAGAAAGTACTGCATTTTGTTCCACGAAACTTGATTTTTTGGTAGCGGAAATTTTGTATATTGCCCAATATTTCATTCATTTGGATTTCCCTCCTGTTTTCTAACTCTTTGTGGGTTATTTCTGTTTCAGCATTGATTACTTCAGATTATGGACTGGCCGAATTGTATCCCAGTAATTGTTCTTTTGACTTACCAAATTCAGTAGGTGAAACAAATATGGGCAAGTAAAATCAGAGAGACCTTTATGCGCAGCCTAGCGAATCTTTTCAATTTGCTTTCGATACAATCCTCTGCGCTCTGTGTAGTTAACGCAAACTATTGACTCTGCACTTTTATATGAAAAGAATGAGAATCACGTACTGGGCTAATACATATTTTGTTTCTCGTGGTTTGAGCAAAGCTGTACGGTCTTGTGGTACTTCCTTTAACAACGTCGCAAATTTCCTGTATACAGGGTGTTACAAAAAGGTACGGCCAAACTTTCATGAAACATTCCTCACTCACAAAGAAAGAAAATATGTTATGTGGACATGTGTCCGGAAACGCTTACTTTCCATGTTAGAGCTCATTTTATTACTTCTCTTCAAATCACATTAATCATGGAATGGAAACACACAGCAACAGAACGTACCAGCGTGACTTCAAACACTTTGTTACAGGAAATGTTCAAAATGTCCTTCGTTAGCGAGTATACATGCATCCAACCTCCGTCGCATGGAATCCCTGATGTGCTGATGCAGCCCTGGAGAATGGCGTATTCTCTCACAGCCGTCCACAATACGAGCACGAAGAGTCTCTAAATTTGGTACCAGGGTTGCGTAGACAAGAGCTTTCAAATGCCCCCATAAATGAAAGTCAAGAAGGTTGAGGTCAGGAGAGCGTGGAGGCCATGGAATTGGTCCGCCTGTACCAATCCATCGGTCATTGAATCTGTTGTTGAGAACCGTACGAACACTTTGACTGAAATGTGCAGGAGCTCCATCGTGCATGAACCACGTGTTGTGTCGTACTTGTGAAGGCACATGTTCTAACAGCACAGGTAGAGTATCACGTATGAAATCATGGTAACGTGCTCCATTGAGCGTAGGTGGAAGAACATGGGGCCCAATCAAGACATCACCAACAATGCCTGGCCAAACGTTCACAGAAAAACTGTGATGATGACGTGATTTCACAACTGCGTGCGGATTCTCGTCAGCCCACACATGTTGATTGTGAAAATTTACAATTTCACCACGTTGGAATGAAGCGTCATCCGTAAAAGAGAACATTTGCATTGAAATGAGGATTGACACCTTGTTGGATGAACCATTCGCAGAAGTGTACCCGTGGAGGCCAATCAGCTGCTGACAGTGCCTGCACACGCCGTACATGGTACGGAAACAAACTGGTTCTCCCGTAGCACTCTCCATACAGTGACGTGGCCAATGTTACCTTGTACAGCAGCAACGTCTTTGACGCTGACATGAGGGTTATCGTCAACTGCACGAAGAATTGCCTCGTTCATTGCAGGTGTCCTCGTCGTTCTAGGTCTCCCCAGTCGCGAGTCATAGGTTGGAATGTTCCGTGCTCCGTAAGACGCAGATCAATTTCTTCGAACGTCTTCCTGTCGGGACACCTTCGTTCTGGAAATCTGTCTCGATACAAACGTACCGCGCCACGGCTATTGCCCCGTGCTAATCCATACATCAAATGGGCATCTGCCAATTCCGCATTTGTAAACATTGCACTGACTGCAAAACCACGTTCGTGATGAACACTAACCTGTTGATGCTACGTATTGATGTGCTTGATGCTAGTACTGTACAGCAATGAGTCGCATGTCAACACAAGCACCGAAGTAAACATTACCTTCATCCAATTGGGCCAACTGGCGGTGAATCGAGGAAGTACAGTACATACTGACGAAACTAAAATGAGCTCTAACATGGAAATTAAGCGTTTCCGGACACATGTCCACATAACATCTTTTCTTTAGTTGTGTGTGAGGAATGTTTCCTGAAAGTTTGGCCGTACCTTTTTGTAACACCCTGTATACTCGTCCGTATGGGCTAGCGCCCATCGCTAAAGGCATAGGCATCAATGCCATGTGACATATTTTAACTTCAGTTCTACTCCCTGTTCATTAATATTAGTCTGGAAAATGCAATATTGAAATGGATTACAATAATTCTGAAGTAATAATCCAGATTTCCAGAGTTCTGGAAATTGACAATTAAAGAATTAACTGAAAATCTGTTCTCAAAAAACATCACTAGTCTGGGCAATAGTTTCCAGCAGAAAAAGAGTGAAATGCACTAAACTGTGTGGCACCAACGCAGTGCCCACTGAAATCGCGAGTTGACGTGCCTAAGTTGCAAGAAATATGATTAAACACTTTCGCAACGCTCCGAGAGGGTAAGAATTTCATGCTGAATATCGCTTACATCTGTCTTGAAATCTGAAGTTTCCGTGACACACGAAGAAGGCAAAAACGTTGACTCTCAAAATCCTGTGCACATAGATGCAGGCTAGTTGTGATGATTAATGCGTGTATCACGCATATTCTCGCATGACTGAACTTCATATCAGATTCAAATTACGTAGAAAATTTGTTTTGATCAATATAGGACATACCAAAAATTTCAGTTTGCTTACCCAAAAATTGCTCCCGAAACCTTTCACTAAGGCGCCATGAAACCGGTAATTACCTGAAAAAAGAAAAAAATGGTTAAGAATTATGCACGTCATCTTTAACAGAAAAGCATTTCATAATTTTTTGCATTAGCTGACTGCCAGTTGATCCCCTATGCATTTCTGAGACGCTTGAGACGTAAGCGGCTGTTAGTTATGATGAACACTAACTGCCGATTGGATTGCTAGACTGGTTCTCGGCTTTGGCGACATTTTAGGATGTCACAGTAGTCGAAGACAGATAACACTGGAACTTGAATTATTTTGTTTTTAAGTTTCTGGATAAGCATTTCTATATTATGAACAAAAAAAAAGTTCAAATGTGTGTGAAATCTTATGGGACTCAACTGCTAAGGTCACCAGTCCCTAAGCTTACACACTACTTAACCTAAATTATCCTAAGGACAAACATACACACCCATGCCCGAGGGAGGACTCGAACCTCCGCCGGGACTAGCCGCACAGTCCATGACTGCAGCGCCCCAGACCGCTCGGTTAATCCCGCGCGGCTATTATGAACATTGAAGTATGGAATATACATTCTACCCATTTGATATTTTATTTTGAACGCAAAATGAATTTACGGGCCGTATTGTAGCAACATTTCTGTGGAACCGAAACCATTTATATATCACATTCTGGACGAGTCTTGATGTTGCTGCATTCACTTCGACAGGTAACTGAGTCAGCAATTGAAATAATAACAACCGTTCTTTCAATATTTAGTTACTCTGAAGTCATTAAGTGATGTGTCGGTGGTAGAGGTGGACAAAAAAAGAAACTTAAACATCTGCAAAATGTTAACACATTAACAAGTTTATTTACACTACATACACATAACTGAGATGACAAACGTCATGGGATATCTCCAACTCTCGTGACAGAGCTACTTTTCCCCAGTGTAGTGCAACAGCTCGATGTGGCTTGGAACCAACAATCCGTTGGAATACCCTTGCAGAGATATTGAGCCAGCGGAACTGTTGCCGGGGCAGGTGTTCGTCCACGAAATGATCTCTCGTTTATGTCCCATAAATGTTAGATTGAATTCATGTCAAGCCACCTGGACGGCCAAATCATTCGTTTAAATTGACCAGAATGTTCTTCAAACCAGTCGCCAACAACTGTGGCCCAGTGACATGTCTAGTAACATGAAGACCAAGAATGGCTGCAGATGGTCTCCAAGCAGCCGAACATAACCATTTCCAGTTAATAAGCAGTTCAATTTGGCCAGAGGCCCCATCTATTCCAAGTGAACACAGCCCACACAATTATGGAGAAACCACCAGCTTCAACAGTGCCTTGTCGACAACTTGGGTCCATGTCTTCGGGGGGTCTGCTCCACATCCGAACCCTACCACCAGCTCTTACCAACTGAAATCGTTACTCATCAGACCACAACACGGTTTTCCATTCGTTTTGGGTCGAACCGATACGGTCACGTGCCCGGGAGACGTGCTGCAGATATCGTGCTGTTTACAAAGGCACTCGCGTCGGTCGTCTGCTGCCATAGCCAATTAACGCCGCACTGTCCGAATGGATACCTTCGACGTATATTGTGTTGATCACAAAATATTGCTCCAGAAGTTGGACCATTACTGTATACGGGAAGTAACTCACAGTTGGTTCACCTCTTACTTTAGCAACAGACAGCAAAAGGTCCATTATTCACAGTGTTGAGAATGGCTGTGATGTGGGGTCTGAGTGTGGTACAGTCAAATGCGTGGGAGGGGTGAGGGGTGGTAGGGAGGGGGTTGGGGGGGGGGGGTGCCACGTGGATCAGGGTTGGGGCCACTCCTGTTCCTGCTCTCTACTATTATGGGTAACTCTAAAATATTTCTGTTTGCTGATGACACTAGCTTGGTAGTAAAGGATGATGTGTGCTACACTGGCTCGTTTTCAAATAGTTCATTTCATGACATACGTTCATAGCTTGTCAAAAATCAACTAACGCTAAATCATAGTAAGACTAATATATGTTCTATGCTGTCATTTCTTGTTAACAATATCAGCTTATTCTCAAGAATGAGAAGCTTTCGCTCAGTTACTACTCGGCAGAAATCAAACCTGCTTTTGGAACGGACTTCCTCAACTCTTGTGCAGAAAGGTGTGGAGTATACTGCAGCATCCATTTTCAGTAAGCTACCACAAGAATTCAAAAACCTAAGTAGTAATCCACGCGCTTTAAAATCGAAACTGAAGAGTTTCCTCCTTCCATTCTGTCGAGGAGTTCCTTGAAAAATTAAACTGATTCTTGTTGTATTGTTGACTGCGTTTACTTAAACTTATGGCTTGACTTTTTTTAGGTTCATAAACATTTTATTTTTATCTGCTATTACTTTTACGTTGTAATTTCATGTACTGACACGTTCCATGACCTTGGAGATTTGCTCCTCAATTTGGTTGTACGGAGCTTGACGTGTAAATAAATAAATCCCATATTGATTTCTGCGGCTATTTCACAGTGTTGCTTGTCTATTAGCACTGATAACTCAGTTGTCTAGTGAATGCCGTCGGCCACTGCATTGTCCGTGGTGAGAGATAACGCCTGAAATTTGGTTTCCTCGGCACTCTCTTGACACTTTGGTTCTCGGAATATTGAATTCCCTAACTACCAATTCTCGTTCAGAATCTCTTAATTCCCATGTTGCGGCCATAATCACGTCGGAATCCTTGTCACATGTATCACCTGAGTGAAAATGATAGCTCCGTCAAAGCACTGGGCTTTTATACCTTGTGTACTCAATACAATATTACCGACATCTGTATAGGTGCATATCGCTGCGTCATGACTTTTGTCAGCTCAGTGTACATAACTTTGAAGTCCTGTAGGTTCTTCTGTGTTGTAGATTTACAGTACATACAGTGAGAGTAATGTTCTTTATAGAGGCACTTAGATAGGTCTCTGAATATTAGTAGTGCTTAAAAGACTCACTGAATCGATGGAGGTGGGGTGTGTGTGTCGTGTGTGTGTGGGGGGGGGGGGTTGGTGGGGGAAGGGGGGGGGGGGTACGGAGCTCTGAATGCGGCTGTTTAAAAAGACGTGCAGCCAATCAGGGTCGACGCAATAAGTCCATGTCACTTTAGTGTCTTCTGGTGCGTGTTTGCGTGGCGTCACTCTGTCTGCAAGAGTGAGCGATAGAAGAGCGAGCACGCATAGCACCGTGCTGGTGGGAGGTTTGAAAGCGCCGTGCCTCGCGTAGCAGCGAGTGCAGTGCAGAGTGCCGGGTGCGGTCGATGAACCCTAGTAGAGTGCACTACATTGCTTCAAAGGAATTCTCAACAGTGACGACACAGCAGTACTTCTCCATCATTGCCTGATTTTGAATGTTATCACACAATTGTGCAAAAAGTTTTTCAGTCGGTAATGTTTGGAATAATATAGTTCCTCATGGCACAGATCCATATAATTTTCATTCAGCTGGCCCCTTCTCTTCCCTTCACATCATACCCAACCTGTTGCTTGTAAATTTCGTGTCAGCCCACAATTGCGACAAGCCCAACCTCAAGATTTGCTTTTGTTTTCCCGTAACAAATATTGGCTACATGAATTAAATGTAGCGGAAAAATAAACCCAGAAGTTTAACCACTGCAATGCAACTACCTTCAGTACATGTCCCGACCATTGGATTACGCTGTGTATTACTATAGGGTAACAGGGAGCCGTCTGACGGCAAGAATGGTAGAACAGATAAATAACGAGACGTCAAAAAAATGGTTCAAATGGCTCTGAGTACTACGGGACTTAACATCTGAGGTCATCAGTCCCCTAGAACTTAGAACTACATAAACCTAACTACCCTAAGAACAGCACACACATCCATGCCCGAGGCAGCATTCGAACCTGCGACCGTAGCAATCGTACGGTTCCAGACTGAAGCGCCTAGAACCGCTCGGCCACAGCATCCGTCTAACGAGACGTCCGCCATTGATCTGAAGCAAGTTGTAAGGTGAAAACCATCTATAACTAACTGTGTGATAAATCAAATGTTACATTTTGTAAAATTCTTCATATTATATAGTGCTGTCCATTAAAATACAACGCCAAGAAGGTGGTCTGTAATAAATGTTAAATTGTGTGTGTACTGCATGCCTGGGTCTGCAAACGATTAGTGCTCCAGTGACACAGCACAAAATAGATAACATCTACATCTACATGGTTACTCTGCAATTGACACTTAAGTGCCTGACAGAGGGTTCATCGAACCATTTTCGGGGTCTGCAGCTCGTGGTCGTGCGGTAGCGTTCTCGCTTCCCACGCCCGGGTTCCCGGGTTCGATTCCCGGCGGGGTTAGGGATTTTCTCTGCCTCGTGATGACTGGGTGTTGTGTGCTGTCCTTAGGTTAGTTAGGTTTAAGTAGTTCTAGGGGACTGATGACCATAGATATTAAGTCTCATAGTGCTCAGAGCCATTTGAGCCATTTTTGAACCATTTTCATACTACTGTACCATTCCACTCTCGAATGGACGGTGGGAAAAAGGAACACCTAAATCTTTCCGTTCGAGCTCTGATTTCTTTAATTTTAATATGATAATCATTTCTCTTTACGAAGGTGGATGTCAACAAAGTATTTACTCATTGTGAAGAGAGAGAATAACAGCAACACTACCTACATACTTTATATAACGAAAGTCTACAACAGGTTTTTGATTTAGAAATCGCTTTTGAGTGTTGAGTGATGGCGTGAAGATCGTCTTAAGTCTCGAGAAAGAACGAGAAACGTCGATCAGCACTTGTCGGAATACGACAGCGTCAGAATCGTGACCTACGCAGATCTCAGAGAACCGTTTCGCGACATAGCTGCTCACATTACGAGGATCCCACAACCGCCACGAGGATATGAAGAACCATGCATGCCGTACAGGATGTCAACTTCCCGAAACGACAGCACCTGACAAATTAGACATTTTGTTCAGTTGGTCGTGCAGCATCGTACAGCAACGTCACGCAACGTGTGTCAGGTAAGGGCCTTCTTTGCAGCAAGACAAGTACCCGTACGGATAGGAGGCGACAGAAAGAGCTACGACCAAGGCGACCAGTGTTGTAGCTTACTTTGCGGAGGCAGTGGAGAGAGGTGCGCCAAGAGTCATAAGCCAGCACTCGACACAGCAGTGGCACTATGTCTCTCTTAAGACGAGTCCCAGTCCTGTGTACTGCATCACGATGAAAGTATCCGTATGACGAGGCCCGTGGAGATCGTACCTTATCATAGTGTATTCGTCATAGCCATACTGGCCAATCATAACCAATAATTTGGACACCAGGCCTGTAAATATTTGTGATTGTGACCTATCTTCCATATCTCTGTGATGTTTTCTTTTAACAAGATAACACAAGACTTCATGTTGCTCGTGCCTTACTGACCTACCTCAATACAGAAAGTGCTCGACTGTCGCTCTTGCCACCACGCTCTCCAAATCTCTCACCCACTGAAAATATTTAGTTACGTGTTTACAAGAGATAGGCAAGCCTTCTGTCGCCAGTCACAACTAATCATAAACTCTGACAGAGTTGAAGCAGCGTGCGATTGCGTACCCGTATCACGTCGGCGAGCTGCGTTACGGCCATTTTTGCTGCCGCAGATGGCAGATCTGTGCTTCCTTATGTACTGTATCAGACCATAATTAAAATTTCGTTATTTGGCGTCCTTCCTAGTGTTGCAGTTATACTGGCTAACAATGTACCATTCGGCCGGCCGCTGTGACCGAGCGGTTCTAGACGCTTCAGTCTGAAACCGCGCTGCTGCTACGGTCGCAGGTTCGAATCTTGCCTCGGGCATGGATGTGTGTGATGTCCTTAGGTTAGTTAGGTTTCAGTAGTTCTATGTTCTAGGGGACTGATGACCTCAGATCTTAAGTCCCACAGTGCTCAGAGCCATTTGAACCATTTGAACAATGTACCATTCGATACTAAAATGTCAAGGTTCCAGTTTTTCTATGTGAAGCGTACTAACGCTTCAGCAGGAGAAGAACTGTCCAAGCAGACAGCAAGCCCTATATTACTAATTTTAACGGTGTCTGTCTCTTGAATATGTTTTTGACGCAGTAAGCATGTGTTTTGTATTTAAACTAACTGTCTTTATTTCGCATTTCATTGAAGCCATTTGCATCCCATTATTGCACTATAACAGGTACGCATTGTTTTGATTCTCGTCGCCAGTTGTTATGATGACAGGTGGCCAATGCTAAATGGAAACAAATATTGCAGGTTTGGCAGTGAAGTCGGTAGGGAGCTGACTGCATATTATGTGTCTGCAACGACTGAAATATTTAGTAGTCGTTCGTAAAAAAATAATATATATTGTACTTGTGTTACAGGCTTCTTCATATGCTGAAAACATATAATTACAAACAGATATCTAGAGAGGCATTACTTATGCCATACTTGACTAAGTGCCTTGTTAGACGTTGCTTCCTATCAGCTGAAGGCTATGCTACATTCCTAGTTGACGTCCCGAGCTAGAGTGGAGACCTCGCTATATTCTTGTCACAAGGCGCGGAGCGGCGCTAGCGACTCGCGGGTCCAGCAGTATCTATTACGGACCGCGGTCGATATCTGCAACCCCTAACAAGTGTGATGTCGAACATTAATACCACACGTATAACTTTTAACCAGTTGCCGTAGAGACCAATGACCTCGCTGCCTGGTCTTCTCCCTCAAAACAACCCAACCCAGTTGTCGTAGTAGCACTAACATGCAGGCAAAGAATAACGAGTAGTAATTGACAAGATAAAGTACATTGCGCAAAGCACTTAAAGGATCATTTTTTTTAAATCTCTTAATAGCCTCCCACCGCGACGCAGAGGTTTGAAATTTGACTCAAAGGTGCGTACTGCCTTCCTCTGTAATGGCAACCTACGACGTCACCCTCGGGCTTGGAGACGCCCCAAATAGCAAGCCCTGTTGACACCTGCAAGAAAAGACCAGAGTTCAAAAAATTCGAGTGAGGCCTAAGTGGATGGCCGAGGGAAACCAATCAGACATTCCGACTCTCAGAATCGTAACGAAAAATGGTTCAGATGGCTCTGAGCACTATGGGACTTAACTTCTGAGGTCATCAG
The DNA here is from genome assembly GCF_023864345.2 of Schistocerca serialis cubense. Classification (NCBI taxonomy): domain Eukaryota; kingdom Metazoa; phylum Arthropoda; class Insecta; order Orthoptera; family Acrididae; genus Schistocerca; species Schistocerca serialis. The sequence goes on from NC_064638.1 coordinate 707,122,128, forward strand.
TCCCCTAGAACTTAGAACTACGTAAACCTAACTAACCTAAGGACATCACAAACATCCATGCCCGAGGCAGGATTCGAACCTGCGACCGTAGCGGTCGTGCGGTTCCAGACTGTAGCGCCTAGAACCGCTCGGCCACCCCGGCCGGCAATCGTAACGGAAAGCCTTCAGGAGGTGACATAAAGGGCCCCAGGAAGAACACACTTCACCTCGGGGCATTTCGCGGTCGAAAACGACAATTCGTAGTAGTCGTCCTGATGTACAATGCACAGCAGGGAATGGGTGGCTTCATTGAGGCCCTTTATGCCAGCTCCTCAGACCTTCCCGTTCAGATTCTGAATGGCGCTGTGTTTGAGCTGTTTTCCTCAGCCACTCATAAGAAAACCGCGTGATTTAAACTCAAGGTGTCGCGGTTCTGATCTCAAACGCAAACACGTCAAAAGAAGAGGTAATGTGGTTTAGAGGGGCTGTGACGACCTTCTTATCGCGTGGAAGGTCCACGGTACCGTTGAAAAAAGCTGTGGTGAAATTTAATGCCAATGTGACGTCATTAACCCAATTTACAGCTCACATGAACTTCTGAGCTCTGACCCTATATTTGCATGTGACGACACTTGCTGTTTGAGGCGTCGCCGAGGCCAGCCCATGGTGACGTCGTAGTGTGCCATGCTTTTGCATCACTGCAGACGAATACGACATTCCAGTGCCTGTGTTATTCCAAATTACGAAGTAACAGGCACTGCGACGTCTATAGCCATTATGAAACGTATGAAATTTATTCAAAAATGGCTCTAAGCACTATGAGACTTAACAGCTGAGGTCATGTGTCCCCTAGACATAAAACTACTTAAACCTAACTAATCTGACATCGCACACATCCATGCCCGAGGCAGAATTCGAACCTGCAACCGTAGCGGTCGCGCGGTTCCAGACTGAAGCGAATAGAACTGCTTGTCCACAGCGGCCGGCCTGAAATTAATTAACAGTGAGAATATGGACAACCATCAGATGTATAATCGAATGCGGACAGTGTAAATTTTTGTCGGAACAGGTTTCGAACCCGGGTTTCCCGCTTATCGCGAGTGGTCGCCTTGCCATTTGCTCTCCGAGCACGTCTCACGGCCAGACGCAAACTTGTGTATGTCGTCGACTACGTGTCTACAATCTGTACTCGTACATCCGTTATATATAAACCCATCGAGAGGACACATTTTAATTGAAAGTCGTTTGCCTAGTGTCAACGGATAAATATGGGAATATACACTACTGGCCATTAAAATTGCTACGCCATGAAGAAATGCAGATGATATACGGGCATTCATTGGATAAATATTTTATACTTGAACTGACATGTGATTACATTATCACGCAATTTGGGTGCATAGATCCTGAGAAATCAGTACCCAGAATAACTACCTCTGAGCGTAAAAACGGCCTTGATACGCCTGGGCATTGAATCAAACAGAGCTTGGATGGCGTGTACAGGTACAGCTGCCCATGCAGCTTCAACACGATACCACAGTTCATCAAGAGTAGTGACTGGCGTATTGTGACGAGCCAGTTGCTCGGCCACCATTGACTAGACGTTTTCCATTGGTGAGAGATCTGAAGAATGTGCTGGCCAGGGCAGCAGTCGAACATTTTCTGTATCCAGAAAGGCCCGTACAGGACCTACAACATGCGGTTGTGCATTATCCTGCTGAAATGTAGGGTTTCGCTGGGATCGAATGAAGGGTCGTAACACATCTGAAATGTAACGTCCACTGTTCAAAGTGCCGTCAATGTGAACAAGAGGTGACCGAGACGTGTAACGAATGGCACCCCATACCATCACGCCGGGTACGCCAGTATGGCGATGACGAATACACGCTTCCAATGTGCGTTCACCGCGATGTCGCCAAACATGGATGCGACCATCATGATGCTGTAAACAGAACGTGGATTCATCCGAAAAAATGACGTTTTGCCATTCGTGCACCCAGGTTCGTCGCTGAGTATACCATCGCAGGCGCTCCTGCCTGTGATGCAGCGTCAAGGGTAACCGCAGCCATGGTCTCCGAGCTGATAGTCCATGCTGCTGAAAACGTAGTCGAACTGTTTGTGCAGATGGTTGTTGTCTTGCAAACGTCCCCATCTGTTGACTCAGAGATCGAGACGTGGCTGCACGATCCGTTACCGCCACGCGGATAAGATGCCTGTCATCTCGACTGCTAGTGATGCGAGGCCGTTGGGATCGAGCACGGCGTTCCGCATTACCCTTCTGAACCCACCGATTCCATATTCTGCTAACAGCCAGTGGATCTCAACCATCGCGGGCAGCAGTGTCGCGATACGATAAACAGCAATCGCGATTGACTACAATCCGACCTTTATCAAAGTCGGAAACGTGATGGTACGCATTTCTCCTCCTTACACGAGGCGTCACAACAAAGTTTTACCAGGCAACGCTGGTCAACTGCTGTTTGTGTATGGGAAATCGGTTGGAAACTTTTCTCATGTCAGCACGTTGTAGGTGTCGCCCCCAGCGCCATCCTTGTGTGAATGCTCTGAAAAGCTAATCATTTTCATATCACATCATCTTCTTCCTCTCGGTTAAATTTCGTATCTGTAGCACGTAATCTTCGTGGTGTAGCAATTTTAATGGCCAGTAGTGAACATATGTATAATTGTAGGTTGTACACACATGGTTGGTGACACAATGTTTCGTCTGGCCGTGAGTCATGCTCGCATAGCCTAATGGTAAGGCGATAGCTGGTGATAAGCGGGAAACCTCTCCTGTAGTCCCGGTCCGGAAGAAATTTTCACTGTCGTCATTCCATTACACGGCAGATGGTTGTCCATACTTGCAACTGTGAATTAATTTCTTGTATTACAGACGAAGATTGTAGGCACCTTTGAATTACATTTTAAACTTCTGTTTCGCAATGACAGACAGTTACTTGATTTCAGAAAAGTAACTCTTTAATTGTGTTGCGGAGTGTATTTACCGATACCATCTGAATATCGATGGAGAAGATTTTCAGGCAAACGGTGCAACGACGTATTATTCATATAATAGAGACGAGCGTTGTCTTAACAACACAGTGGTCTAAACAGTTTAAACTCTACTGTAGCACTGCTATACAGGTGACTTTGTTCTGCCTAACTGTGTTATTAACTATTCAAGGAATGACCCATACTCAAGTACTAATGACAGTCACTTCGATGAACTAGGTATGGACACAGAATAGTATTCAGCTTTCCTAGGTGAAGTTAAGTATTCCACAACGTCTTCCGAACATAGGAGCGGCAATTTAAGCTAACCTTTTCATTCACTGGTACCGCTCTTACTTTCCAGACAGTCCATTCATACCTGCAGTCACAGTGAACTGGCCAACAACCACTGCAGAAATTTCTGACGATTTACATTTTTGCAGTCGACGCCTGAATTTGGGTCCGAGTCTGGAACTCGGCGCTGTTACCTCTCCGAGGGAAAGGTGAGCTGTAAGTGGCCTCGCGAAAGGCTAAAGGCCCCGCCGCGGAGGCAACCAGTGGCGCCCGGGGGTTTAATATTCAGTCTGCGGCGACTGTTGGCAAGAACACTCGACAAACTGCCGGCGGCGAACTTGGCGGAAAGCGCTCTCGCCCGCGCGGCACAACTCCGTCACCGGGCCGGGGGTGAGCGCCGCTCCGCCCCTCACCGCACCCACCAATTACCGATCCGTCGCTGCTGCCAGCTCCTCCTGAAAAACCAACGCCGTAATCTGCCGGGGCGCACTGCCAAAACTTGCCGCGTTTTCAATACGACGGGCTCCGCGTCACGCGCGATATGTGGCCAACTTACTCGCCATTTCCCACCCGCTCCCCAATTAAATGGAAACGGCCGCTGGTCCTGAAGTTACTGGAGCTGGAACGTCTGGAGATCACTCCTCACATAGAGTCTGTAGTATGTAGCTGTCGTATTTTCGCTCCAGACGCTGCAGTTCAAGAACGAACCGAGGATCATGTTGTCCAAAGACTGGTTTGATGCAGCTCTATGTGCTAGTCTGTTCTGTGCAAGCATTTTCATCTCCGAATATCTACTACAAACTACTTGCATTTGTATCTGCTTAATGCATTGATAATTCTCCCCCCCCCCCCCCCTCCCTAAACCCTACCCCACTTCCCTCCAATACCAAACTGACAATTACTTTATGTTTCAGAATTTCTCCTAATAATCGGGAATACATTCCTTACAATAGCCAGCTTGCATTTTATATCCTCTCTACTTGGTCATTATCAGTTTTTTGTTGCCGAAACAGAAAAATCTCATGTACTACTTTTAGAGTCTCATTCTAATTCCCTCGGTACTGCCTGATTTCATTCGACTACATTCCATTACTCTCGTTTTACTTTTGTTGTTATTCATCTTAACCTCTTTTCAAGACAATCCACTTCGTTCAGCTGCTCTGGTAAGTCCTTTGCCGTCTCTGATGGAAACACAATGTCATCGGCAGAGCTCCAAGTTTGATTTCTTCTCCCTGTAAACCATTACTCTCCCGGAAGAAAGGCACACAGTTTAATCTCTCACAGTGTTTCAAATTAGCGCACACTCCACTATAGACTGAATATATATTTCCGTATTTTTTTTCATGGTCAGCTTCGAAACAGATTCAAGGAAAAATGGCTAATAAACCACGTACTGGCGTGGGACGTTTACAGTTGACGGTAAAGATAGTAATTAAAAGCCTCACGTTGTTAAAGGAATAATAACTGCACACCGATCCTGAAAACTATGATAGTTGTACGTAGTGGAGTGTAGCAAACTCATATAGCTTCCTTGGTGTTTTCTGTTTTATGGGTAATGGGCTGTTGTGTAATGCAAGTTTCAGTCCCTACAAAACAGAGGATTCTTTAAAGTGCAACACATACATAATGTCGTGGATAAGATTTGTGGAAGTCTCGCGTCTCCGTTTTGCATGCCAGGTTTTAGTGATCATTGTTGATTATACATTAACAATGCGGAGAACGGAGGAAGTGTAGTAGAATATGTCTATGAGATTGTTTCAGCGTGCCCACAAAGAATGGATGGAACCACAGAACTTAAAATAATTCGTAAAGTTAATGGCTAATAGAAACGAATACTGCCGTACGCGTTAATATTGGGAATAGATAGAATGATTGGAATCTCTAAGTTTATTGGAAATGTATGAAGACGTACGTCGCTGCTCGTATGCGATATTTGTCACGAAGTCGGAAGTAAAGCTTAACAGTATTAGAATGAACCAGTAGAAACATTTATGCTTGAGAAACTTTAAAATTTAAATTAAATTTGATTGTCCCGGCATAGATATATAAATTTAGCAGCAATTAAATTGCGTGAGTACATTTCACCAGTGAGGAGTGTTTAACTGTTAATACCTGCGGATCTCTGAACTGAATTTACAGCCAATATAAAATAAACCAAGTACATAGTAACACATTTCATTCAGGTACTACTTGACCACATATAATAGAAAATTTCGAGCTTTATCAATATGATCGTTCATGGTTTACGCCCACAGTTAATTTTATTTCAAGGTCCAGATATCAAAGTTACTCGCACCAATCTTCAGTTTATTGTGTAAACAAGGAAACACTGTGAGATGAACATAAATATAAAACATAACTCAAGGAAGGGAAAAAGTTAACTACTTTTAATTGCAATAATAATTGGCAGTCTGCTCAATAAACGAACCATATCTAAGTACAGAAGTCCAGTTACGACTTGTTCCAGTACATAAATACGGAGATGATCGACATTCTGATTGTGTCGACAAATCAGTATGTTGGTGTAAGGCCATATTCTATGGCCACCAGGGTCATTATAACTTAAAAATATTGATTATTATGTCTAGACTACGACCAAGAATATCCTACGCCTTATCTGACGACACTCACAACGACTCTAGCACTGAGCAGTCAGCCTAAATTAGTTTACCATGTGCTTATACCTTCGAAACTCCAACAACACTGTGCTGTTAAATAAGACAGAAATTTTAAATGTTTTGTAGTTTACTACACCATGTGCCGCAATTAGGAGACTTCTTTGTGAACTCTGGAATGCATATTCATCATAATACCTGAAACTGAGGTTGGTTTGAACTCCATAGAGCTTAATGCTATTGTAAGTGGTAGGCCCATGTTTTCTTCCGACGTTATAACTGCATCATCTGGTCACTTGAACAACGATCTCATAATTTTAGGCAGAATCTGGCTACCGATGAAACTAAACAGTTTTCACATATTTAATACAATACCCTTTCACCCGCAGCTTCGGCCAAACATATACGGCACATATTAGAACGTTGCAAACATCTTCTCTCCCCCCCCCCCCCTCTCTGTCCACCTCTGGCTCCTCCTCTTTCTTTTTGCACCTACTCATCTCCGTCTTCCACCTGCCTCCTACACCTCTCCCTCCCATCCACGTCGCTGTCTGTCTTCTCTTCCCTCTATTTTCTATCCATCTCCTCCCTCTTCCCACCGTCCATCTCTCCTTTCCGCTGTACCCATCACCTCCTCCAACCTCTCTCCATTCATATTCTTCTCAGCCCTCTCACTGTCCATCTCCTCCCCCCCTCTCTTTCTGTCCATCTGTTTCTGGTCCTTCTCACTGTCCAAGTTCTACTTCACCTCTATATTCATCTCCTCCTCCATCTTTTCTCTGTCCATCTTCTCCTTCCCTCATCTCTGTCCTTTCCCTCCTTTCCCCATCTCTGTCTTTTCCCTCCTTCCCCCTCTCTCTGATTATCTTTTCCTACCTCCTCTCTCTGTCCATCTCCTCCTTCCCCTCCCTGTCCATCTCTTCCTCCCCCTGCTCCTTTCTATCTCCTCCCCTCCCCTGCTCCTGTCCATCTCCTCCTCCCCCCACCCCACTCATGTCCATCTCCTTCTTCCCATGCTTCTGTCCATCTCATCCTCCCACCTCTATCTGTCCATCTCATCCTTCTCTCTCTCTCTGTCCATCTTCTCCCCTCCCTCTTTCTCTGTCCATCTCCTACAGCCGTCTCCTCCATTTTGTTGTTGTTTGATCCTTCCTCTCTCACTATTCATCTCCTCCCCTCTTTATGCTCAATGTTTTATCCTTCCTGTAACCATTTTTATACTCAGATTAATAGGGAGGAAAAACGTGGAAATCCTAGAAAAAATCATAGGAGTGGCACAGGATTTTATCCCCAATTTCCGATTTGTGGCTTGAAACTCTAGCACCCAACGCATTCTACAAATACATTAGCAACTATACTCTGAAAACCACTGGCAAATGTTTAACTAAGGGTACTTCCCGCTTTACCACTTGTTAAAGTTTCGTCCCATTTCATTCACGCTTTGAGTGCTCTATAATTAAACTAATCCTGTGATCGCTGCCGTTATAGGAACGATATGTAGGGACTGGTAGCATATTCTTACATTCCTCACTTAATTCTTGATCTTGACGCTTCGTAAGCATATCTTCGTGGGACAGCTGGCAGTTATCGTCAAGCGTCTGGCGTTTCAGGCATTCAGCATCTCAGTGACGTCCTTCCATCCATCGAAGGAACCAGAGTCATGGATGCTGTCTACTAGACCTGTTTGGAATGGGTCCACAGGCTTGGGCAATAATCCAGGATTGTGTTTTATAAGCAATCTACTTCGTAGAATAATGGGATTTTGTTCAGTATCCTATCAATGAATTGAAAATAAATGTGTTCGTCCCATCTTATAACCCTACACATTATTAAACTCCAGGTATCTGTATGAGCAGTCGTAACCCAGTGATATTGTTGTCACCGAATACTTCGTTTCTACTCTTTATGAAGTAAATAATTTTAATTTTCTTAACATTTAAAGCAAATCACCAATCGTTGCACCACTTTGAGATCTTACCAAGATCTAACCGAATATCTGTGCACTTTTGTTTGGACATACTTCATTTTAGGTGACTGCATCATATGCCAGACGTCTGAGGTTACCTACGCGTATCAGCTCATTATCATACGTCATGAACAATCAGGGTCCCAACACAGGTCGCTGGAGCACACCTGAAGTTACTTCCATGTCTCTCGATAACAGTCCAAGAATACATTGTGCGCCTTCCGTACCAATAAATCTTCAAACCGTACACAAACTTTGTTTTATGTATCATTTGACAGTATTTTCGGAGTTAGATATAGTAATGGGTCAGATGCTTTTCGGAAGTGAAGAAATATTGACTGCCTTGCTCCATGATTTTCAGGATGTCATGTGAGAAAAGCGCACGTTGGAATTAGTAGAAGACATGTTTTCTAAAGCGTGCTGGTCGTTAAGGAGGCCGTCTCTCTGTTCGAGATCCTCATTACCTTTCGGCTCAAAGTATGTTCTGAGATTCTACAATAGATGGATGTCAAAGATATAGGACGGTTGTTTTATTAATCAAATCGGGTACTCTTCTTGCAGACGGGTGTGACTTGCGGTTTCTTCCAGGCACTTGACATAATTTCATGTTCGACAGGCGTGCTGTATATTGTGATAAGAGAGGTTCACTCAGCCACACATTCTGTGTGCAATACGACAGGGACTCCATCGGAGGAAGAACGTCGTTCAGTTTCAGCGGCTTCGTTTCTGAACTCACTGACACTAATATCAATGTCACTCATCTCTTCGGGGGTGCGATAACTAAACATCCATACATGTATTTTCTCATTATTACTAACTTTTCTACACGAGCGGGTATACAGCGTAAAAGGCATATTACTATACTCAAAACTAGGTCTACTTTGAGTCTTCGGGTCGATTCCACAATGCCAGGTCTTGTAAGCGATGACAACTCGGTCGGCGAAAGATTCTAGTCAGGATAGCGAGGCGTTCTCACAGCGGACAATAGCGCGTGTAAACCACCCACTACCAGCTGCTCCAGTTGCGACATCCAGAGAGAAATTAACTTTACAACAACGAAAGAATATAAGTCCGTTGAGAATAACAAATTGTTCAGGACCATTTGTGCCAAGTGTATTTTTAATGCTAATAATGTGTTTGTAGACTGGCATGCGGAGGCGGCGATGACGATATACACGTCGACGGGGCATAGTGCTTCAATGCTGTTGCAGATAGAGCACACAGCGGAATGGTTTCGCTGGCGTGCACTGCCCGCTTATATAGAGAAAAAATTTTCCTTTCAAAAGGAAAATTTAGCCTAAACGGAGAATAATTATTTTAACTTTAGCTATACAGCCTAATCAACTGGTTACAAAATGACGGATTTCTAATCTCTCACCAGCAAACTAACTATAATGGTTTCGCAGCAGTCGCTTCTTTTCTTTTCTTCCTTCTTCTTCTTCTGCTTCTTCTTCTTCTAAGTCTCTGGAATGGTTTGCTGCGACCCGCCACGAATTGCTGTCCTGTACTAATCTTTTCATCCCACAGTAGAACTTGCAACCAACGTCCTAAATTATTTCCTGAACGTACTTCAATCTATTTCTTTCTCAACAGTTTTTTCCTTTACAACTTCCTCCAGTAACATTTTCTAATGTCTTGACCCATGTCATATCATCCTGGCCCTTCTTTTTGTCAGTGTTTTCCATATATATACCGCTTGCAGCGTGGGCGTGTATACCTGAACTGTTGTTGGCTCAAATGGCTCGGACCACTATGGGACTTAACATCTGAGGTCATCAGACCACTAGACTTAGTACTACTTAAACCTAACTAACCTAAGGACATCACACATACCCATGCCCGAGGCAGGATTCGAACCTGCGACCTTAGCAGCAGCGCAGTTCCGGACTGAAGCGCCTAGAACCGCTCGGCCACAACGGCCGGCCGATCTGTCGTTGTCGGTGTTGGTATGCAGTCGATTCTGATGAGAACAACCCAGTCACTGGGCTATTCACAGTAACTCAGTGTCTCCCTACCATCCTAGCCTGTTAGATACCTTTTTTGCTGCAGTTGATATTACCCCATGCTCGTCTGATCAGATATCCTTATCGTCTTTCCATTTCGCTTCACTGACCCCCCCACAGTATCTAGTTCGAGCCTTAGCACTTTCCTACTCAGATTTTCTAGCTTCCGTACCGACTCGTAGAACGTTATCTTTTCGTTGGTTATTCAATATCACCCTTGGCAGTACCTCCCGTAGATACGAACAGGGAACTAGTCCGGAATCTTTCGCCAATGGAGAGATCATTTTTCAATTACAGGCAACATGCCCTGTGGATACTTTTTTTGACTTTAATGCAGTGGTTTCCATTTCCTTCTGCATCCTCGTGTTGTTGATAATTGCTGATTCTTCCGCCCTATAGGGGCAGTGTCCCATCCCAAGTGCAAGAGAGTATACTGAACCTCTGTCCGCTCCTCCATCCCCTTTGACAAGGCCAAAGATGACTTTTGTGCCTTAATGTAAGTCTTGAGCGGCCACTGGTGATGATTTTTACTCAAAATTTAAGCAATGACGAGTTTCGGGACCGGGACCAGGATGTTTTGATTACTTGTCAAAGACGCTACCCAAGCGTTTTCTTTTTCCGGGCAGACGTCACATGACACCACTACTAGGGCATCGCTGAATACTTCACTTAGTTTTTTAATTACAGAGGCAGCCAGCCCTGTGACCGAACACACAAAGCTACCGTGCCGGTACCCCCAGATTAGGGTTTCACAAACTCTGTTCCGGGGAAAACTGGTGTGCCACGTTAACTGGAAAAGTGCTCCGCGAAATACTATTAAGAACGTAAAGTTTCTCCTTCGACAATTTTAATCATTTTTGAAATTTAATTGTCATGTGTTATTATTTATGATTTAAAATTGAAGTAACCACTAGATGAAAGAAGTATTTGTCAATTTTTAAAATTTTAGTAATCTTCAGAATAAACAAGATGTTCTATTAAGTATCAGGACACTCTAAGTGTTCTCTCATAGGGAAAGGTAGGCAACTCCTGCCCTACACCATGACTGAACCGCGTAAGTGCACTGTAGTTTCTATTAAATATGACTATTACCTAAGAGCTCAGATGGAAACCCAGTTCTAAGCAAAGAAGAGAAAGCAGAAAGGTGGATGGAGTATATAGAGGCTCTATACGGGGACGATGTTCTTGAGGACAATATTATGGAAATGGAAGAGGATGTAGATGAAGATGAAATGGGAGATACGATACTGCGTGAAGAGTTTGACAGAGCACTAAAAGACCTGAGTCGAAACAAGGCCCCAGGAGTAGACAACACTCCATTAGAACTACTGACAGCTTTGGGAGAGCCAGTCCTGACAAAACTCTACCATCTGGTGAGCAAGATGTATGAGACGGGCGAAATTCCCTCAGACTTCAAGAAGAATATAATAATTCCAATCCCAAAGAAAAAAGGTGTTGACAGATGTGAAAATTACCGAACTATCAGTTTAATAAGTCACAGCTGCAAAATACTAACGCGAATTCTTTACAGACGAATGGAAAAACTGGTAGAAGTCGATCTCGTGGAAGATCAGTTTGGATTCCGTAGAAATGTTGGAACACGTGAAGCAATACTGACCCTACGACTTATCTTAGACCGAGCGAGGTGATGCAGTGGTTAGACACTGGACTCGCATTCGGGAGGACGACGGTTCAATCCCGCGTCCGTCCATCCTGATTTAGGTTTTCCGTGATTTCCCTAAATCGCTCCAGGCAAATGCCGGGATGGTTCCTTTCAAAGGACACGGCCGATTTCCTTCCCCGTCCTTCCCTAATCTGATGAGATCGATGACCTCGCTGTCTGGTCCCCAACAAACCAACCAACAAAAGCAACTTATCTTAGAAGAAAGATTAAGGAAAGGCAAACCTATGTTTCTAGCATTTCTAGACTTAGAAAAAGATTTTGACAATGTTGACTGGAATACTCTCTTTCAAATTCTAAAGGTGGCAGGGGTAAAATACAGGGAGCGTAAGGCTATTTACAATTTTTACAGAAACCAGATGGTAGTTATAAGAGTCGAGGGACATGAAAGGGAATCAGTGGTTGGGAAGGGAGTGAGACAGGGTTGTAGCCTCTCCCCATTGCTATTCAATCTGTATATTGAGCAAGCAGTAAAGGAAATGAAAGAAAAGATTGGAGTAGGTATTACAATCCATGGAGAAGAAATAAAAACTTTGAGGTTCGCCGATGACATTGTAATTCTGCCAGAGACAGCAAAGGACTTGGAAGAGCAGTTGTACGGAACGGACAGTGTCTTGAAAGGAGGGTATAAGATGAACATCAACAAAAGCAAAACGAGGATAATGGAATGTAGTCGAATTAAGTCGGGTGATGCTGAGGGAATTAGATTAGGAAATGAGACACTTAAAGTAGTAAAGGAGTTTGCTATTTGGGGAGCAAAAAACTGATGATTGTCGAAGTAGAGAGAGGATATAAAATGTAGACTGGCAATGGCAAAGAAAGCGTTTCTGAAGAAAAATTTGTTAACATCGAGTATAGATTTAAATGTTAGGAAGTCGTTTCTGAAAGTATTTGTATGGAGTGTAGCCATGTCTGGAAGTGAAACATGGACAATAAATAGTTTGGACAAGAAGAGAACAGAAGCTTTCGAAATGTGGTGCTACAGAAGAATGCTGAAGATTAGATGGGTAGATCACATGACTAATGAGGAGGTATTGAATAGCATTGGGGAGAAGAGGAGTTTGTGGCACAACTTGACTAAAAGAAGGGATCGGTTGGTAGGAGATGTTCTGAGGCATCAAGGGACCACCAATTTAGTACTGGAGGGCAGCGTGGAGGGTAAAAATCGTAGAGGCAGACCAAGATATGAATACACTAAGCAAATTCAGAAGGATGTAAGCTGCAGTAGGTACTGGGAGATGAAGAGGCCTGCACAGAATAGAGTAGCATGGAGAGCTCTATAAAAACAGTCTCAGGACTGAAGACCACAAAAACAACAACCTGAGAATTTAATAATGTCTCTGTAAACTCTCTCCGCTTACAACTAACAAAAATTACAAGGAAAGAAAGAAACAAGGTTGGTTTGCGTCTGGTGCCTCTGCCTCGCCACTAAACGCCTCTGGCGCAGTAAAGAAGGGTCGAGGCTGGCTGTTAAAGAGAGTTGTAGGCAATTATGGCCCCTCACGGACGCTTATGTCGCCTGAAGGCGGCCGTAGCGGCGCACAGTAAACCCCTCAGCTGGTGTCGGCGCGCCGGCAGCCAGACAGGTGGCCAGCACCACAGCAGGAGCAAGAGCGGGAGGGAGCCAGCCACGGCTCGCGGGCGCGGTCGATGCTGAAACCCGAGAGCGCCGGGGTGGCCGCGACGCACACAATGGGCTGCCATTTCCTGGCCGCACTTGTGCCGCGGCGCCGCGCGCGCTGCTCGGCTGCTCGCCCCCTGCTTTACGAGACCACGGCGCCTCGCCTCGCCCCGCCAGCCACACACTTGCTTCAGCCGTCCTTTCACCTGTCCCTGTACCAGCATTTCGAACTGAAGGCAAATTTATTTCCCTAAGTTAACTTACTTCAGCTCTATCGAGCTAGCATTTGACACGTCACCCCGTCTGCGCTAATCATCGAAAGAAAGGTTGTGTGGGGTATCGTGCGAAATTTGTAGATCGAGCGAAGATTCCTTGGCACACAGAACTTAGCAACATGTCTTGGTTGGAAATTCATTGAAAGACGTAGGTCTGCCCCGGGAAACTTGTTGATCGAGTTGTATATTAATGATACTAAAATGTAGACATTCACGGCCGTAAATGTCATGTCCATTATAAATATCCGGACTGTTATGCCGTGGTCGGTTAGTGAATTCTTTGTCAAATCCCAACGTGACGATAGTGATGTCCATTATAATTATCCGGGCTCTTATGCCGTGGTCGGTTGATGAATTCTGTGGTGATTCCCAACGTTTCGTCTCCGACTGCGGGAGACATCTTCAAGGGGGTCTGTAGCTCGATGGAAGGTCCAACACACCCACTGGCTCGCTACTGACTGCCGCTAAATTCCGTGTCCGCGCGCTCCCGCGCCGCGGCGTGACATCACGTGTCTTGAAAACGTCAGTGCAATTGGCCGCTGTCCGTTGCCGTCGATCGCCGTTGCCATCACCCAGTAGTGGACGGGTGGTACACATCTTCTTTAACACCGGCATCCATATACCGTTTAATTTCACGCCCTCCTCCTTACGATTGAAATTATTAGAGTGTTTAGCGATTTCGATTGCCTCCCTGCAGAGCATTTCGTAATATCCGCTTGTGGCCGCTAGTACTTGCGTCTCCTCGAAACGAATATGGTGGTTCCCTGGCTCGAAAGCATGCTCCGCAACAGCTGATCGTTCCGTTTATGCTCTTCTACAATTGCCCTTGTGCTCTTCCAAACGTTTTGAAACCGTTATTTTAGTGGTACCCACATAAACATCTCCACAGCTGCATGGGATCCTATACACTCCAGCTTTTTCCAATGGTTTGCGAGCATCCTTGGCAGGCTTAAGGTATTCCTGTATCTTCCTTGTGGGCTTGTAAATTATGGTGATATTCCGCTTCGTCAAGATCCTCCCTATTCTTTCCGTTACATTTTTAACAAACGGCAGGAAAACCTTAGATTTTGCAGTAGGCTGTACGTCACTGTGATTTCTGCGTGGCTGTCTCAACGCACGTTTTATTTCGGCGGACGAATATCCGTTCTTCATTAGTGCATTGTGGAGATGTTCCATCTCAGCGTCGAGCAACTCAGGTTCACAAATATTTCTAGCTCTGTCCGCTAACGTCTTGATAACACTCCGCTTCTGTGGTGGGTGGTGGTTCGAATCCCGGTGCAAATAACGGTCCGCGTGCGTGGGTTTGCGGTATACTGAGTGTCCCAAAATACCATTTTCGTTTCTAAAAACAAGCACATCGAGGAAATGTAATTTGCCGTCTACCTCTTCCTCCATTGTAAACTGAATTCTCGAGTTTATACTATTCAGATGTTCGTGGAACCGGCTTAGTTCCTCCCTGGGATTTGACAAAGAATTCACCAACCGACCACGGATAATTATAATGGACGTGTATATTAATGGCCTTGCTGACGGTATTAATAGCAAACTCAGACGCAGATAAAGCAGTTAACTATAATGCAGTGTTGTCACAAAAAAGAAACTGCGGAAATATTCACTCACATTTTCACAAGATTTCAAAGTGCTGTAACGATTGGCAACTTGTTTTAAATGTTCATAAACATAAAACTGTACAATTCACAAAACAAGAAAACGTAGTATCCTTCCAGTAAGTCACAGCTGCAGATTGTTAACTCATACAAATATACATTGAAGAGCCAAAGAAACTGGTACACCTGCCTAATATCGTGTAGGGCCCCCGGGAGCACGCAGAAGTGCCGCAACATGACGTGGCATGCACCCGTCTAACGTCTGAACTAGTGCTGGAGAGAACTGACGCCATGAATTCTGCAGGGCTGTCCATCAATCCATAGAGTACGAGGGGATGGAGACCTCTTCTAAACAACAGGTTGCAAGGCATCCCAGATATGCTCAATCATGTTCATGTCTGGAGACTTTTGTGGCCTGCGGAAATGTTTAAACTCAGAAAAGTATTCCTGGAGCCACTCTGTAGCAATTCTGGAGGTTGGGGTGTCGCATTGTCCTGCTGGAGTTGCCCATGCCCGTCGGAATGCACTGTGGGGATGTATGGATGTAGGCGATCAGATTTGATGCTTACGCACGTGCCACCTGTCAGAGTCGTATCTACACGTATTAGGGGTCCCATATTACTCCAACTGCACATGTCCCACACCATTACAGAGCCTCCAGCAGTCCCCTGCTGACATGCAGGGTCCATAGATTCATGAGGTTGTCTCCACACCCGTACACGTCCATCCACTCGATGCAATTTGAAACGAGACTCGTCCGACCAGACAACATGTTTCCAATCATTAAAAGTCCAGTATCGGTATTGACGGGCGCAGGCGAAGCGTAAAGCTTTGTGTCATGCTATTATCAAGGTTACACGAGTGGGTCTTCGGCTGCGAAAGCCCATACCGATAATGTTTTGTTCAGTGGTTCACACGCTGACACTTGTTGACGGCCCTGCATTGAAATCTGCACAAATTTGAGGAAGGGTTGCAATTCTTTTGAAGGACATCATCTTTCCGCCAGTGACTGGCGGGAAGATGATGTTCTTCAATATTTATGACTTGAATCCCAGCTACAACAAGTGTATTGGTTGCACTTCCGTCACGTTAAAACTATTCTTTTCAGTCATCGTTGGTCCCGTTCTAGCACTATATTTTTCCGGCCGCAGCGATGTTGGATATTTGATGTTTTTTGGATTCCTGATATTCACGGTACACTCGTGAAATGGTGGTACGGAAAAATCCCCACTTCATCACTACCTCGGAGACGCTGTGTCCCATTGCTCGTGTGCCGTCCTGAGCACCAGTTTAAAACTCACTGAAATCTTGATTACCTGCCATTGTAGCAGCAGTAACTGAACAATTGCGCCAGACACTGTGGTGTCTGTCTTTTGGTTGCTTCTACCGTCCTTTATACAGCCGCGCTTTCTGTGACGACGCTGGTGTTCGCTCAAGTGCCATAAAACGTAATGTGTTCGTTGCCCACCCGCCGCGCCCGCTTCAGCCTTCAGTGACCTGGCCTCAAGGCAAGATTAGCTGCAGGCCGCCATCTTTATTGAGCGTAGCGTCAGAATTTTTTATCTCGATACTTTCTTTTATTACGCTGTTCCAGAAACTACTAGACCGTTTAGTAACTGATGTCTCTTCCAATGCAATACGATGTGCGTTTTCTAGAGCATGCTCCACTACCGCTGATTTCTCAGGGTGCCGAAAGCGAAACATCCATCGTGTTCTACACGACGCTGTTCAGTACCACGCACAATCTCTCGAGGACAGAACTGTCAACACCCATATGGTATTTTATACACTCCTGGCGTTCTGTGGCATACATCGTATTTCAAAGACCTTGTGAGCTGTTGATTTTCCGTTGGAGCCCTGAAGATCGAATCGATTTAATGTCTCTTTAGGGGCTAATCTTTACCGTTACAGAGCCGCAGGAGTCTTCCTTAGTGTCCTTCTGCGTCCTTCTTTTCACAAATATGGCTTGAGGAATCTGGCGATCGTTGTAGCCGTTTTCCTTGAATACTTCCCATAAGTCGCTCAGTCCCTTCAGCAGATCCGCTTGGTGCAGCAAGCGACAAATGGTGTTAGCTGTTAGCGTGCATATGTCGGTCTATGCGGCTTGGTTTCCCGTAAATGCCGTATCTGAGACATATGTTTGCTTTACGGCGGACGAGGATGTCAAAGAAACGCCAAGGCACCATTGGTTCCTAACTCCATCGTGAACTTGATGTTGTCATGGGTATTGCTCATGTGTAAGAATTCTTCCAGCTTTTGTCGTCCATGACGCCAGACAACGAACATGTTGTCAACGGAACATTAAAAGCAACCAGGCTTCGCAGGAGCCGTGTCCAGGTTGATGTCCCCAAAGGCTCGAAGAAGCTTCCGTTTTTGCCGTTCTGAGACTCAGCAACAGGAAATATTAGTCGGCTCCTAAAGAGTCATTAAATCGTTTTGTTCTTCAGAGCTGCAACAAAAACGCGACGTCTCATGAGGCATGTGAAAGACGATGTATGGCTCTGAACGCCAGGAGTATATCAAATATCGTGTGAATGTGAAAAATTTTATGTAGGACAGACTTAAGAGCGGCATGTAGAACATGAGAGATGCTTTCGCCTTCGGTATCATAAGAAATCAGCTGTAGCGGAGCATGCTCCAGAAAATTGACATCGTATTGCATTGGAAGAGAGTTGCTACACGGTCTGTTAGTTTCTGGAATAGGGTAGTTAACGAAGCGATCCAGATAAAAAACTGCAACTCAATAAAGACGGAAGTCTGCAGCAAAGCATGGCTTGGGAGCCGGTCATCGGAGGGCTGTGAAGCGGGAATGGTGGATGGTGGGAGGGGGGGGGGGTGGCATGTAAGCACGTATCGAGTAGCACTGATGTCGAATATGGTCAGTAGCGAGCCAGTGTGTGTGTTGGACCTTCCATCAAGCTACGGACCCCCTTGAAGATGTCTCCCGCAGTCGGAGACGAAACGTTGGGAATCACCACAGAATTCATCAACCGACCACGGCATAACAGCCCGGATAATTATAATGGACATCACTATCGTCACTTCTTTATTTTTTCGCGCCAGAACGAGAGAGAGAGTCACGTGGTGGTTTTCTAACCGTGTGCGTGGTGTGAAGATGTTAAGCAATCAGGCTAAGAGATCAAGAAAATTTTATGACTATAGAGGTGTTTGATGCTGTGCAATCATTCGTGTACCTTACGAGACGTAATCCGTGTTTCGCGAAGTCATAAGCCACGAGAACAATCGCGAGAACATGATTAGATGGCCTGCGAGCATCTCATTCGCTCCGGTCAATGAAACTTGGATTACCTATATTGCCACGAGCCCCGCATCTGGATTGCAGTGTGGGATAATGTATTGTGGTGTAGTGTTACTGTATGTATCAGTGTATCAACATATTTGTTATTTTGTGAAGAGTGTAACAGTGCAGCCCTATGTAGTGCAAGTGTTAAAAAATACGTTAATGGATTATACTAGGCAAAACTTGAATTTTGGTAATTGGCACTCCTTTGTTCCCCTTGTTAGTTATCGTTTATTACAGCAATGCTCAAGCTGCTGCTCCTAGACTGCAAGGGAAGAAGCGAAGATTGGATTTACGAGGTGAGTGGATACAATTAGCAAACTCCGACGGAACTATAACCCCACCCTCCCCCATTTGCTTACAGGCAGCACGGCTATACAAGGACGGAAGCCAGAACCAAGAACAGACCCACGATCCTACAGACCCATCTCTTTTTTAGACGGACTAGGAAGAACCTACGAAAGAATAATCACAGACAGACTCAAGACATACGTAGAAGAGAAAGAACTCCTTCCCTTGATCCAAGCCGGCTTCCGCAGCAAGCACTCCATCAACGATCCGCTGTTTAAACTGGTAAACGGAGTCACACAGGGTTTTAATAATGGACAATACACCCTCATGGCATTCTTGGATATTGAGAGGGCGTTTGACAAACTATGCCATAACGGCCTTCTCTTCAAGCTGTGCGAGATAGGGATCCCAATCAAGATGGTTCGGCTCATCAAAGCGTACTTAACCAACCGAACATATGCAAAATACATGTATCGAACACCTCCTCCAAACCGATCACACGACAAGCAGGAGTGCCACAGGGTGGCATCCTGTCTCCGCTGCTGTACGCGCTGTACACAGCAGATATCCCACCACCCAGTCCACAGACGAAACAATAGCCCTCTATGCAGACGACACCGCTTACTGGTGTACATCACTAAGGACAACAACAATACGAGGTGCATTCAAGTTCTAAGGCCTCCGAATTTTTTTCTAATTAACTACTCACCCGAAATCGAGGAAACTGGCGTTACTTCTCGACGTAATCGCCCTGCAGACGTACACATTTTTCACAACGCTGACGCCATGATTCCATGGCAGCGGCGAAGGCTACTTTAGGAGTCTGTGTTGACCACTTGAAAATCGCTGAGGCAATAGCAGCACGGCTGGTGAATGTGCGGCCACGGAGAGTGTCTTTCATTGTTGGAAAAAGCCAAAAGTCACTAGGAGCCAGGTCAGGTGAGTAAGGAGCATGAGGAATCACTTCAAAGTTGTTATCACGAAGAAACTGTTGCGTAACGTTAGCTCGATGTGCGGGTGCGTTGTCTTGGTGAAACAGCACACGCGCAGCCCTTCTCGGACGTTTTTGTTGCAGTGCTGGAAGGAATTTGTTCTTCAAAACATTTTCGTAGGATGCACCTGTTACCGTAGTGCCCTTTGGAACGCAATAGGTAAGGATTACGCCCTCGCTGTCCCAGAACATGGACACCATCATTTTTTCAGCACTGGCGGTTACCCGAAATTTTTTTGGTGGCGGTGAATCTGTGTGCTTCCATTGAGCTGACTGGCGCTTTGCTTCTGGATTGAAAAATGGCATCCACGTCTCATCCATTGTCACAACCGACGAAAAGAAAGTCCCATTCATGCTGTCGTTGCGCGTCAACATTGCTTGGCAACATGCCACACGGGCAGCCGTGTGGTCGTCCGTCAGCAATTGTGGCACCCACCTAGATGACACTTTTCTCATTTTCAGATCGTCATGCAGGATTGTGTGCACAGAACCCACAGGAATCCCAACTCTGGAGGCAAAATGTTCAACAGTCATTCGGCGATCCCCCAAAACAATTCTCTCCACTTTCTCGATCGTGTCGTCAGACCGGCTTGCGCAAGCCCGAGGTTGTTTCGGTTTGTTGTCACACGATTTTCTGCCTTCATTAAACTGCCGCACCCACGAACGCACTTTCGACACATCCATAACTCCATCACCACATGTCTCCTTCAACTGTCGATGAATTTCAATTGGTTTCACACCACGCAAATTCAGAAAACGAATGATTGCACGCTGATCAAGTAAGGAAAACGTCACCATTTTAAGTATTTAAAACAGTTCTCATTCTCGCCGCTGGCGGTAAAATTCCATCTGCCGTAAGGTGGTGCCATCTCTGGGACGTATTGACAATGAACACGGCCTCGTTTTAATACAATGCGCATGTTTCTATCTCTTTCCAGTCCAGAGAAAAAAAATCGGAGGCCTTAGAACTTGAATGCACCTCGTACAAAGGAAGGTGGACGCATACCTAAAACCACTCGAAGACTGGATGAAAAAATGGAGAATTGGACCAAACCCAGCAAAGACACAAACTGTACTTTTCCGACATAGAAATTTAACCAAAAAGAGACAGTAAAACGACAACGACATACAACTGACACTCTGGAACATGCCACTCAGACTTGGCAACACGGCCAGTTACCTTGGCGTTTTCCTAGACAAACATATGAACTTGCTTACTCACTTGAACTACCTCCTTGAGAAGACTAGAAAACGCCAAAGACTAATAAGACAAGTACAAGGACGCCTCCGTAGCTGCAGCATGGAAACAGCCATGCACACTTATAAAATATTCATAAGACCTGTCCTCAAATACGCCAGCGCCCCGCTGGGAGGTATTCCGCACACTGTAGCAGAGAGACTGTATAGTACTGAAAGACGACTGCTCCGCAACCTCGCGAGACTCCCGGCAAGGATGCCCAGTAACGATGTGTGTGAAATAGTTAATGTGGAACCACTCCAGATACGACTGACAAAACTACGCCCGAACTACGGACAATGAATACTAACGCAAAGACCTGACATGGAAAGCATAATAACAACAAGACCACAAACTCATCGACTTCCCAAGTACAAGTATATCTGCCCAGCGCGTACAGTAGCTAAAAACACAGCAAGCCCTCACTGTGCAACCGCTAATAACCCACACCACTACCCCTACCCACCTAGACGCCAGACAATAAAACACAGACACATAAAATAGAAACCAACACCCAACCACCAATCACTTACACACACACACACACACACACACACACACACACACACACACACACATGTACACACAAACGCACGTACACACGCACACATAAAGAAGCCGGCACACTCTACAACCACTCACTCCTAGTGCAAGCACTAGAATAGCCCGGCTTCCCCCTAAGGGGAGGGAATGAAATGTGCTAAAAGAAAAGCTCAAAAGATTTTTATCGTGTAAATGCTCGGGTCTAACCATTTTTGGCGATATTAAATGAAACGATCACACAGGCTTACTCTTATGTAAAGTAGGTGGCAGACATCAGTTCATTGATATAGCTAATGTGAAGTGCAGTCAATCTGCAAAGTAGATTGCTTACAAGTCATTTATGAACCCTTCCTAGAATACTGCTCGAGGTTGTGGCACCTGTACTAAATAGGACCAACGGGGGATATTGAGCATATACTGAGAACTGAAGGAAGAATTGTTGTCGATTAGTTTTACCCATTGCAGAGCATTACGGACACTCTTCAGAAACGTAATTGACAAATGCTTGAAGTTAGATGCATACTATCCCGTGAGAGACTAATTTTACAATTTCAAGAACACGCTTTAAGTGGAAAATACCACAAATCTACACGGATCGTGAGGACAAGATTAAGTTAACTGCTGCACGCACAGAGGCGTTTAAATAATCATTCTTCCGACACTCCACACGTAAGTGGAACGGGAAGAATCTCTAATGAATGTTACAATCGGAAGTACGCTTTGCGTTGCACTTCACGGTGGCTAGTACCCAATGGATGTAGATGCACACGTAAAGTCTGTTAGATGTTGAGATAATGATCACCTCCTTCACAACTGGTAGATCAATTGCACGATTAACAAAAAATCAATAATTTATTAGTCCAAGGAGCATTTTGCAAGTATTCGTCAGCTTCATACAAGGAAAACGTAAGTCGTATGTACCCGCACATGTATTTTACAGTACTAGAACACAGAGGCACCAGAACAAGAAATAGAGAGATTGCACAGGAGTTGTTTTATTTGAACAGTTTATCCTTGTTTGCTTTCTATTTTGTCACACACAACTGTACCACTAACAGCAAAGAACTGTAATAGTGTAGCACACTCTTCCACCGATTTAGTTCTCTCATGGCGTCGACTGTCTAGCGACAGGCGTGTTGGAGATCACTTGCGGGGATTTGTAGATCATAGTATGCAGCATGTTGCCAAATGTTTTCCTGTGTATGGCAACCCGCGCAGTTTGACAATATTCCCGTTTAATATAGGACAAGTATTCCAAGAATGTAACACCTTGGCTCTCAGTAATGTATGTAGCTGCATGTCCGATCATCCACAGAGCTGCAATGCGTTTAACACTTGGGTTTCGCGTGCTGTCTGGTCGGTTGGGTTCTCGAACATTCAGATAGCGCGCGTTCGTCATATCAGCGATGGCTGATCGGTGGCTGAGGAAATTCCACATATCCTGTGCTGCTCCACAAACAAATCTCTGCGCGGGCGAGACAACGTTTTCGCATTTGTGGCAGGCGGCTGTTGCACAGAGATGGTTTGTGTGCAGTTGGTCGTTCGTGGGTATTTTGTCAGATACCATCGTGACCACACAACCAGAGACAGTTATAACTGTACACAATTAAGACAAAATTTTTGAGTTAAAGAAAAATGACAGAGTAAGCTTAGCGCCGTGGATGATACAATACACTTAGATTACATTATGGACATGTTTATTTTTATAATGGTTTCATGTGGAGTACCTTATTCACAATAGTTCAAGTCTCCATATACACGTACCAGTTCTTAGTTAAAAGAGTATACAAAGAGTGTAACGTTACTTAAGCCTCGTGACCTTACAGTACCAAGTTTAAAACTTGATATCGGCTTCTTTTAAGTACTCCGTTATCATATTGTACTTATTTACATTGAATCTATAAGCTAAAGAGGTAGTAACACTTATAGGTAGGGGAAAACCCCTCGATACCAGTTTTCTGAACAGTGCCTCTTGCGCTTCCTTGTTCTCACTGCACGCCACAATTACGTGATTCAGATCGGCCACGTTAGTTTGATACTTATCATAACGTCCAGGAAGTAGAATTTTTATTCGGTGCAAATATGCGGCCTAATATCCGTGTCCCATCCTCATACGTACGATGGACGTCACATAACGTCTTTTTAGCTTCACAAAGTCGTACCACGGTCGAGGAGAGATGTTCGCTTGTGTGACTGCTAGGTGTCTGCCTTAGTGTTTCTGAAATACATGCCATTCGCGATTCCAATCAAGGTAAACAGCTTTCTTGACCGTAGGTTTGAAATCAGTAAGAGTGTTTGGTGTTAGACGGCAAAGTCCTTCAGTAATGTTTCCTATTTGCTGGTAGACTATTTCTTTATGTAAAACTCCATTACATCCCCTCTATACATAACAAGTGGATGTCTGCGTTATTTTTCCTTGCTTCTGTTTTGGTATCCAATATGTCCAAAATATATCTGTTAGTCTGATTGTCGAATTTTGGACTTCATTTCTGAATAACGCTTTGGGAGTCTGTGAGTGTCAGCTATCGTAAACTGATGGCTGTGTTAAATTGTCAGACGAAAATAATTCATTAATAAACTGCTTGTGAGTTAGTCTTCAATGTGTCACTTGCTTACGACCGACATCCCAGCTACGTGAGCCCTAACGATGGTAATAAATATTTAAGTAACATCTGACGGAGCTAGAGATTCCAGAAAAGCTTTACAGCCGTCTGGATACTGCCGGGGCAGATAAGAATGTTCATTGCGCCCAGAATAGGAAATAACACTGGGTGTACTGAAAACCTATCCTTAGTGGGCAGAGTGCGGCCAAGAACTTTTGTATATGGTACTGTATCTCGCACTTCAGAAGTTGCATGACTATCTTAAAGGAAGTGAACTGGTGGCAGTTGCAGATGATGTACTCTAAACTGTAAGCGGAAACTGGAGGTAAAATGTACAAGCAAATTGTGAAGCTGCGCCCCCTATGTGACATCAATACCTTTCAAAAGTTTTTTTTTTTTCTAGTATGTCCGGAGAGTACATATCATAGGTGAAAGGAGATCTACCAAGAAATCATCAAACAAAATTAAGTGATGTAATGATTGGAAAAATTGTGTTGAAGAGATGTCAAGGATTAGTCCTAGAATACGCAAAGACGGCAATCAGGAAACAAAGAAAGATGCTGCATAAAATTATCAATATCTCAAGTGGGCAATTTCGACTTCCCTTGTAATTAATTATAATTTATGACCATCCGTTTAGTGTCTGTAGTTGGTTCAGTCCAATGGTAGATTACTTCTCATAAACCACGCTTCACTTCCCACAAGAGCGCAACGTAATGTGTTGCTGACTTAATAGGCACCTTCTCTACGCCGTGAACCGTTCCACTGCTGATCATTCAGGTTATATGCCCCTTAAGTTTAACACGACTGTCAAACATTGAGTAATTGTAACTGACACCCACTCATTTCACGAGCATGGGGAAATGAATGAAATATTCCCCACAGGGAAAGAATAATTTACGTACTAATCCAAAAAATCAAGAAGAGATTTAGATTTTATGGCCCGTATACAATTTATCTACATACAAACAATATAGAGATATCTAAATGATGCTTGCACTTCGCGATAGTGTGCGCGCCCCGAAACTTACTTGAGAGTGGTCTATGATCGACACACGTCGAAAACTCTGGGTCTCAAAGCAGCGCTGAGGAACTATCGAGAAACGCAAGGGAGTACTTCATGGGAGTGTCAACGACACGACAGACTATTATCTTCCCCGCCAGTTAAAGTTCCTTTCAATTGAAAACTGTTCAAATGAAATCGATAATCATCGTAAAAAAGTTCATCAAGGTGGTGGATCGTCTAAAAGAGAGTGAGTTCAGAAAAGTGGTTTTTTTTTTTTTTTTGTGAAAGTAAACTTGCAACCTATCATGTAAACGTTGCTAACTTGCAATCCAAACAGTGGTTGTTGACTGGGGTAGTTTCAGGACGAACCCAGTGGCGAAACGTGACATTGAATAAAACGAATACTTCTCTCTGCAGCGGATTTGGAAAGTTCCTGGTTCGAGTCCCGGTCCTGAGCAGTTTTAATCGGCCAGAAATTTTCAGCACTTAATAATTTAAAGATGACCATAACGAAAGAAATAAAG
Organism: Schistocerca serialis cubense; assembly: GCF_023864345.2. Taxonomy (NCBI): domain Eukaryota; kingdom Metazoa; phylum Arthropoda; class Insecta; order Orthoptera; family Acrididae; genus Schistocerca; species Schistocerca serialis. The sequence goes on from NC_064638.1 coordinate 707,147,656, forward strand.
AAAGAAACAGTGGATTAACAGAAGTCACAGTAATAATTGTATAAGCTCCAGTAGTTGGAGTGAATAGGTGCGAATTATTTTCTTTCGTTCTTTTGTTTTGCAGTCTTCGTGTGCAGCATGGTGTACCAATTATTATATAATGCTAGAGAAATGTATTTTACGTATGGCATGGTCTTATTATCTAGGTAAAACGAGATGGCGGACAACCTGGCAAAACAAAGAGTGAAGATTTTGCTGCTGGCGTGAAGAAAAAGATTCATCAAGAATGATCACATACGTGTGAGACCTCACAACAGTCCAGAATAAGACATAACGCCACAATACGAGTATTCCGCCAAAAACCTGATTCTCACAAATCAACCTATCTAGACGTCACACCATTACCATAATGCGCATCTGGCTGGGTCACGGCTGTTACCCTTCACGTCTTTGTAGGATGAAAGTTCAGCCATCTCCATACTGCGAAGACCACCCAGCTGAAACGACAAGCCTCAACCATGTACTACTAGGATATTCACACTAAGACAGACGTCCGCCCCGATATCTGAATGGTCAGCGTGACAGACTGCCGTCCTAAGGGTCCCGGGTTTGATTCCCGGCTGGGTCGCGGATTTTCTCCTCTCAGGAACAGGGTGTTGTGTTGTCTTCATCATCATTTCATCCCCATCCGGCGCGCAGGTCGCCCAATGTGGCGTCGAATGTAATAAGACCTGCACCAAGGCGGCCGGACCTGCTCCGTAAGAGGCCTGCCGGCCAATGAAGCCAAACGCTCATTTCCACAATGACAGACAACGTCGTAAGTATCTCAACCTACATCTGTAATGGATCTGTTCCGACTGCTGACCACAATGGACTATGTAACTGTTGTCCAGTTTCTTCAAGAACCTGATATCCAATTGTAAATCAGATTGTAGTTCATCACTTCTCTGGTTAAATGATTAACGTCAAAGGCCAATAAATTATATTTAATAAACTATCAAGGGAATAGCTGTAACTGTGAAAGGATAAATAAATATTGTCCTCGAAGTAACACACAGATAGCATTCCTGGACCAAGAAAAGGAATATTCTTTATTACGAAGGTTGTCCTGAAAGTAAGTTCCGATCGGTCGCGAAATGGGCACCACAGTGAAAACCCGATGAAGCATTGCATAGATGTGTTGGGTAGTGTCTTTGGTATGACCGTCGATCGCATCAAGACGCTATTTTTAGTTGTGAGTGCACTGTGAACGAGTAAAGGTGCCTAGAACAACGATGTCGCCCTCCAAGTAGAAGGGCCCGCTGAGAGCCTCCGCCTTACTGAATGCAGCCCACCTAACACAACTGCCACGCACTTCCTTCTTCATGGCAATTCTCAGCCGCACTCTGCAGGGGCAATGAAGACGCTCCTGCAGCCTTTTCCGTGGGAAGTGTTCGATCACCCACAACACAGCCCTAACTGGCTCGTCCTGAGTATCATCTCTATTCACATGAAACACCGTATACGAAGACAACACTTGGGCGGAGGCTACGCGCTATAGACCAGCGTAGAGAATTATCGGGAAGCACAGGCGGCTGCCTTCTATGACGATGGTGTTGGAAATTAGGTATAACGCTCCAACAAATGTCTAAGTCGAAGCGGTAACTATGTAGAGAAGTATCTGGTAAGTGCAACTAACTCTTGCAAATAAAATGTTTCTGTTTTTCACTGTGATTTCCATTTAGCGACTGATCGGAACTTACTTTCTGGACATCCCTCGTAATAAAGTCACTACAGTTTTATAAAGAAACAAATCTTAACACTTGCTCCCGACTAAACAATTAGGTACATTTAGTCAAGCTCTTTTCTCTATAATTCTATTCCGTACCTGTTGATTGTTTATTCATTCTACCCATCTAATCTTCACGATTTTTCTGTTCCACCACATTTCGAAAGGTCTTGTTCTTTTCTTGTCTGAACTGCTCGTCGTCCATATTTTAGTTCTTAATACATGCCAATAGTTAAATTCTCACGATGATAACAAATTCCTCTTCTTCAGAAAAGCTTTTCTTGTTATTGTCAGTCTGTGTTTTATTTTGTACCTCAAACAGCGAATCTTGTCTATCACATTTTGTTTCTCAATTTTTAATCTCGTTCCCTCAGCTTCGTCTGACTTAATTTGCACATACTCCATCACTTAACTTGTTTTCAAGACTCTACCCACTCTGTTCAACTGATCTCCCAATCTCTGGCAGAACATCAGTCATCGAGGAGCCATCAAATATTAATTATTCCTTCTCCTTGAAGATTAATTCTTTTCCAGAAGTCTCCTAGGTTTCATTTCGTGCTGGCGATAAGTGCGGATTTAATAACATGGAGGATAGGTCACAGACATACACTGATAAGCCAAACGTCGATGACCCCTGGCCACAGCGATGTTGGATGCAGTCTGGTGGCATGGCGGGCACTTGACGCGGTAACAAAAGTATGCAAACGGAGCAAACACGTTCGGGGATCAACCTAGCGAATATATAGGCTGCAAATGGGGAAATACATTGAGATAAGCGATTTTGACAGTGAACGAGTATCTCGAAAACGGCGAAGCTGGTCGAATGTTCTCGTGCTACTGTCGTGAACGTTTACGGAAAGAGGCTGAAGGACAGTGAAATTACCACTGGGCGCTAAATGGTTGGACGTCTACGACTCTTCACAGAACGTGGGGTTCGGAGGCTTGTTTTCTCTGTAAAGTAGGGTAGATGTTGATCTACGGCATCTCTACTGAAAGAGCACAATGCTGGTGCATGCACAAGTGTTTCGGAGCACACCGTTCACTGTACAATGCTCAACATGGAGCTCCGCAGCAGACTACCCCTATATGTTCACAAGTTGGCCCAACGACATCGCCAGTTACGATTGCAGTGGGCACGGGACCATCGGGATTCGAACGTGTATCAACAGAAATTTGTCGGCTCTTCGGGTGAATCACATTTTGCTCCGTCGGTTTATACATCTGTACATTACGTATAATTCTTTGCATAACTGTTTCATAATTTGAAAGGTGTTTTCACGAATACACGGAAATGAAATTTTTTTGATGCTTCATTATGAACACAGTTCATTTTTTGTTTTCCTTTCCAATAGGAAATTGAATAATGGATACATGGGCGATGTCAGGTCTGTCAACTAGTAACTCATAAAATACACACCACGCTTTGTGCATAGTAGAATAACAAATCTGACATACGATTGAGAACAAAAAGCGAACGATTAGAATGGAGGGAAATGAAACCTTCGTGTGGCATAGTCGGCCGAGAGTGCTCAAGAGTTTAGCAGTCTCTTGCAAGTCCTTTTATTTGACGCTGCTTCGGCGAGTTGCACATCTATGATGAAGCAATGATGATAGATGATGACGACAACACACACACATAGACACATACACACACACACACACACACACACACACACACACACACACACACACACACACACACACAAAGTGTACCCAGTGGAGAATGTCCACGATCCGGCTGGGAACCGAAATTGGGACCTCTTGATCGAGAGTAAACAGTGCTAACCACAAGACCACGAACTGCTAATAATTGAGAGAAACCACAGGTAAGCAATATTTATAATGTGTATGGCAACTATTTTACATGCTTTAGTCTTCTGAATACCTCCTACAAAATGTCTGCAAAGTATCGATAAATTGTATTCAGGATATGACTGAATGCATCTTTTCGGTGACCCAGAATCAATTTCACCTGAAGAAAGCACGTATGAAGTACGTGCGTGCTCTGACCGAAGGCACTGTCAATGACTGAGTACCTGCCTGCCACTATACGTACTCTTCATCTCTGACCTACAAGCCTTAGAGCGAATCGCATCGACTACATTAGTCAAAAGAGGATTTCGAAACCACATAACTAGAGTAACACAAGCTTGGTTGACACAGCAGTCAGAATGATTTAAATTTCAATTAGAGAGACAGACTCTATTTCAGTCTAATCTTCCAACGTTTTTCATAGTCTTTTCGTTAAAAACGCACTTTCTTGTGTAAACATTACTACGACGAACATAAATAAGTCAGAAACCTGCCAAAGTAGTAAAATAAAGTCGAGGAGCTGTATAAAAATTCATTCTACACAGTACATTCTGGTAGTACATACAGCTTACTGCCAAAATGAGACTACTACCTTAGCTAAAAGATGATTAATTAATGCAATTATTAATGCAAATCACCACAAATCTTAAATGGTGAAAACTGCTCCTGAAAACATTTTATGAAAGAAGCTGTAATGATGTGAAAGTATGGCATACTTACAGCGCTTATAAATTGCATTCCTTCACCGATGATATCATCACGCTGATCGCTGCCATTATTACAATGGCATTGCAGTAAGTATCACACAGTGCTCCAAATTAGCCATCCACCAACCTCCACTAAGCGGCGCCGCCGCCAGCCGTAACAACCACCAAGGCGCTATTTATAGTATGTGTGCCCATCCAGCTACCAGGCAGACATCAGACAGTCGAGTCATTGAGCCGCCGTTCGCCTGCCTGGACCATTTAATCATTCAACATTTGCTGGGAAAATGTTCGTTCGTCAACCACCACTCGTCCGTCAAGGTCTTGAGTTTGATATGGCCTGTTCCGCCGTGACCCGCTGCTAGCGTTAGTACTACCTTTACAAACTGCCGTTATGAGGAGTCCAGAACAGTGTGAAGCGACAGACAGACACCATCGAGTCAGCAGCATCAACATCTGACATATCGTTGTGCTGCCACCCGGGCTGATGCCAGACGGTGGCAAACTATGTCCACAGGACGTGGACACCTTTTCATCTATGAGAATGTACTTCAAATTCTGTTGACAATAAAGAGCTCAAACACAACTGCTGGCGAATATCTGAATGGACGCAGATTTGCCGGCCGCGGTGGTCTCGCGGTTCTAGGCGCGCAGTCCGGAACCGCGCGACTGCTACGGTCGCAGGTTCGAATCCTGCCTCGGGCATGGATGTGTGTGATGTCCTTAGGTTAGTTAGGTTTAAGTAGTTCTAAGTTCTAGGGGACTGATGACCATAGCAGTTGAGTCCCATAGTGCTCAGAGCCATTTGACGCAGATTTCCGTGAACATTGTTTTTGAAGAATGCCAATAAAGAATTCACATAGCCTCGTTAAATTATGATCTGCAGTCAGAAAACAGGGCACAGTGAACCAGGTATATTCCAGATATGTAGCTACCATACACATAAATACAGATAACTATCGTGATCTGTCGACAGTCCAGGTGATATAACAGTTGAGCACAGGTGATCCATATGATGAACCAGAGACAGAACCAAATAACGTTAGCAAATGTTCATATGAGAATCCAATGATGTGTTGAGCACTTGTGCTTTTTACACTTGATGCTGACACATACAAGTGAAAAGGCATCACGATGAGCTTTTAGTTCAAACCCCAGTTAGCTTGTATGATGGCGTGTGGTTGGTAGATGTCCAGGGGTGCGTCTCGCCCATGAATCCGCTGTTGGTGGGAGCTGGCCTGCACTGTGGAGGCATGTTGGTCTGCATTAAACCTCTTACTCATGCTGCATCGATGGCAATGACTGTACGTGCTACGCAAGTACACTGACTGAATTGGGGGTACACCACAGTTTGAATCTGAACCATCTGAGCGTAGAGCAGCCACACAATTGTGACCAACCCAGGAATAGCTTCCCACCCCTCCAGCAGCAGTCGTACAAACCCCAACTTCTAGCAAACTAGATATTACATATAACAGTCGTCAATCAATTCTCAACAAACTGTATTCTTTTAACCAGTCGGTTATTATAACAGCAATTTATGTGGTCTTGACATCTCGTATCTTACGACTACGCGATAACAAGGCGCAAGGCACCACACAAAATTTACAGTCTGTAGAAAAATTAAAAGTCCGCAAAACATATTTCGCCTGGCAATCAAGTAAACACGCGTTATCTAACAACTACATGATAATTATTGAAACACGTCATCCCATACAACTATCAATCATCTCGTAAGACCTTAACGCTTACCAGACTGTACTGCTACAACTCTGCAAAACTGACTGAATCACACGTTTCAATAAATTTTATAACATGAAAACTGAGACAACGTCGAAATTGTCCAAGCCAAGCCAAATAAAATGCGTAAAATACTCCCAAACGACATTAAAATTATGAATAAATGATTTTTAAATGTGTCATCTATAATTGGTTAGTATTATAAATTTACTTGAATGGCACTCCATCATTCATGTATTTGAATGAAAATTACGTTAAACAGTTTAAGAGTATTCCTAGTAAAGCACTAATTTGTGATACTGTACCTCATTGATATTCAGTATATAATCAAAGTATAGGGTCAAGAGCTTATGCTACGTAACCATGTTCTAGGAAAGTGGCAATCCTAGCATACATTAAAATTATAAAAGCAGGTGTAGTAAAGTAAAGATAATTATTCACTGGGACTGTTACACAAACTTACAGCCGAAGCCATTGTTATTACACAGACAGTGATAAAGCTGACGCATACGATTTTACTATTATGTCGATGTGTGAAGACAGTCATTTTCCACCCAGCGCTCCTGTCTCGTTGACACTCTCTGATTAGACACAGTGACATGCGATAATTTGTCGTAAGACTTTCCACAACAAAACAACTCATTGCGGTTTACATGGGGCAAAGACATTGAATACACCCAAATTACGAAAATAAATGCTCATATCCACTTTCAAGAGCTATTTCCTCTGTCTCATCTTTATAATCACTGGAAACGTGTGGATGGACACTTCACACAGGTGTTTTGTTATCTTTTCGAAGAATTTTGAAAATAGCCCCATTCCTGAGAATACTATGTACTTCGACATCACATATTCTACTGATACAAACTGCATACGGATTGATAGTATAAGTGATGACAAGGTCCAAAAATAAAATATTATTTTAAAAAATACCATGCATAATTTATACCTACAGAAACTATTAACTGGAATGTGTAAGTCAAACGAAGAGAGACAGAAATTACTTCATGTGTAGCAGTCTTGGTGGCGCGTTTCATGTGCTATTTGAGATGATTAGAGTGTGTGCCAGCACCAGTTTTCACTCTCTTCCTTGTCTCATTGTTGTAAACAACAGCATGAAAAACAATGTTGCGCAATACACCCACTTATTGTAATAATTTGCAAAAGACACTCATCCATTCATGCAATTGAATAAATCATTAAGAAGGCAATACTTCTATTCACTGCACTGCAGTTGGTGACGCTAATTTGCTTTTATTCCAAGTTCAACAACAAATACCAGTACTTTTAAGTAGAGGTGTCAGGTTTTGTATGGGCGCTATTGCATGGATGGTGAATCATTCTCTGCTGCGAAGATAGCATTGGCGTTTCAGGTTCAAACGGTGCTTGTGGAGAAGAGGAAGATGTCAACGACTGGGTTAAACTATTTATTAACTACACAATTTCAGAAATGTTTTCTGGAGATGGATGGACAACCATGTCCCATAGGTGTGGTCTTGTGTCGATCTGTGACTCATGGCAACTGACATTACACCAAGGTTTTGGTCCAGGTGGAACCATTATACTGGTGGAGAGCTGATACAAAACTGTGCTAAGTACAGCATGTGTTGCAGCAGCCAAAGCCTCTGTTAGTCAAGGTCTCACATCTTGGTTTACTTTACAGTCTGAAACTGTGGTATTCAGACAGCAGGAAGCTCCCTATCCCAGGCCTTGGGGTGCAACTGGCATCTGACAATGAATAATGACTTCCCAATGGATGCTAAATGGATGGATAATCCAGCTTTGTGGCCATTGTGAGGCTCCTCCTGTTTTTGAGTGTATCGTGTTTTCTAAAATTTACATTACCAAACTCAACAGACACCAGATGTAATTTTCTGGCTTAAGCAGTGCTGCAGAACATCATGGCAGCGAGTAGGTAGCTGTTTCCCATGAAGTACAAGGACAAGAACAAGTAGATCATGTGACACTGTAGTGAATCATGGGCGTGGGGAGAAGTACATGAGCCTTGGGATAGAGTCTTTTATGGCAGTCAATAGATTGGGGAACCACATATGTTTTGGCGTGAAACTCAGAATTTTCTTCATTAAATATTAGTTACATAAGTCCATTTTTGAAATAGCAAATGCTATAATGAGTCTACAGATCATCAGGGCTTTAATACCATAATATCACTATGCAGTAAACCAGATAATTCAGTAAATAAATGAATATTGTCATATTACCATAGATTTACAAAGGGCTACAGAATTTTACAATATAAGGAAGAGATTTCGACCATGCACCAATAGGGTCCTGTCGTTCCGTAATAGTCAGTATCACATGCTCTCGAATTTTTTTAGCATTTTGAGAGAAATTGTTCCAAAATTCTAAACTGTAACTGTTTTATGATGTTTTCTAATAACAGAATGTAGTGGCAGGCTGGAACTTATTTCAAGCAAATTAGTTATCCACGTGTCCAATTATAATCACAGGTTGCCTGCTTGCACCTTCTGAAGTATCTGGTGTGCTACAAGAACTCTTTTGAGGAACAACATCCATGAGAGATTCACAGAAGACTTGTAGGAGAAAGTCCTATTCATCAGTTCATTAAGGTAACCCATGAAAGGGTTAGTTCAGTTAGAACTTTGTTCAGAAGGCATGGCCAGTTATAATATGTCACCTGTACCCCTTTTTATGGAATTGTGGGTAAAATTTTTATATCACTTTAGTGCAGTGGCACTGGTGGATGGATATGTGTGTATAAATAGTGTTTCGGCGAATGTTTATTTTAGTGCTGCCAAAGAGTCACATAATAATGTCTATGCAATGCTGATTCGAAACTGTATACATTGGTTTATTTCTAGTCAATGGTAATAAGAACTATGGTTAGTGTTCCAGTGATGTTGTTAGTTGTGAAGCAACAGTAGGTGCTAAAGAGTGCTGCACCAGTAAATAGCACATAGATACCGTATATGTTAATAGTGTCACCACAACGAATAAAATTTTGTTTGTAGACTAACAGCTTATTTCTCAACTTTTCATATCAAGTGAATAAGAGGAAAAAACATTGGCCCTCAGTGGTTACTTAATTCATTGCTTTAAGTCTGCTATTTATTAAAAATGACAGTGCTGGTATATGTTTCGACAGGAATTATAGTGTTACCCAGTTTTCTTATTCAGTGACAGCTATAGAAGTACCTCCCCTTGAAGTATGCGCCCTGCAGGGCTAGTTTGTAACTTGCCCCTGGCCATAGAAAGCAGATCCACCGTCCGCGATGTTTACCCCTGCCGCCAGGCAAGCCCACAGCCCTCTTCCCTCTGGCCGCCAGGACTGCTGACGGAGCGCTACTCGACTGTCCATTGTTCGCCGGCAGGTGGCTATTGTTCCCGGAAGGCCGCGCCCTCACCCCCGACCTCAGCACTTCCTCCTGCTCCCTCCCCTTATCGCCGCCCCCGCAGCGCGTAGGTCGGCGATTGGAGGCAGGGGTCAGCAAGGACGACACTGGTTCCTAATTAGAACCGCTAGCTACCAGTTGATCAAAGAAACGGCACAGTCCATCTTCTCGCACAACTTCCTTTCAGGAACACAGCCCTCTGGATTACACTGCGGTTTCCAAACAATCTTGGTTTGTTTTCTGTATGTCTGTCTAAATTCGCAAACATTTTGAAAGTAAATCGAAGTATGCTTTACAATATAGCGGCATGAATGACAAGAGTGACAGTGGAGGTTGATCAACAGCTGGTCACATTGTCACGTTCGAATATTCCAAAAAATAAAAACTTTACGCATATTTCAGAAACCTTTCATAAGTGATAAATATTCAATGAATGGTCTAAGATAAATGACATACTAATCACCATAATACTCCTACAAAAAGTATGCTGTTATGTCCAAACACGTACAAAAAATGCACAATACCACGAATAACGTGACCTAACAATATTAAATGAGATAAAATTTCTTTTGTAAAATAAATTAGTAAGGCAGTTCATGATAATGAACTATTTGCATAAAAATAACATGCACATGAGAAACAAACTAATCAATGCAATTTGATGTTGCAGTACGCGCTTTATTAACATTATCAGAACATAGTAAGCCTCTGATGTGTTCTTGTACAACGTCATTTTTTCAGTTTATCAGTTGTGAATTGAAATATACAATTACTAGTGTGAGGAAATTTTAAAATAAAAACAATTAACCTAATGCTTCTACTTCTGATGACACAAGTAGAGCACACGTAAAATGGACAGTATGATTTGAATGTACATCAGGTCAACAAAATCACTGAAATGGAATACAGTGGGCGATGCCCTTCGTTTCTTTCTCACGTATTTTCTGTTTTCTTAGACACTTCTATTTCCACTTTATCACAAATAACTTATAATTTATTCACTGTTTTTTCCACTTGTTCTGTCAACCTCACTATGGCACTTCTGATTGCTCCAAAGCAGTTACGGCAGCTGGAATAAGTCCAATATCTGATTTTATATACGAAAGTTTGTCTGAAATTTCCGCATTATCAATTAATTCTTAGGCTATTCTTGTTACCGAATGAATAAACGATGCTATTCACAACTCTGAAGCTCCGGCATTGATCCAGGACATCCATCTTGTCAAATTGGAAATGTCTGGAGCCAACAACTTAAATGCTGCAACATGTGAAGGTATTGTAAAAACACGTTATTTACAAACGCAATAAATTTGCTACGAACATCTTCTGCAACGTCGTGTAAGGTGTTAGCTAAACATGTCACATGCACCATTTTGCTGTATCATCCTTTCAGTGAATCGGAAGCTTTGATGACAGAAAAGCGCCGCAGCCGTTACCAAGAATAATTCATTGTCATGCTTAACGCCTTGGGCCATATACACTCCTGGAAATTGAAATAAGAACACCGTGAATTCATTGTCCCAGGAAGGGGAAACTTTATTGACACATTCCTGGGGTCGGATACATCACATGATCACACTGACAGAACCACAGACACATAGACACAGGCAACAGAGCATGCACAATGTCGGCACTAGTACAGTGTATATCCACCTTTCGCAGCAATGCAGGCTGCTATTCTCCCATGGAGACGATCGTAGAGATGCTGGATGTAGTCCTGTGGAACAGCTTGCCATGCCATTTCCACCTGGCGCCTCAGTTGGACCAGCGTTCGTGCTGGACGTGCAGACCGCGTGAGACGACGCTTCATCCAGTCCCAAACATGCTCAACGGGGGACAGATCCGGAGATCTTGCTGGCCAGGGTAGTTGACTTACACCTTCTAGAGCACTTTGGGTGGCACGGGATACATGCGGACGTGCATTGTCCTGTTGGAACAGCAAGTTCCCTTGCCGGTCTAGGAATAGTAGAACGATGGGTTCGATGACGGTTTGGATGTACCGTGCACTATTCATGTCCCCTCGACGATCACCAGTGGTATACGGCCAGTGTAGAAGATCGCTCCCCACACCATGATGCCGGGTGTTGGCCCTGTGTGCCTCGGTCGTATGCAGTCCTGATTGTGGCGCTCACCTGCACGGCGCCAAACACGCATACGACCATCATTGGCACCAAGGCAGAAGCGACTCTCATCGCTGAAGACGACACGTCTCCATTCGTCCCTCCATTCACGCCTGTCGCGACACCACTGGAGGCGGGCTGCACGATGTTGGGGCGTGAGCGGAAGACGGCCTAACGGTGTGCGGGACCGTAGCCCAGCTTCATGGAGACGGTTGCGAATGGTCGTCGCCGATACCCCAGGAGCAACAGTGTCCCTAATTTGCTGGGAAGTGGCGGTGCGGTCCCCTACGGCACTGCGTAGGATCCTACGGTCTTGGCGTGCATCCGTGCGTCGCTGCGGTCCGGTCCCAGGTCGACGGGCACGTGCACCTTCCGCCGACCACTGGCGACAACATCGATGTACTGTGGAGACCTCACGCCCCACGTGTTGAGCAATTCGGCGGTACGTCCACCCGGCCTCCCGCATGCCCACTATACGCCCTCGCTCAAAGTCCGTCAACTGCACATACGGTTCACGTCCACGCTGTCGCGGCATGCTACCAGTGTTAAAGACTGCGATGGAACTCCGTATGCCACGGCAAACTGGCTGACACTGACGGCGGCGGTGCACAAATGCTGCGCAGCTAGCGCCATTCGACGGCCAACACCGCGGTTCCTGGTGTGTCCGCTGTGCCGTGCGTGTGATCATTGCTTGTACAGCCCTCTCGCAGTGTCCGGAGCAAGTATGGTGGGTCTGACACACCGGTGTCAATGTGTTCTTTTTTCCATTTCCAGGAGTGTAGTATCCTTAGATTTATCGAACAATTTATTATTGGTGGAAGAATTTACTTTTTCACAGTTTGTTAGAACTCCCTGCACCATCTTCTTCCAAAGTTCCCATAGCGTCATTTGCTGTACATCTTCCCATACGTTTCATTCTTTTCCTTTTTTTTTTTTTTTTTTTTCACTGTTTGGTGTGTCGTAGTCCTTTCTTAATGTTGAAAGATTAGGAAAAGTTTTGCCTGTGTATGAGCCCATATCAGTGATGTTTGGTTGAATGGTTCACACGATGACATTTTTGATGGCCCAGCATTGAATCTGCAGCAGTTTGCGGAAGGGTTGCACTTCTGTCACTCTGAACGATTCTCTTCAGTCGTCGTTGGTCCCGTTCTTGCAGGATCTTTTTCCGGCCGCAGCGATGTCGGAAATTCGATGTTTAGCGGATTCGTGATATTCACGGTACACTCGTGAAATGGGGGTACGGGAAATTCCCCAATTCAACGCTACCTCGGAGGTGCTGTGTCCCATTGCTAGTGCCCTGACTATAACACCACGTTCAAACTTACTTAAATCTTGATAAGCTGTCATTGTAGCAGCAGTAACTGATCTAACAATTGTACCAGACACTTGTTGTCATCTATAGGCGTTGCCGACCGCAACACCGTATTCTGCTGTTTACATATCTCTGTATTTGAATACCACTTTCATTGACGCTTCAGGGTAGTATTTTACCATCAGTCGAAAATAGCTCCTGACCACAGTAAGACCCGAACTGTTGCAATTGTCCTTGAATAGTTTCCTTCATTTTAGACTTTTTCTGAACTGTACTGAAGGCACTGCCGATTTCAGTAAAATTTAAGAAACCAATGAGACACTTGTCTGCAGTCCAGGGTCCATAATGACTTAAACAACTATCTTTCATACAACAACAATAGGCTACGAGAACTCACTGTTGCTGAAGGGTGGAGTCCATACTGGGAACTCAAACGAAGTAGGGGAAGAAGATCAATTTCTGTCGTTTTCCAGGAAATAAAATGAGATGCACAATTCTGAAAATGTAACAGGGAAGAAAGAAATTGCAAGAGAAAAGTTCATTGATTCTTGAAAGATTGGAAAAATAACAAATATTAAAATTTACTTATTGTAATATGCTCCATTAGCTACACACATAAACATGATTTCATAAATTACAGTAATTCATTTACTTTTTATATCAAGCTTTCATACTGTTTAAGTGTAAATTTAGTCATACCGCAAAATACAAGCCTTATCGTAAAAATCGTTTCCTTATAAATAACAAATAAATGGATGTGGTTGGGTTCGAAGTGACGACCAGCAGCGCTCCAGCCAACGACGGTAACCGCCTCGCCACGCGGGCTGCACCACAGCTCGCACCAATAAAAATAGTCATTTTTTTAATTTACCTCGTGACTATTTCAGCTTCGGTCATTAACAAGCACGATGCCAATGAACTATCGAAATTGGTAAATCTGGGTAGCGCAATAATGAATTTTTTTTCAGCATCTGCAGATTACCTGTCCATGTGAACGCTCTCCCCTCCATGCACTTGAGTCACTCTTGCTTGTCTGGCAACTAATATTCTTAAGAGAAAGCAGACAACTGTTACCATTCGCTGAAGATGTGATAACCAAAATGAATTCGAACATACAGTTACAAACAGTGACGAGAGCTTAACTAAAATTCTCTAAAGAGTAAGTGACTCCAGTGCATAACTTTCTTCCTGGGCGTAGGAAGCAAAATGTTCAGTAGCACTCGGCACCTAGTGACGCGGTGACCGAAGGAACATGTGGCAGTTCGGAGTGGTCGGCTGGCTAGAAACAGAGTCGAAAACACAGGAAGGCCATTGTAAGTATGCAAGATCAGTGAAGAACGGTTGCCGAAAGAAGTAAAACTCTAAACAAGCAATAGTCGAGCGCTGTCTTAAATGGCGCGGCCAAAAGACTTCACATGAAAGTAGGCAACAGCAGCGACACACACGTATTTAAGCACCGAACTCCACCAGATGCCCAATGTACTCACGTCTGTCCCGAGGGAACCTGGCCCTAGCTGCAGTACATCGTACTTTGCGGTGAATCAGGATCACTGTCATATACAAGAATAATTGTTCCTAAGATCTGGCTGACATTCGGTTTTCTCTTTGTGTATCAACTGCTGATTTATGTTGGTGACCAAGCCGCAATGCTTTAAAACAAAAATACTATCAAGAAATTTTCCTGTAAAAATAATTGAGAAAATAAAATACTATAGACGCTGATCGGTACGGATGTAAAATGATTCCTGCATTCCCTAGATGGGTGCAACATAGTCGTTTCCCTGCTGAAAAAGAAGAAAATTAGGAAAATGGAATTAGTGGTATTCAGTGCACCCATGACGTGGCTTAAGCCAGAAAATCACAGTGGTAACTGTTAGTGCTGTACAGTGGACTCTGTGGACCAGTAAGCACACCACTGTTTATGCTGTCTCCTTTGAGACTAGTACCTCACAGCGAATCCATCCCTGTGCCTTTCCCTTAGGATTTTAAGGACACAATAAACATAGAGTTTCTGATGAGATATACCAGTATGGATGGTGATAGCCCAGTGCCATTTAGACACCATAAAATCCTTTCCCCACTACGTATAAAGGTGGGGTGCTACTCCACTACTGGAGCCTCGGCAACACTGAGGATTTAAGTAAGGGAAAATCGCGAGGGCGGAGGCATGAATTGAAGTTTGTTAGGGAGGGCAATGGACTAGGGTGCAGCTGTGTTAACCACAAGGCCAGGGTGGTGTCGTAGAAAACACATCAGCCTAATTAGCAGGTGATTTGGGTTTAGGTCCTGACATTAGCAAAAAATGTAATTCATTTCTTCAGCTTCTATCCCTGTCAATGATACAGTTAAGATCCAATATGTCTCGAGGAAAACATAATTACATATTTCTTTGGAGTTCATACATGTCAGAGATCATGGTTCCAAAGTTGTTTTCTTTCACAATACTACATTCATCCACTCATTCCACTAGAGCACTAGTGTAAGTCATAAGATGGCCTTTAATTTCTGCTGGTAAGTGTGGCTTAGAAAAAAGTGTTGGTTCTTCACGAAGTATTCTGACAATGGTTGGCACGGTGTTCGTCTAAAAAGCAGCCTTTTTTTGTGAATACGACACCAGTAAAAGGATGGGGCACTGAGTTCGGAACCCGCTGCCAGTCAAACGTAGAATCAAAACTAGCAGTAAACAAATTGCTTCACTTCCATTAGCTGACCCACCTTGTACAACAAATTTGAATTAATGATATTCATAACAGCGCTGATCATTGACTGTAAATACTTGAAAAAATATAAAGCTGTTATTTTTATAAGATCACAAACGTGAAATGTAATGGAGAACGATATATTTGGGAACCCATGAATAAATGATAATTTCAAGCATTTACTGTATTTAGGATCCTAATATAAAGTATTTTAGGTAAAATGAAGACTGAAAATAACACCGTATTAGTATAACTGACGTTAGGATTCTATAAATAGGTTGGATGCAACACAACCGCCAAAGTTCATTGACTTCATACTCTTCTAAATTACTTGCTTAGCCACTTCGATGTTTATACGGATGAGGATGTCTCTATGCATGACGGCCGGCGTTTGTTGGCTGTTGAAAAGAGACAACCAGACGAACACCGAAGAAATCCTCATTTGCAATAGAATGCAACACAAAGACATCGACCAAGATCGAAGTTTGTATCATGAGCTCCACATAACCGGCAGTACTTCTTCTCCGGCGGGTGCGAAAACAGGTGCACGCGCACCCAGAGTCACTCTCATCACAGGTCAGCCGACACCAAGAGTTCTGCAGATCAGTTGTCACTAATCTTGTCTACAGAGTTCCTGCTAGAGAATTTATTTCGTTACACCATTATATTCGTATTTTAATTATCACTGGGACTTATCTAGTCCACAGAGATATTTATTGCCACTCTCTTTCCGAAGTGTACTTGCTGTTAAATGTTGCACACGGTGATTATAAACAGCTCAAAAAATTGTTCCATTAAGTTTCGGGTGAGCAGCCGCAAGAAATCTCCTTCTTCTTGTAATATTTCGGCTGTATAACGTTCAGCCATCTTCAGAGTGAGCCGCAAGACTGCCGCTCCAGTTTTTTTTTTTTCTTTATTGTGATTTTAATACCCGTACAAAAAACAGGTAGGCTGGCAGCAGCACATTACGCCGCTCTTCAGCCCAAGATATTACAATGTAAAACAGAGAAGACACATAAGTTGGAACAAAACGGCGGGGAAAAAACAGTAGACACATAAACATAAAAAACGTGAAGCCGTTCACACTCGATGACAATCCACACTACAAACTGTTGACACGACACACAGGCAGTGATGACTTTGATGGTGCACGTGAACGATGGAGCGTAACGGTGAACACTGAACACAAAACACAACGGTACACACGAGACACGGATGGCGATGATCTCCGGCGCACTAATGTGCATGTGAGTCTGGGGACCTGCCAAGAGGGGAAGAGGCTCTGACCACTATGCGACTTAACTTCTGCGGTCATCAGTCGCCTAGAACTTAGAACTAATTAAACCTAACAGGACATCACACACATCCATGCCCGAGGCAGGATTCAAACCTGCGACCGGAGCGGTCACTCGGCTCCAGACTGTAGCGCCTGGAACCGCACGGCCAGTCTGGCCGGCAAGAGGGGAAGAAGGGTGAGGGGGAGGGAGATGGGAGAACAAAGATACCAATGGCAGAGGAGATGGGAGGAGGAGTAGAGGGATGGGGGAGGGGATGCCCGGGGGCAGAGTGGGGAGAAAGGGAAGAGGGAGGGAAGGGGAAGAGAAGGGAGGGAGGGTGACCAAAGGAACAAACACAGGAAGAGGGAGGGAGCATCAAAGTTGGTAGGAGGGGTAGATGGAGGGGAGGAGGGCATCATCAGGGAGGGGGAGCTGGTGGGAGCCACCTTGGGAGAGGGTAAGGAGGGTGGAGAGATGGAGAGCAGGTGGGATGTGGGAATACAGGTGCAGCAGCGGGCAGGAGTGGGAGAGGATGGGAGAGACAACCAGGTGAGGAGAATCGAGTTTATGGGAGGTGTAGAGGATCCATATCCTTTCAAGGAGGAGGTGGGGGAACGGAATGGGGTCGTACAGGATCCGCATGGGGGAGGGGAGACGGATGCGATAGGTGAGGCGGGAGCATGGCGTTCAAGGATCTGAAGGCATTTGTAAAATGTTGGGGGGGGGGGGGGAGATCCAGGCAGGATGGACGTAACAGAGGATAGGGCGGATGAGGGATTTATAGGTGTGGAGGATGGTGGAGGGGTCCAGACCCCACGTACGGCCGGAAAAGAGCTTGAGGAGACGGAGTCGGGAGTGTGCCTTGGCTTGGATTGTCCGGAGATGGGGGGTCCAAGAGAGGCGACTGTCGAGGGTGACGCCAAGGTACATAAGGGTGAGGGTGAGGGCGATAGGACGGCCATAGATGGTTAGATAGAAATCGAGGAGGCGGAAGGAAGGGGTGGTTTTGCCTATGATGATCGCCTGGGTTTTGTAGGGATTGACCTTAAGCAACCACTGGTGGCACCAAGCGGTGAACCGGTCAAGATGGGATTGGAGAAGGTGTTGGGTACGCTGCAGGATGGGGGCAAGGGCAAGGAAGGCGGTGTCATCGGCAAACTGGAGAAGTTGGACGGGGGGGTGACGGCGGCGGCATGTCCGCCGTATACAAAAGGTACAGAAGGGGGGAGAGGACGGAGCCTTGGGGCACACCGGCGGAGGGAAAAAAGGTGTAGGAATCCGTGTTATAGATGGAGACGTAGGAAGGACGTTGAGAGAGAAAGGAGCCGCTCAGACGGACGTAGTTAATAGGAAGGGCGAAGGTTTGGAGCTTGAAGAGGAGACCGGAATGCCATACGCGGTCATAGGCACGTTCGAGGTCCAGGGAGAGGAAGATTGCGGAGCGACGGGAATTAAGATGTTCGGAAAGGATATGAGTGAGGTGAAGGAGAAGGTCATTGGATGAGAAGGACGCCCGAAAGCCACACTGGGTAACGGGAAGGACGCGGTGCTGGCGGAGATGCTGGCCGCTCCAGTGCTCGCTTCGTCCCTTTATACTGTTGCACTGCGCGACTGCGCATGCGGGCACAAATGCAAATGCGCCAGAGACGTTGCTCGGCTGCAGAGACGTGCATAATGCGCGAGCTGTATCTATGACTCCGCAGTTGATCTGTGTTGGCATATCGATATATCATTGTGAGCAGCACTGTGACGACGTCTTTGCGAGTTTATTACAGCAAGTGCCGGATTCCATGATTTATCAAGATTGAAACCACTATCTCCATTAATTAAATTCGTCGTCAAGCGAATTTCAATTGCCTCCTTCACTATTGAGTCCCAAAAGGATGATGTAGTTGCCAAAATTTCGACGTTGTCATACAACATACTGTTACCATTATCAAAACAGTGGTCTGCCACTGCCGACTTGTTAGGTTGTAAAAGTCGTGTGTACCTCCGGTGTTCTGTACATCTTTCTTGGACAGTACGAGTTGTTTGTCCGGTGTGAGAAAGGCCACATTCACATGGAATTTTGTAAACTCCAGATTTTTCGGAGCAGCAAATCATCTTTGACGGAGCCCACGAGTGCAGCTGTCTTGGGTGGAGGACGAAAAATCACTTTTACTTTGTGTCTGCCGAGAATGCGTCCTATTTTTGATGCGAGGCTACCCACATATGGCAGGAAGGCCATCGATTTAAAGGTTTCTTCATCTTCTTCTGCTTTCTTTGTGGGCTCTTTCGGTTTCATTTTCAGTGCCCTCTGTATTTGTTATGGAGAGTACCCATTGTCTTCAAACACTCTTCGTAAGTGGGAAAGTTCATCTTGCAGACTGCTTTCGTCAGAAATAATATGCGCTCTGTGAGTCAAAGTTCGGAGAACACTCGTTGTCTGGGCAGGATGGTGGCAGCTATTTGCACGTAAATACGAACTTAATGGAAGAGTCTTTGCGCCGCCAAAACCTGAAGATTCACAGCTCAAAAAATTGTTTTCATCACATGCAGATCTGTGAAGATATGG
Organism: Schistocerca serialis cubense; assembly: GCF_023864345.2. NCBI lineage: Eukaryota > Metazoa > Arthropoda > Insecta > Orthoptera > Acrididae > Schistocerca > Schistocerca serialis. Next base: position 707,166,995 of record NC_064638.1, read on the forward strand.
TGACACAGGCGAGCACGGAATTAATGAATACGCGTCATTTTGTTGTGGTGGCGTTTAGTCTTATGACTGGCTTGATATAGCTTTCCACGCAGGTCCGTACTGCGCAAGCTTCTTCATCTCTGCGTAGCTACTAAGGCCTACACCCATTTCAACATCATTACTGTATTCAAGCCTTGGTGTCCTTCTAAAAAATGTTATGGAAGTTATAGTACTCCATCATCAGGCTCCTCTGACTCTTTGTGACCACGTTGATACTGGGGATCAGGTAAACCTTCCGTATAAAGTCCAAACCATCGGCTAAACTGAAGCTTCTTATAGCCTGTGGTGTATACAGTGGCAGTACATCATCTCCGAAACCTGTCTCTTGTGAGCAAAATCAGGACATACAGCTGATGGTGTCATCCTTACTACATACACGAATATTAAGGCAATCTGCTACAAAATACTCATCTTTGCACATCTGTGTCATTAAAATCTGTTGCTGAGTAACATTCAGTATGTAATATTGAAGACACTGCGTCCAAGACTGCCACACCCTGAACGTTTTAATATCGTTAAATCATTTCAATACATTGATCTTCACGTCTGTCCCAATCTTCAGAGTCGTCCCTCCCCAGATCATCCAGTCTCTGAAGAGGACTTCCTGCGACGACACACTGTTTCATTTGCCAGCAGATACCGCACGCCATTCCATTCTATCGATTCCTCCCGCCTGGAGGAAGACGTTGGCTTGAAGGGTTCGTAATGTACATTATCGTCACGAAATACGAGCGCTCCATTAAAATGTTGACTGTAGGTCTGTACGTTGCGTTATAAGACACAATCCCCATACTAGATAGCCCAAGAATTGTCATTGACAGCGACTGTAGGCATCCTGCAACCTGCATCATGCTGGTCGAAAACAAGGCGGACCCTTTCACCAACTCGTGGATCATCATCCCAAAGATGTGCAATAGAACATGCCCGGCTCGACACTCTTCTGTGACAGTCAACAGGCGTCAGAAAAACCCTCGCACTCGTCAGTGAAGAGAGTCCGATCTCATTAATCCAGATTGAATTCTCCAGCTGCTCCCGTGATCACCTCCCTTGCGCACCACAGTGGTGGCAGACAGGTGCCCGCAGCGGCCAATAGATCACAGGGAGATCGTTGGGCATTGTTTAGGTCGACGCAGCTCTTGCAATAGCCTCGTGATAGACTGCACGCTGGTATTTTGCTTCTTCATCGCGGTACCTACGAGCCACCATTTGTGGATAGCGGCCATCTGCTGACGAAGCTGACAGCTGAATCACTAAGAGACAGATCTTCATTGTTCAGTGTTTCACGACACCAGCTGAATGTTCAAATGACGCCCCTGCGGTGTACGGAAATCTGGCGGGAAATTTCGCAGACCGACACTCCCTCTTGACGTACAGCGGCAGTGTGCGCACAGTTAAATTTAAAATGACCCTCCATATTGATGGTGTAGGAAAGGCACACTGCCTCGCTCACAGAACTACTGTGGGAATGAAGGTTTACTGTTCATAACAGTTTCCTGTGATCAAAAGAATATTAGAGGTTTTCGATTAATAAAACGTAAGCTACGGAAGTTGTGAAGTTAGCACACAAATCTCAGAAGTTAATTCCCGTGGACTGGGCTATTGTATTCTTTTTACGTAATTAGGACTTCGATTGGAACTGATGCATTTGCAAATTGCGTCCTTTGGTTTTCAGGGGGTCGCAATGTGTGTCATCTGTGGCTCCATTTTGCTCACTTTAATTGCTCCTGGAGGACTGTGTCATTCGCTACAGGCCCTCATTGAGACTAACGGCTTCGCGGACATGCTTGACAGGAGTCGGCAGGTGTGGCTTAGCCAGCACGGGCGCCCGGGGGTCCGGGCGAGGCCTCCGAGCGGAGCTAAATCCGATAACAGCGCGCGGCCGCTAATCCAGCTGTCAGCGCCCACTGCTTACACCCGACACAGGCGGCTCTCCGGCCAAACACCGCTTGCGGCCGGCGCGCCACGCCCCGACACCTGTTCCATGCACGGCCGCCGGCGGGATCCCGTAACGGGCAGGCCTCACTCGTTTGCATACAGCCTATCGGCTGTTCTAGGCGAACGGGGAAAGCAGTGGATTGTACTGCTCTGGAGTAATCGATTCCTGTGGAGACTGGCATATGACGAGTAGCTACACTGACGTATGGTCGTTTGATTCCACCGTTTACTTATGCCGAGTGTGGACAAAAAATGGAAACGCCGCTACAAATTCGTGCCTGAACATAAATGCAGAAGCTAGCCAACTTTACAGGTTGCACTATTGTATTTGGCCACGAACCGCTTTTGCGCAGTGTCCTCAATACGTTGCAGGCGCCAATTGTGCCCATCTACATCTACATCCATAATAAGCAAGCCACCTGACGCTGTGTGGCGGAGGGTACTTTGAGTACCTCTATCGGTTCTCCCTTCTATTCCAGTCTCGTATTGTTCGTGGAAAGAAAGATTGTCGGTGTGCCTCTGTGTGGGCTCTAATCTCTCTGATTTTATCCTCATGGTCTCTTCGTGAGATATACGTAGGAGGGAGCAATATACTGCTTGACTCCTCGGTGAAGGTATGTTCTCGAAACTTCAACAAAAGCCCGTAACGAGCTACTGAGCGTCTCTCCTGCAAAGTCTTCCACTGGAGTTTGTCTATCATCTCCGTAACGGTTTCGCGATTACTAAATGATCCTGTAACGAAGCGCGCTGCTCTCCGTCGGAGCTTCTCTATCTCTTCTATCAACTCTACCTGGTACGGATCCCACACTGGTGAGCAATATTCAAGCAGTGGGCGACCAAGTGTACTGTAACCTACTTCCTTTGTGTTCGGATTGCATTTCCTTAGGATTCTTCCAATGAATCTCAGTGTGGCATCTGCTTTACCGACGATCAACTTTATGTGATCATTCGATTTAAATCACTCCTAATCCCTACTCCCAGATAATTTATGGAATTAACTGCTTCCAGTTGCTGACCTGCTATATTGTAGGTAAATTATAAAGGATCTTTCTTTCTATGTATTCGCAACACATTACACTTGTCTACATTGAGATTCAATTGCCATTCCCTGCACCATAGGTCAATTCGCTGCAGATCCTCCTGCATTTCAGTACAATTTTCCATTGTTACAACCTCTCGATATACCACATCATCATCCGCAAAAACCCTCAGTGAAGTTACGATGTTATCCACAAGGTCATTTATGTATATTGTGAATATCAACGGTCCTACGACACTCCCCTGCGGCACACCTGAAATCACTCTTATTTCAGAAGACTTCTCTCCACTGACAATGACATGCTGCGTTGATATGTGTAATTGTGAGTGCATTAGATCGGAGCTCACTGCATTCCTAAGCAAAGTGTTGGTACTGATAACGTGGATGCTTTCGTTGCCAGGGAAGGCGAAGTGTCTGGTGTTTCAATGGATTCCATAACGAAGATTTATGCCGCATACAGGGAAAGCACAAAAAGATTATCCACCAAGCCGTAACGTGAACGGACATGTGTGTTGAGTGGTCGTAACGGACGGTCATTAAAGAGGATTGCGGCGAAAAAATAAGAGGTAGGCAGCTGCAAAAGTCACTGCAGATTTGAATATCACACTCGCGAACCCTGTTAGCATCCAAACAAAACGAAAGGAACACCATAAGCAAGGCGACATGGAGTTCTAAAACCTGTTATCAGTGTTACAAGTGCCCGTGACGGGAAGACGTGGTGCGGATGCCATAAAACCTGGAGTGGGGAGCAATGGAAGAAAGTTATTAGGTTGGATGAGTATTGTTTAGACTGTTCCGAACTTACGTTCAACAGTGAATAATGCCGGAGGCTCAGTGATGGTTTCGACAGCCATGTCGTGGTATTTAGTGGACCCACGGTTACTGGTTACTCTGCGACGTCTTATTGGGCTGATCTGGTCCTTCCCATGATTCAATGTTTGTTCCTCAATGATGAAGCTGTTCACAGAGCTGGCATCGTCCAGGGCTGGTATCGTGAGCACGAGAATGAATTGTCGCGTACCCCTGGCCACCACAGCAACTGAATCTCAACATTATTGGCCCTTTGTGGTCTTCCTTGGAGAGAACGATTCGTGATTGTTATCCACTTCCATCATCGTTACCCGAGCTTGACACTATTTTGCGGGAAGAATGTATAAGATTACCCTGAAAACCACACAGCAGCTATATTTATCAGTTGCGTGACGACTGAAAGTTGTTTTGAATGCCAGTACTTTCCCCACACCGCATTAGGTATGGTAATGATTTGTGTTATGTTGTTTCCATGTTTTCGTCCACTCCGTGTGCACTTTACTGAATATCAGATCACTAAGGAGATCGAACAGCAGACGGGTGTGCTACCGGCTCATAACGTCCAACGGGCGCTATGAACACTATGAACCGATGAACCGATGGTACACCAATGGACTGTACAATCAACAAATATGATAAGGAAAGCCGAGGAATTACAAGTAAGTAAGTAATTCATGGAATCTGTTTCATCATTTAAATACCCTATCATCCGTTGTAGACTTCTTGTTATTGTAGTCTGTACTTAAACACATTATTACCATTACCTTCACTGAAAATGAGAAAGGACTGGACGACCTGCTAACTCAACCTACTAATAAGCACACGTTATGGACTGAGAGTAAACTGAAGAAAGGCGAAACTAATGAACATCAGTAAAAATGACATTAGTGATATAATTAAAATCAAAATTGAGGACCGTGAAATAGACGCAGTGTACAAATTCTGCTACCATGGAAACTAAATAACTCACCACGGCCGGCCGCAGCGACCGAGCGATTCTAGGCGCTTCAGTCCGGGACCACGCGGCTGCTACGGGCGCAGGTTCGAATCCTGCCTGGGGCATGCATGTGTGTGATGTCCTAGGTATAAGTGGTTCTAAGTCTAGGTGACTGATGAACTCAGATTTTAAGTCCCATAGTGCTTAGAGCCATTTGAACCATTTTGAACACAACGCGGACAAAACAAAGAGGACGTAAAAAGCAGACTAGCACAGGCAAAGAGTGCATTACTGGCACAAGAAATCTGTTAGTATCAAACATAGGCATTAATTTGAGGAAGAAATTTTTAGTAATGTGCCTTCGGAAACTGTAATAGAAGAAAATCGAAGTCTTTACAATGTGGTGGATAGAGGAATGTTGAAAATTAGGTGAACGGATAAGATAAGAATGACGAAGTTCTGCACAGAATCTGCAAGTAGAAGAGCGTTTGGAAAACACTGACAAGAAGAATAGAATGGACAGAATGATAGGAATTGTGTTAAGACAGCAAGGAATAAATTCCACGATACAAGAGGGAGTGTAGAGAGGGAGAAACGGTAGAGGAAAAAGAAGATTGGAATACATCCTACTAATAATTAACGACGCTGGGTGCAAGTACCACTCTGAGATGAAGAGAATGACATAGGAAAGGAGTTCGTGGCGGGCAGCATCAAACCAATTAGAAGATGGACGACTCAAAAAGAAAAAAAATACCACAGCCCATCGTGGCTTCCGTGTCTGGTAATGATATAATTTCTTACAGGAATGTGAATTTTTTAGAAAACTGAAATAGCTACGATTTCATTGCCCATGCTTCAGGTTTTCTAATTGTTCATGACATGAAGAACGAACAACGGTACTTTGCAACTGACATCATTTCTTTCACTAAATGAAACAGTTTCTGCTAGAGCCGTACAGCTTCAAGGCTAGCAGAAGCATTACCTGGCACGCTTATAAAAATGTTTCTGGTGTGTCAGTACAAAAAAATGGTTCAAATGGATCTGAGCACTATGGGACTCAACTTCTGAGGTCATTAGTCCCCTAGAACTTAGAACTAGTTAAACCTAACTAACCTAAGGTCATCACACACATCCATGCCCGAGGCAGAATTCGAACCTGCGACCGTAGCGGTCTCGCGGTTCCAGACTGCAGCGCCTAGAACCGCACGGCCACTTCGGCCGGCGTGTGTCAGCACAACATCACAACTTATGTGTATGTTATTTTAGCACGTAATAAAAAAATATTACTAATGATTCATTACAAGAGTAATACATTTCTTGCACTAAACAAGAAATATTATTGCTGCAGCAGTATAAGGTTGCATTCCGCTCTTTTTTATATATCGCATTTATAGGTTACATCTTAGGAGGGTTGGAACTTAAATAGTGGCAACTATTTATTCACAGTCGATACAAAAGAGCTACATGTTTGCACCTGTTATTGTCCTTCACAGTAGTCACCAGCGTTATGTAGAACCCGTTGCTAGCCATGTGGAAGGCGTAGTATACCAAAAAAACTGTTCAAATGGCTCTGAGCACTATGGGACTTACCATCAGTCCCCTAGAACTTAGAACTACTTAAACCTAACTAACCTAAGGACATCACACACATCCATGCCCGAGGCAGGATTCGAACCTGCCACTGTAGCGGTCGCGCGGTTCCGGACTGAAGCGCCTAGAACCGCTCGGCCACCAGAGGCCGGCCGTAGTATACCGTTAGCAGAGCCTGTTCTGTTGATGGTGCGAATGAAGCGGTTTACTGCCTGTCGAATCTTTAGAACAGTTCTGAAGCGAATGCCACGAAGTGGCTCCTTCATCTTCCGAATCAAATCAAGCATCACCATTGGTTCAGCATGACTTGACGGAAATGTAGAAATGGATTCGTTATGACGCTGCTCAAACGAACTTGGGGCGCTATGAGCGCCAAGGAGCGGCTTTCTTATGCCGTATCGTAACACTGGATGAGACATGGGCCACATCGTACGAGCCACAGCTGAAACGCCAATCCAACGAATGGCGTCATTATGGGTCGCCGTGAAAGTCGAAAGTGCGTCAGAGCCTCAGTGTGGTGAAAGTCATGGTGATTCTCGTGTACGACTGTGATGGTGTTATCCTAACGCATTACGTTACTCCACGGCAGACCGTCAATGCACAGTATTACTGTTTGTTTTTGGAGCAATGCCTGCGGCCAGCTTTGCGAAATAAGCGGCGACACCTTCTGCGCAACTCAACCATCATTTTGCACGACAATGCGCGGGCGCGTACAGAGCTAGCTGTGGCTGCTCTGTTTGGTCGAAGGAACTGGGAAGTACTGTATCATCCATCATACTCCCCGGACTTAAGTCCTTGTGACTTTGATTTTATTCCGAAGATGAAGGCACCACTTCGTTGCATTCGCTTCAGAACTGTTCCAGAGATTCGACAGGCAGTAGACCGGTCCCTTTGCACCATTAACAGAACAGGCTCTGCTAACGGTATATTACGCCTTCCACATCGCTGGAAACGGGTTCTACAAAACGCTGGTGACTACTTCGTAGCACAGTAACAGGTGCAAACATTTAGCTCCTTTGTATCGGTTGTGAATAAACAGTTGCCACTATTTAAGTTCCAACCCTCGTATTTACGTGGATTAATCGTGATTCGTAACTTGTTTAACGCTCGATCAATGGTTGTGAGGGCCTGATGGATGGTATCATGAACTCACTGAATCACCAGGTGGCCAGATAATAACCGCGTTTCAGAAATCCATAGACATACACAAAGAAACAGTGGTAAGAGGCAATCTGAAAGAAAGTGGTTTCTAAGATATTGTTGTTTTATCAGTGATTGACAATGAATTCTTAATATGGTTCTGAAGATGACTTGAAGCCAAATTTCAGAGAACTGTAAGCTTATAGAATAAAAAAGCGATAAGTACGGAGCAATGCTGTTGTATGTCTCAATTGGAAGGATGCAGGAATCTCCAGGTCCTACTAGGAAACATAACAAATCTCTACACAAGTGAAACAGTACATTCAATCCGACCGTGAAGTTTTTTATTTGACAATAAGTGTTGCAAAGAACGGTCTGCCAATTGCTATCATTTGCACCATTTCCTGACACCCCTTACGTAAGTGTTTCCGAAACACCAAGTAAATATGTAGCAAATTCTTTTTACCTACAGTGTATTCATGGCAGAGATAAACAGATGACAGTATGCTCCAAACACTGCGCATTCTTTTTTTTGTAGCAGTAAGAGGAAATGTTCTCTACTCTCCGATTAACGGCTCTCTCTACTTCAAGAACACGCACGCATTAAGCAGATGAGCATTTCAAAAGTTTTCAAACCGTCAGCATTAACTACAGTTGACCACTGAGCCTCAGCACAGACAGTGGTGACAAAAAGTGTCCGTGATCCAAAATCGGCAATTCACTCGCGCACTGTAGTGATAGAAATAACAGGAAAAAATACCGATTCAATCGGTTTCTGGAAAACAGTCGACTCAATCGGTTGTAGTTCAACGTATTGGTTGAACTATTCATTCACTCTTCCGAGTGAAACTAGTTTGTGTCAGCAACAAAACAGAAGCAGTCTACGCTGTCAGGGGCATTCAGTTCTCAGCCGAAACAGTCGATCGTATTGACGCAGATAAATCATTATTGGTGTCCGCACTCTGTTATCGCCTGACTATACTGTTATTGTCGTTCCAATACTTGCTTTTTATTGAAGCCCAATAAATAGTTTTAGTTCAAGTTTCCGTCCATACTTATGTACAGGCGTTTTCTTAATAGAAAATTTGTGTTTGGATCAAAATGCTGAAAAGCTGAGTGGTGTGAGAACGGGGGATATAACATGACTCGATGCAAATTGATCCCCAAAGTAAATTCAATGCAATTGAATGCAATACACAACTGCAAGAGTGGCGCATATGATGAACCCGTATCAGTTACAGAAAATCAAGAGAATTGAGGAATGATGACAAAGATTTGTCATATAGATAGTATTTCCGACAGGTCAGAGTGTATGCTAGTTATTAAGTCACTAAACAGTTTATAAAAATTGTTTCTTATGTGTTTTGTGTTCATGTCACCTCATTATTTAATGAAATAGATTGGTCGGTTAAGGGTGCAAAGCAGCAAGAAGGGAGACAGAGCTTAAACCAATTTAAATACACTGGCGAACAAAAATTGTAACACCAAAAAATAATTCATGAAATTTCGGGGATACATTTATCTAGATACTTATTTAAGTGATTAACATTGCAAGATTACAGGTAATGCAAGCACGATATGCTACTACAATATGGAATGCTGGTACATTAATAACAGATGTAACCGTCAGAATGTTGAATGCAAGCGTGTAGACATGCACGCATTGTGTTGCACAGGTGACAAATGTCAGTTTGTGCGATGGAGTTCCATGGCTGTTGCACTTAGTCGGTCAATGCAGGGTCGGTTAACGCAGGTTGTGGATGATGCTGGAGTTGTCGTCCAATGATTTCCCGTACGTTCTCGATTGGTGAAAGGCTTGGTGATCGAGCCAGTCCGAAGCAACTTGTCGACAGTCTGTAGAGCACATTGGGTTACAACAGCGGTATTTACGTGAGCGTTATCCTGTTGGAAAACGTCCTGTGGAATACTGTTCATGAATGGCAGCACAACAAGTCGTATCATTACATTAACGAACAGATTTGCAGTCAAGGTGCGTGGGATAACCGTGAAAATGCTCCTGCCCTCATGAAATCGTACCCTAGGTTATAACTCTAGATGTAGGTCCAGTGTGTCTATCGAGTAGACAAATTGGTTGCAGACTCTCAACTGGTCCTCCTTTATCCAACACACGCCATCAATGGCAAGCCACCTGTCAGTCCTCCAATAAGCTCTCGCTTGACAGCAAATGGCGGTGGTTTGAAGTCAGTGGAATGCACGTTACATGACGTCTCCCTGAAAGCTGTCCTTCATGTGAATGATTTGTAACAGTTCGTTATGACACTATGTTGTCACGTGGCTGTCAGGAGCTCAGTCTTCTTGCGACCATACTTTCTTGTAACTGCCACTGCCACGAATCATGTACAGTGGTTACTTTGCTGCAAAATCTTTCTGCAGTATCGCAGAAGAAACATCCAGCTTCTCGTAGTCCTATTACATGAGTTCGTTCAAACTCAGTGAGCTGTAGATAGTGGCGTCTTTGTCACCTTTAGGGCGTTCTTGACCAACATCAAGACAGTATGTCCAATCTCAAAGATAACTAACGCTCCCGGCCGTTACAGCGTGTGTTTAAAACAAAACTGATTTGCATCCTTATAGTGCCGTTACTAGCGCCATTCTTATGCGACTGGGGTGAAATCCGATTAGACATAATCTTTCAGATGTAGAAACATGCCTACCGACGTTAATTTATGTCGCACAGCTCATTCCTGGTGTTGCGATTATTTTCTGTCACTGTGATAACGTAATTGCTCGTTTATTTAAACATGAATCTATGACGTAGCACTAAGTTTTTAAGGCCAACCACAAATATATATTCAATACCCGAAGTATTTTAGTAAATAAATACATAAATTTTGAAAATAATTTATAGAAATACAGTTTTTATTCGCCTACCCTTGAAATATTGAATTATTTATTTCTAAAAATGTCGGTAACCCTAGTCATTGTTCGTGTATAGCCGGAAGGCCGGAAAAGTATGTACATGAAATCACACAAACCCGGAGAGTGAGTGAAAACATTGAGATAATTGCCGTATGTCAGAGACTTGTCAGTTGGTTGTCACACATAAAGTGAAACCGACTCAGTCCTGGAGAGTGAGTTAAAACATTTGTATACCTGACCTTACCACGGAGACTAGTTTCTTTTGATTGTTTCATCTGAATGAAAAAAACTGACTGAACGAAAAAACAATCGACTAGTCAATCGGATGTCAAAACCATAGTTGGTTGTCCTGTCACTAACCAGGCTGCACGCCAGGACAGGAGAGAGGAGCGCTGCGCGGGTTGCATACCCGCAGGCTGCGGTCCTAAGCGCCCCAGGTATGTCAGCCAGTCCGTAGCCTCGGCAGCACCCTACTCTGGTCGATAGCCGCATGCCGCTGACAGGATCGTCCAGGACGCTAATCACACGACATGATGCCACGCTCAGCAGGATGGCTCATCATCTCAACAGCGACTGTCCCAATGTGAACGGTAATCACAAGGTGGTTGCAAGTATCAGTACCCTTCACTCAAAGTATGATTACCCACTTACAAAGATTGCATCGTAAACAGTTGGTTAGTTACCAGAACAGAATCTGAGAGAAAGGTCGCCAAACTAATATTATACGAAAAAAGTTCTGCCTAATTGTAATGTGTTACAGAGAAAAATACATTGGGCTTTCAGTAATGAAAAATTGAAACCTAACAGTGACTTTCCACCTTTTATTTGAAAGAGCACCATATTTTTTGCAATTGACAACTGACCATGTTTTCCGAATTTTGGTCGTCATATCTTCATTTGTTCAAGAATTATGGCGAAACAAGTCCCTCATAGTGTTTGTGTTGGAGTTCATAGACATTCACGTACAGCCTTATTTGTGTCTGGATTTAAAGAAATTCCAACGGACCACTCGCTTTTTGGTGACACTGTGGAAAACGTTGCAACTACAGTTAAAACAGTTGCCCCTTTTTGTGTTTCTTCGGTTCAGATTGGAGGTGTCACGAGAATTGATCAAAAAAGCAAGTCAGTCTGTGAACAATGTTTTTCAGCAGATTATGACATCAAATTTGTGGGAATATTTTGGATCATTGTACAGTATGGTACCACAAGTGTCTTATATGTGTCGAACACAGCTATTAAAATAACCAGTGCTTTGTAAACGTTCTAAAGCTAAAATTTCTGGACACTATTTTTGGAATTTGCACATTTATCTTCTTAATTTGAGCTATTTCATGTTTCTACATAAGCAAGAGTCGAGATAACATGTGGCTGGTGTTACATTCGCTGTGCGCGTATCTTTTCCTAATTTTATTTTACTATTTCTGTACACAACGTGCCAGCACAAGGTGATCATATAGTCTATTTAGCTGTTAAGTCCTCAACACAAATCTTGATATCACATTTCTTATTGTAATGTGATGATGAAGAAATGGTATCTTCATCCTTTCCTTCACTAGAAATTGTGTACAAATCTGCAGTTTGATTTGAAGTTTCTTATAGCTACAACCTACGACGCTCATACAAAAACGCTCTCGTACTAATGGAAATTTCATTTAACTTTGTATTCCTACCAGATCAAATTCATTCGTATTAACATAAAACATTTTATTACGATTTGTAGCCGAATTAAGTATCTGCAGTGTACATGAATGCTTTCCTTGTTTCCAACCAGGAGAGAGGGAAAGGAACTGCAGAATTGCAACTAAATGTATTGAGGCAATAATCACAAATTTCGAGGCATTATTCCTTGTTTTAGGTACTGATGAACAAGACTACAGCCAATAAATTATAAAATATTATAGCACGGTATACCTGTCCTTTCCATTTACGCCGAAAATAAAGTAGTTACACACGTAAGGCGCTCTCACAATACATCGTATTTCTGTTTTTAGATTTTCATTCATTCAAAAAATTCTATTATCAATATATGCTAACATATTCCACAAAAAAACTTAACTAAGAGAGCTCTTGCTTTAACAGAAGTCAGTTATGGAGATGAAGGTCTGGCAGCGTTAGTGATTCTCAACGTGATTTACTACGAAGTGTGTTGACAGTAATGAGAACTTGAAACCGCGTTCGCTGCAACTGGGAGCAGCGGTTACTGGCGCAGCGGCAGGGCAGGGGCAGGGGCAGGGGGCGGTGTGTTTTCCCAGGAGAACTCCTGTTTTATGGGCCGTTCGTTCCAAACGACCACAGGCGGACCGCAGATACGCGACTTGACAATAATTGCTACGCCGGTGGTAAAAGGGTTTGGCAGAGAGAACCCATCTTTTCTCAGAGGCTCCATAACCATCGCCATATTACTGACTACTATAATATTAAATGCAAGACCATACCTTTTGTACTACAGCCGAGATGCATTTTTAATTATGTCTGTTTTCTCTTTACGTCATCATTTTAATCAAACAGCCACAAAACAACGCCCTCAGTAACGCATACGAACATACCCAAAATAAGCACATAATACACATACATACAATTTTAGTTTTTGTCCCCAACAATGGTGAACACTGTCCCAGAAAAAAATTGAAATAGTTCCAATCCCCGTTCTGATCAATGGTTTTGGGAAGTTATCCTTGGATGTTAGATAAATGATGGAACCGGTAAGCCTATACAATTTATTCCTAATTGTCCTATAGCGCCAATTCTACTGGTAATCGGCTGAAGAGAATCGCGACTTTAAGTGTGCATGATCTCAAACAGCACCGTGTAAGCCTTGGAGAATGAAAATTGCAAAAAAAAAGAGTCATCACTACACTACATTCTCTTAACACTTCTGAGACTCGTATGTGCATTCTTTTGCGGGCCGTGACTGACAGTCCCTTAAGACAGATTCGTAACTGAAGATGTGTATGTTTCTCCGCATTTCGTTAAATGAATGTCGTATTCATCCTGATATTTCCAGCCGATATAAAAATACTGCCAGGGTCCTCAATGTCGGCTAGTCGTAATGTCAGGGACAATGTAATTAAAATAGGATCATGCTGATGCGACAGAACCTCATTGTGTAATAGAAGGGTTAAAGAGCTTTTGTGGTGCAACTGTGACAATATCATTCTAATACCGTTTCAAGGTAGATAAATTCTATCATAAGACATTCAAACTTCAAAATGAACTGCCAGCTGCAAATTGTTGCATATTACAAGTTAGAACTAAACAACAAAACAGACGATCACTAAGAAGTAGAATAAAATGAGGCCTGCCTCAAAGATTGCTGAAAAGGCTGTGAGGTAAATGTTGATGTTGCAGATAATTCACATGTCCTTTTGACACAAAGTTTGCGAATAACGTAGTTGTATACAGGGAAGTCGAATGAGACGTCGATTGTGAGCACTTGAATCAGTAACAACAGCGAAATATGTTTGGGTATCCATGTAATTCATCCACGAAGGAGTGAATTGTACCAAGAGCGAAAACCACAGTTAATTTCTTGCCTATCCTTCCATCTGGCGCCAGAAGTAAGGCTCAAGACCGAACACAAATAATACAAAATTTCACATTAGCAAAATTCATAACAACGTTCGAGGTTCCACGCTTCAGGAGATAGAACACAAAAATGTCGTCTTGCCTACTTTTCAGTGTTGTTCATCAGTCTGGGTTCCTTACCAAGTTGATGAAGAACGTACAGAAGAGTAAAAGACAATGTGCACGATCCGGCATAGGTTACCTTACTGAATCTCGAAAAATTGAGGATATAAAGTAAAAAATATATTTTGCTTACTTTGATCGGTTTGTAACGTTGGATAGTGAATAAATTACAGAACTTTCTGTAGCGCATGCATTTCAGCTACTGCTAATCAATGTGTACATCCAAGTTTGTTTTACTATCGTTGCTTTTGTGCAGTCATGTCCTCTATTGTAATTTTCTCGAATGCCATATCTTGTAAAGACATTGCTAATTGCGAGTGGTAATTTTTTCCTTTCGCTTACTGTTATGTATCTTTGGTGATTTTAAGGCTATTTTTGTTTTAAAATGAAATGAAAAATAAAATACCTGCAGCTGTCTCTTTTGCGTCTGATTCATTTTTACAACCAGTTTCGATGTTACATTACGCAACCTTCAGGACTCTTGACCAACGTAAACTGCGAGTAATCCAATCTCGTGTACAATGATAACAGGAGTGTCCATAGATCTCTGGTTTGCACGACAGTGTCACTTCGTTCAGTGACGAACGACGCATCACTACAATGAGTCGTCGGTTGATGAACGAGGTGACACAGTCGTGCAAACCAGAGAGCTATGGACACGAGTTATTTTATATTGGCTGCTGTTATGATTGCACACGAGATTGAATTTCTCCCAGTTTACGTTGCTCGAGGGGCCTGAAGGTGATGTAACGGAACGCCAAAACTGGCTGTATAAACAAATTAAATGCAAAAACTATTGCTGCAGGTGTTTTAATTTTCATCAACTACAAGGATGGACATACAACGATATTTTTTTGTCCGTTAGTATAAAATTAACTATGTTTGACTTTATTTACGTTCCAACAAGAATAGTCTATTCTTGGTTACATAAAACATTTAGGCGTTTATTGATCTACTTTGTAATAATTTTGTTAAATACAACATGCAGAACTAAATAAAATGTGTATAACTGTTAACTATATGTAACGTGTTAGCATCGCATCACATAAACACACACGCAAATATAATTCCGAGTTCTTATGTTTCGGACATGATTATGGCTAGATATTGACATGAACGTAATGAAAAAAAAAGAAAAATGTTAGACTGTTTAATACTGCAGTGTTACAATCATCTGTGGCAGTGCACACACGAGTGAACAGTAACTGACGTCATTAGATGGAAATTCTTTACACCTAAATGAGTTACACGAACTAATGTGCTATCAGATTCATAATGTATTTCCAACATACTGAACTTGTACGCGCGTTAAATTGTTATCCGTCACTACAGTAACAGTTCAACTATTTCCTACATGTGGAACTGGCTCGCCAAATTTTGAATTCGTGAAAGAGATACGCAAGCTAAAAACAGACGCAGTAACTTCAACGAAGAACGAGTGAAAGTGGATTTGATGTTAATAGTTGCACCGTGATTGTCAGTAATGTTACTGGTGTACCCTTAGGGTCTCCAATATGAACAGGGTCGATAGTTACTTCCAACCAGTCTGTGACCAAAGGAATACGACGGAGGATAATATTAGCCCCAGGAAAAATGATATACCTACCAAGAAGAGGTAAACAAAGCAGTTCACGACTGACGGAGCTACTTTAATTACCCCGTCACTGCCGACGAGCCTCCGACGACTTCACACATTGGCGACTACGCTCAGATATGACTCGCGGCAAAGCTCTCTCTATTTAAAGACTCGGACTGCATTTTGAATAGTTTCAAATGTTATTTCATTTTGTATTTGTGTGTGTGTGTTTTTTTTTTTTTTTTTTTTTTTTTTTTTTTTTTTGTAGTTATAATTGAGTGATATCACAGTCTATTCCACTATTGTTTAAAAAGTGTTCACAGGACATTGTGGTACATATATTTTTTGGGTTTTGTCTACCAAATTCTGATACAGTCCATTTCAGTAACTTCGGTAATGACAGTGTTTCCCTTTTCACGTGCACAGCTCCGGCTGTTGCTGACAAGTATTACTGGACCAATTAATGATCCTTCGTTTACCTTTATCGCACATCAGAGAAACATTTATCCCTGGCTACATAATGCTATTTGGCAATTAAGTGTAGGATAGACCGTAAGAAAATTCACGTGGAAATACCGTTTGTGTTTGCTTAAACTTAAAAAATGGCTCTGAGCACTATGGAAATTATTATCAGAGGTCATCAGTCCCCTAGAACGTAGAACTACTTAAACCTAACTAACCTAAAGACATCACACACATCCATGCCCGAGGCAGGGTTCTAACCTGCGACCGTAGGAGTCGCGCGGTTCCAGACTGAAACGCCTAGAACCGCTCAGCCACAGCGACGGGCGCTTACATTAACTAAAAATGTACTGGTGTGAATCTGATGATTCATATCCAGAGATACATAATATGGCTCCAGAAAAATAATGTATGTTTTAGCTTTGAAAATATCCGAAATTTACAAAATGGAAATGTCAGTAACGTC
Source organism: Schistocerca serialis cubense (assembly GCF_023864345.2). NCBI lineage: Eukaryota > Metazoa > Arthropoda > Insecta > Orthoptera > Acrididae > Schistocerca > Schistocerca serialis. Next base: position 707,183,556 of record NC_064638.1, read on the forward strand.
AGTGATTACTCTGAGGAAGAGTGCGTTGCGAAAGTGGCGCCGTTAATGACGGTCTGCGTCTTGGGAAGTAAATAGTATCCAGTTTTCAAGGTTGCTGTCTGAGAAAGAGGAGGAGCGAGAGCGCAAGCAGCAACGTCTCCAGAGACTTGCGTCACGTGGTTCCACCTGTGTGTGGGATTGCCTTCCGTTGGAGATGACACGAGACGAAGCCGATGTGGATAGACGTTTTCCTTTTACACGGTGAATTAAGAGCTACTGTGCAGCTCTGTCAACGTAGATGTAGACATCTTTGAACACGGGAGTGTCCGTAGTATACTCAACATATAGATTCACGAGGCGTCCTGAAAAGCAATTCTGTGAATTTTTTCTTCTGTTCTCAAAATAGTTTGACGTATCACATGTCATGTAATTTACTCGTTCCACTGTCCCGCTTCGCTAAATCAAGTTGCAAAATCTGCCGCTAGAGGGCTCCGAACTGTACATGGCGGTGTGTAACGTAGCTATGTCGGCGCGTGAGAAACAGCGTGCTGTAACGCCGCAGAAAACTGAAAACACCAATTCTGAAACTTCGTCCATCCATGGAGCACCGTCTTCTTCAGCATGACAAAGCCAGACCACACAGGAGCGCTCTGACAGCCGATAATCCGACGCCTTGGGTTCACTGGCGTCAATCATCCGCCTGGTGTCAGCGCTTTAAAGGTTTGAAGTACCATTCGGCAGTATCGTCTGGACTGTTGACAGTAGGTTGTATAAAAACGTTATTGCGACGAAGTGCACATGTGGCACAATGGCAAAAGAGAGCCATCGTGTTTGCGTATACCCGCTACTACATCGTGAATGAGTTGCCCGATCTGTGGGTGTATCAACAATGTCCAACGTATCTACGAGGAATGCTGTATCACTCTCAAGGATGCAATACAGTGTAAGAACAGTGATCGTAAAAAGATCCTAAGCGACAGAGGGCTTCACTCGGATAGTGACTAATCGGTGCATGCAGAAGTGATGTTGTGACTCCGTCAACAATCATTCCTTAAGTTACGGTACCAACAAATCGGTGTCTTGTTGGGAGAAATATGTTCGTGACTATGTTGAGAAATAAATATGTAGATTTAGAATACTGATAAAGGGCGTTTTGTTTAAAAAACTTTCAGAGCCTTCACATGAAGAAATACAGAGGCTTTACCTTTTAGCTCGCCGTCATAGTTTGGTTCGTTCTTTGGTTTTGCAGTCTTAGTGTGTAGCATGGTGCAGTAATTATTATCCAACGAGTTGTAAATATATGTCGTGCGTTGTTTATTTTAACTTTCATCATAACGGGATATTTATCTGTGAAAGGATAAATAAATATACCTGGGACGTGTATCGCCTCGTGCTACACCTTGTGTTTAGATTGCATTGGTTTTCATTTTCTTTCCCTGCCATGTTTGTCTGATATGTTGTCGCTCATTAAGTGGCTGCTTGGTCGTCTTTTCCCTCTGCTATCGATATCTGCATTTTTGCTTCCGGGAAACTGCTATGGAGGAAGTGAGATCTTTGACCGGTTGTAACCTCGTGTGGTGGCGCGGAAGTAGGGGGTTGTGCGCAGAGAGAGAGTGTGGTGGACACGGGAGGGCAGTGTGGCTCTCCAGCGCGAAGCAGGTGTGGTCCGTTGTACCGAGTCGCCACGTGATGGATGTTGGTTGTGTGTTACGAGCGGGTCGAGTTGACGGAAGAGCTCCCCGCGTGTTGGTTGTATACAGAATAGTTGCTGTTCATTTCGCCTTGTTGGGACGTTAACAAGCTTCTTTAAATCCTCCGTTTCAACACTGGAGTTTAAAAGTAGACACCTAACATGAAGGAGCGATCACTACCCGTCAACGCTGCAGAGAAGACGTGGACTCCGGTGACACAGCGCGTTGTCGCGTGACCGTGGCGTGTAGGGGACGCTGGCGACGCGTGCGCGGTCGGAGGTGTGGATCCTTGTCATCGGAGGTCGTGTACTGGCTGTTCGAGCATAATTGGAAGTTAAGGTCGTGGAATGTCTAATCATTAAGTAATAATTTTGTGTAACCAGCGTCTCTTCTGCCTTGTGGCCTCCGGTGACCGGGTTTCCTGTCCTTGGCACCGGTGTAATTAAAGACAGTGATCTTTCGTCCTCCTCTCGTTACTGTCCGATGGGAGGTGTAGTTTTGGCAGTTTATTTGTTTCGCTATTCTGTCGTGGGTTATGAGTAAATTCATGTTTCTTGTTGGTTGATCATGTGGTCGCTCATTCAGGACTGTGTGGTGTAAATTATCCTTGCACGAGGTTAGCTCTAATTCTGTCAGCAAGTTAAGCCACCTTATAACAAGTTTTCGCTGGCTAAAAGTCGGTGCAGTGACCAGCCTGAGAGTGGCAATTGTGTTTACGGGCGCATTTAAATTGGTCAGTACTCTGTCTAGCCTGAGTATCCCTGAGTGGGTGATTTGTGGCCGCCTTACACGGGTCCGTCATATCTGTTATGTTCTAATGATATTCCAGGACACTTTTGTTTAAAATTTTTTTAAATTCCTCCAAGTTTGTAAATTCCTTTTATTGCCATTAATCGTGTGTTTGCTGAGACCTGTTTCATTTTTTTAATGGCTCTGAGCACTATGGGACTTAACTTCTGAGGTCATCAGTCCCCTAGAACTTAGAACTACTTAAACCTAACTAACCTAAGGACGTCACACACATCCATGCCCGAGGCAGGATTCGAACCTGCGACCGTAGCGGTCGCGCGGTTCCAGACTGTAGCACCTACAACCGCTCGGCCACCCCGGCCGGCCTTTAATGGCGGTGTTGGTGTGGTCTCACCGCCAGACACCACACTTGCTAGGTGGTAGCCTTTAAATCGGCCGCGGCCCATTAGTATACGTCGGACCCGCGTGTCGCCACTGTCAGTGATAGCAGACCGAGCGCCACCACACGGCAGGTCTAGAGAGACGTACTAGCACTCTCCCCAGTTGTACAGCCGACTTTGCAAGGAACGGTTCACTGACAACTACGCTCTCATTTGCCGAGACGATAGTTAGCATAGCCTTCAGCTACATTTGCTACGACCTAGTAAGGCGCCGTATTCAATTGCTAATTAATATTATGAAGCATGTATCATCAAGAGCGATGTTCTACAATTATGGATTAAAGTTAAGTATTCCAGAAGCTACGTACTTTTCATTATAGCATTCATTACGTATCCTGTTTCAGACCTCACGCCAGCCTGCGTGAGTTTAAGCGCGTGCCTTTCGGCTTCCTCTCATTGTGTCTAGGCTGTCTTGTCTAGACACAACAGTTGGTAGCTTCACTACCTCACAGTACTTCATTAACAAAGTTCTGTATTTACTTTAGTAGCATGTTTACTAATGTTCTTTAATTTTTTTAAATTGTTGTATTGCTACAAATTACGTTGATTGCCGTTAGCGGCGTGATTTAAAAGGTTGTTTACTGCCGTACTGCTAGCTTCTGTGTTTTTTTAATTTTTTTGAATTGTTGTATTGCTATAAATTACTTGATTGCCGTTAGCGCCGTTTTTAAAAGCCTGTTTATTGCCGTAATGCTAGTTTCTGTAAGATACGAATAAAACATTTGTTAAAATCTCAACTCGACAGTAAACTACTAGAAATTTGGCCCCGTTTCCCAACTTGTTGAGCTCTATTACACGCCTGAGGTTCACAGCGTATTAAGCGATTAACCCTTTGGTTTGAAAGCGCATTACTCGCTTACGAATGCTCTCTTCTTGTTTGTATTCGTCTTCATCCTGCTTCCTACAGTTGCTGATCTGCGTCTCTACTCCCCCTTGTCGTCCGTGAACTCCATAAATGACTTTTTATACCGTATGACGAAAAAATGTTAGAGTAAAAGAAATGAGCCGGATAATTAAGACGGCCCACACTATAAGTATCGATGCAGCTCCTATCCTACTTGTATGGCCTACTTACGAGGTGCAGCTCTGTATACCGCTATGACCAGCGACCTTCTGCTGTGTACTCAAGACTAAATGTCCATTACACGCACTGTCCTTCGGAAGTAGGATGACTTGGCCTTGCATTCAATGACGGTAGCAATTCCTCTCGCGGTATACGAGTAAAACAGTCCTCTTGACAAGGTGTGTCACTCCCTTCTGGTCTCTGTCCCTTAAGGTCTTTTTACGACCACTGTTCTTACACTGTATTGCATGGCTTTCCTCGTAGATACGTTGACCATTGTTGATACACCTACAGATCGGGCAACTCATTCTGTCACATGTTCACTTCGTGGCAACAACATTTCTATACAACCTACTGTCAAGACTCCAGACGATAGTGCTGATGTTACTTCAAACCTTTAAACAGGGCAACAGATATCTGAGCTTGCTAGCATCCGACGAGAATATTAATCAAATAAATCAAATACCATGCAATCTGTGCCGGGTTATAGTACATTTATTCTACCGCCTGTCCACCTCACATTTTGATATGACTCCAATGAACGTCTTCTCTCACATTCTTCCAAGACCTGTCTGCTTTGAAACATACAGTCTATAGAGGCATACCGATGCATCGCTGTGATGAATGCACAACAACATAACGAGAATAGCGTAGGGAACATTCGTGTCAGCTGCATTTTGTTTCACGGAGATATTGCTGATATTACTATTATGTTCTAAGCTGTAGCAATCATTGTATTTAAAATGCAGTTGCAAAGTAATAAATTAAGTAGACACTACTCACTATCAGATGGAAGTTAACTCCTGTATACCTGTTCGCTTACAAATAATGTTGTTTTGTCCAGACGCATGTCGCTGAAGTTACAGCATCATCAGTCGATATTTTTTTATTTTCTTTCTATTAAATAAAAGGGATAAGAGCCCTTTACTCTATATGCATAGAAAAAATTCGGTTTTTTGAGTAAACTTCTCACATATTTGAAAAGAAATATTTTTTGAATGTATATCTTCTTACCATGTTGTTGTTGTTGTGGTCTTCAGTCCTGAGACGGTTTGATGCGCCGGCCGCGGTGGTCTAGCGGTTCTAGGCGCTCAGTCCGGAACCGCGGGACTGCTACGGTCGCAGGTTCGAATCCTGCCTCGGGCATGGATGTGTGTGATGTCCTTAGGTTAGTTAGGTTTAAGCAGTTCTAAGTTCTAGGGGACTGATGACCACAGATGTTAAGTCTCATAGTGCTCAGAGCCATTTGAACCATTTGCACGGTTTGATGCAGCTTTCCATGCTGCACCATCCCGTGCAAGCTGCTTCATCTCCCAGTACCTACCGTAACCTACATCCTTCTGAATCTGCTTAGTGTACTCATCTCTTGGTCTCCCTCTACGATTGTTACCCTCCACGCTGCCCTCCAATACTAAATTGGTGATCCCTTGATGCCTCAGAATATGTCCTACGAACTGATCCCTTCTTCTAGTCAAGTTGTGCCACAAACTTCTCTTCTCCCCAATCCTATTCAATACTTCCTCATTAGTTATGTGATTTACCCATCTAATCTTCAGCATTCTTCTGTAGCACCACATTTCAAAAGCTTCTATTCTCTTCCTGTCCAAACTATTTATCGTCCATGTTTCACTTCCATACATGGCTACGCTCCATACAAATTCAGAAACGACTTCCTGACACTTAAATCAATACTCGATGTTGACAAATTTCTCTTCTTCAGAAACGCTTTCCTTGCCATTGCCAGGCTACATTTTATATCCTCTCTACTTCGACCATCATCAGTTATTTTGCTTCCCCAAATAGCAAAACTCCTTTACTACTTTAAGTGTCTCATTTCCTAATTTAATTCCCTCAGCATCACCCGACTTAATTCGACTACATTCCATTATCCTCGTTTTGCTTTTGTTGATGTTCATAAAAGGGATAAGAGCCCTTTACTCTATATGCATAGAAAAATTTCAGTTTTTTGAGTAAAGTTCTCACATATTTGAAAAGAAATATTTTTTGAATGTATATCTTCTGACCATATGCTGTGATTTATGTGAAAACTACACCGTGCTGTGTGGAAGTGGTTATTCATTGTGTACTATGTTAGCCATATTATGTATTCAGAATGAAATTTTCACTCTGCAGCGGAGTGTGCGCCGATTTGAAACTTCCTGGCAGATTAAAACTGTCTGCCGGACCGAGACTTGAACACTGGACCTTTGCCTGGGCGGGCTCTACCAACTGAGCTACCCACGATTTTACTTCCGCTAGTACCTCGTCTCCTACCTTCTAAATTTCACAGAAGTTCTCCTGCGAAACTGCACGACCCTTAAATTCACGATTCAATTTTTGAACATGTTATTCTGACTGTCTTAAATTAAAGTAGATGTCTTGTTGTTTCACGTCGTTGTATAACATCTCAGATTCTTTTCTTAGGAGTGAAAACATAAATATAAACCAGTAAATATGAAACGTCCACGGTTGGAACTGTTAAAATATTACACCCGAAATATTTACATTATTATATCAAAATATTACGTCACATAGTATAAAACAGCACAAAATCCATGTGAAATTGATATTTTAGAATTTCACGTGAAATGTAACGAGAACAGTCACCATATAACAGTGGCACAATATTTGAACATTACTCGGGTATCCGACCGAGCAGAGTCGTAATTTCTCCACAATATTTCGGCAGACGTACACACTACCATCTTCAGGTGGTTCCTGAGGAATGCTGTGCTGTTCCTCTCGGCGCCCTATATATACTAGCCATCGTACTTCTCCTGGTGTCTTCAGTGCGGCCGGCGCGGCGGCTACTGGAGGTGGTGGGGGAAGCGGCGCCTGGGTCTGAAAAAAATGGTTCAAATGGCTCTGAGCACTATGGGACTCAACTGCTGTGGTCATAAGTCCCCTAGAACTTAGAACTACTAAAACCTAACTAACCTAAGGACATCACACACATCCATGCCCGAGGCAGGATTCGAACCTGCGACCGTAGCGCTCACGCGGTTCCAGACTGACGCACCTAGAACCGCTCGGCCACATCGGCCGGCAGAAGTAGGAGGATTGACAGAGTATTTTTCAGTGGCACAAGATGTTATATATACGTCAGGACAACGTAGACGTATTTGAAAATGGAATTCTTCCGAAACACTTGTCGTAATAATCAATCAATGCTTTAAGCGGTGACAATGGAACCTTACTTACAATGTATTTTCAAGGCATGTATTCCATTTCAGGCCCAATCATCAAGAAACGAGTGAAGAAAGTTGTTTTGCAGCATCACCGAATGAGTGTGGAACACATCACCTTCAAAGTTGATATTTCTGTGGGATATATGCACAAAATCTGTGTAAAGACCTGAAGATGCGGAAAGTGTCTTCCAGGTCAGCAGCACAAATGCTGACGGACGTGGCATGTTGCCAGGCAATGTTGACGGGTGATGACGGGCATAAGTGCTGCTTTCCTTTCATCGAATGTGACAATGAATGTAACATGGATGCCATTTATCAATCAAACGAAGCGCCAGTCACCTCAGTGGAATCAAACACTCTCATCGCTACCAAAAACATTTCGGATTAGTAACAGTGCTGAAAAAACGATGGTGATGATATTCTGGAACAACAATGGAGTAATCCTTACTCACTGCGTTCCAGAATTACTAGTGTGACTGGTGTACCTTCGAATATGTTTCGAATATCAAGTTCCTTCCAGCATTGAGTGAGAAACAGCCAGAAAAGGCTGTAGTGCGCTCTTTCACCAAGACAATGCACCAGCATGTCGGGTGAAGGCGACCCTACAGTTTCTTCGTGACAACAACTATGAAGTGATTTCACGTGATCCCTACTCACTTGACGTGGCTTTAAGCGACTTTTGGCTGTTTTTAACGATGAAAGACACCCTCCGTGGTCGCACATTCACTGGCCATGCCGCTATTGCATCAGCGATTTTGTAGTGGTCACACCAGATTCCTGAAGAACGTTTCCAGCGACAATGAAATCATGGCGTCGACGTTGTGTCAAATATTTACGGCTGCAGGGTGATTAAGTAGAGAAATGATACAGATTTCACTGTTTTTGTGCGATTAGTTCGTGAGAAAAATTCAGAGGTGTTGTAACTTCAATGTACCTCGTAAATTTAGTTATGTCATGTAAAAGTGTTTTTGTGTTCCTTATTTGTATAACAATTTCATATTTAATTGTGAAAAGTAAACAACTTCCTGTTTATTTACAGTGTTAATTACCACGAAAAAGTACAGGTACAATTTACATCCTTGATAAGTTAGTCTTTAATCATTAGTCATCAAAAAATTTTTTGTCCCTAAAGTAATGTAGTTGTTATATAACTGTCTTCGGATCTATGGAAAGTAGAGGGATTATTTATCCGACGTATTTTTTGTAGATGTGAAGATGGTTATTCAACACCTGAACCCTGTTATCTGTCTGCTTCTTTCTTTTGTGCTGAAGACAAACAAATTTATAAAGAACTATTACGAATCACGTGTCTCCTTAACTCACGGTATCAGATCCTTCCCGTACTCACTTCAATCGCAAATAATAACATTATCTCTGTAACAGCTTTTGGTTGTTTTAAGATATCTTTTCTGCATCATTATTGTTACACAATGTCTGCCGGAAGTAATTTGGAAGACGGCATTTCCTTTCGCTGATGGTGAAAGACCTCACTGTGTGAGTGAAATTACTCATTCCGTATGGAAACATAGGCGATACATACAATCAACCTAATGAAGATCACATCCACTATTGCTGAAACGGTTGACTGTTTTACTACATGATATGGCACATGCAAGAACATTTGGCTTTGGACGCGGAAACCTATGCCTGTATGTAAGCAGGAATAGTATTATGGGGAAGAACGGATAGGATCCTCGGACTGAAATTATTACAACTATGAATAAACACTTTTGGACTTACATTATCACCATCTGCATATTTTTTGGCACTTTCTGCTATATCTTATCATTCGTTCTTTCTTTAAACCAGAGCCTGTGACTCATCAGCTTCAAATTATGGTTTTCTGACAGTGTTGAGTTTTAGTTCGTCGCTAGCATCCATCAGCCTTCGCAAACCAACAAGCTACCGCCTTTTACGAGACGCTACGTAAGCTCCCATTCTAGGTATTATGAACATGAAGCGGAAGTACAAAGGACAGCGGCGAGAGTGTTCACGAAGTTTCTCGTCTCATCTCCGCTTTTTCACTTTCCCGTCCCCTAGGAGCGACATCCAGCCTCGCGTTGCGCAGGCGCTTAGTGAGTTTACTGCCGAGGCAGTAACTGCAGCCGACTGAGTGGCGCAGGCTGAGAAATATAGCAGCGAAAGGGAGAGGAAGGACACCCTCAGCGAGTATAAAATGGAACACAGCCTAGAGTTTATCAGAGGAAGCCCAGAGGGCGCACTTTTATGGCGGTCTACTCGAATGGAGAGAGGCTGCTAGCTGCACACAAGAGCGAGGCGGGGGGTCTCTGGCGACATAGCGGTGACAGTCGTCGGCTGTCGCGTTAATTTAAACGGCAGGCCGAGCGAGTCTGCTATCTGTTATCAAAGCATTTCTGGCCGCTCAAAGACGAAGAACGGCACCCGCTGGCTGATAGCAGCCCTAAAGCATCCCTGCTCTCTCGAAGGGGCGAACCCGTTCCAGCCTTCTGCTGCTACAGCAAATCGGCGGAGAGGCTTCATCGTTATTCGCATTGTCAGGTACGAAGGGGCAACTTTCAGCTGCTCGCACCTTAGATAACTGGGTTACCCACGGCTGTTTTAAGTGGAATAGCTCCATGTGGTCATAGGGTCGAGCCTCACATATCTGCTTCCATACCCAGCACCTTACTCGCTGCAAATAATAACATGAAGCTGTGACCCAGCCGTAAAATAGTCTATGCGTTGGCTAGAACTGCGAGTTAATAAAATACAAAATACACTACTGACCACTAAAATTTCTACACCACGAAGATGACGTGCTACAGACGCGAAATTTAACCCACAGCAAGAAGATGCTGTGATATGCAAATGATTAGCTTTTCAGAGTATTCACACAAGGTTGGCGCTGGTGGCGACACCTACAACGTGCTGACATGAGGAAAGTTTCCAACCGCTTTTTCATACGCAAACAGCAGTTGACCGACGTTGCCTGGTTAAACGTTGTTGAGATGCCTCAAGTAAGGAGGTGAGATGCGTACCATCACGTTTCCGACTTTGTTAAAGGTCGGATTGCAGTCTATCGTGATTGCGGTTTATCGTATCGCCAAATTGTTGCTCGCGTTGGTCGAGATCCAATGACTGTTAACAGAATATGGAATCGGTGGGTTCAGGAGGGTAATACGATACGCCGTTCTGGATCCCAACAGCCTTGTATCACTAACAGTCGAGATGACAGGCATCTTATCCGCATGGCTGTAACGGATCGCGCAGCCACGTCTCGATGCCTGAGTCAACAGATGGGGACGTTTGCAAGACAACAACCATCGGCACGAACAGTTCGACGACGTTTTCAGCAGCGTGGACTATCAGCTCGGAGACCATGGCTGCGGTTACCCTTGACGCTGCATCACAGGCAGGACCGCCTGCGATGGTGTACTCAGCGACGAACCTGGGTGCACGAATGGCAAAACGTCATTTTTTCGGATGAATCCACGTTCTGTTTACAGCATCATGATGGTCGCATCCGTGTTTGGCGAAATCGCGGTGAACGCACATTGGAAGTGTGTATTCGTCATCGCCATACTGGCGTACCCGGCGTGATGGTATGGGGTGCCATTGGTTACACGTCTCGGTCACCTCTTGTTCGCATTGACGGCACTTTGAACAGTGGACGTTACATTTCACATGTGTTGCGACCCTTCATTCGATCCCAGCGAAACCCAAAATTTCAGCAGGAGAATGCACAACCGCATGTTGCAGGTCCTGTACAGGCCTTTCTGGATACAGAAAATGTTCGACTGCTGCCCTGGCCAGCACATTCTTCAGATCTCTCACCAATTGAAAACGTCTGGTCAATGGTGGCCGAGCAACTGGCTCGTCACAATACGCCAGTCACTACTCTTGATGAACTGTGGTATCGTGTTGAAGCTGCATGGGCAGCTGTACCTGTACACGCCATCCAAGCTCTGTTAATGCCCAGGCGTATCAAGGCCGTTATTACCGCCAGAGGTGATTATTCTGGGTATTGATTTCTCAGGATCTATGCACCCAAATTGCGTGAAAATGTAATCACAGGTCCGTTCTAGTATAATATATTTGTCCAATGAATACCCGTTTATCATCTGCATTTCTTCTTGGTGTAGCAATTTTAATGGCCAGTAGTGTAAAATGTAAATGAATGATTTAACAAAAAGTGTTCTATTGTAATGTCTGTTCTTGTTACAGACGACAGATGACGCTGAATAATGTTTATTCAAGAAAGTAAAGATCAAACAAACGGAAAGTGGTCATCCGATAACGGAGTATAATACAGTCAGAAACTAACCTTATCAAATGCAGTAACGTTGCATAAAAAGTGTTACGAGTATGGTAGCAGAATACCCAAGCTAAATAGTTATCCAAGATGTGCGGAACTAAGTCCATTTCGTGATCACAGTACGTGTAATATTCACCAACTCAAAATAGTTCAGAGAACGACATGAAGATTTACAAATTAATACATGTAAGATAACGAGTAGAAAGTTATGCTCTGTCTAGTCTCAATTCTATGATGCAATCAGACAGAGTTAGAGTGTTGTAGCAACCGTTTACTGCCAAGCATCTTTCACCTACACGATCAGAAACCACACGATACCAAGAACTCGAAATAAAATGGTTTCTTCAAGAGCTAAATGAAAAGCGCCCTCAGCTGCTCTCTTGATTGCACCACTGGATAAGAGTTTGTCTCTACTTGACTCCAGTGGTGTTCTGCCATTGCTTGCTTTCCCATTCACTGAAGGCCATCCCCACCAAAAATACACCGTTCTAATGTTTTACAGGCATGATCTTACTCGACCGTTACCAATACTAAACTAAAATATTACAACAATATTTCGTTAAAGAAAGATTATAAGCATTCGGTCACACTCAGACCTTTGATAGTAAATATAAGTAAACGTTTTTTTTCATAAATAAATAATCCAGCATTCTTGGGCCAATGAACCCACGTTAAACGACAACTAATTTTCGTTAAATATTGCTTAAATAGTTATTTAAGTCTCCTTGATACAAGCGTTTTTTTAACCCTGTCTTCGAAATTGGTGACAGCTAACACGAGCGATTGACCACTTCTTAAATTACCATGTTTTTTTTTATTAGCAGTTATAATCAATAGTTAAATATCTGGTAGAAATAGTAACATATTCATTAAATAAATACACAGCATGACAAGATATGACGTATTTATGCTGTATTCATTTACTGTCTTATTGTGGAGAATATGAAGTTCTGTCAGAAATTTGCACAATGAAAAGATATAAAAAACGTAATAAATCAAGAAATAAAATAGAAACAGATACGCAGCTTTCAAAAATGATTGCTATAGTGCTACGGCATCGTCTGAGATGTAGTTTGTTGAAACTGCATGAAGCATTTCAAAGTTATTAATTCAAACGTAAATTGCGAGAATGCTTAGTCTCTGTAAAATATTAACGTCTGTAGTTTTACACATATTGAAAATATTGCTGTGTCATTGAATGGGCCGCTTTTTCTCTGATATCGGAAATACATTCAGATTTGCTTTAATATTTGACTATGACTTATATCAGAATTTCTAAGAGCTACAACTTAGCCATCTATCTGATTGTCTCAAGGTCTGTCACTGCTAGTGCATTACGCATTCTGCTAATCGAGAGACGACTGTCCAGCTCCACTTCCTGGGATATTCCCCATTTCTGCTGCTTATCTTTGTACCTGGTTGGCCGGTACCAGCTGATAAGCTGGACCTGCCGTGGTATGCCATCGGCCCTGTGGCCCCGTAGCTTCACAAACAAATTTACTTTCCCTCGTAATAATTCTATTGCAATCTATTAAATCGTCAAAGATGTGTAACGTTAGATCTTCTTCACTGTTTGTGTTGTTAGATACGAAAGGGAAATTCTTAGCTGTAATGAGATTCGGACTCGTACTTCTTCTACACTATGACAATAATCTGTAAGAAAAATAGACACATCAAATGGAAGAGGCATTTATACGGAATTCACATTAAGAATTTTAAGAAATTGTGGTAACGTACAGTACAACAGAAAATTGTTACTTGCTAAACACTAAACAATCAGGAATTCAATAGAGGAAGTGTAATAAATCTGATCTATAGTAAGCAAAATTAAATAAAATGACGGAAGCATAGACTACATCTGAAGCAGATTCACGCTGCTGTATAAGAAACTTTGCTCTGAGGCCGTTCTCCATCTTGTCCTATCATGTGCTGCCCTATACATTTCTACGTAACTGTTATATTCAATATCTACATAATGACTTTACAACATTCCATTCTTTGTCTCCTCCTACTGTTTTTCTCTCTCCTTCTCCTTTGAATCTCAAATAAGAATTACTGCCTCTTCTGCCCATCAGCTATATTATCCGTACACTTACTCTTACTGTTAGTCAAGGAAGCAAGCCAGGGAACATAGAAATATATATACAGTTGAAAAATGTCATACACAGATGTGAAATGTGATTCTGTTCTCTCATTTGCTTCAGTCCTAATCTTCAGCCATAGATAGATTAGTTCTATCACTTTTTCGACGGTGTCTTCCACAACTTCAATCCTCAAAAGCTCACTCCTAGAACAGAGTCTATAATTTGGCTCCCGAGAAATACAGCTACTGATGCGGTAAATTAAAAGTATTTCTTCATGTTACGAGGCAACCGTGACTCCACAAACCAAGGATGGTGTTCACCTTGGTTTGCAATATCACACTCTTCAGAGCTTTTCGACAGTCGTCAGAACGAAGATTTCTAAAAATACACACATCAAAAAAAGTTTTGCATCACCCCAGTTCTTAGAAGTCCTGAAGATAGACGTTGACTGTGGATATTGTATCACAGACACAGTCCCTTTGACTGTTCAGAGATGTCACTAAACCCGCCCAAAGATGTCGACAACCATGCATGAGCAGCGCCTATTATACGGAGGGGGTCCTACAGCCCATCAGTTCCACTCTTTCCACCAGGAAGGAGGTCCACGGTTCGTGTTAACCGTAGTTCATCCATGCCTAAACGGTCAATACCGCGGTTCCATAGCGGCCGCATTGTTACTTCGTGCCAGGAAGGGCTCTGAACAAGGGAAGTGTCCAGGCGTCTCGGAGTGAACCAAAGCAATGTTGTTCGGACATGGAGGAGATACAGAGAGACAGTAACTATCGATGACATGCCTCGCTCAGGCCCCCCAAGGGCTACTACTGCAGTGGATGACCACTACCTACGGATTATGGCTCGGAGGAACCCTGACAGCAACGCCACCGTGTTGAATAATGCTTATCGTGCAGCCACAGGACGTCGTGTTACGACTCAGACTGTGCGCAATAGACAGCATGATGCGCAACTTCACTCCCGCCGTCCATGACGAGGTCCATCTTTGCAAACACGACACCGTGCAGCGCCGTACAGATGGACCCAACAACATGCCGAAAGGACCGATCAGGATTGGTATCACGTTCTCTTCTTTGATGGGTGTCGCATATGCCTTCAACTAGACACTCGTCGGAGACATGGTTGGAAGCAACCCGGCCAAGCTTAACGCCTTAGACCCAGTGACCAGCGAATGCAGCAACGTGGAGGTTCCTTGCTGTTTGGGGTGGCATTATGTCGGGCTGACGTACGCCGCTGGTGGTCATGGAAGGCGCCGTACCGGCTGTACGATACGTGAATGCCATCCTCCGAACGACACCGCAACCATCGGCAGCATAATGGCGAGGTATTCGTCTTCATGGACGACAATTCGCGCCCTCATCGTGTACATCTTGTGAATTACGTCCTTCAGGATAACGACATCGCTCGACTAGAGGACGTGCTACTGGTTATTGGATATACCAATATACCAATTAGATATACCAATATACCAATTAGATATACCAATATACCAAATCTGGACCACCACCTCTGAAGGTCTCGCTGTATGATGGTACAACATGGAATGTGTGGTTTTCATGAGCAATAAAAAGGGTGGATATGATGTTGATGTTGATCTCCATTCCAATTTTCTGTACAGGTTCCGGAACTCTCGGAACCGAGGAGATGCAAAAGTTTTTTTGATGCGTGTATTATGCGATTTCCCTTCATTCTGATGCAAAGCTTTTTATTGCGATTAGTTCTACTTCTCACTTTACACAATTTGAGTTATAAATTACGTTGATTGTTTTCAATGTCACTACCTGTAATGTGCTCTATAAAGGCATCATGAAACAGTCAAAGAAGGATAAAGAAAATTTCTGAACGAACGAGAATTACGTTCACATATATTAGCATAAATGTTAATGTTCGTACTGATGAATTTTTTATTTTTTTATTTATTTTTGTGTGTAGCTAACTCTCTTCCCTCAGCACGTCAGGTCTGCACTGATAAGCGATTTAACAAAATTATGATTCGGTCGTTGTGCTCGTTTGCAACAAAATTTAGAAGAATTTTAATATGTACTCAATGCAGCATGGCGTCATTTTGCTAGTAAACAGAGTGAAGAAAAGAGTGAAAGTGAACAATAAAAAGCAGATTCCAAACTTGCTGAGCATGAAAAGCGTCAAGACATTAATAGAAAAGAGGAAGTCTTTTCTAATTTAGGCGGCAAGCCATGTAACGAAGCCCAAAAAGTAGATCAGAGGTGGTAGAGCTATTCTGATGTAAACTACTAACATGGAACCGAATAAATATTTGAATATTTATATCTGAAATAGAATATAATGTGGGAGTAAACCATGAACTGAGTAAACTAGTGCCGGCCGGGGTGGACGAGCTGTTCTAGGCGCTACAGTCTGGAACCTCGCGACCGCTACGGTTGCAGGTTCGAATCCTGCCTCGGGTATGGATGTGTGTGATGTCCTTAGGTGAGTTAGGTTTAAGTAGTTCTAAGTTCTACGGGACTGATGACCACTGCAGTTAAGTCCCATACTGCTCAGAGCCATTTTTTGTAAACTAGTAGGAAAAAGAACAAACAGGTATTGGAACGTGTTCTAATATGTTCAGAAATAAACTCAGCAACGGAAAAAGCAGTTTTATTGTTACATCAATTACATACACTATGTGATCAAAAGTATCCGGACACTCCCAAAAACATACGTTTTTCATATTAGGTGCGTTGCCCTGCCACCTACTGCCAGGTACTCTATATCAGCGGCCTCAGTAGTCATTAGACTTTGTGAGAGAGCAGAATGGGGCGATCCGCAAAACTCACAGACTTCGAACGTGGTCAGGTGACTGGGTGTCACATGTGTCATACGTCTGTATGCGAGATTTCCACACTCCTAAACATCCCTAGGTCCACTGTTTCCGAAGTGATACAAGTGGCAACGTGAAGGGACACGTACCGCACAAAAGCGTACAGGACGACCTCGTCTTTTGACTGACAGAGACCTCCGACAGTTGAAGAAGGTCGTAATGTGTAATAGGCAGACATCTATCCAGACCATCACGCAGGAATTCCAAAGTGCATCAGGATCCACTGCAAGTACCATGACAGTTAGGCGGGAATTAAGAAAACGGATTTCATGGTCGAGCGACTGCTCGTAAGCCACACATCACGCCGGTAAATGCCAAACTACGCCTCGCTTGGTGTAAGAGGCGTGAACATTGGATGACTGAATAGTGGAAAAACGTTGTTTGGAGTGACAAATCACCGTACACAATGCGGCGATCCGACAGCAGGGTGTGGGTATGGCGAATGCCCGGTGAACGTCATTTGGTGAGGTCGTGTTTTGCACGGAGGGGCTTTGTACCGCTTGTTGTTTTGCGTGGCACTGTGACAGAACAGGCCAACACTGATGTTTTAAGCACCTTCTTTCTTCCCACTACTGAAGAGCAATTCGGGGATGGCGATTGTATCTTTCAACATGATCTAGCACCTGTTCATAGCCGGCCGAAGTGGCCGTGCGGTGAAAGGCGCTGCAGTCTGGACCCGCAAGACCGCTACGGTCGCAGGTTCGAATCCTGCCTCGGGCATGGGTGTTTGAGATGTCCTTAGGTTAGTTAGGTTTAACTAGTTCTAAGTTCTAGGGGACTAATGACCTCAGCAGTTAGGTCCCATAGTGCTCAGAGCCATTTGAACCAACCTGTTCATAATGCACGGCCTGTGGCGGAGTGGTTACACGACAATAACATCCCTCGCCTGCACTGAGTCCTCCCCTAATTCCTATAGAACACCTTTGGGATGTTTTGGAACGCCGACTTCGTGCAAGGCTTCACCTCTTCTAGCGCAGCGCTCCGTGAAGAAGGGGTGCCGGCCGCGGTGGCCGAGTGGTTCTAGGCGCTCAGTCCGGGACCGCGCGACTGCTACGGTCGCAAGTTCGAATCCTGCCTCGGGCGTGGACGTGTGTGATGTCCTTAGGTTAGTTAGGTTTAAGTAGTTCTAAGTTCTAGGGCACTGATGACCTCAGATGGTAAATCCCATAGTGCTTGGAGCCATTTGAACCATTTTGAAGAAGGGGCTGCCATTCCCCAAGAAACCTTCCAGTACCAAATTGAACGTATGCCTACGAGAGTGGAAGCTGTCATCAAGGCTAAGGATGGGCCAACACCTTACTGAATTCCATCATTATTGATGGAGGGTACCACGAACTTGTAAGTCATTTTCAGCCAGATGTCCGGATACTTTCGATCACATAATGTAGGTGATACTGTGAGTTCGTATAGATGAAACGGTTATTACCGGGTTCAGAGAAATAGAGGACGGCCAAAACGCAGCTGAAAGACAGACAACAACAAAAAAGAACAATGAATGAAATGTCGTTCTCATTAAGTCCTACAGGGACTACAGATTATTTTCTGGCATAGTATAAACCTACAATCGATTCTTCTCCTGTTCGGGCACAACAGAGATATAGATGTAGAAAACGAAGCAGAAAATTTTAGAGGCAAGACCGAAAAATCTTGGAAATGTTTCTTCGTACGAAAATTTGTAACATTATGAACGTGTTAACAGTATATCTTAGTTATCGTGCAAGCAGCACATCAGTACACGTGAGAACTAGGATGCTCAAACACGTTACAAAGCGATAATATATGCGTGGAGTTCCATTGTGTGACACGAAAATGAAGTCGAATATTCAGAACATATCATATAACAGCGAAACAAATTAATAATACTGTTTTGTCACCTCTTCTGCGCACTGAAGGAGCTATAGACAGAGACAACGTACAAAGTAAATTTCAAAATCTTATTTATGCGTGTACTAATTTTCGTTATTCACTTCTTGTATGTACTTAAGATGATGACAAACTGGGCTAGTTCTTTTCGTCAAAAGTCATCCGCAAAATTCTTTCTTTAGAAACACGTATATCAAACGTATCAATTCAGCGTTCTACTTTGGAAATTGAAATGAAGTCCCATGCTTCTTGACAGAGAGTAGGGAACGATGCGGGAGACCCGTACCACCGTACTAGGCAAGGTCATAATTGGAGATGGTTTGCCGTTTCCTTCCTCCGACCGTAATGGGGATTGATGATGATGAAGACGATACAACACCCAGTCATCTTGGGGCAGGTGAAACACCCTGATCACGCCGGTAATCGAACGCGGAGCACCGTGCTCGGGAAGGGAGAACGCTACCGCGAGACCAAAATCGGCGGACTGCGTTCTACATTAACGGCTGTTATTCTGAAACATTTATCACACTGGTTGTTTTTACATGGTTTCTTTTACCAGTCGACACGTACGTTGAGATGCTTTCCCATCTTTGCTTAAGAAATATAGCACACAAACCGTTTTAACGCGGAGCTACAGATACGTGCAATGACAGAATAGAGTGACGAAATTGGCTTGATGAGTTCCATTTACATCTGAAAGAGCGACACCATTTGAAGAGACATTTCCTTAACTGTAAATTCAAATTATTGTGTAAGAAACACATTGTAATAAGAATTTCACTTAACAAAGTTTATTTTAAAAAAAATTGTTTAAGTTATAAGGTGTAAATTCACCTAGCTTGTAAGAGAGATTGATAGCTTTGATGATTCATAGATGCACGTGTACGAAATCGTATCTGTTCTGAGAATTAAATCTTTACAAAATAGTATGCAACGGCCTTCACATAGGTAAAGAAAACTGCGTTGACAGCAAAGATCAGACTATGTAAACTGGTTGTCAAGTACGTTGGGTCTACGAAGTAACCGAGAGGTGGCGCAGTGGTTAGCACACTGGACTCGCATTCGGGAGGACGACGGTTCAATCCCGTCTCCGGCCATCCTGATTTAGGTTTTCCGTGGTTTCCCTAAATCGCTACAGGCAAATGCCGGGATGGTTCCTTTGAAAGGGCACGGCCGATTCCTTCCCCATCCTTCCCTCACCCGAGCTTGCGCTCCGTCTCTAATGACCTCGTTGTCGACGGGACGTTAAACACCAATATCCTCCTCCTCCTCTACGAAGTAGGCAGAGAAGGTAAGGAGAGATAAGAAAACGTATTTATTTAAATTAAGTGCGAGTTGTGGAGCATGTAGTATGAACTAAAATCAAGTTTGCAGTAAATATCAACAAGAGTTCTTTTCCCGTTCATGGGATTTTATTTGCCAATACTTGAACCCGTTTCTCTGCTATTTAGGAGCAACTACACCGAAGAGCCAAAGAAGTTGGTACACCTGCCTAATATCGTGTAGGGCCCCCACGAGCACGCAGAAGTGCCGCATCACGACGTGGCATGGACTCGACTAACGTCTGAAGTAGTACTGGAACTGACACAATGAATCCTGCAGGGCTGTCCATAAATCCGTGAGAGTACGAGGGTGTGGAGATCTCTTCTGAACAGCACGTTGCAATAATGTTCATGTCTGGAGAGTTTGGTGGCCAACGGAAGTGTTTAAACTCAGAAAAGAGCCACTCTGTAGCAATTATGTATGTGCGGGGTGTCGCATTGTCCTGCTTGAGTTGCCTAAGTCCGTCGGAACGAACAGTGGAGATGTATGGATGCAGGCGATCAGATATAATGCTCACTCACGTGGCACCTGTCAGAGTCGTATCTACACGTATCAGGGGCCCCATATTACTCCAACTGCACGTGCCCCACATCATTACAGAGTCTCCATCAGCTTGAACAGTCCCCTGCTGACATGCAGAGTCCGTGAATTCATGTGGTTGTGTCCATACCCGTATACGTCCATCCACACGATAAAATCTGAAACGAGACTTTTCCGATCAGGCAACATATTTCCAGTCATCAGCAGTCCAATGTCTGTGATGACGGGCCCAGGCGAGGAGCAAAACTTTGTGTCGTGCAGTCATCAACAGGACACGAGTGGGCCTTCGGCTACGTAAGCCCATATCGATGATGTTTCGCTGAATGGTTCGCACGCTGATACTTGTTGATGGCCCAGCACTGAAATATGCAGCAATTTTCTGAAGAGTTGCACTTCTGTCACGTTGAACGATTCTCTTCAGTCGATTTGTCCCATTCTTGCAGAATCTTTTCCGGTTGCAGCGATGTCGGAGATTTGATGCTTTACCGCATTCCTGATATTCACGTCATACTCGTGAAATGATCGTACGGGAAAATCCCCACTTCATCGCTAACTCGGAGATGCTACCTCCCATCGCTCGTGCGCCGAATGTAACACCAAACTCACTTAAATCTCGATAAGCTGTCATTGCAGCAGCAGTAACCGATCAAACAACTGCGCCAGACACTTGTTGTCTTACATAGGCGTTGCCGATCACAGCGCCGTATTCTGCCTGATTTTAGATATCTCTGAGCCGGCCGGTGTGGAAGTGCGGTCCTAGAAGCTTCAGTCTGGAACCGCATGACCGCTACGGTCGCAGGTTCGAATCCTGCCTCGGGCATGGCTGTGTGTGATGTCCTTAGGTTAATTAGGTTTAAGTAGTTCTAAGTTCTAGGGGACTGATGACCACAGATTTTAAATCCCATAGTGTTCAGGGTCATTTTTGAGATATCTCTGTATTTCAATAGACATACCTAAACCAGTTTCTTTGTCGCTTCATTGTAATTACGCCATCCGAGTAACCCGTATGGAATGACATACGACCAAATACTCTTCTTTAGTTCGTCACACACAACACACCAGTAGTTCGGTCACATACCGCCCAATTAATGTGCCGTTTCCCAATGCAACTGTGCAACTTTGTACTTCAGGAAGCATCGAAACAATGACGGCGCATGTGAAACATACTCCACTTCCTTGTGAATACTGCACCATCGACCACCAAAGAAAGGCTCCAGATAATGTTCATGAGAGATCTTTTGTCTCTGATTTTACGTCCTCGGCTTGTGGTACGTGACGGCACCTGCAGCTGCCTCGCTTTTCCTCCACAGCACGCGCCCCGCAGCTCTTGATCTCGTTCTGCTGACAGGCTTTTCTCGGAATGCTATCTTGCGATCCGGGTGTCTGCGCCCCTGGTTGCAGGTAGTGCAGAGTCAGGTCTCACAAAGGGCGCTGACGACGCGGTAAGCCGACCCACCGGCTCACAAACGAGGACCGCTCTTGTGACAAGCGGCTGCCGCCCGTAGCCACCTCTTGTCGCACCGTGCAACACAAGGGCGCTTCGCAGACAACAGCCCCGTCCTCTCACCGCTACGCGTCCGCCTCGAATGACATGTTCATAACATACGGCAGAGAGATGGCGAGCGGACGTATGCTCGGGGATCTGTTCTCCGTGGCGTGTGATAGGTTTCCGGTTGACAGAGGCTACTGCGCCGATTGTAGCGTTCAGTCAGTGAAACTAATCGGATGCCACGATCATGTGAGGAGGTAGAACAAAAGCCTGTAGAAGCACTTGAAATCCTGAAACAGTAATATGCAGAAAAACGCAAACCAAATCCAACTAATTTGAAGAGAAGTACTTTTCATCTTCGCAACTGACACGGCTGAAGGAAACGGAATGCCATGACGAGGTACGGTACTGTAGAACGATGCCCATCCCTCTTAATAGAAAATTTCCTTAAATCGAGATCTAGCTTTAGAAAAACACCGTTCCAACATCAAACTTCCTGGCAGATTAAAACTGTGTGCCGGACCGAGACTCGAATTCTGGACCTTTGGCTTTCGCGGGCAAGTGCTAGAGCCCGCGAAAGGCAAAGTTCCCGAGTTCGAGTCTCGGTCCGGCACACAGTTTTAATCTGCCAGGAAGTTTCATATCAGCGCACACTCCGCTGCAGAGTGAAAGTCTCATTCTGGTCCCAACATCAAGTTTACGTTTTATTTGGCTTTCGCTTATTGAACCCTACTACCAATAGCTTGGTACAAGTGTGAAATCTTGTGTACAGAGATATCACGATACAAGAATTTGTTTATAAATTTATAAGCAGTTGTGGAATCTTTGTGACATTAGCTGCAATAAACACGAAGATATTATATGTTGATGACACATGAAAAATTCTGCCGGACCAGGACTCGAACGCAGATTTCCCACTTCTTAAAAGCTGTCGCCTTAGCACTTCGTCAATCTGAGCACGTTTCCAGGACTGACCAATCTACCAAATGTCGTACTGTCTACGACCCCATTGCTTACAATTTTACTCATAATCTCACTACAGGGTTTCAAGGAGACAAACGTATTCAACGTTAGTATTAGAATATTCATTTTACCGTCGAGGCATGTAATACTTATTTTTAACAATGTTTGAAGAAACAAACATTGGTGACGATCTTGCAGACGTACCAAATTTATTTAACTGATTGGCAATCTTTGAATCTTTCTGACTTTAGCTGCTTAAAGTATGAAGAAATTATGTATTGGCAAGACTCGAAAATTTGTGCCAGACCAGGACTAAAACCCGAATATCCCACTCTTCACGATTTCTCGCCTGAACCACTTCGGCTATCAGAGGACGCTTTCGGGTCAGACCCAGACTTTCATATGTCACACTGCCTAAGACGCCATCATTTACAAAAAATGTTCAAACGTGTGTGAAATCTTATGGGACTTAACTGCTAAGGTCATCAGTCCCTAAGCTTACACACTACTTAACCTAAATTATCCTAAGCACAAACACACACACCCATGCCCGAGGGAGGACTCGAACTTCCGCCGGGACCAGCCGCACAGTCCATCATTTACAACATTACTTCCTGCCACAGGGTTTCAAGTGGTTAAGGCGACTGCTCGCGACAAGCAGGAAATTCAAGTTCGATTTCCGTTGCGGCACAATTTTTCGTGTGTCACCGACACGTTGTTATTGTTGTGGTCTTCAGTCCAGAGACTGGTTTGATGGAGCTCTCTGTGATACTCTATCCTGTGCAAGCTTCTTCATCTCCCAGTACCTACTGCAACCTGAATCCTTTTGAATCTGCTTAGTGTATTCATCTCTTGGTCTGCCTCTACAATTTTTACCCACCACGCTGTCCTCCAATACTAAACTGGTGATCCCATGATGCCTCAGAACATGTCCTATCAACCGACGCCTTCTTCTAGCCAAGTTGTGCCACAAATTTCTCTCCCAATTCTATTCAATACCTCCTCATCAGTTATGTGGTCTACCCATCTAATCTTCAGCATTCTTCTGTAGCACCGCATTTCGAAAACTTCTATTCTCTTCTTTTCTAAACTATATATCGTCCACGTTTCACTTCCATACATGGCTACACTCCACACAAATACTTTCAGAAACTACTTCCTGACATTTAAATCTATACACGATGTTAACAAATTTCTCTTGCTCAGAAACGCTTTCCTTGTCATTGCCAGTCTACATTTTATATCCTCTCTACTCCGACCATCATCAGTTATTTTGCTACCCAAATATCAAAATTCATTCACTACTTTGTCTCATTTCCTGATCTAATTCCCTCAGCATCACCCGGTTTAATTCGACTACTTTCCATTACTCTCGTTTTGCTTTTGTTGATGTTCATCTTATATCCTCCTACCAAGACACTGTCCATTTCGTTTAACTGTTCTTCCAGGTCCTTTGCTGTCTCTGACAGAATTACAATATCATCAGCGAATCTCAAAGTTTTTATTTCTTCTCCATGGATTTTAATTCCTACTCCGAATTTTTCTTTTGTTTCCTTTACTGATTGCTCACTATACAGATTGAATAACATCGGGGATAGAAAACAACCCTGTCACACTCCCTTCCCAACCACTGCTTCCCTTTCATGCCCCTCGACTCTTATAACTTCCATCTGGTTTTCGTAGAAATTGTAAATAGTCTTTCGCTCCCTGTATTTTACCCCTGCCACCTTCGAAATTTGAAAGAGATGTTCATATCTAATGCCGCTACTGTCAGAAATATTACGCAGATGTCAATAAATTTCATGAATTTAGTACAACTGCGAGTTTTTCGCCAATGTCTGTTTCTTCAGACATTGTTAAAAACACGAAGTAAGTAGTTTGAAAGACGATTTAAGATTATATGTTGTGAAGTCATAATACAGCTGTATCACAATATCGGTACAGAGATTTTGTCGATACAACTGTTGATCAAATGTGTGATTTATTTAATTTCAAAACACAACATATTATCGGAAAGCATGATCCCATTATAAATTTCATGAAAAAAATAAACCGTTAGGTATAGCAAAAAATAAGCAAACGCAAAAAATGCATTGTCCAACATACGAGGGTCATTATTTTTTCTAGGTCCGATCGGTCGTGAAATTAAAACCAGATTGAAAATCCAATGAGGTCTCTTGCAGACGTTTCTGCAGTCTCTCTAGTCTGCCAACGATCGCTTCACGTCACACTTTTCTGTTCTGAGCGCAGGGTGAGCACGTGTGAAGGGCTCGCTGTACTTCGATTTCTTCGTGCGCAGGGCAGACGGGTTCTGCTTGACTTCATGCAGTGCTAAGTGCGGCATTGGTGCAAGAACTTTGAAGCAAGATGTTCGGACGAAAGGATTAGAATACCATAAATAGGCAACACGGCGACCAGAATGAAGTAAATCGAACAACCCCCCGTCATGTTTCCTGAAGTCAAGAAAGAAGCGTTGCACATAATAGTCCATGAGGAAATTACGAAATTCCGACTGTCAGCACTCAGCAGTCGTAGCCGAAACCAGCATCATTTCTTAGTATGCCACACTAACCATGTATACAGTGTGCGTCGTCTGTCGATAGTGTCAGCAGCTTTCATATAACTATTGTAACCGCAGAGGGTCGCAAAACAGTACTCACCTCAAATAAGAAATACTTGTAGTTCCATTGACTGTGTGAGTGCAGTTACACGTTGTACAAATGTTAGACATGATTTCGAAAAGAAATTTGGCGCTTGCAGTCTTACAAGTCGCACACTCACAGACCAACCACATACTGACTTCCGAAAGTGTGGCGGCCAATAGCACAGGGTCGCACCGCAGGGGCGCTAAATAACGTGTCACAATATGTCTGTGTATTTTCTCTTTGCTAAGCACTGTCTACCCCCCCTCCCACAGATAAGAAGAAATGAGATCCTGCTTAGAGATTATCACATTATTTACAAGAGAATAAGAAACTACCCATTCATCACGACATATCTGTCTTACGAAGAAACAGGCTTCGTTCAGACGCCCGCAACTACTGTACGCTGAACAGTTAACTACAAGTAACGCCAAAGTAAGAGATCTATGGAACGAGAACCATCAACACATCCGAAATCACCAAGAACGGAAATGGTTCGAGAAATATAACTGTGACACTATTGGTTTCGAACGGGTCAAATTAAATAGAATCCTCACTCGACGTAGTCAGTGTTCTGACTCGCTCTGTAAGTGGTGTATTGTGGAGTCTCCGACTTGTGACTCTGGTGTACTGAAACAATCTATCAGACAAATAATAGAGAAGTGCGCCTTACGATGCTACGAGGGGCACATGAAATGGTTTTGCGAATGCTGATATCACGGCAATGGAATGGATTAGAAACCTAGATATTAGATCATAGCATAGATATTAGAATTTAGTAATTTTATTTTTGTTTTATTCAGCGACATTCATTACATATTATCACTGTATTGCATGTATGTGACATACGAAAGATGATGATGATGATGATGATGATGATGATGATGCTGGTGGTACAGACCCTCATGGTACAGGCGGTGAGGGGCAGAAGCGAGTGTCAACCGGGATCTAGTTCAGTGAGTCGATCAGGTGATTCGAGAAGGGCAGTCCAGAACAGGGGAAGAGGAATGTTCTTATCAGGTATTTTCCTTCATGACAGTTCTCTGTCGCACATTGCAGCTGGATTAAAGACCCTACTGTAGCGTTTTCGGTGGGTAGTGTTTGATCACCTACCACGCAGCCAAGAGTTGGCTCCCTCTCATTTTCATCTCTTTGCTAACGTGAACTGCTGGCTATGAAGACAGCATTTTGACAGACAACGAGCTGCAGAGCAGCATAGAGAATTGGCAGAAAGCAATTGTGGCGGCTCTCTACCATGAGAATACTGTAAAGTTGGTACGATGTTTCGACAAATGCCTCAGTCGGAGCGGTGATAATGTAGAGAAGTAGATGGAAGATTCAGCTAAATGTTGCAAGTAAGAATTTTTTTATTTTCACTGTGGTTTGTATTCCATGACCGATCGGACCGTCAAAAACTTGAAAAACAAAAAGCTGCTTGCTTATTATTTACTGTTCCCAGTGACATAATACTTTTAAGAACTTGACAATGGAAACATATTTTCCCGAAAAATGTCGTGCTAGATTTAGACAATTTGTGCATCATAATCTCCGTACTGACTTAAAATTACACTACAATGTCTAGCTAGGCGCAGTTCATACAGGTAAAGAATCTTGAGGTGATATCAACTACAGAGAAAATAAAATATAAAAGAATTGAACAGAGAACGGAGAGCATACGTAAAGAGATTATATCTCACAAACTTGTGTTACTAGCTAGTATGAAACTAAGAATACCTTTGCATATTTGAGAATCTTCACGATACAATAAAACAGGAGCACTCACTGGAAGGAACAGCACAAATTTCAGAAAGTTCTGCATTAAGTAGTTTTGCCATGCTTCCAAGAAACTGCACGTAATCAGCAAGTGGTTTGTTTACACTTCCTCCTCCTTTTTTTCTGAAGTCGTAGAAGGGATTATCCCTGATGCATCTTCGACGTAAGTGGAAGGTAGTTGAACCATGATTTATACACATTCGTCCCACGGCAGTTATCAGCTTCCTATTATTGGTTGTACCGCAGCGTAGAATTGACCTTTATGGTAGATCATAAGCCATAGATTGTAAGCCACTTGTTTCGTCTGCCAGTTTCCGTATCCATAACTTAATATCGGACGACGGAAGACTCGGACGATGGAAGACTGGCATTCATTACGGGACCAGAAATGGTGGACTCCTTCGCCAGCTAGTCGACAATTCTGCTTGATCCGGGACTCATATAAATGAGATTCTCATAACCCTTCGTTTGTATTCCAACGATTCTCGTATAGTAACCAGTAATTAGATATTGATTTTATTATCCCACTTCAGGAACAATATGGCGGCAAACGAAATTGCTTGGAATATTTTTTTTTTTTTAGTGAAAAGAGAAGCACATCTTGCTGCTGAAGTCTCTTATATCGAGAGACATCACTGTACACTCGGACAAAATTTGGCCAATAAAGACTGATGTAAATATTGAAAGTAGAAGTTTTTCATAAAACTGTAATAGTGAATACTGAAGTCTCTCAACTGATACGTTAATAGCGACATCACGTTGCAGATCAGTGGAAGAAATAATGTGCATCGAAAATTTACTACCACAGCTAGGTTAGCCAATATATTATTTGGGGAAACTAAAGCTTTAGCAGTGTGCTTCTCTGTTCTAGAGCAGATTAGCTTAGTGTGGTGTAATTCAGCATACATGATGAACGGTGACTTTATTGTAAATGAATACTGAACACTGGTAACAGATCACCTACGACCAACCACAGCTGGGAAATTTCATTAACTCGCTGCCATTGCATCTGTGCCAGTTATATGGAAAGTGACAGCTTATCATGTAGCTGCTTGTGTTTGCAGTTCTTTCTTACCTCTTCGGTCTCCCCTCTTCTGTACCCTTTGAGAGAGTAAGTTTGGCCCATTTCATTCCATTGATAAGACGTTATATGTTATTTAGCAAAACAGAGACTTTTCAGCACCTTCTCGACTTTGCACTGCAACTGCACCCATCCAGTAATCGCTATTGTTAGTGTGAAGCTCTGTCTCGGCAATATCGTCGTAAAATGACAATGTCAACCAAGTAGCAAGACACGTTGTCCATTGAATGTGTCGAAGCAGGTTCTCCATCATATGTTCTGGGGTGGCTGGAGCGTTACACAGAACAAACGGCGTAATTTTAACTCGCGGGGCTCACCAGAAACTACGAATGCAGTTTTTTCCCGATCAGCCTTGACAACATCAATTTTCCTATAACCTGGCTGCATGTCATCCAATCTACAGTGGCATATTTCTTGTTTAGTTATTGGTAGTTGAAAAAGAAACATCATGTGCCATCCTACCTCTTCGTAAGGACCACAGGGGAGAACCAAGGACTCTCTGAAGGTTCAGCATCTTCTCCCTTTCTTCCCATATTGCCTGTACTTCAGCCAGCGACATTGCACACTGTCTAATCAAAAGTATCTGGAACCCCCTATGTAATGCAGAATGTCACTCGACTACATGTCATAAGAGGTGGACTTGCTATTATAAAAGGAGGCAGCGGCAATGTGTCGTCAGTAGAGAAGTAGTAAAAGCAGACTTTGTCAGTTATGAGAGCTCAGTAACATCGAATGTGGACTTGCTATGTGATGTCACCTGAGCAACAAATCGATCAGCATATTTCAACACTTCTAAGGCTGCTCAATAGGACTGTTGGTGATTTGACTGTAAAGTGCGGATGCAAAGAAACAGTCACAGCTAAACCAATACCAAAAAGACCTCATGTGCCGCCAGAGCATCGTATATCTTGGAGGGTAGCTGCAAAAAAATGCATGAAATCAGCGGAAGCGATCACTCTTGAGTTTTAAAGTACTACCAGCAGCACAATGACACTGCGTAGTGAGTTAATGGGGTACAATGGTCCAGCAGCTCACATATGCCAAACATTTCTGCAGTCATTGGTAAGTGACGCTTGAGATGGTTTAAAGAGCAATGCCGTTGGACTGTGGATGGTGATAAGCGAATGATACAGAGTGATTAATTAAGCTGTCTCATGAGGAAATATGAAAGAAGGGTTTGGATTTGGCGAAGGGCTGGAAAACGCTGCCTGTCATCATGTATAGTGTCAAGAGTCTAGTAGGGAGAAGGTCGTTTTACGGTATGGAGGCGTTTTTCGTGTTTAGGATGTGGTTCCCCATTGCTCGTAAAAAGACGCTAAATGTGTAAGGATATCAACACCTAGTATGTAATTGTGGCCTACAGTCAAAAGACTAGTCTGATGTAGCTACCATACTACTGCACACGATAGAGTAGCATGGAGAGCTGCATCAAACCAGTCTCAGGACTGAAGACCACAACAACAACAACCATACTACTCTATCATGTGCAAGCCTCTTCATCTCTGAGTAAGTATTGCAACCTACATCCTTGTGAATCTGCTTACTGTATTCATCTCTCGGTCTTCCTCTACGATACTACCCCCCTCCCCCCCCCCTCCCACTTCCCTCCAATACTAAATCGTTGATCATTGGATGCCTCAGAATGTGTTCTACCAACCGATCCCTTCTTCTCGTCGGATTGTAACACAAATTTGTCTTCTCCCCAGTTCTATTCAGTACCTCCTCGTTAGTTACGTGATCTACCCGTCTGATCTTCATTCTTCTGTAGCATCACATTTCAAAAGCGTCTATTCTCTTATTGTCTAAACTGTTTATCGTCCACGTTTCACTTCCATACATGGCCAAACTCCATGCTAATACTTTCAGAAAGGCAGTCCTAGCGTCAAGTGTTAGCTATGATTAAACTACGCTGTGTTCAAAATTCTACCAGGCGACTTCCTCTTTCGTTCGTCACCCCCAGTCCATGTTAATAAATTTCTCTTCATCAGAAACGCTTTCTTGGCATTGCCAGTCTAGATTTTATATCCTCCCTACTTAGACCATCATCAGTTATTTTGCTTCCCAGATAGCAAAATTCATCTGCAACTTAAAGCGTTCACTTCCCTCAGTATCGCTTGATTTATTTCGATTACGTTCCATTGTCCTCGTTTTTCTTTTGTTGATGTCCATCTTATATCCTCTTTTCAAGACACTGTTCATTACGTTCAACTGCTCTTTCAGGTCCTTTACTGTCTCTGACAGAATTAAAAAGTCAAACGTCAAAATTTTTATTTCTTCTACTTTAAATTTTTCTTTTGTTTCCCTTACTGCTTGCTCAGTATATAGAATCAATAACAATGGGGACAGGCTACAACACTGTCTCACTCCCTTCTCAACCACTTCTTCCCTTTCGTGCCCCTCGAGTATTATATCTGCGAGCTGGTTTCTGTACAGTTTGTAAATAGTTCCCTGTATTATAACGAAATCTAATGGAGTAACTCCAACACTTGAAAATATAAGTAGACTCTCACTGATTTAAGGAAAGTACAATGTATGCAATTAAGAACTGCGCAACACTTGTCCGCATCATTAGAAGTAATGGATGAGGGTAAATGAATAAATCAATTTTTAGGTGAAAATTCCTGGCAGATAAAAACTGTATCCCGGACCGAGACTCGAACTCGGGACCTCTGCTTTTCGAAGATAAGTACCAACTGAGCTAGCCAAGCACGACTCGGGCCCGCTACTCACAGCTTTACTTCCGCCAGTACCTCGGCTTCTACCTTCCAAACTTCATAGAAGCTCTCCTGCGAATCATGCAGAACTACAACTCCTGGAGGAAAGGATGTTGCGGAGGCCTGGCTTTGCCACACCCTGGGGAATGTTTCCAGAATGAAATTTTCACTCTACAGTGGAGTGTGCGCTGGTATGAAACTTACTGGCAGATTAAAACTGAGTTAGAGCACTTGCCCGCGAAACGCAAAGGTCCCGAGTTGGACTCTCGGTCCGGCAGATAGTTTTAATCTACCGGGAAGCTTCATATCAGTGCACACTCCGCTGCAGAATGAAAATTTCATTCTGAATTTCTTAGGTTTTTCTTACTGATTTGAATCTGAGATGAAAAAGCAAGTTTTTGAGATGAAAATGTAAGTAAGTTGATTTACTTTTCCTCATTTCATTCACTAATGTGTAATAGCATCTTAGATAACTTGTCACTGGGGAAAAAGTTGCACAGAAGCATGTAATAGGACAATGTATGGTGGTCACTCTACAACCTCTTGTAGACAGCTCTTTAAACAGTTGGATCTCCTGAGAACAGTATCACAAAGCGCTTATTCTCTTATGTAGTATGAATAGCTAAACATAGTTTGAAACCAACAGAAATATTCGCAAAAATTTACACTGTAAGAAGAAATAATTTATACCACTCATAACTCAGCCTCAGTGTGGCACAAAAAGGAGTGAGATATTCAGGCATAAAAATTTTTGATCACCTACCCAGTGAGATAAAGAATTTAATGAATAATAACATTAATTCGAAACACAAACTGAAATCACACCTGGTTGACACACCCATCAATTACTAGAAGACTATCTCAATATGTAGTAGTGGTATGATTTTGTGGTGTGTGTTTATTTATTTCGGAGCGAGATAGAGAGACACTGAACATAGTTAAGTACAAATCACTGTATGCATGAAAGATATATAACATTAATAATAATGGGAAGAAGAGGAAGAAATTGAGAAATATTGGAATGGTGAGCAACTTCGCGTATTTTCCTCTAAGAAGATGTTCTATAGTTATAAAACTGACACGTTCTGTATCATGACGAGAGGTCAGAATTATGACCATCGGAATAATTAAGTAATTAATTAATTAACGATCCAAGAACCAAAAGTAGGCCAGCAATGGTTTCTCGAATTCGGGCCCACCTTCGGATGTTTGTGACGTTGCTGTGTTCGGATTGTTAAAAAAAAAAAGTGAAACATGCACAGCTATAACCATTGAACGACTACGATTTTCAGACTACCTATGCACAACCGTTGCATATTTCATAAACACTAAAAATGCATGTATTTGCAAGGAGAGAAAGCTAAATGTTTGTTCGATCCGTGAACAGCAGTAGCTGACTTGGCACCAATGCTCAGCAGAACACAGGCGAGATCATGTTCGAGAGAACGTTTGGGGCTACAAATGGTCTCCGACGCCAGCACGCCGCCCTTGTCTCACTGCTTCCTTCCGACAACGTATTTCATTTGTCGCACTTCCCGTCGAGAGCCCTGTACGTGATGAGAAAGCCTGAGGGACGTGTGTAGTTAACGCGGAGCGACCGTTTCCACACTCCGGCCTGAGTTCCACTTTCGCTCTTGGTTCTCCACTTGCATCCCTTGTTATTTTAATATATTACCTTCTCAGGAAATACACTCCTGGAAATGGAAAAAAGAACACATTGACACCGGTGTGTCAGACCCACCATACTTGCTCCGGACACTGCGAGAGAGCTGTACAAGCAATGATCACACGCACGGCACAGCGGACACACCAGGAACCGCGGTGTTGGCCGTCGAATGGCGCTAGCTGCGCAGCATTTGTGCACCGCCGCCGTCAGTGTCAGCCAGTTTGCCGTGGCATACGGAGCTCCATCGCAGTCTTTAACACTGGTAGCATGCCGCGACAGCGTGGACGTGAACCGTATGTGCAGTTGACGGACTTTGAGCGAGGGCGTATAGTGGGCATGCGGGAGGCCGGGTGGACGTACCGCCGAATTGCTCAACACGTGGGGCGTGAGGTCTCCACAGTACATCGATGTTGTCGCCAGTGGTCGGCGGAAGGTGCACGTGCCCGTCGACCTGGGACCGGACCGCAGCGACGCACGGATGCACGCCAAGACCGTAGGATCCTACGCAGTGCCGTAGGGGACCGCACCGCCACTTCCCAGCAAATTAGGGACACTGTTGCTCCTGGGGTATCGGCGAGGACCATTCGCAACCGTCTCCATGAAGCTGGGCTACGGTCCCGCACACCGTTAGGCCGTCTTCCGCTCACGCCCCAACATCGTGCAGCCCGCCTCCAGTGGTGTCGCGACAGGCGTGAATGGAGGGACGAATGGAGACGTGTCGTCTTCAGCGATGAGAGTCGCTTCTGCCTTGGTGCCAATGATGGTCGTATGCGTGTTTGGCGCCGTGCAGGTGAGCGCCACAATCAGGACTGCATACGACCGAGGCACACAGGGCCAACACCCGGCATCATGGTGTGGGGAGCGATCTCCTACACTGGCCTTCACCACTGGTGATCGTCGAGGGGACACTGAATAGTGCACGGTACATCCAAACCGTCAGCGAACCCATCGTTCTACCATTCCTAGACCGGCAAGGGAACTTGCTGTTCCAACAGGACAATGCACGTCCGCATGTATCCCGTGCCACCCAACGTGCTCTAGAAGGTGTAAGTCAACTACCCTGGCCAGCAAGATCTCCGGATCTGTCCCCCATTGAGCATGTTTGGGACTGGATGAAGCGTCGTCTCACGCGGTCTGCACGTCCAGCACGAACGCTGGTCCAACTGAGGCGCCAGGTGGAAATGGCATGGCAAGCCGTTCCACAGGACTACATCCAGCATCTCTACGATCGTCTCCATGGGAGAATAGCAGCCTGCATTGCTGCGAAAGGTGGATATACACTGTACTAGTGCCGACATTGTGCATGCTCTGTTGCCTGTGTCTATGTGCTTGTGGTTCTGTCAGTGTGATCATGTGATGTATCTGACCCCAGGAATGTGTCAATAAAGTTTCCCCTTCCTGGGACAATGAATTCACGGTGTTCTTATTTCAATTTCCAGGAGTGTAGGAACATGAGGTCGAGAACAATAACAGTTGATGGTAAAATTAAAATCGCTGTTATTTTGTAGACCTAAGTTCTAGAGCATTACATTTTAAATGTCAGGGAGTATGTAAATAGAGTTTTGGAAAAGTGCAGTTCCAAATAAAAAGTACGCAATATTCGCCTATGAACACAACGACTTTTGAAGTAAGATTAAGTCGAAAAGCTTTAGTGGAGACGTCAAAATTTCTGATTTACAGTTAGTGTGTATACACACTTTCTGGCCATATCTTTATGTATCCACACAACTTGCAACATTTACAGCAGTTGCTCAAAGCGATATCCTAGAGTCTCTATGCAGGTATGACATCCTTACACTCTCGACAGACCTGCTTCTTATCGGTATACCCTCTCCAGTCTCAATAGCTGTCCCGTGTAAAAGACTTTCAATCCGATCCCACAAGAAAAAATCGAGTAGGGTCAATCAGATAAAGAAACCTGGTCACAGAATAGGATACCTCATTTTGGTGGAGGTTGTCTACCGTACGATTTTTGCAACTTCTTACATATCACAAGTGTGGTGTCACCACCAGACACCACACTTGCTAGGTGGTAGCCTTTAAATCGGCCGCGGTCCGTTAGTATACGTCGGACCCGCGTGTCGCAACTATCAGTGATTGCAGACCGAGCGCCGCCACACGGCAGGTCTAGAGAGACTTCCTAGCACTCGCCCCAATTGTACAACCGACTTTGCTAGCGATGGTTCACTGACAAAATACGCTCTCATTTGCCGAGACGATAGTTAGCATAGCCTTCAGCTACGTCATTTGCTATGACCTAGCAAGGCGTCAGTACCAGTTACTATTGATACTGTAATTATGTACTGTCAAGAGCGACGTTCACCATTAATGGATTAAAGTTAAGTATTCCACCAGCTACGTCCGTTTTTTCTAAATTCTAATTTCCTTGTCCTGTTCCAGGCCTCACGCCAGCCCGCGTGAGCTAAAATGCGTGCCTTTCGGCTTCCTCTAGTAACACGGTGTCGGCTCTCCTGTCAACCACAACATTGGCGACGAGGCCATACCGCGTTATAACTATACTGCCCTGATTTACTTGTGTAATGGCTTCGCCACCATCTCCAGATGTACTGTCCGAATTTTATCGCTTACTGAATCAGCAGACGCAGGCATTACTGGATACTCTTGGACAGCTCATCCAGGGTCAACGTGCAATGCAAAACGACGAGGCAGCCGCCGCTCCACCGCTAACGCAGCCACAACACGCAGTTGCACCAATTTTTCGTCCTTTTGATGCTCTACTGGAAAGCTGTACGGAGTGGTCACGCCAATTTGGATTCCATCTCGCCGCCTACAGAATTCAAGGTAACGAGCGGCAGCCATTTTTGTTGTCTTCAGTCGGTGTACAAACTTACCATGTGATAGTCAAATTATTTCCCCAACGCGACGTAGCAACTCTGTCCTACAACGAAATTTTGTCTGCATTAAATGCATATTTCAAAGACTCAGTCAATGTAGTTGCCAAACGGTATACCTTCTTTCGTACAAAACGTATGGCAGGTCAGACTAATAAGGAGTGGGTTGCAACCTTGCAAGGCGTTACTAGGGATTGTACTTTTGAGTGTCAATGTGGACTCCCTTATTCAGATACTATGGTATGTGATGCAATTGCACAGAACGTTTCTGATGTTTGTATAAGCGAACAGATTTTGAAGCTAGTCAATCCCTCCCTTCAACAAGTGATGGACATATTGGATCGGCAGGACACACTTGACTTTTCTCAGGAATCATTTGAAACTTCGCCAGCCGTGTGTCAGGTTAACCAGCCCGCCGGGCGAGATGCACGGAGCAGTAAACAGCCCTCGCGCCCAGCCGCGCCGCTGCCGCCAGGCTCTCAGCCACGTGTACCGCGCCAGCAAGCAACTGCTGTGCTAAAATCATGACCACGGTGTGCTACTAGACATTCGCGTGAGAATTGCCCGTCACACCAAGCTATTTGCTTTTACTGTAATAAAAAAGGACATGTTTAAAGTGTTTGCCAGAAAAAGCTCAGATCGGAAACTCAACATCATTCCAGGCCCTTTGCTTTGCGCCGGAATCGGAATCAAACCAAGGATACTCAGGCTCGCGGACCTTTGTCCATGGAAATTCATGTGGTTCATGCCACTCCGCCCAGTGCCACTCTCTCTAACAGTGACTGTGTTCGTCCCACAAATAGTGTGCGTCGACATCGCCGGAACTCCCGTCAAGTTGCAAGTGATTTTGTACCAGTGTCAGTTCATGTTGCCCGAGACAGTCGCTCTTGTCGTCAGCAGGGCAATAAACTTTTTGTGGACTTGGACATTAATGGCAAAGTGATACCATTCCAGCTCAGTACCGGGGCTGCAGTTTCACTGATCAATCAAGACACTTACAAACTGCTGGGCACACCTCCGTTGTGTGCCGCAAATGTTAAGTTAACTAGCTATTCAGGTCAAGTGATCCCTGTGTTAGGACAGTGCAGCCTTGTTGCAACATACAAAGGACAAACAAAACTTGTGTCATTTTACATCCTTCGTTCTTCTTCTGCAGTGAACTTGTTTGGTTTCGATTTATTTCAGTTGTTTAACTTGTCTATACTAAATCAGGTCCTATCAGTGAACCAGACTGTGCCTTCCGACAGTGTTTCTCGTCTATGTGAAGAATTTGCAGACATTTTTGCACCGGGCCTTGGTTGCAGTAAGAACTATAAAACACATTTGGAACTGAAAGTAAATGCGCAACCAAAATTTTTCAGGGCGCGCAGTGTTCCCCATGCATTGCGTGATGAGGTCGCAAAAACATTACACAATTTGGAATCACAAGGTGTAATTGAACGTGTGCAGGCCCTTAGTAATTTTGCCAAAACCTTCGGGAAAATTGAGACTTTGTGTGGACTTCAAGGCAACAGTGAATCCACAACTAGTGACTGCAACTTTTCCTTTACCCCGCCCAGAAGATCTTTTTGACAAACTGTGGCTTGGTAAATATTTTTCGAAGTTGGACCCCGCAGATGCGTACTTGCAAATACCGGTGGACGAAGAATCCCAGCGCGTTTTGGTGGTTAACACGCATCTTGGTTTGTATCGATTCAAACGACTGCCATTCGGGTGTGCATCCGCTCCTGCATTGTTTCAGCAATATCTACAAACTGTTTGTGCGCGGGTCCCTACTGCAGCAAACTATCTGGACGATATTGTGATCTCCGGAAAGACGGAAGAAGAACATTTAGCCAATCTCAGAACATTATTTCAGGTCTTGCGACAAAATGGTCTTCGCTTGCGGAAGGACAAATGTGTGTTTTTTGCTCGTGACTTGCCCTACCTGGGACATGTACTCACTGCCCAAGGCATACATCCCAGTCCCGAGCACCTCCGTGCCATACAAGACTTGGCTTCGCCGCAGAATTTGAAGCAGCTACAGAGTGTGCTGGGAAAAATTAACTATTATCACAGATATGTGCCGCATGCCTCTTCCATTTCAGCTCCGCTTCATCGCTTACGCCGTAAAGGTGTTCGGTTCGTCTGGACGACGGCATGCGAACGTGCCTTTCGCCAGTTGAAATCGGCGTTGCTTTCCAATACTTGCCTTACGCCATTCGATCCCCAGAAGCCCCTTTTGTTGATGGTGGATGGATCGGATTTCGGGATCGGTGCTGTGCTTGCACACAAACATGGTTCGCACGATCGTCCTATTGCCTTTGCGTCCAAATTGCTCTCGTCTGCGCAAAGAAATTATTCACAGATCGAGAAAGAAGCATTGGCTCTCGTACTTGGTGTTACAAAGTTTCATGATTTCTTGTATGGTCGTCACTTTATCATCATCACAGACCACAATCCTTTGACATCGCTTTTCCATCCGACCAAGCCTGTACCTCCACGTACAGCGCAGAAATTCATTCGCTGGTCTATTTTCCTCTCGCAGTACCGCTACGATATCTTGTATCGGTCCACTGCTAAGCACGGAAACGCCGATGCGTTGACCCGTTTGCCTGTTGCTGAGGATAGAGCATTCGATTCCTCCGAACTTGCTTGCATGTTCATTGATTCGGAAACCGATGACGTGGTCGAATCGTTTCCGATTGATTTTCGTCGTGTAGCTACAGCCACAGCTGCCGACCCTGTCCTTGCTACCGTTCTGCTTTTTGTTGCTACGCAATGGCCCTTGTCAAAGTCACGGATCGGGGATCCGTTGGTTCGCCAATTTTTTGCTCACCAGGAGAGACTTTTTGTACGACGTGGTGTTTTGCTGTTGCGTTCTGACAATGATCAGTCCAGGATCGTGGTCCCACGTTCGTTACAGTCCTCTGTCTTACAGCTTCTCCACCAAGGACACTGGGGTATAGTGAGAACGAAACAACTTGCTCGTCAGCACTGTACTTGGTTCGGAATCGATGCCGCGATTACGAATATGTGCTCTTCTTGCATGGTGTGTGCCAAACAACAATCAGCACCTCTGCGGAAATTCTTTGCATGGCCAAAAGCCACTGCCCCTTGGCAACGCTTACACATCGATTTTGCTGGTCCATTCTGGAATGCTCGATGGCGTGGATAGTGGAGAAATGTAGGGTCCCCCTGAATAGGTCAGGCGTGCACTACACACCGGAAGCGGCTACAAGGGTAGCGGAGTACGTGTGGAATGCACAAGGGGGTTTTTTAGGTTAGATACTTCCCTCCCTAGGCCCGACAAGACGCCTCCTGAGACGCGGCAAGGTAGGAGTAGGCAAAATGCAACAGGGAATAACAATATTAATGTGCTAATAGTAAACTGCAGGAGCGTCTACAGAAAGGTCCCAGAACTGCTCTCATTAATAAACGGTCACACCGCCCATATAGTACTAGGGACAGAAAGTTGGCTGAAACCAGACGTAAACAGTAATGAAATACTAAACTCAGATTGGAATGTATACCGCAGAGACAGGCTGGACAGTGAAGGGGGAGGCGTGTTTATAGCGATAAGAAGTGCAATAGTATCGAAGGAAATTGACGGAGATCAGAAATGTGAAATGATTTGGGTGAAGGTCACGGTTAAAGCAGGCTCAGGCATGGTAATTGGATGTCACTATAGGCCCCCTGGCTCAGCAGCTGTTGTGGCTGAGCACCTGAAGGATAATTTGGAAAATATTTCCAGTAGATTTCCCCACCATGTTATAGTTCTGGGTGGAGATTTTAATTTGCCGGATATAGACTGGGAGACTCAGACGTTCATAACGGGTGGCAGGGACAAAGAATCCAGTGAAATTTTTTTAAGTGCTTTATCTGAAAACTACCTTGAGCAGTTAAACAGAGAACCGAAACGTGGCGATAACATATTAGACCTCCTGGTGACAAACAGACCCGAACTATTTGAAAAAGTTAACGCAGAACAGGGAATCAGCGATCATAAAGCGGTTACTGCATCGATGATTTCAGCCGAAAATAGGAATATTAAAAAGGGTAGGAAGATTTTTCTGTTTAGAAAAAGTGACAAAAAGCAGATTTCAGAGTACCTGTTGGCTCAACACAAAAGTTTTGTCTCAAGTACAGATAGTGTTGAGGATCAGTGGACAAAGTTCAAAACCATCGTGCAATATGCGTTAGATGAGTATGTACCAAGCAAGATCGTAAGAGATAGAAAAGAGCCACCGTGGTACAACAACCGAGTTAGAAAACTGCTGCGGAAGCAAAGGGAACTTCACAGCAAACATAAACACAGCCAAAGCCTTGCAGACAAACAAAAATTACGCGAAGTGAAATGTAGTGTGAGGAGGGCTATGCGAGAGGCGTTCGATGAATTCGAAAGTAAAGTTCTATGTACTGACTTGGCAGAAAATCCTAAGAAATTTTGGTCTTATGTCAAAGCGGTAGGTGGGTCAAAACAAAATGTCCAGACACTCTGTGACCAAAATGGTACTGAAACATAGGATGACAGACTAAAGGCCGAAATACTAAATGTCTTTTTCCAAGATTGCACTGTAGTTCCTTCTCTAGATTGTCGCACAGATGACAAAATGGTAGATATCGAAATAGACGACAGAGGTATAGAGAAACAATTAAAATCGCTCATAAGAGGAAAGGCTTCTGGACCTGATGGGATACCAGTTCAATTTTACACAGAGTACGCGAAGGAACTTGCCCCCCTTCTTGCAGCGGTGTACCGTAGGTCTCTAGAAGAGCGTAGCGTTCCAAAGGATTGGAAAAGGGCACAGGTCATCCCCGTTTTCAAGAAGGGACGTCGAGCACATATGCAGAACTATAGACCTATATCTCTAACGTCGATCAGTTGTAGAATTTTGGAACACGTATTGTGTTCGAGTATAATGACTTTTCTGGAGACAAGAAATCTACTCTGTAGGAATCAGCATGGGTTTCGAAAAAGACGGTCATGTGAAACCAAGCTCGCGCTATTCGTCCACGAGACTCAGAGGGCCATAGACATGGGTTCACAGGTAGATGCCGTGTTTCTTGACTTCCGCAAGACGTTCGATACAGTTCCCCACAGCCGTTTAATGAACAAAGAAAGAGCATATGGACTATCAGACCAATTGTGTGATTGGATTGAGGAGTTCCTAGATAACAGGACGCAGCATGTCATTCTCGATGGAGAGAAGTCTTCCGAAATAAGAGTGATTTCAGGTGTGCCGCAGGGGAGTGTCATAGGACCGTTGCTATTCACAATATACATAAATGACCTTGTGGATGACATCGGAAGTTCACTGAGGCTTTTTGCCGATGATGCTGTGGTGTATCGAGAGGTTGTAACAATGGAAAATTGTACTTAAATGCAGGAGGATCTGCAGCGAATTGACGCATGGTGCAGGGAATGGCAATTGAATCTCAATGTAGACAAGTGTAATGTGCTGCGAATACACAGAAAGATAGATCCTTTATCATTTAGCTACAAAATAGCAGGTCAGCAACTGGAAGCAGTTAATACCATAAATTATCTGGGAGTACGCATTAGGAGTGATTTAAAATGGAATGATCATATAATGTTGATCGTCGGTAAAGCAGATACCAGACTGAGATTCATTGGAAGAATCCTAAGGAAATGCAATCCGAAAACAAAGGAAGTAGGTTACAGTACGCTTGTTCGCCCACTGCTTGAATACTGCTCAGCAGTGTGGGATCCGTACCAGATTGGGTTGATAGAAGATATAGAGAAGATCCAACAGAGACCAGCGCGCTTCGTTACAAGATCATTTAGTAATCGCGAAACCGTTACGGAGATGATAGATAAACTCCAGTGGAAGACTCTGCAGGAGAGACGCTCAGTAGCTCGGTACAGGCTTTTTTCAAAGTTTCGAGAACATACCTTCACCGAAGAGTCAAGCAGTATATTGCTCCCTCCTACGTATATCTCGCGAAGAGACCATGAGGATAAAATCAGAGAGATTAGAGCCCACACAGAGGCATATCGACAATCCTCTTTCCACGAACAATACGAGACTGGAATATAAGGGAGAACCGATAGAGGTACTCAAGGTACCCTCCGCCACACACCGTCAAGTGGCTTGCGGAGTATGGATGTAGATGTAGATGTAGATGGTTGGTTGTGGTAGATTCATTCAGTAATTTTCCTTTTGTTGTCCGGATGTCTTCCACGACGTCATCTGCCACCATCCAAGCGTTATCTGCTATCTTTTGCATTGAAGGTCTTCCACAGACTCTTGTTTCCGACAATGGCCCACAATTCATGTCCGCAGAATTTCAGTCATTCTGCAAGGCCAATGGTATTCAACATCTGACGTCCGCGCCGTTTTCGCCACAGTCAAACGGTGCCGCTGAACGATTGGTCAGGACTTTCAAGTCACAGATGTAGAAGTTGAAAGAGTCGCATTCTCGGGAGGACGCGTTATTGCTCTTATTGTCCTCGTATCGCTCTCTGCCCCGAGATGGTCGCTCGCCGGCTGAGTTGCTCCACGGTCGCCCTCATCGAACCTTGATGTCTTTGCTACATCCGCCGCATCAGGTTCCTGTGCAGCAGCAGACACCTGCTTTTGCCCCAGGCGACGTTGTCTACTACCGCCACTATCGAGGTTCACGGCGTTGGCTCGAAGGGTGCATTCTTCGCTGCCTCGGACGCGCTATGTATCTGGTTTTGGGGGCCTCTGGTGAGGTGCGTCGGCATCTCAATCAGCTGCGCCTCTGTCGTCGCACGGGATCTGCCGCTCCCCGTCTGCTTTCAGCGACGGTGCCGTCCGGTCAGCGCCCTGGGGACCCATCTACTGGCTCGCCTCGGGCCCAGGTGTTACCGACGCTGCCTTCCATTTTGCCCCATGGCGACGCGCCGCCGCCGCCGCCGTCGCCGCCGCCGCCGCCGCCGCCTGTTCTCCCGCCAGCGACGCCCGCAGTGGACGCATCGCTGCAACCGCCGGACGCCTCCCTGGGTCACGCGCCGCCATCGCTTCCCGTGACCAGTTGTCCTCCGACAACTGTCGTCTTCGCCCGTCGGGGGCCCCGGCCCGATGGAGGTCGACCCTTCGGCCCCTCCTGTCTCTCTGCGGGCGCATACACCGCATGTTGGCGTGCACCCTGGAGCAGGTTTTCAGGCGTTTACTAGCTCCCTGCGGTCCGAATGGCAGGGTGCGGGTGGCACAGCCTCGCCACCAGACACCACACTTGCTAGGTGGAAAGCCTTTAAATCAGTCGCGGTCCGTTAGTATACGTCGGACCCGCGTGTCGCAACTATCAGTGATTGCAGACCGAGCGCCGCCACACGGCAGGTCTAGAGAGACTTCCTAGCACTCGCCCCAGTTGTACAACCGACTTTGCTAGCGATGGTTCACTGACAAAATACGCTCTCATTTGCCGAGACGATAGTTAGCATAACCTTCAGCTACGTCATTTGCTACGACCTAGCAAGGCGCCAGTACCAGTTACTATTGATACTGTAATTACGTACCGTCAAGAGCGACGTTCACCATTAATGGATTAAAGTTAAGTATTCCACCAGCTACGTCCGTTTTTTCTAAATTCTAATTTCCTTGTCCTGTTCCAGACCTCACGCCAGCCTGCGTGAGCTAAAACGCGTGCCTTTCGGGTTCCTCTAGTAACACGGTGTTGGCTCTCCTGCCAACCACAACAACAAGAGCAACTTGCAGACTCTCAAACTCCATTCGCTAAGTTATCGCCCAACACTTAACAATATAACATTCGACTCACTTGTGTCTGAAACAGAGTTCTTCCAGTCATATTAAAATATTTGTTCTTGTACATCGTCTTGGTATCTCTTTATCATCAATTGTAAACGACGTCCACAGGCCCTGACGGGCGCATAGGTACCGACCGATCGCCGTGTCATCCTCTACCAGTCTCGTCATTTGATGCTTTATGGAAAGACATGTGGTCAGCACACCGAGGTCCCCGCCGTTGTTAGATTTCGTGACCTGTATTCGCTATTAGTCCGTCAAGCAGCTCCTC
Organism: Schistocerca serialis cubense; assembly: GCF_023864345.2. Lineage (NCBI taxonomy): Eukaryota > Metazoa > Arthropoda > Insecta > Orthoptera > Acrididae > Schistocerca > Schistocerca serialis. The sequence continues at coordinate 707,226,788 of NC_064638.1, forward strand.
ACTTTGCAATACAAGCCTGAGCGCACACCATTTCAACCCTCCCACCAAGGAAAAATCCTGCCAGTACCGGGAATCCAACACGGGTGTTCCACATGGCACACAGCCAAGCTGACAGCTCGGGTGTTGAACAACTGTGCATCATCTTCATGGGAAAAACGTGTGTCTTCACCTTGAAATGCACTCACCAAATACAATGTTCCGCATTTTTTTGAATTATGAGTAATTAATCCACTAGACGCGTGCTGACACTTATCGGTAGTTGAAAACCAGGCGCTATCGTTACTACATAATACTCCACTTGGTCAGGCTGAACATGTATTTATCTTTACTGTAAGGATATACATAACATACGACATTCTTCTTCAACATGAAGTGCTAAACACATGCGAGTACATGAAACGTCAAAAATTAAGACAGCTGACCAATTTATGGGACTTCTCAGCTAGGAATCCGAGGTGACGTTTCTAAAGGTCCTTCATCAAACTTGAAACTTCACTATATTCCGAGCGTGAGAAGATTGAATTAAACATCGTACGGATACATTTCCTTCTCACTTGAAAAGTTGGGATTCTATTTTCGACACCCGAAGAAGCTACCTTTAAAAACTGTCATATTTCACATCAAGACTGCTCCATAAATATATACGTTTACGCCTACAAACATATAGTCCTTCTTCCGGAATTGATTAGACAACGAAGGAGCGATGAGATCTGTGCCGCTGCAAAACACTGAACCCTCTTCTTCTAGTGAGTAATGTGAAATAGACTCTTGGAACCTATACGACGAACAAAAACGATTATTGCATAATCGGTTTGAGCGGAAGAAGGACACGAAGAGAAAATGGTAAGTGACAAAGCTTAATAAACATCAAGAAATCAGAATATTCTGCGATGATTATTTTCCCAAGAAATTATGAGACGAGCTAATTTTCAATGGAAAAAAAATTGTGTAATTACATCAGACACAACTGTCTGAGGATTATGTCTTACAACAACCGTATTTTGGAAGAATGCTCAGACTAAATGGCTGTTTGTGGTCTACTAAATTTTGTGATTTATCTGAGAAAATAATAAAAATAATAACGATTGCTGTTTCATGGGAATCGACGTTGACGTTCCCACACAAGGATCCCAAACAAATAAAATGCTGTCTTTTTCGTTAATTAAACACCTTTTTCTTGCTATAATATTGGTTTTTGGTTTTGTTACACATTTTATAAGAAATCCGTCTTCAGTGAACGGTGTAGAATAGTACAGAATTATGTTTTCAAATAACTTAATTACAGAGTTCAGTTTATGGCTTGGCTCAAATGGCTCTGAGCACTATGGGACTTAACATCTGTGGTCATCAGTCCCCAAGAACTTAGAACTACTTAAACCTAACTAACCTAAGGACATCACACACATCCATGCCCGAGGCAGAATACGAACCTGCGACGGTAGCGGTCACGCGGTTCCAGTTCAATTTATTTTAGTTCAGGTTTTAACATGTTCCCTGTATCATATTCGTGACAACTCACCATTAAGTAGGTTCTGTCAGTAGGTTTTAAAACGAGATACTGCTTCTTTGTGAAAGCGTGACAACATTGTGGCTGTTTAGACATTTTTATAGGTAATCTGCAACAGAACTAATTAATGTAAATGTAATCCGACTACATACATATTATACATTAAAAACAGTCGAATGAGTTCAGAAGTAGAAATGATTTCAAATTGTTTTTAAAACGTTCGTTGTATTCCAGCACCTTTATTTCACAACAGCAGTAGTCAAATATTTATGTTCAGATGTGTGTGAAATCTTATGGAACTTAACTTCTAAGGTCATCAGTCCCTAAGCTTACACACTACTTAACCTAAATTATCCTAAGGACAAACGCACACACACCCATGTCCGAGGGAGGACTCGAAGCTCCGCCGGGACCAGGTGCACAGTCCATGACTGCAGCGCTTTGGACTGCTCGGCTAATCACGCGCGGCAAATATTTATGTGATTATGTACTCTTACTCATTTAGATGCAAGAGCAAGATAAGTTTGGAGTACTGCAGATATCTTTCCTTGTGTTATATTCACGATAGATATTATTATTTTTAAATATTGATTTCTTTAACCCCTATTATGTTTCGGTGAAGTTTCACTATCAGCAGGGGATTCATTTTATTTTCAGTCGAATAACAGATACTAATTTTTGATGATACTATGTACTATTTTTGAATCACGGTATTTATATTCACAATAGTAATAATACAATAAATACTTTAATATCGCATTTTAATTTTTGTGTAGTTTGCAGGACAGCTGATATTTTCCTCCAGTTTATCGTGTGAAACTAATCATGCATTATCAGTAGTATATTGCATATATTTAGCAAAATTTTAGAAAAATATTAGGCCAAAAATGATACTATTGCCTATGTTTTGGGAACGTAGTACTTATGATGGACTTTGTTAATTAGTGGTGTTTGTGGTGGGGATAGGGAGCGGTGGTGTATATAGTTTGTAAGTACTTACTTCTTGTTGTTTCCAAGTTGTTATGCCACTATGCAAACTGTACTTTGCTAATATGCACAGTATCTATGTTTATTCACCTCTACCGCCATCTAGTTTTATGTGTTCTGGATGTTAATTTTGAAATTTGTTTTGGAATCGGGCCGTGGCGGGTGTGTCTGTGTGTATATTTAACTCTGTCGGTGTGAGACTCCACTTCTCCTGCGAGTCCCATCTCTTCATAGTAAATAATGTCTAACTTCGTTCTTCTTCGTCCAGACTCGTCTGTCGTTATGAAAGTGTCCGCGCCCACTAATCACCGAGTCATATGATACTGCATCCTTGCCGCACGCTTCCAGTAACTCAGCAAGAATTGCCCCAGCGTTGTTCCCCCAAAGACGTAGAAAACGAAAAGCGCACGACGCTTCCTCAGTTCGCTGTAGCTCGTCGAGTAGCGCGCTATAGTACTGTGGCCCCGGGATTTCCGTGTGGACCAGGGCTGCAGACATGTGCCTATTAACAAACAAAAATCTGTGATTTTTGAAGTTTTCCCGGCGTATTGAATGTTCGATGAGATTTCGGGATTGCAGCTGGATCATATTGACTTCCTGCCACGATATTTCGGCTGGCAAACGTCCAGCCATCTTCAGGTGAGTGTCTGTCACTGGAGACTGCAAGTTCCCGAAGCCAACTTTATAGCAAAAAATTGGCGCGAAAACGCATGCGCACTGGCTTCTGTAACAGAAGCGTCCTCTGTCGAGAGAAGACAGTTTATTCATAATGACACGTCTGGCGACATCTGATGTCTGTTTTTAGTGACGCGGGCGCGCATTCCGGCAGAGAGCGGACATGTAGTTTTCACCATGACGCATGCACCTGCGCTCCACAGATAAAACAATACCTCCAGAGGGCGCGGATTTCGATAGAGGACGCTCCTGTGACGGAGGCCAATGTGCATGCGTTTTCGCGCCAATTTTTTGCTATAAAGTTGACTCCGAGAACTTGCAGTCTCCAGTGACGGACACTCACCTGAAGATGGCTGGACGATTGACAGCCGAAATATCGTGGCAAAAAGTCAACATGATCCGGCTGCAATACCGAAATCTCATCGAACAAACAAAAAGCTGAATATGGCACTTTATTTTCTCGATTTTGTAAGTAAAACTATTTGACTACCCGTCTTAGAAGGTGTCAAATCGCCATCGCGAGAGAATGCATTGGACTAATGGCCTACTATTGCGGTATTTTGCTCCAGGTGCTTTCTTGAGATCATTAGGCTGAAACAGCAATAAGAACTTGCCGGCTTTGTGCTGTGGGATATCGGCGGCAGACGTTTGGGCGCCCCGCGGTTCAGCTCGGAAGTGCGCACGGTACGGTGGGCCGAGCAGCGATAAGTCAGCGGCGGCCAGTGAAATAAGGCGTGCGCGGATTAGCCGCGGCCCGCTCCGGCCCGGCACGGCTCTTTACGGTCGCGGCCGCCTCTCCCTCTTATTTACGGCTTCCATAAAGGAGCGCCGCGAGTCCAGCTCCGGCCGGAGCCCCGCGTTCCCCGCCAGCGAGCTACAGATCACACGGCGCGTGCCACGCATCTCTACCAAATCGCAGTAGCAATGCGCAAGACAAAAGTAGTAGTTTCCTGTCGTGGACAACACCTCACGTAGATAAATAAAAGTGTCTTATTGTTGGTGAATAACGCAACCATAACGGCCGTGGAGGTCACAGCATCCAACGTCCAACGATCACGTTCGAAAATGTTCCTTGGTGCATTACGTGTCACATGAAGGTACGCCCAGCATTTTCGAACACTATCGTTTTGATGGTCCACGTAGTATGGTGTGAGGAACCGTAATGTTATATGGGTGTACTGACTTCCATACATTCGAACACTGGTCAGCATTGTTGTAACACTATACTCCTTCCCAATGTGTGTAGTGTTGACAGATTGCCAACACTACGCACATTATTTAAGGGAGGCGGCCATTAAGCAAGCAGGCGGACTTGATGGTCTGAAACAGGATACTCAATGAAAGCTATAAAGAAAAGTACGTTGCTGGGAATACTTAACTTTTAATCCGTCATTGGTTTACAACGTTCTTGATGAGACATTTCATACGATAACTATCAAACTATGTAAGGCTAATGGCGCCTTGCTAGGTCGTAGCCATGGACTTAGCTGAAGGCTATTCCAACTGTCTCTCGGCAAATGAGAGAAAGGCTTCGTCAGTGTAGTCGCTAGCAAAGTCGTCGTACAACTGGGGCGAGTGCTAGTCGGTATCTTGGGACCTGCCTTGTGGTGGCGCTCGGTCTGCGATCACACAGTGGCGACACGCGGGTCCGACATGTACTAAATGGACCGCGTCCGATTTAAGCTACCACCTAGCAAGTGTGGTGTCTGGCGGTGACACCACAATGTGTCTTTTCAGGGGTGCATCAGTCCCCGACTTTACGTTTATGCTTGGAAATCCACGGCCGCATCAAACAGCGAACGTGGAGGAGTTCTTGCATGGGGAGGATCTTCTATGACGTATATTTGTAGACTGAAGCGAAAACCCTGCAAAGGCACTGTGCCCGGGGGTGACATAGTTGTTAGCGCATCTGCCTAGTGAGCACGAGACCGAGTTTCGAATCTCAGCCTTGGTGCAAATTTGCATTCATTGTTCCAGCCTGCGCATGTACCTCATAGATGTCTGACACTCGAAAAGGTCTCCGGAAACATGTAGCTTCATTTGAGAGAATATCGGCCTGCGCGTCCCCCCCCCCCCCCCACCACCCCCTCCGGCTTAAATCCCGTCCAGTACGTGTAAGACGCGATTGGGAGACGTATTGCTGCTGAAAGGGTCCTGTAGCCACCTTCCATCAGTACGGTATCCCATTTTCATCTACATCTACATCTACATCTACGTCTATATCTACATCTACATCTACATGATTACTCTTCAATTCAAATTTGAGTGCTTGGCAGAGGATTCATCGAACCACAATCATACTATCTCTCTACCATTCCACTCCCGAGCAGCGCGCGGGAAAAACGAACACCTAAACCTTTCTGTTCGAGCTCTGATTTCTCTTATTTTATTTTGATGATCATTACTACCTATGTAGGTTGGGCTCAACAAAATATTTTCTCATTCCGAAGAGAAAGTTGGTGACTGAAATTTCGTAAATAGATCTCGCCGCGACGAAAAACGTCTTTGCCTTAATGACTTCCATCCCAACTCGCGTATCATATCTGCCACACTCTCTTCCCTATTACGTGATAATACAAAACGAGCTGCCCTTTTTTGCACCCCTTTCGATGTCCTCCGTCAATCCCACCTGGTAAGGATCCCACACCGCGCAGCAATACTCTAACAGGGGACGAACGAGTGTAGTGTAAGCTGTCTCTTTAGTGGACTTGTTGCACCTTCTAAGTGTCCTGCCAATGAAACGCAACCTTTGGCTCGACTTCTCCACAATATTATCTATGTGGTCTTTCCAACTGAAGTTGCTCGTAATTTTAACACCCAGGTACTTAGTTGAATTGACAGCCTTGAGAATTTTACTATTTATCGAGTAATCGAATTCCAACGGATTTCTTTTGGATCTCATGTGGATCACCTCACACTTTTCGTTATTTAGCGTCAACTGCAGCTGCCACACCATACAGCAATCTTTTCTAAATCGCTTTGCAACTGATACTGGTCTTCGGATGACCTTACTAGACGGTAAATTACGGCATCATCTGCGAACAACCTAAGAGAACTGCTCAGATTGTCACCCAGGTCATTTACATCGATCAGGAACAGCAGAGGTCCCAGGACGCTTCCCTGGGGAACACTTGATATCACTTCAGTTTTACTCAATGATTTGCCCTCTATTACTACGAACTGCGACCTTCCTGACAGGAAATCACGAATCCAGTCGCACAACTGAGACGATACCCCATAGGCCTGCAGCTTGGATAGAAGTCGCTTGTGAGGAACGGTGTCAAAAGCTTTCCGGAAATCTAGAAATACGGAATCAACTTGAGATCCCCTGTCGATAGCGGCCATTACTTCGTGCGAATAAAGAGCTAGCTGCGTTGCACAAGAACGATGTTTTCTGAAACCATGCTGATTACGTACTAATAGATCGTTCCCTTCGAAGTGATTCATAATGTTTGAATACAGTATATGCTCCAAAACCGTACTGCAAACCGACGGCAATGATATAGGTCTGTAGTTCGATGGATTACTCCTACTACCCTTATTAAACACTGGTGCGACCTGCGCAATTTTCCAATCTGTAGGTACAGGTCTATTGGTGAGCGAGCGGTTGTATATGCTTGCTAAGTAGGGAGCTATTGTATCAGCGTAATCTGAAAGGAACCTAATCGGTATACAATCTGGACCTGAAGACTTGCCCGTATCAAGCGATTTGAGTTGCTTCGCAACCCCTAAGGTATCTAGCTTTCACTAGATTTTCTCTTTCTTTTCCTTGTTTCTCTTTCCTCATAACTCTCACAGTGGTGTGATTGAATGAATGTGGTTGTGTGTCACGTTGCTAGACGGTGGCGTAGTGTGCTGCAGAAAGTCTGCGATAGTCATACAGATTCAGCAGCAGTTGTACAGAATAGCCAACTCTCGTAGTGGTCAAGTAGGCAAAGAGGTTTGCGCTACTTGTGAGAAATCCACCTGCGTTAAGTTGGTGGCGGAAATGGCATCTTTGGGTTTTCCGGTCCACGCGGAGCGTGGAAGAGGCTGGAGATGAAAAAGGGTGGCAGTCTGCCGCCGATACGGGAAGCGCCCACGCCTGAGCTTCAGTCGAAGAAGGATGAGTTAGACTGACCGCGTGGCGCGTTTTTACGTGGCGAGAGGAGAGCTGTTAGCTTTTGGTCTCGCTTTTCAATTCTGAAAGATTTCTTCGCCTTGTCGCAGCGAGGAATGTAAAAATTTGGCAGATTTTTCTTTTAGTAAATTGCTATAGCAGAGTTTGATCCGCCGGCAGAGCGCCACACAGAGGTGTCGATAATAAGTGAGCACTCGCTTCTGTATGAATGTCTGTTTTCCTTCAGCTGTGCCTGTGTAAGCTTTCATTTTTCTAAATATCAATAGCTTTGCCTTCTAGTAAATTTTCCTTGCTTTATGTATCTTTCGTCCATGGGGAGTCAGCCACGTGGTTGAACATTAGAGTTTGTCGGGCTACCGTCATCATGTTTGTTTTTAAAGAACGTTAACTGTTCATGAATGCGTGATGTGATATTGTTGCAACTTGGCCACGATACCTAGAAATCGCGTCGCCACAAACCACGTGGACACGCGGGTGTACTGCGAAACGTGTACCGTTTCACGAGTTATTGCGATCAGTTATCAGGCAACAGCAGTTGTTTGAATGATTCACACCAGTGCTTTTGGGTGTAGATTGTAACGTTGAATGTATCGATGCTTTTCTTTAATGTTTTAGGAATTAATGTTATCAGGAATTGTGTACATGCCTCACATCCATATCTTAGGAATAAATGATTTTATCCACAATTTGCTCTTGTACTCAGTGGTTACGTTTTTGTACTAAAGCCACTCACCTCATAGCTTCCTGGTTAGCACATCCAACGCGTTTCCTTACGCACAGGTCCAGTGATTAGTTTCCTCTTTTATTTTGAAACAAATGCTTTACATTAAGCCTTATTTTCAGGTGTGTTGCAGGGAGCTGATCTTATGCACAGTGTTCATGCATTTGTTATTTTATTTTAAATGGTTGATTCTTGTGAACAGTGCACGGGCAATACTATTAGTTACATCGCATCCCCTATGAGCGACATCACGACGTATGCATTTTTATGAGTTTTTGGTTTGTGATCAAATTAATTTATTTTCCGACTCGGCCAAACTTTTGATTAGTTGTATGGTTAGAGTTGGTAGCGACCCTAATCTTAACGTAATAGCCCGTAGAAACAGGTTAGTTCCACTGCTCGTCCACATGCACCGACGACCATCCAGAAACGCTGGTGAAGAAATGGAACTCCCTACCTCCTTACCGACCTTGAGGACAGCATAAGAGCAACCTGCGGAGCATACGCTGCTGTACTCAATGGTCACACACCCTTTTAATTACCCTTTCCTAATGACTAGGTGACCATCACGAATCGAGGTAATTGCAGTGTAATCCTTGTCTTTGAATAAAAGTGTCATTTCCTTTCGTCTCAGTGCGCACTTCTCGCCTTTAAATTCTCGACTATACTGTGGCAGTTCTTTCATTGTGCGGACCAAGATTAATCGAGCTACACTATGTGATCAAAAGTATTCGGACGCCCCCAAAAACATACGTTTTTCGTATTACGTGCATGCCACCTAGTGCCAGATCCTCCATATCAGCAACCTCATTAGTCATTAGACGTCGTGAGAGAGCAGAATGGGTCGCTCCACGGAACTCACGGACTTCGAACGTGGTCAGGTGACTGGGTGTCAATTGCGTCATACGTCTGTATGAAAGATTTCCACACTCCTAAACATCCCTAGGTCCACTCTTTCCGATGTGATAGTGAAGTGGAAACGTCAAGGGACACGTACTGCATAAAAGCGTACAGGCCGACCTGTCTGTTGACTGAAAGAGACCGCCGACACTTGAAGAGGGTCGTAAAGTGTAATAGTCAGACATCTATCCAGACCTCACACAGGAATTCCAAACTGCATCAGAATCCACAGCACATACTGTGGCAGTGAGGTGGAAGGTGAGAAATCATGGATTTCATGGTCGAACGGCTCCTCATAAGCCACACATCACGCCTGTTAATACCAAACGACGCCTCGCTTGGAGTAAGGAGCGTGAACATCGGACGATTGAACAGCGGAAAAACGTTGCGTGGAGTGAAGAATCACGGTACACAATGTGGCGATCCGATGGCAGGGTGCCGGCCACGGTGGCCGAGCGGTTCTAGGCGCTTCAGTCTGGAACCGCGCGACCGCTACGGTCGCATGTTCTAATCCTGCCTCGGGCTTGGATGTGTGTAATGTCCTTAGATTAGTTAGGTTTAAGTAGTTCTAAGTTCTAGGGGACTGATGACCTCAGATGTTAAGTCCCATTTTTGATGGCAGGGTGTGGATATGGCGAATGGCCGGTGAACGTCATCTGCCAGCGTGTGTAGTGCCAACAGTAAATTTTGGAGGTGGTGGTTTTACGGTGTGGTCGTGTTTTTCATGGAGGGGGCCTGCACCCCTTGCTGTTTTGCGTGGAACTATCACAGCACAGGCCTACATTGATAATTTAAGCACCTTCTTGATTACCACCGTTGAAGAGAAATTCGGGGATGGCGCTTGCGTCTTTCAACACGATCGAGCACTTGTTCATAATGCACGGCCTGTAGCAGAGTTGTCACACGGCAGTAATATCCCAGTAATGGACGCCAGCACAGAGTCCTGACCTGAACCCTATAGAACACCTTTGGGACCTTTTGGAACGCCGACTTTGTGCCAGGCCTCACAGAACGACGTCGATACCTCTCCTGAGTGCAGCATTCCGTGAATAATGGGCTACCATTCCCCAAGAAACCCTCCAGCACCTGATTGAGCGTATGGCTGCGCCAGTGGAAGCTATCATAAACGCTAAGAGTGGGCCAACACCATACTGTATTCCAGCATTACCGATGGAGGGCGACACGAACTTTTAAGTCATTTTCAGCCATGTGTCCGAATACTTTTGATCACACAGTGTATGTTACTTGGCATTGACACATCATGCTAAAGTGATTTTTGGCCTTAAGATTTGCAGACCATTAATTGATCCCACAGTATGATAACATGAACTACATCATGTGATCACAATCCAAAACAAATCATGTAATTTTGTACGAATAGTTGATAAATAAGAAATTATTAGTGGTTTGTAGTATTTCATTAAGCTTTATAGTGTAACTGTGACTGTAGTTTGCACCAAGCTTCAATCAGTGATCTGCACGTAAACTTGATGTCGAACTACTGCTGCCTGAGAGTGGTGGTCAAATATTGGTATTTGTCTCTTCTCGCCCAACTACTACAAGGTGGCCACGAAGTGCTCCTAGACCGAAAATACTCTCCAACGCTGCACCAATTCGAGCAAATTATGAAGTAAAATAAAATAAACTGCTTCAAAGGCACTGCAGAAACAGTCACAGATATGCTATATTTCTTAAAAACTATAGTGCTATCTGGTCACTGACAAGCTCATCAGAAAACTGATTTATTTCACATACTCATTACTTTCTGCTATCGTGCAAAATAGTGCCGTGAGATACAGGAGAATCCAATAATTTAGGTAGACTGTTAAGTTACCCAAACCTGTAAGTGGGTCCTGCATGCTTAAACAATCTGCTTAGTCAGGCTTCCTATAACAGATGATAAAAATTTCAAATGAGCTAATCAGGTGATCATTTATAATTAATTAATAATAAAATCTGCAAAAGCAACTATTTCTCATTCTAAAGTGAACTGAATTTTTACATATGAGTTATCTGTAATAATGCACTGCCTACCAGCATTCATGTTGCAAGATTACAGCCAATGGGCTTCGAGAACAATGATGCAACTGCAGATTCCTTCAGGACACATGCATTAAAAATGTTAGATGTTTAGGTTAAAGGGTCGCAGGGAACCACAGAAAGGGTGTCCATCTAAAAGGTCGCAGGTTAAACACAGTAAGGTAGTTGTAGAAACAATCGATATTGTAGTTGTAATCTGTCGTATTGTAACGCCGGAAATGCATATCCTCCTTTTTCATTTATTGTACTATAAATTTTTTTCCTTATTTTGTTACCTGAAGATATGACATTTCTGTGTCTTTATATATTGTAATTGTTTTACTATTTGTGTATATATATATATATATATATATATATATATATATATATATATATATATATATATATGCATTTATGTCGATGTATAATTGGTTTGTTTTGTAAATATTATTTGTGTTTTACGCTGGGTCTGGCCTATGGAAAATGATTACATTGATAGGTTGTGTGGATAACCAAAGTGTTTAGGATATTTGGTAGTGTTAACTATGCCGCGTGAAGCGCGGGCAGAGCAGAGTCTGGCTGGAGTAGGGCGGTGGAGCAGGTGTGTTGTGTGATGCTCCCGCGAGTTGCCGCGCTTTCAGGGTTTGGCAGCATGTAATTGCGCTCGACTTGCTATGATAGTTTCTGACACGGTGTCGCGGACGGGAAGCATTAGCTGGCGCACATCAAGAGCCCGTTTCGTCTGGTGACCGTGTCGAGAAGAAGGCGCGCCAACATCCAGCTTCTGCAACAGCGACGGCCGACAATGAGTGACTGTCGCCACCTCCTCGATCGACGACTTCAAACCTTCAATCAACCAGCAAGGAAGACTGGAAGCACGTAAAGTTTTAGAACTGTATGGCAGACCTCAGCTTTCTACAGCAATGTAGCATGAACCTTTGTTGCTCATTGTCCCAATTGCATTACCAAGCAGGGTCCCTTCCTTTTCCAGAATGAACCAGAGTGTCATGGAAATTCAAACGCCAGCATTAAAGTAATATCATTCGATGTCACTGCTTTAATTTAAAAATTCAGTTAAAGTATTCATAGCTGGCTACAATATTTAGATTACACAAGCACAAATTAAGAGTGCGAGTTTTGTTACCATATTTTAGCTTACCTGTGACTGCAGCCCAGCTTGGTACGTAATAAATTTTACTATTGTTAATTGTTCAGAATCATTTAATTCAAGTTCAAAGTTAAATCTCTTATTTCTAAAATGCGTAGATTGAAGTAGCTTTTGAAATGATTGTTGAGGTAGCCCAAGACTAACCTTATTTTATTGAATTTCCTAGTGCTTCAGAAACAAAGTTCACTATTAATTTCAGTCACTAAACTAACTTTCAATTTTCCGGTTTTATTAATTCTTTTGCTAAATTAAGTCAGAGTGTAGCGAAATTTATTACTTCTGACAAACATTCAGTTTTCGCACAACACGTCTCAATTTTCAGTTGCCACGCTTTTCGTGCTAAATATATGTGCATTAATCTTTCATTTTCAGTTATTATAGTAGTTGTCCATGGGACTGGCGACCGTAATTTTCCCCAAATCTGAAATATCTAATTCACGCCAATTAATTGTTAACGTAACGAACGCACATTTACTTTCTTCATTAACTTTCCCCTTTTCAAAATTAATTTACGCCAATTTCATTTGTATTTTTCGTTTCATTTAGATGTAACCCTTTCCTCCCTCTTTACCGACAGATTAGCTTTGGTGACGATTGCTTTTCCCAAATTTCCATTAGGTACACGGAGTTTAATTTTTCACTGTCATTAAGGTCGATAAATGAGGGGGAGGTTACACGTGGCGACCTGGTGACAGGACAATCCTCGGATTTGAGATTGTTCTGGACACGAATTTTGCATCGTGCAAATCTCGTAACAAAGTACTGGTTACGAACAGGTAGTTACGTCAGCGAGAATAAGTAGTGGGAGGAATCCTAAATAGATTTGAGGTTTGGCATTTATATTGAAAATTTTTAAAATGAGTGAAGGCAACAATTACCAAAATTTGGTAGACTTGGATACGGAACAATCGGTCGAACAGTGGGAAACGCGCACCGCGGAACCCATTGTTCAGGGGCAGCCGGCTAGCATGAAAGACGCGACCACTGAAACGCAACAAAAAGCAGAAATGGAATTCCAAACTTTAGAAAATGTTTCGGAATCGGAAGTGAAAATCAAATCTGAACCCCTTGATGACGAATATGGGGGGACAATTAAAGAGGCACCCGCAACGGAAGTAAAACCGCTGGTTTCCGGGAATTTAACTGATTTATTGAATGTTTTGACTAACGAAATCAAGGCTCAGTCTAGCAAGATAGAAACTCAATCAGCAGAAATTAAAGCTCAGTCTCGAAAAATTGACAGGAAGCTAGACAATCAGAACAAAGCTATTAATGTTGTTAAGAACGATGTTGGAGTTGTTAACACAAAAGTTGATAAAATCAAAGAAAATATTGTTGTAATTAATACCGAAATCGGTAACCTTAAACAGGAAATGATAGGCGTTCAGGCGGAAATTGCGAGCATAAATACTCTTTCGATTCCGAAATTAGCAGAATCGAGAAAAGTGTAGGAGAAGCAGTTGCTCCGATCATCGAGAATAAGGTGACGGAACAAATTCAATTAGTGAAAAAAGAGGATCAACAGAAGGTTGAAACTTTAAAGGCTTTAGTGTCCGAAATAGATACTAAAGTGAGGGAGCAGGCTAATACCCGCGAAGAGAAAGAGGGAAGTGGAAACGCTTGCGACAACCACTTGCCAAGTAATTACGAGAGTGTCGGAATTAGAAAAGAAACTTGACGAAAAACAGAGCTATGTGCCAATCTGTGCACATAGTTCGGAATTGTTGACGAAAGAGGAGCGGTTGGACCCCTTGAAAAAGGCGGTGTACACGCGACGGATTTCATTAAAAATTGTGAAAGAGTTTTACCCAGATCATGGACTAATGAGAGAAAAATTAATGCGGTTATTGACGTGTTGGCTGGTGATGCCAAGCGTTGAGGTTTAAACCTCAACATTACGAGCCTTGACGAGTTTAAAAATTTGTTTCTGGCTGAATACTGGTCAGAGCAAAAACAACGAAGTGTCTGGCGCGAATTTGTCGTATCGAGGCCTTTCGATGCGAATTCGCGCGGCTCGATGAAGGAGTTTTGTGAGGGCTGGATCCGCAAGTTGGAATATTTGCGTGATCGCCGCACGGGATCCGAAATAGTCTGGGAACTCTACAAGAAGCTTCCAGATGATACTAAACGCTACGTCGGAAGCAATTACAAGACAATCAATGATTTCCTGAAGAGAGTTGAGGACGAGGACAATTGGCGCAATAATTGCGACAGTGGTAGAGGCCGTGGTAACAACAATGGGTACCACAACAGCCACAACAACGATAACCATGGGAATAATGAATACCGCAACCATGACAGCAGTAACGATAATGGTTCGGACCGTAATAACAATCGGTACAATGCAAATAATAACACGAATGACGGAAACCAGTATCACACTAACGTGATACGGGCTTCACAGAATAGTAATAACGCCAGAGGGTGTGCTAAGCCGCCTCCGTAGCATCCGGGGAGCAGATCTGCTGGGACGAGACAGGAAAACCATTAGCCGCGACGGTGAGGGGCCGACTGGGCGTGGAGAAATTTTGGCGGCCCAATAACAGGAGAAAACCCAGGTGTCGTCGTTATGAAAATTCCGTATGGAATAATCAACGGCGGGAGAGTGTGCCAGTGTAAAGAGAAAGGAGTGCGCCCACATGTAGTAGATCAGCTGTAGACACGGCAGTAGAAAATACATTCACTGTCAGTGAGAACAGTTTAAGTAGTGTTCCGGAAATCGATTATAAAGTGACAGCTGTAACACTCACAGCGGAACTGGAGATTGAGTTTAAGAATGATTCGCAAGTGTTGAGAGAAGATCAGATGTCGGATAACACGTCTGTCATCGAGCGAGGGGATGCAGAGAGGGTTGAGGTCTGGTTAAGGCAGTTCGGTCGCTTATACAACGAACTAAGAGATTATAGGGGCATGTATGGGAGATGTGTTTATGGGGAGCGCGTGCAGGATTTGCCGCGTCTCGTCCCGCAGGAAGATAGTGTTTGTGAAGTGATAGAAAGTTCTCGCCCTGACCGGCAGACTTTACCGAAAGCTATAGTGGTAGAAGTGGCCGACCCATCCGACGCAAAACTTCAGTTTGAGAGATATATAACACATTAATCAATAAATGATGGTACTGGTCCCCTATGCTACACAAAACGGGTCAAATCGCTGTTGCAGAAACAACGAAAAAAGCATGCCAAATTTAAAAGAATTGCAAAATCCCCAAGATTTGCAAAGTTTTGCAGAAGTTCAAAATACAGCACGTACTTCAATGCGAGATGCTTTTAATAATTTCCACAACGAAACCCTGTCTACGAATGTGGCAGAAAACCCAAAAAGATTCTGGTCATACATAAAGCACACCATTGGCAAGATACAATCAATACCTCACTGCGTGATAACAACGGTGAAGTTTCTAATGACAGTGCCACTAAATCAGTTATTAAACACGGTTTTCCGAAACTCCTTCACCAAAGAAGACGAAGTAAGTATTCCTGAATTCCAATCAAGAATAACTGCCAAGATGAGAAACATAGAAGGAGACATCCTCGGTGTCGCAAAGCAGCTTAAATCACTAAATAAAGGTAAGGCCTCCGGTCCAGATTGTATACCAGTCAGGTTCCTTTCAGAGTATGATGATACAATAGCTCCATATTTAGCAATTACATACAACCCCTCGCTGATAAAGAAATTCCTTCCTAAAGATAGGAAAATTGCTTGAGTCACCCAAAGAGACAAATAGGAGAAATCCACTGAATTACAGGCCCGTATCACTAATGTAAATTTGCAGTAGGATTTTGGAACATATACTGTGTTCGAGCATTATTAATTACTTCGAAGAAAACGATTTATTGACCCATAGTCTGCCCCATAGTCTGCACGGATTAGGAAGATATCGTTCTTGTGAAATACAACTAGCTCTTTATAAATGAAGTAATGAGTGCTATCGACAGGGGATGTCAGACTGATTCCATATTTTTAGATTTCCAGAAGGCTTTCGACACCGTTCCTCACAAGCGTCTTCTAACCAAACTGCATGCCTATCGAATGTCGCCTCAGTTGTGCGTCTGGATTCGTGATTTCCTGTCAGAAAGGTCACAGTTCGTAGTAATAGACGAAAAGTCATCGAGTAAAACAGAAGTAATATCCGGCGTTCCTAAGGAACTGTTATAGGCCCTCTGTTGTTCCTGATCTACATGAACGTCATAGGAGACAATCTGCGTAGCCCTCTTAGATTGTTTGCAGATGATGCTGTCATTTACCGTCTTGTAAAGTCATCAGATGATCAAAACGAATTGCAAAATGATTTAGATAAGATATCTTTATGGTGCGAAAAGTGGCATTTGACTCTGAATAAAGAAAAGTGTGAAGTTATTCACGTGGGTTGTAAATGAAATCCGCTAAATTTCGATTACGCGGTAAGTCACACAAATCTGAAGGCTATATAGTCAACTAAATACTTAGTGATTACAATTACGAATAACCTAAATTGGAACGATCACATAGATAATGTTGTGGGTAGGGCAAACCAAAGACTGTGATTTGTTGGCAGTACGATTAGAAGGTGCAACATGCATGCAGAGACTGCTTACTCCGCGCTTGTCCGCCCTGCTCTGGATTATTGCTATGTGGTGTGGAATACGCATCAGATGGAACTGACGGGTGACATCGAAATGTACAAAGAAGGGCAGCTCGTTTTGTATTATCGCGAAATAGGGGAGATAGGGCCACAGACACGATATGTGAATTGGGAGTGGCAATCATTAAAACAAAGGCACTTTTCGTTGCGATGGGATCTTCTCATGAAATTTCAATCACCAGTTTTCTCCTCCGATTGCGAAAACATTCTGTTGGCACACACCTACATAGGGAAAAATGATCATCAAGATAAAATAAGAGAAATCGGGGCTAGCACAGAAAAATTTAATTGCTCGTTTTTCCCGCGCGCCGTTCGAGAGTGGAACGGTAGAGAGACAGCTTGCAGGTGGTTCATTGAACCCTCTGCCAGGCACTTTATTGTGAATATCAGAGTAATCACGTAGATGTAAATGTAGAGGTAGAAAAAAAACTAAGATCGAAATATCATAGATGAACTTTGTCAGTGTTATGTTTCAATGACTGTATAGAGTAACATACTCTACAGTACGATGCAAATGCATCTCATCACAAAATACCTAATCGTAATTGAAACAGTCACATATTCAAGTACGTTCTGCGAGACTAGTTGTTGGTACTTATTTTCACTGCGTCCGAAGGGCGCTTATTGCACCTACATACAAACTCCTGGAAATTTGATGTTTCTTCTACACATGTGTGAAGTTTCAGATAATTCCAACAAATGGCAGAGCCATTCTGAACCATCAAAGTGGTGTCCACGCAAGATATTCGTTACAAGCAACGTGCTATAATTCAAGTCTTGGCTGCGGAAAAAGAAACTGAGCTGAACATCCATCAACGTTTCTGTGCAGTATATCGTAAAGATTGAGCTGACAGGAGCATTGTTGCGCGATGGGTAAAGAGATTTAAAGCATCAGGAAGTGCAGAAACTGAGTTCTGTGATCTCCCACGTTCGGGACTGCTTGTGACAGCCACTGCTCCCGGCATTGTGAATCACGCGGTGCCGTTACTCCAACTGGCCGACGGATTACGACACGACAGTTGCTTCTACAGCTATTGGAGAACACTGTCAGTGTATGTGCACTGTGCTATGTCTGGGCATATGGCCCACCAACAAATAATACAGCTAAGAACCATTCAACAGCAAAGACCACATTTTTTTTTAAATTTAAGTCAACCGGTTTCAACAGACTTTGCTGTCATCTTCAGGTCTTAAAATTTTTGTTGCAAAACATGTTCTCTCAAAACGAGAAAATTCAACCAGACAGTGCAGCAACGTGGTTTGTCTGCACATGAGAGCACACGGAACACGACAATGGGAGCCCAAACTACGTCCGTCCGTTGCAGAACAACAACAATAACAATTCAGAATATGAGCTAAGGCGCTTCCATCACCGGCAGGCGCCAGCACCATCGCTCCTGGGATGCGCAGCTACCACGGACCTACTTGCTTTCGCCACACCAAGTGGCCACAAATAATTCGCGACCAATTCATCCTCCAGGTAGCACTTAACCCATCGCAAAGCCCGTTTCCGGTAGCTGAAACAAACTCGCCAACTGGGGAACGCCGCTATCGGAGCTGCGTAAAGTCACCAGCAGACCTTGCCCTAGCTATGCTGAGACTTACAAGGAACCCTATGCGTGCGAGCTCGCAAAAGGCCAATGTTGTTACGGCATTAGACTCGCCACATATCTTCTACCATGCAACCACAATATTGGCTGCTGATGGCAACAGGGGGCGAGACTGGAGGTTTTCAATGGTGACCGCAGCATAAGGCTATTGTGAACAGTTGAATAGCTTAGACGACGAATAGCTCACAAAGTGCTTCAGTGCTAGCGGCGTTGATACATAGCACAGCAATGCATTACACCTCCAACAACAGTTGCGGAAGTTGATATTCCGTCAGAAATGAATACAGTGAATTTCGCAGGGTGAGAAAGAAGTGGCAGATGAAATATTAGCATTTCTGCAAGATGAATCAGTGTAATGTGCGGTATCGTATTCGCTCGACTGTGCACACACAGTACATGAGGAGTACAATGATGATGATACGTACATAACAAGTGAAAATGATATTGAAATAGCTGTCGAGTCACGTAGTTCACCATCCTTATCGGACAGGGAGCCACGAATCCAGTCTTCAGTGAAACGTAGTAATGGACAAGCGTTGTCCAAGGAGCAGCTACTACACAGTATAGGAAAATACGGTTATGAACAGCTTTCGACTAAGTCCGCAGTAGTATGACTGTGTAGTGCATAAAAAACTACGAATATTCAAGGGAGGACAAGACGCACTTGTTACAAAACTGGCGTTTGGGCGTATCACTGGTTCTCCATACGGTCTACAGGAAGTGCACGATAGTGACCAACTACGTTATGCACTTCAAATTGCGCACGACATAGATTACAGTGAGTTTAAGGGAAGTAATGGATGGTTACATAACTTCAAACAGTGCTACAGAATTGGAAGACGTAAGAGAACGATGTTTCAAACAAGATTGAACTTGACGATGCACAGAAAACTGTGGAATCGATACGAAAATTTGCAGATAAATAAACGTATTCCATACTTCAATAAGGAAAATCGGAGGTATCAAGATCAACCAACATCAGTGCCTTAACGCATTCGTAGAAAATTATGCCGACTGTTAATCTGGGCGGTAAATAGGCTGAAAAGCTATTTATTTTGCTGCGAAAAGTTGGCGGTGCTCTGCACCCTACGATTCTTTCTCTTAAGCATGAAATTGCAAGGGCAGTAGGAAATATTTACGTCACAGCAAGCAAAAGTGGGGAAAAGAGAACTTCACCTATGTTATGAGCATTGTTTGTGACCGATAGTTAATCACAATAACTTCCTTTTGTTTGGTTTCTTGTCTGAGTATAAAAATCGTATTCCTTTAGAGCTAACTACCCTTCCTGAAAAGTGTGTGACATTGCACCTGGAACCACAGGACAAATTCAGCCTCTGGACGTTTGTTTTTTCCGTGCTTATGAAACATATCACCACACTATTTGCAGCTACGCCTTAGATAGCCAGTTTCACGATAAGCTCCATGACAGACTGTTTCGTATTGGGTTTGCTGCCTTCACATTCAATCAGCGCTCTTCACCGAGTTACACCAATATGATTCCACATGCGTTTTTTAAGAGTGGCTACGTAGCTGAACATTCTGCACGGTTTATAACTCCCAAGGAGTTCGCCTTCGATCTTGATAGTGCGAACCTTTGTGATCACCGCCATGTGCCATTTTTCATTCCGTGTTCATGGTGCAGGTTAATGGTTTGTTTTGAACATTTCTTGAATGTCGTCGATGTCCATTTCGTAAAATGTAATAGATGCGTCCTATAGAAGGTTGATCATTTTCCGTCGGCCTCTTTATGCGTATAGTGAGTCATTAGCAGGAAATATTTTTCCTATGATAACTGTTAACACAAAACTTTCAAATGATCCTTACTAAAGATTGAATTTGCGATGTAGCGCTTAAGGGGTTCCTTGTGGGCCTCTCGACTCTCAGCCTCCCGGGCTTTGGTATCTTTGACTGTTACTGTGATTGTGCTCAGAGATTGTTGACTTAAAATGGTCCTTAAGACAGACTTCATCGTGAGACTCAGTGAACTAGGCAGTCTTGCTCTATCGCAAGTGTTAAGCTGAGAAAGTCCATTAACAGCCAAGCTGTTTTGTGTGCTTGTTAATTAATGCTCCTGGATGGAGGAGACTTAATTTATGTTGTCACTTATCAACCTTTTGTTTGGTGTCTAACAGGGTATAAGTTCTTCCTTTCTGAGCCCTACATGGATCGCTTTAATTGCAGACGAGCTTTTTATTGAATTTATTCTGAACAGTTGGAACTTCAGCCAACACACGGCCTGTATCCAGTAGATGAAACCAGCTCTCCTACCAAGGAAAGGAAGGCAGCACTCAGAAAACCTGGCTTCTCGTCTTTCGGCCTCCTGGACTTCGGTATCTTTTCCTGTTACAGTGATTGTTCAGAGAGATTTTCGGCTTATTTTGTGGTCCTTAAGACACAGGCTTCAGCAGATACTCAGTGAACTAGACATTCTAGACGAATAGTCTAGCTTCGGCATATCCCACTGGAAGTGTTAACATGAAACAGTTACTTTGATTGCTAAACTATTTTGTGTTCTCTTTAGTTAATCCTCCAAGACTGAGAAGAGTGAATTTATGTTGTTACTAATAAAGTTGTTGCTTGTTGTCTACCTGCTTGTAAGTTCTTCTGCGCTGAGTGCAGTGCACGCCACTTCACAATGACTCGTAAATTCAAAGATGTGCTCCAGTTGGGGTCCAAGAATCCTCATAAAAGACCGCATGCTTCAAAGAAATGCCATTTTATTTCAACTACTGGAGCAATCTGAGACCAGTGGAAAGGGTTTTCTGTCACGATATTCTGAAAACATGGTTACCGTCACTGGACAAGAGCTTTTACCAACACGAAAGGCGTGCTATTATACAAAGCAAGCGTAGGGCCATATAAAGTGATGGGTACTACCAGAAAAATATGTATGTGTAAAATAAATGTTGATTCACATTGTCACCAAAATCTAAATCTTAAGAATAAATACGTTCAAAGATAGAAAATATTTGGGATTATTCACTGAATGACCCTTGTACTTCCTTTACGGAAGCGCTGCAAATTTCCAGAACCCTTTCCTCACAAGTGCTCAACTCACCTTCTCTAAGAGTGATATGTGTTCGTTCCATTTCATATTGTGTCTCATTGTTACCTTTCATTATTTAAACGATACGACAGTTTCTACAAATTAACTATTCATTTTACTCCGCTGCAGAGTGAAAATCTCATTCTGGTATTCATTTTACTATTGATTATTTCTGGGTTCTTTATTTTTGTCATGAATATTATTTCGCACTTGTCGACATTTAAGAAGAACTACAATTCATAACATCAAACACAAGTGTTATCCAAGTACTTTTGTATTTCCTTACAGTTGTCCAACGACGATATTTTCGACAGCAACATTGTGGACGAACAGTGTGATAGCGTTGCTTGTAAATCGTTTATGTTCGTTGATGATACTGTCGTTCCTATTACGCTTTTTTGGGGGCAAGCTCGATGTTACTTTCAGTTACATGCGTGGTGTATATTGTTTCATACAAGTCCGAAAGAACAGATACCGTACATGTAACTGCGAGAAACGGGGAAAATGATCGGGGTCACAACATCTCTACTGAGCAACAGTTGGGAATTTGGGTCGGTGAGTAACGTGTCCGGATGTCCCAGGCAGTTAAGGCAATTAACCTAGAAAAACCGAACACCTGGGTTCGAGTCCCGACCTGATCACTAATTTTCAAGTGCAGCTGTTGAATTATTTCAACCCCAAAAGCAGCTACGTTATATCAGTTTCTCTTCAGAGGTTACTTTTGTTACATTAAAACAAAATTTATTTTTTAGTTTTCACTTCTTTATAATATACTTTTAGCTCCTACTTGTATCACATGTTCACTGTCTAACAACATTCACTTCAATCAGTCACACTGCTCATACTATAAATTCATCTAAGAATTCGTACGCTTAAAAAATTGGTAATTGTATATTTGAGCCTTTTATTAGATTATAATAGTCTCACACTTAAAAACCGAACGAAGTATGTTTAGTACTTTGGTGTGCTGTTTCTGCTGCCATCGTCTCACCATCGTTCTTCCATCTCATGTTTCCAACACGTGCTTCGAGGCCAGTCATTCTCCGTTTGATCCCGGTTGCACGGGGTGCAACATACCATACTACTTCGCTGTCTGCAGCTCGCATTGTATAAAAGTCGGCTGCATTTGGTACACCGCACATAATGCCATCTCCATTGCATGTGATTAGCCCTTTCATTTCCTTTCATTTCGCTCTGTTCACATATTAGGGTGTAAGACTCGATCTTCCTGTCACAATACACCAGTTCTAGTGCAAGCAAATGGTGCTCGGGTATTTTATCCAGAATTTTTAGAGTCTTTTGATGCCTTCCACTTGCGTACTTCGTGCATTCTTATTGACAAGTGTGTATCATAAATACTCTTGTTGTTGAACTTCTTATCTATTACAGGGTGTCCACATCCATGGAATCTAAACAACACAAAATGTAGGTAAAACTAAAATGAGTACTTGCAGGTAAATGTTGTTGCCAGTATCTAGTTTTGTGTCATGAACTTACAGGCAACAGGAATAATTTAAGCTCACAGTATTGTTCAAAGCTACGATCGCCACTCTAAACCAACACTTCACAACATCACATTAAAACTACATGTAACCGTGAAACAAATTTATGGGTTTTTGGACTTAATTTAATTCGAAATCTAACCTTCGCGTAAGTATGAATGTAATCTTAGTAGCCCTTTCCCCAGGTCGCTCCATTATTGGTCATGGAGCCTTTTTTTTTTTTTTTTTTTTTTTTGCATCAGCCCCTTCATTTTTTTCCCTTAATAATTTGGCATCATTTAGCAACATAGCTTATTTTTGTTATTTGTTGTGTAATATTCACTTCATCTTCGGTTTCACATTCTTGAACTGATGTTTGCAGCCCAGTCGCTCGGTTATCATGGTGTCCATGGTTGTTTGGATTTTTGTGAAACATGGTTAATTAGAGTTTGCTGCTGTTCTGGTAAGGCTCAAACACTCAGAATGTCCCACGTTTGTAGTAACTTCACTGTTGACGCTTTGGTGCATAAGTGACTCGAGTAACTACTCCTTCCAGCACAGCGCCAGCAGTTGCCTAGAAAGGACTTATACAATTTGTTTGTAAAATTGTTCTGACACGATACATTTAGATCGTAGAATGTGTCAATACAAATTTTACTGTTACAGATTCTTCACGTGGTACTTTTTTAAAAGCAATTTTGATATTTTACCATCCGATAATGGCTATCACCGAAACCAATGTCTAACGTAATTGTAAATCAAACAGTCTACATTGCTTATGTGATACTCTCGTACTGTCATACAAACCAGTGTCAAATCTCTCAGTTCATTTTCAAATTTCCTTTTTGTCTTTTGTACCCCTGTATGGTAACAAACGCCAATTCTGGACAAAATTATTAGTCACATAATGATTTGTAACCTCTTTCATGGATGATCTTTCCAATTAGAATTTTTCCCAATAATTATTTTTCAGTCGAATCTCAATTTCATATTTGATGATTGTGGCAAATGATTGATATGTGGTCGTTTATCCGGTCTTTTCGATGGTTTACAAGAACTGTCTTACGTTTGCATTCATTGATGGTCAGCTGTTAGTGTTTCCTCCAAGGGTTGGTCACTTTAAAGTCTTAATATACTTGACTGCAGCCTTCCACCTTCGTGTGTAATATGCGTCGCCCTTACTCGGCCTCGTTGGCCTACCGACGCGACGTTATCTACTGAGGCGTTTACATATACAAATATACCGTTCCTTGCTGCATGTCACTTTACTTTTGCTATCACTCAAGGCGCACTAAGCTTCCATATAAGTCTGCCAATTCGGAAACGTACCTGGTGTAATATTTGATGAATACAGAGTTAGCGAAAAGGTGTCATTTCACTCCTTAGGATCACTACCAGGCCATGGTAATATATTCGTTCTTCGTACACTGCAAGAGACTGCATCTGTAAAAATAGCCGTTTATTATATCCACCACCATTAAATATACTCGTACACTTTAGAAATCCAGCAACTTTCGTCGAGAATACCGTTAAGCTTACCACTCACATGTTCCGTGAAGGAGCTCCTGCCACTACTTTAATATTCGTGCCAGGTGTCATTTTGGTACAAATTTTCCTGTTGGTCACTAACCGATTTCTTCAGTTCTGAAGACCTTGACGTCGCCACCACTAATAAACTCAACACTCTGTCTTCCCTTCCCTCCTGAGCGTCTCTTCGTCATTAGTAATTAGATCGGTGCAGGTCGGTGTATATGGCAACTAATCCTCTTATCGACGAACACCCAAGTGACTTTGATGGAATTAATGGTCCCACAGTAGCTAACAAGCAACGTCGAAGCAATTTGTGTCCTACAGGGTCATTAACGTTCAAATATGTAAAGTGCCACGAAATTTGAACTGTATCTTTTCCGCATGCATTAAGCAGTTATAAACAGTACTTTCTTACATTTTCCACATTTCATTAATTTTCTAACCACCGAGTGCGGTAAGCACGAATAAGAGCAGTTGTTATACGTCTCTTCTATTACAAATTAAAAGCCCTTATGCCTAATTTTCTCAAAATTCTATCAAATGATCTGATTGTTTATAATTATACTTTACATCCGTCTATCAAAAGTGGATGAAACAGTTTTTACTGCCATATGCGTTAAGCCTTTATTATTATCAAGGCATCTTCATTGTCCTGGGCCTTGTATATACTTTCGCTTACATTATTTTCTGTATATTTTAGCAATTAGATGTTCAGGTTATAATCAGTTATGGCTCATTCTGCTTAAATATGATGTAATGACAGTATAAATTACAAATTATAAATTTCGTAGATGCTGGTCTTTTCCCTGTAACAGCTGTTCTTCCCGTTTCTTCCATATGAAATTCCGTTTTTACAACACTAAGAAACCAGCATCTTATTACTTGGTGTTATGCTATGGATGGTGTTGCCAGTTGTTGGATATTATTACCAACTGTTGAATTGGTGTTTGTGATATCAGTGATCTATTCGTGTGTGTGTGTGTGTGTGTGTGTGTGTGTGTGTGTGTGTGTGTGTGTGTGTGTGTGTGTGTGGTTTTCAGTGTGTTTAGGTGATAATAAAAGAATTCTTTTTTTCATGTGTGTGTGTGTGTGTGTGTGTGTGTGTGTGTTGTACTTTTTAATTTCTATTATTAAGCTTAACTGAGAGTTTGCATTGGTGTATTTCTATTCCTTTATCTCTTATTGTCTGCTATGGCGTTCTCGATATGATATTGTTCCTGTACTGCCATAACGCATTTGTTGTGGCTGTTTGCCCTAATGGGTTTCATATCTTGTTTTAGTTTGTAGGGTGATGATTATAGTGTTTTAAGTGTTCTGCAAATGTGAAAAAATTTGTTTCATATTTCCAACACGTGATTTGTATCGGCATAATAATACACGCAATTCAGGATGACAGAACAACAAATAGTTAATGATCTGGTAATGTTCTGTTTCTTGAGATACAGTATTCATGTTTCGGGAAGTGCTTGGCAACTACGCTGAACGGAAAATTAATGAGTCCAAACCCTAGGAAGTGTGCTACATATCGGTCATAGTAGGGATGAACAACATGCTGAAGTTAATCGAGTACAAGAGGAATAGACGTATCCATAAGTAAACAATTAAATGAAGAACAACTCATGAACTAGAAGCGTTGAAGTAGATTAATAGAGGACCAGTAAAAAGCGGAGAAGAAAAAAGTTATGAACCATTGGGTCATCAAAAGCAGAAACGAAAAAGCAAAAGATTTACTGGGACGATAAATTACTACACAATCAATTACACAAGGAAATATTAATACGCAACGTTAAAAATGATAAAGGAAAACAGTACGTAGATAGCTTATAACTGAAAATAATTGGAAGTACCCTGAAGATAGATCACAATACGTGGGTACAACTAGAAAGTAGTAAAAACTGATCATAATAAAAATTTACGAATAGTACAGGAAGACCAATCTTAATTTCGAGAAAGTAAATCTAATCTACGAGGTGCGGAAGGGAAACGTGTGTTTATAAATGTAAGAGTAATAGCGAAGAAGTATTCTGAAATACTGGGCGTATAAAAAAAAGGCTTGACAACGCATAATAATTACGAAACAGGAGACATACTGGGGAGGAAATGTGTGTGAACTGAATGGTCTTGGCTTACAGCTTTAGACCATCGCCACTCGATACCAGCCCTTGCGTCTGCTCACCGTGAGATTACGGTAAACGCCAACACCCGATTTCCCAGGCTCTCTGCTCAGTGCCAGGGGAGCCAAAATAAGCGAACACATGTTTCTGATTATACGCAGATACTCAACCGTTTTTGAGAAAACGACGCCAGTAGAGGTGGAGGAAGAAATAGGGTGCCAAATGTAATTTTACTTATGTTTGAAACAGGACTATGTCTGTTGAAGTTATTTTATTGGTCCCGACGCAGCCGCTGGGCTAAGACATTTTTCATTTATTGGTGTGTATGATTTCCGAAGAAGGCTATATTATTATAGCTGAAACCATGGTCAAGGTTTAAAATAAGCATAATTTAGCGACAACTTCTTAACTGTTGCTGTTGTCGCTGTCATGATGAAGATAATGAATTATTGTCCTTTTTTTATAAACTACGTCTTGAGACTCATCGATCAATACAACATGTGTACTTCAGTTCATTCTGTTGCTCTGAAATTCATCGTACTACGAATATAAGTATTTATGGATGTGAATGACTAGTTTTTTTGTTCGCTGGGAAAGATATGCAAGATTATTAGGATATCTGTTGCTAGCTGTCATTGTTAAGAAAGATATCTGTACATTAGGTCTTCACAGTTGTAGCGGTCAGACGCCAGCATTTACATATGCCATAGTTAATTACATGTAGATTACATGCGGTTTCCGCCTTATAATGTATCGGAGATGTGATTGTAGGAACGTCTGTCATTTAGATAATTAACCAGAGACAGGAGTTATTAATAGCACACAACTAGTGGTTAACATTCTTACGAAGTATATACGATCCAAACAGTACATCTACAGGAACAGCAAATTGGCATGACCATAAATTTCGTTTAACAAATGTAATACAAGCAATAATTTGATATCCTGCTGATGACTACAAACCACATTTTAGCTGAACATAATGGTATGATTCGCTGTAAAAGTTGTGGTACCAATGAACTGTTTGCAATAAAACACAGTGATACAGGCAAATAACATGAAGCCAAGCAGTCACTAAATCAGAGTCAGATACTGCACTATTTTACTCATAAAATGAAGCCTCATCTTGAAGAATTTCGATTCCGTCGTTCTAGGGCCACAATAAAATATCCTCATAAACTGCACAAAGAACGAGTTTACACCTCTATTGCCCCTTAAAGTGATCAAAAAGTAAGTTTAATACGTAGGGCAAACATCACGTCAGGCGAAAAAGGAACACGGCATCAACCTTGGTGCCAGAATTATTACTTTCTCGGTCTCGTGGACGAACAGAGCGAGCTAGGTTTCACACGACTGATTCTTTCCGGAATCCGTGCTGATTCTTACAGAAGAGAATTTTGGACTCCACTAATGTCATAACACACGAGCGTAAAATATGTTCCAAAATTCTACAACAGCGTGGGCGACACAGTGCTTCTATTTGGTGACCCTTCTTTAAAACGTAAATGGCTTGCACTTTTTTGCAGTTACTAGGAAGCTCCGCTCTTCTTGCAGACGACGGCACACTCCTGCAAGAAGAGCTGTGAATTCTTTCGCATACTCGACGTAGATCGTATCGGCATCCCATCATGTCCAGCGGCTTTTCCTTTGTTGAGCGATTTCACATGATTTTTTTATCCCTCGGTCGCTCATTTCGATAGCTTTTTTTCAAGTATTTGACGAAAACGAAGGGAAAACACGAGATTCACGAAGAGCAGAATAGCTCCCAAAACTCTCCTTCCGAGAGAGCTATCAAAGCAAGCAACCATACGGTATCGATATTATTCCGTGAATAAGGTGTTTCACGGCACACACAAATTCCCGTCCGGGCCGATAGTTCTCGTCAGTGTGAGTCCTGCACTCCAGTCGTGCCAGAGGGTGCGTTTTGGCGAGTTGGTGAACGCAGTGCCAAACCGAGGTTAGTTCTGGCGGTTGGGCACAGAAATAGGTACTTGCACAACCGGAACGGAGTCCGCCAGATCGTCATCGGAAACGGCGAATAAGTCTGCGGTGCGTCGGACGGACTGGGCATTGGCGCGACGGCAGAGCTTGTTTGGTATAGTTGGTGGTAGCCTAGGATTTACCAGTGTCGCTATGGTTATGTGTGGCGGAGGACGGGTCAACACTGGTATGCATGAGGCAGCCGCAGCGGAACGCAGCTGGGATTCACTGGCGAAGAGGAACACGTCGTGGAAGGAAGCTCAACGTCCCTGCCTGAAACGGATTGTATGGAGACAGCAAGGCAGGGTGGCTGCGCACCGTCGACGCTGCGCGTGGGCTGCTGTTAATGAGATATGTTCTTTGTCTGGGGCAGTTTGCCTGCATGCGTGTAGATGATACGGCAGCCAGGAGCCAGAAAGCGTTTGCGGAAGAAGTATTTCTGTTGCTACGCTTGGAAGGCTGTGCATGAGAGTGACTCGTGCCATTTTGTTGTGCTGAACTCTGAATCTGTGGTGGCAGTAGTGTAATCCCAAGGTTTTGATGTGATGAAACAGGACTGGGTCGCTATTGGGCCTGTAATTAGATGTGCAGTGTATTGTGTTTTGATGAGGCTGTATGGGACCTAAATACTGCAAAGCAGTGTGTTAGCTGAAGAACTATCTTTTAGTGAGAACTTTGTAATGGTTCAGTTGAGTCACAGTAAACTGTACATATTGTAGGTGTTTTCTAAAGCTTATGATCGTAGTGGGGTATTCTTGCGTTACGTTGTTGACTATTGTGTGTTGTTGCAGGTTATACGGAGTGTACCTTTTGTAAAGTTAATCACAGTGAAGCAAGTTATTTATTTTCGATTAAATATGTATATTTGGTTAAGATTATGATTGTATGTTCATATGTTCTCGCTTAAGGTTTTTACTGTTATTGTCGGGAGATAATTTATTATTCTGAATTTTTGTATTACTGTGTCAGGTGTTAAATCATTTGAAGCACTGAGCGCGATCTCCTGTTTTCTCCTACGCATGCGCTGTGAAATCTACTGTTAGTAAAGAAAGTTACAGCTTCTGAGTCTACGCTTGCACAACCCCAGGCCAACTCCACTCCCACTGACATCCTGCATCACAATACAGTGCCCACAACGTATTAATTCCTAATATTAACAACAATAAAATTTATAAATATTTTTTCAAGTAATATACAGGTTTTCTTTCTTTCGTTACGTTGCAGAATGCTTGTATAATTTCTCTGGCTTTTCACTCTCAGCTTAAACCGATTACCGGGTGTCAAAGATTTCACAATTTATGAGCAGTTGCCCTTTACACACTGTTACGACTAGAAGCAGCCAAAGAAAGTGCACTGTAGAAACGAAATGCATGATCTTATTTAAAACTGGTACGTTATTTTCTTCTAGTGGCTTCGCTACCAGCCGGCCGCTGGGGCCGAGCGGTTCTTGGCCTTCAGTTTGGAACCGCGCGACCGCTACGGTCGCAGGTTCGAATCCTGACTCGGGCATGGATGTGTGTGTTGTCCTTAGGTTATTTAGGTTTAAGTAGTTCTAAGTTCTAGGGGACTGATGACCACAGAGGTTAAGTCCCATAGTGCTCAGAGCCATTTGAACCATTTTTTTGCTTCGCTACCCAGACGCCTTCCAAAATAGGCACGTAGGCCTAAATTTCAGCTGATGGCAAATTTATTTGTGGGTTTCAGTATTCTTCATAATTTAAGTTGTTACAAATGGCGTAATGTGGTCAATCAGTTAATTGGACGATTGTACAGTGACCACAAGTACTTGTTATTTAATTCGATTGCCCAGGAAAATATGAGTCATCCCGTTAACCAGAAAATCATTTTTGCGCTCAAATAAATCTTTGTAAACGCGTTAAGAAGAAAGTGAGTTATCGTATTGCCGCAGAAACAGCCCACTTTTCAATCTCATTACATAATACCGTATACTGAATGATAGCTGAGATAAAATTCATTCAACTAGTACATCATTCATTCAACAAGTACATAAACAATATGTACCGAAGTATGCTCATACGTAGAACAGAAAACATAGCTTCGATCAAAAAGGAAATCCAATGTCCTACTAAGGAATTCATATATGAGATTTGAAATGTCAGTCTGGCATAGATTAGAAGCAGCAACACAGCCTATGACTTGATGGATTTTTTCCTAATGTTAAAGTTAACATTACAGTCGAGATCGCAATAATATTTGTTTATTTGCCGGTTTCGGTTTATGTAAAAACTATCTTTAGAATTGTTGGCCCTGCAATGGTAGGAACAGCGCTTACAGATAGTACTATTACATATGGCCTTAAAATAAGATACAGAAGAGCTGTAGTAAAAATTACAGACAGTTCTACTGCATATGGAGAAGGGCTATAGCGTTTATCCGTATGGCTGGTTGTGGCGTCTCCTCGGTTTTCTCGTGATACCACGATCATACACTGACTGATGTCTGTGGAGAAACTGGTTAAATAGTGTGCAATGTACTAATGGCCGTCGACAAAACATTTTATCAAGTTCAGTCACAGTAAATACTACAAACCTCTAGACGGATCAACTTCTTGACCCAGATGAACATTGTTACAAGCGTGATTGTTTAACAAGTACGCACACTATAACATTTTGAGCCGTTGTAAGCCGTAATAGTTCCACAACTAGTATCTACTGTAGTGATTACAGTGCAGAGACGCATATAAATTACAACTTTGGGGCTCAGTTTGTTCTGCAATAAAGATAGTCTGATAGTTAAGTGTAAACAGGACTTATACAGACGAGGTTTGCAGCAGTACAACCGGACACAGCACTTGGCAGGATATCACTCTGTAAACCAGAGCAATGCCCTTCTATATTTGCCTATGGTCAACGGTATTCATCCATACAAATGAACTAAATACTTAATTCCCACACAAGTCGTATCAATATATGCGTTCTAAGCACATCATCAATCAAATTTACACTTTGTTGTCATCAGCAAACTAACATTTCCAATAAACACTAAGTGGCCTGTAACCTTCCCGTACATAAAAATATCCGGTACAAAATTGACTGAGAATTGAAACTGATAAATTTTGGACGTAAGCAGCGCTACGCCATGGCCCTGTGAAGTCAACCAGAATAAACTGAAAAATTCTTACTTCATAATGGTGTCGCCGGATAACGCTATCTATATATCTGCTCCTAAATGGCACAACTTAGTGTAATGCTGGCCTATCTACTACTACTTATTAACTTTTGTCTGAGATTTGCATTATTAGAAAAAAAACTGACTTTGCTTGTTGACACAGCTGCATAGCTGGTCCTCTGATTATTAAACAACACATGACTATGATCTGGGAAAATTTGTAAAATATTTAAGTTCAAGTAAATGACTGGTAAAAAAATTATGTTGAGAGAAACCTTATTATTGAAAACATTTCTGCAAACCATTACATAAAAAAAATTGAACATTACAAGTCTGACTGAATTAGTGATGACAGAACACAAAAAGATTGAAAGAAATTCATATTAACATCTGAAACAACAAATTTAAGCACGCGCATGGCGATGAAGAACAATAAAGTTTACCTTACACTACATGGCAATGAATTGCGCTGCACCAGCAGCGACTGTTATTACTCTTACGTGGCTAGCAACTGTACTGTAGCGGTGAGATACTACGACTTCTCCGTAACAGCGAGCTATTGCGACAGCTCCATAACTACGAACTATTGCGACTGCTCTGTAGGAGCGAGCGATTATTACTGCTCCCGACACTGCTCTGACCTGCGATTCTATTGCAGCAGAGATGTTTTATACCGTAGGCAGCGCGTGGGCAATACATCTAAATTACATTTGCTCCAGCAGGGTAGTGAACTGAACCCCTTACAGGCCTTCATTGTAACGTAATGTGGCCCTGTCAACTAAGGATAACTGTTCTAAAAACTGCGTAGTTGTAATGCCGGAATTACTCATAATATTTAAATACGCTTTCCTTAGGATGCAGGTATTAATTGGCACTACTGATTGTATCGTTGGTAATCAAGCCCATATTAAAAGTTTAGCCCAGTAACACAGTGAAAGGGACGATAAAATGGGACATTAAAATTCTAAGTGAGCAAAAAAAGTTCATCTGAAGATATAACGCAATTTTAAAATGACTAAGGTAACTGAAGATCTAATCTGTTTTGAAACGTCGCGCGGGTGGCGCCAGTACCCAATTCTTGTAGTGTCATCTTTGCCATTGATTTCGCTTTGGCCGGCCGCGAGTCAGTTGTTGGATGGATGGATGGATGGATATTAGTGTTTAACGTCCCGTCGACAACGAGGTCATTAGAGACGGAGCGCAAGCTCGGGTGAGGGAAGAATATCGGCCGTGCCCTTTCAAAGGAACCATCCCGGCATTTGCCTGAAGCGATTTAGGGAAATCACGGAAAACCTAAATCAGGATGGCCGGAGACGGGATTGAACCGTCGTCCTCCCGAATGCGAGTCCAGTGTGCTAACCACTGCGCCACCTCGCTCGGTCGAGTCAGTTGTTCACAGCGGTTTCGGCTATTTAAATCTGCGGCGTCGAGGCAGCAGCTCTCATTGTGTGCTCTGTCGTTTGCGGTTACAGCACGGTCGGCAGGTTGGCCCTTACTTGCTGCGCATGCTCATTGCGCGTTGTATTACTGGATTTCTGCGGCCGGAGACGGCGGGAAGGTTTCAGGTTCCGGCACAAGACGTGGAGTTTGGCTTTCCCGCGACGCGGCGCATGTTGAGAAGAAGAGCTTGCCGGAGCGTCGCCTTGCATTAAGCGTTCGCCTGGGCATATAATGTGTTTGATTCAAACAGGTGCAATTGTGTGCTTAAATATATTTGTTAATGGGTAACTTATATTCTCTTCAGTGACGAGTCTGATATGTCAAGGTTATGTCACACATGCCATGATAACGGGGTTTGGGCTTTCCATCTTAGTTTCCTACCACTTGAGGAAGGATTTGCAGCTATAAGTAAGGAAACCCGGTGAGCTCCTTATTATTGAGTGATGGTATATCTGAAATTGTTGTAATCTTGGTCATTAAGTACCAAAATTTGCACCTTACCGAAGGACGATGTTGTCTCTTAAAACTACATCAGATTCTATGAAAATGTAGTTCTGATGGGCTCTTGCCCGTTTAAAGTAATACTTAGCTGTTGCCATTAGCTTTCAAGGAAAAATTTTATTTATGTGTGTATTGCAGTGGCTAAAGGAATTCTTAAGTGTTGAGATTAATTTTTTTGTGAGGCTTTCTGTTTTGATATGTTTTATTCTTCTATGTAATGTGAATGCGCAATTGCAAGTGCGCTCTTGTAGTTGTGATATGTTTCAGTTGCGCGGAGCACAGTGTATTTCTTCCGGTACGGTGGAACGTGGCACCGGGGCTTGACGACTTGGCCGTTGTCAGTGGAACTGTGTTTCGTTAGGCTGGGCTCCAGGTTCCTGGCCTGCTGTCTCGATCTCGTCCTTAAGTTGAATATTGCTGTTCTCTTTGTTCCTGGCTCTGTCAGGACGTTAAGCTTTGTACCTTGCTCCTCCGCCGCCTTGGCGGTTGCACCTTTCGCTCGAAGTATGAATGTAAACCTGTAAAACTAGGCCACTCTGTTATTAGTGCCCAGTCAGATTGTTGGAGGCTCCGCCTTATTAATTCTGTATTCCCTTATCAGCCATTTGTATCATATTTGTACGTTTTTGACTGTGAAGTTTAATTTTCATAAAGGAGGGTTTCATGTGCGTGTGTTCCCAGGGAATGTTGAGATGATGAGGCGCTGTTTTTTATTAATTGTTTGTTATTTAATTAGTGCCTACTTGTACTGACATAAACTGAATTATTCCTTAGTCAGACGTTCGTGTTCCTGGCGTCTTCATCGCAGGGCGTTGAAGTTTCAGAAGTTGCCTGATTGTTATTGGTGTGCCTTGTATTATGCCTTAATGTGATAATTTGGTATGAATTTATATTACAAGAGAGAAGTCAGTGTACAAGATAATCTTTCGGGTTCAGAGTATGGCATGTTTTGAATGTATTTAGTACTTACTCCAACAGAATTTTTCTTAATGTTTTGTGCATTTGTTTTGCAGATTTTAACAGGGGTTTAATAAAAGTTTTATTGTGTTCCTGTGAGGTTGTGAAATTTATCAGTTTTATTGTATTCAAATTGTACAAGCTAATAAACAGTGTTTAACACAAGCAGTGTATCTACATCTACATCTACATTTATACTCCGCAAGCCACCCAACGGTGTGTGGCGGAGGGCACTTTACGTGCCACTGTCATTACCTCCCTTTCCTGTTCCAGTCGCGTATGGTTCGCGGGAAGAACGACTGTCTGAAAGCCTCCGTGCGCGCTCTAATCTCTCTAATTTTACATTCGTGATCTCCTCGGGAGGTATAAGTAGGGGGAAGCAATATATTCGATACCTCATCCAGAAACGCACCCTCTCGAAACCTGGCGAACAAGCTACACCGCGATGCAGAGCGCCT
The DNA here is from genome assembly GCF_023864345.2 of Schistocerca serialis cubense. Classification (NCBI taxonomy): domain Eukaryota; kingdom Metazoa; phylum Arthropoda; class Insecta; order Orthoptera; family Acrididae; genus Schistocerca; species Schistocerca serialis. The sequence continues at coordinate 707,261,752 of NC_064638.1, forward strand.
CTCTTACAGAGTCTGCCACTTGAGTTTATTAAACATCTCCGTAACGCTATCACGGTTACCAAATAACCCTGTGACGAAACGCGCCGCTCTTCTTTGGATCTTCTCTATCTCCTCCGTCAAACCGATCTGGTACGGATCCCACACTGATGAGCAATACTCAAGTATAGGTCGAACGAGTGTTTTGTAAGCCACCTCCTTTGTTGATGGACTTCATTTTCTAAGCACTCTCCCAATGAATCTCAACCTGGTACCCACCTTACCAACAATTAATTTTATATGATCATTCCACTTCAAATCGTTCCGCATGCATACTCCCAGATATTTTACAGAAGTAACTGTTACCAGTGTTTGTTCCGCTATCATATAATCATACAATAAAGGATCCTGCTTTCTATGTATTCGCAATACATTACATTTGTCTATGTTAAGGGTCAGTTGCCACTCCCTGCACCAAGTGCCTATCCGCTGCAGATCTTCCTGCATTTCGCTACAATTTTCTAATGCTGCAACTTCTCTGTATACTACATCATCATCCGCGAAAAGCCGCATGGAACTTCCGACACTATCTACTAGGTCATTTATATATATTGTGAAAAGCAATGGTCCCATAACACTCCCCTGTGGCACGCCAGAGGTTACTTTAACGTCTGTAGACGTCTCTCCATTGATAACAACATGCTGTGTTCTGTTTGCTAAAAACTCTTCAATCCAGCCACACAGCTGGTCTGATATTCCGTAGGCTCTTACTTTGTTTATCAGGCGACAGTGTGGAACTGTATCGAACGCCTTCCGGAAGTCAAGAAAAATAGCATCTACCTGGGAGCCTGTATCTAATATTTTCTGGGTCTCATGAACAAATAAAGCGAGTTGGGTCTCACACGATCGCTGTTTCCGGAATCCATGTTCATTCCTACATAGTAGATTCTGGGTTTCCAAAAACGACATGATACTCGAGCAAAAAACATGTTCTAAAATTCTACAACAGATCGACGTCAGATAGTTTTGCGCATCTGCTCGACGACCCTTCTTGAAGACTGGGACTATCTGTGCTCTTTTCCAATCATTTGGAACCGTCCGTTCCTCTAGAGACTTGCGGTACACGGCTGTTAGAAGGGGGGGCAAGTTCTTTCGCGTACTCTGTGTAGAATCGAATTGGTATCCCGTCAGGTCCAGTGGACTTTCCTCTATTGAGTGATTCCAGTTGCTTTTCTATTCCTTGGACACTTATTTCGATGTCAGCCATTTTTTCGTTTGTGCGAGGATTTAGAGAAGGAACTGCAGTGCGGTCTTCCTCTGTGAAACAGCTTTGGAAAAAAGTGTTTAGTATTTCAGCTTTACGCGTGTCATCCTCTGTTTCAATGCCATCATCATCCCGTAGTGTCTGGATATGCTGTTTCGAGCCACTTACTGATTTAACGTAAGACCAGAACTTCCTAGGATTTTCTGTCAAGTCGGTACATAGAATTTTACTTTCAAATCCACTGAACGCTTCACGCATAGCCCTCCATACGCTAACTTTGACATCGTTTAGCTTCTGTTTGTCTGAGAGGTTTTGGCTGCGTTTAAACTTGGTGTGGAGCTCTCTTTGCTTTCGCAGTAGTTTCCTAACTTTGTTGTTGTACCACGGTGGGTTTTTCCCGTCCCTCACAGTTTTACTCGGCACGTACCTGTCTAAAACGCATTTTACGATTGCCTTGAACTTTTTCCATAAACACTCAACATTGTCAGTGTCGGAACAGAAATTTTCGTTTTGGTCTGTTAGGTAGTCTGAAATCTGCCTTCTATTACTCTTGCTAAACAGATAAACCTTCCTCCCTTTTTTTATATTCCTATTAACTTCCATATTCAGGGATGCTGCAACGGCCTTATGATCACTGATTCCCTGTTCTGTACATACAGAGTCGAAAAGTTCGGGTCTGTTTGTTATCAGTAGGTCCAATATGTTATCTCCACGAGTCGGTTCTCTGTTTAATTGCTCGAGGTAATTTTCGGATAGTGCACTCAGTATAATGTCACTCGATGTGTGGCCCTGCTGCTTTCTGTCGTATTATTGGACGCTAAGAGCACGCCTCATGTGTTATCTATAACAGTGACGACAATCCTTCAAATCACTACTCATTCAGACTGAGTGACTTGAACGCAAGAGATTGTCCAAGATGAGGACGTGCCGCTTATGACGCCAGAATGTTGCCGCAAAGTGCAGCGTATTGCACGAGTGCAGAAACGATATGTGTAGATACGATACGTATAGATAGTCAACGTGGCAGCATATTGCGACTTAACTAACTTTGGGATGATGGTCGCTGGAGACACATGGCCCATAACAGACCGGAGGTTAAACACGAATTCGCGTTGCCGAGGTCAACAGTGTCTAGGGTAGATCTTTACGATCACAGGCACAGTGTCGTCACACACCTAAATGCCGCGCAAGACGACAGCAAGTGTCTGACAAACGGACGCCAGTCATCCCCGCAGACACATCCGACGGTATACCTCGAGTCAGATCACCGCCAGCTGGAATGTGGTACGTCAGGAGTACATTTCTGCCAGCACTGTGAGAAGACATATACACCATATAAGCTTCAGTAGCTGATGACCGATATCATATCCATTGGCTTCTCAGGGCACTGGTAATTTAGCCACTCATCTGTGTAGTTGAGCCACTCATGTGTTATATTATTATCATTATTGTTATTATTATTGTTATTATTATTAGTGTTATTATTTTAATTATTTTCATTAGTCGTACCAGAGAGGATGTGGGGAGCGCAATGACCTCCAACCCGTGCACAGAGCGTCATTGAGTGGGAAGAGAAGACGGCTTCGTAAGCACCACTTTCTTCACGTAATGCTAGTGACGCAAGAACCAGCAGTTTTGTTCTCATCTTCGTCAAGAGCAATCATCGAACAAAAACTTGTATACATGGTAGTAATGAACGCTTAAATATTTCGTTGTGCACTGAATAAATTTCCATCGCAAATGTCGAGATTACCCAGCTGAAGAAATCACGAACAAATGAAAGAGCTAAGTACACGTCCTCTCGCAAGTCTTTTGTTGTTGGCCTTTTATATCTTGCTCTGAAGGAACTTTTGGTGTACGCATATATTTGCAAAAAGGGACATAATTTACACCTTCTAAGAATCAACATTTACAACAGAAGCAACAAAGGACTTCGGTGCCCCACAACTGACTTTTGTTTCCAATAGTGAGTGACGAATACTATGTGATGACTTGGGACCGACAGTCTGCTTTGTGTCGTACACAACTGTTGTGCATGGTTTGTTCACCAAATGGACATTATGCGAGAACCAGGAGACGTTTAACACAATGTGTAGGGAAGCAGTCTACTCACGCCGTATAAAATTCACATCAGTCTTTCCATTGCGTGCCAGCCTAGCTCTGACGTCATAAATGTTGCGCAATACTTTAAAAATCAAGTATACAACCTGAAACGGTTCTAGCATGTCAAGAGCAATACTAAATCAAAATGTGTTGAATGTCATTTCAATAACTTTAACCATTTTAGAAATTTGGACGTTTTTCTGTAGAAATCATTGTCGCAACAGAAAAGAGCTAGAAACTTAAAAATTTATATTTAGATTCCTTTTTCATAATAATTTAGTAGAAACAGCATTTTGAATCTCACAAATTAAGATTTTAGTTGAAATTCATGATTTTCTGGTTTTGTCTTAAAAATTAACGAAGCAAGATAGATTAAGTAGGCTAATAAATAAGGCTAGGATGTTTAAATTTAAGTAGAAGGGAGATCCGCTATAATCATAAAGATGTGAAAAGTTTCAATTGAATAACTATAAAACTATAGCGATAGCATATCTCCAATGGACAAGTTCAGAGCTCGTCTACTGCGTGTAGTGTTGTTAAATTAATTCTCTCGCCCGCATCTCGTGGTCGTGCGGTAGCGTTCTCGCTTCCCACGCCCGGGTTCGACTCCCGGCGGGGTAAGAGATTTTCTCTGCCTCGTGATGGCTGGGTGTTGTGTGCTGTCCTTAGGTTAGTTAGGTTTAAGTAGTTCTAAGTTCTAGGGGACTTATGACCACAGCAGTTGAGTCCCATAGTGCTCAGAGCCATTTGAACCATTTAATTCTCTCGCCCAAAATATTTTACTTAGCAACGTCGGGAAGCAAGGCCCCAGTTCTCTCCAGACGCTGAATAGCACACCACCTGTGCCGGGAGTCGCGTCGCGTCGGTATCATTGCTATAAACAGCCTCGGATGCCGTAATAAGTTTCTCGGGATACCTGTAACCATGAAATCGTTTTCGAGTGAGGTGTTAATTCTGGGATAACTTTAATGATATATCTTCAGTTTGCGTATGTCGTATTTTCACGTGCCGCCGCGGGACAGACATTCTACCATTATTTAGCGTGGCGTTTGATGAACATTATCATCAAATTATGGTGAGCATTAACTTAAACATTTAATTTGGACAGTTATAGTTGCATCAGCGCATTAGACTCTGAACTACTCTGGTAGTTGGATTGTGTGGATTCTTTTTTTTTTTATCTGTGACTTTCAGAATATAGCGAACGTTTTTACAGGAGCGTTTTTGATTATGAATCCCAGACAATCTCCTAATTCCTCAGAGCTATAAGCTGTAGCTATAAATGTATTTCTCAGATGAAGTGGGCACTAGGAATTCTAATTACATGCTTCACGTTTTGCTAATCACTTTCCGGTTGCCAATATTGTAGTTAGAGAGCCAGTGTTGAGAACGGCAAAAGATAGCATAAATAATAGGAACATTTATATAACAATTAATTCCACCCGCCGCCCCACATATGGTTAATCGGCCGGGAAATGCATCTTTTCTGCATCTCATCTATATTACAAAACATTCTACACAGTTTAAATAACAACTAAAATCCACGAGCCGCCCCACAACTGGTGCATCGGCCGGGCAGTGCAGTGTTTCTACATTCAAACAAATAACAGCAATTAAAATCCACCAGCTGCCCCACAAATGGAGGAACGAACTTAAAAAAAAAATCCAAATGAGGAGAAATTTAGCCGTGGTTGCCGTTTGTAGATCACGTTTTTTTTAATCATATGAAAGTGGGAGAGACGCAATGTAAGTGCAATTAAAAAAAGTGTGTGTGTTATACCAGGTGGTGCAGACACGTAGTTTGGTAAAGCTATTGACCTGTTCTAAACACTCTGTTGAAGTACCTTTTAGGGAGGCCTTATAATGGCTAGGGACAATGCTGTTTCAGCTGTAAGGGTTTTCAGCATTACGTGACTTTCAAGACTCGACAAGAAAACACTGTTTCTAGTCCGCATAACTCGCACTTCTTGCCAAAGAACTACAGTACCTTCCAAGGTGACGGGGTGCTAGACAACAGATGCACAGAATACTTTTAAAGATTACAGTATAAGCTTCCATCATCGAATGTCCCTGATGCTCTGCAGATATCATTGCAGCTGAACGTCAGTCGGTCTCCATGGAACGACACGAACAGGTCAGTAAGTGCCACAATAAATAATGTTCACAACACAATTACTGCCATACTCGACTGCTACTGTTAAGTAGGGGAAAAGAGGGGGAAAGTATCATGCTGATGCAGAAGCAAATAGTTTCCGAATTGTGGAAAGCGTGCTATGTTTTACATATTGAAAGAAGCAAACGCTTTTTATTTTTCATCGATAACCGGTCCGAACTAGGGAAAGCGCCTAAGAAACTCACACCACAGTCAGCGAGTTTCGCTGTAGGCAAAGAAAACCCACACTAGGTAAACGGTCAGCCACGTCACGTCCACACACGCCAATAGGAGTGTCAAATGGTACACTGCGAGTGTTCATGTTGCTAACCCCGCACAACAGACGGTGCTGTACACTGGATCTGTATGTCAGAAGCGTTCAGCGGGATTGCATGTAGCTTGCTGCTAAAGACGGTCTACGCCAAAAAGATCGAGTGAAAAAGCTGATTAAGGCTTCATTCGTTGCGAAATCAATTGACACCTTCGTCGTTATCGACTGCGAAAATAAAGAAATCTCATTGTAGTACAAGAACCGTTTCGGGACACAGACTGGCCACCGTAACCTCCATAATCGGAGAAACTGCTTAAAGACATGTAGTGTTTTTCTTTACTCTCCTCACCGTCTAGCGTTCCGGCCTCGACGACTGCTGTACCTCCAGCAGATGAAATCGCACCTTCCTGGTAACATTACATTCCGTTCTCAGGGGTCGTAAACCGAGGGCCGGCTTTAAGGGCGAATACCCGAGAGCAGAGCGAGATTTTCGGGAATCAGATTGCTAGTGCCCCGTGGAAGCGGTCCTGCAGATAATGCTGAGGGGGCCGACCGCCTCGCATTCAAATCCAGCGTCGGATCTGCGTAAAACACATCTGGGCCGGGCCGGGCCGGACGTTTAACGGTTGGAGAGTCAACTGCCGGCTGCGAATGCACCAGCCGGGGGGAACTGAAAGGAGAACGAGGGCTCTGAAACCACGTTGGGTTGCGGGGGCCATCTGAAGGAACTGCAAGTGGTTATCGCTTCTGAGAGACCGCTGATGCGTTTGTTGCAAAGAGAAGTTCCCAGTTCCTTGCGTAGCTCTATGGCCTTTCAATGTCCACTGTAACGCTGCACTGTAACTGTGTGAAGAACATAAGTAACCACCGAAAATTGCTGCAAAAATATATCATTTTTAAAATATTCTTTTCTGTGTACGTCTGTCAAGCATTACGTTATTTTTATAACAAGTTTTTGTGAAATTTAAGTTTCACAGCCATCAGTGGCGTCGACCATGATTAATATAGGCGTGAAGGCTGTGGATCAATCTCACATCAGACTATTGGATTTATTCTTTATCGAGACAAGTTTCGGTCGAAAAATGGCCCTGAGTTGATTATTTTTATTTATTTACTTCGATATTTAAGCTCATCTAATAAGGGCCATCAGGCCCTCTCATACATTGAGCCAGGATTTCGCACCTACAGGACCTTTAAAAACATCACAGTTACCTAAGAAAGAACAGTTTTAAAATGACAAACAGTATTAAAATGATTCGAGTGTCTGAGGTGGCAGTTTGAGTAAATAATACTGGGTATAAACTAATAAAGTTAATGTTGGCAGTATTTGTAGTATTGCAGCTGGTACCACTAATAATGATAATACTCGTAGTAATAATAATGACAGTGACCGATATAAAAAGAACTGTTTTTCTGATACAGCGAGTGCCAGGGAAAGCAAATTTAGGGACACCGCTTTAGTTAAGAATGCTGAGGAAAGAGGAAGATATGATTGGAAGAAGGATGTTCGGGGGTACCAAATGCGTACGCAGACACTGGTAATCCTTATTGTTGCTTTAGTGCAAGTTCTCTAACATAAGGCGGGAGGTTATTTCAGAGTTGGGTTGGTGCTACTGAGAATAAGTTCGAGAAAGTGGTTGAACGATGGAGTGGGACAGAAAATATTTTATTCTGATGTGAACTGGTATTTCTGCCACGTTGTTCACAAAACCACGTTAAGCTCGACGAAAGATATGAGGGACAGCGTTCGTTGATAAGACAGTAGAGAATACAGAGAGTGCAGACATTTCTGCGCTTGCCTGCACGCAGCCAAGATAGCTGTGCATGTCATGGTGAAATATGATCGAAAAGTCGAAAATCATAGATATAACTGACACAGGCATTAATAACCAGTTCAAGGTGCTAAGAACTTTCCTGAGAAAGGCCTTTCAGGATAACATCGCTGTGATCAATAATTATAAGAGTTTTAACAAGATTCCTTTTTAGAACAAGAGGGGATAACTTTTTATATTGCGTAGAACATGGGTTGGTACTGATGGCTTCCTGCACATTGCAGTTACGTACTCATTCCAGTTTAGATTTTCATCTGTTATCACTCCCACTTTCTTTGCTGGAGGATAGAAGTTGATATTTGTCCCACTTAGAGTTAAAGATGATACAGAGTCCGGATATTTCAGGTTAATGACGTGCACACAGGTCGGAAATGAGATTCTTGATAGTTGTCTTCAGGTTTGTTGGTTTTGCACGTAGATACTACTGTAGGAATGCAATTGCAACGATGACTGTTGTCTGCTGAATAAGATCATGTGATCAAAATTAATCTCAACACCAAATAATATATCTTTTCAGCAACTCTTCGGTGGTTCCAGCAACAACTTCCGCTGACAGATGATCATTTCATTGAAGCTAATCTCGACAGTAAAGAATACATCCTCGCAGCCACTTTTGGGTTCTGGATTGAGTAGTGGTATAGGGAAGTGGCAGGGCTGGGTTGAGCCGTAAATCGACATTGTTTATGAAAGTATTACACTCGTATTTCACAAAAATTTCATGTATGAAAAAGGCACACAAATTATAAGAAAATTGAAGGCATTAACAAATTCTACTTATTGTTCGTAGATCATGTATGAATTTCATCGTTGATAAAGATTCATATGACAACATTACTTCCCCAAAATCATTTAAATGTCCCATAATAATTTAAGTGAAACACATTTTACTTTAACAGTCATCAGGCGACCACCAGCTGCCATAATTAAATAGAATAATTCGTACCAGCTGTGACGTCCAAAAACATAAACTTTGGGTTAAAACACAGCCGAGCCGTTCTCCGGCCTATTGAAAAACCCTCCTATCAGTTGCATAAATCGACAAAGTGAAGTTATAATCGACAAAGTGCAGTTATACCCCCTCTCATGTCAGAAAAATTACTTTTCGCAGTCAGCCTCAAAAAAACGCATCCGTTACTCGGTTCCTCAAATAAGCCTATTCCAGCCATAGTTTCAACAAATGACTTAAAATATCACTGGACACACTTACTGATCAGATCTATTAAACTGGTAACCAGGTCGACTCAATTTTACCAACATGGAGTAATAAACCCATAGACATAGCTGATAATCTACTGACAATGCTCGTCGCCCCAAGAAAAGTAACGTTTTTCGGAGCACTCTTCCAGAGGCGATCACGGCCATACTCCGCTGTTTACTTCACAGTCGTGGCGCGCGCATTTAGAACACAATCTACAGTTCACTACTTATACACAATTCCCTCCCAGTATATGTCTAGAACACGGCAACAAGCAGACAGAAGTAGTAGAACGTTTTAAGTTCTGAGATTAGGATCGATAATAAATTCAGCTTGGAGGAGCTTACAACAGAACTAATGAAGCGCCTTAACAGATCTTTATTTGCTTTGAAGAAGCTGTACCCATAAGTGATACAAAAATATTATACGTGATGACTTTTTTATGCTAACTTGCCAGACCACAGCAAAGATTTGCGATACGTGAAGCATGTAATACGAATTGTTTGTGGTGTGAAAGCAAGAACGTCCTGCAAGAACCTTAAGGGTAGTAAATGCTGCTTCTCAACATGTTATTTCCTTATTGAAAACTGTTATAAGCAACATATCTGCTTTTAAAACCAACAGCTCAGTTCATGGAATCAATATTAGATATAGGAATATTCTTCATAAAGATTCAAAATTACTTACTTTGGTTCATAAAGGTGTTTTTTATTCCGAAACACACAGTTTCAATAGTTTGCCGGTAACAACAAAATGTAACAAGTAAAGTTCAGTTTAATAGGAGCTAAGAGAATTTATTGGTTGATATCTCTTACTCTGTTGGTACGTCGGTTACTGGAACCGATTGTTGTGCATATGTTATTAATATCAAATAACATGAGTGTTTTGTAAAATTGCTGTCTTCAGTACAGTAATGTGATCAGTATAAGTAAGCATTATAAACTGATTTCGTTTTTGATCATACGTGGGTAAAACAGCCATGTGCACCTCAGTGTTCTGTACATTAGATGTTTTCTGACAACTTCATAACAGCATCATCAATTAAAACAAAAATATCTAGATTTCAAGACTTTGTAACTAAAAGCCTAAGAATCTGACCTTGTGTAGGGTATTGGACGGGTCACAGGTGGCGAATATTAAATGTTCCATCAGATGTAGTGGACAGCTGCGAATACAGAATAAGCAGTCCAGGGCGCAGGCAAAAGAAAACCAAATCCACTTCTCGTCTGTCTTGTAGCAAGCGGCAAAGTGGTCGGTGTCTGTTGACAGTGGTGCGACTGAAATGTATATTCTGGAACTAATCCTTCCAGTCTTAACACTCTGAGTTCACTCAGTGACTCTACTGAACCCCACCCGATTCCAAGCGCAATCGTCATGGAGCATTTTGACACCCCAGGTGTCAATTAACTGCCACTATTACTGGCGCAACTGGTCTTTCGGAGTCTGGGGCGACCAGGTTAAAATACAATGTGATTCAACAGAGGAGATTGGAGTTAATAGTACACCATATCTGGGAGTTGCTTTTGCAGTCTCCAAAAATATTTCAAATTCAGTAACGGAGGTAAAACCCATTAATATTAGAGTAACGACAATTTCTCTTAAATTTGCAAATGAAGTATAAACTTTAATTAATGCCCATCTGCCAGTCAATGAGGATAACAGTTAAAGGCCTAAATAAGTTAATGAAGCTTGAAAAACGTTAGAAAGCATCATCTCGAAAATTCCCTCAAACCATGTTAAAATTTTAATAGGTGTTTTAATGCTCAATTAGGTAAAGAGAAAAATATACGAAAACGGTGGGTGAACAAACCAAAATGGCCAAGGACTTGTTGAAACGTGCAAAAATTTTAACCTTGAAATCATGTCAACACATTTTAAAAAGAACTCGTCGAAACAAAAAACTTGGCAGACACTCAATACATTCATTGGGGATTTAAAATCGATCATCTAGCAATTTCATACCCTAACTACAAAGAGATTTTAAAAGTCTGAATTGGAAAGGGGCTAATATTGATTCTTACTATTATTTAATGTGAATAAAAGTAAAACTTAAACCTCAGAAACTCTTAAAAATAAAAAAACATGTTATCCCAAAATTAGACACAGCTAAAATAACCCCCATTCTTACAAGCGAACCCGACAAGAAACAATCCAACAATTGGCAAGCACAAAGCAGCACAAAATTTAATTCCTCTTTGAATGAAACAAAAACACCCTTGAAGCAACGCGGACTGTGAAACAGCAGTTAAGTCTAAGTTTGAGAGATTCAAAAATTGGAATAGTAACAGAACTGAAAATACGTACAACACCTTTCTAACTTACGAAAACAAACACCTAAACTAATCAGACGGACTAAAAGAACCTACGGAAATGTACAACTTTTAGAAATCGAAAAATATTTCCAAAAATCAATACAAGAAACTTTTATAAAAAATTAAAAACGAAACTAACCGGTTACCAGCCTCAAAGTCTTTGCTTCAAAAATGAAAATGGCAGTTTGGTTCCAGAACCAGCGAATAAATTTCAATCACAGGAGACTAATGAAACCAGCCCTAACTCTAAAGAATCTGACGAAAGCGAAATAACTAAACAAATTAAAAGACTTAAAACCAAAAAAGCGTCCGGAGAAGATGGTATAATTGCAGAACTACTAAAATCAGCTGGCCCTAACGCTGCAAAAGAGATCACTCAACTAATGGGACATATCTGGCAAACTGATAAAATATACCTGAGGACTGCTGGAAAACAGCCCTATTTCATCCATTGCATAAAAAAGGGGACAGAACCGATATTAACAATTACCGAGGAATCTATCTTCTCCCGGTCACATACAAAATTATCTCCCAATGTTTACTTAATCGAGCCCATGAATAGTTAGAACCTAAAATTGGTGAAAACCAAGCAAGCCTTAAGCCAAACAGATCCTGTCCAGAACTAATTCTTAATTTAAAATTAATCCTTAGGCACCAAAGGATTTTTAGTAACGATATTGTATGTACATTTGTGGATTTTAAAAAGGCCTACGACTCAGTAGATCACTAATCTCTTTTGCATATTTTAAAGCAACAAGGGCTAGATAATAATAACCTAACACTGATTAAGGAAACGTTAATCGATACTATCTCTAAAGCTAAATACACGAGAGAAATTTCTGAACCATTTGATATAAAGATTGGTATTAGACATGGAGATGGACTCTTCCAATTACTGTTTAACTGTGTTTTGGAAAACGTAATTACAGAATGGCGAGAGCAAAAGTAAGTCAAAATATAGGTCAATCAGTCAAGTTAGGAAGAAGTAATATTAGAGTAGACTGCCTCGCCTTTGTAGCTGACCTGGCAATTTTAACTAGGGATATTTCTACAGCTCAAAAACCAATAGAAATTCTCAAGGAAGTTGCGGAAAAAGTAGAACTATAAATATCATTCGAATAAACGGAATATATGACACGCAACAAACAAGCACCAAAGTTTTTGAACAATAAATATGGAAAAATAAAAAAGGCTTCTCAGTTTAAATACCTTGGGGAAATCATACAAGAAAATGGTCTGGAAACAGTTACAAACTAAGATCACTGTCAAAAAATGGCAACTGCATTCAGAATAACACAAAATGTTTCTAATAAAAAATCACTTTCTAAATTTTGTAAACTTAGGTATTGAAGCACTGTAATCAAACCTAAATATCTTTATGGAGAAGAAACTTTAATTTTATACAAAAAGAAGGATATTGAATAAATTCAGAAGAAAGAAAAAAGGGTTATTAGGAAAGAAATAGGCCCCAAAATTACTGACGGAGGAACTTACAGGATTAGAATAAGAAAATAGGAGAATACACAGACATATATGGCGACATGAGAAAATGAAGACTTCACTTTTATGGGTACATTAAAAGACTGGCGCCCATTTTAGGTTGACATCGTGGTCTGACGAAAGAAAGAGACTTCATTCGGAAAGGATGAAACAAAATTTGGACACAAAGGAAGGCCAACCACCAAAAGTAACATTGATTCATTGTATCCCCCGTAGTCCTATTGGGCCCACACATGAATAATAATAAAATTAAAATAGCTTAAGATCTTTTATCACTTGCTCCACATCCATAAGGATCATTTCTATTTGTATCTTGGATGAGATAGCAATATCTCTTATTTTGTTTGTATATATTACGTATATTTGTTTTCTGATATGTTCTACGGCTTACAGAAAATTCATTCCATTGCAGATTTTGCATATTGTTGGAATTCTACAGGCAGTTCCACCCATTCGGCTGTCACTATACTCATTTCCAAAATGGAAGGCCATGCAACTGCGAACTGCGTCAATCACTATGAATGTTTTGGTTAAAGTTCATTTGCGTTTTCGACCTTATTGTTTGCAATAGTAAGATGCAAATAACTCTCGTTGAAAATGTAACAAGTTTTGAAACATAAGTGATAAAATACCATTTCGTTCAGGCTGGTTGCTGTTTAATAATTTTCTATTCAAGCCACTGACGCAAAGTTAAACCATCCTACAATGAAAAATACAGATGTACAAAAGCTGCTATTTTTCCTACAGAATGCAAATATTCGTGTAAGTTTAAAAACGACATTATGTGTATCTGTAAAATGCTGTTACAGCTGTTCATTGATAAGCGACCGCACTTGGTGAAAGGCCATTTTCCAGGACAATTTGGATTAATATAAGAGTTACATTGGAATAAAATGTCGTCAAAAAAGGAGTACGCATCAAAAATTCAACACGAAACTGCACACACTATAAAGTCGACTGCATATTCTACACTGAAGAGCCAATGAAACTGGTACACCTGCCTAATCTACTATTGTGAAGGCCCTCGCGAGCATGCAAAAGTGCCGCAGCATGGCGTGGCATGGACTTGACTAGTGTCTGAAGTAGTGCTGGAGGGAATCGACACCATGAATTCTGCAGGGCTGTCCATAAATCCGTAAGAGTATAAGGGGGGTGGAGATCTCTTCTGAACAGCACGTTGCAAGGTATCCCAAATATGCTCAATAGTGTTCATATCTGGGGAGTTTGGTGGCCAGTGGAAGTGTTTAAACTCAGAAGAGTGTTCCCAGAGCCACTCTGTAGCAATTCTGGATTTTTGAATTATCGCATTGTCCTGCTGGAATCGCCCAGTCAGTTGGAATGCACAATGGACATGAATGGATGCAGGTGATCAGACAGGATGCTTACGTACGTGTCACCTGTCAGAGTCGATCATGTAGGGTCTTTTGATTCATGAGGTTGTCTCCATACCCGTACACGTCCATCCGATCGATGCAATTTGAAACGAGACTCGTCCGACTAGGCAACATGTTTCCAGTCATCAGGAGTGCAATGTCGCTTTAATGGGCCCAGGTGAGGCGTATACTTTGTGTCATCAAGGGTACACAAGTCGGCCTTCGGCTCCGAAAGCCCATATCGATGATGTTTCGTTGAATGATTCTCACGCTAACACTTGGTAATGGCCCAGCATTGAAATCTGCAGCAATTTGCGGAAAGGTTGCACTTCTGTATTTTGAATGATTCTCTTCAGTCGTCGTTGGTCCCGTTCTTGCAGGATGTTTTACTGGCCGCAGCGATGTCGTAGATTGATGTTTTACTGGATTCCTGATATTCTCGGTACACTCGTGGATGGTCGTACGGGAAAATCCCTCCCTCATCGCTACCTCAGACATACTGCGTCCCATCGCTCGTGCGCCGACTATACCACCACGTTCACACTCATTTACATATTGATAACCTACCATTGTAGCAGCAGTAACTGATCTAACAACCGTGTCAGACACTTTTTGTCTCATATAGGCGTAGCCTACTGTAGCGCCGTATTCTGCTTGTTCACATATCTCTGTATGTGAATACTCATGCCTATACCAGTTTCTTTGGCGCTACAGTGTATGTAGTACACAGTACGTGGTCAACGTCTTCACATTTAACTCCTTTACTCCTTTTTTGACGTAACGCTACTCCAATGCAACTCTTGCTGTTACTCCAATCTGTTCTGTAAGGTGGTCCTTCACCAAAACTTGTCGCTTATTAAAAATACATTTAACAGCATTTTATAATGGTTCTTGAGCTTATTTTTAAAGTTTATCAACGCTGTGGAGCACACCCGATTGAAAATATAATGAATTCGTGCAGATGTCTAGTGATACCTAGAAAAGAGGCCTTCAGCTGTCTTCAGATAACTGCTTTCTTAAGAAAGCTATTACCAGAGGCTGAGAGTGAAAATTGATTAGCCGAATGAAACCTGCTACGTACTTTTAGGTAACTCAAAGTAATGGATACTCAGCGGCATCACTTTCAAGACTTATAATTTTCTCATGTTTTGTATGTGACATACACAGGATGTCTCAAGAGGGAAAAGAAAAAAATGGACATTCTAAGTAAAAGAACTCGTACAGACATATTCTTTGTTTCTGAAAATTATCTAAAAAGAATTTCAGGTATAACATATTTTTCGTTAGTTGCTCGACTTTCGTCTAACCTGACTATATTCTTTACCACGAACACACATAGTAAGCAACAGTAGCTGCAGATCAACATTTATACTATACAGGAAAAAATTGTAATTTTTTCCTCTATTATACCATGTTTGTGTCAGAGATTATAACTCAAGCATGCTTTACATAACTGGTACATTGTTCGTGGTGTTGCCATTATCTAACTTCCGTCATTAGAAGACCTAACACAGGTTCTTGTTTATCAGACGTTGCAAAGACAAAAGTGTAAAGCACAAACCTATTGGCGGGAGAGCGGCTGCTAAGTCACACCATGTGCACTGTTGCCTAAGTTAAAGAGCACCGAAATGATAACGGCGACTTATTCTCCAGAGAATATAAAAGTGCATTGAGGTTGTTGATAAAAATTTCGAAAATTCACTGTGTACTATTTTAGTTTGATTGTGAGCTATTGTGAGTTAACAACCGTACAGTAATCTCTGAAAGTGACCAATATAAAACACGATCAAGAAGAAAAATTGTAATAAAATAATGTGGTTGCTTCCATTGCAGCCGTGTCCTCTTAAGATGTATTTCCACGTCAGCATCAACTGATGAAGTAGATTAAAATTGAATTTCATACGTTGTCGTGGGTACTGACAGCGTCACATCAACAGCTACATGCATACAAAGCCCATGTGTCTTCCTGAATGCCGCATCACACAGGCAAACACAAAACTACCACGACTGATCACTTTGTAAATGTAAACATGGAACCCAAAGAGAATACCGAAGAAACAAAGATGCGTAAGTATACGGGTAGCCAGGAAATTCAAATACCTTCGTGAACACAACGCTGTAAAGTCACTAAGTAGTAAGCAGATGCTAAAAAGATCTGAAAAGTTATTTATGTCAACTGTAAGCTGTTATGGAATCCATTATGATTTCTAATGCTATATGTTGTAATATCTAATTATCCTAGCAAAACCACATTTTTGCCTTTATCTTATATATGCAAAATAACGACATTCTCATCAGTTCCCAACATGTATGCCTATGGTTGACTTCTCGAAATTGCTAAGTCCAAAAGCATCCCTACGTTTTTTGTGCCTTTACTCAAAAGACTTTCCAGTTTGGCCTACGTAGCTCGGATTACAGGTGTTACATTGAATGTTGTAAATACCAGCCTTCTCGTATTTGTCGACTTCGAGCTGTAAAATGTTTTTTTAGATTTAATGCAGTTTGTCTTAAATGCAGTTGGTCTTTCTGAGAAAGATTACCGAAGTATGAAACTGTGGCTCTCTTAGAATTCTACGCGGTACTCTCCTTTACCTTCGTACGCTGTTTCTTGCTAATTAATGTATTCACTGCGCTTTCGAGGTAGCCTGTTTTATGGTGTTTGGCTCAGCCATTCTGTCTTAAAAGCTCTATCAGATAGCGAAAGGCATAAATATTTTGGCTACTCGGATAGAAAGATTTGCTGTGTATCAAAACGTTGTCGCTTTCCTAAATACTGTGATGTGAGCTGCATAGGCCAGACTGGTAGGTCCTTTGAGTTAAGATATAATGAACGTAGTGATGCTTTTGTACTTAGCGGTTTAGAGAAGTCATACATAGCCATACATAATCATGATATTGGCCTCCTCATGTTGGAAATTGATGAGAATGTCGCTGTTTTGTATATACAAGAGAAAGGAAAAAAGTGGATATGCTGGAATAATTGGAGATCACTATACATACCGTGGGAAATCATAATACATTAAATGAACAGTTTACAGGTGACTTAAACAACTTTTTCAGAAACTTTTCAGATTTTTTAAACATCTATTTATTACTTAGTGACTTTACACCTTTATGTTAACAATAGTATTTGAATTCCGGGTTATCCCACACTTATACATCTTTATTCCTTCGGTATTCTCTTCGGATTCTGTGTTTACATTTAAGAAGCTCTCACTCGCGGTAGTTCTGTGTTTGCCTGCGGGATGATGCATTCAGAAAGATACATAGCCCAGGTACGCCTATAGCTGCTGTTGTGACACTGACTGTTGTGACAGCTGCAAAGGAAGCAGCCACGTTATTTTATTACTCTCTTTCTTCTTACTTGTATTTTACGTTGCTCACTTTTAGAGAAAATGTTCAGTTATTATGAGGATAAGGCTTGACCCTCAAATCACGTAAATTCTAATTATTTTTACAATGTAAATAGGTGGATAAGCCGACACTTCAACATTTATTTTGAGATTATTGTAGTTTGCGAAAATTAATCACACAATGTTTAAAATTACGGGTATACTTCGTAAACTGCATTTGTGAACTATTTTTTGCAGTCTGCCAAGTAAAACAAACACATTAAAAAGTTTCATTTGGTAATGTCACTACCAAGCTTCGTTCTAGAGAACGAATATTTATGTCGCCTCATGGAATGATCTTTCCTCCTGCGGCTCAGTTCCTCCATGACTCATTCAAAAAAAAATTATGTTAGACATTTTGCTATAAAAATCTTACGTGTTATATGTGAAAAATTCCTAAGTAATTTGAGTATTATCTTGATACGAAAACGATATTTCCTTGAAGCAACATTCCTCTTAACGTATTACTTAGAATGGACAGAGAGAACGTTACCATAAGCACAATTACGGTGGGGGTGGGGGGTATGGGGGGAAATCAAGTCTTGACCATGAAGTCCGTGCAGAACCAAGGGATGGATGCCTTGGGGGAAGCCTTCATTGTAAAAATCTGCATTTTGGCTCGTCAGGAGAAATTCCTCTTTCAAACACACATCCACACAATTCCGTAAATACGTGCCACGCAATGGTTTCCTCGTCCGAGGCACTGAGTGCACTGGTAGGGTAATACAGGGGGCGAGGAAACACCTGGTGGGGTGACGGACCAGCAATTGTGACTGCGTCCTGGGCAGAATGAGCTGGGGCGATCTTGCGGGGCACGAACACCCCACTGAACGCAAACTATCCCTTTGGGCGCACATCCGCTTCTGTGCATCGTAACAGAGATGGAAATCACAGCATCAGTCGTAAGGCTTTTATTTTTGAATTAACGAGCGCCATCATCTACATCTACCTCTACATCCATACGCCCCGAGCCACCTGACGGTCTGTGGCAGAAGATACCTTGAGTACCTCTATCAGTTCTCCCTTCTATTCCAGTCTCGTTCGTGGAAAGAAAGATTGTCGGTATGCCACTGTGTGGGCTCTAATCTCTCTGATTTTCTCCTCATGGTCTCTTCGTGAGGTATATGTAGGAGGGAGCAATATACTGCTTGACTCCTCGATGAAGGTATGTTCTCGAAACTTCAACAAAAGCCCTTACCGAGCTACTGGGCGTCTCTTTTGCAGAGTCTTCCACTGGAAGCGCTGCTCTCCGTTAGGTCTTCTCTATTTCTTCCGGCTGGTCCCGGCGGAGGTTCGAGTCCTCCCTCGGGCATGAGTGTATGTGTTTGTCCTTAGGATAATTTAGGTTAAGTAGTGTGTAAGCTTAGGGACCGATGACCTTAACAGTTAAGTCCCATAAGATTTCACAGACATTCGAACATTTTTTCTATATCTTCTATCAACCCTATATGGTACGGATCCCACACCTGTGAGCAGAATTCAAGCAGTGGGCGAACAAGTATACTGTAACCTACTTCCTTTGTTTTCGGACAGCATTTCCTTAGGATTCTTCCAATGAATCTCAGTCTGGCATCTGCTTTCCCGAAGATTAATTTTATATGGTCATTCCATTTTAAATCACTCCTAATGCCTACTCCCAGATAATTTATGGAATTAACTGCTTCCAGTTGCTGACCTATATTGTAGGTAAATGATGTGCAGTTAGGCGTGTGCTGTTACCCAGAGTGCCGCGAGACAGTGTTCAGAGCTCACATGCGCTGGCTGCCTTCACCCTACCAAGACTCGAGGCACTCTGAGTCGTAACAGACGCCTAATTGCACCAGATTATGGTCGTTTGATAGCCGAAATGGGTCGCGAATTTAAAATTACGAGGGCTATTCGGAAAGTAAGTTCCGATCACCCGCGAAATGGAAGGAGGAAACGACAGTTAAGTTATGTGGGTTGTATGAAATCAGGCGAAATATCTCAGCAGGCTCTCATACTTGGCGGGAGACACAGTTTTCTAGGCATTTTTACATTCTCACTGTGCGCTCACTGTGACGCGATCGACGGGCATACTAGAGACACTGTCCAACACATTTGCTCAAAACTTCATCGGATTTTCACTGTGGTTTCCATTTCGTGATCGACTGGAACTTACTTTCCGAATAACCCTCGTAAATCGACGCGCAAGTCGCCGAAGTGGTGTCAAATCGAAAGACTTGAATCCAGCGAACGGTCTACCCGACGGGAGGCTCTAGTCACACGACATTTACATTTACATTTACCCTTGTAAAAGCACTAAAATTGAAACGATGACTTCCATCTCCATTACCACACTGAACAGCTTCCAGCAGCGCTTTGCCTTGACATCCTTCGGAAAATTCAGATGTTTCGGTAGTATGCCCCTGTGAAGTTTCGCGCCTTACGAGCATTATCGATCAGCATCTTATTACGGTAGACCCTAAAAACTATGGCCTCACCTTGCCCGATGTTGGTTGGGTCTTAGCCTATTGTGATGGTGGTGAATCCTAATGTTCCCACTGAGTGCTGTACTCGTTTGCCACTCCTCTTTCTCATCTACACACCCTGCCATATGATGGTGCGTTGTTGCCGCATACGCCCGCCAACTCAGCATGAATTGTTGCAGCGTTGTTCCCCTTGAGATGCATAAAACGGATTACCGAATGACACACCAATTTATCAATGTGTTTCGCCATTTATTTTTGCTCCTCTGTCGGCGTGTTAAGGAATTGTGGAGTAGGTATTTTGGTGTGTATCAGGACTACCGACATATGCCTCTAATTAAACAAAAGATGAAGAGAGAGCGAGAGTGAGAGAGAGAGAGAGAGAGAGACAGAGACAGAGAGAGAGAGAGGGGGAGAGAGAGAGAGAGAGAGAGAGAGAGAGAGAGAGAGAGAGAGAGAGAGAGAAAGAGAAAGAAGGAAAGAAAATATTAGTAATCTATATTCATTTTTTTGATTTGTTAATTAAGACTTTATGTCTACCTCGTATTTAGAGTTTAATATTTTGGTAGAGCCCAACGTCCTTGCTGCAGTGCTGACACCGGTTCCCGTCAGGTCACGGAAGTTGAGTGCTGTCGAGCTTGGCTACCACTTCGATGGGTGACCGTCCGGTCTGCCGAGCGCTGTTGGCAAGCAGGGTGCACTCAGCCCTTATGAGGCAAACTGAGGACCTACTTGACTGAGAAGTAGAGGCTCCGATGACGAAAACTGATACCGGCCGGGAGAGTGGTGTGCTGACCTCTCGCCCCTCCATATCCGCATCCAGGGACGCCTATAGGCTGAGGATGACACGGCGGGTGGTCAGTACCGTTAGGGTCTTCCGAGACCTATCCGGACGGAGTTTAGTTTAGTTCAGTTTACTAATTTACTAATTTCGATAAAGGAGTAATTGTAATTTTGAGTGAATAACTACTGCTCCTTTCTGTCTGAGACTTACAGTAGTAACAGACGTTCTAAAAAACTTATCCATACGTCCTAATATGTATCTATGTATGTGTGTCTGTATGTTCCACATATCCCCCTAAACTACTGGGCCAATTTAAATCAGACTTCGTATCCGTATCTCGTCCCGTCACACAACAATCGCAGTGGAGTAAGAACCAAATGGTTCAAATGGTTCTGTTCTCTTGCACCGACATACTTAAGTTACACACCGACACAGTTCGGAACCCTCTAGCGTCAGAAGGTTGCAAAAATAATGGTTCAAATGGCTTTGAGCACTATGGGACTTAACATCTGAGGTCATCAGTCCCCTAGAACTTAAAACTACTTAAACCTAACTAACCTAAGGACATCACACACATCCATGCCCGAGGCAGGATGCGAACCTGCGATCGTAGCGGTCGCGCGGTTCCAGACTGAAGCGGCTAGAACCGCTGGGCCACAAAGGCCGCCAGGAGTAAGAACCACCGACATAAATCATGAGATGCGTGAAAACAGCCGAACCTTCATGACGTTTAAATTATTATTTCTTTGCTACCGACATATTTTTTTGACGGTATCGACATATGCCGCTGAATGTACCTACACAAATGAACATTGTACGACACATAGTTGAAGAGATGTGACATAAACATTGAGATGAGTGAAAAAATGCAGCATCATACATTCTTTACTGCTAAGACACTCGTACAGTCGAGTCAATTTAAGGAAATCCCTGATACCTAGCAGCGCTTTTAACTGCGAAACGTAGATGGCTGTAGACGAAAAGATAGTTGTCTATAGAGCTGTGAAGAGGGGCTGATGTAGAGACGTTTACAAAATCTCGTTGTAGACACACAAAGCAGCTGCGTCCAGCTTACGGAAACTGTCTGGAATCATGTTTCTTAATATGGATAATGAACTCATCATTTGTAGATTATGCGTGTTTCTTCGTGCGACTGTTTCATAATTTCAAATGTGTTTTCACGAATACGTCGAACTAAAATTATTTCGTTCCTTCATTAAAAGCACCATCTTTTTTTTTTATAATAGAAAATTGTCAAACTGAATAGCCGGGAAATTCCAGATTTGACAGCTAGTAATTTATAAAAAATACTCATTCATTTTTAGACCACTTATAGTAAAACATTATTTCAAAGGAAACACATACTATCCTGTTTTAAGTATCACACCAATTCTAAGTGAAGTAACAGCAGTGAATACATTAAAAACAGTAATAATTAGCCCTCTACATCTTGCTTCCACAGAAAAAGTCATTCTAGAAATTTCTGACTCGCCTGAACAATGGGAAGGAGAACGCACGCAGTTAGTCCATCTCATCCCGGTATTTCAGTTAATTTCTCCTTTCATTAGCGAGCTCCCGAAAGCTCCTACACGGCCGTGACTGTACTGGCGCTAGTGCAGGTCCAGCAAAATCTCTTAAGGCGATAAAAATGTCAGAGTGACACCGACTCCTTTTTCATTGGAGGCTTCTGCAATGTTTCTCGTCGTTAGGACAACTTCTTGACAAAGGAAACGTTCGCACATTAACCTACCAGCCTAATAACACCACTAAAAAGCGTACAAAGTAAATGGGCACATTAACGTTCATCTCGTTACTCCGGTGATAAATGGAAGTTGCATCCTAAAAGAAAAATTTTGTCTCCCTTTTCTTTCCTTATCTTTGTTCTTTGAGGTATTCCTTACCAACGAGCACACTGCTACTGAAGTATTGCGTCAGATGTTGTAACAGAATAATTAAGTAACTGAGAAGCATTTCTTCGTTTTGTTACCAGTAACAAGATTTTTGATGCGTACGAAACTTCCTTTCCTACCAAAATATTATTACATTCAATATATCTTTGATGTAACCTTCAATTGCTTTTTCAGTGCCAGGTTTCTGGCAACGCAGCATTTTCTCAATATTTTCTACACAAAAGAGTACCATTAGCATGCACAATGACAGTCGGCAGAGACAAGAGTTCTGCGATTGCCGTGCAACGACTTCACGCGTATAAACTTAGTTACTTCTCAGGACTCAATGCGATCTACTAGCTGTGGCAGTTACATTTGAATGTCACTGTACTCATCATAAATACTGTAACTTTTACACATTGTTTTGAAGTGTGTCAATACATTAATATTTGTTTTCGAAACCACATTGTCACCATAATAAATCTGCGGCATTCTGGAGTGTTCCAAGAAATAGTACAATACTTAAAACTGTTCAGTTCCTATAACAAAAATGATCATTATTTAAGATTTTCTAGCACAGTGATATCTAACTGCGACAGTTAAACAAGGGTATTAATGTTGTGCAGGACGATAAGGACAGCCTGACGCTGGTGCAAATGTGTTTCTACGACGTATCTGTCAAGAAATGGTTCAAATGGCTCTGAGCACTATGGGACTCAACATCTGTGGTCATCAGTCCCCTAGAACTTAGAACTACTTAAACCTAACTAACCTAAGGACATCACACACATCCATGCCCGAGGCAGGATTCGAACCCGCAACCGTAGCGGTCACGCGGCTCCAGACTGACGCGCCTAGAACCGCATGGCCACACCGGCCGGCTGTCACGAAATAATACTCCCATGGAATGAAGTTGCGTGTCAGATGCCAGGTATTGTAAAACTTCTTCGAATGAGAATTCATTTAGATAAAAGATTCCAGAATTATTATTTCCTTGCACAAGACCTTTGTCAACCGTAACTAGGTCAAGAAGATGTTTTCTATCTTCAGTTCTATAGAAAGCAAATGAAATATCTAAGAATATCATAACTTAATAAGAAGGAACCGTACATCACTATCTTACACACAGGGTGTTTCAGTTGATTCTTATCGGTGTCGTTTTATGCAACCCACAGTGTTATGTGTGGCCTTGAAAACTGGGGTTAGTCCCACAGAAAAAATGTACGGGACGTTTTTGTAGGAAATTTAATGTAGCTAAATTTTGTACTGGGATACGTTTTCGCTGTAGATAACGGTTCTCGAGTTATTCAACAAAATCGTACAAAAGTGACTTTCAAAGGCAGCTCCACCCCCAAACTCATCCCTCACCAATCAGGATTTCTAGCATGTTCTTACCAGTGTACTAAAATTCCCGACTACACGAACTATCGCCGACATTTGACCTTTTCAGGTCTTATTGATCGGGCTGTTACACTACCAGCATAGCAGGCTATTTCGTTAACATTATTAATTTAAACGTGCTCGAGTAATTAATGAAAGGAAAACTACTTTCGTGAACTTCGCTAAAACTAATTACGTTGATAACTTGAGCAAAGCTTAACCCTTACAGGCACAGTAGTTTCGTAGTCAGGTCTGAAAATACAATAATATAATTATTTATTTTATGGTGTTACAATTCAGAAAGTTGTTAGATAACATTTACACAAACGACAATTTTACAATTTGTAAGTGCCTGACTAAGCCGGTGGTGCAACAAGGCCAGTAATGAAGGCCAGATCAGGTCGAATGAGTGAAACAAATTTGTGCAACCGCAAGGTTTTGTGCAGTGTTAGGAGGGAGTGCCGCGAACAACTTATCAGAAATCCTGACCGTTGGCTGAGTGTGGTGTGGGAGGTGAGTTTTAAAGTCACTTTTGTACTTTTGCTTAGAAAATTTATAAACTACGGGCTCTGGTGAAAGCGTATTCCGGTACAAAATTTAACCGCATTAAATTCTTACACAAAGGTCCTGTTCATTTTTTCTATAGAACTAATAGTTTGCGCTTAGCAAGCGAGAGAATATGAAAATCTCGCGCATGGTTTATTAAGGCCAGACATAACATCGTTGGTTGCATAAAGCGACATAGGTGGGAACAGTCGAATCATCCTCTACAAGTAAACCAATCGTCAACTGGTTCGACGTCGGCTAAGCAGAGCGCTCACGCACAGGATTCCACAAGGCTTTCAGCTGGAAACCACTGTCTCGATTGAAAAAGTCCTCAAACGGTAGTGTTTCCTCTGCTTCCTTACTGATAAGTCCCAAAAGCCCCATATACACTGATAGACCAAATAGCTGCGACAGCTACCATCACACAGATTTTCCCGCTATATAATGCAGGACAGGCGGCGATCTGTAACCGACGTGACGACAAAATATCAATACCGGTGCAGCGCACGTTGTTGAACATGGGATTCTGGTCAGGCGTCCCCTACGTCTTACGACGTTGACCGAACGACATCGTCACTTACGACTGTAATGGGCACGGGATCATGTGGACTGGACCGTAGATCAATGGAAAAGTGTCTACTGGTCGCGTCAGTCCGTGTCTTGTAACACCAGGTCATTCTGTTAACAGGCGAATGGCTGTTCGAAACATGTACCGTGTTACGGATGCAGGCCATTGGGGAACACTACAAAGCCATGGGGGATTTGGGGGAGGGGTTCCCCCTGCGTATCCATGCAATGTTTGATAGTAATAGAAGGTACTGTGACGGCTATGGACATCGTGAATATTACTGCTGACCACCTGCATCCCTACAGGCTTGATGTCGTCCAGAATGATGGTGGTATGTCCCAGTAGAATATCTGTGCATGACAGAAGGCCAGCATAGTGACGCAATTGTGTACGGAGCATGATAGTGAGTTCAATTTCATGCCTTGCCCACCCAATTCGTCCGATCTGTACCCAACTGAACGCGTTTGGGACGCTATAGGGCAGGGTGATAGCTCCACATCCACAAATCAACGTCCCATAATTTACTGGAATAGGCTGTGAGGAGGCAACTAGTACCACACAAGTTCCGAAACCTATCAAGGATTTTTCGGTTGCATGCCACACAAAATCGCAGCTACACTGCGATCCAAAGATGGATCAATACGCTCTAATGTAGGTGAGCATAATGTTTTGATTTGTCCATAGAATGACCGGTAGAAGTACGATGTCTGGAAATAGCGGATTTGCTGGCTCGAGAGAGACTAGTACGCCACTGATGCTCCGCAATACGCTTCTCAACAGTGTATGTCGTTTGCACCATGTAAAATGTAAATGAAACCTCACAATATAGTGAGATGACAAAAGCTATGGGATACCTCTCAATGCCGTGTTGGACATCCTTTTTCCCGGCGTAGTGCAGCATCTCGACGTGGCATGGACTCGACAAATCGTTGGAAGTCTCCTGCAGAAATGTTGAGCCATGCTGCCTCTGTAGTCGTCCATAACTGCGAAAGTATTGCCGGTGCGGGATTCTGTGCACGAACTGACCTCTCGATTATGTCCTACACGTTTCCAACGGGATTCATGTCGGGTGATCTGGGTGGCCTTATCATTCGCTCGAATTGTCCAGGATGTTCTTCAAACTAACTGCGAACAACTGTCGCCTGGTGACATTGTGCATTGTCATCCATTAAAATTCCACCGTTGCTTACTGCAAATAGTCTCCAAGTAGCCTAAAATAACCATTTCCACTCAATGATCGGTTCAGTGGACCAGCGGACCGAGTTCAGTCCATGTAAACACAGTCCACACCATTAAGGAGCTACCACTAGCTCGCACAGTGCCTTGCTGATAACTTAGGTTCTTGACTTCGTGGGGTCTGCGCCACACTCGAACCCTACTATCAGCTCCTAGCCAACCGAAATCGGGAATCATCTTACCACGTCGCGGTTTTCCAATCGTAGAGGGTCCAACCGATATGGTCACGAACCCAGGAGCGACACTGCAAGCGATGACGTGCTGTTAGCAAAGGCACTTCCGTCGATTGTCACCTGCCATAGCCCATTAACGCCAAATTTCGCAGCACTGTCCTAACAGATATCTTCGTCCATCCCACATAGATCTCTGCAGTTATTTTACGCAGTGCTGCTTGTCTGTTACAGCTGGAAACTCTACGCAAACGCCCCTGTTCACGGTCGTTACGTGAAGGACGACGGCCACTGCGTTGTCCGTGGTGAGAGGTACTGGCTGAAGTTTGGTGTTCTCGGCACACTCTTGACATTGTGAATCGAATACTGAATTCCCTAACGATTCCCGAAATGGAGTGTCCCATGCACCTAGTTGCAATCACTATTCCGCTTTCACAACTTGTTAACTCATGACGTGCGCCCATAATCACGTGGTGCAATTTTTCGCATGGATCACAGAACACTACTGAAGCTCTGCCAATGCACTGCTCTTTTACAGCATGTGTATGCGATACTACCGCCATCTGGATAGGTTCATATCGCGATCCCACGATTTTTGTCCTAACAGTGAAGGAAGCTTAATAAATCTTTCACCACTTAAGTAGTTTCCCCCAAGTGCATGTAACACTGGACGTTATACCTAACAATGTGCTCTACTCCTTCTACTTAACTATGTAATCGTTGTCTTAGCAGCCAAAGCTTACAGGACACTAAGTCTGGCGACCACTTAGCGGCAAGCTTAATACTCTGTTCAGACCTTGAGGCAGCCTCTGTGGATTTAGAGAGATACCGCCGGCGACCTGAGGTGGGAATTATGGAGAGGTGACTCAGTGGATGCCAGGTACACAAGTCGCAACCAAGTATACACGTTCAACTTGTTGCTTATTGACTTCAGGTTATTAAAATACCAGCACAAGCAACGCACCACGCAAGAAAGTTCAAACAGGCGTGAATTGTGCTACATGCTTGGATATGCAAGTGAATATCTTTTAGTTACAGCCACAAAAATTATTTAGGACAAACGTCGTCAACATTCTCTGTATAAACAACGCTTCCATAGTGGGTTCGTCATTCGGAAATCACAGTTGAATGTTCGTTATTGAAAACACCATGTTGGGCCTCTTATGAGAAGAAGAACCATCAGGTGTCGGAATTAAATGCGAAGGGCGTTCAATAAATTATGCAACAAATTTCTTCTCGGGAAAAGTTCGGCTGAAAGAATGCGGTAATTGTTGTGGGGTATTTGGAAGATTTCCACTTCAGCTACTATAGCTCCATGAAGTCCCGATAGGTGTCGGCGCTGTATGTAACCTTCAAAACAGCGTCTGTAGCGGAGGTGAGTTCCAAGCAGAGAATTGCCATTGAGTTTCTTTTGGAGGAAACCCAGAGCATCACAGATATTCACAGGCGCTTGCAGACTGTCTACGAAGACACGGCAGTGAACAGAAGCTCAAAAATGGTTCAAATGGCTCTGAGCACTATGGGACTCAACTGCTGAGGTCATTAGTCCCCTAGAACTTAGAACTAGTTAAACCTAACTAACCTAAGGACATCACACACATCCATGCCCGAGGCAGGATTCGAACCTGCGACCGTAGCAGTCTCGCGGTTCCAGACTGCAGCGCCAGAACCGCGCGGCCACTTCGGCCGGCAACAGAAGCTCGATGAATCTTTGGGACCATTATCACGACAAGGTCACGCAAACCTACCAGGTGCAGGATGGCCGCACACAGTTGAGACTCTTGCAAAGCTACCCTCCGGAAATTGAAGGAACGACTTCAGTGTTCTCGTCGCCACAGAAATACAAACAAATTTCTCTTTCTCCACGACAACGCGACGCCTCACACAAGTCTGTGCAACCGAGAGTAGCTCACATAACTTCATTGGACTGTTTCTCCTCATCCACCCCATACCCCGGATCTGGCACGTTCAGACTTCCACCTGTGTGACCAAATGAAGGATACACTACGTGGGAAGCGGTACATGGACAATGGGGAGATTACTGACGCAGCACGACCTTGGCTCCGACGTCGACCAGTAGAGTGGTACCACGGAGGCATACGGGGCCTCCCAGTAAGCTGGAGTGAGAACGTCGCACTGAACGGAGACCACGTTGAAAAATAGGTTTTTGTTGCCAAAGGAGAGGGGAATAACGTGGTGTACTTGCATCCTGAATAAAACCAACCTGCTTTCAGGAAAAATGTGTTGTATTAATTATTGGGGAACTCTCGTAGGGGGCTGTAGAAAATGAAGTTCATGTTTTTGCAGTATTGCTGTTTGAGCTCCCATGGCTGTTATACGAATGCGAAATCGATAGGTTAAGGGGAACTATCATAGCTTGGTGCAGGGTTCGATGCTGATGATGTTTGGTTTGTGCGGCGCTCAACTGCGCGGTTATCAGCGCCCGTAGAAATTCCCAACTTGTGCTCAGTCCAATGTTGCCACTTTCAGGAATAATGATGAAATGATGAGGACAACACAGACACCCAGTCATCTCGGGGCAGGTGAAAATGGTGCAGCCGCGCGGGATTAGCCGAGCGGTCTCAGGCGCTGCAGTCATGGACTGTGCGGATGGTCCCGGCGGAGGTTCGAGTCCTCCCTCGGGCATGGGTGTGCGTGTTTGTCCTTAGGATAATTTAGGTTAAGTAGTGTGTAAGCTTATGGGTTGATGACCTTATCAGTTAAGTCCCATAAGATTTCACACACATTTGATTTGAACAAAGTGGTGCAGGATTCAACGGCTACACGCGACTAGGACCCGAGAAGACAGATTCGTTCTGACGTGTAGCGGCGTACAGCCACCTCATGTAACTTGAGGAGCAAGGAGTGTGCGGAGCTGTCTGAAGCACTGCCATCACGCTGACCTCTGTTTCTGCTTCCTTTGACGTAGCAACAGAGTGGGTCGCGCTGAGAGTGTTGTGCCACAGGAGTAGCATCAAGGCGTCGTGTCAAAGGAGTCCAGGTTCATTACCATGGACGTGTCGGTATATGGAGGCCCCAAGGATATTGCCAGATTGCATTCACCATCATCGTAAGGGCCCAACACTTGACGAGATCAACACCGTTGATTCGCACTACAATTTGGCCAGCAGTTGTTACATTTTTAGTTTACCCTCGCAATATCAAAGTATTAGCTTGGTGCATAAATTCGTAGAGCTTTTTTTTTTTTCATATTGGTATTCCGGTTGGAATACTATTACCCATGAGGAACATCAGACCCTCCAAGGACCTGACGCAAGACTAGAAGGTATGGAACTACCGCGACGTGCCTGGAAAACAATCGGATCCGCACAGACCACGGCATCCTTGCTGAAAACCTCTACCGATGGGGAAGGGCTTCATCTTCGCAGTGTGACTGTGGAAATGAACACCAGACGATCCATTTCATTATAACAAGCTGTTGCAGAAGAGCCTACCATGGGAACTTGGAAGATTTCTTTGAAGTGACAGAGGCAGCCCTTGGATGGATCGACAAATTAGATATTAATTTATAGATTTATTTTTTAAATTATAAATTATGAAATTTATATATTTTATTAAGCTTTGTAAAACTATGTAATCCACGATTGCTAGACGCTGTTCATACGTAATGCCATACGCTAATAAAATAAATAAGCTATTCCTATTTCCGTTTACGCAAGTCGTCCTTCTGTCATTTGGAGATAGTGAGTGGCACTGTGGAGGCTAGAAAATGGGATGCCAAGTGCAGTAATAGGAGCATTTCCGATATATTCTCCTGTTTGAGCTCATTAGAGGGGTGACAGCAGCGGAGGTAGCCAGAAACATTTACACCCTGTGTGGGGATAATGCCACTGGAGAGAGCACGGCAAGGGAATTGTTTTCTCATCTGGAAGTGGATCGTTTTGACATTAGTGACTCTCCACTTCGGAAGGTCTTTTGGCTTTGATGAAGATAGTTTAAACGCATTAATCCACGTTGATCCACATCAGCGTACTAGAGAACTGGAAAACGAGATGCACTGTGATCATTGCACAATCGTGCGACATCTGCTTGCAATGGGGAAGGTTCATAAATCGGATGTATGCTCTAAGCCAAAATCACAAAAATCAGCGGGTGGCCATATACATACACCTCTGCTTGTTCGACATCATTTGGCTAGCGAACAACACCAACTATTCACATCCTATATTGTTACTGGTAATGAGAAATGATGTCTTTATGCTGACATACGGAAAAGATAGGTATAGTTGACCCCAAACAAAGCAGCAACTCACCGTATAATGAGCTGAATGCTAAGTATCTAGTGGCCGGCCGTTGTGGCGGAGCGGTTCTAGGCGCGTCAGCTACTGTCACAGGTTCGAATCCTGCGTCGGTCATGGATGTGTGTGATGCCCTTAGGTTAGTTAGGTTTAAGTAGTTCTAAGTCTACGGGACTGATAACCTCAGATGTTAAGTCCCATAGTGTTTAGAGTCATTTGAACCATTTTTGCATCTAGTGGTACAGCGACCACTGCTAACATTTTCTGTCAACAACTGAGACGTATTGTAGACGCAGTCCAAGACGACGACTAGGAGGACTGCGTGAAGTATGCTACAACACGATAACACCTGCTTGAATTCTGCTACACTGACATAAACAGCTATACAGGAGTCGGACTGGGAAGTCATTCCTCTCTCGCCTTATTCACCTGATCTTGCGGCCTCAGATTTTCACCCTTCCCGCTCTCTGTCGAAAAACCTTCAAGGAACTTTCTTTCCGAGTGAAAAAGCGCTCCGAGTATATCTCGATAACTTCGTCGCCTCAAAACCATGTGATTTCTACAGTCGAGGAATCGAAAAGTTATACGTTTGCTGGCAGATCGTTGTAAATAGTGAATGAGAGGATGTTATTGACGACTAAAGTCTCTGTAATGTGTGTCTGTTGTGTGCATTAAAGTTATGGAAAAACTGTACCAATGTATGCACCAACCCATTATTTTCAACATCGTGTTTATGAAGGGGAGGTGGAGGGAGAGCGTACTTTAAGTCCGCAATTTAAAAAATTTTTAATTGAGGTTGACTTACATTAATAACACTTTTTAAAGAGCTGCTCATGTAAGTAGGGTACACAACCTGAAAATATCTTTCAGCACATTCTTAGAAATACCAACGCACTTTCGGTAATGCGTACTACCAAGGAGGGAGGGGAGGGTACTTTGTGACCACTACAGTTTTTTTAAATACAAATTCTATCGTTGACTTTTATTCACTACATACTTTTTAAAGAGATATTGATGTGTACGTGGGGTCCTGAACAGCAAATATTATGATACTCACAGTAAATAGTCATATCTAGTACTGAAACTTAAATTTGTCGGTTTAGTTCAAAACATTTATGGAGTCTGGTGGCAGACTTCAACAACTACTTTTTATTTTTCAGAATTTTGAAATATGAAGTATCTGATTAGATTACAGTCATCGGTATTGCAAGGGATAAGGCCAGTGGCTGCGCCGTTTCTTTGAGATATCCGTAGCGGTATCTTTCAACAAGATGCTGTTCTGTCCCAAGCTACAGACGGTGTTGGAACGTTTGCAACACCGGAAATGCAGGATGCATGGCACCTGTACCAATATATAAATTTGTTTTCCGAATTGTATAGAAATATTTGCAATTTAAATGCTTTCTTTTAAAAAGTAAGGACATTGCTTCACTGTATGTGTAAATTTAGGTAGAAGTCTATTGACATTTCATTGTATTTATCTGCGTCTTAATGTGAAACTTACAAGCTCCTGGCCCCTACGACTGATGAACTATAGCGTAGAGTTGAATCAACATTGAATGTGATCGATGCTCAGTTCAACTCTGTCGGGAGACGCGTTTGCGTCATTACTGATATCAGAGCCGCCAGCTTTGAGTACGAAATTTCACACATTGTACGACCTCAAATCAGCTCTAAATTTCATAACACTGTGCTCTATTTTAAATATTTTTTAACGATCTTTTATGGCTGTAAAGTGGCATTTTTCTCTGTATCACGCCAGATTTTTGTACAAATCGCAGCTTAAATTGAAATTACACTTTTCTCTGGCGGTTTTTTTAAATGCATTGAAAGTACATTATTTATTTTGTAACCTTGTATAGAATCACTACACATTGTATTACAGTAGACAATGGCGTATGTTCACTCAAAATTGATAATAATTATAACAAAAACACAATTCATTCTAGACAATTCAGTTTTCCTTCACTGATTTCGCTGTAGCATGTCATTCCTGACATAGGGTGAAATAAGTATTGAGCCAAACAAATTTACATTATGTAAAAGTACACCATTCAGCCACGTTTTGACGATTTATAAACTACCTCCACTGATTTGGATAATAAATAACGTTAAAGAATGTCAATAAACCCTAAATATCACACCAAAAAACATATGGTGGCTCCTTTAAAGAATTTTATTAATTCCTTTACTCCTTCTTACACCTTTTGACTGAATAATTCTGGTGCAGCAGAATCTTCTTGTGACTTGTAATCATCACCGTCACGGCATGCATTTCCTGAACTGCTCTCGTGTTGCAAACCTTCAAGAATGAAACATGGAATTGGAATAGGGAGAGATTCATAAAGTCTAACTGGCCATAAGGCTGAAAAACTGCTAGGACTTTAATATCTATCTTTTTGTTTTATGACAGTCTACATTTACCATACAGAATGATGTACACGATTTTGCCGCTCCCTTCAAACCATGTGAATTATAAAAGGTATTGCACTCCTCTTCCTATTTTTCCACAGTCTGTCCATCAACATACGTACAGCATACATTGTGCGGTGCCCACATTTGGTCTTGATCACCAAAATATACGTGGTAGACATTTTTCACGGAATTATTAACGCCCTGTCCTTTCTTAGCAATCATAGGCGCTCATTTCTAAGAAACTACAAAACTACATTTAACAGCACAAATAAAACCTCACAGTCGGCCGCGGTGGCCGAGCAGTTCTAGGCGCTTCAGTCCGGAACACCGCGACTGCAACGGTCGCAGGTTCGAATCCTGCCTCGGGAATGGATGTGTGTGATGTCCTTAGGTTAGTTAGGTTTAAGTAGTTCTAAATTCTAGGGGACTGATGACCTCAGATGTTAAGTCCCATAGTGCTCAGTGCCATTTGAACCATTTTGAAAACCTCACCGCACTAGAGCGTATCAACCAGTTGCAATAATGACTGTGTGGATGATGCGGCCTATTCTACATCTTATTTTATATCTATGTGACGATGCTGTGCTGATTTTATTTATATGTTTTGACGATGCCATTATGGCCTTATCACTTTAGGACATGGTGTAAAAAAGATCTGAGGATGGTCATTACGGCCTGAAACGGTTCATCGTTTAAAGAATTGATATTGTGATCAAAGACTGCAATAAAAAACATATCAACAGTGAACTTAAGTTTCCCGCCTAACAGACAGATGGATGTGACAAGTGTGGCGGAACACTCTATCATCCTAAAATAATATTTTCCTGGCTTGAAACAAATCTTCGCTCTGCGAAACTTAGGTTCAAAGGAAAATTGACGTTTCTTGATTTGTGAAAAATCTGTACATGATAGAAAAAAACTAGTGACAGATCTAAAATCAGTGCAAAAATTAATTCAGGGACAGCGAAAACTTCGCAAACATCAAAAATTGTGTTGCATAGTGAAACGTACTTTTCCTGCGACACTGTATATTGTAAATGTCGTTATTTGCTATCATTCCTGGAGTTGAAACTTCAATAGCCAACACTGTAATTACTTTCGTATTTACGTATAATCTTGTCTGTGGCGGACAAAATACTCCGCATATAATCAGCTCCATTATCAATAACTTTTTTCATTTGGCACGATCGGCTTCTGAATTAGTTCACTATGAAGAATAAAACTGAGCAAGTGCGAGTAGGATTGGCGCTCTGAGGTTCAAATGGTTCAAATGGCTCTGAGCACTATGGGACTTAACATCTGAGGTCATCAGTCCCCTAGAACTTAGAACTACTTAAACCTAACTAACCTAAGGACATCACACACATCCATGCCCGCGACCGTAGCAGCAGCGCGGTTCCGGACTGAAGCGCCTAGAACCGCTCGGCCACCCCGGGCCGACATATCATCGTTCAGGAGGAATGACATCATAAACAATGAGATGGGTGAAAAGAGCGGCACCTGCATGACAATTAAATTATTATTTCTTTGCTACTGACATATTTTGCTGACGGTATCGACAGTTGCCGCTAAATGTACCTACACAAATGTAACATGGTACGGCTCACAGTTCAAGAGATGTGACGTCATAAACACTGAGATGAGCGAAAAAATCGATATCGATACTGGCAAGATATCGGTCCCGGGAATTCTTCCAACACTATCGATAATGTTTTAATTTTGGCTTTTAGGTTTAAACTTTTGCGTGATTTCGCATTTGCTACTGTAATTCCTGAGTAAGGGGGTCTAGGAAGACGGACAGACAGTTGGATAACAAATGACGGAAAAAAATTGTGTGCGATAAAACCTCCAATTAACAATTTTCAGATTTTTCCCTCACTTGTACTGTGAAACCTTGCTTCTTGTCAAATTTAATAGTTCTAGGTCAATGGTAAATACCCGACTCGCTTTGGTGAGCTAGTTTGCAAGTGTCAAAATATTTGACAAGATGCCCATATCTTTTGATTGCAGTGACTTAGAAGCATAAATTCTGTACACAGCCAGGGACCGTAGATGTTGATATGTGACACATTATAACTTGATGTGTCTACCCATTCCCGAAAAAAAAGGGATCTTAACATACGGACAGACAGAGAGGCAGATAACACATAAAAAGGAAATAAGAGTGTTTTCGTGTCGTATAAGTACAAACTATCAATTTTCGGATTTTTTTCCTTTACAGTGAAACCTTGCTACTTACTGAATTTCATGGTTCTAGGTCAACGGGAAGAGTCATGTAGACTTTGATAAGTGTGTTTGCGAATGTGAAAATGTGAGACGTAAACGGCCGTATCTTTTGATTCCGCTGACCTAGAAATTTAAAGTTTTTACACCACCAAGGGACCGTAGAGTACGTGACATAAATTTCAACGTGATTCGTCAATCCATTCCTGAGGAAATCTATTCTTAACAGCCTGACAGACAGACAGACAGACGGACGGACGGACAACAGAGTTATCCGCGATCCTGCAAGGGTTTTGTTTTTACCGACTGAGGTACGGAAACCTAAAAATGGAACCCATCACTGTTGACAGATACGATGGCGTCTGTGATACCAGCCTCAGAACATAATCATTCTATCATGTGCTAGCAGTTGGTTTCCTCCGGCTCTTCGGTTGGCGGTTGTTTTTCTAATCAATCCGCCAGCATGGGTGGCTAATATTGTCAAATATTCGCTAATCACTACCAATAATCGACTGAAACGAGTCAGAAGCCTGATGAAATTCTTATTATACACTTCTAGCCTGACTCGCAATTCGGAGAATGCTTCACTAACTGGGCTACGATGTATCCAATCCGTAGAGGCAGAATACCGATTACCCTCTACGTCTGCTATCTCCAGACAATTTAGTCGGAACGCTGGACCTGACAAGCAACCACAAAATCTTCATTGTTCATCATTTACTACATTACAGGCCACTGCGATAATATTAGTTGTTCCAGTGGTATTGCTGGCGTCAAGGTATTCCTTATGGAGGTCGTCAACAGTGTAAGTGGAGCTACTATTAGCCCGTTGGTATTTCTACCACCACCCTCTAATTGGGATTGTCAGGTTCTTCAGTTTCTTCCATAACATTTCCAACTTTTAAGTACTGAGTTACATCATTACACGACTTACACCTTAACAGAAAACACTGCAGGTACTGCCCTGCAGTAAATGCAGTAACATATTTTCTAGACGAGCAGCAAGCAATATGGAAAACCTTATTAATGACGTCGATAGATATTTTTTTCTTAATTCAGAGTTCATATAAGTAAACGACTTCACAAGTGCCGCTCTTAGACCTTCCAACGAGTGCTTATCAATTGGTCGATAGGTCTTTGGCTCTATAAGATTTTTTAGGATTATGATAAGATATGGAAAGTAATAATGCTTTGCTTAGTAATAATACCATATTGGTGACCAGGAGTCCTATTAGTTGCGGCATGTGTCACATATAGATTACTTTGCATGCCATCTCTGCCTTCGTAGGTACCAGTTCTTCCCACAGCGTTCATAACAACTTTTCTTTGGCATCTTGTGAACGAGTCCACGTTTGTGACTTACTTTACTATGCAATGTGGATGATTCTGGTTTTGATTAACGAGCCATGGTATCTTGCTATAAGACGACGCTTAGTTTTTATGAGTTTCTGTATGAAGGAAAAATTCTCCTGGAAAAAACGTCTAGTCAGGCAAAATTTGCTTCATATGGAATCACTCTGTACAGAGAACTCTGTTGTTATACCCAGTGAACATCTCTCTCACTACATTGCGCTTAGTGATAAATTAATACCATGTCTGTGTACTCCTTAATGAACTAGCTTCGTCAGAAAATGACAATTCAATCGATATGAGTGCTTTCAGACGGCATCTTGTTACACCGGAGATCAGATCATCATAAACTCAGTGAGAGAAGTCTACATTCTTTTCCTTCTAAGGTGGCAAGGGCCTTTTACAGAGATATTTTCCAACGTAGAACTTAAATTGTTCGAGTTTATACCAAAATCTCCAAATCAATTTCAACACATTATAAGAACACACAACTGCATTACCTTTAGGCCTTTCCATGGCCTTAGTTTCCAGCGAGCGAATGTCGCTGCTCTGGTTATCTCGAAGGTTTTTTCTCCACATTCCAAACTCTTGTCATGCTTGTACTTCTCTGAATAATGGACTCTTCTGAAAATAAAGCAAAACAATGCACCTGAATCTCATCGCATGATCTGGGTTACGTAGTGGTCAGGACGAACTTCTCCTGCCACCCAGCTTGCAGTGACTTCGATAATTGTTGTGTCTAACGCTTTGAGTGCCATGCTCGCAATATTACGTCGTTTTCAACGTTGGGAAGAAAGCTGTGCCCGCAATAGACAAAGCATTGCAGTGAGAGCTGGCACGGCCGAAATATTACGGATATTACGGGCAGCCTTCATCATTCAACTGTTAGCTCTCGTGAGGAATATTAGTCGTCCAGTAGGTAAGAGAAGCAGATAAATACTCCCAGTTCTGCCAGTTTGTTTCTTGACAATGCCTTCTGATAATGGAAACAAACTAGTAATGTAATCTCACACTTTTTACTTTCAAATTGCAAATTAAAAGCTAACATATCCACTGTCCACTCACATTAATGTAACCACCTGTCAAAAGCCTGAATAACCACGTTTGGGATCACTGACCGCTCCGAGACGTATAGGAAAAAAGTTAGTGAGGTTCTGAGAAGGTACCGACAGGGACGTGGAGCAATGCCGACTCTAGTACCCAGGTTAGCTGTGCTATGTTTCTCATTTGAGGACCCATAGTGCGAAAAGCCCGATCGAGGTGGTCCTGCAGATTCGCGATCGGATTTCAACTTCGGGAGTTGGGTGGACGGGGGAATACGGTAAACACCTCCTGGTGCTCTTGGAACCACGCACTTACACCGCAAACTGTGTGACACGTTACGTTGTCCTACTGGTAGATGCCGTTGTACCGAGAAAAAAGGAACTGCATGTAGGGGTGGTCATTGTCCCCAAGGACTGACACGTTCCTATGTTGACCTATTGTGCCTTCCAGAATGACGAGATCGCCCAAGTAGCGCAACGAAAACGTTCCCCAGGGCATAACGCTCCGTCTTTTGGCCTGGACGCTTCCTACGATTGTTGCAGGATGTTTGCTTTCAGATGTTTCACGCAGTACACGCCAACGGCCATCTGTACAATGGAGCACAGAACATGATTCGTATGAAAAAGCCACTTGTCAGCACTCAATGGTCGTCTAGTTGCGGCGCTTGCGTGAAGATTCCAGCCTTCGTCGCCAATGAACAGCAATCAACATGGGTGCATCAACCAGTAGTCCGCTGTAACAGCCGTTGAGGAGATGCTGTTGCTAGCCCCTTGGTTCATTTGGGTGGTCAGTTTCTCAACAACTGCATGTCTGGTCACCCGTACACAACTCCGCAGCCGTCATTCATCCTTGTCATTTATCGGTTGCCTCGGTACCGGGTTTGGATAGCCATTTTGCCAGGCGTTATATACTTTACCCTCAGCAGCAAGTGAACAGTTTATAGACCTCGCCGTTTCGAAAATGCTTCCACGCTTTGCCCCGAAAGCAAACCATCACGTCCAATTTAACGTGAAATAAATCGCTCCCTTTGCACATTAGGACGATTGCACTGTTTTCCGCCCGGGCACGCTTTATATACCCTACACTGTTAGTACAGCGAGTAGGTATTGCATGTTGACGTCGGATGTAGCAGTGGCCAAATTAACGTGACTAGACCGTGTATATAGGGTGAACATTAATAAAAGCGACAAACGAAGCAGACGGATTCCTGACTGCAAATGGAGAAAAAAGGTCCTATGAACATGTGTCCAGAAATGGACGGTGTGCGTATAACGATAACAAATCGTCCTGGAACACAGTACAGAGCTGCATCGCATCGACGTCACAACAGATGTTGAAAGTGGCCTCCTTGGAATTGCAGGTGACAGGGATAGTAGCGGTTGTCAAGCAAGACACACGTAATCGCACCCTGGCTTACACCATATCGGCAGGCCACTTGCCTGCAGCGTGTATTGTCTCAATATCCTGTAGAACCTGGTCCTCCAGATCTGGTATACGCACAGTCTGCCGCCTCACTGCAAGTTCGTCTGTCTGAAGGGACTCATCATCACACAAACGCCTAAGAAGGACTTGAAATGTTGTGTGATGTGGCTGTCGTCTGTGAGAGTACTGCCTCTCGATCGTTTCTATCTGCTTGGCCGATCACAAACACCATCTCGGCTTGTTTCCAACATGAACCCCCGACCATTCTGCTGCTTACAGTACGATGTGTCAATCACACAGCCTGTCACACAGAAGGAACACACAGCACATGGTCAGAGAAACTGTCATTGTCGGCGCCATCTGCCGTGGTAACGATGCATTTCCGGAAACAAGTACATATGACATTTTTCGTCCATTTCCAGTTAGGAATCCGTTCCTTCAGGACCCAGACCGATGAGGGGAAAAAAGGGGGAAGGAGAGGAAAAGAAAAGAGGGAAGAGCCAAATGGAGGGGGGCGACATTGGAAAGGGGGGGGGGGTTGCTGGGCGGACGCGAGAAGGAGTGGGAAAGGCAGTGGAGCGGAGAGCAAAAGAACTCGAGGGAGGGAAGAGAGTCAGAGAGAGGGTAGGTGGGGATTAGATTAGTTTTTCGTTCAATAGATCCGTACTGTGGAGATCCTCCTGGGTGTGGAACATCTCACTTTTTTAACAGGATGGAAGGGAGGACGGGGAGGGGGGGCGGAGAAGGAGCCCGGGAAAGGACAGAGGAAGGGAGGGGGAGGTGAAGATCAGAGTTGATAGGAGGGAGGATAAATGGATGGATAGAGGGCATCATTCTGGAAGGGGAGTCGACGGAAGCCACCTTGGGAAAGGAGATGAAGGGGGTAGAGGTGGAGGGTAGAGGGGACACAACGGTGAAGGTGCGGCAGAAGGTGGGATTGGAGAGGAGAGGAGAGGAGAGGAGAGGAGAGGAGAGGAGAGGAGAGGAGAGGAGAAGAGAGGAGAGGGGCAACCAGGGGATGATGGGGATCAAGTCGGCGGGCGGTGTAGAGGATGCAGATATGTTCGAGGAAAAGGAGCAGATGGGGGAAAGGAATCAGGTCATAGAGGATCTGCATGGGGGATGGAAGGCGTATACGCAAGGCGAGGTGGAGTGCATGGAGCCGGTGTTATTAATGTTCACCCTGTATATTTGGAGTCGAGTAAGGAAATCTTTCTCAAGTCCTGTGATGGTGAGAGATTTAAAAGAAGAACAATACAGTATAATACAAATTTATTTTCAATGCAATTAGTAAATTTTATTTCAAAGTAACAATAATGGTTTCATCTTATTTCTAGAGTTTGTATCAGAGAGTAAAATTATAGTGGAAATAACCGGCACTGGATGAACGAGAAATGTCAATCAGCAGCGCCATCTACTGTGGCAACGATGCATTTCCGGAGTTATGTTCACAGGACTGACACTTTGATAATTAGATTTACATATTTTATTGTCACTCAAAATGTTACGGACTGTACTGTTGTGTCGATACAAATTTGTAATATACGACCGATGCTGTCAGCCTTCGCTAGATTCTGTGAAAGAGGGACAGTTTGCAGTATGTCATCTGCCAGTGTATCAATAAAATTACTCGCTATTCGTGATGACAAAAGAACTAACAACAACTGTCAGCTAAATGTTTGGAAAACGTCATTCAACGTAGCACATCGCGACGACGCCAGGAAAAATATGACGACATTCTTTAACACCAGATTTCAATATGTCAGTTTTACTCGTAATGTGTGAAAACTTGATTGTATTTTCGATCACAATCTGATGTGTTCGCGCGTGTTGATTATGTTGGTCATACATCCAAAATGACCCCCCCCCCTCCCCACCAAGCAAGACGACAGACAAACAACAGATTTTCTCAAGCGGCTTCTGTCAGCCTATAGGTGTGTGTGTGTGTGTGTGTGTGTGTGTGTGTGTGTGTGTGTGTGTGTGTGTGTGCGTGCGTGCGTGCGTGCGTGTACGTGCGTGTACGTGCGTTTGTTTGTTTTCGTGAACCTGCATTTCCATGCGCGTGTGTTTGCGGGAGTATGTTTGTGTTATTAAAGTCCTCCGGAGAGCCGTGTTTAATCATGAAATAGAGAGTGCGGGACAGGCGGATGGGGGAGCGGTCAATAAGATGATGAAACGGCGCCGTAATGAGAGCAGCCGCACTCGGAAGAAGAACAGCGCTCACCGGATCTGGCCGCCCGTATTGAAGGGGCGCCACTGCCTTCGCTTTCAGCTCAAAGAGAGCGCGCCAGGCAAAATACGGCGCTCAAGATGGCCGCCTCGGAGGAGCGCCCGCTGGTCCCTGGGGCGGCAAGTGGCTGACGGGCAACGCGCGCAGAGTGCTGCGTGTCACGGACAATTACCAGTCTCGGGAAGCTATCGGTTCGGGTTCCTCTCTCCCGTACACCGCGGATAAGAACAAGCAGGTAATTAACTCAGAGCAGATGGCGGACGTCGAGTCGGACAAAACTTTCGAGATAACCACGGCTACAGGGCGTCTTGCTCGGAGCTGTCCTAGAAGTAACCGATCTGTGACAGTTCGTTGTGACACAGTGGTGCCAACTGCTGCTCAGATTGCTGCTGCAGAGGCAGTACGATGCGCCAGACTTATACGCCGAACACGATGGTCTTCCATCTCGGTAGTGCCACGTAGCCATTCTTGCGACCGTACATTTCCGTAAATACCATTGATGGCAACAGCATGTGGTTGCAGTCGTAGGCCGAGAGAAAGGCCTCTTGTCGTGTGCAGAAGATTTGCACTTGGTCGGTCAATATAGGCGCGGTTAGTGAGCCTACCGTCATACGAAATTGTAACCCAAACCACAATTCCAAGTGTAGGTGCAGTGTGTCTAGCACACAGACAGGTTGGTTGCAGACCATCAACTGGCCTCCTAATCAACACACGGCCGTCGCTGGCACCGAGAGATCGGTTTGTCCATGAACGACTGGAAAACCGTGGCCTGGTCAGATGAGTTCCGATTTCAGTCGGTAACAGCTGATGGTAGTGTTAGATTGTGGGGCACACAACTAGCTCTTTAATTACATGAAGTGTTGCTATTGACAAGGGATTTCAGATCGATTCCGTATTTTTGGATTTCCCGAAGGCTTTTGACACTGTACCACACAAGCGGCTTGTAGTGGAATTGCATGCTTATAGAATATCGTCTAAGCCATGTGACTGGATTTGTGATTTTCTGTCAGAGAGGTCACAGTTCGTAGTAACTGACGGAAAGTCATCGAGTAAAGCAGAAGTGATTTCTGGCATCCCCGAAGGTAGTGATAGGGGCCCTTCGCTGTTCCTTATCTATATAAACGATTTGGGAGACAATCTGAGCAGCTGTCTTAGGTTGTTTGCAGATGACGCTGTGGTTTATCGACTCATAAAGTCATCAGAAGATCAAAACAAATTGTAGGACGATTTAGAAAAGATATCTGAATGGTGCGAAAATTTTCAGTTGACCCTAAATAACGCCGGCCGAAGTGGCCGTGCGGTTCTAGGCGCTGCAGTCTGGAACCGCGAGACCGCTACGGCAGCAGGTTCGAATCCTGCCTCGGGCATGGATGTGTGTGATGTCCTTAGGTTAGTTAGGTTTAACTAGTTCTAAGTTCTAGGGGACTAATGACCTAAGAGTCCCATAGTGCTCAGAGCCATTTGAACCATTTGAACCCTAAATAACGAATAGTGTGAGGTCATCCACATGAGAGCTAAAAAGAATTCGTTAAACTTCGGATAAACGATAAATCAGTCTAATCTAAATGCCGTAAATTCAACTAAATACCTAGGTATTACAATTAAGATCAACTTGAATTGGAAGGAACACATGGAAAATGTTGTGGGGAAGGCTAACCAAAGACCGTATTATTGGTAGGACACTTAGAAAATGTAACAGATCTACTAAGGAGACAGCCTACACTACGCTTGTCCGTCCTCTTTCAGAATACTGCTGCGCGGTGTGTGATCCTTACCAGATAGGACTGACGGAGTACATCGAAAAAGTTCCAAGAAGGGCAGCACGTTTTGTATTATCGCGTAATATGGGAGAGAGTGTCACAGAAACAGTATTTGGGCTGGACATCATTAAAAGAAAGGCGTTTTTCGTTGCGACAGAATCTTCAAAAATGGTTCAAATGGCTCTGAGCACTATGGGACTTAACATCTGTGGTCATCAGTCCCCTAGAACTTAGAACTACTTAAACCTAACTAACCTAAGGGCATCACACACATCCATGACCGAGGCAGGATTCGAACCTGCGACCGTAGCAGTCGCGCGGTTCCGGACTGCGCGCCTAGAACCGCTAGACCACCGCGGCCGGCACAGAATCTTCTCAAAAAATTCCCATCACCAACTTTTTTCTCCGAATGCGAAAATATTTTTTGGACACCGACCTACATAGGGAGAAACGATCACCACAATAAAATAAGGGAAATCAGATCTCTTAAGGAAAGATATAGGTGTTCGTGCTTTTCGCGCGCTATACGAGATTGGAATAATAGAGAATTGTGAAGGTGGTTCGATGAACCCTCTGCCAAGCACTTAAATGTGATTTGCAGAGTATCCATGTAGATGTAGAAACCACTCCTTGACAGATGCTGCTTTATGACAGGGTGCACTGTCATGCAGTTACAAGCAATCAGAGTCTCAGTACTGCTTCCCTGCTGTACGCAGTGCACAAGGCAGTCAAAAGTGTTCATATCCTTCAGCGTTTATCGTTTTCTTAAGCGCAATAATGGAATTGTACCCAAACCTCGAAGAACACCCACCACCTCCTCTGTACTTCACTGTTGGCGCTACACATGACGGCAGCTAACACTCTACAGGTATTCGCCAAACCCAAACCCTTTCATCGGACTGCCACACGGTACAGCGTGATTCATTACCACGTATCACTCGTTTATAATCATCCACTGTTCTGTGGCGTCGCCCGTAACCTTATCTCAAGTCTCGCTTTGCGCCGTAGCTTATGAGAATCTGCTCGAGCACTGTACCCCATTCTTTCTCACTCCCAGTACACATCCATTGCGCTAACTGGACTGCTGGTGGCACTTTGAAACTCACGAGTGATTCTTTCAGCTGATTTCACGCTGTTTTTCACAGCCAGCTGCGCAATACTCGTGGTGCCTGACAGCCAGTGCACGAGGTGTAGCTGGTCTTGGTTTAGTTTTGGTTGTTCCTTCACGTTTCCACTCCACAATGACATAACCAACAGTCGACTTGGGCAAATTTAGAATGGTTGAAACGTCCCTGGTGGCTCTGTTGCTCGCGTGACATCCAACTATTAGTTCTCATTCGAAATCACGGAGCTCTCCTGAACGATCCACTCGGCCGATACTGTTTCACAATTCCCTGCCTTCTTTTATGCTAGCTGATCCGCTTCTCTTGACATGTAGTGGTATCACATTATACATTACATAGTGCTGTCCGGTTGCTTTTAATAATATGTGTATCCTCCGGGAATATGTGAATCTCCTTCGAATGTTTTATTCATGAGTTCTGGAAGATTATAAATACTTCTTGTTAATGAAATTCAACGTTGTGTATACCATAGCGAACTGACATTTCAGGTCATTCAGTGCCTCTAAGTTGTGCTTGAGTAAAATAGCTGGTTCCACTGTTAAGGTCTGACTTTCGTTGATGAGTGAACTCTTATATTTACTACATGATTCTCGTGATTACGAAGAAGAACAAGACTCGTCTGCTGAATGTAAAAAGACACAAGGCTTTAAGCGGT
This sequence comes from Schistocerca serialis cubense, assembly GCF_023864345.2. Taxonomy (NCBI): domain Eukaryota; kingdom Metazoa; phylum Arthropoda; class Insecta; order Orthoptera; family Acrididae; genus Schistocerca; species Schistocerca serialis. Next base: position 707,306,624 of record NC_064638.1, read on the forward strand.
ATGGTGAAGGATACAAATTCTGATGATTAAGAGGAGGAACAAGAATCACCTGATGAATGTAAAAAAGAATAAGATGTAAATGGTACGGTGAGGTACACAAGTACACAATAATTAACAAAATAACTGCAACTACGAGTAATGTGAAAGGGAGCTTCCATAAGAAACGAGTAAGTTTCTATTTGCAGCCAGAAAGAAGGCAGAAAACGAAACCTTATCAACCCGCTATCATAACGAATCAGCTCTAATGTGGGCTATGCCGGAAATGAGCGTACGTACACCTTGTCACCTACGTCAGAGACGATTACAATTGGATACAGGTTAGAGATGTCACATGTAAATTTTTTCAACAATTTCCTGGAAGAGGTAGCCACCTAGGAGTGCAGAAAACGCACGCCAAAAGGCACATAACTGCTTTTTCACCGAGCGTTTGTTGCGTTTGATGAAGTTCACATCGAGAATTTCGTTTCACGCATCTGTAATGATTTATGCGTCGCAGGCGCTTTTGACGCAGAGCACGTGGCGTTATATCAGCGTTGTTTGTAATCACTTTTATCCGGACGAAATTCGCGAGTAATTCTGCAATATTGTTTTATAACACGGGGACTTCGCTCTTTTAAACGCAATTACTCCCTGTTTAATGCTGTCACTCTGTTATTTTAAACAGGACGCGTACGGACGCAGTCAGTGTTAAAAGCCAACACTTTGTCTAATCAGTGCAGTTCGAACTAAAATTGTTCCAAAATTTCCAGGAATATGCTATGTATGCAACGCTGCAGAATTAATTCATTTGTACAATTTCATTCATTTTCGATTGACATTAACTGAAGTACATTAGGACACACAATCTGAAAATTTTTGGCTCTGTGCTCTGCAGATGATAAAAGAAATCAGCATATTATTGTAGCGGGACGTATTAAAAAAAACATGGTGGGAAGAATGGAAGGAGAACAATCGGTATATTTTGAGGGTTTCAGGTTACACAGAAATAAAGTAGAATATTCTGTGTTTGAAGGTAGAAAATACGAGGTTTTTCCAGAAAGTCAGTTCCTCTAGGGCCGTAAGCAAAGGCAAAAATTGTAAAGTATAAAAATTTATTGGATGCGCTCAACAACCGCCATTTGCTCACGAAATCAGCATCCAAAGTAACACACTTTTCACTTCGTGCACTGCAGTATAACAGAAAGTTACCTGGTACTGCAGCCAGCCCCTTACAGCTTTTCGTCACTGTAAAACAGTTGACAGAATTTATGTAACGGCTCAATTCCTATACAAAATGTGTTTTGAGCGGAGTCGTACCAAGACGTGCATTGTCGTAAATCAGAGCACTTGCTAATAGCATCTCGAGTGTCTTGTATTAAATAATCTGTTACAATTTTTGTGATCGGAATATCTGATAAAAATGCCTGCTGACACTTATAATTGTCCGACAACTGTCTCTGAGGTGCTCTCGCATCTGGCTACAATGTGATATAGCAGTGGATCACCCAGTGCGTCCTAAATCAGGATAATTTTAACAGAATATCCTTCACCAAGAAGGCAGCCTTTTCCCTTTCACTCCATCAGGCTCAGAAAATAGCCATATGTAATGGTTTGGTTAATTTATTCAGCCGCTTGGACAACCCTCCGATTCCAGATGGCCTACTGACAAGGGCAAGGGCACCAGCGTCACGGTTTCTGCCTGTGGAGGTACATTTTTAACGTGCTCAACAAAGGCGGGACGGTTTCACCGAGGATTTTGTCGGACTAGGTGGTCGTAGAGGGGCCCTATGCCGTTTTATTCACGCATGTTTTAATGTCGCATCCCTCTGTGAGCACGTTATATGCAGGCGCGAAACGGGTGAGCAGAAAAAGCAAAAGCATCGTACTCTGTTTCGGACCTCGTTCAGATTTCGTTGAATGGGTTTGAACAGTCCCTAGTAGCTACACCCTGCACACCAGAGCGAAAATTGCGGTCGCACTGAGCTCCAAAGTGGTGCCTCCGGCTTCAGTGAGGTTGCTGGCCCACGATGTCCTTAGAGCAATGTTGAATCGTGCAGGGGTGTTAGCAATGCCTAAGGTTATTTCAGTGCTGGGTGGAGCGGTCCTAACCTCCATCGCAAAGGCGCCGGAACAAGGGGTGAAATTTAGTTAAAAGGGGTGGCATTGAGAATAAATTTGTTGGAATTTGGTACCAATCTGACATCATTAAAGCACCTTCCTCCTCACATTAACTTCTAAGCTGTGGCCTTTTCTCGCCTATGTCGGCACCTTGCTGTTTGAAGTGTCACACAGACCGAGCGTGACCTTACTATGCGCTACGCTTTGGCACCATTATAGAGGAAGACTGTAGGCACCTTTGAGCAAAATTTCAAACTTATGTTCCGCAATGGGAAATAATTACGGGATTTTGAAAAAGTGATCCCTTAATTCTGTTGTTCAGTGTAGCAGAGTTGACCTTCCAATGGTGTCAGTGGTGCAGAAGGAGTGCCCTATCTCTGAAAGTGAGTGGAGGCAAGAAGAGGGTTTTATGGCAGTCGATGACGTGATTCCTTCCATACTGGTGACTTGGTGTGTTCCTTTCTGTGAGCCTGTCAACGCTCTCGCCAGGCCTCGTGTGTAACTTCAGAGCTACAGAGCATTCCTTTATGCGAAGTTTGTAGCCTGAAAGGCATTCTTGTATCATCCCTAAGTGAAGTTATTACATATCCCCGTCACAGATGAGCCTTGTGTCTGGTCTGAACTTTTGTCTAAAGGCTGAATCAGGTGTTCCTGGCGTTCTCTCTCACAAACTATGAGGCAACAAGCACCCTATTTGTTGTACTTCATTTCTTCTGATTGTTGACACTGGTTATGCCACCATTGTGTGCGCAGTGGATGTGTTCCACTTAACGTCATCCGAGGCCATTGTAACAACATTTTATTCCTACACTTACTACTTTTCCTTTGTGCAATAGTGGTCTGCAGTGTGAGTTCCTTCATGTGGTGCTAAAAGAAGTCGCCTTATTGAAGTGATACCTAAAAAATATGATGTATACTATCCTGTAGTTACAACATTCTCTATTACAAAAAAAGGTAATGGAAATAAAGGACAAGGAAAAACCTACAAAATATAACATTGAATTTTGTGAGACATCGGTTAGATATACCCAGGAACCGTTAACTTAGCAGTTGTAAGGCGCAACAGAGAAAAATACAAGAGCTAGGAGCAGACAAAGACTAAAATATTCAAAACAGGATACTGAGGGAAGATGGGCAGAGATGAAAAGACAGTAGGGAAAATACAAAAGGGAAATTAATTTTAAAAGAGTTAAATTAATAAAACCTATATTAATCAACAACTGTTCTGCGCTCATAGATTGCACATGGCGCCAAGTACACGACCACCGTGGCGCTGGGGGGCCACAGCACAGTTGTGGCACCTGAGGATGGGCTTACGCGAGGCCCGAAACCGGTCGTGATAATAAAATAAATTTACAACTGAAGTGGATTTTCAACCTCTAGTAACACGCTCAGTTGCAGATGTTATTACTCTTTATCCTTACTGCAGGTATCAATCCACAGCACTTAGTAACAGTACTATTACATCCAGTTGTTTTCAATTGCCGCCTCCACTCCACCCCTCCAACTCACTTGTCAGTTCCCAAAAAAAAATTTTCCTGATCTTGTCCACACATCCCATAGTCTTAATTAATACCACGTTTCATATTTCTTCCTACTCTTCTTCTGATTTTTCCCACTGTTTACTCCTTGGTGAGTGGTTACAGTAACTACGGGCGGCAGCTTATCCACGAACGCTGCAATTTTTTCACACTTGGAGTGAGTCACACAACTCTTTTGGTGGTGGTAGTGGTAGTGATAGTGGATATAGTTACTCACTCTACCGTGCCGTCTACGGAAACAGAGTCCAGTGTGCAAACAGTGCGGCCACCTCATTCCGCTCCCGCAACTCAAATACGACGTCACCCAGACAGGCAAACGCAGCTAATGCGAGTTATACGGGGCGAGGTTCTGTTGGCAGTGCCGGGAAGAGTCGGGGAGAGAAGAAGTGAGGTGATGGTGGTGGTAGCCTTGCCGGCCCCTAATTACTGCGAGCCGCGACCGCCCCGGGCGCCGCCGGGAAAACTCATTTTGCCCGGAAACGAAGACGATTTCCAACTGCGGGCGGAAGTCGGCCACCGGGATATAGGGGGAAGTGGCCGGTGTCCGACTCAAAGAGCGCAAGCAATCGCTTCCTCGCCCTGGGCCCCTGTGGCAGTCCGGCTATTTCTGGCGCCGTCCGGGTGTCAGCGTGACAACGCTGGCCAGTAGGCCTACAGGTCTCCTGACAGTGCAAACCGGCAGGCGCCGAAAACGGCGCATGGCGCTGCACACCTGGCAGTAGCAGAACACACATTATTCTTAGTTTAACTTGAAAAGCAAGTCGCATGCTATAAATCCTCTTAAACGTTTAAGCTATGCAGGTTTAGAGATTACGCATGGTGCTAGACTTCCGAGATGAAAAATGTCAAGAAATAGACTCACATATTCTATTTTCATTCAGTCATTTCTTACAGTAGCGTCCTCTGAGACGACACATCATTGAGGAAGGAGGCAGTCAAGTTAGAATTTAACGTCGACTCGACAAGGAGGCCATTAGGAAGATAGAGTTTGTTGCATAAATGTCTTTTATAAGGGTATTACGTGGTGCCCACTTAGAACCTCTTGCAGAGAGCTCTTTAAACATTTCTGAATACTGATAACAGATTCCACAAGCTAAAAAAAGATGCGCGATAGGAGGAAGGGTGGCACCAGTCGTGAATTTTTAAACTGTTTATTGGAGATTTTTTTCTCTCATTCTTATTTCACCCTTCCTCGCCCCATACGGGCGGTTGCTGGGTTGTCACCTGTGTAATATTCCGCTTTCAGCCAAGGGAATTTTAAAAAATGTAACAAGTGTGACAAAAAACATTAGGACATTTTTTCTGCTTTACATTGAAAGTTAAAGGCGGACAGCTAAAAAAGGAAAATACATACATTTTAAAAACACATCGCAGAGTGGCGAAACTCTTCTGAGAAAAAACACTAAAGCACGGCACTTTCACTTGAAATCCGAATGATCTGCACTGGCTGAGAAGTATTTCGGAAGGAGAGATTCCGTAGGATTGACGGGTGTTCTCAGAAAAGATAAGAGTCAGGTAGGAAGGAAAACGATGAAGATGAAGGTAGGAGTTAAAGTGGTTTATGATAACATAGAAGGTGAGAAAGGCAGAGGGTGAGAAAGAGTTTGTGAGAAGGGTAGTGATAATAAGAGGAAGTGGCAGGGATGTAACCAGAGGGAGAAATTGAGTGGAGCTATGATGGGAATAGGTAGGGAAGAGTTGACTCTGATAAGCAAATAAACATTGTCTCGGAGAGGTAGATGGCTGAAGATGTGTTGGAATAGGATATGGAGCGTGTGTAGATGGAGGCACGGCGGGACGTGTTTGTAAAGGCATGGCAGTTTATTGCAGATTAGTTTGAGCTGCTGTGTAAACTACCTTCACAGTGTACATGAGTGCAAGAACATCATGAGAATCAAACGTTAAAATATAACTGAAATCAGCCTGTGCAATGTAAATTTACATACCATTATATCCAAATATTGATGATTTATCTTAAATATAAGTAAATATATATATCGTAAATATAATATATAATTTATATAAATATAATATATCGTAAATATAATATAACTGCTGTCATTACAGCAGTGGCGGATATATAAAAACCTCAATGAGGAGGGTGGGGGGGGGCACTAAAGATATCTTCAGATACCTTTACTTTTACTGTAATAAAATTTAATCAAGTTACATGCGAAGTTTAAGAAAGTTTTATTTAAAGTGATTATATATGTATACAAGACAATGCCATCTTATGAAATAAGTTGTGGTTGTCTTCCTTAAATGATGAATTCTATGCGCGTATTCTTCTTGGCAAATTGACTAATTACATTGTCAATAGGATAATCAATGTCAGAGTACGCTGCGTATCGAAGGTTCCCTGTACAAGGAAATAGTAGAATATACGCGACTTTTCTCGAACAAATTCCGGACAGAATAACGTATCGAGATCACTAGAATGGCCACGACTTTTCTCGTAGGTATGTGTTAGCTATCAATGTGCCTGACAGAAACGTATAAAATACGACGAGGCTGATGCGCGTGCTACAAAGGAAAGTACAACTACTCGATAACTCAATTCAGTCGAGTCGACTGACGAAAGAAACGAACGAATAGAGAGCGGGCTGACTGGTGGGAGCGGCGCAGGTGGAAATGCGGGGGGAGAGGGGGTGGTGACGCGCACCCTGCGCGCCCTCCATACGTATCCGCCATTGCATTACAGATGAAAAGTATTATTTTACGTTTCATGCAGCTAACACAAGGATGTGACATCAGTAGTAATTAGAACCCACTTTCTTACAGCCGTTTGTGTTCTACTTTTTTTAAAAGTATTTAAAAGGCAAAATATAACAAAAATACATAAAAATACAAAGATCTCTGTAACTACTAAAACACTATTTTATGTTAATACATGAGGAAAATCCATTTATGGATGTCGCAAATTAAAATACTAAAAATATTTTCTTTTCTGAAACCAATACTAATTTTAAAAAACATATGTTATAGATATACATCACACACTTAATACATAATTATCTCGTCAAAACTGGCTTACATTATAAAAGTAACTCATATGGTTGTCAAATATAAGGTAGTGTTACGATCTCAAGGAAAATGCAATGTACAAAATTGCTTATAAAATCTTATCCTTGTTTTTATAAAAACTAATATAACGTGGTTTGGTGTTAACAATAATATAGACACATGCACTGTCAGTGGCTACTGAGAAAACGGCTTGGTCCATGAGTTATGAATTTTGTTCTCACTTAATGAGCTGTCGCCTAGCCCTACAAAGAGCTGTACGGTTGAATATTTGAAAGCCCCTTCACGTTATTAACGATGTGCTTCTATAAAGGCTCCTCAGGCTTATTTCTTCTTACAGTTAACTGCTCATTGAGCAAGATTGCATGGGGAGACCTCTGATAATAAAATATTCCCATCTCTTAAAGGAGATCCAAAACTCTGCCTTTATTCTCTCTATGCAGGAGCTTCAGATGTGAGGTCAGATCAGCACCATGCTCAGTGTCAACAAAAAGGGCAGCAAAATTTAATTTCTCAACATATCCCTTCTCTCTCACGCCACACTCTCTTTGAATCTAATCTGAAACCTTCTCCCCTTTTGGCCCGCATAACATGCATTGCTATCAGAAGATTGTTATTTTTATACTTCTGATTCATGGAGAAAATTAGTTTTCTGTGTATTATTTGCCAACAAATGATCAAGTTTGCTTTCAGCTGAAAAAGAAACGACAGCATTATTATTTTTTTAAAGTAGACGCTGTCACTGAACTAACAGTGCTATAATAAGGCAGCTTCATAAACTTTTTATTGCTGTTATTAACTCTATTAATCAACATTATTATTCCCAATTATTTGGTGTTTGTGATTTTATTATCATTGTTACTTACATAATCTTTCGGATAGTTATTCGTTTTTGCACTATATTTGATAATCTCAGATTCTGTTGTGTGATCAGAATCTGACAGTGAATGCTTAAATATTCTATTAATTGCATAATTAAACATTCTGTCAACACAAAAAAGCGTTTTCAACGTCGTTTCGCTGGCCATCGGGGCTCAATTCGAAGTGCAACTCATTACTGTAGCCTGCAGCTCGTGGCTACCGGCGCCGTCTCTCACTCATGCCCGATTGCCGGCCGGATCGAGGATTTTCTGCGCCCGGGGATTGGGTGTTCTCATTCGAGAAAGTGGCGAGACTGAACAGTGCAAAGATTGGGAATTTGTATGGGGGCTGGTATCCGCGTAGTTCACCGCCCCATAAACCAGATATCATCATCATCATCATCACCATCATTACTGAAGACAATTCTACTCCAGCCAATGAGATTCCAGCCCAATTCGCGCATGTAGACGCCCCGGACAGTAGTGGGATACCAAGCTGACTGTCGCTTATTATAGGCCCTACAACCATGAGTGATGATCTGGGGCGCCATTTCATTTCACAGCAGGTCGCCTTTGGTTGTCATCCGCGGCTTCCCTACAGAACAGCGGGACGTCGATGATATTCTGCGACCTGCTTTGTTGCCCTTCATTGGAAGCCACCCTGGGCTTACAGTTCAGCAACATAATGCCCGCCCGCACACGAGAGTTTCTACTGTTTGTCCTTTGGGCAGCAAGATCGATGGATCTGTCCCTAATTGAGAAAGTTCGGAACATTATGGCCAGGGTTCTCCAACAAGCACAGGATTTTGACGACGTAACGCGCCAATTGGACAGAATTGGGCGCGAAATCCCCCAGGAGAACATCCAAAAACTCTATCGATCAATACCAAGGCGAATAACTACCTGCGTAGAGGCCGAAGGTAGACCAACTCGTTCTTTACTTGCTCAATTTGCCAATGTCTTCAATAAATTACCCAACTTTCCTAAAACAGTAATCATTTGTTTATACTTGTAGATGTACGGTGTATTTGCGGCAAGTCATCATGATTTGGATATATCGGTATGTAAATTTATGGTTGGACTAGATGATGTAATTGTGATACGATTATCATTTATATTTTACTGCATGATTCTCAGTACGTTCTTGTAATCGCGTATTGCTCAAAATAACTACACAGGTTAAAAATTCACGACCGATGCTGTCTTTCCTCCTGTCGTGGATCTCATTAATAAAGTCGTGGAGCCCGCTGTTCCTGGTGGAAACAAATCTTAAGAAAGGGTAAAATAGAATAAAGAAAGACATCATCAATTGGGTAATGGGTAGGAACGTTGCCTTATTTGTCATTGTGAAACGACATAATAACTGTAAATTAACTGACTTGTTTCATATCATACGAAAAAATCGCTCTGGAACATCGAAGTAACAAACTGAAATTTGCGAAATTATTAAAGCTGTAACCGCGAAAGAAATGAGGATGCCCTATGTGAATTATAAAATGGCGAATCAGATATAGTTGTAAAAAAAGGTCTTAATTTTAAGGACATCAGTAAACGATTCAGTGTCGTTAAAGTTTCAACTTTGAGTAAAATACTCACTTCACGAGGTTCAGAAGTTGAATGAGATTCAAAACTAAATCAACCCATCAACATACAGATAAAGTAGGGGTTATGTAGGTATGAGTAGAAGTTGACGAAGTTAAATTCTTGGGATTACAATTTGATAAAGCACTCGACTGAGAGGAACGTACCACAGAACTACTGAAGTTGCAAAGTAATCTTTCTTCCTAACGTAGTTGTTGTTATACATAGTTGCGGTAAAATAGAAGAGCTGATACATTTCTCTAGTTTTCATTCAATAATATCATACAGTATCATAGCGTGGCCTAACTCATGACGTCAATCTAAAAGTTGTCTAGTGCCCAAAAGCATGTAATCAAGATTGTAGGAGAACATCTTGGAGAAACCTTCTCAAAGAACTGTGAATATCCGCTACTGGCTTAGTATATTTATTCTGGTAATGGTATTTGTTATAGGTAATATCTCCCTTTCAAAACAAAAACTCAGTTGTCAGACTTAATATTACGAATTAAGACAAATTTCATAAAAACCTAGAGTTATTCCTTTAGTCGAGAAACGTCTACAATACACAGAACTGACATTTCGAATAATTTTCCGATAACGATAAAAAGTTCAGCTACTCCTAAGCACGTTCTAAAAGGGCCTTAAGGGATTTTTTGACGTCCACCTCCTCCAACTCCGTTGATGAATATCCTACATAAATTAACTAATGTACGTATTGCTCATTTAAATTATTGTGGTAAATTTTTTATTGTAGAATAAATGACAAAGACATGTCCTTTTTTTTACTTTCACACCTCTTCGAAAAATATCTCACTTAAGACGCATTATAATATCACTTATTCTGAAAAATTTGTTTTATTTTTCTGACGTTTTCCACATCACCCAACATCTCTTTTGTGTGGAAGTATGGAACGAACAGTGTACCTTAACTAATCTGATGTATTACATCCAAGCTACCGTGGTACGGTTTTTCCTTTCTAACGGGTGTAGATGTCCAAGACAAAAAATAATACGTCCTGTGAGCAAGATTAAGGCGTTGCAATGAGGCAATCGGTCGTACTCCATAGCTATCTGAAATGAGAGACGGTCCTCTTGGTGCCCATTTGGATATCTTTAGTCATAATACTGCCACCACTGACCTGAAGTATTCCCAAAGCAGACGTAACAATCGACATTATAGAACAGAAAGCGTGCGTGTTTCATCTGACAATGTATCACGTTTCTATTGTTCCGCGATCCAAATACGAAGTTCTCGTGCCGACTCTACCCTTAATTGACAATGTCGTAGGACGACAATGAAGGATCCTATTAACAACCAGTACGAACAAGTATCTTCCGGCAATCCTCCGTGACCTTCAAGCGACGTATGCCACTGTGAGTTGTCCCACCGCCGTTGCACTGAGCGAGCCGCTCTCCGAAACGTACGTCTTGAATAAATGTGTGTCCTATATCTCATTCTGTAATAGTAGTATCACACTCATTTTTCCACTCTCTGCACGTAGCAAAGCACTATGGGACTTAATATCTGGGGTCATCAGTCCCCTAGACTTAGAACTACTTAAACCTTACCAACCTAAGGACATCACACACATCCAGGCCCGAGGCAGGATTCGAACCTGCGACCGTAGTAGCAGCGCGGTTCCGGACTGAAACGCCTAAAACCGCTTGGCCACAACGGCCGGCTGTCATCTAGGACTTGTACCGAAAATAAGATTGTAGTTCCAAGAGCGGATTAATACGGAAAAGAGACACCAATAAAGAAATGCGTGACATAGTGTTGTAGCCTTTCCTCGTGTGATTCAATCTGCTAATTGAGCCAGAAGTAAAGAAACCGAAAGAAATCGGAAAAAGCATTAAATTTCAGGAACAAGAAATAATTTTTTAAATGTATTGAATACATTGTGATTCCTTCACGCATCGGTAAAGGACACAAAAGATTACAATAACGGTGTGGATGGAGTTTCGAAAAGAGGTTATGAGTGGAACATCAGGAAAAGTAATAAAAATGCGATGGAGTGAATCTGGATAAAATGCTTAGAGAACTACATTAGAAAATGAGACGCTAAAGGCAGTACATGAGTTTAGCTATTTGGACAGAAAAATAATTGACGAGGGCAGAAGTAAGGATCTTATTAAATGCATATTAGAAACTGTTAAGAACTCTTTTCGCAGAAAGAGAAGTATGTTAATAGCAGTCATAAATTGTAAGTGTTCAGACAGTATTCACGTAGAGTGTAGCCTCATATGAAGGTGAAACATGAACGGTAAACAGTATTGCCAAGAATAATATAAAAGCTCCCACACACTAAACACACTGCGAAATAGCCCCACTGTGATCTTGTTTTATTGAAAATACTTTTATTGTAGTCTTCAACCTAGGGTCTCCTGAACGGTATCAGCATCGATTTCAACTTCTTAGCAAGTTATCATCACATGGTCTGTGGAATAATAAAGAATAACGCGTACAGTAAGATATCGCTACCGGTGCTAGGAAAATAAATTACAAACTCAAATGCCGGAAGCTGTGGCCGAGCGGTTCTAGGCCCTTCAGTCCGGAACCGCAGGCTCGAATCCTGCCTCATGCATGGATGTGTGTGATGTCCTTAGATTACTTAGGTTTAAGTAGTTCTGAGTCAAGGTGACTTATGACCTCAGATGTTAAGTTCCATAATGCTTAGAGCCATTTGAACCATTTGAACAAAATCAAATACTTGTACACACAACTAAACGCGCTTAAATCTGTGAATAGAAACCTCTAAATGTGGCGTTACTTTAAGAATTCTGGTAATAAGATTGGCAGATGTAGCAAACAATAAAGAATTACTGAATAAATTGGAGGAGAAAAGAAATTTATGGCTCTTTGTGACTGTATGAAGGAATAGGTTCGTAGGATAAGATAACGGAATAATTTCGCAAAGGCTGGATGTCTGGTGGCTAAAAATTATAGAGGCAGTCGATGAGGCTTTACTGAAGCCAACAGCTTCGAGTGGCTGTAAGTTTCGCTAGTTATGCAAGTAAGATAAACTTTTTGATAATAGACTGTGATACAGTGCTTACGTATGTTGTATCACCCGTAAGCAGTAGCAAGTATTAAAAGCATTATTATAATTATTCATGTAATTTACTGTTAATACGTAATACTAAAAATTATGTTTCATTCTCATCGTGAGGACTGGTGGATACGGAGGCAAAAACGGCAGACAGCGTTGCCGGGTGGCAGTGTTCACGAGTCGACAGGCGTCAGTCTCAGAACGAAGTCTTATGCAGTGAGCCAGCCACTACGATGAAAATAAAAACAAGTGGAGAAATGTTGAGAAAATTAAATTATGAATGTTGGAATTATGTTCTATAAGAAGTTCGAGTCTTGCCACGGAAGCTTTCACATAAAAATTACATAGCGGAAAGTATTTCGTTACGTGGGTAACACGTGTGTAGCGAAGCACAATAAATGTATTTGAAGAATTGAAGATATTTATGTGTTTCTGTGCTGATTTTGTTGAAGAAAAATGGCTTTGAGCACTATGGGACTTAACATCTGTGGTCATCAGTCCCCTAGAACTTAGAACTACTTAAACCTAACTAACCTAAGGACATCACAAACATCCATGCCCGAGGCAGGATTCGAACCTGCGACCGTAGAAGTCGCGCGGTTCCGGACTGAGCGCCTAGAACCACTAGACCACCGCGGCCGGCCTTGTTGAAGATGTATTGCTGTTGTTGCTGTTGTCGTCATCAGTCCGAACACTGGTTTGATGTAGCTCTCCACGCTACTCCACCTCTTGTGCAAGCCTCTTCATCTATGAGTAACTACTGCAACCTACATCTTTATGAATCTGGTTACTTTATTCATCTCTTGGTTTCTCTCGGGGATTTGTACCCTCCTCCCCCCTCCCAACTTCCTTCCAGTATTAAATTGCTGATCTCTTGACGTCTCAGAATGTGTCCTGTCAACCGATCCGTTCTTTTAGTCAAGCTGTGCCACAAATTCCTGGTATCCCCAATTCCGTTCAGTACCCCCACATTAGTTAGTGATTTACTCATCAAATTTTCAGCATTCCTTTGTAGCACCACATTACAAAAGCTTCTATTCCCTTCTTGTCCAAACACCTCCATATATGGCTACACTACAGACAAATACCTTCAGAAAAACTTCCTAACACTTACGCCTATAAATAATCGATATTACAAAATTTCTCACCTTCGGAAATACTTTTCTTGCCATTGACAGTCTATGTTCTATATCCTCTCTACTTTGGCCATCATCAGTCATTTTGCTGTCGAAATAGAAGAATTCATCTACTGCTTTCAGTGTCTCGTTTCCTAATCCATTTCCCTCCAAACACCTGATTTAATTCGACTACATTCCATTATCCTTGTTTTGCACATGTTGATGTTCATCCTATCTTTTTCTTTCAAAGCATTCACCATTCAGTTTAACTTCTATGCTGTCTCTGACAGAATTGCAATGTCGTCGACAAATCTCAAAGTTTTTATTTCTTCTTCCTGAACTTTAATTCCAATTCCCATTTTTTTGGTTTCCCTTAGTGGTTGCTCAATGTATAGATTGAAAAACATCGGGGATAGGCTACAAACCTGTCTCACTCCCTCCTCAACCACCTCTTCCCTTTCAAAGCCCTCGACTATTACAACTGCCGTCTTGTTTCGGTACAAATTGCAAATAGGCTTTCACTCCATTCAAAGAGAGTATTCCAGTCAATACTGTCAAAAGCTTTCTCTAAGTGTACAAATGTTATAAACGCAGGTCTGTCTTTCCTCAACCTATCTTCTAAGATGAAAATATGAAAAAAATTACTTCGCCTGATTATCATTGGGTCATAAAGTAGGAGCTGTCACCAATAATGGATAAACCTGAAACACAATAATTAGGAGATCAAACTATAATCTCTGGTGAACTAACAGATCGCCGAAACTTATTTAAACTAATTTATCGACACTGAATAATTAATATCCATATTATTTGGAAGTCAACTTGAAGCTGTTTATTTACTAATGACTGGATCAGCACTCAAAAGTACTTAAAGCAACAGAAGTTATTTGAGTTTTGTAGAGAATATTACTTTCACAGTCAAAGATTTGACGCATGTTGCGTGAGCTTGAGAAGTAGTGATTACACTGCAGAAGTAACAGCAATTAGATAAGAAAATAATGTTGTAACTGAATAAAGGAAGAAAATACTATTTCTGATTGACTCTAAAAGTGCTTTGGAGCATTTAGTGCATCGAAAGCGGAAAGCTGATACAGCTATATTTATAATGTTGTGCAATTAATAACAAAATCCAACAAAGAAAATAGATACATCCATCTAATGTGGGTAAGGGGATACTCAGGTATTCAGCGCAATGAAGTAGTAGATAGTCTTCCTAAAGAAAGTGTCCAGAAGGGGTCTCGCTTTATGCACGGATTACATATTCCGACGTTCTATACTCATAAAGAAAGAAACTTAGAATTAATGGGAAACCCAAAGGTAAATATCGAAACAAAAACAGGGCTTTTCGTTCGCTTCATTTCAGTGTATTGCACCTAGAAATACGTGATACAGCCATAAAAATATGTCCCAAGCGGATATGTAAAATCAATTGTTAGAATAAGGATGGGACACGCATGTTTCCCTACACACCTCTACAGGACTGGAGTGACGGTCTCTCCCACATGTAGCGAACTTGCAGAAGACGAGGGAGGCTGAGCCGTGCGCGGCTCGTGTTCGCCCCGTTTATTGTTTAACATCGTGCCTTTGCAGTACTACCGTCTCACTGGCGTCACTAAGTTGCTGGCTTGCCTGCCCGTGAGTGGCAGCAGCAGCGCTTGTCGATAAGAACACTGACATATTATCTTTGAAGCGACTGCTAGTATTTCCGAGTCGTCGTGCGTCGGGAGTTCGGTCGGAACGGAGCACCAGTTAGATCCGGACAGCCACGACTCGCCCGAGCGTTGCCAACACACATGACTTGAGTAGGGACGACCTTGGTTGGTCATTCGGTCGGTCATCTCATCGTACGACGTGTGTTTGATCGCCGATCGCTTCTGGGTTCTCTGTGTGTGTCGACTTGAGATTCGTGCTGGTTGCTCCCCAGTGACTTGTTTTAGTATTGTTCGAGTTGTTTGTGGAAGTGTTTCCGCGGAACCGTGTGTAGCTTGTGGTTTTGACTGAGCAGTTATTTTAATGCTGTCTGCGTGTTGGATGCAGGCGGTCGGTTGGGACAGAGCACTGTGGAAGTCTCCGTGGCAGGAGGTCAGGCCAGGACCGCTCGAGGCGTGCACACGCGGTCGGATTGTGAGGCTCTAGCTGGCTCTGAGCACTATGGGACTTAACATCTATGGTCATCAGTCCCCTAGAACTTAGAACTACTTAAACCCAACTAACCTAAGGACAGCACACAACACCCAGTCATCACGAGGCAGAGAAAATCCCTGACCTCGCCGGGAATCGAACCCGGGAACCCGGCATGGGAAGCGAGAACGCTACCGCACGACCACGAGAGGCTCTAGCTGCGAGAGCTACAAAGTCCGTTGCCCACCGAACTTGAACACTGAAGTGATCAGTTAACTTGTTATGAAATCTCAATTGCTGTGACATCTCTTCTTCCATTGCCGGTTGTTACTTCCTCGGCCATTCCTGTTAACATCAACGTATGGTGTGTTGCAGTCGGCGAAATTTTGCAGCCGTCTTCCTGTATGGTCTTTAAGTATTAAATTGGTTGTTACTTATCAGTGAAGGGCACCGGCGGTATTTTCTGCCTTGTGGCCGTTAACGTCCCAGTTACCTGCCCTGGTCGTTCGCGTAGTTTCCAGCAGTGTGTTTTTCCTCACCGTGTTGATGCTGTCCAGCCTTTTAGTGATTTGTTCATATTTTTTTTCTTAAAGTGGTTATTGTGCCTTGGCTGTTTTTAGACGCCAATTTTGAAGATGTACAGCTGCTGGTATCTTCGTCCTCTGCTGACATTTGCCGTTGTCATGACGTTGGTCGGGCGGAAGGGAATTGATTAGGTTGTTGGTTGGTCAGGCAGCCGTCCCTGGGTCGGGTAGCCGTCTGATTATTTAACCTGCCTGTCTCGCCTCACCTTACGTTAGAGCTACCTCCTCAGGCCGACCCTTGGCACACTTCTGACCACCACTGTTCTGTTGGTTCTAGATTGTGGTTTCCATTTTAGTCTGATGTACTGTATGAGGCCTCCAGCCGTCTATTAATTTAGTTTGCTTTAATTTTAAGATAAGGCCTTCAGCTGACTTAAATTCTGATGTACTGTATGAGGCCTCCAGCCGTCTATTAATTTAGTTTGCTTTAATTTTAAGATAAGGCCTTCAGCTGACTTAAATTAAAATTTGAAAATAGATTTTCTTTAATAAACTAAATTCTGAAAGTTTGTTCTATCTGAAATTCTTGTTATCCAGGTGTTAAGCCCTCAGTTGTTCAATGTCCAGTGTGTGGCCTTCAGCCGAGCTTTTACGTGAAATATTTTTAAGATAAGGCCTTCAGCTCTCTTAAATTAAAATATTGAAAATTGATTGGCTTAAAACTAATATTTTAAAAAAAATTTGTTCTATCTGAAATTCTTGTTATCCAGGCTCTAAGCCCTGAGTTGTTCAATGTCTTGTGCATGGCCTTCAGCTGAGTATTTACGTGAAATATTTTTTTAAGTAAGGCCTTCAGCCGCGTGTATTCTTTAAAGGAATTTTTATAGCTTGTGTTCAGGTCTTCAGCCGTTCTTGTTTTTTGGTGTGGTTTTGGGCCTTCAGCCCAGGAGCTGTCACAAGTTTTTTTAACTAGGCCTTCAGCTGTATTGTTTTAATTTGACCCTTTTAAGGCAATGTGTTATTAAGTAGTTCTTAGGAAAATAAAAGTTTGTGTGTTTTGTGCAACTAACAGTAACTGATTACGGACCCCTCCACAACCATAACCTGATCCGCTCCATCCTGCGTAACCCGATTCCAGCGATCTCAATCATATCATACTGGGATATTCCAAATATATTCCGCTTCAAAATAAACTGTGGGGAAACCTCGTAAAAATTAACATTCCCATGAGAACAAATGCTAAAACGTTAATGAGCGAAAACAACCTCAAAATTAGAAATTTAACAGCACGTCACCTACAAGAATCAGACATAAATCTGTGACATAGCAAAGACTAAATTTGTGACTTTATGTACATACAAAATAGCTGCGGTTTTTTGTTGGTTTTTAATTTAAGTTTACTCAGTAACATAAACATATGTAACAACTGTATTCCTTGCTATAGAAAACCAATAAATTTAATTAAAATTAGTAGCGTCGCTAGACTGCTGCAACTTCGGGTCAACGAGCCAGAGGTAAACAGAACCTCTAACCCCAGAACGGATTTATTCTTCTGACAGTTGTAGTGGGACGTGGCTAGTGTGCACTTAAGAAAGAGGTCGAAGCATGCCATTACCACTAGTGTAGCGTACAAGCTGCAAAAGCCACAATAACAACAACAGGTGCAGGATTTCTTCTTTTTTCAATTCGGGTGCAACTGAAAAATCACTCGATGCTGGCATGATCTACACAAGACTATTGCCGCATTTCCAGTCGTGATATTAGCTTTACGATCACCGGAAGAAATTCTGGGAAAACTCTTAGAGGAAGGGATGGGGCGCACCATTTCCACCCTGTTTAATGCACAACGAGGAAACACAAATTACAACCGAAAACAAACAGATATTCAAATTAAGTTTAACCCAATTCCCAGACCGTTTCCCGGCGCCCACTCTCCGCCTCCGCGAAAGCGAAAGGAGAGCTGGGCCCGCGAGAGCGCGAAAATCGAATTACTTCCCCTAAAATAATTTAGCGGCCGACATGAGCGCACGCACGGCGGGACGGCTGTTTTCAGGGTGGCATGAATGGTGCGGATCCAATTACATACTTGGTGGAATTGCTCAATTGAATCACGACTAGCGGAAACGACGCGCCGTCTGCCGGGCTCGGGGGTGCCTGGTGCGGGAGAAAGTACACTGAGGGGTGTGGAAGGAGCGGAGGGTGAGTGTTTTGGGCGGAGGAACAGCGCAGCCGCTGAATGGTGGCCGCGTGTCGCCGCGAGCAGAAGGCGCCTTTCGCACACAAATCAGGAATTACCGCGCCGCGGCGGCGTGGGGAGAGCTAGCAGCAATTAGCATATGGCTCCCGCTGGCGGCTGGATTGCGTTCGCCGTGCTTCGCGAGCTGCGCCGCTGTGGGGAGAGGGATTAAAACGTAATTCACACGGCGCCGGCAGGACAAGGCAGCCCGCGTTCCACAGACGTGGTGCGCGAGGAGGCGTAACACCACGAGCAGCGCTAACGTATGCCGTGCTGCTCTGAGTACTGCAAGCGTCGACATACGCCGGAACAACTCCGCCACGGGATAGTTTAGGGGAGAGGGGGGAGGGGAAAGGGGCATTGGGAGAATTTGACCCAGTGGAAGGCACGTAAGCCATCGTGCACTTTTATAAAAATTGTATGAACTAATTACATTTAAACTGTTTCATGGTCAAACCAAGATTTCGTTCAGAACTGTTTTCTGTTGATCGGTTTCGACATAACTACAAAAACGATTTTGGTTTTACATCATGTTCCATTGTATATTCATTACTCTTGCGTTATTAACATTTTGGTGGACGGTATATTGCACAGTCAACACAGGTGTCTCAGAAATACTCTCCCTAAAATGTTAGTATGGTCGAGTAATGAAGTACACTACTGGCCACGAAGATGACGTGATACAGACGCGAAATTTAACCGACAGGAAGAAGATGCTGTGATATGCAAATGATTACCTTTTCAGAGCATTCACACAAGGTTGGCGCCGGTGGCGACACCTACAACGTGCTGACCTGAGGAAAGTTTCCAACCGATTTCTCATACACAAACAGCAGTTGACCGACGTTGCCTGGTGAAACGTTGTTGTGATGCCTCGTGTAAGGAGGAGATATGTGTGCCATCACGTTTCCGACTTTGATAAAGGCCGGATTGTAGCCTATCGCGATTGCGGTTTATCGTATCGCGACATTGCTGCTCGCGTTGCTCGAGATCCAATGAATGTTAGCAGAATATGGAATCGGTGGCTTCAGGAGGGTTATACGGAACGCCGTGCTGGATCCCAACGGCCTCGTATGACTAGCAGTCGAGACAGGCATCTGATCCGCATGGCTGTAACGGATCGTGCAGCCACGTCTCGATCCCTGAGTCAACAGATGGGGACGTTTGCAAGACAACAACCATCTGCACGAACAGTTCGACGACGTTTGTAGCAGCATGGACTATCAGCTCGGAGGCCATGGATGCAGTTACCCTTGACGCTGCATTACAGACAGGACCACCTGCGATGGTGTACTCAACGACGAACCTGGGTGCACGAATGGGAAAACGTCATTTTCTCGGATGAATCCAGGTTCTGTTTACAGCATCATGATGGTGGCATCCATGTTTGGCGACATCGTGGTGAACGCACATTCAAAGCGTGTATTCGTCACCCGGTGTGATGGTATGGGGTGCCATTGGTTACACGTTTCGGTCACCTCTTGTTCGCATTGACGGCACTTTGAACAGTGGACGTTACATTTCGTGGCTCGACCCTTCATTCTTTTCCTGCGAAACCCTACATTTCAGCAGGATAATGCACGACCGCATGTTGTAGGTTCTGTACGGACCTTTCTGGATACACAAAATGTTCGACTGCTGCCCTGGCCAGCACATTCTCCAGATCTCTCACCAATTGAAAACGTCTGGTCAATTGTGGCCGAGCAACTGGCTCGTAACAATACGCCAGTCACTACTCTTGATGAACTGTGGTATCGTGTTGAAGCTGCACGGGCAGCTGTACCTATACAAGCCATCCAAGCTCTGTTTCACTCGATGCCCAGGGTATCAAGGCCGTTATTACGGCCGGAGGTGGTTGTTCTTGGTACTGATTTCTCAGGACCTATGCACCCAAATTCCGTGAAAATGTAATCACATGTCATTTCTAATATAATATATTTGTCCAATGAATACCCGTCTTTCTTCTGCATTTCTTCTTGGTGTAGCAATTTTAATGGCCAGTAGTGTACAATGGAACATAATGTACAACCAAAAACTTTTTTAAAGATCTGAAGATGACAGTATTACCTGTCGAAACTGGTCAATAAAAACAGTTGTGAACATGATCTTGGCTATAAAAAATTTCTATAAACTACAGTTAGATCGCTTCTTCTCATTCGTCGTTATAAGGAACTTGAATAAAAAAATTGTTTTTAATATAGTTACATACATTTAAAAAAAATTAAAATGCTTTTCTTCAACCAACAGCTCCCAGAGCCGGATCACACTTTACGAGAAAAGAAGCAGGCCCAGTTCAACACAAAAATAAAATAAAGGGTAACAGCTACACCAAATTCTATAAAACTAAACTCTGAGATCAGGTTGTGAAGATCACGTGATGCCATCTGGCCGAGGTGTCAACCTCAGCTGGGTTGCATTTTGAAGTGTGGAGGGGCATGGGGCTAGCACACTGCTGCCCGGCCATTGTCGACTTTCAGTCTTCGGAATTGCAACTTCTCATGCGAGCAACTCCTCAATTGACTTCATGATGCTGACAGCACACCTTTCGAGTCCCCGCATCAAGGAAAAATCACCGGCAGTATTGGAAATTGAACCTAAGTCTTCCGTCACACAGACACATTAATCACTCAGTTATGATAGCAGACTAGTGTCGTTACAGGCCTTCAGAATAGCAATTCACAGTTCTCTGTTGAAAATGATATGTCTGCTGATGTGACCACAAAAAACAGGCAGGTTCCTGTGACTGAACAACTTTATTTGTCAAAGATTAATAGCAAATATATTCCGATGTGCACCAAAACAAATCATAAAGTAAATCATTCCTTGAAATAGAACAAAAATACTTCTAGTGGCCGAAGGTCGGCTAGATTTTCAGTGAATCTAAGTTTATTAAATACACCATAAAAGTCCTGTAGGGACCAAAATGGTCTAAGTCCACTGTGTAGTCATTTGTAAGTTAAAGAGGCATTAAATTTACAAGTCCACAGGTCTGCCAAGATGACTGAGTCCCCATCCTCTTCAGGGAGGAGGCCATGGAGACTAAGTCCACAGCTGGCAGCTCCAGGGGTCACGAAGTCAGACGTGAATGGCAGCAACGTCACGCAAGTGGCTCTGGGGCGAGAAATCCTTGCAGAATCGGTGCCTGGCACAGGAAAAGTCAGTAGCGGCAAACTGGCCCGCTCAGGCCCGAGTACTGCTTTAAATACAACTCGGCTCTAGGTCACAGCTGAGTTTATTTTCGATGACGTGTCTTGAAGAGAATAAGCAATGTGGCCTGTGGCCTCTTGCAGTGCTTTGGTGCCTGCTGCTGGACGGTCGGAGCATGGCTGCAGAAAATTGTCCCCTGTGTGTTAGGCACCTTCAAAGCACTAGTGTGATTTTGGTTGCTGACACTGTAGATCTCAAGCCTCAGAACAGCAGGATGCTCGTGCTGTTTTAGATCTAGTGGGTTGGCCGTAAGAAAAATTCGTGATGTTCCTTCGTGAAACCGTGAAAAAGTTTATTTCCTGCAAGGATCTTATTCTTGTTCGACTGATATGCCAACTTCACGTGTTCTGCTAAATGGTAAACTAATTTTAAATTTTTTTCTCTGTTTAGGGACACAACGACAGGTGTCTGGAATTTACAGGTGTTTCATTAAGTCATCTTCTAACTGAAGAGTTTTTAAAGGGGTGAAATGGTTTTCAAATCTACTCCAATGAGGCATCATTGATGTACTTCTCCCCCCCCCCCCCCCCCCCCCCTCTAAAGGCCATGAACACATTCTCCTGTTGAGTTCTTAGAAACAAAAAGTGCCCTGCTACTTCCACGCTGCAAAATTTTCCCAGAAATTTGCCATCAATAGCTTCTCTCACTATCTCTACATTCCATTTTGATTTCTTTGAAGCTGTCATTCCGACAATAGACTCTGACAAATGAAAGATAACTTCGGCATGTTACCCTGTAAAACAGATTCTCTGTCTGGGGTAGGTCACAAAAGTAGCGTCCGAGTCTAGGCCCAACATGATAAGGTTCAAAATTCCTATATAGATTACCTGCGTAGCGCTGGTAACAATGGACGGTTACATAACAACAGACTGATCACCAGTGACTAAATGGCTAAATGAAAGCTGCATGAGAAACAGCACGCAAGCATAAGCATGTTTCTTTCCAGTCGCAGACCACTCAGTGACTGCATTCTGGTAAGCAAATTAAACCAAGCCTGTTCATCACTAGGCCTTCCCACTGATGGGATTGTTTGAAGGACCAATGAAAACTATCCTGTATATGAAAGAATTTTTAAGGCTGCAAGTGCACATCTTTCCCGACATAATCCCCTTGTTGCTCGATGTACATTTTGCAACGTTATTCAGTCAGTAGATTACATCAAAGATGATATTCTAACATCTACAAAATTACATGTTGGATATGAGAATAGGTGGAGGTTAGACTGTGCCACATTTGATCCAAAGCTGTTTCACAGAGGAAGACCGCACTGCAGTTCCTTCTCTAAATCCTCGCACAAACGAAAAAATGGCTGACATCGAAATAAGTGTCCAAGGAATAGAAAAGCAACTGGAATCACTCAATAGAGAAAAGTCCACTGGACCTGACGGGATACCAATTCGATTCTACACAGAGTACGCGAAAGAACTTGCCCCCCTTCTAACAGCCGTGTACCGCAAGTCTCTAGAGGAACGGAGGGTTCCAAATGATTGGAAAAGAGCACAGGTAGTCCCAGTCTTCAAGAAGGGTCGTCGAGCAGATGCGCAAAACTATAGACCTATATCTCTGACGTCGATCTGTTGTAGAATTGTAGAACATGTTTTTTGCTCGAGTATCATGTCGTTTTTGGAAACCCAGAATCTACTATGTAGGAATCAACATGGATTCCGGAAATAGCGATCGTGTGAGACCCAACTCGCTTTATTTGTTCATGAGACCCAGAAAATATTAGATACAGGCTCCCAGGTAGATGCTATTTTTCTTGACTTCCGGAAGGCGTTCGATACAGTTCCGCACTGTCGCCTGATAAACAAAGTAAGAGCCTACGGAATATCAGACCAGCTGGATTGAAGAGTTTTTAGCAAACAGAACACAGCATGTTGTTATCAATGGAGAGACGTCTACAGACGTTAAAGTAACCTCTGGCGTGCCACAGGGGAGTGTTATGGGACCATTGCTTTTCACAATATATATAAATGACCTAGTAGATAGTGTCGGAAGTTCCATGCGGCTTTTCGCGGATGATGCTGTAATATACAGAGAAGTTGCAGCATTAGAAAATTGTAGCGAAATGCAGGAAGATCTGCAGCGGATAGGCACTTGGTGCAGGGAGTGGCAACTGACCCTTAACATAGACAAATGTAATGTATTGCGAATACATAGAAAGAAGGATCCTTTATTGTATGATTATATGATAGCGGAACAAACACTGGTAGCAGTTACTTCTGTAAAATATCTGGGAGTATGCGTGCGGAACGATTTGAAGTGGAATGATCATATAAAATTAATTGTTGGTAAGGCGGGTACCAAGTTGAGATTCATTGGGAGAGTGCTTAGAAAATGTAGTTCATCAACAAAGGAGGTGGCTTACAAAACACTCGTTCGACCTATACTTGAGTATTGCTCATCAGTGTGGGATCCGTACCAGATCGGTCTGACGGAGGAGATAGAGAAGATCCAAAGAAGAGCGGCGCGTTTCGTCACAGGGTTATTTGGTAACCGTGATAGCGTTACGGAGATGTTTAATAAACTCAAGTGGCAGACTCTGCAAGAGAGGCGCTCTGCATCGCGGTGTAGCTTGCTCGCCATGTTTCGAGAGGGTGCGTTTCTGGATGAGGTATCGAATATATTGCTTCCCCCTACTTATACCTCCCGAGGAGATCACGAATGTAAAATTAGAGATATTAGAGCGCGCACGGAGGCTTTCAGACAGTCGTTCTTCCCGCGAACCATACGCGACTGGAACAGGAAAGGGAGGTAATGACAGTGGCACGTAAAGTGCCCTCCGCCACACACCGTTGCGTGGCTTGCGGAGTATCAATGTAGATGTAGATGTAGATGTAGATGTTTAAAAAAACTGATATTTCAGTTCCCTCTCTTTTCTTATTTCTAAACCACATGTGAATATAAGTGCACTGTCTGTACCAAAGATGGCGTTTTTTAAGCGCTGGAAGCCTATTACGAAATTATATATATTATATGAAAGAAAATTTGTGGTTAGATTGGCGAGTTCTTGGTAGGGAGAATGCCGCATGTAGTTCTGAGTGGAGATTCGTCCAGAAAAGTTACAGTACCTTCGTACATGATCCAGGGAGGCGTATTGGGAGCCTTGCTTTTCTCATTGTATATAAATGACTTGGCAGCCGCTATTAAAATAGTAACCTCATATGTATAATGGATTACCACTTGATAAAAGCTTTACAAATATCGAGGCAGATGTTGAGAATTTGCGAAACCGATGACCGTCGGTGCGGTGCCGCTGGAAGATCAACAGGCCACTCCCACCAATTCTTTGCTGTTCACCCGACTACGGTGTCTGCGTCTCTGAATGCGTGCATGCACTCTGTAACTGGTTTTACAGAGTGCGTTCCCGCCCACTCCCTGTCTACAGATCTGCGTCCGCAATCAGTCCCTCCCCTGCCATTGTCACATCTATTTAACGTTCGCGACGACAATGTGCAGTTTTTGGGGTGGGAAGGAATATGGTATCATCCAAACATCGCGGTGACGTCACAAAGTTGGCACCTCGCATCGCATCGATACCACAAAAATTGACGAATGGGAGGCGCTGGTGAAGCGACGCCATCGCTCCCAACGTTAGAGCGCCACCACACGCGGTCGACGTATCGCCGTGCAGAGGAAAGCTCGGCCCCAGTTTGTGACCTCCGATCAAGCAGACAACATCGTCTCCTTAGGACACAGGTGTTACTCGTGCCTTAAATTAAACTGTAATTCTGAACCCTGTAAACTTTTTCCTGTCCAGTTCGTATGATAAGAAGAACAAGTAGCCTTGAGTGCAGTGTTAATTATTTTTATTTCCCACTGGGAAACAATAAAAGAATTTTAACACTGCAGTCAAGACTGCTTTTTCCTTCATATTTGTGAAGTTCGCACTTCAAGTGAAGAGTTTAGTAAATGTGTGCATCAAGTGATGATTTTATATTCAAAGACATTCGTAAATATTCGGCACACTCATTGCCAATGGTTTTTATAAATTTAAGTAAACGTTTTTATTATTCTTGTAATAAAGTGAACTAATATATGTTGTACTTCCAGTGCTTCATCTCCCGTAGGAATCAAAGAAATGACAATTGTCGTTTCGTCAGGTCATAACAAATGGCGACGAGAAATGGGATCAAAATTGATTGCCGCTTGGTTCTCTGCGCGAGTTGAATATGTATTTTTGATAACTGTTGTTGCTCTAATTTTTTTGTATTTGAATTCGTGAGTCTTATTCTGTGTTTCACCATGTAAAAGTCGCCACAAGAAACACATGTAGTAAGTACAATGAACCAAATTTAGGAAGGGCTAAGGATTTTGAAGCGCACATTACTGTAAAAGACAATATACACACAGCCACGAGTTTGTCGTACGCGACCTACCCCCGATGCAATATGTGATCAAGATGCTCAGGAACTGCAGAGATGGAAAGACAATGAGTTGTCCAATCCGTATCTGCAAGCCAATGGTCTTCATCCTTGGTATTCTCAAGGCTTCAGATAGTATACGTCTGTGTGTTGATTTTAAAGCAATAATAAATCCACAAAGTCTAGTGGATTATTTTCCCTTTCACGTCCGGAGGAATTAATGGACAGACGGGCATAGGGCAGATACTTTTCAAAAACTGATCTGCGTGAGGTATTTTTACAGCTACACTGGACGAGCAGTTCAAGCAATAATTTGCGATAAACACTCACCTAAACTCTTTCCAGTTTCAAGGCTACCGTTTGGAAGTTCTTCAGCCCCTGCAATTTTTCAGCAGGAACAGTTAACAGGAAAGGCTCCTTCCTGTACAAACTATGTAGATGATATTGTAGTCGCGGGTCGTACTGCTGCTGAACATTTAGAGCCGCGCGGGATTAGCCGAGCGGTCCAAGGCGCTGCAGTCATGGACTGTGCGGCTGGTCCCGGAGGAGGTTCGAGTCCTCCCTCGGGCATGGTGTGCGTGTTTGTCCTTAGGATAATTTAGGTTCAGTAGTGTGTAAGCTTAGGGGCTGATGGCCTTAGCAGTTGAGTCCCATAAGATTTCACACACATTTGAACATTTTTTTTTTGAACATTTAGAAATTTTAGACTGTTTGTTTCAAGTTCTTTCTGCAGATGGCCTAAAGTGCATTAGAGAGAAGTGCTGCTTCTTCCTGGAAGAATTGGACTGCTTAGGTCACGTAATTAACGTATGTAATACCACATCGCATTTGACTAAGAGTTTTCTGGCGACCCATAACATTAAGGAGCTCCAATCAGTCATGGGGACGCTCAAATATTATATGAAATTTATTCATAATGCTGAGAAAATTGCTGCACCGCTCCACTGGCTATACGGGAAAGATGTTCCTTCTGTGTAGTACAATGAACGCCAGAACGCATTTCAGCAATTAAAGGAGGTATTGTTAAGTAATCGTTGTTTCAGTATGATCCAGCTACTGTAAGTCTGTCGTGTTAGCTTCGGACGTATCTCCTCCTGGGATCGAGCATTGCTCTGTCATAAAATTGGTTCTTCTAACAGACGTATTGCTTTTGCCTCAGAAACTCTTAACAAAGCGCAGTGAAATGACAGTCAAGTGGGAAAAGAGGACTCGACATTATCTTCGGTGTTACGAAATTCCACCAATATATGTACGGTCGGAAGTTTTAATTACTTACAGATCATCGGCCTTTGACTGCCAAACCTGTCAAACGTCGGACAGAGCAAAAATTTCAACGCTGGGCTCTGATATTGAATAATTATCAGAATGAGCTGTTGTGCAGGCCCACTGCCCAACATCCGAATGCTGATTTCTTGTCTAGTTCACCAGTCGGTAATGACACAATCTTTGATTCATCTGAAGAATCATGTTTCCAAACCGGTTCTCGGGAAGTTGAATGTATTCAGAACTTTCCTTTCGATTTTCCGTGTTGCCACGGGAACTGCTTCTGACGCAGCTGTGCAAGTTGTTTTGCAATTCGTGCGCCATGTATGGCCACGCAGTTTGACAGGAACTCACCGCCCAGTGGTGCGTCGCTGCTTTTCGCATCATAACACGCTGGTCCCCGCGATCAGATGTTTTCTGTTGCATACAGGGAAAGACGATGCGCCGACTGTGATTTCTCATTTCCTCCAGCGGGAACTTTTGTCTTTCATGCACCAAGGTCATTGGGGCGTAGTTCGCATGAAGCAACTCTTCAGACGTTATTATACTTGGCAGGGAATAGATACCCTGATTAAGCAAATGACACTTCGTTGCAATGTTTGTTTGTGCGGAACATCAATCAGTTACGATGCAAGCTTTTTCGTGTGGCCACATCCGTCCGGACTGGGGCAACGCATTCATATTGATTTCACGGGTCCATTTTAGAACCCGCCGACTTTATTAGAGGTTGATGCTTGCAGTAAGTTCCTTTTGTTATTCACATGACATCCACTATTACTGTAAGTACGGTGTCCCTCTGTCTTCTATTTTTTTGTCTTGAAAGTCTTCTTGAGATAATTTTCTCGGACAATGGATCACGATGCACATCAGTCAGTTTCGAATAGTTTTGTTCCGCCAATGGTACACGCCATGTGATCACTGCTCCTTTTCACCCGCAGTCTAACAGTGAAGCTGAACGGTTCTTTCGAATGTTCAAAAGGTACATCGAGTAACTCCATTCCTGCCACGCAAGGGAGCAGGTATTGCAAATTTTTCTGTTCTCTTACTGCACTTTGCCACGTGACGGAAAGTGGCCGGCGGAATTGTTACACGATCGCAGGCACAGTACCCCCGTTGCATCTCTTGGGGCTGCTATAAAAACAATGTATTCCGCCAAGTCAGACAAAGTTTTGGCCACAAGATGATGCCACCTACTAAGTTTAGAAAAGCAACAGTGATGGGAGTGTTGAGTCATTAAATAGACGCCGTCGGAAATTCTTCTAACCTCATCCAAGGTTCTACTGGGCTCTAGCGTCGCCACCAAAACCATCTGCGGCGCACTTCTGAGTGTATCTATGATTCTGTCACAGAATGTTTGTCCACAGACACAGCACGTTGTTGGGGTCCGCACCAAACGTTGCTCCAGTCTCCCCGCCAGCCGCGGCCGTCACCATCCACTGTGGTGCCCTTGGAAGTCGACGCTCCGCACCGCCACCGCCACCGCTAATGACGCCCCCGACGTCGCCGACTGTCCCTCAAATGGAACCGATGCCCGTCGAATCACAGCCCCTGGAAGGTCATCACGTCACTCCCAACTATTTCTTTCCTGTTCACAAAACCATGCGACTGGTTTTTCGGTCGGTATTCATGGTCGCTCTCACGGTTGATACCGAGATGCAGGCAGGAAGGCGCCATTGGCCGTCGTTACTGTCGTTATCCTCCCTTCCTCCAAATTTCCATCAGCATTTAGTCCTCCTCCTCCTCCTCCTCCTCCCCCCCCCCCCCGTCCCGTCGTCACCAGTGTCCGGTATCCACCCTCCACTAAGGAGGTTTGAGAGGGAGGAATCTGTTACCATCCAAAGACACAAGATAGTACACAAGTGAACGATGTCTCGCTGCATTTCGCAACGACTATTGGGAGGCGCTGGTGAAGCCACGCCCTCACTCCCAGCGTTACAGCCCTTCGCACAGAGGCCGACATACAGCCGAGCAGAGGAAATCTCGGCCCCAGTTTGTCACCTCCGATCAAGCAGACAACATCACCTCATAAGGACACATATGTCACCTGTGTCTTAGACTGAACTGTCATTCTGAACTTTGTGAACTGTTTTCTTTTCATAACGGGGTTGGTACAACAACCATTACGTTTGATAAGAAGAAACAACCAGTCTTGGGTGCAGTGTTAATATTTTTATTTTTATTTCCCATTTGAAAATATTAAAAAAGTAATACAAAATTTTAACACTGCAACCATGACTGATTTTTCTTCATAACCGAGAACTTTGTACCTCATAATAAGGGTTTAATAAATGTGTGCATCAAGTGATGATTCATTATTCAGAGATAGTTTTAAATATTCGGACATTCCTGTGCAAATGGATTGGTACAAAGTTAAGTAAATCTTTGTACCCTGCTTGTAATAAAGTGAACTGTTATTTCATAAATTGTTCCACTCCATCATCTCTCAGAGCAATCAAAGTACCGACAGTTATAACGGACGATCGTAGTTTTGTCAGGTCATAACAGACAAGGTTTCAAAGCGGTGCAAAGACTGGCAGTTGGCTTCACATGTTTGGAACAAAAGGTGTACACATCAGTAAACCGATTGGCTACGCCATGAATTAGTCACAATAGGAATCAGTCAATTTGTAGAAGTCCCTGGTTGTAAGAATTCGCGGGGGTATGAAATGGAAGGATCCCGCTTGCTGAGTCGTAGTTAAAGCAGATGGCAGAGTTCATTGATGTCGACAAATCAGTCATGTGACACATGGTAGACTACTGTAGGACCGCCTTTCGAAATTATGCGTCTGCCTAGCTTTCTCGAACAACATATGGCACACTGTATTTGCTTTAAAACTCTGTCACTGTCAATTTATAGTACTATGGAATCGAAAGTGACGCTCTGCTTTGTTAGTTGCAAGTTGATTGGTCGCCCCATCTGTCCAATGTATACTAATCGACAACGACAGCTGACTTAGTAAACTCGGCACCTGTATCGAACGAGTCTTTCGTGGAACCTAATTAATTCTTTTGCTACTGCAGACTCGCAAAATACCCACTGGCGGAACTCGTTCCTCCAGGGTTGGCGACATTCTAAAAGCTCGTGCGTCATTTTCGACCTTCTTACGACAGTAAGGAACAAAAGAGACTCCTTCGCCGATAGCACGTGTGAGACGGGAACTCTTTCGGTAACTTTCCACCCAGCTAGCGGCTGCCGGAATTGTGCTGAAGCTGACGGATCGCCTCAGATGCGCGTCTCAAAAATCCGATTACATGAGGTTGCAGGGGGCGGGGGGGGGGGGGGGGGGGGAGGGCTGAGTGCGACGCGAAGGAAGGGGAGGCAGCGGTGCGGCGCAGCTGCCGCCCTGATGGATGGACCGGGCCAACCTCTGTCTGTCTGTCCGTCGCGCAACTCGTTCCCGGCGGTGCTTCTTTCTCCGCCCTGAGCGTCACGTGCAGAAAATCTACTGCGATTTAGGGCACTCCCGCGTTAATCGCGTTAATACCTTTCACAATGAAGACGCTTCCGTCAGTCCCGTTATTAGGGACAGAAAACTGTGACAATAATATACTAAATGGTTGTGCCGGCCGGGGTGGCCGAGCGGTTCTAGGCACTACAGTCCGGAACCGCGTGACCGCTACGGTCGCGGGTTCGAATCCTGCCTCAGGCATGTGAAACGTCCCCTTAGAAAAATTATTGAATTACTGTGCTGATAAACCTCTTACATTATTTGATTTCCAAACAGCTGAGCAAAACTGAACGTACTCAGACATTTCGCTCTTTACCTATTCTGATCAACACTAAACTGACACACAATATTTTTAGCGCAACGCAATCTGACTTTCAATAATCCCTACAAAAGAATGGCCCTGACTAACATTAACCAATACCTTTCACAAATCACTTACCTCACAAAAATCTTCGTCACTCGAACTACTGCAATACAGCGAGCGCCACTAATGCCAGCTAAATAAAAGATTCAAACTACTGAAGGCACTAACTACTGATAGGCATAGTTAGCAAATGAAAGATTTTGACAGAGAACAAACAATGTATTTACCTTAATAGTGTTCAAAAGTCATAATATATATAGCAATTCATGACATCCATTCTTACAAATGTACTGTTTCTGATGGACACACGTCCAGATCATCCGCTCTCAAAAATCCGCCATCTCACTTCCCCACATCCACCACTGCTGGCGGCTCACCTCCAACTGCGCAACCCTACGCGCTGTTAACAGCCATCAACTCAACACTACAATAGCGAATATTACAACAATGCCACCCAGCCACAGACTGCACACAGCACAACCAGTGATTTTCATACAGAGCGCTACGTGGCGTTACCAATATAAAAACCTTAACATCCTACTTACACATGGATGTGTGTGATGTCCTTAGGTTATTTAGGTTTAAGTAGTTCTGATTTCTAGGGGACTGATGACCTCAAAAGTGAAGTCCCATAGTGCTCAGAGCCATTTGAACCACTAAATGGTTGTACTATCTGTCTTGGAAATTATCTGTGGTTACAATTCATCGGCATTAGATGAGCGAAGAAACACTGCACAAAGTCGGAACACATAAAGATACGCCAAAGAATAGATGCATTAGCCTTGTGCTATAACCATCTGAAATTATGTTGCACAGAAACAACAGGAATACTGAATGTTTGCGCAGGAAACTATGAAACTCAACGAGTCTTTAACTGTGTGCTCGATAAGAAGTAATAAGAAAACTAAGAGGATGTGTGCTAGAACACATAATGAGTGCTGCACATACCGGGTGATAAAAAAGTCAGTATAAATTTGAAAACTTAATAAACTACGGAATAATGTAGATAGTGAGGTAAAAATTGACACACATACTTGGAATGACATGGGGTTTTATTAGAACAAAAAAAAGTTCTCAAAATGTCGGACAGATGGCGCTCGACAGCAAAACATCAGTGACTGCGCATGACAATCGTGCATAAAAGGAGCTGAAATGAGAGAGAGAATCAGATGCGGCAGCAGTCGCAGCATGTTGACGTTACCTGATAAGGCGCTTTTAGTGAAGCTGTATTATCAGAATGGGGAATGTGCTAGTTCAGCGTTACGATCCTATCGCCATAGGAAGGGGATTCGAACGGGTAAAGTTCCGTTGACAAATGCAGCTGTGGCGAGAATGATTTCGAAGTTCGAAGCCACGGGTTGTTTAGACGATAGACCCCGTAGTGGCCGACCGAGCACAAGGCATAATGCTGCTGAGACAGTTCAGGAAGAAATGGAGACTTAGCGGGTTCGTCTATGCACGGGGAAGTCAGCGCTCGTACAGTCGCACGTCGCACCGGCATTCCATGCACTACTGTTTGGTTGGCACTTAGGTGTATCCTCCGATGCTGTCCGTACAAAATCCATCGGCATCATGAACTGTTACCTGGCGATTTAGTGAAGCGGAGGGCATGTCGGTGTGGGCGTTTCAAAAGATGGTGGAAGATGACGATTGGTTGAGTAACGAGTAGTGGACCGACGAAGCTCATTTCACGCTCCGAGAGTCTGTCAACGCCCAAAACTACAGAATTTAGGCTACCAAAAATCCTAGAACTGTCATGGAAACTCCATTGCATGACGAGAAAGTCACGGTATGGGTTGGATTTACCACATCTACCGTTATCGGGCCATTTTTCTTAGAGGAAATGCGTAATTCTGGTTTTGTACCTGCTACCGTGACGGGTGAGAGGTACGCCGATATGTTACAGAATCGCATCATCCCCAGCCTGGCTGATAAACACCTGCTGGAACGTACGATGTTTGTGAAAGATCTCTTGCGCGCGGCGTTTGGTGACGATCGTGTGCTCAGCCGCCACTTTCGTCATGCTTGGCCTCCCAGGTCCCCAGACCTCAGTCTGTGCGATTATTGGCTGTGGGGTTACCTGAAGTCGCAAGTGTATCGTGATCGACCAACATCTCTAGGGATGCTGAAAGACAATATCCGACGCTATAACTCCGGACATGCTTTACAGTGCTGTTCACAACATTATTCCTCGACTACAACTATTGTTGAGGAATGATGGTGGTCATATTGATCATTTCCTGTAAAGAACATCATGTTTGCTTTGTCTTACTTTGTTATGCTAATTATTGCTATTCTGATCAGATGAAGCGCTATCTGTCAGACATTTTTTGAACTTCTGTATTTTGTTGGTTCTAATAAAACCCCATGTCATCCCAAGCATGCGTGTCAATTTGTACCTCTCTATCTACATTATCTCGTGATTTATTCAGTTTTCAAATTTATATTGACTTTTTGATCACCCGGTATTAAGGCAAGAAAAACGCTAAGATAGAATAATTGATGGTGTACTTGACAGACTTGAAAAAAAAATTGTGTGTTTGTGTGTGTGTGTGTGTGTGTGTGTGTGTGTTTGGGGGAAAGATGTAGAGACAGAGAGACAGTGTAATTATTTTACATGTGGCAAGGGCCTTATCGACCATACGCCTACTCTATGAGCCTCTTCCACTTCTGTCAGGCCAATGCGCAGTTCGTCCAGTTGCTGTTGCTGTTCATCCTAGTTGTGTCCTCCAGAATGTTATCCCGCCATCTGATTCTGGGTCTGCCTCTTCCTCTCATTCCATCTATTGTTCTGCTGAATGCCATTCTAGGTAGACTATTCTCTGTCATTCTTGCTATATGGCCTGCCGAATTCAACCTTCTCCTCTTGAGCACTTCAACGATGTTAGGGTGTTTGTACAGCCCTCCTAATTCTTCATTTCTTGTTATTCTCCATTCCATGTTATTTTCGTCTTATACAGGTCCAAAAAGTTTCCTTAGTACTTTTCTTTCGGATATTAAGAGTTTTTCTTCATTTTTCTTTCTAAATATTAATGTTTCACATCCCTATAGCACCACAGATATAATGGTCGATTGATATAAGCGGATTTTGAAGTTACTGCTAAGTGATCTTTTTCTTAGAATTTTGATGAAACTAAAAAGTGACTTGTTTGGTATCGCTAAAGGGGCATCTATTTCTATATCTGTTCTGTTGTTATTACTAAAAGGACTTCCTAGGTACTTGAAGTGGTCAACAGTCTTGAAAATGGAATCCATCTACAGTCAAAGGTGGATCTTCCCTGGTTTTCTTACTTAAGGGCAGGTATTCTGTCTTTTCTTCATTAACGTGTAATCCTGTTTTCTCAGCAATTTTTTAGTAATTTTGCATCATTCTGATTAATTCTGTTTTGGAACTACTTATTAGTGCTACATCATTTGCATTGGCAAGTCTTGTAATGTTCACATCCAGTAGCTGGATCCCTTGTGGACTGGTTTTAGAAAATTCTCTATCGATCGCCTCTAGGACAAGGTTAAACAAAATAGGTGAAATGGCAACCCCTTGTCCCATTCCAGTGTACACCTTAAAATCTTCAGTTTCTCCTACCGGTGTCTTTATGTGACATAAAGTTTCGTCTACACACATTTTAACTAATATGATTAATTTTGATCGTATTTTAAATTCTTTCATTATATTTAGGAGTGTCTGTCGGTGTATGCTACCATAGGCCTTTTTAAAATCTACGAATAATATGTGGACATCTACACTGAATTTCCACGCTTTCTCATTTACTTGTCTTAGAGTGAATAAGAGATCCAATGTGGATCTGTTTCTACAGATAAACTGATGACCGCACATATTACGAAAACAACTATTTTTCAGTGCGCAGCACATCTATTTCCATCCTGCAAGTGTTGTTTTTCATAACAGTGAATCTGTAATGTACTAGTAGATGTAACAATTATTCCACCGGATGATCAAAACACCCACAGAAAAACGTAACAGTTAACAAGAACACTTTTCTTCTTGAGGCGGATAACTGAACATTGAGAGTAAAGGAATAAATATTTCTCACTGCAGTCTAGTTACTCTGTTGTTTAAATGCCTGTCAGATTACGGACAATACAAATACGATGTGACCATGATTTCCATTATATCGTTTAGCCAAAGTGCGTTAGTCCAGAAAAGTTTGTAGGAATTCTGAGAAGTTCGTAAAGTGCGAGAGAGTTGCTACCAGGCGGAAGGAGTGAGGCGAGCCATGGATAAGAATATTGCAAGGATCACATTTTGAGCTCCGGTGCAGTATACAGTTTGAATCCCTCAGCGCGTTTCACGGTCTCATAAGAGCAGCAGCAGAATGAGACTTCTCAAGTCTCTGAACACTACCACAAACATGTTATCATGGCACAAATAATGACACCGTGCATCTCGTACCAGGGATGATAAATATACAACAGTGAGATCGAGCGATTCCCATTCGCCTCGTGGCCAACAGCATGCTGGGAGACGTCCAAATACGATTCCGCGAATAGGAGCTGACTTCCAGCCGTTAATTAAGCGTTTCTCAAGACTTACGGCAGCCAAATTTTCAGGGTGTTTTGTCGGGTTTATTGTTGTTCTCTTATAACGACTTGGCATCATTTACGTACGCATCCAAGATGAACAAGTGCAATCTGTGATACAGGTGTTCCGCTGTGATCTGACAACGATACACATAAATTTCAATACTTACCTTTCAGTAAACAGCTAACCACTTAACCGTCGGAGGACTCTCGTGGTCAGATTGAGAGGAAAGAATCCGGTATCTATTCCCTCTCGCTCCTAATCCCACTGTAAACGTGGCTATGTACCATGCACAACTATTAATAACGCAACATTACTCTGGACACATCTTTCGCGTTATTTCCGTCCACTTCATGACGCATATAGCTGTACAGCAGGTCAAAGATGCTAAAAATCCACTTCTTAAACTCGTTTCTGTTATCTTTATGGGTTTAGCTCACTCGTTACATAGCTGTCACGTTTCTGTAAAACAAAAGTCACATTTTTCATAAATAAAGATTACCGTAAATCCGATTGCACTGATTGATTGTCCAAGCGGTTCTTGGAAGATTAAACAGTATTGTAGAATATTACACCAGTGTTGTGTGTTTTCATTCATAATGTAAATACGCCTTTTTACGGCGAGAAATGAGCCATTTGTTTTACAGTAACGAGACACTTGAGTAGTGAACGATATAAAATCATAGACAACCTGTAAAAGCGAGAATTACCGCACAGTCAGCTTAACAGCTCATCCATTCAAGTTTCAGTGCTGAGAAGAACAACATACAGAAGCAACGAAAATTGGGGATGTGTTAGATGGCGATCAGTTTGGTTTCAGGAATGGTGAAGGCACCAGAGAGGCAGTTCTGACGTTGCGATTGATAATATATAGGGGGAGACGGGTAATATACATACGTACAAGGACCAAGAGGGAACAATAAGAGTGGAAGACCAAGAACGAAATGCACGGGTTAAAAGGGGTGTAATGCAGAAATGTAGACTTTCGTGCCTGCTGTTCAGTATATACGTCGAAGAGGCAATGACAGAAATGAAACAAACGATTCGAGAGTGGGATTAAAATTCAAGGTGAACGGATATCATTTCTAGGATTCGCTGATGACATTACTATCCTCAGTGAAAGCAAACAACAATTACAAGGATTTGTTGAATGGAATGATCAGTGTAATGAAACCAGAATATGGATGGAAAGTAACTTGAAGAAAAACAAAAGTAATGAGATGTAGCAGAAATGAAAAAAGCGAAAAAATCCCTAATTGATGATTACGGACGAAGTTAACTTCTGCTACGTGGACAGCAAAATAACCCATGACGGGCAGGGCAAGGAGAACCTAAAACTCAGACTATGTCACCGGCAAAAAGGGCATTCCTGGCCAAGAGAAATCTACTAGTATCAAACATAAGCTTCAGTTTGAGGAAGAAATTTATGAGAATTTATATATAGACCACAGCACTATATGGCAGTGAAACATAGACTGTGGGAAAACTGGAGCAAAAGAATATGGAAGCATCTGGGATAGGGTGCTACAGCAGAATGTTGAAAAATAGTTGGACTGATAAGGTATGAAATGAGGAGTCTCTCTGCAAAATCGGCGAGGAAAGGAAAATATGAAAAATACTGACAGGAAGAAGGAACAAGATGATGGGGCATCAGTTGAGACATCAGGGAATAACTTCAATGGCACTAGAGGGAGCCGTATAGGGTAAAATCTGTAGAGAGAGACAGAGACTGCGATACAGCCAGTAAATAATTGATGACGTTTGTTTCAAGTGGTACTCTGAGATTAGCACAGGAGAG
Organism: Schistocerca serialis cubense; assembly: GCF_023864345.2. Classification (NCBI taxonomy): domain Eukaryota; kingdom Metazoa; phylum Arthropoda; class Insecta; order Orthoptera; family Acrididae; genus Schistocerca; species Schistocerca serialis. Next base: position 707,343,758 of record NC_064638.1, read on the forward strand.
GAATACATGGTGGACCGCATCAAACCTATCAGAAGAGTGACGAAAGAAAAACTCATAAAACATATAAAACATGTGATCGACAAAATAATCATCAAACAGTTACAACAGTATTAAGGTGAAATCTCTCTAATAATGATGCAGCCTAACTTTGCTCCACACGAGAGCATCCATTACGATGTATTACACTGTTTACGTCTAATTTTGTAAACCTCAAGTCAGTGCATTCTGTGGAATCCCTGTGTAAAACCAAACAGCGAATGATACGTTGCTTGGTTAGCCTCGCGCTCTTCACATATGTCGACTGTGGGTATTGTAATCGGTAGCTGTCAGCGAATGAGTGTGTATTGGCGATCGGTATCCGAACCCAGTGCAGCCCGCTTATATACAGAAAATGCCCATGGAAATGCGATGCGAACAACTAGGATATAAACCGTGTGTCGCTTAGTTAAATTTAGAGAGGAGGTCTTGACGGGAAGTGTCAAATAAGCTCATATTCCGCTGCAGAACGAAAATTCATACTGCAAACTGTCCTGTGACTAAGCTATTTCTCCGCATATGCTTTTATTCTAGGATTGTTGGTCCCGCAAGCAAGGTAGAATTTCTAGGTAGTTTCAAATGTAGGAGATATGCTGGCGGAAGCACAGCTGTCGGGGTGGGTCGTTGAACCTACATGAATGGGTCATGAGGAAGGATACTTGTGCAGCCGTGACCGTCTAGTGGTTGGGACCCTACACTGTGGCCGCAATGACATTCTAAAGTACTGGTCACGGCAATCTTAAATAGGAAGTTCAACTAATGAATAGCTATACATTGACAGAAAAAATTCCACAGGAGTTGTGCAACATAAACGAAAGTTGGTAGACGTGTATCAACGTCTTAAAGATGAGGTCAAGCAAATTTCGCGCCAATAGCGCAACTGTGAGGATGCGAATCAAGGTTACTTTAAATTCACGCTCTAACGGTCGTGGGCGTTAGTTACCTTTGAGATTGGACATGGTGAGGTGATGTCAGTCGTAATATCTTTACTGTTTCAAAGACGCCATTACCAACACCTCACTGAGCTTGAATAAGGTTGTGTGGACAAAGACTTCTCAGGAATGTAGCCACTGTACATGATTGCTGGCAGCGGTGGTCAGGAGAACGTACGCGGTCGCAAGAAGACCAGGCTCCGCGTGACTACGTGGCGCTGCCGAGAGGGAAGACCATCGTGTTCGGTGAGGGGCTCTGGTGCATCGTACTGCATCTGCAGCAGTAATCTGAGCAGCAGTTGGCACCACAGTGACACAACGAACTGTTAAAAATCGCTTAGTTCAACGACAGTTCCCAGCCAAACGCCCTGTAGCGTGCATTCCACTGACCCCAAACCTTCACCATTTGCGACGTCGGTGGTGTCAAGCGAGAGCTCATGGAGGGTGGAGTGGAAATCTGTTGTGCTTCCTGCTGAGCTCCAGTTCTGATTCGGTACCGGTGATGGCTGTATGCTGGTTAGAAGAAGTCCAGTTGACGTCCTGCGACCAACCTGTTTGCGTGCTACACACATTGAACTTGCATCTCGAGTTATAGTCTCGGGTGTGATTTCATATGACAGCAAGATCACTTTCGCAGTTATCCCACGCAAAATCTGAATGTAAATTTGTACTTAAATCTGGTGACTGGACCTGTTGTCCTGTCATTCACGAACTCCATTCCAGGGATGTTTTCCAACAGGATAACGCTCTCCCACATACCGCTGTTGTAACCAAACATGCTTTACAGAGTGTCGACATGTTGCCTTGCTCTGCTCGATCACCAGGTCTGTCTCCAATTGAGAACATATGCGACATCATTGGGCAATTCCAACGTCATCCACGAACAGCATCAACCGTCCCAGTATTGACCAACCAAGTGCAAGAGGCATGGAAGTCCATCGCACAAACCGACATTCGGCACCTGTATAACACACCTGATCACTTAAAATGTTACCTAGATAAATGTATTCCCGAAATTTCATTCTCTAATTATTCTTTGGTGTTAAGATTTTTTTCTCGTCAGTTTATGTCTACTAAAACGTATCATATAATAACAGCCTTACCGATACCTAATGATGTTGCTACACGTGTTGTAGTTTGTGCGGATGATACATTTGGAGGTGAAACATTTTAAAAATGCCCTTCAGAGCACCACCATGTGGACTTGGGACTCAAAAATATAAAATCAAACTGTACTGCAAGTTTATTGTTGGAACATTAAGAATAATTCAAAGTTATCAAAATACTCTAACTAAATTGCTGTCTACGTGCTTAACAGTTCCAGTACAACGTGACCGACAAACATTGGACAGATAAATCCCGATTTAATCTGTCTACGGAAAGTCTTGACAGACTACATTCAAGCAAGTTACCCCAACCAGTGAATCTTCAGTAATGACAAACTTTACAGAGACCTCACTGTGGCTGATGAAAGGAATACTGCAGAACATAAATATCCCAGGAATGATTGGACAGACGGCCGCGGTGGCCGAGCGGTTCTAGGCGCTTCAGTTCGGAACCGCGCGACTGTTACGGTCGCAGGTACGAATCCTGCCTCGGGCATGGATATGTGTGAGGTCCTTAGGTTAGCTAGGTTTAAGTAGTTCTAAGTTCTAGGGGACTGATGACCTCAGATGTTAAGTCCCATAGTGCTCACAGCCATTTGAACTAATGACTGGACAACAATCTGGAAATATATCCAGTACCCGAAGCTGGGAACTAGAATGAATGTATTGCGGTATTAAATAGTCAACGCAGCAATCCCTACAGAAGAAATCTATATAAAATATAAACCCACTACATACTGTGTGTAGTGTCAGGTAGTTGTCATCCTTGGAGATGCGTTCATCTGCAGAAACCCAGGCGAAATTTGTAGCTAGATGGCAAAAAGGTTGCAGTCCTAAACTGGAAAACTGCAGCAATGATAGTCATAAAGCGCATAACCAACCGGACCACCAACTATACCCAGAAGCAAAAAGTGAGCTACATTTGGCTCCTCGGACAATATATTCACTACGCGATCTTCACTAAATCTCCTTCCTACAAGACTATTTAATTTCTCTCACGGCCCACCAACAAATTATGAGGGAGCACAAACATTATAGGAAAACTTTCTAAAATCTTCTAACAGCTGTCATTCATATGGCGGGAGCTTCTCAAACATTCACTTAACGAACAAAAATCAACGGTACGACCAATCTTCTGACGCTGTAAACTACAAAGGCAATACTGTATGTAGCCATAAGATTTATTTTTGCTCTTTCCCATTGGAACTAAGATTGAGTCATCATATTGATTAACTGACACATCCGTAAGACGCCCACAGATGTAGAGAATCGCGGGATTTTTAAAGTTATTTCATTTGCTTCGGCTTTAAAATTTCATTTTCACCCTGCTGGAGCAGGCTGAGCAGTCTTGAAGCAATGGGATGGAGAAGAGACTTGTGTACGCGTATTTTTTTGTTTGTTTTTAACTCTACGCTTAGTGACCAAAAGAGACCCATGCTGTCACCACTGAAGACGGGTGAGCAACGAAGCATTGTTGCCTAAGCACGATTTCGGAATGGCGAAAGTATATTGAGAAATGGATTTAATTTAGTAATACAGAAAAATAAATTTCACCGTTGGCAGTTATTTTACGTTATCATCCTCCTTAATCACAGAAAAGGCAGTTTTTAAGTTCTGGGAATATGTTTATTTATGAGGAATGTTAAACTTCAGTTATTTAGTAGACATGAAGTAATTTTCAACAACTGCAACGAACAGAAGTAGTAACAGTTTGTTCGTATAGGACGTCATTGATTACAAGAAAGAAGCTTGTAAACCCCAAATGTAAGAAAATGGCTCTGAGCACTATGGGACTTAACATCTATGGTCATCAGTCCCCTAGAACTTAGAACTACTTAAACCTAACTAGCCTAAGGACATCACACAACACCACGTCATCACGAGGCAGAGAAAATCCCTAACCCCGCCGGGAATCGAACCCGGGAACCCGGGCGTGGGAAGCGGGAACGCTACCCCAAATGTAGATTAGTAGGAAGGACAAATATTTTCATACTCATTATTATAGCACTCGAAGCTGGCTACAAAAGGAGGTCTGGAGGCACACAAAGGAAAAAACAAGAAAAAGAAAAAAAGAAAACAAAAAAGCAAGAAAGGGAGGTAGTACTTTCGCCTGCCGAGTGGCAAAGGTTCCGAGCTCGATTCCCAATCCATCACATTGTTTTACGATGTCAGGAAGTTTGGAATCAGCTCACACTCCGTTGCGGAGTGAAAATAGGTTGTGGAGCTCATACATAGAAAGAAATATCGGTTACAGTGCTGGCGCACGTAATTCACGTTTGACACAAGAGTATTTGGGTGAATACGAGTGGGTAAAGCTATTTAATTCACCTAGAATACGCATACTGCCTAAGGGAAACACAATGACTATCTTGTAATTGAATTTTTTTATTGTACTTTTCTGTCCTGCATCACACAAATGGCCGTCTACTAAGATAATCATCGGCAAGCTACAGGTTTTTTGAAACTAAGACGAAAGGGGGACAATAAGAAAGTAACTACGTATTCAGACCAACAAATAGGCAGAGTGATTATTTTACAAACTTCCAGGAATGATGGAGAAGGGTGAATATATATATTTAAGGTTAGAGCCCTAGTCCGAAAACGATTGACATGAAACGTCTAAGCCAAAATGCATACAAGTTCCACCCTAGCCTCTCCCATATTTCCAAACCCTAATCATGACATTCATAATTCCCGCTGAATACTCCCCAGTACCTTAGATAATTTTCCTCGTCCAAGGACTATTAGCAGCATACGTAACTTGATGTGAGAGATATCGAAAGTCCTAAGTCTAGAGTACAGTAATAATGATTTCCATTTATTTGCACAAGTTTAACAGTTGTTTAAAATGGCATCCCACATCGTCAATGCAGACATGGCATCGTCGCTTAAAGTTCTGTCGTACCCGTTTTAATACCCCGACGTCCTCTGAACAATTTCGTAGGCAGCAAGAATTCTTGTCAGAATATCCTCTTCAGTCTCGGCAGGAGTCTAGCGGGAAAGACGTTCCACATGCCCCTACAAGAAGTGGGGTGAAAAGAGGTGAACGTGCGGACCACGAAACATGGTCTTCTCTGCCTATTCACTTTTCATGAAATGTCTGATCCAAGTCTTCACAAACCTACAGTCCAAGGTGGGACTCCATCATGTTACAACCACATCCGTTGACGAATAACAAGTGGGATAAATTCCAGGAACCTAGGGTGTATGTCTCTGATAAACGCTGTGTTCACTGGTGCGTTTAAGTGGGGAGGATGAAGAAATTAGCCTTGTACGTAATCACTGACTATGACTGACTGAAAATCTGTGTTGACGGTTTTCACAGCTACAGCGTAGGGATACTCATCGGCGCAAACACGACTACTGCGACTATTTAGTCTTCCGTTTCTGGTGAAACAGGCTTCATCTGTGAAAAGTACACACGCAGGAAATTGAGGATCGATTGCAATGCACTGCAAGAACCATTAAATGGGCACCTCGCGTCCGAAGTCAGCACGACTCTAAGTATGCACTTTCTCTTGAAGGTAGGTGTGTAGCTGCATTTCCCCTAGTATTCGCCACACAGTACTCTGCGACACACTGATTTCACGAGCAACTGATAGAGTGCTGATTGCAGACGCCTTATCTACTCAAACAAGCACTTCATCTTCTATACGGGAGTCTGCGGTACCAATTATGCTGTTTCAGTTAATTGTTGGCAGGTCTTGGACACATGGTGCGAGCCGGAGGTTTTCCACTTCCTTCACAGCCTTCCTAGTTACCTGGTGCTTCTATTTGCTTGTCCATATATGGAAGTCATGGGTGCAAGTTCGGCCACCAGGCTGATTAGGGCTGATCGACGGTACTATTTCAACCTTTAAACTCAAACTGCGGCCTCTTACAGTAGAGGCATTGTACAACAGAATTGATTGCTCATATCAGTACACAGTACGCCATCTGCATTGCATTAGCTGTGTTATTATCCCAAATTCTACACCTAAGTGCTGATCGGGATTGCCTATCCCACAGTTTTAGCAGTAACAGTACCGCATGGATACTACAACACACGGTAGGGGTGACGCGCAGGATGGCTTTGACGTCACCGTGAACGCTCCCGCCACGCCGCACTGAATTGAAGCCTGCAGGCATACGGCGCACATCTATTTATCTCATACTCTGACATGAATGTAATCGCAGTTTTCCAGGTTTTAGGGTATTATTGGTACTATCATTATTATTAAGCTTTTATATTAGTTAGACTATCTTTCTCTGTAGTTGGTGAAAAGCTATTGTGAAGTCTACGAACTACGTCTATTTCACATTTTGTTAGTAACTTTGAGCTTTCAACACAGAGGCTTACGTCAGTAAAATCTGGTGGAAACTTAAGTTGCCTGAGTTTTCTGTTTAATTGTGACTTTACTATGAAGAGGATATTTGTATTGCCAGCCGGAGTGGCCGAGCGGTTCTAGGCGCTACAGTCTTGAACCGCGCGACCGCTGCGGTCGCAGGTTCGAATCCTGCCTTAGGAATGGGTGTTTGTGATGTCCTTAGGTTAGTTAGGTTTAAGTAGTTCTAAGTTCTAGGGGACTGATGACCACAGCAGTTAATTCCCATAGTGCTCAGAGCAATTTGAACCATTTTTGATACTTGTATTTCAGTACATCTCTGACTGAAGGTAACGCCTTATAAGATAGGCAACGTGAAATAGCAGCTTTTGCAGTATCTTCAGAAGAGCAGTTAGTACACCGTCCTTTCACAACCACTTGTTGTTGACTGCTAGAAAAAGAGTCCTGAATCATTTTTTCAACACGTTTTAATTTCATGTAACTCAGTCCTATATCGAGATAGATGGTTCTGTAAACCTGCATTCTTATTTCTATGGTCTTTTATTTCCGTTTCCATTATTTCTTATTGTTGGCGTAAGCACGCATTGTCGCATTTGCAGTAGTGTTTGTTTTCACAGTTAATGTTTTGTCTCGTAGGAATTTCTTCATTAATTGGCAATGTATTTACCTGTAAAATAACTTCTTCATTACGTTGCTTCGTTTTAGCGCCTGAATATATCACACATTATTTGGCTCATTACTACACCCTAAATCAGCAACGGAATATGGTAGATTTCGAGTTGGAACAGTATCAGACTTCATCTTGCGTTTCGAAGGAATATTGAGCAGTTTGCTTTTCAAACTCCTTTCATAATCCGAATCAGTGAAATGTGTTGAGCAGACGCGAGCATTTTCAACTGAAAACGAATGTGCTCGAATACAGGCATTTATTTATTCTCGTTTCGTCTCACTGTTTCTAGGAGATACACGAAACTTAGTTCTTTACTTACTTAGTTGTCTGTTGTGCCTAGTACAACTGGCGATCGCACAGCAAATCATTTTTCACTTATAATCTTTCTCCGAAAAATCCTCAGTACCTTGATAATTACGAAGTAGCTCTGAATTAAGTCGCCAGTCACTAACAAAAATTCACACTGCCCTAAACAAACTTGGTTTTGCTCGTAAACGCAACTACAACACAATATGTTACGACAACTGCGAGCAACTGAGATCTGGTTGGGTTCACTCTGACGTCAGAGGCACGGCTTGCTACTGCACATACATCGCTTGATTACTACCGTATATTCTAGTATCAGTGGGTACATATATTCCAGTATCAGAGATATCAGAACAATTTTCGCTTATAACTTTCGTCTCTGTCCTTTTCGGACCACAGTCCTCAACCTCTAATTGATACATTTACTCTTCTCCATCATCCTTTAAAATTTGTAACATTTAATATGTACTTGAATAAATTACATAGTAACTCGTCGAAAAAATGCATGCAGTACTTTAGTAAATGTGCAACTGATCAGACCAAGAGAGAAGCTCGCTCTGTGAACCTCCATGCGCTGAGCTTGGTGGGACTGAAAGGTACATTTAACTATATAATTCTCAGCGGCTCTTACATCGACAATATATGGTATAAAATCGATTCAACGATATACTAGCGCTTCGATATGTTCACTTCTTGTCACGGTCTGCGCGGCCACTCCCGCCGAATGTTCGAGTCGTCCCTCGGGCATGGGTGTGTGTGTTGTTCTTAGCATAAGTTAGTTTAAGTAGTGTGTAAGTCTAGGGACTTATGACCTCAGCAGTTTGGTCACTTCTTCCTGGTCTTCGTCTATTACCGCCGGGCCATCTCAAAATACTTGTTTATAGAAGTTTTGTTCAGCACATAAAATTGTAATGACTGATGGAGCTCTTCGACAGGGATAATCTGTCGAATAAGCCATGACTGCTTCACTGGCATCGCGTCGGCATTCGCCCAGCATAAGGAATGTGTCACCATACTCGTTGGATGTGTATGCCATGTTTATTCAAAGTCATTTTCCGTGGCATACCAGATTTTCCGGATTGTCTTGTGTAAGGCAATGCGAAGATACGTTCTACAATGTAATTAGCATCACCTCAAACAGTGCGTCCTGGAAGCTTGTCATACAGGTCCTTGGCAACAGCACCGCACATCAATCTACTTCTGCTCAGGATAACCACACTCCGCACAGGAGTGACTTGTGATTTACAACCCGACACATCAATCATGCTATACGTACTTGGTCTTTAATTTTATTTTCTTAATTTTTATTTTCAGTTCCGTGAATGCGACACAACGTATGAGATTTTTGATCCACGAATCCTTTCTGCAAATTTTCATTGTTTTGTATAAAGTCTAGTGGTAGATTACGTTAAAGTCGACAATGGAAGATGTTTTCTGCAGTCTACGAACAGACAAACGATGCACTGTAGGAGTTGCTTCTCGATCTTGGATCAGGGACAGTGAGCCGCCGGGAGGACAGAGGTGTGCCGGCTGCAGAAACCTTCCTCCTGCCCTGCCCAGCAAGGAGCGCCGTTACTGCCAGTGCTAACTGCAACTGAGTGTCGCTAGTGGGGCATCGCCCGCTCTTAACAGTCCAGCCACACCAGGAGTGTGCCGCTACGACTATCTGGGGCGTTTGGTAGAACATCAATGGAAGTACCGGGTGTAGTACTAGAATTATACCCAGGTACTACTACGGGCAGATCTCACTGGTAGAAAACGCGCTCACCCGACAGGACTGAATAAATCACTGGAGTACCAATTCACAACAAGCGAGAACTTAAACTCTGGTGGGTGGAGACTTGTAACAAGAGTGGGAGGTTAACGATAAGGGGCGCCTTGTATGCAATCCTAGCCGTTACACGGTTCACTTTCTGCCAAAGCAAGGCCGTTTTCCCAGGCACTTATACCGTTTGACATTGTGCAACAACACAAACTGTTTATGCGAGGTGACTCGAATCCCGGAAAACACGGTTCTGACCTGTAAGCTGTTCAGTAGTCTAGGGCAAACAGGATAACACAGAAACACAATAACACAGGACACCATTCACAACGTAGTGCGTAACAAAGCCATGTCGAACACGCTTAACACATTACCAACACGATATCTTCACAGCTCCACACTATAGTCACCGACTAAAAAATATGCAGCATTAGGACAGAGTCCGCAGGGTTGACAAACAAGACGAAAGTCGAATACACAAAAACATGAAACGCAATCCACACAAGCAAATACAAACATGCAAAGTTTAGATATAGCACTCAACGACAAAACAAAACTAATAATACACAGGGTGGTCCATTGATAGTGACCGGGCCAAATATCTCACAAAATAAGCATCAAATGAAAAAACTACAAAGAACGAAACTCGTCTAGCTTGAAGGGGGAAACCAGATGGCGCTATGGTTGGCCCGCTAGATGGCGCTGCTATAGGTCAAACGGATATCAACTGCATTTTTAAAAATAGGAACCATCATTTCTATTACATATTCGTGTAGTACGTAAAGAAATATGAATGTTTTAGTTGGACTACTTTTTTCGCTTTGTGATAGACGGCGCTGTAACAGTCACAAACGTATAAGTACGTGGTATCATGTAACATTCCGCCAGTGCGGACGGTATTTGCTTCCAGATACATTACCCGTGTTAAAATGGACCGTTTACCAATTGCGGAAAAGGTCGATATCGTGTTGATGTATGGCTATTGTAATCAAAATGCCCGATGGGTGTGTACTATGTATGCTGTTCGGTATCCTGGACGACATCATTCAAGTGTCCGGGCCGTTCGCTGGCCGTAGTGGCCGAGCGGTTCTAGGCGCTTCAGTCTGGAACCGCGCGACCGCTACGGTCGCAGGTTCGAATCCTGCCTCGGGCGTGGATGTGTGTGATGTCCTTAAGTTAGTTAGGTTTAAGTAGTTCTAAGTTCTAGGGGACTGATGACCTCAGAAGTTAAGACCCATAATGCTAAGAGCCATTTTGAACCGGACCGCTCGCCGGATATTTACGTTATTTAAGGAAACAGGAAGTGTTCAGCCACGCGTGAAACGTCAACCACGACCTGCAACAAATGATGATGCCCAAGTAGGTGTTTTAGCTGCTGTCGCCGCTAATTCGCATATCAGTAGCAGACAAACTGCGCGAGAATCGGGAATCTCAAAAACGTCGCTGTTGAGATTGCTACGTCAACATCGATTGCAACCGTACCGTATTTCTATGCACCAGGAATTGCATGGCGACAACTTTTAACGTCGTGTACAGATCTGCCACTGGGCACAAGAGAAATTACGGGACGGTGACAGATTTTTTGCATGCACTCTATTTAGCGACGAAGCGTCATTCAACCAACAGCGGTAACGTAAACCGGAATAATATGCACTATTGGGCACCGGAAAATCCACGATGGCTGCGACAAGTGGAACATCAGCGACCCTGGCGAGTTAATGTATGATGCGGCATTATGGGAGGAAGGGCAATTGGCCCCCATTTTATCGATGGCATTCTAAATGGTGCAATGTATGCTGGTTTCCTACGTAATGTTCTACCGATGTTACTACAAGATGTTTCACTGCATGACAGAATGGCGATGTACTTCCAACATGATGGATATCCGGCACTTAGCTCGCGTGCGGTTGAAGCGGTATTGAATAGCATGTTTCATGACAGGTGGATTGGTCGTCGAAGCAGCATACCATGGCCCGGACGTTCACCGGATCTGATATCCCCGGATTTCTTTCTGTGGGGAAAGTTGAAGGATATTTGCTATCGTGATCCACCGACAACGCCTGACAACATGCGTTAGCGCATTGTCAATGCTTGTGCGAACATTACGGAGGGCGAACTACTCGCTGTTGAGATGAATGTCGTTACACGTACTGCCAAATGCAGTGAGGTTGACGGACATCTTTTTGAGCATTTATTGCATTAATGTGGTATTTACAGGTAATCACGCTGTAACAGCATGCGTTCTCAGAAATGATTAGTTCACAAAGGTACATGTATCACATTGGAAGAACAGAAATAAAATGTTCAAACGTACCTACGTTCTGTATTTTAATTTTAAAAAATCTACCTGTTACCAACAGTTCGTCTAAAATTGTGAGCCATATGTTTGTGACTATTACAGCGCCATCCATCACAAAGCGAAAAAAGTGTTCCAACTAAAACATTCATACTTCTTTACGTACTACACGAATATGTAATAAAAATGGGGGTTCTTATTTAAAAACAAAAACGCAGTTGACATCCGTTTGACATATGGCAGCGCCATCTAGCTGGCCAACCATAGCGCCTTCAAGTTAGTCAAGTTTCGTTCTTTGTAGTTTTTTCGTTGACTTGAGATATTTGGCCCGGTCACGATTAATGGACCACCCTGTATAAAGAGATGTAAGTAGTAGATTTATAAGGGGTTGTCAAATGAAAAGCGAACATCCGCCACGAAGGGACCATGAAATTCTTTAAATAAAAAGTAATCAACACACGCGTTAAGTCATTTATCCCACTGGAAGACGAGACGATCAATTTCTGTTGCGTAGAATGCGGCCGGCCGCTGACGGATCTACAACCGCATTTACTCGCCCAGTTCCTCGTCAGGCTCAAACAGACGTCACCGTATGTCTTTCTTCAGGTCGCCCTTGAATAACCCCTGCTGTACCCGATTATTTGGCAATATTTACCAAACAAATTGCTGAAGCATAGCCTTCGACCGATTGGCAGTGTAGGGGCGGGCGTTATCGTGCTACAGGATGATTCCATCCGACAGACTTCCTGGGTGTTTTGACTTTATTGCGCGACAGTTCCTGCAAAGTGTGTTCGTAGCGCTGTGCACTGATTGTGGTTATACGCTCGAGGCACTCCAGGAGCAGAGGAAGCATCTTGTTGCCGTCTCCACACTAGCAATCGGACGAAGGCTGCACTTCAGCGGTTTGGTTGGGAAACACTGCATGATAGTAACCGGTGCTTGACCGCAAGGCGTCACTTTAAATCTGTTCTAAGATAAATAGTATAACAATCATTACAATAACACGTTTACTTAACAGGTGAGGTACATAACATAGCCAAAACAAGCATAACTTAAAATTTAACACTGAGGTTATAAAAACAAGAATATTAAAGGGGTCTGGACGTCAGTGGCTCGTGGAAAAAATACCGAAACATACACCCCCAGACGTCTAACGTGTGGGACAAACCTCTCCTCTCTACTGTGTCCAATTTCTTATTTTCTTTTTAAAACTCAAATATTATAATTTCATCTTTCACATTTATATACAGTTTATGTTCAATAAGTACAGATATGAAAGCTCCATTACATAAACAACAAATCAGAAAAAAGAATAAAATAAAGAGGCAGGGGTGAGCGACAGTGCCTGTGATAAGTGTTGTATTCGGATGGCCTTTCGATAATCCCTATGTACAACGCCAGATCACGGCAAACAGAAATTAAACAGCTTACAAAAATATATAGCAACGTTAAGAAAAAAGGTCTACCCACACCTTTGTTATGACTTCCAGTTAGCTCCACAATTGTTGGCTACCGAAGATATTAGCGGACTAATTCGCGTGGAAGTTAATTGTAGAAAGGCATTTAGTTCTATAGTACATTTGCGTATTCTGCATTTTTTGTTTTATTTCATCATCTTTCCGGTGGGCATAGGGGACGGCAACATTTCTTCTTCCGATATTTAGGCTGATAACCATACGGTCTTCTTCAAGGCGAGTCAACGAGAGAGGTGACCAGTAGTTAGCGCACAGGACTCGCATTCGGAAGAACAATGGCTCAAATCCGCGTCCGGTCATCCAGATTTTAAGTTTCCCGTGATTTTCCCAAATCGATCCAGGAAAATGCCGGGATGGTTCCTCTGAAAGGGCAAGGCGGATTTCCGTCCCCATCCATATCCGTTTCTAATGACCTCAATGTCAACGGGACGTTAAATCCTAATCTTCCTTTCTTCAAGGTGAGTCGGCTGCTTGACGAACACTACTTAACCAATCGATATACTGTGGAGTAAATGCACAAAAAATATGGCTGTTCCGGATATACACCCGACAGATAGGCCGATTCAATCAGTTAGGATAACTCCAAGAAACACATATCTTGTTTTCTTTGCAGTGCAAACAATGTCAATTTCTTTCATACTGTGAGAAGAAACAAAGCTGTTTGGCACGACGTCCATCTAAATAGCTACGGCGAAATAATATATATACAGGGCGCTGAGAAAGGCGACATGTTAGGTGCCCCAAAACATGAGCAGGCTACTGTCTAACATTGCTTCTTGTTCTTCATTCCTGTAGTGTGCACGCAACATTTGTTTTAAATAAGGTATGTTAAAGTGTTTTCGTGAATAACACTGCCTCAGGAAGGCATTTTCAGACTTTTTCCAGGATTTAATAGATGTTTTATCAAGCAGTACGACGCGTTTTAGTGTCGATGACGTAACTTTCTTTTTGTCATAAGTCTTGAATATGCAGGAAGAGAAGTTGTGATGTGAAAGGGCTGTTTTCCTAAACTACAATCTTCCTCAATACGAACTGACGAAACTGGTATTTTTCTATGTCTCTTCTGAAAATGACGAGAACAAATTTTGCTATGATTGGTCGTTTTTCTATCTGTCTTTCTCATGAAGGTTGGCCCAGAGAGCTTTTGGAGTTGGACTGATAAGAAAATCAGAGGTCATGAGATGAAGAAGCTTGCACAGGATAGAGTAGCATGGATAGCTGCATCAAACCAGTCTCTGGACTGAAGACCACAACAACAATGATACGAATAAAACAACTACAGTAAAAGTAAACACCACAACTAAAATTCATGTGCGTAAGAGAAAATATCGCTGGAACGAGTCCACTTACGAACGAAATCTCGTTCCTTTACACTTAAGACCACAATCACAATGATCACCGCACCCATAAATGACTCAAGATGGCAGTACTCATCGAAACACTTCTGCCGGAACTAAGTTTTGGGGCAATTGATATGGCAGATGTAGGTGTTGAGTGTATGACGTCATGACAAATCCCCTTATCAAATCTGCAAGTGCACGGCAGTATTGTCTTATCTCTGATTTCTATAGCAACAAATTATCAACTGTGCAGATATTAAAACATCTTTAATTGAAATTTATTATTAGGTGAATATTAAACAATTTGTGCCCATATTACTTCTAATAAACAGTTTTGACGAACCTACTACAAAAATATACTTCCAAAACAAAGTGTTAATAGGATCCCTAAGTAGCAAGGCTATTTAATTCTGAACGTCGGATACAAAATCACTACCAGGCACAACATCGTTTATGCTTCTTACAAGGGGCGTAGCAGTTACTAGTGTACTCGATAAATATTAATGAAGTCTGGAATGAACATTTATTTCGTAAGTGACAGATGTTTCCGGCATAATACACGAGCACAAATTTTATGTCAGTCAATGCACACACAGTGTTTACTTTGCCGCTGCACCGATTTCGATTTTTCAGTCATTATCAATAGACCTATAGAGTAAGAAAACACCTAAGTAGACACTACATTAACAAACTAAATAAATATCTAACCACATTACACGACATTAAAAGTAATACCGTAACAGTTCTTGGACGATGGCTGCTTCAGAGTGTAGTATGAATAAACGAATACTCTAGACGGATTAAAAGAAGTCTTCGACACAGTTTCGACAACTCAGCTATCACCTTTCAACCGAACCAAGACAGAGCAACGCTGAAAAAAAACTTTTATGAGGTTACACACCTCAGTATCATTACATGAAGAACAAAGCCGACATCGGATATCGGTGGTTTCGGTTGATACCTCTCACTGGAGTAGGTTCAGTTGACAACTGTTCTTAGATTCTTTGAATACTCTAGCAGTAGTCTTTAATTGATGTAATGTCGTTAGGTGTTTATTTAGTTCGTAGCTGTAATATCGACTTGTGGGTATTTGTACACTATTTCTTATTTTTAAAGTTATTGATAATAACTGAAAAATCGAAACTGCTATAGGCAGTAAACAAACATTGTATAGCATTGTTGTCAAAGTTACTGTCTTGTGATAAAAATCAATATTACCAATCACAGAGAATTCTTTGGATCCTACTCAGCCGCATTTACAGGCCACGCTGAGAATGAACGCAGAAACAAATTAGTGCAACTGTGGAATATGTAAAAATAATTTTATTTGAATATTGGACTTCGCCTTCGGGTTTATATTGATCCATAAATTTGCATAAAACGCAAGTAAAGTATGTTGTATTTACATGTTTATGCAACATGAAGTACTGAGAAGGATGAAATTTGTGTCATCGATGAGTCACAGTGGGCGAAGAACGCTTTATTGTTTCAGATTAAACAGCTATATTTACCTCGTATATAGAGGAAACCACAACCTCATGAAGCCGTGACAATCAGCCGTAAGAGCTTCGACGTGACGTGACGTAGAAATAGAGAGCAGCTAGATATAACACCTGGATATTTTCAGCAACGCTCCTTCGCTTACGTTTCAAAATTTACTTGTATTGATTTCTGGAGAACAGTCATTGGGCATGCCAGAGAGCGACCAGAATCATAGTCTGTATGTTTAATGGGTAGCATGTCTGGTGAAAGGCCTTGTCACACATGTGAAACCTGTGTCGGTGTTTTGAGCGAGTAGATATTTCGAGCAACAACTACAATCTGCTTTCAGCTGTCCGTGCACTAGACACGTCATTGACGTAAAGTCTATCTTCACTACCGTCAGGTGGAAAACGAGCATAAGCGCTCCCCAACAGAGATAGGCTTATGGATTCCTATCGAAGCTGTGTATCAGATGTAGCCAATTTCTGTACCGCAGCAATCAGCAGATGTTGTTTCGTTTCGTAGTGTATCTCTAAAACATGGCGATCCCGTGGTTAAAAGACGTCTATCATTAATAAAATACTTTCTCTACACATATCGCCAAGATTGTGTCTTTTTCACACTTAAAACTATATCAGTACTGCATCGTTTTCCAATACAATTACGTTAAATACAAATAATTTTTTATATTTCGTAGAAACACAAATAATTTTTTGTATTTCCATGAAATCGTAGTGACTGTCCGATCAAGAAAAAATTCCTAAGGAGCAGTATGTACACAAATATTCTGGTATTGTGATCTAATCAAGCCTAATACATATTATGAACTCTAATACAGTGAGGCACAGATATTTTAATTTGTAAGATAATAACCTCATGTAAAAGCATGTAAACCGAAATTCCATATTTCATGGCTTGCTGTTTATGTTTTATGTGATTAGGATAGTGTTGAAACTTCAGCACGAAAATATGTAAATTTATTTTCCACGTTTTGTTAAATATGCACCAGTTAGAAATGTATGATTTGCTTTCTTTCTCGCACTTGGCGAGAAGAGCTGTAATATGTAGTTATCTTGTAGTGGTTTTAAAAGTTGTTGGGTTTTATACATTGTGAAGAGGAGTCATCTTTGAGTTATTATAAGAGCCTTTTATGCTTTAGAGATCGAAGAAAGTAGCACTGTTAGACTTTTGTGAGAAGTAGACATGTTTTGTGCAGACGTAACATCGATTGGCATTGTGTAGCTTGTGTGAGCAAACAGAAATCCTGCTAACGTGGCAGTTCTACGTTTTTTGTAAAACAGTGGTCCGAGAATTGTAAAATGCAGGAGGAAACAAAGAACGAATTATAATTATTTCGTACTTGAAATGACCTAACAACACTCCTGGAAATTACAACTATCTTCATAAGGAAGAACTCGAGACCAATATACGCCTGAGAAGAAGACAAAGAGGCCAACAACAGAATCAGCTACGTAACAATACTGTCACTAATGGAAGTGGGAATGTTTTTCAATTTCAGTCAGAAATAACGAACATCCGTGCAGTGGATACGTCATCAGATATTTGTTATAGAAACGGCATGCTACAGTATGTCACAAAGTTTTTCCTTCATGCATTACACTATTAACCATCATCACCAGTTCGAAGGCATCTTTTACATAGGTGTTCTTAGTGGTGAGCATCGGTGATTTTGTGCAGCGATATGTGAGGTGACAGACGGGTGCAAATGGACCTGCAAGTGCAACCTGCTTTTGTTGTTGTAGTGCCATTAATTTGTTTTTCCCCAATCTGATACAGAACCTCCTAATTAGCTACTCGACCCACCCACCTAACCCTCAGCATTGTTCAGAAGCAGCACTGTTTAAAAAACTTCAGTTATCTTCTTGTCTGAAATGCTTTGTGATAATGTTTCACCTCCATGCACTTCGCAACATTTAAACCTACATTAGATATTTAAAAAAATCCTCTTTTCCAGAATCCTTCTCTTGCTACTGCCAGTCTTCACCTTTCATCCTCTTCACCTCGTCCATCATCAGTTATTCTGCCTCCCAAATAGCGAAACCCGTCCACTACTTTCAGCATCTCATTTCTCATTCTAACTTCCTCTACATCGCCTGATTTAATTGCACGTATGCTGTACTCTAACACTATAATTCGCATATGCTTCTCCTTTTACATCACTCGCACTATGGTGTAGCCCGCCTAGGGTAGGATTATTTTTGTTAGTTAGGCGCCGTCTTCTGTGACAGTCTTAGTGTAGGGAAACTAGATTTTTGCTGGTCATTAAACAACCACACTCTGGAAATAATTTTAATCGAAGTTAGGCTTGCCAAATAAGAGTTAAATAGCTTTGCAACGATTCCTGGCTTGTGCTATACTCTAGAGGAGACGAAAAACTACGAAATTTGTTGACTTTTTTTCGATTTCCTCTTTTAATTCGAAAACGATACATAGTACAGAAAATTCCCAAAATATCAAAATGAAAGAGCGTAGAGTGACCTATTTAAAAGTTAAAATCACTTCAGCCCTCTAGCCACAATTGATCGTCAAAGACAGTCAATTTTTACCAAATTGGAGGAAAAGTGAGCTATGCTCAGTTCCAAAGACTGAAACTCAAAATGAATAACGTCATGCATGAAAGTTGTAGAGCACAGCTTATGTGTAAAACGAGCTCCTAAATTCACTCACTCACTTCCAAAGACACAAATAAAAATGTGAAAGTATTCGTAGCGTTGAACTCCTAGGACTTTTTTGTAAAGACACTTTGCTTTTGAACGCCAAATCAACCACACTTGGTATAATACTCAAATTTAGTTAGGTTCTTTCCTACATAGGTTGTTAACTATATGTATTAATATTAATTAATTATCATGCCAGTCCTGTGTGATAATAAATGGGTTTAAAATGAGAAACAAACATATTAAATGAATATTTTATTCATGGAAAAATATTTCAGGTACAATATAAAATTGATGAGACGTAAATTTCTACAAACATGCTTTAAACAACTATTGACAGTATTATCGACGCATCTGTACCACACCTTAGGTTTACAATTCGCCAAGTCCAGGCGATAGTTTCGTTGTGTGGAGCCATGGTGAAGAACAGCTCGGTGACTTCCTAAGATGCTTGAACAGCCTCCAAGCCTACATAAAATTTGCCATGGAAGTAGAAAAGCACAGAAAACTACCATTTCTAGATGTGCTGGTCATAAGGGATGGCGAAAACCTGGGACACAGCGTGTATCGAAAACCGACACACACGGACCGATACCTGCACAAACTAACAAACCACCACCAGAGCCAGAAAAGAGGCATGATTAATTCGCTCGTAACGCTAGTTGGACGAATATGTGAGCGCAGCACCTCGGATGCGAAGTGCAACACCTGCAAAGTGTTCTGAGGAGCAATGGGTACTCCACAAATTATATTAGGTACGTAACAAGAGCCGACCACTCGGCGAAGTGAGAAATCAGAAAAAGAAATGTCGGGTACGCGCTTTCTGCCATACATTCGCAGAGTGACGGACAGAATCGGTCGTATATTGCGCAAACACTGTGAAATACGATTTTCAAACCGACACGGAAGATCAAAGAGAGTATTAGATCAGCAAAGGAGAAATGTCGGAAATATACCGCATACCGTGCACATGCAGAACTGTTTATGTCGCAATGACTGGACTATCAATCAGCACCAGAATCAAAGAACGTAAGAGACACTGCAGGTTGGGGCGGGTGCAGAAATCGGCCGTGGCAGAGCACACACTGAGTGAGACTGACCACGTAATAAAATTCGACGACACGGAAGTTCTGGCTGTAGCGAAGCACTATCACACCCAATTGTTCAGAGAAGCTCTAGAAATATAAGAACACGGGAATAGCTTCAACAAGAAAGAAGAAAGTCTTAAGGAAATCGGATCCGTGGCTTCCCGTACTGCAGCGAACGACGGACGCAGGTAGCAAGAGAGAACCGCACTCGAAATGACCGCGGAGAAACCTGAGACGTAGGCGCGCCAGGTACATATAGTCTGCGGCCGCGATCTCGGCTCCAGTTCACCACAAGCAATGGAGGGTGAATCTTTGACAATGTCAGCCATTCGCGCTGGCGAAACGTCAGTAAAACTATCAGAACGTCGGCCGAAGAAGCCGAGACAACAGCCAATATTCAGTTTTCAACAAGTGGCCACGAAAGCCTTAAAACTTTTGAAATGTGTTTATAAATTTGATTTGGTCTCGTCGAAAAATTGTTGAGGTGGTGTCACAGCCACGGAAGGTGTGAAGAGTGGTTAGAACTGTCAGGGGTGTAAATGAATGTGTCTTGATTGCCTTTCAAATGGCTCTAAGCACTATGGTACTTAACATCTGAGGTCATCAGTCCCCTAGACTTAGAACTACTTAAACTTAACTAACCTAAGGACATCACACACATCCATGCTCGAGAGGTATTCGAACCTGCAATCGTAGCAGCAGTGCGGTTCCGGACTGAAGCACCTAGAACCGCTCGGCCACAGCGGCCTGATTGCCTTTTCCAGGTTTCATAAGCACGATATTGGTGACGGTTCTTCCTGCTCAGTGCTGTCACCTATGTCAGTTTGCAGAGCCAGCAAATTAGTATCTTCTCCGACAAAGAAGACTTTGCTTCCTTGTCTCGACTTTTCTATGGCTGAGTGACATTGAGGTAAGACATTTCTTATTCGTTTAGTAAGAAACGTTCTTTTGGTACAGCTGGTGTGACATTGTCTCTTCAAATAAAACAGAAGTGGATGGCATAGAGTGGGTTCTTCAGGCACGTTCAGTGTATTTTATACATTTCTCAGCTCCCTTCTCATGGGATCAATCAAATACTATACTGCATTTGAACTCGGAAAGCTTTTGACGTAGTTCACGTACTGTTCAGGAATGGAGCAAAACATTTCATCATTGTTCCACACAACTTGGTGTAAGAGAAACCCACAGTCAAGGACGAAGTCCTTTTTGCTTGTGATTTTAACACTAATTGGACTGAACAGCTTAAAGAGATCTGATTTTCTTGTCGTGTGCATGATTCTGTCGTCATCAAAAAGAGTGAATGAATGTGGGGCTTACTCAAAGACGAAGAGTACCTCGAGCTGTTGTGGTGACTTCACATTGAAAGGACTGTGACGGAAAACTGGCTCACCATTCATCTTGACTGAACACTTCACGGCTCGTAGGAGCACTACTGGTTCTTCCTCAGGTACTGCACCTCCTTATAGTTTTTCCCTTGAATATATTCCGTGTCTTTTCCCTTTTGTGGTATGTTCCTTGTATGATTACTGTAAGCACAAGTAATAAACACAAAATACTATAAATTACCTACTTGAACAATTAAATTAATAAATAGATCTAAATTTGAATATTTGAACGAATATGCGTGATTTGGCATTCAAAAGTAGATTGGCTTCACAAAAAAGGCTTATCAGAAATTTAGAACTATGAATACTTTCACATTTGTATTTGTATCTTTGCAAAGGAATAAATGACCTTTAACATTTAGGAGCTCGTTTTACGCATAATTTGTTGCTCTACAACTTTTCATGCGTAACACTTTCCATTTGGAGCAGCCTTTTTTGAGTTACAGGCGTTGAAACATGAGCATAACTCACTTTTCTGCCAAATTGGTAAAACCCGCCGGCCATTGACGATGGATTGTGTCAGAGCGGTTGAAGCGATTTTAACTTTTAAATAGATGATTTTACGCGAAAGCTTATGTGCTTTCATTTTGGTATTTTTGGAATTTTCTGTTGGATATATCGTTCTCGAGTTAAAAGCGAAAAAAAGCGGAAAAAGTCCAAAAATTTCGTGGTTTTTGGGCCCTCAGAAGTTTAGCATGAGACAGAAACGGTCACAAACTCGTTTAACTCTTAGCTGGGATGCCTAACGTTGATTAAAATTATTTCCAGCTTGTGCATATTTACTGTCCAGCGCGGCCTCTTCTCAGGCTAATTTTCCTGGGCTGTAGTCCGACTCGTTTCTTAGGTGCTACTCTATTTTCAAGGATATCATTAACTTATTTTGGACATCTGTTTCCGTTCATCAAGTATCACAAAAAGTACGACGTAGTTTTAAGCAAAGAATGTCTCAGATGTTTCCTGTGTAAAATTAATGACTATGATATTCATTTACTGACAGGTGATAATCTGAAACAGATGCAACCATTGTTCTCAGGACCTGCCACATGCTTTTTTTTTTGTTTAGTAAGACCTTTCAATGGCCTTGCCTCTCAGAGCGCAAAAAAATTAAAATTTTGATCTTCCTTTTTTGTAAATTCCAAGGTAATGGCATGTAAAAATAAATATTTCAGTAGGTTTTATTAGCGGTGTTCGGAAGGCGAAATAAATGCGAAAGAAAAGTTTGGAATAAGTAAGTGGGTACCGCAAGAGGCTCAGTGGCATCGTCTCGAAAGCGGGTCTTTGGAAAAGCAGCCTAAGCGAAAGTTAAAGTGCTTAAGAAGTTCGGCGAGAGAAAGCGTACAACAAGCCGACTGTGGCGGATCGGGCTGGCGTATAAGGGCATCAAAAGGACGGCGACGACCCGGAGAGGACGACTATAAAGCGGCGGGGAGGGCAGGTTGGAGCGGGGCTGCAACTGTGCGGAACGTATGGCACCAGCAACCAACTTCCCAAATGTTCTTCCAAGAACGGCCTGCCGCAACGAGACTAACTTATGTTGCAATAAGACGCTCGATGTGACTCGCATTTTGCACAGCCCTTATTATAGCTATTTTTTTCACCTTACTGAAGTAATAGTCACAAAATTACTCCACAATGACAAGCGCACTTTTCGTCTTAATTGAGCCGGGTAAATTATAGTTTCCAGTAAAGCATACCTAACAAGGAATTTTATGACGACACAGATTTACCAGTTTATCCACTTGAACAAAGCACTGGAGATAGAATAAAACAACCAACCGCTATACGTTCGGCGTGGTACTGGATACGCTCGCAGCAGGCAGAGGGGACAGACACTCAGTCTGCTATAGCAGCATTCCTACAAGGCTTTGGTTTACGAGTACTCATGTGGAACGATCAACGATTTCCAGCATCATATCCTTTAACCACTCATATTTTCCTCTACATCTACATAGAATCAACATTTACGTTTCTCCAGTGTGCGATGGGCACTCATAGTCAGAACCTGACATAAACCTCATCTTGGTTTCGTGTCCGAGGTTGACTGAGAAACAACGGAGTTTTTCAAGACACTGACGAATATCGGTTGTCACCTCTCTCAATAAGCTTCTATGTTCAAATGTGTGTGAAATCTTATGGGACTTAACTGCTAAGGTCATCAGTGCCTAAGCTTACACACTACTTAACCTAAATTATCCTAAGGACAAACACAGACACCTATGTCCGAGGGAGGACTCGAACCCCCGCCGGGACCAGCCGCACAGTCCCTGACTGCAGCGCCTCAGACCGCTTGGCTAATTCCGCGCGGCAATAAGCTTCTACTTTGTTTACGATAGACCTTGGCTTCTATAAAGTGATTGTCAACTTCCACAACAGTAAATCCGTAGATTTTGATAGTATTCATGCACTGTCAGAAGCAAAACTAGTACACTCTTTTAGAGGTTTCCAATTCACTCAAGACATATTGTTGCAACAGTGCATATGAACTACATGAAACGATTACATTTACAGATCAGTAGCACAAGCAGTTCTGATATAATAGGTAGCGACTTGTGCTGAAACACCCATGTTAGCACACGGTGTAGCCTCCACGGGCAGCAAAGCAGGTGCTGTCTCTTGCATCCAGTAGATCGTGAAGATTACAAATACTGTCCTGGGATACCACACCTGCTCGACCTGTTCAAGTAGTTCTGTAGGAGTTGTTGGGTGACGAGTTGTTCGGTTGTAGACAGGTCAGGAGATAATGTTGGCCAGGGAAGTTGCTGTACGTCTTGCAGAGCACATTCAGTTCCACGGGCAGTGTGTGAGCGAGCATTACCCTGTTGGAACAACACATCAGTGTCCTGTTGCAAGGTCGAGAAAAGAACGGGTCCAACAAGATTCTGCATGTACCGAGCGGTAGTTAGCGTCCTCTCCAGAAACAAGAAAGGTGAACGAATTTTAACTTATCGCACTGTAGGGAAGCAGCCTACTCACGCCTTATAAAATTCACATCAGTCTTTCCATTGTGTGCCAGCCAGTCCGCTGTAACTAGCTCTGACGTCATAAATGTTGCGCAATACTTTAAAATGATGTAAATAACCTGAAACGTTTCTAGCATGTCAGGAGTAATACAAAATCAATATGTATTGGATATCAGTTCAATAACTTTAACCATCTTCGAAATTCGGATTTTTTCTGTAAAAATCATTTGCGCAACAGAAAAGAGCTAGAAACTTAAAAATTTATATTTAGATTCCTTTTGCATAATAATTTAGTAGAAACAGTATTCTGGATCTCACAAATTAAAATTTTAGTTGAAGTTCATGATTTTCTGGTTTTTGTCTTAGAAATTAAGGAAGCAAGATAAAGTAGGCGAATAAATAAAGCTAGGATGTTTAAATTTAAGTAGAAGGGATATCCGCTATAATCATAAATATATGAGAAGTTTCAACTGAATAACTATAAAACTATAGCTATAGCGTATCTCCAAAGAGCAAGTTCAGAGCTCGTCTACTGCGTGTAGTGTAATTAAATTCATTCTCTCGCCCAAAATATTTGACTTAGCCACGTCAGACTTTTATTATGATTACTTACTTGTGTGGTGATTGCACAATTAAACTGAAAGCTTCATAGGCCATCAGCAAAGGAAGGAATGATTTATTCAATAACTTAAAGTGGTGCATTACTAGCCCAGCGGCTAGTCAGGAGAGCAGATTTGATCAGACGTTCCCTTAGCCTTCCGCACCGCGGCTTTATATGTAAGAACGCTGTGCGAGAATAGGAAGGCCCCAGTTCTCTCCAGACGCTGATTAGCGCACCAGCTGTGCCAGGAGTCGCGTTGCGTCGGTATCGTTGATATAAACAGCCTCGGATGCAGTAATAAGTTACTCGGGATACGCGTAACCATGAAATCGTTTTCGAGTGAAGGGTTAATTCTGGGATGAATTTAATGATCTATCTTCAGTTTGCGTATGTCGTATTTTCACGTGCCGCCGCAGAACAGACATTCTACCATTATTTAGCGTGGCGTTTGATGAACATTATCATCAAATTATGGCGAGCATTCACTTAAACATTTAATTTGAACAGTTATAGTTGCATCAGCATATTTGAATTGCTCTGGTAGTTGGATTGTGTGGATTCTTTTTGGCCTGTGACTTTCAGAATATAGTGAACATTTTAGAGAGAATGGTTTTTGATTATGAATCCCAGACAATGTCGTAATTCCTCAGAGCTATAAGCTGTAGCTATAAATGTATTTCTCATATGAAGTGGGCACTAGGAATTCTAATTACAGGCTTCACGTTTTGCTAATCACTTTCTGGTTGCCAATATTGTAGTTAGAGAGCCAGTGTTGAGAACGGCAAACAACAGCATTAAATAAATAATAGGAACATTAACAATTATTCCACCCGCCGCCCCACAGCACCTCAGCACGTAAGGCCTGGGGTAGAGTCAGCGTGTCTTGGACGAGAGCGCTCTACGAGACAGCGCTCACCATGTCTACGTCACACGCGCGAACGACCATCACTTGTCTGCAGGCAGAATCTGCTTTCATCTCTTCCAAGTGATCCTCTGTCGGCATCAGTCGAGGCGTGCACGTCGTTGTTGTGGCGTGAGTGGAAGACGGGCTAGAGATGTGTGTGCCCATAGTCTATCTGCTAATAACCAATACGTCACATTTCGTGTTGATGCGTCTGGGCTCAAGAGCCCGCTTACCTGTGATATAATAGCTGCACGATCTGCCACTGCTGTCCTTACAATACGACGATCCGGACGTGCGTCTCTGCTGCGTGGGTGTCAGGAACCTCGCCTACAGGTGTACGCTGTTCACGTGACCGCTGATACCAGCATCGTTGCATAACTAACGTAGCTCGTTCACGTCGTGTGGCAGTTCTCCGATGGGGCCATCCCGCCTCTCAGAAGGCAACAGATGACCCCTTTCAATCTCGCCAGTTGGATTAGGAAGCGGCTCCCTGACATGGTTGCCTGCTTGCTTCTCACGTTCGCACGGCACTGAGCCTTCTTGCTTTTTTTCAATTATTATATCTCAATTCCCCATCGGGGCGGGCTGGCAGCAGCATATGCACTGCTCTTCAGCCAAAAGACATAGAACAAACAATAGAAGACATTTTAAAATAACAAAGGAGAAGACAAGGTGAACATCGATATAAAAAAAGGGGAGCATCATGGAAGACAATAGACAAAAAAGGGGCGACTGTAAAATGGAGATAAAAACCTTAAAAAAGTAGCGCACACAAAAAACCACACACTGGGACAATTAAAAGAGCACAAGGAGCAGTATGACCGGAGCATAAAAGTATCGACGGATAGCACAGCACATAACAATCACTGGTAGCAACACTAAGTACAAGGCCAGCACACAATTAAAATCACACCTCTCGACGCACAGCAGAAACAGCACTAAACAGAACACTGACGTGGCACACTGGCAATGATCAAAACGGAGGATGTGCAGGGCGCAAGGAGATGAGGGAGAAGGGAAGAGGGGAGGGAGGGGAAGAGAGGGGGGAGGGGAGATGGACGGGGGGCCTTCTTGCTGTGAGCATTCCCTATTAAAGGATAGACACAGGTGGCACTCTAGTAGCTGTGACACCACGCTATCTGTAGGCGGGCGACGTTGAAACCATTACGAGTACGTCTACTACCCCCAGGTGGCGTATGTCGTCATCGGATCAAAATCGACGTCGTCTTTCCAGATATTCATTTTTTTTTTCTAGCAGTATTTTCATTTCTTTGTATCTCGTATGATTAAAATTAAAAAATAGTGTGAACTGATAATACAAAAACACCGAATTTAACTGTCCTGCTATTCGTTATCGTGGAAACTGCCAACTTGGGCATTTCAGTTCTGTAAATATGTAGCTATGTATTTTCGCCGTAAAATTGTCCGTCCCCGGTAGCTGAGTAATGTTCGGTCAGAGGGCTGCGTGCTCTGTGTAACAAAAAACCTGAGTCAAGGAACCAACGATCAACTTGAATGGATGTCTTGTGACGTCCACCCAGACCAAACGCAACGAACTATATCGAACAAAATCAAAAAAAAAAAGAAAGAAAGAAAGTTGTCAGCACGACAGAATGTCAATCCTAAGGGCCCGGGTTCGATTCCCGGCTGGGTCGGAGATTTTCTCCGCTCAGGGACTGGATGTTGTGTTGTCCTAATTATCATCGTTTCATCACCATCGACGCGCAGGTCGCCGAAGTGGCATCAAATCGGAAGACTTGTACCCCGCGAACGGCCACCCGACGGGAGACCCTAGTCACACGACATTTACATTTCTTTCCGTAAAATTAAGGATACAATGTAAACATGCGTTTTAGATGGCAAAATTGATTATTAACTGTGTAGGCCAAATAAAACAAAACTAAAAACCCGCACAACAACAATATAGAATTAATAATCGGTATTTTGTGCAAGACGCTTTGTTTGAAGATTTGAACTATGTAATTAATTCCGTAGCCATTCCTAATTTCACATACAACTGCATCTTTCTTCATCAAGAGTACGGGTAGTAAATACAAGGTGTTTCAAAAATATTCATTCACTTTCACAACACTATATTTTCTACATGGAATGGCGTAGAAACAGTTGTAAGTTGTCGGTTCATGTTACTGCAGATATGGGCCTACTTGACTCAGCTAGCCCGCTCATTCATTACCCAAAGTGCGTCAAGATGGTGATAGCACAGTTGCAAAAAACGTTCTGAATTCTCCGTTTTACCCTGCGCAGCGTTTATAATGCTGGAGACAGATTATTACTGAGAACCATCAGAGATCCGCCTCGGAGGAAAGCATTGCTAAAAACTGCGACGACCGGAGGCGTGAAAATGACAAGAGATCTGCAATCAAACATCTTCTGAGAGTAGTGGCATGGAATATGCGAAGTATGACTAACAAAGTAGAATTTTTATGGAAGATACTTAAAGAAAAGAAAGACATAACATTAATCACTGGGACATAAATGAAAACAAAGGGCTCAAAATACTCAGGAGAATACACAGCGATTCACAGCGGAGTCCCACAGGAAACAATACATCAGCAGTTTTCATAAACAATAAATGGAAAAAGAAGACGCATTCATACTTACGGGTGACTGAAAGAACAGTAATAGATTTAAGGAGTAAAGAGAATATTTAAATGTCACGTATACATGTGTAACGTATCACTCTTTCTTCGTTAAAAACTTAGACTGCAGGTTCGATTTACAAATGTTTAAATGGGATAACGATAGCGCCACCGAAATGAGTACTTCCAACTAATTTACAGGCCGAATTGTTTCCAATAGTGCTACCAGCTAAAGAGGAAGCAACTCAGACAATTATTGTTTAACATAAACTGCAAGTTACAGGAATGACACTACCGTGTATCACCGATGCTCGAAGAAGAAGAAGGAGGAATCTCAGTTCTATTACTTTAACAAAAAACATCGAAAATCTCTTTCAAAGATATAATGTGTACAAAGATGAAGTTCATTTCTGAGACGTAAATCGTACCTCTAATATTAAAACATCAAGTGCAGTTTTGCTTCGATATTCACCAGAAGGTGGAATTAAGGACAATCCGAATAACTTCTGTGAGCCAATGATCACCTCAAATGAAAATGTCTTTGTCATAGTTGGAGGAGACATGAACGCTAGAGCTGAAAGTGCCCCAATTGATAATATTATGGAAAACGATGAAGTTAACGCCTTAAATAGAAATGGCAAATTACTGTGTGACTTCTCATGTTTTAATGTTTTCCGAATAATGAATACATTTTCCCAACATAAGGAGATACACAGAATAACCTAGGCTGAAATAGGACAGATATCAATAATAAATTATACTTTGTGAAACTAGATTACGGATGTGATAGTATAGGGGAGGGAGGGGACTGAATTGAATAAACACTATTATTTATTAATGGCTGTGATGCACGTTAAAACACGACGGACGGAAAATAACGCTTCTGAAAACCGTGAGAAAATAAATGAAAAACGTATCTGCTAACAGAAAAGTCCCTCAAGGACGTTTATGGGGACTAAATAATGTGATAAAATAGAAGGAAGCCGACATCTACAGAAGGGGTGAAAAAATACTAAAACTGTGGTAGAGCAGGGTGATGCAGAGGGGTTAGAATGACGAAGTCAAAGAAAATACAAAGAAATATTGTACCGGAAGGACGGTATAGATAGGATGTTGAAGAGGAAAAAATCTGGATAAGTACGAGCAGGACTCGCGACCCGAGGGTTCCGTACAAAGTTATAGTGGTGAGTGTAGAATCAAAACTGTGCTTGATATTTCGATATTAGAGATACGATTTATGCCTCACAAATCAACTTCATGTTTGTACACATTGAGATCATCGAGAATTTCGAAGATTTTTGCCTCTGATCAATATCGCTACTGGCAAGAGTATGTCTACCTGCTCCTGAGAAGAAGTGGTCTTAACAGACGAACAGACAAAAAGTCTAATAATATATCACAGAAGAATATATTTTCTCGTCTGGTATAATTACAAATATGGGATTTTTGGCTTTTCTTGTACTGTGAAACCCTGCTTCTTGGCACGTTTCATGATTCTAGGTCAACGGGAAGCACCCTATAGGTCTTCATGAGTGAGCTTGCATGTATAAAATATATAAATGAAATGTATTCATAGTTGTGAATACGGACGACTGTCAGCTGTATAATGTAATGATGACAAGAAAAATTTGTGACGGACCGAGAATCGAACCCGGATTTCAAGCTTTACACGAGTGGTCGCCTTACCCCCCACTTCCATATATCACCCTGCGCCAAAAACCTGTATTTGTACACGCACTGTGTAATTTCTGTACAGGGGAGGACATTTTTATTGAAAGTCGCTGATAGGTACTGGAAGATAAATACTATAGTGCTGTGCCTGTTTTGTTAAGAATAACTATGTAGTGCCGGCCGAAGTGGCCGTGCGGTTAAAGGCGCTGCAGTCCGGAACCGCAAGACCGCTACGGTCGCAGGTTCGAATCCTGCCTCGGGCATGGATGTTTGTGTTGTCCTTAGGTTAGTTAGGTTTAACTAGTTCTAAGTTCTAGGGGACTAATGACCTCAGCAGTTGAGTCCCATAGTGCTCAGAGCCATTTGAACCATTTGAACTGTGTAGTGTTCCTCTGGACATGCACGGTTAGCCAAAAACGCTTAAAGCGACCGCTCGCATAAAGCGAGAAATCCGGGTTCGAGCTCTGCGTTTGGCAACGCTACATGTGCCTGTGTTCTGCGTGCGAGGCAACGCTTGCCTATGTTTCTGTTTATAATGGGCGTTACACGCTTGTTGGCTGTTCTAGCGAGACCGCATGGCGGACCAAGATCGTAAAGCAACGCTACGATTCACCTTTCGTCCCGATGTTGCACAAACCGAAGCTCTCGATGTGGAACGAATTTTAAGAGACAAGGTAAGGATATTAGCGTCGGGACATGCTCGTAATAGGCATTCGTTTTTTCATCGTCAGCAACATAGCGCACGTGAAGATTATCAATGACGCCATGTACAACAAGGTCATCAGGGAGGCAAGTCATTGTCTCCCGCTTCTGCCACGCAGATCGCAAAGTAGACACTGGCAGTCGATCACATTGGTTTGGGCGTCAGAGTTTTCGAGCTGCCTTTTGAACTACCTGCTGAAGGTGTGCTAACCGCCTCCGCTCCTGCACCTCGATCCAAGGCATGTAGCCGAGAAATGGGCACAGTTCAAGACACATCTTGTCCTGAATGGTGTCCGACAGGTGCGTATCGATTTCTGTATCCAAGTCCACTCTTACGTCTGCATCGGAGCTGTAGAGTTATTGTCGACAGCCCACCCCACATCTGCTCGGGATGCGGAAAGGAAGGACAATTTTGGTCGGTATGTATGCAGTGATGGATCTTACTACTACTACCTAAGCAGATGACACCCGAAACTAACATCTCCCGATGTCAGCTGACAGCGACAGTGACGGAAAACACTGCACAACGATGAAGTCAGCGCCTGCCCCCTCTGCGGACGGCATAACGAAAAGTGAGCGTGTACAAAGAACTGTCACCCCGTAGGCATCGTAAAATCACTTCCTCACAGGGTAATACTGCATGGACACCGAACAATCCCGCTCCACTGTGGCATGGGTGACGATGAAGACAACAAGTGGGCGGTTCCACTGGTGTCGGCGCACCCAGTTCCTCCATCCACCAATGACACACAAATGTGGCCCCTGCGGTCGGGTGGGATGGGATAATGTTACCCGTTGACTAAACCCACTTCCTCTCTTAGCGATGGTGAATCAGCTTTTAGCAACACCGTGACGAGTGTATAGCGTGGAGTCAATACCAATATCCACAGTGCAGTGAAAGTACAATCACATGATCTGCATGTCAGGTGTCAACGTTGTCCTTTTACAAAAGTTGTAGGCTGCGATGTTTGCTAATACGACCTGTACCACTTTATTAGTGATCGGGCCAGGTGTGGGGTGGCGATCTACGTCCGAGAGGGGCTACTAGTCAGAGACATGACCACACCCCCATGTGTAGGCAGCATGGTCGTTATCATATTTGAAACGTGTATCATCAATTTATATGCTCCGTTCGCAAATCCAGTCGACCGCAACATTCTGCTTTTTTACTCTGTGGACATCGCCCATCTATTCCTTGATCGTTTTGGCCACGCTATAGTTAGAGATCAATTCCGTATTATATACGTCTCCGACAGCCTCCAGTCTGGAGTACTCGCTGTGGAAAAACAGCCTCTCGCCTTTTCCGACCACTGCGCGCTCATCAGCTCCCTCCCACATCCACTGCAGTCAGTCTGGCGCAGACCTGGGACATGGAAGCTCAAAAGTCCTTCACGTCGGTACTCCGCGACCAAATTTGGCGACAGTGCGTCGCAGCAGTATGGATTTCCTGTGAACCCCGCCTTCCCAGGTACCACTTTACACTGATGTGGTAGATCAACTGTGTTAGACTAGTGATCGTGACGGATTTGGTCCATTGCGAGAAAGGATCGGCTTTGAGACAGATTGACACCATGAATTATTACTACACCACGCTACCGGAACTTTGCAGTTAACCTCCATCACCTGAAACGCACAGGGAACGACAACCCATTAAGGCCAAAGTCCTTTCATTGACACGGAATAAGTAAAAGGGTACGGTGGTGAGATCACGCAGACAGGATAACGCGCCGGAGGAAACACCGTATGTGCTCCATACCACGTGCGACCATCATCGTCGTCGTCTACAGCTTATCATTGCCCTCTTCAAGCAAGACGGTAACCGTGTCAGTGCACACGTGACTGTTGCCTCCACCTTTTCTGACCGCTATCGATAATTTTACGACGACAGAACCGCAGATGATGCAACATCTGAGCACATTATCCGACACGCTGCACATATTCTCGACGTTGCAGAGGCAACATTCCTCGCAGATGCAATTACTATGGACGAGATGGCGGGCGCTACCGCCAGGGGTGCGAAGAAAAAATCGCCGGCCCTGGCGGCCTTCCGGTTGAACTCTACTTGGCGTTCTGTGATATAATATCCAGTGGTAGATCAAAATGTTCCGGAAGCTGCTCAGTCCTATCTTCTGCATGGCAACCGCCTTTGTGGCCGGCATTTTAATTCCGGTACGTAAATCGTCCCGTGGTCCAGACATCTCAAACTTGCGCCTGCTTACTCTTGTCAGTGCGGACTATAAGATCTTTGCGTCCCTATTGGTGGCACGCTTACATATCGTTTTTTTTTTTTTTTTTTTTTTTTTTTTTGGCATCAGTCTACTGACTGGTTTGATGCGGCCCGCCACGAATTTCTTTCCTGTGCTAACCTTTTCATCTCAGAGTAACACTTGCAACCTACGTCCTCAATTATTTGCTTGACGTATTCCAATCTCTGTCTTCCTCTACAGTTTTTGCTCTCTACAGCTCCCTCTAGTACCATGGAAGTCATTCCCTTATGTCTTAGCAGATGTCCTATCATCCTGTCCCGTCTCCTTATCAGTGTTTTCCACATATTCCTTTCCTCTCCGATTCTGCGTAGAACCTCCTCATTCCTTACCTTATCAGTCCACCTAATTTTCAACATTCGTCTATAGCACCACATCTCAAATGCTTCGATTCTCTTCTGTTCCAGTTTTCCCACAGTCCATGTTTCACTACCATACAACGCTGTACTCCAGACGTACATCCTCAGAAATTTCTTCCTCAAATTAAGGCCGGTATTTGATATTAGTAGACCTCTTGGCCAGAAATGCCTTTTTTTGCCATAGCGAGTCTGCTTTTGATGTCCTCCTTGCTCCGTCCGTCAATGGTTATTTTACTGCCTAGGTAGCAGAATTCCTTAACTTCATTGACTTAGTGACCATCAATCCTGATGTTAAGTTTCTCGCTGTTCTCATTTCTATTACTTCTCATTACCTTCGTCTTTCTCCGATTCACTCTCAAACCATACTGTGTACTCATTAGACTGTTCATTCCGTTCAGCAGATCATTTAATTCTTCTTCACTTTCACTCAGGATAGCAATGTCATCAGCGAATCGTATCATTGATATCTATTCACCTTGTATTTTAATTCCACTCCTGAATCTTTCTTTTATTTCCATAATTGCTTCCTCGATGTACAGATTGAAGAGTAAGGGCGAAAGGCTACAGCCTTGTCTTACACCCTTCTTAATACGAGCACTTCGTTCTTGATCGTCCACTCTTATCATTCCCTCTTGGTTGTTGTACATATTGCATATGACCCGTATCTCCCTATAGCTTACCCCTACTTTTTTCAGAATCTCGAACAGCTTGCACCATTTTATATTGTCGAACGCTTTTTCCAGGTCGACAAATCCTATGAAAGTGTCTTGATTTTTCTTTAGCCTTGCTTCCATTATTAGCCAATTGCCTCTCTCGTCCCTTCACTTTTCCTAAAGCCAAATGATCGTCACATAGCGCATTCTCAGTTTTCTTTTCCATTCTTACATATTTCATACATATCGTATTGCCTTCAATCAGTTCATCGGAGCAGTCGTCGAACAGCCTTGATGCCAACCTACAAGCTGTCATGGGCGGATGTCAGGATCTGGTCACGCTAGCCACGTCCTGCCGCCTCAGTGCGGCACTGGAATCAATCGATTTCGATAGTGCCTCTGACAGGGTTCGACACCAGTTCCTTCTACCAATGGCGATCCATATGGTGTTCCCTCCGCTATTAGTCGACCCTGAGACGCCTGTTTACCAGTGCTACATCATTAAAGTCAACCGACGACACGAGGGACTGATTCCAATAAGGCATTCCGTCAAAAATGGCTCTCCCCTGTCCACTGTGTTGTTCTTCATCGCCCTCAAAGCCCTTATAGGAGGCCTCCTACCCTACGCAGTCATACCTTCCGTTGCAGAATATATGTGGAAGACCTCCTGCTCACGGCACGTACAGCTAAGGAAATATATAACGCCATCACATGGATCCGATAGTATGGAAGAAGCTCGAGAGGCATCTTTCAAGTGACCAAATCAGTGATTATGAACGTAGATAGTGGGCTCCATGACGAAGGAGAACTGCCCCTGCACACTGTGCATAAGCTCCGTTACCTGGGTATCACATTTACAGCACATACGAACCTTACGGCGGGACAAGACTACCGCCATTGCCTCAGGCAGTATGAGTCCACATCCAACACAACCTCCATTGCAGCATGAATACAATCAGAGAATGGCCTACATAAACACCTACGTCACACCCAAGCTGGTACACATTGTTCAAATCTGCTCTCTGACTGTGGTCTTCGGACGACAACTCCAGGCGGCCTTTGGGCACTTCGTATTGGCAGGAAGCATCTATAAGATCCGCTACGACACCTTCACGCTCCCCACTTCACCAGGAGGGCTCAGCCACGTCCACATTAGAGCCAGAGCATCAACTTAAAGTTAACTGCTATGACAAAGCGTTTACGTGAGCCTTCCACTTCACTAATGTGCAGCTTCTTGGAGATTTTTACACCGGCCTCGTCGATCAGTGTCGCCACATTGCCCCAACACCTCCCCACATATCGACCTACTCTATGGACTTCCGACCACGCACGCATCATATAAACTATTTTCGCAATGCACATCCCGCAGTATATTGGAGAACCTCCGCCCAGGTATCCGTTCGACAAGAGCGTAGAGAAACATCCATGTGCTCTTCCTTTCGACTTATACACGAACCCTGTGGTACTGCGCCATTAATGACAAGTGCCCGACGAACTAGTGACTTCACCGTATTGGACTGGCCTAATCACCATTACATACTTGCTGCCATAGCGAGGATACTGATGAGCATCGTCCCACATGTCCATCGACCCATGAAGTACGAAAACTCGTGCAACGGATATTGGCATTTTACCTCAGTAGTTCGCCAGTGACTGTCAGCCCGCAATTCCTTCTCTTTCTGCAGGACGTACATTTTCCACTTACCAAGCACCACACTAGAATCTGGACCAAGGGCCTGACGATTGCATACCTCTTCAGCGATAGGGCGCACTCCAAGCTCGACTTTTGGTACCATGTTTTAGACGCTCAAACCGCAACTGAACGAGCACCATACTACCGCCGTAAATTTGCTAATTACTGACACAATGTAATTAACGATCTTCCCCCGCAGTTGGGGTGCAACGGACATTCGAAGTGCCTGACACCTCACGACAGCCTGTTTCGTAACAGTACGGTGTAACAGCCCAGTCCTGGTCAGTGGGAGGCAAGACATGCTCGAAGAAATGTGCGCTACATTTCCTAACTTATCCTCTTTGTTCTTTCCGGCTGTGCTCAAGGCCCACAAACGTTGGGAACATCACAAGAAAGGGAAAAAAAGTAGTAATGAAGGAGAAAAACAAAGGACAAAAGTCAGGAGATCTAGCGCGCATTTCTTCGAGTACATCTCCTGCTCGCTATATATATATATATATATATATATATATATATATATATATATATATATATATATATATATGTTTAAAAAAAAAAGAAACAATTAATAAATAAGCCGGCCGCAGTGACCGAGCGTTTCTAGGCGCTTCAGTCTGGAACCGCGCGACCGCTACGGTCGCAGGTTCGAATCCTGCCTCTGGCATGGATGTGTGTGATGTCCTTAGGTTAGTTAGGTTTAAGTAGTTCTAAGTTCTAGGGGACTGATGACCTCAGATGTTAAGTCCCATAGTGCTCAGAGCCATTTGAACCATTTTTGAATAAATAAATAATTAAAGACAAAAAACAAAAAGTATTCTATAAATTTCCTAACTCATCGTCGGCTCCATGCTTCAGGTTGCGACACCTGCCTACTTCGCGCCATTTCTCCCCGGACAATCGTTATCCCGCCAAAGTTGCTAGATCACTTTTTCGCGAAACGCAAAGGTAAAAACAAGTCCCAGTCCGACACAAATTTTCTGTGTGGTCATTGCCATCTACAGAAGGTGGTTGCCCATATTCACAACTGCGAATACATTTCATGTGTTTCATAACGGCTGTAGTCACTGCAGTGCCTCTTTCTCCGGACATGTATGCATGTCCGAAGGAATACTGAATCGTTCTTAACAACACAGGCACTGCAACACCGTTTAAACCATGTGACATGAATGGCCGGTTCTTCGGTTTCCCTTGAATTAGAAGCTTAATTTTTTTTTCACCGACAAGGACCGTAGACTTTAGTATATGGCACAAATTTCAAATAGATACATTTATCCGTTCCTGAGAAAAAAGGTTCTTAACAGTCGGCCAAACAGTTGAAAAAGCGATGCTGTAAGGGTTCCGTTATTACCGATTGAGGTGTGGGAGGCCGGCCGCTGTGGACGAGTGGTTCTAGGCCCTTCAGTGTGGAACCACGCGGCTGCTACGGTCACAGTTTCTAATCCTGCCTCGGGTATGGATGTGTGTGATGTCCTTAGGTTAGTCAGGTTTAAGTAGTTCCAAGTCTAGGGGACTGATGCAGATTTTAAGTCCCATAATGCTTAGAGCCATTTGAGCTATTTGAGGTGTGCGACGCTAAAAAGCATCATAACTCCAATGCTTACAGTACAGGACAGCTGAAAATACAGAGGAATATAAAATAATATCTAAAAGTTCTGAATAACTATGTCGTAAATTTAATGAAGAAATCTCGGATGGACTTATTTCTGAAGTCCATAGTCGACACACATTTGCTTGGAAAACCGTTAAGAACCTGTATACATGACAGCACGCTGATATGTGGTTGTAAGAAGACATGACGAGCTGCTGAGGCAATTACTTAGATCTGAAAATGACACTGAGTGATCGAAACATGTAATTTAAAAATGTGCAATTGAGACGGAACAATGAATAAGAATTATCTTCTAAAATTCTTGGCATCCAGCTTCCCAGAGCCCTAACGTTTGTACCACGTTATGTAATCGTCGACTGTGCAACAATCAAGAAGATGAAGATATTTTACGTGTCTCTTTTTTTTATTGGCGTGATCTCATATCATTTCTTTATCTGGTCAATTTTTCTGGTTCGTTCATCTTGGCATTATAGTTTTCCACCACCTGAGGGCAGGGCAATATATTTTTCAAAACGTGAAACAATGCAAACATGGTAAGGGACATGAAACTTCGACAGGATTTTGAGTGTTGAGGTGATTATCAAAGTATAGGTGATGGCCACTGGCACCAAATTCAGAAGAACGAATTAGTACTGCGGTTTCTCCAGGCTCTTTGTGAGGCTTATACCTGGTGTTTTCTAGTATAAAATTAAAATTTAAAATTGAAGGATCTTTGGTCATAAAGCACCACACTTTTTCATAAGCTTTATCTGTTTGTCATTCAAATTAGCCCCTTTAAATTTTTTGTAAACTCATCGATGGTTAGGTGCTGTTAGTGTGAGCAAAATTTTACGAAGATTTCAGAATGCATTTTGAGTGTTGTACGCGTTTTGGACAACTTTTATTAGTGTCGTCTCAGGTTGCACGGAGATGTCATTGATTTGCAAATTGCTGAAAAGGCAATTAAAACGATTCGCTGACAATTGGGAAGCTACAAAGCCATTAAGACGCTCTGATTCAGTGGACTAATAGTCTCTGTAAGACGGTTCGTTTTGCTCCCATCAACACACTGATTCGCAGGAATGATTGCACTTCTCTGTTTGTTGGAGTGAAACGCTTTCCAGCTTAAGCATCATCAAGTTGATTTGTAAAATCAACAAGTCTACTAACTGCGAAATATCTTCTGTAATACATCAGTAGATATTAGATTATCCATGTTATTTATACAAACAACATGGCCCGTTTCCTTTCTTGTCTGCCGGCCGGGGTGGCCGAGCAGTTCTAGGCGCTTCAGTCTGGAACCGCGCGACCGCTACGGTCGCAGGTTCGAATCCTGCCTCGGGCATGGATGTGTGTGATGTCCTTAGGTTTACTTAGGTTTAAGTAGTTCTAAGTTCTAGGGGACTGATGACCTCAGACGTTAAGTCCCATTGTGCTCAGAGCCATTTGACCTTTCTTGTCTGTAAATATGAGGGATTATGTCGTTACAGTTTCTTGACACTGGTGCTTCCATTTTGTAAGATGTTTGTGTACCTCAAGTGTTCCAGTGTTGTATCAGTTAACTGAACGATATACCTGTCTGTGAGGGCTTTCTGAAATTATACTAGTCTTTGAATATGGGAATGCACTGCTGTTTGTTTCCTGAACCTGGCAGTACAGGATCTTACCAATAATGTCTGTTAGTTGACTCCTTATGCATCACGCACGTTAGGACGAGAGTGAGAAATAATACCCACAGACTGGATCATGGGAAAAGAGCTTACAAATTCCTTTTCGTCAGTAGTACAGTTTCTGAGGAATCACAACTTTCGACTCCAAAAATTACCTGTATCATTTATAGACTCCGAGATCAGATAGAATCTCATCAGCCATTTACTCTAGTTCCACTGAATTTGAAAGTAGTCACGTACATGTGAGGGATGGGATACTACAACACAAATAAGAACATAACACATAGTACCAACTTCAAACATGATATAATCAATAGTTTATAGGTTAGGAAGGAAATTCAAATGGTTCAAATGGCTCTGAGCACTATGGGACTTAACATCTGAGTCATCAGTCCCCTAGAACTTAGAACTACTTAACCCGAACTAACCTAAGGACATCACACACATCCATGCCCGAGGCAGGATTCGAACCTGCGACCGTAGTGGTCGCGCGCTTCCAGACTGAAGCGCCTAGAACCGCTCGGCCACCAGCGGCCGGGGTTAGGAAGGAAATTTAAGCAAATTTCGTCTACCTGTATGCTCGAGAAGGCAACGTACCACATGAAATATAATGATTCTGAACACTGAATAACAACAGTGAACACGTAACGACTGGCATACATCTTAGTGATACTTCCCAGAAAAACTAAACGACAAGAAAACTCGTCATAACGAACCTCAGCTAACTAAGCTCAGAAACATCACATAACAGGCAAGCGTGCATTTCGGATGTTTTGGTATAAGTTCCTCCGCTTACTGTGGCTCTACGAACGTGATATACCATCAGGCTTCTGAAAGAAGCAGTGAAAGTAAGGAGCTAAAATGCTGCTAAAGATGATTTTTCCTGTGAAATGCTGGAAATATATATTTTTCATACCGCCTTGATTCAAAGAGTAAACCAGTGCGCCGTCTCACTCGATCTACCGTGAAAAAAAGATCTAGAAAGATTAGCGAAGGGAAATCGAAGTCTGTTGAAAATACGAGAGGGGAATATAAAATAAAAGTCTGTTCAGGTATCTAGTAACAGCCAGTTTGGTACTACAAGGTGCAGTAGAGGGGTAAAAATTGTAAAGGGAACAGGGGAAGAGACTGAAACATGCAGATACGAGTACACTGCCTAGAATACTGAATGCTACAAGTAAACAAAGGGAAAGTGACTAAATAAATATACTTAGCGAACAGTGCTAAATAAGCCGAAGACTGATGAGTTGGAAGAAAAAGAGGTATAGAGAATATCTTCTTACAATTACTTGTTTCCAATTCTAGACCAATGCTTTATAACGGCAAATTCATTCCATTCTCTAGGAATACTTTTTCCTGTTGTAGTTCGTTGTTATGTGTTGCTTATGTTAACTATTTTGCATAATCATGGTCCCGAACTAATACATTTAGTAGACTTCTACTTTATCATAACAGTTTCGAAATGAACCTGCTTTCAAGTGCTAATGATTATTTTGTGTTTAGTTAGTCCATCATTAAATCACATTTTGTGCTAATTATTCTGTTGAAGATATCTCATAGTTTATTTCTGTCATAAATGTTTTTAATCGTAAGAAAATTACTAGGTGTTTCAATTACATCTTCGAAATTTGTTTCCTTATCTGATTTTGTTCTGGTTGTAAACTTTCTTATTACTTACTGCACCATTTGTTCGTTGTACTAGCTAAACAGTGTATGAGATTCACATTAAGATATTTTATAATATTATAATATTATAATCAATTTAGTTGCATCCAATATTTGGTTTTTCTACCAATGAAGTGGCACAGTGGTTAAAAATCAGCCAAAGTGGGTTCGAAGCTTCTCTTTGAACATCCAGATTTCGGTTTTTCGTGGTTTCCCTACATCGGTAAGGCGAGTGCCGGGACGACTCCTTTTAAAAAGACGCGCCTGAATTTCTCTTTGGTTCATTCCTAGTTGAGGACTGCGACTTAATTAAATTCGTCGCCGACGGTACTGTAAGATCCGTAGTACTTCTATTATTTAATCATTCTCAATGGTGCTCTGTCAATACGCAAAATCTTTGGTTAAGTATCTGTAACCTGTCACTAATTTCAAACCGCAATGAAAATTACGTAACTCACGTTAATGGAGTTATCCATCGCTCCATAGGAGAAAATTTGTATTTAAGGGTAAAACGTACACTAAGTGTGGACTTCCTATACTACTAAAACAGCCACAATACGTGTTCTTTTCTCCCTTGCAAAGTTTTACCACAGGGACAAGATGAATGATATAAATTAGAATTTGTCTTTGTTACGATAGGGCATATTGCGCAGAGTAGCTGCCGTTTTTATTAAATTTTGTGCGCTTCGTGAAAATGGATAAACTAGTTACGCCATCACAAAACTTCTTGTTAGGTATGCATTATTGGAAAATGTGACTCATACGAAGTTGATTAAATTCGATTTCAACAGTTAATAAAAGGATGGCGGAATACAGCGTTATTAAAGCAAAATGAACCCACTTCATTAACTTTTATTTCGTGAAATACAGGGCGAGCGTAAATAAAACCGACAAACTACAGGGACGGATTCCCGATTGGAAATGGAGGAAAAATTAACATGTGTCCGGAAGTAGACGGTGTGCGCGCAGCGACAACAAATCGTCCCGGAAAACAGTACAGAACTGCATCGTATCAACATGTCAACAGATGTTCAAAGGGTATTCCGAGGGAATGCAGGTGATAGGGATTGTAGCGGTTGTCATGCGGGGCACGAATGTGCCCATAATCACACAAACGCCCAGAAAAGGTTTGAAATGTTGTGTGATGTCGTTGGTGCTTACGTTTATGTTTTGTTTTGGTTTCCATTGCACCATCTTGGCGTGTTCCCTACATGAATACCGAATCATTATGCTCCTTACATTAAGCTGTGTCAATCACACAGTCTGCGACACCCAAGGGACACACGCCGCATGGTCAGAGGAATTGTCATTCGTCAGTGCCATCTACCGTGGGAACGATGCATTTCCGGAGCC
Organism: Schistocerca serialis cubense; assembly: GCF_023864345.2. NCBI lineage: Eukaryota > Metazoa > Arthropoda > Insecta > Orthoptera > Acrididae > Schistocerca > Schistocerca serialis. The sequence goes on from NC_064638.1 coordinate 707,385,322, forward strand.
ATGTTCAGAGGAACTTTTTTCCTCCGTTTCGAGTCAGGAATCCGTCCCTGTAGTTTGTCGGTTTTATTGACTTTCACCCTGTATAAATTGAATATGAATAACCTATGTGGAGATGGAAACAGGAAGTATTTGAGTTTATAGAGTCAAGCCATAAACGTGTAATGTATCCCTATACTGCCGCACGGCAAACATCTAACCATAAGCGAACTTGTTCTACACAGGATGTATTATCTCTTCTGACGGTGAGTCCATCGCAGCTGCGATATGGTTCCACAGGGGGGACGTAAACAGCGTCTTTTACGAAGTGCTACAAGTAAAAGTCACATGACGTGAGGTCACGACAGCTCGGTGGCCGGAACATTAGAGCCACGTTTTCTTTTCCCAAGCGATTTACCCATCATTGAGGTAAGATTGAGTCAGAAATGTTCAGGCATAAGAGAGCCAATGGAAAGGCTCCAAGGTATTGAAAAAATAAGTCTTGTGAGTCTTTGGTAAGTTGAGATTGTTCCAACACGTCAAGGTGCTTTATTCCATTAACAGTTCCTTCCGTAAAAAGTAATCAATAAACTTTGTTCTACAATAAGACACTCTCTCACGTTTCACGGGGTTTTTGTAGGCCCTATATCGGAATGCTGTGTCTAGTCACCTTTGTATTGAGATGAATCGTCTCTCTGTCTAAAAAAATTAGCGACAGAAAATGTTTCATCCTCCTCCTTTCTTACACAGTCGCAAAGTTCTGCATGCTTTTCATTGTCATTTTCAACAACAGCCTGGACGAGTTGTATACGACAGGGCAATGGCGTCTCAGAATTTGCCATACAATTGGTTAAGGTTGACTCATCGGGACTACACAAGAACTTTCATCACTTCCTCATTCGACACAAGCGATATGCCCTTGTTTCGTCCTACGCAGACAACTAGTTCGCTAAAATTATTTACACCGACGGCTTATGCTTTTCCTAGTTGGTGGTTCAATGCCGAATGCGAGACTAAATACCCTCTGCACTGGAAATTCAAGGTCACTTCTTATGAACTCAAGAAAACGCAGAAAACATATGTTGCAGGGTACACATCTTACTCACAGTTTATATGAACTGTCTGTATGTTTGTCCAAGCACTCTTACCGATTCTCTTCTTTCCAAAGGTGGAGATTATTCAAATATTATTTATATTTCATGAAATAAAGGTTAATTGAATTTTAATGGAGCTTCCGATCATATCAAGAGGTTAAAAACACAAGAGCTTTCGGCCGAGAACTCCTCGGCCACCGGCAATAGGTGACTGTCCTGTGGTTGCTGCTGCCGTCTTTATATAGCCTCTCTACTGTCTGTGACGCCATTGCTATCCAGTCCAGCGCCATATAAGGTAATGTTTTGGCTGCGAAACCTCTGAACCCGCTTCAACTTTCCATGTCCCAACCTGCGCTTACCTGCAGAATCCCGGCGTTGGCCTCACAGGTGGCAGCATGGCAACGTAAGGACGGCAGCAGCAACCAAAGACTCACGACTCGAAATAGCCAAAGGGCTCTCGACTTGAAGCTCTGGGGATTTTAACCACCTGAGGTGGCTGGAGGCTAAATAGCCGTGAAACCATGGATTCGTACATGAAAACTGAGTACATATTTTCGAACCACGTTCTACAACGTAAGCATACTTCTCCAGGTTAAAGACGTCCTAAAATTGCAACAACAAATAAAAAACGCTATATGGTATTGCACTATCGTTTAATAGTCGAAGAAAGAGTACAGTGCGTTCTATATACAAGATTAAAACCCAGATTTTTTTAGGCCCCTTAAAAGAGGACCCAACGGATGTTGCAAACGATTTATTATTGGATGCCGGACACGTTTCCTCAAATTATCTCGAAAGCATTGGGTGGAAAATGGCGGCCCTGCATCCGTATTGGCGAATTCAAATTTATCTGCCAGAGAAGTTACTGTAACGATTCTATGAAAGATTACAGATTTCCCCAGACCTTACTTTATTCATGTTGATTATTCACACAGTACTAATAATCAATACCGAGCTACCTATGACGTCATCATATCTACGTAGATGCACTGAAGTGGGACAGCTTTATCATCTAGGTAAAACCACGTAAAGTTATGACAGTGGGTTTTCTCCAGCACGTACGAAACGCAAAGTTATCGTGAGCATACCGACGAAATCAGATCAACGAACGTGAGGATTCTAATGGATATGCACTCCGGTTAGCTTTTCAGATTGAAAGCCGGGAAAGAGCTTAACCTTTGCAGGATCTGTGCTATTTATTAGTTTGTAAATTTTACACGATAAATCAGTCTAATCTAAAAGCCGTAAATTCAACTAAATACCTAGGTATTACAATTACGAACTACTTAAACTGGAAACAACACAGAAAATTTTTTGGGGAAAGCTAACCAAAGGCTGCGTTTTATTGGCAGGACACTTGGAAAATGTAACAGATCTACTAAGGGGACTGCCTACACTTCGCTTGTCCTTCCTCTTTTAGAATACTGCTGCACGGTGTGGGATCCTTACCAGGTAGGACTGACGCCGAGTATATCGAAAAAGTTCAAAGAAAGGCAGCACGTTTTGTATTATCGCCAAATATGGGAGAGAGTGTCACAGAAATGATACAGAATTTGGGCTGGAAATCATTAAAAGAAAGACGTTTTTCGTTGCGACGGAATCTTCTCACGAAATTCGAATCACCAACTTTTTCCTCCGAATGCGGAAATATTTTGTTCACACCGACCTACATAGGGAGGAACAATCAACACGATAAAATAAGAGAAATCAGAGCTCGTACGGAAAGATATAGATGTTCATTCTTTCCGCGCGATATACGAGATTGGAATAACAGAGAACTGTGAAGGTGGTTCGATGAAGCCTCTGCCAGGCATTTAAATTTGATTTGCAGAGTATCCATGTAGATGTAGATGTAGATACAGGATGGCGCTCGAAAAACCGGTATCGGGTTCTAGAATGTGCACTGTTGCCCGCCAGTTGTCATACAGTTTTTCGAAGCTGATGCGACTACGTTTCATATTGTCAGTACGAAAGCCATTCATACTTGGTAAGTCTAGTGAAGTAAATACTTCAGTGAGATGTATGCTCTTCAAGAAAAATCGCAATAGTGAATGCTTACGTTTCTACCGGTTCATTTAAGGAAACGCGTGACATTTTTGCAAAGAAGTTGGCGTTTCCAAAGCTGCAAAGAGCATTGACAAGACCTGGTGACGAAGTGGCGTACTACAGGATCAGTTGCAAACGTAAAAAAGAATCGAGCCCGGTCTGTTCGTACACTTACTGTGATCGCAGATATCGGGCACGCCGGTCTCGGTGGCCGTGCGGTTCTAGGCGCTTCAATCCGGAACCGCGTGACTGCTATGGTCGCAGATTCGAATCCTGCCTCGGGCATGGATGTGTGTGATGTCCTTAGGTTAGTTAGGTTTAAGTAGTTCTAAGTTCTAGGGTACTGATGACCTCAGATGTTAAGCCCCATAGTGTTCAGAACCATTTGAATCACGTATTCGGGCACGAATGATCCAGATTCCAGAGAAATCGACACGTAAATTGTCGCAACAAGTGAACGTTTCGAGAAGGTGTTGTCACCGTGTTTTGCGTCATACAGGGATGAAGCCGTACAAAACGACATGCGTCCATGAAATGAAGGAGGAAGATATGTCTAAAAGTGTGAATTACTATGAGTGGCAATGCCAAACAATTGAAAATGGAATATCGGATCCGCTTCCATATTTTTTCATTAGCGCTGAAGCCTGGTTCCATCTGACAAGACAGGTGAACTCCCAGAACACCAGTTCACAAACAATCCGTATACAATTAATGAAGACCCTCATCACGGGGAAAAAATTTCAGTTAGCCATGTCACCAAGTCGGGTTGTGGGTCCCATATTTTTTGTGTGTAGTCGCGAATCTCTGGAGGATTTTACGCACATTTGACTAGCCATGAACGTACGTATGCTGTATTTGATGTCTTTCAAAAGGACTGGTTGACCTGCCACACTATGCACGTGTCATTCTCACGAATTCATGAAACGTGCACAAAAGAAAGGAGTGCCAATGTGTTGTGTACATAGTTCCGCGTAGTCAGCGCGTACACAACTTTCCCACTAGAGCGCGCCCCGATGAGCAGAACAGCGCAGGCGCAGCGCTCGTCCGTCTCCGCACTACGAGATGGCGCAGCCATAGAGACGCCGATCCGCGTATTAATATGTAACACAGCCAATGAGATTGCTCCTAATGTAAAACCGTTCCTCCTCACGGATCACACTCTCACAGTGATACATGAATGCACGAGGTATTATAACGAGTGTACAGATCTCCGATTAGTCAGTCTACATTTGTCTGCACTAGTCTGTAGTCAAGTTTCAGTCTGCGCCTAATAAGATTACCATATACCTGTACATAGCCATGAAGATAAATGAATAGACACTTTTGTCAAGTATCAGAGATATATGTGAGAATAAGATTAATGTACCAATACCAAAGGAACAGCCGGCCGAAGTCGCCATGCGGTTAAAGGCGCTGCAGTCTGGAACCGCAAGACCGCTACGGTCGCAGGTTCGAATCCTGCCTCGGGCATGGATGTTTGTGATGTCCTGAGGTTAGTTAGGTTTAACTAGTTCTAAGTTCTAGGGGACTAATGACCTCAGCAGTTGAGTCCCATAGTGCTCAGAGCCATTTGAACCAAAGGAACTTCAGTTTGTCAATTGTAAATAGCATCCAGAACCAAGTTAAGTAATTTTTATGCTTGTTATTATTTTAATAAATGTGTGTGAGAATTAATCAAGTTCTGTCTGAAGTTGGTCACCATCAATCTGCTACACTAAGCGTGCAAGTGGCATTTCTATCGTCCGATAAAATGGCAGAAGATAAACACGCCACGATAAGACCACGAGACATATTCCTGACACTCGCCTACTTCGTTAGAGCGACAGGTCAAATAATCTGATGGTGTGTGTACTGAAGGTCTTACAGTACGCACACCACACAATGAAGGATTATGGCCGCCAAGTCCGGCAGTACCAACCTCTTGTGACTTTTATCTACGGGACAGTGTAAAGAGGAAAGAGCATGCAAATAACCCAATAACGTCAGAAGACTTGGACAGTGTTGTTGTTGTGGTCTTCAGTCCTGAGACTGGTTTGATGCAGCTCTCCATGCTACTCTATCCTGTGCAGGCTTCTTCATCTCTGAGTAACTACTGCAACCTACATCCTTCTGAACCTGCTTAGTGAATTCATCTCTTGGTCTCCCTCTATGATTTTTACCCTCCACTCTGCCCTCCAATACTAAAGTGGTGATCCCTTGATGCCTCAGAACATGTCCTACCAACCGATCCCTTCTTCCTCTCAAGTTGTGCCACAAACTCCTCCCCAATTCTGTTCAATACCTCCTCATTAGTTATGTGATCTACCCATCTAATCTTCAGCATTCTTTTGTAGCACCACATTTCGAAAGCTTCTATTTTCTTCTTGTCCAATCGTCCATGTTTCACTTCCATACATGGCTACTCTACATACAAATACTTTCAGAAACCCTGACACTTAAATCTACATTAGATGTTAACAAATTTCTCTTCTTCAGAAACGCTTTCCTTTCCATTGCCAGTCAACAATTTATATCTTCTCTACTTCGACCATCATCAGTTATTTTGCCCCCCAAGTAGCAAAATTCCTTTACTTCTTTAGGTGTCCTATTTCCTAATCTAATTCCCTCAGCATCACCCGAGTTAACTCGACTACATTCAATTATCCTCGTTTTGCGATTGTTGATGTTCATCTTATATCCTCCTTTCAAGACACTGTTCATTCCGTTCAACTGCTCTTCCAAGTCCTTTGCTGTCTCTGACAGAATTATAATGCCATCGGCGAACCTCAAAGTTTTTATTTCTTCTCCATGGATTTTAATACGTACTCCGAATTTTTCTTTTGTTTCCTTTACAGCTTGCTGAATATACAGATTGAATAACATCGGTGAGAGGCTACAACCCTGTCTCACTCCCTTCCCAACCACTGCTTCCCTTTCGCGCCCCTCTTATATCTGCCAACTGGTTTCTGTACAAATTGAAAATAGCCTTTCACTCCGTGTATTTTACCCCTGCCAACTTTAGAATTTGAAAGAGAGTATTCCAGTCAACATTGTCATAAGCTTTCTCTAAGTCTACAAATGCTAGGAACGTAGGTTTGCCTTTCCTTAATCTTTCTTCTAAGATACGTCGTAAGATCAGTATTGCCTCACGTGTTCCAATATTTCTACGGAATCCAAACTGATCTTCCCCGAGGTCGGCTTCTACCAGTTTTTCCATTCGTCTGTAAAGAATTCGTGTTAGTATTTTGCAGCTGTGACTTATTAAACTGATAGTTCGATAATTTTCTGTCAACACCTGCCTTCTTGGGGATTGGAATTATTATATTTTTCTTGAAGTCTGAGGGTATTTCGCCTGTCTCATACATCTTGCTCACCAGGTGGTAGAGTTTTGTCAGGACTGGCTCGCCCAAGGCTGTCAGTGGTTCTAATGGAATGTTGTCTACTCTCGGAGCCTTGTTTCGACTCATATCTTTCATTGCTCTGTCATACTCGTCATGCAGTGTCATATCTCCTATTTCATCTTCATCTACATCCTCTTCCATGTCCATAATATTGTCCTTAATTACATCGCCCCTGTCTAGACCTTCTATATATTTCTTCCACCTTTCTGCTTTCCCTTCTTTGCTTAGAACTGGGTTTCTATTTGAGCTCTTGATATTCATACCAGTGGTTCTCTTTTCTCCAAAGGTCTCTTTAATTTTCCTGTAGGCAGTATCTATCTTATCCCTAGTGAGATAAGCCTCTACATCCTTACATTTGTCCTTTAGCCATCCCTGCTTAGCCATTTTGAACTTCCTGTTGATCTCATTTTTGAGACGTTTGTATTCCTTTCTGCCTGCTTCATTTACTGCATTTTTATAATTTCTCCTTTCATCAATTAAATTCAATATCTCTTCTGTTACCCAAGGATTTCTACTAGCCCTAGATCTTTTACCTACTTGATCCACTGCTGGCTTCACTATTTCATTCCTCAAAGCTACCCATTCTTCTTCTACTGTATTTCTTTCCCCCATTCCTGTCAATTGTTCCCTTATGCTCTCCCTGAAACTCTCTACAACCTCTGGTTTAGTCAGTTTATCCAGGTCCCATCTCCTTCAATTCCCACCTTTTTGCAATTTCTTCAGTTTTAATCTACAGTTCATAACCAATAGATTGTGGTCAGAGTCCACATCTGCCCTTGGAAATGTCTTAAAAATGGTTCAAATGGCTCTGAGCACTATGAGACTTAGCTTCTGAGGTCATCAGTCCCCTAGAACTTCGAACTACGTAAACCTAACTAACCTAAGGACATCACAAACATCCATGCCCTAGGCAGGATTCGAACCTGCAACGTAGCGGTCGCGCGGTTCCAGACTGTAGCGCCTAGAACCGCTCTGCCACCCCGGCCGGCCGGAAATGTCTTACAATTTAAAAACAGGTTCCTAAATCTCTGTCTTACCATTATAAGGACAATATTTGTACTGAAATTTTGAGAACTGATGCGGCAGAGTGGCGCAAAATGTAGATTAACATGTTAGGGCGTAGGCAAAAGTGCAGTGAAGCACAAGGTGATCAGAGCGTAGGCAAAAGTGCGCTGAAGCACAAGGAGATTATTTTCAGCACCTAATATAATTTAATGTAAAAGACAGGATCAATTCAGTAAATATACACTTTTGTATCAGTTTATTTGTTATTTCTTTATTATTTACTTCATACATGTTTATCTATTTCTTGTCGTATCTGCTCGTGCTAGGCAACAATTAGTGCGTAATTGGCGAGCAGTCTGTACTCGGGAGCAGTTTTTCGTGTGCCAGCCCATATAACACAATAAAAGGAGAACACTAAGCAAGCCTTTTGGACCAGATGGATGAAATCGGCTGAGACAAGGGCCCACCACTGGATAATAAATAAATTATCGTCACAGTATTGAAATAATATTTGACAACGAGATAACAAGGATTTTGAGAATGTATTAATTAGATTTGGCACCCTCTTGCCTCCATCTCTTTGCAAAAATAAAGAAATATCCGGCTGGAAAACGAGTTTATTGGAGATGTTATGGTAGTCACACAAAAGTACTTTGATGACCCAGAATCCTAATTCAAGGATAAAATGTATTCGTTGGGTGGTTTGGAAAAAAAGTTGAATTTTCAGTTAAAAGTAAGTCTTCCAGTTCTGAGGACTTCCTCGCCCTCATATCTCATTTATCTTCCCATTTTTGCCTAGTATGGTTCCATAAAGATCGATAAAGAAAAGTCTATCCTGCTAAGCAGTCTCCTGTACTCGACCTAAGTCGGTATCGTATCGACATTGGGCCGTTAACAGACACAGCTGTTGGCCGTCACGGGTCGATAGAGCGAGATCCGTGGCCGGCCGGAGTAGAGCCGCATAATCTGGGAGAGCGGCGGCGCCAGGGGTCCGCCATTGTTGGCGGGGGAGCTGGCCGTCTGAGGCGGCGGCCAGCTGGCGGCTGCTGCTGTTAGCGCCACTCGGCGTCGTTACAGCCGCCCTGTGAACGAGCGTCTTCTGTAGTGGCGGGTGAGGAGGGCGCACTCCTGGCACTCCTTCCCAGTTGCGTGCTGGCCAGCGATTGCAGACAGACCGTACTTGGTCTCGAGTTTGGTTACTGTATACTCCGAAAGCAAAATACCACGCTCAAGACACCCATTCAGCCGCACTAAATTATTATATATATATATATATATATATATATATATATATATATATATATATATATGGTATACACCTTCACTGAAAAGTTTCTTTCATCTTTTACCCATTTTTTACTTCACTGGGAAATGATTTTTTTTTTCTTAGTGTGAAAAACAATCAGCACATAGAAATGTATGCTGCCAACCCACTGGTGCGTACAGGTCGTACTCTGCGACGAGTGGGCACCAGACCTCTTTACGATACCACAAGCAGATGGAGCATACTATTCCGCCCTCAATGTACGAGTAATTATTGGACGCCGCTGCTGTAGCTTCATAGTCGGGGTTAGGTCTACATCTTTTCTGTGATATATCGATTCTTCGACCTCTGGTGTAACATGGCCATTTTCCGCTGAAACTATCTATTAACATGTTTATATGGAAATTGCCTTAATCAAGTAGTCGTTCAATGCACTGCTCTGTAATTGTAGATCTAGACTATCATTTCCAACGGTTGTTTTCCGCATCACTTCTAAAATCGCTCTAAGCACTATGGAACTTAACGTCTGAGGTCATCAGTCCCCTAGACTTAGAACTACTTAAACCTATTTAACCTAAGGACATCACACACACATCCACACATCCACGCCCGAGGCAGGATTCGAACCTGCGACCGTAGCAGCAGCGCGGTTCCAGACTGAAGGGCCTAGAACCGCTTAGCCACAGCGGCCGGCCATCACTTCTACCTTTCTTATGTAGTTGGTGGTGATTCCCAAGACTGGAAAGCTCACAAGATGGATGCACAAGATGTCTCTGTTAAGAGGAATTTGTTGCTATAAAACTGGACAACTTTGGGCAACGGCCCGTCGGCAGGTAGCGAGCCTGGCGCTCTCATCCCATGCACGCTTTCCAGAACGGATGGCGAGAACGCATTCCACCATCAAAGAAAATATCGAATTCTTCGCATAAGCCCTTTTAGCCCGGTAAGAAATCACTAGGTAGGTGTGCTTCTCTCACTTCGTTACGAAGCCTTGGAATAATGCCCCGTTTAAACTACAGCCTCCTGATAGGCTCACGCTGTCATTTTCGGCAGTGCCCGTGATTCTGCGCAGTGCCTATGTGCAGAGGTTCTCATTTGTCCATTTCAGGCTTACATCATGCTGCGGGAGAACTCTCCCGGCTCTAGCGGTCCGCCTCTGAGCGACTGACTGAAGTGTACTGTGAAAGAAAAAATCAGGAGGTTGTTTAACGCTGTTACGCCTCTTCATTCGTCGAATAGCGGAATCTCCGCTCTCATGGGGCAGTGATTTCCAGTTATGGCAGCAATACAGACGAGTTTCACACAGCTTTTGGAGAACACACTTCTTATCAGGTTGTTGCAGAGTAAACACTTTGCCTTAGGTCTTCGCTCAGTGATGACTTTGGTGTAGGCTTTGGGGAGGAGAGATGACTGATGAGGCCAGCTGGGAAGGTGTCCATACTTCAGCTCTAAGTACTAAAGGGGAGCTGAAAGCACGTCATAGTCCTTGCTGCCGCCAGACTGTTTATGTACCCACTGGCTGACTGGTAAGATGGCACATCGTCGAGTCCCCCGAAGCAGTTTAGAAACCAATGCAACTCGCTCACTTCAGGAAGCGAGTCCGCGGTTTTAATTAAAGTCACGCATCCCGCTTGTTGCTCTCAGTGCACATTTTGGCAATCTCTTGCCGTCTGCTGCTTTCTTTCCGTGTGCTTTCTACATGCAGTCACCTTCCCTACCTAAGTGTGCCAAGGCTATATTTTGAATAGTATTCCCTTATCCGACTGCTCGGGGTTCTTTTTAAGATGCCAAAGCAAATACTTCTGTTTGTTACGGTGTCCTTCTGTTTCGATTCATAGCTAAAAGATCTCTCTTCCTATTCATATATCGTTGTTAGTGGTGTGATGTCCACTTGTTTCATATTTAATTATCCACCTCTACTAATATTCATTTAAATAACACGCTTTATGTTCAATGACGGTATACTTTTCAGGTAATTGGCGTGAACATTTGGTGCGGTCCCTCATTATGTTGGGCACCAAAATTTGATTTTCTGCCAACTAGGAGTGTGCTCCGACCTCAACCGACATTCCACACTGGCAACGATTTCATATGTGCAAAATGCCAAGTTCCACATTAGTTAAAAGCTCACGTTAAATTGCAGGCCTCTCTCTAGCTGCCTCTTTACTTCAGTTCAAATATTCTAGGAAGGCGAGAACATACCACCTCAAATAGGATGAATACGACGATTCCTTACAATACTGCCGTGGTCAGACAAAATTTCGGATTGAGAACAGCAGGTTAAGTTCACTGTGTCTTCCGCATGTTTGGTGTTCAGCGGGTTGTTATTCTCTGTTCTGCTATACTCTTAGTCTTTAAGTAATGTTTATTATTATCATCTAATCAGTGTGAAGCATACTTCTTCATACATCTTTGGCATCCTATTTTACACCACTTGGAAAATGGCGTATCATAGCGATGAACTGCTCCACTTAAAGCTTTTTTCTAGTTACTACCGTTATTTTTTCGTAGGGTTTTGGCAGCGACGAAGCAGGCTTACCAGAGCTATCTTTTCGTTTTCGGCTCGTCATAGTTGCCAGCCTCTAGTTTTTTCATCCTTTGCGCTCTTTGTTTTTTTTCTTTTTAATTTTAGTTGTCTGTTTTTCTGATTCTTCACATAATCTAAAAAATATTACATTCCAATTCGTCATAAAACGATTACAGTGGTTACAACAATGAAGATGTAATTTTTATAGACTTAAAACCCTCAATTCCCATTTTCAAACACTGTGAATATGTTGCACGTGTGCTCCCTCGATCGATTCTTCAACGCATAGCGAATATCGTTCACTGACAACGTCATGATTTTTGTGTTCCGCAAGCGAGCATAATGATTTTTCGCTTGAGGCTTGTAGGATAGTAAGGCCCCCCAAGATAAGAATCGTTTTGACATCTGACACGTTTTAGTTACCAGGAAGTTTTATACGTGAAAGATTGTTACCATCTAATACACTGTCATAGGGACACACAGAGGTTTATTCAAAAGATAAGCAGAAACTGTGGGAGTATGTACGAGACAGGAATGTTTGGCTATTATTCAAGTCATATTCTCGGAATGTTCGTGTTCTGAAATGATGCCAATGGCGATGAAATGGAAAATTCGAATTTGACATGAATCACAGAACAGCGACAGTGGTCTCTCTTTAGTTTTCAGGTTCTAGAAGTGAAAACGCTCTATCGTATGAACAACGTGTTTTCGTACCTACGTGTTTGTTAACTGACTTCCAAGTTTCAAGTAAAATCTTCATTCGTCAGATGATTTGCTTAGTGAAATAATTAACACTCACAATTATGGGTATTTATTGATCATTACTGAATAATAAGTTACACAACTGGCCATAAAAAATTGCTACACCAAGAAGAAATGCAGATGAAAAACGGGTATTCATTGGACAAATATATTATACTAGAACTGACATGTGATTACATTTTCACGCAATTTGGGTGCATAGATCCTGAGAAATCAGTACCCAGAACAACCACCTCTGCCGTAATAACAGCCTTGATACGCCTGGGCATTGAGTTAGAGCTTGGATGGCGTGTACAGGTACAGCTGCCCATGCAGCTTAAACACGATACCACAGTTCATCAAGGGTAGTGACTGGCGTATTGTGACGAGTCAGTTGCTCGGCCACCATTGACCAGACGTTTTCAATTGGTCAGAGATCTGTAGAATGTGCTGGCCAGGGCAGCAGTCGAACATTTTCTGTATCCAGAAAGGTCCGTACAGGACCTACAACATGCGGTCGTGCATTATCCTGCTGAAATGTAGGGTTTCGCAGGGATCGAATGAAGGGTCGAGTCACGGGTCGTAACACATCTGAAATGTAATGTCCACTGTTCAAAGTGCCGTCAATGCGAACAAGAGGTGACCGGGACGTGTACCCAATGGCACCCAATACCATCACACCGGGTGACGAATACACGTTTCGAATGTGCGTTCACCTCGATGTTCATGCTGCTGCAAATGTCGTCGAACTGTTCGTACAGATGGTTGTTGTCTTGCAAACGTCCCCATCTGTTGACTCAGGGCTCGAGACGTGGCTGCACGATCCGTTACAGCCATGCGGATAAGATGCCTGTCATCTCGACTGCTAGTGATACGAGGCCGTTGGAATCCAGCACGGCGTTCCGTATTACGCTCCTGAATCCACCGATTCCATATTCTGCTAACAGTCATTGAATCTCGACCAACGCGAGCAGCAATGTCGCGATACGATAAACCGCAATCGCGATGGGCTACAATCCGACCTTTATCGAATTCGGAAACGTGATGGTACGCGTTTCTCCTCCTTACACGAGGCATCACAACAACCTTTCACCAGGCAATGCCGCTCAACTGCTGTTTGTGTATGAGAAATCGGTTGGAAACTTTTCTTATGTGAGTACGTTGTGGGTGTCACCATCGCCGCAAACCTTATGTGAATGCTCTGAAAAGCTAATCATTTGCATATCACAGCATCTTCTTCCTGTCGGTTAAATTTCGCGTCTGTAGTACATCTTCGTGGTGTAGCACATTTTAATGGCCAGTAGTGTAATACAGTCTAATTGAATTGGATGTAAAATGGACATCAGTGGAAATTTGCTTTACAAATCTTTTTAGACCCATTCGTTAACGAAAAGAATCAAAAAGTATTGAATTAATACAGACAAACTGAAATGCAGCGAGAAACTCATTGTACTCTGCGTCACTTGCACGCAGCATATTCTCCTGCTAGAGACAGCAGTGTGCAGTCGCAAGTATTCCAATACCGTTGCCGACCCGTTGGCGAGGAGCGCTGAGAAATACTCGTTTACTTTAAAGTTCTGCCGCTGGCGTCGACAGATGCAGGAAGCGAGAAGCACCTATTGGGATGCCCGCCCGGGTGGCAGAGGAAGGCTGCAGCGAGAGAACCAGGCTTCCTGAGAAGAGTGACAAAAACACACAAAACAACAACCTCCTCCCCGGCTTCTGCCTTCGTCCCACGCTGTGCGATATTCATGGCAAAGAAGAAAGAAAAATCAGCTACTAAAGTGAAACTACTGGCACAGTTAATGCAAATTTTTGTAGTCCACGTTCTGAAAACTACAAATAGAGACTTGACGATGCAAATTGGGAGGCTAAATAAGGACCTTCCTCCGAACTAAACTGTAGCTAACGCCTCTGGAATGATGGATTGATTGTCACAGCATGCTAATTCCATAAATATAGATAAAATGGAAGGAGCTGGGGGTTCAACAGGGGTAACGACGTTTTCTGAACTTGACTCACTGATAGCCTAACAGGCTTCTGGTAATCATAATATACAAAATATGATGTAGTTTACATTTTCGACGCCGCCAATAGCTATCCGACCATTACTAAGACGGTGCAGTACACAAGACGTCGAAAGAAAGGGAGACATCAACAAATTATTAGCACAAGCGTTGGTTCTAGGGGTATGAAATGTTTGCCTGGAAATGAGAAATGAGTTTCTTAAGCTGTAGGTCTGTTATTTATATTTCGGTGTTTGTTAGTGCGTCCTATGACATGGAAATGGAAAACTGTTCTGGTATTCAAGCAACTGACTGTGTAAAAACACCTGCTCCCACCCTGAGCGATCGGTTAAAGTACTGTTTTTAGCCTGGCCACACTGTTTTGTGATGACAGTATTCACAAGTGCTTCTTTCTGTTTCCTTTTGTTTATCTTTTTAGAGCCATATTATTTCCTCTGAACGGTTATTCGTAAAATATCGCACGCATTACATGCGTGGACAGTGGTTTTAATACCACAAACAAGAAACCTTGGTGATTCAAGTGTAACGTGAAATGATTGTCCTTTCGTAGTATTTACAACGTCAGATGGTTGTTTCAGTATGACGCTGAATGGACCATTGTGAGAAGGGCAATAAATTAGGAGAATTGAATACAATTTTCTATTTTATGTTAGACTCCAAAATTATTTCTGAAAAGCAAAAGTTCGTTTATTAACTTTTTGCAGCTGTTTTTGATAACACATGGAACACCAGTAAAATTCGTGTCATTGAAAAAAGATTTTAAAATTTAAATTGATTCGAGTTCAGTTCCATATATTCATTTCAAATGTAAACACACTTTTGCACTAGCATGAAGAATTATTCACAAATCACTCACAAAGTATTGAAGAATATCTCTTATTATATTATACCGGTTGGGGTACAGTTATCTAAAAAGGTAGCTATAATTAATACAAATACTGCACTTCAAGACACAGATTTTGCCTACCTTTAAAATCTTTCTCTTTCATTTTTGTTTCTCCTCAGAACTTCTTTCGGAAGTCTTCCTGTGAACAGTGCGCAGATCTCTCCGTAATATCCAGCAACAGTCAGCAATCGAGTTGACTGACCACGTGCCTCGACATCTGCGTTCCATCTCCGTAACACTGTAATGGAACCTTTCCTCCTCCTCCTCCTCATATCACCGAGGGGTTTAGGAAAATAGGTGAAATTTGAATAAGCGAAGCGCACTTTCATTCTAACGAACAAACCTTGTTTTAATTCACTCAAAATGCGTACCGCAATGAACTCAGAGTTGAGGTTCTTCCAGTTTTCAAGAAACTTCTTAGGCAATTATCCGTGTCTCCTTCTGAAATGTTTCCATTTATGTTACAGTTAACAAAAAATTTTTCGGTTCCCATCAGTCTAGTTTAGCCTGTGACTACAAATGGCACTTCATTCGTACGATGCATCGAATACTATAGACGGGCGATCTCAACTTGCTTCCATATTTTTATAAAAATTTGATATCGTTCCGCACAAATGGCTTCTATTCAAATTCAGTACATGTCGATTTCCCTTTAGAAAGGTGATAGTTCGTAGTAATTGACAAGAAGTCGTCTAGTGAAACGAAAGTTATGTCTAACGTTCCATAAGGAAGTGTTAGAAGCTTTATGGTGTTCATTTGTCGCTTACGATAATATAAAGACAAGTCGTAGATTAAAGTTGTCTCCAAAAAACTCGAAATTTTCTTGACCAATGTACCTCAGATTTTTATAAACGTACAGACGGACATAGGCTATAATTTTTTTTAACAGCAACATACAGGTTTTCGTCAAAACCGATTGTGAGAAAGTAAATGCTGAGCTTACAATGAGGGCTTTCACGACTGGATGGTACTGTTGTTGATAATTCTTCCGGGTTATATGGCCGTGGTCCATTGAATTCTTAAATTCCTAAAGTTTCGTCCAATACTACGTTGGACGAAACGTTAGGAATTGAAGAATTCCATGGACCACGGCCATATAACCCGGAAGAATTATCAACAACAAATGCTGAGCTGTGCTGTGAAGTTGCGCTAACTACGATAGCACGGCATTAGACAGAGTGTTTCTCCGGTAAATATTCTTTGTCCATTTTAGCTGGAGACACTGAAACGTCTCGAAAACTAGACATCGGATCAAAAAAAGTTAATTCCAATTTGTTTGTCTCGGAGGGAAACATCCAATAACACCACACTAACGCGCCGCCCCATCACGTGCGTTGGTGGCGGGGGCGGCAACTTTGAAATCCTGAATGGGAACCCCCATTTTTCTACTGCAGATTACGATTCTTCGTCAAAATCTAAATATATTTTATCTGACCCATTTTCTAGGTTTCGCCACAGATGGCGCAGTAACCGCAGGAATAGAAATGCGCACCCAATCATAACTTACAACATGCTATTCAATGGACCTAGAACATCCAATGGCACGTAGACCCCAACACCATTCTCTGAGGGTAGGACAGGCCGGTATTTCGTAACATCTGATTGGAAATCCCATTCGCAACGTTGTATATTTCCCACACATCGAAAAGGGGACTAGTCGACGCGCCACTGTAGCCGTGAATGCTAGTCTACTTTTCCAATTAGAGTAAAGTGTTCAAAAGCAGTACTCCCAACTTCAATCCACTTAGTGATCTGCTTTCCAAATGACCGTACACAGGACAGAAGCATATCTCCGGGAATGTCAGCACAGGCGTTCCTCACGCGGTCGACCGTGTCTTCACGGTATGTTGGTACTTGCTGGCACACCTTATCTTTTAAATATACCCACGGAAAGAAATCCGGCAGCCTAGCGGCCAACTAATAGAGGGGGGGGGGGGCACCTCTGCCGATCCACAGACCAGTATAAACGCAGATAAACGCAGACTAATACCTCCCGTGCTTCCATTACGTTATGCGCTGCGCATCTGTCATACTGAAACCACATACGTTGTCGGGCGACCATGGCAACGTCCTGCAGTAGTACTGGTAGCTCCTGACTGAGAAACGTTCGATACCTGCGTCCATTCAACGTACCGTCGCTAAAGTATGGACGAATGAGCTTGTTCCGCATGATGCCACACACTATGTTAACCGACCAACGACGCTGATGGTCAACTTGCCGTAACCAGTGGGGGTTGACTGCGCTCCAGTAATGCACGTATGCTGGTTAACGCTACGATGGTTTCTGAATGTAGCCTCACCGGAAAATAGTACCTCGGCGAAGAATATGTGGATTGTTAGTATTTGTTGAGGTGCCCATTCACAAAACACTACACGGTTATGGTAACCGGCACTATGAAGTTCTTCATGGAGTGATACGTATCATTGATGACACTAATAACGATGATTGCCGGGCGCTTTTCCGTGTGTCGTGGTGCACTGCTGCAAGTACAGCTTCTCCTGTAAAACGTTCCCTTCGTTTCTTTTTGCCGGTCTGTACGCTGACATCAGATATAAATGCGTTCACAATCTTGTAAAAAACCAAGAACAGTGAACTTTCTCTGAAAACGCTTGGCATAAAAGGTAACGGCGGCCTCAACATTTCTCCTACTTTCTTCGCAAATCAGGATCATTTCATTGTTTTCTTCCGGGACTGCAACATTCATTGTCCATTTGCACATCTGTTCTCCAAATGACAGGTAGGTGTACAGGCAATTACTGTAATGTTTACAGCCGCTTTACATGGTGGTCCATTGATAATGACCGGGCCAAATATCTCACGAAATAAGCATCAAACGAAAAAACTACAAAGAACCAAACTCGTCCACCTTGAAGGGGGAACCAGATGGAGATATGGTTGGCCCGCTATATGGCGCTGCCATAGGTCTTGTAGTTCTTCGTTTGACGCTTATTTCGTGATATATTTGGCCCGGTCACGATCAATGGACTACCCTGTATGATAGGTGAGCTTCGGTCGCGGTGTACTGTCTGTTATGATAAGCCGTAGCTCGCAACAAGGCAACGGTGGGGCGTCGAGTAGTCTTTTGTTCGATATGTCGGAGGAATTCAACGTTGGGAATGGGGTTTCCAATAAGAAGTTATGAAACACTGGTCTGTCCTATCCTGGGGTGGGGTCCCACATATCGATGGAAATTCAAGGGCCACTCAGTATCATACCGTAAATTACAATTCCTCAGAATCGAAGAAAGTGCCTCAGACAGAACGGCTGTAGATTTGGGCGAAGAATTGTAATCTGCAATAAAAATCGAAAGTTCCCGTTGAATATTTCTAAGTTGCCACTCACCTCGCCAACCACGTACGGGTTGGGGTGGCAGGTCGAGTGTGGTATCATTGGATGTCCCCCTCCGAGACAAACAAATTGGAATTTAACTTTTTTTGATCCGATGTATAGTTTTAGAGGTATTTCAATTAAAATGAACACCCTATATATAAAATTTTTAACAAAAAGTGCATATACAACAGTGTGCTGTTTGGTTTCGTTTCTCGCAATAGGTTTTAACAGAAAATAAATTATATTTAGAATATAGTTAGACTACTACTGAATATGAATCGGTCATTTGCTGATCCTAACCATTTACAGACTGAAAGTATACAAAATATCGGGGTTGCAGCTACTATACCCACAGATACATTTTCTGGAGAGGGCTCTCCCATACGCTGTAAACCAATGATCATCCCACTCATTAGACAGGGGGAAGAAGAGATATAGTGTGCAGGAGGTGGGGAAGATGGACAAAGAGAGAGGCAACAAGGAGATGAACAGTGAGACAGGACGCCAATTCCAATACTTATTTTGCAATTGCGATGCGTTGCTGGGTTCGCTAGTAATTTATATAAATGATTTAGGAGATAATTTGTGGATTATGCCTTCGTTTATCGTTCAGTGAAATCATCAGAAGATCTAGGCAAATTACAAAATGATTTAGTCAAGATACCTGCATGGCGTAAAAAGTGGCGGCTGATCCAGGAAATAACAATTGTGAGGTCGTTCGCAAGAGAACTTAAAAATATCCGTTAAATTTTGGTTATGCAATGTTATCATTACACGATAAATCACACAAATTTGAATGTTTAGGGGTTAAAATTACGTACAACGTAAATTGTAATCATGACATATACAATGTTATGGGGAACGAATTTCAGAACATTTGAAAAGTGCGACAAATAGGCTAAAGAGATTGCCTACACCACGCATGTCTGTCCTCTTCTACAGTAATGCTGCGCTGTGTGGGATCAATACGAAATATGACTGGCGGAGGAAATCGAAAAAGTTCAAAGAAGGCCAGATGAGCACGCACGAAAAGATTCAAGTGTTCATTTCTCTCAGCTGCTATTCGAAAGTGGAATGATAGAAAAATAATATAAAAGTGCTTCCATACACACTCTGCTAAGCACTTAAGGTCTCTATTGCAGAGTAGTTATAAAATATAGATGTAGAACCAGGGGTCTGAAAGTTAGGGGCTCGTTGCTGGATGAAGCATTTTGTAAGTCATCGTCGAAATTCAAGCCATTGTTCTCAGAGATATCAAGAGAATGTAGCTTTCTGCTTTTTCATGAAGTGAAAAGAAATCGTAACCATATAGTAGGTAAAACGTCCCCTTTTGAACAATTATACATAACTGTGCTTAACCTGACACACAATATTTTTAGCGCGACGCAATCTGACTTTCAAAAATCCCTACAAAAGAATGGCCCTGACTAACATTAACCTACACCTTTCACAAATGACTTACCTCACAAAAATCTTCGTTACTCAAGCTACAGCAATACAGCGAGCGCCACTACTGCCAGCTAAATAACAGATTCAAACTACGGAAGGCACTAACTATTAGTAGGCATAATTAGCAAATGAAAGATTTTAGTAGAGAACAAACAATGTATTTACCTTAATAGTCATCAAAAGTCATAATATATACAGCAGTTCATGACATCCATTTTTACGAATTTCAAAACTCCGCCATTTCTCTCCCCACATCCACCACTGCTGGCGGCTCACCTCCAACTGCGCAACGCTACGTGCTGTTCACATCCAGCTGCCCAACACTACAATGGCAGACAACAATGCAAACTAGCCCCAGACAGCACACAGCACAGCCAGTGATTTTCATACAGAGCGCTACGTAACGTTGCCAATAAGAAAACATAAACAGCCTACTTACATAGGTTTCGATAAAAAATGTCTTTTTTAACTTTCAGATTGGAACTACTTACAAGAAAATGAACAGTCGTTATTGGGATTCTGAATTTCACAGAATCAACGCTGTCACAAAACGGGAAGATGCTCTCTTACCTTGAAATCATTTTTACATCTGCCGTACGAATAGAACACGTTTCATTTGGTGCCTAGAAAGCGTCTCATCACAATGTATTATACTTTCTTCACCCAGTCTAAGACGTTTCTTTTCTGATTCTTCACTATGAATCGAATGAAACAGAAATACAACGAAAGAAGTCAGGTGAATTAAGGAAAACTTTTGCTGAAATCAAACATGCAGGGCTAACTATATATCACAAAAAAGTCTAGCTAGAACTTAATCCAACTATGGATTAAAATGAAGCAAGTTATGTAACGCAACAAGATATCGTACGGATTCAAAACACACTGCACCAGTCTTCCATTCTTAGGGAGAAGTAGAATTAATTAAATAAGTTCATTGCTATTGTTCAGTTTTTCCGCACACTCAGAATGAAAAAGCTTTACTCCAAGCAGTATCCAATAATCTATAGGCATGTCTTGTATGCCTTTACAAAGAATCTTTCACTGGAGTTATGTATTATACACGGTCATCACAAACTTCAAATAAAGATGCATGATGAAAAGGAGAAATAAAATTTGTTAGTGGACATCAATGCGAAATTCGATGTCCAGTGATTAAACACAGTTTGCATGACATTCTAACTCGCTGTGTTATACGGATAGTCGTAAATACCGGACGAAGAGTCATGCCGGTAATTGCTTACGTTTCTATCACGCAAACTGTCGCTTTACGTGTCACACCACCATATATTGTTTTTTCGTCACACAGTGTGTTTGCAGTGAACACAGAGATCGTATTATATTTACCAAAAAAAAGAGTAAAAGTTATCATCTGCCACTCCTTTCCAAATAAGAAACCGTTTCTCGATCAGATACTCATACCAGATAAATCATCAATTTATTTGTAAGATTAATTCTCTGTTAGACATGGTTTTATATAAATGCTAGTCTTTTCTTGGTCTTTAAAGGAGGGTTTAATTCTCTAACAGTAGTACTATGCAAAACCAGTCAATCTTCGATCTCTAAAAGAAAAGGAGTATTATTTACCTGAAAGCGTGTAGCTCAGTGCGATAGACGTACCTGCAAAAGATAGAGAAAAAGAAAGTTAACTTCTCTAGCTCTTACAAAAAAAAGGCAGAAACATCAGAAAATGCAACTTAATGTTGAAAACATAAATTTCAGTTATACTTCTCATCAAATGATGTACCATGTAAATAACTCATTAAACGAAATCAATAAAACATCGAAATATGAAATTCAAACCTGAAAATAACACTAGCGAAAACGATAACAACCAAAGATAAATAACAATAATAGACACACAGGGTAAGAATTTAATTAATCTTGATATGTGTAAACATGTATAACGTGGAAACAAGTTTTCATGTACTGCCGGTTTCGTGAAAAAGAAATAAATGAACAACCATAAACGCTACGTTTCACACGACGACACGTGTCTAAATTGGAGAAGCAGGTAATACTCGACTACTAGAGTATATTACTGTAATGCAATAAGTGAACAAAATTTTCTGATGTAGACGCATGTATGTGTGAACTGACGAATCAACATGGCACTTAAAAAAAGTATCATCAAACGAGAACTCATTAACTGAGGTAATGTTTCAGAACTGATATTGTCGTACAAAGTGCTCGAAAACGCTTTCCATCATCTACGATGATAGAGAGTATATGGGTCTGAATTCAAGTGGAGAAAGAAAAGAAAGAATTAGCTTTATGTATCAAAAAAGCGGGACAACTCCGTGTAGGACTAGCGCTCTGAGGGTTCTGTGCTATCTTAATTCTGTATGTAGATAATAATAATAATAATTTCTTGTGGTTCAATGGCCTCGTGCAAGTCTTTCTATTGGACGACACTTTGACGACTTGGGGATCCGTAACCCGCTCCAGTTACCCAACCGGAAAAGGGAATCCGAACCACAAGGTCTTTCTGGCGACTCCCCACGTCGTCGAAATGCGAAGGCTAAGCTACAACGAAGACTGGAAAAACCCGTGATTCGGTCGAGAATCGACCCCGAGACCTCCCGGTTTCCGTGTACATGCTTTACCGCTATACCACCAGGCCCGATAGGTTTATGGACACTTCATCTACCGGTTTTTGTGACTGAATTTGCGAGTATCAAATTATGTGACATATATGGTAGTATCTTTAATTTCACTGACTTGAAGGCTCCAAGAGGCCGTAGATCTTAGTATGTGACAAAAATTTCAACATAATACCTCTACCCGTTTCTGAGAAAAAGGGTCCTAACTGTCGGACTGACAGGCAGACAGACAGATGGAGACCAAAGTGATCCTATAAGGGTTCCGTTTTTACCGATTGCGGTTCCGAATCCTAAAAATAAACTTACTGATAAATGAAAATTAAAGAATAACCAAAATAAAGGCAGTAATTTGAAAGTGGACATTTTCGTACAAATGTAATGTCTGCGGCGGTCACTCCGTGACTGGGCTCCCGTCCCAACGTAGCAAGAGTACAGCCTTTCTTTCGCCGTGGAACTTGGAGGGGATCGAGCCAGTCGTCCCGGCCGCCTTCACCCCCGGGGGAGATCCAGTGTACTCGATTTGAAATTGGTCGGAGTGGATCTGGGCCCATCCTGGAGGACTGCAACAGAGGAAAATCCCCACTTCTACTAAGCATCGAACCCGGGACCTCCAAGGCCGGGGTCTAGCGCTCCAACCGGTAGACCATCAGGCCACACAAACCTATGTTCGTTAGTGAAATCACAATCTGCTGCTGGATAACATTTAGTACCGCGTTGCTGTTCCCCGTGTACTGTAACATCTTTCAATCCTTCTTAGCATGCTGTTCACAGGGTTTCCGAGACATTACTGACCAAGCATGCCCTTCTCTTCGACGGCGGCCCTTCTGAAATAATCCAATGTGATTCATGCAAGCAGAGACTGCAAATCCTTCCACGCAGTTGATTCCTGTCTACTAGAGAAAGGTGCTCACGTGGTGAGTGGAGTGTTTTCACTATTCCACATGATGCGACATAGCCGTGAATAAAAACACTGAGACAGAAAGTGTAGAATTGTTTGTTTTATTCCAGTCTATGATTACAGAGCAGTCAAAAAACGATAGAAACTAAGCAAGCCATGGAAATGGTGCAAACCTTTTTTCATTAGTTTACAATGGTAATTATCTGTCCGCATCTGACTGATTTTGATCCATGATCATCGTCAGATCCTCGTACAATAAGCTGCTTGCTGTATCATCTTACGTATACATTGTGAAAATGCATGACTTTTTCAAGCTATAAACAGGCAAACCCTTTGAAATTGTTAATGAAATCGTTGAAATAGAAACTTAACGCTGTGCTGGTTGAATGTGCTTTTTTCTGTAAATAACAAAACCCTGCAGGATACACAACTCTATGCAAGACAAGATGTAGGCATACATCATGAGAAAGAGGTAGGGCTGGAAATGGGGACTGTATATGACACTACTGCCTCCCCGCCTTAATGCACGTACACCCATGGCTCAAAACATTATGACCTCCTCCTTAGTAGCATCTAGGTTTACCCCTGCAATGCAATACAACGTCGATTCTGCATAGCATGGATTCAATAAGTCATTGGTAGTTCTCTTGATGTATGTGGCACTAGATGCCTAGACAGAGGCGTTGCAATTCAAGTAAATTACGAGCTGGTGGTAGTAGACACAGAATTGGACTCCGATAACGTCGCAGATGTGTTCCATTGTGTTCATACCAGGCGAATCGGCAGCCAAGACATCAACGCGATTTCACTACCATAGTCTTCAAACCACTATAGCACAATCCTGGCATTGTGACATGACAGAGTTCCTGCTGGAGCATACCATCGCCGTCAGCAAAGACATCAAGGGTATAGGGGTGCAGGTGGTCTGTAATAATCTTCATATATTCATTGGTCCCGTACCTACAGCATATAATTTAACAAACCTCTAAGCAGATAAATTTTAATCGGTGTGGACCAAAAGGGCAGTTATAAGTTTGTAGAGTAGGAGAGTGCTGGGACAAGAAACGTTTAAGTGCTATTTTCAAAGAACCTATTTATTCTACTAAACATCAAAGGACATGAATTTTAATATTATAACTTCCAAAAACCTCTTGCAATTTAGGCACTGCATTTATTGTCCGCCCCCGGTAGCTGAGTGGTCAGAGCGACAGAATGTCAACCCTAAGGGCTCGTGTTCGATTCCCGGCTGGGTCGGAGATTTTCTCCGCTCGGGGACTGGGTGTTGTGTTGTCATAATCATCATTATTTCATCCCCATCGACACGCAAGTCGCCGAAGTGGCGTCAAATCGAAAGATTTGCACCCAGCGAGCGGGAGGCCCAGTCACACGACATTATATTACTGCATTTATTCACTTCTACTACAAAGAGGTAAAAGTTTAAGTAACTTTTTAAATTTAATTAAAAATTGGCAGTGAATCCAAACATAAAAATTAAAAATAATAAAAGCACTTGAAAGATAAGCAATGAAATCTCAAAAGTAGGCCTGTGAAAGTAAGGGCAAAATAAGGCACCTCGTATCCAAAATGAGGCCGTTTAAGTGGCAGAATTAACGCTAGATAAAGTCCCCTACTCAAATCTTTTATCCATGCCACCCCTATGACTGGCAACTGGGCCTTACATCAATTTAATAGTACAAGATTCAGCACGTAGTAATAGTTTCTGCATCATAAGAGCTGTTAAGCACGTAAAATAACCATGAAACCTGAGTGAATATATAATTTTTTAGCATGTAAAACCACCATGGCTTGGCATAATTAACTGATGCTTACTTCATTCAATTTCAAACAAACAATTTAAGTCACCAAGAGTCTATTAATTAATAAGAAAAGGAGTTCATAATTAAGCATAATGATCAATTTAATGGCATGAAGTACCTTGTGCGGTATCAGTGGATTCATCAACAGTTGCATCGAACACCTATAGCAGTTACAAATAACACGTCAGCAACAACCAATGGCTAAGACCACATTTTAATCTCCATTGTAAATCGAGTTAATTCACAAAACTGAACAATAGTAACAATTTGCAAATTCAAACCTTATTAACCAGTACCCGTCACTTGGCTGCCTTTTTAAGATTAATGAGTGGTCTTTCCGTCAAGTTACGATGCGGATAACGAAAACAATCACGCCACTAAAAAGAAAATACATTTGGTAACCAGGATGGTGATCCTCATACAGGTTTGCTACGAAGCGCATGTTCAGAACAGGGTAAGGGCTTAGCAATACTCTAAAGGTGTCCTTCTCTGTTAGTGCAGTAATTCTGTTCCTATAGATTTCAGCAGATCGGGCCGCATTCCACCCACTGTCAGCAATTATTTGCTTTACAAGCTGCACTCTTGACTGGTGCCTTCAGTAGGAACAAACAGCAATTACGTTTGCTGGGAACCGGGATCTGATCGTCGAACTAAGACAAGCTAATACACGCCGAGTACAGATGCGGAGACGATGTGTACTTCATTCCGCCTTGCAGAGCCCTATACCGAGACATACAATCACGAGTCCACACAAAACAGTTCCCAACGTGCTGCTAGTCGCTCGTTGGCTCCACCACTACTCTCAGCAGGGAAGAGAGTTCACTCTCCAGTCGTGTCACGCGCACACCCGGCCCCTGCACTCAGTACACCCATCCAAGGCCCTGGTCTCACTCTCTCTGGCGCCACCGAGCTCGGCCTTTTAACTAGCTGCGCCAGAGTACCTCTAGTACACAGAATCCCGAAACTAGTGCGAGATATCGAATAAAGATAGTGAGCCGTGCACGGCTCGAGTTCACCCCATTAATTGTTTATCATCTATTACGGTAGTGCCGCCTCGTTTTTAATTTCATTTACTGGCGTCACTAACTTCCTGCCTTACTTGCCCGTGAGTGTCAGCAGTAGCGCGTATCAATAAGCGCAATGTCGTACCATCTCTGGAGCGACCGATAGTATTTCCGGGTCGTCGTGTGTCGGGTAGTCAGTGAGTGAGAGACGCACCAGCAGTGCAGTCGCGACGGAGCAGCAGTCGCGGACGGACCAGAAGTCCAGTCGGTCGGTAGGCATGGAGCAGCAAGCAGGCCCCTTCGTGGGGAGTCAGGCGGGAGCCGCTGGCGGCGTGCACGCGCAGTGGGAGTGTGAGGTGCTGCTACGAAGTTCGTCCCCCGCCGATCTTGGACATGAAAGTTGAGTCCTCACTTAACTTACTATCGAGCCTCAACTGTTTCCATTTCTTCGTTTGATCCTGGTTGTCGCTTTTGGGACGTTCCCACGAGCAACGAGGTATGTGTGTTTAAGTCGGCTAAGATTCCAGCCGTCTTCCTGTGAAATTTAACATTATTTATTCCCTTTTACGGAAGTTCACCGGCGGTATCTTCTGCCTTGTGGCCGTTGACGTTCCGGTTACCTTCCCTGGTCGTTGACGTAATTTTAGGCAGCGTATTTTCCTCGTCGTGTTGTTGCTGTCCAGCGCGGCGTGTAGTTCGACAGCTGAGGTGCTGTTGGTCGTTGTGGGCACCCATATTCTGTGTGTCGTGTATTGAAATCTGGTGGTCGTTTTGCTGGTTGCGTGGAGCGGAACTGATTTGGGTGATTGGTCGGTCGGCTGCCTGTCGGTTGGGTTGCCTTCAGATTACGAAGTCGTTGGACAGGCTGCCTGTCTCACCTAAACGGGCGTTAGTGTTACAATCCCAGGCCGACCCTTGGAAACTTCTGAGCGCCGTTCCTAGTGGTTATGTAGTAATTTCCCTGTTTGGATTTTAGTTATTTGGTTGATATGTGGCCTTCAGCCGAGTATTAATATCTCTTAAATTAATGTTCTCGCCTTTCCCCTTAAGGCATGAGATTGTTATTTTTTGTTTTATATGAAATGTTTTAAGATACGGCCTTCTGCCTCTTCTAGGGCTTAAGCCATTAAATTATTTGTTGGTGAGCTGCCTTCAGCCGAGTTTTAATATCACTTAAATTAATCTTCTTCTCTTGCCCTTAAGGCATAAGGCTGTTATGCTTTTGAATGGGGCCTTAAGCCCAATTTGCATGAAATGTTTTAAGATAAGGCCTTCTGCATTTTGACTGAAACTCCTCTTATTGCTTAATATGCGACCTCCAGTCTAGTTCCATTAAAATTAAATTGCTAAGGCCTTCAGCCGATTAGACTGAAGATTTAGAAAATATTCTTGGGTGAAACCGCCAGAAGATCCTTGTATTTCAATTTTGCTTGAGTCTTGAGCCTTGGATTTTGAATGTGGCCTTCAGCCGATCTAAAGTTAATCAAAGAAGGTAGATTAAAGTTTTGAGTGTTTTGCATCCTTGTAATATTGTGTGTTGATAAATAAAGTTTTTATGTTGAGTACAACTGACAGGAACTCATTTTGGCCCCTTTCCACAACCTAATCCGCTCTGTCCTGCTAGCCCTGGTATTTCAGATAGCTACAGACACTGAAGCGAAGGCAGCCGCGCCACGGCTCAGATTGCATGTTGGTTTACCTCTTCAATTAAGTACAGCGTTGACTCTGCGTAGTATGGGTCTACAGGTCCTTGTTAGTTCTCCAGAAGTATGTGACCAGGTGCCTACGCATGTGTTATTCCGTTCAAGTAAATTACAAGCCGGTGGTATGAAGGTACAGAGCTCGTGCCCTATAACGTTCCAGATGTGTTCCACCGTGTTCACATCATGGGAATCAAATCGGAATAGCACAATTCTTGTATCGCACACGGACAGTTATTCTGCTGGAGTATAGAGTCGCCATCGGGGAAGAAATCAGTAATATATGGACATGGGTCGTCTGAAATAATCTTCACGTATTCCACGGGTGTTATGGTGTCTTCTATTTCTCCCACCGGCCCCATTTAACTCCAAGTGATTGTCCATCATAGCTTAGTATTGACGCCATCGTTAACCTTCCACGGCTTTATGCATGTTTCGAGTAGCCGTTCCCCTGAATGACGGCGTATCCGGACACGACAACCGATCTGGTGTAAGAAAGAACGATTCACACGACCAAGCGACACCATTTTCAGCAATGTGTATTGAATGGTGTGCTAAAAAACACAAGTGGCTGAACCACCGTTGTACTCTGTCGTCACGTCTTACATAGATCGCGGCCTTCCTGCTTCACACAGCGGCAGGTCTTCGAGTTCCAGGTTCTGCGAAACGTCTGTGGACGCCCAACACCTTACAGCTTACCCGTTGTTTCACTGTGCTTCAACCACTTTCCATGGATGATCACAACGAAAGCACGCAAACAGTCGAACAGCTCCGCCATTTCCGAGCTGCTTATTCCCAGACACCGGTCTTGAACAATACGCCCTTTGTCAAAGTCGTTTATGTCACTGTACCTCCCCAGTTGCGGCTGTTATCGTCGCTAGAAGGATTCCCCATTCGTCTCTGCTCCGATTATTCACTTTCCTTGACACATTTCGTCTCGCTGTGGGCAGTGGTCATAACGTTTTGGCTCAACATTGTACTTTAGGACAGTAATCGATTTGTTTCCATTTAGGAACTACAGTTCACACATTGCCTGCAAACAAACATTTGATGCGAGAGATAGTTCAAGGTTTGCCAAACCGTGCGCACAACTGTGTAGTAAAATTATTCCACTATTAGAAACCTTCTGCAGTAGTACCGGATACAGAGTAATCAAAATCAGTTAATTAGTATTCGCAGTCAGTTTAAAGTATGTGTATTGTAGTTCTGAGAAGTAAGGCTAATGAGAACGCCCGTCGCACTCCTGCATTTAGCTTCGCATTTGCAGTGCCTTTTTTGCTGGATGTTGTGACGTGCGAATCGAATTGTGCGGCGTGACTTCAAAAGCGACGTGACGCCGTCCTTTGCCTGTCACATTATGACGCCGTCCTATTTATGGGAATCTGGGCTTTCGGCAGTCTCTGTAGTAAACACTAAGTATCCTGTGAAAAATAACGTGGAAAGGACATGAGGGTAATTGTTTCCAGTTTGGCGCCTACGTTTGAACAATTGTACAGTGAACAACACGGTTACCCATTCCATTATTTATAGTACTGTTTAATCTGTTCAATAAATTGTTTATGAATTTAAAATAAAATACGTCTTTCATCTACGAGGGTCACTCCAAAAGAAATGCACACTATTTTTTTTAAAAAACGTATATTTTATTCTACATGTTTGACAGTTTTCAGTGTGTAGATGCATCCTTTAGGAACTATATTTTCGTTTCTCCACATAATTTCCATCCTTCTCAACTGCTTTACGACATCTTGGAACCAGCGCCTGTATACCCGCACGATAAAATTCTGGCCCAACCTGTTGGAGCTACTGTTTGGCAGCGTGCACAAGGGAGTCATCATCTTCAAACCTTGTTCCACTAAGAGAGTCTTTCAGTTTCCCATAGAGATGATAGTCACATGGAGCCAGGTCAGAACTGTAAGGCGGGTGTTTCAGTGTTGTCCATCCGAGTTTTGTGACCGCTTCCATGGTTTTTTGACTGACATGTGGCCGTGCATTGTCGTGAAACAGAAAACATCCTGCTTTTGCCGATGTGGTCGAACACGACTCAGTCGAGCTTGAAGTTTCTTCATTGTCGTCACATATGCATCAGAATTTATGGTGGTTCCACTTGGCATGATGTCCACAAGCAAGAGTCCTTCGGAATCGAAAACCACTGTATCCATAACTTTTCCAACAGAAGGTGTGGTTTTGAATTTTTTTTTCTTGGGTGAATTTGCATGATGCCACTCCATTGATTGTCTCTTCATCTCTCGCGAAAAGTGATAGAGCCATATTTCATCACCTGTCACAATTCTTCCAAGAAGTTCATTTCCACCATTCTCGTACTGTCCCAAAAGTTCGCTGTATACCGTTTTTCTTGTTTCTTTGTGAGCCACTGTCAACATCCTGGGAACCCACCTGGCACAAACCTTTTTTAACGCCAACACTTTCAGTATTCTGCAAACACTTCCTTCCCCTATCCCAGCTTAGGGTGACAATTCGTTCGCTGTGATGCGTCTGTCAGCAGTCACCAATTCGTTAACTCTCTGCACATTGTCTGGAGTGTGTGCAGTACGAGGCCTGCCGCTGCGAGGACAATCCTCAATATTGCCTTGCCCGCTTTCATCACGTAACCTGCTTGCCCACTTACTAACTGTACTGCGATCGACAGCAGCATCTCCATACACCTTTTTCAACCTCTTTTGGATGTTTCCCACTGTCTCGTTTTCACAGCACAGGAATTCTATGACAGCACGTTGCTTCTGACGAACGTCACGTGTAGCAGCCATCTTGTAGACATACTGTGACGGCACCACTTACGGGAACAGGTTGAACTAAGTTTGAAAACAAGCGGGAAGGATGTATCTACACATTGTAAAACTTTTACACATGCAGAATGAAAACTATGTTTTTACAAAAATAGTGTGCATTTCTTTTGGAGTGACCCTAGTATTATTGTGTTTTTAAACTAACCAAACCACACCAACTGCATACTTGAACTGCGTTAGATAAAAAATGTTTTGACTTAGGATGCAAGAGAAAAATTTTGATTTATTTAGGTGACTGTAAGTAACACAGGTTCGGGAAATATAGGGTTAGCTGTATATTTCTCAGTTCATAGTACTTGTGGGTATTTGCGTGTACGGTCGTCGCATATCTGTGGGGAGGCGCCAGTAGGGGGATCTTGGTGGTCGGGCTGTGTTGCGAGTTGCGGGCAGCGGAGCAGCTAGGGGCCTGTCGAGCGCGCGGTGGCGGTGGCGACTGGCTTCGGACGGCTACATATCGGCTGTCAGCGCGAGCCCGACGCTGGGGTGTGGCTCTCCCCAATCTGTCAGCGGCGCTCCAGAGCTTCCTACTGCGGCCAGGAGTACATCCGTCACGGAAACAAGCAACACTGAGAATCCACGAGCGGTGGAAGGACGTTGCCGCAGGCAGAGCACCTCTCTCTCTCTGCGCAGATCTCTCAGATTGCAGTAGAACTGCGGTTGAAGACAGTCACGAGGTTTTTCCTAAGTATTCCTCTCCACTAACAACTGTCAGAAATAGTACTGCTTTTTGTGCTGGAACCCTAGTATTTCAAAAGACTTACAGAAATCAGTAAGTTTTACTGCAGACAATGACAGAATTCAGAAAACTACCTCTGAACTATATGCATACATCACTCCTCGCTTGTAGTAACTACCTGGTACCGTAGCGCATTTCTCGTATCAGCTGCTGTACCCGATCCAGCAACGTTCGGTCAGTTCTGATCTGACCCGTTTAGCGGGCCGGGGTGTACGAGCGGTTCTAGGCGCTACAGTCTGGAACCGCGCGACCGCAGGTTCGAATCCTGCCTCGGGCATGGATGTGTGTGGCGTCGTTAGGTTAGTTAGGTTTAAGTAGTTCTAAGTTCTAGGGAACTGGTGACCTCAGATGTTAAGTCCCATAGTGCTCAAAGCCATCTGAACCATTATTTTTGCAACCTTCTGACGCTAGAGGGTTCCCAACTGTGGCGGTGTGTAACTTAAGTACGTCGGTGCATGAGAACAGAGCTCTGTGATCGATTTTCGAATTCGAGGATTTTGTCCATACATAGAGCACCTTCTTCTTCAGCAAGCGCTGCGAATGTGCAACGACCCGACACCTTGTGTACCCTCTCATTGATCATCCTCCATGCGGTCTCTACTTGGGCCCATCCGATTTTCATCTGTTTCCACGACTTAAAGAAGACCTTCGAAAACTTAACTTCGATAGTGACGGTATCAACAAACTGTCTCTCGGTGGGAGAAACATGTTATTCGCCAGGGTGACTGCACTTAGAAGTAAATATGTAGAGATGGATAGTAAAGATGTAGAATGTTAATAACGTTTGTTTTATTTAAAAAGCTTTAAGAGTTTGCACATAAAAAAATCGGGCGCATTATGTTCAGCACACCCTTAACCCTTATAGGTAGAGCCTGGGGGGGGGGGGGGGGGGGGGGGGGGGGTAGGCGTAGGGTACAACGGTCGATCAGCTCCTTATAAGGAACACATTTCTGTAGTAAATGCTACGCGACGCTTGAGGTGGTGTAAACAGCGTTGCTACTGGACAGTCGAGAGTGATTTGGAGTGATGAATCACGATATACACTGTGGCAATCCGATTGACGGGTTTGGATCTTGCAATTACCAGGAGAACATTAAAAAAATGCTAAATGCGAAAGAACATGAACAAATATTACAGCACTGTGTACAGTGTAAAGGATCAGTTCGGCGAAGGTGATTGTATCGACAGTACAGTGCATCCTGTAATAAAGCAGCATGTGTGACGCAGTGGCTTGTTGACAGTAACAGTCCTGCTCCATGTCCCGGCTTGAACCCAATCGAACACCTTTGGGATGAGTTAGAACGTCCACTTCCCTCCAGACCCCAGTGTCCTCCATGGACATCCAGACACGTCACTGAAACTGTCACCAGCAGAGTTCAAGTCGTCACAAAGGTGAAGGTTGCACAAACATTAATGTCTGAATAATTTTGATCAAATAGCATAGTTTTATGTCACTCCGAACTGTCGTTGCACGGTACAACAAAATTCCGATAGCTTCATAAGTAAAGGTTTGTGAGAAAAATGCTAAGTAACTTTTTGATTAAGTTCAGTTTTTGCAGTACATCTTTCGATTTTTCGAAACAAATTGAAATGGCAGGCTGTATACTGCTGTTGGTTGGCGGGCCGGAGTGTCCGTGCGGTTCTAGGCGCTACAGTCTGGAGCCGAGCGACCGCTACGGTCGCAGGTTCGAATCCTGCCTCGGGCATGGATGTGTGTGATGTCCTTAGGTTAGTTAAGTTTAATTAGTTCTAAGTTCTAGGCGAGTGATGACCTCAGAAGTTAAGTCGCATAGTGCTCAGAGCCATTTGAACCAACTGCCGTTGGTGAGCAAGAGGATGAGTAGCTTGCAGAAAGAGAAATACAAATATAGTGAATGATTTCACAGTGCAGAAGCATATAGTGTTCCAGGGCATAATGCAAACTCTGAATTCGTACCATCGTGCACACACTAATACTAAATTTACTAACAGATTAAAATGTGTATTCTAGATGAGGACCGCAGCGTAGAGCCTTGTCCTACATAAGCAATATTCTTACCTAAGGTTTTCAAGGTAAGCCCGATTCCAGTCCTCAGCGTCGCATTACCTGGGTAATTTATTTACTAAGGACATTTGCCATGAAAGAAAATGGATAGGATTGAAGTCTCACTCAACCACACAGTTTTAATATGCCAGAAGCGTCTTGAGATGGGTCGTGTCTCCCGACATCAAAAGCTTCTTCTTTATATTATTAAGTATCGTCACCATCGTAACCGCTTGTGTGCGAATCCTGAGAAGAATACTATCAGCCACAAAGAACTACTCTTTCAAAAATGTATCGGCAACGCGACAGCTACAGACACACTACGTTCGACCAGGAGCGGCATACTGCAGTAAAAAATTGTTTGCTAAACGAAATGCCATGTTCTCCAGAGGTAAAAAGTTTTAAACCACTACAACAGCGTTTTAGTGTGTTCAGTTGCACTGATGCTTAGAATTCCCGAAGGGGGGAAAAACTTCGCTAGCCTACTTTTCATTTTAATTGGTGTTTGAAATGCTGATTCGTTTTAACTGGTGTCTGAAATGCAGATTTGCCGAATCTGCATTCCGGAGTCGAGTTCGTCGAACTCACCCCTCCTATCCTGGTCGCACGACATCGGATACAGGCCCGCCAGTACAACTGGACGTCTTCAATTTCCCCGTCGGCATAAGTAAATATTACCGACTACGGCTCATATTATCTCCACGCGCAGCTCTCCGCCCACATGAAAATTTACTGACGGTTGTTGGATCCGTTTAAACCGGACATCCAATGACAATAAATAAAAGGAGGACGTTCTTTCACTTCGATTGGTAGTACACAGCAATAAAAATTAGTTTCAGAAGAAACAAGTGAAACCTGTTTCTGAAACAACCCATTTTTTTGTTACAGAAGTTTAGTTGTCAGTGAAATCGGACGTTTGATATGATATAAAGCTGACACTATAGCTGCTATCAGTCTTTATTACTAAATGGCTAAAGCCGTTAAATTCCGGTTACAGGTTGCCCATCAAACAGCTTCCAGGATTAATAAAACACTGATTTTCAGTATTTCATTTAATTATTTACCAAATTTAAGAATTTAAAGTGCTGTAAAAAATCTGCTCATCATGAAGATCAATCTTATTTTAAAAGTTCAACACAGTAATTCAAGTACTGAAGTTAGAGTCTGTGTATATATCTTGAGGCAGCATAAGTCATGGCACGTAAATTACCCAGCATTTGATGCTGAGATCACTTAGAGACTTCCAACAACCTTCTCAATTGATTTCAAACCTTTATGAAACTTTTTCTCGCTGACACCGCCGACAGAATAAGGAAAGAACAGTATTTTACTGCTTAGGACGTTTTCGCTGTTCATGCAGTAAAACTTCAATATCAGGAGTGACGTGTTAATGTATTTCTCTTACACTACTAACACATTTTGCAGGCAAGATGCACATATACGTCGGAATGGGAGTGTAAAATTATATATTTTTTTACCACTTAGCTCAGGAAATGTGGCGTGATCTATAGTGAGATGCGTGAAGAACTATTTCTTGTTAGAGTGGAGCTGTTGTATAGATGGGAGTTTAATTCTTTGAAGACCCGGTGGTTTGCCGGGAGGGGTTACTGGTATTAAATAAATGTGCGTGTAGGTCGAATATTATGACTGTCGTTCACGAAAGTATACCGGCTGTCCTATTAAGACTCGTCAGTCGCATTTTCTCTGATTTTTCGGTATGTATTTGTAATTTCGTTTTTACAAGGAGTAGCTGGTTTCATCCCAAACAAATGCTGTTCATCACGTCTTTCATGCGACGCCAAGTGTTGACGCATAGCATTGGTTTGTTTCCTGTTGTGACGAAAGTGATTATTAAACAGTAATTTTTCGTACCCATTTGAGGGAGTTGTCCCAAATCAGTGTAGTGCCACATTCCTTTTATCGATGTATACGAGGGCAAATCAGAAGTCCTTCCCCCTACTTTTTTTTAGGCAAATTACGGCTATAAATGCATAGTCAGCATATTCAGTCCCACGTTGGAGCTTTCTTGGTGCGTGCCGGACTTATTTGCCAGTAGCTCCGCCCCACGGCCCTGCTGTCAAAGATGGCGGTTATGCTTCATACGTCCATAGCGACAGAGCAACGAAGTGTGATTCATTTTGTATGGAGATCTACAGGGAAATGCAGTCCACATATGGGGAAAACTGTCTCGCTTCGAGAACTGTGAGATGGTGGTGTTGTGAGTTCAACAAAGACCGTGAAGTCTTGGATGACAGTGAACAGTCGGGGAGGCCGCGTTGTCACAGACTGACGACAACATTTCCGGTGTGGATGCAATGGTGAAATCAGTTCGGCGTGTGCACATCACGGGAATTACCCCAGGAGCTTGGCATATCGTATGGGAGTGCTTACGACTTCGTGCGCGGGACCTTAGGTTACAGCAAGGTTTCACGTCGGTGGGTGCCTAAGCAGTTCGATAATACGATAAAAGGCAAGCGATTGATGTCTTCACTGAATCATCTGGAACTGTACTCGAAGGAGGGCGAAGGTTTGCTAGACTGCTTTGTTAATGGCGATGGAACGTGGATACTGCATTTCAAGCAGCGAAGCACGGTGTGGAAACGGCGTTCGCCTGTGGCCAGAAAATTCTCCGGACATTTCACTGCGAGATTCTAGAGCACCCGCCACATAGTCCAGACCTCGCCTCTAGTGAATTCCGCGTTTATGGACCGCTGAAGAAGTTCCTGGCATGACCGCTATTCATAAGTAAGGATGAAGCCAAGACAGCGGCCCGACAATGGTTACAAGTCATCTGAACGAATTCTACAGCAGGGGCAGCTCAAATTTAGTGCTAAGATGAGATAAATTTGTGAACTGGTTTGGGACTATGTGGAAAAATAGTGTAAGGTACGTAGAATAGGATGTATATTTGTCATTACCTGTATGTACCTTACTTTGGCTAATAAAAATAGGGACAAACACGCAAAATAACCAGTACTCCAGCAGCGACCCACCA
Organism: Schistocerca serialis cubense; assembly: GCF_023864345.2. Taxonomy (NCBI): domain Eukaryota; kingdom Metazoa; phylum Arthropoda; class Insecta; order Orthoptera; family Acrididae; genus Schistocerca; species Schistocerca serialis. The sequence continues at coordinate 707,421,628 of NC_064638.1, forward strand.
GCGCTGCCACTTGGTGGTAGCAGTCAGCGTATGCAATGAAGGTACTGTTGCTGCTGAAATACTGGTTATTTTTCCTTTTTTACCGCTAAAATGAATATCACACTACACTAATTTGGGACCGATCTCTCAAATAGGCATGTAAAATTTCGGTTTGAAATTAATTTTGTGTGTAATGGGAAAGAAACTGACGCTATCCGTCGACAGAATGAAAGATGAAAAGAGCAGTATTTGTCTGGACTGTATCCAGCTACACACTGCAAAAGCGAAATTGCAAATATGTGACGAAACACCATGGAAAATGCTGCTGACGACTCTTAGAACCCTGTATACACTAAGATTATTACGCTCTAAGCTCTATACGCTACTGGGCGAAAGTGATGTCTATCGAGTAACATTTGTTTTATCTTCTCATACACGTTTTGATGCACAGCCCATGGCTTTAGGCGAGATAGTACCGAGAAACTAGACATTTCCTTCAGAAAAGCACACGACTGTCACCGCGACTTTGGATGGCGTTGAGGGCACGTGACGCGGTAACAAAAATATGTACGTGGAGCAAACACGGACGGGGGATCACCCTAGCAAAGATACGGGCTGCAAATGGGCAAATCCCTCGAGATAGGCGACTTTGACAAAGGGCAGGTTATTCTTACGTGAAACCTGTGAACGAGTATCTCGAAAATGACGAAGCTGGTCGAATGTGCACGTGCTGCTTCGTGAGCATCTGCGGAAAGAGGTAGAAGGATAGCGAAACTACCACTAGGCGCTGAATGGTTGGACGTCCACGACTCTTCGCAGAACGTGGTGTTCAGAGGCTTGCCTTCTCTGTAAAATAGGGTAGATGGTGATCTGTGGCATCTCTGCCGAGAGAGCACAATGCTGGTGCACGCACAGGTGTTTCGGGGCACGCACAAGTGTTTCGGAGCACACTGTTCATCGTACATTGTTGAACATGGAGCTCCGCAGCAAACCACCCCTATATGTTCATATGGTGACTCAATGATATAGTGAATTACGATCGCGGTGGGCATGGGACCATTGGGTCCGACCGTTGATCAATGAAAACGTGTCGACTCTTCGGGTGAATCACATTTTTGCTGCTCTAGGTCGATGGTCGTCTCCACATAAGCCGCCATCGTGGTGAACGGCGGCTAGAAACGTGCAGCGCGCCTCGGACGCAGGCTAGTGGGAGCAGTATTATGCTGTAGGAGACATTCAGCTGCGCTTGCATGGGACCTGTGGCAGTAATCGAGGACACGCTGACAGCTGCGAACGAACTGCATCCATTTACCCTTGGTTTCTTCCTAGACGACAACGTCACCTTTAGGCAGTGTAATTGTCAGTGCTCGGAGCCACAACCGTGCTAGTGTGGTTTGAGGAGCATTTTGGTGCACTCACGTTGAAGTTTCGGCAACCAAATTCTCCGCTCGGAAATCCTGTGGAACCCATTTGGGTCACTATAGCGCGCCATCATCGCGTGTGCAAATCAGCAGCCTGTTATTTATGCGAATTACTTGGCCTGTGCGTAGACATCTAATGCCATATAATACCACAACCTACCAACCAACTGTCGGATCCCTGAAACTGGGTTTCAGTGATTTATTTCGTTACAAAGATAAACAAACAAGCCATTAAGCAGGCGTTCATAATGTTTTGGCGCTTCAGTGTATATATAGACAGAGTGAGTCGCTTAGGACGTGGCATCCTTTCATTTCATGAACAGTTCAAGATATCGAAATGAGGTTATCGGCAACTGATAGGAAGCACATACGTAAATCTATTGCTTGCTCATATTCTCAACTATAGTATCAACCGAGACATTGTGGAGAGTATTTAAACAGAGTAATAAATCGCTTGTTAAAGTTGGCGTTGATACTTTTAGTAACCAAGAAATTTCCAGAAACGGCAAGTCGACTGGAACCAGTTGCTTTGGTGTCAATATCGCTACCTGGGGCTCACAAGCCAGACACTGTCGTTATACGCTCAGGTGACAAAAGTCATTGGATATCACCCAATATCGTGTGTGACCTCCTTTTGCCCTGCGTAGTGCAGCAACTCAACCTACCATGGACTCAACAAGTCGCAGGAAGTCCCCTGCGGAAGTTTTGCACCGTGTGGCCTCTATGGCCGTCCGTAATTGAGGAAGTATTGCAGGTGCAGAATTTTGTGCGCGGCCAGACCTCTCGATTATGTCCCTTGAAAGTCGGGTGATCTGGATGTCCAAATCATTCACTCGAATCTTCAAGAACAATTGTGGCCTCCTGACATGTCGCGTTGTCATTCACAAGTATTCAACCCATGAATAGCTGCAATATGGGCGCCAAGTTCCCGAATATGATCATTTCCAGTCACTTCGACCAGGGGACTCAGTCCAATCCTTGAAAACACAGTCCACACCATTATGGTGCCACAACAGTTTGCACGGTGTCTTGTTGACCTTCGGTCCATGACTTCGTCGGGTCTGCGCCACACTAGAACCACACCGTCAGCTCTTACCAAGTGAAATCGAAACTCGGTGGACCAGGCCACGGTTTTCCTGTCGTCTATAGTCCAACCGATATTATCACGAGTTCAGGAGAGGCGCTTCAAGCAATGTCGTGTTTTTAGCAAAGGCACTCGCATCAGTCATCCGCTGCCATAGCCCATTAACGCCAAATTTCGCCGCACTAGCGGATACGTCCCACATTGATTTCTGCAGTTACTTCAAGCAGTGCTGTCTGTCTGTTAGCAATGACAGCTCCACGCAAATGCCGCTTCTCTCGGTCGTTAAGTGAAGGCCGTAGGCCACTGCGTTGTCCTTGGTGATAGATAGTGCCTGCAATTTAATATTCTCGGCATACTCTTGACATTGTGGATCTCTGAGTATTGAATTCCCTAACCATACACGAAATGGAATGTCCTATGCGTAATAAGAGTACCAGTTCGCGTTCGAACTCTGTTTAATTCCCATCGTGCGGCCATAATCACGTCGGGACCTTTTCACACGAATCACCTGAGTGCAAATGGCAGGGGTCAGGGATTTTCTCTGCCTCGTGATGGCTGGGTGTTGTGTGCTGTCCTTAGGTTAGTTAGGTTTAGGTAGTTCTAAGTTCTAGGGGACTGATGACCATAGATGTTAAGTCCCATAGTGCTCAGAACCATTTGAACCATTTTTGCAAATGGCAGTTCCTCCAATGTACTGCCCTTTTAGACCGTGTGTACGCGATACTACCGTCATCAGTATGCGCGCATATCGCCATCCCATGACTTGTCACCTCAGCGCATTCAGTAACAAGATAGGCCACGCTATTAACATAAAACGTATTTTCTTTTGGCCTTATTTTACACGACAATGATAGAGATACGGTTGTTGTAAAGGTAATATGCCAATTTCCAGATAACATTAAGACGCGTGATATTACTGATTTTATCTTTTCAAAGCTGTTTCAATTTCCGTTAATAACAATACAGCTTTCCGCTAAATAAGTATTCTTACTTCAGTATCTTTGTGGATGCAAGAGTACATATTCCTGTGAAAATCATCATTTTCCAAAAACCTTGTTTGTCTTGTATTATTCACGAAATAAAAGAGGTGTTCCATGTAACCTTATTAATCATCGAGACAGAGTCATCAACTACATATTTGTTTCAAAACCAAACATAGTCCTATTTGGCTCGAAATCACTATTCCCTGATGAGTCTGTAACAATTTTTTGTAAGAGATGGGTAATTTGCATGTTTGCAATCAAAACTGGATTCTTGTCTGTGGCATATTATTGGAAATAAGAATACACGTATTTTTCATAAAAATTACTACGAGTTAACTGTTAGCATATATTTGATGAATTTTATATTCAAATGACGTGAGTACCCGAACTGAATGGAAAAAGAGACGGAATATTTATGACCAAAATAAGACTCAAACCAGCAATAAACAGTCTTTATGTATTTTACGCTCCACAGAAATGCTTTTAGAATATGCAGCTATGTTTAAAAATTTGCACCACCCGGAAATCAAACCTAACACTCCTACAGAGCATGCGAGAATTCTACCACAGAGCCACGCTATCTGCCGAGAAAAGAATTGACCACACTTTCATGTATTAAACATGGTCGGTAAACTTAAAAGTCGATTTTCTCGAAAATTTTTCAGAGTTGCCTCGACCTACTTTAGCATACCGATATTTGAGTTCTCAAATTCAGGTACAATAATTATAAAAGATTACAAAAATGCGACTGCTGTGTGGTCTCCTTGTAAGATGTCAACTGCCAACTTAGTACGTTATTTTAGGAGGTTACATGTGATTTTTACGGTTTAAGAATAATTTAAGAGTGGAATTGTCGCTGTGGCAGTTTATCTGAGAGTCTGCAGTCATGTTTTAGGCCTTAAGTGTTAAGTTACACAAAGATTACACTCTACCTGAAATATTATTCCCAAATGGAGGTGATCCAGTTTGGCTTGCGAAATAGGTTCGAAAATGTGAAGCACTAACCTCCTTAAATTCACTGGTGCAGAAATGCATAGATATGAATATCAATGTGCACGATTGTTTCATCACCTATAAGACAGCCTTTGACTGCGCGAGACATAAAAAGATGGGGAAATTTTGATGTCAGCCGGTACTGAATAAAACGATATACGCATCATCAGTGCGCTGTACTGGATTCAGACTGCAGATGTAAAAACTGACCAAAGAACATCAGAAGTTACTGCAGTTAGTACAGACTCTCCTCAGCGCTGTATACTATCGTCTCCCGTGTTCAACATTTACTAAGAAGAAATTTTCAGGAAGTGTTCGCGGAAGAAAGATTTGGAATCACTATAAACAATATTACGTACGTAGATGACACTATTACCGTACCAACACATGGTGGACAATTTAGTCCATCGCAGTGAAAGGTATGGCATGTTTATCATCATTCACACGAGCAGAGTTCTAGTTTTCTCAAAGAGAAGAATCCAATAAAAGAAAGCAAGATTGAACAAGTACCCTCCTTGAAGAACTTGGACACTGTTGTGGATGATAAGAGTAACTACAAGAAAGAAATCGAGTTAGAATACAAAATGCCAGGAGACGATTTACTAACATGAAAAAACTTTTCATAACATCAGATCTTAGTTGGCAACTGAGAAAGTGAATGATTCGTTGCTAAGTGTTCCCCATTTTTCTCTGTGGATGCGAAAGCTGACTCCTTGACCAACATCTAGAGAAAAGAATTGATGCTTTTGAAAAGTATCTCTGCTGCCGTCTCTTACGCATACCTTGGCTTGCATGATGTAAATTTCAAACGAGCAACTCCTTCGTTGGATGAAAAAGTAAAAAGAACTATTGCTTACTATAAAACGAAAGAAAACTCAATCCCAGATTCTAAGTACTACGCTTGTTTACTCCCGGCTATGACGATGTGGATGCACCTATTTGACATAAGGCGTCTCTTCTATTTGAAGGAGAACTTGTAAAATCTGAGTAGGGGCATTAGTGCACCCTTTCTTGATGGTCTGTGGCCGCGCAGTTAGAGGCGCCATGTCACTAACTGCGCGGCCCCTCCCGCCGGAGGTCCGAGTCCTCCCTCGGGCATTGGTTTGTGTGTTGTTCTTAGCATAAGTTAGTTTAAGTAGTGTGTAAGTCTAGGTTCCGATAACCTCATCGGTTTGCTCCCTTAGCAATTCACACACATTTGAACATTTTCGTATGTGGCTTGTAGAGTTTATATCTATCCATAGCCACAATGTTATATCCACAAGGCAAGCCTTTTGTCAAGAAATTCCCATTCTAACTTTGCACAACATTAATGATGTTACAAAGAACATAGACCGTTATGGATTTAGTGTAAAGATTTTAATATTGATGAAAATATTAACATAGAATGTGGTACAGTATCAGAACACTAGATAGATTACTGATATTTTAAAAATTTCAGTGCGTTCCACGTCGCTTGTTCTACTCCAGATGTTTTCATCATGTAGCAGATAAAATAAGTGTGTGTGTGTGTGTGTGTGTGTGTGTGTGTGTGTGTGTGTGTTTGCTGTGGCTGTGTTTGCCTTTATGAGCTAGTGAAAGAGAGAAAGAAAGAAGGAGAGAGAGAGAGAGAGGGGGGGGGGGGGGGAGGAATTTGAGAGAGATGGGAGGAGGAAGGAAAGGAAAGGAGGGAAAGGAAAGGAGGAGGATAGGGTAAAGGGATACCAATCAGTTCCACGTAACACCATCCACCCTGCCACATATACGGGCACCTGTCGTGACGCCACAGATGGTGTTCGCCGTTGTCAACAAGTCTGCCGGCAGTGTATGCGGGCGCGCGCTGTTTGGCGTCCCTTAATGCCGACTGATCCGCCGTTCTGCGGGGCGGTTTACCCTCGTCTGGCGGGGATAATCACCCCGTGTGAGCGCGGCGTCGGCTATCGCGTCCGGAACAACACACCCGAATCATAGCATGTTTACTCGAGCGTTTCGCAGATCGGCAAGCTCTGAATAGCTTTCGCTAATATCCCCGGGCAAACTTCATCTCGCAGAATTAATGTCTGCTCTCATAAACCGATTTAACAGCCTTCCAGAGCGATTATTCGATGCGTTCCGCTATACAACACAGTTGCGCTCAGACTTGCTCCCAAAGACTCAGTCTATTCACCGCTCTCAATCACCATTTCAGATGCGCGTGGAACCCATTACCACTTGGTTATGACTTTCAACTCTGAGAACTCAGGGATAGAGAAAGGTGACCATAGTTTAACCTGTGGCATACAGCAATGGATCTATGAAACTGGAAACACTCAATCAGTTGGTGAAAAATGGAGGAATGGTAATACCTTATTGAAGGAATAATCCAGATATTAAGACTGCTGCGGTCGCAGGTTCGAATCCTGCCTCGGGCATGGATGTGTGTGACGTCCTTAGGTTAGTTAGGTTTAAGTAGTTCTAAGTTCTAGGGGACTGATGACCACAGATGTTAAGTCCCATAGTGCTCAGAGCCATGTTTGATCCAGATATTACCTGAAGTGATTCGTGAAAACAACGGAAATTCGAACCCTGGTAGACGGACGTATTACAGTATTATCAGAAGGGGTTTCTCAGTATCATTACCAGGATTTGAATTTTTAGTTACATGAATATACTTTATACAAACATTTTTTACATAGTTTTATAAATTTTTGTTTTTCGATTACTAGCACATTGTATTTACATTTTTTGTCAATGCGCTAGACCTTTCAGTTTTTATTCTATTTCTGTTTTGTGTTTCTAAAACAAGGAAGAAACTTTGGGAAATTTAATCTCAATAGATACAAACATCCGCTGTCTTAAATGCAGAGTGTATGTTATTCTATATCTGCATATCAGCTTGCAGATGTGTGTTTATCATCTTATCTATCGCATTCATCATAGGAGCCGAGGATTTCCCTGTCCATACCCATATTGCACCATGTGTCTCATGTTTCTACAGACTCGCTCAAATGTATTTCATTTCTGGTGCTGTGAAGTGCAAAGCAACACGATATTGCCTAAAGTAAAAGTAACAACAAGTTATCTCCTGCAACAGTATGTTTCAGAATTTAAGGATAACTTTTGTTCAGATGAACGCGTCCTGTTGTGCCGACCATGTAGAAAAGCTGAACAGCGATCTCAAGTTATCGCTGCAGTTTCGAACTCTTAATTAGTGATGCAGTGTCAGGTTCTTTTGCAGTACCTGTTATCCTTTCAATTTTCCGTGTAGATATATGTAGGCCATTTGTGTCAGCCGATATACCTCTCTCGGTAAATAATTCAGTGTTCAGGGAGTTTCTCTCCAAATAATCAATTATTCACGAGTATATTCCAAAGGATGTCCTATAAATTCACAACTAATTCGTTCCGTGTGTGAAAATAAGTCTGGGTTATGTTAGAGGAAACTTCAGACGCAACAGGCAAGAATGTTGGGACTGTCTTTATTGGGGTATTACAAAACGGTGAAGTGATATCGAAGAAAAGTTTTCTTCTAAAAAACCCATAAATGACAACTGCGAACCATGTGATGATAGTAAGATTGTTTAATGAAGTGATGCAAAAATATGTGGCCAGGTGTTGTGAAGTTTGACAACGTTTTATTGTTAATAAGAGATGAAGCAGCATGAATGAAGAAGGCTTGGACAGGTCTTGTTAGCTATCCTAAAGTGCTCCAAGTGACATGCGCTGGGTATGATACACACAGACTATGTTTAGAAATTAGAGCAGTATATCCTAATGTGGATTAATCGATTTCTAATGGGAGTACAGGTTTCATTAAGTCGCCCATGAGAACTGACTTACTGAAGAATGAAAAGCACACGTAATACTGCCACCAACCCCTGTTATAAAGCGGAGTGGGGGGGGGGGCTACTTGGAACGTTCCAGTCTAGCATTATTTGATGATCTTGCCTCATTAGTTAATGTATTGGACAAAGATATGCAACTTCAACTGGAGTCCTTCACTAAAAGTTAAATGTCACAGTGTTACAATATGACTTGACATGTCGTATTTCTTAGCAGCACAATTGGCAAACTTGGAAAGGGATGTATTCCCTTATCAAAAACAGTTCAGGCTGTTCTTAAAGTCAAAAGAAAATTTAACAGTCTCAGTGAATCTACAGCACAAAATAAATTGAGATGTGGGTTTCTAAGTACGTGAAAAATTTGAAATGTGTTAGCTGGCCATGAAGAAGAGGAGTGAAGAAGTGTGAGCGATAAGCCCTGCTATAAATTTGCCAAACTGACTTCTTGTGACGTGGAATGCTCATTTTTCCATCGTAAGGCAGTGTTTAGGGATAATCATCAGTCATTTGTTATGAAGGAGGATGGGTCTCATTGTGTGCTGTAACCCCTCATCAATCAGTACTGCATATCGTTCATATTCCCAAAAATTAAATGCATTATAGTTAAATATTTATACTTTTTGTCACATATCTTATGCATTTTAAAACGTACGACAATAAATAATTCCCTGACTTTTAGCAGCTACAGATCCGAGTCCTAATCATTGTTCTTCAACTATAAAACTAGGTAACCGCGCTCGTTCTTTTCATGATAATAAAATTTTTAGATCACTGGTTCTTTCTTTTCTGGTTCGATTCCCGGCGGGGTCAGGGATTTTCTCTGCCTCGTGATGGCTGGGTGTTGTGTGCTGACCTTAGGTTAGTTAGGTTTAAGTAGTTCTAAGTTCTAGGGGACTGATGACCATAGATGTTAAGTCCCATAGTGCTCAGAGCCGTTTGAACAATTTTTTGAACTTTCTTTTCTGGACGCATATGTATTGCTAAAATATTACTCTAAACGTTAAGTAAACAGTTGAGTCAGTTAAGCTCAAGCATTTTAAGGAGGAGGGAGGGGGGAGGGGGGCTGGTAAGTTGAAGCTTTGAGTCGGTTCAAAGGGTCTACTAGGGTGATGGAATGCTTGCGCACTGTCCGCGAAATACAGGGATCCGAGTTTCGATATAGGTCAGGCAAATAGCTTTAATTTGTCACAAACAGTCAGCTTAAGTTTGATTATGAAACTGCTGAAATGGCAGAGAAGTTCGCTTTCTTGCCCAACACATATCGTCATCTTTGCTTCCAACTCATATGTGTACTGTCCCTGGGAGACTGAAGTGACGGTGGCAGCTGCTGTTGTGATGGCCTTTTCATAACGAACAATCGAGCTGTTACTATATGATTCACGTCATAGTGCTTTTTTTGTTTTTGTTTTTTAGAATTTGTTCTCAGCCGTCGGCCTGTGTGGCCGAGCGGTTCTAAGCGCTTCAGTCTGGAACCACGCGACCGCTACGGTCGCAGGTTCGAATCCTGCCTCGGGCACTTGGATGTGTGTGATGTCCTTTGGTTAGTTAGGTTTAAGTAGTTCTAAGTTCTAGGGGACTGATGACCTCAGATGTTAAGTCCCATGGTGCTCAGAGCCATTTTTTGTTCTCAGCCAATATTAGTTTTCAGAACGATGATATTCTTCGGCAGCTGGTTGAAGTTATTCTATCCTTTTATATGCTGTTACTGATAGTCTCCGCCGTTAAGCCACTCATAAACACAAGGACAAAGCATAGGGAAAAATATTCAGCGTGCTAGGCAGAGCGAAGAACGTTTTCATAATTCATGTGTTTGGCAATGGTTTAATGGCCGAAGCTATTAGTAACAGCTTCTAACAGGAAACAATAATTGAGATTTTGAACAAAAATATCTTTCCTCACACTGCCAAAGATCGTGTCTATGACAGCAGTGTAGAGATGCTTTCGACATCACCGCTTTCGCTGGGACGTAAACAACTCCGCAAATTTCTCTGTTGTCACCTACCGTCAAGAGCATACATCCATGAGCTGCTAAGAACATTTAGGCGTTCTGCGGATTAAAATTGTTGTTACATATTGTGGCCCCTGTGGCCTCTATAATGACAAAGTCACAGAGGGGTGATGCATGAGACAAGATTCGTATTTCATCGAAGATGCTTTAGGCTGTACTGATCAATTGTGAATTTTCCAAATCTCGAATTTTTATGTTCCGTTGGTGTCAAGCACTTCTTTCGACAAGTGTACAGACTGACTCATCGATATAGCTTCTTTAGCGCTGTTAAAGATTGTTATCAGTTCCATGAATTTTGTCATGGCCATCCACAAACTTAGCATCTATTATCTTTTCAGACGGTCAGAGAAAGGATCTTATGAACCTGAGTGTGCACGTACGCTTAAATGGAGCTACATAGTTTTATTAATTCAAATACTATATAACAGTGAACTCCGTTTTATTTCTGTCACAATCACACTATTATCGAACTCGGTCTACATTTAACGGCTCTGAGCACTATGGGACTTAACAACTGTGGTCATCAGTCCCCTAGAACTTAGAACTACTTAAACCTAACTAACCTAAGGACATCACACACATCCATGCCCGAGGCAGGATTCGAACCTGCGACCGTAGCAGCCGCGCGGTTCCGGACTGCGCGCCTAGAACCGCTAGACCACCGCGGCCGGCGGTCTACATTTCCGCAGCAGAAAATGTAGTAGCTGAGGATGGACAATGTAGGCATAGAACTGTAATGATTCAGTCGTAAAATGAGACTGTGCCTCAAATAAATATAAGTTCACAGGGCGCAAATCTTTCCAAAAACGATCTAACACAGCAGTCAGTACGCATAATGCACTCTTTTGCATGACAAGTTATGAATCGAAATGAAAACCTTCGTGCTCTAAATCTCCATTGCTTTAAGCATGTGTTGTGGAAGCTTAGGATCATCAAGGGAATGTAGGACGGGAAACCGTTATTATTTTAAGCGTCTATAAAGAAAATGTGGTAATATTACGCGGCTGTACGAGTGCTGTTCTGTTTGTTGATGTTTCTCAGTCTCCTAATTCCATTTGATACTCCATGTGGGTGTTTTAAAGTCACTGTTCGTTCACTGGAGCAACGTTTTATAATACTTCAACTGCTGCATGATGTAATTTCAATTTTGGTCAAATTTAAAGCAAATTTATGCATCAACTTTTTTCAGTCATAATACGAGACGCGTACAATAAGCAATGCAACACACTATTTTTGCAAACGAACATTGGTTTCTTTCAAGATTCCAATACACCACACCACTCCGAACTCTTTTGGCTACAAAACACAATCTTTCAACAGGATCTCCGTTCACCGTGACGGTCTTACGCCACTTACTAGGATAGCCTATATGACCGCATGGTACCACACTACTGGGCCAAACAGGTGGAAGTCGGAAGGTGCGAGATCCGAGTTGTAGTCAGGATGAGGAAGAACAGATCAGTGAAGTTTTGTTACCACCTCTCTGGCGTGCAGGCTTGTGTGAGGCCTTGCGTTGCCATGGAGAAGTTCCTTTGCATATTTGTGGCTTCGAATACGCTGAAATCGTTGCTTCAATTTCCTAAGCGCAGCACATTACACTTCAAAGTTGATCGTTGCGCCATGAGAGAGGACATCAATCATAATAACCCCTTCAGAGTCCCAGGAGAGGTCGCCAAGACTTACCGACTGAAGGTGCAGTTTTGATTTTTTCTGACTGTGTAGCGCGGTCGATGGATTGCCGTTTGCTTCCAGTTCGAAGAGATGAACCCGTGTTTCATCGCCTGTAACGATTTTCGACCAAAAATTAGTCTCGTAACGTGCTAGCATTTCCTCCCAGATGGTCCTTCGCTGTTTTTATGGTCTTCTGTTTGGCAGCGAGGAACCGAGTGGACACGCATCTTTGAGTACCCCAACTGGTGGACGAGTGTGCCAGCACCACTAACAGAGACGTCCAGTTGAGCAGCGAGGTGTTTGGTTGTGATCCTCGATCACCTTGAATAATGGTGTCCGCACGTTCCAACACTTCTGGAGCCACTGCTGTGTACAACCGGCCGGCAAGTGAGAGATCGGACTGATCTGCGAGACCTTGTTGCGTTGATGACAGACGGCTTGCCCAACGATTCACCGTGCTTTTGTCGGTTTGCAGACATTCTGCAAGCGTCTGTGAATAAATGAGATGCTCTATTTTTCTGCCGAAAGAAACCCAATGGCAGTTCTCTGCCTGGAGCGCAGCTCCGTTACAGTTGCCTTTTGAAGGCTGCGTACAACACCGCCACCTGTCGTTAAGTTCTATAAACAATTTATCGCAACTTTCTTTATTAAAGAAGTTCAAGGAATTCAAACTTGTTTTCATAACACGAAACTACGAAGCCTCGCATCTGTGAAAACGTTTTCTGTAGATTTTACTCTGACTTCTGCGAAGGGCAAACGGAAGGATCCCAGGCTGTTGTAGGAAAAGAGGAGAAAATTTAGTACGGCCGTGACCTGCGTGTCGGCTCCTGGTCTGTATAAAGATCAAGAAAGAAAAAAAGATATGAACCTAACAAAAGGAGCTGTTTGTGCATACATTTCGGGGTTCCATCGGTAAGGAATAGATCCAGTGCGAGCCATTCTGTGAACGAAAACATATTTTAGTTCGTTTATATAACACCAGCCAAAAAGCCTGATGTTTTGATTTTAAACCTTGGTTATTATCATGTAGAGCCCTGGAGGTAATAAACTTCGCCAGTGGAAATCGTTTAATATTTGTGTGTTTACCATTACACGTTACTCACAAGTTGCAGACCTTTGATTCTTGATTTAGACTATTAGTTGTGTTAGAAACAAGATTAGTCGGAATTAGGAACGGGCTATAGAAATTTTCAGTTTAATTTTTTCCTCGGATTCAGCTGAATAAACGCTTGCAAGGAAACTGATTACTGGAAACTAAGGAATAATAGTTGGTTGTAACAGTTATTGATATTTCAACTTCACCTGTAGTCACAAGACGGACTAATAATAAGCAATATGACACGCGATGTGTGAGACACCATATTGTAGTGTTCAATACAGATTTTAATTAAACTCCAATCCTATAACCTATTTAGATCAAAACCTGTGAACCTAAGTGAAGCCCGAGATAAACTAACCTGGGTGAGTACTTCGAACAACAGAGAAAAAATACGTAGTACAAGTGGATCGAATATACTGCAAGTAAATTCAGGGCGATAATACTCTGGCGAACGTAAGGGATATCACAGCAAATTAATTAATGATAAGGGTATATAATAATAACAAACAGTGTGTAGTCAAATTATGTTCACTACTCAGATACATTTCAGTGCTAACGCAAAACTACCTCTGGGTTTTAAGCTTCCGTCCACTTATTGTTACAGGCAAAGACAAAGTTGCAAATTTTGCGAGAATGCGTCTAGACTGAAATTTAATATGGAAACAGTCAATACGAATTTACGATTTTTATCTTCATTGTGTCACTGAATGTTTGGTTTCTGCATCACGGAAACACTTAAAGTGTAGGACTTAAACGAATGCTCAAAGTTTGCTACTTTTAATTTTACATATGTAGTAAATTTGTGGGCTCGAATTGTGGAAGGATGGGAAGAAAATCGTCAGTGTCCTTTTGAAAGGAGCATTCCCGGCATTTTTATTAATCGATTGAGGGAAAAAAAGGTAAACCCTTATCTGCATAGCCGAAAGGGGATTTAAACTGCCGTCCTCCCAAATGCAAGTCCTGTGTCTCGTCACTACAACATCTTGCTTGGTAGAGAATGGAGAAATATTGGGGATGCCTGATTTAACGTACCAAGCTATTGAGGAGCTGATGGAGCCGTAGGGGAAAGATCAGAGTGTTGCAAAATTGTGTGTGCGTGTGTGTGTTTGAAGAGAGAGTGAGAGGGAGAGGGAGAGGGAGATGAGAGGTTTTGGGGATGGGTGCTGTATGTGTTACTTCGAAGTTGTTTACATAATAAGTCTAGTTAGTCCACGAAAATAAAATAATTTAAGTTTCAGAAGATTGTGACGATTGAAGCAAAGGGAAATTTTGTGTATAAACTTTTAGTTTGTCACAGTTTGGATGTTTCTCTTTCGATATGGTACGGGTTCAACATACAGGGATTGTATTTGTGAACAGAGGGTTAATAATTAATCAGCTTTATTCCAAAATGACTTCGATGTCCGAAAGAAACCCGATCTGAAAAATCAAGCCAGACATAATCTTAGGTTTACGAATGATAATCACTAGGAAAAAGCATATGACAACTGGCTCTAAGTAATGTTTCAATAGAGGAAAAATAGAAAGAAACAAAATAATGGGCAAAAGTGGAAGGGTGTACCAACACCAAAACGGAGTTTCAACTAGAGTCTTTAATTTTACTTTTCTTAGTTTGTAGTTCCTCATACGTCCTAAAAATTTAACTATAATTACTATTTCAAACCTAATTTAACCAGAAGGATAAAGGAAAAAGACAGTCTCTTGCGCCCAGCGATGTCGTTGGGTGCACTACTGCCAGTGAGACTTTCTTTGCTGCCACATCAAAAGTAGTCGTAATAATGGGCGATGAAGATTGAAGTGTTCCAAAGTACCGAGTTTTCATCCATGCGATGGAAGATTTCCCAAACGCAGCATAAGACAAATTTCCTGTTTTATACTTCTAAACGTTAGTTGAAGATTTCAGTTTGTACACTTATCAATAAATGTATAGAAATATATATAAAAACATTGTCATTCACTAATTATATAAATTAGAGGTAGGAACATAAAACTAAATCTTATTTAGCAAAGAAGTAAATACGAAAAATTAAGGAGGGACGTTCATGAAAAACACATACTACTTAAAAGATTTACCAAATCTTAAATTTTTAAGATATGCCAATGTAATTTTGTACCATTCTTTACTTGAAATTAACACATTCATTGTTAAGTTTCTTGGGTTGTGGAATTTAACTTTGCAATGCAATTTCAAACTTTTATTTTCAAAAAATAATATATGTACGTTTCTCTTATAAAATATTCAAGAGATTTCCTAAGAAATTTCTCTGTTCAATCTCTTTGCATACAGTAAGCTTCTCTAATAAGATATTTGGAATATATTGAATAGGAGGATTTTAATATCTTTAAATTATAATTCTGTAAGTGTAACGTGAAATTCATGCAAAACTCCAAGCACTTTACCCCATTTCTTAACTTATGCTGAGAATTTCAAAATTTACCCTTGAGACAACATTTATTGTGTTTATAGAAATAAGTATACAAAATTTTATAATTATAGCATTCATACATTCTGAGAAAAAGGACATAAACTTAAAAACATAATTTTCAGGGTATGGAATTTAAAGTTCAACCTAAGGTTTATTCTTGTGTCACTTCTTCAGAACGTCCCACGTTAGCACTTAGGGTCCTCTTTCTCAACAAGGCTACTCTTCTGGTTTCTTATTTTCTCTCTTCTTTCCTTCGCCAGGTCATTAAGTGACTTTCCAGCTGCAAAGAGGCGCAGTAAATTCATTTTGCTCAAGATTTCTTGAGTGAAATTCCCTATCTTAAAACCGATTCTCTCTAATACCTTCGTCCTCCCTAGGTTTCCATCCTTAACTACTAGAACTGCATGATATTAGAAGTTCAGAATCGGACAGAAACCTGTAAGTGGTCTTAACAACATCCAAGACACAATTTGGAAACCTCTCCTTGTGAATGTAGGGGCTGTCACCCCTCTGAGCCTGTAGACATTTATACCAGCTTATGTGGCACGGACGATGAATGGTATGTTTATTTGTTGACATCATGTGGAGATATGTAGCCCTTACAGCACGTTTCGTGTCGCTTTCGTTGGACAGGTTTTGTCTGACAGACTTGTATCTCTGTCAGTAGCACAAGGCAAAATAAGAATTGTTCCTTCATAAATAAAGCAGCTGTTTTGTTATTGTTTCCAAGATTCGAAACAGAGTCACAGATGAGCTATAAAACCAGAGAGCTTATATCGTAGCCTTCTAGATGTATCCCATTAAGTTTGCTTGAAAGTAAGCCACGCAATCGTTGTTCACCGAGCTATGATTGAAGTGTTGTTTCAAAAAGTGAGCGTGGCAGGATGGTCGCGTCACACATTTAATTATTTTCTCAGGCTCTTCGGATGCGATTTCATCTTTGAAGCTGTGGAAACTTATTATCTATGGGTTATATTTATAAATAAAAATAAATTGAAAATTTAAACGGGGAAGTTAGGACTAATAATTGAGTGAAACAGAACATTATATTCATGGAAGACAAAACAAAGCAAACAGAATTAAGAAGTGCTTGAATAAAAAACAAGGTACTTTACAACTAAATAGAGTATTCAAAAAGGAATTGTTAAACTACTTTAAATTTTTATGGACTTATAATAAAGAAGCAATAGGAATAAACACCAATAACAGTGATTCTGTAGAACATATAAGAATGGAAGAACTGTAAATTTGATTCAAGAAACAAAAAATAAAAAGCGCCAGGCAGTAATAATGTAAATATGTAGCTGATTAAATATGAATGTGATAAAATAAATTATTTAAATTTTATGATAGTTTGCTGTCTGTGCGAAAACGTGCCAGACCAATGGAATTATGTTTTGGTACGCTCATGTTTCAAAAATGGCGATTAATTATACAATGCGCAAATTACCGAGGAATGAGTCTCCCACATTCCTGTTACAAACTGTATGGTAAAATTATAAACAACAGATTAACAGCAGTAGTGGAAGCATTTATGTTAGAGGTACAACATGTTTTTAGAAAAGATAGTTCATGTTCTGATTCTTTTCACTCTGGAACAAGGAAATGAGGAAAGAAGATAATTTAGGTTACCAACTTACTACGTTTTTATCGATTACGAAAAGGCGTTTGACAACATACAGTGGCAAATTCTATGGGAGTCATTAAAGGAAATGGAGGTTCCAGCACATCTGATTACGGCAGTTCAGTTGTTGTACAAAAATAATAAAATAAGGATCGGTGCTATAAGCAATGGGAGAGGATCTGCTGATATTAGTCAGGGAGTTAGACAAGGTTGCCCACAGTCCTGCAACCTTTTCAGTGTTTATACTGACGATTGATTATATTGAAAGAAACATCAAGAAGTGATGATTTTAATTTCATAATGCTGCTGTTTGCTATTGATGAGCTTATAATAGGAGTATCTGAAGAAAAGATTCAAACTGCGGTAGCAAGTTGAGTGAAATTGTCCCACTAAATACGGAATGAAAATATCGACAGATAAAACGAAAGTGATGACATTCCAAGGATTTAAACCCATAAGAGACAGAATTGTTATAGATGGACAAATAATTGAACAAATAAGAAAATTTAAATATTTAGGGTGCAGTATTAAATTCCCTAAGTCAGATGATGTAGAACTAAGGATAGCCACATTCAGACATTTCTGTGGAACTATGCAACGTACATTAAAACGTATCGTATGGAAAGAAGAAGTAATTAAACATTACAATGTAATAGCTTTGCCTTTGCTGCTGTATGACAGCAAATGTTTTACCCTAAGATGTGATCAATTACAACCAATCAAATCATCAGAAATAAAAGTCCTCCACATTCTAACAGGACATTAATTACTGGACCACAAAAGAAACGCCGATATTAGACAAGAAGTAAATGTTGAACCCATCACCAGTATAACTGAAAAATACAGACGGAACTGAAAAGACAATGTCCAAAGTACGCCTAATAGTAGGACAAGAAAAACTGCGGCAATACAATTCCTACAGGAAATACACTGACCGGAAAAGATAACAACACCAAAACAATTAATGTAGAGTGATGAAATTTCTGGACTACATTTGTTTAGCAAACATATTTCAGTGATTGAGTTACAACAGCGGCGTGTAGACGAGAGTTATCCTGTTGGAAGACACCCCTGGAATGCTGTTCTTAAATGCCAGCACAACAGGTCGAATCAACAGACTGACGTACAAATTTGCAGTCAGGGTGCGTTGGAAAACCACGTGAGTGCTGCTGCTGTCATACGACATCACTCCCCAGACCACAGCGCCATGTGTAGGTCCAGTGTGTCTAGCACACAGGTTTCTTTCAGGCCCTCACTTGGCCTCCTTCTAACGAACACACAGCCATCATTGGCACCGAGGCAGAACCAGCTTTCATGAGAAAACACAATAGATCTCCACCGTGGCTTCCAATGAGCCACTGAAGTAAAAAACGGTGGTGGTTTGGGATCACTGGACTGCACACTAAAATACGTCTGCCTCGGAGCTGTCCTTGAAGTAAGCGATTTGTAACCTTTGTGTCACCGTGGTGCTAACTGCTGCTCAAATTGCTGCTGTAGATGAAGTACGATGTGCCAGAGCCATACGCCGAATCCGATGGACTTCCCACTCGGTAGTGCCACGTGACCGTCCGGAGACCGGCCTCCTTGCGACCGTACATTCTCTACATCTACATCTACATGCATACTCTGCAAATCACATTTAAGTGCCTGGCAGAGGGTTCATTGAACCACCTTCACAATTCCCTATTATTCCAATCTCGTATAGCGCGCGGAAAGAATGAACACCTGTATCTATCCGTACGAGCTCTGATTACCCTTATCTTATCGTGATGATCGTTCCGTCCTATGTAGGTCGGTGTTAACAAAATATTTTCGCATTCGGAGTAGAAAGTTGGTGATTGGAATTTCGTGAGAAGATTCCGTCGCAACGAAAAACGCCTTTCTTTTAATGATTTCCAGGCCAAATCCTGTATCATTTCCGTGACACTCTCTCCCATATTTGGCGATAATACAAAACGTGCTGCCTTTCTTTGAACTTTTTCGATGAACTCCGTCAGTCCTACCTGGTAAGGATCCCACACTGCGCAGCAGTATTCTAAAAGAGGACGGACAATCGTAGTGTAGGCAGTCTCCTTAGTAGGTCTGTTACATTTTCCAAGTATCCTGCCAATAAAACGCAGCCTTTGGTTAGGCTTCCCCACAACGTTTCCTATGTGTTCTTTCCAGTTTAAGTTGTTCGTAACTCTAATACCTAGGTATTTAGTTGAATTTACGGCTTTTAGATTAGACTGATTTATCGTGTAACCGAAGTTTAACGAGTTTCTTTTAGCACTCATGTGGATGACCTCACACTTTTCGTTATTTAGGGTCAACTGCCACTTTTTGCACCATTCAGATATTTTTTATAAATCTTTTGTAGTTTGTTTTGATCTTCTCATTACTTTATTAGTCGATAAACGACAGCGTCATCTGCAAACAACCGAAGACGGCTGCTCAGATTGTCTCCCAAATCGTTTATATACATAAGGAACAGCTAAGGGCCTATAACACTACCTTGGGGGACGCCTGAAATCACTTCTGTTTTACTCGATGACTTTCCGTCAATTACTACGAACTGTGACCTCTGTGACAGGAAATCACAAATCCACTCACATAACTGAGACGATATTCCAAAGCACGCAATTTTACTACGAGCCGCTTGTGTGGTACAGTGTCAAAAGCCTTCCGGAAATCCAGGAATACGGAATCGATCTGAAATCCCTTGTCAATAGCACTTAGCACTTCATGTGAATAAAGAGCTAGTTGGGTTTCACAAGAACGATGTTTCCTAAGCCCATGTTGACTGTGTGCCAATAGACTGTTTCGTTCGAGGTAATTCATAATGTTCGAACACAATACATGTTCTAAAATCCTGCTGTATATCGACGTTAACTATATGGGCCTGTAATTAGTGGATTACTCCTACTACCTTTCTTGACCTGGCCGGCAGCCGCGGCCGAGCGGTTCTAGGCGCTTCAGTCCTGAACCGCGTGATTGCTGCGGTCGCAGGTTCGGATCCTGCCTCGGGCATGGATGTGTGTGATGTCCTTAGGTTAGTTAGGTTTAAGTAGTTCGAAGTTCTAGGGGACTGATGACCTCAGATGTTACGTCCCATAGTACTCAGAGCCATTTTTCTTGACCTGTGCAACTTTCCAATCTTTGAGTACGGATCTTTCGTCTAGCGAGCGATTGTATATGATTGTTAAGTATGGAGCTAATGCATCAGTATACTCCGAAAGGAACCTAATTGGTATACAGTCTGGACCAGAAGACTTGCTTTTATTAAGTGATTTGAGTTGCTTCACTACTAAGAGGATATTTACTTCTACGTTACTCGTGTTGGCATCTGTTCTCGATTCGAATTCTGGAATATTTACTTCTTCTTCTTTTGTGAAGGCATTTCGGAAGGCTGTGTTTAGTAAATCTGCGTTGGCAGCACTGTCTCCGATTGTATCTCCATTGTTATCGCGCAGAAAAGGCAGTGATTGTTTCTTGCCGCTAACGTGCTTCATATACGACCAGAATCTCTTCGGATTTTCTGCCAGGTTTCGATACAAAGTTTCATTGTGGAAACTGTTATAGGCGTCTCGCGAACGTCGCTGCCAGAAATTGTGTACATTGATTTCATTCGTACCATGTTTTTTTGCAGTATCGCAAAAGGAACATTCAGCCTCTCGTAGCCCTATTACTCGACCTCGTTCAAATTCGGCGGGTTGTTGATAATACCTTCTTGGTCGCATTACAGGCATTCTTGACTAATATCAACTCACCACGTCCAGTCTCAAAGGCAACTGAAGCTCACGACCGTTACAGCGTATCTTTAAAGTAAACCTGATTCGCATCGTCTTGTATGTTGTATGGTAACCGGGGACCTAGAAACGACAGAGAGACTCCATCCCCGCCGCAGCCGCAGTGGTCCACAATCCCACGACGACTACCGCAGTCCACTTCACCCCTCTGCCGACCCACACCGAACCGAGAGTTATTGTGCGGTTCGGCCCCCGGTGGACCCCTCCCCAGGGAACGTCTCACACCTGACGAGTGTAGCCCTTACGTTTGTGTGGTAGAGTAATGATGGTGTACGCGTACGTGGAGAACTCGTTTGCGCAGCAACCGCCGACATAGTGTAGTTGAGGCGGAATAAGGGGAACCAGGCCGCATTTTCCGAAGCAGATGGAAAACCGCCTAAAAACCATCCACAGACTGGCCGGCTCAGCGGACCTCGACACAAGTCCGCCGTGCGGATTCGTGACGGGGACCAGGCGCTCCTTCCCTCTTTCTGGCGCTACTAAGGCCACTCTTATGCTACTGGCGAGAAATTTGAATAGAACTTATCTTTTATTTGTAGAGACACGCCTACCAACTTTCGTTTACCTCGCACAACTCCGTCTTGGTGCTGCGATTTTTTTCTGTCGGTGAGGAAACGCCGGATGTCCCTTAAACAGATGACGTGAACAAGCCAAACAGCATAATCCTTGAAGATGACGATTATAATTTATAAATTTTTCTATGAGAAAAAAAGAGGGCACATTCAAAATTTATTATGGCGACAATCAATCAAAATTAAGAGCCTTTTATCGATAGCGCTGTTGGGGTGTTCGATATTGAATTTTGTTTATAAGTACCTGAAGGATGCTATCTCAGTTGCGGGACTGCACGGGCGCGCGCGCAGAACTTGACACAAGGTAGCTGCAGCTCCTCGGACGGAGTCATCTGTCAAAGGACTTAAGCCTCCAGCCAGGCTTATAAAGCTGCTTGTCGACACCGTAATGCGGGATTACGAGCAGCGTCCTATCAGCCAGTGCGAGGGCGGACGTGAGAGAAATCGGCACCCCACTGGACGGGGGCTCAGTTTTCCGGTGCAGCGGCGGCCGGCGGGTGGCGGCGCGAGATACCGGCCTGACCCGCAGACAAAGTGGGCCGCCGAGGACGGGGTCCGAGCGCTCTGATTGATGACGGCGGGCAGCGGGCGGCGAGACGGCGCAGCTGCGCCGCGCAGCAGGAACCGACAGCTCCCTGGTCAGGCGGCTTACAAGTGCTGAGCGCAGCTAACAGCGGCTCCTCACCTCAAGTCGCCTATCACCTTACTACATCCATCCAACCTGCAGGCAATCTTACAGTGTGTGGTCACCGAAGACCTGCTTGTGATCGTCGGAATATGCCCATGCCATGCAACTGCGTGATATGTCGCTACATCGTTCTGCCTATGGCTACAAGATACAGAAAGGACCTATGATGTATATATCCAGAACGAAGAGACGAATGAAAATTTGTACTAAAGTCGGCGTTCCAACCAGGGTCTAATGATCATTAGGCAGATGCGCTAACCACTATTCCACCCTGGCACAATGGCTTTGCGCAACTGCAAGGACTACTCTAGCACGCCTCGTTTATCAGTCCAAATTTCCACCCATGCCTCTGTCTACTTGGTATTACCGCTAAACTCAAAAATAAATGCAGAGATTCTCGAACTGGATTGGAATAGCACCTCAGTAACTAACGAAAGGGGGGATCCTGCCTGGAACTCTGGCATAGGTGCTTTAATCAGATGAAACTATATGGTTCCAGAGACCTTGTCAAGTTTTAAATGTCAGTGACGTATCTACGCAGACAGAAGCGAAGAATAAAAACTTGTACCAGGCTGAGATTCGAACCTGGCTCTCCTGATTACTAGGATGGTGCACTAATCACTACTCCGCCCTGGCACAGTGGCTTCACAGAACTGCAAAGACTACCCTAGTAGCCTCCCTCCTACCCTTGCCTTGGTACAAATTTTCATATGTCGTTTTAGTCTGCAAACACACATCGTGGATATCTGAGACTTGAAAAGACGTGTGGAACCGTATTGTTTCATTTGATTACAAGAAGAATTTATTAAAACTGCGGATTCCAGATTAACGGACAATGGCAGGATGAACTAATAAAATAATTGAGTGATGGAGTGAGTGGAACGAACTTAAAAAAAACTAGAAGTTATCACAGTATCAGGGAAAGACTTACGTTGACACCAGGTAAGGATATAGTAAATGTTATTAAAGATCAATGTCCCTATTCACAATGTTTGTTTAAAATTGGGAAACGGCATTCAGAAATGTGTGACTCTGGACTGGTCGGGACGCGAGAGCACGTAGTAACCTAACGGACCAAAAACTATGACAGTCAGTGGACACAGCTACACACATTGTTACAAAATTAGAGCTCTTTAACTTCCTCACTTGTTCTTCTCCTGGCGATATATTTTAGTTAATATTTAACTGTTCCAACTATATAATTGTTTATTTTGAACAGTGTTATATAAGTAGTGTGCACAGTTCAAAACATGAATTAGAACAGCAACCCGCATGGGCTTAGGAAGACTCGAGCACTGCCGAAGCACCTAACAGCAACCAGGTACCGAGAGGATTACGTATAGTTAAGATTAGGATGTGTGGCAAGCGACTGGCAGGACTCGAAGTCTTTCTGAGACAGCCATGAGAATCTTGAACGTGCGTAGAACAGAAACGCAAGAGACGTATATACTTGTGATTTATATTTATTTTGAATTTCAATGCAGATTTGCACCTATTTCTTATTATTTCATTTCGTTTCATTCCACTCATTATGTCGTCCTAATATTTTTATTTGCTACAAACAACTTTATAATTGTAGTTCGAACGATAATGTAGTTTCAAATAGTGCCACTTTTGTGTCAAAGGAGCTGCAACAGAAATTCAAGACGGTAGCTTTTGATGAAATAATAATAAATCAATCACATTTCCTCCTTCGGTGTTAATTTGCGAACGGTGCGTGGGAAGAAATTCTGTCTGTAAGCCTCCTTATGAAGCTCTGTTGTCCCTGATTCTGCGTCGTGACCATTCCGTGAGATATATATGGCAACAAGTTATATGCAGCTCAGCTACTCATAGAACGTACGCTCTCTGAATTTTTACAGTGTTCTGATGCACAACACTACTCTTGTAGCTTCATCCAATGGAATTTGATAAGCAGGAGTGGTAGGATAAAAGAGCAGAGGATCTTCCCGTGAATTTGCGCGCAATACGTTAAATTTATTTAAAATGGACAGTCAAGTGAAAACGAGACAGATGTAAAAAAAGAAAGCAAATGGTTAATTATTTCACAAATAATTTTGTCTGTTAACACATTTATCCCACTGTGAAACAAAATCGTCACTGCCTTCATGGAAAAATTTTCGCGATTACCTAAGGTACCTCACTGTACTCAGGAGTGCACCTCTTCGTCCGAATCAACGGGACGAGGCGGGCCCACATGTTGCCAAGGTTGATTTGATTACGGTGCAGATTTTTTTATGGGAAGCCCTTATACATCCTCCATACAGCCCCGATATCTCCCCATACGACTTCGATATTTTTGGTACCCTGGAGAAAGATATTCGGGGCCGTCGATTTTCTTCGGATCGATAGTTGCATTCCTCTGTACAATGATTCCGTGAGCAAACACCAACAATTTTCCATGAAGGCATTGACCATCTTGTCTCACAGTGGGATAAACGTATTAACGTACTTACTTTTGAAATAATAAACTGTCTACTTACTTGTTTCATCTGTGTTGCTTTCATTTGACTGTGTCTTATACAATGAAGAGTCAAAGAAATTGGTACACCTGCCTAATATCGTGTAGGGCCCCAGCGAGCTCGCAGAAGTGCCGCAGCACGACTTGGCATGAACTCCACTAATATCTGAAGTAGTGCTAGATCGAAATGACACCATGAATCCCGCAAAGCTATCCATAAATCTGTAAGAGTACGATGGGGTGTAGATCTCTTCTAAACATCACGTTGCAACGCATCCCAGATACGCTCAATATTGTTCGTCTCAGGGAAGTCTGGTGACCAGCAGAAGTGTTTAAAATAAGAACAGTGTTCCTGGAGCCACTCTGTAGGAATTCTGGGCGTGTGGGGTGTCGTATTGTACTGCTAGAATTGCTCAAGGCCATCGGAAAGCATAATCGACATGAATGGATGAAAGTGATCAGAAAGGACACTTATGCACGTGTCACCTGTCAGAGTAGTATCTAGACGTATCAGGGGTCCCATAACAATCCAACTGCACACCCTCCACAGCATTACCGATCCTCCACCAGCTTGAACAGTCCCCCGCTGACATGCAAGGTCAATGGGTTCATGAGGTTGTCACCATACCCGTACACGTCCATCCGCTTGATACAATTTGAAACGAGACTCGTCCGACCAGCCAACATGTTTCCAGTCATTAACAGCCCAAGAGAGACGTAAAGCTTTGTGTCGTGCTGTCATCAAGGGTACACGAGTGGGCCTTCGGCTCCGAAAGCCCATATCGATGATGTTTCGTTGAATGGTTCGCACGCTGACACTTGTTAATGACCAGCATTCAGATCTGCAGCAATTTAGGAACGGTTGCACTTCTGTGACGAACTACTCTCTTCAGTCGTCGTTGGTCACGTTCTTCAGGATCTTTTTCCGGCCGCAGCGTTGTTGGAGATTTGATGTTTTACCTGTTTCCTGATATTCACGGTGCACTCGTGAAATGGTCATACGGGAAAATCCCCGCTTCATATCTACCTCGGAGATTCTTTGTCACTTCACTCGTACACCGACCATAACACAACGTTCAGACTCATCTAAATCTTGATAATCTGCCATTGTAGCAGCAGTAACCGATATAACAACTGCACCAAACACTTGTTCTCTTGCGTAGGCGTTACCGACCACAGCACCGTATTCTGTCTATTTGCATATCTCTGTATTTGAAAACGCATGCCTACACCAGTTCTTTGGCGCGCTATTGTATACTGGGCGTTAATTGCAAATTCCCGCACCAAGCATCGGTTCTCTCATCTTCTTGGATTTCGCTACAATTTTCTGGCGTAGCAGCCTTCCCATATATGACTGCATCGTCTGCGAATAGCCTCAAGCGACTGCCACCACATAACCCAGCGTATCAGTTACGTACGTCTTCCACACTAATGGCTTTATAATGCTCCTTTGGGATATTCCATTAGTTATACAGTATTTACATATTGCTATTTTGTCCCATTGAGAATGGCATATTCAGTCTAGCTAGTTCTGAATCAAACCATAAAGGTCGTAGTTTGTTCACTAAGCGACAGTGTAGAATAGTATCGGATGGCTTCCGAAACCGAAAATGTGAAGTACAATACGACATAAGGCGCTATTTGACTTTCTTCAGACAATCGATTTATCTTCATTTTTGAACCATTCACTGAGATTCGATGATGTAATGCCTGGATCCCAGTAACAAAAAGAAGGTAGCCAAGTGGAATATAATTCACTTCCTCCGTTAAATTAAATGATGAAAATTTTGGAATCTTGGGGGGGGGGGGGAGGAGGGGGGGAGTGACAGAGGTGGATAGGTAATTCCAATAGACCTTTTCGCTAAGGCTAGGGATGAAGCAAGATCGGGTCACATTACTATTATTAGCTACTGCTAGCCAGACCAGCCCACCTCTAGAATTGCAGTCTAGAATCATAATTGAATATAAGGCCTAAAACATGGTAAGAGAGAAACATCTCATAAGTAGATTTACAGTCTACCACCTTAAATTCAGCCATCTTACCGCAAAAATGATTATTCTCAACAAACCATAAGGATATTGATACTTTATACTTCTTATTTGGAGCGTGAGCAGGAATAGTAGGAACATCAATAAGAATACTTATTCGAGCTGAACTTGGTCAACCAGGATCTCTAATTGGAGATGACCAAATTTATAATGTTGTTATTACAGCCCACGCATTTGTAATAATTTTTTTATAGTAATACCTATTATAATTGGTGGATTTGGCAATTGACTCGTACCATTAATAATTGGTGCACCAGATATAGCTTTCCCACGAATAAATAATATAAGTTTTTGACTACTACCGCCTTCACTAACCCTTCTTCTTACATCTTCTATAGTAGATAACGGTGCTGGTACAGGATGAACAGTTTACCCCCCTCTCGCAGGAGCTATCGCACATGGAGGGGCATCTGTAGACCTAGCTATTTTTTCACTTCACTTAGCAGGTGTATCATCTATTCTTGGTGCAGTAAACTTCATTACAACAGCAATTAATATACGATCAGAAAGTATAACCCTAGATCAAACACCTTTATTTGTATGATCTGTAGCTATTACAGCCCTTCTCCTCCTTTTATCGCTTCCAGTATTACCAGGGGCTATTACTATACTATTAACAGATCGAAACTTAAATACATCATTCTTTGACCCTGCAGGAGGAGGTGACCCAATTCTATATCAACACCTATTTTGATTCTTTGGGCACCCGGAAGTTTACATTTTAATCCTGCCAGGATTTGGAATTATTTCTCACATTGTATGTCAAGAAAGAGGAAAATTTGAATCATTTGGAACATTAGGTATAATTTATGCTATACTATCAATTGGACTAATAGGATTTATTGTATGAGCACATCACATATTTACAGTAGGAATAGATGTTGACACACGAGCATATTTTACATCAGCAACAATAATTATTGCTGTACCTACAGGAATTAAGGTATTCAGATGATTAGCTACACTATATGGAACAAAATTCAAATTCAATCCACCACTATTATGAGCTTTAGGATTTATTTTTTTATTCACAATTGGTGGACTAACATGATTAGTATTAGCAAATTCATCACTTGACATCGTATTACATGATACATATTATGTAGTAGCCCACTTCCATTATGTATTATCCATAGGAGCAGTATTTGCAATCATAGGAGGTGTTATTCAATGATACCCATTATTCACAGGATTAACTATAAATAATACATGATTAAAAATCCAATTTACAATTATATTTATTGGAGTAAACTTAACATTCTTCCCTCAACACTTCCTAGGACTAGCAGGAATACCACGGCGATATTCAGACTATCCAGATGCATATACATCATGAAATGTAGTGTCAAGAATTGGGTCTACAATTTCTATTGTAGGAATCATTATATTCATTGTAATTATATGAGAAAGAATGGTTACAAACCGAGCAATTATATTTAGAGCTAATATAAGAAGATCAACAGAATGACTACAAAATAACCCACCTGCAGAACACAGTTACTCAGAACTACCATTAATTTCTAGATTCTAATATGGCAGATTAGTACAGTAGATTTAAGCTCTACAAATAAAGGTTTGACCTTTTATTAGAAAAATTCATTAATGGCAACATGATCAAATTTATCCCTTCAAGATGGAGCTTCACCATTAATGGAGCAACTATCATTCTTCCATGATCATACTATGGTCGTATTCTTATTAATTACAGTAATTGTAGGTTATGCCCTAAGTTATATATTATTCATTGCCTATACAAACCGAAACATACTTCACAGACATTTAATTGAAACAATCTGAACAGCACTACCAGCAATTACACTAATTTTTATTGCACTACCATCATTACGACTATTATATCTACTTGATGATTCAGTAGACGCAATAATCACAATTAAAACAATTGGACGACAATGATACTGAAGATATGAATATTCAGACTTTATAGATGTAGAATTTGACACTTATATAACACCAGAACAAGACCTAGAAAACGACGGATTTCGACTTCTAGATGTAGATAACCGAACAATCCTACCAATAAATACGGAAGTACGAGTATTAACAAGAGCATCAGACGTTCTACACTCATGAGCAGTACCTGCATTAGGGGTTAAAATTGACGCAACGCCAGGTCGACTAAACCAAGGAACATTTACAATAAACCGGCCTGGACTTTTCTTTGGACAATGCTCAGAAATCTGTGGAGCAAACCACAGATTCATACCAATTGAAATTGAAAGAACTTCAGTAGACTTATTTATCAAGTGATTATCTAAGATAATCTAAGGAGTTAGGTAAAATGTTTAAATTAGAGTGTCAATCTAAAACAACTAAATAATTAGTACCCCTTGAAATACATCAGATGACTGAAAGTAAGTAATGGTCTCTTAAACCAAAAAATAGTAAATTAACGACTACTTCTGATGGGGAAATTTAATCGAAATCCCTCAAATATCCCCTCTCATATGATTCTCCCTATTCATTAATTTTTCGACTACATTAATCTTATTTAATCAAATAAACTTTTTCTCGTTTAAACCAAATCTTATTAAAAGAGCAGAAAAAAGAACAATTGATACAAAAAACTTGAACTGAAAATGATAACAAACTTATTTTCAACATTTGATCCATCAACTAATATCTTCAATTTATCATTAAATTGAACTAGAACATTCTTAGGATTATTATTAATCCCATCAATGTTTTGACTTACACCATCACGAATTAATATTATTTGAAATAAACTAAACTTAAACTTACACAATGAATTTAAAAAATTACTAGGACCAAAATCATTTAATGGAACAACATTCATCTTCATTTCAATCTTTATTAAAATACTATTTAATAATTTCATAGGATTATTCCCTTACATCTTTACTAGAACAAGACATTTAGCATTAACATTTGCAATCGCCCTACCTATATGATTAAGATTTATTTTAAAAATTTAAAATAATATTTCATAAAACAATTACATTACTAATAAACTATAATCTAAAGAATCAATTCTACAAAATATACTAAGACAAAATTCGACGAAATTATTTTTATTAAATAATTAAATAAACAAAAAATAAATATAATAAAATAAATAATCAAGATATCCTGATTTGCACAGAAAAATTTTCAGTGTAAATGAAACACTTTACTAATAAGTTATACCTTGAAACTCTTCCTAGATTCACTTGCCAGTACATCTACTATGTTACGACTTATCTCATCTAAATTGAAGCCGACAATCAGTTGTTGCTATCATATTTTATTCAAAGTCTGTCTGCTGACAGTTGCCTGTATTTCGGTGTTTTATTTACCCATACGTATTTGGGTGTGAAAACTCAATCTTCAGTGTTTACAAGTTTCAATCGAGATTTTTCATGGTGGACTGAGCTAGAGTTACACAGATGACCAAAGTTTTCATAGCTTAATTTGTTGTGGCGATTTGTGTATAATGATATTCAAACAACATAGAAGAATTTCGTCTTGTACTAACAGTGAAGCAGATTTTCGCATTATTCACGTGCGCTTCACTTGGCCATCGCAAAAATCCTCGAGTAAAACTTGTTAATCTTCAAGATGGAGCTTTCGCTCAGAAATACGTATAGGTAAACAAAATCCAGAAATATAGACAGCTGACTAAATACTTTACTCATGAAGCATATAGCATCCATTGTATTCGCTTCACGTGAAACCATTTTGGATTCATTAAAAGAAAGTGTTGCTAGGTGTTCAGCAGCATCCAAAGTCATCCTATTGGCAGTGCTCCCCAAAGTTGTTAAAGAATGTGTGGCGGATAATTCACACAGTGAACAAAATGATTGGCACGGTTCCGCAGATATTCAGCTGGACTATGATTTGAGAAAGTATTTTGATTTTTTTGTCAATTTTTTCTGTGTATTTGCCTGGTGGCACAAAAAAATGGCTCTGAGCACTATGGGACTTAACATCTGCGGTCAACAGTCCCCTAGAACTTAGAACTACTTAAACCTAACAAACCTAAGGGCATCACACACACCCATGCCCGAGGCAGGATTCGAACCTGCGACCGTAGCAGTCGCACGGTTCCGGACTGAAGCGCCTAGAACCGCATGGCCACACCGGCCGGCCCTGGTGTCACAGTCTTGCTAAAAAATACTAACCAAAATGTGGGTAAACGTGATATGCGAGGATTGATCCGTAACAAAGTTGGAAAACAGTTTGAATCAGATGTCTGTCTGACAGTTCACATTTTTGGTTTTCCATGACATCTCTAGCTCGATGAGAGAAAATCAGAGATAGTATCTTTCACTAACGCGTGGACGATTCCCTTCATCACTCTTGTCATGCGTGAGCTGTGGTCAGTCTCTAATGAAATTGTCGTCTACGATAACCACAACCGAAACCCCCTCCCTTACATATTTTTCAAAATAAACTTAGTTAATTATGGTTGTCAAGTACATTAATGGTTCTTGAGGCAGTTATTATGAAAAATTGTGCGAAAATGCAGTGTACTGCGTAAAAATTTGATGTTTTTGCTGCAGAAAAGGAACATGAATAGAAGTTGTTGGTAAGTGTAACTTCTCCAGTCAAGATGTATGTTGAGAATAAAAATGAAGTATGGAGTGCAGGACCTTGACTTTCATTCATTCGCCGTTAGGATCAAATACACCGTCGGAAGGAAGTTAGAACCTAGTGAAAGACGATTACGTTGTGATCCGATGACAACGTGCCGCCTGGGGGATGGCAGATGTACTGAAAATAGTTTCAACGAGATCTGCCAGCAGACGGCGTAGTGGTATAGCTACCAGTGCGTCATCCGTCTACCTTTTAAAAGAAAATGCCTGTGGCAATAAGACTAAAGGCAGTGTAGACGTGTAGAGCAAGGAGGCACCATGCCACGGAGGCCCAGCTATGCTTCCTACACCCAGCTTAACAAGTTTGAGAAGGTTGAAATTGTGGTCTTTCGAGTGGCAGAAGGGTCCTTTGGGACAGTCGTCATGTAAGACGGAGGTTCCACGTCAGTTTCGCAGTGATTCTGGTGTCAGTGAACACGTGTTGTCATATTCATGGATGAGGTCCTGGACGTTACAAGGCACACACGCCCGCCAAGACGATCGTATTGTAAGGGAAACAGTGGCAGATAGTACAGCTTCCACAGCACAGGCGAGATCAAAAGTGATCCCATAAGTGTCAGCATGATCTGTTTCAAACCGTTTACTAACATTGGGACTACGGGCACGTACAGGTGGTGACATACTTTGCGAAACTTCTCTCCGTTTCGTTACGCTGAACTAAAAAGCTTTACTGTCTGTTACGCAGCATAACCGGCAAAGGGAACACGTGCCAACAGCATACTATTATCCTTACTGTATCTTACAGGAAACAAAATGTGAGATACCAACTGGACTGAAGTTCGGGGTTAACAAAAGACGAATTTTAAACAAAAATGGTTAAACAAAAATATTAATTTTCTTCTATCATGAAACAAGGGAGGAAAATAGTCATCTTCGAGCATCACAACCAGTAATAACAACATTCTTCGTGACGGGTGCATTTTTGTATGACATGATGTGGTATTTGTAAACAGATTTAGTAACTGATCTGCAGTTTTATTTTCCCCATAGAGCTTTAAGCTCTTCACAAGTGACACGTGCTTCCCTACGTTCTTGTCATCATAATACCAGTGAATGGAGACGGCAATAAGACTTGAGATGCTACAGTTTGACTGTGTTAGTCAGACATATCTGATGGCCGTTCCGATAATAATTTTAGACAACGACGCCACGAAATCCGTAACCATATTCATTTATCAGTATTAACATGATTTTAAATCTATAAGCCAACGATGTTATATGTTAATGTAGTCCTCGTATTTGCACTAAAAGATACGATTTTCCTTTTGTTTCTGATTACCAAACGTTTAAATAAAGCAAACACCGTTAATGATATGGACTGGTGCTAACAGAACCTCTGCGTTGCAGGGACAGACTAAAGGAACCTTGCTATTCACACTTTGTTACAAAGCACTAAGAGGCCACGAAGCTCAATCATTTTGCAACTTGCCACATGGCGGCTTCCACACACCGGCTCTGTGAGGCGCTAGGAAGGTGACAACTGTCTGGCGTGACGGATAGCTAGTGGTTTTCTCGAAAGTGAAGATTTCTTTCTAATTGTCGTTACCACTAGCTTCGTGGCAGACATAACAATGAAAATATTGATTTAAAAGTAAGACAAGTAGAAGTTACCTGTGCTGTCACCGCCTAAAATTAACTATATACACTATGTGATCAAAAGTATCCGGACATCTGGCTGAAAATGACTTACAAGTTCGTGGCGCCCTCCATCGGTAATATTGGAATTCAGTATGGTGTTGGTCCACGCTTAGCCTTGATGACAGTTTCCACTCTCGCAGGCATACGTTCAATCAGCTGCTGGAAGATTTTTTGGCGAATGGCAACACATTCTTCACGTAATACTGCACTGAGGAGAGGTATCGATGACGGTCCGTGAGGCCTGGCACGACGTCGGCGTTCCAAAACATCCCAAACATATTCTATAGGATTCAGGTCAGGACTCTGTACAGGCTAGCCATTACAGGCATGTTATTGTCGTGTAACCACTCCGCCATAGGCCATGCATTATGAACAGGTGCTCAATCGTGTTGAAAGACGCAATCGCCATCCCCGATTTGCTCTTCGATAGTGGGAACCACGAAGGTGCTTAAAACATCAATGTAGACCTGTGCTGTGATAGTACCACGCAAAACAACAAGTTGTGCAAGCCCCCTTCATGAAAAACACGATCACACCATAACACCACCGCCTCCGAATTTTACTGTTGGCACTACATACGCTGGCAGATGATCTTCACCGGACATTCGTCATACCCACAACCTACCATCTGATCGCCACATTGTGTACCATGATTCTTCACTCCACAGTACGTTTTTCCACTGTTCAATCGTCCAATGTTTGCGCTCCTTACACCAAGTGAGGCGTCGTTTGGCATTTACCGGCGTGATGTGTGGCTTATGAGCAGCCGCTCCACCATGAAATCCAAATTTTCTCACTCCTACCCAACTTTCATAGTACTTGCAGTGGATCCAGATGCAATTTGGTGTTACTGTGTGATAGTCTGGATAGATGTCTGCCTATTACATATACAGATTACGACCCTTTTCAACTGTCGGCGGTCTCCGTCAGTCAACAGGCGAGGTCGGACTGTACGCTTTTGTGCTGTACGTGTCCGTTCACATTTCCACTTCACTATCGCGTCGGAAACAGTAGACCTATGGATGTTTAGGAGTGTGGAAATCTCGCGTACAGACGTATGACACCTGACCACGTTCGAAGTCCGTGGTCCCGCGGAGCGCCACACTCTGCTCTCTCACGAAGTCTAGTGACTACTGAGATCGCTGATAATGGAGTACCTGGCAGCAGGTTGCAGCACAGTGCACCTAATATGAAAAACGTATGTTTCTGGGGTGTCCGGATACTCTCCATCACATAGTGTACATACATCGTTAAACACTTTCACAGACATCATTAAACCTACTAGGCATCGTGAATCGAAGTTGGAAACAATAGCTTCAAAGGAACCGAAAGAAAAATAAAGCTTTGGGTTGCAGGTTACAGTGGATATTACTTTTATCTATAACGTGTATGGAGATCGCAGGTAACAAAAAATTTATAATTTCCGAAGTGACAGTGATAAACTTAAATTTGTATTTTGTTTATAATTCCATACATTAATACCCAGAACTAAATCTGTTGATTATCTATTATTACCGTTACTGTTGGCACTACACACGCTGGCAGATGATCGAAAATCGTAATTTTGTTAAAATAATTAAATACGTATGATCCCGTGTTTGGACCCAATACTAAAACACAGGATTATTTGAAATAAAAAATACCAGGGTATGCTAAAGTGATAGACTTATGTATTAATTCCAACCAGGTGACATAACATTAGTCAACAAACAAAAATTTTGTTGCTTCGTGTCCTGCCCTTACCATTTTTGTTTAAATTTCTAAATAGAGCTAACTACGTTTCTGCACCAAAATGAAGCCCACATATGTAATTTTAATACTACTAAAACATCGCAACAGAAACCTGTGTAGTACCAGTGGTATTCTCTATGGCATTTGTCCACAAACAGACAGTCACATTTTTAGACTGCATTTCGTCCGGTCTGAGTATCAGTTTGTCGGACAGCAAGGGTAACTTAGTTTCTTTTGCGCCAGTAATAGCAACACCGTATAGAAACATGTCCTGGAGAAACTTCTCTGCTGTCCTTCCTGAGTAGAACATATTTTTGCTGGAGAATTTCGTCCTGATGCAGCAGACGGCAGCGACCGGCCGCTGGCTGCCTGAGGCTAGCCGGCGACCGCCAGAATGATAGCAACGCTTTACACCCACAGCCTGCGGCGCATGTTGCAACATTCGTGTCGGCAAGCAATAAATTAACAGCAATGTGACCCTTGCTCGTGCAGAAAACGACTCGAGAAATATTGAAGGATGTAACCTACCATTACATACAAAGTTTACCTGAAAAAAATAAGTTGGTGCGTAATTTCGTAACGTTTTTGTTTGATGTGTCTTGCTGCAGGTTGCTGAAAGTGCATTTGAGGCTCTAGCATTGTTCTTGTGGCAATATACTGAAGGTCGTATATTTGAATGTTAAAATGGGTGTTGTGAGGAGTGTTGTTTTAGCGTTAGAAAACGGAGCATCAAATGGAAAAAAGTCTGATATTTGCGAAATTTATACCAACTAACAGCGCAGCGATGCAGAGATTGAAAGAACATATGATGAGATAAAAGAAATCTTTCATATACACTCCTGGAAATGGAAAAAAGAACACATTGACACCGGTGTGTCAGACCCACCATACTTGCTCCGGACACTGCGAGAGGGCTGTACAAGCAATGATCACACGCACGGCACAGCGGACACACCAGGAACAGCGGTGTTGGCCGTCGAATGGCGCTAGCTGCGCAGCATTTGTGCACCGCCTCCGTCAGTGTCAGCCAGTTTGCCGTGGCATACGGAGCTCCATCGCAGTCTTTAACACTGGTAGCATGCCGCGACAGCGTGGACGTGAACCGTATGTGCAGTTGACGGACTTTGAGCGAGGGCGTATAGTGGGCATGCGGGAGGCCGGGTGGACGTACCGCCGAATTGCTCAACACGTGGGGCGTGAGGTCTCCACAGTACATCGATGTTGTCGCCAGTGGTCGGCGGAAGGTGCACGTGCCCGTCGACCTGGGACCGGACCGCAGCGACGCACGGGTGCACGCCAAGACCGTAGGATCCTACGCAGTGCCGTAGGGGACCGCACCGCCACTTCCCAGCAAATTAGGGACACTGTTGCTCCTGGGGTATCGGCGAGGACCATTCGCAACCGTCTCCATGAAGCTGGGCTACGGTCCCGCACACCGTTAGGCCGTCTTCCGCTCACGCCCCAACATCGTGCAGCCCGCCTCCAGTGGTGTCGCGACAGGCGTGAATGGAGGGGAGGGACGAATGGAGACGTGTCGTCTTCAGCGATGAGAGTCGCTTCTGCCTTGGTGCCAATGATGGTCGTATGCGTGTTTGGCCCCGTGCAGGTGAGCGCCACAATCAGGACTGCATACGACCGAGGCACACAGGGCCAACACCCGGCATCATGGTGTGGGGAGCGATCTCCTACACTGGCCGTACACCACTGGTGATCGTCGAGGGGACACTGAATAGTGCACGGTACATCCAAACCGTCATCGAACCCATCGTTCTACCATTCCTAGACAGGCAAGGGAACTTGCTGTTCCAACAGGACAATGCACGTCCGCATGTATCCCGTGCCACCCAACGTGCTCTAGAAGGTGTAAGTCAACTACCCTGGCCAGCAAGATCTCCGGATCTGTCCCCCATTGAGCATGTTTGGGACTGGATGAAGCGTCGTCTCACGCGGTCTGCACGTCCAGCACGAACGCTGGTCCAACTGAGGCGCCAGGTGGAAATGGCATGGCAAGCCGTTCCACAGGACTACATCCAGCATCTCTACGATCGTCTCCATGGGAGAATAGCAGCCTGCATTGCTGCGAAAGGTGGATATACACTGTACTAGTGCCGACATTGTGCATGCTCTGTTGCCTGTGTCTATGTGCCTGTGGTTCTGTCAGTGTGATCATGTGATGTATCTGACCCCAGGAATGTGTCAATAAAGTTTCCCCTTCCTGGGACAATGAATTCACGGTGTTCTTATTTCAATTTCCAGGAGTGTAGTTAAGGGAGAGGAAAATGTAATCGTAATGAGAACTCGAATTCGATGCTAAAAAAAAAAGAAGAGAAGGAAAAATACTAGGAAAATATGGACTGGAAGGGGGGAATGAAAGTGTAGTCGCCTGGTAGAATTTTAGACAGAGCATAATTTAACTATCCATAACACTTGGTTTAATAATTATGAAACAGGGTTGTATGCGTAAAAGAGGCCCGGAGGCACTGGAAGGTTTCAGTTTGATTGTATAATGGGAAGACAAGAGATTTCGAAACCAGATTTTAAGCTGTAAGACTTCTCCAGGAGTAGATGTGGACTGTAAAGCAGAAAAAGGGGAATCTAAAGGCCTAAAATATGAGATTGGCAGGAGATGGCTAAGCAGGAATGGCAAGAGGGCTAATGGAAGGCTATAGAAGCATGTATAACTAGTAGAAAGGTAGATACCGCCTATATGAAAATTGATCAGGCTTTGGAGTAAAGAGAAGCAGCTTTATGAATATCAAGGGCTCGGATAGAAAACCAGTAGTAATCAAAGAAGGGAAAGCTGAAAGGTGTAAGAAGTATATGCATAGAAGGGTTGTACAAGAAAAATGAACTTGAAGGTTATATCACAGACAGGGAAGAGGAAGTAGATGAAGATGAGAGGGAAGATTCGATATTGTGAGAAGAACTTGACAGGTCACTGAAAGAACTAAGTCGAATCAAGGCCCCCGGAAATGACTTACTAGTATTCACTGGAGAGCTTGTCGTGACTAAACTATTCCACCTGGTGAACAAAATGTATGAGATAAGCAAAATACCTTCAGACTTCAAGAAGAATTGAATGATTTCAGTTCAGAAGAAGTCATACGCTGATAGGAGTGAATATTACCAAACTATCAGTTTAGCAAGTGATGATCGCAAAATAGTGACACGGATGGAAAAACCAGTTGAAGCCGACCTCGGGAACGACCAATTTGAGATTCAGAGAAGTTTAGGAACGCCCGAGACAATACCGACCCTACGACGTATCTTAGGCTGACGTAAGCCTGAACAACAGTAAAGGCATTGTAGATTTAGAGAAAGCTTTGGAGAATATTGACAGAACTATAGCCTTAAAATTTTGAAGTTAATTAAAGAGGAAAACTTGTAGAGAAACAAGATGACAGTTATAAGAGTCGTAGAACATGAAAGGAAATCTGTAGTTGAGAAAAGAATGTGGCTGGGTTGTACCCTACCCCTAATGTATTCAATCTGTGCCTTGAGCAAGCAGGAAACGAAACCAAGGAGAAATTGATTCCATTCCATTGTGGGCACCTGGTACAGCGACTGGTTACGAATTTCTTGAAATAGGACTGTCTTGATTGCTAACTGTTTTATCTATTTATTGACACTGACGCGTTTCGCCCTTGTAGGAGATCTTCAAATTAACGTAAGAAAAATATGGCGAGCAAACATCCGTCCTTTAATGCAGGGAATGGCATTAAGATAAAAGTTATAAGAAAATATCGTCTTATCGTCATAAAGCAAATAAAAATACAAGGAACATAATACAGAGCCAACCGCGTTCCGGCGTACTCAGCATGGAGCGTTGCGTACAGCGGACGTAATGTAGATATGTATAATGCGGTCGAGAAGACAAGATACGTCAGACCTCACAGCCGGCCACACAAACATAGCATAATGTTTGTGGAGAGAACACGGACCAGCGCTCGGTATGTGCAGAATATTGTTCCATCTGATTCTCTACCATTCTTGCAAAAGGAAAGTGACGTGCTGATCGAATAGGATAATGCTCGCCCGCACACTCCTGTGAATCTCTGCGTGATCTGCAAGACGTGCAGTAGGTTCCCTAACCAGAACGATTGCTGGACTGGTCTCTAGTCGACACGTGTGGGAAATGGGACGACAAATGATTCGTGCGACTAGTTCACTCACAACCCCTACAGAGCTAATCCAACAGATCGAGCAGGTGTGGAACAACGTATCCCAAGACAGTATTTGTCGCCTTTATGGTCAATTGTACATCACTCAGTGACTGCACTGTCGTCCGTGAAGGCTACACTGCGACTGATAAGACTGTTTCAGCAAGGATCCATACCTCGTACCTCAAAGCTGCTTGCGCTATTGATCTGTAAATGTAATCATTTCATATGCTTCAGATGTACTGTTCGCACAGTAAATTTTGAATGAACTACATAAATGTCAATGGATTTTCTAATTTTATTCGGTAGTCCAAAGCCGTTGCTGTAGTAAACCGACGACTGAGGATGAGATGAGCCAGTGCAAACTAAAATGCCGCCATGCTGTGGTAATCGACATGGAGATAATTGGCTTGAATTCTAACCGTGGACGATATTTTTAACGCCAAGAAAGGGGTAAGGACGGAGGCAAAGAGCCCTTCCGATATCAGTGTCGCTAAACACAAAATAATAGCTCTAATATATTGGTCAAGGACTGGGGTGCGTATTAGCAAAGGTCTCGTTTAAGAGCAAGTGATTTAGGGATTTCTGAATGCGACTCCAGTGCTTAAGCTCTGCGTCACGCCCTCCAGTAAGCAAAGGGAGGAGAGTTTATGGCCTCCAAGTAATGATAATTGTTCTGTACTGCAATGTCCGGGATTAAATCCCAAATCCAACAATCTCATGTATGATAGCATGTGACACTTTTGACAATGATCGAGCACATCTCGCTTGAGTATATTTTAGATCGAAGTTTTACCAAGATTTTAAATCAAATATGAGCACTACTGTATTTTTTAAATATTTTACTGTGTTAAGTGGAGACTTCCATATTGTATAGTGAGCAGCCTTTATTAGCCAGTTGTAAGTGGGCTGCTTCTGTGTTGACAGCGCTTTGTAGCGCTTTGCATTGGATCTCTGACTGCGCTTTCTTTGTAAGAGACTCTGTGGCTGGTTGGACTCGTTGTTGGAAGTTTATCGCCAGTAGAATTGGGCAGTTGGAAGTTAGTCGCCAGCAGTGATGCAAGTACTGTTGGACAGTTGGAAGATAGTCGCCAGCAGTGCTGGAAGTACTGTTGGGCAGTTGGAGGTGAACAGCCAACAGTGATGGATGTAGGATGTGAGAAGTTAGCATTGATGGAGGGTAGAGGTCTGAAGTGTTAGCGTACGCAAACGATCTGTACCTGTTCGACTTGGTGTTTGAGTATTATTCATGATTATATATCTTTGTACTAGATGTCAATGACGATTTATATTCGTCTTTGAACTGGATGTCACATTATTAAGGTAAAAAATACATTATTAATCTTTCCTTTGCTAACCACATGCCTATCAGTAGTTAGTGGCTTTAGTAGTTAGAATCTTTTATTTAGCTGGCAGTATTAACGCTCGCTGTATTGCAGTAGTTCGCGTAATGAAGATTTTTGTGAGGTAAGTGCTTAATGAAATGTACAGGTTACTGTTAGGATTTCTTTTTAGTCAAGGCCATTCTTTTGAATTAATTATTTGAAGTCAGGTTGTAATTTTTTTGAGCAGTCAGATTGCGTTGCGCTAGAATATTGTGGGTCAGCGTTGACATGATAAGAAAAAGTAAACAGAAAGTAGGCTCAGTACGTTCAGTTTTACTCAGCTGTTTCAGAATCAAATAACGTAGAAGTTTCACAGTATGGTAAGGCAGACTAGGA
Source organism: Schistocerca serialis cubense (assembly GCF_023864345.2). Classification (NCBI taxonomy): domain Eukaryota; kingdom Metazoa; phylum Arthropoda; class Insecta; order Orthoptera; family Acrididae; genus Schistocerca; species Schistocerca serialis. The sequence continues at coordinate 707,462,137 of NC_064638.1, forward strand.
AGGTTAATGGCCAACATGGAGAGCTTAGCGTCCTGCAGCCGTTTTCTGAAGGTCACATGGGGAAAACTATCACGTATTTTCTCTGCCAGGTCACACCCTGGAAAGGACGAGGTCACCCTACATCTTGAAATACTTCTGTTTTTCATAAATAAGATATGACCGTCATTAACAACGACATATTTCCTGGACTATAGAAAACCGTGCCCTCCAGCAGCAAATTTTAGACATAGCGGAACTGCGTAGGCTCCCAGGGCCAGAGTCAGTCGAATAAAAGTCTTCTGGGTGCAGTATCGCGTCATATTGTATAAAACTTCTGGGTCACCAGTAGACCCGGAAGAAGGCCGCTGCAACTGTGGCCGAAAGGTTGGTTTTCTCCAGCAGTAGTTTTATACAATATGACGCGGTACCACACCCAAAAAACGTTTATGGCTTTAGCCATAGTATCGAATCTTCGAAATTTCAAAACAAAGAAAGCGTGACACAGGGCCAGAGACGCTACATAAGCTATATAAATCCCCGTGCTGACAGAGGGGAGCATGAACTTGGCGTCGACGACCACAGTGGCCCGTTTCCTATCTGCCGTACCAGGACTTCCAGCTACAGGTGCGGAGTGAACAGCAAACTGCTGGAGCCCGAGTCACTTACAGTCTACACTACCCAACTCATTTTGCGTACCAATCAAGTATTCCGTAATTTCTTGACAGGCAAGATGTGTGAGTGTAAATGATTAGATTAAATATAGGGAGCCGTCAAATGAAAATTAGACAAACGGAAAAAAGTAAGTAAACAGGTAATCATTTCAAAAATAATCGCCATAACTCTTAATACGTATTCCTACTGTAAGACAAAACTACCAGTACCTTCATGGAAAAATGTTTGCTGTTGCGTACAGAAGCATCTGTTTACAGAGGCGGACACCTCTTCGCCCGAATCAAATCGACGGCCACGAATGCCATTCTTCAGGTCTGCAAAAAATACGAAAATCGGATGAGGAGAGATGGTGACTATGGAGGATGCGTAAGGGCTTCCCAGCGAAACGTCTGCAGCGTGTTAGAAACCACTTTGCCAGCATGTGCCCCCTCCACTCTCCCTTCCAATTGCTTCGGACGAATAAATGGAGACGTGGATAGGATTATGATTCTGTAGGCAATCATAATCATTTTCCCATGAAGGCACTGACCGTCTTGTCTCACAGTGGGACAAATGTGTTAACAGTTGTTGAGGTTACTTTTGAAGTAATAAAGAGTTCACTTACTTTTTTCCCACCTTTCTCAATTTCTATTGGTTCAAATGGTTCAAATGGCTCTGAGCAGTATGGGACTTAACATCTGAGGCCATCAGTCGACTAGAACTTAGAACTACTTAAACACAACTAACCTAAGGATATCACACACATCCATGCCCTAGGTAGGATTCGAACCTGCGACCGTAGCGGTCTCGCGGTTCCAGACTGTAGCGCCTAGAACCGCCCGGCCACTCCGGCCGGCTGACCATTATACACCACATTTTCTTCCACTATGAAGACGCAAGTCCTACAATAATTTTTGTTCACGTTCGACCACATTTTCTGACTTACGATTCCACCAGTTTTTTGCCGCTGGCTAAGGGTATCTCTGCGTTTCAATTACTCCACAGTGTCTTGCCTCTGCTTGTGATCTGTCTCTGAAATATTCTTCCAACAACCCCGAATACGGTAGAGTCTTCTACCAGCTCCTTTATAAAGTGTGCACCTTGGGTCTTCTGATTTGTAAGTTATGGCTTCGATAGCATTCGTTCTGATTGCTCCTGTCCTGCCAGAACAAGTCGTTCTGTTTGCGTTTTCAGCATTCCATTTGTCCTCTGCAACTGAGTCTTTACCACGTATAGTATGTTTTGAACCTTCTCCACTAATTCTCCGTTCAGTGTTTCATCACACCAGTTGACCTTCCACGTCTTCACAGCAGTTTTCCTGTTTTGACGCATCATTTCCAGAAAACGACTATTCAGAGTCGGATTAATTATTATTGAGCCGTGCCATTCCGCGGCTGGTGGCTGCGCAATTTTGATTTTCGCTGCGATCGCGCCGACCGTCGCTTTGGCGCTGGAGAGCGCGCGATGACCGTGAACTGCACCGCAGCGAGGCATTCGGAGAAACAACGTTTCTTGGCATCGATCTGAAATGGTCAACATTGCATAGGCGGCCCACCGTGACTGCTGCTAGCAGGGAACAACGCCTTCACTTCTGCCGACACTTGCAAAACTTACTGGGTGTGGCTGGGTCCTTCTGTGCGGCACGTCAACAGGGTTTCTGAGCCAACTGTCGGCAGCTGAGAAATAACCTGAAGAAGACTACATTTCCCTTTGAAACAGGTTTCGAAGGAGACCTCCACGGTAATACTTGTATAAACCAAAATTTCGGCTGCGAAGATTCAGTTTATCAAAACTAAATATTGTACCTCTTGTTTTCTGTAAGTGTCAGTTATGTCTTAGTTAAATTCCTGTTTTTTTTTTTTTTTGTCAAATGGCCGTTTTGCCTAGATATCCAGCTGAAATCGTTTTTCTTGTTATAGTGGCTGTTGTACCTTAATCAAATCAAAATTTTAAAATATTTTTGTTAAATGGCGACTGGGCCTAATTTTTAAATGCAATTTTTAAAAGTTTTGGTAAGGTGGCGGCTGAGTTTGTAAAATGACTTTTTTTTTAATAATAAAATGAATATTTATGTATGTGTTTGGAGAGAGAGAGATTGATTTTTGATTGAGATTTTTACTTTAAGTCGTAACTGGTACCTGAATTTTGGTTGCTGCCTCTTTGAATGATCAGCTTCTGCACCAGTTGTTGACGTATTGCAATTTGGAGGAAGTTATTGTTCTTTAAGGTTTAAAATACAACTCTGTTAGTTACTTGGCTGTATTGCGGATAGCTTTGAGCCCAAGGTTTCGTAGCTTTTCATACCTAAGGGACGACTGTTGTAAGTAAGTAAGATCAAACAGCAATCTGCTTTTCGTGAGAAAAGCAGATTGCTTGACACACAAACTTCCTTCAAACTACACGTCCTGTTACATCAAAATTGGTCAGTTGAGTTCAGCACCATACTATTGTACAAGAACATAATCCAATTACTGTAACTAAGAACTTATGAGGGGTTGTCACTTATTGAATGAAAACTATAGAGAATGCATTTCTTTTCCTGTATTTTAGTGAACTTTGTACACTTACAATTCTGTCAGTTGATAGACGGCGACGGCAATGAAGTTCACCTCCTTTTCCAAAAACAAGATATTTCTATTCTTCACTTCCAGAAAATTTGTATACATAAATGTTTGGCATCTCTTACACATAGTTCGCTCGTTTTTATCACTAAAATATCAATTTTCATTAAATGTAACAATACGTTCTGAGCGACGGCCTAGCAACACGTCCTCTATCCACAAGATACAGATTAACAGTGTTTTTTTATAGAAAATCAATTGTCTTCTTTTTTAGAATCCATACTCACAGATTCTCTAATACTATCGATGTGGGGATTGCGCGCTAAAGAGTTTCTTGCTGTCCAGCTGCGCTTCACTTCACTTCAAGTACTTTTTGAATCATATTTACATTTTCAGTATTTATATACATTACTAAGCTTCTCAAAATAAAATCAGGCACAAATTAGTTAAAGCAAAAAAAATCAGTGAGGCACACATAACATTACAAGCTTATTTTTATTTGTGTCCAGTGGAAGCGATTCAGTTTCGTACTCGTTTATTTGTTTTAGTAAAAAATGTCATGAATAACCCACTGGGTCAATCTGACGTTCGATTCTCCTGTCACACTGTCACAATTGTTAGACTTCAGGTAATTAAAATTACAGTAATACGTAGATGGCATGCCGCAAACGTCAAATTGGATTGAAATGTGCTACATACTTGAATACGTAAACGATTATTACAGTGCTTACTTGAATAACGCAGTGTCAGACATATCTGATCCAGTAACGCGACGCATTTGGTCTCGTTAATGTAACTTCCTTTTTGTTACACGTTTCGAATAACCAAGACCCTGGTGAAACCAGGAAAGGCTTCTGGACCTGACAACATCCCGTTGGAATTTATACAGAGTGGCGACTTGCCTCTAAAGACTAGGTTCTTCTCACTCATACTATTAATGTGGCAAACCCGCAAGGTACCAGCTGACATGAAAAATTCCACAACTGTCACCATCTTCAAGAAAGGCGATAGGAGCATCTGTGGTAACTACCGTGGAATATCCATGCTCTCTGTCTCACGTAAAATTTTTACCTGAATCCTTTTAAGTCGCCTTCAGACACTTTCAGAGGCTGTGCTTCCCGAGCCTCAGTGTGGGTTTCGCCCATCAAGAGTGACGAATGACATGATTTTCTGTGCACGACAACTGCAGGAGAAATGCAGAGAACAACAAAAGCCTACATTAGTAGTTTTTACGATCTAGGAAAGTCCTTTGATACAGTTCCCAGAGAAGCCATGTGCATGGTCTTAAAATGGTTGGGCTGCCCTGAACATTTTGTTGGCCTGATTAAAGCTCTCCATGATGACATAACTGGACAGGTAATCTGCCAGAATGAAACATGTAATGAATTTCCAATTACGAATGAGCTCAAACAAGGATGCGTTCTTGCAACAACAATTTGCCTTGTACCTGGCAGATATGCTTTATCAACGCTGGGGTAAAGCAAAAGTACAGGTTCGATGGAGGATTATTTAACTAATCCAGACTCCACTCAAAAAAGTTCACTAGTACCACTCATTCACCTGCAGAGATGCAGCAGTATACTAATTTTTTCAGCAAGGTATACAAACGATTTGGTCTTTCCATCAATATTCAAAAGGCAAAGGTGCTCGCAGAGCCAGCTCCTGGCTGTTCCCTTCCCAATTTCAGCATATCCATTTCTGATACACTCTTGGAACAAGTGGGCCATTTCTTTTATCTAGGAAGCATATTGTCATCTAATTGCTCATCTGAAAAAGACGCGGAGAACAGAATAAGTGCTGCCCATGTAGCATTTGGTCGTCTCAGAAAACATGTCCTCCTCAATAATGACCTAACACTATACACCAAACTGATGGTGTATAAAGCTGTTGCCATCTCAACGCTGCTCTATGTTTGCGAAACCTGGCACCAACTAAGATGGGTTAGGCATGTCCAGCGGACGAGAGATGACAGACTTCCACGCCAAATCTTGTACAGTGAAGTGAGTACAGGTAAAAGGCCGCGAGGTGTCCCTCTTAAACGCTATAAGGATCAGTATAAGAAAAATCTAAAAGCCTTGAACATCGATCCGAGTAACTGGTCCGCCATAGCGGAAGATCGCAGTCGCTGGCACTCAGCTGCCTCAAATGCTCTTCAGAACTTTGAGTGGGAACGTCGAACATTAGAGAGTGACAAACGCCAGAGACGTAAACTCCTCCATTCCCAGCGACGCCCTCCATCTTCCATCATTTGTAATATCTGTGGTCGCATGTTCCACGCTAGGATTGGACTACTAAGCCATCAAACACGTTTCCACGCATGAACCGTGACAAAGGAAATCTCAGGAGAGAAATGAAAACTCGGATACGAGAATCAGACGATGACGACGACGACGAATAACCAAGAAGCGAAGCATGTGATGCGGAAAGGTTGCTTTTGTAATCTAGCGTTTTCCTTAATATGAACTGACAGAACTGGTGTTCCGTCTATTTCCTCTCTCTCTTCCTTTTCTTTCTCTTTCTTTTCTTTTTTTTTCTATATCTCAACGCTTTGCTATATTTCCTTCTCACAGCCTTCAACCAGAGCGCTGTTCGATTTGTATTGGTAGGAAATCTAAAGTCACATTACAGAAATAAAACAACTACAGTGAAAGTAAGCAGCACAACTAAAGTTCGTGTACATAAAAGAAAATACCGCTTGAAAGACGCCAGTGACGAATGAAAGTGGTTCCTTTACATTATATAATCAGAATTATTATTACACCTGTAAATGATACAAGCTGGCATCTATTATCAAAACACTTCCACCATAAGCTAATATTTGGCCCCACTAACATGTTGGACGTCCCTTTATTATTCTTCCATGTAAAACTGGTAATCCATTTACTTTTTGGAAGAGCTAAAAGTTCCGCGAGAGCTGTAATTTTAGAAATCTCTGTAGGTAAGACTGATGTTACGAAGTCAGCTAACCCAACATTTAGAGGCTCGTCAACTACCGCAGTTGGCAATTGCCAGGGAATTTAATTTAGGCCCCTGTTGTGTGGTGTCTGACCTAGGCCGATGACCAGAGCTTACTTAGTGCATCGTGCAGGCCTTTGATGGACTCCAGATCAATTGCAACACAGGGCCATACGAAAGCAGATTTCGGCACACTGCTAATCTAGACAGTAGACGTTTCGTTTCTAGCGTGTTAAAACCGGTGGCCTTTGCCTATTTTCGTGGGTTTCGTGACGTTACGTTTCAGAAAGATAATGCGGGACCATATGTTGCCTATGCCGACCTGATGCACATCGGTACAGATGGCTTTTTAATATTGCCCTGGCATGGTCGTTCTCCAGGCTTCTCACCCACTGAAAACATGTGGGCATCGCTGAACGACAGGCCGACACTCGCCAGCTACTACCACTAATGGACTAAAACACTATCGAATGTCGTAACAGTATCTGCCATCCCAGTTCAGATGGATTCGATGCACGGGAAATTAGAGATATTGAGGCCGCAGTAGGTGGTAGCACTGTGTAGTAAGTTTCACACCCCGTATACCCCCAAATCACCTACAAATTTTATACAGTCTTGCTACTATACTGTGTACGAAAAATAAGTAAAATTTCATAATTTTCTGCCCTTCCTGGCGTCGCAATTTCAGTGGACGACAGTTATTATTATTGTGATAAGGTGTAAAAAATCAATAGCATTTCCACTATTAATCGGAGACGTGAGAGTAGGTATGTGGAAAGAGTACATTTAAGGTCTATACGAGAGTATAGACTTGTGTAACGACTTGGTAGGAGAAGTAATCGGAATGATATGGAACCGACAGAGGATCCAGTATTAGCGTCAGACTTAAAACAGCACTGGAAGACATGACATCAAATAAGGGAGAAGGGGAATAAATAACATTCCATTGGGATTCCTAAAATCATGGGGGGAAGCGACAACCAAACGATTTTTCAAGCTGCTGTGTAGAATATATTGAGACTGGTGACATGACATCCACACAATTCCGAAGGTAGCAAGGGCCGATAAGTGAGAAAACTACCGCTTACTAGCTTAACAGCTCATACATCCAAGTTGCTGATAGGATTATATACAGCAGAATGGAAAGAAAATTGAGCATCTGGTAGATGGCGATCACTTTGGATTTAGAAAAAGTAAGCAGTTCTGATTTTGTGGTTGATAACGCAAGCATGGCTGAAGAAGAATCAAGACATGTTCATAGGACCTGTAGATCAGGAAAAAGCGTTCGACAGTGTAAAATGCTGTAAGATTCTCGATACTCTGAGAAAAAAGGGGTAAGCTAAATGGAAATACGGGCAAGTACAAGAGTCAAGAGGGAGCATTAAGACTGGAAGGCCACAAACAAAGTGCTCGGATTAAAATGAGTGTGAAACAGGGATGCACTCCTTCGCCCCTGCCGTTCAATCTATACATCAAAGAAGCAATGGTGGAAATAAAAGAAAGGTTCAAGAGTGAGATTAAAACTCAAGGTGAAAGGATATCAATGATAAGAACTGCTAATGACGATTCTATCATTGATATCAGTGAAGAAGAATGACATGATCTGCTGAACGGAATGTTCAGTCTAGCAAGTACATAATACGGAGTGACAGTGAATCGAAGAAAGACGAAAGTAATAAGTTGCAGAAATGAGAACAGCGAGAAACTTACCCGGACGGGGTGGCCGAGCGGTTCTAGGCGCTACAGTCTGGAACCGCGCGACCGCTACGGTCGCAGGTTCGAATCCTGCCTCGGTCATGGGTGTGTGTCATGTCCTTAGGTTTATTAGGTTTAAGTAGTGCTAAGTTCTAGGGGACTGATGACCTCAGAAGTTAAGCCCCATAGTGCTCAGAGCCATTTTTGAGAAACTTAACATCAGGATTGATGGTTACGAAGTAGATGAAGTTATGGAATAGATGAAGTCACGGAATTTCGCTACTTCGGAAGCAAAATAAACCATTACGGACAAAGCAAGGATGTCATAAAATGCAGACCAGCACAGGCAGGTATTCTGGCCAAGAGAAGTCTACTAGTGTCAAATATAGGCCATAATTTGAGGAAGAAATATATGATAACTGGAGTACAGCGTTGTATGGCAGTGAGACAAGGCATGTGGGAGAGCCGTAACGGAAGGGAATCGAAGTGTTTGAGATGTGGAGTGATAGAAGAATGTTGAAATTTAGGTGGAGTGATAAGGTAAGGAATGAGGAGGTTCTGCGTGGAATCGGCGAGGAAGCAGTATATGGAAAACACAGACAAGTAGGAGGGACAGGGGATAGGACACTTATCGGGGCATCAGGATCCAAGCTCTAGAGGGAGTAGTAAAGGGTCAAAAATTCAAGGGAAGACAGGGAATCGAATACACCCAACAAATAATGAGGACGTAGGTTCAAAAGGCTCTGAGCACTATGGGACTTAACATCTGAGGTCATCGTTCCCATAGAACTTAGAACTACTTACACCTAAGTAAGGTAAGGACATCACACACATCCATGCCCGAGGGAGTATTCGAACCTGCGACCGTAGCGGTGGCGCGGTTCCAGACTGAAGCGCCTAGAACCACTCGGCCACAGCGGCCGGCAATAAGGACGCAGGCTGAAAGTACTACTCTGAAATAAAGAGGTTGGGTCAGGAGAGGAATTCGTGGCGGGTCGCGTCAGACCATTTAGAAAACTGATGACCTAGTAGCGTGAGAGCCTCTATAACTTCTTGTATCGAGTGGGGAAATTAAAATTCAGTTAAGCGGTACAATAAATGGGACCTCCATCAATATGGCAGCAGATTTTGTCGCTATTTCTTGTCAGACGGTGAGATTTACCCGCAAGAACCATTGCATTACCATAAAATTCCAGCCAGTCTGTCAGAGACACGAGACATTTTTCGCCCAACTACGGTCTCTCTCTTTTTTTTTTTTTTTTTCGTAACGTGCGTTGCGGAGATATAGTGTAGCTCTCGTCGCAATCATAAACCGCGAGAGGCGAAGCGCGCGGTCCGTGGGAAGAGGGCTGGCCAACATTTATGGAGCGGTTGTCGCGTTGCGCCGCGCCGCTTACTTATTACACGGGCGCGGGCGAGGCCGCGGCGGCCGAGTTTAACAGGATGAAAGTAACGCAACTGGTCGTGAATGGAGAGGACGGCCATTGGGTCGGGCGGAAACGGCGCGGCCGATATTATGGCTCCTGATTTATAGCGCGGGGCCCGAGTCGCGAGGCCCAGCCCGCACAAAAGCCTGCCTGCTGCGTTATGTAAAAGTGGTATCCACCGCGCCGCGAGCCCATACGTTACTCTGTGTTCATCCGCTTAAGCCGGCGCGCCAGCCGTACGCTGCCGATCGCTGTTTGGCGGGCCCACAGCGACCAGCATCGCAGTGTAGTTTGTAACTGGTGTGTTTAGGGTTGCGCTTGTTGGCACTGTGCAACGTTTAACTCGCAAGAGGTTCCCACCCAGAACACTGAAAGGTGGCTCTACACTACTGGCCATTAAAATTGATTGCTACACCAAGAAGAAGTCCAGATGATAAACGGGTATTCATTGGACAAATATATTATACTAGAGCTGACATGTGATTACATTTTCACTCAGTTTGGGTGCATAGATCCTGAGAAATCAGTACCCAGAATAACCACCTCTGGCCGTAATAACGGCCTTGATACGCCTGGGCATTGAGTCAGAGCTTGGATGGCGTGTACAGGTACAGCTGCCCATGCAGCTTCAACACGATACCACAGTTCATCAAGAGTAGTGACTGGCGTATTGTGACGAGCCAGTTGCTCGGCCACCATTGACCAGACGTTTTCAATTGGTCAGAGATCTGGAGAATGTGCTGGCCAGGGCAGCAGTCGAACATTTTCTGTATCCAGAAAGGCCCGTACAGGACGTGCAACATGCGGTCGTGCATTATCCTGCTGAAATGTAGGGTTTCGCAGGGATCGAATGAACGGTAGAGCCACGGGTCGTAACACATCTGAAATGTAGCGTCCACTGTTCAAAGTGCCGACAATGCGATCAAGGGGTGACCAAGACGTGCAACCAATGGCACCCCATACCATCACGCCGGGTGGTACGCCACTATGGCGATGACGAATACACGCTTCCAATGTGCGTTCACCGGGATGTCACCAAACACGGATACGACCATCATGTTGCTGTAAACTGAACCTGGATTCATACGAAAAAATGACGTTTTGCCATTTGTGCATCCAGGTTCGTCGTCGAGTACACCATCGCAGGCGCTCCTGTCTGTGATGCAGCGTCAAGGGTAACCGCAGCCATTGTCTCCGAGCTGATAGTCCATTCTGCTGCAAACGTCGTCCAACTGTTCGTGCAGATGCTTGTCGTCTTGCAAACGTCGTCATCTGTTCACTCAGGAATCGAGGCGTCGCTGCACGGTCAGTTACAGCCATGGGGATAAGACGCCTGTCATCTCGACTGCAAGTCATACGAGGCCGTTGGGATCCAGCACGGTGTTCCGTATAACCCTCCTGAAGCCACCGATTCCGTATTCTGCTACCATTCATTGGATCTCGACCAACCCGAGCAACAATGTCGTGATACGATAAACCGCAATCGCGATAGGCTACAATCCGACCTTTATCAAAGTCGGAAACGTGACGGCACGCATATCTCCTCCTTACACGAGGCATCACAACAACGTTTCACCAGGCAACGCCGGTCAACTGCTGTTTGTGTATGAGAAATCGGTTGGAAACTTTGCTCATGTCAGCACGTTCTAGGTGTCGCCACTGGCGCCAACCTTGTGTGAATGCTCTGAAAAGCTAATCATTTGCATATCACAGCATCTTCTTCCTGTCGGTCAAATTTCGCGTCTGTAGCACGTCATCTTCGTGGTGTAGCAATTTTAATGACCAGTTGGGTATATTCTGCGACGTTTCGTGATCAGAAAATGCAAAGAATTTGCGTGCAGTACCGTGAAGCAAATGATTACTCGCTGCACTTATAGTCATACTTCTAACTTCCGCAATTTATGAATATTTCATATCTCTATAATGGTCATGTTGTATTTATTAAATTTTATTGTAGATGAAGAGTGCAGCAGAAATCAAATTTCCTAATTGGTCACCATGTACACCAGTGGTCGTCAGACTTTTCTGATTAAGAGCCAATGTTGACATTGTGCGGTGACACTTCGGGCAGCATAGAAAGAGCGGGGGAGGGGGAGTTGGTCAGCGGCCACTGAAAAATTAATTCAATTTTGACTCAACCATGGTTATTGACAGAAGCTTACCCCTTATACATTTTGAATGTAAATATTATAAGGTACCACGCCCAAGAATTTTAAGTAAAAAAGAACTTTTATATAGGAACTACATGCAATTCTGTTAAGGCTTAAATAGTGTCCTTTTTTCCCTACCTACGTGATAATGTGGCTACAGCAGCCCATGTTTGTTATTCTGATTTCCGCACATATTTTCTAAGCGGCTTGATTCCCCAGTATCTGAAATAATACCAAGTAGCTAGAGAAGACCGTTTTCAGTCGGACTTTGTTATTATAGCACTGAGACAGTTTTAATTAATAGAAAATTAATTATTTACAAAATGTCACAAACTATTGGAACAGGGGATGATAGCTTTGTATCTAAATGGGTTTTATCTGTCGTTTAATTTTTTGGAATTTTGTGGTAATGTTCTATGGGACCAAACTGCTGAGGTCATCGGTCCTTAGGCTTCACATTAATTAAAATAACAAACTAACTTACTCTAAGGACAACACACACACACCCATGCCCGAGAGAGGACTGGAACCTCCGACGGGGGCAGCCGCGCGAACCATGACAAGGTCCTTTAAACCGCACGGCAACTCCACGTAGTAGTGGAAATTCAAAATGGTCGTAATTAGTTTTATAATATTTTTCAACAACTGTCTAAAAAGTTTCGTCATTCATTGGCATATAAATTCTTTCTTTGATGTGATAACAAATTTAGGTAGTGAAGGAACGTAATAAGAACCCAGAACATGTATATACTGATTAACACATTTATACTTTTCTTTCCGAATAAATACGTGTACCTTTGCTATCAGTCGTTCGAGGAAACCAGCAAAAACAGAAGTGGAAGTTCAAAACGGTCGTAATTAGTTCAATAATATTTTTCAACAATCAGCGAAACATATTAGTAGATGACGGAAATGATGCATATTTAGCGTTTCACGCTCCTACACAAGGCTACATTATCTCTGGCAAAGATTAAATATAACGCGAATTCAAGACATTTCGCTACAATATATTACACAGCGACCGCTCTGTCTGTCGTCTGTGCTGAGAGCGTAACGGTGACGAAAGAACCTGTCTTGTAGTCATTTTAGAGCCGCTAAAGAAATCTTGGGCAGTATATATAATGTTGTCATCGCATTGAGCTACCACGAAAGCATTTTTTGCAAAGCCGTTTTCCTTTGGAGATACTGGTGTTGTTTCAATGTGTTTAAAGCCGCTGGGGAATCACGTTAGAGACATGTAATTCAACAGTAACGTGTACTTCATATGCAGGATGCATGACGCTTGCCTCAGTTTGAGGAAGCTATTATGAATTTTATTATTTCACTAAATATTAAAAAATTGTTTAGATTAATTACCCTTAGCTTTAAGCTCTCGGTACAGATATTTTGATGTATTATATGGCACAGAAATTCATAGGGATGTGTGCTTTTGAAGCGGTGTCAAATTATTACACCAGTGGAAATTAAGTCTTTATGGGTCTTTCCAGAGTCAACAGCCGACCATGTTCCTTTGTTTTGCAAATTAGATTGATACTTTTCCATTTGACTTCGCTCTGGAAAACTACTGAAATGCTAAAAAAATTATCAAGTTCTTCCGGAGGCCCAAATGAGAATCCTACGAGTCATTTTGTTAGTCGGGAGGACTAGGGGTAGCGTCTTTGATTCACAATCAAAACGTCTTCGGTCCCGGGTTCGATCCCCGCCAGTGCCTAAATTTTGACAAATAATCAGCATTGGCGGCCGAAGACTTCCGGCATAAGAAGTCAGCCTCATTCTGCCAACGGCCTTGTCAAAGAGGGCGGAGGAGCGGATAGAGGTTCAGAGCACTCTCTTGTCCTAGGGGTGGGAAATTGCCCCTAAAGGCGGAAGAATCAGCAATGATCAACGACATGAGGATGCAGAAGGCAATGGAAACCACTGCATTAAAGACACGTAACGTGTATCCACAGGACATGTGGCCTGTAATTGAAGAAGTGTCATGATGATCTCTCCATTGGCAAAAGATTCCGGAATAGTCCCCCATTCGGATCTCCGGGAGGGGACTGCCAAGGGGGAGGTTACCATGAGAAAAAGATTGAATAATCAACGAAAGGATAACGTTCTACGAGTCGGGGCGTGGAATGTCAGAAGCTTGAACGTGGTAGGGAAACTAGAAAATCTGAAAAAGGAAATGCAAAGGCTCAATCTAGATATAGTAGGGGTCAGTGAAGTGAAGTGGAAGGAAGACAAGGATTTCTGCTCAGATGAGTATCGGGTAATATCAACAGCAGCGAAAATTGGTATAACAGGTGTAGGATTCGTTATGAATAGGAAGGTAGGGCAGAGGGTGTGTTACTGTGAACAGTTCAATGACCGGGTTGTTCTAATCAGAATCGACAGCAGACCAACATCGACAACGATAGTTCAGGTATACATGCCGACGTCGCAAGCTGAAGATGAACAGATAGAGAAAGTGTATGAGGATATTGAAAGGGTAATGCAGTATGTAAAGGGGGACGAAAATCTAATAGTCATGGGCGACTGGAATGCAGTTGTAGGGGAATGAGTAGAAGAAAAGGTTACAGGAGAATATGAGCTTGGGATAAGGAATAAAAGAGGAGAAAGACTAATTGAGTTCTGTAACAAGTTTCAGCTAGTAATAGCGAATACCCTGTTCAAGAATCACAAGAGGAGGAGGTATACTTGGAAAAGGCCGGGAGATACGGGAAGATTTCAATTAGATTACATCATGGTCAGACAGAGATTCCCAAATCAGATACTGGATTGTAAGGCGTACCCAGAAGCAGATGTAAACTCAGATCACAATATAGTAGTGATGAAGAGTAGGCTGAAGTTCAAGTCTTTAGTCAGGAAGAATCAATACGCAAAGAAGTGGGATACGGAAGTACTAAGGAATGACGAGATACGTTTGAAGTTCTCTAACGCTATAGATACAGCAATAAGGAAAAGCGCAGTAGGCAATACAGTTGAAGAGGAATGGACATCTCTAAAAAGGGCCATCACAGAAGTTGGGAAGGAAAACATAGGTACAAAGAAGGTAGCTGCGAAGAAACCATGGGTAACAGAAGAAATACTTCAGTTGATTGATGAAAGGAGGAAGTACAAATATGTTCCGGGAAAATCACGAATACAGAAATACAAGTCGCTGAGGAATGAAATAAATAGGAAGTGCAGGGAAGCTAAGACGAAATGGCTGCAGGAAAAATGTGAAGACATCGAAAAATATATGATTGTCGGAAGGACAGACTCAGCATACAGGAAAGTCAAGACAACCTTTGGTGACATTAAAAGCAACGGTGGTAACATTAAGAGTGCAGCGGGAATTTCACTGTTAAATGCAGAGGAGAGGTCAGATAGGTGGAAAGAATACATTGAAAGCCTCTATGAGGGTGAAAATTTGTGTGATGTGATAGAAGACGAAACAGGAGTCGATTTAGAAGAGATAGGGGATCCAGTAATAGAATCGGAAATTAAAAGAGCTTTGGGGTACTTACGGTCAAATAAGGTAGAAGGGATAGATAACATTCCATCAGAATTTCTAAAATCATTGGGGAAAGTGGCAACAAAACGACTATTCACTTTGGTGTGTAGAATATATGAGTCTGGCGATATACCATCTGACTTTCGGAAAAGCATCATCCACACAATTCCGAAGACGGCAAGAGCTGACATGTGCGAGAATTATCGCACAATCAGCTTAACAGCTCATGCATCGAAGCTGCTTACAAGAATAATATACAGAAGAATGGAAAAGAAAATTGAGAATGCGCTAGGTGACGATCAGTTTGGCTTTAGGAAAAGTAAAGGGACGAGAGAGGCAATTCTGACGTTACGGCTAATAATGGAAGCAAGGCTAAAGAAAAATCAAGACACTTTCATAGGATTTGTCGACCTGGAAAAAGCGTTCGACAATATAAAATGGTGCAAGCTGTCCGAGATTCTGAAAAAAGTAGGGGTAAGCTACAGGGAGAGAGAGATCATATACAATATGTACAACAACCAAGAGGGAATAATAAGAGTGGACGATCAAGAACGAAGTGCTCGTATTAAGTAGGGTGTAAGACAAGGCTGTAACCTTTCGCCCCTACTCTTCAATCTGAACATCGAGGAAGCAATGATGGAAATAAAAGAAAGGTTCAGGAGTGGAAATAAAATACAAGGTGAGAGGATATCAATGATACGATTCGCTGATCACATTGCTATCCTGAGTGAAAGTGAAGAAGAATTAAATGATCTGCTGAACGGAATGAACAGTCTAATGAGTACACAGTATGGTTTGAGAGTAAATCGGAGTAAGACGAAGGTAATGAGAAGCAGTAGAAATGAGAACAGCGAGAAGTTTAGGAATTCTGCTACCTAGGCAGTAAAATAACCAATGACGGACGGAGCAAGGAGGACATCAAAAGCAGACTCGCTATGGCAAAAAAGGCATTTCTGACCAAGAGAAGTCTACTAATATCAAATACCGGCCTTAATTTGAGGAAGAAATTTCTGAGGATGTACGTCTAGAGTACAGAATTGTAGTGAAATATGGACTGTGGGAAAACCGGAACAGAAGAGAATCGAAGCATTTGAGATGTGGTGCTATAGACGAATGTTGAAAATTAGGTGGACTGATAAGGTAAGGAATGAGGAGGTTCTACGCAGAATCGGAGAGGAAAGGAATATGTGGAAAACACTGATAAGGAGAAGGGACAGGATGATAGGACACCTGCTAAGACATGAGGGAATGACTTCCATGGTACTAGAGGGAGCTGTAGAGGGCAAAAACTGTAGAGGAAGACAGAGATTGGAATACGTCAAGCAAATAATTGAGGACGTAGGTTGCAACTGCTACTCTGAGATGAACAGGTTAGCACAGGAAAGGAATTCGTGGCGGGCCGCGTCAGTAGACTGATGACCAAAAAAAAAAAGAAAAAAGGACCACACATTGCTCGGGGCGAAAGCAGCCACTAGCGAGTTGCGGGCGGGTGTCCCTCCTGCCGTCCACTCCACCAGGTGGAAGCTGTGGCCCTCGTCGGTCACAGGGAAAGTCTTTGTGGTATTCACTGCGATACTCTGCGCTCTGCGTCAGAAGTCATGGCTTGCTTGCGGACAGGAATAATCGACTAGATTTCGGAATAAATTTGTTGGAATAGCTTCAGAAATGTAAACATTATAAACCGTTTCTTCTGTAATGATGACGTATACTGTGCCGCGGAGAGTGGATTCTTTTCGCGCTGAGAAACTATGAAAATAACATGTATTCACATGGCAAAATCGACAAATGCTATTTACGAAATCTATCAAAACAGGAGTCTAAGATAATATTCCGTCTACGATTTTAGTATTGAAACTACATTTGAGATATTTCTTCTTGCCTCATTAACGTTTACAATTGCTTATGAATGAAGTACTAGAGCTTTGCAAGTGTGTTGTTTCCGTGAAATATTGAGTTACGTAGCATTTAGGAGAGTGGTGTGTAGGGAAGGGGGGTCGTGTGTGTGTGTGTGTGTGTGTGTGTGTGTGTGTGTGTGTGTGTGTGTGCTAGAAGAAGACAGTGTGTTTGTTGAGTAGGTGTGCCACTGTGGAAGAGGGTTTTAAGGGGTTGGTTTTTTGTGTATGCGTGTTTGTATTTTTGTAATAATTATTTTCATGTAAAACAACATATACTTACTGTCACTAATAAGTGCCAGCAGATTAGAGTCGAGGTCCGGTGTGCCGGCCAGCCTGTGGATGGTCTTTAAGGCGGTTTTCAATCCACCTCGGCGAACGCGGGCTGGTTCTCCTTATTCCGCTTCAGTTACACTATGCCGGCGACTGCTGCGCGGTGTCTCCACGTAAACGTACACCATAATTACTATACCACGCAAACATTTGGGGTTACACTCGTCTGGTATGAGACGTTCCCTGGTGAAGGAGTCCACTAGGGACCGAACCGCATAATAGCCCCGGGTTCGGTTTGGGGCGGCGTGGTGTGAGTGAACTGCTGTGGCCTGTTGTGGGTTTTTTGAACCACTGAGGGCTACGCCGGGACGAAGCACCTCCGTCGTTTCTGGGTCCGCGGTTTAATGCACATACACAATACACAATGCAAATATTACAAATTGTCTAAGTAAAGATAGGTCTAAATCAGTGGTCGTCAAACTGCAGATGGCGGACCACATGCGGTCCCAATCAAATGTCTGCGCGGCCCCTGGTTCTCAGTCGTATTTTACAATGATGAGCCAAAGAAACTGGTACACCTACATAATATCGTGGAGGGCCCCGGCGAGAACGCAGAAGAGCCGCAATGCGACGTGGCATGCACTCGATTATTGTAATGCTGGAGGGAACTGACACCATGAATCTTGCAGAGCTGTCCATAAATCCGTAAGAGTACGAGGGGGTGGAGATATCTTCTGAACAGCACATTGCAAGGCAACCCAGATATGCTCAGTAACGTTCATGTCTGGGGAATTTGGTAGCCAGCGGAAGTGTTTAAACGCAGAAGAGTGTTCCTGGAGCCGATCTGTAGCAATTATGGACGTGTGAGGTGTCACGTTGTTCTGTTGGAATTGCCAATGCACGGTGGACAGGAATGGAAGTAGATAATTAGACAGAATGCTTGCGAACGTGTCACCTCTCAGAGTAGTACCTAGACGTATCAGGGGTCCAAATCACTCCAACTGCACACGCTTCACACCATTACAGAACCTCCACCAGGTTGACATCCGGGTTTATGCATTCATGAGGTTCTCTCCATACCCGTATACGCCCATCCGCTCGATACAGTTTAAAACGAGACTCGTCCACACAGGCAATATGTTTCTAGTCATCAACAGTCCGATGTCGATGTTGACGGGTCCAGGCGAGGCGTAAAGCTTTGTATGGTGCTGTCATCAAGGGTACACGAGTGGGCATTCGGCTCCGAAAGCCCATATCGACGATGTTTCGTTGAATGGTTCGCATGCTGACACATATTGATGGCCCAGCAATTTGCGGAAGGATTGCACTTCCGTCACGTTGAACGATTCTCTTCGGTTGTCGTTGGTCCCATTCTAGTAGGATCTGTTTTCGGCCATAGCGATGTCGGAGATTTGATGTTTTAGCGGTTTCTCGATATTCACGGTACACTCGTGAAATGGTCATACGAGAAAATACCCACTTTATCGTAACCTCGGAGACGCTGTGTCCCTTGCTCGTGTGCCGGCTACAGCACTACGTTCAAACTCATATAGATCTTAATAACCTGTCATTGTAGCAGCAGCAACCGATCTAACAACTGCACCAGACAATTCTTGTCTTATATAGGCGTTGCTGATCGCAGCGCCGTGTTCTTCCTGTTTGCGTATCTCTGTATTTGAATACGAATGCCTATACCAGTTTTTTTTAACGCTTCAGTGCATAATCGTATGCTTCTAGCAAACAAAAACGTCAACTAACGTTAAGAGCTCCTGAAGAGTGTTTTTCGTTAACAGTAACAAATTGGTCGCTTACGTTAGGGGCAGAGTGGTTTGTAGCGTGGCCACGACTGGTAGCAAAGGTACACGTATTTATTCGGAAATAATAGTAATAATAACAATGGCTTGTGGTGAGGGCCTCCCGTCGGGTAGGCCGTTCGCCTGGTGCAAGTCTTTCGATTTGACGCCACTTCGGTGACTTGCGCGTCGATGGGGGCGAAATGATGATGATTAGGACAACACAACACCCAGTCCCTGAGCGGAGAAAATCTCCGACCCAGCCGGGAATTGAACCCGGGCCCTTAGGATTGACAGTCCGTCCCGCTGACCACTTTTTTTTTAATAACATTTATTGAACAAACTAAAAGTACATATATATACACTATGCAAGAGTTCTTCAAGGTACCATTTAAACATATACAAATGACTGTTAGTTAAACAAAAATATTAAAAACATTAAATACAACAAAATATAACATATTCTGTTTTTTTCCTTTTTTTATTTGTTTTTTTTGTCGATGCATGAGAACGTGGATAAGGGTGTTGCATCATGTGACAGGTAGGCATGGCACACCCCAACTTTGAGGGGGGTCAAGGAAGACGCTGCGGAGATAACCGGCAAAAGTTTGTCGGTAAGATGGTTTTCGGGTGAGGGTGCTATGCGCGGTCACAACTTTGTACCAGAAGTCAAGGACTGTATGCGAACCACTCTGAAACAGGTATCCGAAAGCCTGTCCTCGAAACCAGATTAGGGTATGGTGCTTAGCAAGAGGGTAGTGAAATGTCTGGGGCAACAACAGGAAATCCGGGGTTACCGTCGTTGGCGGGGCACGGAGGTAAAAGCCCACGATTCGTTGGATGAGGAGCCATACGTTTTGTTTCAGGGGGCACGTAAGACGGTGTTCGTACGTGTCTTCGAGCTGACAGTCAGGGCAGAGTGGGGAGGTGGCCAGTCCTATGAGATAAAGTCGACTATTAGTCGGGAATTTTCCATAGACTAAAACATACCAGAGTGAAGACACAGGCGACGGTAAAAAGGGTGCATGCACACACCCCCAAACCGTTCGCCAGTTAATGTCAGGATGATGTAGCACCATGGGGTCGCAAAGGTTGGACAGCACAAACAAACGATAATAATCTTTTGTTCGGGGAGGACGGGTGACTGGAAGATCGTCCCGAACAATTGGCGACGTGGCACAATAATGGAGAAATAGGTGCCACATTGATCGGTGGATCGAGAGAAGCTGGTCGGAGGATATCTAAGAGACTGCGTGTTAAGGACGGGACCGGCCCCTGCCAGTGCCGCAACAGAGTGTGGACAAAGAGTGCAGAACATCGTGCCCGCACGTTGACAAGTCCGAGGCCACCTTTTCCAGAAGGCAGTGTTAGATTGTTGTAGCGGACTTTGAAAAGTGCCCCTGCTGACGCGAAATATCCAAAGGCTGATTGGATGCGGCGGCCAAGGTGTAACGGCGTTAGGAGGATCTGGGCGACGTGTACCAGTTTAGATTCAAGTGGTTCAAATGGCTCTGAGCACTATGGGACTCAACTGCTGTGGTCATCAGTCCCCTAGAACTTAGAACTACTTAAACCTAACTAACCTAAGGACATCACACACATCCATGCCCGAGGCAGGATTCGAACTTGCGACCGTAGCAGCAGCGCGGCTCCGGACTGGAGTGCCTAGAACCGCACGGCACCAGTTTAGGGGCGACATGCATGTTGACATAGGACACACGTTGGAGTTGGTTTAAGTTACGGTGCACTTGACCGCGGACATGCTGCCGAGTCGACTGCAACAGCCGCCGGTAAGCCAGGGCCACTGTGCGGTGTGTGAAGCTCGTAAATTCGATACCCAAACCACTCAGCTACCGGGGGCGGACGGAAATAAAAGTATAAGTGTGTTAATCATTATATACATGTACATGGTTTTTATTACATTCCTTCATTCCCTAAATTAGTTATCACATCAAAGAAAGAATTTATATGCCAAGGAATGGCGAAGCTTTTTAGACAGCTTACAAATGTTTCAAATGGCTCTGAGCACTATGGGACTTAACTTCTGAGGTCATCACTTTTAACTTCTGAGGTCATCACTCCCCCTAGAACTTAGAACTACTTATACCTAACTAACCTAAGGACATCACACACATCCATGCCCGTGGCAGGATTCGAGCCTGCGACCGTAGTGGTCGCGCGGTCCCATACTGTAGCGCCTAGAACCGCTCGGCCACTCCGGACGGCTAGACAGCTTACAGTGTGCTATGTGTTTGTGTTCTTATCTCGAAAAGCAGTTGCTAGAAAAAGTATATGCTCAGATTAATCGCGGCAAAGAAACGAACCTACAGATTTATAGCACATTTCAGAGATTATCTTTTACAACAACTCACAAATAAATTATTTTTCCCTTTTGTCGTGTGTCTCCAAACAGAACAGGCAATCATAATAAAATCTGTTATTTTGTCTTCCAAAAATGTATGTAGCTGTACTGGCGATGTGACAGCTGGGAGAAAGACTTACTTGCTTCCTCACACTACATCGGTACCTTGTAGTATCCAGTTTCCAAACAAGCTTACAGTGATATAAATCTATGATGCGCGAACATTCTAAGGATGAATGATACAAATGAGGAATTTCAAAAATGAATGCACATATTTTCCAAGAGAGCGAGGAGGTACCCGAGCGCGGCGCGGCTTCGCCTCCCGCATTTGCCCCGTTCCGCGCGGTTGCCTATCGGCAGGCGCCCCCTGGAGACGGCGGCTAATGCTCTTATGACCAGTGAATGCCTCGTCCCCGCTGCCGCAGCTCCTTCTCCTGCTGGTGTGCCATCTCCTGGTTTTTACTGCTGCTGGCGCCAGTAAAAGCAAGTTAAGTGCTGGCGAGTGCCGGGGACACTTACGCCGCCGAGCTGCTACAGCAGAGTAGTTTTCGTCACTGCGACGCTAACGGGCAACTAAGTACACTGCGATGGCGCGGCAGTTTCCGAACAAATCTTCTCCACTTCGAAATATTTCATCGGCTGAAGAACGATTTGCATATCAAAGCAGCGTGTGTTTGGTAAATTACTCTCTGAAGATTGCAGTTAATGCTCCGATGACATTCAGGCTGTGCTCGTGCAACACACTCACGCGGTGCACAGCATTGATGAGGATATGACGTATGTGGCGTAACTGAAGAAATGTACCGGATGGCATTTTCTCTTCTTCGCGAAACTTCTAAGCAAGACTAATTTTTGGCATAATCCCGAAGCCGGCCGGAGTGGCCGTGCGGCTCTAGGCGCTACAGTCTGGAACCGAGCGACCGCTACAGTCGCAGGTTCGAACCCTGCCTCGGGAAGATTAGTTAGGTTTAATTAGTTCTAAGTTCTAGGCGACTGATGACCTCAGAAGTTAAGTCGCATAGTGCTCAGAGCCATTTGAACCATTTTGAACCATAATCCCGAACATAGGGAGGACATCGTAATAAAGAAAGCAGAAGGCAAACATTGTTGTACTGACAATCCCTTTGTCAAATACTTTTGATTTTTCTTTTTACTTGCCTTGTACACCCACGGTAATATTTTAGTTATACTACGTCGCTTAAAGTGAATGCCACAAGGATTCCATTGAAAATGGCAAGACCAACTTCCACCCCCCCCCCCCTTTTGTGAAATCGACCACAACCGACTACAGTTTAATCTTTCCAGCCTCAAAATTCCATATATAAGTTGTTAATGAACTACCATCGTAAAATGTGTGTGTGTGTGTTTGTGTGTGTGTGTGTGTGTGTGTGTGTGTGTGTGTGTGAATTCCTAAGGGACCAAACTGCTGAGGTCTTCGGTCCCTTGACTTACACACTACTTAACTACTAACTGCTAACTTAAACTAACTTACGCTAAGAACAACACACGCACACACCCATGGCCAAGGGAGGACTCGAACCTCTGGTGGGAGGGGCTGCGCAATCCGTGACATGGCGCCTCTAACCGCGCAGTCACTCAACGCGGCCATCATAAAATATATTCACATTAGAAAAACGCTTTGTCTACTACCCCTCAAGGCAGACAGGTTAACAGAGCGGAATAACGCTACTTTCACCACATTAAAAATTTCACATCAGCAGCCATCACACTACGAAGTAAATAATGTAGCGTCACATTGTAGGAATTCCATTCCTTAAGGAAGGGAGTAAGCAGGTATCTTGTGCGTCTTCCTAGAGAAGAACAGATAATTCGATGCAAAAAAATTGCAAAAATTCCAAGACATTTATCTGATGTATAAAAATCCCAATAACTGCTTTCATACAGCAAAACAAGATACTTCCATGTTACATGAGCTCTTGTTCATTGTTTCCGGTAGTGAACATCCCCGTGTTATCGCCTATCAAGGATGATGTTTCTGAATATATATAGTTTGTGGGTTGTAAAGTACTGCCTTGATGAGAGCGCATCCTGCATGAAAAATGGGAAGCTAAAATGGAAACAGGACAGCATGGGGTATTTTTGAGACAAAGAATATGGGAGTATCCCACATAAAATAAAATGCTGGAAGTGTGAGTTCTTCCAACTTAATGCTTCTGTGATGTGGCTTGCGGTAAAAATAAATCAGAAGGTTTAGTGTAATCGATATTAGATATTTCTATTCTCTATATACGTGGACACGATGCGTAGCAATCTGCGTTTGTTTGCTGATGATGCTATGCTGTATAGTAAGGTGTCGAAGTTGAGTGACTGTTGGAGGATACAAGGTGACTTAGACAAAATTTCTAGTTGGTGGCTAGCCCTAAATGCAGTAAAATGTAAGTTAACGCGGACGAGTGGGAAAAACAAACCCTTAATATTCGGATACAGTATTAGTAGTGCCCTGCTTCACACAGTCCAGTCGTTTAAATCTCTGGGCGTAACGTAGCAAAGCGATACGAAGTGGAACAAGTATTTGAGAATTGTGGTCGGGAAGGCGACAGGTCGACTTAGGTTTATTGGGAGAATTTTAGGTTCATCCGTAAAGAAAAAAACCACAATAGGACGCTAGAGCGACCTGTTTTTGACCACTGCTCGAGTATTTTGGAACAATTCCACGTCAGAGTAATGGAAGACCTCAAAGCTGTTCAGAGGTGGACTGTTAGATGTGTTACTGGTAAGTTCGAAAAACACGAAAGTTTTACGGAGATTCTTTCTGAACTCAAATGGGAATCCCTGGAAGGAAGGCGACTTTCTTTTCGAGGAACACTATTGAGAAAATTTAGAGAACCGGCATCTGAAACTGGCTGCAGAACGATTTTGTTGCCTCCAACATACACTGCACGTAAGGACCACGAAGATAAGATACGAGACATTAGGGCTCATACGGACGCATAGACATTCGTTTTTCCCTCTTTCTATTTTCGAATGAAACAGGAAAGGAAACGATTGGTAATGGTAAGGGGTAACGTCCGCCACGCGCCGTAAGGTACATTACGGAGTAGTGATGTAGATGTAGATGTAGAGTCCCGGTCCGGAACAAATTTTCAACTTCTGCCATTGAATTATTTCAGTGCTCAATTGCGGCTCAAGCCGGTAAGTTCGTGGAAATAATCGAATATGAGTAAGGCAACGTATCGCTTCCTCCCGTCATGCATAACGACAACGACTGTAAAAGCAGTGACCTTAGAGCTCATGTCAGCAGTTGTTCTCCATGCAACGATTAGCAAATAGAAAAGAGTGTAAATCATAGCGGTACCAGAAGTACCCTCCGTTATGCACCGAAGGGTGGCTTGTCGAGTCACAATTAATAAAATGTTCCGAGCTGTTATGCCGTGGTCGAATGGACTTCACATTAAAACCCAAAGTTTCGTTCCCATCTGCGGAATACATTTTCAAATGGGATCGTAGCTTTGCTGAATTTCCGATTCACACCCTGGGTCGCTACTGACTACAGCAAATTCCGCATTCCCGAGAACCGCGCTTCTGCTACGGTCGCAGGTTCGAATCCTTCCTCGAGCATGGGTGTGTGTGATATCCTTAGGTCAGTTAGCTTTAAGTAGTTCTAAGTCTAGGGGACTGATGACCTCAGATGTTAAGTCCCGTAGTGCTTAGAGCCATCCCCGAGCTTCCGCGCAGTGGCGTGACGTCACATGTTTTGATTACGATAGCGTAATTGGACGATGTTGACTGTTGTCGCCCGCTGTTATTGTCATTCCATCGTGGATGACGTACACATTTTCTTCAGCATCGGTATCCAAATTCCATTCAATTTCACGCCCTTTTCCTTCCTACTGAAATTCCTGGGGTGTTACAGAATCACAATGGCCTCTCTGTCTAGTCTTTTATGGTATCCGGCTGCGGCTGCCAGTACTTGATTCCTACAGGGTCTTTCAAAAATGACTGGTATATTTGAAACGGCAATAAAAACTAAACGAGCAGCGATAGAAATACACCGTTTGTTGCAATATGCTTGGGACAACAGTACATTTTCAGGCGGACAAACTTTCGAAATTACAGTAGTTACAATTTTCAACAACAGATGGCGCTGCAAGTGATGTGAAAGATATAGAAGACAACGCAGTCTGTGGGTGCGCCATTCTGTACGTCGTCTTTCTGCTGTAAACGTGTGCTGTTCACAACGTGCAAGTGTGTTGTAGACAACATGGTTTATTCCTTAGAACAGAGGATTTTTCTGGTGTTGGAATTCCACCGCCTAGAACACAGTGTTGTTGCAACAAGACGAAGTTTTCAACGGAGGTTTAATGTAACCAAAGGACCGAAAAGCGATACAATAAAGGATCTGTTTGAAAAATTTCAACGGACTGGGAACGTGACGGATGAACGTGCTGGAAAGGTAGGGCGACCACGTACGGCAACCACAGAGGGCAACGCGCAGCTAGTGCAGCAGGTGATCCAACAGCGGCCTCGGGTTTCCGTTCGCCGTGTTGCAGCTGCGGTCCAAATGACGCCAACGTCCACGTATCGTCTCATGCGCCAGAGTTTACACCTCTATCCATACAAAATTCAAACGCGGCAACCCCTCAGCGCCGCTACCATTGCTGCACGAGAGACATTCGCTAACGTTATAGTGCACAGGATTGATGACGGCGATATGCATGTGGGCAGCATTTGGTTTACGGACGAAGCTTTTTTTACCTGGACGGCTTCGTCAATAAACAGAACTGGCGCATATAGGGAACCGAAAAGCCTCATGTTGCAGTCCCATCATCCCTGCATCCTCAAAAAGTACTGGTCTGGGCCGCCATTTCTTCCAAAGGAATCATTGGCCCATTTTTCAGATCCGAAACGATTACTGCATCACGCTATCTGGACATTTTTCGTGAATTTGTGGCGGTACAAACTGCCTTAGACGACACTGCGAACACCTCGTGGTTTATGCAAGATGGTGCCCGGCCACATCGCACGGCCGACGTCTTTAATTTCCTGAATGAATATTTCGATGATCGTGTGATTGCTTTGGGCTATCCGAAACATACAGGAGGCTGCGTGGATTGGCCTCCCTATTCGCCAGACATGAACCCCTGTGACTTCTTTCTGTGGGGACACTTGAAAGACCAGGTGTACCGCCAGAATCCAGAAACAACTGAACAGCTGAAGCAGTACATCTCATCTGCATGTGAAGCCATTCCGCCAGACACGTTGTCAAAGGTTTCGGGTAATTTCATTCAGACTACGCCATATTATTGCTACGCATGGTGGATATGTGGAAAATATCGTACTGTAGAGTTTCCCAGACCGCAGCGCCATCTGTTGTTGAAAATTGTAACTACTGTAATTTCGAAAGTTTGTCTGCCTGAAAATGTACTGTTGTCCCAAGCATATTGCAACAAACTGTGTATTTCTATCGCTGCTCGTTTAGTTTTTATTGCCGTTTCAAATATACCGGTCATTTTTGAAACACCCTGTATCAAAATGAATGTGGTGGTCCCCTGGCGCCGGCCGGAGTAGCCGGGCGGTTCTAGGCGCTGCAGTCTGGAACCCCGGGAACGCTACGGTCGCAGGTTCGAATCCTGCCTCGGGTATGGATGTGTGTGGTGTCCTTAGGTTAGTTAGGTTTAAGTAGTTCTAAGTTCTAGGGGACTGATGAACTCAGAAGTTAAATCCCATAGTGCTCAGAGCCATTTGAACCATTTTGGTCTCCTGGCTGTAAAGTACGTTCCGCAACAGCTGATCTGCCAGTCTCCGCTGTTCTGCAATTGCCCTTGTGCTCATCGAGTCGTCTTTTGACAGATCTTTTTGTAGCACCCACGCACACCTCTCCACAACTACACGTAATCCTATAAATTCCAACTTCTTCCAGCGGTTGGCGAGCATCCTTGGCCCATTTTAGATGATCTTGTATCTTCCGTGTGGGTGTGTAGATTTCCGCGATGTGCTGCTATCAGTCACATCCTTAATGAATGGCAGCAAAACTTTCGATTTCACAGGCGCTTGAGCATGGCTCTGACCTCTACGCGGTGAACGTTCTTTTCACCTCGGCAAACGAATAACCACTCTTAAGCGGTGCATTGGTCACTTGTTTTAAGCAGCTCTGGTTCTCAGATTTTCCTTGCTCTATCCGCTAAAGTTTTTATGATGCCTCGCTTTTGTTGTGGGTGGTGGTTCGAATCCCGATGTAGTTAACGGTCTGTGTATGTGGGTTTTCGGAAAATCGTGTGGCATAAGCTACCACCTCCATTCTTGAAAACTAGCATATGAAGAAAATTTTTTCCACCTGCCTCCTCCTCTTCGAAGTTGGGAGGAAGAAACGAAGCGGAACTTCACGGTTGAGAGGGTATGTGGTCCTATTGCAATGATTACACAATCGAGTCAAATTTATAAAGAAGTCTGTAGTAAGAGCCCACTTTTCACTACACTATTATGTTGGATCCCCTACTGTCTGGATACAGGCACTCCCCTTGTTGGTAGCGGTATCAAAAGACGTTGTCTCTTCTCGTGAAACATGTTGGGCCACAACTGATGTAATTGGTCCTCAATACCCTAGATACTGCAATTAGGAAAAAGTTGATGTTCCAGCTGGTCCCATACATTTTCTACCGGAGACCGATCACGGGATCTTGCTGGCACAAGAATACATCAATATCACGCAATAAGTGAGATGGCCCATCCCATTACTTGCTGTGATACTCCATTCCACCGGTAGCGTATTCTCTCGTTAATGGTATCTTGATCATGAAAGGCCTCTCTGAAAGATCTGCAACGTCTTAAGAAGACCCGAGATCGAATGTGAATCAACCACACGACAAGGACAGCTGATTGTAAAATCAGTATGAAAATAGCGTGAGTGCTGCGTAACAAAATAATTCACAGCTGAAATCCCCAATATGCAGCGTAGTGGTAGCAACATTGGTTTCTCTTAATCTTCACCGCATCACACAACTTGTGATAAGTGAACCCTACAACGCTACAGAGCCCATCAGAATAATTCTTGAATGTGTCGAAGGAGTTGTTGCATGGAATCGCACCAGACACATTCGGGCAATGATGGTGGACGCGATAAATTGTGATTATTACCCTGTGATAACAACTGGCTTTGGCATCAAATGACATGTTGCCCCCTTAGATGCGTTCCATTAATTCGAAGTTTGAAAGATGGAAAGTTTTATAATACGATGTAAGCTTTCACGTCTAGTGTTACCTCCAGTTATAACGTCCTCGCTGAGAGTCCAAGGTCGATTAACAATACTGCATGCAATTTTGAACATGGCCGATAATGCAGCAACCGTAGACGAAATCTATAATATTACTTGAAAATACAGCTCTTCGCTTGCACAGGTAAAAAATTTTATAATGTACAAATATATTTTTATCTTTAACGAGAGCACTGTTACTCTAAACCATTTCTTAACTATTTACTTTATGTAGTGTAAAAATTTTTTTACTTCTGATGAAGGCTGCCTTAGAGCAGTTGAAAATTTTTTACCTGTGCAACCGAAGAGCTGTACTTTCAAGTACTATTATAAAACTGTCATGTTTCATTCCCCATCTACAAGACACATTCTTCCTTTCTTACGGCCTTTGTCCCGCTCCAACTTGGGGTCTGCTGGGTTACTATTGATTTGGCAGTGTTAGTTGCAGACAGTGGCCGGATTCCCTTCTTGCCTCCACCCCGAACCCCCCGGGACGAAATTAGTGTACCCCAGCTGTTGCGTCTAGTGTAGGCCATGGAATAGTGCCAACGTTTCCAAATGTCTGCGAGTCGTGTAACTGTGGCGGAACGTGGGGACCAGCCCGGTATTCACCTAGGGGAATGTGGGAAACCGCCTAAAGACCACATCCAGGTTGGCTGGCATACTGTCCCACCGGCCCGCGTCGTTAATCTGCAAGGCGGATGTTTCCCAAGATGGTTCAAAAATGGCTCTGAGCACTATGTGACTTAACTTCTGAGGTCATCAGTCCCCCAGAACTTAGAACTACTTAAGCCTAACTAACCTAATCGACCGTAGCAGTAGCGCGGTTCCAGATCGTAGCGCCTAGAACCGCTCGGCCACTCCGGCCGGCTCCCAAGATGGTGATGAAACGTCAGTTAATAATTTTGCATATGCGATTGCAGTCTTTCTCGGCGTATTCCAGTGATGAATTCTTCTCGGGTTATCAACCCAATGATGACGCCGTCTTGTGCTACATTATTGATGAATTCTTCTCGGGTTATCAGCCGAGTGGTGGCGTCGTCTGGCGAAGATGATGGGTACGAAACTCATCGAAACATTGAGACAAGATGATGCCACCACTCGGCTGATAACCCGAGAAGAATTCATCAATAATTGCGCACAACGATCACAGCCTGTCAGGCCAGAGGTTTTAACTGAAACGGGCAAGATATTCTACAGTAAATTATAACATCCACTACGGCATACAGTATTCTGCCACACCATTGCTTATCCTCAGGGAAGTGTATATGAGAGGTTGCGAGACGCTTCAAACAGTTAATCAGCAGAGGTGGGCTCGCTCTCAGCGGTCGGGGCGGCGTGTCTGATCTGCGCCGCTAAGTGCTTTTAATGGTCGCCGCTGCGGCCGCGGCTGCGGTCGGCGTTGTGGCGTCCATCCATCAGCCGCCGCAGCCGGCCCGGGACATCGCAGGCGGCGCGCCGACGCTCCTCGAATAAATTCCCCTGGCCGCTGCCACTCGTCCACTGATGCCCGCAGCCCCGCGCGCCCACCAATTACGCGTCGCTCTTTCTAGGGTGGGCCTGACAGCAGTGTCGCACGCTGCGTCCCGCCGTCCATGAATACAGATAACCACCGATCAATACCAACACACTCGCGGGGCACACAATAAATACCCCGTGCTATTTGTACGTTTAATTTGACGCAGTGATTCAGATCCGTCGCACTTTAATTGTTCCATTTCTTTTCGCTGCCTCACAACAGTCGAGTCAAATTACAAATAAACGACTTGCACGTGCTGTCGCAACTCTGTGAGAAGTCATCTACTTTTCGGGACCCTAACCCTCAGCAACAGTACTTATACTGCCATGGGATACCTTCTAACATTGTGGCGGCACTCCTTCTTCCCGGCGTAATGGAGTGATTCATCTGACTAGTCTCTTCAACTTCATCCTACACTTAGTGGAGATGAAGAGCAGGATGAAGTTATACGAGACCAGTCAGGAACAATCACTGCGCAATGAAGTGGGATACGGAAGAACTAAGGAATGAAGACATACGCTTGAAGTTCTCCAAGGCTATTGAAACCGCGATATTGAACAGAACAGTACGCAGTTTAGTTGAAGGGAAATGAACATCTCTAAAAAGGGCAATCATAGAAGTTGAAAAGAAAACCGTAGGTACAAGGAAGGTAACTGCGAAGAAGCCATGGGTAACAGCAAAAATGGTTCAGTTGATCGGTGAAAGAAGGAAGTATTAAGACGATCAGGGAAATTCTGGAATACAGAAATACAAGTCACTTAGGAATGAAATAAATACGAAATGCGGGGAAGCCAAGGCGAAAAGGCTGCTTGAAAAATATGGAGAAATTGAAAAAGAAATGACTCTCGGAAGGTCTGACATAGCATACAAAAAAGTCAAAATAACGTTCAGTGAAATTAAAAGCAAGTGCGGTAACATTAAGAGTGCAACGAGAATACCATGCGGAGGACAGAGCTGATAGGTCGAAAGAATAAATTGAAGGCCTCTTTGAGGGGAAAGACTTGTTTGAAGAGGTTCTAGAGGAGGAAACTGGATTCGATATAAGACAGGTAGGGGATCCAGTAGTATAATCGGAATTTAAAAGAGCTTTGGAAGACTTAAATTAAATAAGGCAAAAGAGATAGATTTAATTCCATTACATCAGAGTATCTAAAATCATTAAGGGAAGTGGCGAAAAACGACTATTCACGTTGGTGTCTAAGATATATGAGTGAGAATTGTCGCACAATCAGCTTAACATTTCATGCATTGTACGCAAGTTGCTGATAAGAATAATTTACAGAATAATGGAAAAGAAAGCTGAGGATGTGTTAGGTGACGATCAGCTAGGCTCTAGGATAGGTAAAGGTACCAAGAGAGACAGTTCTGACGTTGCGGTTGATAATGGAAGCAAGACTAAAGGAAAATCAAGATACGTTCATATGATTCGTAGACCTGTAAAAGCCTTCCACGATGTATAATGGTGCAAGTTGTTCGAAATTCTGAGAAAAAAGGGGTAAGGCATAGAGAACGACGGGTAATAAACAGTATGTACACGAGTCAAAAGGGAACAATAATACTCAAAGAGCACGAACGAAGTGCTTGAATTAAAAAGTATGGGGGACACTGATGTCTCTCGACCCTCCTATTTAATATATATATACATCTAAGAAGCAATGACAGAAATAAAAGAAAGGGTCAAGAGTGGAAATAAAATTGAAGGTGAAAGGATATCAGTGATAAGGTTCGCTGATGCCAATGCTATCCTCAGTGAGGGTGAGGAAGAATTACGGGACGTGCTGAATTAAATGAACAGTAACGAGTACGGAATATGGATTGAGAGTAAATCGACAAAAAAGGCAGTAGTGAGAAGTAGCAGAATTGAGAACAGTGAGAAACCTAACATCAGGACTGGTAATTTTGAAGTAGATGAATTTAAGGAATTATGCTTCATAGGCAGAAAAATAACCTGCGATGGACGGAGTAAGGAGGACATAACAAGTAGACAAGCACTGGCAAAGAGGGATTTCGTGGCCAAGAGAAGTCAACTACTATCAAACATAGACCTTAATTTAAGGAAGAAATTTCTGAGAATATACGTTTTCAGCACAGCATGGTATGACAGTGAATCATCACGAGCTGTGAGGAAATCGGGAGGGAAAAGAATCGAACCATGAAATGTAGTGCAGCGGAAGGATGTTGAGAATTAGGTGGACTGATAAGGTAAGGAATGACAGAGCTCTCCCGAGAATCGGCGAGGAAAGTAATATATGGAACACATTGATAAGAAGAAAGAACAGGATGCTAGGATATCAGTTAAAACATCAGGGAATAACTTCCATGGTACTACAGGGAGCTGTTGAGGATAAAAACTGTAGAGTAGGATAGAAATTGGAATACATTCAGCAAATAATTGAAGCTGTAGGAAGCAGTGTTACCCAGAGATGAAGTGGAATGTCACACACACTGCCGCATCAAACCAATCAGAAGGCTGATGACTCAAGGGAAAAAAAATGCAGCAACTCGGCGTGACATGGACTCAACGAGTCGTTGAAGGTCCCTTGCAGAAATATTGAGCCTTGCTGCCTCTATAACCGCCAATAAATGCGAAAATGTTCCCGGTGCAGGACTTGGTGCACGAACAGACCTCTCTACTGTTTTCCACAAATGTCTGATAGGATTCATGTCGGGCGATCTGGGCGGCCAAATCATTTGCTCGAATTGTCCAGAATGTTCTTGGAACTAATCGTGAAAATCATAGGCTGCCATCTATGAAAATTCCATCGTTGTTCGGGGACATGAAGTCCATGAATGGCTTCTGCAAATCGACTCCAAGTAGCCGAACACAACCATTACCAGTCAGACATCGGTTCAGTCGGAAAAGAGGACCCAGTCCATTCCATGAAAATATAGCCCACACCATTATAGAGTCACCAGCAGCTTGCACAGTGCCACGTTGACAACTTGGGTATGTGGCTGAAGGGGTCTGCGCCACACTAGAAACTTATCATCAGTTCTTAGCAACTGAAATCGGGATTCATCCGATCAGGCCACGGTTTTCCAGTCGTCCAGGTTCCAGCCAATATGTTCATGAGCTCAGGAGAGGCGCTGCACGCGATGTGCTGTTAGCAAAGGCACTCGTGCCCGTCGTTTGCTGTCATAGCCCATTAACGCCAAATTTCGCCGCACTGTACAAACGAACATTTTCGTCATACATCCCACAACGATTTCTGCGGTTATTTCACGCGATGTCTCTTTTCTGTTAGCACTGACAACGCCGCTGCTCTCGGTCGTTACGTTAAGGCCGTCGGCCACTTCGTTGTCAGTGGTGGAAGGTAATACCCGAAATTAGGTTTTCTGGGCACACTCCTGACACTGTCGATCTCGGAATATTGAATTCCCTATGATTTCCGAAACGGAGTGTCCCATGCGTCTAGCTCCAACTACCATTCCCTTTCAAAGTGTGTTAATTTCCGTCTTGCGGCCATAATCACGCTGGAAACCTTTTCACATGAATCACCTGAGTCCAAGTCACAGCTCTGCCAGTGCACTGACCTTTCATACCTTGTGTACGCGATACTACCGCCATCTATATATGTGCATATCGCTATCCCATGACTTTTGTCACCTCAGTTTTAAATAATGATTGCGTTATTGTCACAACGCAAGTTAAAATGGTCGTCTGATATTTATTATTTGATGAATCAAAACATACAGTCAAGATATATTTCGTGCAAGTGGTGTCGCACAGCTCGTAAATATTTTCTGACGCCAGTTGTTGATACATAATTCAGAACCAGTTTACATCTTCAGATCACTGGGCATCTTAAAGCTGCAAGGCGTGTAAATTACTGGGATAAAATGAATTAAATGAATCTGCTGCCCTGCCTGACGGGATTTCCCACATGCTAATCTTCCGTTTGTTGACAGTGGAGACATCGGTCTCCTATCTTACTACTACCGAGCGAGGTGGCGCAGTGGTTAGCACACTGGACTCGCATTCGGGAGGACGACGGTTCAATCCAGTCTCCAACTATCCTGATTTAGGTTTTCCGTGATTTCCCAAAATCGTTTCAGGCAAATGCCGGGATGGTTCCTTTGAAAGGGCACGGCCGATTTCCTTCCCGATCCTTCCCTAACCCGAGCTTGCGCTCCGTCTCTAATGACCTCGTTGTCGACGGGACGTTAAACACTAACCACCTACTACCTACCTCCTATCTTACTACATGTGTTTGTGTAGCCAAAATAGTCAAATAACAAGGCACAGGGAGAATGTTACAAACAAGCAGTAAATTTAAAGATTCAGTGTACATCGCTCATCGAGAATTGATTAATTGCGAGATAGCCTTGTTACGGCATGGGACAGTTCAGGACAAGCCGACCTTTCGTGATCATGTAAATAATACAACAAAAATAAAAATAAAAATAAGTCAAGGAACAAGTGACCGATTAAGTACCTAGAGAATCCTGCTTAGCAAAACGTAGTAGCTAGGAAGAGAGATCGTAGTTAAGCCATGAGAAACACAGGATACGGACATAAAGTGCGACAAGTGAGACATTTTCCATCACATTAGCATCGGCGAATGAGGGGAGCAGGCAGCGTGCAACACAAGTTGCGTGCTCAAGTAATTACGGTGGTTGACGCAGGCACGTATGTACTCTCATCGCGTGTCCAATCTACTACTGTTGTGGGTTTATACTTGACTGGTTCCAAAATAATGGAAGCCGGCTAATGTTCAATGGAGATGCCGAAAACTTCCGTACTATCTACCAAGAAACACCGTAGTGATCCACCACCGTCTCTTGATCTGCAACTAAGTGGTGGATCGTCTGAAGTCCGCAGCAGGATGTGCTCGGAGAGCGTTTCCAGTGATTTTACAGACGCGGAGACAGGGGTCATGGAAGTGTCGGACAGGGTGGGGCGGGGAGTTGGATGCACAGATCGCTGACGCTTAAGCTGGGTCACCTGTGGTGGTGCCAAGACAGTAACCGGCCCAAGGAAGCCGTTTCCTTCTGTGACAGCGTGTCTGCAGCCGAAATCTGAGGCAATGTAGCCGAACCGTACTGATGTACACCATCATTCATTTAATTAATCGGCTGGTATTAAAATTTTTCCTCTCCAGCCATCCGATGGCCGTGTACCTAGGTAACACCTGGGTGGGTCCAGATAGCTGAGGATAATTGAGAATAATGTATATTTTAGTCGGTTCATCTTACCGACTTCATTAATTGTGTAACTGACCCTGTGATTACTGTCAATTGTGATATAGGCTACTTTACTAATCCGTGACTGGAAACGTTGATTTTCATGTAATTAACACTTTTCCTTTACAATACTGACAAAGTGAGTGTGTTATACATCCTGGAAAAGTCTCAGGTTTACAAAGTCATTTAAAACAGCTTACACGCCATCCTAGTATGTCAGCAGACGAAACAGAAATTGATAACGTTGGATGGATTTTAAGTTATCTGAAGCCACAGTTTCAATATTGCTATGTAAACTGTTGTAATGACTTTAAGATGTATGAAGACGTATTTTCTTCACATCTCTACAGAGATAACGATCTATTTACGACAAAACAATTCTACTTTACTATTATACATTTTAGGAGGTAATTCAACAACCCTGTTTCTTCTAGACCTCCAGCTGGACATGAGTGTCGGGATGGAAGATTTGCATCGGAAAAAAATAGACGGAAAGTAGAAGAAAACATGATTAAGTACAAAAGGAAAGTAAGGCATAATACTACACTTGAAGGAACAACATTGTAATAGGTTGGTAAATTGAAGTTCTTCGGCTCTATCATAAGAGGAAAAGCGAGACAGCCAGCCGTGGTGGCCAAGCGGTTCTAGGCGCTTCAGTCTGGAACCGCGCGACCGCTCAGGTTCGAATCCTGCCTCGGGCATGGATGTGTGTGATGTCCTTAGATTAGTTACGTTTAAGTAGTTGTAAGGTCTAGGGGACTGATGACCTCAGATGTTAAGTCCCATAGTGCTCAGAGCCATATGAACCATATGAACCTACCACTTAACTGTTGATATTATTACCGAAACAGTTAATTTAAGCCTTCAATCCTATACAAATTGTGTCACATAAAATAGCATTCTTCTTGTATCAGGAGCAAATGTAACATGAACATACCATAGACTTTCCCAATTAAAACCTTCACAAGCTCCACAAGGATTATTTAAAAAAAAATTATTAGTTCTGTATCTAACTACATTACACTCTCCGCAAGACAGAGATATCCAAGAGAGAAAGTCAATTATATGTCAAGACCTCGGATCCAAAGCTGCGAATCTTCGATAGTGGATAATCGAAAAATAAGTCATGTTCTTTGCATCATCAGTACCGTGAATCGGAGGAGACTGGATTAAGTTAGTAAGCTACTAAGCTGTTTCACTTTACATTGATCTTCGTTCACAAAAGAAAGAATCGCCGGTGGCTGCCATTTACTAAGTATGCCATAAAATAGCCTTTAAATCGTAGGAGCGCCACATACAACAGAATTAATGTGTACAGCTGATTCGAGCTACATTTTCGCGCCGCGCTGGACGCAAATTTTCAAACACGTTTTTTTTTCAGTCATTGCTTAAAAAGCTTTAGAAAACATAAACGCGGAATTTCTGGTGGAATTGAATATTCATTAGCGAGTGGATACATGAAAAGTAAGGCAGAGCAACAAGTGGGCGGTAACGAGCGCTACCACCGGCAGCGGCAGGAGGCAGCAGGCAGTGTTTGGGCTACCGCGAGGCAGCGCAGATGCTCGAGGGCCGCGTCCCAGACGTGGAGGGTGCTACACGCTGCCAGCCCGCCTGAAGAGGAAAGGAACTCTGTCTCCCGCGACGAATGCGTGCTCTTTGCTGCAGGCCAAACAACAAAATCTCAAACCACTCACACAGTGAAGTTCACCCAGCCAATCCAATCAGCATATCAAATTTTTCAATAAAAATATTTTCATGTGAACTGAAGCGCCAAAAAGCCTCGTATAGGCACGCGTATACAAGTACAGAGATATGTAAATAGGCAGAATACGGCGCTGCGGTCGCCAACACCTATATAAGACAACAAGCGTCTGGCGCTATTGTTAAGTAGGTTACTGCTGCTACAGTGGCATGTTACCAAGTTTGAACGTGGTTTTGTAGTCGGCGCACGAGCGATGAGACACAATATCTCCGAGGTAGCAATGAAGGGGCGATCTTCCCGTACGACCATTTCACGAGTGTACCGTGAATATCAGGAATCCGGTAAAACATCAAATCTCCGACATCTCGGTGGCCAGAAAAAGATCCTGCAAGAACGGGACCAGCGACGACTGAACAGAGTCGTTAAACGGGACAGAAGTGCAGTCCTTCCGCAAATTGGTGCATATTTCAATTCTGAGCCCTCAACGAGTGTCAGCGTGCGAACCATTCAACGAAACATCATCGATATGGGCTTTCTGAGCTGAAGGCTCAATGGTGTACGTTTGATGACTGCACAACACAAATTTTTCCGTCTCGCCTGGGCCCGTCAACACCAACATTGGACTGTTGCTGACTGGGAACATGTTACTTGGTCGGAAGACTCTCAGAGTGTATGGATCGGATGGACTTATACGGTTATGATTGGACGCTGCATGTCACCAAGGGACTGTTCAACTTGATGGGGGATCTATAAGGGTGCGGGGCGTTTGCAGTTGAAGTGAATGGGACCCCTGATACGTCTAGATACGACTCTGACAGGTGATACGTACATAAGCACCTTGCCTGATCACCTGCATCCGTTCATGTCCATTGTGCATTCCGACCGACATGGGCAATTCCAGCAGGTCAATGCGACACTCCACACGTCCAGAATTGCTATAGAGTGGCTCCAGGAACACTCTTCTGAGTTTAAACACTTCCGCTGGCCACCAAACTCCACTGACATGAATATTGTTGAGCATATCTAGGATGCCTTGTAATGTGCTGTTTAGAAGAGATCTCTACCCCCTCGTACCAAATTTTATTTTGCCACATTTATCGCCTTCGCTAGTATGTAATTCAACTGAAGCACAGAATATGTTTTACGTTTGATTTTACGTTTATCGCATTCTTCGCCATCGATAGTAGTAGTGTCCTATCTTCAGTTGATGCGAGTCCTAGCGAAAAGTCAAAAATCGACATACAACTCACTACCAACTGAGGTACACGACGTTACATACGTATGTCAATTTCAACTTCCTTGTTTCGTTTTTAGCACTGGTGTCCCATCGTTCAGCTGACCCATATAGATAAACTGATGAATAGGATACTAGGACTTTCACCTGCGAGAAAGGCGATAAGTGTAAAATTTCGTTCGAAATATGGATATAAGTGTATATGTCTACTATCTGTTTTCTCTGTACTGCATTCCTTTGTTTCTTAACGCTCATCAATGTCTTCGCAACGCATCATCATCTGTGGTAACTTGTGACTTCATTTTTCAAAGCCGACGGGTTGTATGCCATTCATCAGTATTCCGAAAGATTGCAGCAACTGCTATAGGGCTGGATATCAAAGACGAAATAATTTTATTTCCTACCGCTCCTCGATTTATTTTGAAGAAATATCGCAGTGACCCATTTTTTAATAAGCTGAATGCAGGTTTAAGTTTTGTACTTGTAACGAGGTTACCAGTTTCTTGAGGATTGTGAATCGTGAATCGAAGAAGTATTGTTTGACTTCAGCGATCGAACTGAAGCTCTTTCAAACAGCGTTTTTGTTATGGCGTGTTTGTAGCACACCTACGAAGTGGGTTCTGTGATTAATTGTAACACTTGGTGAAATTGTTCTCTGAGACATAAAGAAACGGCCGTGAATGTATTGGATGGATTTGGTATTTGAGGTTGAGTTCTCGATTTTTGTAGAGATTTAAAGATTGTTACCGGAACACGCAGACAGTTGCTTTTTTAGAATGAGATTTTCACTCTGCAGCGGAGTGTGCGCTGATATGAAACTTCCTGGCAGATTAAAACTGTGTGGCCGACCGAGACTCGAACTCGGGACCTTTGCCTTTCGCGGGCAAGTGCACTTGCCCGCGGAAGGCAAAGGTCCCCAGTTCGAGTCTCGGTCGGGCACGCAGTTTTAATCTGCCAGGAAGTTTCAGTTGTTTTTTTTTTACTCGTATTTATCCCACTAAGAGTTATGACAGAAGCGTTTCGTGTTGATCCAAATCATTGCTGAACCATATTTAAGCGGAATTCCACTGCAACCATTGTTCCTGTAGTTAATAGTGATGAGCGGCATTTTCAATGAGATTTTGTTAGTGGGATTGCGGATCGCTAACAACTAAAGTCGCTGAGAATTTTGGAAATTTTCTTTTTGTATTACATCATTCCGCTTAGAGTGGGGATTTAGTTTTGTTTGTCACTCGATAACTCCCTAGCTTTTGTCTCTGTACCTAGTTAGTAAAGAGAAGAAAATGAACTTTTATTTCGTTTGAAAGTCAAAGCCTAGTCCCCGCGTTCTCATTTATCCCAAAGTTATTAATAATTGCTATTTGAGAGAAATCATTCATTATGATAGAAGCAAGCGAGATCTTAAGTCATGGAATATTAAAAAGTAGAAAATAGCTGTCTAAGTCGGAAATGCTTGAGTGACAAATGAACGAAAGATAGATAATCCAAGGTATTTGCGAATTAAGGAATTTTCACTTCAAGATCATCTAACTGATAAAATCGTAACAAAATAATTAGGGCGACAGTGTCTGTTTAAAAGGTTGTAAGAGTGAGTTATCTATTTAAATATGCAGAAAATACGAAGGATTAGTTTCTTTTGTTCTAATGCTGAAAGTTTACGAACATAGTTTCATAACATAAGGACAGAGACGTTGCTGGTATTATTGACGGACATTGCCGTAGAAACGAAATAGATCGCAGACTGTATCCGTCAAAATTCATACATTTGAAATATATTTTGGACTTTTGGTTAAGGTAGCACACGTAAGTAAGAAGGTAGCAAAATATACCAACCTTTTACTAAAAGGTCAATAGGGAAGCGAGTGCGTTTAAGGCCTGTAACTTTTGTTAAAGAGCGGTGTGAAGTGTGTATTGGTTGTAGTGACTCTTGGTTACTCTAAAAGTTAAAAGTATGAAAATTAAATTTGTTATAGCAACAGTTCTACAGCGCAACCTCTTACTTGTTTAAACAAAATAATGTCAGATTAATTTCGACACGTTATGCTATTTATTCTTTGGTATTACTAGACATTATGCGATAGGCAGTTGCATTTTTCCGTTAGTGTGTTGACGTCATTATAGGAGGAACCAGCTATCAAAATTCACTGTTATTGTCCTTAATAATAATACATAACGGAAATGTATTTAAAAGCTATATCGATAACAATCTACGGAAATACCTGCCGTTTGTGTACTCATATTGCATTTCCCCAGAATGTGAACTTCTGTGCAGCGAGATTGTCATCGCTGCGTTCCTTCACACCAAAAATCATAATTTTTAAGATTATTTAAAATTTTTTCTCAATTTTGCCTGTTATTGGGGAAGAATTGCGTCTGCTAATAACATGGCTAGTTACGTGAAGTTATAGGCGGCAATTCGCAGTGTGAGAGCCTTTCCAGATAGGATTTTAACGGAATATATCGAGAAAGTTCAAAAGAGAGCAGCACGTTTCCTACCATAGAGAAATAGGGGAGGAGTGTCACGGACATGATAAAAGATTTGGGGTGGATATCATTAAAGCAAAGTCGTT
The DNA here is from genome assembly GCF_023864345.2 of Schistocerca serialis cubense. Classification (NCBI taxonomy): domain Eukaryota; kingdom Metazoa; phylum Arthropoda; class Insecta; order Orthoptera; family Acrididae; genus Schistocerca; species Schistocerca serialis. The sequence continues at coordinate 707,502,776 of NC_064638.1, forward strand.
TCTCGTGGCGCCGGGATCTTCTCACGAAATTTCAATCACCTCCTTCGAATGCGAAAATTTTTTATTGAGCCGATCTACAAAGGGAGAAATGATCGTCATAGTATAAGAAGGGCATCATAGCTCGCACGGAAAGATAGAGGCGTTCGTTTTTTCCAGGCGCTGTTCTAGAGTGAAATAACAGAGAATTACTGTGAAGGTGTTTCGATGAACCATTTGCCAGAACTTAAGTGTGGTTTGCAGAATAGCCATGTAGATGGAGATGTAGATGAACTTTTACATGATGTATCACCGCCAAGTAACATGGCTCAATGAAACTTGGACCACACATAGAAGAACCGTTACAGTATGAAACAGAAGATAACTGAAAGAAGTGCGCTATGAGATGAACAGAAATTACAGTTTATTAAAAAAATAATTACTTTGAACTCACCGCGATTCATGATGATTTCCTGGATATTAAAAAAGACGGGGTATGGTTCTTAATAGGGGTTGTGATCATAAAGAACGGCTATGCGTGCTCTGCAGCGGGTTCCCATGCTGGCACAAGGTTCGTACGGAGTTATTGTGGTAGGCCGTTACAGTCCTTCACCAGATCTGTTGGTAACTGATGGACGGTCATTGTTTCATGTTAACGTGCTGCAGTACGTCTTCCCAACGAATCCCACACGTCGATTGAGCAAGCCACGTTTAGAAACATGTTTCAGAAACAGTTCTGCTCGACAGCCGCACGTGTATCGATGTTATTACGAACAATACTTTCTGTGCTATTGAATCTCCTGTAGTCATCGGGCGCCCTGAATATTGTTGGAATCGATCATCTTGTTTTACCAAAAGTAAGTAGAATGTATCTCCAACATTTTGAATCTAATACGGACTTTATTTTTCCCTCAAAATCACGTCTCAGTCTACATAATTTGTAAAAATTTTAGCCACATGTGCCAACCTATCAAAGTGTATAAATCACAAGAACAAGGTTTTCTACATTTCCATTTCGCATGAAAGCATAAAAAAGTATTCTGTCTACAGAAAATGAGCCTTTAATTTGGAGGCTGTGTACAAGGTGTAAAGTAGAACTGCTTACAGTGTACCAAAGTGACGAAAGTGAAGCCGACACGAACAAATTGATATGGGACACATGCGTTCTATCTCTACCTAAGCTACAGAGGATGCGCACCATGCGAGATTTTAGCTAAAATCGTTCTTTTATATTAAAAACCGCGTCTTCGTGCACTTACAAAATGTAAAATTAGCAATGGCGTAAATTTTGCCTTAAAACATTGCGAACTTTAACAGTATAAAATTAACAATTAAACCTTTTGTTTCTCTGGTCTTCTTGCTACGAAACTACTGTGCTGGTAGGGGTTAAGTTCAGGTTGAATAGTAAATGTAATTCGTGTTTTATAATGTTCTTCTTTCTTTCATTATCCTCACGGGAAAGATTAAATTAATAACGTTAATGAAATAGGTTACAAAGATGGTGGCGTAAGAGAGCGAACAGGATACTGAAAATGGTGGAAGCAGATAGCGCGGAGCACGGCTGCATGAGAGTCGTTATTCTTCATGTACCACTGTTAATACATATCGATAAAACGGATATCGCACTAGACTAATTTGTTAGCGTTCTATTGAATGTTGAGAAGCGTTTCAAATAAAATAGATCTCGTGGTTGTGTTGTTTCTGATTGTGATGCTGACCGAGCATGTAAAAATATTGCCTAATCTTCTACAATGGTACCAGGCAGCCTCTCTTAACGTCCCCATCTCATGGAGAGTGACATCGGAGGAGGGGGAGGAGGAGATTAGTGTTTAACGTCCCGTCGACAGCGAGGTCATTAGAGACAGAGCACAAGCTCGGATTAGGTAGGGCATTTCCCTTAAGTGATTAAGGGAAATTACGGAAAATGTGAATCAGGCTGGCCGGACGCGGGTTTGAACCGTCGTCCTCGCGAATGCGAGTCCAGTTTGCTAACCACTGCGCTACCTCGCTCGGTGAGAGAGCGTCACCAACGGCGTAACATGTCCTCACTTAATATGAAAAAGTTTGGAATGCAAACAAGGAAAGTAACATCGTCTAGTAACAAGGAGACTTATGCCGTTACCGAATAAACTGACAAAAACATCCTCATCCGTGCGGATTCTAACCGTCTACTTCCAGATCGCTTGTTGCCACAGAAGCATTTATTGACGATCACTAATGAGTAGCTAACTGTAGAGTTTTGTTGCTGGGTAAGCTGTATGAGAAGTTGGTAGACGTATGTTAGTGTTGTTGTTGTGGTCTTCAGTCCTGAGACTGGTTTGATGCAGCTCTCCATGCTACTCTATCCTGTACAAGCTTCTTCATCTCCCAGTACTTACTGCAACCTACATCCGTCTGAATCCGTTTAGTTCAAATGGTTCTGAGCACTATGGGACTCGACTGCTGTGGTCATAAGTCCCCTAGAACTTAGAACTACTTAAACCTAACTAACCTAAGGACATCACACACATCCATGCCCGAGGCAGGATTCGAACCTGCGACCGTAGCGGTCGTGCGGTTCCAGACTGTAGCGCCTTTAACCGCTCGGCCACTACGGCCGGCAATCCGTTTAGTGTATTCATCTCTTGGTCTACGATTTTTACCCTCCACGCTGCCCTCCAATGCTAAATTTGTGATCCCTTGATGCCTCAGAACATGTCTTACCAACCGGTCCCTTCTTCTTGTCAATTGTACCACAAACTCTCCCCAATTCAATTCAGTACCTCCTCATTAGTTATGTGATCTACCCATCTAATCTTCAGCATTCTTCTGTAGTACCACATTTCGAAAGCTTCTATTCTCTTCTTGTGCAAACTATTTATCGTCCATGTTTCACTTCCATACATGGCTACACTCCATACAAATACTTTCAGAATCGACTTCCTCACACTTAAATCTATACTCGATTTTAAATTTCTCTTCTTCAGAAACGCTTTCCTTGCCATTGCCAGTCTACATTTTATATCCTCTCTACTTCGACCATCATCAATTTTTTACTCCCCAAATAGCAAAACTCCTTTACTACTTTAAGTGTCTCATTTCCTAATCTAATTCCCTTAGCATCACCCGACTTAATTCGACTACATTCCATTATCCTCGTTTTGCTTTTGTTGATTTTCATCTTATACCCTTCTTTCAAGACACTGTCCATTCCGTTTAACTGCTCTTCCAAGTCCTTTGCTGTCTCTGACAGAATTGCAATGTCATCTGCGAACCTCAAAGTTTTAATTTCTTCTCCATGGGTTTTGTTTTAATACCTACTCCGAATTTTTCTTTTGTTTATTTTACTGCTTGCTCAACATACAGACTGAAAACATTGGGGATAGGCTACAACCCTGTGTCACTCCCTTCCCGACCACTGCTTCCCTTTCATGCCCCTCCACTCTCATAACTGCCATCTGGTTTCTGTACAAATTGTAAATAGCCTGTCGCTCAGTGTATTTTACCCCTGCCACCCTTAGAATTTGAAAGAGAGTATTCCAGTCAACATTGTCAAAAGCTTTCTCTAAGTCTACAAATGCTAGAAACGTAGGTTTGCCTTTCCTTAATCTTTCTTCTAAGATAAGTCGTAAGGTCAGTATTGCCTCACGTGTTCCAATATTTCTACGCAATCCAAACTGATCTTCCCCGAAGTCGGCTTCTACCAGTTTTCCCAGTCGTCTGTAAAGAATTCGTGTTAGTATATTGCAGCTGTGACTTATTAAACTGATAGTTCGGTAATTTTCACATCTGTCAACACCTGCTTTCTTTGCGATTGGAATTATTATATTCTTCTTGAAGTCTGAGGGTTTTTCTCCTGTCTCATACATCTTGGTCACCAGATGGTAGAGTTTTTTCAGGACTGGCTCTCCCAAGGCTGTCAGTAGTTCTAATGGAATGTTGTCTACTCCCGGGGCCTTGTTTCGACTCAGGTCTTTCAGTGTTCTGTCAAACTCTTCACGCAGTATCGTATCTCCCATTTCATCTTCATCTACAACCTCTTCCATTTCCATAATATTGTCCTCAAGTACATCGCCCTTGTATAGACCCTCTATATACTCCTTCCACCTTTCTGCTTTCCCTTCTTTGCTTAGAACTGGGTTTCCATCTGAGATCTTGATATTCATAAAAGTGGCTCTCTTTTCTCTAAAGGTCTCTTTAATTTTCCTATAGGCTGTATCTATCTTACCCCTAGTGGGATAAGCCTCTACATCCTTACATTTGTCCTCTAGTCATCCCTGCTTAGCCACTTTGCACTTCCTGTCGATCTCATTTTTGAGACGTTTGTATTCTTTTTTGCCTGCTTCATTTACTGCATTTTTATATTTTCTCCTTTTATCAATGACATTCAATATTTCTTCTGTTGCCTAAGGATTTCTACTAGCCCTCGTCTTTTTACCTACTTGATCGTCTGCTGCCTTCACTACTTCATCCCTCAGAACTACCCATTCTTCTTCTACTGTATTTCTTTTCCCCATCCCTGTCAATTGTTCCCTTATGCTCTCCCTGAAACTCTGTACAACCTCTGGTTTAGTCAGTTTATCCAGGTCCCATCTCCTTAAATTTCCACATTTTTGCAGTTTCTCCAGTTTTAATCTACAGATTATAACCAATATATTGTGGTCAGAGTCCACACCTGCCCCTGGAAATGTCTTACAATTTAAAACCTGGTTCCTAAATCTCTGTCTTACCATTATGTAATCTATCTGATACCTTCTAGTATCTCCAGGATTCTTCCATGTATACAACCTTCTTTCATGATTCTTGAACCAAGTGTTAGCTATGATTAAGTTATGCTCTGTGCAAAGTTCTACCAGACGGCTTCCTCTTTCATTTCTTACCCCCAATCCATATTTACCTAGTATGTTTCCTTCTCTCCCTTTTCCTACTCTCGAACTCCAGTCATCCATGACTATTAAATTTTCGTCTCCCTTCACTACCTGAATAATTTCTGTTATCTCATCATACATTTCATCAATTTTTTCATCATCTGCAGAGCTGGTTGGTATATAAACTTGCACTACTGTAGTAGGCGTGGGCTTCGTGCCTATCTTGGCCACAATAATGCGATAACTATGCTGTATGTAGTATCTTACCCGCACTCCTATTTTTTTTATTCATTATTAAACCTACTCCTGCATTACCCCTATTTGATTTTGTATTTATAACCCTGTATTGACCTGACGAAAAGTCTTGTTCCTTCTTCCACCGAACTTCACTAATTCCCACTATATCTAACTTTAACTAACCATTTCCTTTTTTAAATTTTCTAACCTACCTGCCCGATTAAGGGATCTGACTTCCACGCTCCGGTCCGTAGAACGCCAGTTTTCTTTCTCCTGATAACGACGTCCTCTTGAGTAGTCCCCGCCCGGAGATCCGAATGGGGGACTATTTTACCTCCGGAATATTTTATCCAAGAGGACGCCATCATCATTTAACCATACAGTAAAGCTGCATGCCCTCGGGAAAAATTACGACTGTAGTTTCCCCTTGCTTTCAGGCGTTCGCAGTACCAGCACAGCAAGGCCGTTTTGCTGAGTGTTACAAGGCCACATCAGTCAAACACCCAGACTGTTGCCCCTGCAACTACTTAAAAGGCTGCTGCCCCTCTCCAGGAACCACACGTTTGTTTGAGTTCATATAATCTTAGTCAGTGAAACTTGGTAGAAGCATATTTAGTATAGTGAAGTCAATTCCTTGTTTTTGTTGCGTCTATTGCAGTCTGATTTACGTTACTTGGCATCTGCCGCTTTATGTCCCAAACTGCGACGTTGTCATGGCAGGTATTGCCTGCAGGCAGCCGGCGCAGCGCCCCACCCTACTCTGTTTTAAGCTCTACGTCCCCTATAAAAATCACTTAAAAATCGGAAATTCTGATCAGTGTAGACCACTATATCGTCTCTATGCACGTCAAAAACTGCTCTTAATTTAAATTAAGCCAGAGTTAAATTAATTGTTTTCAAGCGTGTGAAATTTTGTCCCCCAGGAAATAGCTTCCAATTTTTCACCTCACATCTCGTAAACTATTGCACTGTTTATCATTGAGAACCAAAATATTTCCTTGGCAATGTGTATTGCTTAGAATTTGCTACGTATAAGCTTCGAAAGATGGCTCTTTTTTGTTTTTTGCACTTATAGCAATTCCAATGAGTATGAGATTTCAAAGTCCTGTTGCCCCATAAATAATTAATCTGGCGCAGTTGAGTAAAAATTAGGATAACTCGCCACAGCTAATGCAAGAAGTCGCATAAGCGGGTCAGATCAGAACTGACAGAACGTTACTGAATCGAGTACAGCAGCTGATACGAGAAATGTGCTGCGGCGCCAGGTAGCACGGCACAGCCGGCGTGGAAATATCAACGGCACAGCAGGGAAATAGAAGCGTTGCAGCATCGGTGGGCCGGTCGCTTCATATCCGAGATAAGGATTTGTCGTAGCTTATGTCATAAAAACATATGCTGTAACAAACAAGGATGGGCCAAGACCTTATAAATAATTGTAATTTTTAATTGAAATCTGCCGGATACCTGTCCTGAAATGGGACCTACGTTGGTCCACTAGTCCACAAGTCCACGAGTCTCCAAGTTCGCAAGTCCACGAGTCTATTAGCCCACATGGCTCAATCAGTCTAACCGGTGGGCTACTTTGAAGTCCTATTTCACTTGCTGCTGGCTTTCCACGCTGGAGGTCTTTGGCTCACGTCCACGGGCGTCTAGGCGCTCATCCGCCGTCGTTTTTGGCAGGCAAACTCCTGGATTCCAGCCTCTGCTCGTGTGGAGAGCTGCCCGTTCTACACTGGCTCCGCATCGTGATCTGGAACGCAACGACGGGCTTCATCCGGAGCTGTTTGGCTCCTCTAAGCAGCGCGGCTGCCGTATTGAGACGCCCAATTGCTGGTATCAGCGGCTTTGCCTTACCATTGGCGTTATCGCTTTCTTGCCTGTACGACACTGCCGAGCCGTGTGCTGACGAAGCGTAGTTTCAATAGTTTCACTGTCAGTCCAGCTGGATTAGCCTACTGATCCGGTCTACCACCACGAGAAGCGACTGCATAAACAAATATGTCTCGTTTGGATGGTGGTCGTGTAAGTTAATAGGTTATTCCTTACCTATACTGGCTTCGCTTACATGAACCACACTCAGTGGCGAATACATACGGTGGGGCGCGCAGGGCGCCCCCCCCCCCTCCTATACGCGGGGCCGCCCTCTTTGCCACCCACGCCGTCCTCGCCAATCACCCGGACGCTATTCGTTAGTTTCTTTCGTCAGTCGACTCGACTGAATCGAGTTATCGAGTATTTGTACTTTCCTATGTAACATGCTCGTACGCGTCATTGACAAAGCTGTCTGGCGCATAGATACCTAACAAGTACACTATGTGATCAAAAGTATCCGGAGAACATCCGAAAACTTACTTTTGTTTATATTAGTTGCATTGTGCTTCCACCTACTTCCAGATACTCCATATCAGCGACCTCAGTAGTCACTAGACATCGTGAGAGAGTAGAATAGGGTGCTCTGCGGAACTCACGGACTTCGAACGTGGTCAGGTGATTGGGTGTCACTTGTGTCATACGTCTGAACTCGAGATTTCCACACTCTTAAACATCTCTAGGTCCACTGTTGCCGATGTGATAGTGAAGTGGAAAAATGAAGGGACACGTACAGCACATAAGCGTACAGGTCGACCTCGTCTGTTGACTGACAGACACCGCTCTGAGCACTATGGGACTCAACTGCTGAGGTCATTAGTCCCCTAGAACTTAGAACTAGTTAAACCTAACTAACCTAAGGACATCACAAGCATCCATGCCCGAGGCAGGATTCGAACCTGCGACCGTAGCGGTCTTGCGGTTCTAGACTGCAGCGCCTTTAACCGCACGGCCACTTCGGCCGGCGCTGACAATTGAAGAGGGTCGTAATGTGTAATAGGCAGACATCTATCCAGACCATCACAAAGGAATTCCAAACTGCATCGGGTTCCATTGCACGTACTAGAAAAGTTAGGCGGGAGGTGAGGAAACTTGGATTTCATGATCGAGCGGCTGCTCATAAGCCACACATCACGCCGGTAAATGCAAAACGGCGTCTCGCTTGATGTAACGAGCGTAAACATTGTACGATTGAACACTGGAAAAACATTGTGGCGATCCGATGGCAGGGTGTGGGTATGGCGAATGCCCAGTGAACGTCATATGCCAGCTTGTGTAGTGCCAACAGTAAAATTCGGAGGCGGTGGTGTTATGGTGTGGTCGTGTTTTTCATAGAGGGGGCTTGAACCCCTTGTTTTTTTGCGTGGCACTATACATCACAGGCCTACATTGATGTTTTAAGCACCTTCTTGCTTCCCACTGTTGAAGAGCAATTCGGGGATGTCGATTGCATCTTTGAACATCTTAGAGCACCTGTTCATAATGCACGGCCTGTGACGGAGTGGTTACACGACAATAACATCCCTGTAATGGATTATCCAGCACAGTCCTGACCTGAATCCTATAGATCACCTATGGGATGTTTTGGAACGCCGACTTCGTGCCAGGCCTCACCGACCGACATCGATACCTCTCCTCAGCGCAGCACTCCGTGAAGAATTCGCTGCCATTCCCCAAGAAACCTTCCAGCACCTGATTGAACTCGTGATGACTGGGTGTTCTGTGATGTCCTTAGGTTAGTTAGGTTTAAGTAGTTCTAAGTTCTAGGGGACTGACGACCATAGATGTTAGGTCCCATATTGCTCACAGCCAGCCACCTGATTGAACGTTTGCCTGCGAGAGTCGAAGCTGTCATCAAGGCTAAGGATGGGCCAACACCATATTTCCAACATTATCGATGGAGGGCGCCACGAACTTCTAAGTCATTTTCAGTCAGGTGCCCGGATACTTCCGATCACCTAGTGTACCTAAGTGAAAGGTCGCGGCCATTTCTAGTGATCTCGATACTACTGAAACATGACGGTAGGATCTGGCACATAAATTGAATCAGTGTTTAATTGAACTACCGTCCTTTGAAGAAGAATCACTCTTTGTGATTAAAAAGAGACTAATGGGAGAAGGTTTTTCGATACTAGCAAACGAGCATAAACGCCCTTAATGGTCATGATTCTGTTACGCAAGCGCTTTTATTTGTCCTATATCTGACTATCCTACTTTACACACGCTGTAGAAAATATTTGCTCGTCTACCTGCATCTAATGCTACAGTAGAAAGAAGATTTTCAACATTGCGGCGTACAAAAACATGGCTGCGATCTACAATGAAGGAGGATCGACTTAATGGCTTATCTCTGACAATGCTTGTCCTATCAACGATGTAATTAACCAATTTTCCAGGAAGAATAGGCGCATAGAATTCACCATTTAAGGAAGAGAACCGTAATTGTAACTTTTTTATAAGATGGCATTGTCTTGTATATGGTTATAATCAGTTTACATGAAACCTCGCACCTTGAAAATAAATATTGACGGAATCTGCAGCTGACTAAAAAATTAAATAACAAAAAATTAATTGGCTATTGCGGCCGTTGAACTACATCTGCGTTTATATTCTGCAAACCTCTGTGGAGCGCATAGCTGTGGGTACGTCTCATTGTACTAGTTTTTAGAACTTTCTCCCGTTCCATTAACGTATGGTGCGTGGGAAGAATGGCTGCTTAAATGCCTCTGTGCACGCTGTAATTATTCTATTCTTGTCTTCGCTAGCGCTATGGGAGTGATACCTAGGGGGACGTAGTATATTCCTAGATATTCCTAGATTCATCACTCAAAGCTGGTTCAAGAAATATCCGAAGTAAGCTTCTATGTGATACTTTTTGTCTGTCTGTAAGCGTCTGCCAATTCAATTCTTTTACCAGTTTCATGATAAACTCCCCTGTCACCATCCGTGCTGCCCTTCTTTGTACTTGTTCAATATGACCTGTTACACCTCTTCGGTACCGATCCCACAGACTTGAGCAATATTATAGGATGAGTCGCACGAGTGTTTTATATAAAGCCTTCTTTGCAGACTGATTGCATTTCCCTAGTATTCTACCAATTAATCACAGTCTGCCACCTGCTTTTCCTATGAATGTGAATTTTTGATATTTCCATTTCATATCCCTTGGATATCCATGGCTGCTGCTAACTCACTGCCAGTGTAGCCATAGGATACCACGTTTTCTTTTTCATTTCGAGAAGAGCACAGTTTTACATTTCTGAACATTTAAAGTGAGTTGTCAGTCTTTATACCACTTTAAAATCTTATAAAGATCTGACCGAATATCTGTGCAGCTCTTCCCAGACAATGTTTCTGAGACGCTCACTAAACCCGCTGGGCAGAACAGGTGATAAGGACTCTGGAAAGGGCCAAATAAGGTGACTGTCATATATATATATATGTATATATATATATATATATATATATATATATATATATCACCTGTTCTGTCCAGTGGGATTAGTGAGCGTCTCAGAAACATTGTCTGGGAAGAGCTGCACAGAACGTGAACGTTATTGTTTCGAGGGCAGCCCCCCCCACCCCACCCCCGCCCCCGAGGCACCAGAGTGCCGTTGTCTGTACTGTCCTTTTCATGGGTGTTTAATGGTCTGTTGGTAATCTATTATAGACAATGCTTTAAAAGAAATTTTTGTATTGTGTTTTATGTAAATCAATTGTGGACCTTCAGCTGCTTAAAATCTTATTCTCAAAATTTTCCTTTAAGGCAAAACAATGTGGCCTTCTGCCTTAAAAGATCATGGTAACATATTTTAAAATTTTGATATTTAATTGTGACCTTCAGCCGTTTGTATTGCACCTTGTATATCTTTGTTCTATCCACTTTTGCCTTGAAGCTATCCACCTAGGCGTGATATAAATATGCATATATTACAGCATAGCTTAATACTTCACTAAATCTACCTAAATTCTCATGGCAGTAGTCCATTCTTATTAAGCAGCACACCGCTTAAAAGTATACCATTAATCTAGTAATCGGTTGCTATTTGATCCTTCCCCTATATTACGGGCTTTATCTTGCATGTATTCAGATTTTAAGAACACTCCAATTCATCAATAAGGAATTGTATCCTAATCTTTTTCAATTTTCTTTTGACTTTCAACTGATAAAACTTTGTAGCAGATAACAGCATCGACAGCGATGAACTTGATGTCATATAAACTGCGAGAACACGGGACACACCTGATTCTACTTTCATCTGTATAATATAGATTGCTCGGTTCTATCCGTCATATTCTTCGGCCAGTGACACCAGTAAAGTTATTCCGTGTGATAGTATCTGTGTCGTAAGTTGACAATGTAGCGTGGAGGGGGAACACTTTCCACACATCTCAGAAGACGGAATCCACCAACACAGATGCGTCTGCTAACTACAGCATAACGCAGGTGACCAGAAAGAGCCTCGTTTCAGTCTAGCGACTTCTCCTGATCCTATTTTGATTCTTTCAGAGGAGCTTCTCTTGATCTAGGATCATCTTAATATTCGAATTTGAAATGCTCTAGCGTCTCGCAAGACAAAGGGCATCAGCGATAATGGTTTGTAATTCGATGTACTTATCCCTCTGTCCACTTTGTAAACAGAAATCACCCGCACCTCTTTCCAGCACGCAGAATTATTTGCTGTAGGAGAGATACCACATAAATATGAACTAGAGGAGGGGCTATTTTCGTAGTGTGTGTAATATAAACCTGACAGCCTTCGTCTGATACAAGAGACATGAAGCATAAACTGTTGGGACGTCCGCTTTGTGCATCAACTTTGGCGCCATCCGACTTCCAATTCTTTTCATTTCTAAAGAGAACTCGTGCCTAACGAAGTAATTGTGGTAACCACAGTCTGGCAAAAGGCTTTTGTAGAGATTGAATCTACTCGTTGAGAAAACGTCAGACTAAGTTATGTGGCGCGCGGTGCTAACCTGTGATCTTGTTCAGAGAGCGCACTGTAATCGATTATAGTTCGCTGTCCTGGTGCGGGTGGGGCTCCGGTGGTGATTTGCTATGACGTCGCTGGCGTGCGTTTGCGGTGGCCGGCGGAAAGCGAGAGGGTAGTTGGTTTTCCGGGGACTGGACGGAACGTGAAGTTCGCTCTGCCTGACCTGCTAGTGACTAGCACTAAGGTTGTTGTGCCTCGTAATATGAGCAGAGTGGTCTGAGGCGGAGGCGACTCGCCGCTGTGCTGCCCATGCGATGGTGATTAATTGGAGTCGGCGTACTTGTTCTTTCTGCCTGTCTGATGAGGAGGTCCGGTGGGGTCCTGTGGTACTCTGGCCCGGAGACAACTAGTTGCTGAATTTTGGAGTCGACTGCCAGGTTAGGGTGTGGGCTCGGTTGGCTCTTCAGATTTTCCCATGGAAGCTCCAGCAGCGGTTTCTGAACTTTTCTGATGTGGGACGGTGTTGTTGGAACCTTTTTCTGTGTGTGTGGCTCGTTACGATATTTGTTGGTACCAATTTATTTGCTCTACTGGAGTCCTGCCCGGAGTTGCATTCATGTATGGTACATTTGGCAGTCGATGTGTTAGGTATAGTCTGGGTAAGAAGGGCGGTTTTGTACAGTATATACATAGCTGCTTGGTACATGTGGTCTTCTGGGACCTGAACAACACGATCTAGTCAATTTGGTTGTGTAAAAGCAATTAGGGGTATGTTCTGTATTTTTTATTGATATTATTAACTTGGTGGAATAGTCGCGTTTGGTGTCGTTAAGGCACTTATAAGACTGTGGTTTGACTATTCGTGTCCGATTGGCTTTTATTGTTTCGTTTTAGGAAGCGAGAATTGTTTGAGATTTGTGTGTGTTGGCTTCCGGCACTTAAGAGTGCCTGAGTTAACGGCGCCATGGTTATCATGTGCTGTCGGGATGTTACGCTGTATTTTGAATTTTATCTTGTGTTGATATTATCTGTCGTGTGTTCTAGAACATAACCAAGGTGTGTAAGTGATGGGCAGTTGTGGGAGGCATGTCGAGGAGCTCTCGGCGGTTTATTTCGGGTACCGTTTCTAGTGGTAAGGCTCCGAAGTGTTGAGAGCTCGCTCTTCTGTGATTGTGTTGGGAGTTCCCCACGCCCTTTGGTTGTATCAAATTATTTTGTTATATTTATTGGTTGTGTGTTGCGCCTCTTTCATTTTATGGTGCCAAGCGCCATTATCTTAAAGTTTTTTATATAAATCATTTTAAATTGTAATGCCAAGTTAACTTATTATTGTATTTTGTGTTTTGGATAAACTCTAAAAGCACTATTGTAAAAGGTTCCTGATTTTATGGTGGCAAGCTGCCGTTATTGTTCTTTTAAAGCTCACTCTTTAACCATTTGTTAAGTTTTGTAAGTTATATGAATTTGTTGTTATTTAAAGGAGTTTAGTATTGGAAATTTAATAAATTGTGTACAGAGTCTGCTGTTTGGATATTATTGGGTGGAACTCCTTGGGTAGTTGTCCTATAAGAAGGCGCATTTCACTAAGTATATTGACGTAAGAGAAAATTACATCCACTAATATGGATACTTTTGGTGTGCATACAGTCCTTCACTAGCAGGCTGAGAAATTTTCTTTGTGTAAATACTTTTGCCCTTCAGATGGAATATTTTATATGCATCTTGTGTCTGTGTTGGAACGAATGTCTCCAGATTTTGATTCGTTTGGCTTGTATCGGAAAGGGGAAACTTGTTTGACTCGAATACTACGCCCGGGTGACATCTCATTCAGATTGCGAATATGAGAGAGAACTCCAATACGTGACAGCGCGCTGCAAATCCTCTACGTCAAAATCCAGCCCCGCTTCATTCAACTGTCATGCAAATTGGGATGCGCTGGTGAATTATACCGTAAAACGCGTGTTTTAAGCGTATTCAAGTATTCGCTAGTGCCCAGGGAGCGCGCATTCCAGCGGTTTACCGCCCGCTGAGTAAATGTCGGAAGCAACTGGTGTTGTGGCTCTGCGGCTATAGCCCAAGTGACCTGACAATTAATTTAGGGATACTGCTAATCAGCGTTGCTAATTCTTACTGAGGGAATCCCGCTGCGTTGGATTTCATAAATTTGTGGTTAGAAGTGTATGACACATTAAGTAACACTTTAACAGTAACATTTGTTTTCTGTGTAGCTCCTGTCGCACAGTTTCTCCAATTTTATCTAGCTCAGATCGTGACCGTATTGTACTGTGACCTATATCGCTGCTGGAACGTATAATTTTGGAGACAACGTGAGCTTGCTGCTAGTCAATATACACATCAAGTCGTGGACCGTGTGCGATGAAGCTCATATTTTGAGAGCGTTGGGTGTTTCAAATCGGGAGTCAGTGATCCTCAGTGGTCAATAATGTTGTACTGCCAGTGCCGAAAGCTTTAAAGTGGTCGCCAGTGCATTACCGTGCACTGTTGTGGAATTCTGCTTAGTTATTTTCCCGTGTTCAGGACGACTGTTGCGGTTTAGTGAGCGAGCGTGTGGTCGTTGTGGCCAGCACGGCAGGCTACCAGGCCGTAATCGACAACACTGCTAGAGATTTTACGTTGGTGGAAACGGAAAGCGGTGCACTCAATCCCTTGGTACCAATTGGGCAGCCATTTTACCAAGTAGTAACAGCACCAGGTGAGCAAAGCCGATAACAGCCGGGAGGGTGGTGTGCTGGCCCCACTCCTCTCCAACCTGCATCACGATATCGTCATTGGCTGCGGATGACACAGCCGTCGATGGATACTGATTGGCCCGCCTGTCGACCTATGTTACGCACCCGGCCTCATATCAGAACGTGAAGTTATTGGATATGTGGTAGCTGTATAAATGGTATTTGACAAAACTGACGAGCTTGGCTAGGTTTAATTGAAACAATAAATTTAAATTGTTTTCGTGGGAACGATACTTGCAGGTTTTTAATAGCGCACTAGGACTCACATTTAGTTACAAAACTATCGTGAGGATATATAAAGGACCACAGGGTCTATAATCCATTTTTGTTATACATAGATGTCCTTTTGTCTGTTAATTACAGGCCGGCCGTGGTGGCCGTGCTGTTCTAGGCGCTTCAGTCTGGATCCACGCGACCGCTAAGGTCGCAGGTTCGAATCCTGCCACGGGCATTGATGTGTGTGATGTCCTTAGGTTAGTTAGGTTTAAGTTCAAAAATGGTTCAAATGGCTCCGAGCACTATGGGGCTTAACTTCTGAGGTCATCAGTCCCCTAGAACTTACAACTACTTAAACTTAACTAACCCAAGGACATCACACACATCCATGCCTGAGACAGGTTTCGAACCTGCGACCGTAGTGGTCGCGCGGTTCCAGACTGAAGTGCCTAGAACCGCTCGGCGACCCCGGCCGGCTAGGTTTAAGTAGTTCTAGGGGACTGATGACCTCAGATGTTAAGTCCCATAGTGCTCAGAGCCATTTTTTTCCTTACTTACACGTCAACAGTATTGAGCCGTGGCTCCATATTTCACTTCGCTTGGGTCTTGTCCGACGCCACTGGCTTGAGTTTGCTATTTGTTCAGTAAGCATCTTTGGTCAACTTCGGCCTAGGAGAAAATGCTGGCTGTGTAGTGTGTTTCTGGGTGGGAACGCAGTTGGTCTGAGACAGCGGAGTTGCACGGTTAGAGCCGACTTGGGCTGTTTGAGCCAAGTTGGTCTGTGAAAGCCGCATCCGTCCGACAAAGGAAATTGGCTGTTGGACGAGTGGTGTGTGGGTCGTGTCGGTTGGTTAGTGGAGTCTGCCTTCATCGCAACCGCCAGCTAGTGCGGGCCTCCGGCTGTGGAAAGGTGCAACTTTGTGGCCGTCCGATCGTTGCTTAGTGACAGCGCAATTCATCGGGTTGAATGGACTGCCGCTTCACGTTGCTCGCAGCCTGGTTCGTATGCTTCACTCTGGACCCATCTGCCGGATACGCCACCCGACTGTTTGTTTAAAAATTATCATCTCAAGGCACCTTTTGCATCCATGCAGCGCCGACATCTTACACAAGACGAGTATTAAGTGTGGCTTCGTTTGACTACATAGAACGAAAAGAGTAAACTTGTAGTCATATTTCTCCAAATTTGGCCTTTTCACCTAACTTTTAAGTAACTGGCTCTTTCATTCTACTTATTATTACTATTAATAGCATGTTACATTTCTGCCGGCCGCTGTGGCCGAGCGGTTCTAGGCGCTTCAGTCCGAAACCGCGCTGCTGCTACGGTCGCAGGTTCGAATCCTGCCTCGGGCATGGATGTATGTGTTGTCCTTAGGTTACTTAGGTTTAAGTAGTTCTAATTCTAGGGGACTGATGACCTCAGATGTTTAAGTCCCATAGTGCTTGGAGCTATTTGAACCATTGTTTCGTTACATTTCTCCAGATTCTGCCCTTAAGATTTAAATTGCAAGTTTCACCTGAACTTTTACATATCTGGCTCTTTTCTTATTAATATTGCCAAAATCATGTTCTATTGCTCTAAACGGTGGCCTTAAGATTTAAATTACAAATTTCACCTGAACTTTTGAGTAGCTGACCCTTTTATAATTATTATTAAAAGCATGTTATATTTCTTTGAAAATGTGGCCTTAAGATTTAAATTTCAGTTTTAAGTTAAATTTTAACTTATCAATAAATTGTTATTTGCATAAAATACTAACCAGTTGATCTGTGGGATCGGCCCTTCCCGTTTTCCTTAACTCCCGATTGTCCGGTTCAAGTATCTATGGCAAAATATAATTGTCGATATTTAATTCATGTTTTATTCGATTATCGTTCATTTGTGACGTGAAACAGAATTGTTGTGGCATAAATAAGAAAACAATACGGATTAATCATACAGTGATAGATAACGAAATTTCCTCAAAAAATAGTAAAACTAAAAAATTGCTCATGTTTCTGTTATTCAGAAACAATTTCCGCAGCTATCAGTAATAACAGGAAGCTCCTACCTTTTAGTGTGATGAAGAAGATTGTACTGATTGGAAAATAACAATTATATAATTTTTTGTTCTAGCTTTTGCAAGTAAAATGTACTTGCATCAAAAGTAACAGAAGTTACGCGATTAACTAATTTTTAGTACTTATAAAATGCAATTTATATTTTTAGGGTATAAAATACATACACGCTGAACGTTGAACGGTTCTAATTCGGTACAAAGTAAATGGACAAAAACCAAAGAGAAATCTTCGACTTCCAGTTCCTCTCTCACACATTCATTCTCTTTCTTTTTTGTGACAATGCTTCCAATACTACGGATAATCCTACGTCATTTACGTAGTACAGCATAACTACCGAACCGCAGTTTTGCTAGAGAGCAGTTCTATTCAAGAGCGTGAGCAGGAGAACTGCAAACACTGTGGAGGTAAACGACGGCCTCGCAGGTGCACTGCGTCTCCCGCTACCTACAGCAGTGTACGCAGAATCAGTAAGAGACGCTAAGGTCGCCGTGTCACAGCTGCAGAGTTCCAATAGCAAACAACAAGAAAAACAAAAGAGAATAACAGAGTCCAGGTAAATGGTCTCATGCAGTTCGTAACAATTACAGAGCGTACTGGCTTTTCCTTTTCCTTTTTTCTTTATTGCTGTTTCAGGTCCCCACGAAAGGGAGGGCTGGCAGCGCATAAAACCGCTCTTCAGCCAAATGTTCAACAAATTTACGTTATAAAATATGTAAAAAATGCATGACAATAAATGCTGTCTTTTAAAAAACTCATTGGTGGCCAATATTTATGATTTTTAAAACTTTTTGAATGACTATATTTTACAGTTAAAATACACATCCTGCAAAACAAGTTAAGCGCTCAGAAGGGGAGGGCGAAACGAACTTCACGGGTTGAGACTGTATTTCAAAGCGAGTTAGATTTACAAAGAACTTGGCAGTTTGATCCTCCCAAAGCAAGGATTACCTAAAAGGCTGTTACGAGGACGTGCTGAACAGTAACGTCCCCGAATTTTCTATGTGAAAACTCTTAAAAGCTTTTCATATAAAACAAACGTCATTAACATTCTATAACTTAATTCTTCATCCCAAAATGTTAATTTCTCAACAAAGTCGCCCTGGCGAGGAACGCATTTCTCCCAACGAGAGACCGGTTTGTTGATACCGTCACTGTAGAATGTCTATCTCCGTTGAAAAGAACCACAAACTCACCTCTGCTGCACCGCTTCATCACTATCAAAGTGAAGCCTTCGAAGACGTTCTTTAAGTTTTCGAAACCGATGAAAATCATATGGGGTTAATTCGGGACTTTATGAAACCAAGGGGTCAGATAGCTGCGAATGTTGCAGCGCTCCTGTGTAGTCTGGCACTGTCATGCTGAAGGAGACTGGTTCTCCATGTGTGGACGAATTCTTAGAATTCTAAACTTCATTACAGCACGCTGTTTCTCACACACTAACATAGTAACGTTACACACCGCCATGTTACACGTTACAGTTCGGAGCCCTCTACAAATATGTAAACAAGAACAACAAATTAATAATGTCTGTTTTATTTAAAAAGCTTTAAGGGTCTTCACACAAAAAAATTTCGGAGGCATACTGTCGAAAGCAACCTCATAGATGCGAGAACAGACCAAATTGTACTTGAATTGGAATGAATATAACACGTAATATTTAACGTAACTTCAGGCGTGTTAGTTTAACTAAGCGTTAGTTCAACTAATATTTAAGGGGTAAATCTACATAAACTATTTACATAAAAGTACGAGTAATTTTAAAAATCTACATGATACCCTTTGGCCATTGGCGCACAGTTATATGTTCTTCAGGAATTCAAAAGGCACACATTACTGGTCTACTGAACCACGCTACACTGCTACGTCACAAATTTTGTGACTGATAATTCTGGACTACACTACTAAAACACTACACTACGCTACACTACTTGATATCAGAAGCAAGCTAGAACTCCTCACTTGTCTGTATGACGATGCATCCCCTCTGATCTGGATGTATGCGCTGATTCGGTTGGAAAGGGTGTCATAAAGCCGTTGTATGCTGTCTTGAATCATGCTGTCCAAGAGTTGTTGTAAGAGGTCCTTGATATCACAGACACTGCACTGCAGTACTGAGGTCCGAGCTGGCCCCACACGTGCCATCAGGGACATATCTGGGGATCTTTCTGGCAACGGGAGTACCCCAACATCAGGCAGGTCACAGAGACACGTGCCATGTGTGGACGAACATTGTCCTGTTGAAAAGTGGCACAAAGATACGGTCGTATGCGAGGTAACAGACGTGGACAAAATTTTGTTCGTGACGTTCCGTTATGCTATCAGGAATTTCCCATCACTAACACCTGAGGTCTGAAGTCGTACTCGATGGGTCCACATGCCCCAACAAAATGAGTAACGCCATCATGCCCTTCCAAAACTTCGGAAGAATTCAAGCTCTCCACAGGTCGCTAATATACGCGCTGACTTATCTGATGTAGTACAGTACAACAGGTCATTGCTGACACAATGCGATGATATACATCAGTAGACTATCCTTCCTGGTACAGAGTCACACCAAGTGCTGCCGTTTGTGTTCTGTTGTTAACAGCAGCCTATATATCGGATGGTAACTCTCTGGTCTTGCCGTATTTAGTCTCTGATCAGTGGTGTAGGGTGACAGAGGGAGTTCTTTTACTCGAATGGCAGGCGCAGATGGTAAGGACTTACAACCCTTCCCTCTGTTCCTCTGACGTGGCCGACCGGAAACTTGGTGACGAGTATGACGGCCATCAAATTTTCATGCAGTCAACACCACGTCACCATCACATCTGAATGCCCCACAAATCTAGAAACTGAAGTCGTACAGCCGTCTAAATGGTGACCACAACGAGATCCCTTTCAAACTCTGTCATACACTGTCTCACATGATTACGCAGCATCTCTGTGTCCTTCACAATGATCACTCTGCATGTAGAGCTGTTCACACCCCTTATATACCCCGCCAAGCCTGATAACAATACTATCCACGAACAACACTAATGTACTACGGTGGGTGTTTTACGCGAGCATGTCCTCTGGGTACACCATTTTCTTTGTCAGATAGTGCATAGTCCTGAAGATAATGTTAATGGTGCTATGGTGTATTGGTGATGCTGGCGGTGCATGTTAGTGAACATGAGATGGAATACTATAACCATGGGTCTCTGTGGAACCGCAAGTTGCGAATTAAAAGTCAGTGAGTTGGGGAAGAGGAGAGGTTGGAAAATATAAGGATAGTGAGAGGTGACGCGTTGTGACTAGGGCTGGAATGAGGAATATATCTCGAGAGGGACTTTTTCGATGGGGAGTGGGAGTTGGCTGAAATTTAGACGGGAGATATTGGATAAGACATGAAGACGTATGGAAGGTGGAATATGGATAGGTTCGGTTCGAGAACATTTTTCCGTACAAACAATCTACGTTTCTGCTTCCCTCCCATTTTTTCCATAAAGTGACATATCATTTGGAGCGCACCCTCTTTCCCCCCCTCTCTCATACATCACTTGAAATTCACTGAGCTCTTGGTAAGAGTTTTAGAAATAAATCTAAATCTGATGAGCGTGGATATTGGGTTTTCTCTACTAATAAAAATACACGCTCTGTACAAATTTTTCACTAGGAGGGCATCTAGAATTTCTCTCAACATGGACTCAAAGCGACCGTTTCAGTCGTTTGGGCCGGCCAGTGTGGCTGAGAGATTCTAGGCGCTTCAGTCTGGAACCGCGAGACCGCTTGGTCGCAGGTTCGAAGAAGCCTGCCTCGGGCACGGACGTGGGTGATGTCCTTCGGTTAGTTAGATTTAAGTAGTTCTGAGTTGTAGGGGACTGATGACCTCACATGTTAAGTCCCATAGTTCTCAGAGCCATTTGAACCTTTTCTTTTTTTTTCGTTTGGGTCTTAAACTGGCCCTGAATATGGATGAGTTTCGCAGCAGAGTGCTTGGACGGGTGATTAGTGGATGGGATATTCTATGCCAGTACGAGCTACGATTAATGCGATGGATCCGAAAGTGCTCTTCGAAAAGGTGTCCGTAGTGGATGAGTTCGCACAGAATGCATGCTGATGAATTGTATGAAGGCGGAAGGCGAGTCGGAGTTAATGTCTTTCCAGTATTTCAAGGATTTGTGGAATTTACAGGGTGCGGAGATCCAGGCATCCTGGTGTATGTTAGGATGTGGTGGACGAGGGATTCATTGCTGAGGATAATGACAGAAGAATGTTGACCCTAGATGTGGCCTCTTTGTAATTTTAGTAGGTGTCGGGCTTTGTGGTTGACGGTGAGATGTTGTTTTCTGTCACGGGTTAGTCGTAATTCTTTGGTGGTGTTAGCCAGACGGATGGGTTGCTTATAGATGCAGAAATCGAAATAAGAATGCTGCGACTAAAGTTGATTACTTGGCTTTTCTGTGGATTTAGTTGTAATTTCGACGTGTTACAACATTCGACCAGGAGAGTGAAATGGCATTGACTTTAGTGCGCCTTCTAGCCGGTTTTACGGTCTGGTCTCCGGCAGAGAGTGTCTCTAAAGCAGTCGTTTGTTGCGTCTCCTTGCAGCACGGGCGTCAAACACGGATCGCTGTAGCTCGCAGATATCGGGACCGATCTGTCACATTGCGGCAATTCTATTTTTTGTGACTCTTTTCTCTTTTAGGGTCTCGTAGCTCATTCGGTAGAACAGAATCAGTTTGTTGTACGGCTGTCTGTCTGTCTGCCCTCCTCTCAAGAACAGGTAGATGTATCAAGATGAAATTTATGCCACTTACTAAGATCTGCGGTCCCTGGCGGCGAAAGAAAATGAAAATTCTAAGTCAATGCGATCAAAGTAAACGGCCATTTACGGCATTATATTTTGGTACTTGCAAATTCACTCTTTAAAACCTATACGGTACCTCCCCTTGTCTGAAATCATGATATCTGGCGAGAAGGAAGGCCTCACAGTACAACCTAAGGAAAAATATCCGGAAACTGTTAATTTTTACAAAGGTCACATGAAAAAAAAATTTTTGTCTTTTGCTATCAGACTGTATGTCTATTCTTCCGTCTGTCAAGACCGCTTTCTCTCAGGAACGGGTTGACGTATAAAGTTGAAATTTATGTCACGTACTAAGGTATGTGATCCCTTGGAGGTATAATAAACGTTAGCTTCTAAATCAATGCAATCAAAGGACACGGCCGTTTGTGGCGCATATTTTGATACTCGAAAACTCACTTATCAAAACGTATATGGCACTTGCCCAAGGTCTAGAATCATGAAATTATCGAGCGAGGTGGCGGAGAGTCAGCACACTGGATTTAGGCTTTCCGTCATTTCCTCAAATCACTCCAGGCAAATACCGGGATGCTTCCTTGACACGGCCGATTTCTTTCTCCTTCCTTGACAATATTCAATATGAAATTTGCCAAGAAGCAAGGTTTCACTGTACATGTAGACCAAAAATCCAAAAATTTTTAATTTGTAGTTATATCACAGGAAAAAAAAATTAAGGTTTTTAACATGGCTGTCAATCAGAGACTGTTGTATAATACAAAATTTTGAAAAACACAGCCCTCAGTCGCGAACACAATTAATTTGTAACCTAGGTTTCGGTGTCACAAGGGACACCTTCTTCTGACAAAATTAAAACTAAATGTTACAGGATAACGTACCAAAAAATACGAAAGCTGCGGTCGTACCTGACAGCGTCAGATAGTCAGAATTAAAATAAAATGCGACAGAGGTGCAAGCCACTAGAGGCTGCCATGTGTCCTCTGCTATAGTCAACACAAAACTGAAACATCATGTGACTTGTGCGCCACGGCAACTTCAAGACAATACCGCCATCTGGTGGCTAATTGGTAAAACAAGCTATTTTGTGAACATCTCTCGTAACTGCAGAGAGGGAAACAAACAAACACCTGAACGGTGTACATGAAGTAATTACAATAGCGGGATACTGCATGATATAAAATACAACTAATGAATGACTGGCTGTAGTACAAAAATTCCAGAATAAATGCATAAAGAAGACATACGAAATAATCCATTAAATGACATTACTGCTTGCTATAATAGATACGTTATAAAAACCAAAAAAGTTTTTTTTTTAATTTACGTATATGAGCCGTAACAAGTAGAAAGAAAAGTTATCTCTGAATCTGCAAGAAGTAGTTGGTACATCAAAGTGTTAGATCTCGTCCAGCAGCGGCTTTATACCATTCAAATAACTTCTTCCGCGCAACTGCACCTGCTCGTTGAGAAGCGAAGGCTCCGCTCGTGTACCCTCGACAAAAGGCTTTATGGCTTGCCTGAGCACGTCAACACCGACATTGGACTGTTGATGACTGGAAACATTTTGCCTGGTCGGAAGAGTATCGGTTCAAATTGTATCGATCAGATGGGCGTGTACGGGTATGGAGACAACCTCATGGATCTGTAGACCCAGATGTCAGCAGGGGACTGATCAAGCTGAGAAATGCCACTTGCACGCTTAGATTAGCAAATTGACGGTGACCAACATTAAAAAGAACTTGATTAATTTTCACACATTTATTAAAATAATAACAAGCATAAAAATTTCTTAAATTGGTTCTGGATGCTATTTACAATTGACAATCTGAAGTTCCTTTGGTATTGGTACATTAACCTTATTCTTACATATATCTCTGATGCTTGAAAAAAGTGTCTATACATTAATCTTCATGGCTATGTACAGGAATATGGTAATCTTATTAGGCACAGACTGAAACTTGACTATAGACTGGTACAGACAAATGTGGAACTCGTACAGACTGTTGCAGACAAATGCAGACTGACTAATCGGAGGTCTGTACACTCGTTATAATACCCCGCGCATTCATGTATCACTGCGCGAGTGTGATCCGTGAGGAGAAAAGGTTCTACGTAAGCAAAAATCTCATTAGCTGCGTTACATATTAATACGCGGATCGGCGGAAGCAGAATTTGGTCCGTCTCTATGGCAGCGCCATCTCGTAGTGCGGAGATGGGCGAGCACTGCGCCTGCGCTGTTGTACTTAGCGGGGCGCGCTCTAGTGGAAAAGTTGTGTAAGCGCTGACTACGCGGAACTATGTACACATGACATATACTTTACTGTCAGGTAATAGTCGTTGTGGGGATAAGAACCACTTATCTAACAAAGGGGTGGGGGTGGATGTGAAAAAGGAGCGCAGCTCGCGAGACGTATATTTCCAGAATTTGTTCATCCATTATCTGAGAATGAGAGCACTTAGTGACTCGCAACAAACCTTACACATAATTTCAAACCTTTACGAGTTTTTTTCTCTGTGACAACGCATGTAAAATGATGGAAGGAAAATTTTTTATGGTATATTGCTTTTCCGCTGTTCATGTAGTAAAAATATCACGTGGGGCATGACTTAATATTTTACTTCTTTATTACTAACTGAATTCGCGACACGTTTTACAGACAGTATGTACATATACCACTGAATGTAAGTACAAAATTATATCATTGTACGACACGTAGTTCAGGAGATATGACGTCATAAACATTAAGGACATCGCCAGGTGTTGTATAGTATGTGCATGGACGCATAGATATAAATAAATACCTGGGCAAGGTGGGGTTTCTCCACTAGTAGAGAGTGTCAGTAACGCAACAAAGTTTTGTAAATCTAGGTTTTTTTCTTTTTTTTAAACAGCTTCGAACAGTTCAAAATGTCGGTAGTTGTCACCTCGGAGTCGCATTTCCACTTTGGCCGCTGAACCGCAGTGACCAGCGACGAAGGTGCAACTGGCCAAAAGCGACAGCGCTGCGCTTTTGCGCCCCTGTTTGTTGTTTGGACAACTCCACCGCTGGCGGAGCGTGAGGCAGAGCCAGTTTTCGTAAAGTGTCTGAGCTGTTTCCGCAGTTGCTGCCACACAAATAAAATGAGAAAGTCAGAGTCGCGCTGATGAGGGCCTAACAGTTGCTGTCACAGTCCAGAGTGAGGGCTTCGCAAGCTGTTTTCCCCACACGGATTTGCATCCGCGCTTTAAGCGAAATTGATATTGACTAGCGTATTAGTAGCAATAAACTGTGATCATCTCCTAAAACTTACCGTTCATATTTGCACTACGCAAGCTGGCTTGCAGCATTTCGCTGGTAGTGCAAGTATCCATCTCCTAAACCCCTCTGTTGCGTTTCGGAAAATTTTGGGGGCCAACAGGTGTCAGTAAATCTTTTTAAAAGGGATAATTTCTCTCGTTTTGTGGTTATCTGTTTGACATTTGAATTTATGCCGGAAATTAGTTTAGTGTTATTGATGTTTGTCTGGACGTAACTTGCGACATACGAAGGATGGTGGGTCGCTCCAAGTAGGTCATATCCATGCATTTTGCCTCTTTGACGTTTTGGTCTTCGCTATTTATGTGTATTTCACTAGCAGTGAGCATGTCTATGTTTTGGTCTTGCAGGAACTTTGGTATATGACCACTCTTACCTCTGCTAAAATCTCCAAAAATTAATTGGAAGATCGGACAGTGTCTCCCAGATTTTTTGTCATTCGGCCCTGAGAAGGGTTAGCGCGAGAATCAATACTTGTAATAAAGCCAGGAGATCTGTAGATATTATCTGAAAGCCAAAGATCGCTCATACTGATTTAGCGTGTCGACAAGGTACTCAGCTTCAGAACACACACTGATGAATTTCTCAACGTGGTACCATGCTGCCTTATTAAATAATACACTCTGCGAGAGACCTTTCCAATTAACAACAGGAAACAGTTAGAGTAAAACGAAACATCTCAATAATGGGCTTCCTCAATGCTCAGTACTTGCCCCGGTTCTGTTTAACATATATATTTCGGATATACCAAATACGTCAACTTCAAAGTGTATATATGCCGACGATCTTGCTCTTGCCGCCTGTAGTATGTTCATACAGGAAGGCAGCAGCATCTTATCGAAAGATCTTACAGCGTAGGGGACATACTTTTCCGATTGGAGACTAATTTCAACAAGATAAATACTGAATTGTCGTGCTTTCACCTCAATAATATACATGCACTTCTAGAGTCCCAAGTACACTTCAACACAACTTAGTTCGTTACAATCCTTTCTCAAAACATATGGGGAGAACAACAGACCGAACATTATCTTTTAAAAACACCTAGAAAACGCTGCAGCAAATTCAGCTACAGGGACTGTACGTCCAGACCAACACAACTTAGTCTTGCGTACTCGGTTGCCGAATACTGGTCTCCAACTGGTTAAATTGCCACCACATGAAGAAGACAGACACCAAATTGAATGGGACCATGGAAATAATTAGCGGCTGTCTAAAAACCAGTCCACTACATTGTTTACCTCTTTTGTCCCCTATCGGTCCTCCTCATACGTGCAGATGAGAAACATTAGTTAAGGAATACAACAAAATTTTAGACAGTCTCCAGCTTCCATTGTACAGTGACCTGACTGATGCTGCTCTGCAGAGGCTAAAGTCTAAAATCACCCACTAAAACTCCTCCCAACCAGGCCATGGAGGCCCAACAGTACTGAATCGCCGCCGTGTCATCCTCAGCTCATAGGTGTCACTGGATGCGGATATGGAGGGGCATGTGGTCAGCACACCGCTCTCGCGGCCTATGTCAGTTTCCGAGCCCGGAGCCACTACTTCTCAATCAAGTAGCTCCTCAGTTTGCCTCACAAGGGCTGAGTGCGCCCCTCTTGCCAACAGCGCTCGTCCGACCGGATGGTCACCCATCCAATTGCTAGCCCAGCCCGACAGCGCTTTACTTCGGAGATCTGACGGGAACCGGTGTTACCACTGCGGCAAGGCCGTTGGCTAAAACCACCCACTACCATTATCAAAACTACTTTTGGGGCACAGTTTCAAAATAAATGACACGTGGAGACAACACTGGGATACCTTGAAACTGGCTCAGGCTTCACCAATTATCGAACCTGTTTCACAACTTTTCAGGAATTGAACTGCCTCGTCACGTATGGAAAATACTCAGTAGAACGTTATATGGCATCTGTCGTGATTCTTTCTATAAATGGGAAGTAACAGAATCACCGACCTGCGACAGCAGATAACTTTGTCAGACTCTTCGCCAAATTGTCACCGAATGCCCCCTTATAGTATATCCAGGAGATGTTGAATATTAGTGAGAATTAAACTGAAAAGTCTACAAGAGGTTAAAAGCGGAAACGTAATGAAGTAAAGAATATTAAAATGCCGCGCGGGATTAGCAGAGCGGTCTCAGGCGCTGCAGTCATGGACTGTGCGGTTGATCCCGGCGGAGGTTCGAATCCTCCCTCGGGCATGGGTGTGTGTGTTTGTCCTTAGGATAATTTAGGTTAAGTAGTGTGTAAGCTTAGGGACTGATGATCTTAGCAGTTAAGTCCCATAAGATTTCACACACATTTGAACATTTTTGAATATTAATTAAATATGGTACCAGAGAAGAAGTGGATAAGAGGTTACGCAGGAAGGTGCATTAGTATTTAAGCATTTCGCGTGTTGTGTGTTAACAATCGTGCGTGATAG
The DNA here is from genome assembly GCF_023864345.2 of Schistocerca serialis cubense. Classification (NCBI taxonomy): domain Eukaryota; kingdom Metazoa; phylum Arthropoda; class Insecta; order Orthoptera; family Acrididae; genus Schistocerca; species Schistocerca serialis. Next base: position 707,530,175 of record NC_064638.1, read on the forward strand.
AAAACAGTAACAATACTATAGAATATTCGATTTGAGTTTAGTAATTTACGTGGAGCATCGACACTGACCAGAATGAAAATAGTATTGTAAGACAGTGATGAGTTTGAAACGGCTTTGAAACTGATTAGGGTTGAATTTTTTGTATAGAAAACAAAGACTGTAATTGAAAGTGCTGTATCTTAATTATTAAATATAAAGTACGCTATGCTTTTATCTATTAAATCGAAAAATACAGCACTCTATAAAAAACTGGAAACAAGGACGAGGTATTGGTTCTAGACACATGCTCACAGCTCTTAACCATCCCTCTTTTATCTACTTGAGTTCTTCACCCAGTTAAGTAATTTCCGATTGCCTATAATAGCTGTCTAAATATTGCGAAAGAGGATGGACTCCCACAATTTACACAATAGAGTGGTATGTCAGATGTAGTGAAACACTATTACGCAAGCTGTGTACTCTCTGTCTTTGATTATATGCTAGATGACTGTACAACTAGTTCCATGCACCAACTCTGTGGAGAACACATGTAGAGTATAGTTTTACTTGCCACCTATCAGTTGCAACAGTTGCGGATGATACCATCAACGTGTAGTATTTTAATAAATTTGTTCATTACTGTGTTTCATTTTTTTAAATGTATGTAGTTTAATTTCTTTATACGAATGTGAGCGCGCGCAGGAGTGTGTGTGTGTGTGTGTGTGTGTGTGTGTGTGTGTGTGTGTGTGTGTGTGTGTGTGTGTGTGTATGTATGTGCGCGTGTACATGTTTGTGATCGTGTAATCTGTGTACAGAACTGCACAATTAATGCTCAGTGGAATTAAGTTCCTTCGAAAGACTGCCGTTGTTAGAATAATGTGAGGAGGAAGGAGAGAGAGGGAGGGAAAGATACATTGAATTTCTGTGGTGCAGTAACGCTTACCTCTAGCCAGACGGATTGAGATCTTCTTGTAGTGACTAATTTCCTTTGATTAATGACTTATAATTCAGTAATTGTTTCGTTGTGGACCCAAAACTATCACAGTCGCGAACAGTTCCACATTATCTAGAAAACAAGTTCCTTCTGTTTCAACTAAATACCCAAGTTCGTAGAATATTTAACTTTGTTCACGGTACCACACCCTCACCTCTACTTGCACCGCTTCATCATTGTCAAAGCAGATTCCTCGAAAGTGTTCTTTAAATTTTAGAAATAGATGGAAATTGAATGGGGCGAAGTCACCACTGTATGGAGGATGATCGATGACAGTGGACCTTAGACGTCGGTTATTGCCGTTGTCGCAGTCCTTATCCGTGTTCGGTATTGTTATGCTAAAGGAGAGACACCTCCATGTGTGGACGAACTTTTCTGCGGATAGAGACTATTGCACGCTGTTTCTCATGAACGCATATAGTTACGGTACACACCGCCATGTTACACTCTACAATTCGGAATCCTCTAGCGGTAGAGGGTTGCAACTTGCATCAGCCGAATAATGTGCTTAACATGTAATACCTAAAACGATATTGAGAACAGAATAAACAATTTGGAGGCACTGCTTTCCAGCACACCCTCTTATCTACTCATGATCTGTGCATTACTAATTACATTCCACTACACATAGATATATCGGCGCTAATTAGGAGCTGTAAGCATTAAAATATCTGTATTGGTACAATGTTTAAACACCTAACAGAAGAATAAGGCCGAATTTGAACATGACTCAAAAGCTAAATACCCATAACTACAGACATAACTCAAGCTTTAACTGTTTCTCTGAAAACGCCGTCATCTCCTGGTAACTTCCCTTTCTTGATGGCTCATCTGGTATTACTTACAGAACGTTATTAATGTCATCATCAATCACAAGTATTTCAGATTCAGCTCTCGATCTACGCAAATTTTTCAAGCTATCTTTGAACTGTGAACAATATTCACGGATTTGTTAGTTTCTGTGCAATCTTAACTAGAGAAATGTACCTAATCAATGCAAATTTGTTATTTTTCTTCACTCTCTTATTACATTCAGTTGTTTCACATGTAAAATTTTCACATGTTATCACATTCTCCCGAAAGATTTTAGAATGCTTTCGTTGAACTCATTATATTCTCTTGCTGACTTCGAGAGTTCAAATGGTTCAAATGGCTCTGAGCACTATGGGACTAAACTTCTTAGGTCATCAGTCCCCTAGAACTTAGAACTACTTAAACGTAATTTAACCTAAGAACATCACACACGTCTATGCCCGAGGCAAGATTCGAACCTGCGACCGGAGCGGTGGCGCGGTTGCAGACTGTAGCGCCTAGAACCGCTCGGCCACCCCGGCCGCCCATTAATAGAAGAGACCTAATACTGAAATAATAGAAAATATTTTAGTTAAAACTACTTATTTACATCTCCTATTCATGTACATTTGCTACAAGCCAAATAATAGCGACTTACAATTTTTCGAAGTCTGAAAAAGCCTGGTTGACTTCCGCAACAAAAGAGCGTAGGCCTTCCGTGTCCTACATCTTCTAGAACACATTGTAAATCGCGGTAATGTGTGCAGCAGTTCGTACCTCGGATTAATTATTTCCAGTTCCAGTCAAATATGGGAATAACGACTGCTCATACGTCTGTGTAAGAGTTAAGAGTACTCAGTAACGATGCTCTGTGTACCATGAGTTGCAGACACGAAACCATCCAGCAAATATCCCTTAATATATTTCAGATCCATCCTGTATCGCGATTCATGTCTAAGCAGAGACGTAGCTATGGCATTTACTAAAAATCACCAACCTTCTACTGCACAGTTATAAGAAATTTTCCAAAAAAGTGCTTTGTTTTAATTCTATTGTCACTGTATGACCCGTATTTGACACTGATAAATCTGATTCGGAATTATCCAAACCATAATTCTTCCTTGCAGAGCTCAGAAAAGTAACAGGTGATTCTTTTGCAGCTGTGACACTAGATGAATAGAGATTAATGGCAGATAATATCAAAACTCTAAATGTCGATTACGCTTTGCGACTGGTCTGATGAATAACGCAATTTAAAGTACAGCACCTTCATGTATTACGGAGTGCTACTCCCCTGATTCCATTACGGAATCAAACTTAACTTGTTTTCAGTAGAAGATTCATTCACCTGATGTCTTATATAAAAGCGTAACAAATATAATTCTACATAATTTTGACACATAGCTATCAGCTGCAATTCCAAGTCATCTACAGGGGGGACGAAAAGTTCCCCCTCAAGTATTTTCAGAATATTTTCGTCAAACAGAATTTTTCTTTACGAAAACACATCTCTGTATTTAAATGAATGATTTGGTCTACTTCTACTACAAAATAGCGTTGTGCCTTTTGCGACCTACATCTTTTAGAACAGAGTGTAAATTTCGGTAGCGTGCGTAGCAGTCATCATTACCACAGCTTAATGTTTCCAAATTGAATGAATGAATTGGTCGGTCATCCATTCACTTCTCAGAATTTTGCATTGCGTCCCTGACTATGAAGACATTCCTCGACATGTAAACTAAGACTTTCCGCGATAACTACTGTCTCTTCAAGGGTGACTTCGATTCTCCACAAACGCGACCAATAAACTGGTCTCTGTTGCGTGGATGAGGTTCTCTGAACACTGCATTCTGTAATTTGGCCCACAGGTGCTGTACAGGTTTTAGGTCTCCACTGTATCTAGGCCAGTCAGTCTGTACAATTCCTCGACATTCCTCGACATGTAAACTAAGACTTTCCGCGATAACTACTGTCTCTTCAAGGGTGACTTCGATTCTCCACAAACGCGACCAATAAACTGGTCTCTGTTGCGTGGATGAGGTTCTCTGAACACTGCATTCTGTAATTTGGCCCACAGGTGCTGTACAGGTTTTAGGTCTCCACTGTATCTAGGCCAGTCAGTCTGTACAATTTTTGTATTAGACATTCCAGTGGCATGGAGGCCTTGATTTACGGACCGAACATGTTCACGTTTTGTTCCCATTTTAATGGCATCCTTAAAGATGACGAAAAACGCAAATAACTGCAGAGTAATATACAGATAATTTTGAAAATTAATTTAAAAAAGGAATGTGTAAATCCAAAAAATTGAAGAAAATTAACTTTTACAAGACTTCCTTCCTTTTTTCTGCCTAACTAAAATTTAGAGATAAAATTAATTATTTTTCTATTTTTCATCAGGCGAAAACACAAGAATAAGTAAAATAATATTGAATAACAAATTTTCATCAACTTACAAAGTACAGGTGTGTTAAATTTATAAAAACGATCCGCTTAGAAAAAGTACACCGCCACAACAAACATTCCAGCAGCAGACAAACAATTGTGGCAATGTGCTCACTGTTATGTATCGAGTAATACAGATTAGCATAAAGTTTATGCAACCAACATCATCTGTTAGTTTAAACTAGCACCATCCCCAAAAGATGACCAAGCTTCAGCGCCTCTGGTAAATAAAAAAGGGAGTGCGTAACGATGTTATTCACCTGTGTTCACTATTGTTACTCAAGAAAAGCGGCGTACGGCAGTTTTTGAGATATTTAAATACCGTTAAAATATAAATATCGGTCTATGAGGTCCCTCGCCAAGTCCATGAGTCATCACTACTAGCGCGCGCGCGCTCGTATGTGTGTGTGTGTGTGTGTGTGTGTGTGTGTGTGTGTGTGTGTGTTGTGAGTGTATAAGAATATGGAGATGTGTGTGTGTGTGTGTGTGTGTGTGTGTGTGTGTGTGTGTGTGTGTGTGTGTGTGTTGTGAGTGTATAAGAATATGGAGATCTTTGTCCTATCTCACTTGTGGAAGAGCAATAGTCATATGAAGATTATGTAGTTTGTGACTTCCCACAATACTAAATGTAGCCTTGCTGAATGTGCGAACATAAATAAAACATTTTAGCCGTTTGTGTGAGCTTAAATCGGACTTTGAAGTGGCAATGAATCCAAGAACTCCAAAATCTAGTTTCGAAGATAATAGAATGTGGTGCCACGGACATCTACGTTACCAGTACTTTAAAAGAATTGTGAAAGTCAAAGCAATCCCCTACGCAGGGAAGCAGATGCAGGAATCCTGCATCGCTGTTCCAGGCAACGTCTAGTGGAGATGGTTTGCCGCTGCCTTCCCTCAACCTGTTATGAAGTGTCAAGTGTGTATATGTGTCGTGTAAATGACTGTGATAAGTGCTTGCACAGTGTGGTGCCGGGTTTCTGTTGTTACTGATGAAGGAGTAGGGAGTGGATGAAACTTCTCTAATAGCAATAATCGGGCAGCCGAGCTGAATGTATCCACCCGAAGGGCGGATCACCACCAGCAATGTCACATGCTTTCACTTCATGAGACACTGCGGAGAGGCTTGGCGCAAAGACTGGTGATCACGAACCTTACACCACCATCCTGGCTGCCAAATACTGGCAGTGAAAATTTTTCACTGCCAGGATTGGAATTGGCTTACCTCCGGCTCGAGCGCCACCGCACAGGCCTCGATTAGCGACCTCGGCTTCGGTAGCGGGTAAAAGAATTGTATGTGAAGGTTAAAAAAAACCTGATGTGACTGTCGTATTAAGATATGGAACTTCCTTTGTGTCAGTAACTTTCTACCTCCTTGCTTTTGAAAGTCTTACTCGTATTCCAGTCGGAGATAGTCAACGGCAATTATTAAGAGTCTGTGCACAAGAAGTGAGGCCCAAAGGAAATTAACAACAGGTTCTTACTTTTTCATGACTGTAAGTTGAATACGAATTTCTTCGCCTGGGCAACGACATCACTCCATAAACAGTAAGAAAAGATGGTAGGGAATCGGTAGTAACCGTAGGCCTTCTGAAGAGCTGCAAACTCTAATCGTGTTGAGAATTGAATCCACATCGTCCCGAATGCAAACCGAGAGTTTCATAACTGCGCTCGCTATTTCGGAATCTGTATGAATGTGTGTGGGTGTGTGTGTGTGTGTGTGTGTGTGTGTTGTGTGTGTGTGTGTGTGTGTGTGTGTGTGTGTGTGTGTGTGTCAGATAAGTGGGAGACAGAAAGCAGGGAGTGGTCAGTTTTCTCTTTTTCAGAGCGGAGAGCCCGGCACAACTGCTGGATGAAATTCAAAAGCTAAGAGCGGCTGCCCTTGTTGTGCTAACGGATTTGCCTTAAGAGAGCAGCATGTAAAAGAGATTTAAATTTGGAGGCTGGCGGCGCGGCGCCGGAGCCCGCGGTTATTGTTATGCTGATGGCGTCCGCCTCATACGCGACAGCGCCAGAATTGCCACTCGCAAAGCCACTGCCGAATTCGCTTTCGTCGGCGGCAGAATATGCTCCGTCGCCGGCACTAAGCTGCCTGTGTTTCTCCTCCACTGCGCTGCTACGTCTCTTTACGTCGCTTGCGGCGTGCAAGTGAAAAGACTGTGCTGAAGGGGCTGCGTCAGCCACAGCGAATGCAAGACGACCGGTTTGCATCACAACGGCCTCCACGCATCCATCACAATTGGCTTTGTATGTTTAACAGATCGGTCAAGATAGAACATACATATTTCTGGAGGAAAGAAGTGCCATTAAGTGCGAAGACAAACTTCTCTGAGCAGCTGGTTGAACCTACTCATCAGGTTATTTCAGCTACCAGCGCTGCGAAACCCCACCTTTTTGTTCTAATGAAACACGACAACACTTCCAAAAACAATTCTGCAATTTGCTTTCCACCACTTCTGAAACAACAGCATGCACATTTGTTAAGTCATCTCTGAGATACCAAGACCAAGCAGCGTGACCCAAATGTACGCATACTGAACTACAGGTAACACAGATTTGACCATTTTTTGGCTAAAGTGATTGCAATGACAAAGAAAGTGTGTGGTGTGTACCTGACAAAAAACGACGCATTACGAAGGAATTATCCGAGAGGGACGGAAATCGGTAGATGTGATGGACATGTACAGGCAAACAAATGATAACTGAGCCGTGGCGCGGCTCTCGGGCGCAAGACGCTATCGATTACTCCTCTGGTTTTTGGTTGTCACTATGTGCGATCGCGAGCACCTTCTGTCGGAGCGGGACCTAACGAGGGAGTGAGTGCGAGTACGGGAGCCTGGGGCGGACAGCAGGGGAGAACGGACATTGCGGCCGCACTCTGAGGCGACAAGAGAAGAGTTGTCGTGCACGGCCGAGAAGGAAGCGTTGAGCAAGGCGGCAGTCAGCATCGCTTTCCGGGGGACAGAGAGTTGCGGCAGTCCAGTGAGCAGACACCAGCTCCGGGAGCAGTGCTCCGGTTTGTGGACGTGACGTGGGTCGTATTTTGGCGCAGTATTGTTTGCTTGGTACACATCTGCTGCTCCCTTTATGCCCACGTGTGTTGTTCTCTCTGTATGTGCATTGAAAAGGTTACGCTCCGGCTGGACCAGTGACTTGTGCTTGACGTTCATGCACCCAGACTCATTTGTTTTGCGGCAGGCATCTGTAATTTCATAGATTTTTTTTCGTCGCGATTGTCTTAGCCCGGTGGTGCCTAGTATCCGAGAACAAGTCAGCTAACGTGTGACCTGTTGTTTTGGGTTTTGGAGTCCTGTTTGGGCAACCTAGTTATCACGCACACAGATGTATTGCTGCCGAGTGAGGTTAGTCCTAATCTTGTGGAACTGAGCTTTCAGTGACTGGCTCGTCTGCAAATTAATTAATTTAACCTCTGTGGTGTGTTGTTTTTTTGCTTTCAATGGTGAATTTCTTGTCATTCATTTGTGTATGTTTCGCCGTTAATGATAACTGTAAGATAGCAAGGTCTTGAAGGGCTTGAGTATCGTGACTGTATTTTTGGCAACTGTTTAATTTGATTTCTTGTTTATCGGTCTGGTGAAAACTTATGCCAAGTTTACTCATTTCCGCCTGTGGTTCGGAAGTTTGTTTGAAGGTAAATCCGTTGGTAAATCTTTACTGGACCTAACTGTTAACTGATCTTGCGTTGAACTAATGCCATTATTACATTGTTTCGTGTGTGCTATAAATTCTATTACCATAGACAAGGAGACAGGGAAAATTCTGTGGTCGAGGGGTAGGCACGGTTGCTGCTTTGCGCGTGGCGTCTTATCGCTCGCTATCATTTCCCGCGTTAGTACGGGCGGCGTGAGATTTGTTTGCTCGCGGTTGTATGGCCGCTAGTCAGCTGTGCCTGCTCCCGCTTCAAGGAGTGCCGTGTTTCATAAGGCGTACGCCGACTTTCAGTCACTGTTACTGTGTTGCTGTCGGTCGTTTACCGAAACGTTAGTCTGTTTTAGCACGGTGGCCACTGGGCCGTGACGATGTCGGTTGATGACCAGCGTTGGGGCGGTCGTCCGCTCTGAGTGGCTTCGGTCGCTTGGACTTGGCAGTTACCTTCTGGTTAAACAAATCAAACTTGTTTATTTGCTGTAAATCCCTAAGTAGTTTCTAAGAAAAGTTTTAACTCAGATTTTCATGATTTTACTAATTTAAGCATTTTGGTAGGGCATTTTCCTATCTATGTTTTATTTAAATGAGAATTCTTTATTGGGGTTATTCACCTGTTGAAGCTTAACATAAAATTTGTAACTTAGCTTTCATGATTTTACTTAATTTAAGCATTCTTGTAAAGCAGTCCTTTATCTACGTTTTATTGATTGGTAATTCTTTATTGGGGTTATTCACTGGTTGAAGGTTAACATATGTTTGTAACCAAGCTTATGTCCTTGCTTAATTGAGATTTGTTAAGAGCCTTTATTGCTGGAAGATCATTAAAGCTTGGGTGCTTGCAATTGTGAATACTGTTGTCTGTCTATGTTGTGGGCTACCCTTCCACTTCCACAGCCAAGTTGTCCTATCTACCAGTACAATAACAATATCAGAAAAAATTGGATAATTTAGGCAAGAGCTTCATAAATTGAGCAAGTCAATAATGTGTTGATCCACCTGTGACCCTTATACAAAAAGTTATTCCGCATGGTATTGATTGATAGAGTTGTTTGGATGTCTTCTCAGGGATATTGTGTCATATCCCGAGCTGAATGTAGGGCCCTGACTATAATGTTCCAAATGTTCCCAATTGGGGAGAGATCCGACGACATCGCTAGCCAAGGTATTGTTTTCCAAGAACGAAGACAAGCAGTAGAATCCCATGCCGTGTGCGGCATTATTCTGCGGCATGATTCTGCTGAACTGTAAGCCCAGGAAGACTTCCCATGAAGGGCAGCAAAACAGAGCGTAGAATATCGTCGACGTACCACTGTGCCGTAAGGGTGCGGCGGATGACAGCCAGTGGCGTTCTTCTATGGAAAGAAAACTGCCTTGGTTGTGAGGCGTATAGTGGTATTCCACAGCTGTCCACGGAGTCTACAGACATTCTTCGGTGGTCATTGGGGTTCAGTTCGAAGAGGGACTCATCACTGAAGACAATTATACTGCAATCGCATTGCAGGCTCCAATGGTTCAAATGGCACTGAGCAATATGGGACTTAACATCTGAGGTCATCGGTCCCCTAGAACTTAAACTACTTAAACTTAACTAACCCAAGGACATCACACACATCCATGCCCGAGGCAGGATTCGAACCTACGACCGTTGCGACCGTAGCGGTCGCGCGGTTCCAGACTGAAGCGCCTAGAACCGCTCGGCCACAGCGGCCAGCTCGCATTGCAGGCCGAATGTGCCTGACACCACTGCAAACGGACTTGTTGATGTGCAGAGGTCAATGGTAGTCGGCGCAAGGGATGCCGTTGACTCAGCCTCCTTTATTTGAATCGCCTGTTACTTGTCCTCGTGGTTACCGAACCACTATTTGCAACGTCGGATCGATGATAATGATGAATGCGGGACTCTGACTACCTGTCTGGCGATTTCTTGGTCCTTTCGCTGTATCGCCTCTCTAGATCGAACGCTTCGTTCTTGACGCTGTCTTCAGCCATTGTTCACCGTTTCCAGCCAACACTGTCGAATAGCGGCCTCGGTTCTACTCATACTCCGAGCCTTTTCGGCGATTACTCCAACCGGGTCCTTTGAGTGCAATACATATCCTCAAATGCTGACATCTGTGTATACTCGTATCGTTCACGCGCCTGCCTGTGAAGCACAGTTATTGTCCAACTGAGAACACGGAATAAAATTCGATAAGACTTAATGCCCTTGTATCGAAATGTCCCCTGTTTACAATCCTTGCCAGTTCCGCGGTGAAATTGCGCTTCAGCGCCACACGTTCATCCACCCGCCGCCAAAGTTTACAGGTTTGCATTTTCCATCGATACCTGTATGAATATAATTTGTATAAGTGCGTCGTGGTGCGTCGTATTTTGAGGCTTGGAGTGTACATGTATAATTTCTAAGAAAATGAGGGTTAAGGGAATAACATTACACTGACGGTGGGATCACTCTGACTTCTACTACTGCAACTACATCTACAACTAGTAGTAGCAGTAGTGGTAGTAGTAGCAGCAGTTTTACTCATCTACAGATAAATTTTACAAGTTTATTTGACATGTCACGATATTATAGTTTAAGAGCAAAAAAATCATGTACAGTGGTCTGTTTCATAGTTCCTATTACATGCTTCTGGTAGTTGTGGATGAGACTTGGTATATAAGGTTTCAATAGGGAACTCCTGTTTGGAAATTTACCATTTGGATACAACATTAGTTTTAAGATAAGATCACTTTCACATCTGCCGCTTCACAGTAAGCACTCAAAACTGAGAAGAGCCCATCGTCGAATTATCAGATCATATTAATTTTCATCCGGCTACAACAACGGCTGCGTGAAACTGGTAGAGAGCGTACGAAACAACTTGGGCCGTACCTGCGTAGATGGATGACGTGGTGTCAGAGGGGACAACGCGAATGATAGGGGCTCCACTACGGGCATCGATGGTTGGGGAGGAGCAGTTCAATTCACAAGCAGTACCTGTAAGCTACAGCTAGCGAGTCTCCAAACCACAGTATTAACTGGTTTTCCAGTACGACGAATAATCTGAGCAGTTAACTGTTTGTTATAAAGAACACATTGTGTTACAGGATTAAGCTGAAATTGCAACAGAAGGAGTGATTTTTTCACCTTACTTGCAAACCTCTTTTTCTTTCTCTTGTTACCATCCTAAAATTGGAGCCTTCCGCCAAAACACAGTGGGGTTTACACAATTTCACTCCACTGACTTGTTAATGAAGTTGAAATGGTGAGAGAAGTCTGAAAAGCTGTATTATCAAACAAACAATTGAAGACAAGTCAAGTCAATAGCTTATGAAAAGCCATGCTCAGTCTCAAAATAACCATGTAATTTCCTCTTATGTTATTGCACACGTATATTTATTCTCATTTCACCAACTATCGGTGGCCCTTAACATAATTTCACTATTTCACTGCAAACACTGTAGTTACTCGTACATAGTGGTATATTTTTTAGGTTTCGCATGTTAACTTATGGCAAAATAGCCCCCACCTTGCATGCTATCATTTAGTAAAGTCTCGTTTCGATATCTCGTACCACTTATGAGATATGGAAGATATTGTGTATATTTCACTTTCATTCTGTCGTTTGTGTGAGATTGCGGAAGTGAGTGCATTGCATAGAATCCATTTTTTCAAGATTGGAGGTATTACCTATCTTCCGTCAAACGCAGATTCAGAGTGACCCATGTATTCCACTGCAAACCACTAAAATTTCGCTCAGTAACTTACTTAAGAACGAAATATCGCAATAACTAAGACCATTAATTAAATGGAAGGTAGTTCACTATGAAGTTGGCGAATAAGGCTATAAGATCTGAGAGAATCAATTTTTTTAACCTATAGTTTCTTTAAAATCGTTAGAGAGTTGCATTGCAGCCACTGTGTGCACACCGCCATCCCCACAGTGTAACCAGTCAGGCACTGGAAACACCAAAGTGGGCAGAGAATCGTTTAATAGGTTATTGCGAAACATCCTGAGTACAGGCGTTTACATTCTTCCAGGTCTAGTTTGACAAGGATGTGGCAGGTAGTTGACCATGGCCTTAAAATAGGAACTATCCCAGTATTTGCCTGAAGTAATTTAGGGAATCCGTGCAAAACATCAATCAGGATGGCAGGAAGAAAGGATGTGTACTAGAGCCTCCACCATCCTGAATATATGACCAGTCTGTTTAAAACATTGTCACCTCATTCGTTTTAATACTTGTATACATTTTTTTTTTGCAAAAAAAATCATTTAATAATGTAAAGGGCTAGTGCAACACTGTTAATTCGTTTCGCACTCCCTGTCACTGCACACACTGTCACTGCACACACTACTCACTACACACACATTATTTCATAATGTGCGCTACAAACACTATCAGCTGGCGTCAGAGCATTTGCTGCTGTTATCTGACATCATATTCCGATATCTTGAACTATAGGTATAGACCTCATGGTGTATATTGAAGAAGACACGTTTTTTGGTTTTATATATATTAGAGAAATTCTGCTTACTTCGTAATCAACAGAAGAACAAAGCAGTACATATAGTACTTTAAATTATCAAAATTTCGGCGAGTCTCGTTTGAAAGAGACCATGCTTCTTCAAATCCGTTACAAAAGGTTGATCAAAATTGGCTACATGGCCACATACTTCCCGTCTTTGTATGAACAAAAAAATGGTTCAAATGGCTCTGAGCACTATGGGACTCAACTGCTGTGGTCATAAGTCCCCTAGAACTTAGAACTACTTAAACCTAACTAACCTAAGGACATCACACACATCCATGCCCGAGGCAGGATTCGAACCTGCGACCGTAGCGGTCATGCGGTTCCAGACTGATGCGCCTTTAACCGCGCGGCCACTCCGGCCGGCTTTGTATGAACAATTAACTATGTAAGTGTATCGCTCCGCTTAAGTTTTGGATCGCACATTAAATTCAGAACGTTATGTGACTACTAAAGGATTTTAAAAAATTACCAATCATTTAACGCTTATGTTATGAATGAAACGGATAATAGCAGGCACAGTCAGAAGAAACTGAATTTAAGTGATCATGAGATAGTATAAATAGTATCTCAGAAAAAATAGAAAGATTTAAGCAAGTAGCTTGTAGTTAGCTGCAGTGCAAATGGGTTATATGAATCTCAAACTGTTATAACAACACTCTGAATAATGCATCGTACATATTCGCTTAATATACACTCATGCTCATAAATTAAGGATATGTTGATACATGGTGAAACAACGCTCTGGTAGGCGGTTTGCGGGTTTAAATCACCTCGGGGTATGACCATGTGGTGCATTTGACCTGCGGTCGTTGCACGGTGGCGCTGGCTGCACTCCACACACGCAGAGGTGTGTTGGTGCATGTCAGAGTACGTTGCAGCGAGTAAGTGTGGAGACGTTTTCAGACGTGCTAATGGTGACTGTGTGTTGAAAATGGCTCAAAGAACACATATTGATGACGTTATGAGGGGTAGAATACTAGGGCGACTGGGGGCTGGTCAGACACAACAGGTCGTAGCACGGGCCCTCCGCGTGCCACAAAGTGTGATCTCAAGATTATGGCAAAGTGTCCAGATGCTACAGTACAGGACGTCCACAGTGTACAACACCACAAGTAGACCGATATCTCACCATCAGTGCCCACAGACGGCCACGGAATTCTGCAGGTAGCCTTGCTCGGGACCTTACTGCAGCCAATGGAACAGTTGTCTCCACAGTCCACAGACGACTGAAAAATGGTTTATTCGCCCGGAGACCTGCAAGGTGCATTCCACTGACCAATGGTCACAGAAGAGCCCGTAAAGCCTGTTGTCAAGAACACAGTACATGGTCATTGGAACAGTGGTCCCAGGTTATGTTCACGGACGAGTCCAGGTATGGTCTGAACAGTGATTCTCGCCGGGTTTTCATCTGTCGTGATCCAGGAACCAAATACCAACCCCTTAATGTCCTTGAAACTAAGAAACTTGTAAGATATTACCGACTCCTGGTGACAATTCGATCGTATACTGGCTGCAAAGTCACGCAATGGTGTATAAACTGAAAATAAGCAAGGAAATTTAAATGAGAGTATTTAAAGAGCAACGTCTTTTAACTGATTTCAAAAGACAATAAGTGGTAGGAAATTTGTGATAAGTTCCTATGAGACCAAACTGCTGAGGTCATCGGTCCCTAGGTTTACACACTACTTAATCTAATTTAAACTAGCTTATGCTAAGGACAAGAGAGAGGACTCGAACCTCCGACGGGAGGAGTCGCACGAACCGTGGCAAGGCGCCCAGGACCGCGACGCTAAACCTTACGGCAGACAATAAGTAACAGTAACCACTACTGGCGCACGCAGAATAAGCGTCTCACAAAGTTCTCATAAGTACTGACATTAAATAAACAAATTTCAGTGAATTCCGAAATGCGTTTACAAAGTTTCACTGATAGGAAGAGTGACCTAAATAAATGTACTACCTATCACCCAGATTTATTGATTACAAGCAGTTTCTGTAGAAGTATTGTAACCTAGTGTGGTGTCACCGCCAGACACCAGACTTGCTAGGTGGTAGCCTTTTAAATCGGCCGCGGTCCATTAGTATACGACGGACCCGCGTGTCGCCACTGTCAGTGATAGCAGACCGAGCGCCACCACACGGCAGGTCTACAGAGACGTACTGGCACTCGCCCCAGTTGTACAGCCGACGTAGCTAGCAACAGACACTGACGAAGACTCTCTCATTTGCCGAGAAGATAGTTAGCATAGCCTTCAGCTAAGTCAATTGCTACGACCTAGCAAGGCGCCATCACCAAGTTATATTGAAATGATAATACTGTATCATCAAGACCAATGTTCCCCAATTGTGGATAAAAGTTAAGTATTCCAGCAGCTACGTACTTTTCTTTATAGCATTCATTACGTATCCTGTTTCAGACCATCCTGCGTGAGCTTATAGCGTGCATTTCGGCTTCCTCAAACAACACGGTGTTGGCACTTCTGCCGACACTTCATATTGGCGACGAGGCTTAAAAGAGGATTTCGCGTTCGTATTGCTCTAATTTATTTGTCATGGCTTCGACACAATCTCCAGATGTACTGTCCGAATTTTATCGCTTGCAGAATCAGCAGACGCAGGCGTTATTGGATGCCCTTGGACAGCTCGTCCAGGGTCAACGTGCAGTGCAAAATGATGCGGCAGCCGCCGCTCCACCGCTACAGCAGCCACAACACGCAGTTGCACCACCTTTTCGTCGTTTCGATGCGGATATGGAAAGCTGGACGGAGTGGTCACGCCAATTTGGATTCCATCTCGCCGCCTACAGAATTCAAGGTAACGAGCGGCAGCACCACTTATTGGCATGTGTAGGGGTGCAGACGTACCGTGTGATAGTGAAATTGTTTCCCCGACGCGACGTAGCAACTCTGTCCTACGAAGAAATTTTGTCTGCATTAGATTCATATTTCAAGGAATCAGTCAATGTAGTTGCAAAAAGGTATACGTTCTTTCGTAAAAAACGTACGGCCGGTCAGACTAATAGGGAGTGGGTTGCAACTTTGCAAAGCCTTGTGGCCTCCCTTATTCAGATACTATGTTCCGTGATGCAATTGCACAGAACGTTTCTGATGTTCGTATACGGGAGCAAATTTTGAAACTAGTCAATCCCTGGCGAAGAGTTCTTGGGCTTCCAGCCGGCTGGAAGCCCGAGAACTCTTCGCCAGCTGTATACGCCGGGAAAGCATACATTCACATAGTCAAGCCCTCCCTTCAACAAGTGATAGATATATTGGATAGGCAAGACACACTTTACTTTGCTCAGGCATCATTTGAAACTTCGCCAGCTGTGTGTCACATTAACTGGCCCGCCGGGCGAGCTGCACGGACCGGTAAACAGCCCTCGCGAACGTCCGCGCAGCCACGTGTCCCGCGTCAGGATGCAAATGCAGTGCTAAAGTCATGTCCGCGGTGTGCTACTAGACATTCGCGTGAGAATTGCCCGTCACGCCAAGCTATTTGCTATTTCTGTAATAAAAAAGGACATGTTCAAAGTGTTTGCCAGAAAAAGCTTAGATCGGACACTAAAAACCATTCCAGGCCCTTTGCTTCGCGCCGGAATCGAACCAAGAATACTCAGGCTCGTGAACCTTCGCCCATGGACATCCATGTAGTTAATTCCACTCCGCCCAGTGCCACTCTCTCTACCAGTGACTGTGTTCGTCCCACAAAAAGCGTGCGTCGACATCGCCGGAAATCGCGTCAAGTCGCGAGTGATTCTGTACCAGTGTTTGTTCACGTTGCACGAGACAGTCGCTCTTGTCGTCAGCAGGACAATAAACTTTTTGTAGACTTGGACATTAATGGCAACGTGATCCCGTTCCAGCTCGATACCGGAGCTGCAGTTTCGCTAATCAATAATGACACTACAAACAACTGGGCAACCCTCCGTTGCGTGCCGCAAATGTTAAGTTACATAGTTATTCCGGACAGCATATCCCTGAGTTAGGACAGTGCAGCCTTCTTGCAACACACAAGGGGCAAACAAAACTTGTGTCATTTTACGTCCTTCGTTCTTCTTCTGCTGTGAACTTGTTTGGTTTGGATTTATTTCAGTGTTTTAACTTGTCTATAGTCAATCAGGTCCTATCAGTGAACCAGACTGTGCCTTCAGCCAGTGTTTCTCGTCTATGTGAAGAATTAGCAGACATTTTTGCACCGGGCCTCCGTTGCGCTAAGAACTATAAAGCACATTTGGAACTGAAAGTAAAAGCGCAACCGAAATTTTTCAGAGCGCGCAATGTTCCCCACGTATTGCGTGATGAGGTCGCAAGAACATTACACGATTTAGAATCACAAGGTGTGATTGAACGTGTGCAGGCTTCTCTCTGGGCTTCACCCTTCGTAATTTTGCCAAAAACTTCCGGAAAATTGAGACTTTGCATGGACTTCAAGGCCACAGTGAATCCACAACTAGTGATTGCAACTTATCCATTACCCCGCCCGGATTACACGATTTAGAATCACAAGGTGTGATTGAACGTGTGCAGGCTTCTCTCTGGGCTTCACCCTTAGTAATTTTGCCAAAAACTTCCGGAAAATTGAGACTTTGCGTGGACTTCAAGGCCACAGTGAATCCACAACTAGTGATTGCAACTTATCCATTACCCCGCTCAGAAGATCTTTTTGACAAACTGTGCCCGGGTAAATATTTTTCTAAGTTGGACCTAGCAGATGCGTACTTGCAAATACCGGTGGACGAATAATCCCAGCGCGTATTGGTGGTTAACACGCATCTTGGTTTGTATCGATTCAAAAGACTGCCATTCGGGTGTGCATACGCCCCTGCATTGTTTCAGCAGTATCTACAAACTGTTTGTGCCTCGGTCCCTACTGCAGCAAACTATCTGGACGATATTGTGATCTCCGGCAAGACAGAAGAAGAACATTAGCCAACCTCCGAACATTATTTCAGGTCTTGCGACAAAATGGTCTCCGCTTGCGGAAGGACAAATGTGTGTTTTTTGCTCGTGACTTACCATATTTTGGACATGTAATCAATGCCCAAGGCATACATCCGAGTCCAGAGCACCTCCGTGCCATACAAGACTTGCCTTCGCCGCAGAATTTGAAGCAGCTACAGAGTGTGCTGGGTAAAATAAATTATTACAACCGATATATCCCACATGCCTCTTCCATTTCAGCTCCGCTTCATCGCTTACGCCGTAAAGGTGTTCCGTTCGTCTGGACGACGGAATGCGAACGCGCCTTTCGCCAGCTGAAATCGGCGTTGCTTTCTAGTACTTGCCTTACGCCATTCGATCCCCAGAAACCCCTTTTGTTGATGGTAGATGCATCGGATTTCGGGATCGGTGCTGTGCTTGCGCACAAAGATGGATCGCACGATCGCCCTATTGCCTTTGCGTCCAAATTGCTCTCGTCTGCGCAAAGAAATTATTCACAGATCGAGAAACAAGCTTTGGCTCTCGTCTTTGGTGTTACTAAGTTCCATGATTTCTTGTCTGGTCGTCACTTTACCATCATCACAGACCACAAACCTTTGACGTCGCTTTTTCATCCGAACAAGCCTGTACCTCCGCGTACAGCGCAGAAATTCATTCGCTGGTCTATTTTCCTCTTGCAGTACCGCTACGATATCCTGTATCGGTCCACTGCTAAGCACGGCTACGCTGATGCGTAGTCCCGTTTGCCTGTTGCTGAGGATAGAGCATTCGATTCTTCCGAACTTGCTTGCATGTTCATTGATTCGGAAACCGATGACGTGGTCGAATCGTTTCCGATTGATTTTCGTCGTGTAGCTACAGCCACAGCTGCTGCGCCTCTCCTTGCTACCGTTTTGCGTTTTGTTGCTACGCAATGGCCCTTGTCAAAGTCACGGATCGAGGATCCGTTGGTTCGCCGATTTTTTGCTCACAAGGAGAGACTTTTTGTTCGACGTGGTGTTTTGCTGTTGCGTTCTGATAATGATCAGTCCAGAGTCGTAGTCCCACGTTCGTTACAGTCCTCGGTCTTAAAGCTTCTCCAACAAGGACATTGGGGTATTGTGCGAACGAAACAACTTGCTCGTCAGCACTGTACTTGGTTCGGAATCGATGCTGCAATTACGAATATGTGCTCTTCTTGCATGGCGTGTGCCGAACAACAATCCGCACCGCCGCGGAAATTCTTTGCATGGCCGAAAGCCACTTCCCCTTGGAAACGCTTGCACATCGATTTTGCTGGTCCATTCTGGAATGCTCGATGGTTGGTTGTTGTCGATTCCTTCAGTAATTTTCCTTTTGTTGTCCGGATGTCTTCCACGACGTATTCTGCTACCATCCAAGCGTTATCCGCTATCTTTTGTATAGAAGGTCTTCCACAGACTATTGTTTCAGACAATGGCCCACAATTCATATCCGCAGAATTTGTCATTCTGCAAGGCCAATGGTATTCAACATCTGACATCCGCGCCGTTTTCGCCTCAGTCAAACGGTGCCGCTGAACGATTGGTCCGAACTTTCAAGTCACAGATATTGAAGTTAAGAGTCGCATTCTCGGGAGGACGCTTTATTGCTCTTTTTGTCCTCGTATCGCTCTCAGCCCCGCAATGGTCGCTCGCCGGCTGAGTTGCTTCACGGTCGTCCTCATCGAACCTTGATGTCTTTGCTGCATCCGCCGCATCAGGTTCCTGTGCAGCGGCAGACGCCTGCTTTTGCTCCAGGCGACGTTGTATACTATCGCAACTATCGCGGTTCACGGCGTTGGCTCGCAGGGGACATTCTTCGCTGCCTCGGCCGCGCGATGTATTTGGTTTTGGGGGCCTCTGGTGAGGTGCGTCGGCATCTCAATCAGCTGCGCCTCTGTCGTCGCACGGGTTCTGCCGCTCCCCGTCTGCTTTCAGCGACGGTGCCGTCGGGTCAGCGCCCTGGAGACCCATCTACTGGCTCGCCTCATCCCCAGGTGTTACCTACGCTGCCTTCCATTTTGCCCCATGGCGTCGCGCCGCCGCCGCAGCCGCCGCCGGCGCCGCCCGCAGTGGACGCGTCGCTGCAACCGCCAGGCGCCTCCCTGGGTCGCGCGCCGCCGATCGCTTCCCGTGACCAGCTGTCCTCCGGCATGGAACTCTTGCCCGCTCCGGACCATCTGTCGTCTTCGCCAGTCGGGTGCTCCGACTCGGTGGAGGTCGACCCTTCGGCCCCTCCTGACTATCTTAGGGCGCATACACCGCATGTTGGCGTGCACCCTGGACTAGGTTTTCAGGCGTTTCCTAGCTCCCCTCGGACCGAATGGCAGGGTGCGGGTGGCACAGCCTCGCCTGCTAGGCTCCCCACCTCCTCGCATACGCCAACATGGGGTCCTCTCCGCTACAGTCTGGAACCGCGCGACCGCTTCGGTTGCAGGTTCGAATCCTGCCTCGGGCATGGATGTGTGTGATGTCCTTAGGTTAGTTAGGTTTAAGTAGTTCTAAGTTCTAGGGGACTGATGACCTTAGAAGTTAAGTCCCATAGTGCTCAGAGCCATTTGAACCATTTGGGGTCCTCTCCACGGCGGGCGGAAGCTTTATACCACAACCGTCCGCCGATTTGCGGGGGAGGAATGTGGTGTCACCGCCAGACACCAGACTTGCTAGGTGGTAGCCTTTTAAATCGGCCGCGGTCCATTAGCATATGACGGACCCGCGTGTCGCCACTGTCAGTGATAGCAGACCGAGCGCCACCACACGGCAGGTCTAGAGAGACGTACTGGCTCTCGCCCCAGTTGTACAACACACTGACGAAGACTCTCTCATTTGCCGAGAAGATAGTTAGCATAGCCTTCAGCTAAGTCAATTGCTACGACCTAGCAAGGCGCCATCACCAAGTTATATTGAAATGATAATACTGTGTCAACAAGACCAATGTTCCCCAATTGTGGATTAAAGTTAAGTATTCCAGCAGCTACGTACTTTTCTTTATAGCATTCTTTACGTATCCTGTTTCAGACCTCACGCCATCCTGCGTGAGCTTATAGCGTGCATTTCGGCTTCCTCAAACAACACGGTGTTGGCACTTCTGCCGACACTTCACCTACTACCGTCCCAGAGAAGCAAATAATCGGTAACAAGTGCAATGCACAAAAGTCACAGCAATTTAGTAACGTGAATCAAGGGAGAGTCAACCAAATAATTCATATATGTCGAAAGTGATTAACGAAATCGTATTGCAGATGTGATCTGCCTACACACAACCTTGTTACATGATGCAATCTCATCGTACAGCAACCCTATGACAGGCGGCTTTCTACACTGAAAACACATCATAGAATACGCGTGAGTGTTTATTCAAACTTCACCACAGCGTGCAGAGTTCTCATTGGCCTCTTCACATGGAACCGCAAAGCATACTTTTCGTATACTTCACAGACTAGCCTCCAATATAAACAAGCCGTTTGCAGGCGGCTAGCGCCTAGTAATTGGCGTAAATTAATCACTTGTTGTATAGAGAGAGTTTTAGTTTCGTAAAACAAGAAGCAACGCCGTCCTGTTCTTAATCTCTTGAAAAGCACCAGCTACGTAAATAAGGCAAGAGATCCAACGACTGCCACCAGGCGAGAGGGTTGACGGTGAGCTGAAACATTCCCGGCTTTCTTGCTGCGCCGGATCGTTAAACTCGCTCGAGCTTTCGACAGCGCACTCCTCCGTCATTGTCAGGTGCATGAGCGCCAGGTTTCCGGCTGCAGCAGTTCTTATGCGAGCCGAGCGCTCGCAGCGCAGCAGTTGGCAGCCCCGTCCGAACGCCTGTGATCACGGCAGGGATTCGGTGACACGTCTGCCTGAAAGCCGTCACAGTTAGCGGACAACTGTTATTTAGCTGCAAAATGTCACCAATCTTGATAAGATACGTTTCCCTGCTCAACAATGTTATTTAGATGAGCTACTGTGTATGTATTTGTTACGAAACGTGTTTTGGAATTGATACTCTCTTTTCAGTAGTTTGGTAAGATCTGAGCAACTTACAATACGTCTGTGTATGGCTTCTTCATCTTGCTCATTACACACTAACCAAAATTTTCGCAGATATACACTGATCAGCCAGAACATTATGACCACCGACCTACTATCGATATAAACCCATGCTGGAGAGGAATGGCTGCTAGTCACACGCGTGGTGCATGTAGTATCAATGAGCATGCTGTCCGTGTGTAGAATGGGGAAGGCGCGCGATCTGTCTTAATTTCACCGACGACAGGTTGCGATGGCCAGGATGATCGGCACAAGCATTCTGGAAACTGCACACCTTGTCGGGTGTTCGAAGAGTGCTGTGGTGAGTGTCTTCAACACGTGGTGAAACCAAGGTGAAACCACGTCCAGGCGTCGTGGGATTCTGCAAGCGCCCCTCATTACAGAGGTCGTACGTTGCAAGCTGGGCTGACAGGTAAAAGTGGGCAGGTGGCGAACTGTGACGGAACTATCATCAGAGTTCAATGCCGTAGAGAGTACAAGTGTCTGAACATACAGTGCGCCGAATACTCCTAATGATGGGCCTACACAGCGGATTACCCGTGCATGTGCCAATGTTAATACCATGACATCGGGAACTACGACTGAAATGGGCAAAAGACCATCGCACTGGACATTGGCGCTGTGTAGAGTGTTGCATGATCTGATGAATCCCGAGGGGAACAGCAGCTTGACACCTGTACTGCAGTATAGAGACAAGCTGGCGGCGGCTACATTATGCTCTGCGGAACATTCACATAGGCATCCATGGGTTAAGTGTTGGTCGTGCAAGGCAACATGACGGCCAAGGAGTAGCGTACACTGGTTGTAGACCACCTGCACCCCTCCATGACTATCATGTTTCCAGACGACAGTGGCATTTTTCGGCAAGATAATGCGCCTTGTCACACGGCCAGGAGTGTGATGGAGTGGTTCGACGAACGCAGTGGCGAGTTCCAATCCATGTGCTGGTCCCCAGCTCGCCAGGTCTCAACCCGATCGAACACATCTGAGATCTGAGATGTGACTGAACGTGACGGTCACCATCCCCCCCCCCCCCCCCGGTCACTACCACTACCGGGAATTTACGGGTATTAGGTGAATTCTATCTGCAGATGTGATTCCAGCGACCTACCAAGGCCTCGTTGCTTGTAGACATCGCCGCTGATATCCGTAACAAAGGTAGGCACACCGGCTATTAGGCAGGTGGTCATAATGTTCTGAGTGATCAGTGCATTATTGGTTTGATGAATATCTAACAGAACTCAGTACATAATACCGGACTCAAATATCCAACAGAAGAAAAAGTAACACCCGATGTGCTCCAAGGAAGCATAATGGGACTTTTAATGTTCTCACTATCGTAGTTTATCAGACAGTGTCAGCAGCACTGTCAAACCGTTCGTTGATGAGGCAGTTTTCTACGTAGATGGACTGTCGAAGGGAATCCAAAACTCTCTATAAATTTGCGTACAGCTTGATAATGCATATAGGAAAGAGAGAAAACCGATAATATCCAGTTAGACAATTAGTGATGAGCATCTTGAGCATGTCACATCCAATAAGTATACTGGTGTGCAAATTAAGAACGAAAGTAACTTTCGCACGATACCTCACAGCCAAGTAACATAGCTCAATGAAACTTGCCCATGCAGAGAAAGAGCTACTACAATATAGTACGGAAACAAAGTGAAAGAAATACAGAATAAGACGAACAGAAATGAGACGCTCGTTCAAAGGCAATAATTACCCTGAAGTCCCCTCGACATTACAGGAGGCGGACATGGTCCTTAATAGTGTGTGTGATCAGCATGTTCTGCAACGTGCTCCCACGCCGGCAGCTGGGTTGCTAAGGAGCTCTTGTGATAGGACGTTCCATTCCTCCACCAGCATGGTTGATAACTGCTGGGTGTAAACAAAAACACCCTGAAGAAGGTCACCTGCAATAGCGACCTAAACGTCGGTAGCTTTACGTACTGCCACTGCGGTCACAAACCCAGTGAAATTTTATTGATTGTGACCGCGGAAGCTTACGTTTATATTTAACTGCTTGGTGGACTTCCTGCACGCGGACGTGCAACAGTTCGTCTTCCCAACGCATTCCATATGTGCTCTACAGGTTAAGTCGAGGGAACGGACAGGTCAGTCCATTCGCCGACTATCCCCTCGTTCCGAGAGTTCCTCTCCCCGTGCACTTTTCGACGCGGTCGCGCGTTGTCATCCACAACATGAAGTCAGGGCCGACTGAACCCCTTAGAAAGTGCACATTGGAAAGAAGTACAGTGTCACAATAACGCTGACCGGTAAGTGTGCCGTGTTCAGAGATTTTGGGGTCAGCACTCCAATGCAGGTTTATGGCTCCCCGTAACCTAATACCAAATCAGTCATATTCGACAATGTTCCTGGGTACATTGCGTGTTTCCTCCTCTCGCCATATGTGGGTACAGCCAGAATCACTACCCATACTGAATCTTCTCTCATCCGAGAAGAGGATGTGACACCACTCCTCTCTGGTCCAGTCCCTATGCTCTTAGCACTATCTCAAACGGTGCCCACGATGCTGGGGTGTGAACAGAACAACATCGTCGGGCAAGTAGATCACCACGATACAGTCACCGTGCAACTGTGGAACATGAGTCCTATTAAATGTGGTTTGCAATTGCATGTTCTGTTTCACATGGGTCTTTTCTTGCCTGTTGTATAATGTAATGATCTTGCCTGTTGCACAATATAGTGATCATCGACTGCTGTATTTGAGCGTGGTCGAACATTTCCTCTCCTTCGGGCAGCAGTGCCTGTGGTTCCGTACGCTCCCTATGCATGTGATACCGAGCGAGGTGGCGCAGTGGTAGCACACTGGACTCGCATTCGGGAGGACGACGGTTCAATCCCGCGTCCGGCCATTCTGATTTAGGTTTTCCGTCATTTCTCGAAATCGCTCCAGGCAAATGCCGGGATGGTTCCTTTGAAAGGGCACAGCCGACTTCCTTCCCTAATCCGATGAGACCGATGACCTCGTAGTTTGGTCTCTTTCCCCAAACAACCCAACCCCAACCCAACCTATGCATGTGATACAATGCTGTGACCAATGCCAAAATCTTGGACAACACCCATTACACTACGTCCTTTCCAGTTTTCCGATGATTCCTCCCGGTGCGAAGTGATCCAGGTGTTCTCTCCTGGGGGATATTGTAATCAAGATCATCACCATAGTGCACCGTAACTCCTCACTGACTAACACAGACTATCTTTTCCCGTTCCTTGCACTGCCTCGTGTGAGGCCAGTTCCATTTGACGCTGTGATCACGCTGACCTCACGCCATGTGACGTCAGACTTTCTGGGCACGGCTGGGAGCCCTTTGGCAATAGTCTCCCACACTTTCATTCACTTCCACAGAGTTGTCAATATGTTATAGTAATTTATCTGTCACATCCTTCTTTCGCAGAACAGTGTATTTAGAGGTGACAGTAAGAAGCGATGCAAAATTAATGGTAGCAACAGCAGCTCCGTGGACTATCTCCTTATTAAATTAGGTTTGATGATGATTATTAAAAACTGAAACCTGTACCACCAGTAAAATTAAAACTATTTGACTCAATAATTTTTATATACATCATATTTTCTTTAAAAATTCGCATTCTACTCCCAGCGATTAATGAACGCGAAGGGGCAGCAATGTTTCTCTTACGAGAGCAACATCCTTATTCGCAACCTATGTCAGGGCTGTGGTGTAACTACAACACATAATGTTTTTCTGGACTGGTTTCGCCTCATAGAATCTTCTTTTTCCTTTATTCCCTATTCATTAGAATACAGCCTGCTTTTGTAGAACTTCAATCTTTTCAGTCATATCCTGTTAAATGGTTCAAATGGCTCTGAGCACTATGGGACTTAACATCTGAGGTCATCAGTCCCCTAGAACTTAGAACTACTTAAACCTAACTAACATAAGTACACCACAAACATCCATGCCTGAGGTAGGATTCGAACCTGCGTCCGCAGCGGTCGCGCGGATCCAGACTTTAGCGCCTAGAACCGCTCGGCCACAGCGGCCGGCCTATCCTATCAATCTGGGAGTTGGGCAAAGGGTTTCCCCAGTTGGGAGTATATGGTACAGGGTTCCAGTTCCGTCATTCGCCTGAAAGAGGAAAAACTTCGATGACGCAGGGGAAGAACTATCTTCATTCTGTCTCGACGTTGTTGTGTGTGTGTGTGTGTGTGTGTGTGTGTGTGTGTGTGTGTGTGTGTGTGTGTGTGTGATAGAGTAAAATCAACGACGACTTGCTTGACTCGTTTTGAAGTGTATGCTTCAATACTCCGTAGCATACACCAGGCTGTCTGAGATTCGACCCACTCTAGAACCGAGCTCATTACAGTCAAGCTGTAGGCTAGTTGTAGTGAAGCAGGGGGGGGGGGGGGGGGGGGGGGGTTCCAATTTGGTATATTTGGGAGTGGATTCTCAGTATCGAGCGCTACCTTGCAACAACGGCAAACCTTTAGAAACCCCCGAATAGCATCAAGTGATTTAAGCTGTTTTTAATTTATTCCTGAAACTGTAGACCACAGATGAAATCATGTAGATCTTACTCCTTCTTATATATGCGCAGAGGACACCAAAGCCGTTGACTTAGTAGTCGTGTGCAACACAGCGGCATTATGTGATGGATTATGGTTTCTTGTGGAGACACCACCCTTGAAGAGCAGCGAGAGATTTAAACTGTTTTTAATTCATGTGCTTCTTTATGTGTACGCAGAGGGCGCCATGGCCGGTGAGTATCTAGTTGTGTGTAGTCTACCCATATGATGTGATTAAATATTATCTCTTGTAGTCAGACTGCCGTGTCCTCACGATTTGTTGCTGAAAGCGTCTAGTTCAACTGCGAGAAGTCATGGAACTGTCTTTCATTCAGTTACAATTGGTAACGTAAAACAACTTTAATCACGTTCTTTAATCGTACTGAAAACAAATGAAAAACGCGTTACAAGACACTCTGCTGTCATCATTAGCTTGTCAACGTTCAGTACACATCGTCAAAACACTGAAACTAACATTTGTGGCGTTCAAGAAATAAAATTTGTTCTTAGAGTTTTTTTTACTACGATTACACTGTTTGAAAGCTACTAATTATTGATGATTTCCAAATCGTGAGATGGAACAGCAGAAGTTTGAACGAGATAGGGAAGTTAGAAAATCCGAAAAATGATATGGTAAGGTAAAATCTAGATATAGTAGGGAAAGTGAAGTGAAATGGCAAAAACACAAGGATTTGTGATCAGATGAGTATAGAGTAATATCAACAGCAGCAGAAAATGGTATAACGGGGAGATTCGTTATGAATTTGAAAGTAGCTCGGAGAGTGAGCTACTGTAAACATTTTAGTGGTAGGGGTGTTCTCATCAGAATCGACAGCAGACCGTCAGTGATAGTTCAGGTATACATGCCGACGTTTCAAGCAGAAGATGAAGAGGCAAAGGAAGTATATGAGGATATTGAACGGGTAATTCAGTACATAAAGGGGGATGAACATCTAATAGTCATGGGGGTTTGGAATGCGGCTGTAGGGAAAGGAGCAGAAGAAAGGATTACGGGAGAGTATGGGCTTGGTATTAGGAATGAGAGAGGAGAAAGACTAATTGAGTTCTGTAATTGATTTCAAATTGAAACAGTGAATACTGTGTTCAAGAATTACAAGAGGAGGAGACATACCTGAAAAAATCTGGGAGATAGGGGAAGATTCCAGTTAGATTAGATCACGGTCAGGCAGAGATTCCGATATCAGATATTCGCCTCTAATGCGTGCACAGCGGCAGATACAGCCTCAGATCACAAGTCAATAATGATGAAGAGTAGGCTGAAATTCAAGAGACCGGTCAAGAAGAATCAGTGCTTAAAGAAGTGGGATACGGAAATACTAAGGAATGATGGGATAGGCTTGAAGTTCTCTGAGGCTACAGATACTGTGTTAATTAATAGTTAAGTAGGCAGTTCAGTTGAAGAGGAATGAACACCTCTAAAAACGGCAATCACAGAAATTGGAAAGAGAAACATAGTTAATGGAAGTCAACTGCAAAGAAACCATGACTAACAGAAAAAATACTTCAGTTGATCAGTGAAAGAAGGAAGTACAAATATGTTCAGGGAAATTCAGGAATACAGAAATACAAGTCATTCACGAATGAAATAAATAGGAAATGCAGCTAAGGCTAAACAGCTCTATGAAAAGTGTGAAAAAATCGATAAAGAAATGACTGTTGAAAGGACTAACTCAGCATACAGAAAAGTCAAAACAACCTTTGATGAAATTAAAAGCAAGTGCGACACCATTCAAAGTGCAATGACGCGGAGGGCAGAGCGGATAAGTGAAAAGAATACATTTGAGAAACTCTATGAGGGGGCAAACTTGTCTGATGACGAGATGGAAGAAGAAATTTAAGTCGGCAGGGGAGAGACAGAGGATACAGTATTAGAATCGGAATTTCAAAGAGCTCTGGGTGACTTAAGATCAAAACAGGCACTGGGATAGATAATATTCCACCGGAATTTCTAAAATCATTTGGGGAAGTAGCAACCAAACGACTATTCATGTTGGCGTGTAGAATGTATGAAACTAGCGATCACCATCAGACTTTCGGAAAAAATACTCCACACAGTTATGTAGATAGCAAGCGTCGGCAAGTGCGAGATTTATTACACGACCAGCTCAACAGCTCATGCATCCAAGTTGCTGACATACTGTATAGAAGAATGGAAAAATCTGGATATCTGTTAGATGATCAGTTTGGCTTTATGAAAGCTAAAGGCACCAGAGTTCTGATGTTGCGGTTCATTATGGAAGCACACTTAAGAAAAATCACAACACGTTCGTAGGATCTGTCGACCTGGAGAAAGCGTACGACGATGTCAAATGATACAAGACGTTCGTAATTTTGTGAAAAATAGGAGTGAATGAAGTCTAATAAATAAAGAATGTAAACTGAGAGAAATCGAAGTAACACTACCCCGTAATGAGAACAGCGAGGAACGTAACATCAGGATTAGTGATCACAAAGCGGATGAAGTTAATGAATTCTACTACCGAGGAGGCAAAATAACCAATGACGGACGGAGCAAGGACTGCATAGAAAGCGCGTTAGCACTGCCACAAAGGGCATTCTTGGGCCTTAATCTGAGGAAGAAATTTCTGAGAATATATGTTTTGAGCACAGCATCGTATGGTAGTGAAACGTGTACTGTGGGAAAACCGGAACAGAAAAGAATCTAAGCATTTAAGATACGGTGCTACAGACGAATGTGGAAAGTTAAGTGGACTGATAAGGTAAGGAACGAGGAGATTCTGCGCAGAATCGAAATGTAAAGGAATATGTGGAAAACACTGACAAGGAGAAGGGATAGGATGGTAGGGCATCTGTTAAGACTGCAGGGAATGACTTCCACGGTACTACAGGGAGCTGTAGACGGCAAAAACTGTAGAGGAAGGCAGATATTGGATACATTCAGTAAATAATCCAGGACGTCGGTGGCAAGTGCTTATCTGACATGAAGAGGTTGACACAGGAGAGGAATTCGTGACGGATCACATCAAACCAATCAGAAGGTTGATGAAGAAAAAATTGCAGCCGGTAGGTCAGAACTGGAAAATAGGCAGTGTTAAACAGGCTCTCATTCGTTTTCCTGGAGAAACTGTAAGATGGAACCGCTCGCAGCCAAATTGAGGATATGCTATTTCAGCTGTCTACTGTATTATTTTCTACTCTTTTTATAATCTGAGAATAATTTGGTCTACGAAATATAGCCGCTGCTGCAATTACTGGTGCTGAAGACTACTGCAACCAGATGATAAAATCATTACTGTTAATGTGAGAGACGTGTGACTAATGTCGACACGGTGACAGTAAATAGATCGAAATGCGATATAGTCATTATTTGTGCGATATCCTTCGAGTCGCCTGTTATACATTTACAGAGCTAGAAATACCTTGATCAAAATCAGAAAAAAATTTCCAATTTTATTTCATGTTTATGGCCCTAAGAATTGCAAATACTGAATCAAACCACAATATTCTGTATCTTGTTTCGGAGAGGGAGATTTTAATACGCATTGAAGCCCTCTTCATACGTTCAAATGAAGCTCTCTTCCACACGTCCGGAAACAAAATCAACGAAGTATGTAAAACTGAAGCTCCGGAAAGAAGTCAAACATCATAGCGCTACATGCGTAACATCGTCATCTTACAGATACATCAGTTAATATCGTTTAGTGTTATCTGATCTTAGTCCACTGAGTCTTTCCTCTGTGCAGCTGCGTTGCTGGCGCAGCAGCGGTCCTCGAGGTAATCGATAGCTCGCAATGTTAGTCCGCCGGAATCGACGCAGCCCCATTAGCCCCGCCCACCGCCGCTCCTGCTCAACCTCGAACTGCCTTGTCCAGCCGCCAGTCGGCACCGAGCCGGCGCTCTCGTTACGACCAATTATCAACTTGAGCGCGAAGCTCTCCGCGGACGCGACAGTTCGACGTTAGGGGGAGACCGACACCGAGGAGGTACTGCGCCGCGTTCTCGCGAAAAGTTCCGCAACGGTAACTACGCTCTGACTTTATGATCAGCCACCGGATACACCTAGAACTAGTAACAACCCACCACAGTTCCACAGACTTCGTCCCAATTGAACGAAGATTCCGCTGTGTAGCGTATCGCTATTATGAGTCCGAGTTGCCGGAAGCAGCCAGCCCATTATGACTCCACCCTTACTCACCCATCCTCCTTTCCCAACCGCCAGAAGGAACAGTTGGAGAGGGAAGAGGTAGAAAACTTGGCGCATGTGCAGGATACCCGCCAAGTGATTTCCTCGTCCTTCCAAAAGCGCACACCCTAATTCTCACTACAATTGTCACTGAAAATTAAGAACACCCGAGCATCGAAGAGCAGATACCTCAACTGTACAGTGATTTTCATAGCACACTACCCAACAAAAATAAAAACAAAATGTTTGTCGTGGTAAGATATATCCTCGCTTTTAAGATTCCGCATCTCAGGCGAACCCTTAGTGGATAAGTTTTGTAGCGTTCTCTGGCAGCAAGCATCCAAAGTGAAAGTTAAAAGAATATTTCGATGTATGATGCTCACTGTAACAGATAATTTATATGTATTTCTGTTAACTGAATTTCAAAATGTCACTTAATTTTGTAAGGAAAAGGATAATTATGAATTTTGCTATTATAAATGATTATTCAAAGAGTGTGAAATACTATCTGTGGCGGAGGATGTGAAAACCGCCACAGAAGAAATGATATCTAATCAAAATGACAAAGACTGTACAAGAATTAGTTAAGATATAAATAGGCAATATATTGTAATAGAACTGCTTGTCTTCTGCACGAACTGAATGTGAGAGGAACCCGTGACGTTGCATTAGCCTCTTAGTTAGTCTTCATTTGTCATAAGCCGATAATCGACGCCATTTGTAGCTGGGATTGTAAAAGGTGTGTAAAGATTTTAATTGTTTCTGTTAAAATATATTTATCTAGTAAAACCTGTTTGTCACAATTACTGCAAAGTTCGCACCAGACATTACCCATTTTTGTTAAGAAATTTCAGCATTTTATTGGATTCGGTGGCGGTGCGGAGCTGCGCCGCGAGCGAGCAGTCTGCAGCAGCGACAGATTTAAATATACGATCGCAATAACGACAACATCCTAATAATGGAACAGGTAGAGGTGAACGAAAATAATAACGTGTTTATTTTCACAGCATTCCAGACGCAGAATAAAAGGACATAGTAGATTTTATCTTGTGCATTCACAGGTGGATACAAGCTGCAGCTTTTGTAAATTTTCATTCAAAAAGTGATAAATTCTGAATATATAGTAAAGTGTACTTAAAAGTGGATAATTTTTCAGGAGAGCTTAGCAATATAAAAAAAGGAAACATTTTCATATATTAAAGATAGTCTTATGCTTCAAAGCTAGTCAGGGTATATCCTCAACCAAAAATCCACTGCAACGTGAAAATGTGTGCTAAGTTCGATGGACAATAATATTTTCATTCTTGCACAAACAGCTTTAGTACTTGAATAAAAGTAAAACTTGAATCAGTATTTTGGGAATATTCAAAGATATTCATTTTTATTAATCTGCAACAGAATGTTTCATACGTAAAGTAATAATCACAGATGAAAAATTTATTGTAACCTTTCATTTCTCATGTCCATCCACGTATATGTTAAGTTCAATCTGAACGGTTTCCCAATCAAATTAAACGCAAAAAGCAAAGAAAGTTTAAAACCAGACAGTCAACTCCCGAATGATTAAAACAGACAGAATCGCATTAAAGTTTGCTGGTCAGACTCATTTATATCAGAAACAGGTAGAGATATAAAGTTGAAATTTATGACAAATGCTAAGGCTTACGGTCCCTTGGCGGTATAAAAAATTAACCTTTA
This sequence comes from Schistocerca serialis cubense, assembly GCF_023864345.2. Taxonomy (NCBI): domain Eukaryota; kingdom Metazoa; phylum Arthropoda; class Insecta; order Orthoptera; family Acrididae; genus Schistocerca; species Schistocerca serialis. Next base: position 707,561,959 of record NC_064638.1, read on the forward strand.
AACCAATACAAGCAAAAGATACGGCCATTTATGTCGCATATATTGAGACCCGCTAACTCACTCATCAGAACCTATAGATCTATCTACACACACAGTTGAGTCTGTACGAAATCGTCAGAACGCGAGTCCTACTAGAACTTAGTCCTGCTTTTTTTCCTTTTGTAATAAATCGTGATCTCCTAAATTAAACTGACGCAAGTGAAACAAAATACCAACCAACTTCAGTTACGAAGCACAGGAAATTACGAATGAGCACTGTGCATGGATACCCACATATGATTCAGTCACGCTGTCCGTTCCCAGCAGTAGCACGCAACAGAACAGTAGCAGACACCGTAAGTGTACATTCTCCCCTCTTATACAGTTACTGGCTGATCGCCATACTGCTCACACGAGAAGAACATTGAGTAAAATGATTTTCTTCTCTACGGTAGCATGAACAAGTTACAGAGCCCCTAACGTCCATCCTGTCGCGTCGACTTCGGAAATTTCCATATTGGAAACGCATCCTTATTACGGACGTCTGACGTCTGTCGCCTCTCTATTCCATAAATCACGATCTTGTGGGAGGGGGAGGAATGTTGCCTGCTATAGTACTGTCGGCCTCTCTACCATCATTCTCCTTCCTTATTTTCCTGCTTTAACTGCCCTCGCTTTAAGTTCAATGATGTGGTCGAAGCTTTTAATTCAGGAAGAAGTAAAAATCCTCTTCCAGGAGGTCCACGAACTGGTTTTGCTGGAGATCTCGATGTGATGGAATCCAGAACAAGAAGTTCCGTACCTCTGCAGCGCCCAACCGCAGATTCCTTTGTGATGTGGTACAAAAGTCTACGACTGTATCTATTCTATCAAAGATTACGTAAATTTTTACAGGAGCTGGCTCGGACACGTGTAAGAAAGAAATACTTTGCATTAAACTAGATGCAGCTGAACCGTGATGTCACAGAAGTATGCTAAAATGGAAATGGAGATGTAATAAATACAGCATTTTAAAAAGGAAGTTCACAGGTTCTTTCCAGAACGAGAGATAAGTTGGTGGGATGTGTACAAAATCATCCAAAGCAGTTAACATGCTGTGCAGCTGGTTACTGAGGACGTGGACTGTTCAAGCTAAAACTGAAATAAAAATGAAGGAAAGATACCGTCAAATTCCTTTATTATTGCTTCAGCTAACACAGTGCTAAACTGTGCAGTCATATGTCTAAGTGAGCGGCAGTAATATAAAATATACAGCGAGCTTTGTGAGAAAAAAATGTACTGTCGGTGTACGAAAATGACCCAGATTCCGAGATAGCGCAAAAATCTCACAATGAGACAATTGTATACGAAATAATTAGCAATCGAATAAACGGTTGGCTGTGGTCTGACACAAATGCGCTGTTTAGTGCTTAGAGTGTGTTATTGTTGTGGGGTAGCGCTTGCACGGGGCATCAGAGTGATATAATGAAAGTTTATTTCATTATTGTTAAATAAACAGTGCTTTAGCTCACGTAATGTAACGTTTAATTAAGACAGCTATTCTTTACGTATGCACAAAATGAGAAGCGTGACCGCTCGTATTACAAAAACCAGCGTGCCCACTTGAGAGCTGAACTAAAAAAAACAATAAACTTTTTTTTCACTTCTGAAAAATTTACGCTCGCTTCGAGTACATGAGAGTTTCCATAGATGGATGAATCGCAATGAAGTGTGTTTCTGACGTTTCCCAGTGAATACGTTCCTCTTGCTTTTGCTTCTTAGGTGAGTATTTCCAGTACACTTCGCTGATACTCTGATGCGAGTGGTGCTGTCCCAGAACAAACAGAGCAATGTCGACGCTGGAAGAAAAAAAATGAAAGCCGTGGTGTCCGCGCGGCGCTATGCAGACGCCGCGGTTTCTGCGTGAGGGCCGGCGGATCAGTGCCGTGTGTCCCGCGGGTAGCGGCGCGGCAGGGGCCGCGGGGCCGGGTGCCGCCCTCTGGGGCCGACAGGCGCTGCGTTTGCTTTGCCGTCGGAGACGCCGGCGCCGCCTCCTGTGTACACACTGCGCCGCGCAGCGTCGCTCCACGAGACGCGCTTCTTCCAGAAGCTCCAGCTCCAGACTCGACAGGGGAAGACCCTCAGAGTCCAACTAGGTTTTCCGCCACTGTTTTCGTTTTATTTAACCTCCTCAGTACTGACGTAGCATTCATACCTTACCCAAATTCAATTTCTTTTTAATTCAGGGAATAAACTAAAATCTTTTCGCCTGATAGTCGCATATATTTTACTCCATATGCTTCTGTGTGTGACTGTTCCCAGTCGGTGGCAGCATCTGCTTAAGAAACGATAGTTATGGAAGTGTAAGCATGTCTTTGCGAAATTCTTACATATAAAATTCTCGTGTCACAGTGTTAATTGCCATACTCCTCCGAAACGGCTAGATCGATTCTGATGAAATTTTACATGTATATTCGGTAAGTCTGAGAGTCGGTCGTAATCTATTTTTCATACCCCTACGTGATAAGGGTGGTCCACCCCAAAAATTGTTTTCCTATTTTTTCAACAGAACTTTTTATTTTTATTTTTTTCACGATGTGGAATTAAAAAATACACACAACCCTAAATTTTCATCCTTCTACCACCAACCCCTATTTTTAATAGCGATTTTAGTAATTTAATAATTTTCACGCCCAGTCGATAACTGATCAATTATCACTTGATCAGTTATCCCCGCCGGGTGTCTACCGCTCATAGTCTTTCACTATTCGATGGATAGGTAATCGAAGAAAACGTACCAAAAGCAACGACTAAGATATCCCTCTTTGAATCGACGTAAATAGACCGAGAAGTTAACTAGGTAGCACGCGTCATTCGCCAAACCGACATTTAGGCCTAGCGCACATACATCGATTTTAATCGTATGGAAATATATCGTACGATCAAATTATTTTAGTGAAACAAAGAAGTTCCTATGCTCTCCTTTGGTCTTCTAAAAGAATTTAATCGTACAATATTTTTATGTATGATAAAAATCGATGCTTGTGCGCTTGGCCTTATTCATAATGCTGGCGAATACTTTTCGACACGACATTTCCGCTATGTTTGTATGCTCATGGACGTGAGGAGATGTTCAAATGTGTGTGAAATCTTATGGGACTTATCGGCTACAGTCATCAGCCCCTAACCTAAATTATCCTAAGGACAAACACACACATCCATGCCCGAGGGAGGACTTTAACCTTCGCCGGGACCAGCCGTACAGTCCGTGACTGCAGCGCCCCAGACCGCTCGGCTATTCACGCGCGGCACTCATGGACGTGCCGTGTATCGGCTGCAATTGTTAAATCCGCGCGATCTACCGTAGAAACACTAGAACTCATAGTGGCTGATACTGCCGGATTTCACCCTAAGCCATTTCTCACTCCCTACACAGTTTTCGGCCATTATTATTGTTTGTGTCACGAGCTCCCGCCAACAACGGCTATTGTGTTACACGTATACATTGTGTTACATGTATACATTATTCTTATAGACTAGAGATAGTTTATATGGTGAAACAACGTTTGCCGTGTCAGCTGTAAGATATAAAGATTTTCGGAGGCGGAACGAATTTCGCTGGGTGTACATTGTGTTACACGTACACATTATTCTTATACACTAGAGATAATTTATTTGGCAAAACAACGTCTAGCGGGTCAGCTGTAACATATACAGATTTTCAGAAGCGGAACGAAGTTCTCCGGATACAGCTAGTAAAAATAATTGAAAGCCACCCATCAGCTCACCTGTCATCTAATTTTGTGGTTTTTACAATTTGGTGGTTTAATCAAGTAGGCAGAGCACTTTTCTCTGTCTTCGTTTTGTCATATTTTGTATGCCAGGGAAGAAGATCACGGTGGGAGCCGAAGCCGTGTTTTATTCTCTTTTTTGCGTCTTCTGATACTGAGCACACTATGTACCGGTAACCACCTGTCCTAAATGTGAGTGATCGCTGGACTGGATAATTGTTGGCGTAATTAAAAACGCAGGCGACTGTGCGAATTCAGATGGAAATTCTTGGTTTAAGTTTTCAATAGAAGCCTTGGAAAGACGGTAAAATGCAATCTACCAAGCCGGCGTGTAGCCAGACAGATGGCTGCCCAAGGATGTTAAACGTATGGCGACGTGACTGGTTCCTCCGGACTCACGCGTTAGGGACACCGTGCTCGCATTTTGCCTGTTATACCGAGTGGGAAAATCTGAGGCGAAGGAACCAGGCATTGTCCCTCCTCTTTTCTGATTGGAGGAGATGCCTACTTCCACGGGAGAATTCATCTTGGTTATTGGTCAATCCGCCCCTCCAAGTTCGTTCGATCACGGTACGCAGAGGCGAGGCAGTTTGGACTTGGACAGAAGTTCCCGGACATTGAAGACATGAGTCGCGGCAGAGAGTCACTGTTCCCTACGGATAACGAACCGCTTCTGTGTGCAACTGACCGCTGATTTTAGATGGGAGTTAGTTATGATTTATGTTGGATTCACTATAACGATTGCCGGCATCTCGTGGTCGTGCGGTAGCGTTCTCGCTTCCCACGCCCGGGTTCCCGGGTTCGATTCCCGGCGGGGTCAGGGATTTTCTCTGCCTCGTGATGGCTGGGTGTTGTGTGCTGTCCTTAGGTTAGTTAGGTTTAAGTAGTTCTAAGTTCTAGAGGACTGATGACCATAGCTGTTAAGTCCCATAGTGCTCAGAGCCACTATAACGATTAACCTCTATCGTCAGGAGCAGTGCGGCATTCTCGCCGGTGATATTTCCGCTACCATGCTTCTTACGTTCAGATGAAACCGAACTTGTTCTTTTAATGACCACGATTCACTTCACGCATCAGGTGAACATTCATGATTCTTTTCGGTGCGACTCACAAGTCGGTTCTGACGATTCAATCATTACTGGGAAAAGGTGAACTTCGCTTTCAGTTACTCTGTGCGTTTGAATCTTTGCGTGTGTTCCTTCGTCAGCCCAGTCCTTGCTGAATAGTGATGATCGTTAAGGTACTACAGTTTGTTTGTAAGGAACTGTTCAAATGGCTCTGAGCACTATGGGACTTAACATCTGAGGTCATCAGTCCCCTAGAACTTAGAACTACTTAAACCTAACTAACCTAAGGACATCACACACATCCATGCCGGAGGCAGGATTCCAACCTGCGACCGTAGCGGTCGCGCGGTTCCAGACTGAAGCGTCTAGAACCACTCGCCCACACCGGCCGGCAAGGAACTTTAGTTTCAGGTTTGTTTTATATGTATTCCATGTCAAGTGCAGTTCAGGAGTACGCTAAACTTTTGTGAACCTGTGCAGCTACTTAGTTCGTTAAACTTCCCCACAATGTGCATAAATGTACATGGCAGCACGCATTCCCTCCTCCTGTGATCTTCAACCTCTCGTACCCTGCAAGAGAGAGAGTTACTAGGAAAAACTGAGTAAAGCGTAAACAATGATCGGTCGATCTGAAGCCAGTAGTTAGATTTCCGTCTTGCGTTTTTCTTTTTGGTAGAATCTAGGAGTAAATTTCATTTAATATGTTTGGAACTTTTGGCTCTTCAGAGGCAAGAAGAGAATAAAAGGCTCTGAATTTAGCCATTAAGAAGCTGGCGGCTACGAAATGTCCTTGTTATAGAATGAATATTCGACCCATCAGAAAATTAATTGTCGGTTTTTCCGTAGTGATTAAAAAGCGGAGAGTTTATAATTTCTGTTTTCAGTAATTTTGAACTGAAACGTGTTTGGAACATGCTTTAATACGCTAATATACTCTATATATAATAAAGCAAGCAGATCTCTGCGTTCTAGCCCTGATTAACCAGTCGGGACCGACCGACCGCCGTTTCCTACTCAGCCAAAAGCGTCGCAGGATGCGGTATGGAGGGGAGTGGAGTCAGTACACTGCTCCTCCGGCCATTTTCCCTCTCTAAACTTTGGGCCACTATTTCTCAATCAAGTAACTCCTCACATGGCGTCACGAGACTTAGGGTGCCCGACTTCAGTCTTCCTACCGAAGAAAACTCCCAGGCAATACCGAAAATCTTCTGCAAAGTACCGAGACACGTTGACCACTGAGCTGCGTAGGCGGACATACCATCGAATAAGTAATTGTTAATTTCATCACAACAATATAGCAAGTATTTCTTCTTTTCGGTGAGGCATCGGGACTATATTCGGCAACGATCTATATTTTCACATTCCAGTGGAATTTTTTTTCATTTTTTGGGTGCTTGATATTGAATTTAAGGAATATTGCACGTATTTCAGTTTTTTGTGATGTAAATAGCATTCATTTTGAGCATGTTCTAAAATTTTGATGAACCACACCAATTTATAAATTCTAGTGTTTTAATCTTTCTTTTTCCCAGAACAAAGCACTCACTTCTTCTGTACATTATTCTTATCAGAACCTTCGATGCATGAGCTGTTAAACTGAGTATGCATAATTCTCACATTTTTCAGCTCTTACAATCTTCGGAATTGTGCTGATGATTTCCGAAAGTTAGATAGTATGTCCCCAACACATACAGTCTACACACCAACGTAAATAGCTGTTTTGTTGCCACGGCCCCCAATGATTTTAGAAATTCTGATGGAATATAATCTAACCATTCAGTCTTATTTGATCGTAAGTCCTCCAGACCTCTTTTAAATTCTGATTCTAATACCGGATCCTCTATCTCTTCTAAATCGACTACTCTTTATTCTTCATGTGCGTCAAACAAATCTTCCCTCTCATAGAGGCCTTGAATGTTATTTTTCGACCTATCCGCTCTCTCCCCTGCTATGAAAAGTGGAATTCCCGTTGCCGCCTAATGTTACCACCCTTGCTTTTAATTTCACCGAAGGTTACTTTGACTTTCCTACATTCTGAGTAAGTCTTTCCGACAGTCATTTGTTTTTCGATTTCTTCAAATTTTTCATGCAGCCATTTCGTCTTAGTTTCACTACACTTCCTATATATTTCATTCCTCAGCGACTTATATTTCTGTATTCCTGAATTTCCCTGAATATTTTTATACTTCGTTCATCATCTATCAACTAAAGTATTTCTTTTGTTAACCATGGTCTTCGCTGTTACCTTTTCTGTGCCTATATTTTTGTTTCCAACTCCTGTGATCGTCCTTTTTAAAGATGTCCATTCCTCTCCAACTGAATTCCCTACTAAGTTATTCTCTGTCTGACTATAATGCAATCTACCTGAAATCTTCTTATATCACCAGGCCTCTTCCAAGTATACTTCCTCCTCCTGTGATTCTTGAACAGAATATTCACTATTACTAGTCGAAATTTATTATGGAACTCATTAGTGTTTCTCTTCTCTCATTCCTTGTCCCAACTCATATTCTCCTGTAAACGTTTCTTCTACTCCTTCACCTACAACTGCATTCCACTCCCCGACGAATATTAGATGTTCATCTCCCTTTATGTACTGTATTACCCTTTCAATATCTTCATGTACTTTCTGCGCCTCTTCATCTTCAGCTTGCGAGGTCGGCATGTATATTTGGTCTACCGTTGTCGGTATTGGTCTGCTGTTGATTCTGAAAAGAACAACCCTATCACTGAACTATTCACAGTAACATACTGTCTACCCTACCTTCCTATTCGTAACGAATCCTACTAATACTATACTATTTTCTGCTGCTGTTGATATTATCCTACACTCATCTCACCAGACATCATTTTCTTTATTCCATTTCAGTTCACCGACCCCTAGTACATGTAGACTGAGCCTTTGTATTTTCCTTTTCAGGTTTTCTACCTTCCCTACCACGTTCAAGCTTCTGACATTCCATTGGTTATTCAATCTTTTTCGCCAGGTCACCTACCCCTTGGTAGTCCCCTCCCGAAGATCCGAATGGGGGACTATTCCGGAATCTTTTGCCAATGGAGAGATCATCAAGACACTATTTCAGTTATAGGCGATGTCCTGTGGATACACATTACGTGTCTTTAATGCAGTGGTTTCTATTGCGCTTTGCATCCTCATGCCGTTGATCATTGAAGATTCTCCCACTTTTAGGGGCAGCTTCCCACCTGAAGCATAAGAGAGAGCACTGAACGTCTGTCCGCTCCTCCGCCCTCTTTGACAAGTCCGTTGGCAGAATGATGGTGACTTATTATGCAGGAAGCCTTCGGCCGCTAATGCTGATTACTAATCAAAATTTAAGCTGTGGTGGGCTTCGAACCCCGAATCTAGGCGGTTTTGATTACTAATCAAAGACATTACTCATAGACCTCAGGTACGGGATATGATCCACATCTCAGTGTGACGCAAAAGCAAACATTTTGGCGTCGCTAATAACAGTTCCGCAAAACAATAGTAGTTACAGGTATAACACAGATTTGAAAGGGAAAAAAGTACAACCCTTATGCGCGTTCTGTCATTGTGGCAACAGACATACATGATACATGAAAATACGTTAACGTGACCACTGAAATGGAGACACAATTGGTGCGCATTTGTGAAACTTTTATGGACGCCAAATCATGTTGCTTTTGTTTCATGTTGATGTGTGAGTCGCAACAAGCTGAAACCATTATCATTATATTGTGGTGGAGCTGGATAGTGCCCATTGTGATGAAATTAGCTAATTGCTAGACAAAAAAATAGAGAATTGATTTTGAAGAAAAAAGAAAATGCCATTCTTTAAATACTCGTATAACCACAAACTGGTGACGTTCTTAAGGTATTACATTTGTTCTGTCTATGATTTCGTGATTAATAATAGTAGATATGTACTGTCAAACAGGCCCTCTGGTAGATTCATTCTTTTTAATTTACTGAAAAATACACCTATTGCCAAAGATCTATAACAAAGGTACATATATGCCAGATCGACGAATACCACACGTTGAGGCAAAATGGACTACCACTTTTAGAGAGTAAATAACATTCAGATGAAATAAACAACACAAAAGGTCTTAAAAAATGGTTCAAATGGCTCTGAGCACTATGGGACTCAACTGCTGAGGTCATTAGTCCCCTAGAACTTAGAACTAGTTAAACCTAACTAACCTAAGGACATCACAAACATCCATGCCCGAGGCAGGATTCGAACCTGCGACCGTAGCGGTCTTGCGGTTCCAGACTGCAGCGCCTTTAACCGCACGGCCACTTCGGCCGGCCCAAAAGGTCTTAGATTTGCAAGGTGTCTTCATGGTGTGTACTAAAATTCGAAGGATGTACAGATTATGCTGGAAGAACACGAAACTTTCTTCACACAAACCAATTTTTACAGAGCTACTTTCGTGCAGTTTCCAAAAGATAACTCGGATCAACATCATAATAACTAATTCATTTGTAAAATGATCACATTCTAAAGATGTCTTAGAGATTCTACGTTTAAACGAAGCATGTTGATCGTACAATGCACATGGAGTTTCAGTAATTATTATAGGGTGGATAAAACCGACATTTCGGCAGAGATTGCAGTGGCCTTCCTCGGCGTCAATAGCAGACCCGTAAGTAAGCTGTTGTGATTAACACTGGAACATCGATTTTATCTCTATTTTTTGACCCTTAGTTTATGACGTTATTTGGCTTTCTACCGACAAAAGTCACGTCAGCTCTCTCCGACTGAAGAAGCCACAATTTCATTTGTCCTATCTCGGTCAAAGAGTGAGGCAGTTGGACTGAAAAAACCTAAGTACTCTGTTTCACTTATCATATTTACCCATTTCTCTAAGGTCTCAGGTCCATGGAGATATACAAGGCCATCCTGATGAACACTATTGTCAGTGCTTAATAGGAACGTAGACCTAGACTGAATAAAGAAAAGTATTGTTAAGGTTTCTGGTCTGCAGTATACCTTTGTGGTGTCAGTGAAGGCGGTGTACACCAACGCGATGAATCCAGTTTTTCCACAGTTGTTTCTTTATCTTAACTGACACACTACCATTTACTTGCTACAGTTTCAAGGCATATATTTCCGTGTGAATGAAAATGACATGAAACAGACAAGATTTCAATGGCATTTAGGTGAGAAAAGATTGTAACAAACATTGTAAGAAAGTATCTCAAATAATTCCAGTAACTTCAATTTCGCCGCTAAATATTGGCTTACGTAGTATGTTACGATAATAGCATTATTTTTGGGGATGAGCCCTTTTATCAGTCAATGCAGGAAGCCACATGCGAAATACACATGTTTTGCAGAAAAACATTTCGGTAATACTTAGGACCGTTTCCAGACCTGTATACTTCTTTTTTACTGGCTTTCGGGACGTGCCCTTATAGTCATCTGAACAGTGGAAGAAAGTAAGTGCGTTTCGACAATTCAGAACACTCATTAATGCCAAAGTACACCCTGATACGTAGCAACATATGCTTAGACTCATCATGTAAGATCATGCAAGTGATTTTTGTGTCAGTTATGACGGTAAGAAAATAAGTGCATCCGAACATGCAGTCCCCGGCCAGGGAAAGTATCCGATCCGTCCGGGAATCGAACTCGGGCCCCGTCGGTTAGCAATCTACCGCCTTCACCCCCGCGGCTGCTGAGGCGGATGGCGCACAATGTACCTTACAGTAGCGTCTGGTTGATACCTTACGATCCAGCCACGCGCCACACAAGTGAGTGCTGCGAGTTGCCGCCTCAACGAGGGTTGGTGGTTATCGGTGAGACAATCGTTTACGGTTATATTGGTTTCTTTTCATGCCAGTTTATATTGACCATTAAAATCGCTAACTACAATCATTTTCTCAAATAAACGATTTTCGGTTTTTTATTTCTATTATGTCCTGTAGTAAAGGTAGAAATCGAGCAGAAATTGAAAAATTTTGACCCTCTCAGTTTCAAGATACATAAAATCAAAATATTAAATTTAATAGGCGTCGTAGTACGTGCACAGCTCTCCGCTTCTCTCTAAGAGTGATAAGTAGTTAAAAAAACACTCCGTCTTCAGGCCACGAGTGGCCTACCGGGACCCTCCGACCGCCGTGTCATCCGCCGTGGAGGATGTGGATAGGAGGGGTGTGGGGTCAGCACACCGCTCTCCCGGTCGTCATGATGGTATTCTTGACCGAGGCCGCTACTAATCGGTCGAGTAGCTCCTCAACTGGCATCACGAGGCTGAGTATACCCCGAAAAATGGCAACAGTGTATGGCGGCCTGGATGGTCACCCATCCAAGTGACGACCACGCCCGACAGCGGTTAACTTCGGTGATCTCACGGGAACCGGTGTAACCTCTGCGGCAAAAGCCGTTGCCGATAAGTAGTTAATACTACAAAAAATAACCAGTACTCTCCCACTGATTGTAATTTTCTGACACACTGTTCGAAAATCGCGTAGTAGTGGATCATGCCACTACTCGGGCATTACGAACAGTGAGGTAAAGACCTCTGTTTTGTATGTTAATTTGTCCATTTTCAGATAAAGGCATATTATATAAACACAGGCAGCAAATCAGATACTGTCTCTTTCTATTTTTATTGTATCTATGGAAGAATTGCTATGTAGTTTTTAATTTATTAGTGTTACCAAATTTCCTTCTTCTTTTATTATTTAATAAAAATGGCAGATAAATCTCCAATGTTTTAAGGCAACTGAAGCATTGTACTTCATTGGTATGTCATTTCGTAAAAACATTTTCAGACCTGGGTTGGTGACATTGTGCTGTACAAGAAATGTCTGGCGACGATAGCGAGAAACTACCGTATAGACCAGGTGGGGCAAGTCTTGCTAGCTGCAGGTACACGCGTACTGTAAGCCACTATACACGGCAACGAGGAAGTTATTATTCAGCAATGCTGTACCAGTTTTTATGCCATACATTTGTTGCCCGTTTCCGTTGGCATTGTTACTCAAACAACACTTTTGTTGAAGTTTCGTGAACATACATTCACCGAGAAGTCAAGCAGTATATTGCTCCCTCCTACGTATATCTCGCGAAGAGATCATGAGGATAAAAGCAGAGAGATTCGAGCCCACACAGAGGCATACCGACAATCCTTCTTTCCGCGAACAATACGAGACTGGAATAGAAGAGAGAACCGATAGAGGTACTCAAGGTACCCTCCGCCACACACCGTCGGGTGGCGCGCGCAGTATGGATGTAGATGTAGATAGCTTTTTCTACGAAAGCGCAATATTTCAAACCAACACAAATTTTACGAATAAAATTACTCCGTTTTTAAAAAAATGGTTTATTTGAAAACGGAAAATTTTTGCACTGCTATTATGGCCAGTTGATATCCGGCAGTTTACTTGGTTCTTAGTAAAAATTAAAAAACCACTTGTAAAAACGGAGACAAAACAAATACAGAAATATACTCTATTTATAGCTAAAATAGCGGTATCGGTTTTATCCATTCTTCTTTTCCCATTCCTGAACTCGACTGAAGCTCAGTTTGCCTGCGGCAGCTGCTGCCCGCCGGATACAGCCGGCATTAGCTCGCGTCCGCAAGCCACGTGACACTAGACAACCTCCTGGTATTCCTCCGCTGGGCGGCCTTTATAGAATACCGCCTAGCAGTTCGCCAGGTGTGGGCTCCAGGCTCCACATCAACGTGCTGCTTCGGAAGCGCTACGAATGTATTCCTCAAAGTGTAGCTCAGGTCACCGGGGTCAATGACATCGCCAGTGCAGTCTACGGCAATCTGTCCCGATCATCACCGACCAAGTGGTCACCTTGAAGCTTCAGCAACTGTTACCATAGTAGTGACAAACTGTCACCAGATCAGGACGATCTTGTCATTTCCTGCATTAGGAAGCTGTGTCAATTGCTCAACTTTATCGTGTACTCTCTGAAATAAAGTTCTATCATTCTTGGCTACCTCGGCATCTTTCTCTTCTTGTACATAGATTACCCATAATGAGATATTACATTTATCTTTTACATTAATTAAACCGAGCGAGGTGGCGCAGTGGTTATCACACTGGACTCGCATTCGGGAGGACGACGGTTCAATCCCGCGTCCGGCCATCCTGATTTAGGTTTTCCGTGATTTCCCTAAGTCGCTCCAGGCAAATGCCGCGATGGTTCCTTTGAAAGGGCACGGCCGACATCCCGCCCCGTCCTTCCCTAAACCGATGAGACCGATGACCTCGCAGTTTGGTCTCTTCCCCCAAACAATCCAATCCAACATTAATTAAGATTACAGTGAAAATGGCCGGCCGTTGTGGCCGTGCGGTTCTAGGCGCTTCAGCCTGGAACCGCGTCACCGCTACGGTCGCAGGTTCGAATCCTGCCTCGGGCATGGATGTGTGTGCTATCCTTAGGTTAGTTAGGTTTACGTAGTTCTAAGTTCTAGGGGACTGATGACCTCAGATGTTAAGTCCCATAGTGCTCAGAGCCATTTGAACAATGATAATGATGGATCGGCACTAAACATGTTTGAATACAATTAAAAAATAGTATACTGTGTTAGTCTCCAGCTGGCATCCACGGTGTAATTTAGATCCATTACTTCGAGAGAGTTTAGAAACTAGTTATTCCCGTACAATTTGAGGAGATTTTGTTTGTTTTTTTTTTTTCATCTTTTCGTGCGTTTTGTGTCCCTACTATGAAAGTGATAGCGGTAGCGATTCATACCTTGAGGTTCCTAACAAAATCTTCGGGTCCATATGCTCTAATTAGCAGAAGAAGCACGCTACAGCTGTTTCAAAGAAATGCGCCCAACTTTCCCAGTCGCTCAGTGGCGTTCTTTAATCGACTACGGCCGATGCAGCATTTCAGCACCATCACATGATTCAAAAAGCACAATAGGATATTGCAATAGGACTTAGGACGCGAGCCACCTTTGCAGTCAGAGAGGCGGCAGTTGCTGAATTAAGTCGTGACGGAGGGAGATATCGGGTGACTCAGATCAGAAGCGAGCAGCGTTAGCCCTGCGAAGCAGGGGTCTGGCCGGCGCATCCGATGGCCGCCGGACACGGAATGCGGCGTTAGCGAGCCAGGCTTCACTATGACCGGCTGCGTGCGCCAGACGGGCCTTCGGCTGCTTCAACTACTGGAGTTTACTCGCCGTAGCCAGAGCAACGGTATCAAACTTCCCTGTCTGCCAGGAGGATGAATCACGCCTATGAAAGGTGCAGATGTTTGCGTAGAAAGAGGCACCACAAGGAACTAGTACATAACGTAATACTTTTTTATAGGTTTACTTGCTGTCCAATAAGACTATTAACAATTTTTGAAACCGCTATTTATTGCGTACCGGCATCTCTAGATCTATTGTTGCGTAATTTATGCAAGTGATTCGTCAAACTAATTGTCTTCACAAAGCATGCTTAAGAGCAACGGCGCACGCAGCGAAGGGCAGGCGAGAATAGCACGCACTCACACACACACACACACACACACACACACACACACACACACACACACACACACAAATACACACATAACCGAATTTACATTCCGCCCGCCGCTCAGACATTTTTTTAGGTCATCAGTCTACTGACTGGTTTGATGCGGCCCGCCACGAATTCCTTTCCTGTGCTAACCTCTTCATCTCAGAGTAGCACTTGCAACCTACGTCCTCAATTATTTGTTTGATGTATTCCAATCTCTGTCTTCCTCTACAGTTTTTGCCCTCTACAGCTCCCTCTAGTACCATGGAAGTCATTCCCTCATGTCTTAGCAGATGTCCTATCATCCTGTCCCTTCTCCTTATCAGTGTTTTCCACATATTCCTTTCCTCTCCGATTCTGCGTAGAACCTCCTCATTCCTTACCTTATCAGTCCACCTAATTTTCAACATTCGTCTATAGCACCACATCTCTAATGCTTCGATTCTCTTCTGTTCCGGTTTTCCCACAGTCCATGTTTCACTACCATACAATGCTGTGCTCCAGACGTACATCCTCAGAAATTTCTTCCTCAAATTAAGGCCGGTATTTGATATTAGTAGACTTCTCTTGGCCAGAAATGCCTTTTTTGCCATAGCGAGTCTGCTTTTGATGTCCTCCTTGCTCCGTCCGTCATTGGTTATTTTACTGCCTAGGTAGCAGAATTTCTTAACTTCATTGACTTCGTGACCATCAATCCTGATGTTAAGTTTCTCGCTGTTCTCATTTCTACTACTTCTCATTACCTTCGTCTTTCTCCGATTTACTCTCAAACCATACTGTGTACTCATTAGACTGTTCATTCCGTTCAGCAGATCATTTAATTCTTCTTCACTTTCACTCAGGATAGCAATGTCATCAGCGAATCGTATCATTGATATCCTTTCACCTTGTATTTTAATTCCACTCCTGAACCTTTCTTTTATTTCCATCATTGCTTCCTCGATGTACAGGTTGAAGAGTAGGGGCGAAAGGCTACAGCCTTGTCTTACACCCTTCTTAATACGAGCACTTCGTTCTTGATCGTCCACTCTTATTATTCCCTCTTGGTTGTTGTACATATTGTATATGACCCATCTCTCCCTATAGCTTACCCCTACTTTTTTCAGAATCTCGAACAGCTTGCACCATTTTATATTGTCGAACGCTTTTTCCAGGTCGACAAATCCTATAAAAGTGTCCTGATTTTTCTTTAGCCTTGCTTCCATTATTAGCCGTAACGTCAGAATTGCCTCTCTCGTCCCTTTACTTTTCCTAAAGCCAAACTGATCGTCACCTAGCGCATTCTCAATTTTCTTTTCCATTCTTCTGTATATTATTCTTGTAAGCAGCTTCGATGCATGAGCTGTTAAGCTGATGGCCTTTGTAGTCTGGTCCCATCAAACCCCTCAAACTAACCACCCAGCTAATTACATAGTGAGTAATAGGTATCTGTTACGAAGTGGTAACATTAGTTGCTTGGTGTTAATAAACACAATTTTTCAATAACTCTGAGTTTTATTTTGTGATAAATTATGCTTCGAATAAAATAATTTTGGGTATTAGACTGCCTCATTATGAAATACGGAAAGAAGTAAAACGCCGACCTTTCGACCGACTATGCAACGGTTCTTTTCAGGGCGACTGAAGAAGACCACTAAAGAGTTGGTCGAAACGTCGGCATTTTCTTTAGTGTTTCATAATGACTCGGACTAATACCCAAAATTATTTTATTCATATTGACATTAGCCGTGGAAGCCTACGAACTTAAAATACTCTTCGTTTCCTCTAGCCCTTCGGCAACGGCCTTGCCGCAGTGGATACACTGGTTCCCGTCAGATCTCCGAAGTTAAGCGCTGTCGGGGGTGGCCGGCACTTCGATGAGTGACCATACTGGCCGCCATGCGCTGTTGCCATTTTTCGTGGTGCAGTCAGCCTCTTGATGCCAACTGAGGAGCTACTCGACCGATTAGTAGCGGCTCCGGTCAAAGAAAACCATCATAACCGTCGGGGGAGCGGTATGCTGACCACACGCCGCTCCTACCCGCATCCTCAGGTGAGGATGATACGGCGGTCGGATGGTCCCGATGGGCCACTTGTGGCCTGAAGACGGAGTGCTTTCTTCCTCTAGCCCTTCGCCTTCCGTGGAACTAATATGGGTAGCACCGCTACGACAGCTGCAGTACAGATATTGAGAAGCAGACATGGAAGTTGTGCGTAGCCGCGAATTAAAATGTTGTGATACTGCTGATGTGATACGTCTACCTACGTTGTTTAATATATTGCAAAATTCTAATAAGCAAACACGCCTTTTTGGCAGAAGTAAGATCAGTCTTTGTGACATGTACGGTATTTCTCATTACCTCCCCTATAGCCGAAGTCGCTAACAATCGGCTTGAATTCCAATGATCTCCGTAGTGTCTTCACTGTTTGTGAAGATCCTTCCATCGTAAGGGGACGTTACGCTTGGCACTTCTCTTGGTACCAGAAGAGACGATTGCCAGCACCGGCAACGGTGCCGCTTCTCCCTTCTTCATCATCAACAACAAAAATACAACAGGACACTATACACACACTGATTAGAGTACTCTATAGAGGACACTTGAGACACATGACATCCGAGATACATCGTGCTGTGGCAAAGGAGAGCATGCTCTCACTTCGAGACCTGTCAAATGACAAACCAATGAAACCATACCGTAACTACGCAGCCCGTCATATGTTGGGCCGATGGCAGCTGCCCTCTCTCCTAGTCCCTTCATATGACGAACTAATGAAAGCATGCCCTCACTATGAGGTCCATCTTATGACGAACCAATGAAACGCACTGTTGCTACAACTACAACTAAATTGTTAGTCAGCAATTCACAATTAAATGCGACGTTCAACAAGTTTCTCTGTAGCTCCACACTAGAACAGCGCGCTTGAACGACGAACACTTAAATCTTTCCATGCGAGCTCTGATTTCGCTTATTTTACTATTATGATCGTTTCTTCGCATTTAGATGGAGGCCAAAAAATATTTTTTATGATCTTTTGCTTTTTCTGGAGTCACATCACGTAAAATTTTCGAAAAGACGTTTCCGTCAATAGACTGTATGTAGTTTGTTTATTTCATTATCCAGACTTCAAATGTTCAAATGTGTGTGAAATCTTATGGGACTTATCTGCTAAGGTCATCAGTCCCTAAGCTTACACGCTACTTAACCTAAATTATCCTAAGGACAAACACACACACCCATGCCCGAGGGAGGACTCGAACCTCCGCCGGAACCAGCCGCACAGTCCATGACTGCAGCGCGGCTATCCAGACTTCGACTTTACGATCTTTTCAAGTGTTACAACGTCAAAAATCGTGTGATTCGAGTGCAGTCTAAGTCATCGTCGAAAAGTACATGTCAAGTCACATAAAACAGATTTCTCATAAGTATGAGAACATATCTGTAATAAATAAAAAGTTGTAAACTTGCATGGCTGGCAAATGGAGTGGGACTGTGATGTAAATTAAATGTCCAAACTCCAAACGGCTTGACTGCATTTGCTAGACATCAAAGTTTCCAGGCTTTTTATGTATCGCAATTATATTCTCATACCTCTTTTATGCAGCCTAACATGTATTTCACGAGAATGGCTTGTGTTTCACAAAAGGCGGACGATTTTTGACATTGTAACACTTGAAAATAGCCTAAGACCGAAATCTACACAGTAAAACAAAAACATTAGAAACAGTCAAATGGAGGAAATACTTTCTCTAAAGTATTTTCGCATTCGGAGGAGAAAATTGATGGGAGTTCATGAGAAGATCGTGCCCAAAGAAAAAGCCTTTGTTTTACTGATTGACATCCAATAGACGCTCTCTCCTATTTCGCATTAATACAAAACAAGCTCCCCTTGTTTGAACTTTTTCGGTGCCCCCCTCAACCCTATGTGATACGGATCCCACACTGTGCAGCGGTACTCCAGAAGAGGACGCACAAGCGTAGTGTAGGCAGTCTCCTTTGTAGACATATCAGTAAATCGCAGTCATTGATTCGCTATTCGCACTACACTCTCTACGTGATCGTTCCCATTAAAATGTTTCGTAATTGTAATCGCTCCGCGTTTTGTTGAATTCACAGCCACTAGATTTGTCTCATTCATCGTGTAACCCAAATTTAGCGGAATCCTTGTAGTACTCATGTGAGTCAATTGTCACTTTTCGCGCCACATATTCTGAGACGAAAACATAAATCCTAATATCGAAACGGTCCTCCTTTTACCCGGCTTAGTGCAGCAACTCTGCATGGATTTAACCAGTCGTTGGATGCCACCCGCAGAAATGCTGAGCCATACTGCCTCTATAGGCGTCTATAATTGCGAAAATTTTAACGGTGCAGGATTTTGTGCACGAAATGACCTCTCAATTATGTCCCATAAGTGTTCTAAGATATCCATGTCGGAATATATGGGTGACCATATCATTCAGCAGAAATGATCAAAATGTTCTTCATATCAATCGTGAACAATTATGGCCCGGTAACATGGCGTAATTCTCATCCATAAAAATCACTAGCTTGCACAGTGCCCTGTTGACAGCTTGGGTGCTAGGTTTTGTAGGGCCTGCGCCACACTTGAATCCTACCATCAGCTCTTACCAAATGAACTCGGGACTCATCTGATCAGTTCATGGTTTTCCAGTCGTCTAGGGTCCAACCGGTAGGTCACGAGCTCAGTTGAGGCGCTGCAGGTGATATCCTGCTGTTAGCAAGGCACTCGCGTCGGTCATCTGCTTCCATACCCCGTTAACGCCAAACTTCGCAGCACTGCCCTAACGGATACGTTTGTTGTACGCCCCACATTGATTTCTGCGATTATTGCGCAGTGTTGCGTGTCTCTTAGCAGTGACAACCCTACGCAAACACTGCTGCCCGCAGACGTTAAGTGAAGTCTATGGTGATAGATTATGCCTGAAATTTGAATTTGGTATTCTCGGCACAGTCTTGGCACTGTGGATCTTGGAATACTGGCTTCCATAACAATTTACGAAACCGATTCTCCCATGCGTCTAGCACTAACTACCATTCCGTGTTAAAAGTCTATTAATTCCCGTCATACCACCATAATCACGTCGGGCACATTTCCATGCACATAATCTGATTACAAATGATAGCTTCGCCAATGCACTGCCCTTTTATGCCGTAGGTACGCGATACAATTGTCATCTGTGTGTATGAATGTCGCTATCCGATGACTCCCACCACATCAGTGTAAATAACTTGTCTAAGTCGTTTTGCAATTAGTTTTGATCATCTGATAACTTTACAAGACGGAAAATGGCAGAATCATCTGCAGACTATCTAAGAGGGCTGCTCAGATTGTCTCCTAAATCTTTTATATAGATCAGGAATAGCAGAGGGCCTATAACAACTCTTTGGGGGACGCCAAACTTTCCGTCAGTTAGAAGTCGCTTATGAGGGACAGAGTCAAAAGCCTTCTGGAAAACTGAAAATATGGAATCTATTTGACAACTGTAGCGCTTCCTACTTCGTGGAAATGAAGAGCTAGTTATGTTCCAGAAAAACAACTTTTTATGAATGCCTTTTAGCTATTTGTCGATAAATTGTTTTCTTAGAGATATTTCATGATGTTCGAAGACAGTAAATCCACGTTAGTGATATGGTTCTGTAATTCAGCGGATTATTGCTATTTCTTTTCGAGTATTGGTGTGACCTGTCCAACTTTCCAGCCTTTAGGTATGGATCTTTCATCGAGCGAGCGGTTGTACAGAATTGCTAAGTACGGACCTATTGTATCAGCGTCCTCTGAAAGCAACCTTACTGTTGCAAAATCTGTAGCGGTGGCGTTGCTTTACTAAGTGATTTAAGCTTCTTCGATACGCCAAGGATATATACGTCTAAATTACTCATGTTAGCAGGTGTTCTTGGTTCGAATTTGGAATATCTACTTCACATTCTTTAGTGGAGGAATTTTGATAAACCTTATTTAGTATCACTACTTAATGGCACTGTCATCAGAAACATTATCATTGGCAACGCACAGTGAAGGTATTGATTATGTCTTTCCGCTGGTGTACTTTCCATACGATCAGAATCTCTTTGGGTTTGCTGCCAGATTTCTAGACAGAGATTTGGTGTTGGAACTATTAAAACCATCTCGTACTGAAAATCGCGCTAAATTTCTAGCGTCTTTAAAACTTCGCCAGTTTGGGGGATTTTGAGTTCTTTTAAATTTGACATGCCTCTTTCGTTGCTTACGCAACAGTTTTACAACCTGCTTTGTGTACCATGATGTGTCAGTACCATTTTTCGTTTATTTGGTATATATCTCTCAACTGCCGTCGATACCATTTCTTTGAATTTAAACTACATCTGGTCTACGCTTACGAAGTCAGATTGGAAGGAATGAAGACTGTCTCTTAGGAAGGCGTCAAGCAAATTTTTATCTGCTGTTTCAAATACTGTGGAGATATATTTTGTGTTTACTTTTGGTGGATTTGGAGGATACGGTACTGTCACGCTACAAGGACCTTGTGGTCACTAGCCCTGTATCCGTCATAATGTTCCCTGTTTGCTCATGATTATTTATTGCTAAGAGTTCAAGTATGTTTTCGCAACCACTTACACATCGAGTGGCGCCCAGAACTAATAGTTAGAAATAATTTTCTCAGAAAGAATTCAGTACGCTTTCAGACGACATTTTATGCCTACCACCGACTTTAAACACGTGTTTTGCCCAACATATCGAGAATAGATTGAAGTCACCACCAACCATAATTGTAGGGGCGGCGGGGGTTACCTATTTAAATGAGACTCAAGTTTTCTTTGAATTGTTCAGCAACTGTGTCATCTGAATCGAGGGGTCGGCGAAAGCAACCGAGACCAAAGTCTCTCAATGAAAGCATACCCTCGCTATGACGTTCATCACAGATGTACCAACGAAAGGGTAACTCACTATGAAGTCCGTTACACCATACAAAAATGAAAGAACACCCTTACTATGAGGGCTACCGTTTTGTTGACCAATGGAAGCATGCACTCACTACAAAAGGCCCATCATATGAGAGTTCAATGAAAGTGTGCCCTCACTATGAGGTGTGTCACATAATGGAGGAATGAAATTGTCCCCTCACCACGTGAACCAACAATAATTTTACACTTTTCATCTTATCTTACAGTTACTCCAGCCAATCAGAGTTTCAGTTCCTATTATTTCTGCCGTTGGTGACGTGTTATGTTTTGAATGAATTAAATGTCAACAACCCCTTATTTAAATGATCATTTCCAGTCATATTTCTGTTAATTTTTCTTCGTTTTCTAGAGAGTTGCTTCATAATGAAGTAATGAACTCGTACTTACAATAAATCGTGTAATATCGTTTGATGTACTTACATAGAAAAACTTAATAATGCGTAAAAAATACACTCCTGGAAATTGAAATAAGAACACCGTGAATTCATTGTCCCAGGAAGGGGAAGTTTTATTGACACATTCCTGGGGTCAGATACATCACATGTTCACACTGACAGAACCACAGGCACATAGACACAGGCAACAGAGCATGCACAATGTCGGCACTAGTACAGTGTATATCCACCTTTCGCAGCAATGCAGGCTGCTATTCTCCCATGGAGACGATCGTAGAGATGCTGGATGTAGTCCTGTGGAACGGCTTGCCATGCCATTTCCACCTGGCGCCTCAGTTGGACCAGCGTTCGTGCTGGACGTGCAGACCGCGTGAGACGACGCTTCATCCAGTCCCAAACATGCTCAATGGGGGACAGATCCGGAGATCCTGCTGGCCAGGGTAGGTGACTTACACCTTCTAGAGCACGTTGGGTGGCACGGGATACATGCGGACGTGCATTGTCCTGTTGGAACAGCATGTTCCCTTGCCGGTCTAGGAATGGTAGAACGATGGGTTCGATGACGGTTTGGATGTACCGTGCACTATTCAGTGTCCCCTCGACGATCACCAGTGGTGTACGGCGAGTGTAGGAGATCGCTCCCCACACCATGATGCCGGGTGTTGGCCCTGTGTGCCTCGGTCGTATGCAGTTCTGATTGTGGCGCTCACCTGCACGGCGCCAAACACGCATACGACCATCATTGGCACCAAGGCAGAAGCGACTCTCATCGCT
Source organism: Schistocerca serialis cubense (assembly GCF_023864345.2). Classification (NCBI taxonomy): domain Eukaryota; kingdom Metazoa; phylum Arthropoda; class Insecta; order Orthoptera; family Acrididae; genus Schistocerca; species Schistocerca serialis. The sequence continues at coordinate 707,584,351 of NC_064638.1, forward strand.
GAAGACGACACGTCTCCATTCGTCCCTCCATTCACGCCTGTCGCGACACCACTGGAGGCGGGCTGCACGATGTTGGGGCGTGAGCGGAAGACGGCCTAACGGTGTGTGGGACCGTAGCCCAGCTTCATGGAGACGGTTGCGAATGGTCCTCGCCGATACCCCAGGAGCAACAGTGTCCCTAATTTGCTGGGAAGTGGCGGTGCGGTCCCCTACGGCACTGCGTAGGATCCTACGGTCTTGGCGTGCATCCGTGCGTCGCTGCGGTCCGGTCCCAGGTCGACGGGCACGTGCACCTTCCGCCGACCACTGGCGGCAACATCGATGTACTGTGGAGACCTCACGCCCCACGTGTTGAGCAATTCGGCGGTACGTCCACCCGGCCTCCCGCATGCCCACTATACGCCCTCGCTCAAAGTCCGTCAACTGCACATACGGTTCACGTCCACGCTGTCGCGGCGTACTACCAGTGTTAAAGACTGCGATGGAGCTCCGTATGCCACGGCAAACTGGCTGACACTGACGGCGGCGGTGCACAAATGCTGCGCAGCTAGCGCCATTCGACGGCCAACACCGCGGTTCCTGGTGTGTCCGCTGTGCCGTGCGTGTGATCATTGCTTGTACAGCCCTCTCTCAGTGTCCGGAGCAAGTATGGTGGGTCTGACACACCGGTGTCAATGTGTTCTTTTTTCCATTTCCAGGAGTGTAGTAACTCAGCTAGCAGTAACATTCCGTGAAAAAGTATTCAATTGGTGAGCATAGCAGAATGCTTCTTTTCAAGATGGGGAAGTTGTATCATGTATTTTTTACGTAAAACTAGGTGCATATTTCATATGAAAAGTAATAATATACAATAATTTGTAAGTTAAAACGTAACAGTCAACAGAAGTACTTATTTCAAAGTCAGCCAGTACAGTCAAGCAGCCGGATCCAATAGAAAGTTGAGAAATGTGTGTCTTATTTCATCGTGCACTGTCTCGTGTCGTGCGGCCACTCGCTGACAGATTATTTCCGTGCATAGTGAGCTAGCTCACACGACCGATTCGATACCATGTGACACCACGCTGTGCGGCTGCCAATCGGATTAAAGTGTTGAAGAAGCTTGCACCGTTCCGATAGCTTCACGAGTTCCTCTTCACTAACAAAAGTCACATTAATGACATACATTGATTATCTAGCAAAACCATCGCTACAGCTACGCTCGTATCTCCCCGTCTTAGTACGCTGTGTGACACCTTGCGGATCTGGTGTTACAGTGTCTGCCTGCGCTGACGATACGGAGGAATAAGCCAGCTGTCGAACGTCCATATTCCCTATACTCTCAAGTGTGCTCTGACTATAATGTCGCAGTGCACGTTCAATGAAACATCAGATGCGGCCTAGTAACATCCAACGCGACTGATTCATTCTGCAAACAAACGCCGCCGCACTTTCATCCGTCAATCCCTTCTTGCGATCGAGGACTGGAGAAGAATAATGAATTACACTTGCTGTTTCTAACTATAATTTCACCATGAATATAAAAATCAAACTCCTGCATATGAAGCTTTCTCCATGGCAGAGACAAGGGACACAGTCGTTCGGTCAATGGACAACCACATACACACATCTTTTGTGCGACATTTGCAGTGAACAATGCGTATGCAGTACTGCATTGTCACTGATAAGCTCCTGATAACAAACGCAACCTGATATCGAGTGATCATTTACCACAATTACGCGGCAGTGCCAATTGTCCCCGCTGACTACATCGTGCCAACTAGAGGGCGCGTCAACGGGTCACAGCGATGGGTATCGGGGAACGCGAGCTCAAATAATCTCACATATCCCACTCGGCGGTGATAAACGCATAGAACCGTCTCTGTCAGGACCCTTTATCCCGTGCTGTCACGCCGCCGGGTGCTATTTAGGTCCGGAACCACTCCGATATGAGACTTTTAGGCAGCGCGATGGCCGCACGGGCCCGTCAGGAACGAGATGAAAATTAATAAAAGCTATAGCCGGTCCAGAGGAAAGGGAGCGCCTGGCCCGCACAGTCGGATAAAAAAGGAGTAATTGGAATTCTGCGTGCTTAGCTTAGCGCTTTATATTAAATGTGTGAACACTGCGAAACTGAATCTCTCTCATCCTTTAGGCCAGCTGCCCTTTCTAGCTCGCGAGCTTTAAAACAAATTTATGTTCGGGCTGCTGCAAATTTCGCTATTGGTTCCCGTATGTGCTTACAAGATATAATACTTTTAATCCTCTCGACAAATAGTCAACTGGGAAAACGATCTCTATAAAAGGTCAATACATTTCCCTCAGGTGTGGTTAAATATCTGTAGCCAGATATAACGATGCCAATTTTTGCCAAAAAATCTAGCCACTCAGTGGGCATAAGTCACAAAAGGAGCATCGGGTATCAGGTAGAATGAATTCAAATACGGATCATTTACGGTTTTTACAACGTTTTTTATTATATCACTTTCATGTTTGTGTATCAGTACAAATTTTGCAGTTAAATTTAAATTAACTTCCCGACGAGCTAGAAACTTGAAATTTTTAACATATCTCATAACTGCACGACAACGCAATACTAACTCGCTCAGTTCTCTGTCTGTTCCACCTGGCTTCCATGGCGATGGGGGTAGGCGTGAAAAGGGGTTGGTAACACCTGACATCTCGCCTGCCCTGCTGAATCACCGTGCTGAGCAGGTAGTATCTCAACCCATTATAGATGGTATCAGCAGATGGGCACAGCCGAGCAGAGAGAGGAGCGAAAAGGAGATGAATATTGCTTTCTTGTTTATTCGGTTCAAATTTGCAATTGATTTTAACATTACTTCCTGATGAGCTACAGGCTAGAAGTATCAAATATAGCTCAGGACTGGATGACAATATATCATTAACTCGCTTTCTTGTCTGTTGTGTGGTGTAAGGCACTTCCTTTGCAACTGACATTTCATGAGCTAGAGACTTAAAACTTTCAACGCAGCTCTGAAATGTATGACAATGCAATATTATCTCGTTTTCCGATATAGTATTTGATAGAGGCTACTTTGTATATGACTGCCATTTCTCCTTTCTTCTCATCCAGTCGCGAATTATTTGCGGGAAGAGAGATTGGTGGTAAGCCTCCGTCTGAGCTCTAATCTCATTTTTATCTTCACATTCTTTTTTCGAGAAGGTAGCAATATATTGGCTGAATCACGTGAAGAGAAATTGATATCAATCTCATGTCTCCGTTTAATTACATCAAAATGCTTAAAGGCAACTGAAAACTTTTACAAACACACAAAATTAAAAAGCAGAAAATAATCATTATATACACTACAGACCATTAAAATTGCTACACCAAGAACAAATGTAGATGATAAATGGGTATTCATTGGACAAATATATTATACTAGAACTGACATGTGATTACATTTTCACGCAATTTGGATACGTAGATCCTGAGAAATCAGTACCCAGAACAACCACCTCTGGCCGTAATAACGGCCTTGATACCCCTGGGCATTGAGTCAAACAGAGCTTTGATGGCGTGTACAGGTACAGCTGCCCATGCAGCTTCAACACGATACCACAGTTCATCAAGAGTAGTGACTGGTGTATTGTGACGAGCTAGTTGCCCGGCCACCACTGACCAGACGGTTTCAGTTGGTGAGAGATCTGGAGAATGTGCTGACCAGGGCAGCTGTCGAACATTTTCTGTATCCAGAAAGGCGCGGACAGGATCTGCAACATGCGGTCGTGCATTATCCTCCTGAAATGTAGGGTTTCGCAGGGATCGAATGAATGGTAAAGCTACGGGTCGTAACACATCTGAAATGTAACGTCCACTGTTCAAACTGCCGTCAATGCGAAGAAGAGGCGACCGAGACATGTAACCAATGGCACCCCATACCATCACGCCGGGTGATACTCCAGTACGGCGATGACGTATACACTCCCAATGTGCGTTCACCGAGATGTAGCCAAACACGGATGCGCCAATCACGATGCTGTAAACAGAACCTCGATTCATCCGAAAAAAATGACTTTTGCCATTCGTGCACTCAGGTTCGTCGTTGAGTACTCCATCGCAGGGGCTCCTGTCTGTGAGCAGCGTCAAGGGTAACCGCAGCCATGGTCTCCGAGCTGATAGTCCATGCTGCTGCAAACGTTGTCGAACTGTTCGTGCAGATGGTTGTTGTCTTGCAAACATCCCCATCTGTTGACTCAGGGATCCAGACATGGCTGCACGATCCGTTACAGCCATGCGGAAAAGATGCCTGTCATCTCGACTGCTAGTGACTGCGTTCCGTATTACTCTCCTGAACCCATTGATTCCATATTCTGCTAACAGTCATTGGATCTCGACCAACGCGAGCAGCAATGTCGCGATACGATAAACCGCAATCGCGATAGGCTACAATCCGACGTTTATCAAAGTCGGAAACGTCATGGTACGCATTTCTCCTCCGTAACGAGGCATCACAACAACGTTTGACGAGGCAACGTCGGTCAACTGCTGTTTTTGTATGAGAAATCGGTTGGTCAGTCAATACAGTCAATCCTGAACATTCTTGATAGTGAATTATTAATAGCTATGAAAAACTTGTAAACCTTAAAACGAAAAATGCGGGGTGCATACAGAACACAAATGATGCATTAATAGTGCACTTCCTTACTACTGCAGTACTTAGTAACTGGTGCATGAATACTTCATGTCCTTGCTATTATCTGTTGCATGCGCCCCACATTTTTCGTTTTAAATCGTACAAGATTCTTCTCAGCTATTAAAAATTAAAAATCATAAATTTTCGGGACTGTCTGCAAGGGGTTAGGAATTTGCATGGATCTGGGAGAAATTATTTTATGCCTTTTAGCCTGATTTAATAATTTGCCATACTAAAAATTCATTTTATTTAAATAATTTTTGTAGTTATACGTCTGATGGGTATTGCTATAAAGCAGAACATTTGGAAAATTAAGCTTAGCAAAGGAATGAACACTTTTTAAACCTAATGCAACACCTCAATAATGAGTCCTTACGAAATGCCTTTCAAGTCATCGTTATGCCTTTAAAGCAGCAAAGATCAGCACTGGAAATTTTATAACGAGATGTCAGTATTAGCTGATGTTGTCATCTGCGACTCTTCACTGCGACTTCTGAAATCGGTGTACAAGAGGATGACATATCAAGAAACAAGATGTACCCAATAGAGGCTCTCATCTGACCATATCTCTGAGATAAGGTGAATTCGTTTTTTATAATGGCAACGTTTTCCATATTGCGTGTCCCAGTCACAAATTTGTTACTTGCATCATGGCTGTCTTACGATCAACGTCATTTGTTTCACACGATCAGCTGATTTCAGCGCTATGCCATTTTCAACTGCTTACTCATAATCTTGTAACTTTACACTGTCGCCATCTATAGGTGTCTACTATACATGTCTCTCATTTAAATATACAAGGTGATTCAGTTGTCCTTACCGATAAGTTTTATGCAATCCGTAATGTCTTCAAAAACCATGTACAGAGATTTTCATATTCTTTCGCTCTCTACGAGCAAACCGTTGGTTAGGCACAAAAAAAGAGTGAGGCCTTTGTGTAGGGCATATAATGTCGTTAAATTTTGTACTGGAGTACGTTTTCGTTGGAGGCCAAGCCTTTCTAGTTACTCAAGAAAAGGGCATTTTAATGTTCCTTTTGTCCTTTTTTTTTAATAATTCGAAAACTACGGCCTCTGGCCAAAACGTACCCCAGTACAAAATTTAACTACATTAAATTTCCTACAAAAAGTACTGTTCTTTTTTTTTCGTAAGGCTAATGGTTTGCTTGTAGCGAACTAGAGAATATGAAAATCTTGCACATGGTATTTGGAGGCATTTCGGGTTGCTTAAAACGCATAGGTAGGAGCAGCTGAATCACATTCTATACATGATGTCTTAGTAGACTCGAGCGAGAACAGCGTTCCAAACTCGTTTATTATTTGAATAACACCACTGCTGTAAGGCATACATACGTAAACTCGCGATATATCACATTCCTCCCACGCATTTATTCAACACCTAACACGTCATATAGGAAACACCAATTCACTGGCATAAGACAACGTTTACCACTGCCCAGATGGTCGAACCTATTGATATGTGCTGGTGACATGGTGCCTCATTATTACATACATTTAAACAGCGATATTAACTTCATTGTCGTACTGGTCTTCTACCTTGCACACACAAATATGTCCAGGCTTACTTCATTTCATAAAGTACGTTATTCAATAAAATGGAAGGCAAAACTTTAAAAGCATTTTCAAAGACAGATTTAAAAACTCTCTCAACCTTATAGAATTTGATGTCCGTCATATAATAACAAACACGGAATTAGCGTAAATAGATGCAACAACAACAGCGAAAGCTTTTAACAATGCTGAAGCAAGAAAACGTTTTGGAATTCTGAAGGTAGCAGGAATAAATATATGGAGGGCAAGGTTATTTACAACCTGGACAGAAACCAGACATGAAATATGCAAAGCGGCTGAGGAGCGAGCTAGATAGTGTTGTAACCTGTCCTCCATGTTATTCAATCTATACATCGGGCAAGCAGTGAAGGAAATCGAGAAGAATTGAGGAGATAGAGTTATGGCACACAGAGAAAAAATGAAAAAAAAAATTGGTTTACCGATGGCTAGTAACATCGTCAGAGACGGCAAGGGTGTTGGACGATAACTGAACGGAATGAACAGTGATTTGGAAACAGTCAGAGGAACGTCAACGAAAGTAAAGCAAGAATAATGTTGCTTACTCTAATTAAATTAGGCGATGCTGCCGGAATTAGATTAGTAAATTAGAAACTAATATTATGGATGAGTTTTGCTATCTAGCCAGTAAAATAACTGTTGAATTAAGTTAAAAGGATACGCAATATAGTCTGGCAATAGTAAGAAAACCATTTCTGAAGAGGAGAAATTTGGTGGCATCTAATATCAATTTAACTTTTGGGAATGCTTTTCTGTGGGTATTTGCCAAGAATGCAGCGTTGTATAGAAAGTGGAACATGGATGATCAGCAGTTCAGACAAGAAAAAAATAAAATATTTTGAAATGGAAGTGTGGTGCTGTAGTAGAGTGCTGAAGATTAGATCGGTATGCTATGTAAGAAATGAGGATGTACTGAGTTGAATTGGGAAAAAAGGAAATTCATGGCACAATCTGAATAAAAGAAGGGATCAGTTGATGGGACGAATCCCGAAGCACCACGCAATTGTCAGTTTGGTAATGGAAGTGTGGGGGAGTAAAAATTGTAGAAGGGAACCAAGGCTTGAACATAGTAATGAGCCAGAAATGGATTAAGGTTGTGGTAATTACGCGCAGCTGGACAGACTTGCACTGTTTAGACGAGCGTGGAGAGCTGAATCAAACAAGTTTTGGACTGCAGTCAACAACAATAACAACAAAACCAACAATAGCATAGTAAATAGCATATAAAAAAACAAACACGCAAACAACGTTTGTTGCCCGCCATTAACCATCAATCTTTCCATGGTGGGTTGGCTTGCTTTCATCAATGACAGAGGTAGTCGTACCATAGGCTGAGCTACATACGAGGAGTATCCTCGTAAAGGCCATACTAGTATATGGTTTTTGGAGAGGAGCAGCAGAATTCTCAGTAGTTGCAAAGTTAACAGTCTGGATGATTGACTCATATGACCTTGTACGATTAATCAACGTGGACTTACTACGTTGGTACTGCGGCACAGCTGAAAGAGTGACCTCAGTGACACTACATGTCACTTTTACATCTACATCTACATCTACATTTATACTCCGCAAGCCACCCAACGGTGTGTGGCGGAGGGCACTTTACGTGCCACTGCCATTACCTCCCTTTTCTGTTCCAGTCGTTCGCGGGAAGAACGACTGTCGGAAAACATCCGTGCGCGCTCGAATCTCTCTAATTTTACATTCGTGATCTCCTCGGGAGGTATAAATAGGGGGAAGCAATATATTCGATACCTCATCCAGAAACGCACCCTCTCGAAACCTGGCGAGCAAGCTACACCGCGATGCAGAGCGCCTCTCTTGCAGAGTCTGCCACTTGAGTTTGCTAAACATCTGCGTAACGCTATCACGGTTACCAAATAACCCTGTGACGAAACGCGCGGCTCTTCTTTGGATCTTCTCTATCTCCTCCGTCAACCCGATCTCGTACGGATCCCACACTGATGAGCAATACTCAAGTATAGGTCGAACGAGTGTTTTGTAAGCCACCTCCTTTGTTGATGGACTACATTTTCTAAGGACTCTCCCAATGAATCTCAACCTGGTACTCGCCTTACCAACAATTAATTTTATATGATCATTCCACTTCAAATCGTTTCGTACGCATACTCCCAGATATTTTACAGAAGTAACTGCTACCAGGGTTTGTTCCGCTATCATATAATCATACAATAAAGGATCATTCTTTCTAAGTTTTCGCAATACATTACATTTGTCTATGTTAGGGGTCAGTTGCCACTCCCTGCACCAAGTGCCTATCTGCTGCAGATCTTCCTGCATTTCGCTACAATTTTCTAATGCTGCAACTTCTCTGTATACTACAGCATCATCCGCGAAAAGCCGCATGGAACCTCCGACACTATCTACTAGGTCATTTATATATATTGTGAAAAGCAATGGTCCCATAACACTCCCCTGTGGCACGCCAGAGGTTGCTTTAACGTCTGTAGACGTCCTTCCATTGATAACAACATGCTGTGTTCTGTTTGCTAAAAACTTTGCTAAATCTGAAAAGATAATAAATGTGAAGAAATACGTAATATGCCGCCCAAGTTATAGGCCAAATTAGTTGACGTGTCGACAACTGGATTCGTACGATCAAAAATATTCTTATTTTCTCTGAGTATTTTCATCATCGTACTTTGCCGAACGCTGCTTCTAGGCAAACAAATAGTACAACATTTCTTGATTTTTTTTTTCTTTCTTTCGCTTACGCCATAATCCCGCAGCAATCGCAGGGTCGGAGTGGTTGCAACGGATTTGGCAATGTTAGGTTGGGGTTGGCCGGATGCCCTTCCTGCCACCACCCATACCCCCCAGGACGGAATCAGTGTACCCCAACTGTCTGCGTCGAGTGTAAATCGTGAAATAGTGCCGACGTGTTTCAAATGATACTAAAATGTAGACTTTCACGGCCGGAAATATCATGTCCATTATAATTATCCAGGCTGTTATGCCGTGGTCGGTTGACGTTGGGAATCGACACAGAATTCATCAACCGACCACGGCATAACAGCCCGGATAATTATAATGGACGTGTTTCAAATGTTACGCGTGTAACCGAGGCGGAACGTGGGGACCAACCTGGCATTCACCTAGTGGGATGTGGAAAACCGCCTAAAAACCACATCCAGGCTGGCCGGCACACCGGCCCTCGTCGGTAATCCGCCAGGCGGATTCGATCCGGGGCCGCTGCGCCTACCCGAGTCCAGGAAGCAGCGCGTTAGCGCTCTCGGCTACCCTGGCGGGTTATAACATTTCTTGATGCCACACATTAATGCAATAGGTCTGCCATCCTGCTTCATGATTACACCTTCCATAACTACAACAAAGGTAAAAAAATCGCAACACCAAGAAGAAGCTGTGCCGCATAAACGAAAGTTGGTAGGCGTGTTTCTACATCTGAAAGTCGATGTCTGTTCAAATTTCACAGAAGAGTGGCGCTAGTAGCGTCACTATGAGGATGCAAATCAGGTTTACTTTAAATACACGCTGTAACGATCTTCAGTGTTAGTTACCTTTGAGAATGGTCGTGGTGAAATGACGATAGTCAAGATTGCCTTTAAGGTGACAAAGACACCCTTATCAATTCCCCACTGAGTTTGAACGAGGTCACGTAGCAGGGCTACGAGAAGCTGGATGTACCTCCTGCGATACTGCAGAAAGACTTGGCAGGAACGTAGCCACTGTTCGTGACTGCTGGCAGCGGTGGTCACTAGAATGCAGGTCGCAAGAAGACAGGGCTCCAGACGGCCACGTGGCACTACCGAGAGAGAAAACCATCACGTTTGGAGTATGGCTCTGGCTCATCGTATCGCATGTACAGCAGCGATGTGAGCAGCTTTGGCACCACATTGACATAACGAACTTTTAGACATCGGTGACTTGAAGGACAGCACCGGGCCAGACGCCCAGTCGCGAGCATTCCACTGACCCCAAACCAGCATCACTTGCGACTTCAGTGGTGTCACGCGAGAGCTCATTGGAGGCCGAGTGGACGTCTGCTATGCTTTCTGATGAAAGCTGGTCCTGTGCCGGTGCTAGTGATGGCCGCGTGTTGGTTAGAAAGATGCCAGTTGAGGGTCTGCAAACAACCCGTTCGCTTTCTAGACAAATGAATCAAGAAACAATTCAGTTCCTCTTCACCATGATTACATATCACAAAAGTGACATACACACACTGATACCGCTTGAAAGGACTTTTATTAGCTGACTGCAGCGCCTGCTGTTCAAAAAATTCCATGAAATGATTACCAACAGCTGGACTTACAGGGCTCCCCATTGCAACTCCTTCAATTTGTTCAAAGATCTCATTGCTATACTGAAAATAAGTCGTGAATAGGCATTATCGAAACAAGGCTACTATATCCGTGGGAAGCATAGCTATGCTAGAAAGTGCTTCGTTAATCGGAACCATGGTGAACAGGGACACCACGTCAAAAGTGACAAGGATATGACTCTGGCTGAACCTTAGGTAGCCCATATATTCTAGAAGGGTAAGCTTCCGCTTTGCAAAAATACTTTTTATCCTCTATAGGAATGGAAGAATTTTTATCAATCGATTGGTAGCTGTTGATACTTTTGTTGTAGGATTCTTTTTCAATTTATTTTAAGTGCTAGGACCAAGAGGTCATTGAACTTCCTGTCGTAGTCTTCACCCTTCAACACAATGGTAGCACTATCCCTGTCTTCAGTAAGTATTATAATATTCTTGTTCGCATTAATCTCCCATGACGCCTTCTTTTCTCCTTGACACTAATTACAGCCAGGTGGTCTAACTTTACTTAGTATCCTCGCTATTTCCATCTTGACTTCATCAGCAGAATGTGATAGCAACAGGCGAATCCACGCCTCTACATTAGCTATTTATTCCTTAGATAATTCTTTTCTGGATAAATTAATGACTGTACGTGAATTGCCTGTAACCGGTGTTTCCTTTCTGCCCCTCTGTTAATCGTCAAACTACTTCTTCTGGCCTATTAGAAGACACCTCTGCACTAAGTTCCATAAATCTAAGTGTTAGTCTATCCACCTTATTCTAATCGCAAAACTGCGTTGTGTTGCTAACAAATAAATGGAGATTTATCAGATGTCTGCTAGATACCGACAGTCCTCGACGTGTTTGATAAATCCGCTCCCGTGGTATCGCCAGTTCAATACGTAAACCGATACGGTTAGCTTGCGCTGAATGAAACCATCTTCTCACCTTCAGAGACTACGGAACTGCCCCGGTGTCAGGACAACGCAGCAAAAAAGTGAGCGTACAGAGCCTCTGAGCTTTCTTCTTACGTAGACTCTCCACGTGTCGTACCGTAACCGTCGTATTCTACCCGCATAGGCGTATAATCATAACATTAAAGCTTTCACGGCCGGCGTCTTCATTGTGCAGGAACGACAGGGTGACGGGAAAAAATATTGCTCAAATTCAGGAGTTTTTTCTCCGTACTGGAATGTACACTACTGGCCATTCAAATTGCTACACCACGAAGATGACGTGCTACAGACGCGAAATTTAACCGACAGGAAGAAGATGCTGTGATATGCAAATGATTAGCTTTTCAGAGCAACCACACAAGGTTTGCGCCGGTGGCGACACATACAACGTGCTGACATGAGGAAAGTTTCCAACAGATTTCTCATACACAAACAGCAGTTGACCGGCGTTGCCTGGTGAAACGTTCTTGTGATGCCTTGTGTAAGGAGGGGAAGTGCGTACCATCACGTTTCCGACTTTGATAAAGGTCGGATTGTAGCCTGTCGCGTATGCGGTTTACCCTATCGCGACATTGCTGCTTGCATTGGTCGAGATCCAATGACTGTTAGCACAATATGGAATCGGTGGGTTCAGGAGGGTAATACGGAACGCCGAGATGGATCCCAACGGCCTCGTATCACTAGCAGTTGAGATGACAGCCATCTTATCCGCATGGCTGTAATGGATCGTGCAGCCACGTCTCGATCCCTTAGTCAACAGATGGGGACGTTTGCAAGACAACAACCATGTGCACGAACAGTTCGACGACGTTTGCAGCAGCATGGACTATTAGCTCGGAGACCATGGCTGCGGTTACCCTTGACGCTGCATGACAGACAGGAGCGCCTGCGATGGTGTACTCAACGACGAACCTGGGTGCACGAAAGGCAAAACGTCATTTTTTCGGATGAATCCAGGTTCTATTTACAGCATCATGATGGTCGCATCTGTGTTTGCCGACATCGCGGTGAACGCACATTGGAAGCGTGTATTCGTCATCGCCATATTGACCTATCACCCGGCATGATGGTATGGGGTGCCATTGGTTACACGTCTCGGTCACCTCCTGTTCGTATTGACGGCACTTTGAACAAGTGAAAGTTACATTTCGGATGTGTTACGACCCGTGGCTGTACCCTTCATTCGATACCTGCGAATCCCTACATTTTAGCAGGATAATGCACGACCGCATGCTGCAAGTCCTATACGAGCCTTTCTGAATACAGAAAATGTAGACTGCTGCCCTGGCCAGCACATTCTCCAGATCTCTGACCAATTGAAAACGTCTGGTCAATGGTGGCCGAGCAAATGACTCGTCACAATACGCCAGTCACTACTCTTGATGAACTGTGGTATTGTGTTGAAGCTTCATGGGCAGCTGTACCTGTACACGCCATCCAAGCTCTGTTTGACTCAATGCCCAGGAGTTTCAAGTCCGTTTTTACGGCCAGAGGTGGTTGTTCTGGGTACTCATTTCTCAGGATCTATGCACCCAAATTGCGTGAAAATGTAATGACATGTCAGTTCTAGTATAATATATTTCTCCAATGAATACCCGTTTATCATCTGCATTTCTTCTTGGTGTAGCAATTTTAATGGCCAGTAGTGTAGTAGAGAAATGTTCTGCAATGAATAAAGCATGCATTGAAGTTTTTATTGGTATTTTTGTGTTGAAAAATATTAACATCTTCACTGTGTAATTCAGATTTGCCCGAGGCAGCTCTGAAAGGAGGTAGGTCGACGGTTGTCGCTGTAACTCCGTTTGTGGCTATCTGAAACATGAAATTAACGTACCACCCTGATTCTTATGGATGCGATTTTAGTTCGTCGTAGGGATTTGCAAACAAAAAAAAAAAAATATATTATGAAATTATAGACGTTTGAAAAAATGGCCATTATTTCATTATTTAGACACCTCTTTTTTGGCCTGAAAAACACTGTCAATATTAAACAAATTGGGCTTCGATGAACTGAGGATAATTGCACTTGCTTCAAGGGAGACAAAAAATCATTAAAATCGGATGAAAATTGTGGCGTGGACGACGACAACAACGCCGGAAAACATGGTTTTGAAAAAAAAAAAAGAACACAAAGTTTGGCAAGTATTTATCATATTAAAAAAAAGGACAAAGCTTGAAACTTACGGGATGTCATCGATGCCTGGTCCATAACAACTATCGCCCCGGCTAGTTTGTGGCCGCTTTCTTCTACTATGACCTGATAAGCCCTCATTTTCGTCCTCAAAGCCCTTTACATCGCTGAACGCATCGTCGCTGGTGTCTCTGTCTTCATAGAGTAGGAGCATATTATCGCCGGTTCTGATATGAAGGGCATTTGCCACGTGCATTAATGCAGTATGACCTACAATGAATAGACATACGGCCAAATTTGAAGCAATGTTGTCAACTTCGCTTCGGCTGGATGTTATTTTTGGAACGTATCTCCAAATGAGGGTATTGGAACTTTCGTTCACATTTTGAGTAAAACCGCACGAACAACGATGCAGAAAATCAGGTTTACTCAGATCGGTATAGATAGGGAGCATGAGCGCAGAAACGGATCTCTAATGCCGAGGCGTGTCGTGCACGCTCGGCTTCAAACGCTCACAGAATGTTACGTTTTTCAGTTCGCGCATAATATTATGGGGAATAATTCTTCACTGTATATACATTCGAATTCCGTAATAAAAAAGTTTCGAGTTTTTTCGAGCGTCAACCTGTTGATACTATTAATTACAACTTCCGGGCTAAGAGGCGTGGTCGAGCAGTAGAAATTCTATGTTCTGACGTTTCGTTCCCTTTCTCTTTTGTTTAGCCTTTTCTGCCCACACCCCGTTCCGAATTAGTTACATATGGAACATTTTTACTTGTCTTTGTTGCATTGACAGAGCCGGATTTGTACTCAGTGGACAAAATTGGAACTAGTTTTCTTTGTCTTTTTCCCCCCTGCATGCATCATCGGTTCGGCATTAACGCATTTGAATATCTACCAAGTTTCGCTCCCATACAATTATTACAGCCCACGCTGGATCTCTGTGAGTAGCTGCACCTTCATTATAACCACACGATACATACAATATTACCATTAGGATAACATTTTTCATTTGCCTTTACGAATGTTCAGTGAGCCCTCGAGCAGACGCCCGATGAACATTCTGACTTTAGTCACAATCGTTCCATGCTTTTGTTGTCATGCATGAGACACATAATCCGAGACTTTCACGTACCTCCACCGAAAAAAATCTCATACCGTGACATCAGTCACCCTGAAGCCCACCAATGCAATGCAATCAAGATCTGTACTGCCCTTACAGCCGATCCGTCGTTGAGGCAGCTGGTAGTTAAAAAATGCTCTTTTATGCAGGTATTGGTACTAGTGCGTTGGTGCTCCGTCCCGTTCAAAATAGGAAATTTCGCCATGATCTCGGAATTAAAAGTGAAGTACGGACCGATCTACCATCAAAAAATTTAGCAAATTAACAATAAAGTATAATTATTAAAATTAAAACTTTATAAATAAAAATATTAGACTGATATGAAGTTAAATAAACTCAACCTCATATCATTCTGAATTATTCAAGTACATGATTATTGTAACAATCTTTTGCGCGAAAAACAGCGGGCAGAAAAACGACGCCAAAGACGTGAAGTTCCGAAGTTGCAGTGGCCTACTGGCGACGAAACTCGAGCAACCAGGGCACTAGCGAGCGAGCGATGTAGCCCAACGGTACCGACCGATCTCCGTGTCTTCCTTAGCCGACAGGGGTCACTAGATGCAGATATGGAGAAGCGTTCGTCAGGACACCACTCTCCCGCCCGTTGTCAGCTGCTTCTCATTCCTCAATTGACCTCAGAAGAGTGAATGCACCCCGTTTGCCGACAGCGCTCGGCAGACTCCGACGGTCACCAATCCAATAATCCCGACAGCGCTTAACTTCGGTAAACCGACGGGAACCGGAGTTACCACTTACAACCGGCACCAAGATGAATTCTTACTTTCGATACGCAAGGTTCTACCTTTATTCACGCAGATGTTATAACTCTGTGGAATCACATGAATCTTTTTAAAATATCTTTAGTTTAAACGGGATTTAAAGTCTAATAATGCACAAGAGTGAAGATTCCGCCAGGTCACTGTTTCAGCGCTGCAAAAACTCTAAAAGAACGCATCAGGACAGTTCGAAGTTCGGCTAACGAGGCCGGCTACCTACACCGGCGTGCGCACCGGCTTGCCCCGCTGTGTCCATTATCAGCTGATCTGGCGGCGGTCGATAAGCTTCCCGGAAGCTTTTCCTCATTTAAACTTAACAGTTGCGCTGCGCGGGGCGCACGACATTTGTTACCGGATCTAGAATCCATTAACGCCATTAAGCTGCCCTGTGTACTTTGTCGAACACAGGTCCGCCGTACACTAATCCTTCAGGACAATGTGTTAGTTAGAGCTTCGACCCGCTGAGCTGAAGTGTGTAAAACACGACAAAAACGCTTTTGTTGTCACGCCCCTCTGTGCTCCTGTTTACGTGTAATATGTTGCGTATATTAGAGGTAGCGCGAAACGCACAAAACCTGAGAGACTCACTGCTGCGTAAAATCCCCTCCATGTAATAGTATTTATTTAATTTTTTTTTTCGAGAACGTATTAAGCAACATAAGTGTAAGAAAATTGTAACTGTTGTAATGTGTAGCATTCCCGAATCTGCTTAGCGACGTATTTTCCTCACCGGAGATGTTTTCAGTTTTAATCTTACACTCCTCGTACACTCGTACAAAGATACAATTTTATAGGTACGTTCAGTAATACGTGCAGATAGTGACTGGAAAATTTCTTACGAGTGGAGTTAATAGTACAGAAGCAATGAATTAAAACACCGTGGTTGATACTGAAATTTTTGTACTTTAACAGCAATAAAGTAACTGCCATACGACACTGCAGTGCCTGTGTTATTCCGAATTACGGTGCAACGTTAATAATGTTTCGGAATAACACAGTGACTGCAACATCGCATTTATCCTCTGACACCAGGCAAGAGACTTTCAAGTAAAATGTGTCGCCTGTGCGGGAATATACATAATGGATGTACGAGTACAGGATGTAGACACACGGTCACGACATATGGAAGTTTGGGTCTAGCCGGGAGTCGTCCACGGATAGCCTAATGGTAGCCGGTGATCGGTCAGAGCGGCGCTAGGCCTCTGTAACAATAAAAAAAACTGTGTAAAAGAATCAACGACAAACTTGAACGGATGTCCTATGACGTCCTCCCGAACGCAACGAACATTATCGAACAAAAATATAAATGGTAAGGCGACTGCAAGCGATAAGAGGGAAATCCGGGTTCCAGTTCCAGGCCAGAACCAATTTTCATTGTCGTCTATTCATTATACAGCTGATGGGTGTCCATATTCGCAACTGCCAATATATTTCTCATATAAAATGTAACTAGGAGACAAACTTCTTTCCTTTCATTATTTTGTCGGAATGTTAGCGAGAGTGAGTCTATTAAATGTTTGAAATTATCCTTTAAGTTTGTTAGAAGTCGCCAAGTGCTCCCATTCTCGGATAGTGGATGAATATAGTCTGGGTAACTTGCGCGCCATGAGTTACGCTTCCTCACAGTTTCCGACTATAATCTCGTCTTACTGCGTTAAACCTTTATCATAACATTATACCTCTTAATGAGTAGATTATGACAGCATTTTAATTTTTAAATTCGATCAACAATTGTATGAAATATTGAACCTGCAACTGGGGTTATGTACCGTGCACCAGTTTAGATCTTTAGTGATATAACTGGTTTCCTTACATTTTATTGTAGGCAACCTAACATGGGAGAAGCAATGATCTTTCTAACCCACTTTCGTAATGGTTCTGTACATAGTTCCGCGTAGTCAGCGCGTACACAGCTTTCCCACTAGAGCGCGCCCCGCTAAGCACAACAGCGCAGGCGCAGCGCTCGTCCGTCTCCGCACTAAGAGATGGCGCTGTCTTAGAGACGGACCAAATTCTGCTTCCGCCAAACCGCGTATTAATATGTAATGCAGCCAATGAGATTGCTGCTAACGTAGAACATTTTCTCCTCGCGGATCACACTTGCGCAGTGATACATTAACGCGCGAGGTATTATAACGAGTGTACAGACCTCCGGTTAGTCAGTCTGCATTAGTCTGCATTTGTCTGTAGTCAAGTTTCAGTCTCCGCCTAATAAGATTGTAATATTCCTGTACATAGACATGAAGAGAAATGTATAGACACTTTGTCAAGTATCAGAGATATGTGAGAATAAGATTAATGTACCAAGGAACTTCAGATTGTCTATTGTAAACAGCATCCAGAATCAAGTTACGTAATGTGGTGTCACCGCCAGACACCACACTTGCTGGGTGATAGCCTTTAAATCGGCCGCGCTCCGGTAGTATACGTCGGACCCGCGTGTCGCCACTATCAGTGATTGCAGACCGAGCGCCGCCACATGGCAGGTCTAGAGAGACGTCCTAGCACTCGCCCCAGTTGTACAGCCGACTTTGCTAGCGATGGTTCACTGACAAATTACGCTCTCATTTGCCGAGACGATAGTTAGCATAGCCTTCAGCTACGTCATTTGCTACGACCTAGCAAGGCGCCATTACCAGTCACTATTGATGCTGTAAAATACGTACCGTCACGAGCGATGTTCACCAATTGTGGATTAAAGTTAAGTATTCCAGCAGCTACGTACGTTATTGGCTATATTAATTACCTTGTCCTGTTCCAGACCTCACGCCAGCCTGCGTGAGCTGAAACGCGTGCCTTTCGGCTTCCTCGTAGTGGCTTGGTTGTCTTGCCAAGCCACAACACGTAATGTCTATGATTTTTATTATTTTAATAAATGTATGTGAAAATTAATCAAGTTCTGCTTAAAGTTGGTCACCGTCAATTTGCTACTCTAAGCATGCAAGTGGCATTTCTATCGTCTAACCTAACGGCAGAAGATAAACACGCCACGATAAGACCACGAAACATATTGCTGACACTCGCCTACTTCGTTAGAGCGACAAGTCAAATAATCTGATGGTGTGTGTACCGAAGGTCTTACAGTACGCACACCACAGTAATACAACTTATGCCTTCGCCACTGACTGCGCAAACACGGTAGCGAAGGTGATGTCGAGTGACTGATTAGTAATACGGCTATCTGAGGATGGTTACGTAAGCGAAAACGGTAAGACTGAGAATTTTTATGAACTTTATTAACAATTTGCTGCAACGGTTTCTCTGTATCATACCACGTAAATGACATGATGATTGCTTTTTAAAACTGGACGTTATGTCTTTTACTCCATCCTTGTCCAGTTTGCCGTGGACTAACGATTTCGTCGTCTTCTGGAAACTACACTCCTGGAAATGGAAAAAAGAACACATTGACACCGGTGTGTCAGACCCACCATACTTGCTCCGGACACTGCGAGAGGGGCATGCGGGAGGCCGGGTGGACGTACCGCCGAATTGCTCAACACGTGGGGCGTGAGGTCTCCACAGTACATCGATGTTGTCGCCAGTGGTCGGCGGAAGGTGCACGTGCCCGTCGACCTGGGACCGGACCGCAGCGACGCACGGATGCACGCCAAGACCGTAGGATCCTACGCAGTGCCGTAGGGGACCGCACCGCCACTTCCCAGCAAATTAGGGACACTGTTGCTCCTGGGGTATGGGCGAGGACCATTCGCAACCGTCTCCATGAAGCTGGGCTACGGTCCCGCACACCGTTAGGCCGTCTTCCGCTCACGCCCCAACATCGTGCAGCCCACCTCCAGTGGTGTCGCGACAGGCGTGAATGGAGGGACGAATGGAGACGTGTCGTCTTCAGCGATGAGAGTCGCTTCTGCCTTGGTGCCAATGATGGTCGTATACGTGTTTGGCGCCGTGCAGGTGAGCGCCACAATCAGGACTGCATACGACCGAGGCACACAGGGCCAACACCCGGCATCATGGTGTGGGGAGCGATCTCCTACACTGGCCGTACACCACTGGTGATCGTCGAGGGGACACTGAATAGTGCACGGTACATCCAAACCGTCATCGAACCCATCGTTCTACCATTCCTAGACCGGCAAGGGAACTTGCTGTTCCAACAGGACAATGCACGTCCGCATGTATCCCGTGCCACCCAACGTACTCTAGAAGGTGTAAGTCAACTACCCTGGCCAGCAAGATCTCCGGATCTGTCCCCCATTGAGCATGTTTGGGACTGGATGAAGCGTCGTCTCACGCGGTCTGCACGTCCAGCACGAACGCTGGTCCAACTGAGGCGCCAGGTGGAAATGGCATGGCAAGCCGTTCCACAGGACTACATCCAGCATCTCTACGATCGTCTCCATGGGAGAATAGCAGCCTGCATTGCTGCGAAAGGTGGATATACACTGTACTAGTGCCGACATTGTGCATGCTCTGTTGCCTGTGTCTATGCGCCTGTGGTTCTGTCAGTGTGATCATGTGATGTATCTGACCCCAGGAATGTGTCAATAAAGTTTCCCCTTCCTGGGACAATGAATTCACGGTGTTCTTATTTCAATTTCCAGGAGTGTAAATACTAAACTTTCGTTTCTGTTTCAGGGGAAATGTTAACATCTGCAGAGCTGCCTTTTGGGCCAACTTGACCCAAACAAAATTCTTATGAATGACTGCCTATTTTCGCTACGATATGAAATTGCAACTGTCCAAATACTGTTAATACAACTAAGAAAACAAATTTATGAGATGCTACTGACCTTTTAATTCAGCGAGTATTCCTGGCTTTAATTTATGGGCACATCGTTAGTGTTTTTAACTCTTGCCGCAAATAACCAGTACGTCGCTAGAAACACAAATTTTACCCCTCTTCTTTGTGAGTAATTAATTCTGCGTGTTTTTACTGATGTATCTCACAGGGATGTCGGATTAAACTGTTTGAATGAATAAGTGTTTTTTAATCATTAAGTCACTTTTTAATTTTTAACGGTCCAGTAAATGAAACTACAGATGTTCTGAAACTATAAAATATATTCTTAAGACATTTTTACCTTGGAATTGATTCATTTGAGAAAAAACAAAATTAACCTTTTCTTTTACAGAAAGAGATGGCACAGCTGTAAGACACTAGACTTGTATCCGGCTCAAATCCCTTTCGGACATCCAGAATTAGGTTTTCCGTGGTTTACCTAAAACAGTCAAAGCATGCTGTGGCGCCCCATTGGAAACGGACACGACCTATTTCGTTCCTAATCATTTTAAAGAGGAAAGCACTTCTTAACGTTCTGCAAAATTATATTTATTTGTTAATGAACCGGTTTCCGGCTTCTGAGGCCATCTTCGGGTGACTACTGAATGTCGCAAACACAGATAAACGTAATATGCGACTTACACAGATATCTGTCTACACAAGATATAAAAATACAGCGTGTTTACATATGCGTGTCAGTCGCACATCATCTTTATCCGTGTTTGCAGCAGTCAGTTGTCACCCGAGGATGCCCTCAGAAACCAAATGCCGCTTCTTGACGAAATAAATACAATTTTTCAGAACATTAGGAAAAGTTTTTTTCTTTTTTAACATGTTCTGCGAAGCACCGACTGGAAACTCAGTTAATCCTTTTTAATCTTTTCCTGATCCCAGGTTATGCTCCGTCTCTAAAGACCTCGTCGACAAGATGTTAAATTTCCCTTCCCTTCGGAATTTTCTTTCTCACTTTGTTGAAACGTCTTTGAAGTGCACCATTATACATATACAGGACGGAAAAATCACTGACGGGAAAAGTAAGCTGCATAAAGACGAATGTCTTGTGATTAAGAAAATTTTAAGATGAAGTAACTGATTTCTGAATTGAGTTTCTGTATTCAATGGAGCCAGCAGTGTATTATGTCTGGTAGAACTGAACACACTAAGCAATTTCGAATATTTCGGCATTATGTTTCTATGTTTCAGTAACATTTCCGGCAGTAGTAATGACCTTACTCATCACCTCCCCTTTCAAATTTACTGTGTTTCCTCAAAAGTGAGAACGGAGGAGACAGTGGACTCTGCTTCAGGGAGCTGGAAAGGGTCACAAAACTCTTCGCCCGAGACCTCTTGCTTTTATTTAAGTTCCTTCCGCTCTCTTTGTTTACCTTTCGTCGCGACAACAAATCAGTGAAGAGCGAGTGAAAGATGTTTCCAGAGCAGAGGACTGCGTCAGCACTTAACGAATGCACAACAGTCGGTTCCCGTATCAGGGCGCTCCATCTGTTACACGCCTTCAGCATGCCTGTATATTTTACACTGGGTAATGGACTGACGCAAAAGTTTCATATTATTCTTGTTTTCCTTTCGTGATTTATCCATGTAAAACAAGCTACTTGTTTGTGTAGTAAACAAATCCTGAATGTTACCAATATGTTTGTGAGATATAAAGGTGAGATAGTGCTCGATTTTGTTAACAAACTGGATCTAGATGGTGGAATGGAATACACTACATTGTTGAACCGTTTCAGAGCCTATGAGTTGATGGATAACATCACAAATTCACGGCAGCTACACGTAAAATAATGGCGAGGGTATTTGATACTACCTTGTCTCACACGTGCAGTTACTGCACCAGTACATATTCCTGTTATTCGACTCTGGACGGATTCTGGGAAAAGGCATCATACGTAAAGATAACGATGTCCCGTTTAATGCACTGGTTGACCTTACCGACACGTTCCATTCTGGGACCGATGACCTCGCTGTTTGGTCCCCTCCCCCAAACCATCCAACCAAACTAAAACGTTCCTTTTCCCGAGAAGTCAATCAGGACAGTCGAATATGTCAGGGAGTAACCGAGAAAAGTATGAAAACGTTTGCCACGAAACTGCATTTATCATTTACTATTAAATAAAGTCAAGATACACTTAACACCAACATTACTGCTCCTACTTCATTCTTACTCTCCACAATGAAACCAAATTTGCTGCAACAGAGGTATCGCTTGAAATTCGTCTAGATCCAATGGAGCTCTTTAGGGTGATTTATTTCTCAGTTATTGATTCCAAGAGTTCTTGACCGTTTTCATCTTCATTCGATATATTTATATTGCGTTAATCTACTTAAGTTCGAGACCCACGATACAGCGTAGGGCTAGAGGATCGTATACTAAGGGTTCTTTGACAACAATGTCGGACGTGAACCGACTATAGACTAGGGGAGGCACCACGTACAGAACGTCAATATAGAGTACCATAACCTCCCATCATAGAACTGGATGTACGGTAACTTGGCACCACGTACAGAACGTCAATACAGAGTACCATAACCTCCCATCATAGAACTGGATGTACGGTAACTTGGCATACCGTGGCTCAGTTCGTATAACAGTACTTGTGGTAACGCCTTTCATTGTTGAATAAGAGTTCTCTGTAGATCAGTAATGAACCGCAGAGTCAGTACCAGAGCAGCAACTCAGGGCGACAAGTATCACGAAATAGGCGCGAATACCACTGTAAGATAAATTCTCTATATCTTACAGTTGCCACAGTACCCTGTAGGAAACTCATTCAGTGGCGTCCATGATCCTACTCACTATTCGAGGAAAAGCATCAGGACATCTATTATTTGACATCAGTGTGCCATGTGCACTCTTTCGCCTTTATGACAACTTGAACTCTGCTGTGGACCTTTCAGTGATGCGTGTGAATGTCTGTGGAGGAACTGCAGCCCATTCTCGCGCAAGAGCCGAAACCAGAGAAGGCAGATGTTGTACGTTGGGATCTGGAGCGAAGTCAACAATCTAACTAACTCCAGAAGTATTCCATTGGGTTCAGGTCGAGACTTTGGGCAGATCAGACCATTGCAGGAAAATTATGCCTCGCGGATGTTGCTTTATGAGAGGATGCATTGTTCCTCCACAGTACGCAGCACACAGATCTTTAAAACGTGTTCGCATCCTTCTGCATTTAAGTGTTTTCTTAAGTGCAACAATGGGACCACACTCTAACAATGAAAAACACCCCCATACCGTCACACTACCTCCTCCGTACTTCACTGATAGCAGCACATGTGATGGCAGGTGTTCGCTAAACCCAAACCCACCGATCCGGCAGAGGGTGTAACTTAATTCGTCGCCCCAAACCGCTCGTTTCCAGTCGTCCATTATCCACTGGCGCCACTCTCCGCTCTTTACACTACCTCAAGCGTCACATAGCACTGACAAGACAAATGTGTGAGTTATGAGGAGCTGCTCGACCTTTATACCCCACTCTTTTTTAACTCCCACGGAGAGTAATTGTGCTAGCTGGATTTTGCTGGTAGCGCCTTGTTACTCGCGGGTGATTCTTTCCGCTGATTTCAAGTGATTTTTACAGCCACGCTCAGCGGTGATCGATGATCCTTGTCCGCGTCAGCACAGGAGGTGTGCCTGGTCTTGTTTTAGCCATGGTCGTATCTTAGCGTTTCCACTTCACGTTCAGATCACCAGTTACCAACTTGGCCCCCTTTAAAAGCATTTTAACGTTCTAAATGGATATGTTACTCGGATGACACGCAATTAATGCACGTTCGAAGACGAGGTCTGCTGATCGACCCATTCTACTGCTATTGCTTTTCTCTCTACTGTCGTGACGTCTAGTGGTCAGATAGAGTGTATTACTCTTCCTTGGGCAGGTGACACTGTCGTAGAAAATTCCTGAAACGACAATATATCGTTCAAAGATTACAACTATTTACTTATTTCTCCTGTTGCGCTTTCAGAGAGTGGCTGTCGTGCATTAGCCCAGGCCATCAGGCTATCCACCCTGCCATCTGCTGGGGGCTACTCTGCTTGATTGTTTGCCCTCACACATGATGGCTACATCTTGAGAATGGCGCTAATAGGGAAGCTGACCAATAGTTGAAAATAGGCAATAGTACCTCCTATAGAACGCCGCCACAGACGTATATATATATATATATATATATATATATATATATATATATATATATATACACTCGTATAGGACCGCTTTGTTGTCCGTCTGTCTGTTCGACTTCTTCTTAGGAATGTGCAGACATACCAAATTGAAATTTTTATCACATACTAAGGGCTACGATCCCTTGGCGGTATAAAAAAAATTAAAACTTCTAAGTCAATGCGGTAAATAGATATGGGAATTTATGTCACATATTTTGATACCTGTATATTTTGATACTTGCAAACTCACTCATCAAAACCTATAGGATACTTCCCTTTTAATTAGAATCATCAAATTTGACAAAGAAGGAGGGTTTCGCCGTGCAACCAGAGGAAGACATTGGAAAACTCTAATTTGTAATTGTATCAAATGAAAAAGAAAATTGTCATTTCTCATTCAACTGTTCGATGGCCTGATAAGCCCAATCACAAGAAACGGTGATTAATGCCACATATTTTGATTCTTGCAAACTCATTTATCAAAATCTATAGGTACTTCCCGGTAGCCTAGAATCATGACATTTGGCACAAAGTGCAACTAAAGGAAAAATTCGGAAACTGTAAATTCGTAATTATATCAAACGAAACAAAATTTTTGTTTGTGATTTGACTCTGCGTCCATTCGTCCGTCTGTTTAGGCCCTTTTTCTCAGGAACGGGTAGACGTATCAAGCTGGAATCTAAAACCTACGGTCCCTTGGGGGTGTAACCAATGTTAGCTTCTACGTTAACGCAATCAAACGCTACGGCCATTTGACTCACATATTTTGATACTCACTCATCAAGACTTATAGAATACTTCCAGTTGATCTAAAATGATTCAATTTGTCAAGAAGTAAGGTTTCACAGTACAAGTAAAGGAAGAAATCCGAAAATTGTTAATTTGTAATTATATCACACGAAAAAATATATCTATCGCCACTTGTTATTCGATGTCAAACCTGAAATTAAAACAATCAGTAATTCTGCATTCAGGATGACTGTGTCACAATGGTAAAAGTCAAACACCAGCAAGGAATGACTTTATCGTTCATATGAAACGTTTCAGAATTTATCCATCATCAGATATCCAGAAGTGATACAGGATATGGGCAATAAAGCAATCACTTGCTTGTTGCTTGTCTTTTGCCATTGGGACCCAATCTGCCTGAATGGAGACTACTGATTATTACAATAATAGCCGCCTGCCCATTCACTATTTTGTCACATTTGTAGTATCGAAACTATTGAAATTAAAACGTTATCAAAAATCTTGAAATCCCTGGGACGGATAATTTGGCAGTATTAATAACAGACAAAAACGGTCCACATTCTCGATTCCGGCATGAATGAATTGTCTGTCTACATAATTAAGTTTGAACGGAACCCTCAGTGTGCGAGCTCTACTCACACCTGGCCATTTTTGTTTATTTATTTATTTTTCAATGCAGCCTGCTACGAATTCTTCTCCTAAGCCAACCTTTTCATCTCAGAGTAGCGCCTGCAACTAACGTCCTCAGTTATTTCCTGGATTTATTCCAGTCTCTGTCTTCCTCTAGTTTTTACCCTCTACAGCTCCCTCGTTACAATGGAAGTTATTCCCTAATGTCTTGACAGATGCCCTTTCACTCTGACCCTTCTTCTTGTCAGTGTTTCCCGTATATTCCTTTCCTCGTCGATTCTGCGAAGAACCTCCTCTTTTCTTACCCTATCAGTCTACCTAATTTTCGACATTCTTCTGTAGCACAGCCTCTCAAATGTTTTGTTTCTCTTTCGTTCCCGTTTTCTACAGTCCGAGTTTCACTACCATACAATGCTGCGCTCCAAACGTACATTCTTAGAAATTTCTTCCCAAAATTGAGGCCTATGTTTGATACTCGCAGAATTCTCTTGACCAGGAATGCCATTTTTGCCAGTGCTAGTCTACTTTTTGTGTTCTCATTGTTCCGTCTGTCGTAGGTTATTTTGCTGCATAGATAGAAGAATTTTGACTTTCACTACTTCGTGATCACCAATTCCGATGTTAAGCTTCTCGCTGTTCTCATTTCTACTACATCTCATTACTTCAGTCTTTCTTCGATTTATTATTACCTTACTAAAAAAGGCAGCTGAAACAAGTAGAAAGTTTTATACATTCAATATACTAGATAAAGAAGCAATCATATCTCAACGAGGGCTTCAAATTTTATCTTAGGATAAGAGCATGCAGAGGCACTGTGGGGCAAGTTTCGGAGACTAGTTGACCACACACTGGGCAGGTATGTGTGCGGTAAAACAGTTCATGGTGGATGTATATAGTATACAGTTACTGTAAAGAAACTTCTGAAGAGAGACTGCTGCATAATAGGTCTAAAACAAAATATAGGGCTAGAGAGAGAACTGATTGAAACGTGAAAGTAATACGCGAAGCCTTCAATGACTACCGTAGCAGAATATTGTCGAATGGTCTTTTACAAAAGCCAACAAAATTCTGATCGCATATAAAGGCTGTTAGTGGCATCAAAGCAACTGTCAAGTCACTCACGGAAGAGACAGGAATCTATATTGAGGATATTAAAGTAAAAGCAGCATTGCTTGAGTCAGTATTCAACAGTCGCTTTAGAAAGAAAAACCCAGGAGTAATGTTCCAATTTAATTCTCGTACCACTGGGAAGATACGTGATCCAGTATTAGGGCCAGTGGGGTTGAGAAGCAGTAAACGCTGTTAATATTGAACAAAGACCCAGGTCTTGATGGAATTCCTGCCAGATTCTATACTGATTTTGTGGCTGAGTTAGCCCCTCTTGTAACTACACACATCAAAAAAAGTTTTGCCACACCCCAGTTCCCAGAACTCCTGAAGATAGACGTTGACTGTGGATGTATTGTATCACAGACACAGTCCCTTTGACTGTTCAGAAATGTCACTAAACCGTCCAAAGATGTAAACTACCATACGCGAGAAGCGCCTGTTAGATGGAGGGGATCCGACAGCTGATCAGTTCCAGTCATTCCACCAGGAAGGAGGTACACGGCTCATGTTGCCTGTAGTTCACCCACGCCTAGATGGTCAATACCGCGGTTCGATCGCGTCCGGATTGTTACTTTGTTCCAGGAAGGGCCCTCAACAAAGGAAGTGTCCATGCATCTCCGAGTGAACCAAAGCGATGTTGTTCGGACATGGAGCAGATACAGAAAGAGACAGGAACTGTCGATGACATGCCTCGCTTAGGCCGCCCAAGTCTACTACTGCAATGGATCACTGCTACCTACGGATTATGACTCGGAGGAATCCTGACAGCAACGCCACCATGTTGAATAATGCTTTTCTTGCAGCCATGATATGTCCTGTTACGACTCAAACTGTGCGTAACAGCCGGCATGATGCACAACTTCACTCCCGACGTTCATGGCGAGGTCCATCTTTGCAACCACGACATCATGCAGCGCGGTACAGATGGGCCCAACAACTTGCCGAATGGACAACTCAGGATTGGTATCAGGTTCTCTTCAGCGATGAGTATCGCATATGCTTTCAACCAGACAATCGTCGGAGACGTGTTTGGAGGCAACCCGGTCAGGCTGAACGCCTTAGACACATTGTCCAGCGAGTGCAGCAAGGTGGAGGTTCCTTGCTGTTTTGGGATGGCATTATGTGGGGCCTACGTACGCCACTAGTTGTCATGGAAGGAGCCGTAACGGCTGTACGATACGTGAATGCTATCCTCCGACCGATAGTGCAACCATATCGGCAACACACTGGTGAGGCATTCGTTCATGGACGACAATTCACGACCTCATCGTGCACAGCTTGTGAATGACTTCCTCCATGATAACGACATCGCTCGATTAGAGTGGCCACCATGTTCTCGAGACATGCATCCTATCGAACATGCCTGGGATAGTTTGAAAAGGTCTGTTTATGTCCGACGTGAACCATCAACCACTCTGAGGGATCTACGCCGAATCGCCGTTGAGGAGTGGGACAATCTGCACCAACAGTGCCTTGATGAACTTGTGGATAGTATGCCACGACGAATACACGCATGCATCAATGCAAGAGGACGTGCTACTGGGTATTAGAGATACCGGTGTGTACAGCAGTTTGGACCACCACCTCTGAAGGTCTCTCTATACGATGGTACAACATGCAATGTGTGGTTTTCATGCACAATAAAAAGGGCGGAAATGGTGTTTATATTGATCTCTATTCCAATTTTCTGTACAGTTTCCGGAACTCTCGGAACCGAGGTGATGCAAAACTTCTTTTGTTGTGTGTATAATCGACTGACGACCACAGCAGTTGAGTCCCATAGCGCTCAGAGCAAATTTGTGTATAATCTACGTTGTACCCCGTGATCAAAAGACTGTGCCCAGTAGTTGGAAGGAAGCACAGGTCACACATGTCTAGAATAACGAAATCACTTTTCCCGCGATTCGTACTTAGATAGAAAGAGAGAAAATTCTAATAGCTGGTACAATGGGACGCAACTACTGCCACGAACTTCACAGTAGTTTGCAGAGTATACATGTAGATGTAAATACTGAATGTACAAGAACCAAGAAAGTTCAATAAAATGGAAGAAAAGAGAACAAAGTGCTCGGATTGAAAAGAGTATAACTAAGAGATGCAGACTTTCTCTCTTCCTGTTCAATCTGTTCACAGAAGAAGTACTTATACAAATAAAAGAAAGATTCAAGAGTGTGCTAAAACTTCAGACTAAAAGGATATAAATGACATGATTCACTGACACCATTGTTATCCTCAGTGAAAGTAGTGAAGAATCAGAGAAGCTGATGAGTGTAATGGTTTAATGAGTGTGGAGTATGGATTCATAGTAAACCGAAGAAAGAAAAAAGTAATGAGGGGTAGCAGAAATGAGACAAGCGATAAACTTAACAACAAAACAGGTGACCCCAAAATAGACAATATGAATGAATTCTTCTACACTGGAAGCAAAATAACACATGACGGACGGAGCAAGTAGGACATTAAAAGCCGTCTAACTCAGGCAAAGAGGGCATCTGGCCCAAAGAAGTTTACTGGTATCAAACATAGTCTTTAGTTTCAAGAAGAAATTTCTGATAACGTACTGTTGAAACACAGCATTGTATGGTAATGGCTCAAGGACTGTGCGAAAACCGGAAAAGAAGAGAATTGAAGATCTTGAGATGTAGTGCTATGAAAGTAAGTTCATAATTAGTTGCACTGATAAAGAAATGAAGAGGTTATCCGCAGATTCGGCGAAGAAAGGATCATACGGGAAACGTTGCCAAGAAAAAAGGACAAGAAGATAGGACATGTATTAAGACATAAGGGCATACGTTTTGTGATACTAGAGGGAGCTATGGAGGGGAAAACAGACTTTGCAAAAACAGACATAATGTCTGATGGGATTCCGCAATCACTGGTTATACAATGTTAGTTATAATCTGTCTAATCGCAAAAATGTTTATTCAAATCACCGGAAACTGCAGATCTGAAGATGGTTCTAGAGGAACCGAAACCGTTCATGTGAATAAGGTTTTTTGCAGTCAAGACGGATTATAACTAACATTGGGGAAAACAGACTGAAATACATTCAAGAAATAATTGAAGACGTAGGATGCAAGGGCTACTCTGAAATGTGGAGGTAAATTGGCACAGAAGAGGGATTCGTGGCTGGCAGCATCAAATCAGTGAGAAGACAACTAAAAATAATTGATACACATCACGGTTTTAAAATAGTGTACGCTGGTGGTTCAAAGCAGTGGACTCTGGCTCTCAGTCGTGTTCCCCGACCGTGTCTTTCGGACTCTTCTTCCAAATTAATAACGGAGCTCCATAGAATCCTTCAGGCCCTCGAGCAGATGAGGCGTTTTCGGAGTAAAAAGTTTCTCATCACCTCTATTACCTCACTAACATTCTGGCATTGCAGCAAATGTACCCAGTGGAAATATGTTAGACACCCTTTACCTTCTTCAAACGTGTATAAAATATATATTATTTTCCTGGGTACCTGAGCAAGTGGGAATCTAGGCAAATTAGCAAGCAGATCAAACAGTGAAGAACACCTGCAGGGAAAGTGAAGTGGCAGCATGTGCCATTTCCTTGCAGGCTGTCGTTGAACTGTTGATTCCGAGAGGCTTACGACAGTGAAAGGAAAGGTTGCTGGTCGTGCAGGACAATAGGCTACGGCAGATGAAGTCGAATATCGGACCGCGGCGCTCCACATACCGGTCACTCTGGCAGGAAAAAATAAACCTGATCCGCCTCCGACTAAGACCCTGTCACCTGTGTCCTACCGTCATGCTCTGGTGATAGGACCATCCAGTCTACATTTTATGCAAGTAAATTTTATATGGTGATGAGAAGGCGAAAGCAGATTTAAGTGGGGAACTGTCCTCCATTCCTCAACCGTATTTTATAATAACGTGCTTCTATAGTAACCAACAGCCGAGTCCAAAAACGTCAACCAACGTTAATAACTTCTGAAGCCGTAATTTTCTTGCTCAGTAACAAACAAAAATACTTCCAGAGACAGTAATATTTTAAGATGCGCTTAATTGTAATCGAAGTTGGTGAATCCGGCAGTGAGCTAAGTAAAGCTCCCCGTTCACGTCAGGGACAGAGTGGTATGCTGCGGGATTAATAGAAGTCAGAGGGGGAATATTTTGTTGTTTGTTTTCCATTGCTTACAATCACGAGCGTGTGCAACTAGCACCGATCAGCTAATGTGGTATAAATCTCAAACGGATATAAGATGGATCCGTCAATGCGCATTATAGAGACGCCCATCTTTAAAGGTAATACGAATTCAAATTAAGGTTATTGTAATACAACGAGTAAAAGAAGAATGACATTCAGAACATTTATTAGACATTTGTGATCGTGTCTCATATTTAAGTTGCTGTTATAAATTAATATAACATACTAATTAATGCAGGTTATTCATTAATTGTAAAATCGTGAGAGGAAGGTGCGATAGATTGGGCAGTAGTGCAAAAGTGGCCACTGCATGCTTTTGGCCTGAACAGCGCTGCTAACAGCCGCGAAGTGGTCACACATGTTCTAATATAAACCGCCATTGTTGTCAGTGAGCTTGACAGAGGACTCCTGTTCCGTTATCTTTTAGTAAAAACTCTTCAAATTTTCAGACGACTGACGCAAAAAGTCATTTTTATTATTCTTGTTACTCAGTTGTATAGAAAGTAATAATTTTTTTACGATATTAATGCTTAAAGAATGTCTTTTGCACTAAAAATGTAGTTTCTTGTTGTTTACATCAGTTTGGTAGTTTCTTCTGTGGATCACTAATGCCGACATGACGTCCGATCGGGAAAAGTGGACACACTGCTGGTCACTAATAGTGTTCAAGGTGTTCACCCCGACAATAGTTAGTCACATCCAAAAAACACGCATAATACAAAAGATAAAACTGACTTCTAAATGCTTTTGTACAAAAAGCTACAATTAACCATTCCAGCCCTTTGTGACAAGTTCGAGTTAATTAAGTTATACTATTTAGGACTTTCTCTGTTCTGTTACATTTCGCCTAATGCAAAAGTCCAGCCGCGTGGGATTAGCTGAGCGGTCTCAGGCGCTGCAGTCATGGACTGTGCGGCTGGTCCTGGTGGAGGTTCGAGTCCTCCCTCGGGCATGGGTGTGTGTGTGTTTGTCCTTAGGGTAATTTAGGTTAAGGAGTGTGTAAGCTTAGGGAATGATGACCTTAGC
Organism: Schistocerca serialis cubense; assembly: GCF_023864345.2. NCBI lineage: Eukaryota > Metazoa > Arthropoda > Insecta > Orthoptera > Acrididae > Schistocerca > Schistocerca serialis. The sequence goes on from NC_064638.1 coordinate 707,616,437, forward strand.
AGTTAAGTCTCATAAGATTTCACACACATTTGAACATTTTTTTGAGCAAAACTCCGAGTGAAAACCGTCTGCTGTAGCCGCTTCGTATTCTTTTACGTACTTACACGTGATGATGCCTAAGAACCGTAGTCGTAAATCAGAAAATCAAACATAGGAACCTGACGCGATGCCACTAGCCACAGACCCGGCCTCCATATGGAACTGGTCACTATATAAGCCATAAAAATGCATATAGTTGCAATTCATTACTTATCTTTCTCACTTAAAAATATTTGGAGTGATACGTTAAAATACGTAAATTCAAAATGTGTAATTGATAACCTCTTAAAAGTAACCATGGTTAAGCGAAAATTGAATTTCTGTTTGAGTTGCAACCTCCCTCGCCCCCGCCACCCCCCCCCCTTCCCACTTCCAATCCCTACGCGGCCCGTTATGTCACTCTACACTGTCAACATTGGCTCTTATGCAGACAAGTTTGACGACCACGGATTTAAACCAACACATCATCATCATCATCATCATCATCATCATCATCCACATCACCTCATTTCATATCCATTCCGATGTACTAGAGCAAGCAGCTGTTCTTCATTATACTCTTTCGTTGCGTAATTTCTTTGTCTGATAAATTTTTAACATTTGATGCAGTTGACGATTACATAATAGTCACAAGTGACACAGCGCACCACCATCCAGTAAGAGGTTCCGCTGGCGCCGCGAGAACTCTCGGTAGGTGTGTAGGGCGTTGCAGGCAAACAGAGGAAGAGGAGGCCAGGTGAGCAAGCGAGAAGCGGGTGGGAGGGTGGATGGCGCCGGCGGAGGTCCCGGGAGGAGCCTAGGCGTGGATTTGTGTGGGCGCAGTTAGCGGGCTCGTTCAGAGACATTAGGAGCAGGCGACTTCCGTTCCGAGACCCGGCTGGGCGAGGCGAGGCAGGAAAATATCGCGTTACCGGCGGCGGCAACTCATCACTTAGTCTGCACCGGTGGAGGTGGAGGCAGCGGAGGAGGGAGTCGCGAGTTACTGGCCACCCGGCGCGCTCCGGTTGCAGACCCCGGCCACTGGAGGCGCTGTGGCCGTGCCTGGGTGTCTCTTACGTTAGACCCAACTGTACTCCTTTTTTTAAACGAGGGGCTTTCAATAACTACGGTATCACACTTATTTCTTGGCCAATTTCGGTTGAAAAACATCCAGAATTTGTTGTGGGACATCTTGGAATATTCCCGATTCAACACCTGTAGTTTCGTGAAGTTCCGGTAAGCTCTATACGTAGCCTTCAAAATGGCGTTTATAACGGAGGTGCATACTAAGCAGAGAGCTGTCATTGAGTTTCTTTCGACGGAAAACCATAGCATCGCAGACATTCATAGGCACTTGCAGAATGTCTACGGAGATCTGGCAGTGAACAAAAGCACGGTGAGTCGTTAGGCGAGGCGTCTGACATCACCGCAACAAAGTCGCGCAACCTGTCCCATCTCCCGAGTGCCGGCTGGCTGCACACAGTTGTCTCTCCTGCAGCGTTGGAACGTCTGGACACTCTCATTCGAGGTGATCGACGGATCACAATCAAACACTTCGCTACTCAACTGGACGTCTCTGTAGGCAGTGCTTCCACATTCGTCCACCATTTTGGATACTCAAAGGTGTGTGCCCGCTGCCTTTCCCGCTGCCTAACAGAGGAGCATAAAGAGCAACAAAAGATCATCTGTGTGGAATTGCTAGCGCGTTACGAGGCTGAGCTTAACAATTTTTTGTCGAACATCGTCATAGGCGACGGAACATTGGTTCATCACAGTCAATAAAACTCTTCTGGATATGTGACGGCGTAGTGAATGTGCAAAAACACCCTGAGGAAGGCCATTTGCAGTAGTGTACGGAATCAAGCAGAATTTTAGATATAGACAATGCGGTCACATACCCAGAAGAATTTTATTGACCGTGACAACGTCCATGGAAACCTACACTTGTATGAGTTTATCATATCGAACAGGAAACAAAACGGCACTCCACTGATTGGCGCCACACCACCTCCACTCCGAAGAAAAAGTTCAAAGCTGCATGCTTCGCTGGTAAAGTCATGGTGACAATCTGCTGGGACTCTCAAGGTATTAATTCTGTTTTATGTCCTCCCTTATGGTGCAACGATCAACTCTGAAGTGTATTGTGGTACCCTAAGGAAACTGGAGAAATAAATACTTTATAGTGTTCGTCGCCACAAACATGCAAACCACCTTCTTCTTCTCCATGACAAAGCAAGGCCTCGCACAAGTCTGTGCACACGAGAGGAGCTCACAGAACTCCATTGAACTGTTCTTCCTCATCCACCTTACAAATCGGCCCTCGCACCTGCCGACTTCCACATATTTGGTCCAATGAAGGATGCACTCCACAGGAAACAATACGAGGATGATGGGGAGGTTCTTGATGCAGCAAGGTTTTGGCTTCAACATCGACCAGTAGAATGGGACCATGCAGGCATAGAGGCCCTCCCGTCGCCTTGAAAGGACATCATGTTCCAAAATAGAGTTTCGTAGCCAAAACAGTGCGGAATAATACGGTGTACTGGAATTCTGAATAAAACTAACCCTCTTTCAGAAAAAAATGGTGTTGCATTACTTATTGAACACCCGTCGTATATTTTACTGACATTTGGTCTTATGACATACATATATTGTTTTTGGATACTGGCATCTGAACATTACAATTAAAATTCTTTGAAAAAAAAGTATGGCAATGAGATGACATGATCGGGTGCCACCGACACTTCGTAGACGTACACACCATCGGCGGGTAAGTAAACGGATAGAGATGTAGTATGGGTTGACAGGTAGTATGATCACGAAAGTGCATTACTGTTGTTCGGGTTTAGCCTTGTTACCAGACCTGGTACACGGTAGGTTATGTAAGACACGTGAACAGCGTCAGATGTTGAATGATCGTTGTGAAGCACACAGAGATGCTGTGCACACGTGTGAGATAGCGTTATCAAGATCTGACGGAGTTTAAAAAGCTTCTTGTTGCGACACTCAGTTTGGGTGGCTAGTCGAGTCGTGCAATATCCAGATTTGTGAGGCTTTCGAATGTGACAGTGGCCCAGAGTTAGACTGCATGAGAACGTGAGGACAGAAATGATGGTCGTCAAGGTTTTAGTCTTCCATGTCCGGCCGCCACTATGGAGGATCGCGCTACGCACAATGCAACTGCTTCACATCTGCACCTACCAGCCGAAAACAAGTAATGGACTTCCCGCAACACTGTGTCAACCCAAATCGTTGGTCTAAAAGTAGCAGCGGCCCGATTAAAGAAGTTGTGACCACTGTGTATACTGCAGTTAACACCATAACATAAGCGGCCGCGTTTGGCTTTGGACCGATACCGGGAAGAATGGACTGCTGACGTGCTGCATTGTGTTTAACGAAGAACTACGGTTCTGCATTACCCCGTGCGACCGTCGTCGTCGACTATGGCGATGAACACTCTACCAACGTTTTGAAAGGCACAGCAGTGTTACTCCTGACGTTATGGTGTGGCCAGTCATTGACTGATAGTGATTCATGAAACTCTGACGCCACAACGCTATGTCGTGGACATTCCGCGACTTCATGTGTTTCCTCTCATCTGACAGTGTCAAGGAACCATTTTTCAACAGAAAAGTTCTCTTTTACACACGGTATGTGTCTTATGAACTGTTTGCGAGATGCTGAGGCACTCCCTGGGCCAGCAAGATCCCCAAATCTGTTCCGGATAGTAAATATGTGACACCAGATCGGACGTTAACTCTGTTCCAAAGCCAGTATCGAGGACATCAAGCACCAGTTACAACAGTTGTGGGCCAGTACGTCAAAGGATATGATATCATTCCAAACCGGATCAGTGCAGGTATCCAGCCCAAAGGGAGTGCAACGTCATGCTGATAGCCGGCTCATACAGCAAAGTAATTTGTAAATTTGAATCGATTTTGTGGTCACTGGAATAATATAATCTAAGGCAAAAAAGACGCAATACGAAAGAGCTACGCAAGTTGGTCACAAATTTATATTGATGCAGGTATCGACGAAAAACGCAAAACTGTGAACATTGGCGGCCGATGGATGCATAGTGACGCTGCAGCGCAATTTCACAGCTCAGATGGCATTGGACATCTCTATAGCAGTGTAAAAAATCTTTGCGAATTTCATTTCGCGTACTCAGTTGAACAGTAACTATGCCTCTCAGACAGGTGCGCGAACAATAAACGCAGATATCAACATTTGAGAGGGTATGCAGTTGGGCTCAAAGATGCCGGTTAGAGTAAAGGCGAATCGCTCGACGTTTGAATAGGAGCGATGCCGCTGTTGTGTAACCTCCCCCTCACTTATCGACCTTAATGACAGTGAAAAATGAAACCGCGTGTACCTAATGGGAATTTTGGAAAAGCAATCGTCACCGAAGTTAACCTGTCGGTAAAGAGGAAGGAAAGGGTTACATCTAAATGAAAGGAAAAATGCAAGTGAAACTGGTGGAAATTAATTTTGAAATAGGGATAAAGTTAATAAAGAAAGTAAATGTGCGGCCGTTACGTTAACAATCAACTAGCGGTAATTAGATATTTGAGATTTGGGGGAAATTACGGTCGCCAGTCCTATGGACAATTACTATAATAACTGAAAAAGAAAGGTTATTACACATATGATTAGCACTAGAACCGTGGCAACTGAAGGTTGACACGTGTAGTGTGAAAACTGAAAGTTTGTCAGAAGTAATAAATTTCGCTACACTTAATTAGCAAAAGAATTAATGAAACCGGAAAATCGAAAGTTAATTTAGTGACTGAAGTTAATAGTGAGCTTTCTTTCTGAAGCACATCGAAATACAGTTAGTCTTGGACCACCTCAACAATCATTTCTAAAGCTACTTGAATCTACGCAATTTAGAAAGAAGAGATTTAACTTTGAACTTGAATTAAACGATTCTGAACAATTAACAATAGTAAAATTTAGTATGTACCAAGCTGAGCTGCAGTCACAGGTAAGCTAAAATACGGTAACAAAACTCGCACTCTTAATTTGTGCTTGTGTAATCTAACTATTGTAGCCAGCTATGAATACTTAAAGTGAACTTTGAAATTAAAGCAGTGAAATGGAATTATGCTGGCGTTTGAATTTCAACGACACTCGGGTTCATTTCGGAAAAGGAAGGGACCCTGCTTGGCAATGCAATTGGGACAATGAGCAACAAAGGTTCACGCTAAGTTGCTGTAATTTTGCGAGGCAAATGGAACAATTTGTAAAGCTGAGGTCTGCCATACAGTTCTGAAACTTTACGTGCTTTTAGCCTTCCTTGTTGGTTGATTGAAGGTTTGAAGCCGTCGATCGAGGAGGTGGCGACAGTCACTCATTTTCGGCCGTCGCTGTTGCAGAAGCTGGATGTTGGCGCGCCTTCTTCTCGACACGGTCTCCAGGCGAAACGGGCTCTTGATGTGCGCCAGCTAATGCTTCCCGTCCGCGACACCATGTCAGAAACTATCATCGCGAGTCGAGCGCAATTACATGCTGCCAAACCCCGAAAGCGCGGCAACTCGCGGGAGCGTCACACAACACACCTGCTCCACTCGCTACCCCAGCCAGACCCCGACAGCTCTGCCCGCGCTCCACGTGGCAGAGTTAACACTACCAAAGATCCTACACACTTTGAGTCTTCACACGACCTATCGATGTAATCGTTCGATAGCAGTTTTCCCTAGGCAAGACCCAGCGTAAAAATACAAATAATATTTACGAAACAAACCAATTATACATCGACATAAATGCATATATATATATATATATATATATATATATATATATATATATATATATATATATATATATACAAATAGTAAAACAATTACAATATGTAAAGACACAGAAATGTCATATATTCAGGTAACAAAAATAAGGAAAACAAATTATAGTACAATAGATGGAAATAGGAGGATATGCATTTCCGGCGTTACACTTGGATGACGTTGGCAGGAATGGATGAACCATGGCTGACCTCAAGAGATGACAGAACTTGAGGACCGAGCACTCAGAGCCCCGGATTAATCATTATTATCGATCCGACGTGGAACTTGTGCTCCAGTGACCACAACGATCACTAATAAGTGACTCACAGAAAGGTGGCAGACCTCATGGCGCTCCTTGCGCCGACTACTATTGACCTCTGAACACCAACAAGCCTCTTTGCAGTAGTATCGGGCACAATCGGCTTCGAATCTCATTGATTGGAGTAGAATTGCCTTTAGTGACTTGTCCCGCTACGAACCGAGCCCCGATGAGATCGCTGACGTCTCAGGAGACGCGCACCGGACAGCTCTGTGATACCAACATGACTGTCGCCCGCCATACGGACCGACAATCAGGAGTGATGGATTGGGGTACCATTTCTTTTCGTAGAAGGATCCCTTTGGTTGTCATCCCTGGCACCCTTACAGCACAGCGCAATATCGACGACATTCTACGTTTGATATTCGCAATATTCTTTTGACGGGGAATGCTACCTTTTCTGTTCTAGACTACTTCTTATGTCCTCCTTGCTTCGTCCGTGAGGCGTTATTTTGCTTCCAAGATAGCAGAATTCATTCACTTTCTCTGCTTCGTGATCACCAATCTCCTTTCTGCTACTCCTCATTACTTTCACCTTTCATCGATTTACTCTTAATCTGTATTCGCCACGGGTGAGACTGTTCATTCCTTCCATCAGGTCCATCTTATCAATGATATTTCTTCACTTTGAAGTTCAGTCTCACTCTTGAAACTTTCTTTTATTTCCTTCGTTGCTTCTTCGATGCACAGATTGAGCAGTGGCGGTAAAAGATTGCTACCCTGACTTAACGCCTTTTTTAATCCGATCGTTTCGTTCTTGGTCTTTCAATATCATTGTTCCCTCGTGGTTCTTGTACTAATTGTATATATTGTCTTTTTCTGTAGTTTACATCGATTTTCCTCAAAACACCGGTTGAACAGTAAGGGAGTGCATCCCTGTCTTATGTCCTTCTTAATTTGGGACATATCACTGGCTCTTCCATTCTTATTGCTTCCTTTTGGTTGGACATATTGTATTTCATCCGTCTTTCACTAAACAGTATTCCTACACTCATGCTCATAAATTAAGGATAATGCTGATACATGGTGAAACAACGCTCTGGTGGGCGGTTTACAGGCTTAAATCACGTCGGGGTATGACCATGCGGCGCATTTAACCTGCGGTCGTCGCACGCTGGCGCTGGCAGCAGTCCACATACGCAGACGTGCATGTTCGAGTACGGTGCAGCGAGTAAGTGTGCAGGCGCTTTCAGACGTACTAATGGTGACTGTGTGTTGAAAATGGCTCAAAGAACACATATTGATGACGTTATGAGGGGTAGAATACCAGGGCGACTGGAGGCTGGTCAAACACAACAGTTCGTAGCGCGGGCCCTCCGTGTGCCACAAAGTGTGATCTCAAGATTATGGCAACGATTCCAGTAGACAGGAAACGTGTCCACGCGCTACTGTACGGGACATCCACAAGAAGACTGATATCTCACCATCAGTGATCGCAGAAGTACTGCAGGTAGCCTTGTTCGAGACCCTACCGCAGCCACTGGAACAGTTGTCTCCAGACGCACAGTCCACAGACGACTGAACAGACATGGTTTATTCGCCTGGAGAACTGCAAGGTGCATTCCACTGACCCCTGGTCACAGGAGAGCCCGTAAAGCCTGGTGTCAAGTACATGGTCATTGGAACAGTGGTCCCAGGATATGTTCATGTACGAGTCCAGGTATAGTCTGAACAGTGATTCTGGCCGGGTTTTCATCTGTCGTGAACCAGGAACCAGATTACAACCTCTTAATGTCCTTGAAAGGGACCTGTATGCAGGTCGTGGTTTGTTGGTGTGGGGTGGGATTATGACTGGTGTACGTACACCCCTGCATGTCTTTGACAGAGGAACTGTAACAGGTCAGGTGTATCTGGACGACAAATTTGCACCAATATGTCCGCCTTTTCAGGGGTGCTGTGGGTCCCACCTTCCACCTAATGGATGATAACGAACGGCCCCACCTAGCTGCCATCGAATAGAAGTACCTTGAAACAGAAGATATCAGGCGAATGGAGTGACCTGCCTGTACTCCATACCTAAAGCCCATCGAGCACGTTTGGGATGCTCTCGATCGACGTATCGCTGCACGTCTTCAAACCCCTATGACACTTCAGGAGCTCCGACAGGCACTGAAGTGTGCCAACTCGTTGTGCGGCCTGTTTACGTGTGCATGGTGATCATATCCCATACTGATGTCGGAAAACAGTGTCGTTTTGTAGCACATGTGTTTCGGGACGGTTTTCTCAACTTATCACCAATACCGTTGACTCACAGATCTGTGTAGTGCGTGTTCCGTATGTGCCTATACTATTAGCACCAGTTCTGTGTAGTGCCACGTTGTGTGGCACCACATTCTGCAATTATCCTTAATTTATTAGCATGAGTGTATTTTTCTGAGGATTTCCATCGTCGTACGTTGTCGAACACTTCTGTAGGTAAACAAAGTACTATTAAATTGCTTGACGCCACGCAGTAATATAGGTCTGCCACCCTGCAACGTGATTACACCTTCCGCAACTATTTTGATCTGAGAGCATATGATGGTAATAACAATATCTATCAATTCAAACAGCAGTAAATGATGCAAATGATGTTACCATACTTTTGATTTTTTAATGTGGTATATTTTACTATACCAAAAGAAAGATCGCCGTAATTCCGTCCTAACACAGGTAATTACTTCGAGTTTAAATTAAGAACAATTTCTGTTATACGAAGAATTTTCGGAATACTTATTAACTTATGGCGCCTATCTTTTGTAAGCAAATTGGAATTCTCATTTGGAGGTCTGGTTATAAATGTCGAGCTGTAATGTCTGACGATGCATTCTAGCTAAGATTCAGTGAAACGTAATTACAGTGACAGCGAAGTAAATGCTGCCATGACAGTATTTGTGACAACATCAAAGTAAGTGGGCTGGATTTTTTTTTTTTTTAACTGGAAAGCTCTAAACGCATTGTAAGGCATCCAGTAATGTAAGTACGGAAACTTCCTTGTTCTAATTACCACGTTAAGGTGATTCTGCGTATTTTTCCTTTTTCAGGTTGTAATAATGACTACATCTGATGTTAAACTGATACGTATTTATTTAAATAGCTTGCTTTTCTTTGAAATCTAGGTTTTATAACAAGAAGCAGTGTAAATTTGGCTGTGTTGTACTATTTGCTACAGATAATTTTTTTCCATAACTACTCATATTTAATCATTATTAAGCATTTGTGAGCATAAACGTACAGTTGTGTAGCTTTCAGAAAACAGTTTGGCCGCTCAACATTAATCTTTTGTTGAATAAAAACTGGAAAATCGTTTCTGTGTTACGTTTATCATTTAAAGTAGCGAGCAGAAACATCGCAACTTGTGGGGATACAGTACGATATTGACTGAGCGACCTCATTAATTGGTTTAAGAAACAGTTTAAACTGAAGTTAACAATATTAAAAATCAACTTTTCTTATAAGTTTTCTGGCTTGTTCGATGCACCTTGAACCTCAGTATGGATTTAAATTGAAAATTCATTAATATCCACACCGTACGCAGTACTATTACACGTTCGCGGAACACTGCAGTGTGTGCTGGGCAGTTTCTGAAACACGTGTAGCGCATCTCCAAGGCTGAAATCACTGTGAGCAGAACTCTGATGCCATTGCCAATAATCGAGCTCCTGCCACTAACAGGCTATTGAATTAGTGTGAGCGAAAATCGACCCAAACTCATTATCGAAATACATTGCGTTTTTGTTATGCGGTAAAACGGCGAATGTTGCGCTCGAGAAGATAAGAGCCGTGTTTTTCCGTTCATTTAAGCCATCCACTTGTGAGCGAGATGGCTGTTATGATTACCTCGACATAATAACCGCTTCCAATAACTGCCGTAGCTGTTCATCAAGAAAACAAATTGGCAGATAAGGAGAACTATATCATGGTAGTTTTAATGACTTTCCGGAGTACCGATATTGAAAATCTGATTCTGACGAAAGCGATTTATAACATTTCATTAAGGCACTGCAAATTTCGCCGAATTATTTTTTATACTCTTAGCATATTACTTTTTGTACATTTTCTTCTTTGTAATACCAAGCATCCTTCGAGGTTTTTCAACAACGATTATTACGATGGTAATGATGATGGCCATCATCTCTAACAGAAAGATACCTCACAGACAGGGCATTAGTCGAGTGGACATAATGCGACCTAAAGTAGTTATTTCTGGTTTGGGTTATCTTAAAACAGGCATTTTAGAGGTTAAAATTCATGTGACGAAACACTTCATCATCCCTCAGCTGCAGCCGATACGGTATTAATAGCAGACAGCTTAAAAGACGTCAGACACGGCAATGTGAGAAAATGTAAAACAGATATGATTATAGCTCAATACCAATTAACCGATGATGACGACAACTCTGGAACAAAATGAGTTTATAGGTATAAATAGATGGAATCGAAACATATTCAAAAAACATATAACTCACGAAGTTACAGTTCACCGTAGTTATTAGAAGTGTCCATTGAAAACGTGAATAATTTTCAAATGGATCTTCAACACACCAAAGTAAGTAATTCTGCTTCTAACTTCTAGGCGGGAATGCCGACTTTGAGAAGATCTGTGGTGAGGAAACTGCAATCAGAAGAAATACTGAGAGATCACTTTTTGGAATGAATCTGAAAAACGTGCACCTCTTAGGAAGAATGGCACCAAACTGTAGTACAGAAAGTGTTGAACTATTATAATGACGATTGACAGAACATAAAAGTTTGAAAGACCAAAACAAATCGTAGATTGACAATTGAGGGAGCATTGGAGAAGTACAGAAGAATGTATGGACTGTTTCAAGAAGTTTTATTTGAATTTTACAGTGTCGTTTGACGACAGGAAATACTGGAAACATTAGAGAGAGCCTGTGTGCAAGAGCGGACAAAAGTAGTTGCTTTTGGGGATTATAAAGCTTCCGTTACAGCTCTACCCATCCCAATCAAGCTAACTCATATATTTTTGTCGTTTTGTATACGCAGTGTCAATAAGTATAATCTGGCAAGGCATATTTTAGTCTCTTTATTTCTGGTCAGATACCACAATTCAGTACAACATGACTTGCAACAAATATGTATGTTCAAAATACAAGTTGAATTACCTTTCCACATAGCAGATTTTTGCATTTATATTCTAGGTTACTGGGACATCCGGTGCATCGTGAAAAAACTGATGTTGGATCTATAAAACTGAAGTTTTGTGTGTTACAAGACATTGTCCAGTAGCTCATCGAAATGTTTAAATGTATGTGAAAATCTATGGGACTTAACTGCTAAGGTCATCAGTCCCTAAGCCTACACACTACGTTATCCTAAGGGCAAACACGCACACCCATGCCCGAGGGAAGACTCGAACCTCCACCGGGACCAGCCGCACAGTCCATGACTGCAGCGCCTCAGACCGGTCGCCTAATCCCGCGCGGGGTCCAGTAGCTCATCTATCGAAATACGGACTACAGAAGGCGTAGATTGACAGCTTCATGGTACGTCTGACAGTGGGGCCAGAACAAAGCTGAGTGTACCGTAACAAAAAAAACAAGACTTTTGCGTAATAAAAACTCTTTGAAGTACCCCTCACACACCATTATATTCATCGCCACGATGAACTTTATTGTGGGTTTTCAGCTTCATTAATACTGGATAGCCGGCCGCTGTGACCGAGCAGGTTCTAGGCACTTCAGTCCGGAACCGCGCTGCTTTTGCGATCGCAGGTTCGAATCCTGCCTCGGCCATGGATGTGTGCGGTGTCCTTAGGTTAGTTAGGGGACTGATGACCTCAGAGGTTAAGTCCCATAATGCTTAGAGCCATTTGAACCATTTGAATATTGGATATATTATTTATTATTTCTAGAGAGTTTTAATATAAATGAAGCAGATGTGAAAAGAATATGAACCTCATATCCATCTTGGCGTAGCATGTACCTACTCTTGGAAGTGGGGAGGGACAACTAACACTTAATTTAGAAAAACTTGAAGTTACGCAAATCACGAAACGTATTATCAGCCATCACTGTTTGGAAGTACTTTCATGCTTCTGTCTTTTCAGTCTTGTGCTAGTATATTCAGATCTGCGTGACTACTATACCCAAACCCGCCTCCGAAGCCGAGTTCGCTAACGCGCACCAGTGCGGTCGTGCTCGACGCGGAGGTAAACCGGTTCGAATCCTGGTGGCGGATGAAATTTCACTTGCCATTATTTGACAGGCAAGAGGAAGACAGTTGGTGGCGCAAAGTTCCTCACCACGACTTAATGTGCCAATGTCCTGGTGTAAATACCAAACCCCTCTGTAGTGTCACGTGAAGTGAAGGCATAACAATGTTGAAACTTCCTGGCAGATTAAAACTGTGTGCCAGACCAAGACCCGAACTCGGGACATTTGCCTTTCGCGGGCAAGTGCTCTACCAACTGAGCTACCCAAGCACGACGCATGCCCCGTCCTTATAGCTTTACTTCTTTCTTTCAGGAGTGCTAGTTCTGCAAGGTTCGCAGGAGAGCTTCTGAAAGTTTGGAAGGTAGGAGGCGAGGTACTGGCAGAAGTAAAGCTGTGAGGACGGGGCGTGAGTCGTGCTTGGGTAGCTCAGTTGGTAGAGCACTTGCCCGCGAAAGGCAAAGGTCCTGAGTGGGAGTCTCGGTCCGGCACACAGTTTTAATCTGCCAGGAAGTTTCATATCAGCGCACACTCCGCTGCTGAGTGAAAATGTGATTCATAACAATGTTGTTGGTGATGTTAATTTCGGCGGCCCCCTTGGTGCTGAGGTATAGGCTATGTGCCAGCACCAGCTTTCACCCTTCCTCTTCTCTCGTCATCACGTACAACAGAAATATGACACTACTCTATCTATACACCCATTACACTCATCTACATACAAAAACTTGTACAACGTAACTGACACATATCCGCAAGGAAAGAGGCGAAAGTGTGTGGAGCAATAATATCCATTCTGACAGCCAGCTTAACCCACCCAGTGGGACCAACAACATGATACATTTACATATATTTACTATGCCGCCCAATATCCTACATATAGTATTTTGCAGAATCTAATCTTTGTCTGTTCCTTTTCCCCGCTTCTTCCTCTTCCAGCTCTTAACTAACTGTTCCTCGATGTCCCACTAACCTGTTCCCCGGACGCATTTCCTCACACTTGAAGGACTTCTTCACTTCGTATTTTATCAATCAACATAATGTTTTTTTCCACCTTGGAAAAAAGTTCTGTACTCTTTTATAGGGACCCAGTTCACTTAAGATTTATTCTTGCAACACAGCATAGGGAGTACATGAAATGATTGCACTTACAAATCATAGCACAAGCGGTTCTGAAATACCAGGTATCGACCTATACTGAAACACCCATACTAATTCGTGGCGTAATCTCCACTGGTGACAATTAAGGCACAGAAACTGGCATCCTATCGATCGTACGCATGGCGAACGTGATTCTGGGACACGTTATGATACGCCTGCTAGACTTCTTCTCGTAGTTCTGCAAGAGATTTTCGTTGCCGAGTAGCACGAGTCACTTCTCGTCCCATCATATGCCAAGCGTGCTCGACTGGAGACAAGTCCGGAGATCATGCTGACCAGGGAAGTTCCTGCACGACTTGCAGAGCACATTGAGTTTCACGTGCAGTGTGTCAGCGAGCAGTATCCTGTAACACTTTCCTGTCTCAAGGACGGCAAAAGAACCAGCCTAACAATATTCTGCAAGTACCGAACGCTGGTTAGCTTCACCTCCAGAAACACCAAAGGTGAACGAGAGTTATAGCTGATCGCACCCCATACCACATGGCCTGGGGTGCGACTCTACGAGACAGCACTCAGTCTCCCGCGCAAACGACCATCACTTGCGAGTAGGCAGAAACCGTTTTTTTCGCTGAAGACCACGGCGCGTCCATCTTCCAAATGATCCTCTGGCGGCATCAGTCGAGCCGTGGAGGTCGATGCTGTGGCGTGAGGGGAATACGGGTCAGAGGTGTACACGGCCGTAGTCCGTGTGCTAATGACCGGTTCCAGTCCACGGTGACACGCCTGGGCTCACAAGCCCTCTTACCTGTGCTGTGGTATCTGTACGATCTCCCACTCCTGCCCTTACACTACGACGACCCTGGTGGCAGTGCTGTGCTGCGTGGACGTCCAGAACCTCGTCTAGGGGTGTGAGAATGTTCACGTGACCACTGATACCCCCATTGCTCCACAACAGACGCAGCACGTGCGATTCACGTGGCAGTTCTCCGAAAGGACCATCTCGCCAATCGGAAGGCCTCAATCCGACCCCTTTCAAACACACTCAGTTGACTGCAGGAAGCACGAGGGCGTTTCCGTAGCATGGTTGCCTGTTTTCTTCAAACGTTTGCACCACGCTGAGCCTTATAGCTACGAGCATTCATATTAAGGGGTATACTAACTCCTAGGTGGCATATGCCGTCATCGGATCGAGATCGACATCGTCTTTCCAGGTGTACTAAATTTTTGCCGGCAGTGTATGTTCTAGTCCTTCATTCACGACAACTGAGTTGCAAATGGTTCAAAATGGTTCAAATGGCTCTGAGCACTATGGGACTTAAATACTGTGGTCATCAGTTCCCTTGAACTTAGAACTACTTAAACCTAACTAACCTAAGGACATCACACACATCCATGCCCGAGGCAGGATTCGAACCTGCGACCGTAGCACGTTGCAAATGGCGTCACTCAATTCTTATAAGAACGTGGAAGTAGGAATATGAGGTTGTAGGTAAAGGAAAACACGGGCGTAGATTCATCCGCAAGATGTTGAGTACCCGCCTCTGAATTAGCATCAAATGTGCTCAAACAAAGGCAGTGCAAATGAGCACAAGTCTATTGCACCCAGTTGTCAAAGTAAGAGAAATGTTACAAGATCATAACAAAGATATATTTAAATAAAGGTGATTAATATGAGTCTACGGATATTTTCCCCTATTCGTACATTTCACACCCATACGTATCATGTACATGCAGCATTATTCTCATGCACCATCCGTCATTTCCAAAGAAAGACATTTCACTACCACTATTTAGAAAGCCGGCCGCTGGTGGCCGAGCGGTTCTGGCGCTACAGTCTGGAACCGCGCGACCGCTACGGTCGCAGTTTCGACTCCTGCCTCGGGAATGGATGTGTGTGTTGTCCTTAGGTTAGTTAGGTTTAAGTAGTTCTAAGTTCTAGGGGACTTATGACCTCAGCAGTTGAGTCCCATAGTGCTCAGAGCCATTTTTGAACTATTTAGAAAACAGACGTAGGTTGTACAATATTTCTTTATTATCTTAAAAACAATGCGTTTCGCACGGATAGGGCATCACCATATTATGTTAAGAAAACAGAAATTTTCGGCCAAAACCCACCCGTCAGGAATATTACTTTTTGACAGAAAATTACTGATTTTTCCGGGCGAAAACCGTTGGTTTTTAGATAATAGAGACTACGACTGTTTTTTTAAATAGCAACAATAGAAGATTGCTGTATCACCACGTGAATATTGAATGGGATAATTTTACTACTAGTTGCAATGAAATGTGTTTATCGCATACTTGACAGGAAGTTCCCATCTGGAAGTTCGGCTGCCTGGTGCAATTCTTTACATTTCGTGCCCCTTGGACGATTTGAGCGTCGATGATGAACAAATGATGATGAGGACAACATACACACCCAGCACCGAGTGGAGAAAATCCCCGACACGGTTGCTTATCGAACCCGGGCCCCGTGATGGAGAGTCAGCAACGCTAACCACAAGACAACGAGATGCTGACTGACGTACAATAAAGCGCCTAGAATTATTCTGTCTCAACTGTAGTCGGCCAGCAGTCACAACCATACAAGGCGACTGGTCGGAGCCGGCCGGAGTGACCGAGTGGTTCTAGGCGCTACAGTCTGGAACAGCGCGAAGGCTACGGTCGCAGGTTCTAATCCTGCCTCGGGCATTGATGTGTGTGATGTCCTTAGGTTAGTTAGGTTTAAGTAGTTCTAATTTCTAGGGAACTGATGACCTCAGAAGTTACGTTCCATAGTGCTCAGAGCCATTTGAACTTATGAACTGAGGGAGGAACTTCGGTAAACAATCACTGTTTAAGTTACACGTCACACTCAGTGTCTACCTCGATCCATTACGAGAAATATCGTACCAAAAAAATGTTACATTCCCTTTTGGTCAAATCTGTGGTGTTTTCTGTAGAGCTGGTGTTTAAGGCAACAGATTTTTAAAGTTCAGTTTCATTGCAACTCCGAATTTACTATTAAACTAACTGACGAACTGAATACTGCCCTGGTATTCAGTTTGT
Source organism: Schistocerca serialis cubense (assembly GCF_023864345.2). NCBI lineage: Eukaryota > Metazoa > Arthropoda > Insecta > Orthoptera > Acrididae > Schistocerca > Schistocerca serialis. Next base: position 707,632,861 of record NC_064638.1, read on the forward strand.
CAACTTTCTATAAGAAACTGGGGAAAAGTGAACTGTGTTTCTATTGTAATGTCGAAAAATATTCATTTCCATGTACTCCCGAAAACTCCTTTAAAACTATAAAACAGTCGCACAAAGAAATATGCATAATGTGCAAATTTATAAGTATAGATGCTCCGCGAACCTACAACGTGATTTTGTAAACGTCTCTACTGCAACGCCTCCTGATAACTCAGTAGACGGCTATTATTTTGTCCTGCAGCAGTTTACACTTCGTAGTTGAAATCTGTCGAAAGTGCTGCTAGGTGTCAGGGATTCCCTTAAGTTGACTCAACGATAGGGGTGTCTTAGCAGTAAATAACAAATGTATTAGAACTTCAGGCATTACGTGGAATATTTTCAAATATTTCAGTATTTATGACGTCATATCTCTTGAACTATGCGTCGTACAATGATGCATTTATGTAAGTACAGTCTGTGACATATGTGGATAATGTCTACAAAATGTGTTGCGAATATACACGCATCAAAAAAGGTTTTACATCACTCCGGTTCCCAGACTCCTGAAGATGAACGTTGACAGTGGATATTGTATCACAGACACAGTCTTTTTGACTGTTCAGAGATGTAAACAACCATGCATCAGCAGCGCCTGTTAGACGGAGGGGGACCGACAGCCGATCCGTTCCAGTCATTCCACCAGGAAGGAGCTACACGGTTCGTGTTGTCTGTAGTTCAACCATGCCTAGACGGTCAGTACCGCGGTTCGATCGCGTCCGCATTGTTACTTTGTTCCAGGAAGGGCTCTAAACAAGGGAAGTGTCCACGCGTTTCGGAGTGAACCAAAGCGGTGATGTTCGGACATGGAGGAGATACAGAGAGACAAGAACTGTCGATGGCATGCCTCGCTCAGGCCCAAGGGCTACTCTGCAGTAGATGACAGCTACCTACGTATTACGACTCGGAGGAACCCTGACAGCAACGCCGCCATGTTGAATAAGGCTTTTCGTGCAGCCACAGGACGTCGTGTTGCGACTCAAACTGTGCGCAATAGGCTGCATCATGCGCAACTTCACTCTCGATATCCATGGCGAGGTCCATCTTTGCAACCACGACAGCATGCAGTGCGGTACAGATGGGCCCAACAACACGCCGAAAGGACCGCTCAGGATTGGCACCACGTTGTCTTCACTGATGAGTGTCGCATATGCCTTCAACCAGACAATCGTCGGAGACGTGTTTGGAGGCAACCCGATCAGGCTGAACGCCTTAGACACAGTGTCCAGTGAGTGCAGCAAGGTGGAGGTTCACTGCTGTTTTGGGGTGGCATTATGTGGGGTCGACGTACGCCGCTGGTAGTCGTGGAAGGCTCCGTAACGGCTGTACGATACGTGAATACCATCCTCCGACCGAAAGTGTAACCATAGCATAATTGCGAGGCATTCGTCTTCATAGACGACAATTCGCGCCCCCATCGCGCGCATCTTGTGAATGCCTTCCTTCAGGATAACGACATCGCTCGACTAGAGTGACCAGCACGTTTTCCAGACATGAATCCTATCGAACATGCCTGGGATAGATTGACGTCACCCGCCAACCACTCTGAGGGATCTACGCCGAATCGCCGTTGAGGAGTGGGACAATCTGGACTAACAGTGCCTTGATGAACTTGTGGATAGTATGCCACGACGAATACAGGCATGCATCAATGCAAGAGGACGTGCTACTGGATATTAGAGGTACCGATGTGAACAACAATCTGGACCACAGCCTCTGAAGGTCTCGCTGTATGATGGCACAACACGCAATGTGTGGTTTTCATTAGCAATAAACAGGGCGGAAATGATGTTTATGTCGATCTCTATTCCAATTTTTTGTACAGTTTCTGGAACTCTAGGAGCCGAGTTGATGCAAAAGTATTTTTTGTTTATTTAGTTAGTAGCAAACAAGTAACAAATTTAAATGTCAGGAATAATGCTGTAGTTTTTCACGCATCTCATTGTTTATATTGTCATATCGCCTGAGCTATGATAGACTGGTGGTTCTTACCTCGACAGCGATCGTTGCCTGTCAGTAAGGGATATGATAAACAAGTTTGGTTGGAATAGGTCCAGTGATTTAGGAGGAGACTTTATTCATACGCACGCACATACATACGTACATCCATTTTCACAAAATGTATGATGTCAAGATTGCGGCGTAATTTACACAGCCTCTGGGAAACAATAGAGACACTTGTGCAATGAAAGCTGAATTTTCGTTGAAACTGTGTCGAATTAAACAATGAGTCTTAAACTAAAACACAGGAAATTTCTATAACCGACTTCACTAAAATTTAATAACCAGAAAATTAGAAAATTAATAATTAGAAATAAACACAGTAGTCTCACCGGTGCTTTTGTCAGACTATATATTAATGAGGAGAACCAATACTGGTATGAAATTTTTATAACTTACGGTACTGGTAGTGAGTGGTATAGCGAAACTATCGGAAATGAGCGAAAGTTCATCCACATAGGGACGGTAAACTGGATACACTGAGGGGTTAATGAAGAATTTGAATGAGGCCTTAATCACAGGAAGAAAACTGCTTGGTTTGCAGGATGTCCGCATTTTGATTGTGACGAATATGTAGAGGTGTTGGAAGAACTATGAAAGCACCGCGAGAAACCTGTGCTTGAACATAAATGCAGACGCTGTCAAGCCTGAACATTACGCTGTTACCAGTTGCATTTAACCACGGGCGGCACTTATACAGTGGCCTCGACACGTGGTCAGAACAATGTTCTGTGTAGCTGTAAGTGCATTATGTCAGAGATAAGTGAATTCTAACGTGGGCAAATTGTTGGAGCGCTTATGGAAGCGCCCTCCGTAACCAAGGTAACCCAAGTAACTGGTGTTTCAAGAGGCAGAATATCCCATATTCATACCGCTTACAGGGAAAGCGGAAAAACGTCATGTGCTAGACCAGAACGCGGACGAAAATGTTTGTTGAGTGATCGTGACAGATGATCATTAAAGAGGATCGTGACGGAAGATAAGAGGACGACAGCTATGAAAGTCACCAAGAACTGAATATCACATTCGAGAACAGTGTCAGCACAAAAACAAAACGAAAGGAGCTCTATAAGCATGGAATTCCATGTCGAGGTGGAATTCCAAAGCCAGCAGCAGTGATGCAAATGCCAGTAACAGGAAAACGAGGTGCCAAAGCTATAAAACCTGGACTGTGGAGCAAAACGAGACAGTCATTTGGTCGGATGAGTCTTGTTGCACACTGTTGCCAACTTCTGGCCGAGTTTACGCCTCAAGAGTGAAACACGGCGAGGATTCGGTACTGATTTGGACAGCCATATCCCTGTATTCCACGGGCTCCTTAGATAATCTAAAAAAAAAAATTATGGCTCTGAGCACTATGGGACTTAACATCTGAGGTTATCAGTCCCCTAGACTTGGAACTACTTAAACCTAACCAACCTAAGGACATCACACACATCCATGCCCGAGGCAGGATTCCAACCTGCGACCGTAGCGGTCGCGCGGTTCCAGACTGAAGCTCCTAGAACCGCTCGGCCACACCGGCCCTTAGATACTCTGTAAGGTCGCATTACTTCCATGTATTATGTGACCATTTTGGCTGATCAGCACCACTGCATGGCACAATATGGGAAGTTCCAAGATGACAGGACCACGCATACTCCAGGAATGGTTTTGTGAACACGAGGATGAATTTTTGCATTTCCCCTGGCCACCACACCCATTCATCAGATCTCTTCATTATTGAGGGTTTGTGGACTACTTTGGAGAAAAGGCTGCATGATGGCTAGCCACCTCCATCATCATTACTTGGACTTTCCACTACTTTGCAGGAAGAAACCATACAGGACATGTATATACCCATCCCGAGAAGGCTAAAAGCTGTTTTGAATGCCAACGGTTTTCCTACACTGTATTTGGCATGGCAGTCTGTAGTGATTTCCCTGTTTCCATGTTTCTGTAAATCCCCTTTACGTGGATTATGGTTGCTTTCATATGTACAAAGGGCGTTCAAAAAGTTTTGCACAGCCGTCTCTAATTTTTTTTATTTTATGCGGGAGGAGAATGAAAAATTTTTGTGAACATACTTGGAACGTTTAGCTATAAGTTGGTGTATAAAAGTAGTTCCTTTTATTTACAGGTGAGCCATAATGGACCGTGAAATAGATGTCAGGTTACGACAACGGTTGGGATGGAGTTCTTCTTCAAGACCGGCCATGACTCTGCCATTGATACTATACTACACAATGACAAACGAGTCATTTCAGTAAGCTGTCGTGTCGTCACACATCTGTCATTTTGGATGATTTTATCAATGGTCTCCTTATTCACATCACTCACTGCCATCGATGGTCTACCACATCGTGGATTGTCCAGTAGAGAGAAATCATCTTCTTTTAACCTCTGAAACCACTGCTGGATACTGCTGCAATTCACTGTGTCCTCCCTATAAACAGGGAGCAACTTCCTGTGAATCGATGAGGCAGAGTCATAGCCGGTCTTGACGAGGAACTCCATCACCGACCGTTGTCGCTATCTGACATCTATTTCACGGTCCATTACGGCTCACCTGTAAATAAAAGAAAATACTGTTACATACCAACTTATAGCTAAATGTTACAAGTATATTCACAAAAAATTTCATTCTTCTCTTACAAAACCAAAACAATTAGAGACGACTGTGCAAAACTTTTTGAACGCACTTTGTACTTGATATCCATTCTCCGTCGGAAGAGAAGGCTCCGAGAACACTCCAGGATTACATCAGCTTTTTGAAAGATTTTCATTATTTACTAACGATACACAAGGTGTCCGGGAAATATAGCGAGTAACTTCTAGGAGATCTGGGTCGCATATTGAGAACTGCATAGCAACCCATTCTCTTAAACGCTGTCGGATGCCGCTAGGTGTTGCTGTACACGACAGTACTGTACGGGAAGTTGAGGCTTTCCGCTTTCGAGCGCTAACCATCACACTAGGATCATGGAACGATATACGAATATTGACCCTGCAGACATGCACTTAACGTATGGGCGAGCCGCTATACGCATTTATCCAGAACGTTTCCCAGACAGAAATCAACTACAGTTTCTCTGCACGTCTGTCTCGAGCTTTGTGCAAGTACGGGTCATTAAGAAATGGCAGGGCTAATGAGGGCAGGCCACGATCTACGCGATCGGTCGTTAGTGAAGAAAGTGTGTTGGATGCCGTCCACACTAATCCAAGCACCAGCGTACGTGCCTTTGCCCCAGACTTATGGATGTGTCGTAGCAGTGTTGAACGCCGAGTCCTTACGCGCCCTTCCCATCTTCAGAGGGTGCAGTTACTTTACGCCTGAATATGAGCGTTCCGCACAGTGAATTCTGCAATAAAGTGGCCGAGTTGCGCGTTTCCCAGCTTACGTGTTGTTCAGTGATGAGGCCACATTTACTAAGGATGGCGTCTTCAATCACCATAATGAGAATTTGTGGGCAGCAGGAAACCCCTATAGTGTGCGGCACTATGCAGCATAAAATCGCTTCACTTCGGTTTGGTCGGTGGCTGCGTAGTCGGGCCGTACCTGTTACTACCCCACTTGAACGCTGCGAATTATCAGAGCTTTCTGGAACACACGCTACCCGGCTTGCTTCTATATATTCCAGCCGATGCGAGTCGTAACGTGTGGTTCCAACATAATGGGACGCCTGCTCATTTTCAACTGGCTTTTCGTAGGCACTTGAACAGATCATTCCTGCAGCGAAGGACTGGGCGGGGTTGACCAGATCTCTGGAATCCACGCTCTCCGAATTTATCGAGCCCCGATTTCTTTCTGTGGGGAGTCATGAAATCTCCCATGTATCGCGACCCTGTGGAGTCTGAAATGGATCTCGTTGCAAGAATCGCTTGCATAGCTGCTGCAATTAGAGAAACTCCTGGTGTGTTCGAGCGTGTTCGGCAGTAAGTGCTCCGTCGGAGTCAGGGATGCGTGGCGTCTGTTGATGCAAACTTCGAACATCCGTTTTAACATTAGAACTGTGTTCATGTCGTACACCATGTGTAATTATGTTCAGCAAATGTTTCAATGGATCACTCGTTTGTTTCCTTTCGGATCTTCGACCTCGGTTACCACTTACCCCTGATGTCTGCGTCATAGGTTGCTATGCAATTCACAGTCCTTATGATGTGGTTCCCCTCCCCTAGAAGTTTGTTACAAAATTTCTGGGACATCCTGTAGAATTCTTACTGCCTTTATCGACATCTTTTCTGCTGTGGCACTGCCATCAAATGAAAGGCAGTCAAATTTCTTGGATTCTCTGATTATTTTAATTCTTCCACCGGTTGTCCTTCTTGTCACGGTCATCTGTTTACGTTAAACGAGAAAGTTAGTGGGCGGTATTCGTCTGTGAATGCGCCAAACATGGTTGTGTGTGTAATCGTATCTTAACTCTTTGTATTTTGTGCTTCTGACGTCGAGATGGAGAACCAGCCCGTCATTTGCATAGAGAAAGAGGAAAGACTACGTAAAAATGACGCTCTGAGCGGCCGGTGTACCAGACCACCGGCCATTATTTCAGCAACCGGATTCAGTTCGGGTTTGGCTCAGCTCTTTGTCTTTGCACATCAGCCCTACCCACTCTAAGCTGGACGTATAGTTCGTGCAAGATATGAGAATATTAGGAAAAAATTGTCGGTAATTCTAATACCGAAATGTAAATTCAGAATCACGAAGTTAACAGCGAACGTCTGTGAAAGACAGACTGAAACCGATTTTTAAAAAGGAGCACAAAGTTGGTAGTGGGTAAGATTTCATTTTCAGTAGGAATGCAGTTTCATCGCACCCAGACGTGATTAAAATTCTCAGTTGATATTTTTGACATTGACTATTCCAACAATAATTTTAGACCTGACGCTTTTCCACATAATGGTAGAGTACGCTGGCTCCACTGTTGCGATCTTAATTGTATATTTTGATGCTACTACGGGAAAGGTTGTCCCATTTTAAGATGCGCCGTGTTTGATGCCAGAATGCTGGGGCTGGATGAGACATCTGGCGCCAGTGTAAACGGCATATCTGATCAGTCCGTTACAGTCAAGTGTGTGGCCAGCATGACGGCAAACCGAGGGTGAGCAGGCTATGAACGTGCAAGGCCTACGTATCATAGAGCGTCGGAGGTTACACAATAATTCAGGTTTCCAAAGTTAGCCGTGTCTAGGGTAGATCTCCAATATCGCAGAAAAAAATGCCTCCACATATGTAAAATGAAGCAAACAACAACGAGAAGTGTTTGACGAACGGCCGTGAGGTCATATCCTCAGAGCAATACAAGGCAATCGGCGTTCTACTATGAGCCATATCGCCTACGATTTGAATGTTGGCGTCACGAACCCATTTGTGCCAGGAGTGTGTAGCACCTTCCCAATCTCTTCTATCAAAAAAAGATCGCAATAGGAAACCTCACTGCTGCGATATATTATGCAGCTAAACATGCTAACACCGAGGTGGTCCCTTATGCGGAATTGCACGTAGGGAAATCTACGTTGGAGATACTGCAAGATTCTATTAGTCTGCACTCAGTGTTTCGGTGACTGTCTCAGAAAAGGCCTGGTTATTCATCCGTTCTAAATGGTTCAAATGGCTCTGAGCACTATGGGACTTAACATCTGAGGTCATTAGTCCCCTAGAACTTACTACTTAAACCTAACTAACCTAAGGACATCACACACATCCATGCCCAAGACAGGATTCGAACCTGCGACCGTAGCGGTCGCGCAGTTCCAGAATGTAGCGCCTAGAACTGCTCGGCCACTCCGGCAGACTATTCATCCGTTCTACAGCTGTTTCATGAATCTATTGGGATACTTCTCCGTATGTCCCTTTACTTTAAGGAAAAGGGGTGCTCCTTATTTATTCGTCCAAGAGTAATAAGGAAACGTTATGATAAAATCACTGCTGCTTGAGAGGCAGTCGAAATCCATAAATCAACTTACTAATGTCGAAGTCTAATCATACTATTTCGAACACCACAGATATAACTTTACAGTCTTTTCGTCCTAGTCTTCTAATACGAAATTAACACTGAAAGTTTATCCGTTACGTCACGACCACTAACTAAACTCTAACTGGTCCAATTTGATCTCAAGTTATATGTTCACGGTACCGATCACTGAGATCATCTGTGTGATACATACACACGCTAACTGATAGCTATTGCTAACCGTTTCTCTGCCAGCTTAAAGCGCAAATTCGTGATACCTCGGTCACCTCGCCGATGTTCGTCACAGTAATCTAGTTCATTTGTTATTCCTTACAAGATAATTTTTAATGATTGAAATTATAATTACAAAGTATGAGTAAAGACTCCAGCATATGAGTAAAGACTCCAGCATGGTTAGGTTGACTTTTTAGTAAGTCAAGCAACAAGTATTATCACTGGAAGTTAGGTATCTTGCTGCCAATTTTCTTGCGGAAGTTTGTCCCATCTGTCGTCTCTCAAGGAAAAATTCCATCTGTCATTACCAGAATGTGCAGCCTGTCGAACAGCCCGCACAATTACAGCAACGAAGTGCAGTTCTATGCGGACACTAAATCATGACCTGTAATGTGGCACGAACGCCACATACGAAGATGAAAGCTTCATGTAGACTTCGTGATACGAAACCGATTGTGCTCCCTTTACCTTCACGTGACACAGCCACTCAGTCTAAATATCTAGTAGCTGTATGGTGTAATCTTTCCCACCGGCTTCCTCTTTACATAAGATCCGGTGCGGGGGAAGATTTGTACAACTTCAGAAGTAAGAAGTAGTGATTTAACGACCATTAAAGTCTGAGTTGTAGGTCTTGCCCCTGTACGCATAAGTCAAAGCTGGAGAACAAAGGAGAGACCATTCTACAGTTGCTGCTACGTCCAGTTAGCCCGTTATTTCCGCGGCCGCTGTATAAGTTGCTGTAAGTTGGCCACGCGGAGGAGCCTCAGCCGTGTGACACTGGCTGCAGTGGGTCGCCCGCCACCTCTTTCTGCGCGGGGAGGCGCGCCCCCCGCCTGTGTTAATCTCTGGCGCGAGAATAAACGGGCCGCGGCAATGAGTAATGGCTCGTGGCGGGAAGAGCGCGCGCCGCCACCGAGTTGGCGCCAGTTTTAACGAGGCCGCTTAAAGGAGCCCCGGCCGCGGATGTGGCGAGTTTATAATGAATGCCGCTCGAGGGCAGCACTGGCGACGCGTGGGGCCTGCCGGGAGCCTGACGCGATAAGCGCTGAGTTGCGGGACCGGCTCTGTTATTGAAACGAGTGTGTAAACACCGCGGCAGCGCGACGAGGCGCACGCACGAGATTTTCCTCACGCGACCATCACTGCCGCAGTGTTGTTCGAGGCTAGTTCTACGAGCATCCAACAGAACTTTCTTTTTTATTTTTTTATTTACTAGTGTTGAAGTAAACTTTCAGTCCTCATCCACCCTACCGACACGCCCATACAACTCTATCCTCACAACTCCCTACACCGTTGAAGACATCGTTCGCTTCATTATCACTCTCCAGAATATAGAGTCCTTATAAACCCATCAAGCGACCCACACTACCTACTCCGAATTCCATTTGAAATCTACTGCCGTATATATCACGAACCATTTTCACTTTTCGCATGTCCTCTATTAAGTCTCCCTGACCACCTACGGTGTGTCTCATTAAAATGCCACTGCCATATATTTCCATGCCAGTCTCACATCCCATTTTCACGAGCAGACACTCTCATCCACTACAAGGGGCTTCAAAAACTGAGCTGTACATGTCGTCCGAAGCTAAGACCACTGCGCAACAACAGTTGCGCATTGTCAGAAAAGAGTACATGTCCCATGTCTCCTGCAGAGGCAGTTCTGCTGCAGTACTGATAACAGATGCAGCACAGTGTGAGAGTGAAATGGTGTGGCAGCTGGAAACTTACTACAAAGCTGAAGCATGCGGGACTGTAAGATTCTTGAGGAGAAAAGTCTAAATTGCACGCGGTTTCACCGGGAATCTATTATGTTCTGCAGACGCGTAATTGAGAAAAAACGAGTTAATAATCACAACAGCATTTTAAGGCAATGTATGCAAGTTTTATGCGACTGCTGTGTAGACAAAATACCTTCACTTATAGCAGACTCATTATAATATCGATTTCCTATATCAAAAACCGAGCTTTCACTGTTAAATATATATAACTGGCATACCTTCATAGATTCCATAGTTCAAAGCTTAAATATGTGGCCTGCTAGGATGGCTCTGGAACGTAGACAGTTAGAATTGACAATACACGCACACCGTTAACCATCGACTGGGCTTCAAGAGCCGGATTAATACTGTCACAATCACGTAGAAAAATATGAGACAAATGGACCGTCTTCGACGTCCATTTTTGCAATGAAGAGCGAACGAAACTGATACACCTGCCTAATGTAAGCCCCCGCGATTATACAGACGTGCTGCAACACGACGTGGCATGAACTCGACTAATATTCGAAGTAGTGCTGGAGGGAATTGACATTATTCCCGCAGGGCTTTCCATAAATCCGTAGTAGTGCGAAGGGGTGGAGATCTCTTCTGAACAGCAAGATGCAAGGCATCCGAGATATGCTCAATACCGTTCATGTCTGGGGGATTTGGTGGCCAACGTATGTCTTTAAACTCACAAGAGTGTTCCTGGAACCACTCTGTAGCAATTCTGGAGGTGTGGGGTGTCACACTGTCCTGCTGGAATTGCCCAAGTCCTTCAAAATGCACAATGAACATGAATGGATGCGGGTGATCATACAGGACGCTTACGTACGTGTCACCTGTCAGAGTGTAAGTAGGCTGTTTAGGTTTTCTTATTGGTAACGCCACGTAGCGCTCTGTGTGAGAATCACTGGCTGTGCTGTGTGCAGTCTGTGGCTAGTTTGCATTGTTGTCTGCCATTGTAGTGTTGTGCAGCAGCAGCTGGATGTGAACAGCGCGTAGCGTTGCGCAGTTGGAGGTGAGCCGCCAGCAGTGGTGGATGTGGAGAGAGAAATGGCGGAGTTTTGATATTTGTAAAAATGGATGTTATGAACTCCTATATATATTATGACTTTTGATGATATTGAGATAAATACATTGTTTGTTCTCTACTAATATTTTTCATTTGCTAACTATCCCTATCAGTAGTTAGTGCCTTCCATAGTTTGAATCTTTTATTTAGCTGGCAGTAGTGGCGCTCGCTGTATTGCAGTAGTTCGAGTAACTAAGATTTTTGGTGAGGTAAGTGATTTGTGAAACGTATAGGTTAATGTTAGTCAGGGCCATTCTTTTGTAGGGATTTCTGAAAGTCAGATTGCGTTGCACAAAAAAAATATTGTGTGTCAGTTTAAGCACAGTCATGTATAAGTTTTTCTAAGGGGACGTTTCAAGAGTCATACCTAGACGTATCAGGGGTCGCATATCACTCCAACTGCTCACGCCCCACACTATTACAGAGCCTTCACCAGCTTGAAAAATTCCCTGCTGGCATATAGGGTCCATGGATTCACGAGAGTGTGTCCATACCCGCACACGTTCATCCGTTCGGTACAATTTAAAACGATACTCGTCCGACCAGGCAACATGTTTCCAGTCATGAACAGTCCAATGTCGATGTTGGGCCCAGGCGAGGCGTAAAGCATTGTGTCGTGCAGTTATCAGGCGTACACGAGAGGGCCTTCGGCTCCGAAAGGCCATTTCGATGATGTTCCGTTGGAGTCTGCAGCTATTTGAGAAAGGGCTGCACTTCTATCTATTTGAACGATTCTCCAATCGTCGTCGGTCTCGTTCTTTCAGATCGGAGATTTGAAGTTTTATCGGATTCCTAATATTCACGGTACACTCGTGAAATGGCCATATGGGAAAATCCCCACTTCATCGCTACCTCGGAGATGATGTGTCCCATCGCTCGCCGACAGTAACACCACGTTCAAACTCACTTAAATCTTGATAACCTGCCATTGTAGCAGCAAGAATCGATCTAACAACAGCGCCAGACACTTGTCTAACACGGGCGCTGACGACGGCAGCGCCGGTTTCTGCCTGTCTACGTATCTCTGTATTTGAATATGCATGCCTACATCAGTTTCTTTGGCGCTGCAGTATATAAACGATTATGTTTCCTCAACGCAACACTGCGACGTCTAGCGAATGGCCACCCTCTCTCCCCACATCCCATCGCCACCGCGTTGCTAGCTACGAATATATAGGCCACATCAAATTGTACTTCTAGAGGGATAAAAGATTCACGGTTCCTCACACAACGATGGCAACACCATTATACAAGGGGTCTTAAGCTTGTACTATCCGGAGATACACTGCGAGAGGTTTCAAAATGCTTAGAGCCCGTGAAGATTCATTATGAAGTCACTGTTTCGGCTAGTGAAACCACAAAGCCTCCAACCTCTAATAGATCTGTCGCAACATATACGCGGATTTGATTACGTTGCCAACTACTTTTTGGAACAACGATACATTAGGGTGCAAATTATGCGTATATACACGGCAAATCTTTATAGAATCTCAATAAATAATTCCCCGCTGCACAGCAGAATTGGGAAACATGTATCAAATGCCAAACAATGAATTCTTCAGCACATACCTCTACAGGGTACACATTCATAGAAAATCACCCAATGTGAACTGTTCGGATAAACCGTTTAGGCAGGACAGGAGAATTTATCCAAGGTCCAGGAACGACAATTGTGCGCGATGTATTTCTTTGAATTACACCGCTTATTTAATAAATGTAATGACTCAGTATGCTGAAATCGATGAGGTATTTTCGATTTTCTTTTATAAAGAAACAAGAGAAGCTCACTAAGAGTCTTGTGCTTAATTAGATTCCATCTTCCTCTGCCATGTGGACAGCGAATGTTTAGTGATATGACGGTTGCTCGCCGTCCGGATGCTTTCATACACATATTTGCATCCTCTCGTTCAGAACCTGCAGTCTACACTAATGGCCATTAAAATTGCTACACCAAGAAGAAATGCAGATGATAAACGGGTATTCATTTGACAAATATATTATACTAGAAGTGACATGTGATTACATTTTCACGCAATTTGGATGCATAGATCCTGAGAAATCAGTACCCAGAACAACCACCTCTGGCCGTAATAACGGCCTTGATACGCCTGGGTATTGCGTCAAACAGAGCTTGGATGGCATGTACAGGCACAGCTGCCCATGTAGCTTCAACACGATACCACAGTTCATCAAGAGTAGTGACTGGCGTATTGAGACGAGCCAGTTGCTCGGCCATCATTGACCAGACGTTTCAATTGGTGAGAGATCTGGAGAATGTGTTGGTCAGGGCAGCAGTCGAACATTTTCTGTATCCAGAAAGGCCCGTACAGGACCTGCAACATGCGGTCGTGCATTATCCTGCTGAAATGTAGGGTTTCGCAGGGATCGAATGAAGGGTAGAGCCACGGGTCGTAACACATCTGAAATGTAACGTCCACTGTTCAAAGTGCCGTCAATGCGAACAAGAGGTGACCGAGACGTGTGACCAATGGCACCCCATACCATCACGCCGGGTTATAAGCCAGTATGGCGATGACGAATACACGCTTCCAATGTACGTTCACTGCGATGTCGCCAAACACGGATGCGACCATCATGATGCTGTAAGCAGAACCTGGATTCATCCGAAAAAATGACGTTTTGCCATTCGTGCACCCAGGTTCGTCGTTGAGTACACCATCGCAGGCGCTCCTGTCTGTGATGCAGCGTCAAGGGTAACCGCAGTCATGGTGTCCGAGCTGATAGTCCATTCGGCTGCAATCGTCGTCCAGCTGTTCGTGCAGATGGTCGTTGTCTTACAAACGTCCCAATTTGTTGACTCAGGGATCGAGATGTGGCTGCATGATCCGTTACAGCCATGCGGATAAGATGCCTGTCATCTCGACTGCTAGTGATACGAGGCCGTTGGGATCGAGCACGGCGTTCCGTATTACCCTCCTTAACCCAGAGATCCCATATTCTGCTAACAGTCATTGGATATCGACCAAAGCGAGCAGCAATGTCGCGATACGATAAACCGCAATCGCGATAGGCTACAATCCGACCTTTATCAAAGTCGGAAACGTGATGGTATGCATTTCTCTTCTTTCCACGAGGCATCACAACAACATTTCACCAGGCAACGCCGGTCAACTGCTGTTTGTGTATGAGAAATCGGTTGGAAACTTTCCTCATGTCAGCGGGTTGTAGGTGTCGCCACCGGCGGCAACGTTGTGTGAATGCTCTGAAAAGCTAATCATTTGCATATCACAGCATCTTCTTCCTGTCGGTTAAATTTCACGTCTGTGGCACGTCATCTTCGTGGTGCAGCAATTTTTATGGCCAGGATTGTAATATTTTTTGTAATTCGAAGTCCGACTAATTTTGTTGGGCCCTACAACATATATGATCGCACTGTGTTACATTTGAACATGGTCAACAATCTTCCAATTTATCGCTCCCCTGCAGTGATTTCCGCGCCTACTCTCATCATAACGGTAAAATCAAAGGTAACAGAGCGCATATTCCGGTCAAGAGGGAAGTTTTATCTTTATCGTTAACTTTAAATTAAACGTGAGAATTTTGTCACCCACTCTAGCCTTTGTTATATGTCCTGCCTCTGAAGACAGATTCTAGAATTTACTTCAAGGTAAGTATTACACTGGCTCGTTTCAGACAGGCCGCTGTAAAAACTGTATGAATGTTATATGAATTTGTTTTAGTCATCTAACTGTTGTGATGCGACTTGCCATGGATTCCTCTCCTATGCCAGCCTTTTTATCTCAGACTAGCAAGTAAAACCTGCTTCCTCAATTATTTTATGGATGGATTCTTATCTCTGTCTCCTTCCACGATTTTTACTCTTTACAGCTCCCTCGAGTTCCAAGAACTTATTCCCTGGCCTCTTAGCAGATATCCCGCATCATGTCCCTTCTCTTGTTACTGTTTTCCATTTATTCCTTTCCTAGCCGATTCTGCGGTGAACCTCCTCATTCTTTACCTTATCAGTCCACCTAATATTCAACCTTCTTTCTAGCACCATGTCTCAAATTCTTCGAATCTCTTCTGTTCCAGTTTTCCCTCAGACCATATTTCAACAGTATACATTGCTGTGCTCCAAACGCACCTTCTCAAAAATTGCTTCGTCAAGATAAGACCTATGTTAGATATTAGTACACTTCGCTTGGCCAGAAATGCCTTTTTTCCAGTGCTAGCCTGTTTTTTATGTCTTCCTTGCTCCGTCCGCAATGAGTTATTTTGTGCCTAGGTAGCAGATCTGAACTCCTCCTATTCGTGATCCCCAATTCTGGTGTTAAGTTTCAAGCTGTTCTCATTTCTGCTAATTCTCATTACTTTCATCTTTCTTCCATTTGCTCTCATCCATATACTGCACTCATTAGACTGGTTCATTGTATTCAACAGATCCGGTAATTCTCCTTCACTTAACTCAGGATAGAAAAATCATTAGCGAATCTGATCATTGATATTTCTTCACCATGAATTTTAATCCCACTCACCAACCTTCCTTTTATTTCAGTCACTGCTTCTTCGATTTATAAATCGAACAGTAGGCGCGGGAGACTACATCTCTAGCCTACACCCTTTTTAATCAGAGCACTTCGTTCATGGTCTTCCAGTTTTATTGTTCCCTCTCAGCTCTTGTACATATTGTTTATTACGTGTCTTTCCCTGTAGCTTACCCCTTTTTATCTGAGAATTTCGAACATCTTGAACCTGTAACTCTGTCGAACGTTTTTTTTCCCGGTCGACAAATCCTATTAATCTGCCTTGTTTTTTCCTCATTCTTACTTCCACTATCAACCGTAACGTCAGACCTGCCTTTACCTGTCCTGAAGCCAAACTGATCGTCAACTGACAGAGTCCCAACTTTCTTTTCCACCTCTTCTGTAAATTATTCTTGTCAGTAATTGGGATGCATGAGCTTTTAAGCTGATCGTGCTATAATTCTCGCACTTGTCGGTTCCTACTACCTTCGGCATTGTGTGGATGATGTTTTCCGAAAGTGTCATGGTGTATCGCCTTTCTCATAGACTACGTTCTACACACCAACCCGGATGGTTGTTTTGTTGCCACTTCCCGCAATGATTTTAGAACTTTCATTGGAATGTTATCTATCGGTTTCTGCCTTAATTGATTTGAAGTTGTCCAAAGCTCTTTTAAATTCTGATACTAATACTAGATCGGCTATCTCTTCCCTGTAGACTCTTGTTTCTTCATCTGTCACGATATCAGACAAGTCATCCCTCTCACAGAAGCCATCTACGTACTTTTTTCACCAGTCCACTCTCTCCTCTACATTTAACAGTGGAATTCCCAATGCACTCCGAATTTTACCGCCCTTGCTTTTAATTTCCCGCAAGGTTGTCCTTCCGACTCTCGTTTCTTTTTCGTTTTCTTCACTTTTTCAGGCAGCTATTTCGCCTAGATTCCCTGCACTTCTTATTTATTTCACTAAGCGATCTTTAATTCCGTATTCCTGAACTTTCCTGAACATTTCTGCACTCCCTTCTTTCGTCGATCAACCCAAATAGTTCTTCTGTTAGCCATGCTTTCATAGCTGTTACCTTCCTGGTATTTTTCTAACTTTTGTTATTGCCCGTTTTAGAAATGTCCATTCCTCTTCAACCGAACCTCCTAGTGAGTTATTCATTACCGTGTCTATAGTCTGAGAGACCTTCAAGCGTACCTCTTTATTCCTTAGCACTTCCGTATGTCACTTCTTTGTGCATTGATTCTTCCCTGGCTAAACTTCAGTCTATTCTTCGTGATTACTAAATTGTGATCTCAGTCCATATCTGCTCATAGATACACCATACAATCCAACATCTGATTTCGGAATCTCTACCTGACCACCACGTGATCTAATTAGAATCTTTCCGTATCTCCCGGTCCCTTCCAAGTATATTAGGGGTATTCACTATTTTAAGTGGTATTTAATGCAGAACTAAATTAGTATTTCTCCTCTCTCATTCCTACTAACAAATCCATATTCTACCGCAAACTTTTCTTCTACACCCTCCCCTACAACCGCTTTCCAACCCCCATGACTATTAGTTTTTTATCTCCCTTTACGTACTAAGTTACCTTCTCAGTGTCCTTATATGCTTTCCCTATATCTTTACCCTCTACTTTCGATATACATATATATATATATATATATATATATATATATATATATATATATATATATACCTGTATATTATATGTTATTACATCTGTCTGCCTTTCTTTCGTGCATGAATCAATAATGTATAATAATACTTGAGGAAACTGAGTATAAATGGGTCAGCCGATTATAGAAAGGGGAAAAAATGAATGATAAAGCAAATAAATAAATTTCATTGGAGCCACGAGGAAAATAGTAACATTGCTGACGGCGCTCGACGAACCAGTAAGTATCATCTATTACGATAGCTCACGTGTAAAGTGGCGTCAGTTGTTTTACTTAAATTTAGCATATCAAACCAATCATTACTATAGGGATGCAAGTAAAATGAATCACAACTTGGCAGCTGTAAGTGATTTATTGTCAGAAAAACTATAGAATGCAAAAAAATTGCATAAATATAAAGTACACAAAGCCGGATTCTATCCTAAATGTAATTTCGATATTGGCAGAACATATTTCATACTTTCTTTAGACCGCGCCCCTTTTATTAGATGGTCACAAAGTGGACTGATACTGATTAGCGGTGAGAAACAGAAGACCTACATCCTGTCTGCCCCTTTCAGAAAATTCTCAGTGAACAATCAATTGGATTTAACACATTTGCTGTGAGCGTTTCCCTAGCTACCAAACCAGAATACGCATATCATCTATTGAAGTATAGACATCAGCTGTACTGTACCAATGACCTTCTCATTGGGGCGTTAGCCAATGTGCAGGTAATGTATGTGGCATACCTGCAATTCTCTGTCTATGCACCAAGCCGTCTACAAAATCCTAGGACTGAAACTCCCGCAGTACAAGCAAGAACACAAGTCAAGATTTCTGTCTGCTCACTAACCGGAACAGGAATTCGACTCTACTATTTCTCCGTAGAGAATAACTTCAATATGTGTCAGACTCCACAAATGGAAATGGAAATGCCGTGTGGCTAGGGCCTCCCGTCGGGTGGACCGTTCGCATGGTGCAAGTCTTTCGAGTTGGCGCCACGTCGGCGACTTGCGTTTCGGTGGGGATGAAATGATGATGATACGGACAACACCCAGTCCCTGAGCGGTGAAAATCTCCGACCCAGCCGGGTTCGACCCGGGCCGTTAGGTATGACATTCCGTCGCGCTGACCACTCAGCTACCAGGGAAGGGCAGACTCCACAGAGAGGTAATGAATCACCAGACAAGTAAACAACATTGTTCACAAATTAACGACTTCACGAGCTCCTTGAGTCGAAAGCAACACCTCTCAAAATCTGCCCGCCTGAGTCTCCACTGCGGATCTCGCCAGCGAAGCCTCCAGGTGGAACTGCAGAGGAAAGAGTCTTCGATCGAACCTCGCAGGTAAGTGCCTTTGATCGATCCGCGGAAGGAAGCGCCTCTCCTCACCATACACCCACTCCCTTCAGGACATGCTACGTCTTTGTTTGCGCTGAGGTGACTAATCCCAACGGCAATTACCAAAACACTACCGCTCACTACATGGGTAATGAATCACCTGAAGCTCATACTCCTTTCAGAAGATTGTCTAAAAGATTCGATTTCCCCTCTTACGTCAGTATCACTCCACGAATCAAATACACTGCTTTTCTTTGGGAAGCATGCACCGATGCTTCCTGTGAGAAGATTACTTATATGTCACCTCGTGACCATCTTTTGTGGCCCCACGCATTTCATTGCATTTTCTGCTTGTTCTTCGCCAGTTATACTGTTCTGAATTTGAATTTGCGTCTCACCATAGTTCAACCTCCCACTCACACTGACTGCACCACAGGGGTTCGCCGGCCAGTGTGGCCGTGAGGTTCTAGGCGCTTCAGTCTGGAACTGCGTGACCGCTACGGTCGCAGGTTCGAATCCTGCCTCGGGCATGGATGTGTGTGATGTCGTTAGGTTAGTTAGATTTAAGTAGTTCTAAGTTCTCGGGGACTGATGTCGGCAGATGTTAAGTCCCATTTGAACCATTTGAACTACAGGGGTTCCGTGGCATCTAGCAACGTAAACTGTCACCTCTTCGCTCTACTCTCTCAAAGCAGTAAATGTCTGCCCCTGCAAAACATAACATTTTTCTTAGCCCCTCTTTAGCTGATAGCGGCTTCTGAGGAACACGTAGCCCGTCTCAAGTTCTCTGTCAGTGCTCAGTTCTAATTAACTCCCAGACAGGCAGTAGCACAGAAATCGTTAGTACGTGGTGCTAGCCAGTATCAGCCATTAGTTACCTTATTGTGCATTGTGAACAATGATCCATTATAAATATAAACTGAAAAGAATTTAAAGAATATTAAATGTATGGTGTTAAAATCTTGCTGTCTTACAATTCAATAGTTTTGCTTATCACAATCGAATTCAACAGGATATTATTCTGTGGTACATAATGCTGGTTCAGTTTGTCTAATGAATATCTGAAAGTAACATTTTTATCTTCTGACAACCATTATCTGCTTTCTGCAAATCAACCATGTCCCTACGCATGCCTAAGTAACACTGGTGATAGCAACACTCTTGCTTTAACAGTACCTGCTAGACATTGGTTTGTTCAATCCCAAATGGTAAGCGCGATAGTGCATCTGCTAAAACCGTTGTCTCTTCCGAAAATGTAAATGAAATCAAAATTATGCTCCTGAAGAAAAAAAAAAGAACATAGCGATAAACAGTGGTGCAGAAACTTTTACATGACAATAGAGTTTAATTTTATTCCCATAAATGTAGTACTTAAATTTTCTAAACGGCCACACCACTGCTGAAGCATCCAGTGCAATAGCTGATTATGAGCGGTGCTCAAAACGTACATTCACAGAAATTTCTTCTCTTCGCCCAGAATGCCCTTTTTCCAGCGGTAGTCTGCTTTTTTGTCCTCCTTGCTCCGTATGTCGTGGGTTATCTTCGTCTACATCGCGATCCCCAATTCCAATGTTCAGTATCCGCTGTTCTCGTTACCGCTACTTCTGGTTACTTTCGTCTGTCTTCGGTTTACTTTCAATCCATATTCTGTATTCATTAGACTTTCATTCCATTCAACAGTTCCTGCGATTCTCCTTCACTTACACTCAGAATGTCACCAGCGAATCTTATCATTGATATACCTTCATCTTGAACTTCAGTCCCAGTCTTCCTTCCTTTTATTTTCATCACTGCTTCTTTTATGTATAAACTGAAGATGGTGGGCGAAAGTCTGCATTCGTATCGTATACCTTTTTTAATCCAAGCACTTCGTTCTACGTCTTCCAGCCTTATTACTCCCACTCGGCTTTTGTACTATTATATATTATCCACCTTTTCCTTTTAGCTTATCGCTATTTTCCTCAGAATTTCGAATAGCTTGCACGATCTTACATTTTCGAAAGCTTTTTCCAGACAGACAAATCCTGTGAAAGTATTTCGATTTTTCTACAGTCTTGCTTTCATTATCACGCTCAACATCAGAACTACCTGTCTGCCACCAACACTAAAGCCAAACTAATCGTCTTCCAACAGAGCCTCAATTTTCTTTGTCATTCTTCTGTCTGTTATTCTTGTCAGCAACTGGGATACATGAGCTGTTAAGCTCATTGTGCTATGATTCTTGCACATGTCAGCTCTTGCTATCTTCGGAATTGTGCGGATGATGTTTTTCCGAAAATATCATGTTATATCGCCTTTCTGATACATTCTACACACCAACGTGGCTGGTCGTTTTGTATCCAGTTCCCCCTATGATTTTCGAACTTCAGCTGGAATTTTATCTATCCATTATGTCTTGTTTGATTTAAAGTCGTCCAAAGATCTTTTAAACTCTGATTTTAATACTGGATCCCCTGTGTCTTCCCTGTAGCCTCCGTTTTTCTTCTTCTGTCACAGCATCAGACAGTTCCTTCTTCCCAAGCAAACCTTCAGTGTACTCTTTCCACCTGTCTGCTATCTCCTCTGCATTTTACAGTGGACTTCCCGTTGCACTCTGAAAGTTATCGCCCTTGCTTTTAATTTTCCGCAAGATTGTGCTTCTGACTAGCATTTCTTTTTAGATCTCTTCACATTTTTCAGGCAGCTATTTCGGCTCAGCTTCCCTGCACTTCCTATTTATTTAATTCCTAAGCGACCTGCAATTCTGTATTCCTTAATTTCTCTAAACATTTTTGTACTTCCTTCTTTCGTCGAACAACCCAAGTAGTTCTTTTGTTATGCATGCTTTCTTAGCTGGTAGTTTCTTAGCTGTTACCTTCTTGGTAGTAGTATTTTTTTTTCTAACTCTGTTAGTGCCCGTTAGAGATGTCCATTCCTCTTCAGCTGAACCGCCTACTGAGTTATCTTTATCGCAGCATCTATAGCCTCACAGACCTTCAAGTAATCTTTTCATTCCATAATACTTCCGTATTCTACTTCTCTGCTCATTGATTCTTCGTGACTGGTGTCTTAAATTTCAGTCTAATCCTCGTCATTACTAAATTGTGATCTGAATCTATATCTGTTCCTAAAGAAGTCTTGCAGTTCAATATCTGATTTCGGAATCTCTACCTGACTCTGATGTAATCTAACTGGAATCTTCCGGTATCTCCCGCCTTTGCCAGGTATACCTCCTGCTGTTGTGAACAGAGTATTCGCTATTACTAACTGATATTTATAGCAGAGCTCAATTGGTTTCTCTCCTCCCACATTCTTACTGCCAAGCCCATATTCTCGCATAACCCTGTCTTCTACACCCTCCTGTACAAACGAATTCCAATACCTCATAACTATTAGGCTTTCATCTCTCTTTACGTGCTGAATTACTCGTTCAGTATCCTCATATATTTCCCGTGTCTGTTCTGCTTGCGACCTCGGCATATATACCCGAAGTATTGTTTTCGCTATTGGTTTTCTGTTGGTTCTGATGAAAACAAGATTATCACTGCACTGTTCACAGTAACTCAATCTCTGCACTACGTTCCTATTCATAACAAATCCTACCCGCGTTATACCATTTTCTGCTGCTGTTAATGTTAAGCTATACTCGTTTGACTAGTAATCGTTGTCTTCTTTATATTTCACTTCGCTAATCCCACTAATCTAGATTGAGCCATAGCATTTCCGTTTTCAGATTTTCTACCTTCTTTACTACACTGAAACTTCTGACTTCCCACGCCCGAACTTGTAGAACGTCATCCTTTCGTTTCTTATTCTTTTTCTCCTTTTTCTCATTATCGTCTACCTCTTGGCAGTCCCCTCATGGAGATCTGAATGGGGGCCTAGTCTGCAATCTTTTGCTAATGGAGAGATCATTACGACACATTTTCGATACAGGCTTCATGTCCCGTGGGTACACGTCATGTGTCTTTCTTTAATGGAGTGGTCTCCATTGCCTTCTGCTTCCTCAAGACGTTAATCATTGCTTGCTCTTCTGCCTTTCATGGGCAGTTTCCCACCCCAAGCGCAAGAGAGTGCTCTGAATCACTGTCCGCTTCTCTGTCCTCTTTGAGAAGACCGTTGGCAGAACGACGGTGACTTCTTGTGTCGGAACCCTTCGGCCACATTTGCTGATGATTGTTTATTCAAATTTTAAACTGTGGTGAGGTTCCAAGCCGGGACCAACTACGTTTTTGTCACTAATCAGAGACTGTACCCCTAGACCACAGGTACAAAAGTTAGGCTCCAATTTCTCGTTTTCTCTCTTCTTCATGCATCTGAAATAGGCAATCTCATAATCCATAAAATGATGCATCAGTAACTAAACACAAATCATTACTTATATTAGGATGATGCAGAATGTCAGAATTTACTAAAGCGTCTCTTACTGCATCAAATCATTGTCACAACCACTCGTTAAATTCCATGATGCATTTTCTTCGAAAGATTTATTAGGTTTGAACTATTTAAAAGCTGCTTGGGCACAAACTGATTAAAAATATGTGTGTGAACTCAACAGTACTCTAAGTTATTTGTTAGTATGTGGCCTGGAAAATTTTTGATAGCTGTAATCTCATTGCGGGGTCAGGTGTTATTCCAGTGAAGGTAATAATGTGACCAAGAAGCCTAACTTTCTCGCTGACAAATTTAGACTTTTGTAAATTTGCTCTAACTGCTGCTATGAAGAATTTAGTTTTATGTGTTCTTCCCAGGTGTGTGTAGCTATTAGTATATCATCAATATACAGTGTAAGTTAGTCAAGCTGTTTAGGTCCTAGGACAGTATCGAATGTGGTGGTAAGTACTCTTGAGCTCAGATTTTAGCCAAGTGGCAGTACACAGAAGTGATAACTTCTTCCGCTGAAAATAAAGGCAGTGTATTTCCTACACTTTTCGACGAGTTTTACTTGCCAGTACGTAATTCGTAAATCGATACTACTGAGGAATTTAGTCTCAAGAAATTTCTGTAATTGTTTTTCCAGAGTCTCCAGGCGAGTTTGTTCTTTCTGCTCAAAAATGGTTCAAATGGCTCTGAGCACTATGGGACTTCTTCTGAGGTCATCAGTCCCCTAGAACTTAGAACTACTTAAACCTAACTAACCTAAGGACATCACAACCATCCATACGCGAGGCAGGATAC
Source organism: Schistocerca serialis cubense (assembly GCF_023864345.2). NCBI lineage: Eukaryota > Metazoa > Arthropoda > Insecta > Orthoptera > Acrididae > Schistocerca > Schistocerca serialis. The sequence continues at coordinate 707,656,551 of NC_064638.1, forward strand.
GAACATGCGACCGTAGCGGTCGCGCGGTTCCAGACTACAGCGCCTAGAACCGCTCGGCCACTCCGGCCGGCTTTGTTCATTCTGCATGCTAAGTATAATGTAATAGTAGCGTCGTTGGCGGTGGTCAAGAATTGACAGTGAATACAACAGTCGTTATGAAAACCGCCTGAAGTTGCACAGGAAGAACATTTAATTATCAGTGACGGGTTAAGGCTCAAATGGCTCGGAGCACTATGGGACTTAACTGCTGAGGTCATCAGTCCCCTAGAACTTAGAACTACTTAAACCTAACTAACCTAAGGACATCGTACACATCCATACCCGAGGGCAGGATTCGAACCTGCGATCGTAGGGATCGCGCGGTTCCAGATTGTAGCGCCTAGAACCGCTCGGCCACTCTGGCCGGCAGTCCCATAGTGCTCAGAGCCATTTGAACTATTTTTTGAAGAAACGCACGACATTTGTTTTATGTGGGCTGCATAGCTTCAGGTGAAATCTCTCACCAGATCCACATACTTTGCGGGAGACACTATTATTTTAGGAATTTCTACGTGATCACTTTGGGCTCTGAACTGAGAAGAGCGACGTGAAGCAATGGACAGGCACACTAAAGACGCTGCCCAACACATATGTGCAAAGTTCCATCGGATTTTCACAGTGGTTTCCATTTTGCCCCTAATCGGACCTTACTTTAAGAGTGCGCCTAGTACAATTCACTCTAGATGATCAGATAAGAAAATTCAAAGAGAAGAATGAGTGGATAAATCCACTGCCGAGAGCACGCAGAGAAAAGCGTTCCTGGTAGGAAAAGGTAAGGAAAGTATTTGTCACACGCAGCAAGCACACTTACGTAAACTGCACTGACAGGAAGCTGCTATATGTACAATACAGGAGTCTACATTCTTTTAAGAACTCTCCCGCTGTCATCACTTAGGCACAAGAAAAATTGTAAGTGGCAAATTTTATAGTCTGGTCTTTATAGGAGTGTAAAAATACTTCATCCTGGATATTATCTGCTGGATTATCCTAAAAATAATAGAATTAAGAGATTATATCCCTATAAATATTTTTAAGTACTCGATCTTATTTTTTATGTGTAATATTTATGTTTAAGTGTATTTATTGAAGGTGATATTCCTAGGGCGCTGCACTTTACGTAAAATTATAAGTACAGCGCTAAACAGAGGAGCAGGATAAAATGTAGTTTCTCGACGAAAGAGAGCCCACTTTGGAATATTGAAAACGAACTTGGATTACTGTAGCCTTCCCTGCCGACAAGAAACATGTAACACTATTTGATAGGTAGACGTATCTCGAATAATGTATCATTTGTTGAGTTACATTGTCTGCAGAAAATTGAAATACGATATTTATCAGTCAACAATTCATCTTTTTAGTTCGGCATAAGAACGCTCTGGGGCCACTATACCAAGTTCAGAGACGTGACATCAAGTACAGTTACCAAGCAATTCATCTCTGTTGATGCTACTCATACTCGTAGTACGCTGCACTTTGTCCAATATCCCCTCGGAAATTGACCCAGTCAGACCTGTACCAACTATATAAGAAATTCCTAAGGTTCAGCAAACAGTCTGGAGACGAAAGGATTACGACATCATCCCTATCAATAAATGCTGCCCCCCTCATACAGACTTAGGTTGTGTGCGCTGGTGAAATATGCTACTTCCTGGTCACGTTCTGTATATTTAATTACATGAAAGACTTATTCTGCGCCTCTAAATTTTAGTTATGCTTGAGACGCCCAAATGCGATCCCATGTCTCTGTCACAATCGACTTGCGATTCTCCACGAAACCATCTTTGACGAAACCGAGGAATTCTGTTGCTGCAGTATTTTTCCCTTTGTTTGTTGATACCGTCATTGCAGAATGTTCGAGTTTGTTGACGGAACCACAACATCACCTCATCACTATCGAAGGGAGGTCATCGAACATGTTCTTTAAGTTCTGGAAACAGATGAAAATCTCATGGAGCTAAGTCGAGACAGTGGCGGATGGTCGATAACAGTATTCCCAGGGGGTCGGGTTGTTGCAGATGTGGTAGCGATCGTGAGTCGTCTGGCGTTGTCTTGTGGACGAAGAGGGTATTTCATGTGTAGAATTCGAAAAATGTTGTGGGTCTCACTTTCTAGATGGGAGAATTATTTCTCTCCTTTCCTCAATGTATCGCCGCCAGTTTCGGTATTCATGGAGTCGCTACTTTCCGTTTACCACTCTTCATCAATTTCGTCTTAGCCTACCGAGGTACGTGGTGCAGTGTTAGCACAATGAAGTCGAACTCGGGAGGACGACAGTTTCAGTCCCAGTACGGCCATCTAGACTTAGGTTTCCCGTGACTTCCCTAAACCACTTAAGACAAATAAGAGATTAGTTTCTTAGTAAAGGAAGTTCATTCTCCATCCTCTCCTGATTCTGGTTTTCCGTTCCGTCTAAAACTTGACCTTCTTTCTTTAGCTTCGTCTTCGCTTATGCCTATCCTGCCCTCTGTGTTGATCATGTTCAAAAAATGGTTCAAATGGCTCTGAGCCCTATGGGACTTAACATCGAAAGTCATCAGTCCCCTAGAACTTAGAACTACTTAAACCTAACTAACCTAAGGACATCACACACATCCATGCCCGAGGCACTATTCGAACCTGCGACCGTAGCAGTCGCGCGGTTCCGAACTGAAGCGCCTAGAACCGCTCGACCACAACGGTCGGCTGTTGATCATGTTGTCTAGCCCAGTCAGCACTTGTTTCTTACTTCCTGACAAAAGCTATGGGTTGCTGAAGAACTTTAGTTTTTGCGCATCACCGCTGAAAATATCCCTCGCTACCTTCTTAGCAAATTCGGCTTAAACAATGGCCATAACCCGTATACCCTCCTCAACGTCACCTCGTTCTTTAAACTGGACTGATTATAGCATCTTCGATACTGTAATAATAAACCTGTTTTTAGGGATTTAATTGTGTTTCCTTTCTCACAGATATTTAATAGCACGTCGAATAATCTTATAGTTCCCAGTACCCCTCCTAGCCAACTGATGATTTAGCAATCCGGCAGAACCAGGTAACATCACTCGGTCGTCTACTTCTTTTCTCATTAACCTCTTTTCCAGTCCTCCATTTGGGAAATTAACTTACATTCTACAGACTTCCTATCTAATCTATATATTTATTTGGCTAATCTTCTGTATGGTTCAAATGGCTCTGAGCACTATGGGAGGTCATCAGTCCCCTAGAACTTAGAATTACTTAAACCTAACTAACCTAAGGACATCACACACATCCATGCCCGAGGGAGGATTCGAACCTGCGACCGTAGCGGTCGCGCGGTTCCAGACTGTAGCGCCTAGAACCCCTAGGCCACACCGACCGGCTCTTCTATATGTAGCTATACTTTTCCATGTGCATTTGCTGGGGTAATGCATTTACTCGGTCCTTTCCCTATCTAAAATTATAGTTAATCATCCTTAAACTGGATAAATATTATATCTACGTATAATCGTTCTGTTTCTATGGAAGAGATTCCTTCAGGCCACTCTATAAAGGGTTACCTGTGTCAAGAGTAATAATTAACTTCAGAAAAAGGACAGAATGTGTTATATGGTGACATCGTTTTGAACACTCCAATTTTTATGGCTCTCAGATATTTTACTGTTCCATAACAATCGAAATGTAATGCAGGTTTTTTCTGTAAATATTTAGTTCTCAGTCACATAGGAAATTCACTTTCACATGTATCCCAGTTTGCCTCTTGCACAACAATTAAGCCAAATTACGTACTGGTGATTTCCATGTCCTACTCGGAACTTGGATGGTTGGAATGAACAGAGTGATTCCTGCAAGTTTAGCACAGCTCAAATTTCGTACTGTATGGTTACAAGCATAACAGGGCGAATACAGGTCCTGAGAGTAACGAATCCGTAGATGGGCCATCTCATAACATCGATTAATCCGATATGCGTTTGAATCCTGTTATCCACTCACTTGCCGCTCTAAAATTAAAACTGCATTATTACGACTGCACAGTGTGCAATAACCACTGCTGACTGCATAAACTTTTTGAGTGTCACGCTTTTCCGCTAATGGATCTTTGGCGCTGCAAACACATTTCAAGTGCCCCTATGCAGTAGCAATTTCTGCATTTAACGACGCATTAGCACAAATGAAAGCGTGCACCTCCTGGGTAAGTACATTTATAGTCTCCATGTCTGTACGTGGCAGAGGGTACTTTGTGTGGCACTCTCATCACCCCCCCCCCCAATCCCCCCACCCCCACCCCCACCCCCACTCCGCCCCGCATTTCTTATGTGATCCATTCACAAACGATGCGCTAGGAAGAAAGTGTCTGTAAGCCTCCGATTGTGTCTATCTTGGATTTTGACCTCTAACCAATGCTGTTAAGCAGTGCAAGTCATAATCAGCATTCTTATGAATTGTGTATAGCAGCTCCAAGGTCTGTGGGTCGGTGGTTTCTTATTTTTAATTACCTAAAAGTTATTTTTTGTTACATGGAAGCAATTGTTTGTACCTGTAGCTCTGTTAACGTGGGTAAATAAGTTCGTAGCTGCTACTCCCTAGTTGTTTAGAAGAAAAAGGAAGACTTAACATCTTAGGTCATCAGTCCCCTAGAACTCAGAACTACTTAAACTTAACTAACCTAAGGACATCACACACATCCAAGGCCGAGGCAGGATTCGAACCTGAGACCGTAGCGTTCGCGCGGTTCCAGACTGTAGCGCCTAGAACCGCTCGGCTACAACGGCCGGCCCCGGAATCAGTGAATGGCTGTATCTGTACAGGGACATTTCTGAACTGCTCAACAAATAAGCTTATTGGCACGGAGGATGTTGCCAAACTGGGGAGATCTTAGAAGGACCCTTTGCCGTTTTATTGAAGCATGTGCCAATGTAGCAGTCCCTTGTGGTCAAACCAGTGGAGGGCATGAAACAAGAGAGCTGAAAAAGCATAAACACCATTCGCTGCTTCGGATCACGTTCCGGTTTCGTCGAATGGTTTCAAACGGTCCCTAGTGTAACCAAACTGCGCACAGAGGAAAAATTTTTGTCGTAGTAAACTCGAAAGGAGTGCGATCACGTTCAATGTGTTTAAGGCACACCAAGTGCTTAGAGATTGAGTTAACCTTTCGGGGAGATGTCAACAGTGTCAAAGGTTGTCCAGAACGCCGTCCTGTTGCTCATCTCATTGCAAACTTTCGTTTGCGACCGTGAAATGTGGAGGAGTCAATGTTTTAAGGGAAGCGGCGGTTTCAATGACGCCATTTATACCACCCTTTGAGACCTTTCCACGTCGATTCTGAGCGGCGGTGTGTCTGAAATATTTTCCTCGGCCACCCATAAGAAAACCGCGTAGTTTGAACACTGTGCGTCGTGATTATGACCTTCATCGCAGAGGCGTTAGTAGAATGGGTAGGGCGGTGTGACGACCGGCCCAAAAAATGGTTCAAATGGCTCTGAGCACTATGGGACTCAACTTCTGAGGTCATTAGTCTCCTAGAACTTAGAACTAGTTAAACCTAACTAACCTAAGGACATCACAAACATCCATGTCCGAGGCAGGATTCGAAACTGCGACCGTAGCGGTCTTGCGGTTCCAGACTGCAGCGCCTTTAACCGCACGGCCACTTCGGCCGGCGACCAGCCCATCGCGTGAGACGTTCGCAGTGTCGTTTGGCAGAACTGTGGTGAAATTTGGTGCCAGTGTGATATCATTAACCCATCTTCCACGTCACATGAACTTTCTTTCGCACGTGTCGACACTCTGCTGTTTGATGCGTCGCCGAGCCCGGGAGTGACGTCGCAGTACGCCAAGGTCGCAGAGGAACGCTGCACAAACCTTTGAGCCAAATTTCAAACTTCTTCGTCGCAATGACAATTACGGGGTTTATAAGAAGTGACTCTTTAATTCTGTTACGTAACGTAGTTATGAACCTATGCAGACAGGTGGAAGTAACTGTATCCTATAAAATGATGAAAGTAAGTCCAGACGATAGTTTTGGATCGCAAGGAACATGGAAATGCATAAAACATGCAAAACGTTCGGAGATTACTCCAACTTATATTTGAACACCAGTGTCCTGCTATAGGCTGACATGTTTGAAAATATCCGTGCACCTTGTCTCTGACTTTACCTTATCCAGTGCGGAATGATTAGCTGAAAAACTACTTATGTAAAACTAGAACTTATTATTACATAATTACAATTTGTTGAATGTGGTGACAGAGGTTCACTGTTTGCACATTAATGCTGTTGCAAATAATTGGTTTATGGCTGACTATAATGAAAGTAACGATGAATCTTGTGTACCTTAGTATTAATAGTCTCTACAGCTAGACTGATTTCTCGTGGCTGTCTGTGGATAGTTTTAATGCAATGAGCATACCAGATGGTTCAGTCATAAGTTACGTTTTAGAAGAAGACCTTGAGTATCCAAAAAAAGATCCGTGACCTTCACTCCAATCCACCATTATGCCAACAGAAAATGGTACCACCACCAAGCATCAACAAGACTGAAGCTGCAAAGAAACTGATTTCTACATTACAAGATAATAAATAATGTAATTCATTACAGAAATTAAATGCAGTTTCTGGACGATAATTTTATGCTAAGAAAAATTTACCAGATATTATAATTTCGTCAATGACAGCATATGTCAATATTAACTCTGTGAAATGGATGAATGCAAAAAAACGATTTCTAGAAGAATTTTTTTCAAACTAATGGCAATGTGTGGAAAATGAGTGATGTTAAGCTAGTAACACATTGGGAAGCGAGATACAGAGCTACTGCCCTGACTGCAACACCGAGTTTCAAGCGCAATGTCGTATTTCATGAAAATTTGGTTGCTACTCAACAAGACTTAATATTGTTTTGAACAAATCCACACTTCTAGGAAGGGGTATTTTAGATATTCCGAAGACGCTCCTTGTAAATTTCGATTATGGGTATAGCTTGAAGAAATTTCAGGAGAAACTGTTAAAAGCTGCACAGACCCTGAAAGCTTAATGTATAACTGTGCCAATTGTTCATTGTGTTATTAAAAGTAATGTGAATACATCGGCTCCAATCTTCACTTACCACGTAATAACATTTACAACATTCCATGCATTGATAAAAAGAAATTGGATTTAATGAAAGATGAATTATTAGGGGTCATTATTGCAGAACTCGTAAGATTGGGAACAAAATTGAATGCTGTAGAAACCGAATAACAAAGCGAAATGAATAGAGCGAAAGGTGTAACTCAGTCGTCAGCCGTGGATTCAAATATTGATAATTACCGAGAATGAGTATTAATGTTGGTAAATCGATGTTCATTATATAATTAGATTAAAATTACACACACTTTCCACTATAAAACCGGCAAAAGATGATAAGCGCTTAATACTGTATGACAAAGTGAGCACCATGGTGTGGGGTCATTTCCGGGAATATATGGCTAGTCAATATCTCTGGGCGAAACAGGAGGTGACTTAAAATTGATTTAACAATAAAATATAGATTGTGACTGTAAAATACTGAAATTGTAAGTAAAATGCAGTGCTAATGTAGTGTGCTGTAACCTATCTATTCTAGATATAAAAAGGTGTAATGCTAGCAGGAACTGAAAATGGACTCTGTACTTATAGATGTATTATGAGAATGAAAGTGTAACATACTAGTTATACACAAAGAAAAGATGTGATTAATGTGATCATTATAATATTTTGCGAGCTAATTATCACAGTATTTTTATTATGATCTATACCTATCATGCCTGTCTGAATCTGCATGGTAGACAAGAGAATACATCTGTTCCAAACTGCAAGGTGAACATGACCACCACCCATTCTTGTCATTGAAACTTGGTCTAGTCCATAAAATGTGGCTTGGGGAGAGAGGTGAGAAAAGGAGCAGTTTGTAGGGGAGTGGCAGATGGCACAGAGGAGGGAGGTAGGGGGGATGGGAGCAGGCAGTGGATGGAAGGGGGGGGGGGAATTGGGAAGCAAAACTCAAGGTCAAATTTTATCCAGGATGGGTGTTGTCCTCCTACTTATCTTGGATTTTTCATCTTACAAATTGAGTTATTAATTAGGGATATTAAATTTTACTGTTGCATAACTTTCACAAAAAGAAAACACACATATATATCTACTTGAGAAAAATGTTCTGTTCTAAAGGAATTCCTATTTAGCCAATATATCCCCACTGTTGACTCCTGTCCACAGCCTCATCCGTTTTGCCTTCCTGTCGTGACCTGCAGACCCATTCCCAAAGGAAAGCATAGATATTAAACATCTGAATTACTTTTTCAGAATACTTGACTAATGATTCAGATGAGCTATACATTGAAGGAAAGAAAATCAAAAAGATAAACACTTTCTGTTATTTTGGATACATTTTAGAAATCGAGGGAAAATCAGTCAGAAATCAATAAAAGAATTAGTAGCGGACAGAAGGTCATTGGGATGCTTAACTCAGTCTTATGGAGCAGGAATGTAATGAGCAGAACTAAAAAACTAATATACAAATCCATATTAGAGAGTATGGTTCTGTATGGAACGGAGAACTGGTCAATTAACCTGAAGCACATTAAAAAATTACAAAGTCTAGAGATGGACTTCTGGAGAAGATCAGCAAGAATCTCCAGGAAAAGTAAGATAAGGAACACCGAAGTAATAAGGAGAATGGAAATAAAGGAAAGAATATATGACTAATGGATAGGAAGGAATTACAGTGGTACGGCATGTACGACGAACGGAGGAAGCCAGAATACCAAAATTGATATTGGAGTGGGAAATGGAGGGCAGAAGAAGAAAGAACGACCTATGACCACCTGGCTCCAAAATGTACAGCACACAATGAGAAGAATGGGTGTAGAGGAAGAGGACACGCGAGATCGAAACACCTGGATAAATATTTTGAAAATGTAGTTTAAGAACGTTTATTCTTTGTATAGCAATTTCCTAATAAATTATTATGTTGGAGTTCAGCCTCTGTAATGAGGAAAAGCACAAAATAAAAAAAAATTACTTTTTCCTATCGCTAATAAGCTATATGGCATTAAGTTGATAAAAGGGATATGTCCTAATGTCGTGACGGACCTCCTTCTGCTTGGCGTAGTGCAGCAGCTAAACGTGACATGGACTCAACAAGTCGTTGGAAGTCTTCTGCAGAAATACCGAGCCATGCTGCCTCTATAGCCTTGCGTAATTGAGAAAGAGTTGCCTGCATAAGTACGAACAGGCCTCTTGATTGCGTCCCATAATTGTTCGATGGTATTCTTGTCGGGCTATTTCAGTAGCCCGATCATTCGCTCAAATTGTCCACAATGTTCTTCAAACCAAACGTGAACAGTTGTCACCCAGTGATAGGGCAAACTGTCATCCACAAAATTTCCATCGTTATTTGGGCAGATGAAGTTCGTGAACGGTCGCAGATGCTGTCCAAGTAGCCGAATTAAATCATTTATAGTCAATGACTGGGTCGTTGAACAGAAGGACCCAGTCCATTCCATGTAAACACAGCCCACGGCTTTATGGAGACACCACCAGCTTATGCTGTGCCTTGTTGACAACCTTCTTGGGGTCTGCGCCATACTCGAACACTACTATCAGCTCTTACCAATTGAAATCGGAACACATCTGACCAGGGCACAGTTTTCCAGTCGTCTAGGGTCCAACCTGTGTGGTCACGAGCCCATGAGAGGCGCTGCAGGTGGTGTCGATCTGTTAGCAAAGACACCTACGTCAGTCGTATGCTACAATAGCCCATTGACTCCTAACGGATACGTTCGTCGTACGTCCCACATTAATTTCTGCGGTTATTTCACTCTGTGGTTCTTGTTTGTTGGCCCTAACAACTCTACGCGAACGCCGCTGCTCTAGGGTCATCAAGTGAAGGCCGTCGGCCATTGTCTTCTCCGCAGTAAGAGATAATGCCTGAATTTTGGTATTCACCACACATTCTTGACACCATGGGTCTCGGTATATTGGATTCAACTATTTCCGAAATGAAATTTCCATGCGCCTAGCTGCCGGCCGGTGTGACCGAGCGGTTCTAGACGCTTCAGTATGGAACCGCGCGACCACTACGGTCCCAGGTTCGAATCCTGCCTCGGGCATGGATGTGTATGATGTGCTAAGGTAGGTTAGGTTCAAGTAGTTTTAAGTTCTAGGTGACTGATGACCTCAGCTGTTATGTCCCATATAGCTCAGAGCTATTTGAACCATTTGAAACTACCTCGGGTATGGATGTCTGTGATGTCCTTAGGTTAGTTAGGTTTAAGTAGTTCTAAGTTCTAAGGGACTGATGACCTCAGATGTTAAGTTCCATAGTGCTCAGAGCCATTTGAACCATTTTTTCGCCTAGCTCCAACTGTCATTAAGCGTTCAAATTCGGTTAATCCCCAGCGTGCGGCCATAATCGCTTCGGAAAGCTTTTCACATGAATCATCTGAGAGCAAATGTCAGCTCCAGCAACGCAGTCCGCCATTATACCTTGCGTATGCGATACTACCGCCATCTGTCATTGTATGGCATGAATCTCGTAGTGTGTTTGTAAAGTTTGAAACTACAACACTGCTATACAAGGTTCAGCGTGCGAATCATGAATTCGATGTGCATCAACCAACAGCCCTGATTTTTAACACTTATTTAGAGCTACAATTTTGGCGAGAGGTAATCAATTCAGTCACGACGTTTGTGGTGCGCTACATCTCTACACTTTCTAAGACAGTGAAAAATATGGCTTGGAGAGCACGAAGAGAAGCATTAGAAACTCTCACTGTGTGTAGCAGGCATCATTATGCTGAAATGTAAGCCTATGATAGCTTTCCACGAACGGCAACAAAACGTGGCATTGAATATGGTCGATGTGCCGCTGAAAACAACTAAAGTGGTCCTGCAGTGAAATGAAATGGCACCCTAGACCATAGCTCATAGCTGTCGGGCCGTATGGCGGGTGACAGCCAAGTTGGTATCCCACCGCTATCCGGGGCTTTTCCAGACACATCTTCGCTGGTCGTCAGGGCTCAGTTCGAAGCGGGAGAGAGGTAGACGCCCGTTTTGTTGCCCTTGGTATCAAGCCATCCTGGGCTTATATTCCAACAAGATAATGGGCACCTTCACACTGTGAGTGTTTCTGCTACTTTCTTCGGGCTTGCCAAATCGTACCTTGGTCAGAAAAGTCGCCGCATCTCTCTCCAGTTGAGAACGTTTGGAGTATTATTGACAGGGGCTCCCAACCAGCTCGGGATTTTGACGATCGGATGCTCCAACTGGGCAGAATTTGGCACCATATCCCTCAGTAGGACATCCAACAGCTCTGTCAGTCAATGCCAAACTGAATAACTACTTGCATAAAGACCAGAGGTGGACCAACGCGTTATTGACTTGCTCAATTTGTGAAGCTCTTTCTCTTAAATAAATCATCCAATTTTTCTGAAATTGTAATCATTTGTTTGTCTGTACATACACATCACATTACTGACTCCCAACCCATTCATATAATTTCTTCGTGATGTGTCAATAGTTTTGCCTTAGAGCGTAGGTTAATCACCGAAGCTGTCTAGCGCAGCTCTGGACGAAAAGTCAGGAACCGAAAAGTTTCTTCGGCCACAGCCACTCATCCTGAAAGACTGAAATAATCGACACCGAAATGCCAAAGAAACTGACATCGGCTTGCATATTCAAATACAGAGATATGTAAACAGGCAGAATACGGCGTTGCGGTCGTCAACGCCTATATAAGACAGGTATCTGGTGCCATTGTTAAATCAGTTAGTGCCGCTACAAAAGCAGGTTATCAAGATTTAAGTGATTTTGAACGCGATGTTATAGTCGGCTAATGAGCGATGGGACACAGCATCTCCTAGGTAGCGATGAAGTGGAGATCTTCCCATACGACAGTTTCATGAGTGTGTCGCGGATATCAGGAATCTGAAGAGAATGGTTCATCGTGTCAGAAAAATTGCTGCAGATTTCAATACTGGGCTGTCAAGAAGAGTCAGCGTGCGAACCATTCAAAGAAACATCGTCGACATGGGCTTTCAGAGCTGAAGGCGTACCCTTAGTAACTGCACGACACAAACCTTTACGCCTCGCCTGGACCCATCAACACCGACTGCTGCCTCTGGATCACGGGTTCCCGGGTTCGATTCCCGACCGGGTTGGGGATTTTCTCTGCCCGCGGACTGGGTATTTGTGTTGACCTCATCATCATCATTAGTGACTGTGGCTAGATTGGACTGTGCAAAATAATGGACTGTGTAAAAATTGAGACTTTGTGTGGGCGCTGATGACCGCGCAGTTGAGCGTCCCACCAACAACATATCATCATCATTGAACTTTTGATTACTGGAAGCATGTAGCTTGGTCTGAGGAGTCTCGTTTCAAGTTGTATCAAGCGGATGGACGTGTACGGGTATGGAGACAATGAATCCATGGACCCAGCATGTCAGCAGAGTACTATTCGAGCTTCTGGAGGCTCTGTAATACCGTAGGGCGTGTGCAGTTGGAGTGATATGGGACCCATGATACGTCTAGATACGACTGACAGGTGACAGGTTGTAAGCGTCCTGTCTGATCAATGCATCCATTCATACCCATTGTGCATTCAAGGACTTGGACAATTCTAGCGGAACAATGCGACGCCCAACACGTCCAGAATTGCTACAGAGTGGCTCAAGGAACACTATTGTGAGTTTAAACACTTCCACTGGCCACCAAACATGAACATTATTGAGCATATCTGGGATGCCTTACACCGTGCTGTTCAGAAGAGATCTCCGCCCCCTCTTACTCGTACGGATTTATGGAAAGCCCTCCAGGATTCGTGGTGTCAATTCTCTCAGACATTAGTCGAGTCCATGCCACATCGTGTTGCGGCACTTCTGCGTGCTCGCGGAGCCCTACCCAATATTAGGCACGTGTACCAAATTCAAAATGGCTCTGAGCACTATGAGACTTAACTTCTGAGGTCATCAGTCTCCTAAAACTTAGAACTACTTAAACCTACTCGAACAGTCCACGGGTGTACTGCCGGTCCATAGTGTCCAACGGGCACGATATTTCGGCGATCAGACATGTCGCCATCGTCAGGTGCGCTGACTAACTGAGCTCCTGAGGGCGGGCGGCCTTCCTAAATACCCTTCCCCCTCGAGGTGTTCTCTCCGCGGTCCGAGCCCGCGGCCGCGCGTCGCCGGTTCTTGAGAGGCTGGCGTCGGCGTTTGTGGTGGCGTCAGTGTAACTGCCTCGTCCGCCCTGGTCGCTCGTTCGTTTTCTTTGCTGAGGCTCTTTTTAATTAGACTCAGTGCTAGTTCCCATGCCTTGCGGAGGTCATAGCCGCAATCTCTGTTGATGAGTCCGTCCCTGGTACGAATTTCGATAGAATCTCTTACGACGCAGAGCGGACGAGGCAGTTACAGCGACGCCACCACAGACGCCGACGCCAGCCTCTCAGCGACCGCCGACGCGCGGCCGCGGCCGCGGACCGCGGAGAGAAAGCCTCGTGGGGGAAGGGGATTTAGGACGGCCGCCCGCCCTCAGGAGCTCAGTTCGTCAGCGCACCTGACGATGGTGACATGTCTGATCGCCGAAATATTGTGCCCGTTGAACACTATGGACCGGCAGTACACCCGTGGACTCTTCGAGCAAGAAATACGCCGGAAGAAGTTGAAGAATCAATACTTAAACCTAACTAACCTAAGGACATCACACACATCCATGCCCGAGGCAGGATTCGAACCTGCGACCGGACTGGTCGTGCGGTTCCAGGCTGTAGCGCCTAGTCCCGCTCGGCCACACCGGCCGGCAATACCAGTTTCTTTGGCTCTTCTGTGGATATAGAGACAATGCGAAAGTGGCCAGGATGCTCCTCAGAAGACTGACAAATTATGATAATTGTCACTTCTGTTACACTTACGCTTGAGCTAAATGTCTGTAACGATCTCAGTGTCAAAAGTTTCAACGTCCGAGTGAAGAATTATAGGAATACAAATCGAAAATTTCGGCGTTCGTCCCTCATTTACCCATGGTTGTTTCGTTTTCTGACGCTGTCCAATCTCGGACACTCCCACCTGAATTGGTAAACTCCTTTTACTGACTGCGTGAGTGGTTCAAATGGCTCTGATCACTATGGGACTTAACTTCTGAGATCATCAGACCCCTAGAACTTAGAAGTACTTAAACCTAACTAACCTAAGGACATCACACACATCCATGCCCGAGGCAGGATTCGAACCTGCTACTGTGACGGTCGCGCGGTTTCAAACTGTAGCGCCTAGAACCGCTCGGCCACTCCGGCCAGCCAAATGAAAGTGTCAATTACTATTTTTGCTACATACTGGCGACGATTCAGTAGCCCTTCAACAATTACTAAATGATTCCAGCTGCTCATATACAATTGCTCCCTACGCCAAGATTCTAGGAGGCTGCTTCCTTTGATTTTTCAGCGGGTCGCCTACGGACATGTTGGTTCAAACCGACCACTACCTACAGAAACGAGACTGAACATCACAGAATGCCACTCAACGTCTCTGCTTATTCCAGAGGAATGTCTCTGTTGTCTGTGGCTGGTGTCAACTGTAGACGACGTTAGGCAACTCGAAATCTCAACCCAGTTCCCAGTCATCTGTTCCCAAAGGTTGCTTAGTTTTACACTGTCGAGTCACATTAATGTGACCACCTGTCAGGAGCCTGAATAACTGCCTTTCTCAGCGCGCAAATAGATGAAAAGATGCAATGAACATTGACAGCTCAAACAGTTTTACTTATATCGCTCGAAGTAAAACGGGCTCAGAGGAACACACAGGACGACTTGTTTTTTTGTCATACAAGCAATTTGTTCCCTATCGGAAAAAGAAGCCATTAAGCGAAAGGACGACTCGGGCGAGGAGCAAGGCAATCTGTTGCTTGTCAATGGAGTTGTTGGAGCTACCATATGGAGGAGCTGTTATTGATTTAACTGTCCGACAAACGAGTCGCTTCCTTCTTTTCTGGTTAAAGGTTTATTCGATTGCATGTCGAGTGCTCTATATTTATAAAACATCTCTCTACGCTGTGATAACCTCTCAGGAGTAAATTTGTCTATCGTTATCTTTTTTATCGTGTAGTCACAACATATTTATTAATTCTGGAATTTATTTTCAACTTAATTTCCCTGAAAGCTTGTGCGTGTGGAAGCGGTGTTACGACTGTTGAACACTTAATATTCCTAAGAACCTGTTACCATCCATTATAGTATAACATAGCATTTACTTGCATTTACGTTGTTATTGCATTTCCATTGTTATTGCATTTACACTGTTATTGCATTTACATGGTTATAAGTATATTGTTAAAACAAAACCTGTTTGACTGCAGCACCGTCTTTGTTTAGTAAGTTGAATCACCTCTAAAAAAAGCAGACTATCTGCTGAGGAACACCATACTGGAAACAATTGTTCAAGCTGCAAGTCAAATATATCTCACCGGGAGGGACTTGTTAGGTTCTTTTGTGTGATTTATACAATAATGCACAAAATATTTATTCTTTTAGCTCTTGCAGCTCGCACTTGATTGGAATAACCTTGCGTTTGAAAGAGGTTTTCACTGGATCCCAGTAAAATATTACCATATATCAAGTATTTTAAGCTAATTAATATGTACTTTGGACTTTCTTATGTACATGGGAGGTTGTAAATAACTGTAGTTTCCTGTAACGTTTTTTATCATTACAACAATGAGTAACACAGGGTAATTACTAAATGTGCATGGTATAACTTGTGACAATATAGCGCAAAAGAGGTCACTGCCAAATTTAGGTGAGCATAGTTCTACTAAATTTGTGTGAACAGCTTTGTTTACTCTGCAGTGATACAAGAGACCAATGACAGCCCTTAGTTCTATAATGTTGATAGTACTATGGTAACACCTTCCTATAAGGGTGCACTAATTTTTCTTTCCGGCAATGTATGATGACCCTGAACAATCATGAGATACACAAAAAAATACCTAGCTCTAGAGCTGTACATGCAGGCCCTAGCCCGCTTACAGAAATATCCACAGACATCAACACATCAGAAATAAATACGTACAGCGTTGTTAGCAAAGATCTATCAACAATATTCACAATGAGCTGTTAAATATTGAAGATAATAACATTTAATAATTTACATAAACTGCTGAACCAGTTTAAATTTTTTGCTTCTCTATAATTTCAGATTACATCGCTTTCATGGACAAAACATATAGCAACGCATACTGTTATGGTCCTCAAATCACTCCACTGCTTATATTTTCAATTCATTTGAACTGTGGCTGTCTTTAGTGCAGAAAAATGTGGAATTTGGTAAAAGCAAGTGAGCTTACGTATAGGAAGTAAATTGAACTAAATGTCCTAAGAGCTCTCAAAGAACAACGTTTCGTTACTATTGCAATAAGAAATTTGTGTTGACAGAACGGATACGACTATACGCTTATCGGAACATGAGTGAGGAAAATGTTTAATGAATGAGCCATACATTCGCATACTGGTCATATAAATCAGTAAGCCGTGCATACCGTGAGTTCAAAATTTTTCCAATAGTGCGAATAAAGTTCTTATTGTGAAGACTAAATCAGGCTGGAGATACTGCACAGGACAAACGATGGCAAACATAAATGCTTCCAGTTTTCGTGCCAGCTGCAACAACATCCGGTGATGGTAGAATGTTTAGCTGCAAGGGTTGGAAAAAAAAGGGTATGATATGTATCTGAAATCTTCCGACTCTGCAGTTATGGTGGAAGAATTAGACTGAAAGTCCCTATATTTTGGAAACAACTGGTACGTGTTCCACAGGCCTAATAATGGAGATAACCGACTCTAATAACAAAAACAAAATAGCATAATAAACTACGTTAAAATTCATCTTAACATACTACCAGTATTAAATATATGTATATGTGAAGGCGTGTTCAATGCGAAAGTCGATATTATTGCGGTTTCTAAAATAAAGATACACTCTAAGCAAGTCACGGGTAATAAAGAAAAGAGTCTTATTTATGGTTAGAGTCTATACAGTAAATTTAAAAACATAATGTTGGAGTTTCGACACCAGGGTGCACTGCTTCTGATAGCGCCATGATGTTTGCTGATATTCAATCCTGCACTGGCAGACAGACTGACTGAGTAATCAACCTCGAAGCCAGCATCGCAAATCGTTCAGCAACTTCTGCGCGCTATGTTGCCTATTACTAGGGCGCGCTATGTTGCCTATTACTAGGCGACACTCGTATGTTGGCAACCAGGTTGACCAGGAAATGAATGTTTTCGAAGACAATCCTGATACTAAGAACATTTGTTTTACCGAGCGAGGCGGCAACGTTGTTAGCACACTGGACTCGCATGCAGGAGGGTGACGGTTCAAGCCGGCTTCCGGCAACCCTGATTTAGCTTTTCCGTGATTTATACAGATTGCTTCAGGCAAACGCCGGGATGGTTCCTCTGAAAGCGCAAGGCCGATGTCCTTCTCCATGCTTCCCTAAACCGAGCTTATACTCCGTCTATAATGACCTCGTTGTCGACGAGATTTAAACACTAATATACTCCTCCAACCTTTGATTTTACACTTCCTTTAATTAGTTTATATTCCTGGACAGTAGACAGAGCACAAGTCCGAGTCGCTCGAGTCCATTCTTCCTGGTGCGTTCGACTGATGACGGAGAATGCTGGTAAAGATGCACATGCCTCTTCTTCAACATTCTCTGTTTCTTACTGACGTATGGTCTTGACATTCGTGGCCGCTATCTCCGGCTTACTCGGTCCGACGATTCTGGTTGCTGTAACATACTGGATCTCTTCTATCACAACCTGGGGTATGAAAGAGGCGAGAAAGTTGTGGTCATCCACAACTGTCATAGGGAGCTTCGGGGGTCTGTAGTACTGATACTTCTTTCGTCGGAGTCTTTACTGCTACATTTTCTCGATGCGCTGGTCACCGCGTGATAAATTCCTCGGTTGTTGAGACTTTCTGTACCACTGTACCAGAAGAGATTGGTACGTGTCTTCTGCGACCCTTCCATCAAGTGTGTTTTTTCTTGTCATATTCTGATTCAATGTGTAGCATAGGCCAAAAAATTCTGTGTAAGACTGTGTCATTTCCTCATGACGTTGGGTCCTTTCCTTCAATTGTCCCCCCGCTACTAGGTGATGAAATTCTCTTCGTTGTTCACGATCAACATATGCCAAGCACATCATGTTGTCACAGCTTTTGTATTTGGCGACTCGTTCGAATACTTTCAACAATTTGGTCGAATCCTGGCCGGCTCCCGGAAAACACTGATGGATGCCTGATGTGCAGTTCACTTACTGTTGTTTTTAAATCCATTGGAATCTTGAAGATACGTACCTGGGAAAGATGTACTGCTTGTCTAATTGGAGCCACAGTCATGTTTTGAAGTACCTAGCGTTCCCGCCAACGTCACGTCGTAACCACGTTCAAGTCCAAATCCGAAATCAGGGTCGTCAATGAAGCATAACACTTAGCAATGAAATTACTTTTCTTATGAGCGACAGCGTACAGTCAGAACTAAATTCCTGTACGGTGAGCCCTGGTATTTACACAAACATCTAATACTCTAGAATATAATAACAGTAACAAACATAAAAATTTCTAGAACCGTCCATAAATTATAAATATTAAATAGCAAATAATCGCTGGTGGCCGTGTTTGATCTGGCGACCCGCAATATGCAACTCAGCCACGCTAACTTCTACGTCACGCTGCATGAATCACAGTCCAGGCCTATATTCTCTAGTATGGTGTATCTATTACTATACATTGTGTCTTTTGTCGTGATCACATAGCAGTAAGTTTACGTTACTAGTGTGAAGAAAACGGCTGCACAGTAAAATAGTATTCCAATTCACCATCTTTTGAAATTTTGTATTTGGGTTGTTTGTTGTTAGTGAAAAAGATTTCTTTCATTCCGTAGCGGTTACGTGATTGATTTTCTGTGGTATGTCAAAAGAAAATCTTGTGTTCAATTGACTGCATAGTTTAACAATATTAATTACTTAATCCGGGATGGACCTTTTACGGTTATACAAGATCTTTCACATAACCTAGACACTATCTCTCTGATACTACCGTATAGTTTCCATCTTTCCCTTACGAATGATGCTTTTTTTTTAATATCTAACTATGATGTCTCACCCGTTGTAATGATAGTATGCAGTAACCACTTTTTAAAAGTAATCGTTCATTTTAACCTAGCATTAGCTGTCAACGCCGGCGTGCATGACTGTAAAATAATATCCGATTCTGGTATAAGAGGATGACGAATACAGGTATTCGCGTGAAACTAATGTCTTTCTTACGAAGAAATATTTACTGGCAGTTTCGTCCGTGACGTGAATTATTCCCGTTATAGCCTCAGGTCCAAATTTTGTGAATTACAACGTGGCAAATTTATTGTGTTCACGCGACCATTGACTGGATGCCATTTACTATTTATTCCCACGGCCACAGTGGAAGTGTTTAACGGTGATTGCCCTCAAAGTCACGCCACTGCGGAACCAGTTACGCTCCTTCCTCCTGACAAGAAATGCTTTATAACAGGCCACTGTGCAGCACTTCCTGTTCAGAGTATGCTTTTATACATTCGCCACTTGCTGTCGTTAGGTGACACGCACAGCCTGGCGACGCGACACCTGTGCTGCCAGCGCACGTTTTGAAATACACTACTGGCCATTAAAATTGGTACACCAAGAAGAATTGCAGATGATAAACGGATATTCATTGGACAAATACACTCCCGGAAATGGAAAAAAGAACACATTGACACCGGTGTGTCAGACCCACCATACTTGCTCCGGACACTGCGAGAGGGCTGTACAAGCAATGATCACACGCACGGCACAGCGGACACACCAGGAACCGCGGTGTTGGCCGTCGAATGGCGCTAGTTGCGCAGCATTTGTGCACCGCCGCCGTCAGTATCAGCCAGTTTGCCGTGGCATACGGAGCTCCATCGCAGTCTTTAACACTGGTAGCATGCCGCGACAGCGTGGACGTGAACCGTATGTGCAGTTGACGGACTTTGAGCGAGGGCGTATAGTGGGCATGCGGGAGGCCGGGTGGACGTACCGCCGAATTGCTCAACACGTGGGGCGTGAGGTCTCCACAGTACATCGATGTTGTCGCCAGTGGTCGGCGGAAGGTGCACGTGCCCGTCGACCTGGGACCGGACCGCAGCGACGCACGGATGCACGCCAAGACCGTAGGATCCTACGCAGTGCCGTAGGGGACCGCACCGCCACTTCCCAGCAAATTAGGGACGCTGTTGCTCCTGGGGTATCGGTGAGGACCATTCGCAACCGTCTCCATGAAGCTGGGCTACGGTCCCGCACACCGTTAGGCCGTCTTCCGCTCACGCCCCAACATCGTGCAGCCCGCCTCCAGTGGTGTCGCGACAGGCGTGAATGGAGGGACGAATGGAGACGTGTCGTCTTCAGCGATGAGAGTCGCTTCTGCCTTGGTGCCAATGATGGTCGTATGCGTGTTTGGCGCCGTGCAGGTGAGCGCCACAATCAGGACTGCATACGACCGAGGCACACAGGGCCAACACCCGGCATCATGGTGTGGGGAGCGATCTCCTACACTGGCCGTACACCACTGGTGATCGTCGAGGGGACACTGAATAGTGCACGGTACAACCAAACCGTCATCGAACCCATCGTTCTACCATTCCTAGACCGGCAAGGGAACTTGCTGTTCCAACAGGACAATGCACGTCCGCATGTATCCCGTGCCACCCAACGTGCTCTAGAAGGTGTAAGTCAACTACCCTGGCCAGCAAGATCTCCGGATCTGTCCCCCATTGAGCATGTTTGGGACTGGATGAAGCGTCGTCTCACGCGGTCTGCACGTCCAGCACGAACGCTGGTCCAACTGAGGCGCCAGGTGGAAATGGCATGGCAAGCCGTTCCACAGGACTACATCCAGCATCTCTACGATCGTCTCCATGGGAGAATAGCAGCCTGCATTGCTCCGAAAGGTGGATATACACTGTACTAGTGCCGACATTGTGCATGCTCTGTTACCTGTGTCTATGTGCCTGTGGTTCTGTCAGTGTGATCATGTGATGTATCTGACCCCAGGAATGTGTCAATAAAGTTTCCCCTTCCTGGGACAATGAATTCACGGTGTTCTTATTTCAATTTCCAGGAGTGTATATTATACTAGAACTGACTTGTCATTACATTTTCACGCAATTTGGGTGCATAGATCCTGAGAAATCAGTACCCAGAACAACCACTTCTGGCCGTAATAACGGCCTTGATACGCCTGGGCATTGAGTCAAACAGAGCTTGGATGGCTTGGATGGCTGTACAGGTACAACTGCCCATGCAGCATCAACACGATACCACAGAGTAGTGACTGGCAAATTGTGACGAGCCAGTTGCTCGGCCACCAGACGTTTTCAATTGATGAGATATCTGGAGAATGTGCTGGCCAGGGCAGCATTCGAACATTTTCTGTATCCAGAAAGGCCCGTACCGGACCTGCAACAGGCGGTAGTGCATTATCGTGCTGAAATGTAGGGTTTCGCAGGGATCGAATGAAGAGGAGAGCCACGGGTCGTAACACATCTGAAATGCAATGTCCACTGTTCAAAGTGCCGTCAATTCGAACAAGAGGTGACCGAGACGTGTAACCAATGGCACCCCGTACCATCACGCCGGGTGATACGCCAGTATGGCGATGACGAATACACGCTTCCAATGCGCGTTCAACGCAATGTCACCAAACACGAATGCCACCATCATGATGCTGTAAACAGAACCTTGATTCATTCGGATAAATAACGTTTTGCCATTCATGCAGCCAGGTTCCTCGTTGAGTACGCCATCGCAGGCGCTTCTGTCTGTGATGCAGCGTCAAGGGTAACCGCAGCCGTGGCCTCCGAGCTGATAGGCCATGCTGCTGCAGATGTCGTCCAACTGTTCGTGCAGATAGCTGTTGTTTTGGAAACGTCCCCATCTGTTGACTCAGGGATCGAGACGTGGCTGCACGATCCGTTACAGCCATGCGGATTAAATGCCTGTCATCTCGACTGCTAGCGATACGATACCGTTGGGATCCAGCACGGCGTTCCGTTTTACCCTCCTGAACCCACCGATTCCACATTGTGCTAACAGTCATTGGATCTTGTCCAACGCGAGCAGCAATGTCGCGATACGATAAACCGCAATCGCGATAGGCTACAATCCGACCTTTGTCAAAGTCGGAAACGTGATTGTACGCATTTCTCCTCCTTACACCAGGCATCACAACAACGTTTTACGAGGCAACGCTGGTCAACTGCTGTTTGTGTATGAGAAATCGGTTGGAAACTTTCCTCATGTCAACACGTTGTAGGTGTCGCCACCGGCCTCAACCTTGTGTGAATGCTCTGAAAAGCTAATCATTTGCATATCACAGCATCTTCTTCCTGTGGGTTAAATTTCGCGTCTGTAGCACGTCATCTTCGAGCAATTTTAATGACCAGTAGTGTATCATCTTTTACCGACCATGACGCATATTACATCCTATTGCTATCGAACATAATTTGTTAGACGCTCCTTTATTGTTTAATTAAGACACAAAGGAATCATGGGCATCGGCTGCGAGCGAGGATTGATTGATTGAACTCAATGGGAAAGTTGAAAATTTGTGCCAGAATGGGACTCAAGCCCGTGGCTCCTGCTTACTAGGTAGATGCTCCGATCACTGAGCTATCCATTCACAGTGGTCACTGCAGCTGCACGGAATACCACAGCACGCCTCCCATCTAATACAAATTCTCAAGTTACCGACGCACTACTGACGTAGCGCCCCTTGCCCACTATCCTCTTTACTCGCGAGATTTCGCCGATTCCCGTAAGAGTTCGAGCGTAGTGTGCATCCGCAGTGAAGAGATCATTGGCAGTATATAGAATATCTGTTCTTTCGGACACCACATATATGTATAACTAATGCGAGACTGCCAGTGACCTATTCAGTGCAGATGTACACGAGGCTCGAGTTCTTACGGCGAATCCCGTGAATAATAAGGATAATAGGTAATGGGCACTACATTAGTAGTTTATGGATAAATTGAGAAAATGGGTAAGATGGAAGGGGTGCTATGGGATTCCGTGCAGTTGCAACGACCACTGCATCCGGATGGTCCAGTAGTTATAGTATCTGCCTAGTAAACAGGAGAGTTGAATCCCAGTCTGGCACAAATATCCAACTTTCCCCACTGACTTCAATTAATGCCCGCTCGCAGACAGTGTTTGTAATTCGTTTTTGTCTTAATGCATAATGGACACTGGACCAAAAAATGGTATCTGTTCTTTCGGACGTCTCCAGGAGAAATACAACATATTTTTACTGTTAAATGTTGTAATCAACTGTTTAACCTCGAAGATACAGAAGCCAACATCAGGGAATTTCTTTGTATGAAGCCTGAACCGTGCATAGAGACAGCTGCTCTCGTGCAACACTGAACAGAAGGTAACTAAATCAAAAACGCAATGACATGAAAAAAGTTCACTTTTATTCGAAGGTAATAGTTACGTTGAAGTCACCGCGATTATGATGGTCTCCTGTACATTGCAAACGGCGGGACGCGGTTCTTAATCTGGTGTGTATTCACCATGGGCGATAGTGTATGCTCTGCAAGGTGCTTCCTCGCTGCACATATGGTTCTTAAGAAGTTCTTACGGTAGGGCGGGCCATTCCTTTACCAGCGCGGGTCACACCTACTGGATCGTTGTTGGTGTATGTAGACATCCCCAAAGCATTCCACATGTGCTCGTTGGGATTTAAGTCGGAGGAACGGCCAGACCAGACCATTTGCCGAATATCAGCTTGTTCCGCAAGATCCTGCACGTGCCCTGTTCGATGTGGTCGCGCATTGTCATCCATAAAAATGAATTCAAGCTGAGTGCACATCTGAAGACGCACATGGGTAATCAGTACATTGTCATAAGAACGTTGAACTGTGAGCATAAATATTCGAAGATCTGAAGGGTAAGTATTTTATAGGACCACCAAAACGAACATGTTCAACAATTTTCGTGGGTGGGTTACGTGTTCTCTCTGCTCACCAAATGATGGTACGTCCACAATCCAGATCTTTTAATGCGGCACATTCACCGGTCAAAGTTGCTGCGACACTTACCCCTTCCCCATGTGCGTTTTCAGGGGTGCATTCGGTCTTTTTCATTTCCAAGCTTGACAGTGCGCGACCGAATCGAACAGCGCAGCTGAAGGAGGTGATATTCGGCGAATGGACTGGCCCGCCCTCTCCCCAGACTTAAATCACAACGAGCACGTGTGAGATGCATTGGGTACACTTACTGCAGCACTTTCGCATGCACCAAGGACCATCCAGCAGTTGTGAACTGCGCGGGTGTATCAATGGACAGCCCTATCACAAGCACTTGTGGTCAGCTCTTGTCGTCAGCACGCCAGTATATTCCAGAGCATGAATTGCTGTCCATGGTGATCACACACCTTATAAAGAATCATTTCCCACCCTTTATAATGTCCAGGGGACCATAATGAATCACCACGTCTTATTTTCCATGTTGTTGTTGTTGTGGTCTTCAGTCCTGAAATTGGTTTGATGCAGTTCTCCACGCTATTCTACCCTGTGCAAGCTTCTTCATCTCCCAGTACGTACTGCAGCCTTCATCCCTCTGAATCTGCTTAGCGTATTCATCTCTTGGCCTCCCTCTACGATTTTTACCCTCCACGCTGCCCTCCAATACTAAATTGGTGATCCCTTGATGCCTCAGAACATGTCCTACCAACCGATCCCTCCATCTAGTCAAGTTGTGCCACAAACTCCTCTTCTCCCCAATCCCATTCAGTACCTCCTCATTAGTTATGTGATCTACCCATCTAATCTTCAGCATTCTTCCGTAGCACCACATTTCTTGTCCAAACTAGTTATCGTCCATGTTTCACTTCCATACATGGCTACACTCCATACATATACTTTCAGAAATGACTTCCTGACACTTAAATCTATACTCGATGTTAACAAATTTCTCCTCTTCAGAAACGCTTTCCTTGCCATTGCCAGTCTACATTTTATATCATCTCTACTTCGACCATCATCAGTTATTTTGCTCCCCAAATAGCAAAACTCCTTTACTACTTTAAGTGTCTCATTTTCTAATCTAATTCCCTCAGCATCACCGGACTTAATTCGACTACATTCCATTATCCTCGTTTTGCTTTTGTTGATGTTCATCTTATATCCTCCTTTCAAGACACTGTCCATTCCGTTCAACTGCTCTTCCAAGTCCTCTGTCTCTGACAGAATTACAATGTCATCGGCGAACCTCAAAGTTTCTATTTCTTCTCCATGGATTTTAATACCTACTCCGAATTTTTTTTTGGTTTCCTTTACTGCTTACTCAACATACAGATTGAACAACATCGGGGAGAGGCTACAACCCCGTCTCACTCCCTTCCCAACCGCTGCTTCCCTTTCATGCCCCTCGACTCCTATAACTGCCATGTGGTTTCTGCACAAATTGTAAGTACCCTTTCGCTCCCTGTATTTTACCCCTGCCAGCTTCCGAATTTGAAAGAGAGTATTCCAGTCAACACTGTCATAAGCTTTCTCTAAGTCTACAAATGCTAGAAATTTAGGTTTGCCTTTTCTTAATTTAGCTTCTAAAATAAGTCGTAGGGTCAGTATTGCCTCGCGTGTTCCCATATTTCTACGGAATCCAAACTGATCTACCCCAAGGTCGGCTTCTACAAGTTTTTCCATTCGTCTGTAAAGAATTCGTGTAGTATTTTGCAGCTGTGACTTATTAAACTGATAGTTCGGTAATTTTCACATCTGTCAACACCTGCTTTCTTTGGTATTGGAATTATTATATTCTTCTTGAAGTCTGAGGGTATTTCGCTGTCTCATACATTTTGCCCATCAGATGGTAGAGTTTTGTCAAGACTGGCTCTCCCGAAGCTGTCAGTAGTTCTGATGGAATGTTGTCTACTCCCGGGGCCTTGTTTCGACTTAGGTCTTTCAGTGCTCTATCAAACTCTTCACGCAGTATCATATCACCCATTTCATCTTCATCTACATCCTCTTCCATTTCTATAACATTGCCCTCAAGTACATCGCCCTTGTATAGACCCTCTGTATACTCTTTCCACCTTTCCGTTTTCCCTTCTTAGAACTGGGATCCCATCTGAGCTCTTGATATTCATACAAGTCGTTCTCTTTTCTCCAAGCCGGCCGCGGTGGCCGTGCGGTTCTAGGCGCTGTAGTCCGGAACCGCGGGACTGCTACGGTCGCAGGTTCGAATCCTGCCTCGGGCATGGATGTGTGTGATGTCCTTAGGTTGGTTAGGTTTAAGTAGTTCTAAGTTCTAGGGGACTGATGACATAAGATGTTAAGCCCCACAGTGCTCAGAGCCATTTTTTTCTTTCTCCAATTTTCCTGTAGGCAGTATCTATCTTACCCTTAGTGAGATAAGCCGCTACATCCTTACATTTGTCCTCTAGCCATGCCTGCTCAGCCATTTTGCACTTCCTGTCGCTCTCATTTTTGCCTACTTCATTTACTGCATTTTTATACACTCCTGGAAATAGAAATAAGAACACCGTGAATTCATTGTCCCAGGAAGGGGAAACTTTGTTGACACATTCCTGGGGTCAGATATATCACATGATCACACTGACAGAACCACAGGCACATAGACACAGGCAACAGAGCATGCACAATGTCGGCACTAGTACAGTGTATATCCACCTTTCGCAGCAATGCAGGCTCCTATTCTCCCATGGAGACGATCGTAGAGATGCTGGATGTAGTCCTGTGGAACGGCTTGCCATGCCATTTCCACCTGGCGCCTCAGTTGGACCAGCGTTCGTGCTGGACGTGCAGACCGCGTGAGACGACGCTTCATCCAGTCCCAAACATGCTCAATGGGGGACAGATCCGGAGATCTTGCTGGCCAGGGTAGTTGACTTACACCTTCTAGAGCACGTTGGGTGGCACGGGATACATGCGGACGTGCATTGTCCTGTTGGAACAGCAAGTTCCCTTGCCGGTCTAGGAATGGTAGAACGATGGGTTCGATGACGGTTTGGATGTACTGTGCACTATTCAGTGTCCCCTCGACGATCACCAGTGGTGTACGGCCAGTGTAGGAGATCGCTCCCCACACCATGATGCCGGGTGTTGGCCCTGTGTGCCTCGGTCGTATGCAGTCCTGATTGTGGCGCTCACCTGCACGGCGCCAAACACGCATACGACCATCACTGGCACCAAGGCAGAAGCGACTCTCATCGCTGAAGACGACACGTCTCCATTCGTCCCTCCATTCACGCCTGTCTCGACACCACTGGAGGCGGGCTGCACGATGTTGGGGCGTGAGCGACAGACGGCCTAACGGTGTGCGGGACCGTAGCCCAGCTTCATGGAGACGGTTGCGAATGGTCCTCGCCGATACCCCAGGAGCAACAGCGTCTCTAATTTGCTGGGAAGTGGCGGTGCGGTCCCCTACGGCACTGCGTAGGATCCTACGGTCTTGGCGTGCATCCGTGCGTCGCTGCGGTCCGGTCCCAGGTCGACGGGCACGTGCACCTTCCGCCGACCACTGGCGACAACATCGATGTACTGTGGAGACCTCACGCCCCACGTGTTGAGCAATTCGGCGGTACGTCCACCCGGCCTCCCGCATGCCCACTATACGCCCTCGCTCAAAGTCCGTCAACTGCACATACGGTTCACGTCCACGCTGTCGCGGCATGCTACCAGTGTTAAAGACTGCGATGGAGCTCCGTATGCCACGGCAAACTGACGGCGGCGGTGCACAAATGCTGCGCAGCTAGCGCCATTCGACGGCCAACACCGCGGTTCCTGGTGTGTCCGCTGTGCCGTGCGTGTGATCATTGCTTGTACAGCCCTCTCGCAGTGTCCGGAGCAAGTATGGTGGGTCTGACACACCGGTGTCAACGTGTTCTTTTTTCCATTTCCAGGAGTGTATTTTCTCCTTTCGTCAATTAAATTCAATACTTCTTCTGTCACCCAAGGATTTCTACTAGCCCTCGTCTTTTTACCTACTTGATCCTCTGCTGCCTTCACTACTTCATCCCTCAAAACTACCCATTCTTCTTCTACTGTATTTCTTTCCCCCATTCTTGTCAATTGTTCCCTTAAGCTCTCCCTGAAACTCTGTACAACCTCTGGTTTAGTCAGTTTATCCAGGTCCCATCTCCTTAAATTCCCACCTTTTTGCAGTTTCTTCAAATTAATCTACAATTCATAACCAATAGATTGTGGTCAGAGTCCACATCTGCCCCTGGAAATGTCTTACAATTTAAAACCTGGTTCCTAAATCTCTGTCTTACCATTATATAATCTATCTGATACCTTCCAGCATCTCCAGGCTTCTTCCATGTATACAACCTTCTTTTATGATTCTTAAACCAAGTGTTAGCTATGATTAAGTTGTGCTCTGCACAAAATTCCACCAGGCGGCTTCCTCTTTCATTTCTTACCCCCAATCCATATTCACCTACTACGTTTCCTTCTCTCCTTTTTCCTACTACCGAATTCCAGTCACCCATGACTATTAAATTTTCGTCTCCCTTCACTATCTGAATAATTTCTTTTATTTCATCATACATTTCTTCAATTTCTTCGTCATCCGCAGAGCTAATTGGCATATAGACTTGTACTACTGTCGTAGGCGTGGGCTTCGTGTCTATCTTGGCCACAACAATGCGTTAGCTGTGCTGTTTGTAGTAGCTTACCCGCATTCCTATTGTTTTATTCATTATTAAACCTACTCCTGCATTACTCCTATTTGATTTTGTATTTATAACCCTGTATTCACCTGACCAGAAGTCTTGTTCCTCCTGCCACCGAACTTCACTAATTTCTACTATATCCAACTTTAACCTATCCATTTCCCTTTTTAAGTTTTCTAACCTACCTGCCCGATTAAGGGATCTGACATTCCACGCTCCGATCCGTAGAACGCCAGTTTTCTTTCTCCTGATAACGACGTCCTCCTGAGTAGTCCCCGCCCGGAGATCCGAATGGGGGACTATTTTAACCTGCGGAATATTTTACCCAGGAGGACACCATCATCATTTATCCATACAGTAAAGCTTCATGCCCTCGGGAAAAATTACGGCCGTAGTTTCCCCTTGCTTTCAGCCGTTCGCAGTACCAGCACAGCAAGGCCGTTTTGGTTAGTGTTACAAGGCCAGATCAGTCAATCATCCAGACTGTTGCCCCTGTAACATGTAATGTAATTACATGTATGTAATTACAAAAGATAATAATCCTTCTGTGACAGTAATAACTGGATACTGCGAAAGTCTTAGCACTTGTCCCCTATATCATTTTTGTGCAACATGCAACAGTGTTATGAGGTAAATTTACATGGCCCGGGTGAGCCGTAAGCACGAAATTTCTCACCCTTAGGAATTACAATGTCTGCATATTACTGTCATTTCGGTAACTTCCTCATTGCGTTAGAAAGTCAGTGCGGCAAAGATTATAATTAAACTTTCTCTGTCTCGAACAGACTTGTTGCTTGACAATTTCTTCCACTTCTCAGTTACGTTCCCCAATACGCCCCTTACTCGATTTAAATGAAGATCAATATACAAACCTGTCATACAAATAGCGTACTACAAGCATTTTATAATTCATGACACTAGCTGGCCAGGGTGGCCGAACGGTTCTAGGCGCTACAGTCTGGAACCGCGCAACCGCTACGGTCGCAGGTTCGGATCCTGCCTCTGGCATGGATGTGTGTGATGTCCTTAGGTTGGTTAAGTTTAAGTAGTTCTAAGTTTTAGGGGACTGATGACCTCAAAAGTTAAGTCCCATAGTGCTCAGAGCCATTTGAACCATTTTCATGGCACCACTTCAAACACTGCTGCTGCTAGTCTTAGATCAGTGCTGCTGGATGATACACTGTTGCAGGGAGACCATTACTTGTTCTCTGATAACAGGCGCAGATTGAAGGGGTTACGATGTGCTTGATGCTCCCTTATGGTGGTCAGACGTGGTCGTCTGGAATCTTGACAAATATTCCTGCCCTCACCTCATGTAGTCCAACACCGGAGTGGCAAATCCGAATCTATAAATCTGCAAGCTATACCATTATACCAGTCGGCAAAGTGGAACGCCACAATGAGGCCGTTCTGAAACACTGTCAGCTCCTATTATTAGCTGTCTCAGACGAGTACGCGGCATCTCCATGTCCTTTACAGTTATCACTCAACATATGCCGCAGTTCAAGCACATTAAGTTCCCTACTGTGCCTGGTAACACCAACAAACATCTACGACACTAATGCGCTTTGATGGCTGTTCTGTCTGTCAGAGTGGATTTCACTTATAATCAGTTACATACCCATCGGTGGTGCGTACATGTGAAAAGCTACATTGGCATCTGACCGTTTCTTCTGGGTGCTTCTCTTCTTTCGTCAGGCAGCGTATTTTATTACTTGGTAAAGCAAGGAAATTCACAGTAGGCGTAGCTGAATGGGACCTTCATTGTCAACAGCGACGTAAACAGAAACAAGTAGCAGTGTTAGAAACTTTGGTCATCCGGAATTCGAGAGCATTGTTTCTTAAGTGCCCTTGGTCGGCAAGAGTGATTTAGACAGCTTTACTGTCGGTATTTATTTATGTATTTATAAATCGCAGATTTAAGGACCTATCATCTGATATTTTAAAATATGTCGTACATGTTACAGTTTTCGTTTGTCATCTTTTTTGTCGTTTATCGTTTTGTTTCAATATTTGACACAGAATAGTTTTTTTAAAATAACAATAATTTGATGCTGAAACACAAACAAAATTTTGTTGTTCTAAGACGAATGTAAAACTATGATAGGATAGAGGTGGGATTTGTTTGTGCCATCACGAACTGTGACTGTCGGTGAATACCTCGGAATGGTTTTTTCGAGCTGCTGACAGCCAGTCTCAGCAAAATAGTTTACAGTTACTGGTAGAGAGATAATATTGGAAATCATATCCATTGGTATTTGGTATTCATTCATGTACAACGCATGGTGCTTTCTTGGCTACACTGGTAGCAACTTAGACTACATTTATTGTAGTATTGTTCGTCCTTAACTCCGATTTGACTGATATGTACAATTTGTCCGTATATTTTGGCATGTTACGTCTGGTTCTTAATTCCAGGTGCGTTGGTTGTTATTACACCACATCTCCCTCCCCCTCCCGTTCCACTTCAGTGTCACTGTTGTCGCTCTCACTGTGGGTCTCGCTGTCCATCCTCTGGCGATTATTCGTACGATGCATATAGGAATGTCTGTTACGTCGTTCCTGCAGGTAGTCCTCATGCGTTGTTTTTGAAATACTGTCTGTTAATGCATTTAATTGTGCCCATTGTTCTTCGTCTCTTATTGCTGTGTATATTTGTAGGTCTCTTTCTGTGTAGCGAAAGTGTAGTGTATACACAGAAACAGGCATACATACAATGAGGTGACAAAAGTCATGGGATACCTCCTGTTGCGCGTCATAGTGCAGCATCCCGACGTGAGATGGACTCAACAGGTCGTTGGAAGCCCCCTGCATGCTGCCTCTATAGCCGTCCATAACTGCAGAAGTGTTGCGAATTGATCACTCTATTACCTCCCATAGATATTCGATGGGATTCATGTCGGGCAATCTGGATGGCGAAATCATTCGCTCAAATTTTCAGAATTTTCTTCAAATCAATCGCGAACAATTGTGCCCCGGTGACATGGCGCATTGTCATCCATAAAAATTCCATCGTTCTTAGGGAACATAACAATTTTCAGTCAATGATCAGTTCATATGGGCATATAAAGACAGCCCACGCCATTTTGAAGCCACCTTTATGTTGGAAAGTGCCTTGTTGACAGCTTGGATCAATAACTTCGTAGAGTCTGCGTCACACACTAACCCTACCATCATCTCTTACCAACTGAAATCTGGACTCACCAGACGAGGCCATTTTCCAGTCGTCTAGTGTCCAACTTATATGATCACGAGCCCAGGAGAGGTGCTGCAAGCGATGTCGTGCTGTGGGCAAAGGCACTCGCGTAGGTTGCCTGCTGCCATAGCCCATTAACGCCAGATTTTGCAACACTATCCTAAGGGATTCGTTCGTCGTATGTCGTATGTCCCGCACTAATTTCTGCGTGCTGTATGGTTGTTTAGCCAAGAGTCCTGTAGTCTGTGCTATGCTCCATGTCTTCCAGGCCAAGATATTTGCATCAGGGAAGGCTTCAAGGCCACCATAATCTGCTTGGTTGCCCCATACAACTGCAAGTGTCAGCCACGTGCTACCTCCAAACACAGCCTGAACATCACACGTGAAGTTCAGATGCAGTCCACGAAAAACATTTGGGCCTCCAATCAATTGCTGTTTATTGAACTGTCCAGCCAAGTCAATATCAATCGCCTTCAAACTGCGATACACAGTTGCACAGTTAGCACATCTCTACGCGAACGCCGCTGCTTTCAGTCGTTAAGTGAAGGCCGTCGGCCACTTAATTGTCCATGGTGAAAGACAGTGCCTGAAATTTGCTATTCGCGGCACGCTCTTGACATTGTGGATCTCGGAATATCCGAATATTGGACTCCCTAACGATTTCTGAAATGAATTATCCCATTCGTCTAGCCTCATTCCGCGTTCAAAGCCTGTTAATTGTCGTAGTGCGGCCATAATCACGTCGGAAACCTTTTCATGTGAATCTCCTGAGTGCAAATGACAGTTCGAAGGCTTCTTCTGCAGAGGCTGCGTCCATTGGTCGTTTGAGTGCAGTGTATTACGCGAAAGTATTGCCTGCCGTATCTGAACTACGATGGTAAGTAGCATGGACTTGGTTTTCTTTACGGTGCCTTAAAACGACATTGTGTGTGTGCGTGAAATCTTATGGGACTTAACTGCTAAGGTCATCAGTCCCTAAGCTTACACGCTACTTAACCTAAATTATCCTAAGGACAAATATGAACACCCATGCCCGAGGGAGGACTCGAACCTCCGCCGGAACCAGGTGCACAGTCCACGACTGCAGCGCCTTAGACCGCTCAGCTAATCCCGCGCGGCTAAAACGACATTAATTGCAACGAAAAAAAAATGTAAATGAGCGTTTGGTGTCATTGGTCGGGAGGCCCCTTACGGGGCACGCCCTGCCGCCTTGGTGCAGGTCTTTATTACACTCGACGCCACATTGGGCGACCTGCGCGCCGGCTGGGGACGAAATGATGATGAAGACAACACAACACCCAGTCCCTGAGCGGAGAAAATCCCCGACCCAGCCGGGAATCGAACCCGGGACCCTTAAGACGGCAGTCCGTCACATTAATAGCAATACTAAACTAATATTGTCCAGCTGCCTATCAAGTAAGGCCAA
Organism: Schistocerca serialis cubense; assembly: GCF_023864345.2. Lineage (NCBI taxonomy): Eukaryota > Metazoa > Arthropoda > Insecta > Orthoptera > Acrididae > Schistocerca > Schistocerca serialis. The sequence goes on from NC_064638.1 coordinate 707,689,948, forward strand.
GAGTCGCTTAAAGAGGTTAGCTGCTTCATGGCGCCGTCCTAATCTTTGCATCAGGACGTCTGGTGATGAATGTATCTTCTGATAAAACTTCACTGCGTGTTACTGAAATCGTGAGAATACAATTGGTTCCTCTGCTGCCTCGTGAAGGTAACAGGCTGGGAAATTGTGTGGTACGCGGAAAATGAGCCAAAGCGCTTCATTTTGGAGCCGTTGCAATTTCGCTATATGTGTGTTGTGTTGGTAGCTGTCCCGCACACTGGGCAAGCATAGTTTTTTTTTGTTTTTTTTTTTGTTTGTGGTTTTAGGGCGCAAAACTTCTATGGTCATTAGCGCCCAGATGGGCAAGCATAGTCTACGATAGCCCGGATGGACGCTCTGTATATTTTAAGTTTACATTGCAACGATAATGTGTACCGTTCATTCAGCAGGGGATAGAGAGCTCCGAGAGCAGCTGACGCCTTCTTCCCGGTGTCGTCAACGTGATGGTTCCAGGTCAACTGCCGGTCACGGATGACTCCCAGGTATTTGCTTTCGGTGCTTAAGGAATGGGGGTGTCACAAACATGATTTTATCCAGTACCACACACCGTCGTCTCGTAAGTAGTAGAGCCTGCCTCTTAGCAACATTAAATTGAATCCTCCAGTTAGAATCGCATTGCTCGATGTCACAGCAGACAGCCTGGGGACGCCGACGAACCACCAGGCGACAGATCAGGTCAGTGTCGTCAACGTAGTTACATATTTTTCAGATCGAGGTGAGATAGGTAAGTCCACAGTGCAAACATTCTACAGGACAGCGTCCAACGCCGAGCCCTGCGGGGCTCTAGCAAGGACAGCGACTCGCAGAGGTGGCATCTCCAACTCGCACAGCGTAGGTCCTACACTCCAGATAACTAGCTCGTAGGTGCCCCCAGTGGCTCGACGTGAAAAGCTGGTAAATCAGTCCTCGGAACCCACGCTGTTAAAAGCTCGTGAATCATCGAAGAGGATCACGCCACAGATCTCCCCATTGTTTTAAGCCTAGATGAAGTATTCGACCAGCCGTAAGAGCTGGAGAAGGATGGAATGTCCTTCGGGAAACCGAAATTGTTCATCTGGCGTAGTGAGGTGTGCGGTTAGTTGTGATAGCAGAACTCTCTCAGATCCCTTGCTGAGAGTGGAGAGAAGGCTGATACGCCGACAGCTGGTCGGTTCTGCGCGGTTCTCTTCCGGTTTGGGCAGCGCAAAATGACACCTCTGCCAATCCATTCCGCTTTTATACCTTGTGTACGCGATACTACCGTCATCTGCATAAGTGCATATCGCTATCCCCTGCCATACAGCAATGACAGACCAAGAACAATGGGCACAATTAAGTTCACTACTGGCCATTAACATTGCTACACCACGAAGATGACGTGCGACAGTCGCGAAATTTAACCGACAGGAAGAAGATGCTGTGATATGCAAATGATTAGCTTTTCAGAGCATTCACACAAGGTTGGCGCCGGTGACGACACCTACAACGTGCTGACATGAGCAAAGTTTCCAACCGATTTCTCATACACAAACAGCAGTTGACCGGCGTTTCCTGGTCAAACGTTGTTGTGATGCCTCGTGTAAGGAGGAGAAATGCGTACCATCACGTTTCCGACTTTGATAGAGGTCGGATTGTAGCCTATCGCGACATCGCTGCTCGCGTTAGTCGAGATCCAATGACTGTTAGCAGAATATGGAATCGGTGGATTCAGGAGGATAATACGGAACGCCGTGCTGGATCCCAACGGCCTCGCATCACAGCAGTCGAGATGACAGGCATCTCATCCGCATGGTTGTAACGGATCGTGCAGCCACGCCTTGATCCCTGACTCAACAGATGGGGACGTTTGCAAGACAACAACAACCATCTGCACGAACAGTTCGACGACGTTTGCAGCAGCATGGACTATCAGCTCCGAGACCATGGTTACGTTTACCCTTGACGCTGCATGACAGACAGGAGCGCCTGCGATGGTGTACTCAACGACGAACCCGGGTGCACGAATGGCAAAACGTTACTATTTTGGGCTGAATCCAGGTTCTATTTACAGCATCATGATGGTCGCATCCGTGTTTGACTACATCGCGGGAAACGCACTTTGGAAACGTGTAATCGTCATCGCCATAGTGGCGTATCACCTGGCATGATGGTATGGGGTGCCATTGCTTACACGTCTCGGTCACCTCTTGTTCCCACTGACGGCACTTTGAACAGTGGACGTTACATTTCAGATGTGTTACGACCCGTCGCTCTCCCCTTCATTCGATCCCTGTGAAACCATACATTTCAGCAGGATAATGCACGACCGCGTGTTGCAGGTCCTGTACGGGCCTTTCTGGATACAGAAAATGTTTGACCGCTGTCCTGGCCAACACATTCCGCGGATCTCTCACCAATTGAAAACGTTTGATCAATGATGGCCGAGCAACTGGCTCGTCACAATACGCCAGTCACTACCCTTGATGAACTGCGGTATCGTGTTGAAGCTGCATGGGCAGGTGTACCTGTACACGCCATCCAAGCTCTGTTTGACTCAATGCCCAGACGTATGAAGGCCGTTATTACGGGCAGAGGTGGTTGTTCTGGGTACTGATTTCACAGGATCTATGCACCCAAATTGCGTGAAAATGTGATCACATGTCAGTTCTAGTACAATATATTTGTCCAATGAATACCAGTTTATCATCTGCATTTCTTCTTGGTGTAGCGATTTTAATGGCCAGTAGTGTATGTAAATTGATAATGACGGGTGGTTTTGTAAAACGTTCCAAAACTGTGTGGGGGGTGGGGGGGGGGGGGGGGGGTCGGGGAACAGCTTCAAAGACGGGTAGCTTCTGGTAAGAACGGTTAATATGGTAACCCTATATATGCCTCGCTTTTTTTTCATGAGACATATTCGTTGCCTCTTATTGTTTTCTTTGGTCATACTGGAGTAACGGGGAGAGTGAAGAGGTTGACGGAGTTGACTGTGGGGAACGGTGGTGGTGGGGCGGGGGGGGGAGGGGGGGAGGAGGGGAGTGCGGAGGAATAGGGCGGTCTCTTAAATTACTAAAAACCATTCAACAGCCAAGATCACATAAAATATTTATTTATATATACTGTTATCTTCATGTCTTAAAATCCTTTTGCTGTAAAAGATGTTCCTTTTACGCTGACCTTACGCAACAACAAAAAGATTTGAAGACGACAGCATAGTCTGTTGAAACCGGTTGCCTTAAATAAAGATATGTTTCATGTGATCCTGGCTGTTGAATAGCTCCTAATAGTCTTCTGAGAGATGTTTCCGTTTGTTGAAATTATTTCACAGGAAACTGTGATAAATGTAAATTTATCCCTTGCATAAATAATGTGGACTTCTTTGCGGATTTTCAGGAGAGGTTTACTGTCCTGTACTTCTAGTGACTGGATGTTACACTCACTGTGATTTTTCCGCAGCTACTCAACGTATTAAAAGTCATATTTCTAAGAGAAAAAGAAATAAAAGAGTTTATTCCCTCTAGCGGCAAAAATTGGCCTACCAGAACCGTGTTTATAATATTAAGGTCAGCACTTGCTGTGGGCAAAGGGGTGCCTCGAAATTAAATGGAACAACTCCGCGACGTCAGACGCTCTGGTAGCCTCCGTCGGTAATAAGAACAGCGACAATAACTTCAAGAGGCTGCCTGTGCTTGCGCTCGCGCTGCCACAGTCGCGCGTCGCTCGTAAACTTGAGGGATTCAGCTGACGTCATAACAGCGACAGCAGTGGCAGTAGCAGCGGCGGCCGCCCCCTCCGTGGCGCAGGCGGAGGCGGAGGCGCAATCAGTGGCGCTGCTGGTACGAGTGTGTGCCGGCGGGGGCGGCGCGAGGCCGGCTGACAGGCCCTCCGCGTGCCGGCGACAGCCCGCCTCTAATTACTGTGGCGGCGCCGCCTGCTTCCCCACGGCTGCCACGACCGCGCTCTCCAATCAGTATTCCACACATCTTATCTGTTATGAGCGCTCGTGTTTCGCTACTGACAGGTACTCTTCGTGTGTTGTTTTCGAAATACTCTGTTAACCTACACTACTGGCCTTTAAAATTGCTACACCAAGAAGAAATGCAGATGATAAACGGGTATTCATTGGACAAATATATTATACTAGAACTAACATGTGATTACATTTTCACGCAATTTGGGTGCATATATCCTGAAAAATCAGTACCCACAACAACCATCTCTGGCCGTAATAACGGCCTTGATACGTCTGGGCATTGAGTCAAACAGAGCTTGGATGGCGTGTACAGGTACACCTGCCCATGCAGCTTCAACACGATACCGCAGTTCATCAAGGGTAGTGACTGGCGTATTGTGACGAGACAGTTGCTCAGCCACCATTGACCAGATGTTTTCAATTGGTGAGAGATCTGGAGAATGTGCTGGCCAGGGCAACAGTCGAAGATTTTCTGTATCCGGAAAGACCCGTACAGGACCTGCAACACGCGGTAGTGCATTATCCTGCTGAAATGTATGGTTTCGCAGGGCTCGAATGAAGGGTAGAGCCACAGGTCGAAACATATCTGAAATGTAACGTCCACTGTTCAAACTGCCCTCAATGCGAACAAGAGGTGACCGAGACGTGTAACCAATGGCACCCCGTACCATCACGCCGGGTGATACGCCAGTATGGCGATAACGAATACACGCTTTCAATGAGCGTTCACCGCGATGTCGCCAAACACGGATGCGACCATCATGATGCTGTAAACAGAACCTGGATTCGCCCGAAAAAATGACGATTTGCCATTCGTGCACCCAGGTTCGTCGTTGAGAACACCATCGCAGGCGCTCCTGTCTGTGATGCAGCGTGTTGGGTAACCGCAGCCACGGTCTCCGAGCTGATAGTCCATGCTGCTGCAAACGTCGTCGAAGTGTTCATGCAGATCGTTGTTGTCTTGGAAACGTCCACATCTGTTGACTTAGGGATCGAGACGTGGCTGCACGATCCGTTACAGCCATGCGGAAAAGATTCCTGTCGTCTCGACTGCTAGTGATACGAGGCCGTTGGGATCCAGCAGGGCGTTCCGTATTACCCACCTGAATCCACCGATTCCATATTCTGCTAACAGTCATTGGATCTCGACCAACGCGAGCAGCAATGTCGCAATTCGATAAACCGCAATCGCGATAGGCTACAATCCGACCTTTATCAAAGTCGGAAAGGTGATGGTACGCATTTCTCCTCCTCACACGAGGCATCACAACGTTTGACCAGGAAACGGCGGTCAACTGCTGTTTGTGTATGAGAAATCGGTTGGAAACTTTCCTCATGTCAGCACGCTGTAGGTGTCGTCACCGGTACCAACCTTGTGTGAATTATCAGAAAACTAATCATTTGCATATCACAGCATCTTCTTCCTGTCGGTTAAATTTCGTGTCTGCAGCACGTCAACTTCGTGGTGTAGCAATTTTTATGGCCAGTAGTTTATATTTCTTGTCTTCTTGTCATATTTTTCATAGTGCCGGCAACTCTGTCTGTGATATTCTGAACTTGGATGTGGAAGCATTCGTGTATAAGGTATTTTCACATTTTTCAACCTGTACTATAAGAGTTTATAAGAGTTCTGAAGTTGATGGAATTCTGTGGCTTTGTAAGAGCGGAATACAAGGCAATTTTGTATCACTGTAAAATGGGTTGGTTGTCAATTGAATCAGCAATTGTAAGGATACTGCAGATATATGATATACTCTAAGCAGCTATTTTTTATCTGAACAAGACTTTTCTGTGACGATCAGGATCTTTTTAGAGAAGCCATTGGCAGAAGAGTACTTATGGCTTGTACACATTGTAACGGTTTTTTTTCAGAAACTAATTCTACACATTGAAGATGAGAACAAAACTGTTAAAGAAGTCTACTCTGGCTTTACACACCATGCCTCCAGTTTGCATGGAGGGGCAGTAAACAATTTTATTTCTTTAAAAGTAAAGGAAATCATTACTAAATGTGATTATGGAAATTTAGCAGAAGTTTCTGAAACTGAAATGTTCACTTTTTATAGTGTTAGTTGCAGCTGTATTAATAAGTAGATGACTCAGTACAGTGGTGTGTCTGCAGTTCAGTGGTTAACTCTGGAAGAAGGGCCAGAGTGGCAAGCGGTGGAAAAATTGTGTTACCTTTAAGAGGTGTTAATATTGTTATTGATGACTCTGCACTCTTTGATGAAATAAGTGCTTTGTACGACATTGTGAACGCTGCAACTTTGGCTGGGGAAAGTGCTGATGAGAAATGAGACCAATACGTGAGCAGTACTGTCTCTTCCATTGAATTATTGGCAGGAGCACAGTACTATTTTGCTATACCTGCAGATAACGTAGCTGCAGAGAGAATAATTTCTCTGTTAAATGTTCAGATGACGGATGAGCGGAATAATGTATAGTTGTTGCTGATTTTACTGTACAGCATGAAAACTGTAACATGTTTCAGTACTAGGACTAAAGCATCTGTAAATAAGATTTTCTAAAACAAGATCCAAGAAAATGACAATTATGTGAAATAAATCACATTATCTGAATTACCCCAGTTTTTGACCATTAAAATGTGGTAACCGGAAGCATATATATGAAAATAACAATTCAGAAAAGGGCAGAGGAAGGTAACCCACCCCCTAGCGTGAACAGGAGCTTCCAAAACCTAACTCATATCTTTTCCCGCCACACAGAAAAATCAGTTCAGTATTTATTTGCTATTTTCTTTTAGTCTGTTATCGATATACAAGAACCGACCACTAACTGGCAGTAATACAGTATACAGTGCTATAACATAATTTCAGATATGTTAGTATAAGCAGACATTATGGTGTTTCAGAGAGAAAAACCATATAATATATCTACACATAAAGAAAATAAATTAGGATTTTCTAAAAAGGAAAGAAGCCCACACACTGATATTTGGCCATCTGGCGCACAGATACACCGGTTCAGCTTCAGTTTGAAAAAGCCAAAGTATATAATGAATATTGAGTGGTACGATTAGAACCGGAGCTGCTACTCCTCAGCCAAGTGGCTTCTCACTTGGCCTGACAAGGGCTGAGTGCACCCCACTTGCCAACAGAGCTCGGTAGCCCGAACACTCACCCATCCAAGTGCTAGCCAATTCAGACAGTGTTTAATTTCGGTGATCTGACGGGAATGAGTGTTACCACTGCTCAAGGCCGTTGGCTACCAACACATTGGCGTCCAGGAAATTTGCCCATACTGGTAGCTCGTTCAGGTCTCAGCATTAGTTGTAGCCATCGTGGTTTTTTACTCGTGCACTAGAGAATGCCAATAAATTACGAAGTGCGCTACAGTCCACGAGGGCCTTTGGTGGACTGAACGCCACACAGTTGACTGGGCGTTAAAGTGTTCGTTAATCTGTTGTTCACAGGATGCGGCTGCAGCTTCAAATTACAAGTTAAGCATTCCGAAGAGGTAACTTTATGACGTGTATTGATGCATGGTTATGCACATGGAAAGTGTGAGCGTGATCATCATACCGATTACTATCTTCTGTTGTAGCGGCCTCCAAAAGAGGGGTATCAGAGGGTACTGAGCGCAGATGGCTTCATGAAGATATTACGTACGCTAGGAGGCCAACCACATATGTGCCTTCCAATACCCATCTCACAAGGAAACATCACCAACTTGGTACATTTTAAGGAGAAAACAGCATACTTGCAAGATGAGATCGATCGATTCCGAGCGAAAATTCGGGCCATAATTCTGATACTACGCAGTTGTGACCATCCGAACGCACAGTTATAGGCCTACTTCGCGCGCACCAGTTTTCACTCCCTCCACCCCAGTACAGCTGCTTAACGCTCAAGCGTGGAATGAGTAAGAGGTTTGTGAAATACTGCTGTGACTTTTGCAACACTGTGTCCAAGTACGCGGTTTCTAGCTTGCAGCTGGTACCAGAGGTCTCTCAGGTTGATCATTTTTAAGTTGTGATTCATAATTGCAGTGTACATGAATGAAATCAATGAGTGTGTCATTAAAGAAGTTGTGTTGAAGTACTTAATTGTTAAAATCGCTGTTACACGTTATTATCTTTGGATTTTAAAGCTGACACTGTTAAAGTGAAGTATATTTTCAGGTGACGCACTAATCTTCAACGTGATTGGCTTGATTAAATTCTTCAAATAGTTCAAATGGCTCTGAGCACTATGGGACTTAACATCTGATGTCATCAGTCCCCTAGAACTTAGAACTACTTAAACCTAACTAACCTAAAGACATTACACACATCCATGCCCGAGGCAGGATTTCAAAATGGTTCAAATGGCTCTGAGCACTATGCGACTTAACTTCTGAGGTCATCAGTCGCCTAGAACTTAGAACTAATTAAACCTAACTAACCTAAGGACATCACACACATCCATGCCCGAGGCAGGATTCGAACCTGCGACCGTAGCGGTCACGCGGTTCCAGACTGAAGCGCCTTTAACCGCACGGCCACACCGGCCGGCGAGGCAGGATTTGAACCTGTGACCGTAGTGGTCGCGCGGTTCCAGACTGCAGCGCCTAGAACCGCTCGGTCACAAAGGCCGGCAATGAAACTGTAAATCGGATATCAGTAACAACATTCATAATAATTCTTCAGTTGCTTACGTCGGTTTATTTTGATTTGGCGGTTGTATATAGCTGCTGAACATCAATACGAGAATTCTGCTGAAGTAGTATTGAGTGTATGTTATAACTTACTTATTCTTCGCATTGAATAGCATGTGTTCTCGAACAAAATTTCAATACATGTTGGAGAGATATGCCCACCTCCTCCTAACTCTTCCCTCATATTCGACATCAATCGGATTTCAGGACTCTAGTTGTCGCTCCACTGTACTTTTCCCTCAGACAGTAGTGGCCATAGTGGGGCAGAGCGAGTGACAGACAACCGGTACGTACGAAAGTTTAAAATCTTTACATTCAATAGGTCATAACTCCATACTTCCAGATTTGTGTACCAAATTTTCGTGCAGGATCTATTGTTTGGGATTATACATTGCTAGTGTGCTTTTTTCTCCTTAAAATATGAGGTTAGGTCGGTGATGTTTGCTTGTTAGAAGAGATCTCCAGTGGACATGCCAGTGTGCAGCTCAATGGCGATCCGATCTCCACACAGATGACTGTCACTTTAGCTTGTCACGTTATCACCCGCATAACTTCAGCGCTAAGGATGCATTCCGGAGCACCAGTAAATGTGAAGCGGTGCACTTCCATATGGACGTTACTTCTCACTATGAAAACGTGTAAACGTCAAAGGCTTCCTAATAGGAGGTAATCTGAGTAGCAACGTTATGGAACGCTGGAAAAGAAATATTTGTCATAAACTATAGGAAGTAACGGTTAATAAATGAGAAATCTAGGAATATACTAAAACCCGTTACGTACCGCTGCCGCACGGATCGGCAATACAAGGTTAGACCCATTATAGCGAGAGTAGCCCCAAAGCACTTAATCTCTTTTTGCGTTCCATACGTGAATAGAATACGTGTTTAACGCGGTGCACTTCATCACGATTAATATTGCAGAGATTTGATTTTAAATGTAGAATATCATTTCTTGACATTTTCCATCAAGTTCTTCCTTCAAGATCAGAAACGTGACGCTGTCATGTCATGAGCATTATAAAGAATTTTAACACTACTTTTGATGTGTTTTATTCGCATAAACGAACGGTTTTGGAAAAATATCAGATGTCATTAGGCTTCAGTTACGAGGTAACAATCGCCAGCCTTCAGGAATTTTTGTCGTTTTTTCGAGCGTGAATATATCATATGCCACGGAGCACGTACCACTAGGAACTGTAGCTTTTTATATTTCATCAGTAATCCAAAAAGTTATTACACTGTTGGTTGTAATACGTACCTTAGGCCGCTGAAAAATTTAGTAAAGACTGATGTATACGTAACACAGGAAATTTGGCTCTGATTACTTCGAAAAACCAATGAAGTCGTAACTGTGGACCGTAAAATAACTGAGTCTTGACTATAACGGGTTATTTCATACACACATCTGCAAGAAACTTTGGGTAGTGTGACTAAATACAGGGTGGTCCATTGATAGTGAATGGGCCAAATATCTCACGAAATAAGCGTCAAACGAGAAAACTACAAAGAACAAAATTCATCTAGCTTGGAGGGGGAAACCAGATGGCGCTATGGTTGGCCCGCTAGATGGCGCTGCCATAGGTCAAACGGATATCAACTGCGTTTTTTTAAAATAGGAACCACCATTTTTATTACATATTCGTGTAGTACATAAAGAAATATGAATGTTTTAGTTGGACCACTCTTTTCGCTTTGGATAGATGGCGCCGTAATAGTCACAAACGTGTAAGTACGTGGTATCACGTAACATTCCGCCAGTGCGGACGGTATTTGCTTCGTGATACATTACCCGTGTTAAAAAATGGCTCTGAGCACTATGGGACTTAACATCTATGGTCATCAGTCCCCTAGAACTACTTAAACCTAACTAATCTAAGGACAGCACGCAACACCCAGTCATCACGAGGCAGAGAAAATCCCTGACCCCGCCGGGAATCGAACCCGGGAACCCCGGCGCGGGAAGCGAGAACGCTACCGCACTGCCACGAGCTGCGGACTTACCCGTGTTAAAATGGACCATTTACCAACTGCGAAAAAGGTCGATATCGTGTTGATGTATGGCTATTGTGATCAAAATGTCCAACGGGGGTGTGCTATGTATGCTGCCCGGTATCCTGGACGACATCATCCAAGTGTCCGGACCGTTCGCCGGATAGTTACGTTATTTAAGGAAACAGGAAGTGTTCAGCCACATGTGAAACGTCAACCATGACCACGACCTGCAACAAATGATGATGCCCAAGTAGGTGTTTTAGCTGCTGTCGCGGCTAATCCGCACATCAGTAGCAGACAAATTGCAAGAGAGTCGGGAATCTCAAAAACGTCGGTGTTGAAAATGCTACATCAATATCGATTGCATCCGTACCATATTTCTGTGCACCAGGAATTGCATGGCGACGACTTAGAACGTCGTGTATAGTTCTGCCACTGGGTACAAGATAACTTACGGGACGATGACAGATTTTTTGCACGCGTTCTATTTAGCGACGAAGCGTCATTCACCAACAGCGGTAACGTAAACCGGCATAATATCCACTACTGGGCCACGGAAAAACCACGATGGCTGCGACAAGTGGAACATCAGCGACCTTGGCGGGTTAATGTATGGTGCGGCATTATGGGAAGAAGGATAATGGGACCTCATTTTATCGACGGCAATCTAAGTGGTGCAATGTATGTTGATTTCCTACGTAATATTCCACCGATGTTACTACAAGATGTTGCACTGCATGACAGAATGGCGATGTACTTCCAACATGATGGATGTCCGGCACATAGCTCGCGTGCGGTTAAAGCGGTATTGAATAGCATATTTCATGACAGGTGGATTGGTCGTCGAAGCACCATACCATGGCCCGCACGTTCACCGGATCTGACGTCCCCGGATTTCTTTCTGTGGGGAAAGGTGAAGGACATTTGCTATCGTGATCCACCGACAACGCCTGACAACATGCGTCAGCGCATTGTCAATGCATGTGCGAACATTACGGAAGGCGAACTACTCGCTGTTGAGAGGAATGTCGTTGCACATATTGCCAAATGCATTGAGGTTGACGGACATCATTTTGAGCATTTATTGCATTAATGTGGTATTTATAGGTAATCACGCTGTAACAGCATGTGTGCTCAGAATTATAAGTTCACAAAGGTACATGTATCACATTGGAACAACCGAAATAAAATGTTCAAACGTACCTATGGTTTTTTTTCCATACTCCGCAAACCACCTGACGGTGTGTGGCGGAGGGTACCCTGAGTACCTCTATCGGTCCTCCCTTCTATTCCAGTCTTGTATTGTTCGTGGGAAGAAGGATTGTCGGCATGCTTCTGTGTGGGCTCTAATCTCTCTGATTTTATCCTCATGGTCTCTTCGCGAGATATACGTAGGAGAGAGCAATACACTGCTTGACTCTTCGGTGAAGGTATGATCTCGAAACTTCTGATCCTGTAACAAAGCGCGCTATTCTCCGTTGGATCTTCTCTATCTCTTCTATCAACCCTATCTGGTACAGATCCCACACTGGTGAGCACTATTCAAGCAGTTGGCGAACAAGCGTACTGTAACCTACTTCCTATGTTTTCGGATTGCATTTCCTTAGGATTCTTCCAATGAATCTCAGTCTGGCATCTGCTTTACCGACGAACAACTTTATATGATTTTCCATTTTAAATCACTCCTAATGCGTACTCCCAGATAATTTATGGAATTAACTGCTTCCAGTTGCTGACCTGCTATTTTGTAGCTAAACGATAAGGGATCTATCTTTCTATGTATTCGCAGCACATTACACTTGTCTACATTGAGATTCAATTGCCATTCCCTGCACCACGCGTCAATTCGCTGCAGATCCTCCTGCATTTCAGTTCAATTTTCCATTGTTACAGCCTCTCGATACACCACAGCATCATCCGCAAAAAGCCTCAGTGAACTTCCGATGTCATCCACAAGGTCATTTATGTATATTGTGAATAGCAACGGTTCTATGACACTCCCCTACGGCACACCTGAAATCGCTCTCACTTCGGAAGACTTCTCTCTATTGAGAATGACACGCTGCGTTCTGTTATCTAGGAACTCTTCAATCCAATCACACAATTGGTCTGATAGTCCATATGCTCTTACTTTGTTCATTAAACGACTGTGGGGAACTGTATTGAACGCCTTGCGGAAGCCAAGAAACACGGCATCTACCTGTGAACCCGTGTCTATGGCTCTCCGAGTATCGTGGACGAATAGCGCGAGCTGGGTTTCACACGACCGTCCTTTTCGAAACCCATGCTGATTCCTACAGAGTAGATTTCTAGTCTCCAGAAAAGTTATTATACTCGAACATAATACGAGTTCCAAAATTCTACAACTGATCGACGTAAGAGATATAAGTCTATAGTTCTTCACATCTGTTCGACGTTCCTTCTTGAAAACGGGGATGACCTGAGCCCTTTTCCAATCCTTTGGAACGCTACGCTCTTCTAGAGACCTACGGTACACCGCTGCAAGAAGGGGGGTAAGTTCCTTCGCGTACTCTGTGTGAAATCGAACTGGTATCCCATCAGGTCCAGCGGCCTTTCCTCTTTTGAGCGATTTTAATTGTTTCTCTATCCCTCTGTCGTCTATTTCGATATCTACCATTTTGTCATCTGTGCGACAATCTAGAGAAGGAACTCCAGTGTAGTCTTCCTCTGTGAAACAGCTTTGGAAAAGGACATTCATTTTTTCGGTCTTTAGTCTGTCATCCTCCGTCTCAGTACCATTTTGGTCACAGAGTGTCTGGACATTTTGTTTTGATCCACCTACCGCTTTGACATAAGACTAAAATTTCTTAGGATTTTCTGCCAAGTCAGTACATAGAACTTTACTTTCGAATTCATTGAACGCCTCTCGCATAGCCCTCCTCACACTACATTTCGCTTCGCGTAATTTTTGTTTGTCTGAAAGGCGTTGGCTATGTTTATGTTTTCTGTGAAGTTCCCTTTGCTTCCGCAGCAGTTTTCTAACTCGATTGCTGTACCACGGTGGCTCTTTTCCATCTCTTACGATCTTGCTTGGCACATACTCATTTAACGCATATTGTACGATGGTTTTGAACTTTGTCCACTGATCCTCAACACTATCTGTACTTGAGACAAAACTTTTGTGTTGAGCCGTCAGGTACTCTGTAATCTGCTTTTTGTCACTTTTGCTAAACAGAAAAATCTTCCTACCTTTTTTAATATTTCTATTTACGGCTGAAATCATCGATGCAGTAACCGCTTTATGATCGCTGATTCCCTGTTCTGCATTAACTGTTTCAAATAGTTCGGGTCTGTATTTTAATATAAAAGACCTATCTGTTACCAACTGTTCGTCTAAAATTGTGAGCCATATGTTTGTGACTATTACAACGCCATCTATCACAAAGCGGAAAAAGTGGTCCAACTAAAACATTCATATTTCTTTACTTACTACACGAATATGTAATAAAAATGGGGTTCCTATTTTTAAAAAACGCAGCTGGTATCCATTTGACCTATGGCAGCGCCATCTAGCGGGCCAACCGTAGCGCCCTCTGGTTTCCCCCTTCAAGCTAGACAAGTTTCGTTTTTTGTAGGTTTTTCGTCTGATGCTTATTTCGTGAGAATGGACCACCCTGTATAGCTACGATACTATATTATCTGTTGTCAAATTACGTCACGCGCTTCATTTTGTTAACGGATACTGACAAACAGCTAGTCTTTATACTGATGCTGCAGCTTAGAATTCTATTAGTAAACTATTTTTATCTCGATCGCCAAATTTCTTTATTAGTCAGTACTCGTAAATAACGCGTAGTGCGATGGGCCCATCATCATATCTGTGACAAAACGATATTTAATTATTCCATTCCATTGTAGCTATTACCTATAATTTAAACGCAGGCTGCATTGATTCTTAAACAAACTATGCAATATACATTAATACTTAATTTTATCCTACACAACACTACTTCCCATCGACATAACTATACTGTTTCTGGTTTTGTATAACTGCATGATGGAAGTATTTTATTTGTTTGTTTGTTTTAAACGGGTATAATGAAGAGGGCAACACGAAACGCTGATCTATGGTGACTGATTAAAAAAGTATTTTGGAATTAGGACAAAAAGATGTTTCCAGTAGTACTGTATAATGATCGCAGCTGTCTTAGAAAGCTTTATGTCCAAAGCTATTAGCATAGAAAGCTCTTGCGTGATATATCCTGGGTTTTTATTCCGTTGTATTGAATGCGTAGGGAATTTGAATAATACGGATGTTTAAGATGTACGAGAAAAGTTGAAACGGATTCTCTGGAGTTTATTCGTCTCACTTGAGAGTCTTAAACGATAAAGACCAAGTGACGTTGCGCAGTGGTCAGCACACTGGACTCCCATTAAGGAGGACGACGGTTCAGATCCCTATATGGTCATCCAGGCTTAGATTTTCCATGATGTCCTTCAATCGCCCCAGAAAAATGCTGGGATGATTCCTTTGAATGGGGCACGGCCGATTTCCTACCCCATCCTCTCGTAATCCGAGCTTGCGCTCCGTCTGTAATGACCTCGCACCGGCCGTTGTGGCCGAGCGGTTCTAGGCGGTTCAGTTTCGAACCGCGCTACCGCTACGGTCCCAGGTTTGAATCTTGCCTCGGGCATGGATATGTGTGACATCCTTAGGTTAGTTAGATTTAAGTAATTCTAAATCTAGGGGACCGATGACCTCAGATGTTAAGTCCCACAGTGCTCAGAGTCATTTGAACCACTGTCGACTACACGTTAAACTCTGACCTTCCTTCCTTCGGAATATAGATGCTTACATGGACACCAGTGAATATATTAAATAATCTTAAGACCTTACTGACTTTGAATGAGAACTCCCAAAAATTCTGATGAGATTTGGATAAAGTTTGTACAACGAATCCAGAGGGGGGAAAGTAATTTTATGTAACAAGGAATTGAATCTGTACATTATCTCATTTTTCTCTGTGCGTCCATAATAATGACGAAAACAGTTAATTATCTATTACAGTGAAAAGCATCTTGCGCCAGGCGTTTAGCTGAGATTTGCCAAGTACACACCCAAACGGTAGCTGCGTTGCAGTAAGCTGCAGAACTAAACCGCGCCGTCCCCGGAGCGGTAAACAAGGTGGCGTGAATTTCTGGCTAAGTGGTCGCATTGTGGGGACAAGTTGACGAGCGACGAGGCGTATCGCCGCGGCGGGACAAGGCACGGTTATCGAACGGCGTTCCATCGACAAGCGGTGGGAACGGAGCGGAGCGGGGCGCAGCGCGCTTTGTGGTGGACTTGTCACGCGAAGCTTCCGTCCGTCCCGGCGGTGCGCACTGTACCAGCCCAAAACACCGGCCCCGTCCAGACAAAAGGACTCCAGCCGCACTGCACCAGTCCTCCACCACAATGGCCGCCAAGAGGCTGGGCCACTTTCCGATGTCATCGCGGCAACTCTCCTCCCGATAACGCTATAATGGCCTTTTCTGACCCTCCTGCCAGGAGAATCAACCTTCATTTCATTTCTCACCACTCTTCTCCATTTCAACCCCCCCCCCCCCCCACCCTCTCCTTTATCTTTTCAGTGTTTTGTGTTTCACCTGCCGGCTGCATCTTACTTTTTGCCATCTTGATCAAAATTTATATTTTGTTGCCCATCCACTTTCTTGTATCCCCTAAGATGGCCATACCTAAGATCCACGTATCACTTTTTTAAACTGCCACCTTTCTCTTACTACACTACTGGCCATTAAAATTGATACACCACGAAGATGACGTGCTACAAAAATGGTTCAAATGGCTCTGAGCACTATGGGACTTAACATCTGAGGTCATCAGTCCCCTAGAACTTAGAACTACTCACACATAACTAACGTAAGGACATCACACACATCCATGCCCGAGGCAGAATTCGAACCTGCGACCGCTGCGGTCGCGCGGTTCCAGATTGAAGCGCCCAGAAACGCTCGGCCACTTCGACCGGCTGAATTGCTACAGATGCGAAATTTAACCGACAGGAAGAAGATGCTGTGATATGCAAATCATTAGCTTTTCAGAGCATTCACACAAGGTTGGCGCCGGTGGTGACACCTACAACGTGCTGACATGAGCAAAGTTTCCAACCCATTTCTCACACACAAACAGCAGTTGACCGACATTGCCTGGTGAAACGTTGTTGTGATGCCTCGTGAAAGGAGGAGAAATGCGTACCATCACGTTTCCGACTTTGATAAAGGTCGGATTGTAGCCTATCGCGATTAGTGTTTATCGTATCGCGACATTGCTGTTCGCGTTGGTCGAGATCCAGAATATAGAATCGGTGGGTTCAGGGTGGCAATACGGAACGCCGTGCTGGATCCCAACAGCCTCGTTTCACTAGCAGTCGAGATGACAGGCATCTAATCCGCATGGCTGTAACGGATCGTGCAGCCACGTCTCGATCCATGAGTCAACACATGTGGACGTTTGCAAGACAACAACCATCTGCACGAACAGTTCGACGACGTTTGTAGCAGCATAGACCATCAGCTCGGAGACCATGGCTGCGGTTACCCTTGACGCTGCATCACAGACAGGAGCACCTGTGATGGTGTACTCAACGACGATCCTGGGTGCACGAATCAGAAAACGTCATTTTCTCGGATGAATCCAGGTTCTGTTTACAGAATCATGATGGTCGCATTCGTGTTGGAACACATCGCGGTGAATGCGCATTGGAAGCGTGTATTCGTCATCGCCATACTGGCGTATCACCCGGCGTGATGGTATGGGGTGCCATTGGTTACACGTCTCGGTCACCTCTTGTTCGCATTAACGGCACTTTGAACAGTGGACGTTACATTTCAGATGTGTTACGACCCGTGGCTCTACCCTTCATTCGATCCCTGCGAAAGCCTACATTTCAGCAGGATAATGCACGACCGCATGTTGCAGGTCCTGTACGGGCCTTTCTGGATACAGAAAATGTTCCACTGCTGCCTTGGCCAGCACATTCTCCAGATCTCTCACCAATTGCAAACGTCTGGTCAATGGTGGCCGAGCAACTGACTCGTCACAATACGCCAGTCACTACTCTTGATGAACTGTGGTATCGTGTTGAAGCTGCATGGTCAGCTGTACCTGTACACGCCATCCAAGCTCTGTCTGACTCAATGTTTAGGCGTATCAAGGCCGTTATTACGGCCAGCGGTGGTTGTTCAGGGTACTGATTTCTCAGGCTCTATGGACCCAAATTGCGTGAAATTGTAATCACATGTCAGTTCTAGTATAATATATTTGTCCAATGAATACGCGTTTATCATCTTCTTGGTGTAGCAATTTTAATGGCCAGTAGAGTATCTTATTTTCTCAAAACTTTCTTATTACTACACCATTATTTACGATACAGGTTATAACAAAAAATATGGCCAAACATTCAGCGCATTTCGTGGAAGACAATATGTTAATGGACTAAACATTCAGTGCATTTAGTGGAAGACAATATGTTAATAGATTTGGGTCCGGAAGCAATTTATTTCGAAGTCAGAGCTCAGTTTCTATAACTCGAGTTTCTATGCCGCACTCACGAGCAGAAGGTGTAAACGTTCACGCTCCCTAATACGACCATCAGCTGCTTCATTTCTCCTCCTGTCGAGGCCCCGTCGTTCTAAAATCTCTCTCGATACAAACGTCGAGCACCACGGCCATTACCATCTGCTAATCAGTGCAGCAAATGGGCGTTTGTCAAACGTATTTGAGCACACTGTCATTGCACTGTAACGGAAACTCAGTCCGTTATAAACTCTAATCATGATTCTGTGTTCTTGCAGGGTCCGTGACGAGCACTAAACTGTTGATGCTACATGTTTCATACTAACAGAACAATGAAGTTAGTCGCATATCCACACAAGCAATGGAGTTTATCGCATGACAAGATAAGCAATGAAAAGAATCATATGTCAACATTACCTTCGTTCAATTAGTGCAACAAACGCAGGCGGTGAACCTGGGAATTGCAACTTCTACACATTCTAATCAAACGTGACCAAGTCCTTATTTTGAACGTTTCGTGCAAGCAAATGTTTCATGTAAGGCTGGTATGTTCTGTTTCTGTCTGTTTCCCATGATTAATGTTATTATGAAGAGAAGTAGAAAATGAGCTCTGACATGAAAGTAAGCGTTTCCGCACACATATAACACATTTTATTCCTGTGTGTGTGTGTGTGTGTGTGTGTGAGAACAGTCTCTTGAAAGTTTGGTCAACCGTTTTTGTTACTTCTGTATTTAAATCCAGTTGCTGTTATTTTGCTCAAACATAAGTAATTAAAGTATTGCATTTCTATTCCAAAAAAGGGAGGTGCTGTCAAGTGAAAATATTGAAGAAAGAATAGTTTAATAAGTTCACTATTTTAATAAGTCGTGGTTGCCAATTAATGACAAATTATTTACAGAAGACTAGAAGCACTGATAGAAGTCGATCTCATTGGAGAGAGACAAAGCTCTACAACTTTTACAGATTAACAAAAATTACAATGTTGTTTGAAAGACACTCCTTAAAAGTCTGAAGTTATTAGAGATAAAATACAGGGAGAGAAACCTAATCTACAGCTCGTACAGAATCCAGTCTGCTGTTGAAGGCATGAAATGGAATCAATACTTGAGAAGGGAGTGAGACAGTGTTGTAGTCCTTCCCAACATTATTCAGTCTCTACACTGAGCACACAGTAAGGGAAAAGAAGAAGAAATTCGGAAATAGAATTAAATTTCAAGGAGAGAAAATTAAAACTTTGAAGATTGCCAATGACATTGCAATACTGTCACAGACAGCAAAGGATTCTGAATACTAGTTGGGCGAAATCGGTAATGTCTTGAAAAGAGCTTACGAAATGAAAGTCAACATAAGTAACAAGGGTAACAGAAAGCAGTCAAATTAAATCTACAGTCTCAGCGTACGCCAATTCCAGGCACAACACTTGGGCGTCATAAACGGTGCATCTTTAATCGGTACAAACCTTCCAGTGGCTATTGGACATTCTGTTTACATCACTGCGGTCCTCTTTTCACAAACTATTGGTTACCTTCAAGGAGATACATAGTTCATTTAAAATCATTGTTGCCTTTATATAACTGCGGGTAAAAATACAGCGGGCGTTAACAACGCATCAAAACATTTACTAGTGTCAATAACCGAAAACTTTGCTACGCTGTACTGATGAACTGTTCACTAAAAAAGATACACCGCACTATAAAAATCAGATTTTTTTTTTTTTTTTTGGAATCCCAAAGTGCACCGTACTTCATGTACTATAATCATTCCTTAAACCACTGATCTTGTTGATCCGATTCCAAGATATTTATTCATTTACCACATTTACTAACATATTCGCTCAGATTCGTAATGTATCACACAAGTTACTGCATAGTTACTAATGGTAAGACAGTTTACGATTTTCTTTTCAGTGACGGTGTCCTGGTAGATGAAAGACACGAAAACTTTGATCACCCTACGCTTTCCCATATATCACACCTGAGACAACGTCGGTCGCTCATGTTTCCTTTCAAATTCTCATAAAAACGCTTAACTGCCTTGGCACCGTCTATAACTGCACCATTTTAAGAACTTTTCTTTCATAACGTCATGTCGCGAGATGCCTTAAACTGTCGAATTCTGTGTCAGCAGCGAACAATGCAACGTCTCGGTGAATTATTAATTACTCGCCGACGTGACACCATTCAGCATCCTTGTAAGATTAATCCTGTGTCATTACCGGTTCCAAGTAGCATTCCGCGGACGCGGCATTACAAAGAGAGGCGTATAAACACAGCTTGTTGGAACTAGCAGTGAAGCACTGTAATATTCGTTTTCCCATTAAGGACGCTAATGGAAGAGGCAGTCTTTGTGTGCTACGCCGTACTAGCGGAAATATTAAATCTAAAATGCTATTTGCGTGACACAACCTCGAGCATCACAACTTTCAGTGTACCGCTAAAGTATTATACAGTTGATGCAGCATGAAAGTACCTCCATGTCGTACAACGAGAGAAAACCCGCATTATAAACTTAAATTCTTTTCATTTGTAAATATTGTAGCGTAAACAGACTTCCGTAACGTAAGTAAGTGTTATGCGGAAACACGTAAAGGTATTTTCCAGTGTGCGAAGGTTACTGTGAAGAAGTTCTTCGCTTTCACGTAACACTTTGAATGGTTTCGGCGTTTGATGTTAGTCCTGAAAAATCCAATCCGTAGAAAAATATAAATATCAAGATGATGAAGAATTTCTCATGGATACACCGAACCTAAAACTACACTGCGGCCATCAAAACCGTAACACCAGAACAAATGGTTCAAATGGCTCTGAGTACTATGGGACTTAACATCTATGGTCATCAGTCCCCTAGAACTTAGAAAGACTTAAACCTAACTAACCTAAGAACATCACACAACACCCAGTCATCACGAGGCAGAGAAAATCCCTGACCCCGCCGCGAATCGAACCCGGGAACCCGGGAGTGGGAAGCGAGAACACTACCGTACGACCACGAGCTGCGGACTAACACCAGAACATATCTCAAATATTACTTCTTGTACTATACAGTAGCATAGGAAGAATAGCTGATCAAATGTGCAGGTGATTCGGTGATACACAGGGTAAGGAATTCAGTAAGCAACCAACTCTGGCAGCGGCAGTTGATCTAATCCATGTAGGTAACGAGAAGAAGTGGCCTTGGATGACAGATACGGGTACTGTGGTAACCTGACATCGTCAGTCGGTGTAGGAGGCGACCTATAAATTTGTACTGTAGTCTTCTTATAGAACTCTTTTATTTATCTGCCAAAATCGCTACGTTAGTACACTATTTAATTACTAGTTTCGGCAATAATTCGCTGTTTTCAGATTTTCCGTTCCTATTAAGACAGTGTGGCGTAAAACACTGTATGATGTGGCTGCCTCGTTTTATCGATCTCAAGGTGGCAGTTTACACTGCCGAAACTAAACTGTGCAATCACATTAATGTGCCTGTGTGTCTATGTGTCTATGTGTCTATGTGCGACGTCAGTACTCAATAACCACTAACAGACGGCAGGTGGCCTCACTAACGGTGGAAGTTATATAAAGCGTGTTAGGGGGACACGGCAAACAGTGCAATCGTTGTCGTAATGCGGGAATGGAGCGATTTATCTGACGTCGAAGTGAGCATCACCATTGGCATAATCCGGAATCTCTTGTCAATTCAGAGACATCGTGAGAATTTTTAAGTTGCAAGCCACATGTCCTGTTGATACACCTTATATGTTTCTAAAGCAGTGGTTTCAGCTGCCTTCTGAATTCTCATGCTATTCATCATTACTGACACGAGACGTTCTGATTACTAGAAACAGACACTACCTCTAGACCACGAGTCTAAAGTTCAGCCGCTGTTAACACGTCGGAAAAGTAACCGTTTCCGTCCGTGTCACCGGTACGAAGCAGTGGTGATCGTATTTCGTACCAAATGGCAACGCTGCGTAATATTTGCTTACATGCAGAATATGGGTGGTATCACTCCTACCTACTTAGTTATGTTACGTTAAATGCTAATAATCAATATAATCAGGCATACGAATATGACGTTTGTTCTTTTCTGCCTTCAAGGAGATTCAGTTTTAGCGGCTAGCAGTTAAAATCTAGTAAGATAAAATTTGTATGTAGTATAGTGAAATGTTGTTTGAGACGTAAAGATGACCCTAGGTCTGGTTGAAAACGTTTATCGAAATATGGAGACGACACCAGAACCAGTGACAATGACTTGAAATAAAGTGAAGAGCGTTCGTTCAGATTTATTCGTTCGAAATAAAAACGTTTATGAGTTCATTCTCTTTCAGATCTTCCAAAGGCAATCAGAATTCGGGGTATAATTAGCTACAGAATCTGTTGTTGCGACACTGGAAAAACGTTTATTGAATGAAGAAGTGTAGTGACTCATGTTGGGAAGACCGTTGTCTTGACCCCATCAGGCCATCATCGTTTTAATTTCTCGTGGTTTCCTTAAATCACTTGAGGTACTTCTGGATCCACAACATTATGGTCAGTTACCATCGGCGATCTTGTGCAGTCGAAGGGGGTGTTCCCTCCATAATTACGTCCACGTAGATGGAACAAGCGTTACCACTCCTTATCTGCAAGCATAAACTGACGGCAGTCAGCAAGAGAATACCAAGTTATATTTCTGATTCCATGAAAGCTTTCCCACTGTATATCTTGTATTATGCCCTCCATTATTGAAAGTAATTTTCTGCATTTGAGTCCATAAAATACTGTCGTGTCTTACGTTTTTGTAGCTTTTCTTACACCAACCCTACAAAATAACCAGCATAATGAATTTTACTGTACCTCTATTAAAATAGTGGTATAAATGAAATTCGCGACTCAGTCCATTAACATTGTCATACAACTTTTCAGTTAATCTTACTTTTCATTTTTATAATTTTTTTGTAAATATTATACTCTAATTTTTCTTATCGTTTCAGATATTTGTAGGTGGCTTCCATTGTGTATGCTGGTCCAAATCACATGAGCTGTAGTATGAATATCTGACTGCCTCATAGAATTTTCTTTCTCTTTATTTCTCACTTTCTGTCCCACACAAATGTAAGCAGCTACAACTTGCGAAATTTAAAAAAAATTCTACAGTGCTACCAGCAAGGCCAGTTGAAGGCACAAGCGACGTAAGCCGCGGCTTGATGCGGAACAACTATAAGATTTCTATACAGGACGTATCTCAATTAGTAGCTGCCGCTTGTGGCACCACGCTAGAGGTGCGCCCAAGCACAAGATATGTCTAGAGTGTTGATCACAGTTAGTAGCGAAAACTGATACGGGTAAAAATTTCTGAATGTTGGGGAGTGGGGTATAAATAGTATGTATGGAAAAATGTTCTCGAACAGACCCCAAATATTAATAACAAAAAATTTGAAAATTACACTAAAATTATAGAAAACGTGTCATTACAAGATTAATAACATCAAATTGAAGAACAACGTGAAATAAGCGGAAAAAACCAAACCAGAAATATCTTCTGGGGACAGGCACTTACAACATTATTCTATTACGTTTTACATTGGTTATTTACTTTTTTCATTGAGACCTATATATTAAAAATTTTGGAAAGCGATATAAATTATAAAACCGTCTTGTCAAGTGGCCGCAATCAGAGATATTTACAACGATATGCTTACAAATTTCAAAAAGTTCTCTCAAAGCCCAATACGGAAAGTTTGAAAAGTAAAAAAAAAGGCAGTGGCTGTAAAAAGAAAAAATACATTTCAAGAGTAAAAATTAAATCAATATGTCAGTGATATAACAAGTAAGAGAGTTAGTATATTTGGGCAGCTATATTTTTTGGTGGTAAGTTCCTATGGAACCAAACTACTGAGGTCATCGGTCCCTAGGCTTACACACTACTTAATCTAACATAAAACTAACTTACGCTAAGGACAACACACCACCCATACCCGACGGAGGGCTCGATCCTCCGACGGGGGAAGCCGCGCGAACCGTGGCAAGGTGCCCAGCCGGCCGGCGTGGCCGAGCGGTTCTTGGCGCTACAGTCTGGAACCGCGCGACCGCTACGGTGGCAGGTTCGAATCCTGTCTCGGGTATGGATGTGTGTGATGTCCTTAGGTTGGTTAGGTTTAAGTAGTTCTAAGTTCTAGGGGACTGATGACCTCAGCAGTTAAGTCCCATAGTGCTCAGAGCCATTTGAACCATTTTTGAACCAAGGCGCCCAGAGCGCGCGGCTACCCAGCGCGGCTGGTAGCTATATACAGGGTGTCCCAGGAGGAATGGTGAATATTCAGGAATATGATGGGAACGCTCACTTAAAACCAACAACTTCATGAGGATATATGTCCTATTCCGAATAGTTTCCGATATGGAACACATTAAATTTGCACCTATTTTCGAGCAAATGGCTCGCACATATGTGTCTCATCCTAATCGCTGTATTGATAGTGGTAGTACAGTTATAATACCACCAAAACCGCCAGACCTCACGCAATTACACTTTTATTTAGGGGGTTGGATAAAGTATTAGGTGTACAAATGAAAGCTGAATACGCGAGATAAACTGCTTGGTCGCATCTTGGACGCTGCTACCCTCTTCAGGGAACGTGCAGAGGCAATCACACAAGCACCAAAACAAGTGGCCCCAGCTTATTGTGAACTTTACAGCAACTGTAACGTGAAGTGTACGAATGCTTAGAGTTTCATGTGTTAAAAATATGTGTTTTTCAGTTGATACTTTGTAAAATAGGTGTTTTAATGTATACTAAGAGATGTGTAAACCTGACAGTGTATTTAATAATACAGAAAATAAATAGCATTAAATGTTTTCTGTCTCGGAAACCATTCGGAAAAGACTGTAAGCACATATGAAGTTTATTGCTTCAAATGATCAATCCCCTCATATCACTGAACATTGACCATTCGTCCTAGGACACCAGGTGTAGAAGAAATTTAAATATAATAAATTAAATGAAATACTGAAAAGATATTTTAGAACATGAAAGAAGAAATACAAATCATATTTCATAATGGTATCAAAACTTACTCTTCTGTATGTGGTTGCAGGCTGGAGTGATCACCACAATGATAAATCCAGAATAAAAAGTTCACAGATGAAATTCTTATGTCCCGTAAGTGAGATGTGAAAACATAAGAGAAAAATGCTACATGATGCACAAAAGTAGCAATCTCAATGGCACCACTCTGTTATTGTGATGCAACAGAACCGCCCAGAGGCAGAAGACATTTAGGAATACTCCATCGTCAATAAACTGAGTTCTGTAGAGCATAACCGATACTGAGAACAGAGGATGATGTTGATGTGATGAGAAGGATATGGGAAGGGACATGAAATGCCAGAGGTGAGGCTGCGAGCCGGCGCTGTGTTGCCTGTCCTCCGCTGACGTGGACCTTTCGGCCAGACTGCTGGGCGGAGAGGACCATCGTCCATTTTTAATGGAGCGCTCGACTAGCCCAGAATGCGCCACGGCTGCTCGGCTGGCGAGGCTACCTGTGTCGCGGGCCGGTATAGAGCCCCTGCCACAAGCAGCAGCCGTTTGTCCGTCCGTTCCACACTGTCGAACGACACGGCCGTTCTGTTTATGGCCGCGTGAGCTCATCGAAACGAGCTGATTGACTGACACTGTCGTTGAGTCGTCATGCGCGCCGTGAGCGAACGATCGCTCAATCTGTCGCCTGTGTACCGTAACGGCCCACCCGAGCTGCCCGGCGCTGTTTGCCCCACTCCGTTGATTACCAGCCAATGTGCCAACGACAGGTCGTGACAACAGTCCACTGTGTTCTGCAGGGAATTACATCCGCTCTTGACGCCCTCGCACGTAAAGCAGAGCAGGCCCAGCTCGCTCTCAGTCAGTAAAGCTTCCTACGATGTCTTCGTTACTACGATTTCATTACGCACCTATCGAATTTCCGTGTGTGTCATACTTCGTGGGTGTATTTTACTCGATTGTAATCACATTACTTTGTTCCCCTATAAAATAATAGCATGTATGCAAAAATAAACAGTGACAACTTTCTAGCTACAAAAGGATCATTAAATATCTCAGCAAAATCAATTTATTTCTGTCTTAATCTTACTGAAACTGTAGCGTTTTCCACCAAAAGCGTTTCGCTTTTATTTACATAGACTTTCAGTGAAACGCATCTGGTTGAAGGTAATTTAAACTGCAGGAAGCTTAAGATAGAAAAACAATAATAATTGATGCACAACAGGCGATACGATAGGTGGCTATAGAAACAAACGTCTTAGTAACATTTGAAATTTTCTGGCAGATTAAAACTGCGTGCTGGACAGAAACTCGAACCTGGGTCTTTTTCCTTTCGGGAGAAAGTGCTCTACTGAATGAGCTGTCCAAGTACAACACAAAACCCTTTTTCACAGACGTTCTCCTGTATACTTTGCGGGACTAGCTCTCCGGAACGAAAGGATATATCGAAGAAATGGCTTAGCCACAGGCTAGGGGATTGCTTCAGAGTAAAAAAGGAATCACGATAAACTTCGGATTTAATAAACTATTATTCTCTATCTTTTTAAACAATTGATTATCATGGGGTAATATAAACTTATTTACGTCAATGTTAATGGTGCCATACTTTATGTGGCGTCAGAAAAAAACATCGTAGGTAACTGCCGTCAACACTAAAATGTATTAATGCAGTTAACAGTAAAATGCACTAAATAATAATAACGTTAGCACACTGCCAATACGAGGTGTAAACGGTAACTGTTTACAACGTACCACAGTACTGTAGGTGAAGTTGAGACTCTGGCTAAACAGTCTTTGAATATTAAAAACCATTGGTTCTTGCACTTTCAAAACGTAAAAGTGACGCTTGCGTAAATTTTACCGTAAAATATTGTTAATTTGAAGAGCATAAAATCAACAGTTAAATCGTTTTGTATGTCTGGTCGTCTTACTGCGAAAATTCTGTGCATCCAAGGAAAAAGTTTAGACGGAACTGCTGACGTAATCAGTTTTTGCATCACGTTTACAAAAGTCTTTTTTCCCCTCATTATCCTCATAGGCAACATTAAAGTAGTAATATTACACAAATGACAGACTAAGCTGGTGGCGTAAGAGAACGAGAGAAATTTAAAATATTACGCGACGCGCATGTGCTGTAGCTTAGATGTTTTTTGTAGACCAATTTGAGGTTGTTTCTCGGCTTGATAGGCCGCAACTGTCCCAAATCAAATGGTTCGCCTCGACTTCCCTACACTACTGTGGTGCGCTGTATACAGTTGTGGTTTACACGCATATTCCACACAGTTGTACCAGAATCAGAAACCTGGTTCTGGTTTCACGCTCTCCCTTTTCTCGTCATCATGAACGCAAAACGACATTATAAAATACAAGTACTAAATGCAGTAATCCATATGAACTGTTGCGCTGACACGCAAGTGTCATGAGAGTGAAAAGCAAAATCCACGTTCACCGCAGCCTCCAGCTATTTTTTTTTTTTTTTTTGTTCTTGTTCCTTTTTTTTTTTTTTTTTCATTTTTCTTTTTTCTTCCTAGCACAGGGCCTTTGTAGGACCACTGGTAATCCCGTTTTATTCTTCTCCCCGTGATACCTCTTCATCGTTTCTTTCTTATCTACCGCTCCTCGAGATCCTCAGTATCTTCTTCTATGGTCTGCTTCAGAGGTGACTACATCCTTTTACTGCACCCTTGTCTGTCGTTGATCTATGGCATATTGGTCGGTATGTACATGCTTCTCTAGTTTTCCTTCCCTTCCACCTCCATCGCCAATTCCATCCAGTGCTTCAAGAAAGCAGAAACACACTTGGTTCTCGTTTTCTTTCCTATCCAACTCCTTGTTTCCCATACTATATTGGTCATTCTATCAATTTTCATCCTGATCACATGACTAGTAAATCTTGTTGTTTTTAGTCCGATTGCCTTCATGCTCAGGTGTCTTCCCTTTGTCTTCGCATCCAACACTCACCACCTCTTTTAGGACCTAGAATTTTTCTCTCGTCTTTCCTTAGTTGTTCTGCAGAATTTCTTCCTTGTGTTATCGTCGCAGCTCGCCGTTCCCTTGTGCCATCTGATCTTCGCGTCTGTGGATATTTTTCTCGTCTATATCTCTCGTCGTACGAAAGGTTCGCTTCATCTTCTTCATCCTCTCCAACGTTCCCTCACTTCCTCTATTTCTTCTTCTTATAAATCTTCCTTCCTTGATTAAATTTTCCAGCTTCTGCACTGTGCCTTCTCGTTTTTCCGAGAGATTCTAGGCGCTACAGTCTGGAACCGCGCGACTGCTACGGTCGCAGGTTCGAATCCTGCCTCGGGCATGGATGTGTGTGATGTCCTTAGGTTAGCTAGGTTTAAGGAGTTCTAAGTTCTAGGGGACTGATGACCTCAGAAGTTAAGTCCCATAGTGCTCAGAGCCATTTGAACCATTTTGAGAATGGGTAGCTTTCTTAGGTTATCGAATGGTTCCTATAGATCTTCGTCCTTCTTACTTATGACCACTCTGACATCGACAAATGTTAGGTAGTCACTTGCGCCAAATTGTCCTTTTTTGTCTCCCAAGCGCACCTTTAGTAATCCCATTCCGACGTTTATTGCCCTTCGATTGATCATTTTGTCCAGCGCTATAAACAATAAAATTGATTGCAGTCCATCTTCCTGTATGGCGCTCGTCTCAACTTTAAATTCTTCCCATACGATTTTTTTCCCGAAGAGGGGAAAGTTGCTTATATATGAAGCTAGAAACAGAAGTTAACTTCAAGTACGCTGAATAGCAAACGGCTCTCGTAGTTTACTCAAGATTCATCAGTTCGCACCTTTAAGTAATAAGCATAAATCTTTAATTTCCTCAAAGAGAGACCTAGGTATAATACTACACGACCAATCAGTCTTACATTAAACATTGTTTCCGCTTGCTAGAGAATAAATTCAGTGCTTTACAATTGTTTTAGTAGCATACAAAAAAATTCAGGCTCCATTACTTGCTAATAACTACTATGACATCCGACATCACTATTTAAACAGATTCGTAGCTGGAGCAATTCTCTGCGGTAACGCAACATTTCCAACATAGAACTAACCCAGTTAACTACAAGACGGCGTTAGGATTACCATACTATGCCAACTCGATCATATGGTCATCAATAGCTTCTTTCATCAATAACTTGTCTTCTTCGTTCTTCAGGGACATAATTCCTACGACAACGCCACAAAACAGTTTCTATTATTTTTCAAGGATAAAACCTAAGAAAGTGAAAAATTGTGAAAAAAGCTGAACATTACACGGCGTCCTTAAAAACACAATATAGCAATGTTTTTTTAGTATTGACCAACATTTTGGAAATATTTTGGCAATAAAATCATGTTTTACTACAGGAACATTAAAGTCTGAGTTTATGAGACACTCATCTGCTTAACCTGTTTCCGTACTAATATGGGCTTAAGCATAAAATATCCTTGTTACCGTGCAATGTAAAAATCGTAGTTCTATAGGTAGCATGACATTTCATTTTCTCCTTTTTCACGGATAATGTCCATGACGTCTCACAATGATGTTTAACGTATCAACTGATTATCAAACATCATTCCTTCTCTTCATCATCAGCGTCCATGGTGTTTAACATTTTGGTCATGAAACGCTTATTAACAAATCTTCAAGTTGCAGTACATATGAGCTCCAATCAGCTAGTTCATTCTCAGTCCTGCCATACTGAGGCTGCACTGAATGTGCCTGAGCTTAATAACAAACATTAAAATGGCAACGCCTGCTTTATAAAATGCTCGCAGATGACCGTCGCAATCAACACGTGCCTACTTATTTGATTCAGATGCGCTAAGTAGGTATATGTTGATTGTGACAGCCGTCTGCGAACATTGTATAAAGCAACTATTGCCATTTCAAAGTTTGTTATTAAGATCAGGCACTTTCAGTAGAGCCCCAGTAGGACAGATTCAGAACGAACCACTTGGTTCGAAACTAGTCGCCCATAATACGTACTGTAACTGTGACAGAGTTGTTAATAATACTTCACAAAATATTAAATAAGTTGCTGGTTCTACGTCAAGAACATGTTGAAACTGGAAAAAAGATTAACGTTTCAATTAACTGAAACATTCATATGCAGTACGTATACACAAACGCTCGCACTCATACATACACACGCACGCACACACACACACACACACACACACAAGTATTTTATGCTTAAAAATTACCGTGTGAAGAAGATGGATATGTTAAGCTAAAAAAAGTCATTTTGCTTTTAAAATTCTTTTTATTGTTTATAAGTACCTTTAATTCAGTTGCGAAATCGTCGAATACTGTTATAGTTGCACGATGTGCTAAGTCGTATCTAGCAGAGGTCACTGCAGTACCGGCTGAGCCCGGCGGAGGTTCGAGTCCTCCTTCGGGCATGGGTGTGTGTGTTTGTTCTTAGGATAATTTAGGTAAAGTAGTGTGTAAGCTTAGGGACTGATGACCGTAGCAGTTAAGCCCATACGATTTCACACATATTTGAACAATGCAGTACCGACAGTGTTATATCATTAAATGATTCTAAAGAAGTAAATATGCTGTGAATCTATTGTTAGGATGACTAACTTGTTGCATGTGCAACACAAACACTCCTTACTACACGTTATTGCGAAGTAAATATATTATGAATTCGGTACATTATGAGGCCATACCGAGAAGTTTACCAATTGAAGTGATTATCTGATATTCTCATCACTAACATCAACACACACTCTAGCACCAACTCTATCTGAACTTAAACTTGCAAGAATATGTATAATGCATGATAGCCAAATCAGATTTCTGTCAATACATGTACCCAGCTGACATTTCTACTTCAAATGTGTCCTCCATTTTTATTACTTTCAAAAGATATACACTCCTGGAAATGGAAAAAAGAACACATTGACACCGGTGTGTCAGACCCACCATACTTGCTCCGCACACTGCGAGAGGGCTGTACAAGCAATGATCACACGCACGGCACAGCGGACACACCAGGAACCGCGGTGTTGGCAGTCGAATGGCGCTAGCTGCGCAGCATTTGTGCACCGCCGCCGTCAGTGTCAGCCAGTTTGCCGTGGCATACGGAGCTCCATCGCAGTCTTTAACACTGGTAGCATGCCGCGACAGCGTGGACGTGAACCGTATGTGCAGTTGACGGACTTTGAGCGAGGGCGTATAGTGGGCATGCGGGAGGCCGGCTGGACGTACCGCCGAATTGCTCAACACGTGGGGCGTGAGGTCTCCACAGTACATCGATGTTGTCGCCAGTGGTCGGCGGAAGGTGCACGTGCCCGTCGACCTGGGACCGGACCGCAGCGACGCACGGATGCACGCCAAGACCGTAGGATCCTACGCAGTGCCGTAGGGGACCGCACCGCCACTTCCCAGCAAATTAGGGACACTGTTGCTCCTGGGGTATCGGCGAGGACCATTCGCAACCGTCTCCATGAAGCTGGGCTACGGTCCCGCACACCGTTAGGCCGTCTTCCGCTCACGCCCCAACATCGTGCAGCCCGCCTCCAGTGGTGTCGCGACAGGCGTGAATGGAGGGACGAATGGAGACGTGTCGTCTTCAGCGATGAGAGTCGCTTCTGCCTTGGTGCCAATGATGGTCGTATGCGTGTTTGGTGCCGTGCAGGTGAGCGCCACAATCAGGACTGCATACGACCGAGGCACACAGGGCCAACACCCGGCATCATGGTGTGGGGAGCGATCTCCTACACTGGCCGTACACCACTGGTGATCGTCGAGGGGACACTGAATAGTGCACGGTACATCCAAACCGTCATCGAACCCATCGTTCTACCATTCCTAGACCGGCAAGGGAACTTGCTGTTCCAACAGGACAATGCACGTCCGCATGTATCCCGTGCCACCCAACGTGCTCTAGAAGGTGTAAGTCAACTACCCTGGCCAACAAGATCTCCGGATCTGTCCGCCATTGAGCATGTTTGGGACTGGATGAAGCGTCGTCTCACGCGGTCTGCACGTCCAGCACGAACGCTGGTCCAACTGAGGCGCCAGGTGGAAATGGCATGGCAAGCCGTTCCACAGGACTACATCCAGCATCTCTACGATCGTCTCCATGGGAGAATAGCAGCCTGCATTGCTGCGAAAGGTGGATATACACTGTACTAGTGCCGACATTGTGCATGCTCTGTTGCCTGTGTCTATGTGCCTGTGGTTCTGTCAGTGTGATCATGTGATGTATCTGACCCCAGGAATGTGTCAATAAAGTTTCCCCTTCCTGGGACAATGAATTCACGGTGTTCTTATTTCAATTTCCAGGAGTGTAGTTTTGTGCTGTTCTGTATCAACAGTTTTTCTTTTTTTTTGGGAAGTGTTTGCCCTTCGTAAGGAAAAGTATAACCTACGCATTGGTTTGGGACGATGAAAGGTAATTTGTATGTAAAAAGAATGGTAGCCAATCCACATAGAATCTGGAGCTATTCTATGTTGTTCCACTGCTAAGAAATATTTCTCCACATAATTATGAACTGTTGTCTTGTAATATTGTTCGTGTGTTCTGTATATAACATCACAGTACTAACACCTTACAGGCTTCAAGATACACAAGTTCAAAACAGATTACAAAATGGTTTAGAGAAGGTACCTAGATGAGTCGTTTACATGGGAACTAAAAAATCCCATTTGGCTACAAGACAGGTCACACAAACCTACAGGTTCGTAATTCAATTAAATACTAAAACTTACATAGGATCTATCACGGAAAATGTTGTAGGCAAACCGAAGTCAGTTTTTATTGGTAGAATATTTAGACGACGCAACCGACGCAACAGATCTAGTAAAGATACTGCCTATACTATGTTTTTCTGTCATCCTTTCGCGCTTTATGGCGTTTTATTGGACCTTATCGGTTAATGTTGACAGAACACTCCGAAAAAGTTCAAAGGAGAGTAGTACGTTTCGTGTTGTTATAAAGTAGGGGAGACGTGTCACGCATATGATAAGCTAGTTTCGGTGGCAACCATTACAAGAAAGGCGTTTTTCGATGCGGCGAAATCCTTTCACGAAATTTCAATCAGCACTTCTTACGAAAACCATAATATTTGTTGATTCTCACCTATTTAGGGGAAAATGACTATGATAAAGCAAGAGTAAGCAGAGCTCGCTAGGAAGAATTTAGGCGTTCATTTTTTCCCATTTGATATTCTAGAGTAGAAAGGTAGAGAAATCGGGTTTCTATGACCAGTATCATTTGAGTTAAAATGATTTTGGGTGTTAGGTCAAGTCATTATAAAACACTAAAGCAACTGAACTGCCATCCTGTCGACCGACTTTCCAGCGGACCTCTTCAGGGTGGTTAATGTCACCTAGTGACAAACACTCAAGGTTGATCTGCAGAATAATCATGTAGATTCAGATGGAAAAAGGCGCTTGTAGATGTTGTAATAGTCAAATCGCCTGAGGAATAATCATATAGATGCCGTAAGAGTTACAGCGCCTAAAGACGGATACATAGTATCCGCAGTGTCGTAGTAAACAACCTAAATAAAGTTACTTTGTCACTGTAAGCAGAATTTATACATGCGTACATTCATTTAAATACATTTGCATGGGCTTATCACTCTTTCTTGACGGTATGTACGAAAACATGCACATCTTAAGAAACATTATGCTAAGTATGCGAATTTGCTGCTCTGAAACATCACAGAAATAATTTTACAAACTTTTGGTTTAAATAGGCAAGAAACTTAAGGCAGAAGAAAATATACCGATGAAACTGAGACGCAGATTGTTTTCAATGATAAATAAATCAAACATCTCAAGTAAAAAAAAATCACAGCATGAGAGAAGAAAATAAAAAATGAACATATTAAGGGTGTATTTAGAAAGCACAAAGCTGACTTAGCTTCTTAAACGTGGCTCTAAAATGGCTCTAAGCACTATGGGACTTAACAGTCTTAAACATGGTCCATCCTGTGCTTGTAAAGGAGAGAATATTTACATGTCAAAGGAGATGAAACTGCACAGTGCCAGCCGTCTGTACCTTAACATACACCATCTCACCGGCCTTAAAAGTCTCACTGCGTATTCCTCTTTTCAATACTTCTCAAAAGCTGATGAAACTCATACATCATCGTGTTATAAAGACAACATAATTCCTTCAATTTCCTAGCAGACAAAATATTCATGAGTATCAGTGAAACAGAAGAATAGTCACTCCATTGCATATTATTATTTCTCAAAATCGTGCTCCGTTTTGAAGTGGAAGTATCAGCGTTACGTGGCTCAGTCCGTGTACGAGATGTAATTTTATTCATAATATGTAAAGACTGCAAATTTTCCAGAGTGTTAGTCGTATGTGGTTTTTCACACCAATTTTTCGTACACAACGCACGCATTATGGCACCGACTGGGGCTAAGTCACAATGGGAGATTCACGAGATCCGTGCCAGCTGCCTACGCCGGAATCCTTAGCCCCGTCATCCCTGTCTGAGTCCAGCTGCTGCCGCATTCCTATGCAAAGGAATGCGAAGCCAACCTGCCACCGGGGCTTTAGGCGCTGTAACGCCGAGTTTGAAATGTAAATTGAGCCGGTGGAGAGACGGCAGCTTGAGTAGACCGCCTAATGCTGTTCGGAGCAGTCCATCACCTGTCAAGGCGCCTGCGGCGCGTTCTGCTGCAGGGGCTTAATGAATAGCGAGGCCTAAGAGCACCTCGACAAACTCCGTCCGTCATAACGCCCTCAGACAAGGTCTGATCACTTTGCGGCCGGTAATATACTGAACCTCCAGTGTGTTTACCTGCCCTCTCTCAACAGCATGCACTTCATCTTCCGCCGCCTGTGGTGTTCTGGCAGGCGATGTACTAATGGGGTGTTTCTTCTCGTATACGAACTGCTGAATGCTACAGGATGTTACGAGTTTCCATCTTGACCTTCTCACAGTAGACTGCTCATTGTTGAAACTGATCACTCAGAGACATTCTATTACATAAAGTGCAAGATACGTGGCTAATATGCACTGACAGAAAAAAAAGTCGCAACACCGAGAAATAATTAATGTTGAGTAATGAAATTTCGGGAATACATTTATCTAAGTAACGTATTAAAGTTTCCAGAATGAGATTTTCACTCTGCAGCGGAGTGTGCGCTGATATGAAACTTCCTGGCAGATTAAAACTGTGTGCCCGACCGAGACTCGAACTCGGGACCTTTGCCTTTCGCGGGCAAGTGCTCTACCATCTGAGCTACCGAAGCACGACTCACGCCCGGTACTCACAGCTTTACTTCTGCCAGTATCTCGTCTCCTACCTTCCAAACTTTACAGAAGCTCTCCTGCGAACCTTGCAGAACTAGCACTCCTGAAAGAAAGGATATAGCGGAGACATGGCTTAGCCACAGCCTGGGGGATGTTTCCAGAATGAGATTTTCACTCTGCAGCGGAGTGTGCGCTGATATGAAACTTCCTGGCAGATTAAAACTGTGTGCCCGACCGAGACTCGAACTCGGGACCTTTGCCTTTCGCGGGCAAGTGCTCTACCAACTGAGCTACCGAAGCACGACTCACGCCCGGTACTCACAGCTTTACTTCTGCCAGTATCTCGTCTCCTACCTTCCAAACTTTACAGAAGCTCTCCTGCGAACCTTGCAGAACTAGCACTCCTGAAAGAAAGGATATAGCGGAGACATGGCTTAGCCACAGCCTGGGGGATGTTTCCAGAATGAGATTTTCACTCTGCAGCGGAGTGTGCGCTGATATGAAACTTCCTGGCAGAGGTCCCGAGTTCGAGTCTCGGTCGGGCACACAGTTTTAATCTGCC
Organism: Schistocerca serialis cubense; assembly: GCF_023864345.2. NCBI lineage: Eukaryota > Metazoa > Arthropoda > Insecta > Orthoptera > Acrididae > Schistocerca > Schistocerca serialis. Next base: position 707,725,897 of record NC_064638.1, read on the forward strand.
AGGAAGTTTCAACGTATTAAAGTGCTTAACATTGCAAGATCACAAGTTGATGTAAACGCAAGATAAGCCATTGCGAAGGTGCAATGGCCAGAATGTTGAATGCAAACATACGTAAGTGTATGCTATGTGTTATACAGACGCTATATGTCAGTTTTTCGGATGGAGTTCCAAGCCTATTGCATTGGGTCGGTCAGTACAGAGACTGTCTATGATGCCTGTGGATGACGATGGATTTATCGTCCAATGACGTCCAACCTGTGCTCTACTGGAGACAGATCTGGCGATCGAGTAGGCCAAGGCAATATGTAGACACTGCACAGCACGTTGGATTACAACAGCGGTATGTGAGCGAACTTTATACTACGATAATAATCGAAGCAGACGAAATGAATGAAAATTTGTGCTGCGGTCGGGCCTCGAACCTGGATCTTCTTGCTTCCTTTTTTTTTTTTCTTTTTTTTTTTTTTAATAAAATTCTTGAAGTAAGGCACTCCAATATTGTTTGTAAATAAAGAAAATATTAAGCACCGCACAAGGTTTGAACTCATAACCTTTCACTTAGGAGTCCAACGCGTAAACCATTCCGCTACCTTTTTTTTTTTTTTTTTTACTGTCACGCTGACCACTTTTTTTTTTCGAAACGGAACTAAAAAAAACAAGTGCCACCGCCACTTTTCATCCTATAACAAAAAAAAAAAAAAAAAAAATCTGGGCCACTTCAGGCGTTGGCTCCTGACTAAACCTACCCCAGAGAGCTGCCTATATACCAGAGGAAATATGGGAAATCAAGGTTAGGGCTATCCTGAAAAACAAAAACAAAATCTTCCTTTTTCTGAATTTTATTTTAATTTTTTTTTTTGTTTTATATTTATTTATTTTTTTTAATTTTTTTTATTTTTTTTTTTTGTGTAATATGTTGAGTCACGTCTTCTCGAAATTGATGTGTTCCGTTCAATTGTTCAGAAATGTTCATTGGTTCAAACAGGAAACCTTCTTCTCTCTTGGCTTAACACATTCCAGCTGCGAGGCGGCTCGTGGAAAGCACTCCCAAGGAAGTTCGAGAAAAATTGTCTGTATTTTGGGTGACGGACAACGACATAATGACGGTCATTGAGGTATGTCCAAAAATCGAGTGCAGAGTCTACAGTTTGTCCAAATAAGTAGTGAATGGCATGTCCGCGAATCCAATTCACAGCATTGATCTTTGTCCGAGGAAAATAGTCACGTTCCGGAAATAATAATGAAAAGGGAGTAATCCGATCAGGAATGTCCCGCGTTAGAAAAGCCACAATACGTCGAACCAAGTGCCAAACCTCCGCCGCCGGTCCGCAAACAAACCGATGTTCATCATTGTCAGGCACTCCACACGTGGAGCATAGAGGTGATTGGGCGAGGTGGATACGATGAAGGCGAAATTGGTTGATTTGCTTACCATTGACAGTTATGTACCAGACAGATTGAACATTCGTGTCAAGGTAACAGGCGAACACCGTGCGCCATACATGACGCCAGTCAACCTGGGGGAACTTTTGTTCAATCGGGTTAGGTGGACGACCTAATTGGAGGACATTGTATACTGCCTTTGTCTTGAGCAAAAGCTGTCTTGGTAAGGTGAGGCGTAGATAACTGAGTTCCAGAAAGAAGTACCGTATATAATGGAACTGGGCCGGAACATCCGAGATGATCACTGGGGCTGACAGTGAGACCGGCGAGTATGCCGACAGGAGGAGACCAGTGAGGCTCGTTGGGCAACGTGTCCATACCGCCATCTGTGAGCTGACAAATAGGGCGCGAGCTCTATCCGGCACGTGAAACAGACCTATCCCACCTCGTTCACGGGGAAGAGTAAGGGTCGCATAGCTAATTTTGAACAACATCCCAGAGCTGACGAAAGATGCCATCGCTGCCAACATGCGACGTGCCACAGTAAGCGGGAAAGGTAGAACTTGCGCTACATGGGGAACTCGGGATGCGATATATGTATTGACATATCGAGCTCGTTGGAGAATATCTAGGGATCGAAGGCGATGGTCCATAAGACCTGCTCTGATCATTAAAAGGAGGCGTCGGCAGTTGATGGTGGCTGAACGCCGGAGATCAGATGAAAAATCTATTCCCAAACAACGAATGGTATCAACGGTGGTGAGAGGTGTAACGCACTCCACGGGAAGTCCCGTGCCAATGAACATAACTTGTGACTTACGTACGTTTAAAGAGCTACCCGACGCCTCACCATAAGTCGCTACCCACGTCAAAACAGCTCGAACTCCGTCGGCATTACGTAAACAGATGACGACATCGTCAGCATAGGCCGTGCAGCAGAATCGGTAGCGATCTATGGACAACCCTACCAAACGTTGTCTTAGTCCACATAGCAAGGATTTCAAGGAAAAGGCGTACAAAATTGCTGATAGAGGGCAACCTTGACGTACGGATCGACCTATTATTATCGGTGGAGTGAGTCTGCCATTGTACATAATCCCGCAGAAGGCGCATCACTACCGTGATAACGGCGACCGGGAAACCCATATGGTGGAGAACGGCCGTAAGGAACGAATGGTCAACCCTATCAAAAGCTTGACTAAAGTCCAAAGACGCAAGTGCCCCAGAGAGGCGTTGTGCCTGGGTAACGGCGATCATATCCCTGTAGCGGCATAAAGCCGTGCGAATATTGTTGTCGCCTCCCAAAGATGCTTGGTCTGGCGACACAACATAGCGGGCAACGTTTTTAAGTCGTGCTGCCGAAAGGCGAGTGAAGATTTTCATATCACTGTTAAGGAGGGTGAGGGGCCGATAATCACTGATATTGTTGCCACCGTGCGGTTTATGTACAGGAATAATAATTCCTTCCATGAAAGCGTCCGGCACAGGTACTTCCGGAGACATCAGTTCCCGACAGATGAGGGTGAAGGTGGACTCTAACAAATCACGGAAGGTGCGATAAAGTTCGAGGGGAAGACCGTCGGGGCCCGGGGAGCGATTGATGGTTCCTGCCCGGATCGCATCGCGGACTTCCTCATCAGTCACCTCCGACATCAAGTCAATCGCCGCATCTCCTGGGATACCACCGAAGTTGAGCTGTGAGACTTCCTCGATCAACTCTGGGGAATGTGGAACTGCGGCGTAGAGCTGCCGGTAGTGGGCGTGAAGCACATTCCCTATGGCAGATTGGGTTACGTAGCGACGCCCTTCTTGATCCGTTAGGACGTGAATCAATTTTCGGCGTCGATTTTGTCGTTCTTGGATGATATGGTACATCGACGGATGTTCATGAGGCATGCGATCAGCAGTACGAGATCGTACTATCGCCCCTTCCAAATGCCGTCGCATGAGATTGGAGATTTGGGCCTTAGCTTGGTTCATCCTTGTATGGCGCTCAGGGGAGGCTGGCATCGTGGAGCATTCTCGTAGGATCCTGTAGTAAAAGTCCATAGTGCTCTTCCTCCAGGCGACAACATCTTTGCCATACCGGATTAAAGTTTTTCGAAGAGCAGGTTTTGCACACTGGATCCACCAGGATATGGTAGACGGATACGTTGGTCGGCGTCTATTGCATGTGATCCAAGTGTCTTCTATTAGAAGTCGACAGTCAGGTGAATTAAGAAGTGCCTTGTTCAGTTTCCATAAACCACGTCCCTGCCATACTGCCTGTCTTGTGAGAACAACATCACAGAAGTAAGCCTCATGGTCTGAGAAAGCAACAGGCCAGATTTCAGCCTGTCGAGTGTGTTGAATTAGGGATCGCGAGATGTAGATGCGATCCAGTCGGCTAGAGGAGTGCGCAGTGTGGTACGTAAAGCCCAAAAGATCACCGTGAACATGTCTCCACGTATCGACAAATTGTAGCCGCGTGACGACTGTTTCCAGAGCTGCGCATGGTGAGTGACGCGGCAATTGATCCTGAGGTCGCTGGGTGCAGTTGATATCTCCACCCACGATCCAGTCATCGTGTGGTCCCATAAAAAGGGGTGTGACTTCATTCGCGAAGAAGGCATTGCGTTCACGACGGTAGCTGGAGCCCGACGGCGCATAAATATTGATGATGCGTACACCAAAGAGAGTAAGGGCCATACCTCTGCCGCTGGGGAGGTATAGGACATCTTCGGCAGGAAGACCTTCGCGTAAGATGATGGCAACACCACTACCGGTGTCCGAAGCGGGAGAAAGATGCACCGTGAAGCCATGTGGTGGTGAAAAATCGGCGACATGCACTTCCTGAAAAAGCGCAATATCTATGTCCGCATCATAAATCATATCGCGGAGCAGCGCTAGTTTGTGGGGCGCACGAATGGTCGCGAGGTTAATCGTTGCGACACGATAATGCTGGTGTTGGAGTCCCACAGGCACAGGCGGGGCTTCTTCTTCAGGAGCGAGAGGTCGTCGATCTTGCCGGTCCGCTGAAGAGGCTGCTATTGTGGAGAGTTTGCGGGCGCGGGCGCAACCGAGGGGGGTGCCCCATCATCAGCAGCATCCACCCCAGTCCCTTCGATCTCCACGTCGTCCGCCCAGGAGACTGATGCTGCGGTAGGGCATCGGCTGTGCACGTCATCCACGTGGAGAGGAGACGTAGTTTTCGTCTCATCAGATAGGCTCTCTTCAACGTCGACCTGTGGGGGCGACGGCGTCAGTAAGGAGGGGTGTTCGTTGCCAGTGGTCGCCTGTGGCGGGTCTTTCGCATCAGCCTTTCGGTCATCAAAGATCGGTTTGTCGTCCATCTTCGGGTCTGCATCCCCGGTATCCATCCGTAGAATGGATTCATCAGGGGGTGTACGGCCACGTTTCTTTCTCTTTCGTGTCGACCCTTGTTTTCGAACAAGTCGTTCAGAGTCCGATTGTGGGTGGTTTTCGTCTGACTCCGGACCAGTCTGAAGGAAAGCAGAAGTAGGTACCACTCCCGGATCAACGTCCATCTCAGTAGCATTTTCAGTCACAGTGCTGCGATGATTCGGCAGGTTAGGATCTGGCGTCTGGGGCACCTCAGAAGGAATCTCAGGAGCGGTTGCATCTACCTGATCAGACGACGTCAACGGAGCAGGAAGACTCTGTGTAGACGTGCTACCTTCCTGGGCAACCTTGGCGTATGTGACAGGGATCTGAGTCATCACCGCTGGGGACGCTTCCTCGCCGACCGGCGTCTGGATCAGGCGGCGTCGCATGCAGGCGGATCTGACGTGGCCTTCTTGTCCACAACCCGCACATGTTCGGGGTTGGCCGTCGTACATGACAATGGCTCGCACCCCGCCAATGGTCAGGTATGATGGAATATGTTTTTTCAGTTCAATTTTGACCTGACGCACACCATTAAGGACATGGTAGGTCGTGAAGGTTTGCCATTTTTCCTCTACGTAACCGATGACGTTACCGTATGGTTGTAACGCAGAGACAACTTCGTCCTTCGGCACTTCAAAAGGTAGTTCAAACACCCTAATCGTGCGTTGACCGTACTCTGCGAGTTCAAGTGTTACAGCTCCGACGTGACCATCAGAGTATTTGAACTTAAGTCCATTGGCATGGCGGCGAATAACATCTTCACACACCTAGGTATTTGTCATTTTAATATGAACGACACTACTCGTGATCGAAAAATGGATTCCGATAACGTGGTTAGGATCTAAACGAACTTCTTCACGTATGAACGTTTCAACTTCATGTGCACGAGGTCGCGCATGTTCAGTTGGGAAGGAAACTTTAAGGGTCGCACGGCGGTAAGCGCTCGACGTGTTGTTCACGGTGGACGGACGCAAGCCTGAAAGCTACGACGCGGAAGTAAACAACGCCTGCAGCGGAGCACTGGCCGGCGCGCGGGGCCGTCCGCACGCTGCCACGGCTGAGAGCCGACTGGCAGAAATGCTAACCATTACTCCACCGCAGTACAATGGTCAAAAGTGCTGCACGAACTACCTAAGCTCAGTGCCCTCCCCAACGCAACTTTCAGTTAATTTTTCCCTTACATATCGTCACTACTGCCAGGGCTCTCCGATAGTGGCAAGCACCCCAGCATTGAACGTAATGGGACGTCCTTGTATCATTGGTGATCTTATAGATCTTATAATTAAATGTTTCCCTGAGACATTTAAGTCTCTCTTTATTATCTACGATAATGATGGAAGGAGACGAAATGAATTAATTATAAGATCTTTAAGATCACCAATGGTACAAGGACGTCCCATTATGTCCAATGTTGGGGTGCTTGCCAATATCGGAGAGCCCTGGCAACAGTGACAATATGTATGGGAAAAATGAATTGAAGTTTGTGTTGGGGAGGGCACTCAGCTTAGGCAGTTTCGTGCAGTAATGTTGACCATTGTACTGTGGTGGTGTAATAGCTAGCATTTTTGCCTAAAAAGTAAGAAGACCCGGGTTTGAGTTCCGGCCGCAGCACATATTTTAATTCATTTCGTCTGCTTCGATCATTATCGTAGATAATAAAAAGAGACTTAAATGTCTCAGGGAAACAACTGTAAGAACTTTAAACTGATGGAAAACACCCCCTGCAATTCTGTTCATAAATGGCAGCACAACAGGTCGAATCACCAGACTGGCGTACAGAATTGCAGTCAGGGTTGTGTGAGATGACCGAGAGTGCTCCTGTTGTCATACGAAAACGCACCCAAGATGGTAACTCCATATGGAGGTCCAGTGTGTGTAGCACGCAGACAGGTTGGTTGCAGGCCCTCAACTGGCCTTCTTCTAACAAACAAACGGCCATCACCGGCACCCCGTAGCAAAACCAGCTTTCATCAGAAAACACAACAGACCTCCAACCTACCCTCCAAAGAGGTGTCGCTTGATAGCACTGAAACAGCAAATGGTGGGGTATTTGGGACAGTGAAATGCACGCTACATGGCTTCTGACTCGGAGCTGCCCTTGAAGTAACCGAATTTTCACAAAAAAAAAAAAAAAAAAAAAAAAAATGGCTCTGAGCACTATGGGGCTTAACATCTGAAGTCATCAGTCCCCTAGAACTTAGAACTACTTAAGCCTTACTAAACTAAGGATATCACACACGGCCACGCCCGAGGCAAGATTCGAACCTGCGACCGTAGCGCCTAGAACCGCTAGGCCACAACGGCCGGCGCCTTTTCACACTTCGTTGTGTCACTGTGGTACGAACAACTGCTCAGACTGCTGGTGCAGATGCAGCACGATGCACCATAGACAGGCACACAACACAATGGTCTTCCTTCTCGGTAGTGCCATGTGGCCTTTTGGAGCCCGGGCTTCTTGCTGCCGTACATTCTCGTGACCACCGCTGCAGCAATCATGTACTGTGGCTACTTCCCCGCCAAGTCTTTCTGCAGTTTCGCAGAAGGAACATCCAGCTTCTAGCAGTTCTGTTACAGGACTCCACTCAACTCAATAGAATGTTAATAATGGCGTCTTTGTCGCGTTAAATGCATTCTTGACTAACATCAACTCACTTCCAAACTCAAAGGTAACTAACGCTCACGACCGCTACAACATGTGTTTAGAGAAAACCTGATTTGAATCCTCATAGTGGCGCTACTATTGCCATTCTTATGCAACTGGCATAAAATTTGCATAATCAGCTTTCAGATGTAGAAAACCCGCCTACCAACTTTAATTTATGTGGCACAACTCCTCCTTGGTATTGTGATTTTTTTCCGTCTAAGTATGTGCATGTCGCCTCGCCAGTCTAGGCAGTATCGAGAATTTTTATTGTTAATTATAAAAAATATTTCTGCTTAAATTCTCACTTTCAGTACTAGAGCACTGACTTGCATGGCCTACGCGACCACTCGAATCATCACCTAAGTAGAAATTACTTGTTGTTCTAAAAGTACGCTGACGGACAACTTCCCTCGCCTTGCATCTGAGCGACCAATAAAGAGTGTGGGGGAGCGATCACGTTGTGTGCAATACGCGACCGGAGCGTCTTGCTCTCAGCTACGCATGACTTCCCTCCTCTCCCCTCTCTCGCAGTTTGAGATGTTACCAAACCACACCTGCCATGACTGTATAACCCAATAGCACCCTCGAATGTACACGGTATAGTTGAATATAAGGGACAGATGTCTTAAAACGTACCCTTTCATTCTAAAAACTCCCTTCGGATGCCCATGCTTTTGACGACTTCTAATCTTACCACTCTGCACCTGTATACACTACTGTAGAAAAGCTAAAGACAAAAGTGTTGTGGACTGACAAGACAGCCAGTCCACAGTGACGGGTAACCGAAAGGCACGCGTTTAAACTCACACAGGCTGGCGTGAGGTCTGAAACAGGATACGTAATGAATGCTATAAAGAAAAGTACGTAGCTGCTGGAATACTTAACTTTAATCCACAATTGGTGAACATTGGTCTTGTTACTGTACATGCTTCATTAGATACATAGCAAAGGATTAATGGCGCCTTGCTAGGTCGTAGCAATTGACTTAGCTGAAGGCTATGCTAACTATCTTCTCGGCAAATGAGAGAGTCTTCGTCAGTGTCTGTTGCTAGCTACGTCGGCTGTACAACTGGGCGAGTGCCAGTACGTCTCTCTAGACCTGCCGTGTGGTGGCGCTCGGTCTGCAATTACTGACAGTGGCGACACGCCATACTAATGGACCGCGGCCGATTTAAAGGCTACCACCTAGCAAGTGTGATGTCTGGCGGTGACACCACAAACAGTAAATTTCACACGACGTGCCACAGCCAAATAACATAGCCATGTGAAACTTGCACTATGCATAGAAACAACTATTACAGTGTAACACAAAAGGACCTGAAAGAAAGATGAACAGATATGACACTTTTATTCAAAAGCAATAATTCGCTGAAGTCACCACGCTCTACGACGGTCTCCTGGACATTACAAAAGACGGGACATGATTCTTAATAGGGTATGTGACCACCACGGACAACAGTGCATGCTCTGCAAAGTACTCTCTTTCTGCCCACAAGGCTGGTAAGTTCTCCTGATAGAGCATTCCTTCATCTGCTCGGCTGACAACTACTGCTGAAGGTCTTTAGTGCATGCGGACGTTTTAAAATAGTCTGCCAACGCATACCACGCGTGCTCAATGGGATTTAAGTTGGGTGAATGGCCGAACAGGCTCTCGTTCCAAGAGCTCTTCCACCTGAACTGTACAGTGCAGTCTCACATTTCAAATTGGTTCAAATGGCTCTGAGCACTATGGGACTTAACTACTGAGGTCATCAGTCCCCTAGAACTTAGAACTACTTAAATCTAACTAACGTAAGGACATCACACACATCCATGCCCGAGGCAGGATTCGAACCTGCGACCGTAGCGGTCAAGCGGTTCCAGACTGTAGTGCCTAGAACCGGTCGGCCACAACTGCCGGCCTCACATTTCAATCCACAAAAATGAAGTCAGGACCGAACGCACTCCTAAAAAGATGCTGAAATCTGGATTCGCAGGACAAAAAAAAATGGTTCAAATGGCTCTGAGCACTATGGGACTCAACTGCTGAGGTCATTAGTCCCCTAGAACTTAGAACTAGTTAAACCTAACTAACCTAAGGACATCACAAACATCCATGCCCGAGGCAGGATTCGAACCTGCGACCGTAGCGGTCTGGCGGTTCCAGACTGCAGCGATTCGCAGGACAGAGCGGATCAGATTATAGATGTGAAAAGGGGCCAAAATCAGTTACTGTCCGTTGCACAAAACATACAACTTTATTTTCCTAAAACACTTAATCACATGTGCCGTCAAAAACATTCAGAACAATACGGCTGAAGGCCCGGACACAAGTTATTAAAATTGCCTTAAAGAACACACACGGCTGAAGGCCTTAGTTACAAAATTTTACTTAAAAACTCGGCTGAAGGCCACACACTGGAGATAGAAAAACTGAGGGCTTAAGGTTTAGATAGAGAAGAAAATTTTAAAAGGTTTTAAACAATTGACTGTTCAAATTTTAAATTTAAGATGGCTGGAGCCCTTATCTTAAAATATTTCACATAAAGTTCGGCTGAAGGCCACATACTGAACATAGCACAACTCAAGACTTAAAGCCAGGATAATAATAAGGATTTCCAATGAGCAAAAATCTTCTTTTTTTTAAAAAAAAAATTTGTTTAAGCAAGAATCTTCAAAGTTTCGATTTAAGACGGCTGAAGGCCTTATCTTAACATTAAAACAAACTAAATTAATAGACGGCTGAAGGCCTCGCACAGTACTTGAGACTAAAAGAAAATCGCAATCTGAAACAACAGAACAGTGGTGTTCAGAGGTGCTCCAAGGGTAACTCTAACGTAAGTTTAGGTGAGACAGGCAGCCAAGCGTAATATTAAATAATCAGTTGGCAACCCAGCCCAGAGACGGCTGAAGGACAGACAACATCCCAATCAATTCCGCTGCGCCGACCAACGGCACGACAACGGAAAATATCAGCCGAGGACGGAGATACCAGCAACACTACGACTTCAAAACTGGCGTCTAAAAACAGCCAAGGCACAATAAGCACTTAACAATATGAACAACACCAAAGGCTGTCAAAGTACACGCGGTACGGACAGCATAAACACGGCGAGGAAAAACATACTGCGGATCACTACGCTACTGCCCTCGGCGCGGGGACTTCGTCGCTGCTCTGTCCCAACCGACCGACTGCCTACTCAAGTACGCAGACAACATTAACATAACTGCTCAGTCGAAATTACACACTCTAGACAAAGTTCCACGAAAACACTTCCACAAGAACTCGAAAAATCGCAAAAGCAGTCACCGTGGAACAACCAGGACGAATGACAAGTCGACACACACACACACACACACACACACACACACACACAAAGAGAGAGAGAGAGAGAGAACCCGAAGCGGTCGCCCACCAAATATACGTCGTCAAATAAGATGACCCATCAGACGACCAACCAAAGTCGTCACCACTCAAGTCATGTCTGTCAACAACAGTCGGGCGAGTCTTGGCTGTCCGGACCTCACTGTAGCTCCATCCCGACTCAGCTCCATGTCCGTTCGGAACTCGAAGACACGGCGACCCGGACACACTGGCACGGACCCAACCATGCAGAGGTAACACTTCCCATTGGCCACCAAACATCTCTGCACAAGGAAGGAACCGACCAACGTCCAGCAAGATGACCAACTGACGAGGCCCAGAAACGGTCAAAACCAAATACACGTTGCCAGATGAGACGACCGACCGAACGACCAACCAACGGTCGTTCCCGCTCCAGTCTCCTTCCGTCGGACAGTCCTTGTGTGTCGCCAGCGGTCGGGCGAGTACTGGCTGTGCAGACCTCACTGGAGCTCCATCCAGACTCAACTGCCGACACACGACGACCAGGGAACACTAGCGGTCGCTGCAAAGATAATACTTTTTTTTTCCTTTATTGAATTTCGATTCCCCCGAAGGGGGCGGGCGGGCAGCAGCTTATTACGCTGCTCTGCAGCTTTTTAAAATGTAAGGAGAAGTTAAGAAACAATAAAAGCAGGCGATAAGACGGGGACTTAAATTGTAAAACGGTGGAAAATTGGGGAAAGTTAAAACACAAAGCAAAGGGTTGGCAAGTCGAATAAAAAGACACAGGATGCAGATAGGTAACACAGTAGACAGACAATTAAAAGACATGGTGACAGTCTGGTTTCTGTTCGCAAGAGATATAAAATCACACCCAACGACAGTACGATGGCCGTTCGCAGCTCTTCGGAAAAGACACACAACACTGAACAGTCACTGTAAACACTTCACTAAAATGTCGGCACAAAGATGACACACCATAGCCTAGGGCAGATGGGGGGGGGGGGGGGGGTGTACCTGGACACATGAGGGGGAAAACAAGGAGGGAGGAGAGGAAAAACGAAAGGGGGGGAACCAAAGGAGGGAGAGGACCCATAAGGGGGGAGGGGCAGGGCAGATGCGAGAGGGAATGGGAAAAGGCAGAGGAGGGAAATGCAAAAGAACTCGGGGGAGAGGAGGAGAGCAGAGAGAGGGTAGGTGGGGAAAAAAGAGGATGGAAGTGGGAGAGGGACCCCAAGAAAAGGATGGAGGAAAGGAGGGGGGGTGAGGGATAAATGAAGGGAGAAAGGGCATCATCCGGGAGGGGGAGTTGATGCAAGCCACCTTGGGAAAGGAGATGAAGGGTGTAGAGATGGAGGGTAGGGGGGACACAACAGTGAAGACGTTGCAGGGGGCGGGGATAGGAGAGGAGAGGAGCAAACAGGGGGTGAGGGGGATCAAGGCGGCGGGAGGTGTAGAGTATGCGGATATGTTCGAGGAATAGGAGCAGATGGGGGAAAGGAATGAGGTCATAGAGGATCCGCGTGGGGGACGGAAGGCGTATACGGAAGGCGAGGCGGAGTGCATGACGCTCAAGGATCTGGAGGGACTTTTAGACTGTGGGGGGGGGGGCAGATATCCAGGTGGGACTGGCATAACAGAGGATGCGACGGATTAAGGATTTGTAGGTGTGAAGGATGGTAGAGGGATGCAACTCCCATGTCCGGCCAGAGAGGGGTTTGAGGAGTCGGAGGTGGTTGTGGGCTTCTGCAAAGATAATACGACAGTGCTCTTATATATATGCGGATCTGCTGTCACTCACAGGCAGGCAAGCCAGCAACTTACTGACGCCAATAATTCGAATAGGAAACGAGGGGACCCACCTGGAGAAGGAGTACTGTGTCACAATAACTTTCACCTGCTAGTGTACCGTGTTAAAAGATTTGGACTTCAGTGTGTGTTTCTCTTCAACGTTATAACACTTGTACCACCAAAACGGTCATATTCGACATTGTTCCTGGATGCATTACGTGTCCCACCTCTCTCCATATGAGGGTACGTCCAATATCACTACTCCACCTGACTCTGTTCTCATCCGACAAGAACACGTGACACCAATGCTCGTTGGTCCACTATGCTCCCTATGGTCACGCAAAAAGTACCACCGATGTGCAGATGTCAACGGAACACAACCCGCTGGCCGTCTGGCAAAGAGTCGCCGTGCCACTTTGGAGCATGACATTGCATGCTTGCAGTCCTCTTAAATGTTGTCGCAGTAGCTCACGCTGTTTGACGTGAGTCGTTTCTTGCCTGTCATCTGCAGCTGTTGTTGGCACTGGTCGGCTGTCGTCGACCGCCTTCTCTCCTTTGGACAGCAGTGCCTATGGTTCGGAACACCCTCAATGCACGTGAAACAATGCCGTGATACCAAATTCCTGGGCTACGCACGTCACACTTCGTCCTTCTCCAAATTTCTCAATGATTCTTCCCCTTGTCAAGTCGTCCAAATGTGCCTCCGGGCAATGTCGCAGTAAAGAACACCACCACAGTTCACCGTTGCTGCTCGCTGATTCACACACAGACGCACACACACACTGTCTTTTCTTGTTCCTTCAACTGCCTCGTGCTTTGGAACCAGCCTCATTTGGCGCTATAGTCTCACTGACTTCATGCCACGCTGTGTCCAGCTTTTTGTGCATGACTGGTAGTGCTCTGGCAATATGCTCCCGCACTTTAATTTATTAGCAATGCAACACAGTTTGATAAACATAAAACGAAGAGAAAGTGTCCCGAGCTAAAATAGGAAAACGGAAATGGGCGGGACATGAGGAGATCTGATGGCAGATGGTGTGTATTAACAACATAGGGACTTACTAGCATGTTATTTTAGTTCATCTATCTCGTTTTAACTTTTACAGAGAATGTATGTTTTGTTTGAAAGGATTCTCTCTAGAGGAAATACAAGCACACTGGAATAGAAAAAAATACACCTCAGTCGTTTCTGCTACTGGAATGCGGTTTACTTATATTTTCGACTAAATGCGATAATTATTTTCATTAGGCTTAAATTTATGTCATCATCAGGCATGAGTAGTTCCTAATACTATCTGCTTGCCGAAGGGTCACAACTTCTTGTGACTACTTGCGAGAATTCTTGTGAGATGAGTTTACTTCCCCGCATCTGGTCACTAATTCCAACTGAAAATTTGGAAATGTCTTCACTGTTTCCATTATTTTCTGTTTTCTTCTAGAATAAATTAATAAAGGTAGAAGCGCAATACAAGTCATCAAGCACACTAACAATAACAGCGGGCTCTCTAATCGGTATCTCCATTTCAATAAATGTGACGCCTGCGTCAGCAGCTTAGTTGCCGCCGTGTATGTAGTTGAGAAATGGTCCCGACGGGATAATTGCTGTGAGAGGCGGTAACAGCGGTTCTTATTGCAGTAACAGCTGCTGTACGAGAGCAGTGGGGGTGCTTACACAAGTTCTCTAGTGGGCAATACTCGCAGTACGTGGACTTGTTGCTGTAGTCAGCCATTAGCGTCCCACGCCTGTGCAAAGGCCTCTCCTAACTTCTATCCCTAGTCACTGTACCGCTCTGTCGTTGGTAATGATGGTCCGCCATATGACGGCAAATCTGTTTTCTTATTTATCTTTGACTTTTTCTTTTTTTCCTTCTAGTGTAAATCCCTCTGTTGTTAATACACTCCATCTGCCATGAGATCTCCTCATGTCCCGCCCATTTCCGTTTTCCTATTTCAGCTCGGGACACTTTCTCTTCGTTTTATGTCTATCACACTGTACTGCAATACCGTGTCACTCCGATACTATAATAATTTTATCTACGTCACTACATTTCGGATTACAATGAAATATTTGTACTAAATGAATGTATTCTAGAAAGAAAGATATACACTCTAAAACGACGGGCCATGAATGAATTATGCGAATGGGTCGGAAATCGGTAGATGTGATGTGCATGTACAGACAAACAAATGATTACAATTTCAGAAAAATTGGATGATTCATTCAAGAGGAAGAGCTTTAGAAAACGAAGAAGTCGATAAAGCGTTGGTTCACCTCTGGCCCTTATGCAAGCAGTTAATCGACTTGGCATTGTTTGATAGAATTGTTGTGAGCCCTGTCAAACTGGCGCATTACGTCGTCAAAGCTAGGGAGCTGGTTGGAGTGCCCTCTCTATAATGCTCTCAATTTGGAGAGATCCGGCGATCTTGATGGACAAGGAACGATTTAACAAGCACGAAGAATAGCAGTAGAAACCTTCGCTGTGTGCGGGCGGGCATTATCTGCTGAAATGTAAGCCCAGAACGGCTTGCCGTGAAGGACAACAAAACGGGGCGTAGAATATCGTCGACGTACCGCTGTGCTGCAAGTGTGTCGCGGATTACAACCAAAGAGGTCCCGCTATGAAAAGAAATGCCACTTCTGGTTGTCAGGGGGTATGGTGAACGAGAGTCAGGTTTGCATCCTACCACTGTCCAGAGCGTCTCCAGCCACGTCTTCCCCGGTCATTGGAGCTCAGATCGAAGCGGGACTCATCACTGAAGGGAAATTTACTCCAGTCAATGAGATTCCCGGCAGAAACAACTCTCCAGGGAGAAACGGAGGTAGAAATTGGCTGTATACTTCTCAAAGGAACTTTCCCACACCTACCATAAACTACACTCATGCTCATAAATTAAGGATAACTGCAGAATGTGGTGCCACACAACGTGGCACTACACAAAACTGGCGCTAATAGCATAGGCACATAGGAAACACACACGACACAGATCTGTAAGTCCACGGTATTGGTGATAAATTGAGAAAACCGTCCTGAAACACGTGTGCTACAAAACGCCACAGTTTCCTGCGCATGTACCCCGACGTCAATATGGGATATGATCACCGTGGACACGTACACAGGTCGCACAACGGGTTGGCATACTCTGTATCAGGTACTCGAGCAGTTGCTGGGGTATAGCCTCCCATTCTTGTACCAGTGCCTGTCGGAGCTCCTGAAGTGTCGTAGGGGTTTGAAGAAGTGCAGCGATACGTCGACCGAGAGCAACCCAGACGTGCTCGATGGGCCTTAGGTGTGGAGAACAGGCAGGCCACTCCATTCGCCTGATATCTTCTGTTTCACGGTACTCCTCCACGATGGCAGCTCGGTGAGGCCGTGCGTTATCATCCATCAGGATGAAGGTGGGACCCACTGCACCCATGAAAAGGTGAACATACTGGTGCAAAATGACGTCCCGATACACCTGACCTGTTACAGTTCCTCTATCAAAGACATGCAGGGGTGTACGTACACGAGTCATAATCCCACCCCACACTAACAAACCACGACCTGCACACAGGTACCTTTCAAGGACATTAAGGGGTTGTAATCTGGTTCCTGGTTCACGCCAGATGAAAACCCGACCAGAATCACTGTTCAGACTATACCTGGACTGCTGTTAACTTGTGCAAAAAATGTAGTGCAGTGGAATACCAGACAATCAGATAACGTGGCAGCCGTTTCGTTTATTACCGTGTTTACAGTTATTAGCATCCGGAATATTTTGTACATCACTACAGTTTGAAAGTAAGATACAAAAACTCCTCAGTTTTGTCAGATAAACAGTAAATATTACATTTGATGTGAGAATAAATATTTCTCTTGCGTACATCTGTATGTTGAAACGTTAACTTACTATAGTTTCACCCAGGCACTGGCCAAACGGATGGCGTATTGTTCTGTTGTAGCAAGGTTGTGATATCTTTCCCAAGCGTCCCCTGATCACTTGGAAACTGACCGTGGAATGTGCTATCGATAAAATTTAATCCTCATATTTCGCGTTTAATGGGTGAGACGTGCGTGTACGTTGTATACGTCATGGTGTCTGTAAGTAGTGATACGCTGGTGATCAGTTCAAAGGGCTCTGAGCACTATGGGACTTAACATCTAAGGTCATCAGTCCCCTAGACTTAGAACTACTTAAACCTAACTAACCTAAGGACATCACACACATCCATGCCCGAGGCAGGATTCGAACCTGCGACCGTAGCAGTCGCGCGGTTCCGGACTGGAGCGCCTAGAACCGCTCGGCCACAGGGGCCGGCTGGTGATCAGTGAATCATTTAAACGAGAGATGGCTATGGCCTTCCAACTGCTACCACTGACGAACTAGAAATACGATACCATTTAATATTACGTCAATGCCACATGTATAAAGAACAACTCTTCCCGTTTTTGGTCCTATCTTGTCATGCAATAATACCGCGCATCTTATCTAAGGCGTTTTAAGTATTTATATTACAAAACCGACAAGACCATTCTATAATAACTTAGAAAAATCTTAGTACTATAGGTCAGTGAATACGACCTTTACCAACATTTGTAGATACAGAAAAAAAGGGAGCGAACTCAGACGATTATGAAAGCAAATATAGGGCTTGATAATGGGTTCTTATATTCCGTCGTTACAGCAGGTTAAACTAATAAACTACGTCTCATGGTTTTTAAAACATATTACGATCTCCGTAACTACGTCCATGAAATAAATCAGCAGATGGGTGACCAAAAACTTCTTAAAGCGACTGTAAGTGCTGAGAACTGAAATGAGGACTGTGAAATAGTCACACTTGGGCTCTTTGCATAGAACTACAAACAGCAGCAACCGAGAAATACAATTTGCTATTCTCTGTTGAGGTAGCAGTTAATTTTGTGTAAGACCACTAGAATGTATTATTCGTAACTCTCTAGAAATAACCGATTGTTTCCATGTAAGCATAACTACTGCATGGTCTGTGCGTACTTCAGCAAACAGATGACTTTTATTGTTTCCGAGTGTTAAAATAACTACACGGTATGAGGCTGGCAATTGCGATAGACATGAACTCTCAATAACCAGGAATTCACTGCAGTTAAGTCTCCTTCTGCAATGACCTCATTGTCGAACTGGGGCTAAACCCTAATATTCATTGCACCCTTCCTTCCAGTTAAGCTATTTTTTCTACATATAATTGCATTATTTATTTTTCTTATTATGTGTTTCTTGGGATTCATTCACCTAATACACAGCAGTAATTTCTCGTAGTTCACGTTGAAAAATGTACCTGCAGTTTTTGCTAACAATGTGTGAAGCAACATTCTCACTCCGTCATTTACTTACATGATGCAACATTATATCGATAACTTGTTATTTCCATTGTTTATGAAAACTGAAACATAAAGAAACAGAGTAATGAATATAAATTTAGAGTTTAACATCGTGAATCATTGACTTCAGGGAACTAGGTCACGATAGGTAATCTGGCCCTGTTTCTTGGTGTTTCAGTTTTCATAATCAATGGCAATAACAAGTTATCGATATAACGTTGCATCGTGTAAGTAACTGACGGAGTGAGAATGTTGCTTCACACATTGTTACCAAAAACTGCAGGTGCATTTTTCATCGTGAACTACGAGAAATTACTGCTGTGTATTAGGTGAATGTGTCTCAAGAAACACATGATAATAAAAGATAAATAATGCAATTATATGTAGAAAAAATAGCTTAACTGGAAGGAAGGGTGCAATGAATATTAGGGTTTAGCCCCAGTTCGACAACGAGGTCATTACAGAAGCAGGCTTAACTGAATTCCTGGTTATTGAGAGTTCACGTCTATCGTCATTGCCGGCCTCTTTGCCATGTAGTTATTTTAACATGTGGAACCAATAAAAGTCATCTGTTTGCTGAAGTACGCACAGAACATGCAGTATTTATGCTTACATGGAAAAAACAGGTTATTTCTACAGAGTTAAGAATAATACATTCTTACACAAAATTAACTGCTACCTCAACAGAGAATAGAAAATTGTATTTCTCGGTTGCTGTTGTTTGTAGGTCTATGTGTGAATATTTCACAGTCCTCATTTCAGTTCTCCAGCACTTACAGCCGCTTTAAGAAGTTTTTGGTCACTCATCTGCTGATTTATTTCTTGGACGTAGTTACGGAGATCGTAATATGTTTTAAAAGCCACGAGACGTAGTTTATTAGTTTCATTTGCTGTAATGTTAGAATATAAGACCCCATTATCAAGCCCTATAGCTGCTTTCATAATCGCGTGTGGCATGCGGTGCGCCGGGAGTGGTCGATGAAGTTGCCATCGATACCACGGTGTCTGTATGCCATTGGGTTGTATGGAATCAGAATAATAGGACTGATCATTGTGGAGAGGTGACAGAGATCATACAAGGATATTTCATAATATATTCTTTTCTTCTTCGTGTTCTCCTCCATTCCACTAACTAGGCAACGTTCCCTGCTCCGGCTTCAAAACATATGACCATCGTTTCCTTGGTCATAACCTTGTTCCATTAGGACTATGCTACAACACTCCTCTTGATATCCTATCTTCCGGCAATCTATCAAAGTGCTTTTCCCCAATCATTTCTATAGATTAAAATTTTTTATTCCAAGGAGTTTATTCTTAGTTCTTCCCTTACTTTTTTCATCTGCAGTTTTGTCTGCAAGGGTACAGCCTTTTACTGTTTCCAAAAATCTTTCAGTATCCTACATCGTGTTTTTATCAGCTTTTGTCAACGTCCTTGTCTCAGATTCAGAGAAAATCAGGACAGCCACCACTTTATTGAATTTCATCGTGTTCCTTTTCTGGTTTTAGTTTTTAGGCTTCTGTTTATTGTGCCACATGTTTGCTGGAGCATGGATAATTTGCTGTTAAAATCATTTTCATATTTATAACTAACGTATATTACTAAGCAATTAAAATCCATAACTTGTCCTAATATAGTGTCCTGATTACAATTTTGGTTCTAACTGTATATTTACCTTTGAAGGTCACTGTTCTTTCCTTATTTGTGGGAATTTTAAAATTACACCCAGGTGACACAAGTCATGGGATACTTCTTAATATCGTGTCGGACCTCCTCCTGATTGGAGTACTGCAGCAACTCGACGTGGCATGGACTCAAGTAGTCGTTGGAAGTTCCCTGCAGAAATTTTGAACTATGCTGCATCTTTGCTGCATCTTTTTTTCTTGTCATCAGTCTTTTGACTGGTTTGATGTGGCCAGGCTCTTCACCTCAGAGGAGAACTTGCAACCTATGCCCCCAATTATTTGCTGGATGTATTCCAATGTCTGTCTTCTCTACAGCTCCCTCCAGTAGCATGGAAGTTATTCCCTGATGCGTTAACAGACGTCCTATCATGTGGCCCCTTCTTCTTGTCAGTATTTTCCGTATATTTCTTTCCTCATCGACCCCGCACAAGACCTCCTCATTCCTTACGTCATCAGTCCACCCAGTTTTTTAAATTCTTCTGTACCAACAAATCTCAAATGCTTCGATTCTCTTTTGTTTTCCCGCAGTCCATGTTCCACTACCACACAGTGCCGTGCTCCAAACGTGCATTCTCAGAGATTTCTTCATCAAATCAAGGCCTTTCTTTTATACTAGCAGACGTCTCTTGGATAGGAATGCCCTTTTTGCCGGTGCAGGTCTGCTTTTTATGTCCTCCTTGCTCCGTCCGTCATGACCATCAACCCTGACGTTAAGTTTCTCGCCGTTCTCATTTCTGCTACTTATCTTTACTTTAGTCTTTCTTCGATTTACTCTCAAGCCATATTCTGTACTCATCAGACTACTCATTCTATTTAGCAGATCTTGTAATTATTCTTCACTTTCACTGAGGATACCAATATCATCAGCGAATCTTATCATTCATATCCTTTCATCTTGTATTTTAATTCAACTCTTCAACATTTCTTTTATTTCCAGCGTTGCGTCTTTGATGTACTGATTGAACGGTAAGGGCAAACGACTTCATCGTTGTCTTACACCCTTTTTAATCCGAGCACTTTGTTCTTAGCCTTCCACTTTTATTATTCCTCTTGTATATATTGTATATTACCCCTCTCTTCCTATAGCCAATCCCAATTTTCCTCAGAATTTCGGATATCTTGTAGCATTTGACATTGTCGAACCCTTTTTCCAGGTTGACATATCCTATGAACATGCCTTAATACTTCTTTAGTCTTGCGTCCATTATCAACCGCAACATCAGAACAGCCTCGCTGGTGCATTTACCTTTCCTAAAGCCAAACTGATGGTCATCTAACAAGTCCTCAATTTTCTCTTCCATTCATCAGTATATTCGTTTCAGCAACAGGGGTGCATCAGCTGTTAATCTGATTGAGCGATAATTCAGGCACTTGTCGCCACTTGCAATACTCTGAATTGTGTGGCTGGAATTGTTTCGAAATTCAGATGGTATATAGCCAGATTCACATATTTTACTATTCACATATTCTACTCACTAACGTGAATAGCCGTTTTGTTTCCAGTTCCTCCAGTTATTTTAGAAATTCTGATGGAATGTTATCTATCCCATCTGCCTTATTTGGCCTTAAGTCTTCCAAAGCTCTTTCAAATTCTGATTCTAGTACTGGATCCCTTACCTCTTCTACATCAGCTCCTTTTTCTTCTATCACATCGGACAATTATTTCCCTCTTAGAGGCCGTCAACGTACTTAGTCCACATATCCGCTCCTCTTCAGCATTTAACAGTGGAATTCCCATTCGCTCTTAATGTTATCACACTTGCTTTTAATTTCATTGAAGGTTGTTTTGTCATTTCTACATTGAAGAGCCAAAGAATCTGGTACACCTGTCTAATATTGTGCAGGGCCCCTGCGATCACTCAGAAGTGTCACAATACGACGTGGCATCTACGCGACTAATGTCTGAAGTAGTGCTGGAGGGAGACGACACCAAGAATCCTGCAGGGTTGTCCATAAATCCGTAAGAGTACAAGGGGCTGGAGATATCTTCTGAACGTTGCAATGCATCTCAGATATGCTCAATAATGTTCATGTCTGAGGAGTTTGGTGGTCAGCGGAAGTTTTTAAACTCAGAAGAGTGTTCCCGGAGCCACTGTGTAGCAATTCTGAACGTGTGGGGTGTCGCATTGTCCTGCTGGAGTTGCTGCAGGTGATCAGACAGGACGCTTGCGTATGTGTCACCTGTCAGACGTATCAGGTGTCCCATGTCACCCACACTGCACACTCTTCACACCATTACAGAGCCTCCACCAGCTTGAACAGTCCCCTGCTGGCATCCAGGGTCCATGAATTCATGAGTGTCTCCATACCCTTACACGTTCATCTGCTCGCTACAATTTGAAACGAGACTCGTCCAACCAGACAATATGTTTCCAACACTCCATTGTCGGTGTTGACGGGCTCAGGCGAGGCGTAAAGCTTTGTGTCTTGCAGTCATCAAGGGTACCCAGTGGATCTTCGGCTCCGAAAGCCCATATCGATGATGTTTCGTTGAATGGTCGCACGCTGACCATTCTTGATGGCCCAGCATTGAAATCTGCAGCGATGTACGGAAGGGTTGCACTCCTGTCACACTGAACGATTCTCTTCAGCCGTGGTTGGTTCCGTTCTTGCAGGATCTATTTCGAAACTCAGCTATGTCAGAGATCTGATGTTTTACCGGTTTCCTGATATTCACAGTGCACTCCTGAAATGGTCGTAGGGGAAAATCCCCACTTCATCGCTGTCTCGGAGATGCTGTGTCCCATCGCTCGTACGCCGACTATAACATCACGTTCAAACTCACTTAAATCTTGATAACCGCCAGTGTAGCAGCAATAACCGATCTACCAACTGCGCCAGATATTTGTCTTATTCAAACTGAAATCTTCCCGTATCTGCCGGCCTTTTCCAAGTGTGCCTCCTCCTCTTGTGATTCTTCACAGAGTATTCGCTGTTAGTGGCTGAAATTTGTTGCACACCTCAATTGGACCTTCTCATCCCTCATATCCAAGCCCATATCCTTCTGTAACACTGTCTGCCTCTATATTCATCGATACCAGCGAACATGTTGCCTATGCAGGATTCTGTGCGCGAACTGACCTCTCGATTATATCCCATAAATTGTCGATGGATGGCCAAATAATATGCTCTAACTGTCCAGAATGTTCTTCAAACCAATCGCGAACAGTTGTGGCTCGGTGACATGGCGCATTATCATCCATAAAAACTTTTGAGAACATGACATCCAAGAATTCCTGCAAGTAAAGCAGCTGAATATCACGATTTACAGTCAGGAATCGGTTCAGTTTGACTATAGGACCCAGTTCATTCCATGTAAACACAGCCTACACCATTATGGAGGCAACACCAGCCTGCACAGTGCCTTGTTGACAACTTGGGTCCATAGCTTCGTGAGGTCTGCGCCACACTCTAACCCTATCATCAACTCTTACCAACTGGAATACGGACTCATTTGACCAGACTACGGCTTTCCAGTCGTCTAGGGCCCAACTGATATGGTCACGAGCCCAGGAGAGGAGCTGCAGGCACGTCGTGTTGTCAGCAAGGGCACTCGTGTCCGTCGTCTGCTGCCATAGCCCATTAACCCCAAATTTCCCTGCGCTGTACCAACGCATACGTTCGTCATACTTTCCACATTGATCCCGCGGTTATTTCACACTGTGTCCCTTGTTTGCAGCACTTACAACTCTGCGAAAACGTCGCTGCTCTCGGTCCTTAAGCCAAGGCCGTCGGCCATTTCGCTGTCCATGGTGAGAGTTAATGCCTGAAATCTGGTATTCTTGGCACACTCTCGACACTAAGGATCGCGGAATATTGAATTTCCTAACGATTTCCGAAATGGAAGGTCTCATGCGTCTAGCTCCACCTACCATTCCGCATTCTCATAATGCTCGTTGTGTGGCTGCAATCACGTAGCACGACTTTTCACATGAATCACCTGAGTATAAATGACAGCACCGCAAGTAGACTGTCCTTTTATATAGTACCTTACGTATGCGATGCCACCGCCATCTGTATATATGCATATCGCTATAACATGATTTTCGTCACCTTAGTCTTTCACTCTCACATTACTTATGTATGTACAGCTCTCTGCAGCTCATCTTCAGTTGTACTTATAATAATGAGATCATCACCAAATAGTGTAAAATTTGGTGCGGAGGAAATGCCTCCGTTAATTTTATACATCCATTTTGTAATCAGATCGTCTATTCAGATTGTAAACAGAACAGGAGACACGCGACTATTCTGGCTTATACCTTGGTTTTATGTGTCTCTTTCCACTATACCTTCCGTTTCCAAAAGGTACGCTGATCGTTATGTTTTTATATTACACTTTAAACTTTAATTAGGCGATTCAGATATCCTCTTTGCATCGTGATTTCCCATAATTTCTCCCTACTTACTCGTACGAATGCTTTAAAAGCTATATGAGTTTCAAGCCTGTATTCCCTTCTCTTTTCTAGTATCTGATTGACTGTGAAGGTGACATCTCTATAGGATCATCCGTTTCTAAAACCATTTAGTTCTTCAAGTAACAAAACGAATGTGATGGTTCGTACTCTTTTACTTAATATTCTTACATATAATTTACATTTTTATTCAAAACACTTATTTCTCTATAACTTCCACACCTGTTTCTAGCGTCTCTTTTAAATATAGCCATAACCTGGACACCCATTCCGTCATCTGCTAATTAGACTCAGAAAGATCTGATTAGTATTGAGCCACTACATCTCCATAATTCTGCATTTATTTCCATCTCCTTTTGCAGCCTTCCTATTCCTTATTTATTTTATTGCTGTACCCAGTTCCTTTGCTGTCTCTGACAGAATTACAATATCATCGGAAAACCTCAAAGTTTTTATTTCTTCTCCCAGAAATTTAAATCTTACTCCAGTTTTTTTGTGTCCGTTACTACTTGCTGAGACTGAGTAACATCTGGGATAGGTTACAACCCTTTCTCATTCCCTCCTCAACCACTGCTTCCCTTGCATCCTCCTCGACTCGTACAACTGCCGTCTTATTTCTGTTCAAGTTACAAATAGCCTTTCGATCCGTGTATTTTACCCATGCTGGCTTTCGAATTTCGAAGAGAGCATTCCAGTCAACATTATCAGTCGCTTGCTTTCACTCTATATATGCGGTTAACGTAGGTTTGCCTTTCCTTAATCTGTTTTCTAAGGTAAGTCATAGTATCAGTATTTCCTCACGGAAGCCAAACTGATCATCCCCACAGTCTGCTTCTACCAGCTTTCCCGTTCTTCTTCCGTAAGGAATTTTTTTTTAGTATTTTGCAACCATGGCGTAACAAACTCATAATTCGGTAATATTCACAGCTGTCAGCACCTAATTTCTTTGAAATTGAAATTATTCTATTATTCTTGAAGTCTGAAGGCATTTGACCTGTCTCATAAGTCTTGCACGTCAGATGGAAAACTTTTGTCATGGCTGGCTCTCCCGAGCCTTTGAGAAGTTCTAACGAAATTTAGTATTCTCCTGGGGCATTATTTCGACTTACGTCTTTCAAGGCTCTATCAAACTCTTCTCGCACTACCGTGTCTCCCATCTCATGTTCCTCTACGTCCTCTTACATTTCTACATTACTGCCATCAAGGTCATCTCCTTCGTATAGACCCTCTATATACTCCTTCCACCTATCAGCTTACCATTCTTTGCTTAGGACTAGTTTTCCATCTAAGCTCTTGATATTCTCTTACATTTGCCTTCGAGCCATTCCTGCTTAGTCATTTTGCGCTTTCTCTCAGTCTCATTTTTCAGATGCTTGTATTCCCTTTCGCCTGCTTCATTTGCTGAATTTTTATATTTTCTCGTTTCTTCAATTAAATTCAATGTCTCCTGGGTTATCTAAGGATTTCTACTAGCCCATCCTCTGCTCCCTTCATCTCTCAAAGCTACCTATTCTTCTTCTACTGTATTCCTTTCTCCTTTTCTAATCTGTTGTTGTCTAATGCTCCCTCTGAAACTGGTCCTTTCAACTTATCCAGACCCTATCTCCTTAAGTTCCTATCGGTTTGCAATTTATTCAGTTTTGATATACTGGGTGATCAAAACGTCAGTATAAATTTCAAAACTGAATAAATCATGGAATAATGTAGATAGAGAGGTACAAATTGACACACATGCTTGGAATGACATGGGGTTTTATTAGAACAACAAAAAAAAAAAAAACAAAGTTCACAAAATGTCCGACAGATAGCGCTGGACAGCAAAACTGCTACCGTGACGGGTGAGAGGTACGCCGATATGTTACAGAATCGCATCATCCCCAGCCTGGCTGATAAACATCTGCTGGAACGTACGATGTTTGTGCTACATGGCGCTCCACCCGATATTGCTAGATAAGTTCCATAAATGTCCGCCAGATGGCGCTTCATCTGATCAGAATAGCAATAATTAGCAGAACAAAGTAAGACAAAGCAAAGATGATGTTCTTTACAGGAAATGCTCAATCAATATGTCCACCATCATTCCTCAACAATAGCTGTAGTCGATGAATTATGTTGTGAACAGCACTGTAAAGCATATCCGGAGTTATGGTGAGGCATTGGCGTCGGATGTTGTCTTTCAGCATCCCTAGAGATGTCAGTTGATCACGATACACTTGCGACTTCAGGTAACCCCAAAGTCGATAATCGCACGGACTGAGGCCTGCGGACCTGGGAGGTCAAGCATGACGAAAGTGGCGGCTGAGCACACGATCATCACCAAACGACGCACATCTGTCGGACACTTTGTGAACTTTGAACTTGGTTTTTTTTTGTTCTAATAAAACCCCATGTCATTCCAAAGCATGTGTGTCAATTTTTACCTCTCTATCTACATTATTCCATGGTTTGTTAAGTTTTCAAATTTATGCTGACTTTTTGATCCCCGGTACATTTCATAACCAACAAACTGTGGTTACAGTCCACATCCACCCCTGGCAATGTCTTACAATTTAAAATCTGATTCCGAAATCTCTATCTTACCATTATCTAATCGATCAGAAACCTTTCTGTCTCTTCAGGTCACGTCCACGCATTCAGCCTTTTTCCACGATTCTTAAATCATGTTTTAGCGATGATGAATTCGTGCACTATGCAAAATTCTACAAGGAGGCTTACTCTTTCATCCCTTTTCCCCAGTCCATATAAAACCTACTATTTTGCGTTCCCTTCCTTTTCCTACTATCGAATTCCAGTCCTCAATGACTATTATATTATCAGCTCCTTTAACTACGGGAATAATTTCTTTTATCTCATCATACTCTTTTTCAATCTCTTCAGCTGCAGAGCTAGTTGGCACATAAACTTGTACTACTGTGCTGGGTGTGGGCTTCGTGTCTACCTTGGCTACGATGACGCGTTCACGGTGCTGTTCATAGCAGCTTACCTACGTCACTATTTTCTTATTCATTATTAAGCATTCGCCTGCATTACCTCCCTTTTGATTTTGTGTTTATAACCCTTTATTCACCTTATCAGAATTCCTGTTCCTCCTGTCACCGAACTTCACTAATTTCTACTACTTCTATCTTCAACCAATCCATTACCCTTCTTAAATTTTCTAGCCTACTTGCCCGATTAAGAGATCTAACATTTCAGGCTCCGATCCGCACAGTTTTCCTTTTCCTGATGACGACATCCCCCTGAGTAGTCCCTGCCCGGAGATCCGAATGGGGATTATTTTACCTCCCGAATATTTAACCCAAGAAGATGCGGTTATTTAACCATAAAGTAGAGCTGTATGCCCTCGGAAAAAAATTGCTTTCAGCTATTCGCAGTACCAGCATAGCAAGGCTGTTTTGGTTCATGTTACAATGTTATATCAGTCAATCATCCAGACTCGTGCCCCTGAAACTATTCCCCTCTTCAGGAACAACCACATGTTCTTCTCGCCTGTCAACAGGTATCCCTCCGTTGTGGTTGCATCTACGGTACGGCTGTCTGTATCGCTGAGGCACGCAAGCCACTACGCCAGGGGCAAATCCATAGTTCATGGGGGAGAAGTGACCATTAGGTATCTTAAATCTAACAGTTCGTGTTCTGCCATTTACAAAAGTGTAAGATTCTATCTTATTAACACAGTACTTATTAATAATTCCTGCAACTCCATTAGCTGCTTTTCGTTATTTACTATAGTTTCTCTTTCGTTTCTGTTGGAACCGCTATATTAGATTTTGTTTCCTCTAATTCTTTAATAAGTTCTATTTCCTTACAGCTTTGTGCAAGCTGCATCAGTTTGGTTTATCCATCATGTCTACTGGGAATGGTGGACCACTCGCAGCCATATAACACAACGTAAGAAAAGTGGTCGTAAAAAGATACGCGGCTACAACCGGAGTCTAAAGTCACGCTTTTGTCAATTCCTATCGGTTTCAAACCCAAAATGGAATGCTGCTGTCATTGAATGGAGGCTTTCGTCCCAACCTGTCTTCAAACAAACATTCCGAAGGGCACTGTTTGCAGTGGACATTTGGGGGTCGGGCAGACTGCAAAAGGCCATTTCTCACAGTGGCACATAAATCTGCAAGCCTAAAATGGGTTAAACAAAACAGGAGCGGGAGATTAGCTGACAAGATGCGTGTGGGGTACTGAGTCAGTATTTTTTTTTTCATCAGTCTTTTGACTTCTGACTGGTCTGATGCGGTCATCCACGAATTCCGCTACTCTTCATCACAGAGTAGAACTTTTAACCTACATCCTCAATTATTTGTTGCATTAATTCCAATCTCTGTCTTCCTCTACAGTTTTACCCTCTACTGTTCCTTCTGGTACCATGGAAGTTATTCCTTGATGTCTCAGTAGATATCTTACCATCTTGTTCCTTCTTCTTGTCAGTGTTTTCCATATATTCCTTTCCTCACCAATTCTATGTAGGACAGCCTCATTCCTTACCTTGTCGGTCCACCTATTTTTTTCTTAGCACCACATCTGAAATCCTTCGATTCTCTTCCGTTCCGGATTTCCCACAGTCCATGTTTCACTACCATACAAAGATGTGTTCCAAACGTAGATTCTCAGCAGTTTCTTCCTCAGATGTTTGATACTAGTAGACTTCTCTTGGTCAGTAATGCCTTTTTTGCTAGCTCTGGTCCGCTTTTTATGTCCTACTTGTTCCGTCTTGGGTTATTTTGCTGCCAAGGTAGCAGAATTCCTTAACTTCATTCCTTTATTTCATCTACTTCATGATGATCAATACTAATATTAAGTTTCTCGCTGTTCTCATTTCTGTTACTTCTCATTACTTTCGTCTCTCTTCTATTTACTCTGTCCATATTCTGTACTCATTAGTCTGTTCATTCCAACCAATACATCCTGTAATTCTTCTTCACTTTCACTGAGGATAGCAAAGTCATTGGCGAATCTTATCATTGATATAATTTGACTATAAATTTCAATTCCACTCTTTAACCTTTATTTTATTCTCGTCATTGCTTCTTCGATGTAGAGATTGAACAGTATGGGTGAAAGACTATGTCCCTCCTTTACACCATTTTTAATCCGAGCACTTTGTTTTTGGTCTTCCACTCTTATTGTTTCCTGTTGGCTCTTGTACACATTGAATATCACCCGTCTTTCCCTTTAGCTTATACCTATTATTCTCAGAATTTCGAATGTCTTGCCTGTTTAGAGCCGGCGAAAGTCGTCGAGTGCACCGAGGAACCACTGAGGCGTTTATCCCAAGCATGTGAAGGATGCAGATCAGGTTGGAGGAGGCTCCGTGATATTTTGGCGATTTTTCTCTTACCACGACTTAAGGCCACTGATTCAGGTTACCGTGAACACGAACTTGCATGTTTATTTCAAAATTCTCTATCACCCGCTGTTGAGCTGTGTTGTACATCTTCATGATGAGTATTCTTGGGGACACTCCCGTCTTCCAGGACGACAGCAGCCGCGTCCACACGGTTGCACACATACGGTTCTGGTTTGACGAATACACAGGCACCCTACGGCACCTTGATTTTTTCGCTAAATCACACGACCTTAATTACAGGACTCCTTACAACATGGAGTTAAAAACATAACAATCAGCATTGCCACTTTTTGGAAGCTCTGTAATATCTAATAAAAAATACGTGAAATGTATTCGCAGTTGCAAATATCGACAACCATCAGCTATATAATGGAATAACGAGAATGAAAATCTGTGGCGGACCGGGACTCGTGCACGGATTTTTCGCCTTACCGTTAGGCTATCTAAACACGCTTCACGGCCAGACCCAAACTGCCATATGTCGTCAACCATGTGTCTACAACATGACTCGTACGTCCGTTATGTACATTTCCGTACAGAGGAGACATTTTAATTAAAAGTCGCTTGCCAGATGTCGGCGTAAAAATACGATGTAGCAGAGCGTATGTTGTTCAGAAGTAAGGTGCAACGTTCCGTATTTATCCGCCGGCAAAGGACAAGCAACTTTCAATTAATATATCTCCCCTGTACATGAATATACATAATGGATGTATGAGTGCAGTTTCTATACACATGGTTGAGGTCTGGTCATGAAGCGTGCTTGGATAGCCTAATTTTAGGGAGGCAGCTCGTGTTAAGCGAGAAATCCGGATTAGAGCCCCGGTCCGCCACAAATTTTCATTGTCGTCATTCCATTATATAGCTGATGGTTGTCTATATTCGCAGCTGAGAACACATTTCATGTATTTCATAACAGCTGTAGTCGAAGCAGTGCCTGTTCCTTCAGAAATACCTGCATATCCGAGGGACATTCCATCGTACTTTTGAACAACACAGGCACCGTAATACCGCACTAATCAAAAATGATCGACTTCCCCTGATCATGGTACACCTAAAGAAACTCTTCCTCGCTGAAATGAGGTTACTCTGAGAGGCAGATGTCTTCTGGAGCTCAATAATTTTTTGTTCTATGTGTTTAGTGTAGTTTAGGTGAATAATTTTTTGTTCTGTGTGCTTAGTGTAGGCTATGAGCCAAACTGTTGCCCGCCGCTTTCCCCAACTCGGCCCCTTCCCTCCATTCCCACAACAATCGCTATATTTTCCTTACCAAGAAATTTCCCCACAGCGTGTAAAACTCAGAACATAACTGAGCATGTACTTGGTTTACGTACGCTAGTTATTGGTGTTGGTCCTAACAATCTCCTTTTGGAGGATAAATCAAAAGGTTCCGTTTCTTTTTCTGTCCTAGCATTACTTAATGAGTCGGAAATTAAACAGTATCAGTTAAAAAGCCTTCCTCCGCGGCAAATAAATTTTTGTGTTTTCGTATACTCCACTTTCATAGTTATCACCACTTAGGCGGTCCAAAGAACGAATACCTCACATAAACACCTACTTCTCCTGGAGAGCGTCTGCTTTACTGCTATTTTATTTGGATTGAGGCAGCCTTTCCCCGAAACATCGTATATCGTTGTTTCGCTTCTGGAGACAGTAAAGTAATTTTGGACGACCGCCGGAGCCATTCACGGACGGTATTATATTAAATAAAAACCTCTTGACGGCGAATTCTAACAGGCGGAGAAGGCAGCGTGGTCTGCACGAAGACAGAGAGAGAGAGAGATAGAGAGTGAGTGAGAGTGAGGGAGGGAGGGAGGGAGCAGTGTCCCCGGATTCCAATTGGCCGCCGCTAAGAGCCCATTAGGGGCGGAGCCTTCTGCTGTTCCTGTCGCCGCTTCTGCTCGCCTCCCCATAGTCGCCGAGGCAGAGTTAAAAGTCCTTTATGTGGCCAGCGGTGCGCCACAATATCAGCCGCGAATATTTTATCTCTTAACAGTCTCAACTGCGGCGAGGTCTCAAGTTACCCGAGCTGAAAGCGTCCTCTCTCTCTCTCTCTCTCTCTCTCTCTCTCTCTCTCCCTCCCTCTGCTGTGTAGCCAAACTTCACTCCCTCTGTTTGGTCTGAGGGTAGCAAATATAATGTTTACGGAATTCACCCGTCTGCTGAATGTGGAAGATGAACAGCTGACGTCCGACTTGGGCCGCTATCCCGGCATGACGCGGTGGCTGAAACCGAATACAGGCGAGGCAGAGTTCCTAGTTGGTCGCACTGAGATTACTTCAAAGGTTCTTTTGAGTGAATACAGTAATGTGGTTTGTCACTTTCTCATAAAATAATATTGGCATCTGCCTTTGCTAACGACCGTTGATCTCATAGGAAGCGGTTGAGGTGAGTGATGAGGTGTTGGGCGCTTTAAATCCAAAACCACTCTTTGGTGAAACATTAATTAGAGTACAGCAGACCCAAAACAATACAGGATTAATCAAGATGGAAAATTTAAAACAACTATTACACTGATGAGCCAAAACATTACACCACATACTTAATAGCTTGTTTGTCCATCACTGATTCTGCTTGTCAGGGATCCGACAGTTTGTTGCTAGGTTTGTGGAGGCATGTGGCATTAGATATCTATGCACAGGTCATGTAATTCGCTGATCTGAGTACGCAGTGATGGCACCTGATAGCGACCCAGTTGGATTCCATGGGATTTAAATCAGGTGGATCTGGGCGCCGAGACATTAACATAAGTTCACTATAACGTTCCTCAAGCTATTGTAGCACGGTTGTGGCTCAGAGACATGGACAATTATATCTCCGTCCAGGAAGACATCAAGCATGAAGGGGCGCAGGCGGTCCGCAGCCGTCAGCATGTCTTCGATTACAGCCACAGCTCCCATTCAGGTGTTGGAGAATATCTCCCACAGCATAATACTGCTCCCACCAGGCTGCGTCCGTGGCGCGCTGCGCGTTTGATCCGACGTTCACCTCGATGACGGTGAATGTGGAGATGACCATCGCCCTAGTATGGCAAAAATGTGATTTATCCGAAGAGCCGGCACGTTTCCATTGATCGATGGTCGAATCCTCATGATCCCGTCTTCACTGCAGTCCTAATTGACGATGTCGTTGGCGCAACATAGGAACACGTCTGCCCGGAGCTCCATGTTCAACAGCGTACGATGAACAGTGTGCTCCGAAACACTTGTGCGTGCACCAGCATTGTGCTCTTTCGGCAGAGATGTCACAGATCGTCATCCATCCCATTTCACAGGGCAGACTAGTCACCGAACCCGACGTTCTGCGAAGAGTCGTGGACGTACAACCATCTAGCGCCTAGTGGTAGTTTCACTGTCCTTCTACCTCTTTCCGTAGATGCTCACGACAGTAGCACGTGAACATTCGACCAGCTTTGGAATTTTCGAGAAACTCGTTCACAGGCTCTGCGTAATAATAATCTGCCCATTGTCAAAGTCGCTTATTTCAGTGCTTTTCCCATTTGCGACCCATATCTTCTCTAAGGTGATCCACCGTTTTTATCTGCTCCGCTGAAACACAACCAGGCGGCATCCAACATCGGGGTGGGCGCCGGTCATAATGTTTTGGTTTATCAGTGAGTAATCTATCTCAATACTGAAATCTTGGAAGCAACGATTGCATTCTTAGAGGTGTAAATTCAAGAAAACCATTTTTCTTCAATACTCACGGTCATACATCTCTATCTCTACATCAATTGACCTTTAACTAGTTTTAAATTCAATACCAAGACAATTAACCACATCTAGATACAAGCTACTACAAAAAACAAGTTGGCATAACTCAGCTACACAGCTGCCGCCAGGGCCGCATCAAAGATATGACACCAAAATTCGTAGTGATTCACGTAAAAAAGGTAATCAAATTCTAGACACGTCTCACAAATAGCAGTTAACTGTTATAACGGCCAGAAAGAACTTCCGGGACAAAGAAAAGAAAATTCTTAATGTATACTTAAATAAGACTGAACTTTAAACGTGACGCAAGCAATCAGTGCAGTAGACAGACAGCAGCGCACAATAATAACTTACAAAGAACTAAGGGCGCTTTATAGAAAAAGGTAAACAGTCAATCAGTTTAAGGGGAATAGTACCGAATTTTAGTTCAAATGGTTCAAATGGCTCTGAGCACTATGGGACTTAACAGTTGAGGTCATCAGTCCCCTAGAGCTTAGAACTACTTAAACCTAACTAACCTAAGGACATCACACACGTCCATGCCCGAGGCAGGATTCGAACCTGCGACCGTAGCGATCTCGCGGTTCCACATTGAAGCGCCAAGAACCGCTCGGCCACAACGGCTGGCGCCCAAATTTTAGTTTTTGGAGGCACCGTCTAAAAGAGAATCACAACACTGGTTGCTTCAAGCAGGGAGACATCACAGGCAATTTTCAACCACGTAATCGCTTACTGACAGTAACGGACAACTACCAGTTTTAAGTTTGGGAAAAGTAAGTGATCCAGTACCGTAAGTAATGACACATCTGGTTACAGCCATAAAGTAGTAGATTACTGCTGGTGACGCGGTCAGTAAGATTTCAGTAGATAACCGCGCCATCACAGTATCAAGGAATTTGTAGCGTTATTTACAGTCCACAACCTTTGAAATGAAAGGAGCACGTTAGTAAGTGAACAAGTCAGGTGGAGGGAAACATGCCTCAGTACAAGCAAGTAATGGCGTCGACAGCAAACACATTAAATAGTGGTATGGTGGTGATAATGATAAGGTTCCATACTCCGAGGAGCGTAGGGGACGATGCAGGAGACCCGCAGCGCCTACTAGGCAAGGTCCTAGTGGAGGTGGTTTGCCATTGCCTTCCTCCGACTGTAATATAGATGAATGACAGTGATGAAGACGACACAACAACACCCAGTCATCTCGAGTTAGGGAAAAATCCCTGACCCCGCCAGGAATTGAACCCGGGACCCCTTGGCCGGGAAGCGAGAACGCTAACGTAAATCAGCTAGTAATTCCCTTAAAACTTACTGAAGCGAGAACGCTACCGCAAGACCACAAGCTGCAGTATGGTATGGTACCTCATATGAAAACACAGCCCCTGAAGGTCACACAGTTTAATCACATAAATCAGCTAGTAATTCCCTTAAAACAAACTGAAGCACTACCCTAAACACACAAGATTAAATAATAGTGAATGGTAGAAAAGCAACTCTAGGATGGAATGTTTTCTTTTTAGACTGACTAGATTTTCCCTCTATCGTACCTCTGAAGTAACTGAGTTGCGGCGCTTCAGTCTGGAACCACGCGACCGCTACGGTCGCAGGTTCGAATCCTGCCTCGGGCATGGATGTGTGTGATGTCCTTAGGTTAGTTAGGTTTAAGTAGTTCTAAGTCCTAGGGGACTGATGACCTCCGATGTTAAGCCCCATAGTGCTTAGAGCCATTTGAACCATTTTGAATCCTCTGTGCGTCCGCTCAACGGACTTTAACTCAAACTCGAAAACCACAACAGACCGCGCAGCTGCCAGTCTCGGCTGCTGCCAACGGCAGTGCACAGTCGAACGGATAAATATCCACTGCCACGAACTTGTACTCGTGGTCACGCACCGCGTCAGTTGTCTACACTTCCAGCGTACCTCAGATCCAATTGCAACTGCACGATTCTAAGCCCGCGCAGCCAAAATTAAAACTTCTTTTTTCCTCCAACTGTACTGATCTCTCGCGGCCTGGCATCCGCCACGGATATTCCAGCATGCTGCTAAATCGATTCTAATCTCCAAAGACATCGATACAGCTGGCGCACAGCACAATCGTATCATTCAGTTTAGATGAAATTATCACATCCGAACCGCCAAGAGTTTCTAATAAAAAATCATTTACATGAGTATGAAGAGTGCTCCACATGAGAAGGTGGAAGCCTGTGACAGCAGTATACGAAGATTCATTAACTCTGTTGGTACTTTTTACTGTTGCCTGCATAACTCGTTTTACTATTGATAACAACGACGCAGGATGGCTTTTATTATATTTCACGCTACAGTAAGAAACTGGCCATTTAGGCTGTTATAAATAGCTCTATGATATCTCAAAATGATCTGAAGTTCCAAGCCAGTAGAAAATAAAGGATCATTTGTCAGCAGGTCTTTGCGTTTCAAATATGACGTTTCTCTGTTACTAACTGCATAGAATACATTGAAGTAATCTGTATTGCATAACCGATTTCAATCAGAGATCGGTCATCGTCGCGTTAACTGTGTCAAATTAAAAAATGAAAGTAGCATAAATGTACGTGGAAAATAAGAAGGAACAAAAATTCCGTACATAAAATTAAATACCGACATATTGAGGCATGCGTTCTTACATAAAGCTCCGACATATTTACAGGTGCAATGGTGCTCATAGCAAGAGCTGAAATCGGGAAATTAATGACGTAGAAAATATCTATCATGAATCTGATATTTTAAACATTATTGTAACTTCAAGCACTAATGAGATATAAGTAGATGACATTCTAACAGTTACTCTAAATTTCCTAACCATTTTCAAATGTCTGAGTAGCAGTAACAGTTTAATCAACAATGAATAATCTAAAATGTGTCGCAACTTGCATATTTAACAGCTGTTAAACACCACCTATTAAATTTATTGGCAAATACCGTTTAATAACAAACAAAATAACTTAAAAGAACAATTTATCTCTCTCTCCGAAACACTTACGTAGCCATTTCCACTAGTGGCAGTGTGTGCACAAATAATCGTTGTACATATCTTATTCTTCAATCTTTTTTTTTTTTTACATCACCAAAAACAAAGTAAAATACTGTTTTGTTACGAAATGTTAATAAAAAGATGGCGTCTGCTGTGTATCGACTCTCTGTCTAATGCTACCAACGTAAAATATCTGTAGAGAAGAGTCACAGTCATATGTGCTCTCTGCGTATCTTCACTAAGACAAGACGGCTGTTTTCTTGAAAGATGTACGTGTTATTATAATTCACAGCACTGAAAGCCCTAAGTCGAAACTAGGCCCCGGGAGTATGCAACATTCCGATAGAGCTATGACAAAATATTTCCATCTGGTGAGCAATCTGTACGACACAGGCGAAATACCCTCAAACTTCAAGAAGAATATAATAATCTCAGTTCCAAAGAAAGCAGGTGGTGACAGTTGTGAAAATTACAAAAACCATCAGTTTAATAAGTCTAGATTGCAAAATACTAACACGAATCATTTACAGAAGAATGGAAATACTCGTAGAAGGCGACCTCGTGGAAGAGCGGTTTGGATTCCGGAGAAATGTAGAAACACGAGAGGCAATACTGACCCTACGACTTCTCATAGAAGATAGACTTAGAGAAAGCTTTTGACAATGTTGAGTGGAACACTCTTCTAAATTCTAAAGGTGGCAGGGGCAATATACAGGGAGAGAAAGGCTATTTACAATTTGTCCAGAAACCAGAGGGCTGTTATAAGAGTCGAGGGGCACGAAAGGAAAGCAGTGGTAGAGAGGGGAGTGAGACAGGGTTGTAGCCTATCCTCGATGTTATTCAATCTGTATATTGAGCAAGCAATAAAGGAAACAAAAGAAAAAATTGAAGTAGGAATTAAAGTACAAGGAGAAGGAATAAAAACTTTGAAGATTGCCGATGACATTGCAGTTTTGGCAGAGACAGCAAAGGACTTGGAAGAGCAGTTGAACGAAATGGACTGTATCTTGAAAGGAGGATATAAAATGAAAATCAACAAAAGCAAAACGAGGATAATGAAATTTAGTCAAATTAAATCAGGTGATGCTGACGGAATTAGATTAAGAAATGAGACACTTAAAGTGGTAAATGAGTTTTGTTATCTTGGAAGCAAAATAACTGATGATGGTCGAAGTAGAGAGACTATGAAATGCAGACTGGCTAAGGAAAGAAAAACGTTTCTGAAGAAGAGAAATTTGTTAACGTCAAGTATAGATTTAAGTGTCAGGAAGTCCTTTCTGAAAGTATTTTTATGGGGTGTAGCCATGTAGGGAAGTGAAACATGGACGATAAATAGTTTAGATAAGAAGAGAATAGGAGCTTTTGAAATGTGGTGCTACAGAATAATACTGAAGATTAGATGGATAGATCACGTAACTAATGACGAGGTACTGAAAAGAATTGGAGAGATGAGAAATTTGTGTCACAACCAGACCAAAAGAAAGGTTCGATATGTAGGTTGCAGTAATTACTCGGAGATGAAGAAGCTTGCACAGCCATAGGACTGAAGACTACAGCAACAACAATTCCATTTTAATAATGATCATAATTGTGTGTACATTATAGCACATACAGTTGTTGTATACTTATTTGCTTTATAGAATTTGATTGTGCTGGTTCTTTCCTGACGTCAGGCAAGAAACTAATAGTTTTCTTTAATCTCTGTATAAACACTATGCTCCAAATTTTGATACGGTAAAAGGTAATATTATTTGCCTGCTTATCGGGTAAGGTCAGAGATTAAAGCACAATATCTTTTCTGAGTGTGATACGTAAAAATTTATAGTAAAATTAGTTTTTGTGTGTTTTGTCTGTGTATTCAAAAACCAGTCGTAGGTTGCCAACAACATTCTATAGCCTACGACTGTTGTTTAAATAGTAATTATAGAAGGTTGCTGTACAGCCACGCCAAGATGGAATGGAATTTTTTTTTTGTCTATGTGTTAAAAGTCGTGTATTTCTTATCTGCAAAAACTGCATTGACACATGTGCATTAAAATTGTAATTTTGAGGTGTAGATAAACATATTGACGTTGAGACACTGTTTTCTTGTGATTTATGGTCAATCATTCGTAGCATAGCCAGTGAGTTCATCATTTTCACTTGGTTATTATGAGATATAATTTTATGAGGTATTTAGTGTAAAACAAGATAATAGTCGTACGTAAAATGTATTCAAAGCTGCAAACTTCCGTTTGATATTGGCGTATTTTTACGAATAATTTGAATCAGAAACCCAGCCGAGATAACGTCAAAAGAGTGCAGTCAAAGCTAGGCAGCGAAATGGAAGCTAGTTGTGGATTTCAAGAGCTGATTACGTCCTTCTGTTTTCTGTGCTTCGGATTCTTTTGTTTTGTCAACAAATAATAAAACATAGAGCAATCATTTTTTGCCGTCTACATTTTCCTGAAAACTGCACCCGAGTCGCTCCGCTGCAGATGTCTCCTGAAAAATACCCATTCACTTTTCAGTATCAACAGCTGTAGCTGCGAGCCCCTTCTAACCAAGAACCTCTGCTGCTGCGAAAGTCGCATCTCTTTATCCTGTCTGCCCTGAATAGAATAAAACGGATGAAAATGTTAGTGGATGGCGAAGTTAGGAGGCGACAAACATAAATCACCACCTGTGAGGTAAGCTGACTCCATCGCAAATAAGTCAGGGAAAAAATTGTTAACATGTTGGTTGCTGGTAAAACTTCCGAGTTGTTTCGTCGTGGTCCATTAAACTTTTTTATTCCTTACTTTGCGTCCAGAGGGGCGATGGACGTCTTCAGAGATTCTACTCGTTCCTCCAAGTCTGGTCTACTGACAGGTCTGACTTCGGAAGGAGGTATAAATACCGGGAAAAGGAGGCATCGTAGAAGTTCAGTTTAACTTTTGGCAGGGATTATTTCTACCGATCACATGCAAACATTTACTAAGCCTCCTTTTCACGGTATTTACGTTGCTCTCCAACGTCCGGGCCGTCAGTAGACAAGACGCGGCCGAACCAGGGGCCACATCTGAAGATGTCCAACGCAGCTTGTAAGATTCTTTTATAAACAACTTTGTGATGTGTTGTGGATCAAATGGTGTGCTTAATTAGTTTTTGTTAGCAAAACTTTACATGAATCGATTGGGCAATGCAACTCCCAATACCAAATAAGAAATACAGTGATTGCAAAATACGTTCAGACCTTACGCACTGAATCCTAAGGCCCTGTTCACATAACATATAAATTAAATTGTCTTACCTCTAAAACAGCGACGGTGGAATGCGATATATTCTAGTCTCTCATAAAAAATGCAGATGCTAGCTACAGGTTCAGCAGTGTGTAATGCTGGCCATAATACTTGAAATCCACATGAAATTCATTTGGCTGATAAACGAGAATATTTAAGAAAATGCAACTTCTTTGAAAAATATATGACTTGGACTGGGAGGCGGTACTGATTATGGTGAATTTTTAACACCCAGTTTTTGTTATCAAAATTATAGCAAGTTAAGTTTGGCTTATCAAAAACATTTGACAATTGAAGTTACATTACTCACAACTGATTCACAAACAATGAGGTCTAAACAGCAAGTATTTTCTAACTTCAGCAATCCAACATAAATGCAAATCATCAAATTACACATAGCTCTGTTAATAAATCTTGAAAGCATTACAAAAATGAAATATCTAACTAGTTCTTGATCAAAACCGTTTACGTACATTCTGGGGTTACTAAACAATTACAAACTATCAACCAACTCACTATACTATCGCGCTGGCAAAAACAGAAATTATAATTATTACCTTTGTTGTATGAAGACTTCTGCTTTCAAGTTCAACAATACTAACATATATAAATTAGTCTAACTCTTGGTGGCTTCACGCAGCACATCCCAAAAACTGCCTACTGCACCGTCTTTCCCCCACAGGCAACTGCCTACAACTGAGCGTCAAGCGCTCTCTTATTCCAACAACGTAGCACGTCCAGGTCATACATTTTTTCCAAGAAGTTGGCTCTGTGGTCTTGCACAGCCAGCGATCCACATTATCGAGCCCATCAGAGACATTCATTGTTTATAGTACACTAGTTTCATTTTAATTAATTAATATTATTATCTTATTCTGGTACCACATAAAACTGTGCCCCACTATTCCTTCCAAGCTCTAGACGAAACGACAGGAAAATAAAGTTTCACGGACCACGACTGTACAGCTCGGAGGAGTCACCAGCAACTAATTACATCTGATCGTGAAAGCCTTCATAATTAAGTGCAACTACTCACGGAGATCCAGTGCGGGCTGTAATCATCGTGTGGCTGTAAAACTTGGTAGATATGCTAATACATTAACGCAGAGCCGATTTACGCTGGAAGAAAATTAGTTCCAGTTTTAGCCACCAGGTGCACATCCGGCACTTTACAGCACTTCGTCACTGTCTTCGGTGGTCATGCTGAACAAATTTTGTGAGCAGTGGTTAATAATAAAATCAACATTATTCCTTTCTTACTTGTTTGACCTTTTCTGCCCACATCCCGTTCCTGATCCATTATATATGGAAACATTTCTATAGGTCTGTCTTGCATGTGAATGCAGATTTGCACATGGCGCCCAAAAACGGAACTAATTTTTCCCTGCTAAATCGGTTCCGCATTAACGCATTACAATATCAACCAAGTTTCGCTGCCACACAATTATTACAGCCCATGCTGGACCTCTGTGAGTAGCTGCACCTCAATTACATCCACCATATGTTAAGGGTTATTGTTCGAACTCTACACATGCTGATTAGTAGACTTCGAAAAGAATTAGTGACTGAAGGACAGAAGTGGCCGCTTATAAGGCTGATCTAGAACCAAATGTTAGTACTTTGTTTAGTTCGACTGCGTTTATGCCATCAGATTCTCGGCAGTCTGGCACCCGACAAAGTAAATAAATAAAACACTCCTGAAACAACTTAACTATGTGATTGGCTGGACTGAGATCTTCAGACCCTGAGTAGCTAGAAACGTATCTCTGTCAGAGGCTTGGAAAATAACTTCTCCTATTTCATGTTTTGCAAGCGTGAACTTACGAATGTCAAAACAATCGTCTGCGTTTCCACAACGCAGAAGCAGGAAGCACTCTGTGCATCCATCGAAAGGTAGGGCTGTTGGGTAAATGGTGAAGTTTCTTTGTTCTTCCCAGATCAGTGAGCATCAAGAAATGCTGAATAGCATAAATCGCGACTCATGCGTGATGAAAAATGGTTCAAATGGCTCTGAGCACTATGGGACTTAACTTCTTAGGTCATCAGTCCCCTAGAACTTAGAACTACTTAAACCTAACTAACCTAAGGACATCACATATATCCATGCCCGTGGCAGGATTCGAACCTGCGACCGTGGCGGTCGCACGGTTCCAGAATGTAGCGCCTAGAACCGCTCGGCCACCCCGGCCGGCCATGCGTGATGAAGGCTATGTAAGCAATATATCACGGTTCTTCTATTGCATAGGCCTCTATGAATCGTATTTCTCGACATACGTCACCTGATGTGAGCTATAGAGCTCACACCCATTAGCCCTGACGTGATTAGTGAGTGTGTGTGTAGACCAACGCACACGCAACAATTTCTGTCACCACTGTCCGACATTACACGTGGCTTATACTGTCTGTATCTCTGTGACGCTTAAAGATTTATTTCGAGATTGTTACACAGCCAGCGAATCATCTACAGTTGATAGTGGAGACGTAGCGAAACTAAGGTCTGTTTACATTCCCTTTACGACCATCCAGACACACACCACACTGATTAACTGGACAAATGTGATCTGCTAGACATTACGAGGGACTAATAATACAACACAGGAGCTGAAACGAAACTGTTCAGTAATTCTGATTAGGGATATGATACGTTCTCGTTCGAAATGCCGAAGATCTGAACAACCTTGTGGGGGCACATTATGA
Organism: Schistocerca serialis cubense; assembly: GCF_023864345.2. Lineage (NCBI taxonomy): Eukaryota > Metazoa > Arthropoda > Insecta > Orthoptera > Acrididae > Schistocerca > Schistocerca serialis. The sequence goes on from NC_064638.1 coordinate 707,767,870, forward strand.
AACGCACTGTGATTCAATAAATAGTTTCAAATGATTTTGTCTGCAGATATTGTTTTTAAAATCTTAAAGTTAATAGCCTCACAGTTCAGTCGTGTTGAATAATATTCCCGTAAATTAATATACCTGGCATTCTGAGTTTATAATGTGCAACATATTGAGTTTTCCATGATTTCACTTGGTCGCTCTATATAATACATACTTATTCAGAACTGCTTGCCATTCTAATGGTACCTTCTGAGAGATATGACCAAAGATTAACTAGCGATCATGACGAAGGACACTAATGCTGCATTCAACTACTGATTTCACCTGCTCCTTCCGAGAACTAAAACATTCAGTTTAAATCAAGATTCGTCTCAAAGACTACTTCTTAATGTTCTCTGTCTATGGATGGCGGTGTTACATTATTCAACACTTCCCGTTAATTTAAGTGGCGAACCACGCCAATTATATTTCTGAAATATTCTTAAAGTCACATTATGCAAACATCATCTGTAAATAACGTCGAGTTCCGTTTTTGTTTGTGCATGGTGCGATTATCGATACTAAGTTTCTGTGAATCCAAAACATGTTTGTGCTCTGTAACACATTTCACTAACGAATCCGACGTAAGTAGCCAGATCTGCATGAACTGTAAATGAGTCCGTCCCGGTATGTGAGCAGTCAGCGTGGCGAATTTCTAACCGCATATGCCCGGGTTCAGTTACCGGCCTGGTCGGAGATTTTCTCATCTCGGCGACTGGGTGTGATGATGTTCTTATGGTCGTATCTTCATAACTGATATTCTGCTCTTGATGTGGCTGTAAGGGTACGTCCCGAAACCCAGTAAATTAAAATAAAAAGAAACAAAAGAAACTGTAAACGACTTAATCCACGAAGCCTTCAAATCCCCTATACCAAATTGGTGCTACTAAAATGCATGAATAGCCGTAATAATGACGTTCCTGGTATGTGAGCGTGCCGTCGGAACTAGCAGCACGCCTTCATGAGCTGCAGCTAGATCTTGACGCTTGCAAAATTCTCGGTGCGCTCAATAAAGCGCACTTAGGCTCCACACACATATTTATAATTTCTACAACCCGATGTTGCCCTACAAACACAAAATTCAATTTTTTTTCTGGGCCAGTGGAGATCATACTCCCAGAAATAAATTAAAATAATTCGCTTCACCCAGTTTCGACCAAGATGATTTTTTGGAGATTTTCCTTAGTTGTCAAGTAAATAATGGAAGTGCTAATATCTTCCGTTTTATTCCCTACTGGGAACCTTTCTGCCTCACTAACAATTTACCTGGTAATCCACCGAAAAGAACCGTGGCAGTATAATTACCCAGATTTAAAACTGCCCGCTACCTCTTGGAAAGGAGAATGAGAAGTCTAAAAAGAAATCCTGCAGTGGGAGACAAAAGTTTCTGTGTTTGTGAGACAGCCAGTCACAATCAACACCACATAATCGAGAAGTGTGATTCATTTAATACAGCGATTATTGCTGTTGTCACTTCGTCCAATCATTATTTTGCCATTTACAATACAGCGGTGGGAGACAAGGATGACTGACAACGGTACCAACATAGGGCTGTGGTGATGACCCAGTTCCACTAGTCTGTCACGAACTAAAGCTCCAAAAGCGTTGTGCCTTCACCATAATTGAGTTCCATTAACTAATGTATTGCAGTTCACCGCCTATACTGCTTTCAAAAAAATTACAGTGTCTGAAGCATCGTCGGCCGCGGTGGCCGTGCGGTTCCAGGCGCTTCAGTCCGGAACCCCGCGACTGCTACGGTCGCAGGTTCGAATCCTGCCTCGGGCATGAATGTGTGTGATGTCCTTAGGTTAGTTACGTTTAAGTAGTTCTAAGTTCTGGGGGACTCTTGGCCTCAGATGTTAAGTCCCATAGTGCTCAGAGCCATTTGAACCATTTTTTTTTCTGAAACATCCGACGTGCATGGGTCGTGGAATATCTAACTTACTGCCGAGCGAAGAGACACAGTGATCAACAAATGGATCTTGCATTTGTGGGGACTAGGCTTCAAATCCCCACTAACCGATTCACATTTAATCTTCGTTGATCCATAGTTGAAATGGAGGACCGTGGGACGTCAGCTGGTATAAATTTATATTAAAAATGAAGAAATTCTTCCAGCTGTATTTAAGGTGTCGATTTTGTTTTGGCAACTAGTTTCAACGTTGTAACAACGTCATCTTCAGGCCCATACACTTGTTGACGTCAACTGCGTGCGGCTGATACTAGAAGTCGCTGGTGAGATATGGACGCGCTTCGTGTGGAAGGTGGGTAGTAACTAGTATGAAGTTTAGGCCGGTAGTTTTGGTATAGATTCACATTTACGTTATCCACTGTTTCCTTAATTCCATTTATATGAACGCCAGGACGGTTCCTTTCGCAAGGACACTGCCAGTTTCCTTCCGTGGCCTTGGTCTACTCGTCCCTAATGACTTCATCGGGTACTATGTGTAAAATTTAATTTCCCTTTCCATTGATACCTCACAGTCCTGTTTGCTACTGGAGGCTCTATACTCTTTAGTCCAATTTACCTTGGATACTAACTACAACATCCTGTCTCTGTGATACTTGTTCGCGTTCACTGTGCCATCATGAAATGCTTGCGAAATGTATGTGTGTCTCACACATTCCTTTTTTATGCCAATTTATTGCGTAATGTAGCTGTATAAGTGGGATTTCAATTAGTTTTCTAAATAATACTGTTTGTTTATGCGTCTCAGCAGTCGGCATGATTTGGCACGCACCAACGTGCAGCCAGTGTTGTGTGGTACTACAGAGTCAGTCTCTCTACGTTAGGTTTTTCGGTTTACTGTGAAAGTAGCGTCGTGTGTGGTAAGTGTGGATATTGCCGTTGGTTAGTTAGTATGGGAGTAACGTGGGTGGATTTTGTTTCATTAGGGCGCGTGTATCGTGGAGGCTATTAATGTGTCAGATGGGGTTTCCCCATGTAATTTCAAATTATGCATCCTAGGCAAGAGAATCATGGAACAGGGAACAAATATTTGTGCCCTTTAGGCAGGATTAGAAATGGGGTTTTTTGATTTTGATAATTTGAAGGGGAAAGAGACAGTGGCAACAATGGGGACAATAGGAACAAGATAAAAAAAGTAAGCAAAAGGAGGAAACCTCAGGAATTACATTTGAAAATTCAGTTTACCAATCAGTTTGACTTAATACCTGAAATAGGGGAAGCAATTCAACCGATTTTTTGAGCAAAGTAGAGTGTAGCAGTCGCCTAGGATCACCTTTAGGGCTAAGATGGTAGAAAAGTCAAATAGAAAGAAAGTAATCCTGCTGCAACGTCGCAATCACAGGACAGGTGTAGGCCAGATGCTACAGGAAAAGCTAGGTGCAGAATATCAACTCAAAAGCATCGTGAAACCTAGTGCTAAGCTCTGCTAGGTGGCTGAGAACGTAGGGGCATGGTGCAAATAAGATAAAGAAGATCAGTTATTTACAGTAGGAGGAGGAGCAGGAAGGAGCCTGGCTAACAACTTAGATTATAGTCTCAACGGTGATCTGGAGGAAATACGAGCAGCATCAGGGTACACTCGTAAGGGATTTGTGGAAGTTTTACAACTATCAGCGGTGTGAACAAAGAACTGATTGGATTGTTTTTGACTGGAACAAGTGTTCTGTCTGTTGCTGCAACTGGGAGATGGAGATACACAAGTGATGGCCTCCACGTGAATGGCAGGGTGAAGGACAGATTAGCACGCAGATAGTTTAAACACATAAGGCGAAATCCCCGAGTATACTAGAGCAAGAAGACACTTTTTTTTATCTTAGAAACAGGAAATAGACAGTCTTGAAAGAAACTAAAACAGAACATGGCCAAAATACATGGAACGGTTTTGCTGCTGCTGGCGATTATGGGTTTGAGGAGACTAAACATCTAAGGTCATTCCCCTGTTCATCATAAGGAAATTGGCTAATTTTTTATTCTCCATGGAAGCATGCACTGAATAAGCTTCTATCCACCCCACCAAGACAGAAAACAGTGTATCCCATCGGTGTGCATTTGTAACAGTTTCTAGAAAAGTAAAATTAGTTTGTTTCATCAGAATGTTAGGGGCCTGGAAAGCCAAAGTAGATGACCTCCTTGTTGAAAACTCTGAAAAGATAGAGTTTTGTGCCTATCTGAACACCATGTAGGCCCAGGGCTGGGAAAGTCAAATATTTGAGATTATAGACTGGCATCATTCTCATGTAAAGCTAACAAAGATAGACAAGGAGTTGCAACATGTGTAAAAGTTGGACACAAAGTCAAAAATACTAAAACAAGCATTTTTTGTAGATCAGAGCCTAAAAACATGTGTTTCTAAATTATTACTGCAAAATACTCCTCTTGTAATAATAATAGTCTACAGATCCCCTCTAGGAAACTTCCAGCTATTTATGAGAAATCTAAATGCTTTATTGAGTTACATGAGAGACAAGAAGAGATAGTTAATAGTTTGTGTAGATTTCTGTGTAGGTTACTTGAAAGATACTGATAGGAAAAATTAACTGGAAACATTATTTGGATGTTTCAATTTGATTTCAGTAGTTAATTTTCCAACTTGTGTGCATAAAAATTGCAAGACCCTAATTGATAATATTTTATAGACAGTACTCAGGCTGGAACCCAATTGTTAAAAGACTACCTGATCATGATGTACAGTTAATGGAAATAAACAGTGTAACACCTTATAGTTCTGATGCATGTTTGTACAATGTGTCAAGGCTTATTAATCAGAGCAGGGTACAATTTTTAAGAGTAATTTAAAATATGTGGTACAGGATGAGGTATATGTAGAAAGATATGCTAATGTAAAATTCAGTATATCATACTAAATTTGTTTCAATATTTGAAACTAGCTTTCCTGTGAAGTTATCTAGCAAGTCCATTAAAAAAGCCATGGGCAACTGAAGTGATTAATAATTCATGTAAGAATAAGAGGGAAATTTATATAAAAGCCAGAATAAGTCAAGATTTGAAGTTACTTGCATTCTACAAAAAATACTTTCATATTTAAGGAAAGTCATTAAAATGTCAAAAATACACACTTCCTGGCAGAAATTAATAATCCAGACAATAAGTTTAAAACTATTTGGGATATTTGGAAAAGCTGACATACAGGATGTTCCCCATGACAACAACACAATGTTCAAGATACCATAATAATTAAAATAAATGACAGTGTTGTGACTGATAATTACAATTGCAACTGTTTTCAACACTCACATTCTACGCGTAGCAGCAAAAACAGGAATAAATGGTTTACTTGAAAAAGCAACAAAATATATTAAAAATGGCATTCCACAAAAATTGAAAGCTGTAATTATTGAAATCTTTCTTGTCACCTTTATAATAAAGAGGTTTAACAATTGCATATTTCAATCTGTCTGGAAAACTTCCTGTGCTGATGGAACATTACATGAACACTGTGAACAACTGTTCAGAATTCTGTTTAAATGTGTACATCATGTACACTCTCTGGAAAACTCAAGTTTTATGGAACTGATAGCTTTAGACACAACTGTTTTGCATCATATTTATCAAACAGCATGTAAAAAGTTGAGCTGAATAATTTAAAAAATGTTTTACTGACTATGGAGATACCACAAAGTAAGTCCCACAGGGTTCAATTTTGGGACCATTCCTACTCCTTTTATTTGTGGATAACCTTCCACTTAACATTCCACGAGCAGAATAGGTTTTCTTTTATAATTTTATAGTTGATTGTAGTGTCATCATAATCCCATCAGTGAGAAAGTATCAGAAGATATAAAGAAACTAAAAACCCTCCTCGATTGCGAAAAAAACACCTAGTGTTAAGAGTTAACCCAGGTTTCAGCGTAGATAACTACACCTTCTTCAGAACAACAATAAAACCCACAATTGCCTAAGAAGACCTTTGTCAATGATTAAAAGAACACCATAGCTATACATTAATAACGAAAAAGAAAAGGAAAACACAAACAGTACATATGTTGTTGTTGTTGTGGTCTTCAGTCCTGAGACTGGTTTGATGCAGCTCTCCATGCCACTCTATCCTGCGCAAGCTCCTTCATCTCCCAGTACCTACTGCAACCTACATCCTTCTGAATCTGCTTAGTGTATTCATCTCTTGGTCTCCCTCTACGATTTTTACCCTCCACGCTGCCCTCCAATACTAAATTGGTGATCCCTTGATGCCTCAGAACATGTCCTACCAACCGATCCCTTCTTCTGGTCAAGTTGTGCCACAAACTTCACTTCTCCCCAATCCTATTCAATACTTCCTCATTAGTTATGTGATCTACCCATCTAATCTTCAGCATTCTTCTGTAGCACCACATTTCGAAAGCTTCTATTCTATATGTCCAAACTATTTATCGTCCATGTTTCACTTCCATACATGGCTACACTCCATACGAATACTTTCAGAAATGACTTCCTGGCACATAAATCAATACTGGATGTTAACAAATTTCTCTTCTTCAGAAACGCTTTCTTGCCATTGCCAGTCTACATTTTATATCCTCTCTACTTCGACCATCATCAGTTATTTTGCTCCCCAAATAGCAAAACTCCTTTACTACTTTAAGTGCCTCATTTCCTAATCTAATTCCCTCAGCATCACCTGACTTAATTAGACTACATTCCATTATCCTTGTTTTGCTTTTGTTGATGTTCATCTTATATCCTCCTTTCAAGACACTGTCCATTCCATTCAACTGCTCTTCCAAGACCTTTGCTGTCTCTGACAGAATTACAATGTCATCGGCGAACCTCAAAGTTTTTATTTCTTCTCCATGAATTTTAATACCTACTCCGAATTTTTCTTTTGTTTCCTTTACTGCTTGCTCAATATACAGATTGAACAACATCGGGGAGAGGCTACAACCCTGTCTTACTCCCTTCCCAACCACTGCTTCCCTTTCATGTCCCTCGACTCTTATAACTGCCATCTGGTTTCTGTACAAATTGTAAATAGCCTTTCACTCCCTGTATTTTACCCCTGCCACCTTTAGAATTTGAAAGAGAGTATTCCAGTCAACATTGTCAAAATCTTTCTTTAAGTCTACAAATGCTAGAAACGTAGGTTTGCCTTTCCTTAATCTTTCTTCTAAGGTAAGTCGTAAGGTCAGTATTGCCTCACGTGTTCCAGTGTTTCTACGGAATCCAAACTGATCTTCCCCGAGGTTGGCTTCTACTAGTTTTTCCATTCGTCTGTAAAGAATTCGTGTTAGTATTTTGCAGCTGTGACTTATTAAGCTGATAGTTCGGTAATTTTCACATCTGTCAACACCTGCTTTCTTTGGGATTGGAATTATTATATTCTTCTTGAAGTCTGAGGGTATTTCGCCTGTTTCATACATCTTGCTCACCAGATGGTAGAGTTTTGTCAGGACTGGCTCTCCCACGGCCGTCAGTAGTTCCAATGGAATATTGTCTACTCTGGGGGCCTTGTTTCGACTCAGGTCTTTCAGTGCTCTGTCAAACTCTTCACGCAGTATCGTACCTCCCATTTCATCTTCATCTACATCCTCTTCCATTTCCATAATATTGTCCTCAAGTACATCGCCCTTGTATAGGCCCTCTATATACTCCTTCCACCTTTCTGCTTTCCCTTCTTTGCTTAGAACTAGGTTTCCATCTGAGCTCTTGATATTCATACAAGTCGTTCTCTTATCTCCAAAGGTCTCTTTAATTTTCCTGTAGGCAGTATCTATCTTACCCCTAGTGAGATAGGCCTCTACATCCTTACATTTGTCCTCTAGCCATCCCTGCTTAGCCATTTTGCACTTCCTGTCGATCTCATTTTTGAGACGTTTGTATTCCCTTTTGCCTGTTTCACTTACTGCATTTTTATATTTTCTCCTTTCATCAATTAAATTCAATATTTCTTCTGTTACCCAAGGATTTCTACTAGCCCTCGTCTTTTTACCTACTTGATCCTCTGCTGCCTTCACTACTTCATCCCTCAAAGCTACACATTCTTCTTCTACTGTATTTATTTCCCCCATTCCTGTCAATTGCTCCCTTATGCTCTCCCTGAATCTCTGTACAACCTCTGGTTCTTTTAGTTTATCCAGGTCCCATCTCCTTAAATTCCCACCTTTTTGCAGTTTCTTCAGTTTTAATCTACAGGTCATAACCAATAGATTGTGGTCAGAGTCCACATCTGCCCCTGGAAATGTCTTACAATTTAAAACCTGGTTCCTAAATCTCTGTCTTACCATTATATAATCTATCTGATACCATTTAGTATCTCCAGGGTTCTTCCAGGTATACAACCTTCTTTCATGATTCTTAAACCAAGTGTTAGTTATGATTATGTTGTGCTCTGTGCAAAATTCTACCAGGCGGCTTCCTCTTTCATTTCTGTCCCCCAATCCATATTCACCTACTATGTTTCCTTCTCTCCCTTTTCCTACACTCGAATTCCAGTCACCCATGACTATTAAATTTTCGTCTCCCTTCACAATCTGTATAATTTCTTTTATTTCATCATACATTTCTTCAATTTCTTCGTCATCTGCAGAGCTAGTTGGCATATAAACTTGTACTACTGTAGTAGGTGTGGGCTTCGTATCCATCTTGGCCACAATAATGCGTTCACTATGCTGTTTGTAGTAGCTTACCCGCATTCCTATTTTCCTATTCATTATTAAACCTACTCCTGCATTACCCCTATTTGATTTTGTGTTTATAACCCTGTAGTCACCTGAGCAGAAGTCTTGTTCCTCCTGCCACCGAACTTCACTAATTCCCACTATATCTAACTTCAACCTATCCATTTCCCTTTTTAAATATTCTAACCTGCCAGCCCAATTAAGGGATCTGACATTCCACGCTCCGATCCGTAGAACGCCAGTTTTCTTTCTCCTGATAACGACATCCTCTTGAGTAGTCCCCACCCGGAGATCCGAATGGGGGACTATTTTACCTCCGGAATCTTTTACCCAAGAGGACGCCATCATCATGTAATCATACAGTAAAGCTGCATGCCCTCGGGAAAAATTACGGCTGTAGTTTCCCCTTGCTTTCAGCCGTTCGCAGTACCAGCACAGCAAGGCCGTTTTGGTTATTGTTACAAGGCCAGATCAGTCAATCATCCAGACTGTTGCCCTTGCAACTACTGAAAAGGCTGCTGCCCCTCTTCAGGAACCACGCGTTTGTCTGGCCTCTCAACAGATACAACTCCGTTGTGGTTGCACCTACGGTACGGCTATCTGTATTGCTGAGGCACGCAAGCCTCCCCACCAACGGCAAGGTCCATGGTTCATGGGGGGGGGGGAGTACATATGTACAAAGTCAAAACCACTGTTGTTGTTGTGGTCTTCAGTCCTGAGACTGGTTTGATGCAGCTCTCCATGCTACTCTCTCCTGTGCAAGCTTCTTCATCTCCCAGTACCTACTGGAGCCTACATCCTTCTGAATCTGCTTAGTGTAATCATGCCTTGGCCTCCCTCTATGATTTTTACCCTCCACGCTGCCCTCCAATACTAAATTGGTGATCCCTTGATGCCTCAGAACATGTCCTACCAACCGATCCCTTCTTCTGGTCAAGTTGTGCCACTAACTTCTCTTCTCCCCAATCCTATTCAATACTTCCTCATTAGTTATGTGATCTACCCATCTAATCTACATCATTCTTCTGTAGCATCACATTTCGAAAGCTTCTATTCTTTTCTTGTCTAAACTATTTATCGTCCACGTTTCACTTCCATACACTCCATAATAAATACTTTAAGAAACGACTTCCTGACTTTTAAATCTATACTCGATGTTAACAAATTTTTCTTCTTCAGAAACGCTTTCCTTGCCATTGCCAGTCTACATTTTATATCCTCTCTACTTCGGCCATCATCAGTTATTTTGCTCCCCAAATAGCAAAACTCCTTTACTACTTTAAGTGTCTCATTTCCTAATCTAATTCCCTCAGCATCACCCGACTTAATTCGACTACATTCCATTATCCTCGGTTTGCTTTTGTTGGTGTTCATCTTATACCCTCCTTTCAAGACCCTGTCCATTCCGTTCGATTGCTCTTCCACGTCCCTTGCTGTCTCTGACAGAATTACAATGTCATCAGCGAACCTCAACGTTTTTATCTCTTCTTCATGAATTTTAATACCTACTCCGAATTTTTCTTTTGTTTCCTTTACTGCTTGCTCAATATACAGATTGAACAACATCGGGGAGAGGCTACAACCCTGTCTTACTCCCTTCCCAACCACTGCTTCCCTTTCATGTCCCTCGACTCTTATAACTGCCATCTGGTTTCTGTACAAATTGTAAATAGCCTTTCACTCCCTGTATTTTACCCCTGCCACCTTTAGAATTTGAAAGAGAGTATTCCAGTCAACATTGTCAAAATCTTTCTTTAAGTCTACAAATGCTAGAAACGTAGGTTTGCCTTTCCTTAATCTTTCTTCTAAGGTAAGTCGTAAGGTCAGTATTGCCTCACGTGTTCCAGTGTTTCTACGGAATCCAAACTGATCTTCCCCGAGGTTGGCTTCTACTAGTTTTTCCATTCGTCTGTAAAGAATTCGTGTTAGTATTTTGCAGCTGTGACTTATTAAGCTGATAGTTCGGTAATTTTCACATCTGTCAACACCTGCTTTCTTTGGGATTGGAATTATTATATTCTTCTTGAAGTCTGAGGGTATTTCGCCTGTTTCATACATCTTGCTCACCAGACGGTAGAGTTTTCTCAGGACTGGCTCTCCCAAGGCTGTCAGTAGCCCCAATGGAATGTTGTCTACTCCCGGGGCCTTGTTTCGACTCAGGTCTTTCAGTGCTCCGTCAAACTCTTCACGCAGTATCGTATCTCCCATTTCATCTTCATCTACATCCTCTTCCATTTCCATAATATTGTCCTCAAGTATAGACCCTCTATATACTCCTCCCACCTTTCTGCTTTCCCTTCTTTGCTTAGAACTGGGTTTCAATCTGAGCTCTTGATATTCATACAAGTGATTCTCTTTTCTCCAAACGTCTCTTTAATTTTCCTGTAGGCAGTATCTATCTTACCCCTAGTGAGATAAGCCTCTACATCCTTACATTTGTCCTCTATTCATCCCTGCTTCGCCATTTTGCACTTCCTGTCGATCTCAATTTTGAGACGTTTGTATTCCTTTTTACCTGCTTCATTTACTGCAATTTTATATTTTCTCCTTTCATCAATTAAATTCAATATTTCTTCTGTTACCCAAGGGTTTCTACTAGCCCTCGTCTTTTTACCTATTTGATCCTCTGCTGCCTTTACTATTTCATCCCTCAATGCTACACATTCTTCTTCTACTGTATTTCTTTCCCCCATTCCTGTCAATTGCTCCCTTATGGTCTCTCTGAAACTCTGTACAATCTCTGCTTCTTTCAGTTTATCCAGGTCCCATCTCCTTAAGTTCCCACCTTTTATGCAGTTCCTTCAGTTTTAATCTACAGTTCATAACCACTAGATTGTGGTCAGAGTCCACATCTGCCCCTGGAAATGTCTTACAATTTAAAACCTGGTTCCTAAATCTCTGTTTACCATTATATAATCTATCTGATATCTTCTAGTATCTCCAGGGTTCTTCCATGTATACAACCTTCTTTCATGATTTTTGAACCAAGTGTTAGCTATGATTAAGTTATGCTCTGTGCAAAATTCTAGCAGGCGGCTTCCTCTTTCATTTCTTAGCCCCAATCCATATTCACCTACTATGTTTCCTTCTCTCCCTTTTCCTACTCTCGAATTCCAGTCACCCATGACTGTTAAATTTTCGTCTCCCTTCACTACCTGAATAATTTCTTTTATCTCATCATAAATTTCATCAATTTCTTCGTCATCTGCAGAGCTAGTTGGCATATAAACTTGTACTGCTGTAGTAGGCGTGGGCTTCGTGTCTATCTTGGCCAAAATAATGCGTTCACTATGCTGTTGGTAGTAGCTTACCTGCACTCCTTTTTTTTTATTCATTATTAAACCTACACCTGCATTACCCCTATTTGATTTTGAATTTATGACTCGGTATTCACCTGACCAAAAGTCTTGTTCCTCCTGCCATCAAACTTCACTAACTCCCACTTTATCTAAATTTAAGCTATCCATTTCCCTTTTTAAATTTTCTAACCTACCTGCCCGATTAAGGGATCTGACATTCCACGCTCCGATCCGTAGAACGCCAGTTTTCTTTCTCCTGATAACGACGTCCTCTTGAGTAGTCCCTGCCCGGAGATCCGAATGGGGGACGCCATCATCATTTAATCATACAGTAAAGCTGCATGCCCTCGGGAAAAATTACGGCTGTAGTTTCCCCTTGCTTTCAGCCGCTCGCAGTACCAAAACAGCAAGGCTATTTTGGTTAGTGTTACAAGGTCAGATCAGTCAATCATCCAGACTGTTGCCCCTGCAACTACTGAAAAGGCTGCTGCCTCTCTTCAGAAATCACACGTTTGTCTGGCCTCTCAACAGATACCCCTCCGTTGTGGTTGCACCTACGGTACGGCTATCTGTATCGTTGAGGCATGCAAGCCTCCCAACCAACGGCAAGGTCCATGGTTCATGGGTGGGCCAAAACCACTACTTAACGTAATGGTGTACGCTCTACCTCACACCGGCCTATGTTCGATGGGCCATGACTCGCCATAAACTGCAGCTACAAACGGTCGCTCACTTACAAGCCTGACCCGGCTATCTATGCACATACGCAAGACAAGAGAAGTTACTTGAATGCACATTCACATACGAATACGAGAAAGTTTATACATGGGTAGGGGCTAAATAGCCCATATATTCCCAACCGTGGATCAATGTATATCAAAAAATGAAATGGATAGAACAAGAGATGAGCTAAATAGGAGATGAAACCTAAAAATAAACGCACATGGTTGCTTATGCAAGTAAAGAGTTAGACATTTCAAATGCATCATCACAATCCATATATTTATCAACGAAATTTGTCATAAATTACCCGTCAGAATTTGAGAAGAATAATGATTTTTCATACCTACAATACAAGAGGAAAAAATGACTTTATTATCCATTTTGAAGCTATCAGTGTCTCAGAAAGAAGTTGAGTATCAAGCAACAAAAATTTTTCGTCACGTGCGCAATAACATCAAATGTCTGACAGGTAAAAAAATAAGTTTGAAATGTAAACTAAGATCATTTCTCCTGGACAACTCCTATTTCATGGACGAAGTTTTATTTCTAATCTGGTCCCCTGCAACAAGAAAAACTACTTTTTAAGTGAAGTTGCACGAATGGTATTAAAAAACATAATATGTTCATTAATGTTAACATTAATCGTGTATACAAATCGAGTAAGCTAACTCGTACCACATCATTTTCACAAAAGAATCGTGCAATGATCTCTATAACTTGTAGCTCACTAACGAAGTAACTAGGTGTGTAGTCGCATGTCCGAGAGATTGTTCGTGCTTGGTAATAAGCCGCACTGGTCTGGCGCATCTATTGTGTAGGATGTAGTAGTATTACGTGTTAGGCTGCTAGTATGTTAGTAGCACATGATCTTTAAAGAAATTTGTAACTGTCATGACTGATGTTTTTGCGGAAATGAAACGGAACTGATAGAATAAACATAATCTTTGAATCGTATTTCTCGACTTGTTGTTAGTCTGCGAACGCTACAGAGCTTTCCTGGACCTAGCATGACAGGATCGTGCAACCAATTAGAGTTTGTGATTCCGCCCCGTATTCAACCCACACGTTAGAAAGACCAGAATTTATTCAGCAAATGGATAACAGCTTAGAAGCTGTTGTCGAGGCCACACACGCAGTAGCTTTACTCACTCTCAATGCAAGGGCCGATGGAACGATTTCTTTGTATTCCTGGCACCCGATAAATATCTTCAGTAGCGCTTCACGATCGCTCCACTTGGTGTTTGCGTGTTAGATCCCACGGTAGCGAGTTTATGACTAATCAGAGGGTGTAGAGTCGAATTTCTAGTCGTAACATTTCACAGAAGTGCCCCCTAGGTTTAAAGGGGTGCTTGACGCTTCTTGTGATTCCGTAGATCAGGTACATTACTACACATGCTTATAACGTGTGTTGTGTGTCTGTGTGTGTGTGTGTGTGTGTGTGTGTGTGTGTGTGTGTGTGTGTGCGTGTGTATGCGCGTGTGTGTGTGTAACTGTGTGTCGAAAATAATATGTTGTGTACAACGGTTCCTTCTTTGTAATTGCCTGTGTACATTACGAATTATTATGTGTTATTTCAGGTGACTCTGAAGATCTGTGGATTAACCTTCCTTATAACCAACATGCTTCATTTTGAAATGACTGCGCTGTAGTCAAAAATTCTTTGGAGGTATTTAGCTTTTCGGTCGGTTTGTGACACGGTCACAACTAAGCAGCTGTTCAGTTTTCATACAAACTCATACTGTGGTCTGTCGCATAAAACTTTTCAGCGTTCTCCAGAATATGCTTAGGAAGAGCATTTAGACGAAAGGTGAAACTATAATGCTGCAGAGCACGTATCCAGTTTGTCAACAATCGTTGCTCAACAGTTTCCATAGCAGTGTTTATCTCGATTTCCCTAAACTCGTTGAAGCGTGTGCCAGAATGGTTGCTTAAGCAAGGCTCGAACGATTATTATTCTTCGTCTGTATCGAGATTGCGATCCATCACGAACCATCTAATAAAAACTGTAATACACTCAAACCTGCGATCCTGTTGTGTATTTGCCACTCCTGCATGATTCCTGGTCCTCTACTTTAATTCTAGCAAATTCTTTGTTGCTTACTAGAATTCTCAGTACGCGGCAGACATTTTCAAAGGTCTGTAAATCACTTTTTTCTTTCTTTTATACTCATTTTTTTAGACAGATTTCGCTAATGATTGTGACGTCTCTTCTGACAAGAAGAGCGTTTGGATATTAAGAGAACCGCAGGAGTTAGTTCAACAACTGTAGTTATTGCAGTTACAAACGGAGAAATGTGTAATCTGAATTTAAGTGACGTTGCTTGGATTCAGATTTCTCCTTCATTCCAAGTAGACGCCTGTTACGTTCATTAAGCAAGTCTAATAATGCTCTCAGTGTTGTGGTTAAGATTCTAGCCGTTTCATAGTCAACACAATAACACTTTTTCGTTATTGTTAAATAACCTGATAGAGGTCACCGCTTTAATGATGAGTTAAATCGTCCTAAATGTGGTAGACAGTGGTCGAGGAAAGCACAATCCATGTTTTCCACACCTGTGCACAAAGGTTCTTTATCCTGACAAGGCTCAAAGTCCAGTTCTGCGTTCCGTTGAAATTTCCCCCTTTTTTCGTACGTCAGTAGCATGTAGGATTACGTTGTTTGAGCAATTTATTTTTGCCGACGGGCGCTACTGTTGAGCGGCATGCGAGACGAAAACAACAAACAGTTCGTTTTGAAATTTTTGTAACGCAAACCGTCCGCGTGCACCGGCGACAAAGTTTTCCCAGTGAGAACATACAGTTTTTGCAGTGTTTACAGGAATGCTTTTCACACATTATATTTTTATTGTATATACATAAGACAAGGTACAATCTCTTCCGTTGGATTTTTATCTTCACTGTTGCAAAACCCTGCGTAGATTTTCATGTCTATTTAATAAGTCTTCACAATAAATAACTCTAGGCCCATCATGATATCACGCAATGTAATGTGAAGAAGAGAATCGACGCGTTTGAGTTATGGTGCTATCAAAGGATGTTGGAAATTATGTGGACTAGAAAGATAAGCAATGAGTAGGGTTTCCCCAGAACTGGTGAAGAAAGGAATGTACGGAAAACACTGACAAGAATAAGGGACAGGATGACGGGACATATGTTAACATACCAAGGAATAACTTCCATGTAGCTAGAGGGAGCTGTAGAGGGTAAAAACAGTAGGGGAAGAAAGAGATGGCACACATCCGACAGAACGTAGGATGTAAGTGCTACTCCGAGATTTTGGGGCAGAGGAGGAATTCTTGGCGGGCCCCATCGAACCACTCAGAAGAATGATGACTAAAAAAAGAAAATATACTACAGAGCTAGAGGACCAATTGCCTATTTACAGGACGTACTCGGAAATAACAGAGCTCAATCTTCCGTGCGTCCATTTTCGTTTGGAATCATAATGGATTCCTTAAATCACTGTTGACTGGTTCCCTACAGAAAACAGTTCTTCAGAGGACAACTTCGTCTTCACTAAATCCCACCAACAACTGAGTGTTGTAGACAGCTGGTGAAGACATAATGGAACGTGTAACCTCCCTCTTACTAATCGGTCTATCCTGCTTGCGATATAAATTATGACCGTGGATCGCGTGTATACCTAATGGATTTTTTCTGATTGTATAAGGCTATCTTTCCCGAACAAGTGATAGGGATAAGTAGGAGGAAAGTGTACAACCGACGCTTCTGATGGAAAGTCTACTAAAAATAAAAGTAATTATCTGAACAGGGCTATAATTTGGAAAATGAAAGTTATTTTATGCGTTCCCTCACGGACAAAACTGGACAGAAAAGGGATACCACTGATCATGAATCCAAAAGTTACACTAATGAACGAAAAGGAAATAATTAACGGTCGTTAGCCCACTAGGGCAATTTACCTCCAAAATCCTGTACAATATGATGGGAAAGATAACATGTATTATTAAACACTGACGTGGCAACTAAAGGTTGCCACGCTTTTTCTTTTTTCTTTTACACTAATTTTAAGTGAGCATGTAATGATAAAGAAAACTGAGAAGTCACTCTTACGTTATGTTTGGCATTAAATTTTGAAAAAGGCAATCGAGTAATGAATTGAAAATATGCAATTAAACTGTATGTTAGTACTGAGCATCGTTTCGTGGACAGTGACTTTCAGTGACCTCAGCATAAAGTCATGAAAGAAATTTAGAAGAAAAGCAAGCACTTTTTACTTTGCCATTACTTATTTTGCAAATTGGACTTCATATTATTGTCTGAACAACTGAGCCTTTTTTACTGACTTGAACAGAACTAAATACTAGAATACATACCAAACTAAACAGCTATGTGCTCCTAGCTATATGTAAAATAAATAAAACTTCCGCACTCTTAATTTGTGCATTTCTTTAGATTTGGATTTTTTTTTTCAATGACTGATTCTCAAACTTGAAAAATGGAATTGCTTTTCTTTAGTCGTATACTGAAGCCTCTGTTGTACAACAGTTAATTGAAAGTAGACTGAGGCTAAAATTCTTAAAAGAGAACTTACTCATTAATAAACTGGCTATAACTATTCAATTTGTTTCTTATGACACTCAGTTAGCATATAAGGAAAAAAAGGAACAAGGATTCTGCTTGGTAACAATGTCTGGGGCAATGAGGACACAATCGCCCTGAGTTTAACTGATTATTATTTAAATAAATTTCAGCAATCAAATCACATTCAGTTGTGCTGCTGGGTTAGTCGTTAATACTTTCTACCAATGAACAGTCTTCCTTCAGTGCTGTGCATACGACGAAACTCGGAGACGACGACGAAACTGTGTTGCTGGAACTGCTGCAGTTGTTGAAGACGATAGCATCTTGCGGAGCCATGGCTAAATATAGGAATGGGCAATCGTAATTATACAGCCTCTTCCGTCCGTCCACTACCCGCACTCCTGCTCTAGACATTTGGCCGGCGCGCGTACATGATGCCGCCGAAAATGGTACTCTCTACTGCGAGAGCGTTAACACCACACTTCCGCACACTACAAGCGCTGGAACCCGTCTCCCGCTCTCTCCGCGCGCTCTGCGCAACAACTCGCTACCCAACGATTTTACAACGCACAAGCACTGCTATTATCGTTGCTAGTCGATGCAAATAACAATTCCTTTGGCTTTTTCCCAGAGTTTCACAGTAAAACACAGATAAATACAATGAAATGGAAACAGACTACTACCTAAATGTACACATACAGGAAGCAATGTCCTTACTTATTAAAAGAGAGCATTTAAATTACAAATATTTACATACAATTCAGATAAAAAGTTATACACTACTGGCCATTAAAATTGCTACACCACGAATTGACGTGCTACAGTCGCGAAATTTATCCGACAAGAAGGAGATGCTGTGATATGCACATGATTAGCTTTTCAGAGCATTCACACGAGGTTAGCGCCGGTGGCGACACCTACAACGTGTTGACATGAGGAAAGTTTCCAACCGATTTCTCATACACAAACAGCATTTGACCGGCGTTGCCTGGTGAAACGTTGTTGCGATGCCTCGTGTAAGGAGGAGAAATGCGTACCATCACGTTTCCGACTTTGATAAAGATCGGATTGTAGCTTATCGCGATTGCGGTTTATCGTATCGCGACATTGCTGCTCGCGTTGGTCAAGATCCAATGACTGTTAGCAGAATATGGAATCGGTGGGTTCAGAAGGGTAATACGGAACGTCGTGCTGGATCCCAACGGCCTCGTATCACTAGCAGTCGAGATGACAGGCATCTTATCCACATGGCTGTAACGGATCTTGCAGCCACGTCTCGATCCCTGAGTCAACAGATGTGGACGTTTGCAAGACAACAACCACCTGCACGAACAGTTTGCAGCAACATGGACTATCAGCTCGGAGACCATGACTGCGGTTACCCTTGACACTGCATCACAGACAGGAGCGCGTGCGACGGTGTACTCAACGACGAACCTGGGTGCACGAATGGCAAAACGTCATTTTTTGGGATGAATCCAGGTTCTGTTTACAGCATCCTGATGGTCGCATCCGTGTTTGGCGACATAGCGCAGAACGCACATTGGAAGCGTGTAATCGTCATAGCCATACTGGCGTTCACCCGGCGTGATGGTATGGGGTGCCATTGGTTACACGTCTCGGTCACCTCTTGTTCGCATTGACGGCACTTTGAACAGTGGACGTTACATTTCACATGTGTTACGACCCGTGGCTCTACCCTTCATTCGATCCCTGCGAAACCCTACATTTCAGCAGGAAAATGCACGACCGCATGTTGCAGGTCCTGTACGGGCCTTTCCGGATACAGAAAATGTTCGACTGTTGCCCTGGCCAGCACAATCCCAGATCTCTCACCAATTGAAAAAGATGGCCGAGCAACTGGCTCCTCACAATACGCCAGTCACTACTCTTGATGAACTGTGGTATCGTGTTAAAGCTGCATGAGCAGCTGTACCTGTACACGCCATCCAAGCTCTGTTTGACTCAATATTCAGGCGTATCAAGGCCGTTATTACGGCCAGAGGTGGTTGTTCTGCGTACTGATTTCTCAGGATCTATGCACCCAAATTGCGTGAAAATATAATCGCATGTCAGTTCTAGTATAATATATTTGTCCAATAAATACCCATTTATCATCTGCATTTCTTCTTGGTGTAGCAATTTTAATGGCCAGTAGTGTATATAGGTAGCATGTGCCATGCATCCTGCATTTTCGGTGTTACAAACGAATGACATATAATGAAATACAATTAATTGTTTTGGGGAAAAACGTAGGCACTTCTCAGACTTTTCTCGAAACAGGAAGTTGAGACACTTCATAGAGTGAATGCTAGAGCTGTTTCCGAAAAATCCCTCCAGAAAAATTTCCAGATGCAAGCTTATCCCTTCTCCCTTTTGAAGTAACCTACCAACATCATAAATATACGACTGACCCAGTAAACAATAAGGCTATTCCTGACGCGCCCTTAAACAGCCCACTCTCCATTCTTACCAGTACTAGGTCTGCACGGGTAATGGCCTTGCTATAAACGCAAGCCGCACGAGGTAGCTGAGCGGTCTTGTCGCGGTCTTCGCCGCTCCCCCTGTCGTAGGTTCGAGTCCTCCCTCGGACATGGGTGTCTGTGTTGTCCTTAGTGTAAGTCAGTTTAAGTTAGATTAATTAATGTGTAAGCTTAGGGACCGATGACCTCATCAGTTTAGTCCCATAAGACCTTACCACAAATTTCCATCTTATAAACGCAACGTAAGACCGAAATACCTGAGTCATAGATCATTACACAAGGGGCACTGGCTAGTCTATAATATCCTTACAACGGATGTAGTTGGCAGGTTATCGGTTTCACATTTGACGTTCAGATATTTTCTGTTGCTCTACTCGAAACATCGAGTCTACTCATGCATCACCGTTTATGCAGAATGTACTTATAAGAAATGCAGTATTTCCGGAGTCAATTCTGTCTGCTAATTTCACTTCACTGACCGAGGATTTCTCTAGATGTATTGGTTAGGGGCAACGGGCGTCTCTCGTAGACGTGGTCGCTGTCCAGGCGCTGGCTGATCGTATTCAAGAGTAGTGCACGTGTACACCATTGTAACCCAGTGATCAAACACATACACCAATGAACTCAAGATGACAATCTTATAGTATGTCAGGGACTCTCTTCTGGTACATGTCTAGGTGAAGAGCCAAAATTGTACTAGGGCTCTGAGCCGTGCTGCGGCTCTCGTTGGTGCTGTTTGTAGGTTTCCGCCCTCTGTTGGAGGTCAGACCGTATCCTTTAGTTGGTATGGTTGCGGTAGTTTGTCTTCTTCTTGGCTTGACTGGCGCCACTTGTTTCGCAAGCGTTACCTGTCCGCTAGTGGCAGCAGCGGCGGTTATCGATATATAGTAACGCCCTATCTTTGGGGCGACGTCGTTGTTTTTTCATGTCGTCTGAGTGTGGCAGTTCGATTGGGGGCTCAGGGGGAGCCAGGTCCACACAGAGCCCGAACACGCCGGGACTGCTGGCGGCGCGCATGGACTGCCGGATGGAAAGGCTGTGGTCACGAGGGTACAAGACCTCGTCGTAAACCAGATCCTGCAGGCTTTATGATCAGTGCATTTCAGTTCAAGTAGAGAAACTTCCACCATTGTGACATCTCGCGATTCTCCAGTGAGTTGGGTTCGTGTTGCTGCTCATAGTGTCGCTGAGGCGTAGTGCAGTTCGCTGGTTCCGGCTATGGCGTGTTGTTCCATTCATGCATTTGGTTTATTGGACGTCACGTAGCTTCAGCAAGATTATCATTAGTCATTCGTTAGACTGTCACTAGTCTGAATTACTATCTTGTGAAGTGAATGCAACTCTTGGCTGCCTATCTCATCGCTCGTGAAAGTGTTTGTTACTGGACCTTCTCAGAGGTCTATTCCTGGAGCACCGTCTGTGACTGGTGTTTTATTATTGTATTATTTATTACCATACCTTGTAATGCCTACATGAAAGGTTATGTATGTCTAGTTATAGTTCTGGTCGTCTTCTGGAATTAATCTAGCAGTGTAAGGGTTGTGTTACAAGGTTACCATCATCTCATTTCACCCCTTTGGTGGCCAGTTGCATGTTTCTTTTAATTAAAATTTGCTTTTATTTGCTGTTTTACAGCAGGTTTCTAAATTTTTTATATAATTGCCGTTCCTGGCGTGTAAGGCCTTCAACCGTGATTGCGGTCATTCGCTTTGAGAAATAATTCCATATTTGTATTTTAGGAGTAAGCCTTGAAACCTTATTTACTGCCATTCTTGGCGTCTGATACCTTCTGCTGTGTTTGTGGCCACTTACCTTTTAATATCTCAATACATGTAAGTTGTAATTGCAGCGAGTTCTTAAACATTCTTAATTTATTGCCATTCTTGGCGCGTAAGGCATTCAGCCGTGGTCACATAGGCTTTTTCTTACTTTATCTGTATTTTATGGTGATTTACTAACTTGTAACGCACTGAAAACACTATTCTTTACACGGTTGTTTATTCCTTCATTAATAACGTATGGTATTTTTTATTTATTGTTGAGTGTGGAATTATTTTTTGAAAAATAAATGTGTATAACTGATTACGGCCCCGTCCACAATCGTAACGAATCCTGCATTCCCTTGACTTTTAGGTTTCAGGCTCACTACATTCACATGCCACTAAGGCAACTGAAGCATACCATACGATCAAAATTATCCGGATACTTACGGGGTGTAGGGGGGGGGGGGGGGGGGTGGACAAAAATATGGAACCACCACCAACACAAAACATTACCACAATGCCTAACACGGTACAGGAAAATCGTTGGCATTCAGCTTCCACTTGCTTCGGAATGGATAAATAGATCTCGTGTATGGTTTTCAAGGGAATCTTATACAGTTTTTCCTGCAAAATAGCGGCGAATTCAGGTAATGATGCTGGAGGTGGATAGAGAACAAGCACCCTTCTCTCCAAAGTAGATCGCAAAGGCTCAATAATAGTGAGATCTGGTGATGGTGGTGGTCAGGGTATATGAGGAAAATCATCCTCGTGTCCAAAAAATCCGTCCTGGAGCTGTGTAAACAGGGGCCCTGTCGTCTTGGAACATAGCATCACCGTTACGGAATGAACATTCTATTATAGAATGGACCTGATTAAAGAAAATCGTCATATTGTGCTTGGCAGTAATGCGACCTTGAAGAGTAACTATCAGTCCCATGGAATACCACCATATACCAGCTCAAATCATCGCCGAGCGCTTGGAACATAAGGTCCGCCAAAAGTTGGAACTAGTGTGAGACGCGATTCACCCGACCAAACGACTTACTTCCAATGCCGCATAGTCCAGGCCACCTCCTTTCGTGCTGTTGCGTGATATTGAGTTCTGCTGTGACTTTCGCTACTGTCTTCGCCACAACCCTCTTCAATGACCGTTCGTCACGATCACTCAACACATACTTTCGTCCGCTTTGTGACTTAGTGGATCATGTTTCTATGCTTTCCCTGCATGCGGCATAAATTTTCTGTGTGGTGCCTCTTGAAATACCAAACACTTAGATGACAGAGGGATAGAAAAACAATTAAAACCGCTCAAAACAGGAAAGGCCGCTGGACCTGATGGGATACCAGTTCGATTTTACACAGAGTACGCGAAGGAACGTGCCCCCCTTCTTGCAGCTGTGTACCGTAGGTCTCTAGAAGAGCGTAGCGTTCCAAAAGATTGGAAAAGGGCACAGGTCATCCCCGTTTTCAAGAAGGGACGTCGAACAGTTGTGCAGAACTATAGACCTATATATCTAACGTCGATCAGTTGTAGAATTTTTGAACTCGTATTATGTTCGAGTATAATGACTTTTCTGGAGACTAGAAATCTACTCTGTAGGAATCAGCATGGGTCTCGAAAAAGACCATCGTGTGAAATCCAGCTCGCTCTATTCGTCCACGAGACTCAGAGGGCCACAGACACGGGTTCCTAAGTAGATGCCGTGTTTCCTGACTTCCGCAAGGCGTTTGATACAGTTCCCCACAGTCGTTTAATGAGCAAAGTAAGAGCATATGGACTATCAGACCAATTGTGTGATTGGATTGAAGAGTTCCTAGATAACAGAACGCAGCATGACATTCTCAATGAAGAGAAGTCTTCCGAAGGTGTGCCGCATGGAAGTGTCGTAGGACCGTTTGCTATTCACAATATATATAAATGACCTTGTGGATAACATCGAAAGTTCATTGAGGCTTTTTGCGGATGATGCTGTAGTATATCGAGAGGTTGTAACAATGGGAAATTGTGCTGAAATGCAGGGGGATCTGCAACGAATTGACGCATGGTGCAGCGGTGAATGGTAATTGAATCTCAATGTAGACAAGTGTAATGTGCCGCGAATACATAGAAAGAAAGATCCTTTATCATTTAGCTACAAAATAGCAGGTCAGAAACTGGAAGCAGTTAATTCCATAAATTATATGAGAGAAGGCGTCAGGAGTGATTTAAAATGGAATGACCATATAAAATTAATCATCGGTAAAGCAGAAGGCAGACTGAGATTCATTCGAAGAGTCCTAAGGAAATGCAGTCCGGAAACAAAGGAAGTAGGTTTCACTACACTTGTTCGCCCACTGCTTGAATACTGCTCACCGGTGTGGGATCCGTACCAGATAGGGTTGATAGAAGAGATAGAGAAGATCCAAAGGAGAACAGCGCGCTTCGCTACAGAATCATTTAGTAATCGCGAAAGCGTTACGGAGATGATAGATAAACTCCAGTGGAAGACTCTGCAAGAGAGACACTCAGTAGTTCGGTACCGGCTTTTGTTGAAGTTTCGGGAACATACCTTCGCCGAGGAGTCAAGCAGATATTGCTCCATCCTACGTATATCTCGCGAAGAGATGGTTCAAATGGCTCTGAGCACTATGGGACTTAACATCTGAGGTCATCAGTCCCCTAGAACTTAGAACTACTTAAATCTAACTAATCTAAGGAAGCCGTACACATCCATGCCCGAGGCAGGATTCAAACCTGCGACCGTAGCGGTCGCGCGGTTCCAGACTGAAGCGCCTAGAACCGCTCGGCCGGCTCGCGAAGAGACCATGAGATTAAAATCAGAGAGATTAGAGCCCACACAGAGGCATACCGACAATCTTTCTTTCCACGAGCAATACGAGACTGGAATAGAAGGGAGAACCGATAGAAGTATTCAAGCGATTTAGGGAAACCCGGAAAATCTGGCTCTGGATGGGCGTCTGGGGCTTGAGCAGCCATCCTGTGTGAGTCCAGTGTCGTACCATTCCTCAACTGTTTCTGTCTTGAGGTGCAAAGTAACCCCCCCATACTGACCGAACTTGACATTTGAAGAGACAAAAGTATGCACACGGCTATGACGTTGTGGTGCTGAGTGAAAATGGTTACGAGCCACGGCAAATAGATTCTTTCTTTCCGGGGGAGGGAGGCATACGTAAGCTTGTAGGCTTGTGAAGAATGTGTGATACAAAATACAGTGACTACTTGGATAAATAATATAACAAACATTTAAGTGAACGATTAAAACTAAGTTAAAGTAGACTTCCTCTTCTTGACTTACCATGTCATACAAGGTGATATGCTTAACTTTCGCACATCAAATAACCTTTGGCTTGTTAAAATTACTTGTCACCTCTTTTCAACTAATAAGTAGCATACGCTCATGAAACGAAACTACATGTGATTTTCACAACTTCAATAATCACCGAGATAATGACATTAACTTTGTCTTTACTAGCTCAAATG
Organism: Schistocerca serialis cubense; assembly: GCF_023864345.2. NCBI lineage: Eukaryota > Metazoa > Arthropoda > Insecta > Orthoptera > Acrididae > Schistocerca > Schistocerca serialis. Next base: position 707,792,789 of record NC_064638.1, read on the forward strand.
GCTCTGAGCGCTATGGGACTTGACTGCTGAGGTCATCATTCGCCTAGAACTTAGAACTACTTAAACTTAACTAACCTAAGGACATCACACACATCCATGACCGAGGTAGGATTCGAACCTGGGACCGTTGCGGTCGCGCGGTTCCAGACTGTAGCGCCTAGAACCGCTCGGCCACTACGGCCGGCCTTACTAGCTCAATGGTATTTTTCTGCCTTAGAATAGCCGATCCGTATGAGACAAGTTATGTGACATAACTCTTTTGTATCCAGAATGGGTCTTTCAATTTGCATGGGAATGTTCACTCTTTTGAAACTTCGTGTGAGATTAAAACCTTGCGAGGGACTGTGACTGAAGCTCAGAACCCTGCCTTTCACGGACAGTGATCTTACCGACCTATCTTTTTTTCGATCTGTTTCTCCGTTGTTCTTCCGTGCGGATATCACATGTTATCTTTCAAAATCCATCGATTGGAACACCACTCAGATTTTTATTATAATTACAGACGGTAGCTGGTCCCCTGATCGAACATGCTGAGCTACCGTGCCTGTACTCAAGGTCTCGCAAGAAGTTACTGACTGACAATACACTGAATACGGGAATTTTCGTCCTGTTGTCGCGAAGTTTACACTGCGCGTCAGCCTGAAGTTAACGTTTCTTTATACAAATTAGTACCACCGTGACAAATAGTACATGATATTTACGACACTCTCGAGGAGGATATTTGTAGTCCGTAATTTGTTTCAGATGTACAAAAAAGCTATGTCACTGAATTTGTCCGACACAGATCTATTTTGGCGCGAAAATTACCATTGTTCATTTACTTAAAAGAAAATAGAGAGAAGATTGGTGAAGTTGCGAGAAAGCGATCGCCGTTGTTCAAAAGCGCCTGCTCACTACTCTTCTGAGTGAAAAGTCATTACAATTATATCGAGTCAAAATTTATTTGAGATGAAAATGTTAGACGCCTCACTCTGTATAATGGTGACGAAAATAACATTGATGAAAATCTAGAAAAAGTGATTTTGGAACTTGCCCTCGAGAAGAATTGTCTTCAGGGCCGCATTGAGAATCAAATTTTCCGCGCCACACTGGAAGCTCGCCGGCCCGTCTTGGCTGCCTGGTTCGCAGCTTTCCTTCGCTCCCTCGCCTCGGCCCGCCTTCCCGGAGCAGTGACGGCGACGGCGGCCCACGGCGACCGCTCCTCTTTAAGGCGTCCGGGCCGCGCGCTGCCGTGGCGGCATTCGTTAGCACATTATTCCGGTCCAGGGCAGAGCCGCTCGCATATCTCGCCTCCTGCCCTCCCTCGCTCCCCTCTCCACCTCTCCCGCTCGCGCTGCCCTTTCTGCCTTTCTCTAAATTACCTCTGCCCCTCCCTAATCAGGAAAGTAATTTCTCGGTCGACACTCCACAAATTTACTTAGCTGAGGATGACGCGAAGGAGGCAATTAACACTCAATCCGGCCAACGCGCTCCCGAGACTCAAAATAAAGCCTGTCATCTGCTCCTTGCGCACTTCTTCGAAACAACGCACTGACTGCTCTGTTCTTTCATCAATTTTTTCACCCATTTACCAGTATTCAGCACCTCTCTCACGTTTCGCCCTGCCACAGAACTTGTTGCTACAGATGAGTAGACCAAAAAAATATGGACCTTGCAGGTAATGTGAATATTTGCATTTACTGATATTGTCGTCTTTAGTCCAAACACTTGATTGATGCACCGCTCCACGCTACTCTATCCTTTGCAAGCTTCTTCGTCTCTGTTTAGTTACTTCAACCTGCATCCATGTTGACATGCCTGTCTCTACCCCCACACTCCTCTCCATTAACTATCTGACTATTCCCTGATGTCGCAGGATTTGTCCTATCAAACGATCCCTTCTTTTAGTCAAGTTGCACCCTAAATTTCTTTAGCCCTCATTTTGATTCAGTATCTCATTAATAAAGAGAATGGAGTGGTAAGGAACCACTGATACGTCTAGATACGATTCTGATAGGTGGCATGTACGTAAGTGTCCTGTCTGATCACCTGCAACCATTCATGTTCATTGTACATTTCGACGGACTTGGGCAATTCCAACAGGACAATGCGACACCCCACACTACTCTGCTTCCCACATACTCTTCAATAGACTTCTGTCACACGACATTTCAAAAGCTTACATACACACATTGTCTGAACTGTATGTCATCCATGTTTCGCTTCAGTACAAGCATACACTCCAGAAAAGGACCCTCAGAACAAATTTCCAAACAATTAAATATACAGAATTAGAAAGCTAAGACAGGCTACCTCCAATGTATTCATAAGTAGTACTGAAAGCAATTCTCACGATGAATCCTGCAGGGTTCTCCATAAATCTGTAAGAGAACGAGAGGGTGGAGCACAGTTCAGGGCATCCCAGATATCCTGAATAATGATCATGTCTCGCGAGTTTCATGGGCAGCGGATGTGTTTAAATTCAGATGAGTGTTCGTAGAGCCACTCTGCATCAATTCTGGTAGTGTGGGGTGTCGCATTGTCCTGTTGGAATTGCCCAAGTCCGTCGAAATGTACAATGAACATGAATGATTGCAGGTGATCAGACAGGACACTTACGTACATGCCCCCTATCAGAATCGTATCTAGACGTATCAGTGGTTCCTTACCACTCCAACTGCATACGCCCGACACCATTACTGGGCCTCCATCAACTTGGCATGCTGACATCCAGGGTTCATGGATTCATGAGGTTGTCTCCATACCCGTACACGTCCATCCCCTCGAGACAATTTGAAACGAGACTCGTCCGACCAGGCAACATGTTTCCAGTCATCAACAGTCCAAGATTGCTGTTGACGGGCCCAAGCGAGGCTTAAAGCGTTGTGTCGTGCCGTCATCAAGGATACACAAATGGACCTTCGGCTCCGAAAGCATATATCGATGATGTTTCGTTGAATGGTTCGCACGCTGTCATTAGTTGTTGGCGCAGCATTCAAATGTGCAACAGTTTGTGGAAGGGTTGCACTTCTTTCACGTTGAACGTCTTTGGGCCCGTTCTTGCAGGATCTTTTTCCGGCTGCAAACGATGTCGAAGATTTGATGTTTTATCGGATTCCTGATATTCACGGTAAACTCGTGAAATGGTCGTACAGGAAAATCCCCACTTCGACGCTATGTCGGAGATGCTGTGACTCATCGGTCGTGCACAGACTATAAAACCAAATTCAAACTCACTTAAATCTTGATAACTTATCATTGTAGCAGCCGTAACCAACCTAACAACTGCGCCTGACACTTGTTTTTATAGGCGATGCCGACCGCAGCGACGTATTCTACCTATTTACAAATCTCTGTATTTGAATACGCATGCCTATGCCACTTTCTTAGGCGCTTCAGTGTGTAATGGAACTAAGTTTTTTTCTGTGTGTCGTTTCAAAGAAACTTTTAAGAGAATTTCAACTACGTAACGTCTGTGGGACTTCGTCAAATAATATCAAGACAACAGCGCCGCAGACCACAGTCCCGTCATCAGGAGGTGAGGTTCTACAAATGTCTGTCATATTATACTAAATGTTAGCAAGCACATGACTCAGGTACGACTCGTGTGTTTATTACCATGGCTGTCCACGATGCGCTCAGAACGTTGACTTTGAGCATTGTTAGACGGTGTAAAGTGATTGTGAAGAAATAATACTGCGCGTTGAATTTCATCTAGACTTATTGGTAGCTCACGTCATTTCATGCCTTCGGGAGTCATCGGTGTTTCGTAATAGACTTCTTGTTTTAATTTTCGCCACAGATGTGTTAAGTTGGGTGAATATGCAGACCGTTCTGCGTTTCCTCAACGACATTTCCAGTGCTCTCCAAATGTTCTCTTAAGAGGATTTGTCAGTGTACGTGCGGAATGGGAGGGAGAGCACTCATGTCGGCAATACACTGACTGCCATATGGCCCGTAGGATGTCTTCCAAAACCTTCGGCAGCAGCATATCTTGGGGACTCGAGATTCTTGATTGTAATTCCAAATGATGCAGGCCTTAAAAAACACCCACCAAACGTTGATAGACGAAGAGGTTGTTTTTATCCACGTCTTTAAGTCAGCGCTGATTTTCAACTGACAATTAGTACATACTGCGGAGACTGACTTCCCCATGGTTTGTAAACAATGCTTCCTTCTTAAATGGTTCAAATGGCTCTGAGCACTATGGGACTTAACTGCAGTGGTCATCTGTCCCCTAGAACTTAGAACTACTTAAACCTAACTAACCTAAGGACATTACACACATCCATGCCCGAGACAGGATTCGAACCTGCGACCGTAGCGGTCGCGCGGCTCCAGACTGTAGCGCCTATTACCGCTCGACCACTCCGGCCGGCCTTCCTCCTTAAAGAACATTTTTGATACATAAGCTGCATCGCTTTGCATTTACATAGATAACATTCGGTGAACTGTAACTGATTTTGGAAGTCATTGCCATGAAGCTGTAGATGTAGCAAAATATGAAGAGGATGAAATTCGATGGAATCTAGTGCCCGCAGAACACTCCTTTGCTTGATCCATCTCGTACTTCCGAGATGTCTCTTAATGACATTTTCATTGTGCGTTACTGCGCTTAAAATGCTAGTCTTTCATCAGTTATTCTTCTTTTTCCTTGTCGTATTTTATTCTTCACACTTCCAGTTGCTATAATGGATTTTATAATATTTACAAAGACAGATCATGAGTGTTTTGCGTGATCTGGCTACTTTTCAGCAAAAACCGCGCCGCTGCTCTAATAGTTTGGCGTCATTCGCAATAAACGATATTCACTTTTTCGACTGTTGTATTCATTGTGAATGTCTCAGTAGCTTTACGAGCAAGTTATCTGACTACTGTAACAGCAGACTGATAGGCCTGAAGCGCACAAGGACCATACCTGAGATGTTTGCTTACATTTGGCACAATAGGACGAACGTTCGCGGAACCTCTTTCCCTGTCGGTGGGACAGTGGTATGCGGCGCTGTTATCTTAATACACTCCTGGAAATTGAAATAAGAACACCGTGAATTCATTGTCCCAGGAAGGGGAAACTTTATTGACACATTCCTGGCGTCAGATACATCACATGATCACACTGACAGAACCACAGGCACATAGACACAGGCAACAGAGCATGCACAATGTCGGCACTAGTACAGTGTATATCCACCTTTCGCAGCAATGCAGGCTGCTATTCTCCCATGGAGACGATCGTAGAGATGCTGGATGTAGTCCTGTGGAACGGCTTGCCATGCCATTTCCACCTGGCGCCTCAGTTAGACCAGCGTTCGTGCTGGACGTGCAGACCGCGTGAGACGACGCTTCATCCAGTCCCAAACATGCTCAATGGGGGACAGATCCGGAGATCTTGCTGGCCAGGGTAGTTGACTTACACCTTCTAGAGCACGTTGGGTGGCACGGGATACATGCGGACGTGCATTGTCCTGTTGGAACAGCAAGTTCCCTTGCCGGTCTAGGAATGGTAGAACGATGGGTTCGATGACGGTTTGGATGTACCGTGCACTATTCAGTGTCCCCTCGACGATCACCAGTGGTGTACGGCCAGTGTAGGAGATCGCTCCCCACACCATGATGCCGGTTGTTGGCCCTGTGTGCCTCGGTCGTATGCAGTCCTGATTGTGGCGCTCACCTGCACGGCGCCAAAAACGCATACGACCATCATTGGCACCAAGGCAGAAGCGACTCTCGTCGCTGAAGACGACACGTCTCCATTCGTCCCTCCATTCACGCCTGTCGCGACACCACTGGAGGCGGGCTGCACGATGTTGGGGCGTGAGCGGAAGACGGCCTAACGGTGTGCGGGACCGTAGCCCAGCTTCATGGAGACGGTTGCGAATGGTCCTCGCCGATACCCCAGGAGCAACAGTGTCCCTAATTTGCTGGGAAGTGGCGGTGCGGTCCCCTACGGCACTGCGTAGGATCCTACGGTCTTGGCGTGCATCCGTGCGTCGCTGCGGTCTGGTCCCAGGTCGACGGGCACGTGCACCTTCCGCCGACCACTGGCGACAACATCGATGTACTGTGGAGACCTCACGCCCCACGTGTTGAGCAATTCGGCGGTACGTCCACCCGGCCTCCCGCATGCCCACTATACGCCCTCGCTCAAAGTCCGTCAGCTGCACATACGGTTCACGTCCACGCTGTCGCGGCATGCTACCAGTGTTAAAGACTGCGATGGAGCTCCGTATGCCACGGCAAACTGGCTGACACTGACGGCGGCGGTGCACAAATGCTGCGCAACTAGCGCCATTCGACGGCCAACACCGCGGTTCCTGGTGAGTCCGCTGTGCCGTGCGTGTGATCATTGCTTGTACAGCCCTCTCGCAGTGTCCGGAGCAAGTATGGTGGGTCTGACACACCGGTGTCAATGTGTTCTATTTTCCATTTTCAGGAGTGTACTATTTAATCAAGTCCCATGCATGTTACATCATCTCTTACAAGCTTTTTCAGACGACACAGAAAAAAATTGCATAGTTCCAATAGAAAAACAAGCCGGTGTCGTAATTCGGCAACTATAAACGATAATAATTACTTTTTAACGTCAGGAAATTCGCATATTCTCCGTTCAGTCTGTTTGTATTTGGAGTGGCCTATCTTAGCTCCCTTACTCTGCATATTACATGCTAATCAATTCCACTTTTTCAGAAATGCTTTTCATGCTATGCTTTTAATATTCTCTCAACTTTGGCCATCTTCAGTAATTATGCTGCATGAATAACCATACTCATGTACTACTTTTAATAATTCATTCCCTTAGCTAACTTCCTCACCATCGCCTGGTCGACTACATTCCTTCACCCTTGTTTCACTTTTGTTGATGTTTATCGTATAACCTCTTTTCAAAACAGTATACATCCTTTACTTTTCTGACAGATTTATGTCACCGGCAAATGTCAAAGGTTTATTTCTTCTTCCGGTTTTTGCAAAGAAGGAAAAACTTATACTATCTCGGCTTTAGAAAGTTTTTATCATCCTAGTGACGCTAACCTAAAAGTCATGAAAGTAAAAAACTCCTCGCACAAATTGTTTCATTTCTGCATCAGTTTGTCTCTTTAATTATCAAATTTCCCACCTAATTTGATATACAAAAAGAGTCGTCGGTCCCCTAAATAAGGCCATTGGAAATTGTAACGTAAATACGATCGTTAGCAAGAGTTATTTGGCTCACTACCAACGAAGAAGACGCTGTATAGTTGGGAAATTGTATGACGAAGGCCTTAGATACTTTGTGAATTGGGGTAACTTGTGAATTGGTTGACCATAGGAAGAAATAAAATTTGGAACACTGGTACATTCAATTCCGGGTTAAATGTAATCACATTGTAGAATCATAGCGCAATGACGTTGTAAGGACGCGGTTTTGTTGGTTCCTTTTCGCTCTCTCTTAACAGTCATGAAATTTTAACTATCAGCTCGAAACGATAAAGCAACGTAATTAAATGTTTATATCGTTCGTTTCAGGTACGTACCTGTAGCTCTGGTTTACAATGAAATCCCTGTGCCAGGTAACGGAGTATACCGTTAGAGCCTCTCCGTTTCATACTATGTCGGCTCCTCTAGTGGCGTGCTGCAGAACTATAGCGCGGCTATTTCAGTGTGTACCAGGTCTGCAGACATGTGCACACAGAGATACGAAAAATTAATAACATAACTTCGTTTTTTCGAGGCGATAATTAAAGCTTTATGACTACCTCTCGAATTGTTCTTATGGATGAGATAGTAGTCAACCTCAGTCGTTAAGACTTCCAGCAATTACTTAATCTCATTGTTTGAAGAGCTTTTCAGTTGTTTACAAACGCGGAAGCATGAAAAACATACATGTGTTGTTTCGGTATCATTTCGTGTCTCAATTAGTAGACCTGTCGCAACTGATAATTGGCTATTTTCCAGTGTTAAAAATATGTTGTGGATTATTGTTATTCTGAATTATTATAACATCCAATAGCATTTTCGGTTAGTAATATCATAGAATATCTATTGTTTTCAAGCTTAAAATCATTACATTTCAAACTTTAGTCACGTGATCGAAAACGTTCTGTTACTCGCCGAAGCTCCGGTGACGTCACAGGCTAGGACTAGGACGAAGCTGTACATGTGTTATAGGAGTGTTAGCTTAAGTTATTAGTGTTTCTCCGTACTCTTCCTGCGAACAATTTAGCTATTTAGTAATGGAAAACGCATTTAAAAGGAAGTTTCTGAAGGATGATAGAGGCAAGTTGATGCATTTACTGATGCATTTACGCCAGACGCTATGGCCGAGCGGTTCTAGTCGTTTCAGTCTGGAACCGCGCTGCTGCTACAGTCGCAGGTTCGACTCCTGTCTCGGGCATGGATGTGTGTGATGTCCTTAGGTTAGTTAGGTTTAAGTATTTCTAAGTCTAGGGGACTGATGGCCTCGGATATGAAGTCCCATAGTGCTTAGAGCCATTTGAACCATTTATGGTGCATTTACAATCCCTACTTTCTTTCAAAACAGCCCAGATTTTTATGTTCCGGAAATAAGAAACGTTAAAACGGCATTGCATGGCGACTAGGACGGAAGTACTGTAACAGCAATAAGTTACGAAACTGTCTTAAAACTGCGTAATTGCTGTGGTTGTTGCCACAACAACTAATGTTTTTCACGTAACCCTTTCCCAGTTATCATATTTTCAGACAGCGTGCTAGCACTCGTTGGGAACTGCACAGCATCATCATGTTTGTCTACAACAACTTTACACATTGCAGTTTTTCTGTTCCTCCAGTTTATTAATTTAAACCACCGGAAAGTTATGTCTATAAAATTTACAACAGCTAAATCTTAAAGTCTCTGTTGTTTTATTGCTGCTACTGAAACACTTTGATTTAAAAATACTTAAGCAGGACCAACTTTCATTTAATCTTAATGGCCTGGTCTTATTATATTTCCTTGTAGTTTCCAAGCTGTGTTCAATTTTTCTCTTTGTCAAAATCGTACGGCTCCACAACATGTTCAATGGAGACAGTGTGACGTAGCAAATTATTGTCTTCAATGACTGGTTTGGGAAGAATAATGCGGTCGCAAATTATTAAATGATTTCTCAGATCCTTCATAAAAAGAGCTACATCAGACATTAAATACAGTTTCGTAACACCGTCCTTGTGATTCATTTCAAATTGATCAACTGTAAAATGAAACTAATAAATGAAAATGAATACAAAAATGTAGTATGATGTACAATTTAAAGCTCTTACATAACTGTATTACAAATAAGGGAAATTCAAGAATAGGAATTTTTTTAAAAAAAGTTACTCTGAATGAGCATCAAACTTACGAGCGTTACTTTATTAATTCGACACACTACCTATTAAGCCGCAACTACCAACGAGTTTACATGGTTTCTAACTTGGATGCCTAAGGGGAGGGGGGGGGGGGGGGTTCGGCGAGCCTACAGGTATTAAATAAGTTTACTGACGAAAAAATACAACTTTCAAAATGGTTTATGTATTTTGTCTAAGGTATCGGTTTATAAATGTTGTTAATTGTTATAAATATTGGATTGAGTGAATAAAAAATTGACATATTACAATACAAAATACAGATATGTTCATATACAATAGACTACTCTGAGTCCTCAACTTCAAAGAAAGAGACACACTTCACAATTTTTTCCTAAATGTGTGTTACACACATGTTTATGACACAGTGCACAATACTGTTTTGGTTTACTTAGATTGTTGTACGTCTGCTTCTTTGTTTTAGCTTCTCTTACTCAAATATGGCACCGACCTTTCCCTGCAGGAGGCTGACGTGCTTCTGTTGTCACTTCTTTGATTTTCTTTTGTAGAATAGTCTCCATTCATTGAACAATTTGGTTACATAACCCTCTTTCATTGGCACTTCTTTCTTCTACCTGCAATTTCACTATTCCATCCCAGCTTGCAGAAGGTAAAGATTCCGTTTATTGTGTTTCTTTTCATTCCATATTGGATGTTGCTGGATGAATATGGTGGTTGCATTGATAGCACAAATGTCGATGAGAGAGTAAAATACAGATAAAGGCCATCTCTTTGTTCCCTCTTGCAGGTGTCCATATGGCCATTTGATCAATGTTATCAATTCCACCTTTAGTGGAATTTAATATTCTTTTATCTCGGTTTTAATTTTCCCTCCTCCAACAATGCCTTTATCTTGGTGCATTGTTGACAACATCAGTAAGTTTTTGCTTGGTTTAATTTTTGCTATGTAGGACACCAAAGTTACTGGAGGCCTACCTGTTGATGGGTCTGTGAACAAGAACATTGATGAATATAGCTCTCGATTTGACGCGTTCTTCATTATGTCTGGAATATGCTTCCTTTTTGACTGGAGACTTCCTACTGTAGTAACTTTGTAGTCTTGGTATAACTCTTCCGCCAAATCCACCGATGTGTAGTATCGGTCTGTAGTAATATTTCGACCAGTAATTTTCACAGGTACTACCAGACGTTTGACGACAGCTGCTGAACCCCGTTCTTCTTTAGACAAATTCTGAACATTACCTGCATAGGGTTCCATATGCAACAGCATCGGACATCATGCGTATAAGGATTCCATACTTGCCCGGTTTATCCTTCATAAATACTTTGAAGGGACAGTGCCCTCTAAACAAACTGAGCATCTCATCAATGGTGAGGTGGACTCCTGGTTTATTCAGTAGTGGAAACCTATCATTCACTTTGTTGAAAACATCACAGATTGCTGTGAACTTGTCTGCTTCCCTTCTTAGCCGGCGGGTACTTGTGTCATCAAACCTTATGATTGCAATAAGTTCCTTGAAACGCTCTCTTGCCATAACATCCTTTTAAACTGGCCGACCCATTAGGTCTGACCAAAGATCGTGTACACTGACAGAATTGTCCTTATTTGCCCCCATAAGTATCAGGATTCCTATAAAAGCATACAATTCTTTCTCATTAGTCAAAGTAACATTTCGCCTAACTGCCTCTTCATTTGAATTATTTACTATAACATCCATGATGTCAGGCGTAAGAAGTAACTTCAAGGCTTCTCCAGGTGAATGGCAAACACCAGCGGGAGTTACTCCTGCCTGCTCTCTTACTATATTAGCAACAGACCTCCGAGGAATTCTAGGCTGTGTGGTTACGTACCTTCTTCCAGACTTGGCCACAATAACATCCTGATGGTCACTGCCTGAAGCTGCGCTATCTTCATCTTCTCTAACATCCACATCACTTTCCTGATCTGAATCATACTCCATAGCACTATCCTCATATTCACTTTCACTCTCCGAGTCAGAATCTACATCCAAAATTTCATTCAGAACTCTTTCTAAAGACGAGTCACGTATTCTTTTAGTCATTTATAAGTCTGGGTGTGAACAGTAGGGAACTGCACTAACTAACTGCAAGTTTACAAGATAAATAACAACTGACTGACATCAACAATCACTTCCTCTGAAAGTAAACCGATTGTTGTGAATATCAATAATACCAACCAACAAGAAACCAACTTGAATTGTTGCAGAGATGAGAAATACGAAATGCTACTAAGAGAAATTATCAATAGCATGGAAGCCTAAGGGGAGGGTTTGTTGGACCCATAATAAGTTTATTTATTTTTTCTTTCAAAGCAGGAATTTTCTATAAAATATATTGACACCAACGTTTCATAAAATAGCCAACAAACAATAACTCAAAGGGAATATGTAGTATGAAAGTCACTTGGGCAAAAGCAGGGGACTTAAAAAAAATTGTTGGTTCTACGAACCCCCCCCCCCCCCCCCCTTAGGCGTCCTAGGGTTAAGATCATTTCCAGAAAACAGTCACGTACCCTATACTCCTCAGTTTCGTTTTGTACCATATCACCTGGGGGAAATAAGCAGATAAGTATGATGCCACTAAAGTCTCCACTGTTGGTGCATACTTTTCAATAAATACTTGTTTCTCATTTAAGAAGTTGCTCCTCGAATCCAACTTTTCCCGGAATGCTTGATTTCCAGTCTCCCAGAACGCACCACCCCCTGACGTGTAATCCCATGTGACATTCGCCGCAGAGCCTTACTTCAGTGACATTTACCTGCAGCTGTAGAATCACGCGAGCCGTCAAGTTGAACGGACTTGCTGGGGCGGTAAATGTCACACTTCCGAGCAGCAAAGCGGCGTATTTTCCCGTAAGGTGGGACGCCACCTGTCGCTTTCACAACACAAACTTTGTTTCTTTAAATTAACGGACTTTTAAAAATTTGTCGTTTCTCAATACCTTCTTCGTCAAAACAGCTTCTTTAACATGTGAATCTTCCACTAGCGCACAGTTCGTGTTACTCCTTAACGAAGTCTCTGTCTCCTTTAACACTCATTAGGAGGAATTTTGAAAACAGCAATCTAATAACTTTAACAATGTACGTGCGAATATAGAAGGTGTTTCAAAGACTATACAGGGTGATTCAGCTGTCCCTATCGGTGCCGTTTGATGCATCTTGCGATGTTATACAGTATATGGCCTTAAAAAGCTACGCGCGAGGTTTTCAAATCTTTTCGGGCGCTATGCGCAAACTAGTAGTCCTACAGAAATAATGAACAGGACCATTTTGAGGAAATTTAATGTTATCAAATTTTGTACTACGACACCTTTTCGCTACAGTCCATAATTTTCGAGCTATTCAAGAAAAGAAGTGACCTACAAACGCGTCCCCACTCCCACACTCAGACACCACCGGTCAGGATTTCTAGTATGCTGTTCTACATCTATATCTATATCTACATCTATATCCATACTCCGCAAGCCACCTGACGGTGTGTGGCGGAGGGTACCTTGAGTACCTCTATCGGTTCTCCCTTCTATTCCATTCTCGTATTATTCGTGGAAAGAAGGATTGTCGGTATGCCTCTGTGTGGGCTCTAATCTCTCTGATTTTATCCTCATGGTCTCTTCGCGAGATATACGTAGGAGGGAGCAATATACTGCTTGACTCTTCGGTGAAGGTATGTTCTCGAAACTTTGACAAAAGCCCGTACCGAGCTACTGAGCGTCTCTCCTGCAGAGTCTTCCACTGGAGTTTATCTATCATCTCCGTAACGCTTTCGCGATTACTAAATGATCCTGTAACGAACCGCGCTGCTCTCCGTTGGATCTTCTCTATATCTTCTATCAACCCTATCTGTTACGAATCCCACACTGGTGAGCAGTATTCAAGCAGTGGGCGAATAAGCGTACTGTAACCTACTTCCTTTGTTTTCGGATTGCATTTCCTTAGGATTCTTCCAATGAATCTCAGTCTGGCATCTGCTTTACCGACGATCAACATTATATGATCATTCCATTTTAAATCACTCCTAATGCGTACTCCCAGATAATTTATGCTATTAACTGCTTCCAGTTGCTGACCTGCTATTTTGTAGCTAAATGATAAAGGATCTATCTTTCTGTGTATTCGCAGCACATTACACTTGTCTACATTGAGATTCAATTGCCATTCCCTGCACCATGCGTCAATTCGCTGCAGATCCTCCTGCATTTCAGTACAATTTTCCATTGTTACAACCTCTCGATACACCACAGCATCATCCGCAAAAAGCCTCAGTGAACTTCCGATGTCATCCACAAGGTCATTTATGTATACTGTGAATAGCAACGGTCCTATGACACTCCCCTGCGGCACACCTGAAATCACTCTTACTTCGGAAGACTTCTCTCCATTGAGAATGACATGCTGCGTCCTGTTATCTAGGAACTCCTCAATCCAATCACACAATTGGTCTGATAGTCCATATGCTCTTACTTTGTTCATTAAACGACTGTGGGGAACTGTATCGAACGCCTTGCGGAAGTCAAGAAACACGGCATCTACCTGTGAACCCGTATCTATGGCCCTCTGAGTCTCGTGGACGAATAGCGCGAGCTGGGTTTCACATGACCGTCTTTTTCGAAACCCATGCTGATTCCTACAGAGTAGATTTCTTGTCTCCAGAAAAGTCATTATACTCGAACACAATACGTGTTCCAAAATTCTACAACTGATAGACGTTAGAGATATAGGTCTATAGTTCTGCACATCTGCTCGACGTCCCTTCTTGAAAACGGGGATGACCTGTGCCCTTTTCCAATCCTTTGGAACGCTACGCTCTTCTAGAGACCTACGGTACACCGCTGCAAGAAGGGGGGCAAGTTCCTTCGCGTACTCTGTGTAAAATTGAACTGGTAACCCATCAGGTCCAGAGGCCTTTCCTCTTTTGAGCGATTTTAATTGTTTCTCTATCCCTCTGTCGTCTATTTCGATATCTACCATTTTGTCATCTGTGCGACAATCTAGAGAAGGAAATACAGTGCAATCTTCCTCTGTGAAACAACTTTGGAAAAAGACTGTTCATGGCACTCCCTCCAACCACTGTACAAAAATTTGTGATTGCACGAATTATTTCCCACATTTGACATTTTTGGTCTTCATTAACCGGTCTTATTACACCACTGGCTTAGTCAGGCACTTACAGATCGTAAAAACTGACGTTTGTGCAAATTTTACGTAACAGTTTTGTGAATTTTAACAGAATAAAGTAAATAGCTACATCGTTGTATTCGTCAGGCCTTCTGATTAGGAAAGTATTGTGCTTGTAAGGGTTAAGTTTGGATCAACTGTCAACGTAATTAGTTTTAGCGTAACGTTTAAAAAGTCGTTTTTCTTTCACTAGCCTCACGGGCAGGTTAAAATTAACTATGTTAACAAAATAGCTGACAATAATGGTGGTGTAGTAGTCCGATAAATAGAGACCAAAAAAGGTCCAATATCGGGAACGCTTCGTCTAGTCGAAAATTTTTGTACTGTGCTACGAGGGAGTGCCACGAGCAACATACTAGAAATCCTGACTGGTGAGGAATGGGTGTGGGGGTAGGGGTGCGTTGGAAGATCACTTTTGTACATTTTTCTTGAATAAATCCAAATTGTGGCCTCCGGTGATAACGTATCCCAGAACAAAATTTAAATTTCCTACAAATAGGACCTCTTAATTTATTCTTTTTTTTTAGGACTAATACACTGAAGAGCCAAAGAAACCGGTACACTTGCCTAATGTCGTGTATAGCGCATGCGAGCACGTAAAAGTGGCGCAACACGACGTGGAATGGACTCGATTAATGTCTGAAGTAGTTCAAATGGTTCAAATGGCTCTGAGCACTATGGGACTTAATATCTGAGGTCATCAGTCCCCTAGAACTTAGAACCACTTAACCCTACCTAACCTAAGGACATCACACACACATCAATGCCTGAGGCAAGATTCGAACCTGCGACCGTAGCGGTCGTGCGGTTCCAGACTGAAGCGCCTAGAACCGCTCAGCCACTCCGGCCGGCTGTCTGAAGTAGTGCTGGAAGGAGTTAACCCCCACGAATCCTGAAGGGCTGTGCATTAATCCGTACGAGTACGATGGGGTGGAGATCTCTTCTGAACAGCACATTGCAAGGCAACCCAGATATGCTCCGTAATGTTCGTGTCTGGGGAGTTTGGTGGGCAGCGAAAGTGTTTAAACTCAGATGAGTGTTCCTGGAGCATTGTCCTGTCCTGCTGGAATTGCACATGTCCGTCGGAACGCACAATGGACATGAATGGATTCAGGTGATCAGACAGTATGCTTACGTACGTGTCACCTGTGTGAGTCATATCTATACGTATATCCCATATCACTTCAACAGCACACGCCCCACACCATTATAGGGCCTCCACCAGCTTGAACAGTCTCTGATGACATGCAGGGTCCATGGATTCATGAGGTTGTCTCCATACCGGTACAAGTCCATCCTCTCGATACAGTTTGAAACGAGGCTCGTCCGACCAGGCAACATATTTCCAGTCATCAACAGCCCAATGTCGCTGTTGACGGGAACAGGCGAGGCTTAAAGCTGTGTGTCGTGCCGCCATCAAGGATACACGAGTGGGCCTTCGGCTCCGAAAGCCCATGTCGATGATGTTTCGTTGAATGGTTCTCTTCAGTCGTCATTGGTCCCGTTCTTACATGACCTTTTTCCGGCCACGGCGATGTCGGAGACTCGATGTTTTACCGGATTCCTGACATTCACGGTACGGCCATAAAGTGGTCGTATGGGAAAATCTGCACTTCATCGCAACCTCGGAGATGCTGTGTCCCATCGCTCGTGCGCCGACTATAATATGACGTTCAATCTCACTTAAATATTGATAACGTGCCATTGTTGCAGCAGTAACCGACCTACCAACTGCGCCAGATATTTGTCTTATATAGGCGTTGCCACTGCAGCGCCGTATTCTGCCAGTTGACGTATCTCTGTATTTGAATACGAATGGCTATACCAGTTTCTTTGGCATTTCAATGCAGTTTGCGCATAGCAAACAATAGAATATTAAAATCTTGCCGGTGGTTTTTCAGTGCCAGATGTAACATAGCAGGTTGCATAAAACGACAGCGGTAGAGGCAGCTTAATCCCCCTGCATGTTTTACGTTAATGAATGTAGAAACATGAGTGTATTTCTAACTTATGCAGAGATATTGCACCTTTTCCTTGGCGGTATTTGCAAGTTGTCGGTTCATGTGGTTAGCAGCAAGGGTCTGCTTGGTGTACTTAGATCACTTGTTCATTACCCAGCGTGCGTCGAGTTGACACAGCAATAACATAACATGAAACAACAGGTGCAATTCAGTTACATCTATGCGGCACCGCCACTTCTCAAAGCATTCGACAGTGACGGCAAAAATCTGAAGACATTGGATTTTTATGTAAAGAGAAATGTGCAGAACGCCTTCATTTGCTCGCCCGAGAGGCAGAGCTGATTTACATGAGTGTTGCACGTAGTCCATAGGAGCATACCGGTCCTGTCCGCCAAGAGTTAACCATTCCTCGTATACCTGTACGATGTGTTTTGAGGCGACTTTTGTGTTTGAAACCATGTAAAATTCAATTGCTACAGTCCTTCCTACTATGGCGACAAACAACAACGTGCAAAATTGTGTGAACTCTTTCTGGACGTGCAGATGGAAGAACCTTCCACGTTTGGTGTTCAATTGCGAGCCCACATTACACGTAAGTGGAAAAATGAGGTGCCACAACGTAAAAATACGCAGATCTCACCAGCCACCAGCCATTGTCTAGCACGAGAGGGACTCTCATGTGTGTTGTACCCTAAAAAAAATATACAAGGCCCTCTTTTTTTCTGAAAGGCAGTTACAGGAATCACGTACTTTAACATACCGAACATTTCATTTTTTCAGCAGAGCAGAACACTAGTGCCCTGGCACCTGCAAATAAGAACATTTCTTAACAGCCGGTTTTACAAAAGGGTTGACAGTAGGGCGTACACGGATCTCGTCCCTAGGTCGTTTGACCTCACGGTACGTGGTTTTCTTTTGTGGGGATTTGTGAGAGGCTTTGAGTGAACTGCTACGCCGCATAGTACTAGCATAGAATGAAGTAACTTCAGCTATGCTAGCAGAAGCATGAGACGAGTTTCAATATCAGCTGAACGTTTGTCGTGCATCCGGCGGAGGCCATATTGCACATCTGTGAAAGGCAGATGAAAATTAACCCTAAACGTAAATGTAAAAATAACCCCAAGGTTATGTACATGCATCTAAAAGATATATCCTTAAAAATTGGAAGGTTGATCCGAAAAAAAAGTTGTGATCTTATGCCTAAGTTAAAATTTTCCTCGTGTGTGGGACTCAGGGCAGAACAGGAATAGTGTGACACGACGGGACTGTGGCCTTTTGTAAAACGCAGAGTGCTGCAACCTATTACACTGACGAGTAACTATGTCTCTGAATGGAATGGCAGGAGCGGCAGCCATTTTAACACAGTTTGGAGCGTAATGTTTAAATGATCGTTTATCCTTCAGATTTACAGTTACCTTTTATAACTTTTGGAGAATTTCTAAGTAAGTTAAGCCGCTGAGAGTTAATTGTGCTCCCACGAATGTCACATAACCTCAAAGTGCATGCCATTTACTATATGTTACTCACGTAATACGTTTAAACCCGTCAGTTATTAGGCTCCATACAATTTGTTAACCTGAAACGCGCTCTTGGGACGGAACGGAACGCGGTTGAATGGGACAGTGTCCCGTTCTGTGCCGTCAGTTTTGCATTCAAACTGTATATTTCTTTTTTCCACGTTGCTTGTTCAGATGGTACGAACGACCATGGAAACGACAGTTTCGCCATTTTGCTGTCTGAAATGGGATTTTTAAAACCTGAGGAGTTTAACGTAATCAGATCAATGTTGGAAAGACATTTTCATAAAGCTAAGAATAATGCTATAGAGCTGATAAATCACACGCGAAACTAAGAAAAGTTTTCACTGCGGAATAACTGTCTTATTAGCAGAATGGACTACAGGATGCTGTTGCAAGCACAGAACAGAAGAAATAGTTTAGACAAAGATCAAAAATGCCAGGACGAGGAAGTTAGCTGAAAATGAATCATTTGAGAAAATAAAATCTAAAAAGCCTAACTGTACACAAAAAACAAAAGAAAGGAGATGAAAGGCCTTAAGAAGAATAACAGGAAGAAGAGAAGAAAGAGAGTGAATCAGTGGCAGAGGAAATTGAATGTCTCTGCTTTCGGGACTTTTACTCCATTTATTATGTAGGCTGCGTCGCCCATAAGAAGTGTTTCAAGTGGGCACACAATTCGTATGCTGGTATAGACAGTGAGGATGAAGAAGAAATAGTGATTTGCGAATACCATCAGAAAGACTAGTAGTTAGTAGTTTGATGGTTGCTAAGCGTTAAAAGTAACTGCACCTTTTTCAAAATGGCATTAAAATATTTTCTTATTCTTAATAAAGATTTTTTTAAAGTCCGTATCCCACAGCCTAAATTATTCATCAAGCAACTTTATACCTTAGTTTTAAGATGATATTACCAATAATTTCAGCGTTTATACAATAATTTCGACATATAAGCTGTAATATCACAAAAAATTACCTAATCCTTTTCTATCCCGTGGGTGGAGCACAATGGGAAATATGTAATCATTTCTTTCAAAAAATATAAAAAATGCAAAACACATAATTGTAAGTAATTTTCAAGCAAGGTACATTATGTAATACTACAAAGTTATTTTTTTATGCCTGAACAAGACTTTTCATATGTTCCCCTATTTACAAAAACAATTAAACATTGAGTATCATGTTCCACCCCGAGTTCCCCTGTACATCCACCAAGAGGATACAGTCGTGAAATCGGATTAATCTTTAGAAGCACGCTGTATGAAGTACGGATGGCCGGGGTGGTCAGAACTTCCTAAATATGTTCTATTTGAAATTACAGTTTTTTTCAAAAATGATACCTGACGAACTGTATTATATGCTTTTAGACAGTTTATAATAAATTATAGGACTTCCCCTGAAGCTCTTCTGGGAACAACTTGTTCCAATTTTGAGGCGATCCTCGAGACACACACGGATGGGATTATTGGAAGAACATTTTCCAAGAAGATACATAAGGCGTTTGGCTTCTACTACCGAGCTAAAATGTAGCCTTAACTTTCCGCAACTGTTCTTCACAGCATATCAAGGACATTTGTCAGCGAAATCCAAGTTCTCGGAATGTTTTTCTAGTCTGTCAGAAGCGAAGCTGTGACACAGTAACCGTTTTAAAATATCTCAATAATGGTATCGTCCATCACAGATTTCACATTTATTGACATATATCTAATGGATACCGGGGGTTATAACACTTTACACAGAACCGTATTTGTGAAGCTCGTGTCCATACTATTTGCACGAAAGCGCTCCATATCGTGTCACCAATAATTTTATTTACCAGCCAAGATACGTTTCAGAGACTTAGGTCCGTCTTCTCGTCACAAGCTTGCTCTTTAACCCGTTACCATAGCTCAAATGAACACAACGCCATTAGATGTTACGGGACATTTCAAGAACATACGGAACCACGCTGCTGCTACGGTCGCAGGTTCGAATCCTGCCACTAGCATGTATATGTGTTGTGTCCTTAGGTTAGTTAGGTTTAAGTAGTTCTAAGTCTTGGGGACTGATGACCTCAGATGTTAAGTCCCATAGTGCTTAGGGCCCTTTGAACCATTTTTTCAAGAACATACAATAACATTACATTTACAATATATGTAAAGCGCATGTTAGGAGTTGCTGGATGAACGACGGTAGTTCTGTCTACTTTGCTCTGTGTATTACCTATCTGAGTCCTGGAGCAGAACTTCACACTTTTAAACTTACTGTGGTAAGTGCCAAAGGTAGTAAAATGTTTTCGGTAAATTATAGTTCTCAAATATTCAAACAGAAAGATAGAGTGAAATGAGAACAGAGATGTCATTATAACTGCAATACCATCTGCACAGATCTGGAGATAGCTTAACAATAATGTACAGTATGTAATGAAATGAATATAACAATGTCTCGCTACCGATTAAGTAACTAATGAACAAACTTTTGTTGCTGTTTGTGAAATAAATAATATAAACACTTCCATGCAGGAAGGGGTACATTATGAAACGATTTTTCTGTAAATTATGTTCCGTTTCTAAGGTGGATACACACCGTGTCAATTAGGTTGAGGAAGTACAGAGTTCTTGTATTGTATGTATGTTAACCGGGGACCTGGAAACGACGGAGAGGCTCCGTCCCCGCCGCAGCCGCAGTGGTCCGCAACCCCCGACGACTACCGCAGTCCACTTCACCGCTCCGCCGCCCCACTCCGAACCCAGGGTGTAACCCCTATGTTTGCGTGATAGAGTAATGGTGGTATAAGCGTACGTGGAGAACTTGTTTGCGCAGCAATCGTAGCTAAGGCGGAATAAGGGGAACCAGCCCGCATTCGCCGAGGCAGATGGAAAACCGCCTAAAAACCATCCACAGACTGGCCGGCTCACCGGGTCTCGACACAAGTCCGCCGGGCGGATACGTGCCGGGAACCAGGCGCTCCTTCCCACTCCGGAAAGTCGTGCGTTAGGCCGCTCGGCTAACCGACAAGAGTCCTTACTGGAGCCCTTTATTGTTCTGTGTAACATAACAACTTTGGTTTGTGATGCCTGTGATTCCAGTTCTCGCAAAAATCTCCATTTTGAAGACTTTTAGGAGAATATAATACATGAAAAGTGTTTTCAGTTACAGAGACTGTACAATAAGTAACGCAACATTTTTTTTCTGAAAGCGGGTTGATTTTATTCAGAATTCCAATATACCACGTTACTCCCCAATCTTCTGGCTACAAAACCCTATTTTACAACATACTCTCCGTTCAGTGTGATAGCCTTCCGCTACCATATTTGGAGGGGTTGTATGCCCGCACGGTACCACACTATTGGTCGACGTCGGAACCAACTTCTTGCTGCGTCAATAAACTCGTCATCGTCCACTTACTGCTGCCCGCGGAGTGAATCCTTCACTGGTCCAAACAGATGGAAATCAGAAGGAGCGAGGCCTAGGCTGTAAGGTGGATGAGGGAGAACATTTCAATGAAATTTTGTGAGCTCTTTTCGGGTACGCATATTTGTGTGAGGCCTTGTGTCGTCATGGAGGAGGAGAAATTCTTTTGTATTTTTTTGGCAACGAACTCGCAGAAGTCGTTTCATCAATTTACTGATGGTAACATATTACACTTCCGAGCTGATCGTTGCACCATGAGGGAGGACGTAAAACAGAATAATCCCTTCAGACTCTCAGAAGACTGTCGCCATGACCTGACCGGCTGAAGATGCGGCTTTGAATTTTTTATTCGGAGGAGAGGTGGTGTGGTGCCACTCAATGGATTGCCATTTCTTTCCGGTTAGAAGTGATGAATCCATCTTTCGTCGCCTGTGTCGATGATCTACAAAAAATTGTCACGATCAGCCTCGTAACATGCAAGCAATTCGATACAGATGGTCCGTTGCTCTTTATAGTCTTCTGCTTGATGGCGAAGAACCTAGCAGGCACACACCTCTGAGTACCCTAACTGATGTACGAGTGTTTTAGTATTGCCGACAGAGACGTCCAGTTGTGCAGCGAGGTGTTTGATTGTGATCCGTTGACAACCTGGAATGATAGTGTCCAAACAATCCAGCATTGCAAGTGCCACATCTGTGTGAGACCAGCCGGCACGCGAGAGATCAGGCAGGTTTGAGCGACCTTGTCGCGATTATGACTTTCGCCTCGCCCAATTAGTCATCGTGCTTTTGTTCATTGCCAGGTCCACGTTGTCATTCTGCAAGCCCCTATGAATATCTGCGATGCTCTGGTTTTCCGCCTAAAGAAAGTCAATGACAGCTCTCTGCTTCGAACGCACCTCCATTACAGACGCCATTTTGAAGACTATGTATAGTGCTGCCACCTGTCGAAACTCCATGCAACTATAGGGGCTGAAGCGGAAATATTCGACGATGCCCCCACAACAAATGCCACATCTTTCCAACCGAAAGTGGCCGAGAAAAAAATGGTGCCGCATTACTTATTGAACGCCCCTCCTATAGGTTCCTGTTTCACCCAGATGCAACTCCTGTCAGGCTGTGTTTGTTAATTCGAAATACTGACATATACTGTTCTACCTGGTCTCAAATCCTATTGTAGTTAGTCCAGTGTTCAAAAATCCACTGCTACATTTGCATACGGATAAACGACAATATTGTCACAATATACAGGGTGGTCGGAAATTCCCGTTACAAAATTCCAGGACATGTAGAGGATAGTGAGTACATAAAATTTTGAGTAAGAACACATGTCCGTTCTACGACAGTTTCATTTCAAATGTGTACCTCGTCAACGTCTGCTTAGGGCAAGAGAAACGTCTCAGAGTTCCCTGTCCTGGTAAGCAACAGGGTAGACAAAAATGTTCGAATGTGTGTGAAATCTTATGGGACTTAACTGCTAAGGTCATCAGTCCCTGCGCTTACACACTACTTAACCTAATTTATCCTAAAGACAAACACACACACCCATGCCCGAGGGAGGACTCGAACCTCCGCCGGTACCAGCCGCACAGTCTATGACTGCAGTGCCTTAGACCGCTCGGCTAATCCCGCGTGGCAGGATACACACGACGACGTGTACTACGTCAAACAATCCCCAGATGTCACTTACTGTCCGCTTTGCTGTGAGACCGAGTCACAATACCTGTGCTTCACCGATAGAGGAAACATGGTGCAGTACACGTTTGCGGGATACACAGACATGCTCCTTGTATTTGGCGAAGCTGGAGGTAACGGAAGAGCTGCCAGTGGGCTGTATCACGAACGTTTTCCACGCCGTTACACTCCATCACACAAACTGTTTGCCCAAGTGACACAACGGCTACAACAAACGAGTACCTTCAACGTGAGGAGGCAGGACTGTGGTGCTCCACGGCGACGCCGCACTCCCGAATTTGAAGAAGGTGTACTGCATCGCATTGCACCCTGTACATAAAACCGTGGTCATTCACAACAGCTTCTTATCACGCATCGCCGGCCGTTGTGGCCGAGCAGTTCTAGGCGCTTCAGTCCGGAACCGCGCTGCTGCTACGGTCGCAGGTTCGAATCCTGCCTCGGGCATGGATGTGTGTGATGTCCTTAGGTTAGTGTAGTTCTAAGTCTAGGGTACTGATGACCTCAGATGTTAAGTCCCATAGTGCTCAGAGCCATTTGAACCATTTTTATCACGCATCAATGAATAGATACAGGGCCTGTATGGTTTCCAAGGAAATGTTATACCATTATTCTCGCAAGATAGTGGCAATTTCAGGTGACGATGACGTAGATGGACAGCGGCCACGCGCCCTTCACTCAAAAGTTGACCACAAAGGCTCAGATCTGGTGACTGTGGTGGCCAAGAGAGATGCGATATTTCATCCTCGTGCTCACAAAACAAGCCCTGGGCGATGTGAGAAGTGTGGAAAATGGCCCTGTCGTCTTAGAAACCAACATCATCTTTGGAGAACAAACATTGTACTGTAGGATCGACCTGATCAGTGAAAATAGTCACAGCAGAAGCGCCACTTTGCAGAGCAACCATGGAGCCCGTGGAATACCACTATATGGCTGCTCAAATCATCACCGAATCTCCGCAATGTAACACTCTTGGGACTATTCTCGGCCGGTAGATGGATTCAGTGTGAAACAAGAATCATCCAAGCAAATGACTTCCTTTAGTTGTCCATAGTCCAGATTTTATGGCTTCAGCAACACGTGGTCTTTTAAAGGTCTTTGCATCACTGAGAGGTGATTTTAGAATATCTGTTTTGGAGCACCCTTCGTGTTTTGGTGCTGATGGGGTTCGCGAGTGTGACCACACTAGTTCTGCAGTGACTTTTGCAGCTGTCTTCTCTTTTGTCATAATCCCCTTCAATGATCGTCCATCATGGTCACTCAGCACACACTTTCGTCCGCGATGTGACTTCCACTTTCCCTGTATGCAGTATAAATCTTCAGTACGGTGCCTCCGGAAATATCAAACACTTCGGCTACCTTGGTTACGGGGGCACTCACAATACGGACATCACGGCCGGATTCACCTAACCCCGACATAACGTGCTCATAGCTACACAGAACACTGTTCTGACCATTACTGACATTTGCAACATGTTGAGGACGTCGTATAGACGCCGCTCTTGGTCAAATACGACAGCGCAAACTGCAAGCTTGGCTGCCATCTGCATTTATTTTCAAGCATGCATTTCTTGCGGTTTTACTATATTCTTGTCCAATTCCTGTACGATGGCTGCAGCACACTGTTCGCAAAGTCTTTTTTTGGGTACAGATTACCTAAACTGTTTGCCTATGGAGTACCGTCTCAGTTGTGCAACTGAATTCGTGATTTCCTGTCAGAAGGTTTACAGTTCATACTAAATGATGGAAAGTCATCGAGAAAAACGGAAGTGATATCTGGATTTTTCCAAGGAAACGATATAGACTATCTGCTTTTCCTGCAACATCCTTACAAGATTTTCAGACTGTCTCTGATCACCCTGAAGAAGTTTCCCGAACCACTGTTACACTTTGGTATGGGGGATACAGGCATTTTACGATCCTAGGAGCGCGTCTCGGAAATCTTTAGATGTATTCGTGTATTTTCGTGCCTAGTCCAGACAGTAGAATGATACCTGTACTCTAGAATTGGTCACACGAACCTTTTGTGTGCGATTTTCATTACAGATGCATTCCATTTTTCCAGAACGCTTCCAATAAATCTACATATTCCATCCACCTTCCCTAAAAGTGATTTCACGTGATGGTTCTATTTCATATTGCACCTTTGTATACCGTTAAATAACACGATGTGACGTTCTCAAAATATCCACCACTAGTCTTGAAGTCAGATACTGTCAGGATCTTTCTGTTAGTATAGTTATTATCGGATCCAGCTGTCATGTGAAAAATGCATCACGCAAATTGGACTAAATTAAAAACATTTTTTTCAGTGGTTCTTCAAAATCACACTCTGTTATAAATGTAACGTTCTGTTACGTTCTTCAATAGGAAATTGAATTATGTTTCAATATCTAACGGCGATGCATCCATGGTTCTGTGCAATGAGTTGTGACTACCAGTGTACTACTCCCTTGAACAGGCCTTGGAAGGCCCAACGGTACCGACCGGCCGCCGTGTCATCCTCAGATCACAGGCGTCACTGAATGCGGATATGGAGGAGCATGTGGTCAGCACACCTCTCTCCCGGCCGTATGTCAGTTTACGAGACCGGAGCCGCTACTTCTCAATCAAGTAGCTCCTCAGTTTGCCTCACAAAGTCTGAGTGCACACCGCTTGCCAACAACGCTCGGCAGACCGGATGGTCACCCACCCAAGTGCTAGCCCAGCCCGACAGCGCTTAATTTCAGTGATCTGACGAGAACCGGTGTTACCACTGCGACAAGTCCGTTGGCATACTATTATAATATATACTATGAAAATTATGAAAGACTTTACGATTTTATAGGCGTTTGTACTTTTCAGGGGTAGAAAGAGTATTCGCGTGGCAGTCATATCTGTTGCCTGATAAGGTTGGATTCTGCAAATTACCTTACACAAGCAAGTCAGAGCTGCAAATACTTTTGGTCCTTTTACATGCATCGCTTCATTTCAACATGTCATGCCCCTTCTTATGCCTAGTTAATGTGGATGTCTAGTATTCCGAACTTCTCTCTATCTTTCATGTAACTAGCACGCCCCTTACATTCATGTGGTATTCAAATAACATGCAAGACACAAATTTAAAATTTTCACCTGATATAACATGATTTTTAATGTTTTACAAAGTATTTGATAGCAACTGTAGTACTTATTGAACTGATCCACTCGTCCGCCAACCTACATCGTGGGAAAGCGAGTGTTTTCTTGGTCTCATGAACTACTTACGAGTTGGAGAAAATTGAAGTTACTAGCGATCACTGAATGAAAATACTTTCAACGATAAGAGCGCTTAATTAGCATACCCTAATTGAATGCAATCGCTGACCTAGAAAAATGACGCATAAAAATTATCGTAAATTAGGCGGAAACATGTTTTTTTCCCCTTCACTGATGCTTGGATACTAGTGCTTTTATAAGCCGAGATTTTGTTTAATTTATTCCAATGAAGGATCATCTCCCGCTGTGGAAGTACAACGTTCTTGCGCCGGCAGAAAGTTATATCGCAGGATGCAAACCTACAGAGCGCGGAGCTTTACTCCTGAATAGGCGGTTCTGTTCTGAACGCAGCGGGTGGCCCCTGGCAGGGTATGCTGTACCGTCGCCCACTCCGGCCTCCCAGCCGCTGTTGCGAAGTTGGTGGCAGCCGCGGCTTGTTCCTCTTGTAGAGTGAGCTACAGCAGAACCTAGACCGGAGTAGCACTAATTAAAACATAATGAAGGCTTGCAAGCTATTTTGGTATTCTAGTTGCTCGCGTTTGAGAACCACCGGGGTGATCTTGCTCAATTATACAACTAATATCTATTACTAGCGTGAGTTTCTTCATTCCCGTACAAGTAAAGTTTAAGCTGATAGAACTGTACAAAAAGTATACGGACCTCATCCGCAGGATGATGGTCTAAACGCCAAGTCAAATGAAAACGAGACAGATGGGGAAAAAAGTAAGTGAGCAGTTTATTCTTTCAAAAGCAATCGCTGTTACTATTAATAATTTTATCCCGCTATGAGACAAGACAATCAACGCATTCATGTAAAATTGGTTGCGAATGCCTACGGAAACATGATTGTACCCGGGCGTGCATCTCTCCGTCTGAAGCAAATCGATGGCCGCGACTGTCCTCCTCAGAGTTCCAAAAATATGTAAATCACATGGGGAGAAATCGGGACTGTATGGAAGACATGTAAGGGCTCCCAGAAGAAACTTCTACATCGCTGACGAAACGACCTGCCAACAAGACGCCCGCCCACATGTTGCCAAGTTTGTGTCGATTACGCTGCAGAAGTTTCGCTGGGAACCCCTTACACATGTTTCGTGTAGTTACCATCTCTCCAATGAGATTTCCATGTTTTTGGAGCCCTGAAGAAAGACAGTCGTTGCCATATATTTGCTTCGGACGAAGAGGTGCACTTCCAGCTACAATCATAGTTCCGTAGGATACCGCAAACATTTTTTCCATGAAGGCATTGACCGTATTGCCTCACGGTGGGATAAATGTATTAAGAGTAACGGAGATTATTTTTGAAATAACTGTTTAATTACTTTTTTCTATCTGTCGCATTTTCATTTCATTTATATAGCGTGAAAATTAATAAAACCGACGAACTGCAAGGATGGATTTCTGACCGGGAATGGAGGAAAAACATGTCACATAACCATGTGTACGGAAATACATCGTTACCACGGTAGACGGCGCTGACGAACAAAAGCTCCTCTGACCAGCTGCCGTGTGTTCATTGTGTTTACGGGTTGTGCGATTGATGCAGAGCACTGTAAGCAACAGAATGACCTAGCACTAGTGTAGGGAACAAGCAGAGATGGTGTTTCTGTCGGCCACGCAGACGGAAACGGTCGAGAGGCAGATCACAGTCCTCCAGATCTGTTGTATGCACAATCCGTAGCCTCCATTCTCGTTCGTCTGTGTGAAAGGTCCCAGATCACGCAAACTCTCAGAAAGGGCTAGAAATGTTGGGTGGCGTAGTTGATGTCTGCGAGGGTTCTTGTTTTGGTGTAGCAGTGTTGTCTCTCGCCTCTTTCCATTTGCTTGACCGTACACAAACACCATCTCGGCTTGATCCCGACATAAATACCGCACCATTCTACTGCTTACAGTAGGCTGAGTCAATCACACAGCCTGCAACACACAAGGAACACACGGCACGTCGTAAGAAGAACTTTCATTCGTCAACGCCATCTACCGTGCCAACAATCCATTTCCGGACACATGTTCATAGCATCCTTTTTCCTCCATTCTCAGTCAGAAATACGTCCGTGCAGTTTGTCGGTTTCATTTATGTTCTCCCTGTATAATCATACACTACTGGCCATTAAAATTGCTACACCAAGAAGAAATGCAGATGATAAACGGGTATTCATTGGATAAATACATTATACTAGAACTGACATGTGATTACATTTTCACGCAATTTGGGTCTATAGATCCTGAGAAATCAGTACCCAGAACAACCACCACTGGCCGTAATAACGGCCTTGATACGCCTGGGCATTGAGTCAAGCAGAGCTTGGATGGCGTGTACAGGTACAGCTGCCCGTACAGCTTCAACACGATACCACAGTTCATCAAGAGTAGTGACTGGCGTATTGTGACGAGCCAGTTGCTCGGCCACCATTGACCAGACGTTTTCAATTGGAGGGAGATCTGGAGAATGTGCTGGCCAGGGCAGCAGTCGAACATTTGCTGTATCCAGAAAGGCCCGTACAGAACACGCAACATGCGGTCGTGCATTATCCTGCTCAAATGTAGGGTTTCGCAGGGATCGAATGAAGGGTAGAGCCACGGGTCGTAACACACCTGAAATGTAGCGTCCACTGTTCAAAGTGCCGTCAATGCGAACAAGAGGTGACCGAGACGTGTAACCAATGGCACCCCATACCATCACACCGGGTGATACACCAGTATGGCGATGACGAATACACGCTTCCAAAGTGCGTTCACCGCGATGTCGCCAAACACGGATGCGACCATCATGATGCTGTAAAAAGAACCTGGATTCATCCTAAAAAATGACGTTTTGCCATTCGTGCACCCAGGTTCGTCAATGAGTACACCATCACAGGCGCTCCTGTCTGTGATGTAGCGTCAAGGGTAACCGCAGTCATGGTCTCCGAGCTGAGAGTCCATGCTGCTGCAGACGTCGTCGAACTGTTCGTGCAGATGGTTGTTGTCTTCCAAACGTCCCCATCTGTTGACTCAGGGATCGAGACGTGGCTGCACGATCCGTTACAACCATGCGGATAAGATGCCTGTCATCTCGACTGCTGGTGATACGAGGACGTTGGGATCCAGCACGACGTTCCGTATTACCCTCCTGAAACCACCGATTCCATATTCTGCTAACAGTCATTGTATCTCGACCAACGCGAATAGTAATGTCGCGATAAGATAAACCGCAATCGCAATAGGCTACAATCCGACCTTTATCAAAGCCGGAAACGTGATGGTACGCATTTCTCCTCCTTACGCGAGGCATCACAACAACGTTTCACCAGGCAACGCCCGTCAACTGCTGTTTGTTGTAGGTGTCGCCACCGGCGCCAACCTTGTGTGAATGCTCTGAAAAACTAAATATTTGCATATCACAGCATCTTCTTCCTGTCGGTTAAATTTCGCGTCTGTAGCACGTCATATTCGTGGTGTAGCAATTTTAATGGCCAGCAGTGTATTTTGCTAACGCCTCAAATCTGAGGGTGTCCTTCATTAGATGCAACTACAATTGAAGTACTCGTGACTTGTTTCCGCTAGAGTAGCTGACAGCTATCTCTGTTTCATAACCTATGTCTCCCGTCTGAGATAGCTTGCTGAGACGCTGGCAACCATGGCAACGGCAGAAAGCTTGCAGAGTTCAATGTGTCGACTTGACACTGATCCCAAGTTCGTCAGACGTGCTCCCTGCTTCAAGTAATTACTATGGCTTTCCCCTCCTCCACTCCCCATCAATAATAATAAAGCGTGTGACGAGGGCCTCCCGTCGTGTAGACCGTTCGCCTGGTGCAAGTATTTCGATTTGACGCCACCTCGGCGACTTGCTCGTCGATGGGGATGAAATGATGATGAGTAGGACAACACAACACCCAGTCCCTGAGCGGAGAAAATCTCCGACCCAGCCAGGAATCGAACCCGGGCCCTTAGGATAGACAGTCTGTCGCGCTGACCACTCAGCTACCGGGGGCGGAGACAACTTCAGACAAGCCATCTATTCGTCTGCAGAATTACGGAGCAAAACTCGTTTGCGGACAAAAGGAACACCTCCTCCTTATCTCGCTCTATCTTTATGATCACTTTACGCTTATTTATTTCTATTAATAGGAATACAGACGAAGAAGTAATATCGAGGGAATACTCCTAAATTACTTCATGTCAGATACTTTCCAAACCATTTTTCTGCATGCCACCACCAACTAAATGAGCCAAATGAAATGACTTTGAGCGATGTTACTTGCCTGGACGGTTCACTTCACTTATAAGGTTGTTGAAGAGAGGGGATCCTATCAAAAATTGTTTACGCGTTATGTGCGACTTTTTTTACTTTAATGTAGTATAAAATAAAGCACAGAAAATTACGGTTCAACTTTCAGTAAACGATAAGATCATTAGGGCCGTAGCAGAAGCTGTGAATGTGGAAACTACGGAAAGTAAATCGGTCGAATCCTCTTCTAACGAAATATACCGGTTTCTGCCTTAATCGCCTTAGGAAACCTAACGAAAATCGAAATTAGAATGGCTAGACGTATATTTGAACCACCGCCGATCTCCCGAGGACGTAGCACGACGACACCATATGTGTTGCAACATCGGTGACAGTTCCATTCTAGTAGGGAGGTTGTGATAAGTAACCGTGTAAATGATATACATAGTTTTTAATCAAGTCGAGATTTAGGAGAAAAAAATTTTCTGCTATAAGAAAAATCAATATCCTACAGCAAATTCAACATTATAGAAGTTTCTTTGATTAGTAAGAAATGTATTGAAATTTTTTTTATTTATTCAGTCTAATCCGATTTCTTGACAATTATAGATCGCTGCATATCAAATTACATTTGTGTAAATCATTATGATAATATCTTATTTGTTTTCTATTTTTCTCTTCTGAGTATTGCACTAACAGTATCTATCATACTATTTTTCCTTAAGGTAAGGTATCTTTTTCCATTCTCAGTTTAGTGTCACAGAAAAAGAGTCATAGGTTTTCGTTATTTGTATCTTGGAACCAGACAGCAGTATAAGATGTTGCTATTAGTGCTGCTACGAGTGTATGTAGTACTACTACTACAATAACAAGTATTACAATAAAAGAAAACCCTCTTATTACTAATACCGCCTTGATTTTCCCACAGGATGAAAAAATACCAGCGCTATTATTTAGACTGGCAACGGCCTTGCCGCAGTGGATACACCGGTTCCCGTCAGATCACCGAAGTTAAGCGCTGTCGGGCGTGGTCGGCACTTGGATGGATAACCATCCAGGCAGCTATGCACTGTTGCCATTTTTCGGGGGTGCACTCAGCCTCGTGATGCCAATTGAGGAGCTACTCGACCGAATAGTAGCGGCTCCGGTCAAAGAAAACCGTCATAACGACCAGGAGTGCGGTGTACTGACCACACGCCCCTCCTATCCACATCCTCATCTGAGGATGACACGGCGGTCAGATGGTCCCGATGGGCCACTTGTGGCCTGGAGACGGAGTGAGTGAATTGTTTAGACTATTACTGTCATTGCAAAATGCATATCATTTTTCATAAAATAAGTTTTTTTTGCTCATTCACCGCTGGCTATTACTGTTCAACATAAAATAAAGCGCTCGAATACGGCAACGATGGGAGAACAAATTGGCTGTGTGCCTGAGATTCAAAGCATCCCGGCATTCATCTTAAGCGACTTAGAAAACCGCGTCTGGATTCCTTGACCTGGTCTGACCCCCCCCCCCCCCCCCCCCCCCCGCGAATGTGGGTCCAGAGCCCTAACAACTGCGCCATCAATCATAAGGTGACTTCTAAATTTGGAAAATAGCTTTGAGGTGCAACAGTGCAGTACGTGTAGTCATTGACGTTCGGGACGACGTTAGTCGCATATACTGGCAAGAACAAGCGTTCACTTGAAGCCATCAGCGACCGAGCCAGTTTGATTGGCCCTCCAAGTGAGGGTTCACTAGCTCCAACAGCAGGGTGGGTGCCTGCAGACCGTGCCGCGGCTTCACTAGAGAGTGCTCGCTGTACTGCGGGCAGATCGTTCGTTCCCTTTGGCCATCCCTCTGAACACCAATCGCCCCACCTCCCGGACCCGCAGCAACGTACTCGCTGATTAAATTCGCAGACGGCTGCCCAAAGTTCTCATGCAGCTCAGAGCACTCTCGTTTGAGCGCCAGTCGCCGGAACACGTCCAATTTGCCCTTTATCGAAAATGTGTATCCCCAACAGGTCACCCGTTCTTCTGTGGAAAAAAAAATATCTTCAATCATCCATCAGCTCTAACGTATCTGGAAGCCATTGAGAAAAATTCGTCTTCCCTGCCACACTGTAGCTTTTAATCTTGTTTCAGTTCTGCTTTTCCTTCTGTGAACTCGCATGCTGTTCGAATTCAACTCTTTTAAATGGAGTAAGTTAAGTGGGAGTCCATATTCAATATACACGGAAAAACACACAAGCGGGAATAAAAATGGAACACGGAGCAAATGTCGATCTGAATTAAGTTTTATTCGAATATTGTACTGGCTTTAACGGAGCATTAACACAATAACAGTGTAACAATCATCCGTATCAAAAGACTGGAAAGTTTCACAGGTCACGTCAACACTCAATAAACGATATAGGACTAATCCACTGAATTATAGAGCCATATCACTAACGTCGATCTGCAATAGCATTTTGGATTATACACTGTGTTCGAATATTATGAAATACCTCGAATGTAACAGTCTATTGATACACAATCGGCAAGGATTCAGAAAATATCGTTCTTGTGAAACACAACTGGCTCTTTATTCGCACGAACTAATGCGTACTATCTACAAGGAATCTCAAATTAATTCCATTTTTCCAGATTTCTAGAAGGCTTTTGACACCGATCTTTACAAGAGACTTAAATTGTGCGATTAGATCCGTGATTTCCTGTCAGAAAGATTACAGTACGTATTAATCGACTAAAAACCATCGAGAAAAACAGAAGTGATATTCGCCACTCCCCAAGGTAGTGCTGTAGGCCCTCTGCTGTTCCTAATCTACAGAAACGATTTAGGAGATAAACTGAGCAAAGAATTTTTTCCATTTATAGTCTAGTAAATTCATCAGAAGATCAAAACCACTTGCAAAATGATATAGACATGATATCTGAATGGTATGAAAACTGGCAGTTGTCTCTCAGTAAGGAACAGTGTGAGGTCGTCCACAAGAGTACAAAAATAAACCAGTAAAATTTCAATTAGACGATAAATCACACAAATCTCAAGGCTGTCAATTCGACTAAATACCTAGAAATTACAGTTAGGAATAACTTAAATTGGAACGATCACATTCATAATCTCGCGTGTAAGGCAGCCCGAAGACTACAATTTATTGGCAAAAGACATGAAAGATTCAACTTGCCCACTAAAGAGACGACTGCATAGACTACACTTCTTCGTCCTCTGCCAGAGTATTGCTGTGCTATATGGGATCCGTACATGGACGGAGTACTTGGAAGAAATTAATGGAAGGGCAGTCCGTTTTGTATTATCGCGAAATAGGGGAGAGAGTGTTATGGGTATGAGAAGCGAGCTGGGGTGGCAAACACTAAAACAGACGTTTTTCGTTGCGGCGAGATCTTTTCACGAAATTTAAATCACCAACTTTCTCCTCTGAATGTGAAAATATTGTATTTTCTTCGACCTACATAGGGAGAAACGATCATCATAATAAAATAAGAGAAGTCATAGCTCGCACAAAAAGATGTAAGCTTTCATTTCCCCATACGATGTTAGAGAGAGGATCGGGACAAATACTCTGAAGATGGTTTGAAGAACCCTCTGCCTGGCACTTAAGTGTGAATTGCATAGTAGTCATCTCCACCTGAGATTAATTAATTGCCAACGTTTCACTGATTACCTCGAGCAACTGTTTCTGGAGTGCTAAAATACGGTTGCCAGGTTAATGTTAAACAACGATTATTCTGAAAAATTAACTGCGCACATTAATAGAATTGGAAATGCTCTTGGTCAAAGGGCATCAGTTCGATACTACTTGCAGGTTTAATCAAAAATATTGTGACTGTTGGCGTTGCTGGCAACACAAACGATCTACACCAAAGCGCCAAAAAAGCTGGTATCGGCATGCGTATTCAAATTCAAAGATACGTAAACAGGCAGAATACGGCGCTGCGGTCGGAACGCCTATATAAGATAACTGTCTGGCGCAGTTGTTCGATCGGTTACTGCTGCTACAATGGCAGGTTATCAAGATTTAAGTGAGTTTGGACATGGTGTTATAATCGGCACACGAGCGATGGAACACAGCATATCCGAGGTAGCGATGAAGTGGGGATTTTCCAGTACGACCATTTCACGCGTGTACCGTGAATATCAGGAATCCGGTAAAACACCAAATCTCCGACATCGCTGCGGCCTGAAAAAAATCCTGCAAGAACTGGACCAACAACGACTGAAGAGAATCGCTCAACGTGATAGAAGTGTAACCCTTTCACAAATTGCTACAGAGTGCTGTGCCATCAACAAGTGTCACCATCGAACGGATGGACGTGTACGGGTATAGAGACAACCTTATGTATCCATCGAGCCTGTATGTAAGCAGGGGACTGTTCAAGCTGGTGTAGGCTCTGTAATGGAGTGGGGCGTGTGCATTTGGAGTGGTATGAGACCACTGATACGTCTAGATACGACTCTGACAGGTGACACGTACGTATGCATTCTGTCTGATCACCTACGTCCATTCATGTCCATTGTGCTTTTCAACGGACTTGGGAAATTCAAGCAGGACAATGCGACACCCCACACGTCCATAATTGCTATAGAGTGACTCCAGAAACACTCTTCTGAGTTTAAACACTTCCGCTGGCCACCAAACTCCCCAGACATGAATATTATTTATCACATCTGGGATGCCTTTCAATATGCTGTTCAGAAGAGATCTCCACCCCCTCGTACTCTTACGGATTCATGGACATCCCTGTAGGATTCATGGTGTCAATTTCCTCCACCAATACTTCAGACATTAGTCGAGTCCATGTTGCGGCAATTCTGCGAGCTCGCAGGGACCCTACACGATATTTGGCAGGCGTATCAATTTCTTTGGCTCTTCAGTGTATTACTTGAGCTGGACATGCAAAGAATTTACGAACACAACAATATTGTGGTGAGGTCTGAAAATTGAGGTCCCATAGTGATGTTTGTACCTCAGGATAGATCCACAAAATAAAGACAGTCGCTGCCAGACGCAGTCACAAATGAGAGTCGTAGACGACGACACAGCCTCAAGAGGTCCGAACACCGCCGCTGCTGAAAGTCTAACGAACGTCAGAGCGCTGCTCGACTCGCCCCACTTTGTGGTAGCTCGCTTTGATAGTCACTCGGACAGTAACCTCATCGTAGTTCAGATCCAGGAGCGAGCTGGTGTTATTAATCGGAACAGTGTACTGAAGTTCATAGTTAAATGTAAAGTCAAATTTGACTATCATTCAGTACAAGAAAAAAAAGTTACGACGGTATAGTATTATTCAAGTTAGAAACAGCTCCTCATGGTGTTCTGCGTTTGATATCAAATGCATATCGTCGCTTATATGAACACTTATGTCGACACGGTTGTCTTCCACATTACGTATCCTGTATTAAAGTGTTTTACTGGAACTGAAGCCTCAATATATGTTTGGCATCTGTTTGACCTACTTCTGAAGTTAAGCCCATTAAACTGTTGTCTAGGCTTGCTACAACATATAAAAATATTTGTAAAAACTGCATACACTCTTAATACGTTTCAGTTCTCAAACTATGTTAATAATATGCACAGAAATCCGATGAACGTGAGAGTAATAGCGCCATGTTTTTTCTTTGGACGAATAATTTACCTTCATACTGCAAAATGATTTGCTGCGCCGACTCGTACCTGATGTCGCAATCAGAGGCACAGACTTTATATCTCCTCTCTAATACTGTCCGTCTAGAAGTGAGTTAATGTTGCACTCAAAAACCGTTGTCCTTTCTTCGGCGGTTCAGAGAGCCTGCTACACTGTTTCTTCACAGGTGTCAAGGGAACCCTCATCCCACAATAATGACAGAAGAATTTGTCTCTGTTGAACTTTCTGGTAAGGTCGATTTTACATGATGTCAGAAAGCGACACTGTTTTCTTCGCCGAGTTCTGTAGTGATCGACATGGGTTCCGTAAACGATCATGTGAAGCCCAGCTCACTCCGTTCGTCCACAAGACCCAGAAAGCAGTAGATGCAGATCGCCAGGTAGATGCCGTGTCGCTTGATTTGTGTAAGACTTTCGATACAGTTCCGCACTGCCACCTAATGAACAAAATACGAGCGTGCATAATATCAGACGAGCTGTGTGATTGGACTGAAGTGTTTCCAGCAAGCAGAATGTTGCACGACATTCTGAACGGATAGAAGTCTTCAGATGTAGAACTGACTCTGGGACTGCTCGAAAGGATTGTTACGGAACCATCACTTTTCACAATGTGTAGGGGTATATGTAGGGATGTAAATGACGTGACAGGTAACGTCGGAAGTTCCATAATCCATTTCGCGGATTATGCCTTTGTATACAGAGAAGTCGCAACGCTACAAAATTATAGTGAAATGTAGCAAGACCTGCAGACGATTGACGCTTGGTGCAGGGAGTGGAAATTGACAACATAAATAAATTTAACGTATTGCGAATACATAAACAAAAAGATTTTTTTATTTTATGACTACACGATTTCACAACAATCACTGGAAAGAACCGATAAAATATCTATGAGTATGCATATGGAGTGATTTGAAGTGGAAAGACTACATAAAATTAATCGTTGGTAACGCAGATGCTAGACTGAACTTGTGAGGTAACAGGCGAGTTGTGGCGCCCTGAAAATATTCTAAGTTTGGAGTGAGTGTGGTCTCTTGGTTGGTTGCGGCTCTTCGGTGGCCGCGTGGTGCCGAACGTTAGCCGGGGTCCAGGCCGACCACGTGGATGGGAATTCCTTGGTGACGCTGTGTCGATCAAAGAGACTTGTATGCCGAGAGTGCCAAAGATGGCGGACTTTGTGAAACCATCATGGTAGTCATTTCACAGTTCGTATAGAAACTAAGAGTAGCCAGATGAATCATGATACATCAAAAAGAGACATGTACATTACCATTATTTCCACGTCGATTCTGACGGTGTAATCAGATTTTCAATATCTTTATTAGTTTAAAGTTTAGTATCTGATGATAAATTATACGAGTAACACCCAGCAACGAATTTCCAAAATTTAAACGGTTAATCCGATTTTGTCGATCGACATGTCTTTAGAAAGCTTTTAGTGTAAACGTAAATTGGTATGAATTACAGGTATGTAACTTGAATAGTACATGAGTTATTGGAGGTCAAAGTGGCCGATTACTATTAATCGCGTCAGGCCGTAAGTACTCCACAGTTACACGAAAAAGCGGTAGCAGTATGCTTATAAATATATTGATTCATCTATGTCTTTGTTAATATCCGATATATGGTATTCATGAAGAAACTGATCAATAATTTACTGTGTTTTAGAATGCACAGAGACATTAGGCTACTGGCATACTGTTGTTCTATTCCTTTGCTATACATTTATTTAATTTGTTTATGTATTTAATAATGTGTGTTAGAGAGTGTTTATGGTCCACCCGTAGGAATATTTGTTTTATTTCAAGTTATTTAAATGTAAATCCAGTATTTTGAATGTATTTCAAAATGTTTGTGAGTGTGCGTTGGCTTGGAGACATGATGGGAGCGCTCTCGCCAATCACAGCGCTCGTTACTAAGGGAGGCGACTACCGAAGTGAATGGAGGGGGAGTTGTGAACAGGGCGGCGCGAGGGAGTACGGCGCAGCACACAGAGAGTCCTGGATGGTACGGCACGACGGATGCACGGTCGTGGAAAATAGTGGGAGAGTGGAGCAGTTTGAGCGTGGTCGCGGGTGATAGAAATATTTTGTACTGCCGACTAGTGCACTTGTGGCTTCTGCAGTGAAGACGTAGTATGCATTTAGAAGTGAATGTCTCGCGAGCTATGTTGTTGCTCATAACTAATTACGTGAAGTAGGAATCTATTGGTTCAAATGGCTCTGAGCACTATCGGACTTAACTTCTGAGGTCATCAGTCCCCCAGAACTTAGAACTACTTAAACCTAACTAACCTAAGGACATCACACACATCCATGCCCGAGGCAGGATTCGAACCTGCGACCGTAGCGGCCGCGCGGTTCCAGACTGTAGCGCCTAGAACCGCTCGGCCACTAGGGCCGGCCTAGGAATTTATTGTTTCTCTGTTATTCAACTTATGTTTTATTAAATTACTCGACCATCGACACAAATAAATGATTTACAGAAATATACCCCATTCTCAAAAGTACTTCTACTATCGTACTCATCATTTAAAGTCGTTAAGATAGTACCTGCAGGTTTTATTTAATTGCAGTCTGTCAAATGAATTTACAAATTACTATGTTGCATTAAAAATTAGCAATTGCCGAGTGATAGGAACCTTCGACTATTCGATTCATGTTTATATTCATATTGTATACTGTACACACAGCAATATTTAGCTTGTAATGCGGCAACTACGTATCCCAGCACCTAGACAACGAAACCAGCCAACACTTTTAATATTTGAACTCTGAGTCTGAGGGCACATTGCTACTTCCTTACTATTGATGTGTCATTCCCACTTGGTACATGAAGATCTCGTGGTTTCTGTTTTGCTGTTCACTGTCTTCGGGTATTTGAAATACTGCCGCCTCACTGCCTTTGTTCACATACTAATATACATATTTGATGGATTTCACTGAACTGCAGTATTCTACGTTTATGTGTGCTTGGAACAGTTTGGAAAGTAATGTGTTATATGGTACTACCCACTGATTATCTATTTCAATTTCGCCGCTGCCTCCTATTCGTATATGTGCAGTGAAGCAACCATTTTTGAGTCATCGTCTTCTATATTTGGCATAGCCATCAACTCCGGTTTGTGTGTCATCCAGGTATGGTTTGGGGTATTTTTTGTACGTTTTCCGTCACTCATACATGGTGAATTGGGGTTTAATAGCTCACATGGTTCGTGAAACATGTTTTTCATTACTATGTCGTACAGTTCCGGATCTTGGATGATTTTGTCGATACCCGTGGGATGAATTCTGTCGTGTAGCCATATGAGATTGTGTGAGTGAGGCAGTCCTCATTTTTGCCACTTGATGGTGGATATCCAGAACCTAACAGTTCCAAATATGTGGTATTTTGTGATGACTTCAATAAATCTCAGTTGTTTTTGTCTGATAACTACTGCTGTTATGGATGGCGGCTTGTCCGTATCTTACTTAGTTGTTCTTTGATTTCTGGCCACGACGAGCTACATGTGAATGTTTCCGTCATTATTACTGCACCTTGAAGGTGGATGTCTTATGTAAAGCTTCCGTTCGGATTAGTTGTTTTTTTTTTTTTTTTGCGTATATATCTACCAGAAATTGTTGGAATAAACGGCGAGTGTTGAGAACGTGAGTGCATGTTTTATTGTTTCTGATCATTAACCTTTAAGCATAGAACTCCTTGGAAGTGACGTTTATGTTTGTTTTTACGCGTATTTCAGGTTGTATTTGTTTCACATGAAAATGATCTCCGTCCTGTCCGTACAGAAATATTAATGAATATTGGATGACATCATATGAACGATGTGTCTCTGCAATGCGTTGTAGTCCTTCTCTTCTTCGTTGTACAGTTATGTCACGGTTGTGTTTTCTTTGTACACAATTGCGATGGCGACTTCGTCTATCTGAGTTGCATTAAATCGACTTTCGTGTTCTGCAAGTGGTCTTTAGTCGGCTCGAATTATAGTTTTATAATCATCAGAAATCATTCGGTCTAGTGCTGTTTTGAACATGTGAATCAGTTGATTGTCTTGGAGTAAGATCCTCTGTACATCTTGGACAACTTCTCGTCTCAATCCACTGATATTTGTGCATCGTTGACCAGTTTCTGTTTCTTCATTTCCGATTAAATATACTTGCAGAAATTTATGATCTTCGTTGGATAGTGGTACTAATGATCCCACGTTGTGATAGATTTGTCCTTGGATGGAGAAAACATAATCGATTTACCTCTGTTAGAGTTGATCGAAGTGACACCGAAAGAAGTCATTTGGAAGAAAGCGTTGTA
This sequence comes from Schistocerca serialis cubense, assembly GCF_023864345.2. Classification (NCBI taxonomy): domain Eukaryota; kingdom Metazoa; phylum Arthropoda; class Insecta; order Orthoptera; family Acrididae; genus Schistocerca; species Schistocerca serialis. The sequence goes on from NC_064638.1 coordinate 707,833,224, forward strand.
CGCTTTTATATTTTGAAAAACGTATTTTGATTCTGGAGTTTCCCTGGTCATGTAATGTAAAAATCCCTACGGAGATGCTTCCAGTGGTGGTAATCGAATTTTTACATTCATCCAACACCATCCTCGTGTTTCTCTACTGCAGTTTTTCGCGTTGCAAAACTGGCAGACGTTATCCAGTTTTCCGATTACTACGCGCTTGTGTTTGTTATATTCTTGCGTCAGGTCGTAGTGGAATGCTTCGTTTGTTAGGTTGTACTGTTACTTGTCCTCGACCGCCCTTGTCGTAGGAAGATATTTTCATGGCTGGCTTGCGTTTGCAGCCTTTTATTATAAGATTGTGTCGCCATTCTTGATTCTTTAAACGATTCATTTCGTTGTTCTTCGGTTTCTCTGCTTCTCAATGTGCTCATTCTCGTTCGTTGAGAACTTAAACGTGCTTCACACTCTTCGTCTGATTCGTTTTTTCGCTGTTCTTTATGTTTTATCCGTTTTGCTTCAGAACTGACAAGATCTCCTCCTCTTTTACGTTTGGGCATTGTCTAAAATGTATATCAAATCAACTTTTTATTAAAAAATACACTAAGTGCACTTTATGCACTTTTCACACCTTATTTTCTATTTACATTCATTCACTGTATCACTTTGACCACTCACACTTCAATAGTTTGCTTTATTCACTCACTGCACTACTTTTTCGGTTACTCCCTCCGTCACTGATAAGAAACTGGCGTTCGAACCCATGGCGGGTTTTTACTCGTGGGTAGCTCCACTGTGGCAAATTCGAGAACATACCAAAAAGGCTTCGAATGGTCCACAGTGTTTCACAATATTCTAAAGTATTCTGGAATGTTCCACAATGATTTGGGGTGTTCCGGAATGTTTCCGAACATTCTGTAATCTTCCCGAATGTTCCAGACTATTCCTGAACAATCCAGAACATACCGGATCATAATGGAACATTCCGATATGTTGCGGTATGCTCTCGCATTCTCGAATGTTCTGTAATGTTCTCGAATACTCTCGAATGTTCTGGAATGTTCTAGAAATTTCTACTTCTTCGGATAAAAACGAGAACCTTCTTCATGGATGGGGGATAGAGGGCTATCACACTATGTAACTCACCTGATCGTACCAGGACTTGTTTCTGAGTTTTAACGGCATGCACATTTTATACTTACTTTTATAATATACTCGTATATCGATTATTCATGTTTATACAGAGTTCTGAAGATCATTTTGTATGGTCTATGTGTAATTTGCAGTGATCTGTTTTCATATTTTTATTATTGCGTTATCTTTTCTTCATTTCTGTGTTTAATAAGAACTGCCTTTTGAATGTTGTAGTTACCATGTGCAACCAGTTTACTATGTGAAATTGTCAAGTTTGCCACGAAGAGTGCTCGTCCATTCTTGGTGACACAGGCTGGTATGACACAGGCTGGTACTTGATTTTAAACTGCATGCAACAATATATGTTACTACAAGTCCTTTCGATGCCATTGCGGTTGTGATTAATTCCTTGTATTTACTGGTAAGCCTTTCAGCTATAACTTACGGAGATTTTATCGTTTTGTTGCAGTACTTGCTTTAAAAATAAAATAATTTCTTTCTTTGGAATAAATATTTCCTTAGCTTGGGAACCTCCACTCCCAGCTCATCATTCGCAACCTTTCAGTGGTAGCAGAGTGTGGTTTCCATACATGGACCTCTCAGTTACGGGCCTAGGGTGCCTAGCACGTCTCTCATCAAGACTGCATCCCTATTCCACCTTGCAAACTTGACACTTTCAAGAAGTAACCTGACCAGAGATGGAAACTACAACATTTAAAAGACAGTTCTCAGTAAAAACAGAAATGAATAAAAAATACAAAATACTGAAAAATGGAAACAGCCGACTGCAAATTACACACAGAGAATGTAAAAATAAAATTATTTTTGGAGCTTTGAGTAAACTTTAATAAAAATCTAATAATCTTATGTGAAATAACTATTAACATTTATGAGCCATCCAATGGACAACAATTAACGTTGACAGCAAAGTGCAATCACCTAAGCATACATAAAACACTTCTTGAACGGTGTATCAGTGGTCTACAGCCCTTTTTAACACGCTGGCAGGGGAGCAAAAACCATGAAAACACAGCGAGAAGCAGACTGCACTGCAGGGCACTGAACTCAAATGAAGTCAGGCAAGTTACATGAAAGTATCTTGTTATCAACCATGAGCATAAGTCACTCGCTATAATACACAATTCTGTTCTACAAGGCTTCTTACCAGATTGTCTTCAGTGGTACGTTGTAGGTGCAGTGGAGGAAATCCCAATGAGCCAGTTCCTTGATCTTCACTAGCCTGACCCTTCGGACCACAGCATGGCTCCTCAAGAGCAGTTCGCTAAAAGAGTCAAATACAATGGACTACCATGAACAGAAAGGCTTAACGCAAGGCCTCGGAGTGTGGCCGTATACATTATTCAGCGCCAACACAAAGACTCCAAGACACTTGATGACGAACACAAACTGAGAGCGAGTCAGCGTAGGCAACTCTCCAAAAACTAGCAGGCAGGGCAAGTTGCGGTCACTCGTGGGGCACCATAGCAATCGTTGCTAGGTGCAGAAATGGCAGTTTTGTGACAGAACCAAAATCACCATTGACGGAAGACCTCTGTCGATAGGAGACAATAAATGACTTACTATCCTTCCTGTTGTTACAGTTTCACTGGCCAGTAGTTTAGACATCATGGTAAGCTATATCATAAAGCCATATGGTAATGCCTGATCTTATAATTTAAGATGACACCAGGTGGCAGATCAGGGAATGCCTCCCAGATATGGATACACTGGGGAAATGAAATACCCAGGATGGACCAAAGGAAGCAACACGGGTGGCGCCTGTACCCCAGAGGAATGGCCACCCAAAGACGTCTGTACTCCACTATAGCGGCGGCTTTGAGAACCAGATTGCCAATCTGTTCTGAAGCAAGCGTGGTGATTATGCTTTTCACCTTTCAGTCGTGATATATGACAGTATGTAAAATGTTCCAGAGTTAAAGTAGCCCCACATTCGAATCTCCGGGTAGTAGTTGTAGGTGCTTTAGTGTCACAATATCCTAAGTCTACAAAAAGAGAGAAGCAATGCTTTCAAGTATGCACATATAATTGTCGTTCGCTAGTGGGAGAAAACAGATTGGCGGAAAAAGAAGAGGAATCAGAAAAAATAGACTGGAGCGTTGTTAGCTTAAATAGAGTACGTCGTAAATGTGAAAACTGTCTTCGTCTGAATTCGGGAGATCTCTTCTATTACAGTGGTGAACCAAATAGGAAACTAAATAGAGTCGGGTTTCTAGCCAACAAAGCCATAGTAGACAAGATACCAGCATTAGAAGGAACTTCAAGAAGAATTGCACGTTTTGTTCAAAAATGGTTCAAATGACTCTGAGCACTATGGGACTTAACATCTGAGGTCATCAGTCCCCTAGAACTTAGAACTACTTAAACCTAACTAACCTAAGGACATCACACACATCCATGCCCGAGGCCGGATTCGAACCTGCGACCGTAGCGGTCACGCGGTTCAAGACTGAAGGGCCTAGAACTGCTCGGCCACTGCGGCCGGAGCACGTTCAGTCCTCAGAATATCAGAAAGGTATGAAATCCAAATAGTTCAAGCCTACGCATCTACTTTTAGTCACTTGGATGAGGAGATACGACCTTCTATGTGTGCCTGAAAGAAACCTGTGCAAAACGGAGAAATTGCTTTTGCGAATTTATAATTAGTTACTTAAATGCCAAAATTGGAACGTACAACGAAGGTGATTCAGTTATTGGCAAACATGGAACAGGTGGAAGAAATGACACAGGTGAAAGACTGGTTCAGTTTGCAGAATACATGAAAACACCTATTAGGAATACGTTCTTCAAGAAGCATCCTAGTCACAGATCAACTTTGGGGGATCATAACCTTAAAATGAAAAATAAAATACATTAATTCTTACCAACAGGTCTCAAAACGTTCAGTACAAACAGTGATCAGCGATTAATAAGAGCAAGATTTTAATTGAATACAGAAGATGAAAGACTGTAATCAATTCACGAAAAAAGAAAAATTTTTGAATTTCAAAAATCTCGAAGAAAGTAAAGAGGAATTTCAAGAAACAATTAAGAGAAAAGCAAAAGAATATGAATCAGAAACAGTAACAATGATACTGATCACAACAGGTGAAGAAGTGGGTGGCTTGTGATAATATGAAAACCAACCAAAGATGCTGACAAATAAAACGAAAAGTTTGATGGAGAAGAGAAGAAAACTCAAAGTAGAGGCAATATACGCAATTGTGCAAGGCTCTGAGATCGTGAAAGATGATGTCAAGAAGCATGAAGTAGATACACTGAAAGACAGTCTTGAAAATAAATCTACTTTAAAGACAGCCAAGCGGAAGCTTATGATTGGAATGAATCAGCTGATAGCGTTAGACACGGACCAAGGCCGAATTACAAATAAGAAAGAAAAACTCGAATATATTGGAGCTGGTTCAAATGGCTCTGAGCACTGTGGGACTTAACATCTATGGTCATCAGTCCCCTAGAACTTAGAACTACTTAAACCTAACTAACCTAAGGACAGCACACAACACCCAGTCATCACGAGGCAGAGAAAATCCCTGATCCCGCCGGGAATCGAACCCGGGAACCCGGGCGTGGGAAGCAAGAACGCTACCGCACGACCACGAGCTGCGGGCGAATGCATTGGAAATTTTTACAGTAACCTGCACAGTAAAGTCAATGGTGATATCTTAATACTAGACGAAATGAAGACCTCTATATCCCAAAAATCGGAAATAGTCCCTTCGGAACTCAAACATGTTGTAGACACGATGAAAAAAGAAACTGCTCTAGGTAGTGATAACCTCTCAGTCAATATTTTAAACCTGGTGGATAACGAATTGTCCCGGCGGAGGTTCGAGTCCTCCCTGCATGGGTGTGTGTGTTTGTCCTTAGGATAATTTAGGTTAAGTAGTGTGTAAGCTTAGGGACTGATGACGTTAGCAGTTAAGTCTCACAAGATTTCACACACATCTGAACACTTTTGATAACGAATGTGTAACGCATTTGGATAAAATATTTTCAAATTGTTTGCTCAGTGAAAAAATTATCAAGAGACTGTAACAAATCCAAAACAATCCTAGTACACAACAAAGGTAGTATAAAAGATATTAAGAACTGTCGCCCTATCAGTCTCGCCTCCATACTGTACAAAGTTCATACAAAAATTTTGACTGCCAGAGGGAGCACTACACTTGACCTTGGCCAAACCAATGAGCAAGCTGGGTTCCGCGCAGAGAGTAGTATAATTGATCATATCCTCACCCTACGCGAAATAATTAGTAGAACAAATGAGTGCCATCTGCCTCTTTGTCTTGCCTTCATAGATTTTGAAAAGGCATTCGATTTGCTCAGTCACCTAATTGCATTTGAGACAGAGCAAGGAGCAGAATATGCCTATATTAAGGTTTTAAACAACTTGTACAAAACCCCCAAAGCGATTGTAAATGTCGTCGAAGAAACCAACGAATTTCCTGTCGAAAAGGGAATAAACTAAGGTGACCGTACATCTCCAGAACTATTCTCAGCAGCCCTCGGTGATGTCTAAATTAGACTGGAAAACAAAGGGAATACAAATTCTGAGAAAGAGATTAAACAACCTGAATTTCGCTGACGATATTGTAATATTTGTAAACAGTATAGAAGTACTTCAAATACTGGTTAGTGAACTAGCATCAATCTTCTCTGAAGTTGGCCTAAAAACGAACTATGATAAAACCAAGATCATGATGAATGGATTGACACCGGAGGGAAATATATATGTTGGAAGTATGCAACTTCAAAGGATCACACAATATGTCCATCTGGGTCAACTGCTAAATTTGGAAAAAGACCTAAAACCAAAAATATTTCGACATATTGAAGTAGGCTGGTAAGCTTATGGAAGATACTCCTCCGTTTTCAAGAAAACAATTTTTGACCGATTTATACTGTCAGTATAACCTACGGCTGTGAGACATGGACATTAAATGAGTTCATTGTCAGAAGACTAATAGTAGCCCACAGAATAATGGAATGATCGATGTTGGAGTACACAAGAAAGACAGAAAGAAAGCAGCTGATAGCAAACAGATAACAAAGGTCAGTGACGTAATGGAAAGAGTGAATACCTTGAAATGGTGGAGAGATGGTCATGCCGCTAGAAGAAAAGATGGCAGGTGGTCAAAACAGCCGCGCGAGATTGGCCGAGCGGTATAGCCGGCACGGTAGCTCAGCTTGATCGGTCAGAGGGATAGGTGCCCTCTGTAACAAAAAAACTGAGTTAACCGATCAACGACGAACTTAAACGGGTGTCTTACGATGCCCGCCCCGAGCAGATAAAACGAACGAAAGCGAACAAAAATGAGATTAAAAAAAAAAAAAGCGGTCTAAGGCGCTGCAGTCATGGACTGTGCAGCTGGTCCCGGCGGAGGTTCGAGTCCTCCCTCGGGCATGGGTGTGTGTGTTTGTCCTTAGGATAATTTAGGTTAAGTAGTGTGTAAGCTTAGGGACTGATGACCTTAGCAGTTAAGTCCCATAAGATTTCACACACATTTGAAAATTTTTTTGTAACTTCGTGAGTCAGATATTTTTTGAATATGTTTCGATTCCATCTATTTATACCTATAAACTCATATGGTTCCAGAGTTATCATCATCATTGTTTAATTATTATTGAGCTACAATCATGTCTATTTTATATTTTCTCAAGTTGCCATGTCTGACATCTTTTAAGCTGTCTGCTATTAATACCGTATCGGCTGCAGTTCAGGGATCATGAAGTGTTTCGTCACATGAATTTTAACCTCTAAAATGCCTGTTTCAAGATACCCCAAACCAGAAATAACTAAATAGGTCGCATTATCTCCACTTGACTAATGCCCTGCCTGTGAGGTATCTTTCTGTTACAGATATAGCATATTAAATGTTTTGTGTATGGTTGATGGAATTTATTTCTGTAGCAACTTGATGGCCATCATCATTACCATCGTAATAAAAGGTGTTGAAAAACCTCGAAGGATGCTTGGTATTACAAAGAGAAAAATGTACAAAACGTAATATGCTAAGAGTATTTTTTTTTTTTTGTTGGTCAAAACATGTGCTAGAGTGAAGCCCAATTTACCAAGAAAGCCCAATAGGGAGACTACCGGACAAATGGGACAAATACTTAAAGAAGATAGCCGATCTGAACTGGTAACAGGAAGCTCATGATCAGCAAAAATAGAAGCATCCGCAGTATCCTATGTTGCACGCTGACTCGAAGAGGCTATATCACCTAGTGATCGAATTGGCTACTGATGATGATGGTACATGCCTCGGGCATGGATGTGTGTGATGTCCTTAGGTTAGTTAGGTTTAAGTAGTTCAAAGTTCTAGGGGACTGATGGCCTCAGATGTTAAGTCCCGTAGTGCTCACAAGGGAACCTCCCCATCGCACCCCCCTCAGATTTAGTTACAAGTTGGCACAGTGGATAGGCCTTGAAAAACTGAACACAGATCAATCGAGAAAACAGGAAGAAGTTGTGTGGCACTATGAGAAAAATAGGCAAAATATACAAACTGAGTAGTCCATGCGCAAGATAGGCAACATCAAGGATAGTCTGAGCTCAGGAGTGTCGTGGTCCCGTGGTTAGCGTGAGCAGCTGCGGAACGAAAGGTCCTTGGTTCAAGTATTCAAAAATGGTTCAAATGGCTCTGAGCACTATGGGACTTAACATCTATGGTCATCAGTCCCCTAGAACTTAGAACTACTTAAACCTAACTAACCTAAGGACATCACACAACACCCAGCCATCACGAGGCAGAGAAAATCCCTGACCCCGCCGGGAATCGAACCCGGGAACCCGGGCGTGGGAAGCGAGAACGCTACCGCACGACCACGAGATGCGGGCTTCAAGTCTTCCTTCGAGTGATGTCCGGCCCCGGTAGCTGAGTGGTCAGCGCGTCAGACTGTCAATCCTAAGAGCCCGAGTTCGATTCCCGGCTGGGTCGGAGATTTTCTCCTCTCAGGGACTGGGTGTTGTGTTGTCCTAACCAAAAATGCCGGCACGGTAACTCAGCGTGTTCGGTCAGAGGGTTAGCTGCCCTCTGTAATAAAAAACTGAGTAAATGGATCAACAACGAACTGGAATGGGTGTCTTTCGACGTCCGCCCCGAACAGATACAACGAACAAAAACGAACAAAATGAGATTTTAAAAAAAGTGAAAAATTTACCTTCTTCATTTTCGCAAAGTTATGAACTGTCCGTTCGTTCATTGACGTCTCTGTTCACTGTAATAAGTTCAGTGTCTGTGTTCTGCGAGCGCACCGCAAAACCGTGCGATTAGTAGACGAAAGGACGTGCCTCTCCAATGGGAACCGAAAACATTTGATCGCAATGTCATAGGTCAACCGATTCCTCCTCAGGAAAACACGTCTGATATGTTCTATACGACACTGGTGACAGCATGTGCGTCACATGACAGGAATATGTTGTCGACCCACCTAACTTGTACACTTGGCGAATGGGTAAAAATATTCTTCTACCTTGCCCGATTTAGATGTTTCGATGTTTGTTTAGGTGTAGTGTCCCCATACTACGGTGCAGTTACCTCGCATCGGACGGACGGACGGACAGATAATAATTGTCTGAAAATAAAAAATTAAACTTCGCACTCGAGGGAAGATCTGGATCAAGGACCTCTCGTTCCGCAGCTGCTCACGCTAACCACATGACCACGACGCTCCTGAGCTCACAGTATCGTTGATGTTCCCTGTCTTGCGCATGGACTACTCAGTTTGTATATTTTGCTTATTTTTTTCATAGTTCCACACAACTTCTTCCTGTTTTCTCGATTGATCTGTGTTCAGTTTTTCAAGGCCTATCCACTGTGCCAACTTATAATTAAATCTGAGGGGGCTGCGATGGGGAGGTTCCCTTGTCAGAGACATCTGATTTGGTTATAAAGTTTCAGGTTTATTTTGTGCACTTGTTGCACGTAATATTAGGCTGCAGCGAAGTACAAAGACTCTCGAAGCAAAGAACGATACGGGGTCCCACGTCACAGTCAGTATGGAAGTCGTAAGGCATATTTCATTTCGCCGGCACAGGCTTACGGGCGAGTCTGTCGCCGGTAATAGCTGCTGTAGAGGGACGAGGGCGCGTATATTCAGCCGCCGAGATGGAGGCACAAAAATTCCATTTGCGCCCGACGACACGGAATATTTGTGCGCGCAGCTGGCCGATGAGAGATAGGCCTGCGGGCCCATACGTACGTACCCCACGCCGCCCCCGTATCGAACGGCGGTTCGGCGTCCGACGAGCCGAGCTCGCGTGAAAAACAGCGCGCGCACTTTGCTTACCAATAAAACGCGCGGCACGGACGGCGGCTCTCGCCGACCCGTATTTGCGTTTCGCGCCAGTGCGGCGCTGGATAAACTGCGCACGTGTTTGTTTCGACGACGGAAAATCATCAGTTTATATTGCCACATCTGGAACGGGGAGGGCCACCTGTCGAATCAACGTGATTTTTGGCACATTCGTAAATATGGCCTTTGTTTCTCTAGCGGTTCCTGCGTGTTATTTGAAGGATAGTGATGCAATCCTGAAATTTTCAACTTGCTTCCCGTGGTACATTACGCAGCCCCTGAACCCCTCCCCATTCCAAAAACCACCGACCCCTCCAAATCCCACCTCCCATCAGTATTTCACGTCATTTTATACAATTTAATTTCCCCCATTCCCTGTTCCATTCACTAACGGTACATAAGGCAAGAAAGTCTCGATAAATCTCCGTGTGAATTGTAATTTTTCTGATTTTCTCGAGGTGGGCACTTCGCAAAACATATGTGGGAGGGTGTTATACAGGGTGTTACAAAAAGGTACGGCCAAACTTTCAGGAAACATTCCTCACACACAAAGACAGAAAATATGTTATGTGGATATGTGTCCGGAAACGCTTGCTTTCCATGTTAGAGCTCATGTTATTATTTCTCTTCAAATCACCTTGGTCATGAAATGGAAACACGCAGCAACAGAACGTAACAGAGTGACTTCAAATACTTTGTTACAGGAAATGTTCAAAATGTCCTCCTTTAGCGAGGATACATCCATCCACCCTCCGTCGCATGGTATCCCTGATTCGCTGATGCAGCCCTGGAGAGTGGCGTATTGTATCACAGCCGTCCACAATACGAGCACGAAGATTCTCTACATCTGGTACCGGGGTTGCGTAGACAAGAGCTTTCAAATGCCCCCATAAATGAAAGAGGGTTGAGGTCAGGAGAGCGTGGAGGCCATGGAATTGCTCCGCCTCTACCAATCCATCGGTCACCGAATCTGTTCTTGAGAAGCGTACGAACACTTCGACTGAAATGTGCAGGAGCTCCATCGTGCATGAAGCACCTGTTGTGTCGTACTTGTAAAGGCACATGTTCTATCAGCACAGGTAGAGTATCCCGTATGAAATCATGATAACGTGCTCCATTGAGCGTAGGTGGACGAAACTAAAATGAGCTCTAACATGGAAATTAAGCGTTTCCGGACACCATGTCCACATAACATCTTTTCTTTATTTGTGTGTGAGGAATGTTTCCTGAAAATTTGGCCGTACCTTTTTGTAACACCCTGTATGTTCCCTGACTTTTCTTGGAACCTACGCCATCGGAATTTCAATAGCAAACCTTTCCGTGATATACAATGGCTCACTTGTCCGTCCCCGGCAGCTGAGTGGTCAGCGCGACAGACTGTCAATCCTAAGGGCCCGGATTCGATTCCCGGCTGGGTCGGAGATTTTCTCCGCTCAGGGACTGGGTGTTGTGTTGTCCTAATAATCATCATTTCATCCCCATCGACGCGCAAGTCGCCGAAGTGGCGTCAAATCGGAAGACGTGCACCCGACGAACGGTCTACCCGACGGGGGGCCCTCGTCACACGCCATTATTATACAGGTTGTTACAAAAATGTGCGGCCAAACTTTCAGGAAACATTCCTCACACACAAATAAAGAAAAGATGTTATGTGGACATGGTGTCCGGAAACGCTTAATTTCCATGTTAGAGCTCATTTTAGTTTCGTCCACCTACGCTCAATGGAGCACGTTATCATGATTTCATACGGGATACTCTACCTGTGCTGCTAGAACATGTGCCTTTACAAGTACGACACAACATGTGCTTCATGCACGATGGAGCTCCTGCATATTTCAGTCAAATTGTTCGTACGCTTCTCAAGAACAGATTCGGTGACCGATGAATTGGTAGAGGTGGACGAATCCCGTGGCTTCCACGCCCTCCTGACCTCAACCCTCTTGACTTTCATTTATGGGGGCATTTGGAAGCTCTTGTCTACGCAACCCCGGTACCAAATGTAGAGACTCTTCGCGCTCGTATTGTGGACGGCTGTGATACAATACGCCACTCTCCAGGGCTGCAGCAGCGCATCAGGGATTCCATGCGACGGAGGGTGGATGCATGCATCCTCGCTAACGGAGGACATTTTGAACATTTACTGTAACAAAGCGTTTGAAGTCACGCTGGTACGTTCCGTTGCTGTGTGTTTCCATTCCATGATTAATGTGATTTGAAGAGAAGTAATAAAATGAGCTCTAACATGGAAAGTAAGCGTTTCCGGACACGTGTCCACATAACATCTTTTCTTTATTTGTGTGTGAGGAATGTTTCCTGAAAGTTTGGCCGTACCTTTTTGTAATACCCTGTATAACGGCTCTCTTGAAGCGTCTGTCACAAAACTTCTTTGAGAGTCTCTCAAAACCTCTGCTAGTTAATAAACGGTCCCGTGACGAAACATGCCTCTTCCTTCGCTCTCCTCTACCTCTCCTATTAATCTAACTTGGTAAGGTTCACAGTCTAATGAGAGAATACACAAAAACCTGTGTTCTGTAGCTGAATTATATTTCCTAGAGATTGTCTCAATGAAATTCAAGCCAGACATCTGTTTTTCATACAACTAGTTTTATGAGGTCATTCCACTTTAGGGTCGCATCGGACAGTCACTCCCAGATATTCAACGGTCGTTACTGCTTCCGCCAATAGTGTAATCGAACAATAATGATCTCTTCACCTGTTTGTGAGTAATATGTTACATTTATTTTGCCGCGCGGTGTAGCTGCGCGGTCTAGGGCGTCTTGCCACGGTCCGCGCGGCTCCGCCCGTCGGAGGTTCGAGTCCTCCCTCCGGCATGGATGTCTCTGTTGTCCTTAGCGTAAGTACTGTGTAAGCTTAGGGACCGATTACCTTAGCAGTTTGGTCCCATAAGACCTTACCACAAATTTCCAAATTACATTTATTTAAGTTGGAGCTCAACTATCAGTACCTGCTACGGTTATCCTCCATAGGTCTCCCTTCGTTTTGCTGTAGTGTTCTGGCGTTGCGAATTTCTATAGAGACAAACACGTTGTATACGAACAACCTCATAGAGTTTATGAAAAACATTTTTGTGTGTATATCTTATGACAAGGCTACTCGGTTTTTTGTGTGTATATCTTATGACAAGGCTACTCGGTTTTTCCCCCCCATGAACCATGGACCTTGCCGTTGTGGGGAGGCTTGCGTGCCTCAGCGATACAGATGGCCGTACCGTAGGTGCAACCACAACGGAGGGGTATCTGTTGAGAGGCCAGACAAACGTGTGGTTCCTGAAGAGGGGCAGCAGCCTCTTCAGTAGTTGCAGGGGCAACAGTCTGGATGATTGACTGATCTGGCCTTGTAACATTAACCAAAACGGGTTTGCTGTGCTGGTACTGCGAACGGCTGAAAGCAAGGGGAATCTACAGCCGTAATTTTTCCCGAGGACATGCAACTTTACTGTATGATTAAATGATGATGGCGTCCTCTTGGGTAAAATATTCCGGAGGTAAAATAGTCCCCCATTCGGATCTCCGGGCGGGGACTACTCAAGAGGACGTCGTTATCAGGAGAAAGAAAACTGGCGTTCTACGGATCGGAGCGTGGAATGTCAGATCCCTTAATCGGGCAGGTAGGTTAGAAAATTTAAAAAGGGAAATTGATAGGTTAAATTTAGATATAGTGGGAATTAGTGAAGTTCGGTGGCAGGAGGAACAAGACTTTTGGTCAGATGATTACAGGGTTATAAATACAAAGTCAAATAGGGGTAATGCAGGAGTAGGTTTAATAATGAATTAAAAAATAGGAGTGCGGGTAAGCTACTACAAACAGCATAGTGAACGCATTATTGTGGCCAAGATAGACACAAAGCCCATGCCTACTACAGTAGTACAAGTTTATACGCCAACTAGCTCTGCAGATGATGAAGCAATTGATGAAATGTATGACGAGATAAAAGAAATTATTCAGGTAGTGAAGGGAGACGAAAATTTAATAGTCATGGGTGACTGGAATTCGTAAGTAGGAAAATGGAGAGAAGGAAACATGGTAGGTGAATATGAATTGGGGGGAAGAAATGAAAGAGGAAGCCGCCTTGTAGAATTTTGCACAGAGCATAACTTAATCATAGCTAACACTTGGTTCAAGAATCATAAAAGAAGGTTGTATACCTGGAAGAATCCTGGAGATACTAAAAGGCATCAGATAGATTATATAATGGTAAGACAGAGATTTAGGAACCAGGTTTTAAATTGTAAGACATTTCCAGGGGCAGATGTGGATTCTGACCACAATCTATTGGTTATGAACTGCAGATTGAAACTGAAGATACTGCAAAAAGGTGGGAATTTAAGGAGATGGGACCTGGATAAACTGAAAGAACCAGAGGTTGTAAAGAGTTTGAGGGAGAGCATAAGGGAACAATTGACAGGAATGGGGGAAAGAAATACAGTAGAAGAAGAGTGGGTACCTCTGAGGGATGAAGTAGTGAAGGCAGCAGACGATCAAGTAGGTAAAAAGACGAGGGCTAATAGAAATCCTTGGGTAACAGAAGAAATATTGAATTTAATTGATGAAAGTAGAAAATATAAAAATGCAGTAAATGAAGCAGGCAAAAAGGAATACAAACGTCTCAAAAAAGGGATCGACAGGAAGTGCAAAATGGCTAAGCAGGGATGGCTAGAGGACAAATGTAAGGATGTAGAGGTTTGTCTCACTAGGGGTAAGATAGATACTGCCTACAGGAAAATTAAAGAGACCTTTGTAGAGAAGAGAACCACTTGTATGAATATCAAGAGCTCAGATGGCAACCCAGTTCTAAGCAAAGAAGGGAAGGCAGAAAAGTGGAAGGAGTATATGGAGTGTTTATACAAGGGCGATGTACTTTAGGACAATATTATGTAAATGGAAGAGGATGTAGATGAAGACGAAATGGGAGATAAGATACTACGTGAAGAAATTGACAGAGCACTGAAAGACCTGAGTCGAAACAAGGCCCCGGGAATAGACAACAGGCCGGCCGAAGTGGCCGTGCGATTAAAGGCGCTGCAGTCTGGAACCGCAAGACCGCTACGGTCGCAGGTTCGAATCCTGCCTCGGGCATGGATGTTTGTGATGTCCTTAGGTTAGTTCGGTTTAACTAGTTCTAAGTTCTAGGGGACTAATGACCTCAGCAGTTGAGTCCCATAGTGCTCAGAGCCATTTTTAATAGACAACATTCCATTAGAACTACTGATGGCCTTGGGAGAGTCAGTCATGACAAAACTCTACCATCTGGTGAGCAAGATGTATGAGACAGGCGAAATACCCTCAGACTTCAAGAACAATATAATAATTCCAATTCCAAAGAAAGCAGGTGTAGACAGATGTGAAAATTACCGAACTATCAGTTTAATAAGTCACAGCTGCAAAATACTAACGCGAATTCTTTACAGACGAATGGAAAAACTGGTAGAAGCGGACCTCGGGGAAGATCAGTTTGGATTCCGTAGAAATGTTGGAACACGTGACGCAATACTAACCTTACGACTTATCTTAGAAGAAAGATTAAGAAAAGGCAAACCTACATTTCTAGCATTTGTAGACTTGGAGAAAGCTTTTGACAATGTTAACTGGAATACTCTCTTTCAAATTCTGAAGGTGGCAGGGGTAAAATACGGGGAGCGAAAGGCTACTTACAATTTGTACTGAAACCAGATGGCAGTTATAAGAGTCGAGGGGCATGAAAGGGAAGCAGTGGTTGGGAAAGGAGTGAGACAGGGTTGTAGCCTGTCCCCGATATTATTAAATCTGTATATTGAGCAAGCAGTAAAGGAAACAAAAGAAAAATTCGGAGTAGGTATTAAAATTCATGGAGAAGAAGTAAAAACTTTGAGGTTCGCCGATGACATTGTAATCCTGTCAGAGACAGCACAGGACTTGGAAGAGCTGTTGAATGGAATGGACAGTGTCTTGAAAGGAGGATATAAGATGAACATCAACAAAAGCAAAACAAGGATAATGGAATGTAGTCAAATTAAATCGGGTGATGCTGAGGGAATTAAATTAGGAAATGAGACACTTAAAGTAGTAAAGGAATTTTGCTATTTAGGGAGTAAAATAACTGATGATGGTCGAAGTAGAGAGGATATAAAATGTAGACTGGCAATGGCAAGGAAATCGTTTCTGAAGAAGAGAAATTTGTTAACATCGAGTATAGATTTAAGTGTCAGGAAGTCGTTTCTGAAAATATTTGTATGGAGTGTAGCCATGTATGGAAGTGAAACATGGACGATAACTAGTTTGGACAAGAAGAGAATAGAAGCTTTCGAAATGTGGTGCTACAGAAGAATGCTGAAGGTAAGGTGGGTAGATCACGTAACTAATGAGGAGGTATTGAATAGGATTGGGGAGAAGAGAAGTTTGTGGCACAACTTGACTAGAAGAAGGGATCGGTTAGTAGGACATGTTTTGAGGCATCAAGGGATCACAAATTTAGCATTGGAGGGCAGCGTGGAGGGTAAAAATCGTAGAGGGAGACCAAGAGATGACTACACTAAGCAGATTCAGAAGGATGTAGGTTGCAGTAGGTACTGGGAGATGAAGAAGCTTGCGAAGGATAGAGTAGCATGGAGAGCTGCATCAAACCAGTCTCAGGACTGAAGACCGCAACAACAACTCGGTTTTTATTTTCATTTTTTTAAAATTTACTTGACCAGTATCGAGTACATGCTCATCATCAGCGACATTAAAGAAGATACATAGAAATAAAATATAATAAATGCTATAGGGTACAGCTAATAGTAGTTATAATGCGTTTATAATTACGTGTACTTTGTAGTGGAGTGTACAGTACGTATTTATATTTTACGTTTAGGACTTCGTAGAATTTTTCAGATGTTTTATTAATTTTATACACTTTCCAGCACACTCTCATATCATTATAACAGAGGCATATCGTGTTTTCAGTTTTCAGTGACATATTTTGTTGTCAAAGATGGTGAAATTGTCAATTATGGATTACTGTCTATTTTTTCGTTGGTTTTGGTACAGGAATGTGTGCGATCTCTACCTTTCTTCCGCTCATTTCTAAAAAATATATAAAAATTCAGTTGATATAAAAGTAAAATATCTAAATGTTAGTAATATAAAGTCTTTTAAGCTTCGTTTAAAAAGTTGCTTCATCTTTTAACGAGGATATTTGTAAAATTTTCGACTTTTTACGTCGGTTTGCTCCTTGAGACTGCTACTCGGCTCTTTTTTCATGTGTCTTAAAAATATATTAATATCCTCGTCCAAAGGATACGTACCAGACTTCATACTATTAATATTTACACAGTTTACCTTTTATATTGACTATCGAGCGAGGTGGCGCAGTGGTTAGCACACTGGACTCGCATTCGGGAGGACGACGGTTCAATCCCGTCTCCGGCCATCCTGATTTAGGTTTTCCGTGATTTCCCTAAAATCGTTTCAGGCAAATGTCGGGATGGTTCCTTTGAAAGGGCACGGCCGATTTCCTTCCCCATCCTTCCCTAACCCGAGCTTGCGCTCCGTCTCTAACGACCTCGTTGTCGACGGGACGTTAAACACCACTAACCTAACTAACCTTTTATATTGACTATATTTTATATATTTTTAGAAATGGGCAGATGAAAATATCAGATAGCACCATTGTCAAAACCAAAGAAAAAATGCACAAGAATCGATGTCTTTGGCACCTTTGGCACCTTTGATAACAAAATATGTTGCATACATCTGAAAACACGATCTGCCTCATTTATAATCGTATGAGAATGTGCTTGAAAGCATATAAAATTAACATAACATCTGAAAAATTTCTATGGAGGCTTATAAGTGAAATATAAGCAACCACTGAACAGTCCGCCACGAAGTACTCGTAATTATAAACACATTCCAATTCCTATACCACGTAGCCTGTGTGTTCCTGTATAACGAAAAATGTTGAAGACTTTAGAGGGTTCGCCGGCAGTGTGGCCGAGCGGTTATAGGCGCTTCAGTGTGGAACCACGCGACCGCTACGGTCGCAGGCTCCAATCCTGCCTCGGACATGGATGTGTGTGACGTCCTTAGGTTGGTTAGGTTTAAGTAGTTCAAAGTTCTAGGGGACTGATGACCTCAGATGTTAAGTCCCATAGTGCTCAGAGTCATTTGAACCTTGAAAAGGTTCCAGGAGATAAACAAATTGGGGATGGAATCCTGTGTCCGAAACCGTCATCCGTCAAGGCAACAGAGCATCACATTCGTAGCAGGCAAGGCCTATCTACGCAACAGCCGGCTCAATTTGCTCCACTGGCGATTGTGGCAGTCAGACGCAATCACTGAATAACAAATAACATTGTGAGGCGTTCCGCCTAAAGCCCTTCAGCGCACAAAGTCACCTCTGCCGTCGAAGAAGTGTCCCTGTGGCAAGCACCGGCGCCTGTAACTTCAATTATCTGTAGCGCCGTTCGATGACGTTTCGGGGCACGGGTTCCTATCCTCCGTTTCTGCATACGGATTCTCTGCATATGGAATCTCTGCATACGGAATCCGTATTTATTTTATAGAAAAGCTTTTCACGCTCGAAGAACATCAGGTGCGTGAATACAATAAATTTTCCATAGTACTGTTGTAAATTCACGTAAGCGACGTGGTCCTATTATTTGGTGCATCTGTCCTACAACGGCCTGAATTACTCAGAACAAAGCCATTCGCTACCCCGCAAGGGACGAAGTGCAATCAGACGGTGAGATGGGAGATCAGAAGTAGAGATCAGTTAGAAATACGAGGGCTATTCGGAAAGTAAGGAACGATAGGTCGCGAAATGGAAACCACAGTGAAAATCAAAACTGTTTTATTTGCAACAGTTATCTACAACTTCCAGCTACTTATCTTCATAGTCACCGATCCGACTTAGACGTTTGTCGTAGCGTTGTACCAACTTTCCAATACCCTCGTTACAGAAGGCAGCCGCCAGTGCTTTCCCCCAATTCTCTACGTTGGCCTATAGCTGGTTGTCTGTGCCAAAAGTCTTCATAGCCAGTGGTTCATGTGAGCAGAGATAAAACTCAGAGGAAGACAATTGTGGGTACTCAAACATTTCCAATTGAAAACGTGAAACGTCCCCTTCGAAAAAATTAGTGAATTACTATGTTGATAAACCTCTTACGTTATTTGATTTTCAAACAGCTGAGCAGAACTGAACGTACTCAGACATTTATCTATTTACTTATTTTAATCAACACTAAACTGACACACAATATTTTTAGCGCCACGCAATCTGACTTTCGATAATCCCTACAAAAGAATGGCCCTGACTAGCAATAACCTATACCTTTCATGAATCACTTACCTCACAAAAATCTGGGTTACTCGAACTACTGCAATACAGCGAGCGCAAATACTGCCAGCTAAATATCTGCCATCTCTCTCCCCACATCCACGACTGCTGGCGGCTCACCTCCAACTGCGCAACGCTACGCGCTGTTCACATCCAACTGCCCAACACTACAATAGCAAATATTCCAACAACGCGTGCCACGGATTGCACACAGCACAGTCAGTGATTTTCATACAGAGCGCTACGTGGCGTTACCAACATTAAAACCTAAACAGCCTACTTGCAAACGATGCAGGAGCATCTTCATTGCCCCTGCAGAATGCGGCTGAGAAGAAAGCGGACGACTGTTATGTAATGTTGGCTGCATACCTTCAGGCGAAATTTCTCACCAGGCCCTCGCACTTGGCGGGAGACACTATTGTTCTAGGTATCTTTTTGCGTTCCCTGTGTGCTCAGAACTAAAAAAGAACGACGTAACGTGATCGACGGGTATACTAAAGACACTGCCCAACACACCTGTGCAAAACTTCATCGGATTTTCACTGTTGTTTCCATTTCGCGACCGATTGTTCCTTACTTTCCGAATAACCCTCGTAGAATGAACAAGAAGAACAAAGATGAAAAATTGCTAACAACGAAAGAAACGTAAAAAAAATTAAAAAATGTAGTATTTGGAGAAGCTAACGCAACAGGATAAAACTTAATTTCGGGTAAGTGAAATGTAAAGATGTTGATATTTTAAATTCAGGTGACAAACTGGAGTTTAGTGGAGAGAACTTGGCAGATTTATTTTCCTTTTTAAACTTCTGCATCATTTAATGTGGTAAGGATTCGCCAGAGCAGATCCTTGATACTGTAGCAGATTGTACGTTTCAATGGCTCTTTTAGGCCAGATGAAAACTGTGTTAAGGGAATCGAACCTAGATCCTTGAATTTTAGAAGCAGTGCTCTCACTAACTGATCGCTAAGTGGATACACAGGATGTTTCAGTAATACTTTTACAAACTTTGGGGACAGTTTCCTTACACCGAAACATAGAAAAACGTGCAGTTAAGAAGGGCTCTAAAAGGCATATCTTAAGCGCTGAGTGCTTGTTCCTCTTCGATACTGTGGAGCATCTCTCGTACTGAAATGTCTTTTGGAACGGGTTAGTATGGACCAAGATAAGAGAATAACGTTCAGTAAACATTCGCTTTAGAAGAAATACCCTGCACACTTTTTATGATTTGGTGTAACTAAACTGTCCCCAAAGTTTGTAAAAGTATTTTTGAAACACCATGTATTGCTGGGCAAGTGTGTTGCCCAGGAAAGCCATATGAGGCGATGCACCTCGCTTACGTAAAGAGCGCCTATAATCAGGTGGTAAAGGTATTCTGGAAAATAGTCAGGTGATCATAAATAGTGAACAGCCAGCTACGTTCCCCTTAGCAGCCTAATGCGAATGATAAAAATTTATCCCATCTTCATTTCCAATAGGGATGCTCCCGGCCGACCGCCGAGGCACTAGCTTGCGTTCACTACTTCTATTACGAAGGGTGATTGCGTCCGGTGCCTTTCTGTTGGATAAAATATGGCTATCGGTTTTTTTGTCGTCAGGAATCGTTTAAATGCTGAATTTAAATTTAGAGTGAATTTCGATCACATTTTATTCTCAACTCTCCCCAATAAGCAATTCAGTACAGCAAGCTAGAAATGTTTTTCTGCGTCACCGTAACTAGGGTCCCATTACTAACCATTATAGACATTTTTTTACCGAAATCCTTTAAGTTTTGTCTGACACGAAAAGTACGTTTCTGTATTGTAAAGGATTTTCTATAATGGATAGGACTTCCTGCATGCCGTAAGTTTACCATCATAAGCGCTTCGGTTGACAGCTCGCCAAACTTTAGAGATAATCATCAAGATTATTGAATGTGTTTAACATTATTTTTACAGATAATAGTGAATTTCTAGATTTTCATCGTGAGATACCCAACGATGAACCAAGTCTTTCGTACCAAGTGTGATAAATCAAAGTTCCTTGCACGTGCCGTCAATGACTGATTTTATTGCATTTGCTTCTTCAGTTCGTCGGTCGTGTAGAGTACCCTAGTACGTACATTGGTGGCTGCTCCTTGGTACCATAGGTTAAACCAATTTTCCGTATTTCGCGTACAGACTGCCTTCTGAGACGGAGACGGGTACGCGACCTCTCTGTCGTCTAAAGGTCGATGATAAAACGTCTGCAAAAATCCCATACAGTTTGGAGCGCAAGATCATATGTCATTAATCCGGCTTAAGTGTTCGACTCCTGTCTGTTTCACTTCGCTATCTCGTAAGCTAGTTTTCAACACGCAACAGTTTCGACATCCTAAAAGAAAGAATGATTGAGGTAAAGCATCCCGTCACCGACTAGACCGTTAGGAACTGATCGCTACTTCGCTTTCGATACAGATGTGGAATGAAATCAGCCCTGATCTTCTCAAAGGAACCATTCAGGATCTCGCCTTCAGTGATTTCGGGATACCACGGAAAACACGAATGTGGACTGTCAGACCGGGACTTGATCCCCGTTGCTGCCGAATGACCAGTGCGATAACTACTCAGTCTAAGCTTCCCGGTCGTATAAAGACAATACTTGATGAAATTTAGAATTTCGTGTTTTTTTCATAATGCGCGATCACTATAATAGGTTGTATATGAAAGGAACATCAGGGTTCAACGTCCCATCAACGACGTCAACATTAGAGATGAAGAACAAGCCCGGTTGATGGTGGATGGTGACGGAAATTGACGGTGCCTGTTCCAAGAAACCTTATCGCAAGTCACCTAAAGTGGTTAAGGGAGGGATGTCAGCCTCTTTCGTGTGGAATATGAGGTCAATGTCTTAACCACTAAGCGATCTCTCTCGATGAGTTGCACATTAAATATATTTTTGGACATTATAATGGGTGTTGTGGATAGCTGATCCTGTGAGGAAGTAGACAAGAGATATAAAATTAATCCTGTTGTAGAATTGTTTCGGAAAATAGTGAACATGCATGATGTTCAACATCCGCATCTACGTACATACACCGCAAGGCATCACACGATGCATAGCGGAGGATACACTGTGCCATTACTAGTCTTTCCTTCCCTGTTCTCCACGCAAAACAGAGTGTGGGAAAAACGATAGTCCCTATTTTTTCCCTACGAGCCCTAATTTATTTTGTCTTCACGGCACTTACGGGAAATGTACGTTCGAAGCAGTAGAATCGTTTTGCAGTCAGCCGTAAATGCTGGTTCTCTAAATTTTCTCATTACATCTTGTAATTAAATATTCACCGAGACATTTAAGTCTCATCTTTATCTACAATAATGCTGGAAGCTGAAGAAATTAATTACAATTTGTACCACGGCCGGGACTCGAAACCGGGTCTTCTTGAAGATCCCAATACCGTTGTCGCTTACTTCACCAACTTTCTTTGGTGACATTATTTTGCCATTAATTCTTAGTAGAGTAACGTCAGATTATATGTAAGTAGTTCAAGATTACAACACAGCTTTTAATAAGACTCACAAGTAATATATCTGCGTATGGGCCGGGTTCGAGTCCCGGCCGTGGAAAGTCATTTCTTCAGCTTCAGGATTTCTCAATAGTATATCGCGAAAAGAATGCCGTCTTCCCTCCAGGAATACCCACTTGAGTTCACGAAACATTTTCATAATACTCGGGTGTTGTTCGAACTTATCAGTAATAAATCTAGTAGCATGCCTCCGAATTGCTTTGACGTCTTCCTTTAATCTGACATTGCGCGCATCCCGAACACTCGGGCAGTACTCAAGAATGGACCGCAATAGAGCTCTATACGCGATCTCTTTCATAGATGAGCTACACTCAATCTCGTTTATAGATAAGCTACACTTTCCCTGAATTCTTCCGATAAAACCAAGTCGCTTTCACTACTACCGACCTTACGTGCTCGGTCCCTTTGCAACGTTAAGCTTCCATATTTAATTGACGTAACTGTGTCAAGCAGCACATCCCTAACTCTGTATTCTAACGATAGATCCTTCATCTTGAAGTGCTTCCCGAGGTATTAATTCGTACTATTTAACATTTATGTTTATCACGAGCTCATAAATAAAAGGGAGTCCCTTCAGAGATGGTAAAAAAGTGGAAGATACAATTATTGCCATTTACATTTAAAGTTATTACAGATGCTGATTATTTCAGACTTACTGAAGATTACCACTCAAAAAATTAAAATTACGAGGGAATTCCGGCAAAAATAACAGTGTACTTGGTGATGAATAACAGAGTACGTAGTTATTACGCATTTAGAGGAGACGATTTTGTAAAAAGTTAATCGAAATTCGTATAAAGACGCAGGTTCAACTTTCAAAAGATAAAATAACTAACGACAGAGCGCTTAAGATGTTCGATCTTTCCGTTATCAAACAAGTCGCCTTCGTCTTCATTTAACTGGCCAAAAATCATTCGTACCATACGATTAATACACAAGAACTGAAAGATTTATCGTTTCACAGTTAAAATATATTTTTGTAACAAAATGATGCAATTATAATTAGCAGAAAGTTCACACAAACACACTTACATCTGTATCGTTCCCCTACTAAAAGGGTAGGAAGAAAATAAACTCGTGTCGCTTATGGCACAGATGACGTGATTAAGCATTCATAGCTCAAAGGTTAACACAGTGTTGACATTTTACAGAGATTAGTTTTCTTAATGTCTTTTCTTTTTTATGAGTACATTATTTTACTATTCATTCCACGTATCTATCATAAGTCTGCAAACATTTTAACTGAATTGACACAAGGAATTATTACATAGCAGTCCATAAACAGAAATATTACTTGACAGTTTTATCAAAAGCTGTGTTATGATCTTGTACTACTTAGACCTAATCTGGCGTTATTCTATTAACAATTAACGGCAAAATAATATCACCAAAGAAAGTTGGTACAGTAGGCAACAAGAGAATTGGCATCTTAAAAAGGCACAGCTTATTCATGACTAGTATTTTCTGCTTGGTTACTGAAACTGAGTATTCATCGTATAATGTATGAAAATTATGCTCGCAAAATAATGTAATCGTGGAAAACTATTATAAAGTGATTAACTCAGATCCGTCGCTGCACCACGTTCTGGGCTCATTTAAATATTTTACTAGCTCTCTTTCCACAGCAAGCAGTCTAACGCCATCTTCTCGTTCAATATAATACGACGACTACTGCTGAGCCTCCAAACAGCCCACCTGTCTCCCGTTTAAAGTAAATCATTTTCAAATATCTTTACAACTGACGCACTTTAAGTCCATTGGCTGATGTTCTCTTTCGAAGAAAAGCTTAGTTCCATCACCCTTTAATAGGTGAAAAAGTGTTGACAGGAAGTAAAGTGGGCAGACAAATTTAAAGATGATCATACTATTCATTAAAATGTTGAATCGAGACTTTCGAAAAATCAGTGTCTATTTAATCCAAAACACAAACAACACGGTGTCGTAAAGCACTTGCAAATGAACTGTTGATTTCAGGGTAAGAGATATTTTATATCGAAATCTTTGACAGGGCGATCACTTCAAATATCACCTGCCGACTGTTAGACGGTAACGTATCGGCGAAACTGGTAGCCCAATAAAATAATTTGGAAATTTAAACTAGTGAAAGGTGCCTAACAACCTGGAAGATTTTATCTCCAACACGAACACACCTCGCTGCATAAATTATCGAAACGTCTGACAGAAACATTTGATCTCGTCCATGCTACACATCGGTTGTAAATAATAGTCTGAAGCCGTACTATTCCATAAAAATTAAAATTACGACCAATCATTTGTTTGTGTGATAGTTGTCTTTTCTTATTTTTTAAAAGAATAAAGAAAGAAATGCCTGTGCTGCTTACGAAAAGTGTCTGACTTACTTCCCTGACGTGTATGTCCCGTTGGGACCAATGAATGATGGCCTTTATATCTGCATGTGACCCATATCAAGGAAACTATTTGTGAAGAATTTCCAGCTTCACTTACGAATTACCTTTTTTTATTAGAAATGTGTACTTTTTAGTTTTTCCTCTAATTTGTGGTTTAAAAACGGTGACAGCAAAAATATTTATTTTTTATTGATTCATACGGTTCACGCCTTACAGCAATAACGAGGACTCATAACGGCTGGTCCGCCTGACGATGGCAGTTGGCACTGCAGTATTGCATTGGACAATACACAGACAGAACTAAATACTGGGTTTAAAATAAATTGGCCCCATTACTTACACGTTGTTTCTGACAGAGGTGTACAAAAAGTGCAAGATGACATGTACTTACTGATGAATCTCCTTCCGCGCCATTCAACACTATCCCCTCGAATTCTATTGTGCGAGCAGTTCTTTTTCGAGGACTTGATCACCGTCTCCTTGGTGTAAATGATCTAGTTTCTTCAAAGTGTCTACTCAAGTAGATAGTTTTTTTCAGCAAGGATAAGGTCTTTTGGGAAAATATCTAATTGTCTTCAAGTTCCTGTAACGAGTAACAACATCTGTCGGTCACGAACTGTAAACAGTGGTATATTGCACTGCGTACGCACCACAGACGATAGTGTTCTGTTTCTCTAAGGTAGCGCCAGTAACGTCGATGTAGCAGTCAACCGTTTGTTATATTTTCAAACAAGTGCCTCATATGCATTGCTTTTTCAGTACCTAATACAGTGAAAAATATTAATTTCAGACCAGTGAACCCTTGTCTCGACATAGTTTGAGATTCACTACCGACTACATAATGTTGACCTTTAAAATTTTTGATTCCCTGTACATCTGCAGCTCTATTCGTTTTCTCCATGTCGCTGTTTCTTTAACATTACTCCGTGTTTTTTATTGTTCAGTTTCCTCTTGTACTTTATTCACTCCCGTATGGAGAGCAGAGAACGGTATTGTCATATTATATACTACGCCTATAGTCGGTATTAAATTGGTCATAGCACCGTTTAGTCAAACACAATGCGGAAAAATGCCTTCCCATAATCGCTCTAGAAATTTCAGTGTTTTCGAGAACATTCTATTTCGTATATTTCAGGATCCACTTCAAAACTAAGAAATACTCGAGTTTTCCTTCCTGAGAGTTACTCCACTTTCTCTACAATAACATGCAAATTGTCAGTTCATTGCACTCCAGCGCATATAGCGAGCACGAAATGTATCACAGACATAACTGATTCAAATGATACAGACTCAACACTTCGATCCAATCCAACGAAAATGTTTTATGTTCTTTAACTACGTCTCTGTCATGTTCTTCTATGGAAATCTGACAATGTCCTTCCTCGGAACGCAATTTTTCACGATAACAATCCACATCAAACACGTCAGTAGGCAGCGTACCACCGTCGTCGGTTCTTCTAAGCCAGCTGCTCCTCTTTCTATTTCGTTGGTTCATTCACGTTGCATGGGCCATGAGTTACGCTCTCGTGCCGCATCTCCTCGCATCAGATGACTCTTGACAAGCAATGAACGGGAAAAACGGCCTGTCGCGTTTTCACTGGCACGTCCAGTATGTGCATAGTTTTTTTATCGATGGAACATTATGAACAAATTGGAAGTTTTCGGGCATCCCAACGAGACAGTGAGTGTCCTCACGCATTTATGTTCAGAGCAGAGAAGTTTTATATGAAAATCAATTGCATCTCACAAAACAGACGTTTTGAAATAACCGTTAATGCCTGCAAATAAGGCCCTTCTGCTGGAGATAAAGCGTTATGACGTAGCGTGCAGTTCTTAAATGGGTATACAATGTTTACACTTCAGTAAAATAGTTATCTGACCTTCCGCCTGAGTAGCCTTGCTTTTCTTAATGACAAGCGAGACAGGAGTTGCTGGATAGAATTTTGAATTCCTGGGCGGTACGCTAGTAAACAGCAACGATATTCACGAAGTCTAATAAAAATCCGCCTACGTGGAGCATTGTTTAGCCTTTCTCAGTTGCTTACTTATGACGCTTTCTCGAAGTGAGAGACAGACGGCTATGTTTGATCTGATATGCTGAATTTGTTCTTTCACTTTTAGCTTCCTTTCTACGACCGAGAATGACGAACGAATAGATCAGATTTGATTCGTTAAGTGATTCTGCCTGGAAACGTTGTTCTTGCAGAATACTTTAGCATTAGGAGCACTCTACCTCTCTAAAATAGAAGTATTCCACAATATTCTATCGTTTAGGTTATGCGCTGCATCTCCGTTGACAGATAAAGCCAATAAGATCGACTGTCCTGTAGTTGAATGCAAGAAAAACTTTTGGTCTGAAGAACTAGTTTTCTAGTTCAAATGGCTCTGAGCACTATGGGACTCAACTACTGAGGTCATTAGTCCCCTAGAACTTAGAACTAGTTAAACCTAACTAACCTAAGAACATCACACACATCCATGCCCGAGGCAGGATTCGAACCTGCGACCGTAGCGGTCTCGCGGTTACAGACTGCAGCGCCTAGAACCGCACGGCCACTTCGGCCGGCAGTTTTCTAGTTGCACTAAACGCAAGAAAATTCCGATCGTTCTTGTGTTTCTTCCAAATAAAAAGAAATAATGAATGAATCACGTGGGCCTTTGGAGGAGTGTAATGCCATTGAAATCTAAATACAGAATGCACAGCCTTGGTCACTTTTTGATTTACTTACGCAGGTAACAGGTTTAGGCTTTACAGCCATCATCAGGTCTTAAGGAGCAGGGATGATAGTCTTAAACTGACTTTAAAAAACTACGCGCGTTTTACGATGCCTGACTTGGCACATAACTATGGAAGGAGCAGGAAACAAAATTGGTAGAACCTAGCTGGTTTTCACAGAGGAACTAGTTTCCGTAAATATCTTAACGATTTTGACTATGATTATATGTGAGAAGTTAAAACGTACACCTATCGAAATTTGAATCCTGATATCTGCATTTCATGTATAATCAACACAAGCCAATCCTGCACATGACAAGAATAAACTCGTCCCACGATTCTCATAATGCTTGTGAATGGCAAATAATAGTTGTATTCTCTGTAGAGAAGTGTTGAAAAGTCATACTTTTCTTTAACTTTATTTAAAACTTGATTTTCTGGTCGTTCTGGTTTGACGCATAAATCGATTAAAACACACTCACGGAAAAAAGCCATCGTACTGTAATGAAGCCGTTTTATCGATATGACTCTTATTCAGTTATTTCATTATAAACGGCAGAGTTGACACAATGTGACTGGGAAAACAACGCGCCGTGGTCGTGAAGCCGCGTATCCGAGTAACTGCAATCAACTTGGTAAGTTCTGCAGTGATCTGTGCCCTACAAATTTTCCATTAATTGCTGGCCACGCTGAATCTCGAGATCGTGGATTAACATGGCCCTACTGACCGCCAAACTTCCGTTTAATCAAGATGGAGAATCGAGTATCACCGTTCGGAAACGTTATAGTGCCCCTTGTGTTCAACCGTTGCCAATTTCATGCACTCTTCACACTGAACTGCAATTCTGTGTACGATCAACAAGTCCAACATATAACTGCCCAGACTGTAGCTTCAACGAACGGTATGTTAGCGACAGCTTGAAATGCGACGAATATTTTAGTTTAGACGTTTCCTGAAATTGTTGTAAGTCCTGGCATGCGAATACGCAAAGACGTGGAAACGACTCTTTACTATTGTTGCTCGTAATCAGTAAGATGACAGAGCTAATAACTTATCTATGTACTGTGTACTATGTAATACAGTTCTGTGTACGACAGAAGTGTCAAGGAGATCCTGCTTGAGTGCTTTGACGTAAAGCAAAAAGCGTCTTGTTGAAACAGCGAGGAGGCGGTGAACAGGTAAGAACGTTAAAAAACTCTGTCTGCGTACTGACGAAAATTTTAACCCCAAGAAATGTATTACCTAGTTTTTCAAACTGCTACATTTAGTTATCTTTTCTCTTCTAAAAAATGCTAATTTTAGAAACAACATTTTATTTTTCTTATTAATAGAATAAAAATCCGCTTCAGCTGCCAGTAATTTCTCATCTATCACATACCCTTTACCAAAGTGTGAAGCTCCATCTTCAGGTGCCACTAAATAATTGCGGTAGTCGGGCCAGTCATATTTTCTAACTTATGAATATCTCACAGCGTACTATTTTGCGATAACTTATTACTTAGAAAGAAAGCATTGGGAGAGCTATATCAGACTCAAGTGTGATTAGAATTCGAATGTACAATTAACTGAATGAACGCTTTCTGTTTCAGTAACAAAATCCATCATAAACAATCCATCAAAATTTGACAAGAATAATAATGATGAGAGCTACAACAGTAGCAGGAAAACAGAAATCTTATTACTCATCACTGAACCTTCGTTTGGCGTTTTTCTTGTGCAGTATACTTTAAAAATAAATCTAAATTATTTCTTAAGTTATTTCAAATCCGTCTCTGTAAGTACCAAAATTATGTAATCATTTTACGCTTTGCGTTTTATTGATTGAAATAATCGTCAGTGGTATGGAATCAAATATATATTCCAAATATTAATGCGTTTGGTATAGTTTTTTTCCAGTTTCCCCTGGACTTACAGCACTAAACATTTTTTGACTTAAAACGCGATTAAATATTGCGCCACTAATAATAATTTTGCTTCTCTTGAGAAAAAGTATGCACAGTCGCGCTTTATTTCAAGAAATAAGAAGTGCTCCAAGCCGAGGTAACACTGTGCCGAAGACATCAGGGCCAAGCACTTAGAAAATAAGCATGCAGTCGACACTTTCGGATGTAACCGAAAATCAGACGAAAATGTAGTAAGTAAAATTCGCACTTCCATATTTTTTTAAAAGAATTGCTTTCACATCTAGAGCGAAACCAGAATTGTATGTATGTTTGATTCCAGACAACTGGCGATGGTTTCAATGAATAAAACGAAACACTTATAGTAAAATAATAGGCATTTTTACCAGTTGCAAAGATCGATTGAAATACTTCAAGTAATTGTACAACACCTGCGAATACTATGGAAGCGCAAATGAAGCATCAAATCGTATCATTTGGATAAATCAATGCACCCAAAGTCTAATTTTTATGTAAAAGCTAGTAGCAAAATCCATGCACCCAAAGTCTAATTTTTATGTAAAAGTATATGGTGCAAAAAATACGGTGGTGTATTTCACTGATGACAATTTTAATGTCAAAGATCAACATGTTCAATTTCGTTAAAGTTAAGCTACTGTGCTGCTTAGTCGTCTGTGTATGTAATCATACAGAAGATCAGCTGTAGGTTAACTGTTAGCTGACCCGTTCTGCACTATGTCAGCAGAAATCGTGTAAGTGACCTGCGGGATTCGGAATCAATCGGCTAAAGACAATGCAGTCATGAATTCGTTTAAATGCAACCGGTACATAAGTGTAAAACACTTACTACGCTATAGTATTTCACTAGTTTTTAACGTGAAATAATCGCACTTGTCTTTAGGGTGGGAAAAACACAACAAATTTCTGTAGCTGTTTATATTATAAGGCGGACCAGATCCAGGAGGAGGCTCGTGGGCTTCATGACCCTCACAATTACAAAAATGAAAACATTCTAGTAAACGCGTTCGTACTTTCACGTACGAGTATATTAATTTCCAAATTTCTCAGAAAACTTTCCAAGAAAGAAGAAGAGAGGATACTAAGAGTATCGAATACGAAAAGGAATTCTAGAAATTATAAGCTTTGTTCAACGCGGGATACCTTTCAGTTTCTTGCTTGAGGGATGGGCTTGTGACTTGATAGGCAGCAGAGAACATCCCAGTCAAGAAAAGGCCCACCTTCACAGATTGACTGCCAACAACAAATATGTCACGGTTCGTCAGTTCATAGTCAGAACTGACAAACCACAGGAGGATGAGTAATGCAAGACACATAGATAAAGACCATTCACTAAGAAAAAATAGTAACAGAGAGACTGACTTTCCCGAAAGTATGCGGAAACAATTGAAAAAAAACAGCATTCCACTCTTTTATGCGCATGTATAGCCGTGTATTCACAGTCGCAGTGCTAAGTGAATTATTGATAATGGCGAACGCGCAATACCATATGTTCACAGTCGTAGTGCCAACTAAAATATTGATAATGGTGAACGCACAATACGATTTTGTATTGTTTTAAATTGCGACGTTGTCAAAGTTTTGTGAGTTATTATTTTGGAGTTATTAACTCAAGTGCATGACACATTATCTTCTCAAATTTTCGGACGAATGTTTGCAAACAATGTATTTCCTTGAATTGCGGTTTCTCGGTATTTTTGCTAAAGCAATGTGCTAAGTACCGGTGTAAACAAATTATTCTTATTCTATTTTAAAACACTTTATAGTTTTACTTTTATTATTGTTAAAATCGTTGGCACCTGAGGCAAGTTACAAATAAGTTGGTGGCAAGTTCTATATGGGGAGGAGTAGTGATAAACAGTAACAAACAATGACTTCTCCCGTCATTACCAAACTGTGAATCGCGTATACTTACGTATAGGCCTTTCTTGAATCATTGCGCAACGTCTTTATAAGAGAAGAGTCAACAGTTGTACTGCATATCATCAGCTGTCGTTAATCTGCTCGTAAGCCGCGTGCACTCGCGAATGGCTGCGCCGGCGAGTCCCACGCCAGCTAGTTCGCACAGTGAGAGAGTCTGGCGTGAGGTGTTCGCAGAGCAGGTTCGGCACGGAGCACGCTATCGCCGCCGTGCCACGCGACACGGGAAAATACTAGCCGCGTACTTAGTAGCACGAGCGCGGCACCGCACGCCAGCACTGCGAAAGAAAAAAAAAATTGCGATTTCGAGGAATAATTACTGACTGCTGTTCTCTAGCTATTTAATCAACATGACAAGCCCGTACCGTTTATACGGAATGAAATATTGAATTCCGACGTTAATGTTGCGCGTTCTTTACAACAAGTTTCTTGCCTATGAAACAGAACGGTATATTTGAGCATTCCTGTTGCCGGATTTCTTCAGATAAATTCATCAGCCCTTTTAAAATCAGCTAGTTGCTATTATGTTTCATGAAAACCTAATCACACCAAAATACCTTCAATCAGTTACGCTTCTGCGAAACTCGAATGAGCGGAAGCAGTGTTTAAGGGTAAGAAATTTCTGATCCAGGTACCTATTTCTTGCGTTGCGACAAAAACACAAGATCGTAGTCAACAAAACCTAGAAACGTATGTGCGCTGTGGTTTGCAATACATATCGCGTTAGGGCGTCAGTGACATCCACATAACCCAGCTGTTGCTCCATGTGAGGAAAATAAGCAACGTACCTGGTGCTACCATGAAACGCCCCTCAATTCGTATTCTGTATGTAAATCAGGGAAGCACTTAGCCTGGCAAATTTGTTTTCCTTTCAGTTCTCTCAGAAGTGACGTTAGTTATACCTGACTCCAATTATTAAGGTTTACGCTGTATGCCCCCGATAAAGTATCTCAGATAAATGTCACATATAAGTTTGAAGTTTATGACCAGGAAGTTCGCTCTGTACTTCTTGTATACATGCCTGCTTAATTGCCTCTTAGCCTCAAGTTCGAACCTATCTCATGTACGGGCGTGGGTTGTAAAAATAGCCTTCGTAAGCAATAACAAAAATAATCATACATGTACGTATGATTATAAACGAAAACAAACTGAAAAGGCTCAATGACTCCGTAACCTAACGATACCTAACAAAGAAACTAAATATATCCATTTACCGTATTTTATTTGAAAATAATAAAAGAGAATAATTTCCTTTCATATCAGAGGAACATATCATCACGAAAAATTGCATTATTGCAAAACTGCCCCTGAATTCACAATATATCAAAAATCCTTTTCCTCCATGAGACGTAACTGCGACGGTTTTGCAGTATATCGAACTGCTGATATGTTAATTCTTTTGTCCGATGTCCCTCCCGTCATCAGCTCACTGTTTGTTGAGATCGCTTTAAAACCTGCTGCCACATTCCTTGTGTCGTATTGCATATACGGGTAATGCGTAT
Source organism: Schistocerca serialis cubense (assembly GCF_023864345.2). Taxonomy (NCBI): domain Eukaryota; kingdom Metazoa; phylum Arthropoda; class Insecta; order Orthoptera; family Acrididae; genus Schistocerca; species Schistocerca serialis. Next base: position 707,865,938 of record NC_064638.1, read on the forward strand.
TATTCCACTGAAACATTCCACGACTTTGCACCGTGTGGCACCCTACCTACAATCTCGTCTGAAATTTTGCTTGCTTGCTTCCAATCACAGTTACGTGAGAGCTGAAGAACGCTCTGCGCCCTCAGCGAGCCTGTCTTCCAAGGTGTGGGGCTGAACAACCATTTGTTGAGTTACATGTTAGTCTTGGAAACGCGTTTCGTGAAAATGGTTTATTTGTCTTAACGACTATAAGTGACTTTCTGTAATATATCAAAATTTCCTACACCAATTTTAGAGCTTTCTTTTCAACAACACTTTATTTCTTGTTGTCCTACAATATCGATAACAATGCTTTCAACACACATATATATTCTTAGAAACTCAAAACTCCGAATGGAAGCCGTACTTACAGGACTCCACAATATCATGTCGGCTACTGTACCTTCGTCATCTGCGTCTGGTGCCGTTTGTGCCTAAACTGCCCACCCAAACTATTCCTAGAACCGTTGAGGATACAGACGTAAGTTTCCAACAATGAATAGAACGTAAAAACGTAAATACGTCTCTACTACAAGATCAGTGTTACTAACAATTTCATCCGATGAGATGTTGGAGCAACTAGGACTCTTTTCAAATGTAGCTATGTACTTTTTAACAGCATTAGAGGACTCTTCAAGAAAGAATTATGGATAAACAGCACTTGTTGTGTTTTCCAGTGAAGCTTCTCACAAAAGAAAGCTAAGAATTTGCTAAGTGTTAAGAAGTTCCAGGAGAACGCACGTTCTGCTCGATTATCTGGTGTTTACATGGGATTTCATCACGCAGGCAGACTTGGCGTAAGGGTTAAGCACACTCGTGAAAAGTCTCATTCTGAACCATATCAAGTGTACTTCTCTTTCTTACTGTATGCGGCTATCTTTTCAATGGTTCTCCAGTAGTATAATGTAGTTCCATTAAAACAGTGATAGTTGCTCTACGATATTATTACATAAAACCGTTTAGAGAACGTGGATGTTTATCGCCACTTCGTTTACTAACACTTGTGAAAAACCTACTTGACGTATATTCGGTTACTCCGAGAAATTTTGGAGCTTAATCTGTTAGGTTCCTCACCGAGTGGAGGTCGTGCTGATCGAATACCTAGACGTTAAAATATTATTACACCCTTTTCTATATTCTGAATTGTCTGGGTCGCGTGTATTTATTAATCCTTATTTCTGCATCGGCTATAATCATAACTATTAGCAAAGAGGATAAATAAGGAGTAATTAACTTACGCTAATTCACAAGACGTTTAACAGGTTGCATTAGGGTATGTAAATTGCTTCTTATGTATACTTTTTGTTTGTGTACCTGATTATGGCTGATGCCGAAAGGCGTTATAATAAGAATTAATAAATATATGCGATCTAGACAATTCTGTGTATGTGCTAATAATTTTCGTCGACATCTTTAAAGATTTTTTATCGTCTGTAGAATTCTTACATCCGTTTTCTTTCCGAACGGGCTGTATCGTAAATGATCCACTTGGATAACGTGAGTGTGTCACCTGTTGTGTAAACAAGGCGTACGACAGGAAAAGCTTTAGCTGCGCGCGTGGCTCGTGTTTGGGGGCCAGAGGAGTTGGCCGGCCGGCGTCTGACCTGTGATCTGCCAGAGCTCCTTGAGACAGGCATCGCGGTACTTCCGGATGTGTCTGCGGCGCTCCACCTCGTAGGCGGACTCGAGCCGCTCGAAGAGGAAGGCTCCGAGCAGCACGTAGCCGACGACGAGGGCGAACAGTCCGAGGTTGGAGAAGAGGTGGCTGAAGAAGGCGCGCAGCAGGCGGCGGGCGCGCGCCGACGAGCACTGCCGGGAGGCCGAGGCCGGGGGCGGCAGCGGCGGCGGCGGCGGCGGGGGCGGCGGTGGCGGCGGGGGCATCGGCTGCGAGCGCACCGGCGCGGGCGCGGCCACCACACCGACTGGCGGGCCAGCCGCCGCCGCCGCCGCCGCCGCCGCCGCCGCCAGCGCGCCGCCTCCGCCACGCAGCCAGGGCGCCTGCGTGCCTTGCGTGGTCGCGGCCCGCTGACTCAGCCGCCTGCCCACCTGCGCCTTCCGGAGCCGCCACACTTCCGCGCCTGCCAGAGGAATGCCTGGAGCACAAGTGAAATTTTGCCTTTGCTAAGTTTGTACTCGTGGTCACTAACGTACGTAAGAGTCAAGCTGATAAACGGAAACATGCTTTCCTCCTTTCGTCCACGAAACCCTGAATGCAGTAAATACTGGGCAGGTGGCATCTTGAAAACCCAAGCTCCAGACAAGACATTCTACCGGGTGATCAAACAGTCAGTATAAATTTGAAAACTGAATAAATCACGGAATAATGTAGATAGAGAGGTAAAAATCGACAGACATGCTTGGAATGACATGGAAGGAAAACTACAGAGAGCCCGATTCCTCACAGAAAACAGGCGATCGACGGATCAAAATCAAACATCTCCTGCTCAACAGATCGTCTCTATTGGTAGTGCTGACACACTGCATCCACCAGTTGGGGTATTCAAAGGTGTATGCCCACTGGATTACTCGCCGCCTAACAGAAGTTTTCCATCTGTTTGGCGCAATGTCATTAATTCTCATTAATTAATATCTTCATAGTCAGCTCCAAGCATTCACCGCGAGGAGAATTATGTGCCTAGCAAAAATATAGTGGAGGGAAAGGATCCACCTTGGTACAACAAACATTTTAGGAAGTTGCCGAGAAAGCAGAGAATATTGGACAGTCGTTTTAAACCTAGTCACTGCCCCGCTGACAAACAGAAATTATGCGAAATGAAAGTAGCTGTCAGAAGGACAATGAGAGATTCTTTTAACGAATTTGAAAGCAATATTTTTTCTGAAGATTCTAAAAATAACCCCAAAAAATTTTGGTCGTACGTAAAATCTATCAACTCTACAAATAATTCAATACCTTCTCTTGCTGACAGTACAGGTAAAGTAACGGTTGATGATAAACAGAAGGCCGAAATTCTAAACCTAGCTTTCAAAAACTCGTTCACGGTAGAGGACTGCGTTTGTCGAACAAACGCGAGGATGGCTGACATAGTTTTTAGTGTATCTGGGATTGTAAAACAGTTAAGATCCTTAGACGCCAGGAAGGCATCTGGTCCAGACGGTATCCCCGTAAGATTATATGTTGACTATGCTACAAATATAGCACCATTCTTATCCATCGTCTATCAGAGATCATTGGAACAGCGGAAAGTTCCACGGGACTGGAATAAGGCCCAGATAATAACAAACTATAGAAAGGGGAGAAAATCGGATGCACATAATTACCGGCCAATTTCACTGACATCGATTTGTTGTAGGATCATGGAACATATTTTGTGTTCAGACATAATGACCTTTCTAGACTATGAGAAGCTCATCTGCAGAAACCAGCACGGTTTTAGGAAACAGCGGTCACGATATACAACAGGCTCTAGATACCGGCTCCCACGTTGATGACATACTTCTAAATTTTCGAAAGGCGTTCGACTCAGTCCCGCACTGTCGCTTGCTCCAAAAAGTGCGCGCTTACGGTCTATCCGATGACATATGTGGTTGGATAGACAGTTTTCTAACAGGCAGGGAGCAGTATGTCGTCCTGAACGGGGTAACTTCATCAGAAACAAGAGTAACTTCAGGTGTGCCCCAGGGCAGCGCAATAGGTCAGCTGCTTTTAAGGATTTATATAAACGATCTGGTTGACGGTACTGACAGCGACATTAGACTGTTTGCCGATGATGCTGTAGTCTACAGGAAAGTAGTATCACACGAGAGTTGTGAACAAATCAATGAGGATTTGCAGAAAATAAATGCATGGTGTAATGACTGGCAGTTACCTCTCAATACTAGTAAGTGTAACCTACTGCGTATAACAAGGGGAAAATCCCCATTAATGTACGAGTACAGAATAAATGCCCACCTCTTTGGAAGCGCGGTAACATCCGCCAGGTATCTGGGCGTGACTATTCGAAATGATCTCAAATAGAATGATCAGATTACAGAAGTAGCGGTCAGGGCGAACTCTAGATTGCGGTTTATTGGTAGGATCCTGAAGCGATGCAGTCCTTCAACAAAGGAAATTGCTTACAATACGTAAATTCGTCAGGTCTTAGAATATTGTTCGTCTGTTTGGAATGCTTACCAATTGGGTCTGATTCAAGAGATTGAGAAGGTCCAAAGGAGAGCGGTAAGATTCGTGACTGGTACATTTAGCCATCATAGATCTCATAGAAAGTTTGAAGTGGGACATACCTGCAAATAGACGACGCGCTAAACGGATGGGGCTGCTCACTAAATTCCGAAATCCGATCTTCGCCGAGGATGTAGAGCATATATTATTACCACCAACTTGCAAATCGCGCAATGATCACCATTCAAAGATAAGGGAAATTAGAACTCGTACTGAGGCGTTCAGACAGCCGTTTTTCCCTCGCGCGGTCCGCGAGTGGAACAGCGGGGGGGAGGGGGGGGGGAATATGAGTTCGGCGCGAATTGTTCCCTGCACCACACGTCGCTTGGTGGGTAGAGTGGTATATATGTAGATGTAGATGTAGAATGAAGGATGCACTCTGCGGGAAGCAGTGCGTGGATGATGCGAAGGTTGTTGGTGGAGCAAGACGTTGGCTCTCATATAGACCAGTAGAGTGGTAGCCAGATGCTTAGGCGTACAGACTGACGATGGACTGACGTTCAACCGACACATAAAACAGGCAGTTGATTAACAGACAACTCACACGTATCAACGAAATCACAGACTTTCACTGAAACATAAAAGGACGTATTGCAGTGCCTCGTTTGTATCTATAGCACGATCCGCGATGACCACATGGTCTCACAGACTTCATATCGCAATGATCAGAACCGTTCCTGGACAAGGTTAAGGGTATGTTCAGCTGAGACCGTCAGTGACTTTCACAGAAACATAAAAGGACGTATTGCAGTGCCTCGTTTGTATCTATAGCACGATCCGCGATGACCACATGGTCTCACAGACTTCATATCGCAATGATCAGAACCGTTCCTGGACAAGGTTAAGGGTATGTTCAGCTGAGAACGTCAGTGACTTGCAGCTACACGTCAGTGGCAGCACTGTGCGAGGTGCTCGGAATATATCCGACAGCCCTAACAATCCGGCAGTGAGTTGCAGCTGGCTGAAGAGGGGCAGACTAGATAAACTAATGGAAACCACAGGGGAAGGTTTAAAGGACTGGCGTTGACTAAAGCAGTGGCTAATGATTGCGTGGCAGCGTGAGTGGCAATCTGCATTAAAGGTCTTAGAGTTTTTTTCCTTTTTCCCCGACATCAGGGGGCGTCTGAAAATGAGCCACACCGAGCCTAATCGAGGCATGGAGCATTTTTCAATACGATGCGACCAATCCCAATGCACTTTCATCGAATGCAGCTTGGTCAGCGAATAGAATGGTAGTGTGAGAAACCAGGAGCCTCTTGGCAGGTACTTCTACACTGCACACTACACATGAGAATGTCACAAACTAATTTCATACATGACGACATCTACGAATCCGTAACGGGCACAGGCAAATGGCAAGACCTGAACAGAGGCGCTGACATTACTTCACTCATATCCTATCCCTATTACACAGAAACAAGGCGGCACAGCCGAACCAGACAATCAGGCAAGACCCATGGGAAATATCCGACACAAAACAGAACGTAAACGCTGACTCTGAAAGTGAGAGTTTATAATTAATGAGCGAAGCAGTGGAATCAAAATGGGGCGCACAGCACTGACAGACCGAAGGCTAACAGCTCCTAAATTAGTGCACACCATGAAATAACGTCTTTAGGCTATAACTCGCTATAACCGTGCCGGGGTGATAAGCACGTTAAACCTGTAACAGCTGTAGTGTAGATGCCTTACCACTAGATAACTAGATCGTATAATAATGAAATACACCAGCCACACACATAGAACAGTATAAGGATTTAGATTAAATTAAACTAGAATAGTAATTAGAATAGAATAGCATAGACGTCAGACTAAGGGTAGCGATGCCACGTTCAATCGTAGATACTTCCCCACAGTCAGTCAATCGCTAGAATTAGAAATCAGTATTACATGCACAATCGAATGACTCGAAGCGTACTATCGAAGTCCTCACATCTGGAATGACACTGTTGGTGAGAACGCATACATTCGACTCCATCTTCTTCTTGTTTGCCTCCTAATCAAATAACCGCTTTTTTCTCCGCTATTTTCGGCTGAAAAAACACGGAATTTGTTATGAGACGTCTTTGAGTATTTCCGTTTCAGCCCCTATAGTTTCATCAAGTTCCGACAGGTGGAAGCTCTATACGTAGCCTTCAAAATTGTGTCTGTAGCGGAGATGCATTTCAAGCAGAGAGCTGTCATTTAACTTCTTTAGACGGGAACCATAGCGTCGCAAATATTCATAAGCGCTTGTAGAATGTCTACGGAGACCAGGCATGGAACAACAGTGCAGTGAGTCGTTGGCCAAAGCACCTTTCATGATCGCAACAAAGTCGCTGAAACCTGCACGATTTCCCGCGTGCCGACCGGCAGCACACAGCGGTGACTCCTGCAGTTTTGAATCTACTGACACCCTCATTTGAGAGATCGACGGATCACAATCAAACATCCGCTGCTCAACAGGGCATCTCTGTTGATAGTGGTGACACTCATCCACCTATTGGGTATTCAGAGGTGTGTATGCCCACTAGTTTCCTCGTCGCCTAACAGAAGACTTCTATCTGTTTGGCGCAATGAAGGATGCACTCGACGGGAAGCAGTGCGTGGATGATGGGAACATTATTGATGCAGCAAGACGTTGGCTTTCATGTCGGTCAGTAGAATAGTACCACGCGGTCATTCAACCGTCCAAGTAACATCGCGTAAGGCCGTCGCATTGAACGGGGATTATGTTGAAAAATAGGGTTTTGAATTGAAAGAGTGGTGAATAATGTAGTGTATTGGAAACCTGCATAAAATCAACCTGCTTTCAGAAAAAAGTGTGTTGCATTACTTATTGAACACCTTAGTAAACTGAATTGAAGAGTTCCTAGCAAATAAATGGAGATAATCTTCAGACGCAAAATTAGCTTCCGGCGCACCAAAAAAGAGTGCTATAGAATCCTCCCTGTTCTAGTCTAGGGCGGATAGGCCGAGCAGCGCCTGCACCTTGTCCTCTGAGATCACCTGACATCAGTCCCCTAGATTTTTCTATTTGGGTCCATCTCAAATCGGAACTGTACAACACTCCTGTTTACGAGATGTGCCGAGGGTGTCTGAAGGAATTCGTAACTCACTCCAGAGAGTACAGTATTACATCAAAATGCGAGGACGATACGTGGAACACCTCCCCTAACATCTAACAGAGTATAGTAAATTGTAACTGTGGTATCAACGCTCGATACCTCATTGCAGATATCGACCGAGGTCCGTAATAGATATCACTGGAGCCGCGAGTCGCTACTAGCGCCGCTCCGCGGCTTGTGACAAGTATGTAGCGAGGTTCAAATGGTTCAAATGGCTCTGAGCACTATGGGACTTAACATCTGAGGTCATCAGTCCCCTAGAACTTAGAACTACTTAAACCTTACTAACCTAAGGACATCATACACATCCAAGCCCAAGGCAGTGTTCGAACCTGCGAGCGTAGCAGTCGCACGGTTCCGGACTGAAGCGCCTAGAACCGCTCGGCCACCGCGGCCGGCGTTCTAACGAGGTCTCGTCCACTCTTGCTCGGGACGTCAACTAGGAATATAGCATAGCCTTCAGCTGATAGAAAGCAATCTCTAGCAAGGCGCTTAGTCAAGTATGGCAGAGGTAATGCCTCTCTAGAAATCTGTTTGTAATTATATGTATGCAGAATATGAAGAAGCCTGGAACACAAGTTAAGTACAATATATATTATTTTTTACCAGTGACTACCAATTATTTCAGTCGTTGCAGATAGACTATGCAGCCAGCTCCTTTCGACTTCACTGCCAAACCTGCAATATATGTTTCTATTTAGCATTGGCCACCTGCCATCATAACAGCTGACGACGAGAATCATAACAGTAACACGTAACGTAGTAAGGTAGTACTGTATTTCTTCTTAACGCATGCCATGGTTGAAATATGAGCCCATTTTAAGGGGAACTAATCGAAAATTCACATTTCGAATCCTTTGTTCTGAGTAGAACAATATTTCACACTGAAGTCAGGGGCGGTTCACAACCGCAGAACTCGCAATTATCTTGCAATCCGCTCGTTGGCAGACCCATGTTTGCTGGAACGCTTTTTGCTTCCATTATCAAACACTTTCAGTAGTAGTTTTCCTTACTATTTATAATACATCCGACCTAAGGGTTTTACGAAGATTAAGACTAAGGCATACTAATGGTTCTACGTAATCTTTAAACGGCCAAATGAGCTACAGATTCATAACATAACCTATTGGTAAATCATCTAAGAATTGACATATACAAGAAGAAGGGAAAAAGTGAAAGGACGTGTTATAGTATCTCCTCAACTTCAAAACCAGTCCGTTTCCTGTTGGACTACTGATGTTTCATAGCCTGGTTTTTTGTCACATCCTTCGTTCCTTTCGTTGCTTCATTCTTTTTCATATATTTCAGCAGTGTTGTGAAGTTGTTTTTGCTTTACTTTGTCTGAGCAAGTTTCGTCGCCCATCGGGTCCCAGTGGACACGGTGGGGCGCTTTTCACATTAATGTAGCAGATTTTAGTGCGTGTATAGAACCTCACAGAAGTTCTCAAAACTAACTATGGTTCCTTCGATGAGTCACTCCGAGTGCACAGCCTGTCCAAGTACGACCTCTCGCGATAGTTCCTCTATAATCATTCACTGAACGTGTCCTTGTTACTGAAGTCATCTCTGTCTCCGGTTTGTTATGATACTGTTTCATTGAGTGTTCGAGATAACTTGCGTCGTTCTTCCTGGATTCTTAGGCGAGCGTGAGCGCCATCGCATATACGTATAACATACGCTCAGAAACCATAGTCCATATGAAGTCAGAAGAACACGCGCCCCGTTTGACGCTCCTGTTCGACTAATACAGTGCTTCACCTATGCTTGTGCAGGAAGGGCCTCGTGTGATGCTGAACAATAGTACATGAACCATGTGGGATATATTCCGATACTGTCCAGTTTCGATGCTGTGAGACAGTTTTCGTTGTATACGTCAGAGAAGTACGAGCCAATGATATGATGATTCCACTCGCTGCACCACACTGCTGTGAAGATATCCTCAGAGAAGTAGCGCAGATTCTGGACGGAGCGTTTTCAGGCGAGCAGCTACATGTGAGACGCCTTGCTAAACCCGCAGGACAGGACAGGTAGTTTAAGTTGTGGAAAGGGGCCAAAATAAGCGGCTGTCAGCTACACTCGAACGTACAACTTTTTTTTGATCAAACATTACAAGAGACAAGAAAAATTTTAAAAAACACACAGCTTTATTTTTGGACCTTAATTAGCGGCTGTACGCGCCGTACAATCTCATGCCTTAAGGGCAAGACCACTTTAATTTAAAAACAGCTGAAAGCCAATGACTTAAAGCTCAACCAAATCGGAAATTTAAAAGGCAAAGCCTTATCTTAGAACAGTTCCTTAATTAGGCTGAAGGCCCAAAGAATCTGACACTTTAAGAGCAAACAACTTATATTCAAAATCGGCTGAAGGCCCAACACTTAAGACTCAATAACATTCATTTTAAAAACGCCGGAGGCTTAACGTAAAACAGTTCTTAAATTAGGCTGAACGCCCAAACCATCTAACAGCTTAAGACCAGAACAACTTTAATTCAAAATCGGCTGAAGACCCAAAGAATCTGACACTTTAAGAGCAAATCCAACTTAAATTCAAAATCAGCTGAAGGCCCAACACTTAAGATTCAATAATATTAATTTTTAAAATGCCAAAGGCTTTACGTAAAACAGTTCTTAAATTAGGCTGAAGACTCAAACCATCTGACGCCTTAAGGGCAAAACAGCCTTAATCTAAAAATCGGCTAAAAATCATACAAGTACAAACGACAAGAACAAACAAGAAAAGGCAGTACACTAAAGGGGGCTCAGGAGTTCAAGGGTCGGCCTGGAACTCAAACGCTAAAGCTCGCTTAGGTGAGACAGGCAGTTGGCCCTACCATTGTCGATCTGACGACAACCCAACCGGCAGACAGTCAACGGACCCACCAACAAGCTAACCTCCGCTTCACCCGACCAGCACCCAACACGGAGTTCAATGGAAGGTATTGGCAACCACAACCAATTATACATTGAGCTGTCAAACAACACGCCGTGATGGACTGTGACAACACGATGAGGAAAGTACAATGCCTGAATTTACGCCAATGGCCAGGGCAGATAACCGGTTAACGGCCACAAGGCAGAAGATTCCGCTGGTGCACTTCAATTCAGATAACCAAGTACAGTTAAAATCCACCGGAGTGTGGCTAAAATTTGCCAACTTGAAAACACATGTTGTTGCTCATGGGAATATCCCAACAGCCGACAGCGAACTCCAAACGACACAATGTGAACACTCGTGACTTGCTGGTAGAATGAGTCAAAATTCAACTTTCATGTCCAAGATCGGTGAGCCACGAATCTCGTAGCAATGGGAACAGCACCACCCACTCCGACACCGCGTAGAGGCCGCCAACGGATCCGGCCAAACTGCACGCCACGGAGATTTCCTCACTGCTACACGCCAAGCGAGCAACTGCCTGCATACAGCCTAGTCGGAAACTATAGTGCGGATATCGATACACACCGCTGCTGCCACCCACGGAAAGAGAGGATAACAGCATAATAGCGATAACAGCGGGAGACTAAACACAGAATAGCAACCAAGGTTTAATCCAACGCATAGCATGAGCCAGCCACGACTCAACATGATAATTTCATTTTTATGCAAGACATTCGTCTTTCACAAGTATGGGGATGTGTGCTGAAAATCTGGACTGAGAAGCCAGTGACGGTGAGCTGCTGATACGTGGATTTTCTGTGCCTGCTTCCACCTGGACTGCACATTTTATATTCAGGCATGTGCCCCAGCATTCCGTCACACTGACAGTTTGGTCCATTCGTCTTGCCTACATTAACACATCCTTCACTGTTTATTGAGTTCGGAATGTAGTTTTTTTCCCTTCAATTTCTTTGCGGTAGTGTTCCCTAGTTGAGGATTATTTTTTTACTTCAGTTTTCAGTTAGTGATTATTCTTTTTAACATTCTTCAGCAGTTTGATAACCCTACATTACGAGTATTATTTCCTAGTTTCACTGTCTCTGCTAGAATGCTTTCTGTTAATTTTGTCTACTGGTTAGCTTCCTTTGCGCTAATGCAGTATTAGAGCTCTTTTTCTAATAACTGATTTTCTTTACGTTTTAATTCTGTGTCCGTGAGGGATTTTCAGTCTTGAATGGAATGTAAGGTGTGTAGCCCACCATTATAACAGATACCATTGTTACCGATTCGGTCCCTCTCCAAATACCGCTTTTCCTTTCCAGTGCCTCCTCCTGTCACCTGCAAATACATAATCACTTACAAACAAACACAACACCGAAATGTGTAGGGCTGCCACAATTCATACAAAAGATAACAGAAGGTACCGTGATAGTTCGCAACAGTACAGACGGTAAACAACATTTAAAAGGAAAGACCCTATTGAAAATGTAAAGTCGTACTAGTTCTTAGTTTCCGGATTCGTAGCAGAGGATGTATTTGCTTGGTTACTCTGTACATGAAGTTAGTGTCCTGATCAATAACTATTCCGCTTGTGGCACCAAACTTCAGTAGCCAGTTATTCACCATTTTTTATGGTGCTGTACGCGGTTGTTGATTCGGAATGGAAATCAACGTGAAGTAACATGAGAAGTGGTTTACGGTAGTTAACACGTAGCGGCTACCCACCAGTTTTTGGTTAAGTAGACCCACCATTTAAAATGACATGGATGCCTCCGATAATCTTCAAAGCGGCACTTATTGATGACTGAAATCGCCATATTGTGCACACTGCACACAATCCTTCGCATACTGGTCAACATCCTGTTTTTCATACCCTCTACCAATCTCGTTCAGCTATCATGTGATCCGTTGTTCTTCGTCCCCGTGACCTGTAATACGTGATTGTGAGCTTCTTTTAATAGTTTTTCCTTTAGCGCTGCAAGTACCATGATGCTTGGCCCAAACTTCATCTTACTAAAATTTAGAGATTAAAAACAGTTTTCATCGCAACTTTTTATTTTTATTGGAGTGACCGGTTTCGATTCTATTTAAGAACCATCTTCAGACTCTGAAAAAAACATGTTACCAGATAGAGGGATCGTTATAATTGTAACTAATATAAATAAATAAATATATCCAGATAAATAAATAAATATATCCAGAACAGTGCGTAGAATCCGTGGAGCAAGTTGCGCCGACCTTCGACGCTGGAATAACTGCTGATCGGACAAGGAGGAAACGGTTATTAAATAGACTTGGTCATGCCCACCGTCCTGAGTGTGACATCATTGCTAGCCAATCAGAAAGACGTCTATGATTGGAGGCTCTGTAATGGTGTGGGGTTGTCTCCATATCAGTATACGTCTAAGCTCTCGCTACAATTTGAAACGAGTCTCTTCTGGCCAGGCAACATGTTTCCGGTCATCAATAGACCAATGTCGATGTTGACGGGGCTAGGGGTGTCGTAAAGCTTTGTGTCGTGCAGTCATTAAGGATACACGAGTGCGCCTTCCGCTCCGAAACCCCATGTCGATGGTATTTCGTTGAGTGGCTCACACGCTGACACTTGTTGATAGCCCAGCATTGAAATCTGCAGCAGTTTGCGGAAGCGTTGCACTTCTGTCATGTTTAACGATTCTCTTCAGTCATCGTTGGCCCTATTCTTGCGGGATCTTTTTCCGGCCGCAGCGATGTCGGAGATTTGATGTTTTACCGGATTCCTGATATTCATGGTACACTCGTCAAATGGTCGTACGGGAAAATCCCAACTTCATCGCTACCTCAGAGATGCTGTGTCCCATCGCTCGTGCGCTGATTATAACACCACGTTCAAACTCACTTAAATCTTGATAACCTGCCATTGTAGCAGCAGTAACCGATATAACAACTGCGCAAGACAAGTTTTGTCTTGTACAGGCGTTTCCAACCGCAATGCCATATGCTGCCTGTTAATGTATCTCTGTAAGAGTACCTATAGCAGTTTCTTTGGCGCTTTAGTGTATTAAAGGAGGCAGAACCAAATTGCCGATGCGTTGAGCCGAATGTTCCAAGTGGACAATGTGGGTGAAGATCTCGAGGTTAACGCGCAGTTTTCATGTAACATGGGAATCCTAACATAGATTCCATCCCTTTCTGCCAATCTTAAAGCGGAACAGCAGTAAGACCCTGAAATGGGCTCCGTTTACGACAAGTTGGAAACTGGAGGGACTGCACTGGGATATTCCCTGGAGAAGGGTTTCTTGTGTTTCCAGTCCGGGGTGGGGGTGGGGGGGGGGATGGCTATAAAGGATCCAAGTTATGTTCACCATGTTCACCCCAGAGCATAATCCCGAGTGTGATTAGATATTTCCATCAGTCTTTTTGTGGAGCTCAACTGGGGTGCCTTAAGACGCGTCTTAAGGCGAGCGAGACGTTCACCTGGAGAGGTCCTGATAGCGATGATTGGAGGCTGGGTGCCGAGTACGAAAAATACAAGGTGGCTAAACCTGGTAAAGGTCCTAGGAGGGGTGTTCTGCAATCAACTCACGAGTTTTAACGAATGGACAAGCTTTATACTGACTACTGGGGGCGCTTGCCTCGCACCCAAAGGGGAAACCATTTTCTCTTGGTCGTGATCGACGCCTTCACTATGTTTGTCTTGTTGATCCCTAGCAGTGGCACAAATGCCGCTATTAGTGAAAACGCGCCAGTATTCACGTCCGAAGATTTCAAGAGGTTCTATTTTGATCACAGGATAGTGCATATAACTATGACACCTTGCTATCCGCAACCACCTTCTTCTGAAAAAATAAACCGTAACTTGAAGTCAGCCTCCACTGCTTACCATGGAAGATCCCAGACACGATGGGACTTATAAGTGAGATAGCTATCTTTTGCCTTCATTACTGGTCATCATGAAGGCCATAAGGCAACTCTTGCCAAATTATGTTCTCCTTCTCATTAAATTCTCCATTAGCCAATTTATGACCGCTCCGTGATCTGCTGCCTGCTGCCAGAGGGTGGTGAGGGGTGGTGGGGGGCGTGGGGGGGGGGGGGGGGAATCCAGGGGAGATCAAGAGAAAGTGAGAGGCAGCCAGATATAACATCAGACTAGTACATCATAGGGAGAATGCCCGATGTAACGGAGGAAGGCAGTTGCTTCGTTCATAGTAGGGGATGGCGTTTACTGAAAAATTTTTGGTAGCAAAGGCAAGGTAATTGTCGGGCCTTACACAGTAACTGAGAGGCCCTCTCTGTTCCTGCTGAGGGGTGTTAAAATGGGGCGGAGAACTAGGACACGTCGGAGCCACATAGAAGTAGGATGCAAGGAAAGGAACCTAGTCACACAGCCCCAGTTTCGGTTTAAGGGAAACAGGTTGAGCCATAGCGCGTTTTCTTTGCCTTTGGCTCTTTGCCTTCAGCTCTTCCATTAGGCTTTCCTTTGCTGTGGCGTGATTGACTGCGAGAAGCTTTAATGGAGTGGACTAGGACGATCATGAGGTCGGTGAGTTTGCAGCGAAGTTCGAGAGAGGGTTACGGGTACGTCCGGAAGAGGGCAATATGGCCATGTGCCGATGGTGGTGAGGTTATTGTGCTCGGGGATGGCAGCCAGCGCCGAAGCAGTGTGGGATCGCTCTTGGCTTGGCCCGACGCAAAGGGACAGCACAGATGAATGGGACTGCGCGGCGCGAGGCGTAACGAAACTGGGGTTGGCAGTGTCCACAGAGGAATCCGTTGCTGTCAGTGGGAGGTTTACGCCTGGTTGCGGCCGTGTTCTGTCCTGTGCCATCGCGCAGTGTCTTCGGCCTTCTCGCTGTTGCTGCAGACTACACCGTTTTTGGGGGTGAGCTGTTTGCTGCTATAAGTACTGTGCCCCAGACTATTAAGTTGTTGTTGGCCCATTTCTCGTTAGAAATCGTACTGTGCTGTGATTGCACTGTTTTACTGCTCTGGTTCAGCAATGTGCGAATTCTTTCCCTCCTATAGTGCTACATACGCTTAAACCGGTTAGTCGTGCCTGTTGATGAGGCGAGTGTTAACGGTTGTACCTTCGAACTGGTTTGGCGCTCGTTGTAGAAGCCGCGTACTATTTAAGATGTTCTTGTAAAGCCAGTACGAGTTCCACCAGTAATTCCTAAACTGCTTATAATTCGGAAGTACATAAAAATCACTGTAGGTTTCCAGAGCTGTCTGCGTCACCTTACAGCAAATTGATGTTGCTTAGGCTAGTCTGTTTCTTTGTCATCTAATACCACCGTGAATTGACTTATGTAATTAACTACTGATCCGTTTTCGTTGCGTAGGAAAGGTGGAGCAGTGGTTTCATTAATTTTCACTCTCCTGTGTGACAGTTTACAGATAGATTATGTTGGCCATATGAATCGCAACAGCTGCCAGTGCTGAGATTTACTTTTAAAAAAATTTCTTTAAAAAGACCTTCTTGTTTTTACTGGTTGGTTAATCGTAAGGTTTATTGTCTAATGGTTTATAAAGGTTGGTAGCTCTTCGGTCGGTAGCTCGACAAATACCGTCACACTTGCCGTGAATTTATTGTTTTTTTATATGTTGCAGGGTGGAACTTAGTTTGTCTGTGTCGTGGCGGACGCTGCCTCAGGTGTTGCTGCCGTCCTGCGCAGTATGGTTTCTGAAGGGTGGCATAGCGGAAGAGCACCGTAATTGATATATTTCTACGTTGTTAAGAAAGCGCTTTCTCCTCAAATTATAGTTTTTAAGTCATACTATTCCAAAGAGTAAAGACTTCTAATAAAACTGGTCCCATCCGGCAGCAGGTTTGATAAATTAACCCGTTGGCTAAAAGATTTTTTCAACAGTAATTCTGATTAAATAAATTTTTTGGATTGCTTCAAGTTTCCCTTTTCGGAGAGTTTTGTTGAATCTTTGATGCTCACTCCACTTATGGTTTAAGAAATTATTATTATTATTGGATTTAAATTGCAACACTTCGCAGTTCGGTTTAAAAAGCTCTTGTAATGATTATTAACTTGTTTTTGAACTGAGACATGTATTATTATTATTATTATTATTATTATTATTACATATTTTTGCAATTAAGACAGTGATTGAACATGAATGTTACATTATTATTCAATTTTTCCCTTTTTCATGTTTTCTTCTTCTTTTTCGCTTCCCGAAACCTCTTCATTCTTTGACTGTGTTCGTGTTTCTTTTGTTCTGTCCATATTTTCCCTGGTCTCTTCCTTTATTTTACTTCAGATTCCGTGTTCATAATTTTGTTTCTGAATTTGTCTCTTTCATCTGTCTCATTTCTTTATTGATTCCTGATTTTTTAGGTCTTCTTCTATTTCATGAAACCAGGTGGTTTTCATGATTGAGCTGTTGACTACATCAAAAATCCTCTTTGTGAGTCTGGTGTTGTTCATTATTTCTATGTGCCCAGTGAATGTTAATTGTCGTTTTCAGATTTTTTCTGTGAGTCTGTCTGTATGTTCGTACAGTTCCTTGATTGGTTTCCTCATCCATATACCATCTCTATGTACTGCTCCAAAAAATGTTCTAGGGACTTTACGTTTTATCGTTTCTGTCTCTGTGATGCGTGATGTCCCGACTGTTGCTTCTGTTGCATAGAGGGCTTTTGATAGTACAAATGTGTTGTAGAGCCTGAGATTTGTCTTGAGATGCTTCTTTTATTGTAGTGCGTCCATGTGAGTTTGTACGTTTTCTGAAGTTTTTCTGTTCGTTCTCTATTGGATGCCTTGTTCGATCCTCCTATTTGTATGTAATCTCCAAGATACGTGAATTTTTCCATTCCGTTAATCAATCCGTATTTTGTGTGCATGACTTGTGTATTGAGGTTCTTTTCTTCCATATATTGTGTTTTCTCGTATGATATCTGTAGCCCCGTATTAGCAGAGACTTCATATAAAGATTTCAGGGCTTCTTGCGTTTCTTCTCTGTTATTGCTGAGTACTGCCAAGTCATCTGCAAATGCTAGTCATTTTATGATTGCCTTGTTTGCACGTGTTCTTCCTAACTGAATTCCTTTTAGTTTTTCTTCCCACTGCTTGATAATTTTGTCCAGAACAACGTTGAATAGAATTGGTGAGAGACCATTTCCTTGTCTGACCCCTGTATGTATCTCAGATGGCTCTGATTTTTCTCCCATAAATTTTATTTTGGATGTGGTGTCTGTTAGCGTCTATTGTATCAGTGCCCTAGCTTTCCTGTCTTATTCCATATTCTTCTAGTGTGTCAAAGAGAGTCTCCCTGTCAATAGTCATAAGCCTTCTTGATGTCCACAAATGTAACTACAGTATTGTTCGCATGTCTGACCTGCGAGAGAGCTCGCACGTTCCAAATTTCTTCAATACAGGACGTTCCCTTTCTGAACTCTGTCTGGTGTTCACCTGTCTTTGTATCCACTTGTGGTTCCAGTGCTTTCAGTAACACCTTGGACAGAATTTTGTAAATGGCTGAGATCTCTCTATAATTATTAGGGTCTGTCCTGTCTCCCGTTTTGTGGAATGGGTGAATCAGTACGTATTTCCATTCCCGTTGAATTTTCTCTGTACTCCATATTTCCAAGAAAATGTTATGAATTATCTTTGTAATATTTTGGTCTGTAAGTTTCCAGATCTTGACGATAATGCCATCTTCCCCTGAGGCTCTGTTGTTCTTTAGTCGTTTTATAGCCTCCTCTAACTCTGCGATTGTAGTGGCTTCGAGTCTGGGTTTGGCAGTGTTTTCGTGACGTGTAGTTTTTCTTTGGGCTTCTCACAGATGAGGAGTTTATCAAAGCATCCTTTAAGAATACTGCAATCTTCTTTAGTGTTTGTTTCTAGAGATCCATTTCTTCTTCTGAAGCAGATATTTGGAGGCTGATAACCCACTATATTTTCCCTGAATTTTCTGTAGAAATCTCCCGTATTATTTTTCTTGAAGTCTTCCTCGATTCCATTTAGTCTAGTTTTGTTGTGTGCCCTTTTCACTGTTGTAATATCTTTCGGGGGTTGTTTTTGGACTTTGTGGAAATCCTGTCATGTTTCTGTTGTTCTGTTGCTGCTAAACTTTTTCCATACCTTAACTCTTCGTTCAACTGCCTGATCACAAGTTGCATTCCACCATCTATGTTTGCGTTACCTGAGAGGCTGACCCCAACCCATTGCCTTCTGAATCGTCTTCGCCAGGTCTGTCCAGTTCTCTGTTATATTCTGATTAATTTCTTCAACAATTTTGTCTTTGTTTACGTTTATGTATTCTGGATCTGGTCTTAAAATTTTGTTCTGTGTTGTCTTTCTGTTCCTTGGAATTAGCTTAATTTTTACTTGTGGCAAATTATGGTCAGGCTCGAAAAATCCTTTGCGAGTTCTCACATTTAGAATTTCACTTGTATTTTTACTTGTTACGGCTACATGGTCTATTTGGAATTCTCCCCATATGTTTTGGTCGTTTTCCACGGTGTGAGTTTTCGTCTTGGTTTCTGGAATTGTGTCGACATAACTTTTAAGTTAAAATTTTGACAGGGCTTTGTGAAATGCTCAACATGCTTGTTTGTGCGTTTGTGTGCTATATGTGGGCCTGTGATTTGCTCGTACTTCTTCTCTTTGCCTAGTTGTGTATTGAAATCTCCTAGTACAATTTTGGCGTATCTTTCTGGTATTTTGTTTCTCACTTCGTCCTTGTCTTCCCAAAAGTCTTCCACTTCTTGTGGTCTCTTCCTATTATGATCATTTGTAGGTGCATGTGTGTTGATGATTGTGTGTCTTTTGTTTCCTGATTTGGAGGCTATTGTGGAGATTCAATATGATACTGAACTGAAATTTATGATGTTGCCTAAGACAGATTTATGCACGGGAAATCCTGTGCCAAACATTGTCGGTGTTGCCCGCCTGACAGCAGGTTTTCCTTTGTATATTCCGTAGTTCTCCGTGCTGAAATGGTTTTCGCCAGTAAAACCCGTCTCTTGTACTGTAAGGATTTTCATGTGAAATTTTTCTAGTACATCAGTAAGCTGTTTAAGTTTGCTCACCTTAACCAGTGTACTGGTGTTGAGTGTGCCAATAAAATGTTTGCAAAGACCTCTGTTTGAGGTCACAATTGTTAAAGACATGACTGTCAAGATCAACACGTATTTTTAGCAGCCGCACCAACTAGATGGACAGACGCTGACCACTAGCTGCAGGATGCCCGAACAGGCCTGTGTTAGTATTTGGTCCGCCCTGGGTATTTCATTTCCCCTGTACCCCCTATATCTGGGTGGCTTTCCCCTATCCGCACCTGGGGAAGAGCCCGATGGCGGATCTAACAACCGCACACGGGCATGTGTGTGTGTGTGTGTGTGTGTGTGTGTGTGTGTGTGTGTGTGTGTGTGTGTGCGTGTGTGTGTTTGTTTGTATGTATATATATTCTGACTTCTGAACTCACCTTTTTGGTGCATTGTGGTTTTTTTTAATTTTTAACCTAAGCGCCAGCTATTGTAATCTGGATACCAATGCTTTTTTCCAGCGTGCAGTGCTGTTATTTTTTTGTTAAATAAAGAATATTGCTTTACGTTATCCTCTGTTTGGTTCGGATATTCCTCTCCAGCAGCCCTGTGTCCTGTTGCCATCTAACAAATAGCATGCACAGATAATCATCTACTGTCATAGGGGAGAGCAACAAGGAGTATGACACAGATGACGTTATGCTCGGCTATTCAACGCGACAATAAGCAACTCAGAGACTCTGGTCCCCTCTGATTAAGCACCAGTAGCACACATGAAAAAAATGGCTCTGAGCACTATGGGACTTAACTTCTGAGGTCATCAGTCCCCTAGAACTTAGAACTACTTAAAACTAACTAACCTAAGGACATCACACACATCCATGCCCGAGGCAGGATTCGAACCTGCGACCATAGCGGTCGCGCGCTTCCAGACTGTAGCGCCTAGAACCGCTTGGCCGCCCCAGCCGGCAGCACACATGAACACAAAACTCAAGCCCACTGTTGAACCAACATTTGTACACAACGCATAAGCTGCTTATTTAATCCACGACAACCAGAACACTTCCTTGCAAACTGCTCCTCGCCTGTAAAACTCTCTGATACAAACGCGTCTCACTTGTTTACAGTGCAACAGGTCATGCCACCAACAGTTAGCGACAGGATGAGAGAAAACAGAAATGTATCTATGTCCACACAATACCCTTTGAATCTGACCCAGTCTGACCATGTAACCAACAATCAGGACTTAGGGCAAGAGCATACACGGATGTGCTCTTGTTATTCGGAATCCTTCCTCGTACCAGCTCACTCAAATTGACACCGACCCAAAAATTCTTGATGGCCGGTGAAATCCAAACAGGCTGTCCCGCTTGAGCTCCTTCCTCGCTGGCGATGTTGACCTTTCGCTCACTGTTCACGGAGAGACACCACTGATTTCCAACGCCTAACACAGCGACCAACCCCAGTGGGAAATCCGGGTTCGAGCCCCCTTCCAGCACAAATCTTCATATCTCGCTGTAGGTAGTACATACGTACCTACTACAGTTAAGTTGAATTTAAGGAATACATTTCAACATTTAAAACTGTAGTTCAAATACAAATACATAAGGGGAAGATGGGCCTGTGATGAAGATGACAACGATAATACACTTGTTCGCGTGGCCATCTTCCGCAGCAGCTGTTAACATCTGTTACTATAGGTTATCCATCTTGAGCTGACAGCAATCTAATTAAAAAGAATTACACCAGACACGATGTCTATGACTTCTCGTTGTCTTGATTCTAAAAACCTGCACTGGTATCATGAGATTTGCGAGTGAGACATATGGAACACTGGATCAAAAAAAATGTTCAAATGTGTGTGAAATTGTTGTGCACATAGTTCCGCGTAGTCAGCACGTACACAACTTTCCCACTAGAGCGCGCCCCGCTAAGCACAACAGCGCAGGCGCAGCACTTGTCCGTCTCCGCACTACGAGATGGCACTGCCATAGAGACGGACCAAATTCTGCTTCCGCCGATATGCGTATTAATATGTAACGCAGCCAATGAGATTGCTGCTAACATAGAACCTTTTCTCCTCACGGATCACACTCGCGCAGTGATATGTGAACGCACGAGGTATTATAGTGAGTGGACAGACCTCCGATTAGTCAGTCTGCATTTGTCTGCACCAGTCTCTACCAGTCTGCATTTGTCTGCACCAGTCTGTACGAGTTCTACATTTGTCTGTACCAGTCTATAGTCAAGTTTCAGTCTGCGCCTAATAAGATTACCATATTCCTGTACATAGCTATGAAGATAAATGTATAGACACTTTTGGCAAGTATCAGAGATATATGTGAGAATAAGATTAACGTACCAATACCAAAGGAACTTCAGACTGTCAATTGTAAGTAGCATCCAGAACCAAGTTAAGTAATTTTTATGCTTGTTATTATTTTTAATAAATGTGTGTGAAAATTAATCAAGTTCTGTTTAAAGTTGGTTACCATCAATCTGCTACTCTAAGGGTGCGAGTGGCATTTCTATCGTCTTACCTAACGGCAGAAGATAAACACGCCATGAGACACATTGCTGACACACGCCTACATCGTTAGAGCGACAAGTCAAATAATCTGATGGTGTGTGTACTGAAGGTCTTACAGTACGCACACCACAGAAATCTTATGGGACTTAACTGCTAAGGTCATCAGTCCCGAAGCCTACACACTACTTAACCTAAATTATCCTAAGGACAAACACACACACCCATGCCCGAGGGAGTACTCGAACCTCAGCCGGGACCAGCCACACAGTCCATGACTGCAGCGCCTTAGAAACTCTGGATCGGCCCAAGGAGCTTGGATAGGCTAAGTGTTAAAGCGAACGCTCGTGATAAGCGGGAAATCTGGGTTCAAGTCCAGATTCGGCACAAATTTTCGTATATGGCTTTCGGTAGTACCTCTAAACCTATAGAGTTAAGTTGAATTTCAGGAATAAATTTCAATATTTGAAAGTGTAGTTCATCACCAAATATAAAAATAAATAAGGTATTGGTCTCTCATCATCCACGCTTTTTGCACAGAAGGAAGACGTAAACGTCCTAATTAGCAACCACACGACACGGTAGAGACACTCGCACAGTGAGCCACAACCTGTTTTCCCGGACGTGGTTCGTAAACCAAACGGGAACACAGACGCTCACTGGTGCAAAACGTCATACTGACAACTATTAACAACTAATTCTTCACAGGGTTCGCATACGAAAAGAAAACGAAAATGTCCCTAATCACCAATCACACGTCATTGGAGAAACACTCGAAAGCGAGCCAAAACTAATTTCTGAAGATGTGATAGTAAATTGAGTAGGAGCGCACACAAACGCTAAACCCACTGCGAAACCTCACAGACGACAGCTTGCTAGTCCATACAACAGGAAAACACGTCTAAACTACTGTTGGTAAAATGTAATGACTCTATCAGATGCTTGCTCAGTTCGCAAGTGAATAACCACACCGTCGGAGAGCTGAGAAAAGTACTCTAAGCACTTCACCTTCTTAGAAGAATACTGAATACTATGCATATCCACAGTGCTGTGCATTGCGGTACAATGGAAATCTGTCACAATGTAACGTCATGCCTCAGCGATTCAAGCAGGGAAAACCTACCACCACAACCGCTATATGAGGCCCATACTGCTGGCTAGCTCAGCTCGATTCTTCGTCACGAGCGGAAAGACCTCTCTGGCCACTGCACTTCTCATGGCCCGGAACAGCCGCCAGGCAGTGCCACTAAGAGAGAGAGCACTGAGCGCCGTCGGCGGCGGAATTTTGAAATTCACCAAAGGTAGTACCACTTGGTTTACTGACATTTGTGAAAAGTTTACTTACTAAAAAATGCAGTACAACAAAGAACACACAAGGAAATACGAATAGCCATACAAGCACTCAAAGATAACAGCACGAAATGCTCTCAGTTCTAACGATGAATCATCAGCTATGAAAACTAATGTGCCTCATGCCCATAGCGACAGCGCGTATTACATGTCACAGACACTGACCGAATGCAAAGCAACTTGAAGCCTGATAAGTTGCGCTGCTTTCATCTCACTGGCCGTAAATAGTCTTCTCTAGTGTTACTCTTGAACTGAGACAAATCCGCAAATTCTTCTGCATTCACAAACCGCACTTGCAGATTCATATGACAAACAGTTCTCCCTATTATGTTCGTATAGTTCCTATATATTCTCTAAAATAAGTTTGTTTGAATGCTGTATAGTTCTATCTTGCCTAAAGCCGCCTGAAAAGGACTGGTTCTATCTTTGTGATTATTATTTTTTTTTATGGAATGCGATATTTGAATCGGAAGTTTAAGTTCAGTTGAGATACAATTTCACCAGCTGTGCCTAGGAATGATTCTGTTTTATATTGAGGCATTTATAAATAAATATTTTATTTTTCTTAAGAATTCATGCTTTTAATTGCTGTGTATGTTATATTCATGGGCTAATCGCCAGTGGCTCCAACTTAAAAATTCAGTATTTTGTCAAGTTTAGTTTTTTATTTTCTTGTTACATTTTATTTTAAAAAAGTTTATCGGCTGAGAACGCTTACTGCAGTCTTGAATATGTTGATACCAATCCACCATACTATTATGTCGAGGTAAATAAAGGAAGTAAAAAGGGTGCTTAAATGGGTCTAGTCCTCATCCTCCCGCAGTCATGTGCTCTTGACTCACCTATCAATAATGAATTTGAAATACGTACTCTTCTAGAACTGGACTCTACCACTTCAGTATATGCTTAATATTATAGGAAAGGACGACATCAAAGTTCATAAAAAGTAACTTGATTAAAATTTTGTACTCATATGTCTGGTAGTTCCAAATTCGAGCCTCATTGTCTTTTTTTCTCTATGGACGAGATAGAGGTACTGGGTTTTTTATTTCATAGTAAAGAAGCTTTTTTTCAGTGACATTATGCAGTGGTTTTGTTTCATATCTGTCTCTTGTTAGAATAACACATGTTCACAGTGAAATCTCTTTTCATACTAAGGAGAGCTTTTCTAACGTACGGCTTTTCTTCACAACCACGGTTCGCAGAGCACGCAATTCAACACAAGACGCAATATTAGACATACATGTTGGCAGTTACTGACTGAGGCAAACAACGCGCGCTTAGTACAAAATTTACATACTAGATGCTGGCTTAACAACGATTGTAAACCGACTGAACGCTTCGGCGTGAAATTTCTTCTATGTATTAGACATGACTTTCTGAAACGTTCTAGAAGCGTTAATGGTTCGAATTACTATTTGTAATTATTTACTGCTTTTCAGTAGTGAATAATTTAGACAAAGCTACATCTTTTGAAGTTTATAAAAATGTAATGATAGAATTAGTAACATGGAGTTAACATGCAGTTCGTAAAAAATTGAGGGATATTACTTTTAAAATTTTTAAACCTCCCACTTGTGCAAGACAACAAATATTTAATTTAGTCAACCATGTGAATGTTATCATGAAAATTCAAGTATGTTTTTTAAACATAACAATTTTCTGTTTATTGAATAAATAACTTTCGTGAACAATCACATAAATAATACTGCAAATGGTGCCACCAATTTGTGGGTATCAATGGAACACAGCGCGCTGGTCGTGGGGCAAAGAGATTCCCCCTCCCCTGCGATAACTACGCCACTGTGGAGCGTGATATTGCGTGCCTTGCAGTCTTGTTAAATGTGGTTGCAATTGCATCCGCTTTTTTGATGTGGGTCCCATCTTACCTGTTGCGGACATCTGCTGCTGCACTTGCCCGCGGTCGACGCCTACTCTCCGCGGGCAGCATTGCCTGGGGTGCGGGA
Source organism: Schistocerca serialis cubense (assembly GCF_023864345.2). Lineage (NCBI taxonomy): Eukaryota > Metazoa > Arthropoda > Insecta > Orthoptera > Acrididae > Schistocerca > Schistocerca serialis. The sequence continues at coordinate 707,890,944 of NC_064638.1, forward strand.
CGCTCCCCATGCACGTGAAACAGTGCTGTGAACAACACCGACCTCCTCGGATACACTCATTTCGTCCTTCTAGTTCCCCGATGATTCTCCCTCATATGAAGTAATCAAGATGCTGCCTCCGGGCCACGTTGTGATCAAAAACACCACTACAGTGCACCGCCACTGCTTGACGATCGTCACGCGCTGTATTTCCCATTCCTTCAACTGCCTCATGTTGTACAGCCAAACCAATTGTCATTATAGTCACGCTGACGTCACGCATCGCTGGCAGATCTCTGGCAAACTAAGCGAATTTTATCGATACTGGATGCTGTTGAACTCCGTGACTGTTCCTTTATAGGGGGTGGAAAAATTTTCGTTACCAGTCACAATAAAAGATTATTTATTCAACCGGTTTCGGGCTTGTGCCCATCCTCAGGTGTTTATACATTCATGGAGCTCAATAAAGATGCAGCATCATTATTGTAATGTCCGCCCCCGGTAGCTGAGTGATCAGCGCGACAAAACGTCAGTCCTAAGGGCCCGGGCTCGATTCCCGGCTGGGTCGACGATCTTCTCCGCTCAGGGACTGGGTGTTGTGTTGTCCTCATCATCATTATTTCTTCCCCATCGACGCGCAAGTCGCCGAAGAGACGTTAAATCGAAAGCACCCGGCGAACGGTCTACCCGATAGGAGGCCTTAGTCACACGACATTTATTTATTATAATTATGCTGTGGAGACAGTTTTTCCACTCAGTTGCACATTTATCAGTTTCACGTCCATGATTCAGTTTTATAAGATTTATCTTCATATTTCACTACTGTGTCGTGCACTCTTGATATACACTGCGTTCAAGTAAGACCGCGCGGCTACCCCGCGCGGCTCATTTCCATTTAGTAGTTAATATATTATGTTACTTTATCTAGCTCGTCCTTAAGTTTTGCCGAGCTGTGTATTACATTTTGTATTATAGTATCTGTATGTTATTAAATTTTGCGACAGGAAAACGGCTTGCCAACGAGTAATCCAGAATTCAGGGTTGATGTCTTTCCACAGTGTAACAGGGGAACTTCCTACTTAATCTGTTTTTGATTATCGGTGTACACTGATTCCTTCATCGGCTTGTCTGGTACTTTATACAATATATGTTGTTACGTAGTTGTAGCTTCCCCTCCCTTAATTCTTAATAACATTTATTCTGGCAACAGAAATACCTGCGGTACGAAAAGGAGTCCGATGTCTTCACAGTCAGCGGGCATACGATTTTTCGGTAAGAATTCTTTTACCCAATAGCACGGAAATTGTAACAGTCAGTACAGCTGATTCATTTAATTAATTTGCATCCTTCAAAATAAAATCGCTACAATCTTGACATAGGCTGTGTCTAGTACTGCTCTATATTTCAAATAACAGTATTTTAGTGAATTTATGAAAACCAAAGAGACATTATACAAACTATTGCGAAATACAAGAGACTCACCTGCAGGTAGGTACACATCAGGTATGTAACATAGCACTATTGTTTGTCAAGTTGTATATTGAAAAAGGCATTGAGGAATGTAAAGGGGATATGGAGGGATAAAGTCAAAATCAAAATAAGATGTGCTATAACATCACTGAGGAGAATGAATGGCAAGAAACTTTAGCAAAAATGAATAATTCCTTGAAAGAGAAGTATAACACGAAAATTAATTCAGGAAAGTCCGAAATACTGGTATGCAACTACCAATATATCGCAGCAGAACATTAGAGTTAATGAAATACTACTCGGACAAATAAAAATCTTTAACTGCTTAAGAAGTCAAATCTTTCAGATGACAGTAGCTCCGCCGGCATACAAAGCAGGATTTCACAGGCGAAGGAATCCTATTAGAGGAAATCAGGAGCCTAAATGTGGAAACTAAAAAGAGATTTATTGAAAGCTTCCTGTGGATCGTGGCATGGTAAGGTTCGGAAATCTGGACTGTTGATGCGTGCAACAAGAATAGTCTGGAGGTATTTGAGATGTCTTGCTGGAGGAGGAACAGATCTCATGGGCAGTAAATCTCACAGCTGAAAAAATTCTTAGACTAATAAGCGAAAAAAGATCCCTAATAAAAATAAGAGCTATATTAGTCGGCCTCCTATACCGACATAATAGTTTTCTAGTTAATGTAATGAAATGAATGGTACAGGAGAAGAGCGGGAGAGGAAGACTTAGACTGCAATACTCGAGACAGATCAGATAACTGTAGAAGCAGGCTCATACCACGGAATGGAGAGACTACCAGGAAACAGAAAGGATGGAGAAGAAGAACTGTTGCCAGCCAATCTTTCGATTAAGACTTAAAAAATTAATCGCACTTGATTACAAATGATTCGACCGACACGCTGTGCCAGGTGTTCATCGTTCCGGCAGTTTGAATCTGCCCGCTCGTCCGCCCGACGGCGAATCTGGGTGGGCAACTCGCCTCTGCGTTGTTGGCGGAGCGGCCTCTATGAGAAGCGTGGAGTGCTTGAGGCAAGCAAGCAACGGAAGTTGGCTCTGGGAATTACTCTTGTTTGTGAGCCGCCGATGTGGTGTACTGTAGTACGGCGTCGTAGCACCGAGTGTTAAATGTTTTGCTTTTGGCAACACAGCGTTGGCCGGCGCTAGTGAACTGCGGATTCCACCTAGTTATTTGAACTATCCGTCTAAAAGAATTGTTTTATTATGCCTGTAATACTGATAATGCAAAAGTGGACATCACGTATTGAAAGAAGGTTGCTTTTTTTAATGTTGTAGTTGACTGGTAATTTGTAGTGTTCGTTGGTGAGAGTTCTTAACGTCGTTGTAGCAGACGGTCGGATTTGTTCAGGCACGCCTTCTAAGGTGATATGGAGTGATATATACAGATGCGTTTACTATATTCCGATCCGTTACTGAAGCCTTTAGTTTCGCTATGTCTCAGAGTGTTCACTTTTGGTGTAGGATGGGGTCCAATGACTATCGAACTATTTAGGCGCATTATTCGAGGATCCTCGTGCCCATTGGGGTGTTCCGAGTACTAGAAGGCACACTTAAAAATGATTCACGGAACACGATTGATCCTCAGAGCAAACGGTTTAGAGGGAGTCCCCATTACATTCATTGCGCGAAGACGACTCGGAAACTTCTGGTATATATATATATATATATATATATATATATATATATATATATATATATATATATATATGGAAGTAGCAAGGCAGGGACCAAGATAAATATTAGCAAACCAAAATTTTGAAGTCTGTCTGTAAATGACACTTCCCAAAAGTAGAAACGTCCCCTTAGAAAAACTAATGAATTACTGTGCTAATAAACCCCTTACGTTATTTGTTTTTCAAACAGCTGAGCACAACTGAACGTACTCAGTCATTTCTCTCTTTACTTATTCTGATCAACACTAAACTGACACTCAATATTTTTAGCGCAACGCAGTCTGACTTTCAATAATCCCTACAAAAGAATGGCCCTGACTAACGATAACCTATACCTTTCATGAATCACTTACCTCACAAAAATCTTAGTTACTCGAATTACTGCAATACATCGTGCGCCAATACTGCCAACTAAATAAAAGATTCTAACTACTGAAGGCACTAACTACTGATAGGCATAGTTAGCAAATGAAAGATTTTGATAGAGATCAAACAATGTATTTACCTTAATAGTGTCCATAAGTCATAATATACATATATCAGTTCATGACATCCAGTCTCACAAATTTACTGTCTTTAATGGACACACGTCCAGATCATCCGCTCTCAAAACTCCGCCATCTGTCTCCCTACATCCACTACTGCTGGCGGCTCACCTCCAACTGCGCAACGCTACGCGCTGTTCACATCCAACTGCGCAACACTACAATATCGAATATTCCAACAATGCCAATCAGCCACGGACTGCACACAGCACAGCCAGTGATTTTCATACAGAGCGCTACGTGACGTTACCAACATAAAAACCTAAACAGCCTACTTTATATATATATATATATATATATATATATATATATATATATATATATATATATATATATATATAAAGCGAATTTGATCCAATAAAGTTCTCTAGATCCTATCGAACCCTTTCCCTTTCCTTTCCTTGGCGCTGAGAGGGCGGGAACGGGCATTGAGGCCAGGCCTCGAAAGACAACCCCTGCCCTCTTTGTCCCTGACCCTTCTCTCAGGCCCTTAAACAAAAAAGGTGATCTGATTGTATTACCATCAGCCAACGTTGAGAACTGCGTAAACTGCAGGGCAGTCGGTGCTACAGAACAATCACTGCTGGGTGCTACGGGTTTTGTGCAGCACCGATCGGCGCGGAACATGTTTAGTGTTCACCCGTCAACTCTTTCGTCTTGAAGTACTCCGGGAGAAACTAAAGAATCACATCTCTTACCTTTACAAGATTAGTGTTGTTTGAGTCTGATGCAAAGTGGCATCACGAAGTGTGACCCTTTTAGCTATTCCATCGTTGTCGTGTCACTTGTTGCTACTGGTCTGGTTTGCCGAAGTTATGGAGAGTTGTGGTTTGTTCATTTTTTTTTTTTTTTTTTATTTTGCTCACTGCGGTAAGGGCCGGCAGTGTTACCTTACATCCTTACATGGGAACGTAGTTACACACATCTTCCCAATGTGTGTTGTCTGTGCAAAGGGCTGTCCAATTTTGCTAGGCTATTGAAGCGTTTGCGTCAGTCTCCACGTGGGTGATGCAGTGAAAGTTTTCCCAATAATCATGACAGTGGTTAAATATTATACGCCGTAAGAATTATAGGAATCAAACATTAACGGTATGATAGTGGTGTCGCGCATGATTCTACGTAAAATCGAGGCAATAAGGAGCGGTATGCACCATGGTAATTTAAGTTATTGTGTTTACATTTTTTGTTTCAAGATAATTTAAATCAGAAGTAAGACCGTTAAGCACGAATTCTTTAGAATAAATTTATCTTGAGCTACGCGTTTGGGTAGTAGTGTTTGGACAGTAACGAGTTAAAGCGGCAATGCTGCGTGATAAGCCGATGGAGTGGGCATTAATAATTGTGTTGCACGTGTGTGGTCTGTAGTGGTTGATGTCCAGTGTGTGTATACGTCCGTTGTATTTGATTTACGTGTATTCTGAGTGTTTCTTGTCCACGGAGTCAAAGCCATTAACTTATGTTTTATTTCTGATGACTTTCATTAATTAATGTTTTTGTCGAGTAAACTTTTATTAATGAATGGATGTGCTTTAAAGATAGTAATTTTAATCAGCCTGTCAGGATAAAAGTTTTAAATTTTCTTTTTATATAAGTGATTGAGAGCTTTAAGGAAATGAAACTGCTTTTGTTATTTGAATTCAACTTTAACTATCGGCAGTACGTTCATAGTCTGTCTGTATCGCTGTTGGCTTAACTACTGTTCTTTGTCATTAATGGCTCCAGGAACTTGTAAGTGGGCTGTTGCTTCATACCTGTCATATGACTGGATGGTCCGGCAACGGCGAACCCGGCAGCCCTGTAGCCAAACAAGAGTACCAGCTTCATCTAAGGGATGTTTCTTTTAATAAATGGTACTCAACTCAGTCTCGTCAGTGAACTGCCCCATCCCTCCACTCCCAACCGCGGAAAGTCCTGCACAACTCCTGCTGGAAGTTACAGGATCTAAGGAGGATTTATAAGTTAAGTGCGGAAATCGTTCTGCTATTATGTCTACAAGAGCCTTGAAAGGAAGCTGAATGTTACCAATCGAGTGCATTTGCAACACACAAAATTGAAACTTGAATACATAGATCTTTTTTAAATAGTAATTTTGCATGGACAAAAGGATTAATATCACTTTACTTTCCAGATACGTACCTAGATTCTAAAATTACAATACCAGCAAAAGCAACTAAAAGGAGATCACAAAAGAGAGTTGTCATAAACACTTACGAAAAATTACATCTAGCATAGTTCAATCATTTGCTGCAATACAAGCTTGTAGTAGCTGGTGCGAGGACAGATGGGAGACGTTCCTTTTGATAACACTTAGCCGGCCGCGGTGGTCTCGCGGTTCTAGGCGCGCAGTCAGGAACCGCGCGACTGCTACGGTCGCAGGTTCGAATCCTGCCTCGGGCATGGATGTGTGTGATGTCCTTAGGTTAGTTAGGTTTAAGTAGTTCTAAGTTCTAGGGGACTGATGACCACAGCTGTTAAGTCCCATAGTGCTCAGAGCCATTTGAACCATTTTGATAACACTGAGATAAATATTTAGAGGCATCTAATCGAGCGAACGAGCAGGCCAACTGGTTACTCTTTCATGTCCTATCCAGAGACCAAGAAAGAGCTGAGCGGGAGCTTTTGTGGCCACATTCAAGTAGTGAGCCGGGTAGCCCTCGTGCTGACACAATAGGTATCTACGTATTCCAACTGCCGCTTCCTCTAGCAGAACCGGTAAAAACCTCGGAGAGCAATTGTACGTATCGGTTTCTCGTAAGTAAGGACCTCTTACATACTCCCCTGTAATGCCACACAAAACGTTCACCCTCCACTGCATCTGCTGTTTAACTTGACACAGCCACAGCCGTTTCTTTTTGGTCCAATAACGCATATTTCTTAGTCAGCTTTCCATTATTTCAAAAGTAAGCTCATCAGAACCGAGCAACGCAATTCCATGCGTCTTCTACAAGCCAGCTGGTTTCTCTGCTGGTGTAGTTACACAGCAAACGGATGGAAGTTATTTGCATAGAAAATGCGAACGACGCTGGACTGGTGTATTCCGGAGGCACTCGATGTCTCACGTATATTCTGAGCAACAGACGCCAGAACATCTATTTTGTTCATTCGGCTCATTGTTAGCTTGTCCCTCCCCCCCTTCCTACCCACCCTGCCCGCCCTCGCAAAATTTCCCCCCCCCCCCAACCTTCTTACTCTTTGTAAAGCGCTCTAGCGCTCTTCTATGTTTTTTTTCTATTTTTCTCACTTGCACTGAGTTGTTGTTCTTGTTGGGCAATGTCTATTAAGACGCAACTGTACGTACAAATCAACTGCGCTGTTCACGTTCCTTCTGCGTTTTCCGCAAAGAAGCAGAAGTTGTTTTTGAGGCTTCTCAACCGCATTCACAGTTTTTACCTATAACAGTATGTTGGTACACTCTCCTTTGCAGCTGTACAATGTCTCATTTACACCAAATGCGTTCCGTTTTATTTAAAATCGCCGTCAGTGCTCACTATAACAATTGCGGTTTTCAAAATATCCACGGGTGTACTGCCGGTCTACAGTGTCCAACGGGCACAATATTTCGGCGATCATACATGTCGCCATCATCAGGTGAACTGACGGACTGAGCTCCTGTGAACGTGCCGGCACGGAGATCCGTACGCTATGGCTGCTCAGAGGGAACTGGGTTCGGTCGCGGCGGCGGCCGATTTAAATACCCTCCGCCCGCGGCGCGCTCCTTCCGCCGTCCGCGCCCCGCGCCGCGGTCGCGTGGTGGAACAGATTGCGACGGCGTCTGAGATGACGTCGGTGTGATGGCTCTGTCCGCCGTGGTCGTCACAACTATATGTTTGCTCTATTTACCCTTGATCGCTGGTTCCCAAGGCTTGCTAGGATTATAGCCACAGTCACGGTTTATGAGGTCGTCATTGGTGCAAATTTCGATGGCCTCTCTAACAACGCTGTCCCAGTATCCCGACGTCTGTACCAGAATCCTCGTGCGTTCATACTCCATAGCGTGATTTTCCGGCAAACAATGTTCAGCGAACGCCGATTTGCTCGGATACATCAGTCGAGTGTGCCTCTGGTGTTCACGGCATCGATCCTCGACGGTACACATCGTCTGACCAATATACGACATGCCACATTGACATGGAATCTGGTACACGTCGGCCTTCCTCAAACCGAGGTCATCTTTGGCGCTCCCCACCAGTGCTGGAGTTTTATTCAGAGGACAAAACACAGTTCCGACCCGGTGGAGACTGAAACGGGGGGTAAATTACCTTTCCTTGACGTCTTGGTCAAGAGAAGGGCTGACGGCACCCTAGGTCATGGGCTGTATCGGAAGACAACGCACACTGATCTGTATTTGCACGCAGACAGCTGCCACCACCCTTCACAGAGGAATGGGGTACTTAAAACTCTAGTGCATACATAGGGCGCGCACTATCTCTGACGCAGAGTGTCTACCCCAGGAATTGGAACATCTGAGAACTGTATTTCGAAGAAATGGGTACTCAGAGTGGCAGATTCAACGTGCTCTCCGCCCAACCACTACAGCACAACCTGTGGAGATGGATGAAATCACGAGGGAGGAGGTAGGCGCACTCTCGGGGAAAATCGCCCGCATTTTGAAGAAACACCGGGTCGGAACTGTGTTTTGTCCTCCGAATAAAACTCGTACACTGGTGGGGAGCGCCAAAGATGACCTCGGTTTGAGGAAGGCCGGCGTGTACCAGATTCCGTGTCAATGTGGCAAGTCGTATATTGGTCAGACGATGCGTACCGTCGAGGATCGATGCCGTGAACACCAGAGGGTCACTCGACTGATGTATCCGAGCAAGTCGGCGGTCGCTGAACATTGTTTGTCGGAAAATCACGCTATGGAGTATGAATGCACGAGGATTCTGGTACAGATGTCGGGATACTGGGACGGCGTTGTTAGAGAGGCCATCGAAATTCGCACCAATGACGACCTCATAAACCGTGACTGTGGCTATAATCTTAGCAAGGCTTGGGAACCAGCGATTGGGTTAATCAAGGGTAAATCGAGCAAACATATAGTGTAACCTCCCCACAAAAATTTTAAAAGAAATGACAATATTATTTAAGAATGCTAATGTACATTGCGCTAAGTGTAACCTCCCCACAAAAATTTACAAGACAATATTATATAGAAATGGAGCCAAGAAGCAATATCGTCCCCACAGAAATGTTTAAATAAAATATATAATAATAAATGGGACCCAAGAATAACCTCCCTGCAATGAAATGTAATGACAATAAAAATGAGAACCGCAATCTGACTCAAAGTATAAGCTGTCACCAAAATGATGAAAAACAATTCAGTGCTAATGAAACTTCAGTGACAATGAAAATTCAATTAAACCGAAATATCGGTCTTCGGCCCTGTGCAAAAATCAGAATTAAATTCTTACCTCATTGTAACTGCTAGTCAAATTTCTGCTCTTATTCTTACGCACGGCTTGGAGGAACTGCATTGCAAATAATAATATTCCTTTTTTTTTTTGTGATTTAACTGAAACTTTTCTTTAAGGGAAGTGGAACGAAATCGTTAGTTCAATTAAATAATTTTTTTTTGTAAAATTGCTTTTGAAATCAAAATTATTATTGGGGCACTTGTTGGAAATTAATTACAATAAATAGACTTTACATTATCTGATGATTACCTTAATTAACAATATACCTCATTCAGCATCTTGACCAGTATTGCCGACAGACTACATCACACAACCGGACTGGGCTGCTACTACTGACAGAGTGCAGTGGCCTACTGCAACTCGCGTACTGCTCTACATGACGACAACTAGCGTACTGCTCTGCATAACAACAACTAGCGAACTGCTCGCAACACTCGCGCGGTCAATCGCAGACTAACTACGATAATAGGCTCTCTGGTCAAAGATTTTAACGTGCCTCACCATCGCTGCTACGTTACATACGTGTTTCATAACCCTCCACTGGGGGGGAAAAAATTTGGCAGCGATGGTGAGTCATTTGGACTTGCCATCGCAAGAAATTTTTACAATTTACAGAATATTCAAATTTAGTACATAAATTAAATGTTGTGCACATGCACCGAGTACAGAATATATCAGACAAAGACAAAATATGAGTACAAAACATAGTAGCAAATCAGAAAAATGTATATACAAATTATTTGACAGATAACAAAGTGCACAGGCACTGCAGAAATTCTTTAGCATATTCAGAACAAATAAACAGACTGGCAAAAAAAAATTATGTTGACAAGTGACATGAGTGCACATGCACTGCAGTTGAGAACATATCAGTAAATGATGAAATGTATATACAATGAGTAACAAATGACATAAGTGCATATGCACTGAAGTATTGAATATACAGAATGAGTACAAATCATATTGAAAAATGATAAAAATGCACAGGCACTGAAGTTCAGTAGAAAACATATTAACACCTAACATAAGTGCACATGCACTGTAGTTCAGAACATATCATCAAGCTAAAAAATGTATATACAATATAAAAGACAAGAGTGTACATATACTGTACCTCAGAACAAATCTAAAAAATGTCTTTAGCATTTTCGCAATAAATAAACATAATGGCAAAAAAAAATCATATCGACAAGTGACATAAGTGTACTCGCACTGGAGTCCAGCAAATCGAAAGAAAAAAAAATGTATAACCCATGAACATAAATGACGTTACCAAAAAATGATATTCACTATGTGACAAGAATTAGGATAGGAAAGGGAAGGATTACATCATGGTTGTAGCACTTTAGATTGCACACAGCTGTTCTGAAAGTCCATATCTTTCCACAGAAGTACAACATCAAGTGACACAATTTGAAGTTCTTTTCCCATCAGTATTTATCAGCGTAGCCAAGACACTGAACTGTCGTAGTAATATTCCATGTTTTCATTTTGGCAGTACACTAGGTACACCAAACAGTGGGACCATAATAACGTCTTCATCGCTCACGGTGGTGGACAGCATGTCGTGTCAACACCACGCTCTTACAAGGCACACCAACGTAGAATTAGTGCAAAACCAAATATAGTGCTCCATGATCACTAGGATAAACAGGACAAATGGACATTGCAGTAATTCAGGGTAGTTAGCTCATGAGGTGAAGGACATTAAGTCACATAATATTGACAATTACAGTCTTCATTAGTAGTTTGCGGCATTCATAGCCCAGTTATTGAACATTTCTGTACCAAGTATGTAGTATTACAGAAAAATGTTCATTAATTGTTTTACATAGAATCAGTAACCTTCTTTTCCTAGTTACAAAGCATTATTAAATAATCGCATTCTTTTCCAGTTACAAAGTATAGCATAGTTAATTAATCATTTGTCATTCTAATATAGTAAGAATCATTAGCCTTCTCCTAATTACAAAGCATTATTAAACAATCGCATTCTTTTCCAGTTACAAAGCATAATTAAGAATCATTAGCCTTCTTCTAATTACAAAACATTATTAAACAATCGCATTCTTTTCCAGTTACAAAGCATAATTAAGAATCATTAGGCTTCTTCTAATTACAGTTAATTAATCATTTGTCATTCTAATATAGTAAGAATCATTAGCCTTCTCCTAATTACAAAGCATTATTAAACAGTCGCATTCTTTTCCAGTTACAAAGCATAATTAAGAATCATTAGCCTTCTTCTAATTACAAAGCATTATTAAACAATCACATTCTTTCCCAATTATAAAGCATAGCATAATTAATTAATCATTTGTCATTCCAATAGTAATAATCATTAGCCTTCTCCTAATTACAAAGCATTATTAAACAATCACATTCATTTCCAGTTACAAAGTATGGCATAGTTAATTAATCATTTGTCATTTCAATATAGTAAGAATCATTAGCTTTTTCCTAATTACAAAGTATTATTAAACAGTCGCATTCTTTTCCAGTTACAAAGCATAATTAAGAATCATTAGCCTTCTTCTAATTACAAAGCATAGCATCATTTGTCATTTCAATATAGTAAGAGTCATATTCTTTTCCAGTTACAAAGCATAATTAAGAATAGCATAATTAATTAATTATTCCAATACAGTAAGAATCATTAGCCTTCTTCTAATTACAAAGCATAGCATCATTTGTCATTTCAATATATAGTAAGAATCATTATCCTTCTCCTAATTACAAAGCATTTTCATTTCCAATTACAAAGCATAGCATAATTAATTAATCATTTGTCATTCCAATAGTAATAATCATTAGCTTTTTCCTAATTACAAAGCATAGCATCATTTGTCATTTCAATATAGTATTAATCATTAGCTTTTTCCTAATTACAAAGCATTGTTAAACAATCACATTCTTTTCCAGTTACAAAGTATGGCATAGTTAATTAATCATTTGTCATTTCCACATAGTATTAATCATTAGCTTTTTCCTAATTACAAAGCATTATTAAACAATCGCATTCATTTCCAATTACAAAGCATAGCATACTTCATTAATCATTTGTCATTCCAATAGTAATAATCATTAGCTTTTTCCTAATTACAAAGCATTATTAAACAATCACATTCATTTCCAATTATAAAACATAGTTAATTAATCATTTGCCATTTCAATATAGTAAGAATCATTAGCCTTCTTCTAATTACAAAGCATTATGAGACAATCGCATTCATTTCCAGTTACAAAGCATAATTAAGAATCATTAGCCTTCTTCTAATTACAGTTAATTAATCATTTGTCATTCCAATATAGTAAGAATCATTAGCCTTCTCCTAATTACAAAGCATTATTAAACAGTCGCATTCTTTTCCAGTTACAAAGCATAATTAAGAATCATTAGCCTTCTTCTAATTACAAAGCATAGCATCATTTGTCATGTCAATATAGGAAGAATCATATTCTTTTCCAGTTACAAAGCATAATTAAGAATAGCATAATTAATTAATCATTCCAATACAGTAAGAATCATTAGCCTTCTTCTAATTACGAAGCATAGCATCATTTGTCATTTCAATATAGTAAGAATCACATTCTTTTCCAGTTACAAAGTATAGCATAGTCAATTAATTATTTGTCATTCCAATATAGTATTAATCATTAGCCTTTTCCTAATTACAGAGCATTATGAAACAATCGCATTCTTTCCAGTTACAAAGTATCAACATTGAAAACAAGAGCTAATTAATGGCATAATTAATAACATAATTCATTGAGTGACATTAATTATTGGCACTCAGTGGCCAGCAAGTATTGAATAGAATGAAACATTGTTCATCATTCAGTATTATTCAGATCATTACAAAGTCATTTTTAAAAATCAGTTAATTACAGTCATAGCATTAATAATCATGGGCATTATAATTAGTCTCATTACAATAAACAGTGGCAGTTATTAGCCAGTTACAAAGCATTATTTTATATATATATATATATATATATATATATATATATATATTTTATTTTTAAGAAGTCAAAATAAGAAGTCATTACTGAAGTGACATACTATTCAGAGTTGATCAGTATTATTCAGAACTTTCTCGAACTGGTATCACTATTTGGGACTGTTAATAAATTTTTTTGTTAGCAATGCATTGCGTTGGGATCGATAATTAATTGCTGAGGCATAACACTATTTGCTTTTGACCTATTGCTGCAAATGAGGATAGGTAACGTCATTCGTCATGAGTCAGCTGTAGCAAGGTTATGTAACAAGGCAGTATATGTGATCACATTTATAAATGATAAACACAAATGGGTAAAAAAATAAAAATGCAAGTACTAGAACAGGTATAATAAGTAACAAGTTTAGTAAGTATCATGAAAAGCTTCTCCTGAAAAAAATACAAAATGGATTATTGAGCTGAAAGAAGAAACGCATACTATGCTGAAAAGTAGTGAACTTCGAATTAACAGGTAGTGAAATGTGTATAAAAATGTGTTCCATAGCTGTCCTTTCCAAAACTTTCCGTCATCCTACTATGCAATATAACGCCTACTGTCAAAACAAACTGCAACAAATACTTAAATAACTACGTAGCATAAATATAACTTCAACATTATCCTCATCTGTAAAGAAAAAACTTCATTATCAATCACTTCATTATCCACATTATCATAACTTCATTATTTTCATCACCTGTTAAGAAAAACTTCATTATTCATAACAGCATATTCTTCATCATTATTCATCAGCATTCATTATCATCTGCAAAAATATCACTTCATTACTCATTACACAACTATTCCTTATCTCTAACATATTTCATCACTAAAACTAAGATGTGTAGTTCTGTCTGACAGCCTGCATCAATCACCTTGTATTCTGAAAGAAAAAATTAGTTAAGACTGCTATTCTACGATGAGTATAGTATATTCTTGTTAATGCTTGTTAATCCTGATCCATTTACTCTTCCTCATAAAGTTATTGCATCTTCTTTCGTTTATTCCGTAGGTGAAATTCCCATTTCTGTTGAATTTATTTCTGACACGCATCATTTCTTTCTGAAATTGATGAACAAAGATTAATGTCCTGCATTTAAATCATATACCCACTAAATAATGACTGGTTTATGGTAACATAATTAACCATACAGCATAACATGACAGAAAATGTAATATGTCAAAGACATTGACAGTGTTCAAAGCCAAAATGTACAGAGAATATCACAATGCAGCAGCAAAATGTAAAACAGTCACGATCTTGAGATGTCATAGGGCAAAAAGAATGTCAAAGTCGACTGGTGTGTTATATCTTAACTATTTCACAGTGCATATAAACAAAACATGAAAACAATTGTACATAAAAAAAAGTGGAAAATGTGCACGGTCTGATGTGTAACGACAAGAAAAGCGACCTGCTAACCTTACCTTGCCGGGCACTTGCCAAGATAAAAAACGATAATCATCAGTAATTAGTCAGGTGAATATAATTGCATTAGGAAATGGCATCATAGTGTGTTGAATCATCCAGTGTCTTCATTCAATAAAGGGTTTAATATCTGACCAATGGTGGTTGCCTTTCGATTTTCTGGTTCTCAAAGTTTCGACGTGTACAACATTGGGGTGAGGGATGCTGCGAATCCGATATGGACCTGCGTATAGAAGTTCAAATTTACTGCACTTACCTTTTATTTTGCTGGATAAATAGTGTGTACGTACTAATATCTTCTGTCCAACGTGAAAGTCTCGGCGTCTACAAACCTGTTTTTGCTGTCTTCTCCGGCGCTCTGCGGCACGTTTGATGTTGTTCAGCGCAATGTCAATTATTTCGTGGTGTCTTAGTCGACGACAGGTAGGGAAGTTTACTAATTCTTTAATTTTGTTTGGTGGTTCAACGTGTTTCAGTATAACAGACGGAGATAGCATAGTGGATTCATTTGGAATGGAATTAATTACATCTTGGAATGAGAGTATGTGTGTATCCCAATCAATATGTCTTTTGTGGCAGTATATTCGGCACAGCTTACCAATTTCTTTCATTAATCTTTCACAAGGGTTCGAAGAAGCATGGTACTTGGATATATAAATCGGAGAAATGTTTCTGGCTCGTAACATGCGTGTCCATACGCTACTACGAAATTGAGATCCATTGTCAGAAATTACTTTCATCACATGCCCTACATGAAATAGAAAATGTTTTACAAATGCTTTCGAAACAGTTTTAGCAGTAGCTTTGCGTAATGGAGTGAAATTAACAAATTTTGAAGTGAGCTCAACAGCGACAAAGATGTAGCAAAAACCTCTGTTAGTTCTGGGAATCGGACCAAAAATGTCTACAGCGGCCATGTGTCTTAATTTAACAGGTACAATGGGATATAAAGGAGGAATATGTGATGTGGTGTCTGATTTAGCTTTCTGGCAAATTTTACAAGACGCTAAAACTCGTCGTATACGTTTCTCCATGTTGGTAAAATAACAGTTCTGTCTCAGTATAAGAAAACATTTTCTTGCTCCGTAATGTGCGTAACTTAAATGAGTGTACCAGATTAATTTGTTGACCAGTTCGTCAGGAATGCATAATAACCAATTGTTGCTGTCAGGATGAGAGCGGCGAAACAGAATGTCATTGCGTACAGTGTAGTGGTTTCTAATCGTAACATTATTCCTATCTTGCCAAAGCTGTTTAATTTCTTTCCACACGTTGTCTTTATTTTGCTCCTTTGCTATGTCCTGTAATGACGATGAAATAAAGTTTTCAAATGCAACTTGCTGAATGTACATGACACTGAAATTTGTTTTGCAGAAGTTGGTTGCTACGTCTTGCTGATTGTTGCCGAGAGAACGCGATAGTGCGTCTGCTATAACATTTTGTGTGCCGGGAATGTGAACTATTGTAAAATTAAATTCCTGTAAATAAAGTTTCCATCTACTTAACCTGTCGTGAGTAAATTTAGCTGAAAGTAAAAATTGTATAGCTCTATGGTCTGTGTAAACGGTGGTATGTCTGCCATAAAGAAAGTGCCTAAATCTCGTGAAAGCCCATACAACACATAATGTTTCAAGTTCTGTAACAGAATAATTTCGTTCAGTAGGTGACAGAATGCGACTTGCAAATGCGATGTTTTTAATTACTATTGAACCATCTTCTTCAATTTCCTGGAAAATATGTACGCCTAAAGCGGTGTTGGAACTGTCAGTGGCAATGGAAAAATTTCTGGTAAGATCTGGGTGCGATAAAAGTGGTGCATTCAACAGAGCATGTTTCAGGTTCATGAATTCAGAGTGTGCTTGCTTATCCCAAGACCAGATACTGTTTTTACCTGTTAATTGGCATAATCTGGGTGTGTCTAAAGCAGAGTGATGAATAAATTTACGAAAAAAGTTAATTAAGCCCAAAAAACTGCGTAGTTGTTTCTTCGTCGTAGGAACACTAATGTCACGTAGAGCCTGAAGTTTTTCCGGATCAGGTGCAATGCCCTCTGCTGAAATCACGTGTCCAAGAAATTTTATGGAAGTTTTGCCAAAGTGCGATTTACTAAGATTCACTGTAAGTCCTTGTGCATGAAAAGTTTGTAACAGTTGTTCAAGAATCAGATTGTGTTCAGACCAGTTAGCTTCTGCGATAAGAATGTCGTCTACATACGTCGTAATTCTGTCCTTAAGTTCTGTCGGAAGTATTGTGTTCAAACCGCGAATAAAAGCTGCAGAAGAAATAGTTAACCCGAATGGTAATTTGCAAAATTGATAACAGTCGCCGAAACAGAGAAAAGCTGTATAATTTCTACAATTCGGATGAAGTTGAATTTGCCAAAATCCCGATTTCAAATCTAGTGTAGAATAAATAGCTGTACCGTGAAATTTCTGTAGAAGTTCCTCTAATGTCTGTGGTCGATCTGTTTCATTAATAATAATGTCATTAATGTGACGTGAATCAAGTACAAGGCGAAGTGAGCCATCTTTTTTCTTAACAATATGTAGCGGGTTTATGTACGGACTAACTGCTGGTTCTATAATTCCTTGATCAAGCATATCCTGCAACTCCTTTTTTACCTGTTCTCTGTGGATATATGGAATGGGATAATGCTTTGCTTTAAATGTGTCGTGCTGTTTGACTTGAAATTCATACATAAATCCGGACATAGTACCAGGAATGTTGTCGAAAACTGGAGCTTGCTGTAAAAGAATTTTGTGTAATTGCGTTCGTTCGTCGTCTGTAGTTGCACTGCTCTCTTTAACCTTATCAGAAATCAATTGCATTACGTCGTAGTCAGCTTCGTCTGGAGTATTATAGTTGTGTACGTACGTATCCGTGAACAATGTGGGATTACAGTCTATGTTATGTGACGCGGAAATGACCTCTGTGCGATTAATCGTTTGCTCTTCCGCAGATAGTGAGTGCTGAAATTCTATAGCAAATTGTATATTTTCATCCTTTAACATTAAATAAGAATTTTGAAAATCAATAACTGCGTCGTGTTGTACCAGAAAATTCGTACCTAAAATAACGTCTGTTGTCAATAAAGGAACAATCCAAAAATTTGAGTGAAAAGTATGACCTTCAATACAAAATGATAAATGCGTCTGTAATTTAACGTCTACTCCTTTACTCGATACTGCTCCTTTCACTTTTGTTTTGCCTAAAGGTAATGTCGGATAGGTATTCTCTTTGTTACACTCGTTAAAAGTCTCCTCATTTATTACTGATATAGGTGAGCCGGAATCGATTACTGCTGAGAATTTCGATGAACCAATTTTAATTTCGATAACAGGATGTGAAATGGTTTTCTGAATAACTGGTCTTTCCT
This sequence comes from Schistocerca serialis cubense, assembly GCF_023864345.2. NCBI lineage: Eukaryota > Metazoa > Arthropoda > Insecta > Orthoptera > Acrididae > Schistocerca > Schistocerca serialis. The sequence goes on from NC_064638.1 coordinate 707,908,853, forward strand.
GCAAGAGAGTGTCTCTGATATCGTCAAAAGTAATTACATTTTCGTGAACAACATTTTGCGTGTCAAAGGTAGTGCTTGTGTTATTAGAAGATGCGTCCTGTGCAGTATCTAGTCAGATTCTATCTGACGTGTTATTATTATTAGGAGGATTCTGTGGCATTTCTACTATTTGAATTGTTCTCATTATTTTTACGTCTGTCGTAATAGTCATTCCTATACGGTGTATTTCGATAGGAATTGAAATACTGCCTTCTTTGTACGTAGTTGTTTCCTTGCTCCCGTGCGTTACTATTTGTTGGATCTTGAACTATACGTGTACGCGGCGGAACATTAAAGCCTGGTTGACCTTGTGCGTTCCATTGTTGGTTAGGTATGCTAACCGGCTGGTTTTGATGTTGTTGTTGTGGAACACCTCTATTGTTACTAAAGTGTGGTTCCTGTTGCTGAACATTTTGACGATATTGATAATTAGAATTTTGTCTGTTACCAAAGTTCTGGTAGTTGTCGTTTCTAAAGCGTCTGTTATCTTTCCTATTCAAATTACGTGTCTGATCATAATTGCTGTACTTTTGCTGACCTTGGTTGTTACACGAAAAGTTTTTGTTTACAAAAGAATAATCAGATTGCTGTACTTCCAAGAGCTGTAAAAGACCTCTGAATGCTGAAATGTTTTCTTTTTGCTGGCCCGTTAGAAGCGACACTCGTAATGACCGTGGTAATTTAGAGATGCATAATTGTATAAGTGCGGATTCACTGTACGGCTCACTTAGGTACTGGTTCTGTTGCACCATGTGCTCAAAAAATTGCGTCACACTGGGAAAATTGGAGTTCTCATAATTTGGTAAGCTAATTAACTGATCTTTAATTCCGCGCTGTGTCGTCTTCGACCAGTACGCTGACAGAAAAGCATTCTGAAATTCCTCTACTGAATAGCATTGCCTCGCGATCGGTCTCATACGAGTTGCCGGTTCGCCTTCCAAAAAACTGCAAATAAATTCAAGGTTATGCGTTACAGGCCAAGTCGGTGGAAGAGCAAAGCTAAATTGTTGAATCCAATCCAGTGGGTGAATCTGCGTTCTATCGTTTTTTAAAACTTTAAACTTTCTCACTGACAGAAAATGTTTGTAATCGAAATTATCATCTCTGTGTGATGGAACAGGTTCAGGGTCGTAAGAGAATCTATTGAACTGTGGTTGATCGGAATCTAAGTCCCGTACTCTCTGTAGATTACCCAAATTATACGCGCTGCGTGAGTCTGACAAATGTTCATAAAGTGGCGTCTGTTGTGGTATGTTATTAACTGAAATGTTTTTCATCTCTGTTACTTCTTGTTGTAAACTCGACAATTTTCTACGCAACGTGTTATTAGACGAATCGATCTCATTAATTGTCTGCTGTAAATTTTGAAATTCAGGTGTTTGGTTAAATGAAATCGGTGTAGTATCGTCTGATTTATTGTCATTAGCACTTTAGATAGCATCAATACGACTGGCCAATTCATCATATTTTTCAGTCAGTATTTTTGCCTGATCATCGGTTTTAGAATCGGACGCATTAATCTGTTTTTGCAACTTACGCGTAGTTTCGCTCAGTTTTTTAACATCAGCTTTGATGACATCGCAATCCTGTGTTAGTTCTAATTGTTCGAATCTGTCTGTCACTGTTTGAATATTTACTGTGTGTGTATCTGTTTTTGATTTAAGATCAGAAATTTCATCCCGTAGTTCCGCGTTCAACTGTTCTATGGTATTAATTTTGTCGGACACTGTAGTAATATTATTGTCTACATACGTCTTCGCTTTCGCGAACATTTTACGTTTGTCTTCTTGTCTTTGTGCAGTGATTGTTTCCATGACTTGTCGTTTTACTTTGTTTTGATCTTGAATAAATTTGCGGAAACGCGTATCACTGTTTTGTATGTGAAGATTAAAGCGTTCGTCAATCTGAGTATTCTGTTGTTCGAATTTCGCGTCTATCTTTGAATCCATTGTGCGCGAAAGTTCTACCGTCATTGCTTTAAACTCGTCCCGTAATTGAGTAGCTTTTTCAGAGCATTGTTTAGCGACTCCGTTAATTTCGTCTCTGAGTGTTTCTGTTGCAGCTGTTTGCAATTCCCTTAATTCTTGCGCAACAGACTTAATTTCTTCGCTATTTTTTTGTGAACAAGCCTCAATTTCCACGCGCAACTGTTCCTTAGTGTCATGGCACTGCGCGGCAACGGCTCTAATTTGTTCACTAAGCTGTCTGGAATTGTTGTCTAATTTTTCATTCTGTTGTTTGACCTGTTCACTAAGTTGTTTGAGATTTTCACTCTGTTGTTTGAAATTGTTGTCTATTTTCTCACTTTGCTGTTGTATCAAACTTGTCATAATTCGTACCAAGTCAAAATTAGCGTTTATATTATCTGTACTGTTTAGTGGTGGATCTGGAATTGTTTCGTTTTCTGTAACCATTTGGTTATTCTGAGATTTACAAAAAGGTTTGCCAGTTAGACATACGCTGTCAGTCCCTATTTCGGAATTAAATAAATCCGTCGTACTTTCACTACACTGACCATTTTCATTCGAAAAATTTGTCTGAATGTTAATAGAATTTTCCAAACCGGGTGTGTTCCGCTGGGCAGCGCTCATTACTATAGAGCGTCCCGCGTCATCAATTGTCGTCAAATTAACACAGGAGACAATTGAGTTCGCTTGTTCATTATTAAGATAAATATCATCATTAGTGGTTAGAATGCATTGATTGTCAGTGAACGCAGGATTGTCATCATTACTCTGCGTGTCACAATTATGATCAGTCACGTTGTTTAAGTCGGTAAATTCATTCACAATACCTCGCGATACACTATTCATAATCTTTCGCGGCATTTTTACAACAGTCAATTATTCACAAAACAAATAATCACAAATGCAAAAAGCAACAGTCACTAATACAACAGAGCAAACGAATTGCCGTTGACCTGTATAAAGGAAGTCACAAGATTAGTAAAAGCGTTGCGCCAAATCCTAATTATACTTAAGCAAATAAGAGCAGATATCTGACTGTTGTTCAAAAGATTCTCAACGAAATTCGATCCTGGACTGGGTGTCGCCAAGTGTAACCTCCCCACAAAAATTTTAAAAGAAATGACAATATTATTTAAGAAAGCTAATGTACATTGCGCTAAGTGTAACCTCCCCACAAAAATTTACAAGACAATATTATATAGAAATGGAGCCAAGAAGCAATATCGTCCCCACAGAAATGTTTAAATAAAATATATAATAATAAATGGGACCCAAGAATAACCTCCCTGCAATGAAATGTAATGACAATAAAAATGAGAACCGCAATCTGACTCAAAGTATAAGCTGTCACCAAAATGATGAAAAACAATTCAGTGCTAATGAAACTTCAGTGACAATGAAAATTCAATTAAACCGAAATATCGGTCTTTGGCCCTGTGCAAAAATCAGAATTAAATTCTTACCTCATTGTAACTGCTAGTCAAATTTCTGCTCTTATTCTTGCGCACGGCTTGGAGGAACTGCATTGCAAATAATAATACTCCTTTTTTTTTTGTAATTTAACTGAAACTTTTCTTTAAGGGAAGTGGAACGAAATCGTTAGTTCAATTAAATAAATTTTTTTTGTAAAATTGCTTTTGAAATCAAAATTATTATTGGGGCACTTGTTGGAAATTAATTACAATAAATAGACTTTACATTATCTGATGATTACCTTAATTAACAATATACCTCATTCAGCATCTTGACCAGTATTGCCGACAGACTACATCACACAACCGGACTGGGCTGCTACTACTGACAGAGTGCAGTGGCCTACTGCAACTCGCGTACTGCTCTACATGACGACAACTAGCGTACTGCTCTGCATAACGACAACTAGCGAACTGCTCGCAACACTCGCGCGGTCAAGCGCAGACTAACTACGATAATAGGCTCTCTGGTCAAAGATTTTAACGTGCCTCACCATCGCTGCTACGTTACATACGTGTTTCAATAGTTGTGACGACCACGGCGGACAGAGCCATCACACCGACGTCATCTCAGACGCCGTCGCAATCTGTTCCACCACGCGACCGTGGCGCGGGGCGCGGACGGCGGAAGGAGCGCGCCGCGGGCGGAGGGTATTTAAATCGGCCGCCGCCGCGACCGAACCCTGTTCCCTCTGAGCAGCCATAGCGTACGGATCTCCGTGCCGGCACGTTCACAGGAGCACAGTCCGTCAGTTCACCTGATGATGGCGACATGTATGATCGCCGAAATATTGTGCCCGTTGGACACTGTAGATTTGATTTATTATTATTATTTGATTATCAAATACGCCGGGAGAAACTCAAGAATCACAATTGCGGTTTTGTTTTTCTGAATATATCATTTCAAAGAGATCACAAACAATGTTTAAAATAACTTTTAGTTCTTACATTTTTTTCGCTCCTCTTCCTTTGCCAAAGACGTTGCTGAAGTAACCAGCAGTCGACACAGGCAAAAAAAGAAAGCTGTGTTTCCTCTGTGTCTCTTTGATAATGGTGTCATGATGGTGCAACAGTCTGTTTCCTCCTTTCGTGACCTATTTTCTTGCTTGCTTATGAAATCACGAACTTTTGCGTAAGACAGCTAACGGTTTGGCGCCTGTGACAGATAAATCTCAAGTTATAAACATTGTAACTTCTCTGAAACTTCTTGGCGGAAAAAATATGCTTACTAGTTACTGAAGATGCTTCAAAAATTACAAAAAAAAAAAGCATATGGCAAACGAACAAAAAGCCCTTTCTAACTACGCCTCTAGGGTTTGCCGTTGGATAATATTGTATAAATCTCACAAGAAGTGGAACAGGTGGTTCGATGAAATATTACGGGAGTTACAGAATGTTATCCGGGGGCAAACCCGAGAAGTATATTTGCATCAGATCCGCTCTCGAAGCCTGAAAAGTATGAATCCTCTTTATTTATTCCAAGAGACATGCATTAAATTCTAAGAACGTAATCATGATTCGCAATTAAACTCCCCCAAAAACTTGGTGGGAAACATGCGCAGCAAGGTTGTGTCAAGTTACCTCTAATCCAGCTTGATAAACAAGAAAATTGTGAGACACGCAATCGGAATGAAAGAATACTCCAATTTCACCGTCTGGTTGAAATCCAGGCAATGGACAAACTTAAGACCAGTGATCGCAGCACTGACGATGTCGTGTACAGTTAGACTGTCTACGTACTGGGCATAAAAATGAGACATTATCCTATGGGCACTCCTGTAGACGTACTATCTGTTAATGACTCAGGGGAAAGTACAACTCTGATGGAGGAAATACGAGGCATATCGTAAAATAGTTGCAGCCTCACTCGTCTTCTTTAAAAGTCAATCGGGTACTTCTAGTATGCAGACGGGATTAGCTTGTGACAGGCAGTGCAGAAGTTGTAACTTATTTCAACTTTCCTCTTCTTCGGAGATCGATCGAAGAACTTGCAACTCTATGCTTGCCCTCCAGAAAGACTTCTTTGAACTGGCGTACACAGTGGCAAACACCTCTTCCAAACTTCTATGTCAATGTTTCTCTGAATCTTCCTTGTCTCTTCCGTTAGTTTAATTTCCAGTAAGGCTTCAAGATCGCCAAACAACTATAACTTGTCTGAATGAACCCATAAAAAAAATTAAACTTTCCTACAAAATGAAGGAAAATTAGAAATGAAAAGTGTGTGGGTATTAATGCTAAAATTCTGGCGAAAGTGAGGTAAATTTATGCTTACTAAATGAAATGGATACCCAAACTATCATGCAATGTGTGATAAAGACAGACAAAATCAAGGTTAAACTGACGCAAAAAAGTAGGAAGGAGAATAGCTAATTGATAAACAAGAAAATTGTGAGACACGCAATCGGAATGAAAGAATACTCCAATCTCAGAAGTAAAACAAGTCAATCTGGTGGAACGAAGAAGGTATCAAAAATCGATCGACGTAGGCGCTTGCAGTTCTCCTCAACATAAGAGCTTTATTGATATCAAATGATGATATTGGAAAAGGAAAGTTTCCTGAAAACGTACGTCTGGAACACAGTTTTGTGTTGGAACTGAAGTGCTGACCGTTGGAAAAGCGAACGGTAAAATGTTGAAATTTTGAAGCTCTCTTCAAATGGGCATAGCTTGCAGTGTAAGTCTTGTTGAACTTCACATTTGGCCTGATGGTGGCACCACGGCCGCAAAACGCTTAGCTTACAATGTAATTATTCTAATTGTGAATGAAATAATTCTTATTCATATTGAAATATGAAACTATTTGAAATGAGACGCTAAAGCCGCGCGGAGTGGCCTCGTGGTTTGAGGCACCATGTCACGGACTGCTCGGCCCCTCCCGCCGGAGGTTCGAGTCCTCCCTCGGGCATGGGTGTGTGTGTTGTTCTCAGCACAAGGTAGTTTAAGTTAGTTTAAATAATTTGTAAGTCTAGGGACCGATGACCTCAGCAGTTTAGTCCCTTAGGAATTCACCCACATTTGAACATTTTTGAGACACTAAGGGAGGAAGGAGGAAATTCACAGCTGATGTACAAAATTAAGGAGGAAAGAAGTCTACAGGAAAGTCTTCTCAGAAAACGAGACGTGTTATCAAGACATTTACTAAGACATCAATATGAAATTGTCAATAAAGGAAACAGTAGAAGAAACTATATTTGGAACCAAATATTAGGACGTGAAAAACTGCTTGTCGAACGTGTCGCACTATTAGTTATACAGAGAGAACGGTGGCGGCGATGATCAGTCAAAAGACAGGTTTATTAAATAAACAATACATTAATTTACGACATATTTCGGTTTGACATCTGGTTCACTACAGCTACATTTTCTCATGTGTTGACATTTTATTGTAAAGCTGTCTGGATAATAATCCGTAGATATTTGACGCTCCGACTGTTTCAGTGACTAATCAACTCTTGTGTAATCCAGCAACGTCAGTATTTTACCCTTTCCAGTTAGGCTACTGAATGTGCCCTTTGGAATCATCCTCCCATGTCTTAAATTTTCAGAGCTATCCAGAGGAGCAGGAAAATCTGAACCTATTTGCAGTATGTTAGGCAACGGAAACCTACCTTTGTAGCCAAGCTTTCATTGGTTCTGACCTCTCTGGTTCAGTTTCTACCGCCAGTGTTGTTAAAATAGTTTCCTTGATGTACTGGTTGTAACGGTCTGTCTGCAGACTCATCTGGACAGTCCAGCAGATGCTTGAAAGAGAGGTGCTCTTCTACTTCCGAAAGTCGACATGTAACGGTACTACATGCCCTTCCAACGCTGCCGTCCAACGTGCATCAAGCAAACAGGCAGAGGATGCTGGCTGCTGAAGCGCTCGGTTTATCATCGTGGAGTTGCTTTTTTTCGGATAACGTGCCAGATTCATCACATCGATACCCGCCTCTATAGCACCTCTTCAAAAAATACTTTGTCATAGAATTGTAATAAAGGGTCATGGTAGACCAGACCCCTGACTAGACACCATTGCCTCATTTGAATACCCTGAATCGAATTTCCCGTGACTCTGTATTCCTTTGAAGACATAGGATGTTGACTGCACTGTGTCTCAAGAAACTGTACTATGTATCCTTTGTGGTGGAGTGCATAACAGTTCTGATAAGGAAGTTCGATTCCACATACACTGATAATCATAATATCCACCGCTCATTTATAGAATGAATACGTCTAAGCCACATATAAATGGCGAGATATGTTAGGAACGGTGTATATCGATATTCGGGAATGAATCAAAATCATCTGGTTGCCTTTGCATGCACAGAATGAGGAAGGTAATACTACCATGGTATACAGCTGGGAACTACCGAGTAGGTGTCCTCGTACCTCGAGCACGTGCTACGCAGATTATTACCCACTGAAAGTGGAGGAAAGATGCCGAAGCCAGCAGCAGACGAACGAACGTGAGACCTACTTTCTCCCTGCAAGATCGTTGAAGTCGAAGACCTGACGCCCTATACAAAATTTTTTGGCAGATTACGCATTCTGTTACTACAGTCGGTGGTTGTTGCAAAACATATCGCGTACTAGGCAAAGCATGGTTGGTATAAACACACACACAATAAAGGGTTATGGTAGACCAGACCCCTGACTAAACACCATTCAGCCGGCCGAAGTGGCCGTGCGGTTAAAGGCGCTGCAGTCTCGAACCGCAAGACCGCTACGGTCGCAGGTTCGAATCCTGCCTCGGGCATGGATGTTTGTGATGTCCTTAGGTTAGTTAGGTTTAACTAGTTCTAAGTTCTAGGGGACTAATGACCTCAGCAGTTAAGTCCCATAGTGCTCAGAGCCATTTTTGAACTAAACACCATTCCCTCAGATGGACTCATTTCAATACCCTGAATCGCAGCGCGACTCCCCTCATGCCAGCGATAAAAAAATATCTGTCACAAAATTGCGTCCGGCGAGTACATCTGGCAGAAAAAGGACGTTAAAGAGTGGCAATCTGGCAACATTGTAACCACATGCGTGGTAACTACCTCTGTCAGTACATATTAGCGGTGCTGTACAGTTTGTGCAGTGGATATAGCTTTGGGTGAGCATGCAGGAGATCGATGGTTCCTTCCTGGGTTAAGGTATATGTTTTTTATTTGGTAAATTTAGTCCAAATGGCACGGTATCTTGCATCTTTATCGTCAACAGTGATTGCAGCGGGTCTTCTAGAAAACTTACATACTACAATCTTAGAAATGGAGGACTGGTCAGCTTTGAAAGAAGCCCTTTCCACTTCGTGGGCGAGAATTTATTCGCACTACTTCATCTACCAGATGCAAAACTTGTTTTCTTTCTACCCTTCTCCAATGGTCCCATGGATTAGTACCAACTGCCTCACTCAGGTCCATTACATTTTGTTAGGACCTTACGTTACCAGTAGGACTAGCAACGTGCTTTGCGAATAATGTCCAAACTCAGTTACCATTTGTATGTTTTACCACCATGGCCCCACTAATTATGCCTTTCAACATTGAGTCTGGTAACCGCATGCTGTTTAGCACTTGTCTCGATTCATTATTATTATTTTTATTATTATTCTATCGATGGGATTGTGGAAACCTCACGTCTATTACCGTTAGGGCAACAGTGTAATTCAAAACCGAACATTTCACAATTAGCGGTGTTGGGATGAATCATACAGAGCAATATCTGTCACAGGGGTAATGCGCCTTAGGTGGAACAGTGCGCAGGACTGACGGCGTGTTTAATGCTGTATGCGCTGTCCACCAGACAGAGACTTGTTGTGAGTGGAGTAACGTGCCCGTGACACACTCCAATGTATATGCGTACACGTATCGAATTTTCTTATTATAAACCTCTAAACCAGTGTGGCAGACGTATTACATACAAAACCGATGAATACGTGGATATGCTTCTGGTCCTTGGTGCATCCGACAACAGGCTGGTGTTGCCGCTCGTGAATATGCTGCTAGATATCCTCATCTACGCCAACCAGAGAAAAATGTGTTTCGTCGTCTGGATGGTCATACACCAAGAACCTCAGCGAAGTACACGTAGCGTAGCAAGGCAGCCGCGTGTCTCGCAAGGCATGGTGCATGGTCATTAACGTGCTGCACGAACATGGGCTGCATCCCTATCATTATGATTTTACGCAACACCTGCATCCTGCAGATCGCCATCAGCGGACACAACTCTGTGAATGGTTCCAACAACAATAGGCAGCCAACGATGACTTAGTGAACACCGTTATATGGTCAGATGAAGCAGCATTCACTCCTGAGGGTGTCTTCAATATGCACAATGCCCAACATTGGTGTGAGGTTAACCCGCACGTCACCCTCGACTGAGGATATCGAGTTCTCTTTGGTATCAACATCTGGGCCGGAATATTGGGCGACAGGTGTTTGGGCCCCTACATATTGCCTGACCGGTTGACTGTACGAAGGTATCATGCATTCCTCTCAAACTATCTGCCTGATGTGGTGGAAGATGTTCCGCTACATGTTAGGCATGGTTCCAACATGATGGTGCACCTCCACACTCTGGAATTAATGTGCGACAGTATGTGGACCAAACATTTCCATGGAAATGGCTTGGACATGGAGGTCCAGTTGTACGGCCACCGCTTTCACCTGACGTAAATCTCTGGGTCTCTTCCTGTGGCGGCACCTGAAGGAGCACGTGTACCCTACTCCGCCGACGAGCGTGAAAAAATTGATAGCACGTGTTCATGCTACTGTGGATGGGTCCATTGCTGTATGATCCGGCGGGTTGCGCCATGTTTGGATGTACAGGGAGGTCGCTTTGAACATCTGTTGTTCTGATTACAACGTATTCTGTTGTGAAGGTCATGTGGTCATTAATATGGACTTTTTATTGTCACTGGTTGCTAATGTGCGACATCTTCGTGTTCATACTACTTACAGTATAAATGACAAGCACTGTGCTATCATCTTTAGCATTCTGAAATTGATATTGTTTTTGTAGTTACTCTATCCTGTGGCAGATCATTTGTTTCAACTGTCTATTTCTTATTCGTTTAACCACGTATTTATTATGTTCAGCGTTACAAAATGTTGTAAATTTAGGATACATGTGACCTAAGAAACGGTTATATTACAGTATGATATGTCAGAATGAAATTAGCAAATAAAAGAAAATGCACCCCAACCCAGGATCGAACGCTCGACCTCCTGCGTACTAACCCAAATCGCTATCCACTGCACCAACTGTACAGCACAACGAAAATGTGCTAATAGATGTAGTTAGCATAATGTGGTTACAGTGTTGCCAGATTGCCACTCTTTAACGTCCTTTCTCTGCCGGATGAACTCACCGGACGAAATTTTGTGACACACATTTTTTATCGGTAGCATGTGAGGATTCGCGATGCGAAGCCCGAGTGCGCGAATTTCGCTTCACCGTATATATATATATATATATATATATATATATATATATATATATGACGGAGCATACTGAGTACCATGGTAGCCGTTTATGATACTGGTAGCAATTACGTGTGCCTAGTTGGCATTTCTGATTGTTTCTTAAAACAGTTAGGGTTAGGTTAGTGTTTTTTAACGTCCCGTCGACAACGAGGTCATTAGAGACGGAGCGCAAGCTCGGGTTAGGGAAGGATGGGGAAGGAAATCGGCCGTGCCCTTTTTAAAGGAACCATCCCGGCATTTGCCTGAAGCGATTTAGGGAAATCACGGAAAACCTAAATCAGGATGCCTGGAGACGGGATTGAACCGTCGCCCTCCCGAATGCGAGTCCAGTGTGCTAACCACTGCGCCACCTCGCTCGTTATGTTAAAACAGTGTGAACGCTGTATGCTACACCGGCTAGTTGCTTGGGGCCTTCTCGATTCTACACGAAATCATCCACCATCCACGTCACATGCTCAGAACAATGCTGCAGTTGTTTCTGGAGCACGAATTCCAGTTGATGCCTAATCAATGTCGCAGAGCAGTTTGGTTTTTTGCGGAGTGTCAACTCAGTCCCATAAACCGTTTCCAAATTATCTGTAATTTATGGATCTCTACATCACGTCAGCAGGAAGCGATTAAACGTTTCATGTAGAAAGAACAAAAATGCTTTACATGGTCGCTTATTATCCTTGATGGGAAGGAAATCTGCCATCTACAGATTTTGAGAAGATTCTCGCTCTGTCGGTACTGAAGCTGATGGCTACAAGGTGAAGAAAGTTATCGTTTAACTTAGTGGGAATAACACTTAAAATCTCATGGCAGCATAGTGTGAGACACTGGCATTAATGCTGCCCCTGGCGCCGAAGCTGCGGCTGGAGTTGCTGCTGCAGCTGCTGCTAACTACTAAAAGAGGAAAAGAAACCCGAGAAGGAAAAAAATAATTAAAAATGAAATTTTGATAACATGAGCTTTCAGAATGAAATTTCCACTCTGCAGCTGAGTGTGCGCTGATATGAAACTTCCTGGCACATGAAAACTGTCTGCTGGACCGAGACTCAAACTCGGGACCTTTGCCTTTCGCTGGGAAGTGCTGTACCAATTGTGCTACCCAAGCACGACTGAAGGCCAGTCTTCACAGCTTTACGTCCGGCAGTACCTCTTCTCCTACCAGTTAACATGAGCTTTGTTTTATTCGACTAACTTTATAAGTTGCTGAATCAGAAAAAGAGAAAGACGAGATGGACTTTGGATTAATTGCTTTCATTGTACGCATACCCGAATGTAATTATTGTGTGAAGCTGAAATAAAAATGAAATATTTTACTTTAAAAACTGTGTGTGTCAGCCAGACAACAGTTCCAAAGTTCTGAAACTGGATCCCCAATGGGTGTTAAATTTTGTTCCATTTACATCTCGCTTATTTCTGCTCTGGCAATGATTCGTTAATGTGAAAAACGACAACCTCCACTTGTAAGAGTACCATTGTCGGTACTCTCGCTAAATAATAGACTATAATCACTTACTTCCGATGGATGCCATATCGCCGGACTTCCAGAAGCTGCCAGAAAGGAACAGTTCGCACCAATAAGCGGGGAGTCCCGAATTACGTCGCGCACACTTGGGCAGACGACGGAGAAGCAGTTCAGTCTGGGCTTAGCGGGCAGTGATAGTGGGGTGCGGCCACAGAGTAGGAACGGTTTATGGTAACTCAAGATATATCTGCATGATTAAGATTTTAAGAAGTTCAGTGTTCGGAGCAAGTAAGTATATAACTGTAGAACTTTTGTCAATACATTTGCCAGGTATCGAAAGCTATTAAGTGGAGGAGTGATAATAGAATATTACGTGCGTTACCGCCATTAATACCATGTGGGTATCTCAACATTAATAATGTGACCGTTGACATCATAGGATACTGAAACAAGTTATATTAAGAACCAGTGAGTCAATTTAACTTTTCAGAACGTATTTTTCAAATTAAATTTTATATCGTGGCTAGACGGAGTGACCGCTGCTAGCTTGATAGGCACGAGTAAAGGTCGACTGAATAGGATAAATATCAGACCATACAAACAATTGTATTGTTACCCAGATGCAGTAGCACAAGTATAGAAGAAAACTGCAGAAAATCAGTTACGAGAGATGTTGTCAGCAGGTATAAAAAAAGACAGTGGCGATCAAAGCAGCCACAGCGGTAATAACAATGGCCGTAATTAAAATTGTTGTTTGTAGTGATCTGAGCCATAAACGGTCAGCACAGTGACACTGAACTCAAAAGTTTTTGTGATTAAAAGCAATGCGTAGGCTAAGTGTCTAAGAAAAAGAAGTACACCTAAATGGGGACATATCCCAATGAAGGGTGCGACCACTTTCGTCTGTTTGAATATCATTCGTGTGTACTACGCGAGATGCTTCATGAGAAATATTACTAAGACCACGCATGATTGGTGCATGTATGGCGCTGAACAGCGAGGTGATGGTTGAGTGCCGACGTCGAAGCAGCGTTGGCGATGGACGTAAACGATGTGCTGTGGGCAGCCTGCGGCCGACTCAGGGGCGACCTACGAGGCATGCACAGAGGGTGGTTTAAGGCTGGCAGCAATGGGGAAACAGGTCGTCGCACTTGGACAGCTGGTGATGGCTGGCAACTCAGCGCACAGCGTGTGGGAGTGTTTGTGGTATACTTTAGATATTTAAAGTGATTAAGAGCTCGTTTAAGACGCTGAAAAGGCCAGTATCAACGTAAATGAAAGTGCAAAGTGCTATTTACATGTCTTTATAGGTTTTCTTTCAGCAAATTTTATAACAAAAACCAAATTTTATGTCTTAAACAAACCTATTACTAATATTTGTGAGCCGGCCGCCATGGCAGAGCGGTTCTAGGCACATCAGTCCGGAACCGCGCGACTGCTACGGTCGCAGGTTCGAATCCTGCCTCGGGCATGGATGTGTGTGATGTCCTTAGGTTAGTTAGGTTTAAGTAGTTCTCAGTTCTTGGGGACTGATGACCTCATATGTTAATTCCCATAGTGCTCAGAGCCATTTCAACCATTTTAATATTTGTGTTTTAGTGCTTAGAATTAACACTTTGTCAATGAGTGATTAGTAAATAGTTGGTTATAGAGATTGTTAGAGCAGAAAATTCACTTTCAAACATTTTCTTACGTATACAAACAATTGTGTTCTCCGTCTAATGTGATGAATGCACTTCAGGCTTGCTCGAAATAAGGGATTTTAAAAGGGATAAATTTCATGTCAGTTGAAAAAGTTAAATAAAAAGTCTAAGAAAGGGTTTCATTTAATGGAAATTTGGATTAAATCAACTAATTCTTAGTTTGTTGATACCAGTGACTGTGTAACTAAACAGGCTTTTTTTAAACATTCATTTACATTTCACACTTCAGTGGAAGAGTGGAAAAATTGGAAATTTGTGGTAAGATCTTATGGGACCAAACTGCTGAGGTCATCGGTCCCTAAGCTTACACACTACTTAATCTAACTTAAACTAACCTACGCTAAAGACGACGCACACACACATGCCCGAGGGAGGACTCGAACCTCCTTCGGGGGAAGGCGCGCTGACCGTGACAAGACGCCCTAGACCGCTCGGCTACCCCGCACGGCGTGGAAGAATGATCACAGAGTATTACGTGTCTTGTTGACATTAAAGCCACGTTTTCAACACTAATAGCGTAACCTTTGGTATAATCGGATATTGGCAGAACTTATATTGGAAGCCAGTGAGTCAGCTTAACTTTTCAGACCGTAATTTTCAAGTTAAATTTTACGTTGCGGCTAGACGGAATGAGTGCTGTTGACTTTCGTATGAGATGGTTTAGCGACCATTTACTTGTCTCGAGAATTAATAAACTGTGTTTTCGTAGACTGACTTTTATCATTTCGCAAATAGGTAGGTTAGCTTCAGGCACTAGGATACAATTCAATAACCTTCTATATATCTGGACTTTATCGCTTACCCTCTTCTCTTATCTGTCCGATAGCCTAGAGAACTATCAAATAGCAATGCAGTCGGTTGTACATCGTAGTTCGGTGTGCACGTTAAACTGAAGATCTCTCTATAACTGGCTGCGTAAATCCGTACAACGGCTGAAGGAAGGCACACACCTCCAATCGGATCATGCGTAATAAATTATTGTGGTAGTCTAACCAGCCTCTGCACTGAAGACAGCTTTACCTTCATGTTGGTTGGTTGGTTGATTTGGGGGACTGGCCCGAGCAGCGAGTTCATTGTATTAGGAAAGGATGAAGAAGGAAGTCGCCCGTGCCCTTTCAAAGGAATCATCCCGGCATTTGACTGAAACAATTGAGGGAAATCACGGAAAACATAAATCAGGAGGGCCGGAAGCTGGTTTGAACTATCGTCCTCCTAAATCAGAGTCCAGTGTGCTAACCACTGCGCTACCGCGCTCCGTCTACCTTCATGTATGATCTACAGAAGTGATATAATCAGTGAGAGGATATTTTATTTCATATGCCTTTGTCGTGTACCACATTTACTGAAATTTCTGAAAACTGCAATACCGAGAGCACACATCCGACTGAAATGAAGTTTATAATTTAGATTATACACAGGGTCATTCAACTGCCCCTACCGCTGTCCTTTTATGCAACCCGCAATGTTATAGCTGACCTCCATAAACCATGTGCGAGATATTCACATTCTCTCAGTTGCTACGCTCAAACTGTTAGTCCTATAGAAAAATGAACAAGAGCTTTTTTAGGAAAATTACTGTTATTAAATTTTGTACTGGAATATGTTTTCACTAGACGCCGTAGCTTTCGAGTTATTCAAGAAAAAGTACAAAAGTGACCGAACGCACCCCTACTCCCACACGCAGCCCTCACCAGTCAGGATTCCTGTTTGTTGTTAATGGCTCTCCCTCCTACCACCGCACAAATATTTGCGACAGCACTAATTATTGCCCACATTCAACGATTTTTGGTTTTCATCGACTGTCATTGTTACGCCTCCGCATTAGTCAAGCACTTTAAAATTGTAAAATTTACGTTGGTGTAAATTTTACCAAACAATTTCGTGAATTTTAACAGCATGAAATGAGCAATTACGTAGCTGTATTCGTCAGGCCTTCTGACTATGAAATTACTGTGTTTGTAAGGATCAAGTTTGCATTGAACTGTCAACGTAATTAGTTCTAACGTAACGTTTACAAAGGTAGTTTTTCGCTCATTGCCCTCGCGGGCACATTTAAATTAATAATGACAACGAAGTAGCCGACTACACTGGTGGCATAACAGCCCAACCAGTAGAGACAAAAAAAGGTCGAATATCGGAATTAGTTTATGTAGTCGGAAATTTTTGTTAGTGGTAGGATGGAGTGCCAACAGAAACATACTAGAAATCCTGACTGGTGAGGTATGAGGACGGGATGGAAGTGCGTTTGATCACTTTTGTAGATTTTTCTTGAATAAGTCTAAAACCATTGCCTCCTGCGGAAACGTAGCCCTGTACAAAATTTAACTACATTAAATATCGTACATGAAGGTCCCGTTCATTTTTTTCTGTGGGACTAATAGTTTGTGCCTAGCGAGCGAGGGCATTTGAAAATCTCGCGCGTGGTTTATTAAGGCCAGCTAGAACATTGCGGGTTGCATGAAACGACAGCGGTAGGGACAGGTGAATCTCCCTGTACATATAAGACAAAAAAAATCTGACACTTCTATGTATGCTGCTACCACAAATGCATATTGCCATAGCCTTTACAAACCGAAATTCAATGGTGCTGCTATCTGATTTCTTTGAGACCTGCCATTTTGCCTTGTTCAAATTCGCCCGCTGTAACTGACGTCGACCAGGCATACCAGGATTTGCTGTTACCTTTCTATTTCGTTAGGCGGCAACTGCTGCCCGCACCTGGAGCAACACCGCCCTTTTTGACTACATAATAGCAGAAACTGTTCGTACAATAAGCATGGCCTTTCCCTGGACTGTAAATAACTTGCACATCCTTAGAGTTTAGATTCATTCGGGCTAGCTTTCCTGGGAACCGTAATTTTGAGAAACGTATGTATACTTGTAAAATGCATGGCAGAATACGACATTATTCATTACTCTGCAGATCAGTGAATGAACTACCATTCTTCCTATGCACATTCGTGAACTGGGACAGGAAGACCGTTTAAGCATATAAAATAGGAAGTATTAATTTGTAGTGTAATTCGAAATGTGATTTACAGAATACATAATTACATACAAATGACTCACTTGACAACCTCAGAAGATGGCTGAGGGAGGCAGTGGGTGGGTGGGGATTGGGGGTGACGGAGGGTGGGGAGGAATTGCTGAAAGGTAAACAGCAAAATGCAACAATTCCGTTTATCAATGTTAAAACGTCGGCTCAACCACCTATTTTCAGTGTAAAGAGCACAGAATTTGGGCTTTTCGAAGGTCAAGCCTTCATCATCACAATTACTGTACAAGAACCTCTTAAAGCGACGAATATAAAACAAACAATAACAATGAAAATAAAGTAAAGTTGCTACTTCCCTAGTAGCAATTTCTGCTTAATATAGTCATGTACATGTACATATTTTAGGTTAGTCGTTTTCATAGATTCTTCTACTCCAATTGTGATGATGAAGGCTTGACTTTTGAAATGCGTATTTCTTGTGTTTTTTACACTGTCAAAAAGTGATTAGGCCGACATTTTAATATAGATTTTGGCAACCATGATCTCATATCTTTTATGGATAAAATCAAAGTTCCATTTATGTCATGGTAGCGAACTGACAACAGACTGGGGCACTAACTTTTGTAGCATCCTGTTATCCACTGTCGGAAGAATGCAAGCTGCATGGCACTACAATTCGTACAGCCTTCTCGGTAAAGAGACTACCTAAACACGAAAGAAAATTATCGTGACACGTCGGTATTTGCTCTACTTTGTGACTCAACTCTCCAAAAACAGAAAGAATGAGAATATCTATCTCAGCCGAACATCTTGGATAGAATTCTCTCAGAGGTGCAGATTTTTCACTCAAAGGTCTGCTTAGACAGGCCGCTCACTGCTCTTGCACTCCGTACAGCGCAACAGCACACGACATAGTGCTAGCACCACTTACCCTTCGCCAGGATACGATAAATTATGGAGATTTTAGAAAAACGTTAATCGCTCTTTGTTTTGACCACGAGTTGTCTGTTTGCGTCCAACAATTCCATATAGTGCATCGCAAAATTTTTTCGTTGCATTCTTCTGAAATAATTGCCTATTAGTGGTAATTTCTTTCTACATATGTACAATTCTCCAAACTGCTTTCTTACACTTTACTTGGCTCCCTAGGTTACGTAAATCAAAAATATTTTGGGTACGATACCACGTTGGTTACATTTGCCTTCAGTGCGATACTGATTCCCAGCGATGGATGACTTGGTGGAGTCCTTTGTTGCAGGAGTCTGTTTTGTCTGTTCAAGGGACGCTACACCTCGAAAAACACGTCGTTGGAATTCTGGATGTGGCTACGGCACAATAGTTTCTACATACTACGGAAGAGATAGAGGTAGTTGGCTGCCATGTCGAGAATATACGGCTGTTGTTGTGGTCTTCAGTCCTGAGACTGGTTTGATGCAGCTCTCCATGCTACTCTATCCTGTGCAAGCTTCTTTTTTTTTTTTTTTTTTTTTTTTTTTTTTTTTTTTTTTTTTTTTTATTTTATTGTTCCGTTGGACCACATTTAGGAGAAGTCTCCATGGTCATGGAACGAGTCAATACATGAAATTATAACACGATTGTAGAAACAGATAAAATGAAATATAAGAAACATATTCAGGCGACAAGTCGTTAGTTTAAATAAAGAAAATCAAGAATGTAACACTGGAATTTGCTTAATTTTTTATCTCTTCCAGGAGCTCCTCGACAGAATAGAAGGAGTGAGCCATGAGGAAACTCTTCAGTTTAGACTTAAAAGTGTTTGGGCTACTGCTAAGATTTTTGAGTTCTTGTGGTAGCTTATTGAAAATGGATGCAGCAGAATACTGCACTCCTTTCTGCACAAGAGTCAAGGAAGTGCATTCCACATGCAGATTTGATTTCTGCCTAGTATTAACTGAGTGAAAGCTGCTAACTCTTGGGAATAAGCTAATATTGCTTACAACAAACGACATTAAAGAAAATACATACTGTGAGGGCAATGTCAAAATTCCCAGACTATTGAATAGGGGTCGACAAGAGGTTTTCGAACTTACACCATACATAGCTCGAACAGCCCGTTTTTGAGCCAAAAATACCCTTTTTGAATCAGAAGAATTACCCCAAAAAATAATACCATATGACATAAGCGTATGAAAATATGCGAAGTATACTACTTTTCGTGTTGAAATGTCACTTATTTCAGATACTGTTCTAATGGTAAATAAAGCGGCATTTAGTTTCTGAACAAGATCCTGAACATGGGCTTTCCACAACAGCTTACTATCTATCCATACGCCTAGGAACTTGAACTGTTCCGTCTCGCTTATAACATGCCCATTCTGTCTGATTAAAATGTCAGTTCTTGTTGAATTGTGGGTTAGAAACTGTAAAAACTGAGTCTTACTGTGATTTAGCATCAAATTATTTTCCACAAGCCACGAACTTATATCATGAACTACATTATTTGATAATGTTTCAATATTACACACAAGATCCTTCACTACCAAGGTGGTGTCATCAGCAAACAGAAATATTTTTGAATCACCTGAAATACTAGAAGGCATATCATTTACATAAATAAGGAACAGCAGTGGCCCCAGCACCGACCCTTGGGGAACGCCCCATTTAACAGTGCCCCATTGGGACTGAACATCATTACCACTCTCAATATTGCGGAGGATTACCTTCTGCTTTCTGTTCTTAAAGTAGGAGGCGAACCAATTGTAAGCTACTCCCCTTACTCCATAATGTTCCAACTTCTGCAGTAATATTTTGTGGTCAACACAGTCAAAAGCCTTCGTTAAATCAAAGAAAACACCTAACGTTCGCAACCTTTTATTTAATCCGTCCAAAACCTCACAGAGAAAAGAGACTATAGCATTTTCAGTTGTTAAGCCATTTCTAAAACCAAACTGTACATTTGACAGCAAATTATGTGAATTTAAATGCTGCAGTAACCTTGTATATACAACCCTCTCGATAACTTTAGCAAACACCGATGGCATAGAAATAGGTCTATAATTGTCAACATTATCCCTGTCTCCCTTTTTATAAAGTGGCTTCACTACCGAGTACTTTAATCGATCAGGAAACCGACCACTCCTAAAGGAAAAGTTACAGATATGGCTAAGTACTGAGCTAACATACGTGGAACAATACTTCAGTATTCTGCTAGATACCCCGTCATATCCATGAGAGTTCTTGGTCTTTAGTGATTTAATTATTAACTCAATCTCCCTCTTGTCAGTATCATGGAGGAGCATTTTATCTCCCAGTACTTACTGCAACCTACATCCTTCTGAATCTGCTTAGTGTATTCATCTCTTGGCCTTCCTCTACGATTTTTACCCTCCACGCTGCCTGCCAATGCTAAATTTGTGATCCCTTGATGCCTCAGAACATGTCCTACCAACCAGTCCCTTCTTCTTGTCAAGTTGTGCCACAAACTCCTCCCCAATTCTATTCAATACCTCCTCATTATTTATGTGATCTACCCATCTAATCTTCAGCATTCTTCTGTAGCACCACATTTCGAAAGCTTCTATTCTCTTCTTGTCCAAACTATTTATCGTCCATGTTCCACTTCCATACACGGCTACACTCCATACAAATACTTTCAGATACGACTTCCTCACACTTAAATCTATACTCGATGTTAACAAATTTCTCTTCTTCAGAAACGCTTTCCTTGCCGTTGCCAGTCTACATTTTATATCCTCTCTACTTCGACCATCATCAGTTATATTGATCCCCAAATACCAAAACTCCTTTACTACTTTAAGTGTCTCATTTCCTAATCTAATTCCCTCAGCATCACCAGACTTAATTCGACTACATTGCATTATCCTCGTTTTGCTTTTGTTGATGTTCATCTTATATCCTCCTTTCAAGACACTGTCCATTCCGTTCAAGTGCTCTTCCAAGTCCTTTGCTGTCTCTGACAGAATTACAATGTCATCGGCGAACCTCAAAGTTTTTATTCCTTCTCCATGGATTTTAATACCTACTCCGAATTTTTCTTTTGTTTCCTTTACTGCTTGCTCAATATACAGATTGAATAACATCGGGGAGAGGCTACAACCCTGTCTCACTGCCTTCCCAACCACTGCTTCTCTTTCGTGTCCGGGTAAGGTAAAATTTGATAGCCCAAAGAATCAGCGTGTTGGTCTGTCTTGTGCAGTTGCGCAGAATGAGCTGGGGCGTCGTCGTGCAGCAGCCCTTCCGCCCCCGTCATCTCTGCCCCAGTCCGCCCCACCACCTTAGAACCTTAAATAGCTTTCCGCAACGCTTCATCTTGACAGCCTCTCGTAAACTCATGAACAGATTCCGACAGTCAATTCCTGTGGAGATTTACCCCTGGAGCCTCGCAACAGCAAGAGGAAGGGGGAAGTACGAGGGTAATCCCAAAAGTAAAGTCTCCTATTTTTTTATAAGTACATAGACCCGTTTATTTCCACAATGGTTTACATCAGTTTACAGCTTGAACATTTAGCTATTTTTCGACATAATCACATGTCTGTCGATGCATTTTTGTAGACGCTGTGGCAGTTTTTGTATGCTCATGTCATACCAGCTCGCCGCCATGCTGTTCAGAAAGGTATGAACCTCTTTCTTTCACCTCGTCGTCGGAGCTGAATCGCTTTCCGGCCAAATGTTCTTTTAACCTAAGGAACAGGTGATAGTCACTGGGCGCCAAGTCAGGACTATAGGGTGGGTGATTATGTTCCACTGAAACGGTTCAGGAGAGCAACGGTTTGCCGAGCGATGTGTTGGCGAGCGTTGTCATGGAGAATGTGTACGCCCTTGCTCAACATTCCTCTTCTCCGGTTCTGAATTGCCCGTTTGAGTTTTCTCAGAGTCTCACAGTACCTGTCAACGTTAATTTTGGTCCCAGTGGGCATAAAGTAGACCAACAATACCCCTTTCCGATCCCAAAAAACGGTTGTCATGACTTTACCGGCAGACTGTGTTTGTTTGAATTTCCGCGGCTTTGGCGAAGAAGGATGCCGCCACTGGCGTGATTGTTGCTTGGTCTCACGTGTAACGTGGTATGCCCATGTTTCGTCATCCGTGACAATTGAGTCCAGAAAATTGTCCTGTTTAGCTGCAAGGCGGTGAAGGAATGCGCGGGAAGCATCAACTCGTTGCCGCATGTGGTCCTCAGTTAGCATGCGTGGCACTCATCTTGCGCACAGTTTCCGGTAGTTCAATGTTTCCGTTAAAATTCTGTGATTGCTGCTTCGGAAAACCTCAGGAACCAACGTGCAGAGATCATCCAGGGTGATCCGCTGATTTTCACACATGCTTTGCTCAACCTTCAACACTGTCTCCCCAGAAACTGACGGTCCCCCGCTCCTTCGTTCGTCGTGAATTTCGGTCCGACCAGCTGCAAACTCTCTACACCAGTTACGAACATTTTTGACATCCATGCACGACTCACCACACACTTTCGTCAATTGGCGATGGATTTCTATCGGCGCAGTGCCCTTTGCGGTCAAAAACTGAATAACTGCGAGCAATTCGCACTTGGCGGTAACATCCAACGGGAGAGCCTTTCTCAATGGCTGCCAAGTCTAGACTGAGCGCCTCAGAACTGCGTGAGCATGTTTACACACAGCGCATGAAGCACTCTTCACAACAGTGTGACCAACTGCCACACTAACAGAGTTCTGTACTTTTAAAAAAATAGGAAACCTTACTTTTGGGATTACCCTCGTACTTTACTTTATGCCCCCCTATTGAAAATATTGTACTTCAGTCAGTTACTTTACGTTTTAAAATATATATATATATATATATATATATATATATAATATACTGAATATCACAGTCATTGGAGAAAGTGACTTTAACTACGAAGACTTAGATTTTTGGGTTAAGTTTAATTGAAAATATATATATTGAATTCTTCTACGAGATTCTATAGACTTTTTTTTAAATTTTCACTTAAACTTAAACCAGAAATCTAAGTCTTCGTAGTTAAAGTCACTTTCTCTAATGACTGTGATATTCAGTATTTTCAGACTCATTACCTTACTTACCCATAAGTATCTCCTTAAAAGCTATGTTCTAAGTAAGTCAACAACAACTAATGAATTTTGCATTTAAAAATTATTTTTACAGTGGGCATAAAGTACCCTCTCGTCGGTAACATGATTTTTGGAAGTGTGCTGATATTGCTAAGAGGACGCCAAAAGATATTTTCAGGTTCTGGGCCCCACTTATGCAACAGTATCTCTTTAAAAAGTATGTTATTAGTATAGGTCAACAATAATCAACGAATTTTGTTTTTCCTTTCTTTGTTTTTCCTTTTTGGTTTTTCCTTTTGTTGTTTTTTAGGGTGGGCGTAGAGTACTCCCCCCGTTCTTCGTAATGCGGCTATGGAAAATACGTTAGTATTGTTACTGCGAAGAGCATAATCTGCTAGCACCAGAACTTGGCAGTCCTAAAAAACACCCAACATCACTTTGCTGGCTGCGTCATCGCCTGTTTCGGCGGTTGTGGAAGACCATGTTTCCATTATTCTTATGGTTCCTTTGTCTCAGAGTCGTAGTGATACACCCAACACTCGTGGTGATTAGGTGACAGGCCATCTGAATGGGCGTGACACAGCTGCAATATTTTTGCTGCTGCCTCGGTTCGGAGACCTTGAACTTCAGATCTTGCACTGCCTTTGCGATTCCCATTTTACTGAAGAAAACAAAATACTTCACTTTACTTTTTGGCGTGTCTCTAGCGGCGTGTACTGTGGCGCGGGGATTTCAAAGTTTAACGCGACTACAGACACGTGCTTACAAAAGAACTTAAATGGCGTAACTTTCTTTTTTCGAGGTGATAATTAAAACTTTATAACTCCCCAGTAGTATTTTGTTATTCTTTTCCTTAACTGTAGTCTGCTTGCAGCATAACATGAGTCGCAAAGATGTTGCTCGCGCATTACATTTTACCATGTTGCGATCAACTGCAATCATGTAATGGTGGTTAAGGTGTTTATCATCTTACGCAATCCATATGCAGAAAAGGAAGAAAATAACTTAGTGCACTGAAGTACTTATATTTCTGCGACACAAACCTAATGTCAGTGTTCTGCAGTGAAATATATTTATTACAAATCTGCTACACAACTCGAAGTGGCGCTGATATCTTCGAAACTTTATGGAAAATGTTAAACCTCGTAAACTGCAGTGTGCTTTTATACTCTTGCTAGCCGAGTGGCTTGTGAGTCGCTCTGGTGCACGTTGCTCGGAAGCCCATACGTTTCTCACAAACGGCTCGTGAGCGGCTTGGTGCGACTCACAGAACGCTCCGAAAACACCCTGCACTTCAGTTTTTCCTATGAGTGGCTCATTAGCCACTGTTGACATACTGCTCGCAAGTGTTTACGCACTTTCAGACGTACCAATGTAGACTGGACCTGCAGACCCGCTGGTGCGACATAGCCGCGGTCCTCTTCGGTCTCGAGGGTTGCCACGTTATAGACCGTCAGGCGCTTTCGCGATGGGAACTAAACAGAAGAGCCAAACACCTGGTACACATGCCTAACAAGACGTGACATGGACTCGACTAATGTCTGCAGTAGTGGTGGACCGAACTGACACCATGAATCCTGCAGGGGTGTCCATAAATCCGTAAGAGTACGACGGGGTGGAGAACAACACATTGTAAGGCATCTCAATAATGCTCATGTCTGGGGAGTTTGGTGGGCAGCAAGAGTGTTTAAACTCAGAGAAGTGTTCCTGGAGCCGATCTGTGGTAATTTTGGACGCGTGGGGTGTCGCATTGTCCTGCTGGAATTGCCAAAATCCGTCGGAATGCACAATGGACATCACTGGATGTAGGTGATCAGGAAAGATCGTTATGTACGTGCCATCCATCAGAGTCGTATCTAGCCGTATCAGATGTCGCATATCAGTCCAACTGCACACGCCCCACACCATTGCAGAGCCTCCACCAGCTTGAACAGTCCCCTGCTGACACGAAGGGGCCATGGATTCATGAGATTGTCTCCATACCCGTACACATCCATCCGCACGATATAATTTGAAGCAAAACTCGTCCTACCAGGAAAAATGTTTCCAGTCATCAACAGTCCAATGTCGGTGTTGATGGGCCCAGGCGAGGCATAAAGCTTTGTGTCATGCGGTCATCAAGGGTACATGAGTGGACCTTCGGCTCCGAAAGCCCATATCAGTGATGTTTCAGTGAATAGTTCGCACGCCGACACTTGTTGATGGCCCAGCATTGAAATCTGCAGCAATTTCAAGAAGTGCTGGATTTCTGTCACGTTGAGCGATTCTCTCCAGTCGTCGTTGGTCCTGTTCTTGCAGGATCTTTTTCCGGCAGCAGCGATGTCGGAGATTTGATGTTTTACTGGATTTCTGATACTCACGGTGTTGTAACTGACAATTTGAAAGATTTTACAACACAACTTTTATTTACGTGAGTCTACAAGGAAATCACTAAATAACAACGAAAAGTCGCAATCACAAAGTCAGTAAGAATTTCCTACTAGAGGTAACAAAAGATAACTTCTAAGTTTCCCACAAGAGTCCGTGCGAACACACATACACTCAATTCCAAGTCCTGTTCCGATGGCGAAGACGTAGTCTTCCGTGGAGACGTCCTTGAGTTCGGTATTCGGCGTGAACTGACCTCCAGTGCTGGTTCTAGCCATTAAACAGCATTGGTTGGTGTAGTAATACTTCCTGCTGCCATCTCGAACTCCCTCTGCAGGAAGTAGTACGCGGAATGTCTGTTTCCAAAACAGCCGATGTTTACCATTGCTTACGCCTTGGGCATAGACAACCTCGGTCCTGTGTTGTGTTAAATGTGTTGCCGACCTGCAGGTGCTACCTTGGAGACGGCGTAACACATGGTATATTCGAAATTGTCGAACGGGAAAATCCCTACTTCATCGCTACCTCTGAGATGCTGTGTCCCACTGGTGTGCCGACTATAACACCACGTTCAAACTCACTTAAATTTTTATAACCTGTCATGGTAGCAGCGCTAACCGATTTAACAACTGCTCCAAATACTTGTTGTCTTATATGTATAGGCGTTACCTACCGCAGCGCTGTATTCTGCTTGTTTACATACCTCTGTATTTGAATACCAGTTTTTTGGCGCTTCAGTGTAATTCCATATTTACCTCAGCAAATAACCCACGATCTGAGAAGAATTGTTTTTGTTTGGCATAACGACTGCTAACAAAACGAGTATGTTGTCGAACATTAGCTGCGCGTGTTTGAAGAAGCACGTCTGTAGCAGTTAAATCTGTGTGGCAATCTGTTTGTCTACGGCACATGCTCGAGAAACTTATCACGTATCTGCCATTAGGAATATGAAATCGATAACGGATCATTGAGAGACGAGTCCGTATGTTTGACCATCTTAATTTCTCCTTATGATTTAATATGTTTCAAATGACAAACCAAGATCAAAATATAAAAAAAACTGTTGGCAATAATTAGGAGAATTTAATGGATCCTACTATCGAGGCTTCGCTGCTAGCTGACAAGCGTCGCTGTCTGATTTCGACTCACTGAATATCAATAGCAAATCGTGCGTTCCGTTGTTGAATGCAACAGCTTCTTGTATCTCAGTGTACTCTTTTTCCCATTTATTATCGACCACGTAATAAATGGCGCAGTTGAAAAAGCATTCGTATTAGAAATATCATAGTCTTACTATTTCTTTACATTTCTGTGTTCATTCAGGTCTGAGTTAGTGCTGACTAGTTTCGAAGGTGTTTGTTCATTTTCAGAGCATTACCTACGTCAAAAGTACATCAGTAAACAAAATTTAAAATACAAAATATTAAAGTGTATGAACGACAGACGCCATCTGCCTTCGTTATACATACTTGCGCGATGTTGTCTTAGTGCTAGTGCATATCCGCTAATTTACAAACAGTACATCTATTAGTGCACCTTTCGTTATTTTTCAGTAACATTTGTAGAACCTACATCAGGTTCAGTCGCTATATGGTATGACCGTAAATAAAAATGTTTTGCACAGTTTGCAATATGTACTTTTAAAACACTCTTAAATCTTTCTAAAACTCATAGAAGTGTTCTAACACTACATACTTGATGTAGAAACGTTTAAAATTGCACTTATAAACGCTGCTTTGCAGTGGCCACAGCCACAGTGTCTGTCGCAGCTGTTTGCAGCTCGCAGTGCCCTACGTCGTGCTACTGCCACCAGCTGACTGCTACACTAGGTCGCATCGCTTCTTTAAATAAAACAAAAATAGTAGTTTTTAAATCAGGAGTCCTTATTTATTAATTTTTCCGGTTTCTTTGTCTTCTATTTAAATGTCTCTCATCCCTCTAATTCGTTCAGTTTCATTCCCTTAAGCGTTATGCGTAGAACTTTCACAATATTTCCGATATTACCTTCTAGATGTTTTGTACTTCGTAAATGAAAGCCTCAATCCGTTTTAATCTTCAGGCCAATATATTCCTTAAATCTAACACTTAAACTCCAAACATTTCTTTCTATATAAAAACAATCACACCTGTATGATACACACTATAATCGATAAACCACAACCCTGCCGTTCCGAAATTCTGAACAGTACTGGCAGACTTTCTCCTTCTTACGTGAGCATTACAAAGTCGTTCCAGAAAACGTAATTCAAACTCTATTTTTGAATGAGAAACTGCTGCGTTATCTTCCGTTAGCTATACACACATCAAAAGAAGTTTTGCATCACCTCGGTTCCGAGAGTTCCGAAACCTGTACAGATAATTGAAATAGAGATCAACATAAACATCATCTCCGCCGTTTTATTTCTCATGAAAACCACACATTGGATGACGTACCATCATACATCAAGACTTTCAGAGGTGGTGGTCCAGATTTCTGTACACGCCGGTACCTCTAGTACCCAGTAGCACGTCCGCTTGCATTGATGCATGCCTGTATACGTCGTGGCATACTATCCACAAGTTCATTAAGACACTGTTGGTCAAGATTATTCCACTCCTCAACGCCGATTCGGCATAGATCCCTGAGAGTGATTGGTGGGTCACGTCGTCCATAAACAGCCCTTTTTAGTCCATCTCAGGCATGTTCGATAAGATTCATGTCTGGCGAACATGCTCGCCACCCTAGTCGAGCGATGTCGTTATCCTGAAGGAGGTCATTCACAAGATGTGAACGATGGGGGCACGAATTGTCGTCCATGAAGACGAATGCCTCGCCAACATGCTGCCGATATGGTTGCACTATCGAAAGGAGGATGGCATTCACGTATCGTACAGCCGACACGGCACCTTCCATGACCGCCAACGGCGTATGTCGGCCCCACATAATGCCACCCATAAACATCAGGGAACATTAGCACTCGCTGGACAGTGTGTCTAAAGGCGTTCAGCCTGACCAGGTTGCCTCCAAACACGTCTCCGACGATTGTCTGGTTGAAGGCATATGCGACACTCATCGGTGAAGAGAACGTGATGCCAGTCCTGGGCGGTCCATTCGGCGTGTTATTGAGCCCATCTTCACCGTGCTGCATGGTGTCGTGGTTGCAAAGATTGACCTCGCCATGGACGTCGGGAGTGAAGTTGCGAATCATGCAGCCTATTGCGCACAGTTTGAGCCGTAAACGAAGTCCTGTGGCTGCTTGAAAAGCATTATTCAACACGATGGCGTTGCTGTCAGGGTTCCTCCGAGCCATAATCCGTAGGTAGCGGTCATCCACTGCAGTAGTAGCCCTCGGCGGGGGGGGGGGGGGCTGAGTGGTTCACTCCGAGACGCCTGGACACTTCCCTGTTGTGAGCCCTTCCTGGCACAAAGTAACAATGCGGACGCTTTCGAACCGCAGTATTGGCCGTCTAGGCATGGCTGTACTATAGCCGACACGAGCCGTGTACCTCCTTCCTGGTGGAATGACTGGAACCGATCGGCCGTCGGACCCGCTCCGTCTAAATAGGCGCTGCTCATGCATGGTTGTTTACATCTTTGGGCGGGTTTAGTGACATCTCAGAACAGACTGTCAAAGGGACTGTGTCTGTAATACAATATCCACAGTCAACGTCTATCTTCAGGAGTTCTGGGAACCGGGGTGATGCAAAACTTTTTTTGATGTATGTAGAATGTAAACTGCGTTAACCCTACCTGCTAATCATTTGCCTATGCAAGCACATTTCGCGAAGCACATCATTCATTGCCTATTAGTCTGATATAATACTTAACTGCGCAGAAATAAATATCGCCAACTTAACAATGGACATTGACTTTTATAAATATCGACATAAATCTTATCATTTCTCCACAACTTCTCAATAATAATAACTTAACACCTTTCATACATCAAAGAATAATAACCTCGTTAATAGAAATAATAAATTTCCCCTTGCAGATAACGATCGGAACTCCAAGGACAAGCCGCGCGCGTCTCTCCGGAAGCGATGACCTTTGCCGCATTTGCAGCTGGTTTCCAGCCACTCCGCAAAACTCGTTCTACACAGGCGTCACGTATTCTCCCCATGATTGCCAATTACATGAAAAAGAAGCGGAACAAATTTTTTTGTAGTTACAAAAGAAACATACCTCTACTTTAAAGCATAATAAATGTTTTTAAATGCGTACTGCGTAAGTTTCATATTAGCTGTGGAAACGAATGTCGCAAATGAGCTTCTGAAAATACATTTCCCTCCTGTTAGCCGCCCGATTTAAAACCAATCTCACTTTAATAAAG
Source organism: Schistocerca serialis cubense (assembly GCF_023864345.2). NCBI lineage: Eukaryota > Metazoa > Arthropoda > Insecta > Orthoptera > Acrididae > Schistocerca > Schistocerca serialis. The sequence continues at coordinate 707,938,636 of NC_064638.1, forward strand.
TATCTGTGTAACTGTTACTCGTCCTAGGTCTGTGTTTCCCTAAGAATCTTTGCTTTAAAGATTTCTATATTTTACATTTTTTTTATTGTCCTCGACCTCTTTACTCAAGTTCTATCGTCTTGGTTCTTTCATCATCTGTTTTTAGTTCTTCCCTCAGTTAAACTACTGCATACTGTATTCATCTTAATGCTATCTGAAATCTGTTTTGCCTTGTATTATTAATTATTAGGAAAATAGTTGAATGTTATCTTCTAATATAGTCTTTTTATAATTAGTACATTTATTCTCAAAGTTATCTTTTACTTAATAATTACCATGCAGATTAATCGCAGCTCAATTTGGGATTATAATAACAATACAGCGTACTCTCGAAATGTGTTGAAGTCCTCCAATGAACTTTTCATTACATGGTAATCACCAACAAGAAAAATTACAACTTGGTTTTGTCATACACTATAATTGCTAAGTGGTCGGCTCTAAAGAAAATATACAGGGTGATTATAATTAAAGATAAACCTTCGAAAGGCTGTAGAAATAACACCACTGGTCAGAATGACGTCAAAATGTAACGGAATATTATCGGAGAAGGGGGAAAACGTATAGCAGAAGAAGAAAAATAATGTTGATAAATAGATGGCGCTGTATGTGTCGGAATACGTAAACGAAAACAGCTGTCATGCGCACGAACAATTGAAGCTGGCAAAAACACGCCGGGTACACGGCTTTTCCTCCTTTCGCGTCTGCGACGTTCACCACGACTGTCTCAATGGAGGATCGCGGTCTGCTTGTAAAGCTGTATTACAAGATTGATGGCTGTGCACACGTCGCTCTGCAGAAGTTACGGACACTGAAGGATTTGGAAAAAGGCGTTGGTCCGATGACTGCCGTGGGTCCGGAGAAAATGATTCGGAAATTCGAAAAGACGGGCTCTTTTGGTGTGCAACCTGGTCGAGGGAGGAAACGAATTGATTCGACGTCAGTGAAAGCAGTGTCCGTAGCAATGCAGGAGGAGACGAGTGGTGGTGTGCAAACGTGTAGGGCACGGAGAATTGCCCGAACATTGGACATACCCGTGAGCGCGGTACGTAAAATCCTGCAGGGCCGTGTGTGACTCGTGTTGATGCCGTTCGTAACTTGGCATCTTGTAATAGCGATAGTGGCGTCTCCTTTTCTTACTAGTTCACTGGCGCCACTACGTTTGCTCGCCTTGTCTGTCCGTGAGTGCCAGCAGCAGCGATTATCGATAGCGCATACGCCGGCCGAGGTGGCCGAGCGGTTCTAGGCGCTTCAGTCCGGAACCGCGCGACTGCTACGGTCGCTGGTTCGAATCCTGCTTCGGGCATGGATGTGTGCGATGTCCTTAGGTTGGTTGGGTTTAAGTAGTTCTAAGTTCTAGGGGAAACCGGAACAGAAGAGAATCGAAGCATTTGAGATGTGGTGCTATAGAATGTTGAAAACTAGGTGGGCTGATAAGGTAAGGAATGAGGAGGTTCTACGCAGAATCGGAGAGGAAAGGAATATGTGGAAAACACTGATAAGGAGAAGGGACAGGGTGATAGGACATCTGCTAAGACATGAGGGAATGACTTCATGGTACTAGAGGGAGCTGTAGAGGGCAAAAACTGTAGAGGAAGACAGAGATTGGAATGCGTCAAGCAAATAATTGAGGACGTAGGTTGCAAGTGCTACTCTGAGATGAAGAGGTTAGCACAGGAAAGGAATTCGTGGCGGGCCGCATCAAACCAGTCAGTAGACTGATGACCAAAAAAAAAAGTTCTAGGGGACTGATGATCTCAGATGTTAAGTCCCATAGTGTTCAGAGCCATTTGAACCATTTGATAGCGCGTACTGTGGTACCATTTTTGGAGCGCCTTCTAGTATTTCCGGGTCGTCGTGTGTCGAGCTAGTGGAGTCGGGACGGAGCAGCAGTGAGTGCCGGGCAGCCAGTACTCGCCCGACCGCTGGCGACACACGCATGCACTGTCCGACGGAAGGATGTGGTCGCGAGAGTGCACGACCACGTCAAGGACCGGACTCAGCGAGTTTTAGTTGGCTGGAAGTAATATTCGAGTAGTGCTACTTTCACTTGTGTGTGTGTGTGTGTGTGTGTGTGTGTGTGTGTGTGTGTGTGTGTCCGCCCGTCGAAGTGCCCTCATGGCAATAAGTTGTCAGTCGACGATTTGTACTGGGATCTTTCCTGTGCCTAACTTGAGTGGGGACGACCGTTGGCTGGTCGTTCGGTCATCCGTCGCAGCGGACGACGTGCATTTGGTCTTCCTACCGCTTCTTGCTTCTCTGTGTTTGTGCCGACTTATAACTCGTCCGTGTTGTTTCACAGTGACTGGTTTTAGTATTGTGAGTTGTTGGTGGAATTTGTTTTCCCGGATCCGTGTGTATCTTGTGGTTTTGAATGAGCAGTTTTTTTAATGCTGTCTGCGTACTGGATTTGGTGGGGAGTTGCGAATGGACATCAGGTCGATTGGGGGCGCAGCAGGGAGCAGGGCCGTGCAGCGCTAGGGCAGGCTGGGGCCGCTGGCGGCGTGCTGCCACTGCCGGATCGAGGAGGGGTAGCTGCGAGAGCTACGACTTTGTTGCACACCGTACCCTGGACGTTTAAGTTGAGTGAACAATTCAGTGACAATGCAACCTCGACTATTCTGAGATCTCGCCTTTGGTCGGCGGGTTATTGCACCCAGGGCCGCTGAGCCTGGTGCCAACGAGTGAAGTGTTTCGAGGCGCTGAAACATTGCAGCCGTCTTTCACAACTTGTTATTCATCATTGAATTTAGTATTACTCTTATTAGTGAAGTGCAACCAGCAGTATTTTCTGCCGTGTGGCCGCTAACGCCCCAGTTACCTGCCCTGGTGGTTAGCGTACTTTTTGGGCAGTGTACCTCTTCTTGTCGTGTTGATACTGTCCGACATGGCGTGTAGTTCGACAGCCTCTTGTATTGTACTGTGCGTGTTTTTTGGGGAGGTCTAACTTGGTTCTAGTGTTTCCTCCGGCCTTGGGTGTTTTCTGAAGACTTAGTGTTGTCTGTCTCTTCGCTCTTGGCTAAACATATTCCATCATTGTACCGGTGATCGGACGTTACGCGGATTGGTTAGTCGGTCGATCGGCGCTTAAGCTGCCCCTAGTTTAAATCGCCATCCTGTTAGGTGGGTACAACTCTTGGATGCCTGTTTCACCTTACCTTATGTTTGAGTTACTTTCCTAGGCCGACCTTTGGAACACTTGCTGAAAACCGCTTTGTCCTGATTCCTTAGATTGTGATGTTTGTTTTAGGTATATTTGTAATTTTCTAATTCTTGTTGGTGTGGCCTTCAGCCAAGCAATAATTTCACTTTTTTTCGTAATAAGGACTTCAGCCGTGTTACAGTTTGTTTTAAAACGAGGTGTTTATCTTAATATGTACTATTTGGAATTGTTCTTCTGACTTCTAATTCAGGCCTTCAGCCGTTTGTTGTTTGAGGTTATTGTTGTTGGCCTTCAGCCCTAAAATTATGGAATTTTTTTGTGATACGGCCTTTATCAGTCATACAGTCAATTGTGTTTTTTTTAGAGATTGTTTTAAAATTTTAATTTTTTAAAATAAAGTTTACGTATTTGTTGTACAACTGAGAGTAACTGATTACGGTCCTGTCCGCAATCGTAACCTTACCCTGCCCCATCCTGAGAAACCAGCTCTCACCTACGAAACATCCTTCTTTTTTATCCATTCAAAATTAACCATGTGCAAAAGTTGCTTTCTTTTGACCTGCCAGCAAGTGAGACCTTTGCTTTAAATTTTCTTGCTCGCATGGAAGTTGACAATGATTGGCAGTGGAAGATTTTGTGGGAAGACGAAGCCCACTTCCATCTAACAGGATATGTCAATACATAGAATTGTTGAATATAGGGAATGGTAAATCCACACGCAAATCAAACAGCTCCACTTCATCCTGAAAAGGTCACTGTGTGTTGCGGGTTTACGGCATCATGTATCATAGGGTCATATTTTTTCGAAGGTAAAGGTGCTTCCTGTCTTGTTCCCTGTGCCGTAACTGGTAAACGCCGAGACTCTTTTGCACAACCACGTCATTCCAGCTCTCCAACAGCGTGGTTGTGTGGATGGGATTATTTTCATGCAAGATGGCCCACCTCTGCACATTGAAAATACAGTTAAGCAGTTGCTGAAGCACCATTTCGGAAATGTTAGCATTACCAGCCACCATTTCCCTACAGCCTGGCCGTCCCGATCACCTGACCTTAATCCGTGTGACTTGTGGCTGTGGGGCTATCTGAAAGATGTGTTCAGTGTTCCGAGTGCAAACTTAGCTGCATTGAAGGCACGCATTGCTCAACACTTTCTGAACGTGACCCCGGAAACACTTCGATCAGTTGTGGAACATTCTGTTTCTCGATTTCAACTTGTTGCAAAACACGGTGGACAGCATATTGAAAATGTTTTGCGCCAATCACATGGAAATTAATTATCCGATTTGATTTTGATTGATGCTTTTTACGTGATTTTTGGCCTCAGGTCAATTAAAACCCGATGTGATTGATGCTTTTTATGCTGTTTTTTGCCTCAGGATAATCAAAAACCGATGTGAGTGATGCTTTTTATGCGGCTTTTGGCCTCAGGACAATTAAAAACCGATTTTTCCCATCCAATGTGATAAGACCTTGCCGTGGTGAATGGGCTTACGTAACTAACAGTATCACACCTATACACCCATGCACACTGATTAGTACAGTTTGGTTAATGTCAAGCGTACACCTTAGGCATTGTTGTATGATTCATTTGTCATTTGTAGTCGACCATTATTAAATTATGATGCTACAAGTGCCATCTTTTGCCACATTTTGTAACTATTTATTTTTCTCCTGCCTTTTCCCTCTTCTCAGATAATATTCCGTTGCAATTTGACGTCATTCTGACCAGTGGTGTTACTTCTACAGCGGTTTGAAAGTTTAACTTTAATTATAATCACCCTGTACAACTTCAATCTCATTACTGTTTCCTAAATCTAACTACTAGAGAAAAACTTCGTATTCCGCTCTTATTGTCACCGTCCATGTAATTATTTAAGGCTTTGGTAGTCAACTTGTCCTTGTTAATACAAAATATTGGAACTAATACATTAATAATTATATCCACAACCAGTACATGGTTTACAAAAACTATAAAAGCCATTTTCTCTGTAATCTTAGAGTCTGTAAGGAACTTACTAAAATATATTTAAAAAATCAGTACTACTCTTTCTTTCGAGCATGGACGTTCCTCACATGGAAAACACGATATCCACCTATATGATCAGCACTACAAACTACTTTCCTCTCTCCTGAACGTGGGTCTTTTAATCTTACAGCTTTCCTGTGGGGTTGTTCTACACTCTCCATTGGCCCATTATATTTATGAAATTATCTCTTTAACTTCTTGTTATACTTGGCACTCCATTCACGTACTACCTTGATGGCCAGCTTACCAACTCAGGACTGCATACACTACACACGAGGTGAGGGGGGAGGTTGACCTCCCATTGTTAGACACTACACTCTCCCACTCGTTGCCTTTGTTACCATTGCAGATACTATTGCTTAAGCTCAGTCTTTCATCTACTACATTCCAACCTTGCAAGTCACTGTTACTGACGTTATTAATATTACCATACTATACCCTTTAATTACTTACAGTTCATCTCCCAAACCTTTAAATTAATTTTCACATTGGCTTTCACAGTGAGTTTTCAATTTCTCAAAAAATCTAGATATATCCACACTGACATAAAATAAATCATTGTGTAAGCGTTCCTTTACATCTGGATTATAATTATTAATGTCCTCACTTACATTGCATCATTTGAAAATCGTGTTCTGGTTCTTTAACTTGATCGTCCCAATTACATTCTACTTTGTGGTATTCCCTAACAAAAGTGTCAGCTTTGTCTTTTAAATTGTCATATGTATTCAAAACAGAGTTTACAACTTCTACTATTTCATTTTGAATCTCGACTTCACCCTCAGTTACTCTCTCCTCTGATTCCTGTGTTCGACTGCTGAATTTTAGACAGTGTGACTGAGTATCTAGTATTGTCTAAATATTTAAATCTATGATCTAAATAAGTCTTACACCAACTAATTTTATTACTCAGTTGTTGAAACCGATTATTCATCTGATTTTTAGTCCTCCCATTCTGTTGATCGAATCTGCTATTTATCTGTTATACCAATTATCTTATTGGTGACACATCGCTAAGATTTTCAATTTTCAAAAACCTACACAATACATTTCTTCACACTGATTCTAAAAACTATTCACACATTTACTGCTACATACACTACTGGCCATTAAAATTGCTACACCACGAAGATGACGTGCTACAGATGCGAAAGTTAACCGACAGGAAGAAGATGCTGTGATATGCAAATGATTAGCTTTTCAGAGCATTCACACAAGGTTGGCGCCGGTGGCGACACCTACAACGTGCTAACATGAGGAAAGTTTCCAACCGATTTCTCATACACAAACAGCAGTTGACCGGCGTTAACTGGTGAAACGTTGTTGTGATGCCTCGTGTAAGGAGGAGAAATGCGTACCATCACGTTTCCGACTTTGATAAAGGTCGGATTGTAGCCTATCGCGATTGCGGTTTATCGTATCGCGACATTGTTGCTCGCGTTGGTCGAGATCCAATGACTGTTAGCAGAATATGGAATTGGTGGGTTCAGTAGGGTAATACGGAACGCCGTGCTGGATCCCAACGGCCTCGTATCACTAGCAGCCGAGATGACAGGCATCTTATCTGCATGGCTGTAACGGATCGTGCAGCCACGTCTCGATCCCTAAGTCAACAGATGGGGACGTTTGCAAGACAACAACCATCTGCACGAACAGTTCGACTACGTTTGCAGCAGCGTGGACTATCATCTCGGAGACCATGGCTGCGGTTACCCTTGACGCTGCATCACAGACTGGATCGCCTGCGATGGTGTACTCAACGACGAACCTGGGTGCACGAATGGCAAAACGTCATTTTTTCGGATGAATCCGGGTTCTGTTTACAGCATCCTGATGGTCGCATCCGTTTTTGGCGACATAGCGCAGAACGCACATTGGAAGCGTGTAATCGTCATCGCCATACTGGCGTATCACCCGGCGTGATGGTATGGGGTGCCATTGGTTACACGTCTCGGTCACCTCTTGTTCGCATTGACGGCACATTGAACAGTGGGCGTTATATTTCAGGTGTGTTACGACCAGTGGCTCTACCCTTCATTCGATCCCTGCGAAACCCTACATTTCAGCAGGATAGTGCACGACCGCATGTTGAAGGGCTTGTACGGGCCTTTCTGGATACAGAAAATGTTCGACTGCTGCCCTGGCCAGCACATTCTCCAGATCTCTCACCAATTGAAAACGTCTGGTCAATGGTGGCCGAGCAACTGGCTCGTCACAATACGCCAGTCACTGCTCTTGATGAACTGTGGTATCGTGTTGAAGCTGCATGGGCAGCTGTACCTGTACACGCCATTCAAGCTCTGTCTGCCTCAATGCCCAGGCGTTTCAAGGCCGTTATTACGGCCAGAGGTGGTTGTTCTGGATCTATGCACCCAAATTGCGTGAAAATGTAATCATATGTCAGTTCAAGTATAATATATTTGTCCAATGAATACCCATTTATCATCTGCATTTCTTCTTGGTGTAGCATTTCTAATGGCTAGTAGTGTACAATCTTAAGTCACTTACTTTTTAAGACACAGATACTCTCCTGTCATACACTAATTAAATGCGAGATAATTCACTGGATTTATGACTGCCTACATTACTGGTGGATGATGCGACGGCATTGGCGGCAGCGAATGGTGTGATGGTATCGACTCTGGTAGTGACAACAGCGGCAGCAATGGCGACGGCAGCGACTGGTGAAGGAACATGGAGGCTGTTTTTATTAGCTATCGGGTGTAGCAGTGGCGGTGTCAGTAACCCAAGACGTGTTGGCTCTAGCGGTAGCGATAGCAGTGGGGGCGGGGAGTGCAGCGGACTGTATTGTGTGTCGTGGACTTTCCGACCGTCGTCTCCCCAACCCTGCCCATTATGTCAACATGGTGTTTCCGCCCACAATTTTTTTAGCCATGGCTACTCCAACTGTCAAAAGCAAGAGGCAACAGCGGGGGAAGCTGTTGTCGGAAAGAACACAGTGCAAAAGTGGTTGGCGTTAGCTGTGGCTTTTCCAACAACTTTGTAATAAGAACATCCTTTCATATTTTACCAAATTAAAAAACAAAAATATATTCTTGCTTTTCTCAAATGTTTGGCTGTTCGTTTCCGTATACGTCGTGATTTAGGTAGGTGAGATTAAGTATGGAGCTAAGAGCATAGTTTAAGTTGCTGTGGGTGAAACTAGCAGCAAATATGGTACAGGTCTCTGTATCCACATCAAAGCAAGTAGCAACAATGCAGGAGGCCCTGGTCAGAAATACCTTGGGGCTATGACATCTGTAGCACTTAAGTCGAAAAGTCCACAGAGCCATGGCAACAGCGGTGGCAGCAACCAGAGACAGTGTCTGCTGTGGCAACATTGTCGGAGGTGGCGGCAGCTGTGTCTGCACTCTGCAGCAGCGACCAGGCTTCAGCTGCAGCAACATGGCGATAGCTACCAATGGTGACATCGGCCCTACCGTAAACTGCGTCGACAATTTATAATCGATTGCCCAACTGACGATGCCCACTGGTTTTCTCTCCATTGTTAAAAATCGTCTATTATCCTCTTCTTTCCTGCTCTCTACTTACTCTTTTTTTTCTCGTCGTGATCCTGTCTTACAGCGAGCCACATGTGTGGTGTTACGATTTAGTTAATTATTTAATGGCTATGTTTTATAATCCATACAAAAAATATCTCCATGTGTTACAGAGGCTCACTAATTTTGTCATACTGTATATACATTCTCTCTTCTTCTATAAAAGTTTGCTTCTCTTGTCTAGAAATTAATTTCAAAATATTGTTCCATGTTAATTTTACAATAAAATAGAAAATAACTGACAGGAAAAAGGCAGGAGTGATGATAGCGGGTAACATCTTTCATTTAAGCTGCTGTCAATTAACGCAAATACCTTCTTCTGCCGAGCACAGAGTATGTATATGTAAAAATCCCAGTAAATAAATTCTTCCCTCTTGTACTATATATTCACATTCTTCAAAAACAAATAATAATCACTTTCTATTCGACATATTCTGTAGAGGCTTCCTCTTCGTCGCTTGTAAAAATGTAAATAAATTACTCGTTGAATACCCGTATTCTTTAACTGCACAGAAATAAGTATCGCCAACTAGCGATCAACACATATCTTTATTCTTATTGTGACTCTACGACTTCACGGCAAACAAAGAAATATATAAATAATACTTCTTCCTTTACAATACGAATGGAACTTCCAAGGACAATATACATGCGCTTCTCCGTCCTATGAGTGACGGCCTACAGTACATTTGCAGCTGGTGGTCAATGTGAAAGAACCATTTAGATCATCGTACCTGAGGACAAGGAACTTGTTCATTTGGTGATCCAAAACAATTCAGGTACAGCCGTGAAATGTATACAGCATTCGACGCTGGAAGAACTTTGTAAGAATATTTTCAGGTTAGTTTTTTTGAATGATTATGATATCAATTTCCGCTTGAGAAACGATACAATCAAGCTGCGTTCGCTAGAACGTAATCAATTCTCTTCGCCAAGGCTTACCAACGTACCGAAATATGCCTGATTTAAATTAGGTCATTTACAAGATCGCCCGTGACTATTTGAAATCATGCCTAATTTTCTTTTATATTGTCTTCTCCGTCTTGAATATTACGTGAAGAAATTTCGTCCATTTTATGTGCACAGTGTCAAGAAACGTTATGTTTTAAGCATTTCCTTTGAGGTTACCATATTTATAAGTATTTTCTATCACAATAATGAGTTAATCATAATTTTCAATTAACAAAATACACGCATGTGAAATGATAAACTAAAAAACAGAAAACCATGAATGTAAAACGTAAAATAACAATTTAAAACATAAAAATAATACGAGTAAAATAAATAATTAGAACAGCAATGAAAAGTTAGATATTAAATTATGTATGTTGAAAATACTCTGACAGCACGTTGTGTACAGCTTATTTTCCTAATATGATATTTCAGAAACCACTTGAAAACCTTTTTAATTTATGTTGCAACAAAAGTTTTCAGCTTTCAGAATTAATTTTTTACATATCATCGCTTCGAAGATATTCCCTCCAAACCAGAAAAATACACATAGCACTATATTGCCCCCTCGCTAAGATTCATCAAGACCGTACGTCATCAGTTGGGAATGGTCCCTTGTCAGCATAGCACGGTCTTTGGAAGCATCACGTATTCTCCAAGCGATTGCCAGTTACATGAAAAAGAAACGGAACACAATTTTTGTTGGTTACAAAAGAAACATCCATCTACTTGAAAACGTAATAACTCTTGTTAAAATGCGTAATATACACATTTCTTCAGCTGCTGCCGGTACGAGTGTCGCTTATGAGTTTGTGCCACAATATGATGAAAAGTTTTAAATGTACACATTTCTACGCTTTCATCTCTAATTGGCTGTCGTTTTATTCCGCAGTGGTGCATTTACGACCTATGGTTATTTGAAAAATTTGCTCGGTTCGACGTTCCTTACCATGCTTTGAAATTATTGGATTGTTTTCCTCCACCCCATAATTAGCCTTACTGTTATCCCATCACGTCCAGCCACATTCTCCCAGTTGAGTGATTGCTGTTGTGGGGTGTTGAGTCCAAAGATTAGTTTGATACAGCTCTCCCCACTAATCTGTCGTGTGCAAGCCTGTTCATCTTTGCATAACTATTTCAACCTATATCCATTCGAACATGATTCCTTTATTCAATCCTCGGTCTTCCACTAGAGACTTTACTCTCCACATTTTCATTATTTACCAAACTGACAATTCCTTGGTGCCTCAGCATGCGTTCTGTCAATAAACCCCATAAACAACTTTTTTATCCAAGTGGTTTAGTAGCACCTCATCAGTTCTTCGATGTAACCATCTAATCTTCAATACTCTTATGTTGCTCCACATTTCTTTACTTGTCTGAACTGTCTATCGTCCATGTTTCACTCCTATACAAGGCTAACCCCAGACAAATACCCTCATAACAGACTTCATAATACCTAAATTTATAATCAGTGTTAACAAATTTCTCTTCTTCATAAACTCTTTTCTTGCCGTTACATTTTATATTCTCTCTACTTCGATCATTATCAGTTATTTTACCTCCCAAATAGTGAAACACATAATACTTCTAGTGTCTCCTTTCCTTATTTCATTCCATCAGCACTGCCAGTTTTAGTTTTGTTGCTATTCACCTTATTATCTCTTTGTAAAACACTAACCATTCCGTCCAGCTGCTCTCCTAAGTCCTTTGCCTTCTCTGAAAGAAATACAATGTCATTGGCAAAGTCGAAATTATTTCTTCTCCAGGAATAGGCTACAACTATTCTCAATTATTGCCTTCCATTCATCATCTTCGACTCTTCTGGTTGCTGTATAAATTGTAGGTAACTTTTCACTCCCTGTATTCTTGCTACATTCAGAATTTCAAAGGGAGTACTCCAGTTGAGTGATTATAATTGTTTTTCTGCACCGCACTTACCTGAATATACTCCATTTCACTATTAATGCGACGGTTCAAAGAATGAATCATAACACGATCGTTCTCGGATAAACAGTTTTGAAAGACGGAATCAAGTATATTGGCGTTCTACCCCTCATTCTCCGTTTCGGCGCCAGTATAATCACTGACTCGATAGAATATATGATCTGTTTACACGAATCCATGTTAGTGTGAAAAAAGAAAAAAGTTTTGTTGATCATTGTCAGTTCACTATCAGAGAAGTTTCTGCTGATGTTCGCACATCATGTAGCTCATGCTCACTATGTTTTCCTTGTTTTGGACAACAGATGACAGTTGTGATATCCCTCGCTTGCTCACTTCGTTGTCAATTACTCCTCTCCCTATTAACGGAGGATTGTTTCTTAGTTAGCACTGTCTGGTGATCAGTTGCTTGGAGTTCATTAAGCACAATGGATTTACAATTCACGGTTACGTTATTATATCCTTTGTCAAAATGTGTCAGTGAATTATAGTAACCAAAAATTAAAAAGAAGCTTCAACTTGCATGATTGGTACAATCTTCCTTACTTGTGAATAATGTGCTCTGTTCTTCTGACACCCACTATTCGAATACTTCTTCTGACCGACCTTTCACGGTCAACCACATCTGTAGACTCAGTTTTAATGACTGCTTTGCTGGCGCACACCCAGAAACAAACTACTGTAAAACCCAATCTGTAATCTTCATTGCAAGAGCGTCCTCATTAAAGTCACTATGGAAAGAGAGAAAAATAAGAGCAATTTTCCAGATTTAAAAATTTCGTTTGAGAACTCTTGACACGCATTCGACATTTTTCGTAAACCAGACGTAATTATCCACAGTCTATCATGCCATCCGAAGGCACACAAACTCACCGATTTTCACGTTATGATGAACATAGATTAGTCAGTTTCTCACTGGAAAAAGAAAAAATTAAAAGAGAACTAAATATTCTTCGAATCGTGGCTATAAATAAAGGCTACCCTAAAAAGTTAGTGGACCCATTATTCAAAAAGAAAACTAATAAACCATGCCTCAGTCCCGTAGTTGAAATAACTGAAATCAGAGACACATGCGAACAGAAGAAAAATAAAGTTTTTGTATGGCCTTATTTAGATATTCTCTCTGACAAAATAACTTGATGTTTCAAGAAAATGAAATTAAAAAGTAGTTGCAGGAATATTAACAATCTACAACGATTATTGAGACATATACCACGGATATCATATCCTTTTCCACAGTCAGGAATATACAGAATTAACTGCGAGGATTGCTCAAAAGTTTGAAGTGGACAAACGGGAAGGAGTTAGCACTCGATTTAAAAAACAGACGACAATAAGTGACAATAGCCCCTCTACCTTTGCTGCACGCTTAAAAACGTCAACCATAAAATACTTAATATTAACAAGTCGCTACAGATATAACATCACTTACAGAAAGGGAAAAAGTTATGGGTGTGATAGAAGAAATCGAAACTGACGTCCATCTAAAAGACAAATTGGACAGAGTTTGAATGAAAAAGAAGACCTGTGAAGGTAGCAGCCAGAACCATGGTGGCAATGACGTCCCGTGCAACAACATGAGTTATGTTTGAGCCTGTATAGTTGTTTCACTATCCTTTCTTGTTCGTTTCATTTTTTGGGGTATACTGATACTTGGGTTGGTAGTAAGCAGGCAATATGGAGAAGCAAGTTTCGGCTCAAGACGCTACTCAGCGCTTAATAAACAAAAGTATCTCAGTTACAGGCAGAATTAGGGCAGCTAAGCGGTAAAGGAGGGAATAGTCGCTCCCTGTTTCGCCTGTCCTCGACGACAACACTGCTACATTGGTCACACTGCTTTCAGGAAAAACAGGGGAGGATGCCCTTGTATTTTTCGATAGTCTAGACTCAACAGCTAGATAGGGAAATTGGAGAAATGAGCAGTTGTTGAGAGTATCCAAGCTAAAACCAGCGGGGTACACTAGGACGAATGTAATGTGCTATGAAAAATTAAGGAATCACAGTCGTTCGATGTCTTCAGGGAAGCGTTGGTGGACAGATATAGGAGGAAGAATACTAGCATGAGCAACTTAACGGTATGTTTCAAAAGCATGAGGAATCAGTAGAGAGTTTTGTAGACCGCATTCACAAAATTAATGTCAATATATATGACCTCACGGAAGATAATAATGCCAAAAACACTATGTTACAGGATGGTATGAAGAGTGCACTTGAAGAATTTTTGTGGGGGTTACGGCCAGAGATGTCATGAAGAATTTGGATGGAGTTGCCAGAGAGTCTGAATGAAGCAATATAAGTCGTGGTAGCACGAGCTGAGATAGAGAAGGTCACCAAAACACAGGAAAAGAGGTAATATTTAATATAGATGTTAAATATTTTAGATGTGGGCATACGGGTAATATGAAGTCTGACTGTAGAGAACAGTAGTGCCAGATATACAGAGGTTTTGGACAGTCTAAGTGGAATTGTGATGATAGGGATTCACAGAGACATGGAAGACGGTTACCGGCGGGACCTCCCACCCTGGAGTTAAATGGGATAGGTGGCGGTGTGTCCACTGTACAATGCTCGCAGTAAGAGGTGGCACAAGTGCGAAATCAGTGACAGACTTTCTCTGACCAGTTACGTAAAAGAAGACAGTGTAAATTTTTATCAGATACTGCATCTCAGGTATCAGGGGCAAGTAACGGTATACTTGGTAAAGTAACATTAAATCCGTCACGTGGTTGCTAGAGCTATGAAGTCACTCTCGGTTCAGATTTCCTGGTTACGCAACATACCAAAGTTGACTTGTAAGGGTATCTCTACAGTCAGAATATTATTACTGTCGTAAGGTTCGTACCTAGGCCAAGGGCAGCCTCTGAGACTGAGTGTAAGATCCCTTACAATAATCTCATAGGATATCATACCAAAAGGCACTGGAAAGATAATCAGGGCTAATGTACGAGATAATCTACCAGTGAATTCTTTATGGATTGTTGAACATTTACCTGAAAATGAAGAATTAGACACGGTGAAGAGAAGGTTCCTGGCAGATTAAAACTGTGTGCCGGACCGAGATTCGAACTCAGGACCTGTTTGCAGGAGAGCTTCTGTGTAGTTTGAAAAGTAGGAGACGAGGTACTGGCGGAAGTTCTGAGGACGGGACGTGAGTCATGCTTGGGTAGCTCAGATGGTAGAGCACTTGCCCGTGAAAGGCAAAGGTCCCGAGTTCAAGTCTCGGTCCGGCACACAGTTTTAATCTGCCAGGAAGTTTCATATCAGCGCACACTCCGCTGCAGAGTGAAAATCTCATTCTGGAAACATCCCCCAGGCTGTGGCTAAGCTGTGTCTCCGCAATATCCTTTCTTCCAGGAGTGCTAGTTCTGCAAGGTTAGCAGGAGAGCTTCTGTGAAGTTTGGAAAGTAGGAGACGACATGCCGGCACGGTAGCTCAGCGTGTTTGGTCAGAGGGTTTAGCTACTCTCTGTAATAAGAAAACTGAGTGAAAAAAATGCCGGCACGGTAGCTCAGTGTGTTCGGTCACAGAGCTGGTTGGCCTCTGTAATAAAAAAAAAAATTAAAAAATAAAAAAAACTGAGTAAAAGGATCAACAACGAACTTCAACGGATGTCATGTGACGTCCGCAACGACCAAATACAACGATCGGCCATGCTAAAAAAAATATATGGTAGAGCACTTGCCCGCGGAAGGCAAACATCCCGAGTTCGAGTCTCGGTCCGGCATACAGTTTTAATCCGCTAGGAAGTTTCATATCAGCGCACACTCTGCTGCAGAGTGAAAATCTCATTACGGTGAAGAGTTTTGCATAGCATGGTATCTGTCAGTATTGATAATTTTAGCTCTGAGCAGCGACCGCTACGGTCGCAAGTTCGAATCCTGCCTCGGGCATGGATGTGTGTGACGTCCTTAGGTTAGTTAGGTTTAAGTAGTTCTAAGTTCTAGGGGACTGATGACCTTAGAAATTAAGTCCCATAGTGCTCAGAGCCATTTGAACCATTTTTGAAGCTCTGAGCAGATTCAGCTATCACACAGTATCCTGATACTAATTTAGAAGTGCTAGATAAAGACGAATTGGAGACGAATTTCAAGTTAAATTGCACAACACCGGGGCAGTCAGTTTATTCACACATAGAAATAAAGTTGCATATCCAGAGGGTCAAGAGAAGGAGGACATGAAAAACTTTTAGAAGAAACTTTACCTGGCCCATTGCCTGCCACACCACTAACTCAACATCATACTCCCACTGGAAATTAATTGCCTGTTTACAAGAAACTGTATCATGTTCCTCAAACTCAACAGCCTGTCGTAGTAAACTTTATAAGTCAACAGTTTTGAGATGGGATCGTACAAACAAGTAGCAACTCCTGGTCAGCATCTGTCATCAGCGTATCGAAAAAGTCGCAAGATGGCAGCAAAGCATATATGAGTTCTGTTGCAACTACTGCTACTTAAATCAGAAAACAGCGCCATATGTATACCCATTGTCTAATATAACATAAACGTTACATAATCTGAGCCAGTATCGACGCTTTACGAGTATGGACCTACAGAGTGGATACCATTAGTTAGAGGAAACCCTCCAAAGATAGCATTCTCAATCTATTTGAGTCATTATCAGTGTTGTTTCATGCGTTTTGAGCTAGTTACCAGTGGTTGTTAGAAGCTGTATTGCAATGATTAAAATTGAAGCAATGCCTGATCTATGTGGATGACATAATCGTGTCTCGAAAGATATCCACGATAATATAATGCATTTACACAAAATTTTCGATCGTCTATGTGCAGCACAGTTAACTCTTGGCCAGGAAAGGTGCCACTCCGTTTTACAAGAAGTCTTTTAACTGGACCATATTGTCAGCCGAAACGAAGTTCGAGCCAGTCCGCGACTTTTTCAAGCCATCAAAAATTTTCTGACACCCACTAAAATAAAGAAATTGCCATCATATTTAGGATTCACCATTTTTAGCGAAAATACATTCCAAAATTCGTTGAAATTGTAAGACATCTCACAGTGTTGCTAGGAAAGGAGATTAAGTCTCATTGGTCACCAGATTGTGAAGCAGTATTTCTACAACTAAAAGATTTGTTAATGTCTAATTCAGTTTCTGCCTCTGTGTATTATCAGAAACAGTTCATACTGTCTTGTGACCAGCAATTTAGCCATAGGTTGCGTTTTGAGTCAAGGAATAGATGGACAGGTACAGATGCGATTTTCATATTTTTGGAGTCCTGAAGGAAGATATCCGTGACAGTCGACATAACCATGTTTCCGTAGTAGGCCACAATTTTTTTTTTCCCATGAAGGTATGATCGTCTTATCTCGCAGTGAAATAAATGAAGTAACGGTTATGGTGATTACTTTCGAAATACTAAACGGTTTACTAACTTTTCTCCATCCGCCTCGTTTTCATTTGACTTCTTCAAATACGTTACACAGAAAAAAATCTTAAAATACGCGAGGGGACGTTTCATATTATCTTTCTCGTATATTTTCAAGGTACTTACGCTAACACAAGTGTAGTGCTCCTCAACTCGAAGCTTTGATTCACCAAAAAGGTGCTTTATTAGACGTGTTCTTACCGGAGATAATGATATACCACTGCAACCCCTAAAGTAAAAACCGGCTCACTCACCTATTTCCTTTTTCTGTCTTTATCGTTATTATTTAATCTTCCACTTCCCACAAGGGATCAGGTGGATTGTGGTGTAGCGATGAGAATAGGTGTGGGTATGGATGGGGTAGGGTCTCGGTCATGGTAAAAGAGTCAAAGCAATAAGGAAAGACGGAAAGGCAATGGAGGGGTTGGAGGAGAGAACGGATGTAAGGTAGGATATGGACGGAAGAGTAAGAGATATATTTAGGGGCGGATCTAGTTATCTGGAGGAGAGAATCGCCTGAAATTTCGTAAGGAGATTGTGTGAAGCTGTAATGTTCTTGGTACGAGTCAGTATAAGCGTGCCAAGATTCTGGAATTTGCAACTGGACGGCTATGGTGGTGTAGGAAATTGATGAAATCGTAAAGGATCTGAGTGGACTGGGACCATACTGTTTCAAGAAAAATATACATTCCCAGGGTGTGTATGAGTATCTGATTACGTACGTAGCAGTCAACTGCAAGCTTCACGTGAGCTGCGGGGCACGAACTACCCAAAAACAATAACAATCCAACAACGGTGACACTGTGAGCTATCAGAAAATGCCTAGCGTCCGATACACGAGCTCGTCCTCAATCCTTAGAAAGGTGCACCACCTCTCACAACACATAGCGTATCATCTGTTGATAGGTTGTCCTCCGTGGAAACCTTCGTGTCCAATTTCATGCTACAATACTCAAAAACGTTGTTTTTTTCAATAACGTAGCTGATATCAGTTGTAAAAGTTGTTTTTTTCTTGCAGAAGTCCCGTTTCTTACACATACATAGACTACATGTTAATTGGTCAATATGTAATCAGATTATTTATATTGAAAATCTGTGCTTTAATTTACCAAGTCATTGAGCGCCGCCTGTTAACTTTATACAGAAACAATGAAAGAAAAACATTTTTGTGCAAATTTTTTTATTGTTTATCAAAATATTCACCTTTTATGTGCTTCGAAACAATTCTGGAAAAACTTCTTCCACTTCTTTCCAAGTAGATCAGCAGCTTCTTGAGGTGACGAAAATAGCTAATGAAGTTTGCGGTCCACTTAATTTTTGTTTGGTATAATGGACAATAAAGAAGTCGTTCGATGACTATGGGCAATGAGACATTAATTCCACGATTTTCTCCGTCAAATATACAATTGTTTGTTGTGCTCTGTGGCAGCTGGCATTGTCAGGATGAAGAAAGATGTGACATTACCAGTTTCCTTTTTCTTGGTTTCATCTATGACTTGTGCCAAACAAACTGTTGCGTATCGTAGAGCATAAACAGTTCTTCTGTTCTCTAAAGCAATGGCTGCCTCGTGTCCAGTGTAACCATTGAAACAAGCGACAATTTCTCCGAAGTGCTTCGTGAATGAACCATCTTTACTGGTTTCAGTTCACCTTGGAGCACATCAACGGTTCAAAAATGGTTCAGATGGCTCTGAGCACTATGGGACTTAACATCTGAGGTCATCAGTCCCCTATAACTTAGACCTACTTAAACCTAACTAACCTAAGGACATTACACGCATCCATGCCCGAGGCAGGATTCGAACCTGCGACCGAAGCGGTCGCGCGGTTCCAGACTGAAGCGCCTAGAACCGCTATGCCACACCGGCCGGCCACATCAACGGTGGCAGTGGGAATAATATAATGTGGTAATACTCTGTGTCGGGGGGATATGGGGAGGGAGGCCGTTTAACTAGCATTGCGTAAGATGTACCGGTACAGACCCAGCCTGAACTACATTGTTTACGAGACTGCCAACCTCAGCGAGAATTTGCGCCGTAATAAACTGTGTACTCCGCTTTACTTTCTGTTGTCGCGCGCGGCAGCCGCGTGACCTGGGGAACCTTGCCACGGTTTGCGCGGCTGCCCCCCGTCGGAGGTTCGAGTCCTCCCTCGGGCATGGGTGTGTGTGTGTTGTCCTTAGCGTAAATTAGTTTAAGTTAGTAGTGTGTAAGCCTAGGGACCGATGACCTCAGCAGTTAGACCCAATAGGAACTTACCACAAATTTCCAAAATTTTCTACTTTTTGTTGTGTATTGCTGGTTCTTTTTTAATTCTGAAATGAGTGAAGAGAGTAATCTTGCTGTATCAAGCGATTCGAATACGACTCCCACAACAACAGAAGGGATCGGCGATTCCCCTGACCGTGCGTCAGTGCTACTTCTACAGAAGCACAGATCAGATCAAGGTTGTAGACGGCCACCCCTGCGACAGATAGGCGGGGCGGGGCTTGTTCCATTGCACAGACCCTCTCTCTCAGGTGGTCAGAATTATCATTTGTTTAAGCTCGCGGTCGGCTGCCATTTTATAGGGCCTACGCATAACTGCTGTATTCGTTTCTGCTCGCACAAACATAGAGGAATTCGGGACGGAACAGGATACTTAAAGTTTTAAACTTGGGTGCGTACTCAGTGGCAATTTTTGTAAAATAAAAAAGAACAAGACAACACTTAATAAAGATACACTCTAAGACAAAAAAAGAAATTACGCGTCACGAAGGAATTATCTGAATCGCACGGAAATCGTTGCACACGTACTGATAAACAGATGATTACAATTACATAACAACTGGATGATTCATTCAAGAGGAACAGATCCACAAATTAGGAAGTCAGTAACGCGTTCGTCAACCTCTGTTCCCTTACACAAGCAATTATTCGGCTTGGCATTGATTGACAGAGTTGTTGGATGTCCTCCTGATGGATATCGTGCCAAATTCTGTCCAATCAGCGCTTAACATCGTCAAAATCCCGAGCTGGTTGGAGGGCCCTATCCACAATACCCCAAACGTTCTCAAATGGGGAGAGATCCAGCAACCCTGCTGACCAAGGTAGGGTTTGGCTAGCACGAAGACAAGCAGTAGAAACTCTCGCCATGTGCGGCCGACATTACCTTACTGAAATGTAAGCCCAGGATGGTTTGCCACGAATAGCAAACAAAACAGGGCGCAGAATATCGTCCACGTACGGCTGTACTGTAAGTTTGCTGCGAATGATATCCAAAGGGGTGCAGCTATGAACAGGAATGGGACCTCAGGCTGGTTGTCGGACAGCATGGCAGATGACAATCACGTTGGTATCCCACTGCTGTCAAGGGCGTCTGCAGACATGTCTTTGGTCTGTAATTTCATTTACTGGAGAAGAATTCAAATGGCTCTGAGCAATATGGGACTTAACTTCTGAGGTCATCAGTCCCCTAGAACTTAGAACTACTTAAACCTAACTAACCTAAGGACACCACACACATCCATGCCCGAGGCAGGATTCGAACCTGCGACCGTAGAGGTCGCGCGGTTCCGGACTGTAGCGCCTAGAACCGCTCGGCCATTCCGGCCGGTGGAGTAGGATTGTCTTCAGTGATGAGTCCCCGTTCGAAATTGCTTCGATGATCAGCGAAAACGTGTCTGGAGGAACCACAAAAGATGATTGGATACGAACCTGACTGACTCCCACCGTACGGCTCGACAACTGAGAGTGATGGTCTGGGGTGCTATTTTATTTCGTAGCAGGACCTCTTTGTATTCCGCGACACCCTTACGGCACAACGGTACGTCGACGATATTCCACACGTTTGTTGCCGTTCACGACAAGCCATCCTAGGCTTAAATTTCAGCAAGTTAATGTCCGCCCGTGCACAGCGAGAGTTTCTTCTACATGTCTTCGCGCTTAGAAGACCATTCCTTGGCCAGCAGCGTCGCCTGATATCTCCCAAATTGAGAACGTTTGGAGCATTATGGGCAGGGCCCTGCAACCAGGTCGGGATTTTGACAATCTAACGTGCCAGTTGGACAGAATTTGGCTCGAAAGCGAAATTCCACAGGATTAGAGCAGACAAATTTGTCAATCAATGCCAACCTGAATAAGTGTTTGTATAATGGCGAGAGGTGGACCAACACGTTTTGACTCGCTGAATTTGAGAATCTCTTTCTATTGAATAAATCGTCCATTATTTTCTGAAATTTTAACCGTTTGTTTGTCTGTTCATGTACATTACACCTACCGATTTCCGTTCCATTCGGATAATCCCTTCGTGATGCGTCGTTTTTTTTTTCTTAGAGTGTATAAAAATCATGTTGTAGTATAATCTAACGTACCATACTCGAAAAGCACTTAAAAATATGTATTACGTATTTTTTTACATTTTTTCAAAGTAATGCTGACATACTCACGGGGAAAAATGAGATAAGGCAATTTTTGTAAAATTATTGTACAAGTATTTAAATTATGAAGAATATTATCTTAAAACTAAGACGTAAAGTTGGTTACTGAATAATTTAAACTGAGGAATCTTTAAAAAATGTTAACAATAAGAAAATTGTAATGATATTTTGAAAAATGTACAATTATTTTAATTTTTAACAGAAATTTACTGAATTTCATCGCTCATGCACCAGTTGCATTCACAGACTTGAGAATAGACAACAGAGGATACCTAGTAAAAAATCCTATAAACCATTACTACCCAGCTAAACAGGTTTCTTTGGCATATCGGTGTGGTAAGCCATTTCTTTCTGCTAGCTGTTGGTTCAAAATGGTTCAAATGGCTCTGAGCACTATGCGACTTAACTTCTGAGGTCATCAGTCGCCTAGAACTTAGAACTAATTAAACCTAACTAACCTAAGGACATCACACACATCCATGCCCGAGGCAGGATTCGAACCTGAGACCGGAGCGGTCGCTCGGCTCCAGACTGTAGCGCCTAGAACCGCACGGCCACTCCGGCCGGCCTAGCTGTTGGCTAATGATCTGACGATGAGATGTTTCATGGTTGACTAAAAAGTCTGCTCTCCACAGACTTCAGGTGTGCTAGAAGCTCGTCTTGCTGCAGTGAATATATTTTCCAATTTTCCATCTGATTTATCAACTCTGTAGTTGCGATTAATTATTCCTAGCTTCATATTAAACTCTTTAGATGGTTTTAAAAAACCCATTTCAGAAGACAAAACGGCTGAAACTGCCATTTCTGTTGATGCAATATCCAAATGCTGTCTATCAGCCTTTCTAATGAGATTTCACATCATCTGGAAAAGCAAGAAGAAAAATAAATATACAGGCTAAGGCATTTAAAGCTGTTTGTCAGAATATTTGGCGAAATACACGTCGGATTAAAAAAAAGTGGTAATAAACGTTGTTCACCTCGAGGAGGGACGTCCATTAACATAGCGCTCGCCCCCATACACCATCCCTGGGGGTGGTGACTTTGAAATCTTAAATAGGAACCCCCATTTTTTATTGTAGATTTGGATTCTCCGTGACAAAATATACAACTTTTGTATGAAATATTTCTTTAGTTTCATGATATATGGCGCAGATTAAAGCTGCAATATTGTGACTGCGGCTTTAAGGACCGAAAAATTTTTGAGCTGATAGATCACTCTAAAAATGGACTTGTATCTGTTTGCACAGAGTGTTCGGGTAGGGCGATAGGCAGTCCACTTCCAAAGCGGACAGGAACGTCTAGACAGCTGAGAAAATGATTCCTGATGATCATCGTGCCAGAATAGATGTTAATCTGGATGAGTTTAATGTTATCCATGTCTCAGCATTTGCAATCGATCATAAATCTGTATTTCATGGCAAAGTTTGTGCTTGTTGCACACAACATCAACTGACAGACAAACACTAACAACAGGAATGTTTTGAAAAGTCGAAACCACATTTGCCGGCCGGGGTGGCCGAGCGGTTCTAGGCGCTACAGTTTGGAACCGCGCGACCGCTACGGTCGTAGATTCGAATCTTGCCTCGGGCATGGATGTGTGCGATGTTCTTATGTTTAAGTAGTTCTAAGTTCTAGGCGACTGATGACCTCAGAAGTTAAGTCCCATGATGCTCAGAGCCATTTTAACCATTTGAAACCACATTTAAGCCAAGGAAGGAGAAGATTCTCTCAGTCGCATAGTAACTATTAATGAGACACGGATCCATCACTTCGCCACAGAGCAAGCGACACAGCACTGTGTGGAAATGTCCATCTTCAACTACAGCAAAAAGTTCAAAAGCCAAACTTCTGCGGTAAAATTGATGGTGAGAATATTTAGGGTATGATAGGTCCAATACTGATTCACTACACTCCAAAAGGTGAAATCGTGATATATGAAAGGTCCATTACTGATTCACTACTCTCCAAAAGGTGAAATCGTGATTAGTGACAGCGTATTTTTCCTTAGTGTAATGTCCGGCCTCATATAGCTGGGAAGACGATCCATTACATTCAGAATCTCAGTTATAAGCTACTGGAGCACTCACTGTCCATTCCTAACATAGCTCCAAGTGGTTTCCACCTTTTATGTCCAGTGAAGGAACACGTGCGCAGTTGTAAGTTTTCTAGGCATTACGAGGTTGTGAAGGCGGTGTCAAAGAGCATCTCCTACAACGGAATTAAGGAGCTTGTGAAGTGCTGGACCAAGCGCATAGAGGTGAAGGGAGAGTATGTATAGAAATTATGTATCTTGCGTTGATATTTTCTTTTAAGAAGTGTGAATTTACTGTTTTATTTTCCCTCGCACATAATTCCTCAGAGAGCTCGTTCGAGTTCGACTTCTTGGTGGCCGACTCATACGGCTTTTGTTGAAATGCTCGTCACATCTGTAATGAATGCCTGGAAGCTGCTAGCGTAGCAGGAGGTGCTAGAACAATTCTCTAAATGACAAATAGATTCATTTTGATCTGACTGGATATTTTCTTGGAAATGGCATTATTTTCGTTTTATTACTAGAAATTTTAAAGTTATACATCTTGCATATTTGGTTCACTTCACATACTGATCTTTCGAGGTCGTCTTCATTCTTTTGAAAAGTAACGAAATCATATCTAACGAAAGTACATTCAGGTATTGCTGAATCACTACCTTAATTTCTTTATTAACTTTGTATTTTCGTTTACGAAGAATGAAGTCACTGTAAATATTAAAAAGTGTGAGTGATAGGCCACATCCTGGTCTAACACCTTCGTTAATCATTATTTCTTCCAATCGATCCATGCCTGGATTTTTTACAGTGCGAGAAGTTCCATCACCAAATTCAGCAGCAATGTTTTTCAACGATTTTTCTTTATCCATCCTATGCAGAGCATTTCTGTTCTTGTCCATGGACACTACCATCTACATTTTCTTTGATGTCATTTTATTACGCGCAACAAACTGGAACGTTGTCTGTCGTACAACTCAATATTAACAATTATGTAAATAATAGGGGCGGCGGCGGGGGAGCGGGGGGGGGGGGGGGGGGAGGAAGGAAAGGGAAGGAACTAACAATGTTAGCTGTATCGGAACTTAATGGGGAATCAGCAGTGACGAGTGACACTATGTGCCGGACCAGGACTGGAATGCGGGATTTCGGGGTTATAGACAGTTTCGTTTACCAGTGCGCCACCCGGACACAGCGTTTATCGCAAGTGAGCGGACTACCTCGACACGCTCCCCCGTCGACTCACCTAGCGCCACCTGTCTGCAGTCCCCGTCCTTATCCTCCATGCTCCCTAATTTTAGATGCCAGCCAGAGGACGAACGTTAATGTGCATCTGTACTGAAGGTTTATGGATTCATTGCCCATCGAGGCGAATCAGTTATACGAATGCTCGTAGTGTTTGTTCTTTTGGATGTGTCCGAAAGAACAGACATCACGCAGAATCCGCAGGGGTGACAATATTATGTAAATTGTAGGTGGACGGAACAGAAAGGAAAGGAAAGAAGCTAATGATATTAGTTAAACGTGCGGGTAAGTTACTACAAACAGCATAGTGAACGCATTATTGTGGCCAAGATAGACACGAAGCCCACGCCTACTAGAGTAGTACTATTCGCCAACTAGCTCTGCAGTTGATGAAGAAATTCATGAAATGTATGATGAGATAAAAGAAATTATTCAGGTAGTGAAGTGAGATGAAAATTTAATAGTCGTAGGTGACTGGAATTCGAGAGTAGGAAAAGGGAGAGAAGGAAACATATAATCATAGCTAACACTTGGTTGAAGAATCATAAAAGAAGGTTGTGTACATGGAATGGAAGACTTCTGGAGTTACCGAGCGAGGTGGCGCAGTGGTTAGCACAAAGGCCTCGCATTCGGGAGGACGACGGTTCAATCCCGTCTCCAGCCATCCTGATTTAGGTTTTCCGTGATTTCCCTAAATCGTTTCAGGCAAATGCCGGAATGGTTCCTTTGAAAGGGCACGGCCGATTTCCTTCCCCATCCTTCCCTAACCCGAGCTTGCGCTCCGTCTCTAATGCCCTCTTGTCGACGGGACGTTAAACACTAACCACCACCACCACCACTTCTGGAGTTACTAGAAGGTATCAGATAGATTATATAATGGTAACACAGAGATTTGGGAACCAGGTTTTAAATTGTAAGACATTTCCAGGGGCAGATGTGGACTCTGACCACAATCTATTGGTTATGAACTGATGATTAGAACTGAAGAAACTGCATAAAGGTGGGAATTTAAGGAGATGGGACCTGGATAAACTGACTAAACCAGAGGTTGTACAGAGTTTCAGGGAGAGCATAAGGGAACAATTGACAGGAATGGGGGAAAGAAATACATTAGAAGAAGAATGGGTAGCTCTGAAGGATGAAGTAGTGAAGGCAGCAGAGGATCAAGTAGGTAAAAAGACAAGGGCTAGTAGAAATCCTTGGGTAACAGAAGAAATATTGAATTTAATTGATGAAAGGAGGAGATATAAAAACGCAGTAAATGAAGCAGGCAAAAAGGAATACAAACGTCTCAAAAATGAGATCGACAGGAAGTGCTAAATGGCTAAGCAGGGATAGCTAGAGGACAAATGTAAGGATGTAGAGGCTTATCTCACTAGGGGTAAGATAGATACTGCCTACAGGAAAATTAAAGAGACCTTTGGAGAAAAGAGAGCCACTTGTATGAATATCAAGAGCTCAGATGGAAACCCAGTTCTAACCAAAGAAGGGAAAGCAGAAAGGTGGAAGGAGTATAAGGAGGGTCTATACATGGGCGATGTACTTGAGGACAATATCATGGAAATGGAAGAAAATGTAGATGAAGATGAAATGGGATGTACGATACTGCATGAAGAGTTTGACGGGGCTCTGACAGACCTGAGTCGAAACAAGGCCCCGGGAGTAGACAACATTCTATTGGAATTACTGACGGCCTTGGGAGAGCCAGTCCTGACAAAACTCTACCATCTGGTGAGCAAGATGTATGAGACAGGCGAAATACCCTCAGACTTCAAGAAGAATATAATAATTCCAATCCCAAAGAAAGCAGGTGTTGACAGATGTGAAAATTACCGAACTATCAGTTTAATAAGTCACAGCTGCAAAATACTAACACGAATTCTTTACAGACGAATGGAAAAACTGGTAGAAGCCGACCTCGGGGAAGATCAGTTTGGATTCCGTAGAAATGTTGGAATACGTGAGGCAATACTGACCCTACGACTCATCTTAGAAGCTAGATTAAGGAAAGGCAAACCTACGTTTCTAGCATTTGTAGACTTAGAGAAAGCTTTTGACAATGTTACCTGGAATACTCTCTTTCAAATTCTGAAGGTGGCAGGGATAAAATACAGGGAGCGAAGGGCTATTTACAATTTGTACAGAAACCTGATGGCAGTTATAATCGCAGAGGGACGTGAAAGGGAAGCAGTAGTTGGGAAGGGAGTGAGACAGGGTTGCAGCCTCTCCCCGATGTTATTCAATCTGTATATTGAGCAAGCAGTAAAGGAAACATAAGAAAAATTCGGAGTAGGTATTAAAATCCATGGAGAAAGAATAAAAACTTTGAGGTTCGCCGATGACATTGTAATTCTGTCAGAGACAGCGAAGGACTTGGAAGAGCAGTTGAACGGAATGGACAGTGCCTTGAAAGGAGGATATAAGATGAACATCAACAAAAGCAAAACGAGGATAATGCAATGGAGTCGAATTAAGTTGAGTGATGCTGACGGAATTAGATTAGGAAATGAGACACAAAGTAGTAAAGGAGTTTTGCTATTTAGGGAGCAGAATAACTGATGATGGTCGAAGTAGAGAGGATATAAAATGTAGACTGGCAATGGCAAGGAAATCGTTTCTGAAGAAGAGAAATTTGTTAACATCGAGTATAGATTTAAGTGTCAGGAAGTCGTTTCTGAAAGTATTTGTATGGAGTGTAGCCACGTATGGAAGTGAAACATGGACGATAAATAGTTTGGACAAGAAGAGAATAGAAGCTTTCGAAATGTGGTGCTACAGAAGAATGCTGAATATTAGACGGGTAGATCACATAACTAATGAGGAGGTATTGAAGAGAATTGGGGAGAAGAGGAGTTTGTGGCACAACTTGACAAGAAGAAGGGACCGGTTGGTAGGACATGTTCTGAGGCATCATGGGATCACAAATTTAGCATTGCAGGGCAGCGTGGAGGGTAAAAATCGTAGAGGAAGACCAAGAGGTGAATACAGTAAGCAGATTCAGAAGGATGTAGGTTGCAGTAAGTACTGGGAGATAAAGAATCTTGCACAGGATAGAGTAGCATGGAGAGCTGCATCAAACCAGTCTCAGGACTGAATACCACAACAATAACATCTCCTGCTTACTAAGCAGTTGCGTTAACTACACTCATGCTCCTTAGTTAAGGATAATGCTGATACATGGTGAAACAACGCTCTGGTGGCCGGTTTGCGGGTTTAAATCATCTCAGGGTACGACCATGCGGTGCATTTGACCTGCCGTTGTCGCACGGTGGCGCTGGCAGCAGCCAATATATGCAGAGGTGTGTTGGTGCATGTCAGAGTACGGTGCAGCGAGTAAGTGTGCAGACGATTCAGACGTGCTAAGGGTGACTGTGTGTTGAAAATGTCTCAAAGAACACATATTGATGACGTTATGAGGGGTAGAATACTAGGGCGGCTGGAGGCTGGTCAAACACAGTAGGTCGTAGCACGGGCCCTCCATGTGCCACAAAGTGTGATCTCAAGATTATGGCAACGATTCCAGCAGACAAGAAACGTGTCCAGGCGCTACAGTACGGGACGTCCACAGTGTACAACACCACAAGAAGACCGATATCTCACCACCAGTGCCTGCAGACGGCCACGGTGTACTGCAGGTAGCCTTGCTCGGAACTTACCGCAGTCACTTGAACAGTTGTCTCCAGACACGCAGTGTACAGACGACTGAACAGGCATGGTTTATTCGCCCGGAGACCTGCAAGGTGCATTCCACTGACCACTGACCACAGGAGAGCCCTTAAAGCCTGGTGTCAAGAATACAGTACATGCTCATTGGAACAGTGGTCCCAGGTTATGTTCACGGACGAGTCCAGATATTGTCTGAACAGTGATTCTCACAGGGTTTCCATCTGGCGTGAACCAGGAACCAGATACCAACCCCTTAATGTCCTTGAAATGGACCTGTATGGAGGTTGTGGTTTGATGGTGTGGGGTGGGATTATGATTGGTGCATGTACACCCCTGCATGTCTTTGACAGAGGAACTGTAACAGGTCAGGTGTATCGGGACGCCATTTTGCACGAGTATGTCCGCCTTTTCAGGGGTGCAGTTGGTCCCACCTTCCTCCTCATGGATGATAACGCACGGCCCCACCGAGCTGCCATCGTGGAGGAGTATCTTGAAACAGAAGATATCAGGCGAATGGAGCGGCCTGCCTGTTCTCCAGACCTAAACCCCATCGAGCACGTCTTGGATGCTCTCGGCCAACGTATCGCTGCACGTCTTCAGACCCCTACGACACTTCAGGATCTCCGACAGGCACTGGTGCAAGAATGGGATGCTATACCCCAGCAGCTGCTCGACCACCTGATCCAAAGTATGCCAACCCGTTGTGCGGCCTTTGTACGTCTACATGGTGATCATATCCCATATTGATGTCAGGGTACATGCGCAGAAAACAGTGGCGTTTTGTAGTACATATGTTTCGGGACGGTTTTCTCAATTTGTCACCAATACCGTGGACTTACAGATCTGTGTCGTGTGTGTTCCCTATGTTCCTATGCTATTAGCGCCAGTTTTGTGAAGTACCACGTTGTGTGGCACCACATTCTGCAATTATCCTTAATTTATGAGCATGAGTGTATTACGTGAGTCGGCCGGCGAGCGTGCCGAGATAGTCCACCAACTTGCAATGAACGGTGCGTCCGGGTGGTGCAGTGGTTAATGCAACTGCCTATTTATTTATTTATTTATTTTAATCAGGAGATCGCGGGTCCGAGTCCCGGTCCGGCACACGCTTTCACTCGTCGCCACTGATTCTGCATTAAGTCCCGATGCAGCTGATAACTTTAGTTCCCTCCCTTTCCTTTCCTGACAGGGTGCCACGATTCGTTTATGGCAGTTAGCTGAACTGTCCTCGTCGATTGTTGTACTACTAGTATCGGAGTAGCTATGTTACCAACGGCAGATCCGGGAGACGGTCGACCGGCAACAGTAGCAGGCTGCTTTTCTAATGGCTTCCAGGGGCGACAAAGATTTGATGTGGAAAAGAAGAAACGATCTGAATGAACCAGGGATTTGCATTAATGAGGACCGGATAATTGAGGTTCCCACGTTTCTGGTGTTCATTTATGATAACAATGCTGTTAAATACAACTGTGTTAAATGTGTAAAGGATAGTCTCCCCGTCAGCCAATTTAGGTACATTATTCACACGGAGCAAGTACAATGTGGATTTATCACCAAACCTTGAGGTGTTCTCGCTTAAGCATATCTGATTGTACTGTAATGTCACCACTTCCCAAAAATGCTATATTTTCGTTGGAACGAGTCAACCATGCGTAAAGTAACTAATTGGGATAGGTTACTTAGAAGCCATCATGCCGTCCTTATTGTACGCTTCCTCACTATCCAGGAGGATTGTTGCAGTTCAGTGATAACTGTGTCTTTTCAGATCTTCTCAAACCAACATAGTGATTGTTAGACTGTGTGGGCTGAGCAGAAAGGTGATGGTAGCACTATCCTTGATCAGGATGGTACATTCCGGAAATTTAATCATGAAGATCAGGAGTGGAATGTCGCCTGAGCAGAAGGGGAACGGCATAATGGTGACGGTAGCACTATCGTTGATCAGGATGGAACATACTGGAAATTTAAACATGAAGATCAGGAGTGGAATGCGACGATAATTTCGGTGAGAATGGTTCTCATCAGATTTCAATTGGATTATTGAGTCATTAATTTTCCAGGCCGCGGAAAAACGTGTTAGGGCTAGATGTAGGGTATAGACTGTGGTTACTTTAGAGACCATAGAAGTGGTAGATATTTCAGTTAAGGATATGTGTCTAGGGATTGTTGTTTCCTAAGTGTGAACTGTAAGCACTAAACAAACTCAGATCCAAATTCTAGGCCTGCACTAGTTTTTCCTCATATGATTCACAACTGCGTCCTTTCTTTCACCCTCATTGTCTTCTATGTCTGAGTGCCTTTTAGACTGTTCATTCTGTTCCCCGTCCCTATGAACCTCTAGCTAATACGTTGTACTCTTCTGGGTGTGTTTTTAGGTGTCATGTCAGCCACCTACGCAGCTAGCAGTAACCATAAAAATGTGAAAGCTTCATCCATACACGTTGTTTAGAGACTGTCAGATTATAAATGCTTTTCGGTAGGACTGTGTGACTTGTAAAATGAAGAGCGTGCAGCCGAGTCCCTGTTCTCTCTGCGTCACAATGAGCAGCTACTGGCTGTTCCACGAGCTTCTGTTGACCCATCCGCAGTGTCTCGATACGAGACATTTCGAGAAAGGTGGCAATTACCACCAAAAACTCTACGTGTGAAGTTTCAAGAATCAACATTGAGTGAAGAATGTAGGAATATCCTACAGCCCCTACACATAACAAGATTAAAACAATTAAAGCGCGTATAGAGGCATTTACGCAGCTGTTCAACTCGTGCAATATTCGTAAACGTAAACACTGAGGTGACAAAAACTGTGGGAGAGCGATAAGCACGTATGCGGATGGTGATGGTATCGCATACAAAAAGGTAGAAAATGGCAGTGCATTGGCGGAGCTGTCATTTGTTCTCAGGTCATTCATATGAAAAAGTTTCCGGCGTAACGAGACTGTTTCGCGAAGCCTCCTCCGCAGCAAGCACAGGAATATTTGTTTTTTAAATACGAGGGTAATCCCAAAAGTAAGGTCTCCTATTTTTTATAAGTACATAGACCTGTTTATTTCTACAATGGTTTACATCAGTTTACAGCTTGAACACTATTTTTCGACATAATCGCCATTTCTGTCGATGCACTTTTGTAGACGCTGTGGCAGTTTTTGTATGCCCATGTCATACCAGCTCACCGCCATGCTGTTCAGAAAGTTATGAACCTCTTCTTTCACCTCGTCGTCGGAGCTGAATCGCTTTCGGGCCAAATGTTCTTTTAACCTAGAAAACTGGGTGCCTAGTCAGGACTATAGGGTGGGTGGGTGATTATGTTCCACTGAAACTGTTGCAGGAGAGCAACGGTTTGCCGAGCGATGTGTGGGCGAGCATTATCAAGGAGAATGTGTAAGCCCTTGCTCAACATTCCTCTTCTCCGGTTTCGACTTGCCCGTTTGAGTTTTTACAGAGTCACACAGTACCTGTCAACGTTAATTGTGGTCCCAGCGATTCAGCTCCGACGACGAGGTGAAAGGAGAGGTTCATAACTTTCTGAACAGCATGGCGGCGAGCTGGTATGACATGGACATACAAAACCCGCCACAGTGTCTACAAAAATGCATCGACAGAAATGGTGATTATGTCGAAAAATAGCTAAATGTTCAAGCTGTAAACTGATGTAAACCATTGTAGAAATAAACAGGTCTATGTACTTAAAAAAAAATAAGAGACCTTACTTTTGGGATTACCCTCGTACAAAACGCCTCCTGTTACTGCACTGTATTTTATTCTCCCAGATGCGTTTCGCCTTTTTTCCTTTTAAGGCATCATCAGTGGGATCTATAATGATACAGTTATGATACAATTTTGTTTTGATATGTATTATTCGTAGATTATAATACAGTCCACATCTCGCTTTTTGCAGCTATTCATGGACTTCGTGACCCCAAACAAAGATGGAAGTTTTGTGGATGACAGTGTACCATGTCACCGGGCCACAATTGTTCGCGATTGGTTTGAAAAAAATTCTGGACAACTCGAGCGAATGATTTGAGCACTCAGATCGCCCGATATGTATCCCATCGAACATTTATGGAACATAATCGAGAGGTCAGTTCGTGCACAATCTCCTGTGCTCGCAAGACTTTCGCAGTTATCGACTACTATAGAGGCAGTATGGCTCAGTATTTCTGCAGGGGACTACCAATAACTTGTTGAGTCCATGCCACGTCGAGCTGCGTGCACTTTACAGTGATTTGCAGACTTTGGATGTAGATGTACAGGGCACGGTATAAATGAATATTGACATAACCAGCTTAAGGTAGACTTTGTACCATGGGGTCAACAAATCGTTGCTAGAGGTGAAACAAGCGGTAAATGGAAACAAATCCTTGCGCCAAGGCATAATTTAACTTCAAATATTTAGAAAATAATCTAGTAGGCCTACTTATCGACTGACCCGCCGAGACCGATAAAACCTACAAGCTAAACACACTTAAAGGTGAAAGGTGAAGGGTGCAGAAAGGAAAGGAAATAGAAGCTACTAATGATATCAGTTGCATCAGTACTTTTTGCGGAATCAGCGGCGACGAGTGAAAATGTGTGCCAGTCTGGGACCGGCTGACTCACATTCCCACCTAGTGCCATCTATCCACAGTTCCGTCCTCCATGCTCACCAATTTTAGATTCCTGCTGAAGGTCAAATCTAGATGTGCATCTGCAGTGAAGGTTGTAGGTTCCTTGCCCATCGAGACGAATCGATTACATGAATTTGTGGTGTCTGTTCTTTCAGGCTCATTTGAACAGGCAACAGCCTAGTACGTAGGAGATCCCAAGTTTGTGTCCAGATCAGGGACATATTTTCTCTCATCGGCACTGATTCTGCAAAAAGTCCTCTTGCAGCTGATATCATCACTTTTTCCCCCTCCACCTCCAGTTTACGTAATATGTGTCACACCTCCAAATTTCGCGTGGTGTGTGTTCTTTCAGACATATCCAAAAGATCAGACACCACACATACGTATAAACGATACACCACAGTGGGCAATCAATCCACAACCTTCAGTGTGGATGCACTCTTACTTTCAGGAATCTAAAAATTAGAAAGCATGTTGGACATGGACAGGGACCGTGGATAGGTGGCGCTAGAGAGGAATGTGAGTCGGACGGAAGTCTGCCGAGATATCCATGCATTTGCAATAAACGCTGTATCCATGTGGTGCAGTGGTTGACGCAGCAGCTTAGTAAGCAAGAGATCCCGGGTTCGAGTCCCGGTTTGGCAAACGTTTTCACTCGTAGCCGCTGAGTTCCCTAAAAGACCCGATGAGACTGATATTTTTAGTTCCTTTCCTTTCTCTCCCCTCCAACTCCAGTTTACGTAGTATGTATCACGGCTGCGGATTTTGCGTGATATTTGTCCTTCCGGACATGTCCGAAAGAACAGACCCCACGCATTCATATAACTTATATAACCATTTGTTAGTGAGGAATTTATTATTACTATCCATAAAACGTACGTAAGTCGCGTGAATGAAGTTGACAGGTTTTCACTGAAGAGGGGAAAGGGCACCAATAACTTCAAAAATTGCAGTGTAAGTTCCACTTCAAGATAAAACGAGCTGCTGATATATTTCGTCTGCTGGAATTGATACTGCCATATGTTGTTGTTGTTGTGGTCTTCAGTCCTGAGACTGGTTTGATGCAGCTCTCCATGCTACTCTATCCTGTGCAAGCTTTTTCATCTCCCAGTACCTACTGCAACCTACATCCTTCTGAATCTGCTTAGTGTATTCATCTCTTGGTCTCCCCCTACGATTTTTACCCTCCACGCTGCCCTCCAATGCTAAATTTGTGATCCCTTGATGCCTCAGGACATGTCCTACCAACCGATCCCTTCTTCTAGTCAAGTTGTGCCACAAACTTCTCCCCAATCCTATTCAGTACCTCCTCATTAGTTACGTGATCTACCCACCTTATCTTCAGCATTCTTCTGTAGCACCACATTTCGAAAGCTTCTATTCTCTTCTTGTCCAAACTATTTATCGTCCATGTTTCACTTCCATACGTGGCTACACTCCATACAAATACTTTCAGAAATGACTTCCTGACACTTAAATCTATACTCGATGTTAACAAATTTCTCTTCTTCA
The DNA here is from genome assembly GCF_023864345.2 of Schistocerca serialis cubense. Lineage (NCBI taxonomy): Eukaryota > Metazoa > Arthropoda > Insecta > Orthoptera > Acrididae > Schistocerca > Schistocerca serialis. The sequence continues at coordinate 707,973,171 of NC_064638.1, forward strand.
GAAACGATTTCCTTGCCATTGCCAGCCTACATTTTATGTCCTCTCTACTTCGACCATCATCAGTTATTTTGCTCCCCAAATAGCAAAACTCCTTTACTACTTTAAGTGTCTCATTTCCTAATCTAATTCCCTCAGCATCACCCGACTTAATTAGACTACATTCCATTATCCTTGTTTTACGTTTGTTGATGTTCATCTTATATCCTCCTTTCAAGACACTGTCCATTCCATTCAACTGCTCTTCCAAGTCGTTTGCTGTCTCTGACAGAATTACAATGTCATCGGCGAACCTCAAAGTTTTTATTTCTTCTCCATGAATTTTAATACCTACTCCGAATTTTTCTTTTGTTTCCTTTACTGCTTGCTCAATATACAGATTGAACAACATCGGGGAGAGGCTACAACCCTGTCTTACTCCCTTCCCAACCAATGCTTCCCTTTCATCTCCCTCGACTCTTATAACTGCCATCTGGTTTCTGTACAAATTGTAAATAGCCTTTCGCTCCCTGTATTTTACCCCTGCCACCTTTAGAATTTGAAAGAGAGTATTCCAGTCAACATTGTCAAAAGCTTTCTCTAAGTCTACAAATGCTAGAAACGTAGGTTTGCCTTTCCTTAATCTTTCTTCTAAGATAAGTCGTAAGGTCAGTATTGCCTCACGTGTTCCAGTTTTTCTACGGAATCCAAACTGATCTTCCCCGAGGTTGGCTTCTACTAGTTTTTCCATTCGTCTGTAAAGAATTCGTGTTAGTATTTTGCAGCTGTGACTTATTAAACTGATAGTTCGATAATTTTCACATCTGTCAACACCTGCTTTCTTTGGGATTGGAATTATTATATTCTTCTTGAAGTCTGAGGGTATTTCGCCTGTTTCATACATCTTGCTCACCAGATGGTAGAGTTTTGTCAGGACTGGCTCTCCCACGGCCGTCAGTAGTTCCAATGGAATATTGTCTACTCCGGGGGCCTTGTTTCGACACAGGTCTTTCAGTGCTCTGTCAAACTCTTCACGCAGTATCGTATCTCCCATTTCATCTTCATCTACATCCTCTTCCATTTCCATAATATTGTCCTCAAGTACATCGCCCTTGTATAGACCCTCTATATACTCCTTCCACCTTTCTGCTTTCCCTTCTTTGCTTAGAACTGGGTTTCCATCTGAGCTCTTGATATTCATACAAGTCGTTCTCTTATCTCCAAAGGTCTCTTTAATTTTCCTGTAGGCGGTATCTATCTTACCCCTAGTGAGATAGGCCTCTACATCCTTACATTTGTCCTCTAGCCATACCTGCTTAGCCATTTTGCACTTCCTGTCGATCTCGTTTTTGAGACGTTTGTATTCCTTTTTGCCTGTTTCACTTACTGCATTTTTATATTTTCTTCTTTCATCAATTAAATTCAATATTTCTTCTGTTACCCAAGGATTTCTACTAGCCCTCGTCTTTTTACCTACTTGATCCTCTGCTGCCTTCACTACTTCATCCCTCAAAGCTATCCATTCTTCTTCTACTGTATTTATTTCCCCCATTCCTGTCAATTGCTCCCTTATGCTCTCCCTGAATCTCTGTACAACCTCTGGTTCTTTTAGTTTATCCAGGTCCCATCTCCTTAAATTCCCACGTTTTTGCAGTTTCTTCAGTTTTAATCTACAGGTCATAACCAATAGATTGTGGTCAGAGTCCACATCTGCCCCTGGAAATGTCTTACAATTTAAAACCTGGTTCCTAAATCTCTGTCTTACCATTATATAATCTATCTGATACCTTTCAGTATCTCCAGGGTTCTTCCATGTATACAACCTTCTTTCATGATTCTTAAACCAAGTGTTAGTTATGATTATGTTGTGCTCTGTGCAAAATTCTACCAGGCGGCTTCCTCTTTCATTTCTGTCCCCCAATCCATATTCACCTACTATGTTTCCTTCTCTCCCTTTTCCTACACTCGAATTCCAGTCACCCATGACTATTAAATTTTCGTCTCCCTTCACAATCTGAATAATTTCTTTTATTTCATCATACATTTCTTCAATTTCTTCGTCATCTGCAGAGCTAGTTGGCATATAAACTTGTACTACTGTAGTAGGTGTGGGCTTCGTACCTATCTTGGCCACAATAATGCGTTCACTATGCTGTTTGTAGTAGCTTACCCGCATTCCTATTTTCCTATTCATTATTAAACCTACTCCTGCATTACCCCTATTTGATTTTGTGTTTATAACCCTGTAGTCACCTGACCAGAAGTCTTGTTCCTCCTGCCACCGAACTTCACTAATTCCCACTATATCTAACTTCAACCTATCCATTTCCCTTTTTAAATTTTCTAACCTACCTGCCCGATTAAGGGATCTGACATTCCACGCTCCGATCCGTAGAACGCCAGTTTTCTTTCTCCTGATAATGACATCCTCTTGAGTAGTCCCCGCCCGGAGATCCGAATGGGGGACTATTTTACCTCCGGAATATTTTACCCAAGAGGACGCCATCATCATGTAATCATACAGTAAAGCTGCATGCCCTCGGGAAAAATTACGGCTGTAGTTTCCCCTTGCTTTCAGCCGTTCGCAGTACCAGCACAGCAAGGCCGTTTTGGTTATTGTTACAAGGCCAGATCAGTCAATCATCCAGACTGTTGCCCTTGCAACTACTGAAAAGGCTGCTGCCCCTCTTCAGGAACCACACGTTTGTCTGGCCTCTCAACAGATACCCCTCCGTTGTGGTTGCACCTACGGTACGGCTATCTGTATCGCTGAGGCACGCAAGCCTCCCCACCAACGGCAAGGTCCATTGTTCACTGCCATATAAGACCGCGAAACCCGGACCGCTGAGACATCTATCGGTGCCATCGGTAGTCCACGGTCCACAGCCTGTCACTGACGAAGTGCTACTTTCGCGAATTAACGATATGTTACGTTTTTGGATTAGAAACTTCCTCTAGCTTCAATTGCATTAAATATGCAGTGAAGAGTCTGAGTCACCTTGCGGATAACAATGTATTAACCTTAGCCGCACATTGCAGAATATAGAATACAGGACAGTGCACCGAACCTACAATAAAATTATCGCAGTTGACATGTGCCCTGTCTTTCTCTACGAATTCTTTTGTTTATCTTCCCTATAACTTAGAAAAATCAGAAATCGTTCTTCTACCTAAATATGTATCTTCTGCGCCAGTAGGCGAAATATGATTCCTTGTCTTGGTCTCTACGCAAACTGACCAGCGGCTACTAGACGGTATTTTCCACAAGGGCGCATTTAAATTCAAATTTTGTGACTCACAATTTCCCAGGAATGTTCCTGTGCTGTCCGCTACCAGTGAGCTTAACACATTTAATTGAGCCCTGTGACCGCTGCTAGTAATTCGATCCACAATGATATACCTTCTTATCGATATAACGCAAATCTTCGATAGTTGGACCGACGCATTAATCGACATAGCGAACTACGGTGCACATGGTGGTGAAATGTATTAAAGTGACAACATAGTGCTGTAAACATTGTGATTTGTATGAATAACGTAAAATTATTCCAGAAGTAATCAAAACAAACATCGGAAATGGCAACTATTCTAGAAAAGATTGCAGCGATAGAAGCTGAGGTAAATTCATCGAAATTGAAAGGGGATAACGTGTCTTTGAATTTATGTTAAGAGAGAAAAAAATGTTTTTGACGTATTGTTCACCTACATAGATTAACAGAGACATTCCCAATAAATTTTCATTTTGTAAAGTTAAATAGAAAGCTAGCATTTTCATAGGATATAGGGACTATATATTAAATGCACACCAAAATTTATAGTCGTTTAATTAAGATTTGGATTTATGAGGTATACATTGAAAATGTGATGAATACCAGTGCAAATGTGTTATTCGTGTAGATGGCCAGGACGCAGAAAAATAAAGCTACTGCTGGACATCTTGGCTTGCTAAAAGCTCGGTTAGCAAAACTTCGTCGAGAGTTGATTACACCCAAGGGTGGAGGTGGTGGCCCAGGTGAAGGTTTCGATGTAGCGAAAACAGGAGATGCCAGAATAGGATTTGTCGGTAAGTATAATTTATTGTGGATGTCACATGTTTACTGCAGTGGTGTTAGCATTCACCCATTATATATGTTTCTTGCTGTTAATTATTCTAGGGTTTCCATCTGTTGGAAAATCTACATTGCTGAGCAATCTCGCCGGAGTCTACTCAGAAGTAGCTGCTTATGAATTTACAACTCTTACCACAGTACCAGGATGCATAAAATATAAGGGAGCTAAAATACAGGTACACATGAAACATAATAATTACCAGGATTTTACTTGTTACTTTTTGCCCCCTTTGCATACTAGTTTCCTCATGTTCCTACATCAACACTTGACACAAAGCTTTGGGAAAGAGAGAGATGGGCTGATTAGTTATGCATACTATATGTAACATATCCAGAGTTTTTATTATGATATAGGCCTCTTACATTACATTGCATTAATACTTGCTCCATAGATATGAATATGACATTTCATAGTGCTGTGGAATGTGTCAGCTTAACCTAATTTTTCATTACACATTTTTTTTCTACATTTACTATTTAATATCTAAAAATTCTTCTATTGAGTAGGAGTTGTCATTTAGAAATTCTTTTAATTTGTTTTTAAATGTTGATTGGATGTCTGTCAGACTTTTAATGCTATTTGACAAGTGGCCAAAGGTTTTTGTGGCACATAATTCACCCCATTCTGTGTCAAAGTCAGATTATAGAACGTGTAAATTTATTTAGAAGCTTAATCATGGTATGGTCACATACTGACCAGTCACATTTATTCATTGCTGACTTGTCCATTAAACACAGCTGAGTTGCAAAGTATTAACTAAAATATTAGAGCAGTTATGAGAGGAACACATTAGATTTATGCAATGGGTTGTTTGGTGTAGTGCAGTTTTTATCATTTTGTAGCTCTGTACTTACATTCTGAGGTACAGCTAATCCAAGCAGCTGCACTATTTCAAACTGTCCTTGAGTATTTGATTTTGATTGATGTTCATTACTCATCTGCTTGCCCGTGTCTACAATTCTTCACTGGCCATAAATATTTAGACAGGCCTGACATAACGTGTTTGTTAGACACATTTGTGTAGTATTACATGAATATCCTAAAGTTTTTGTACCTATGTTTATTTAATGAATAGATTAGCCAACTTATAGTCCAATAAACAGTTATTTTGTGGTAGATATGTTAAAGACTGTAGATTTGTTAGATCATTGTCAGATGATAAAATCTTTGAATTAAAGTATTTGATTTTCAAGCAGATTATGAACTTTTGTAGAAAACTACCTCTTTCATAGTTCATGAAAAAATGTGTTATCTCTCATAAATGGCATACAGATGCCGAGAAACTGTAAATTGCGAGAGCATTGCTGTACAGTTACTATTCAAAAGAAGTTTCACAAACATGAAGAAAAGTAGGCCATATTCCATTAACATTATTTATCCCAGATAGAAGTTAGCTGTTTTAGAATAATGGAAAATGAGTGTGTAATATTAATCATGTCGCAACTTTTCCCTTAGCTACTGGATTTGCCAGGAATTATTGAAGGAGCCAAAGATGGAAAAGGACGAGGTCGTCAGGTTATTGCTGTGGCTCGAACCTGCAGCCTCATATTTATTGTTCTGGATGTCCTTAAACCATTGCAACACAAAAAACTAATAGAGCATGAATTAGAAGGCTTTGGCTTGCGTTTAAATAAGTCTCCACCCAATATTGTGTTTCGTAAAAAGGATAAAGGTGGTGTAAATCTTCAGTGTATGGTAAGTGCTCTCGCATGTATAAATTAATTCTCTTAGTTGCGTAATGACACTTTATTTTTTTTACTACTGTGTTACTTATTATGTACATACAATATCACTTTATTTTAATGATTTATTGCTGACCAGAGGCATATTTCATTACTTGTTTTGTAAATAAAACCGCCTTTTTCTGCTGACACTTAATTTATTTTTCCCAGGCACATTTTTCTTGCTCTAAGGTATCATCAATCATCAGTAGGATCTATAACGAAAGAATTTTGTTATTTTTAGATTATCAAACAGTTCATGCTGCAATTTTTTATGGAAAAAAGGTAATTTCTTAAGATTTGCTGAGTTGCCTCTCATCTGGTCTGGATGTCGCACTACCACTTTATTACGTAAATATAAGCACAATTTTGAGTTCTGACCTTTTTCACACTGTTCACCGTATTTTTCCGTTTCTTTTGTGGTGTACTATTTTTGTTTTGCCATCCGATAAAACTATTTCTTCGGACACTGCTTTTAACAATGTAAATATTGTAACTTGATTACTTGTTTCCTCATCTTTGGTGTGCTTACCTAGTTGTTGCCAACCTAACAAAGTATATATTCAAAACCAACCTTCTATTCATGATGTTTATATCGTGTGTGTTTATGAGAGGGGGGGGGGGGGGGGGGAGCGGAGGGATGTTAGCGTTAGCGAGAGGTTGGAAGCTTTGGTGACAGCTGAGTTGACTTTTTTGACTTTGTTTCAATGTTCTGTGAAGGGGTTCATGGAAAGTGAGTGTAAAGATGTTGGTGGCATTATAATTATATTGGATGTTATTATTATAATCCTCTCTGGGAGCGTTATTCAATTATTTTACCTATTAGTGTAAACAATGAATTGTTTGGAACGTGTACTTGATCATTCAACAGGATTTTCCTTCCTGCTTTGGTTTTCTATATGTGGTAATTTTCTTGCAGGGTTAGGAGGTGTTTTTTATTGTTGATTCTAATTATTTTTCATGTCTTCTCTTGTGGTTCATTTGTGGTCATGTTCTCTGAGGTGTTCTGCAAATGTGGTGTGGTTTGGGAAATACGGAAGCGTCTGATACTGCCCGTCCGCTTTTACCCATGACGTCACAAATATGGCGGAAACGACCATAAACCACGATTCCAATATGGCGCATATAAAGTTGTTACGTACACATTATGAGGACGAAAATACATCGTAAAACAAACACACACACGTTCCACAAAAAGCCTAATGACACTAATGGGACGAGCACAGGAAATATGGGGTTTTTGGGTGGGGACAAACTAAATATAAACAAATATATCTAAAAACAAAGATGATGTGACTTACCAAATGAAAGCACTGGCAGCTTGATAGACACACAAACATACACACAAAATTCAAGCTTTCGCAACCGACGGTTGCTTCATCAGGTTGCTTCTTTCCTGATGAAGCAACCATTGGTTGCCAAAGCTTGAATTTTGTGTGTATGTTTGTGTTTGTTTGTGTGTCTATCAACCTGCCAGCACTTTCGTTTGGTAGGTCACATCATCTTTGTTTTTAGATATATTTTTCCCACGTGGAATGTTTCCCTCTGTTATATAAATATAAACAAATTTAGACACCCACCCCCATACAAAACCACGAAAAAAACTGACATCACAAAACTCCCTAAATACCACTAAACACAATATCATCTGGAATCAGACACTTCCCTTGACCTATATAGCTCAACAGCAGCTCCTGATCCCATAAATTGGGATCGAACACTTCCCTTGACCTATATAGCTTAAAAACATCCAATACCGACATTCACAGCCACACATTAGGAGCGAACACTTCCCTTGACCTGTTATCCTTACGACATCTCCACATACAGCCGTCCCTGGTCCGAGATGCCGGAACTTTAAGTAAGCCTCATTTCTTCAAGACATACTGAACACTTCATGACTTCATCCAAAAATCCGAATAGTTGAAGAAATTTTATTAGAGACAACGCACTGTCCCCCATCATAGCCAGCAACCGAAAACTGTTGACCCTGTCAGTTATAAAGACATAAAAAAAGCAATTTACCAAAATTCACATGCGACGCCACATTCGCAAACTAAACCAAAAACATCACCTAACACACCACCAGAGAGCACCACCGATCACATCAAAACGACACCTACAAACACGCCACTCTCACAAACTAAATTCCGCGCCGTCGTGACGTCACACACCACAACAACCTTACGTCACGGGTCAAAGCTGACAGGTGGGATCGGACACTTCGATCGACCCATGGTTTGTCCCATATTTCCAGGCTCTCATGTGTTCTTTGTATCTGACATCAAATGTTCTACCTGTTTGCCCCATAAGTGTTACACTGCAGTTGATATATACCTGCTTTCTGCTATTTGTCTCTTTTTTTTGTCAGTTTTGGGGTGTAGTTTTGTATAGAATTGTCTGTTGTGAATGCTATGTTTATTCCCTTTCTTTTGAAAATGTTGGTAATTTTATGTGATAGTTTGTATTTGTATGTCATTGCTACTATATTGTGTTTTCTTTCATCTTTTTCTGATTATCCTGTGTAGTTGTTGTGGGACTGGGTGTTTGTGTTTGGTTCTGTTGTGTTGTTGTCTGTGGTTTGGTGCTTTCTGATTTTATTTCCCTTTTATTTTGTTGTTTAGCTTTGTGACTATGTTACTATAGTAACCATTGTCTTGTGCTGTTTGCAATATTATGTCCAGTTCTTTGTGGTAGTTTTCGTTGGTGGGTGGCTCTATGTTGAGTTTATGGAGCATGTGTCAAAGTGCTGCTTGCTATTGTGGGTGTGGGTAATTCGAGGATTGGGGAATGATAGTATCCATTAAAAAAGGAAACCCGTACTCACTCTTCAACTCACTCTCTCTCTCATAACCTCACACGATATAGACATCATGAATAGAAGTTGGTTTTGAACGTATGTTTTGTTATGTTAGCAACAAGTAGGTAAACATACCAAAGAGGAGGAGACACGTAATGGAGTTACAATATTTATGTTGGTGAAAGCACAGTTTCCGAAGAAATAGTTATACTGAGTGGCAAAACAGTAATAGTAGACCACAAAAGAGGAGAAACATGGTGATCAGTGTGAGAAAGGTCGGAACTCAAAATTGTGCTTCTGTGTTGGTAATAAAGTGGTAGTGCGACCTCCAGACCATATGAGAGGAAACACAGATCACAGCAAATCAAAATCAATTACTTTTTTACTTAAAAATTATGACATGAACTGTTTGATAATAACAAAATTGTATTGTTATGGATTCCACTGATGACGCCTTAGAGCAAGAAAAAGGTGAAATGCGTCTGGGAAAAATAAATTAAGTGGCAGCAGGAAAAGGCGGTTTCATTCACAAAACAAGTATTTCTGTGCTTGCTGCGGAATATGGCCATGCAACAAACTTTTTATATTTGGAATCTTTCAAAATTATTTGAACATAAACTTAGGGGTGCAAGACACACTAACAATTAATAAGCAACTAAGCACTAACTGTTAATAAGCAACTAAGCCAAGAAACGTTGTCAATGCCGAATGAAAAATCTGCTGGTCATAGTACAACTTTGTTTACATGTTGATGCTGTATTGCTTTTTGTAGCATTTAACTTAGAGATGATAAAGATCAGCACAATAACTTCTGAGCACCAGAAGTGGTAAATATTTTGTAATTCTTCTAGTATATAACAGAAAAAAATACGATAATCCGTGTATCACTCACACATAATGTGAATTAATGGAGAGTGTCAATTGTCTCCCTGCCTTCCATCCAGTGCAGCCTCTATGAACGTAAATAGTGGTGTATGTTCTAGGATTTATTGTTTTGCATTATCTGAAATTGGCATTATAAATATTTCTCAAAACAGTACTAATCTTACCAAATATTTATGACATCAAATGGGACAAAATGAATCGGTTATATTTTATTAAAATGATTGCACTCATTTGTGGCTCACTTTTGGAAATTATGTTGTCATACGTATGTTACATTTTCGAATTAAAACAGTAGACCCATTGTTTGTAATGGCCAGTAAAACATTGTTGTATGTGTACTTGTAGGGTCATGCAGTGTGAAAGTGGAATACACATTTGCAGCCATGGAATGATAAGTAGAGTAGCAGTTTATTTAGAAAAGATGGCGTGCCACCAGATAGCATGCTGCTACCTGCCTTCTTGGGCTGAGTGCTGCTGGAAGAGTTGTGGCCGAAGGTCAATGGTAATTGCATTACCGGGCAACAGGCAGCCAAACCTGTTTGATGTGAACTTGAGCAAATGTTGCTGGCACACATCTGATAATCTGTAATTATTTAGAACTGCTGTATTAACATGGTCGTAAGTGATCCAGGACAGCCGTGTTGATATAAGTGCTTGTCTCCACATTCAGTTGTTCGCATGTGTGAGACTGTTCATTTTTATAGTGGACAAAGCTTTCAGCCAACAACTGACTCCATATCTTTACAACTGTATCAGAAGTTTGTGCTGCACGTCGGGCAATCTGATGAGAAATCAAATTGCATACTTATATTACAACAGTGCTGCTAAAATCAGAGTTCATACTACCTAAAATGGTTTAACTCAAAAAATATTCATGCCACCTGAGAGATTGCTTCTAACTGCTTGCAAGTACTTATATAAGGTGCTGTTTAGAAGTGACACTTGATGGTTCACTGGCTGCTGCTGCTGCACAACCTTATGATTAGTGATACTGTACCAGCAATCATCTGCAGATATCAGTATTGTATTTATAGGCTGGAAATTGTGTACTCAAAATGCCTACTTCTCCCATCTACAGCAATTTCAAGAGTCTGATCACAACTCCATAAAGTTCAAAATGAAAGTAACAATATATACATTTTTGCTTCTGGAATTAGGGCAAATAATTGATTATGGAAAAAAAAAAAATTTGCAAAGAGCGAGAGCTGTACTCTGAGCGTGATTAATTCATTACACTATCATATTAGTGACACTCAAACTGTTCAAGATTTGAGTTTTGTGTTTCATTTTAAGCAGTGAACATTTACACATATGTAGGTTGATTCTTACAAAGAAGAAAAATGCAACCAGCCACTATTAATGTACTGCTATTTATTTAGATAAATAGCGCCGTTACCGGATTCGAACTGGCAAGTTCATCATCTGATGGCTGTTCACATGATTTTCAAGATACACTTTACATTATCGTCCGTTTTCAATTTTTATTATTCCACTGTGGCGAAGTATTTTTGGTGTGTTGTTGCCGTCGAAAATTCTGTGCGATTTTGTTGCGAAGTTGCAGGATTGTATTTTTCGCATATTCCTAAATATATCCAGCACTTACGTAACTTTTACATCACCATATTGTGCAAAGCACCACACACACACACACACACACACACACACACACACACCAAAAATAATTTGCCACATCTGAAGTTATCACAGAGATTACAGATTTACAAACACAGCACTATTTACCTAAATAAATAGCAGTATTATTAGTGGCTGGTTGCTGTTTTCTTCTTTGTAAGAATTAACCTACATTAATTGTACACAGCCACGGTCTCACCATGTCGGTTTTAGACAAAAAACAGTTACACAACTATTTCCAACATGATTCGGCATTAAGTGCAGACTGATTTGAAGTGTATAGATTGCAGTTCCAAAATGAATGCACCTGTCCTGTAGAAACACTACAAACATGAATTTGGATGCCTTAATGACCAATTGAAAGATATGGATAACCCAGGACTGTAGTATCAATTCCCTAACTAACAACTCTTTGGAGAATCCCTGTTTCATTAACTTCTTTCACAATATTTTCCTGATTTGATGTGTCTTATTTGTCAGAATATTTGTTTGGACCACTTACTTTTAGCTGAAACTCCCATGCTCAAAGGATATCAAGATAAGGTCTCAGTAGTGATTTGCATGTAGTTTATTTCATAAATAAAACACAGTTTTCCTTTATTCTGTAACCAGAGTTTCACCATATTTGGGTCAGTCATGAGATTTTAATTGTTCAGCTTACCCATCCGTTATTGCTGTAGTTATAGGAATAACTCTTAAACTTTTTGAACAACAACCATATGGAAAGGATGTGGAGTCCAACCAAACATCCGACTAAACATTTTTGGACACTTACAGATCCTAATGAGCCTTCATTTATTATATCGAAGGAAGATTAGACTTTACTGTCCCACAAATGATAAATTGTTAGAGATGGAGAACAAGCCCAACTAAAGGAAATTGGCCATGTCAGTTTCAAAGGAACCATCCCAGCATATGCCTTAAGTCATTTATGGAATCCTCAGAAAACCTAAATGCGGATGGCCATGCAGGGATTTGGTCCACAGTCCAGTGTTTTACACCTGCACCACCTAACTGGATTACACATAGCACAGATAATTTAGGAGAATTATGATGAAATGTTTAACAGACTCTACTGGAGAATAATTAATTACTGTGTACAACTATACCAGTCTTGAAAAAATTGTTACTAATATGGGAATTGTTTGCCAGATGTGAATTGAAAAAGTGGAAGATAGAAAACTAAAATGACACAAGATGAATAATTTTCGTGATGAGGAAAAAGATTATGTAGGCATGGAACGTAGGAGGTTGAAGACCATGATAACATAAGCAAATGAAGAAAGTATATTTTGAGACAAATCCGCTATATATAACTCATGAAATGTAAGCAAGACAGAAATACTAGACTGCTGTATATTGAGGGATTTGTAAGAACTGTATTTTTAGGAAGTAATGCTGATAATCATTTCTCATGTGGGGTTGCAGGCTGTATTGTGTATCTATTTAATAATGTACAAAGCTCTAGAAATTAGAATGGTCCTCATTGCGTAATTATTAAGAGGATTATATGAATACACATGTAGTGCTAGTGGATCAAAGTACTTGTGGAAAGCTTCATTTGATGTACATGACTGCATCTCTCAAAAACGTATGCTAGTGACACACCATTAAATAACCAAAAAAGGAAGCCTTAATTAAGAATCCAGTACCAAGCATCTGAAGGTGGCATTAATTAGCCGAAAGCGTTTATGGTGGTGTTTGAATAGAGATTTTATAACTTACTTTTTAAATTATAATCCTTGTAACTGTACTACAGTCATGTTTTGTGATGGAACCTGTTAAGATTCTTTCCAGTAGGCCACGTCTTTACTGTCATGTACGATATTCCATATTTCACAACTTGTATTTTAATTAATTACGATTTTCTTTTACAAGATACTACTACAGCAGGTTGACATTTTTAAAAGTTAGCATTACCTGCCAGAACTTTATTACTCTGTTGTTGTTGTTATTGTCTTCAATTCTGAGACTGGTTTGATGCAGCTCTCCATGCTACTCTATCCTGTGCAAGCTTCTTCATCTCCCAGTACTTACTGCAACCTACATCCTTCTGAATCTGCTTAGTTTATTCATCTCTTGGTCTCCCTCTACGATTTTTACCCTCCACGCTGCCCTCCAATGCTAAATTTGTGATCCCTTGATGCCTCAGAACATGTCCTACCAACCGATCCCTTCTTGTAGTCAAGTTGTGCCACAAACTCCTCTTCTCCCCAATTCTATTCAATACTTCCTCATTAGTTATGTGATCTACCCATCTAATCTTCAGCATTCTTCTGTAGCACCACATTTCGAAAGCTTCTATTCTCTTCTTGTCCAAACTATTTATCGTCCATGTTTCACTTCCATACATGGCTACACTCCATACAAATACTTTCAGAAACGACTTCCTGGCACTTAAATCTATACTCGATGTTAACAAATTTCTCTTCTTCAGAAACGCTTTCCTTGCCATTGCCAGTCAACATTTTATATCCTCTCTACTTCGACCATCATCAGTTATTTTGCTCCCCAAATAGCAAAACTCCTTTACTACTTTAAGTGTCTCATTTCCTAATCTAATTCCCTCAGCATCACCCGACTTAATTCGACTACATTCCATTATCCTCGTTTTGCTTTTGTTGATGTTAATCTTATATCCTCCTTTCAAGACACTGTCCATTCCGTTCAACTGCTCTTCCAAGTCCTTTGCTGTCTCTGACAGAATTACAATGTCATCGGCGAACCTCAACGTTTTTATTTCTTCTCCATGGACTTTAATACCTACTCTGAATTTTTCTTTTGTTTCCTTTGCTGCTTGCTCAATATACAGATTGAATAACATCGGGGAGAGGCTACAACCCTGTCTCACTCCCTTCCCAACCGCTGCTTCCCTTTCATGCCCCTTGACTCTTATCACTGCCATCTGGTTTCTGTACAAATTGAAAATAGCCTTTCGCTCCCTGTATTTTACCCCTGCCACCTTTAGAATTTGAAAGAGAGTATTCCAGTCAACATTGTCTAAGTCTACAAATGCTAGAAATGTAGATTTGCCTTTCCTTAATCTATTTTCGAAGATAAGTCGTAGGGTCCGTTTTGCCTCACGTGTTCCAACATTTCTGCGGAATCCAAACTGATCTTCGCCGAGGTCAGCTTCTACCAGTTTTTCCATTCGTCTGTAAAGAATTCGCATTAGTATTTTGCAGCTATGACTTATTAAATTGATAGTTCGGTAATTTTCACATCTGTCAACACCTGCTTTCTTTGGAATCTGAATTATTATATTCTTCTTGAAGTCTGAGGGTATTTCACCTGTCTCATACATCTTGCTCACGAAATGGTAGAGTTTTGTCAGGACTGGCTCTCCCAAGGCCGTCAGTAGTTCCAATGGAATGTTGTCTACTCCCGGGGCCTTGTTTCGACTCAGGTCTTTCAGTGCTCTGTCAAACTCTTCACGCAGTATCGTATCTCCCATTTCATCTTCATCTACATCCTCTTCCATTTCCATAATATTGTCCTCAAGTACATCGCCCTTGTATAGACCCTCTATATACTCCTTCCACCTTTCTGCTTTCCCTTCTTTGGTTAGAACTGGATTTCCATCTGAGCTCTTGATATTCATACAAGTGGCTCTCTTTTCTCCAAAGGTCTCTTTAATTTTCCTGTAGTGAGATAAGCCTCTACATCCTTACATTTGTCCTCTAGCCATCCCTGCTTAGCCATTTTGCACTTCCTGTCGATCTCATTTTTATGACATTTGTATTCCCTTTTGCCTGCTTCATTTACTGCGTTTTTATATTTTCTCCTTTCATCAATTAAATTCAATATTTCTTCTGTTACCCAAAGATTTCTACTAGCCCTCGTCTTTTTACCTACTTGATCCTCTGCTGCCTTCACTATTTCATCCCTCAGAGCTACCCATTCTTTTTCTACTGTATTTCTTTCCCCCATTCCTGTCAATTGTTCCCTTATGCTCTCCCTGAAACTCTGTACAACCTCTGGTTTAGTCAGTTTATCCAGGTCCCATCTCCTTAAATTCCCACCTTTTTGCAGTTTCTTCAGTTTTCACCTACAGTTCATAACCAATAGATTGTAGTCAGAGTTTATTACTGTACTATGCAGTTTATCTTTATACTCTTGCCACCTCGGGGTCGAGAGCAATGCTCAATACGAGTCATTGGCTTTCTCATGTCAGTTTTGTTGTTAGTTGGTGAAGCCAATAAATGCGAAAGCAAGAAACAATGGTTGGTCTGTAGTTTAGCCTGAGGTATGGGTTAGGTTGGAAGGTGGCAGTTTGGTTGTGAGTTGCCAAAGCCAACAAATCTGATTCTAAAAAAAACTTGGTTGTGGTGACACTTACCTGTAGCTTTGTCTGAGGTCTAGGTTAGAGTGAAAGCTGACAGCTTGTTTGTGAGTTTGTGAAGGCAATGAATGTGATACTGAAAAAAACATGGTTGTGGTGACAGACTGATCTGTAGCTTAAGCCATTTGAAAAAATTGCAGGACATCATGTTATAGTCATGATATTGTCTACGGCATTTGTTGCATGTTTCCTATGTCACTGGCCGAAGCAGAGACTCATATCAAACATTCCTCTATATCCCCACCTCAAAGGTACACTGTTTGGTTCCTGTCCACAATTTCAGATGAGAACTGGCCACTTCAAATTCGAAACTTTAACACATCACCAATTTTCAGTGCTGAAGTTATTGAGAAGCAGGCCTACGTGTCCTACAGCTAATATTTATTGATCATAAATTTCCTTGCAGATGAACTGTTATCATTTATAGCTAAGGAAATACGAATATTGTACAGTAATAAACAGCAAAACTCCAAGACGACAATATGTGTGGAGCGAATCATACCACAATGTCAAGGTTTGGCACACAGTTTGGTACCACCCATAATACTGCCTAATATACATGAAATACATGCATACAGTTGCATTAAAAAAAAAGTCACAGTCCTAAAGAAACATTTTCTGGATGAACAGAAATATGGTTACATCTCTCTTCCCCATAAATTTTTGTTCAGAACCAAGATTTCTTTTTTTATTTATTTTTTTTTTTTTCATCATATGTTCTACACAGTGACTGATGACATATTCATCACTCTTTCATTTGAATAATCATCATTTTTATGAGATATCCTTGATTTCTGTAAGCCAGTGTATATGTTTGTGCTAATCTAAAATTTTACAGGCATTTGTTTTAATATCCATGTGCTGTATCTAGTATCGATAATTGTTTATTTTTATTGTTTGACCATGAACGCCCAATATTAGCCACATTATATGACTCATACTAACCCAACCATTCTGTGAAAATCAGATGTTTATAAAAAGTTATTCGGTATGTCTGTATTATTTATCTTTCTTTTTTGGTAACAATGCTTTTTTTCTTTTCTTTTTTTTCTTTTTTTATTTAAAGGTACCACAGTCAGAACTGGACAGTGATACAGTGAAAACAATTTTGTCAGAATATCGCATTCACAATGCTGACATAACTCTGAGGTACGATGCAACTAGTGATGATCTTATAGATGTAATTGAAGGAAATCGAATATATATACCGTGCATTTACCTGCTCAACAAAATTGGTAAGTAGCGTACTGACTATGAAGCAAAATCTCTTGTCTCTAAATTAAAACACATTTGCTTTTCTACTGTCATCATTATGTAATCAATTGCATTATTTCACACAACGTTATTACAGTGTGGTAAGAGCAGCTCATTATGTATTGCATGGCAAGAATAAAAGGAACTATCATCATCAATGAACAGAGTAAAGGTGCCCACTAACATTATAGTTGCAACATGTAAAAAACTGAAAGAATTTTATGAAATGGACAAGACCATTCCTCAAAAGAAAATTCCATTTTTCACTGTGTTTATATTTATGTTCACTATTATTTAGTTCACATGATCAGCTGATCTCAGTAATGTACTTTCACATATCCTCGTAATTTTACTAAATCACCAATTGTGAGTGTATTCAAATGAAGTCTGTCTTGTAAATAGGTTTCTAGTGTCGTCATAAACTTGAATGAGAACAACATTCCATACTGGTCAAGGGCTGTAACACAGAGCTCATATTCTCTAGCATTTAGCTGTGAATAAAGTCACCACTTTTTAAAGAACTTTCCTATATCTAACATTTCTCAGAAACCGTAACGACATTAGGTGAATAGATCTCACATTTACAATATGATCGTATCTAGTCTAGACGTAACAAGTCATCAAATGACAGATAGTAAGTAAGGAAGAGATTACATAATATAGCTTCATTTGTTCAGGGGCTAGACCACTGTCGTCTGGTCCCTTCTCTGGATTTGACACTATCCCTAAAACATGACTGCAAAGTGTAAACAACTTCTCCATCGCAACTAAAGACTCTCGTTCTTCTTCATAACTTGTGGATGCACTGGCTCCCTTTTTGCCCATCACATCTGCACACAAATCCAAGAAGCATGTGGACAGTGGGCCCTTCGTCCTGTACAACTAATTAAAGTCATGTTTCTCCATGAACGTTTTTCACCAGTCTAGGAGGAAGAAGTGAGACGTGTTGCTCCCCACCAAAATGAAAGATGTCATGTAAAATAACTTACACAACTAATTACAGTATCTGATAGCTTTGACCGTTTAGTAATTTATAATTATTTCTACATCTGGGTCTCAAGGGACCTGAGTTTCTCTCCACAGCAAAATACATGTGTTTGGGTGTATTACGTCCTTATTATGAGCTAATAACCACTTGGTTTGTAATTGGGTGGATATAAAAATCTATCCACCAACCAGTGGCAGGAGAACATATATATAAAAAGGTATTTAAATCTGCTAGCTTTCTGGGCCAGTGGCTCCTTTTCCCGGCAGGAGGATTCAAGGGGAAGTAAGAGGGGTGAAAGAAAAGAATTGGTCAGCGTTAGGAAATGGGGAGAGTTTGGAAAAGTTGCCCAGAACCTTGGGTCATGGAGACTTACTGGGCGGGATGAGAAGGAAAGTCTGTTAGTCTCCCATGACAGGGAACAGAAAAAATAAATCCCGATCCTCCAGTTCTCGTTATTTCATCCATGCCTAATGGTAGTAGCAACAATGCATCTGGTAATATATTTTCTGAACCTTTTTATGTAATTTACTCATATTTCTGCTGGATGCTCTTGTAAGAATAATACCCACCACATTAACCAACTATGTAACAATCTACTCTCCATAAGGAAAGCCAAAGCCAGATGATCTCTATGTGTTATGTTCTTGGAGCCCCAAATCAGCATTTGAAACTTTTGTATGCTCCACAACAGTTAATAATGCCTTCTCTGTAGCATATAGTTAAATTCATGTTTGTTGAGAGTTCTGCTGATGAAAGCTATTGTCTTATGATCTCTGAACTCAGTATTCAATTCACCTTGAAATAGCTCACAAGCTACGCCATATTTAGAAGCATCTGTTGCTAACGTAATGGCTTAATTCATTATTGAGTGGTTTTATATGGACGCATCTACTACTGCCTGCTTAATATTATGAAATGCCTCTGATGCTCCTTCATCCCATATCCACTTGGATCTTTGCTTTAATAATAATGATGATAATCTGGGGTCATTTGTCAGTTGAAGCTGTATGTAGTGACAACAAAATCTAGCTCTTTCCAAAAGAGAGTGCAATTGTTTCACATTTTTTGGTTCAGGACAGTTTTTGATGTCATTCTTTCTCCATCCAGTCTTATTCCGTGGGTTTGTACGAGATGTCCTAAAATTTTTAGTTGTTCTCTTCCAGAATGCCATTTGGGTAACTAAATTGTATGTCCTTTTCACTAAACTTGTGTAATGTTTTACTTAACAATACGTAGTGTTATTCCCACGTCTTGGACACAAGTAATATATCATGTACATAATAATTAACTTTTGTAATAATTCTTTCCCTGGGTCTTCATGTATAGCTTGTATGAACACTAAAACATAAATGTTCAGTGCAAAAGTTAGTACTCTAAATTGATTCCCATCAAATAAGAATGACATATATTTTCATGAATTTTCACATGGTTTTATCTGCCAATAACTGCCAGTCAAATCCATTAAACTAAAGTACCCCCCTTATTCAAATTTAGCCAACTCCTCATCAGCAGGTGTAGCCCTTTATGTTTCTATATGTTTGTTAAGTGTTTGTGCATTGAAAGCTAAGCTTACACCTCTTTACTACTAGTAAAAGCTTACTGTACACACTCAGACTGCTTTCTATTATGTTATTTTCCACCATATTGTTTACATTTGCAGCTGGTCGTAAACTTATTGGAACTGTATACAGCAAAAGAGTAGTTTATTATCTTAAATTGGCAAACGTATTCACAATCACCCCTGGTTTATCAGAAAAAATACTTCTGTATTTCAGTAATATTTTATACAAATTGTGTTGTTCTTCAGTTGGCGAATTAGGTCCATGGACTTAAATCATTATTTGTTCATTTAATTCATCAAGGTTGTCTGTTGTTTCTTCTGGGTGCATACACAGACAATAAAAAATGCCTGGTTAAAAATACACTTTTTTCCAGGTGAAAACACATTATACCCTGGCTTTTTCCATATTAAGCGACAATATATTTTCCTTTGAGGCTATAAAACTTAACAGGCCTTTGAGGCTATAAAACTTACCAGTCCTTTGAATGGTAAAGGTATTATACACCAGCGTACAACTTCCCTGCACTTTAGGAAATAAAACCCGCAAAACCCATGCATTTTGGAAAGTTGTTTAATGTGTGGCAACATGTGCACTGTATATTTTGGTATTATGAAAGTATAAATACAAATTCCACCAAGTGCATGCATTTTGGAAAGTTGTTTAATGTGTGGCAACATGTGCACTGTATATTTTGGTATTATGAAAGTATAAATACAAATTCCACCAAGTGCAGCATGGTAGCTTCCACAGCACTGAAATCAAGATTATGATGCACTTTTGTCGATCAATCATAGCTCATGTCATGTCATGTGATCTTGCCAGGCAGTGACAGCAGATATTCAGAGCTTAGAACACATGATGTAGTCAGCCAAAGCAACATCACTGCTACGTAGCACAAATACATAAATAAGAAAAGTTAATAGATTAATCCATTAATTAAAACTTCCAGGCTGAATTGCCATGGTCCATATATAAAACTACTACTCCTTCCTGATGTTTCGTTGCCTACTGCGGGCAACATCTCCCGAGGTGAGTCGGCAACTGTCTGCTAGGCGCTGGAGGTCCCGCTTATATAGAGCGCTTAGATGGTGCCATCACTCATCACATGCTTTCGACTTTAAAATTATCTCTGGCTAGTGCCATCTCTCTAGATTACAGGTAATCGATTGTCACTTTGTTGGTGCAAAGTCGACCGCTATATCTTGTCTAGTTTTAATCCTTCTTCTTTTTTATTAAAATTATTTTCATGCTTGTAGATCTCTATAGCTTCTCTATACATTCGGGTATAATAATGTGAGGTCCTAGCTATCACGTTTGTCTCACTAAATTTTATTTTGTGATCACAGTCTTTGAAAAGTGTTCCGATACAGCTGATTTGTCAATTTGTCGCAATCTACAGTTCCGTTTGAGTTCCGTGGGCGGGTATTAACACTCCTTTTCGTTGTTCCAGTATAAACCATGCCACAGCTACATGGAATTTTATACACACCTGGGGTAGCTAAGGGGTGTCGTGCGTCTTTCACCGATCTTAAACTTTCACTAATTTTCTTGGTAGGTCGAAAGATTGTCTCCACTTGAAACTTGGCCAAAACTTTCCCAATACGGTCCGTGGTGTTATGAATAAATGGAAGAAAAACTTTTCAGCTGACGGTTGTTGTTGTCGTGAGAGCACAGCTGAAATTGCAGCAGCTGAATATTTGTGACAAGCACAATCATAAATCTCACGTATGTGCACCAAACATTTCGTGAGTTACCTGGGAGAATACATGTTCCATTGAGCGATTCAACTTTTCCATAGAAAAGCCAGTTATGTGTGAAATCGTTCATTATTTGTAATCTATGAAAGAACTGAAATAAATAAGAAAACTACCCTTGAAGTGTTGTCTTTTTGAATGTGTTTACACTTTAAGATATATCAGACACAGGTGTGCTAAGTGACTGTCCTCAAAGTTTTAAGTTTTGAATGAGTATCAGATTCTCGATGATTTAAGAAATTCATCACACATTCTCACACAGAACGTAATTCGTCTTGCATAAAAGAAAATTTACTTCGAAAGTAACGTTTCTCAAACTGCAATTCACAATAGTTTCCCGTAACGTGTTGGAAATGTAAACAGTTGTGATGTCACACTCATTGCAAGCAGTTTGTTGTTACAGAGTATTGCACAGTCTTCATCCTAAAGCCTTTGACACATTTTGCTGTCGGCAGACGCTTATGTGTGTGCTGTGCTTTGTTGTTGTAAATGGCACATTTTCTTTGCAACTTTTTGGTGTTATTCTCCCATTTACATTTTATGGCATCAGTATTATTCTGCAGTAGCAAGCCAAAGTAAAATTCTTCATTAGAGTATCAGTTCTTTCCAGTCAAAATTACAGAAATTTAACTGAAAGCTAAAACATTTGAAAAATACCCAGAATTCTAAAAAGTTCCCAGGTTTTCTTCATACTTTTGCTCTTGCAGTAGGTTTGGCTTGTTCGCCCTCTAAAACATTATCTTCTTGTAATAACCATCGGATGGGAATAGTTTGTGTGAAGGCAATTAATCTTTCCGTATGAGGGCCTATCATGTGGGTGTTACATCCTGGATTCTGGCCCACATTCCAGGATGTTGTCTGTTTTCTGCTGCTGTTATAGGATAACTACTCCTATCTGTGTTTTGTTTAGGGAAATATGTGATGAGCTCTGTTGTATTGTCAACAGTGCTTGTGTTACTACCTACAAATACTTGTGAGTTATTATTTACTGTGTTGTTCCTCATCTATTGCTTACGTTTTTGTGCCTCCTGATTACACAACAGAAATTAATTTCCTTTCTCCTGGTAAATTTTGGAGGATAACGATTACCTTCACTGTTTCATGTGTGTCCATTTCCTGTATTGTGATTGTCTCATGATTAAAATTTCTCCGTTATTTATTTAATGTATCCATACCATCTACATATGTTAATAGTTTATCCACTATACAAGATTTATTTCTGCACAAAATAAGGTAATATCCTCACGAGGACCTGTACCAGATGCTTTTCATCTGTGGATTGTTTAAATGTGTAGACCAAGTCAAATGCCACTAAATATGTTTCTTTTAGATAGGATCTAATGATTCTAATATTAACTTTTGACAATATTGTGAAAAGGATAGATTACTACTCACCAAAGGCCTTCTTCGGAAATACAAACAAACAACTCACCCAAACACAATACACACACACACACACACACACACACACGACCACAGTCTCTGGCTGACAAGGCCAGACTGCGAGCAGCAGCCCATGATGCAAGAAGCAATGTGGGTGGTGGCAGTAAGGAGCAGACTTGGGGCAGAGAGGGAGTGGGATAGCAGTGCAGGGGTGGTGGACAGTAAAGTGCTGCTTGTGGGAGTATACAAGGATGAGGTGGAGAGAGGGTAGGGCAGCTAGATGGAGTCAGGAGGTTAGGCAGAGGAAACAGGGAGGGGGAGGGGGGTGGCAGTGTGAAAGGAGAGAAGTAAAAAGACTGTGGGTGCTTCAGTGGAATAGAGGGCTGTGTAGTGCTGGAGTGGGAACAGGAAAGGTGATAGATGGGTGTAGGAAATGACTAATGAAGGTTGAGGCCACAGGGGGGTTGTGGGAACACAGGATATACTGTGAGGAGGATTCCCACCTGTGCATTTCAGAAAAGCTGGTGTTGGTAGGAAGGATCCAGGTGGCACAGGCTGTGAAGCAGTTATTAAAATGAAGTGCACTGTGTTGGGCAGCATGCTCCGCAATTGGTGGTCCAGCTGTTTCGTGGTAACAGTTTGTTGATGGCCATTTGTGCAGACTTAAATATATTTTAATTTAATTTATTTATTTAAGAAATTTGCTTAAGAAAATTCTCAGCTTCTTATTTATTTTTGGTATTTTTGTTATGATTTCCAGTGGTTTTATTTAGGTTCTAGCTTCAGTCTTTTAAAAGCCAAAGAATAGAAGTCTTTGGTTTTAAATACCACAGTAGAGCTAGATATATGTTCCGCAGCATCGATCTTACTGATACTCCTCGTCGGAACTGCTCCGTTTGAAATCTCTAAAATGTTTATTTCGTTACAAAGATCATTCGGTACAACTAGGTGCTATGTTGTATGATGCATATGGTTTGATGTGTCCAACTTTTTTTATCAACGAAAAGTTTATTGCTTCTGAGATATTCTCTCGAAGTATATTGACTGTGAAAAGATGTCGGCTCACGCTATCATTCCATGCTGCACCTCCGATCGATCTACATCAGGTGATATCTGAAGAACGTTTGTCAAATCTTTTATAAATTGATAAATACGCACCTTGAATGCATATTATTCTCTTCAATTTGTTTATTGTGCCATGGACTAACTAAACATTCACAATGGAGCTTAATAGTGTAGTACAATAATAGCAAAATCTCTCCAGCATAAAACACATCCAATCTCTGTAATTGCTTCACACAGAGTCCTCAGATATATATATATTTGGTTACTTATTCCAGAGAGATGCGTCCATAGCACAGAACATCCAGTTCTCGCAGGCAGTTTATACTACTCTCAGCATTAACAATTCGCTGCACCTGAGTCATAGTTTTTCACCATTTACGATCCATTACAGGACAGACAGCTTGTTGGTTGTCATGCCCACGTAGAATGCAACACAGTGGTTGCATCTTAGCTTATACATCACTTGACTGGTTTCAAAGGTAGCCCTGCCTCTGATGGTGTGGTGGTGGTGGTGGTGGTGGTGGTGGTGGTGGTGGAGGAGGAGGGGAGGGGGAGGGAGGATGTATGGGACATGTCTTTCACTTAGACCTATTACAGGGATATGAGCCCTGAGGTAAGGGTTTGGAAGCAGGGGCTGCATTGGGATGGACAAAGATATTGTTTAGGTTTGTTGGGCAGGCAGAATACTACTGTGGGAGGGGTAGGAAGGACAGTGGGTAGCACATCCCTCATTTAAGAGCACAATGAGAGGTAGTCCAGACTCTGGCGTAGAATGTGATTCTGTTGCTCCAGTCCTTCAAGAGGGGAATGCTCCTCTGTAGCCAGAGAGTGGGACTTTGGGTGGTAGGGGTTGACTGGAGTGATTAGGCTCTGTTTTTGTACAAGGTTGGGAGGGTAATAAGGGTCGTGAAGGCCTAAGTGAGACCCTTGATATATTTCGAGATGGATTGCTCGTTACCAAGGATGTGACAGTCAAGGGTGGCAAGGCTGTATGGAAGGGACTTCTTGATATGGAATGGGTGGCAGCTATCAAAGTGGAGGTATTGCTGATGGTTGGTAGGTTTGATAGGGATGGAAGTATTGATGTAACCATCTTCGAGGTGGAGATCAACACTGAGGAAGGTGGCTTGTTAAGCTGAGGAGGACCAGGTGAAGGGAATGGGTGAGGTGTTGAGGTTCTCGAGGAGTGTGGGTAGGGTGTCCTCACCCTCAATCCAGGTCACGAAGATGTTATCAATGAATCTGAAGTAGGTGAGGGGTTTGGAATTCTGGGTGGTTATAAAAGATTCTGAAGCTCATTATTAGGTAGGCATAGGATGGTGCCATGCGGGTGCCCTTGGCTGACCCTGGATTGCTTGTAAGTGATGTCTTCAAAGGAGACATAATTGTGGGTAAAGATGTGGTTGGTCATGGCAATCAGGAAGGAGGTTATAGGTTTGGAATCTGTCAGGCCCTGGGAAATGTGGTGTTCAGTAGTGGCAGGGCCATGGGCATTAGGGACCTTAGTGTAAAGGGTGGTGACATCAATAGTAACAAGCAGGGCACCATGTGGTAAAGGAACAGGAACTGTGGCGAGTTGGTGGAGCAAATGGCTGGTATCTTTTATATAGGAGGGAAGGTTGGGTAATAGGCTGAAGGCGTTGGTCTACGAGAGCAGAGTGTCTCTCATCGGGAGCATAGTAATCAGCCATGATAGGGCAACCTGGGTGGTTTTGTTTATGGACTTAGGAAGTATGTAGAAGATAGGAGTATGAGGAGTGGTAGGGGTGAGGAAAGGGACAGGCTTAGGGGAAAGGTTCTGGGATAGGCCTAAGGATGTGAGGAGAGACTGGATATCCTGCTGGATTTCTGAAATGGGGCACTGTGGTAGGATTTGTAGGTTGATGAACCTGACAACTGGTGGACTCCTGCCAGGTAATCCTTGCAGTTGAAAACAACAGTGGTGGAGCCTTTGGCAGTAGGTAGGATCATAAATTTGGGACCAGTTTTTAGGGGTGTTTGTGGTTCTTTCTGCAGATGGAAGGTTGGCTTTTGTGTTGAGGGATGAATGATGGTGAGACAAGATTCGAGGTTAAGAAATTCTGGTTAACAGGAGGTTATGATTAGGGGCAGTTGGATCACAGTTGGATAGAGGAGTGAATGAAGTCAGGCAGGGTTCAACCTATATCTTTGGCTGAGTGTGAATGGTAGGGTTGGCAGTGAAAAAGTGTTTCCACTGTCTGGACCGGGAGAAGGAGAGCAGGTCTTTAACAAGTCCTGCATGATTGAATTTGGGAGTGGAGCAAAAGGCAAGACCTATGAAAAGGACTGATACTCCTTTGTGAGGATAAGACTTTTGGAGGAAAGGTTCATGACTGTGTTTCAGTTCTATGGGATCCAGGATTTTCAGATTTATAACAGGCGAATTTTACCAATGGAGAGGAGATATTGCAAGGAGGCTTGGGCCTAATTACATGGTGTTGCAGGACTGTGTTGGTGAGGGTTAAGTACTGGCAGAATCTGAGCAGATAGAGGTCATTGTGGAAGGAGAGCCTGCAGCCAGAGGTGGGTAATTATATGGTAAGGCTATTTTGGAGGATTCCATGAGCCAAGCAACAACGCAGGAACAGTATGTGGGTCTGGGTTCTGGCTAGAAATAAGTAAACTTTTCTATATTGACACAGATGGAAGGAGCAAGGATCCATGGCGAAGGATAAAAACGTGAAAAACACATAAATAATGTAGAAATACATGCAAAAAAAATCACAAAAATACACCGGGAAAAATCATAAAAACGACGAAGCAGATGAAGTATGGGGAAGCAAGATGAAACCTGAGAGACTAGGCCGAAACTGAAAGGCGAAAACCAATGAAATTGCTGTGAAAACACAATAATATCAAAGAAAAACTAAATAAAAATATTGTAATGTGGGTTGAAGGTCTGTAGGTACATAAGTGTGAAGAAGGGGGACAGCAGATGTGACTAGATTAGGTGAAGTCAGTATGTGTAAACTGGAATAAGAGAGGAGAAGGGGTGTGGGGAGTGGTTGGTACGATGAGCTGCAAGTTTGTGTGGCACAGGAAGATACGGAAAACAACACACAAAAATTCGCAAGATTGACGCAGGAAGAGTAATCAGTTTGCAGGTCTAGGATTGATGAAATTGGCAGGAGTAGTGTGGGACACGAGATACTGCACCAACAGTCAGCACAGTCTTGTAGCCATCTGTTGTACACGCCCAAGGTAGTTGATACAGTGTGGCTCATAAGTAGAGTATGCGGTGCAGTTCATAAGGTGCCAAATGAAACAGAAAAGAAGAGAAAGGAGGATGGACACTGAGTATAGTAATACATTACAAAATAGTAACAAAGGGAAACAACAGTGTGGTAGAAAAGCCATTAGGCAGAATCAAACAATGGAAAATCCAGGATGGAGTAATTACAATACCATGAAAAGATAGAATGCTTCTACTCACATAGCAGAGACATTGAGTCACAGATAGGCACATCACAAAGACTGTCAAACAAGTAAGCTTTTGCCCATAAAGGCCTTCATCAGAATTAGACAAAACACTTGGTGTCACCGCCAGACACCACACTTGCTAGGTGGTAGCCTTTAAATTGTCCGCGGTCCGTTAGCGTACATCGGACCCGCGTGTCGCCACTATCAGGGATTGCAGACCGAGCGCTGCCACACGGCAGGTCTAGTCTAGAGAGACTCCGTAGCACTCGTCCCAGTTGTACAGCCGACTTTGCTAGCCATGGTTCACTGTCTACATACGCTCTCATTTGCAGAGACAACAGTTTAGCATAGCCTTCAGCTATGTCATTTGCTACAACCTAGCAAGGCGACATATTCAGTTACTAACAGATAATATTGTGAATCATGTACCGTCAAGAGCGACATTCATCATTAATGGATTAAAGTTAAGTATCAAACTAATTACATCCGCTTTCTGAATTCTAATTCCGTGTCATGTTCCAGACCTCACGTCAGTATAGTCCTTCCCTCCTCACGCCAGCCTGCGTGAGCTAAAAAGCGTGCATTACGGCCTCCTCTAGTAACATGGTATTGGCCCTTCTGCCAACACAACAAAAAACACACACACACACGGGAACAGGGAGGGGAAGGTGGGTGTGGGACAATGACTAAAGAAGATTGAGGCCAGGAGGGTTACGGGAACATAGTATTTACTACAGGAAGAGTTCCCACCAGTGTGATTCAGCAAAGCTGGGTACAGGCTGTGAAGCAGTCATTAAAATGAAGAACATTGTGTTCTGTGCAGCATGCTCAGAAACTTGGTGGTCCATCTGTTTCTTGGCCACAGTTTGTCAGTGGCCATTCGTAGGGATGGACAGCTTGTTTGTTTTCATGCCCACGTAGAACACAGCACAGTGGCTGCAGCTTAGCCTGTAGATCACATGACTGTTTACACAGGTAGCCCTGCCTCAGATGATGCTTGTGCCCACCTCGAGTAGGTGGTGGTGGAAGTATGTACAAGCCAGGTCTTGCATCTATGTCTGTTACAGGGATATGAGCACTGAGGAGGCGGTTGGGAGCAGGGGTTGTGTAGGTATGCACGAGAATATTGTGCTGTCTGGATCCTTCCAACTAACATCATGTTTTCTGAATTGCACAGTTAGAAACTCTCCCTTCATTATATCATACGTTCCTCTAAGCGTCCTGGTTTCACTCTTCGTTAATCATTGTCCTACACCCAACCGTCCCCTTCCCTGTTCCCTCTACAGCTCTACACAGCCCTCTATGCACCAATGCACCACAATCTTTTGACTTTTCTCTTCCCGCTGCCCCCCCTCCCCTGCCCTCTGTCTAACCTGCCGACTGCATTTACCTACCTAGCTGCCCTACACTCTCTTCACATCATCCCTGTATGCTCCCACAAGCAGCACTTTATATAGAGTCCTTCACCTCTATCCTGCTTGCCATCTCTCCCCTCCCTGCCCCAGCCTCGTCCTCCCCCCATCAATCAGATTGCTGCTTTCATCATGCGCTGCTGTTCGCAGCCAGAGAGTGCGGTGGTGTGTATGAGTTGTTTGTTTTTCCCTCTTTCCTGATGAAGCAACTGTTGGTTGCGAAAGCTTGAATTTTGTGTTCCTTTCGTCTTTCCCTCTCCTTCCCTCTTTCCTGATGAGGCAACAGTTTGTTGCGAAAGCTTGAATTTTGTGTGTATGTTTGTGTTTGTTTGTGTGTCTGTCGACCTGCCAGCACTTTCATTTGGTAAGTCACATCATCTTTGTTTTTAAATATATTTTTCCCATGTGGAATGTTTCCCTATATATATATATATATATATATATATATATATATATATATATATATATATAAAAAATAGAGGGAAACATTCCATGTAGGAAAAATATATCTAAAAACAAAGATGATGTGACTTACGAAATGAAAGTGCTGGCAGGTCGACAGACACACAAACATACACACAAAATTCAAGCTTTCGCAACAAACTGTTGCCTCATCAGGAAAGAGGGAAGGAGAGGGAAAGACGAAAGGATGGGGGTTTTAAGGGAGAGGGTAAGGAGTCATTCCAATCCCGGGAGCGGAAAGACTTACCTTAGGGGGAAAAAAGGACGGGTATACACTCACTCACACACACACACACACACACACACACACACACACACACATATATACAGACACAAGCAGACATATTTAAAGTCTTGTGTCTGTATATGTCTGTGTGTGTGTGTGCGTGTGTGTGTGTGTGTGTGTGTGTGCGCGTGTGTGCGCGAGTGTATACCCGTCCTTTTTTCCCCATAAGGTAAGTCTTTTCGCTCCCGGGATTGGAATGACTCCTTACCCTCTCCCTTAAAACCCACATCCTTTCGTCTTTCCCTCTCCTTCCCTCTTTCCTGATGAGGCAACAGTTTGTTGCGAAAGCTTGAATTTTGTGTGTATGTTTGTGTTTGTTTGTGTGTCTGTCGACCTGCCAGCACTTTCATTTGGTAAGTCACATCATCTTTGTTTTTAGATATATTTTTCCTACATGGAATGTTTCCCTATATATATATATATATATATATATATATATATATAAGTGAAAGCGTTGGTATGTTGATAGAGACAGCAAAAAACACACACACAAATTTCAAGCTTTCGCAACCCAAGGTTGCTTCATCAGGAAAGAGGGAAGGAGAGGGAAAGACGAAAGGATGTGGGATTAAGGGAGAGGGTAAGGAGTCATTCCAATCCCGGGAGCGGAAAGACTTACCTTAGGGGGAAAAAAGGACAGGTATACACTCGCGCGCACGCACACGCACACGCACATGCACACGCACACACACACACACACACACGCACACGCACATCCAACCGCACATATAGAGACACAGGCAGACACATGTAAATGCAAAGAGGTTGGGCAGAAATGTCAGTCAAGGCGGAAGTACACAGGCAAAGATGTTGTTAAATGACAGGTGAGGTACGAGCGGCGGCAACTTGAAATTAGCGGAGATTGAGGCCTGGTGGATAACGGGAAGAGAGGATATATTGAAGAGCAAGTTCCCATCTCCGGAGTTCTGATAGGTTGGTGTCAGTGGGAAGTATCCAGATAACCCGGACAGTGTAACACTGTGCCAAGATGTGCTGGCCGTGCACCAAGGCATGTTTAGCCACAGGGTGATCCTCATTACCAACAAACACTGTCTGCCTGTGTCCGTTCATGCGAATGGACAGTTTGTTGCTGGTCATTCCCACATAGAAGGCTTCACAGTGTAGGCATGTCAGTTGGTAAATCATGTGGGTACTTTCACACGTGGCTCTGCCTTTGATCGTGTACACCTTCCGGGTTACAGGACTGGAGTAGGTGGTGGTGGGAGGGTGCATGGGACAGGTTTTACACCGGGGGTGGTTACAAGGGTAGGAGCCAGAGGGTAGGGAAGATGGTTTGGGGATTTCATAGGGATGAACCAAGAGGTTATGAAGGTTAGGTGGACGATGGAAAGACCTCTTGGTGGAGTTGGGAGGATTTCATGAAGGATGGATCTCATTTCAGGGCAGGACTTCAGGAAGTCGTATCCCTGCTGGAGAGTCACGATCAGAGTCTGATCCAGTCCTGGAAAGTATCCTGTCACAAGTGGGGCCCTTTTGGGGTTCTTCTGTGGGAGGTTCTGTGTGTGTGTGTGTGTGTGTGTGTGTGTGTGTGTGTGTGTGTGTCTGTCTGTCTGTCTGTTTGTTTTGTCTAATTCCAACAAAGGCATTTTTAGTCAGAAGCTTACTTGTTTGTCTTTTGGTTGTACCTATCTGTGACTAAACATCTCTGCTATATGGTGAGTAGCATCTATCCTTTTCATAATATTGTCATTATTCCATCCTGGATTTTTCATGGTTTAACATTAACTTTTCTTGCTTACTCATTGATCAATACTTTTTCTTAAATTACTCCTGGATATCATCCCATGACTTAAATTCTTCAGGATGGGTTGTTCCCCATTCTGCAGCATCAGGTCTAAATGATGCAGTGCTAAATCTATTTTCTTTCAGTCCTACCATTTCTTTGGAAGAGATTAAGAGAATACCCTTAAAATATGTTGGGTGTACATCACCATCTGATTGAAATTTTGGAAACTGTTTGGGTCAACTCATTTCACTTCCTATTTGCAATTCTGTTACTTTATTAAATAATCCAGTCTTGGATACAATTGTCTTATTCCTAAGTTACTGCTTGATATTCTGTAATTCTTGCCATGATTTTCAAATTCTTTATGATGCTCAGCAGTATCTTCCACAGAATTAGTGCTAGCACTAGTGGTGTACTTTTTCTTGTACCTTTTGTTCTTTTAACACTTGTAGATGCATCTCCAAATTAGTCAAAGTTTTTGGATTGTTAGCTGTTTTATATCCAATTATAATTTGCTATCTTGCTGTGTGTATCTGAAATTTGATTATTAGTAGTTTTGAAATTATTAATTTGTGGTTTCACTAGTTTTTTCAGCTTATCATTTACACCTTTAAATTGTTCCTCAACTTCTTTCCAAATCAAATCACATGCGGTTTTCTTCTTCTTCTTCTTCTTCTTCTTCTTCTTCTTCTTCTTTTTTTCCCTCCTTATGTAGAGTGACTAAGATTTCTTTTATTTTAGAAATTTTATCCACTTTAGTAGTTGTATTATCTAACTGTTACAACTTATCTCATCATGTTTTCAGTGTAGTCATATCTTCTCTTTGAGCTTTACCGTCTTTTGATGTTTCATCTAATTTATTCATTTTCATAGCTACATTATCTAACTGTTTCAACTTTCCTAATAATTCCATTAGTGTGCAGCGATGTCTCAATGAGACACTGTAGCTGTTACGTAGTCAGATAACCGAACGCTATCTTGCAAAGTGAAGCTGCTCTCAAGTCGTGGAGGGTGACTGCCACCTATGTCATCAGAAGTCGCGGCTTCATTCACAGTCTGAGAAACAGGATGGAGAAATCTTCAATTTCATGTTGGCAGTTATTTCTACATGTAAATGTTTGTCTATTATTGACCTGGTTGCTATGGTCAACTACTCCTTTTTATTTCTTCTCTTGTGACAAATCACACTTATTTGGTTTTTGCCAAATCAAACATTACTTCTTTTTAAATATTGGAAGTAATTTGGTCAACACTAAAGCATGTGCTGGTCTGTATATTCTTCACCATTTACTTTGGTTGTTCTGGGCAACATCCTGTTTTCTTTGTTACTTTTTGAAAATTTTTCATAAAAGTCTTTTCTTTTCACATCTTTTATCCATGTCCTGACATGTGGTGCCAAAGTGAAGTGGTACAGTTCACTCGGGTTTATGTTTGCCTTACTGAAGGTACCTGCTTCATGAAGAGATCTCTCACACTGATGCTGTTCATAATACATTTACCTTGAATACCTTCTTACGGTCACCTTTTCACCAATTCTTAATGTAGTAGTCCTGCTATGCAGTGCACTAATTATACTGTGGGACTTCATTTCCAACTGCATTGGGTCAAAGGCTGTAAAAGAGAGCTCATATTCTCTAGCAACTAGCTACAAAATCACTTAATCCCTTTTTAAGGAACTCTTCTATGTTTAATGTTTCTCATAAACTGTAATAACATTGAGTGAACAGATCTCTTATTTACAGTATGCTCATAGTCAGTCTAGACAGCGTCAAATGACAGGTAGGTAGTAAGTTAAGAGATTACTTAGTATAGCTTCATATGTTCTGGGGCTGGACCATTGCCATCCAGCCACTTCTTCTCTGGAATCCACAGCATCCCTAAAGCGTGACTGCAAAGTGTAAACAGTCTCCCCATTGCAAATAAAGTCACTTGCTTGCCATCGCATATTGTGGATGCACTTTGCTCACATTTTGCCCTTCATATCTGCACATGAATTCAAAAATGTATGGACAGTGGGTCATTCTTCCCATGCAACTAATTAAAGTCATGTTTCTCCGCGAACATCTTCCATTGGTGTAGCAGAAAGAAGTGAAGCCTGTTGCTATATTAAATTATAACATATCTCATTATAGGTTGTATCATACAAAGAGGATGAAAGTAGGAAGATTGGGAAAGAAGGGTGGCTGATGACAGGAAGAGAGAGGTAGCAAGCACACAGGTTAGGGATGTTGCACTTGTAAGTTCACTCTGCCACAAGCTTCGGGAGTTGCTTGTGACCCACAGTTATATGGAGGAGTTAGTTAGGAAAGGGAGGCAAAACAGAAGAAGAGGGAAACTGCTAAAAGGGGAAGGCAAGTGTAGTATCGGTGAATTACATAACATGGGGACAGTGCTGAGATGGGTGTGGACAAGGACTATAAGGGGTCAAGGCCAGGAAGATTGCAGGATTGAAGTATGTGTTAGCTACATAGTTCATAGATGCTGTTATTAAGGAAGAGGAACCAGGTGGCATAAGTTTTGAAGCAGCCATAGAAGCTCAGCAGTGTGATCCTCCAGTAGCAGGTCAGCTCTGTTCTTGGTCAATGTTTTGCGGTAGCCATTCATTCTGACAGACAGCTGGTTAATGGACATACTCACATATTAGCTCTGTGAAAGTGACAACAGAGCTGCTATAAGCCTATGATGGGGCTAGAATAGGATGTGATCCTGTGTGTGTGCGGCGAGGGCGGATGTACATGGAGCAGGCCTTCAGCAGGGACATGTTTAAGTTCTTCCAGGACAGAGTGTTACTGGGTGATGATGGGTTGCTCCTTTGTAACTGGTTCATGGAGTTGTCTGAAGATTAGAGCACTCTGTGAAAATGGTATAATTTAGGGCGAAGTTTGGTATGTAATTCCTGTCTGTGAAGGTGCTAGAAAGACTTTCAGCATAGTATTCCTGGGATTGCACAGCACTGTTTCCTCAGAAAAATTGATCTGCGACCACGAGACTTGATGGTGGGGTTAGTCCATTTCTCTGTACTCACTTTTCAAAATGACGTTTTTCCCAGCATTGGATGACTCGACAGAGACCTGGGATGTAGAAGTCAGTGGTTTTGGCTGTTTAGGAAATATTCTACCTCAAAAATCAGCTCATTATCACCCCCACTGCCTACCGCCCATGGAAACAGGGAGAAGGTACTAGGTTCTGTGTCCGGATAATGTGGGGAGAGGTGGACCAGACTCAAAATTTGATAGAGGCAGTGTGTGAGACTGTGGCCAGTGCAGAATGCAAAGTGTTGTCAAGGGGCAAAAACATCCCCTTAGATAGCCTCCCACAACACTTTTTCATGACAGTCTCTGGTAATGATCTCAAAATATTTCAGTATTTGGCTCCTTGTGGCAGTTTGTCCTTTAAGAGAATAATTTTTTGATATCATAAATTGGCAGCCGAAAAAAAAAAAAGAAAAAATCCCAATGATGATTGGGTCTTCACCCTTTTCTGTAATGGTGAATGCGTTTTCCACCATTGCTTTGTTCCTTTGTCTGGAAGTCATATATCCAGTCCTCAGAGGTAATTAGGAAACTAAATAAGTCATTTGGATTGGCCCAGCACAGTTGTAACATTTCTGCTGCTGTCGTGGTTCAGCAGGGTTTTGAATGGGTGTGGCTAGCCATGGAACCCAATGGGGGTTACATTTTTATTGCTCAGTTTTCAGTGTCATAGTTTAGTGAACCATGAGGGCAGTTTTTAATGGTGAAATGTGAACTTTACAGCATTTTAAGTAATTCTGTCTGTGGAGCAGAGTTTGTCCCCTCTCCCTCCCCACAGGAATGGATGACAATTCATAAAGGTGCTAATGCCTGTGCTGTTGAGAGCCCCACATACACCACCATCACCACCACCACCACAATCATCCCAATGGACCACCAATGGATGTCATGCAAGACATTGATACCTGATTGTCGACTGATTTTCGCTTTTTCCTCTATCATCTTGATTGTCATATTTTTAATACGAGAGCCTCCACTTCTTTTCTGATTCCCGGTTCTTCACAGTAGCCGGTCTGTCACTTTATTCTTCCTCAAATGTATTTGACCACACTGGAAGCATCTGAACCACCTAACCACTATGCCATGTGATGGTGCATTGTTGCTGCACACTTCCACCTACTTACTCCACTTTGTTGCAGTGATGTTCCCCTTTAAATGCAGAAAACAAATTACTGTATGATACTGCACTGTAGCAATGAGCTATGCCATTTTATTTTAGCTCCTCTAGCAGTGTGGTGTAGTGACGTGACATGAGGATGTTACCAAACTACCGACATTTGCCTCCTAACGACACAAAAAATTGTTTACATAACTTTATCTTTTCAAGGTATCAATTAAAACTTTATGACTTAACCGTTGTATTGATATTTGTATTAATCGGGTACAACAAGTAGCTCGAAGTGACAATTTGTACCCCCCCCCCCCCCCCCTTCCACAGATTTTTCAGTCTGCATTTTAACATGGCCTTCACCTCAACGATGTGAGCAGTTACCAGCAAAAACACATGGTTCAGATTCCATGTTAAACTTAGGTCCCCTCTCCCCGGTTGGATAAGTGGGGTAGGTTAGGGACACGAAAGTTGCCAACGTGGGTGTCCAAGACTTGCAACAAGCCATTGAGTTATTATTATTAAAATTATTATTATCATCATCATCTGTATACATATTTAAGCTTGTATGGAACCCTCTGAGTGAGAGTCCCACTCACACTTTTTTTAAAGTCTCATGAATTCATAAAGTTTGAATTTATTAACATATTTGTGATAATTACCTGCATGTGTGACATATTACAGAGCAGATGTACAGTTATGGGATTATTTATTTGTTGATGCTCTTGGTTTATGTTATTGGATGTTTGTCATTAGTTAGGTGTCATGGCTTTGTAGTACCACAAGCCCAGACGACTAAAAAAACTGCTTTTGAGTAACAGTTTGATACAATTAAACAAATTGTCAGCATGTTGACACTTAATTGTGTGTAAAGGTGATATGTTACTGAAACATTAATGTTTTTTAAATCAGAGTCCATACCAAGTTTCATAGTGTCATATTTCTAGACTAAATAATATGCCTTACCCTTGATTGGGTAAGTATATTCCTACACATGTGGAAACACACACATACAGTTTGCTGTAATTACGCTATCTCGCAATAGTAAATATTCAGTAACATTTGTTTTTTATGAGCTATTTTTAGTCTTCAGATTATTTTCACAAATTGTATATAATATGTATCATTTGTTTCAGACCAGATCAGCATTGAAGAGTTGGATATCATCTACAAAATACCTCATTGTGTGCCAATATCTGCTCATCATAGGTGGAACTTTGATGATCTGCTTGAGAAAATGTGGGAATACTTGAAGTTAGTGCGAATGTAAGTAACACCTTGGGTTCCTTAGGATATTGCATATACAGGGTGTTTATAAGTAACCTTTAATTGTGAAAAGGATCAATAACCCTCAGAAACGTCTGATACAGCACTGATTGCAATACATTTTCAAGTTATATTCCCACCTAACACTGTCAGTTCCCAACATTCTGGCTAGGTGGCATGCACGAATGAGTTCTTTTGACAGTCATCATGGAATCGTATTATGGTGCAGAGTGCACACTGTTTTGTTTATGGTTTCATGATCCTAATCCACTGCAATTGAGCAAGTGTTACATTCATAGTCCAGATAAATCAATGAGACACGGCAGCTTAGAATTGAATACGCCTGATATTACGGTGTGGAAGGTATTACAGAAAAGCCTGTTACTCAACCGCTACAAATTGGAACTGTTTCAGGCTTTAAGAAGAAAGTAATGAAGAAAACAAGCCGAATTTTGTGTAGAAATGTTGTAGAAAATTCAGACTGAAAATGATTTTCTTAATAAAATTGTGTTCAGTGATGAAGCCACCTTCCATACCTGCAGTAAAGTGAATCAGCATAATGTCTTGATGTAGGTTGAGCAGAAACTACATCACATAATCAAACATTTAAGGGACTCACCTAATATAAATGAATTTTGTGCTGTAAGCAATAACAAAATTTATGGACCTTTATATTTGCCAAGTCAACTGTAGCTGTCCTGCCATACCTGCACATGCTATTTAATGCCTCTGTTACAACAGGATATGGGCACAGAATTTATTTCCCAGCAAAATCGCATTCCACCACTTCATCACCCTCAAGCTGTTACGTATCTCTGTAGGAATATGCTGACTTGGATTGGATATAGTCGAACAATATCCTGGACACCATGATCACTTGATTTAACCACAGTGGACTTCAGTGTTGGACAGTGTGTTTGTTCCTCCGCTTCCAGGAAATGCCGACGAGCTGCGAGAACAGCTAACACTGGCAGTTGCCACCATACATCAAGACTTGCTTCATAATATGTGGCAGGAAACTTATTACAGATGGGACATTTGCCATGTTATAAAAGGTAGTCACGTTGAACATATGTAAATAAAAATTGAAGATATACTGCAGTTAGTGCTATATCAAACAATTCCGTGAGTTATTTATCTTGTGCTCAATGAAAGGTTACTTTTGTATAACTAGTTTATAAACACTTTGTATATGATATTCTATTAAAAAGAAACCAAAAGTTTGTACCTGGTTACCAACACAAAATAAAATTTGGGTAAAACAGGTGTAAGTGTAAAAATGAACAATTAAGGATAAGAAAGAGCACTTCAATTGTTCTTAGGTGGACTCTTGCCATTTAATTTTAAAAAATATATCCTAAAATCAAACAAACATTATGATAGTCTGTAGCTGAATGATGGGTGGTGGAATCACATGCTTAAAGATACAAAAGTAACATAACTTCTCAAGCTTTTGCAAGGTGTAGAACTTTGCTTCCGCCGTTGGCTGATAGGTGGCGACAACGGTAAGTAGCTGTCGAAAGAAACAGATCGCAGACATCAGGCAGTTAGCTTGGACCTCGGTCAACATAACCTCATTCAAACATTAGTCGATTTGTGTCTGCATCATAAAGTTGTTCTTGATTGAAAAAAAAAAAAGAGGTCAGTTTAGGAGCCTAATTCTCGTCATTTGCGGGAGGTGTTACTGTTTTGTTTCAATATGAAGAAAACAGCAGCTGAGTCTCATTGAATGCTCTCAAATATGTATGGTAAGGATGCTATTAGTGAAAGAATGTGTCGTGAGTGGTTTCAATGCTTCAAGATTGGTGATTTAACGTTGTAGACCGGCATAATGGTGGAAGAGAGAATGTTTTCGAAGATGAAGATTGAACGGCGTTTGTGTGTTCATGAACAGTTGCTTCAGAGACAAAAATGGAATGGATTTCTGCATCTCATTGTGACCGGGGACAAAAAACGGGTTCATTACAATAACCCTAAATGCAAAAAATCATGGGGATATCTCGGCTATGGTTCCTTGTCGATGGCCGAACCAAATATTCACAGCTCAAAGATCATGCTCTGCATATGGTGGGACCAGCACGGCATCATGTACTATGAGGTGTTAAAACCAAGTGAAACAATCACAGGTGGTCATTATCAAACGCAATTAATGCGTTTGAGCAGACCATTAAAAGACAAACGGCCGCAATACAGCAAGAGGCATGATAAAGTGATTTTGCAGCGTGACAACGCTCTACACCCCATTGCAAAAGAGGTCAAAACGTTAAAATGGGAAGTCCTACCCCACGCGCCATATTCTCCAGACATTGCTCCCTCTGATTATCACCTGTTCAGATCAATGGTACATGACCTGGCTGACCAACACTTCCAATCTCATGAAGAAGTCACAAATTGGATCGGTTCGTGGATCGCTTCAAAAGATGAACAATTTTTTCAACACGGTATTCGTACCTGCCTGAAAGATAGGAGAAAGTAGTGGCCAGCTATGGAAAATACTTTGAATGATACATGTGTAACCAATTTATTTCATTAAAGCCTCAAATGTTGGGGAGAAAACGGCAGAAGCAAAGTTGTACACCTTGTATTCTCTTTATATTAGCACAATATTTGCTCTAAAACTAGAAAAAGAGCTAAGCTGAAGCAATTGTCAGATCTGTAGAGGGTGCGCATACTTCATCTGTAGGTGAGTGGATAAAGGTTCTTCATTTTTATTTGTTATGTATCATAATCAAATTCTTTTGTGCTCGGTGTGGTCCAGTTCTACCAAAACGTAGTATTTGTAAGGTGTAGACTGAAGTGTTCTGTGCCTTACTATGTGGAGAGTGGGAGTTGTTGAGATAACTATATGGTTCTGTGCTTCATATGACTAGCAGTCCCCCACTTTTCTCTAGTGCCAACTTCTTCATTTTATAGTAGCACTTATACCCAGTGTCCTCAGTTATTTGTTGGATGTATTCCAGTCTCAGTCTCTCCTTGCAGTCTTTTCCTCTGCAATTCCCTCTTGTACCATGGAAGTTGTTTCTTGATGTTGTAACACATCCTAACATCCTGTCCCTTCTTCTTGTCAGTGTTCTCTGTGTATTACTCTCTTTGCTGATTCTGTGGAGAACCCCTTCATTCCTTATCTTATCAGTCCACCTAATATTCAGTATACTTCTCACACTTATCTGCACTTGCCATCTTTGGCATTGGGTGGATGATAATTTTCCAAAAGTGGATGGTACATCTCTAGTCTCATAGATTTTCAGAAATTCTGAAGAAATGTTACCTATGCCTTCCACCTTGCTTGACTGCAAGTCTTCTAAAGCTCTGTTAAACTCTCATTAATATTGAATCAACTATGTCATCAGTATTGACACCCTGAGTCTTCTACTGTAATGTCATCAGTCGGCTCCTCCCCTGCATTTAATGGTGGAATTCCTCTTGTGCTCTTTAATGTTGACTCCTTTGCTTTTAATTTCACGGAAGGTTGTTTTGACTTTTCTCTATCCGAATCTGTCGTTCCAAATGAGCATTTTCAAAATCCTGCAGCCACTTCACCTTAGCTTTCCCTATGCTTTTTATTTATTTAATTTCTGTTTTATATTGCTGTATTCAAACCAATTTCCTGTGAGCATTTTTGTATTTCCTTCTTCCATCCATCAGTTGAAGTATTTTCTCTGATTACCCGAGGTGGTTTTTACATTCCTTGTACCTGTATTTATCTGTCCAACTTCTGTGATTTCCCTTGTTAGAGGTATCCATTACTCTTCCAGAGAACTGCTGCCATGGTATCCATAATCACATTATAGAACTGGTGATCCTTTTAACCTTAAGCCTACTTCTCATCATTACTAAATTGTGGTCTGTGTCTATATCTGCTCCTGGGTATGCCTCATAATCCAGTATCTGATATTAGTATCTCTTACACCACATTGTAATAAAATGGCATCTTCATGCGTCTTCAGGCCTTTTGCAAGTTTATCACCTCCCCTTGAGATTTTTCAACAGTGTATTCACTATTACGACTTGAAGATTACTGCAGAAGTCCTGTCTCATTCCTATTACCAAGCCCACATACAGAACCCTGTCTTCTGTTCTTTCCCCTACTACCGAATTTGTCACCCA
The DNA here is from genome assembly GCF_023864345.2 of Schistocerca serialis cubense. Taxonomy (NCBI): domain Eukaryota; kingdom Metazoa; phylum Arthropoda; class Insecta; order Orthoptera; family Acrididae; genus Schistocerca; species Schistocerca serialis. The sequence continues at coordinate 708,013,504 of NC_064638.1, forward strand.
TGATTATCCGATTTTCATCTCCCTTTATGTTCTGAAATATATGTTTAATATCCTCATATACTTCCGTTGTGTCTTCATCTTCTGCTTGTGATGTTGGCATGTATATCTGAACAGTTGTTTTCGTTGGCATTGGTTTGCTGTTGATTCTGATGAGAACAGTCTTTATCACTGAATTGTTCGAAATAACTCACTCACTACCCTACCTTCCCATAAGTAATGAATCCTACTCCAGTTATACCATTTTCTACTGCTGTAGATGTTACCCTATATTTGTGTGACCAGAAATAATTATCTTCTTTCCATTTCACTTCACTGATCTACTCGCCTGGATAGCTGTGCACCTTAAAGTGCCTCTTTCAGGATGGGGAGATGAGCTGGCCCTAGATTGAATCTGCTCCGCAGATTAACAATGAGGGTCGGTTTGCCAGCCAGCCTGTATGTGGTTTTTAGGTGGTTTCCCACATCCTACCAGGTGAATACTGGGCTGGTACCCTTGTCCAATCTCGGTTACACAATGCACCAACATTTAGAAAATTTTTGCTCACTTTCGCATGAATAACTGTACACACAGACATTTGGGCTACGCACCTTCTGTCCTGAGAGGTAACAGGGTTGTGATAAGAAGGGCATCTGGCCACCCCTTAAATTAACCACGAAAAATCCGTTCATAACGATGCTGACCCCTGCACCGCTGCAGGAGAAAGACACAAGAAATAGAAGTTTTCACCTCACTGTTCTCCCACTACATTTAAACTGAATCTTTACATTTCTCATTTGACAAAGCTTACCTATCAAGTTCAAACTTCTGACTTTCCACACTTCTACTCGTGTAGACTGCTGCCCATTCATGGTTATTCAGTCTTCTCATGGTAACCTCCCCCTTGGCAGTCCTGTCCCAGATATCCCAATGTGAGACCAATGCAGAATGTTTTGCCAGTGGAGAGAGCATTATTTCACTTTTTCAGTTATCAGTAAAGAGTGTGTCAAAAATTACATATACTAAGTTTTAGAGGAGATAAACTTATTGTTTTTTACATGACAAAAATATCACAGGTGTATCATTTCTGTGCTGCCAACATCTGGGGAGGACGGGGGGGGGGGGGGGGGGGGGGGGGGAGGACGGGGGGGGGGTTCAGATGGAACCTTTACAAGACACCGGTAGAAGTTCCAGAAGGGCTGGTTGCCAGTATGGATGAAGCTGCAGCCATTATTTAGAAACACTTGGTTGTTTTGAATATTTTATGACCACTAACATACAAATTTCAGATCTGCATTAATGTAAATGGGCAACACTTTCACCAACACCTCTAAAACAACAGTCATCAGTTTGAACACCATCTCTATCAGTAGTGTCCAAATATTCCTGCAGCCCTAGTGAGGAAATGATGCCCCTATGAAATATTTGTTCCATAAAAAAATTCATTTTTATCTCCTCTAAATGCTCAAAAATTTTCTAAATGAAGTTTTTAATACCTTGTACTTGAGCAATCAGTAAGTGTTTCCTTGCTTCAGTATGGTGTAACAAAAAATTACTGCATCACTCATCTTTAAATATGGACATTGTTCTCTCACCTTTTGAAGCAGTTGATAAATTTATGAGTGTCTCAGTCAAATAGTATCTCTGTTTTCTAAATCAAACATAATGGTCAAAAGATGCTGACTAGACCAAAGTTAATTCTTCACAATAAAGGATGGCAGCCAAAAACAGTTGGCTGCCATCCTTTATTGTGAAGAATTTTAACAGTTGCTGCTGCAGCCATGTTTAAAATCTTGTCAAAGTTAATTCATTGTACTGACCAGTGTTACTTTAATGTGTTACAGATACACAAAACCTAAAGGGCAGCTTCCTGACTATGAGTCACCTGTTGTACTTCACTCTGACAGACGCAGTGTGGAAGACTTCTGCAACAAGCTTCATCGCTCAATAGCGAAAGAATTTAAATAGTAAGTTTGCAGAATTGCAACAATTGAGTATAAATTATATTTTTAGAGTAATTCACCACTAGAGGTGTAGATTACATCCAGAACATTAAACAGAAGCAGTGCAGTTGTCTCAGCATTCATAGTAATTATTTTTGTCTCATAAATAGGAAGCAATAGAGTACATGTGTGTACATATTATGGATGGTGGTTATTGCTGAAACAACCGGTCTTCGGTGATTTTTTTTTCCCACGCCAGATTAACGTGCTAGTTAAGATCACTCAGAATAACCTGTTTCTGAAATAACCAATTTTCAGTTTTTTATGCTTTTTTATTTCTTGTGATAAATGTTGAAATCAAACAAAGCTTGAAATAGTTTGACTCTCTCAGTTTCAAGACACACAGAATCAAAAATATTAGATTAAATAGGCAAGTAAAAGAAAATTTAGTCCATCAACCATTCACTTCTTTTCTCGGAAAAAGATAAGTGGTTGAATAATACAAAAAATCACCAGTTTTCTCCAATTGATTCTAATTTTTTGAGACTCTGTTCAAAAATTATGTTGTAATTGGGGATCTCACCCTTATTCGTGTGGCCTAAAGGGTGAAAACTGAGGTTGAAGAATTCTGTTTTTCATGTTCATTTGTCCGTTTTCAAGGGCTACAAGCAGATAAAGGTATATTATGTAGACACAGGCAGCAGATTAGCTAATTTCTACTTATATTGTATACTATGGATGAATTATTTTTAAGTTATTGCTGTTACCATAATTTCCTTCGTCTTTTATTATTTCATAGAAATGGCAGACAGGTCTTTAATCTTTTGTGGCAAACAAAGCAGTGTACTTCATTACAGTGTCACTTGGTAAAAATGTTTCCAGTCTAGGTTTGGCGCCATTCTGAAATACGACAGATATCTGGTGACAACAGCAAGAAACTACCATAAAGACAAAGTGCGGAGAAGTCTTTTGCACAGTGTGAACATGCATACATTAACTCACAACATGCAGCAACAGGGATACTATTGTATCAGCGATGCTGTACCTGTGCTTATGCCATGTGTTTATTGCTCATTTTTGTTGGCATTGTTGTTAAAATAGCACTGATTGCGTTTCCCATTTTCTATGATATTTTATGAATAAAAGTTAATTCTTTTTTAAAAAACATTTAAAAATGAAAAATTTTAGCACAGCTGCTATGGATAATTGCTATATTAGCTTTTTTACTCAGTTATTAGTAAAAATAAAAAACACATCTTTTAAGAGACCAAACAAATACCAAAAAATAGCATTTACTCATAATTTAAGTATCGGTATACGTTTTAACCGTTTGCTTTTTCCCATCTCTAACTCACATCCAAGAGCATTTTAATATATCCAGTCTTTAACCAAAACCTAAGGCATGAATGATAAGCAGTCTTTCAGTATGTAATAAAACATACAAAATTAAATACCAATGGGAGAAATTTAGAAATGAAAGGGTTTAGGGAAAAAAGTGAACTATTAAAAAGACTTACATAAGATAGCAGTATGCCTGTGCTTCTAACAGAAGTTGAATGGCTTGTGGATGACTGTCACTTTTATAAGAAGTGGAAGCTGGTGTATTATTAGTGGGTAGTGAGGAAAAGATTGAATGTAGAATCAGACATGAAATGCGTGCTAAAATTGGACAATTTATTGAACATCTCATGTTAAGTGGTCCGTATCTCCACCTACTTGTCCCTGTGTTTGACATTTACAGTGTTCTGGCAGCTTTTCTTCGAATACTCCGCAGACGTAATGGCTCTGATACTTGGATAAACACCTACATAACTATAAGAATCTCTTGCATCATAAATGGAAACTGACCAAGTGAGGCCTCTTTTAAGTGTTCTTGATCATCTTCAAGTTACCCTAAAGACTTGCCCACAAATTGGGAGATAGAATTTACATCATCATTTACTGTTCTTAATTCTGCAACCATCTTTGGGCTCTGGTCTTCGTGGAGAAGAATAGAAAGGCAGCTGCACTCCATGTTATTTGGGTGTAACTGTATGTCCTCTGCCTAATGCATATTATTTCTTAATGCTTGGCCATATACCAGTGTCCACTTCTCTTTTTCTTTTTTTGATTGTAGAGATGAACCAAATGTAATAGGCCAGTACTTTGGGTTATAGCAGAATTTTCGCAAAGGGGCCAACTCTCAAAGAAGTAGCGTAGTTTTCAGTGCATTGAGCACTTAAGTTTTCTGTTTAGATACACCTTTTGGCCATTTTCTAAATGAACTTCAAAGTGGAACCAGTTGTAGAAGCACTGATGATTGTGGGGAGCTGAAAATGCAGCATCTATTTTTGGCGAAATTAGAACTTTTTTCTTTACAAATGAGCACATGTGTAATTTTGAAATGTTGCACACTACATTCCCAAGGACAAAGCCTCAGTGCTGTAAAATGGATTGCTACAAAAAAGATATTAGAGATAAAAATTATAAAAGTGAGAATAAATAGCTTTTTGACCAGAATGTTCACTTCTGTAAAAACTTATAACAGTTCCTCTTTGTTTTTCCCTGAAATAGACTTTTCTTGTTTTCTTCTTTTGGCTCTACTTAAGCTTTCACAATTATTTCTGTTAACAAGGAGAGCATTTTCTCACTATTGTACAAAGTGCTTCTCTTTATCTTTTTCCCTCCCATGTTGAGCATTACAGGTTCAGCAAAACACTGATTTCAAATCTGTAGCACATAATCCCTGATTAGCATGTTGCAGAGCCCTTTCTTGAATATTCATCATCATTTGACACAGATATAATTGTAAGATACTTAGAGTAAAATTAAAACTGAAAATAACTCTTTATGCTTCACAGGAAGACTCTCAGCTACATCAAAATTCGTTGACCAGTTCGCTGAACATTATAAACTGGCAGTTGTGTGGGCGCATAAACAAATGAGAACTTAAAATTGCCCAGGGGAAGAAGTGCAGTGGGGGGAAACAAGCCCTGCCACCCTCTTGCAAGGCTGGCAGCCTAACCCTTCTATTGTTACTCTAACTGCAGTCCAGGCTAAAATACTTCTCATTATGAGAGATTCATTGTAGTATGAGAGCGATGTAGTTTTTGTAGTGGAATATTTAGTTATGAACCATCGAATCTCCTCCACCAATAAAGTCCATTAGGGGTTGCACATTGGTGATTTGCCTGGATTTCAAACTTGATGCAAACTTGGATGTTAAAATAATATTTTCCAACATGCAGATGAATCCATTTAACAACAGATGTATTTTCTGAAAGCAGTTACAAAGATATTCACACAGCAGCTGTTACAGACTTTGCGTCATTACATTGGCCAAACTGTGATGGACTTAAAGTGCTTTGCATCGCACAATATATACCTTCTCTTAACAATGTATGTTCTTTGGCCCATTGTCAAAAACAATTACATTTACTGATTTTATAATGAAAAATTAATGATTTGCAACAAACTGTACGTAAGGTTCTAAAGACAATAAATCATGATTCATTCTGAATACATTTCTAAATATTGTTCTTTTGACTTGTGCAGAAATTTGGTTATGAAGTTACATTTACAATACTTATAATAAAATCATTAATTACATTTTGATTTCACATTCGATGTACTCTGAACATTACCTGAGGTACAGTACAAAATGCCAAAATGGAATTTCAGATTACAGTTCTGTAGGATAATTTTGTAGTACCAAAATGCCTGAAAATCAATAGTGTTTACATCAGAATGTTCGAGCACTGTTGGTGAAAAAGTTAATTACAACTGATCTAATTGGTTTTTCATTATTTACATGATACATAAAGGACAGAAATCACATTAAGTGCATCAGATGACAGATAAATGTTCAAAAAGTCTTTTTTTACATAAGTTGAAATTAATAAATTTTACTATTAATTATTGGTTTCATTACAACATAGATATTTCTCCTAACATTTCTGTGGGAATGCAATAATGCAATCACGTGAATGAAATTATAAATTTTTCTGAAATTTATGACAGATTACATCATCAGGTTTTATAACTAATTACAGCTGTCTGCTAATTACAGGTAAATGATCTGAAATAATTTAAATGATGCTGATTCGGTATATAAGTGAACCATACGGTTTAATTCACTGATAGGAATTATGAAAAACCATAATTTATCACTTTTGTCCCTTACATATTGTGGATCAAGTAATACACAATTTACTAAACTTTTAGTGGTATTGAAGCTTTGGTTAACTACCCTATAAGTTGTCTATAGCCTGCATTTCATTATTCTGCAAAAGCAGAACTAACAAATGGTCATAGGGATCAATGATCCTTTCTGGTGTCATAAGAGACAGTCTCAAACACCATGATGAATCAGGATGCTTCTCCTCACTGATTTCAAAATCAGAAAAGAAATGAATGAGCAACACACAACCCAAAGCAAAGAAGATTGTACGAATCATTTGGTGATTGCTACTGCGCAATTGCTTGTTGAGGTTGGCAGCATTGAAGCAAGATATTTCAGGCCCGACCTCTGTTGTTACCTTATGCTACCATAATTCAAAATACCCTCACCTAAAACTGCGATGTTACAAAATGTGTGCATAATACCAACTTTAGCTAGCTGACAAACATATGTGTTTCTCTGTAATAACTGCAATCTTTCTCAATACATAAAAGTTTCCCTATCCTTAGCCAGAACCCAGTCCCACGTACCATTCCTGAATTAAGAACGTAGGCTTCTGCGGCCGGTGTCATAGTGATTAAAATTCTTCTGGGTTTTATGCCGCGTCACTGCTAAAAACTTAACAACAAAAATAAACAAAAACCGATGTTTTGGCTGAATTGCAATGGCCTTCCTCAGGGCACGACTGTTTTGCATGGGGATAGGTGCTTCTATTTATTACAGACTATCGATGTCTGACGTCACCATTGTAAATCTTTTAATTGGCCCTCTAATATGATTGGCTGGTCATGACATAAGGGAAGATGGAAAGAAAGAGTCTATTCGTGGATGTCCATGTCGTCAACGATTGGTAACTGTCCGCCAAACTGCGAGCGGTTGCAGGGCAGAAGCTACACGGGACATGGACACATCTGCACAAACAGCTGTAGAGCAACTGTCAGTCCACTTCCGCACACACCAGGAGGAAACTTGCCAACCAGAAGCCGAATGCTGATTGGCGGACAGTTACCAATCGTTGACGACATGGACACCCACGAATAGCCTCTTTCTTTCCATCTTCCCTTACATCATGACCAGCCAATCATATTAGAGGGCCAATTAAAAGTTTTACAACAGTGACGTCAGACATCGATAGTCTGTAATAAATAGAAGCACCTATCCCCATGCAAAACCAGTCGTGCCCTGAGGAAGGCCATTGCAATTCAGCCGAAACGTCGGTTGTAGTTTATTATTGTTGTTAGTTTTTAGCAATGATGCGGCATAATACCCAGAAGAATTTTAATCAATGTTCCTGAATTGTTGCCTAGTTCATGGAATTTTCATATCTGGCTGCAACCTCTCCTTCCACAATGATGTCGTGTGTTCAAATTCTGACTGTCCATAGCCCTAACCAACATAGCCATGCAAAACCATGTACATCAGGCTCAAACTTGCCTGCAATGCCTTGTACTCCATCCAGATGGAAACTCTTGTGGTCCAGGAACTAGAGGAGTGTGCACAATGACACCTCAAGAAACTCTCCAACCTGTTCATCTCCTCCTTCCGCCTTGAACTGCCATCATCCACATATTTAAAAGAGCTTTCAAACATCACCCGCATCCTATCATGGCCAAAAACCCTGTTTTGCAGACCTCCTACAGTTACCTCACTGTCGGAAATTCAGTCCCATCGCCATAGAGAATCCAGAACCTAAACAGACCTGAAACACAGTCATGAACCTGTCCTCCAAAAGCCTAAGTCCCAATGAAGTATCATTATTTTCTAAAGGCCTTCCCTTTTGCCCCACACCCAAATTCAGTTACGCTAGACTTGCTAGAGACCTTCTCTCCTTCTCTAACCTTACCAATCAGACTCAGTCCAAAACCAATATTGAACACTGCCTGACTGTTCACTCCTCCATCCAACCATGAGCCACCCCCTGTTAACTTTCCAGAATTTCCTAACCTCGAAGGTTGCATCGTTCCCCAAATCCCTCAACATAGAAACCAACCTTAAATCCACAAAAAGAACTGTAGTCCACCACCTAAAATCTGATCCTAACCTTATAACGCTATCTGCAGACAAGCCCCCCCCCCCCCCCCCAATTGTGCTTACAAAGTGCAGGGATTACCAGCTGTCAGATTCATCCACCTACAGCCTGCAGCCATAGTGATCCTATTTGAGAAAGCAGCAGGATCTCCTGTCCCTCTTCAAATACTTAGGCACATCACAGAACCTCTCCCCCAAGTCTGTATCTCTCCTCACCCTTACCGCTCCCTGTAGATTACTGCAATCTTCTACTTTTTCAAGATTTTTCCTATGAGGTCATTGATGTCCTTAATGAATGGCAGGAAAACTTTCGATTTCAGCAGCGCTTGACCATCGCTATGATCTCTACTTGGTGGTCTTAGCGCTCTTTTCACCTCAGCAAATGAATAACCATTCTTGAGCAATGCATTGGTGAGATGTTTTAATTCTGCATCAAGCAGCTCTGGTTTGCAGATTTTCCTTGCTTTGCCTGCCAACTTTTTTTTTATGCCTCACTTTTCTTGTGGGTGGTGGTTCGAATCCCGGTGGAGGTAAACGGTCTGTCTGCGTCGGTTTTCGGTAAACCGTGTGGCCCAAGCTACCATCTTCTATCTTGAAAATTAGCACATCAAGAAAATTTAATCTTCTGCTTGCAACCTCCTCTTTGGTAAACTGAATCTTTGGATTGATCTCGTTCAGGTGTTGTGAAAACGATCCAGTTCCTCGTTGCCATCCTGCCACAAAACAAATGTATCATCGATGTAACAGAACCAAAGATTCGGTTTCTCTTTCGCAGTTTCCAAAGCCTGCTCCTCGAATTTTTCCATAAAGAAGTTCGCTATAAGTGGGCTGAAGGGGCTCCCCATCCATTTGACCACTGCATAATAGCCTGGAACATTTTATTATGTGAGACATTTCTGGCCATGAATGTTCACATTTTATGGTCAGTTATACTGCCTCCGAAATATTTATGTACTGTCTTCCTTGTTAACGTACATGCAAACATATTTTATCAATTTCACATTTCAGTACTCCACACTGATGTGAGCCTTAAAATTTTGAAAAAGGACAGAACTATGAGGAACCATCCCAGGACCATTTACAGTGTCAGTAAAACCACATTTGTTGGGGGAATGTCTCCTATACTGAAAATAGCTATTGTCCCCAGTCTCTTTTTCACTCCGCAAATGCCTGTGAAACCTTTTGTTGGAAGTGTTATCTTTCATGCATGACAGTTTACAATTGAACCTTCCACAACATACATGTATCATGCCGACTTTCACAATTTTGAGAACCAATTGCAATAGTGCTGCTCCACTGTACATAGTTGCAGGTATTGAGTCCTACTTATCTTGCTCACAGACTTAATAAGCTGATGTGATGCAAAGCTACAATTTCAAGTTTCCGTGGTAAGTGGGGCATTTGCTATGTTAATATTTACATGAACATGTGAAGAAATGCACAGGCCACATCACGTTGTATTATCATTGAGGTCACCCGTTCAGTTTACAGATACCGTTGTGAAGAGGAAACATTACCAACCTATAACAATGCCTCCAAAGTCTCAAACATTTCTTCTTTGATAGTCTTCCTGTGATTGTTGGATTTGGTAAACAGTTCTTAAATAACATACGCAACATTGCAGAAATTACTTTTCGGTCTTCTTGGTTTATTGTCGCATAGTAACTAGCATAGTGACTAGCTTGTGTTCAGAAATTTTGGATTTCACATCATCTAAGAGCGGCTAAATATTTTAAAAGTGGCAACATTTTAATTTTATACTTTAACTACATAGCAGTGACTGGCAAATGACATAAATAAAATAATGGCTGAATAGTTTGACCACTTGCCCAATACTGACAAAGTAACTTTGCAGTATGATACCAACTGTCTGAAAATTATGTGACGAAACATAGATTGTTTGCATAATGAATGCTAGCTTCTGACTCGCTAAGGCTTTGTGCATGCTATGTATAGCTGCATGTATTACAGGAAATTATAAATTGACAAAATACTGGACTGTTACATTTTAGTTATTAACATGTAGGCCACAAAGATACAATAGTTAAAGAAGTACATTTGATTAACCATTAGCTGTAAAACTAACAAGTGGCGAAATCATCAGTACTGTTTTATGGGAGTCAATTTAATGTGTAATGGAATTCCTAAAATTTACCATGGGTTCTTGAGAAAATTAATTTTTCTAACTGGCCTAATTAACAAATTAACAACTCATTTTAGTGAAAATTGGGGTTACAAAACTATAGTTATGAATTTTGAAAATAATTACATTTTAATATTGGAACTCTCTGGAAAACAAAAATTTTGAATGCATATAACATCTGAGATATTGAGTTCTTGGAAAAAATAAAACATTCATTGAAACATCAGTAATAAGAGCTTTTAAATAAACTAGGTCAGTCCTGAAACAATCAAATTTTAAAATCCTTGAATATTGACAGGCATGTGGTCTTTAGGTATCATAAATTATGAATATTTTAGTAAATAGAATATTTCTATGTGAACTAATTAATTATTGTAATCAGTAATTGGGCAAATTAATAAAATTAAAGTTATTTGAAATATGTGAATAAGAATTCAGTCATTGCTACATGCAGACTAAGTTGACAATCGGCAAAGTGACAAATGGGAGCAACTGTGCCTTTATGGTTGCTCCCATCAGCCACCACACCGATTGACAACGTAGTTTGCACATACAGTATGTGTGTTATATGTATGATGGAAAACAGAAAAAAATTATTTACATAATGAGTAGAATTGTAGCAAATGGAGCTATTCTGCATTGCTAGGTCTCAAAGTGCCTTTCAGTTGCACTAGTAATTATTTCGCAATTGAAGGTGATGATAGTCACAAAGATGTCTTGGACTGAAATGCTTGGCCACAGTTCAACCAAGTGCCTGTGGTATTACAGAACTCAGGAGGGTGTTAGATGGTAGTAGAACAAATACTGAGGTTGATCTTAAAGCTAAAAGAAGTTAGTTTCCATACAACGGGTGGATACACTGAGGTGACAAAAGTTACAGGATACCTCCTAATACCATGACGGATCTCCTTTTGCCCGGTGTAGTGCAGTAACTTGACATGGAATGGACTCGACAAGTCATTGGAAGTCCCCTGCAGAAATATTTGAGACATGCTGCCTCTATAGCTGTCCATAATGACGAAAGTGTTGCCGTTGCAGGATTTTGTGCATGAAATGATTTCTCAGTTGTGTCTAATGTTGAACAAGATTTGTGTTGGGCTATTTGCATGGTCAAATCATTCACAAGAATTATTCAGAATATTCTTAAAACCATTTGCGATCAATTGTGGTCTGGTGACGCGACGCATTGTCATCCATAAAAGTTCCACCATTGTTTGAAGTCCATGTATGGCATCAAATGGTAACCATTTCCAGTTAATGATGGATTCAGCTGGACCAAAGGATGCAGTCCATTCTATGTAAACACAGCCCACACCATTATGGAGCCTCCATCAGCTTGCACACTGCCTTATGTCCATGGCTTTTTGGGGTCTGGACCACACTTGAACCCTACCATCTGCTCTTACCAACTGAAACCTAGACTCATCTGACCCAGCCACGGCACTGCAGGTGATGATGCGCTGTTAGCAAAGGTACTCACGTCAGCTATCTGCTGCTGCCATAGCCCTTTAACACCATATTTCAGCACACTCTCCTAACGGATATGTTCATCGTACACCCCACATTGATTTCTGTGGTTATTTCACGCAGTGTTGCTTGTCTGTTAACACTGACAACTGTACGCAAATGCTGCTGCTCTCAGTCGTTAATTGAAGGCCGTTGCCCACTATGTCATCTGTGGTGAGAGGTAATACTTAAAATTTGGTATTCTTGGTATACTCTTGACACTGTGGATCTCAGAATATTGAATTCCCTAATGATTCCCGAAATCGAATGTCCCTTGCGTCTAGCTCCAACTATCATTCCGCATTCGGAGTCTGTTAATCTCCATTGTGAGGCCATAATCATGTCAGACACATTTTCACATGAATCATCCGAGTACAAATGACAGCTCCCCTAATGCACTACCCTTTTGTATCTTGTGTGTGCGATACTACTGTCATCTGCGTATGTGCATATCATTATTCCATGACTTTTGTCGTCTTAGTGTATGACAGCAGAGCACTCAGTGAAAGTTCTTGAAGTCACGAATGGTTTAGCTGACAAGCTTACAAGGCTCATTTATCGTGGGAAGGAGGTTTTAAGATAGGTGAGCAATGTTGTAATGTAAGTTTTTTAGTAAAGGATCTGAAAGTCACAGTTGATGCCATAATTGTTTGTAGGACACCCTTATTTAAATATATATGGGTGTTATTCAAAATGTCTTCTGGTAATTTAAAATCCATTATCCATTTTTTTTCCTTCTCATCCCATCCAGTAAGTCTGCTTTGACACAGGGTTTTCTGTAATTCTCACCAAATTTAAAAAAAAGATGAAACATGTCAGTTGCTCTAAATATGTGGAGCTGGAAGAAATTACAAACTGTTTTCAGGTAGCACACAATGGTGTGTGGAAAGGTACTGAAGGTGGCCAATATACTTGGACTGAAGGGCTTCTCCATATCTAATGGACGGGTTGATAGATTGAAGTAGTGGTATAATGCAGTGTACAAAACTGCATGTGGCGAAGGGGACAGGTAAATGTAAACATTTTAGTGAATGGCAAAAAGAAATATAAACCAAGGGACATCTTCAAGATAAATGAAACTAGGATCTTTTTCAGCATTTTTCGAAACAAAACACTTGACTGTCGTGGAAAGAAATGTAGAGTTTGCTTTACAGCAATGCTAATAGTCCTGAAAGAAATCAATGATGTTTGTGTGTAAGGGGAGGGGCATTGTTTTAAAAGCATTGCCAACAAACTACAGTGCCAGTAACAAAGCATGGATGACATCTAAACTATTTAAGAAGCAATTGCGTAGCCCTGATGCAAGAATCATAACAGAACATTCTGATTATGGATTGTTGCCCTGCACATCCAAAAAATATAAATTTACACATTGTGCAGTGTAAATTCCTGCTACCAAACTGCAGACCTTCAATGTGAGAATTATTCATGCTTTCGGAACTTATTAGGTCTGATGGCAAATGGAAAAGACATAGCCTCCTTTAAAGTGTCAATCTTCAATGCTTTACTATATTGCTAAGACATGAACAGATATTAAGGAAGCATACAGTGCAGTGGTGAAAGTACATCTGTTGAAGAAGTGATAATGATAAGTGGGTTTTGTTGTATTGTAGATGTAAATGCAGCAGTGAAGACAAATACTGGAAAACTATTGTAAATTACAAACCACAGTAACTATTTCATCATCATGTCCCATTTATTAAAGATCATCCAAATGAAAGTCAGTATAATAAATAAAATGGTTTTATAGAACATTAATAAATGTGTGCATAAAAGGTTAAAGAGCGATAGTGGATGGGGGATAACATATGAGGAGAGAGAGAAGTAAAGGATTTTCTAAAAAGTTTGCTAATGGCATGTTTCCTTATATTTTCAGTGCACTCGTATGGGGATCTTCTGTAAAACATCAACCTCAGAAAGTTGGCAAGGATCATATGCTCATGGATGAAGATGTTGTCCAGATTGTGAAAAAGGTCTGATTTTGTATTTTTTGATGGCACTGAAAACTTAAGGCATCTTCTGATAGTGCCAACTTATAAACATCAATTCTGAATACTTTGAAATCAGTGGATATTTGTGAATGTTGATTTTATAAAAAATAAAATATTTAGTGAATCCAACCTGTACAAAAATTGACTCTAGAATAAATTTACCTGGTATCCAGTAACTTACGTTATAGATTACTTATCAAAAAGTGAGACTGAATTATTACAAAATTAATGTGTGTCTATTGGTGGTCCACGCAGGTCTAGGCATGGACAGGGAGTATAGAATTGCTAGTTCCAAGCATACAGATGCTTTGCACTTAAAGAAAGCGAGTATCCTGTGATTTATGTCTCACTTGCTTATGTAGAATTTGTCACACATCACTATCAGCCATATAATTTACAGTAAATGGAATAAAAATTCACTAAGTAACTCATGATTATGTTTAATGCTCGCACTGGCTACAACATTCATGGCATAATGTTCAGAACACTCCAGGGCTGTTAAGAGTATGTATTACATCAGGTGCACAGAATACGCCTAAAGTTGACTGCCATTGTTTGTGACTCCAACTATAGTACATTACTAGAGACTGTAAACATCACTCACAAGAGTAAGGTTTGGACTTAATGTTTATTATGAGATCATTAGAGGGGGCAGAGTAAGAAAGCTAAAACAATGCAATATTTAAAGAAAAATGTTTTAATTCCTGTAATATAAGAAAATAATGTACTTATACAACATATATTAGAAAAGAATCTTTCTTATTCCATGTGCTGCATGAACCACAAAACTGAGTTTATAAGGTTGTCCATTTCCACAGGAACTTGACTAAGTGGATGATTGTCCTCATAAAGCAGCAACCTAAAACAAAAGAAATCCTTATGTATGTATAGCTGAAATAAATTTTCTTTTTTGGTGTAACAGTGCAAAATCCATATTATGAATTAAGTACTGCATTATGATTGTGTCTGTAAAGTAACACCAGTTATTACGGTTGAGAATAATGAAAATCTTTCCTAGGAGAAATAAGTGCTAGGAACTACTGGTCTGTTGCTGAATAGAAAGGGTACAGTCATATGGATAAGAGTACCTGTTACATCCAGTAACCCATTAAATTGTAAGTTGCTCCTTCATTTACTTCCTTCTACCCACTGAGATAGAAAGTACATTCCTGACACACAGCTACCTAATTCAGTGCGAGAAGCCACCAGGTAACAAATACAGCACTCCACTTTTTAAAAAGAATGATATTTATTTTTAAAAAATTTCCTCAAATCATGAATGGCCCATTTACTAAATTCCCACAATCATTATCCCTGTTCTCATGATGTAGGCAGCAAACTCTGCACCCATATTGTATCAACATAGGTGAGTTCAGAGCCCAACTGTTTAAAGAAGTCCTTGCACACAATCAAAAGAAATTTCCAATTTATAAATTTGATTGCAGTGGATCCTGTAACATCATTCTCGACATTGGGAACAATTTTTAAGAGTGAACTTTGGAGGATGCTGGAGAAGACTTGAGGTATAAATGTTACATTACTGAATTGGTGCAAATCCTTCAAAAGATGCAAACATGAAGACCATTACAGTAGTCTCTTCAAGCTTTCATTAAGCGTAAAGTCCTTCACAGTTAACATTAGGGTGAACTGGAATGATGACCACTGGTCACCTCTTGATCCTGAAGACATTCATGTGCTTGTTTGGTTTCAAGTGACTGGCATGCTGGATAAGATGACCTAATCTAGTCAAATGGTATTCCAAGACACAAGCCAACTTGTACAAAATGCATTGTCTTGATAACTGTGACGTGTTTTGGTCCCCAAAAGCCCTGATTTGACTTACATTCGCAGTAATACCGAGAGAGCATGTAACAAGTCAAGGCATGCCAACACATATCCTTTTAAGTAGCCACTAAGTATTCCGGGTGACAGGGGACAAATGAACTGGGCATACTCTTCACTCAGGTGCAGAATAGAGGCAGGTCAAAAAAAATTTTAAGAGTCAACAAAAATATAACATTCAGCTTTTTAGTGTGCCACAACAAACAATTTTATAATTAAAAGCTTGCTTTCATCTCACCGTTATTACATGCATTTATTCCTGTTCCTTCCACAAAGAGAATTTTTCATCTTGTTCTTTGAAGGTGAAGCAGTCACTGACCTAAAAATTGCTTTGAATGAAGGGGTTTAGTAAGTACTGTCCATTTAGTGTTGGTATGGCCTAGTAATCACCAGTGATAGTCATTTTTGATCTCAGAAATAAAATAACTGTAGGACCAAAAGAGAGTGGACCACTTGTGAAGTATACTACTACAGAGGCTTTTGTAAGTAGAATCAATTACCAGGTAAGTTTTATAAGCATAAAACTCTCATAATATATTAACCAACTGTTTCCGAATTCATTTCAGCTGCTGTAATAATGACCCCCAACTATTACTAGAAAAACTTATTTCTACCAAATTATTTTACATAGTGTTCTTTTCAGCTTCAGCACACTTTTTGGCACAACTGCTAACAAACATAACATTTTTTCACACACATCATAACATTATGCATACATTTTAACTGATGTAACAAGCCCAACTCCATGTATAAATTAAGTAATCCAACTCTCTAGGAATTTCATACTGATGGCTGTTATCTCACATTTCTTTATACACTGACTTCAAGCTGCTCTATTAACTTGGAAAGTGGAATTTTAACTGAAACCTGTCTTTCCATACAGTCAATTACGAAAATTTACTTTAATATTCTCTATATAACAATACCAATAGAAAACAATGGAAAATCCAGGATGGACTACAACAATATTATGAGAAGGGAATTTGCTACTCACCATATAGTGGAGATGCTGAGTTGCAGATAGGCACAACAAAAAGACAATCACAATTAAAGCTTTTGGTGATTACACCTTCGTCAACAATAGACACACACACACACACACACACAACTGCAGTCTCAGGCAACTGAGAAGGCTTTACTTGCCGAAAGCTGTAATTGTGAGAGTCTTTTTGTTGTGTCTATCTGCGAATCAGCATCTCTGCTATATGGCGAGTAGCAACTTTCCTTCTCATAATATTGGAAGAAAGATTATGGTATACTTTATTCAAAGAGTTGACCTCAATGAGGCTAATGTAGAATGGGTTTGGCATTTATTGAACTCTGGCAAACAGCAAATGCCCAAATTTCTCAACAGTGTTTGGACCATTTAAATTAAAAATAATAATAATAATAATTCAATTGAGTTGCCACCCACTAAAAGGTATTGAAGAATCTTTACAGGTGGTGCACATAGTGAAGAAAGGAAGGAAGCTTGACCTACTTAAAGAGCTAGAAATATCAGTCAATAGGAAACAGATTCTTGAATGGATTAAGAGATCTTTTTTAAATTTAACTGTAATATGATATATACATCAGAAGTTTTCACAAGTACAGCGAAACCCCCAATTACGCAAAACTGAGAAGACTGTAGAATCGATTAAAATGCCCAAATTGCAAGCAAAAACATATGTAATTGGTATCTATGATTAAAAATCGTAATCTCTCCAATACATTGTATAAAATCTGTGTAAGTGAAGGAAATTAAATGTACAATACAACAATAATATGGACATTTTTATGTCTGCAAATTGTAATTCTGCCAGATATTTCAGTTTCTCATGCGATTGCACTAATTTATACATAAATTAATTGCATATTTACTATTTTAGAAGTAAGGAAGGGTAGCACTGGAAATGAGATGCTCCTTGATTGTTGTGGTATACAAGTTTAAGATTTCTGTACCAGCTTCTCTTACACATTTCATCAGTACAACAGAAATGATAGTGTAACAATAAAAACAATTAAGAAAAACTGTTTCCAACTCAGGAAAAACCCTACAGGTTTCAACAGGGAACAGGAAGAATAAGTACCCTTTCTTCTTCCACAGCACACGCACACAAATTACAAGTTGTTGTGGATCGCATGAATGTCCTTTACAGCGTTTCTTGTGATTTGTGTATTCAAGGAGCAGCACTGACACATTGGCCCATTAAAGAAATAAGAAAATACAATGCTACATCATCGATCTCTGCTTTCTGAAATGCTTGCTACAAGTCTTGACAGTGGGTAGTAGCCATCTTCCTTCCACTGTGTTTATTTCTAGGCAGTACTTTAGGTAGCTCCAAAAACGGGCCGTAACATATTTTACCAAAAATTCTTTGAGCAGTGAACAAGACGTGTAATTTGGTATTCCAACAACAAGAACATTAAGACTTCTGTCGAACTTCAATATTGTGTCATGATGTAAAGACAGACACAAGTAGAAATTAGTTTTTCATAATGTCTTCATTCCTTTCAGCCAATTAGGAAAATAAAATATTTGTATAATACACATTATATTTATAATAACATGAAAAGGATAAATTGCTGCTCACCACATACAGGAAGTACTGAATGGCAGACAGGGACATTGATAAAAGACTGCATACGATTATTACGACTGGCCCACAGCTCAAAAATAATAAGTTGTCAATATACAGTATAATGCAATGAAACATCATGAAAATTTCATATCAGGTGGTATGATATAAAGGCAAATTTAAAAAT
Organism: Schistocerca serialis cubense; assembly: GCF_023864345.2. Lineage (NCBI taxonomy): Eukaryota > Metazoa > Arthropoda > Insecta > Orthoptera > Acrididae > Schistocerca > Schistocerca serialis. The sequence goes on from NC_064638.1 coordinate 708,031,838, forward strand.
AACTTGCAGATCCACAGGGTAGCATTATTATTTGCAACTATTTAAGCGTAATCATTTTTACCTTCCTCCAGAATATCAAACACTTGCTCGATGTCAGATTACCATATACAACCTTATTGCATTATAACTCGCAATATAAGTAAGAACATAAAACTAAACCACTTTTCTAATTTTTTTTATACTGTGAAAGTGGTTTTCATTAACAGTGGTTATATATTTTCTAGCACCTCAAGCGGGTGCACCTTGTGCAATGATTTATTTTATTTTTTCTAAAGAAGACACACTTACTTTGTTTTAACATTGTTAGACCGCAGAAGGTGGTAGTAACCAATTGCTTGACTGCTTGGCACTCTTGCATCCTTCTTCCCAACCATAAATAATGTTGGGGCAACTACATTATTTATATGGTTAACAGGCGAACATTTCTTCATCTTCTCAAATGCTTCAAGGCTCATGTCTTGTAGCACATTGTACTGATAGCCAGCTTCCACTGCCGTCCTAGAATATGAAGTTGCATTTTACTTGAGATTGAAAGATGTAACGAGATTAACAATTCTGTTAACTCTAGTTCCATTTAAATTGCAAAACATAAAATGTAATAATCAAAAGTAAAAACAGTCTTACTTCAAAACAAAGAAGCAGCATGAACTGGAGTAGACCACAAGTGGAAGAGTAAATACAAATGTCATATTTTCTGGCTAGTAGAAGTGGAGATAATGCTTAAGGTAAATGGCATTTGAATGGTAAGGAACATAACGAATGAAGTCCCAAGTCCACAAATACTACATCTTGTCTGTCACACTTGGCATAGGCTTCACAATGACGGTTTCCACTCTTAATCCATTACAGTAGACTCATTATTTCGAAACTCGCTTAACCAATACTAGCTTTTGAATCCCTACTGAATAACAGCAAAAAAATCTACCACTTAAACCTAATTTTGTATAACTTGTACTACAAACTAAAAGCTGGCCCCCACATTACATGTTCCAGTTCATATTCATCATCTAAACTGAATAAGTGTGTGTGTGTGTCTATATATATATATATATATATATATATATATATATATATATATATATATATATATATATATATATATATATATAGAGGGAAACATTCCACATGGGAAAAATATACCTAAAAACAAAGATGATGTGACTTACCAAACGAAAGCGCTGGCACGTCGATAGACACACAAACATACACACAAAATTCAAGCTTTCGCAACAAACTGTTGCCTCATCAGGAAAGAGGGAAGGAGAGGGAAAGACGAAAGGATGTGTCTGCTTGTGTCTGTGTATGTGCGGATGGATATGAGTATGTGTGCGAGTGTATACCTGTCCTTTTTTCCCCCCAAGGTAAGTCTTTCCGCTCCCGGGATTGGAATGACTCCTTACCAAAACCCACATCCTTTCGTCTTTCCCTCTCCTTCCCTCTTTCCTGATGAGGCAACAGTTTGCTGCGAAAGCTTGAATTTTATGTGTATGTTTGTGTGTCTATCGACGTGCCAGCGCTTTCGTTTGGTAAGTCACATCATCTTTGTTTTTAGGTGTGTGTATATATATATATTATTGAGAAAAATTATGTGAAATGCATAACGGAAAATATATATATATATATATATATATAGTCTCCCACTTCCAGCTCCACTCCCTCCAAAACCTCAAAATTCCAAGCAACACAATCTGGCACCACAACACCCTAACTCAGTAGTTAACCTTTCCTCCAAACCTCTCTCCCAATCTGAAACCTCTGTCCTATCCAAAGGCCTCACCTTCAGCCCCACTCCCAGATTCAACCAAACAGCCCTCGTCAAAGATTTACTGTCCTACACTCGTACTCTCTGCTGGAAGTATCACTTTGCCACGAAGAAAAATGATCCTAATCCTACCCCTAATGATCCAACTCCCCAAGACACTATCCAAATTGAACCCTGCCTGGAACAGTTCCGTCCTCCGTCACAGCGGGACCCACCTCCTCTTCCTCAAAATCACCCTCTCCAAACCTTCCAGGAATTTCTGACTTCCAGCCTTGCCTCTCAATCCTTCTTAAAAAACCTTAATCCTACTCCCAACATCACCACTGCTGAAGCCCAGGCTATCCGTGATCTGAAGGCTGACCGGTCCATCATCATTCTTCCGGCGGACAAGGGTTCCACGACCGTGGTACTTGATCGTCGGGAGTGTGTGGCTGAGGGACTGCGTCAGCTTTCAGACAACACCACATACAAAGTTTGCCAAGGTAATCCCATTCCTGATGTCCAGGCGGAGCTTCAGGGAATCCTCAGAACCTTAGGCCCCTTACAAAACCTTTCACCTGACTCCATCAACCTCCTGACCCCACCGACACCCCGCACCCCTACCTTCTACCTTCTTCCTAAAATTCACAAACCCAATCATCCTGGCCGTCCCATTGTAGCTGGTTACCAAGCCCCCACAGAACGTATCTCTGCCTACGTAGATCAACACCTTCAACCCATTACGTGCAGTCTCCCATCCTTCATCAAAGACACCAACCACTTTCTCGAACGCCTGGAATCCTTACCCAATCCGTTACCCCCAGAAACCATCCTTGTAACCATTGATGCCACTTCCTTATACACAAATATCCCGCATGTCCAGGGCCTCGCTGCGATGGAGCACTTCCTTTCACGCCGATCACCTGCCACCCTACCTAAAACCTCTTTCCTCATTACCTTAGCCAGCTTCATCCTGACCCACAACTTCTTCACTTTTGAAGGCCAGACATACCAGCAATTAAAGGGAACAGCCATGGGTACCAGGATGGCCCCTTCGTACGCCAACCTATTCATGGGTCGCTTAGAGGAAGCCTTCTTGGTTACCCAGGCCTGCCAACCCAAAGTTTGGTACAGATTTATTGATGACATCTTCATGATCTGGACTCACAGTGAAGAAGAACTCCAGAATTTCCTCTCCAACCTCAACTCCTTTGGTTCCATCAGATTCACCTGGTCCTACTCCAAATCCCATGCCACTTTCCTTGATGTTGACCTCCACCTGTCCAATGGCCAACTTCACACGTCCGTCCACATCAAACCCACCAACAAGCAACAGTACCTCCATTACGACAGCTGCCACCCATTCCACATCAAACGGTCCCTTCCCTACAGCCTAGGTCTTCGTGGCAAACGAATCTGCTCCAGTCCGGAATCCCTGAAGCATTACACCAACAACCTGACAACAGCTTTCGCATCCCGCAACTACCCTCCCGACCTGGTACAGAAGCAAATAACCAGAGCAACTTCCTCATCCTCTCAAACCCAGAACCCCCCACAGAAGAACCACAAAAGTGCCCCACTTGTGACAGGATACTTTCCAGGACTGGATCAGATTCTGAATGTGGCTCTCCAACAGGGATACGACTTCCTAAAATCCTGCCCAGAAATGAGATCCATCCTTCATGAAATCCTCCCCACTCCACCAAGAGTGTCTTTCCGCCGTCCACCTAACCTTCGTAACCTCTTAGTTCATCCCTATGAAATCCCCAAACCACCTTCCCTACCCTCTGGCTCCTACCCTTGTAACCGCCCCCGGTGTAAAACCTGTCCCATGCACCCTCCCACCACCACCTACTCCAGTCCTGTAACCCGGAAGGTGTACACGATCAAAGGCAGAGCCACGTGTGAAAGCACCCACGTGATCTACCAACTGACCTGCCTACACTGTGACGCATTCTATGTGGGAATGACCAGCAACAAACTGTCCATTCGCATGAATGGACACAGGCAGACAGTGTTTGTTGGTAATGAGGATCACCCTGTGGCTAAACATGCCTTGGTGCACGGCCAGCACATCTTGGCACAGTGTTACACCGTCCGGGTTATCTGGATACTTCCCACTAACACCAACCTATCCGAACTCCGGAGATGGGAACTTGCTCTTCAATATATCCTCTCTTCCCGTTATCCACCAGGCCTCAATCTCCGCTAATTTCAAGTTGCCGCCACTCATACCTCACCTGTCATTCAACAACATCTTTGCCTCTGCACTTCTGCCTCGACTGACATCTCTGCCCAAACTCTTTGTCTTTAAATATGTCTGCTTGTGTCTGTATATGTGTGGATGGATATGTGTGTGTGTGCGAGTGTATACCCGTCCTTTTTTCCCCCTAAGGTAAGTCTTTCCGCTCCCGGGATTGGAATGACTCCTTACCCTCTCCCTTAAAACCCACATCCTTTCGTCTTTCCCTCTCCTTCCCTCTTTCCTGATGAGGCAACAGTTTGTTGCGAAAGCTTGAATTTTGTGTGTATGTTTGTGTTCGTTTGTGTGTCTGTCGACCTGCCAGCACTTTCATTTGGTAAGTCACATCATCTTTGTTTTTAGATATATATATATATATATATATATGTTAGTGCACTACAATAGTTTCCGTTATGCATTTCACATAATTTTTCTCAATAATGTACATAATTTAATTCTGAAACAATGGCCCAATCGCTTGCTTGCTGCCCATGTGTCACTTCCACAGTGTAAGAGGCAAGGGTGGGGGAATTGAGGGGTTTGTCAGTACATCACACATGGTGCGGGACATACAACTATCAGGAGGGTTTCTGTCACTGTTTGTTTGTGAACAGTGAGTTCCATCGCTCCATCACTCACAATATGATGCCAAATCAGAAACAAAATCACAATGCTCTGATACTAAAACAAAAGCAGCAATACTACATTTGGTCAACAGTGGAGAGAAAATAAAAAAAGAAGTTACAGAAGACTTTCAGATCTCATTGATAATAAGTTCAAGATAGAAAATAGAGGCAAGTCTGGCAAGATCTTCATTTAGCAACAGCAGAAAGTGTATGAGGCCATCCAAACATGAAGAAGTGGAGGATTCCTGTTTGAATGGTTCCAAAACATGCACTCACAGCAAATTCCGTTGTCCAGTCCCACGATTCAAGAAAAGGCTCGTGAAATCACACACTAGAAGGTAAATGGTGGGTTTGTGTTCTGAGGGCTGGATATGATGTTTTCAAAAGAGGCATAAAATCAGTGCTGTCTTGCCTGTGGGAAGAGACATAGAGCAAAGGAGGAAGATTACAATGAGTGGACATAGGGGTTTCATTCCAAGGTCTCTACTTTGTATCTCCCAAGAGATGTGCTTAATATGGATAAAGGTGGCATTTCTATAATTTGGTGCCTGAAAAAATACTACATGTTAAGGGCAAAAAATGTTATGGACGAAAATGCAGTAAGGGAATACTAAAGTCTACATTACTTTAAACGCGCCAACTTATTCAATCTGCCATGCCATTACGAAAGTAACAACAGACACTGGAAGGCCAGATCTCTCCTCCATAGCTGGCTCTTGAAGGTTCAATAAGAAATGGCTATGAGGGAGAGAAATATTTTGCTAACGTTCGACCACTCCTCAGCACATCAGTTTGACAGCTTGAACTTCTCAACAGAGAAGTTGTCTTTTTACCAGCTAACAACACAAGATGTCTGCAGCCTTTGGCTCAAGGAATAATTGCTTCATGGAAGTACAATTATAGACACTGGCTTGTTAAGGCTGCCATCTGTGCAGTCGAACTACAAGAAACAGTTCCACATTGAAATGTCCTGCAAGCTATCCGCAACATATCTTCTGCTTGGGATGAAGTTACAACAGACAAAAAACCAACTGTTTTAAGGTGGCCTGGACAGCAACTCATAACACTGCTGAAACTGAAGGGGAAGCCAATGATTCAACATCTGAATTTATTCATAATGTGGATACAAATTAGGATCTGATCTGCTCTTCTAAGGCTTACATCCAGTTGGTTCCCTCTTGTAGTGTCAATATGGGAGAATGGACTGTACCGTATGACACCAGTTGTGGTGCTGAAGAACCAGTCATCAATTACGCTGATGATGCAGAAAGAGAAGATAATGCTTTACTATCATCATCTGGTAGAAGCCGACCTTGGGGAAGATCAGTTTGGATTCCGTAGAAATATTGGAAGACGTGAGGCAATACTGACCCTATGACTTATCTTAGAAGCTAGATTAAGGAGTACAGAAACCAGATGGCAGTTATAAGAGCCGAGGGACATGAAAGGGAAGCAGTGGTTGAGAAGGGAGTGATACAGGGTTGTAGCCTCTCCCCGATGTTATTCAATCTGTATATTGAGCAAGTAGTGAAGGAAACAAAAGAAAAGTTCGGAGTAGGTATTAAAATCCATGGAGAAGAAATAAAAACTTTGAGGTTCGCCGATGACATTGTAATTCTGTCAGAGACAGCAAAGGACTTGGAAGAGCAGTTGAACGGAATGGACAGTGTCTTGAAAGGAGGATATAAGATTAACATCAATAAAAACAAAACAAGGACAATGGAATGTAGTCAAAATTAACTCGGGTGATGCTGAGGGAATTAGATTAGGAAATGAGACACTTAAAGTAGTAAAGGAGTTTTGCTATTTGGGGAGCAAAATAACTGATGATGGTCGAAGTAGAGAGGACATAAAAGGTAGACTGGTAATGGCAAGGAAAGTGTTTTTGAAGAAGAGAAATTTGTTAACATCGAGTATAGATTTAAGTGTCAGGAAGTCGTTTCTGAAAGTATTTGTATGGAGTGTAGCCATGTATGGAAGTGAAACATGGACAATAACTAGTTTGGACAAGAAGAGAATAGAAGCTTTTGAAATGTGGTGCTACAGAAGAATGCTGAAGATTAGATGGGCAGATCACATAACCAATGAGGAGGTATTGAATAGGATTGGGGAGAAGAGAAGTTTGTGGCACAACTTGACTACAAGAAGGGATCGGTTGGTGGACATGTTCTGAGGCATCAAGGGATCACCAATTTAGTATAAGAGGGCAGCGTGGAGGGTAAAAATCGTAGAGGGAGACCAAGAGATGAATACACTAAACAGGTTCAGAAGGATGTAGTAGGTTGCAGTAGGTACTGGGTGATGAAGAACCTTGCACAGGATAGAGCAGCATGGAGAGCTGCATTAAACCAGTCTCAGGACTGAAGACCACAGCAGCAGCAACAACAACAACAACAACAACATCGTCATCATCATCATCATCTGAGGAGGAGGAGGAACATGAGGATATGACATCGCCACCCATGGCTGAAGCTGCAGCTGCAATTGCTGTTTTCAAGATATTTACTGTCGCTTCTGATGCCTCCATGGCAGATGTGATTTCTTCAGAAACTGCCTTAATGATACAACCAACAACAATTAATGATTTTTTTTCCAAATTAATGTACAGAAGTAAAATGTATTACGGCTAGTAACTGTTTTAAACTAAAATGTATTTCAACTAAAATTTAGTGTGTTAAAGAACAGTACATGAAGTTGTTTATTAAGATTATTATCATTTGTTGTATTCCATAATACACTAATTCAATAGGTACAATATTGCTGCACAGTATGTATGTAATTATTTTGTTTGAAGAAAAAAAAGCATTTGAAAATATGTACATATACTTTCTCAATTCAATCAAACAAATGCTGAAAATGCTGTTGTATGTATACAGTGTAGTTACTTTTACCTTTTCTTACAAGTCATGATAACAGAGCACCCTTATTTGTTGGCACCCACAACAAGAGAAAAGACTGAATTCAATAGTCGTGCATTTAAAAAAAGACTTGTTCATTTGAAATTCATTACACCAAACTGTGGATCTACTGTACTGTGTTTATCTGAGCCCCTAAAAAAAGCCTTATTTGAAAATTCCATATACCTTTGACAAAAGCTTTTATTGAGTCGCCATACACATTACTAGTTTCAGCTGATTACATTCATCTTCTGATGTAGAAATATTTCAATAATTTTGACAATGAAATTCACCAAAAAGCAGAAATTCATCAAGACATACTACACAACAGCACTTCAAAACATTTCAGTAAATCTGTGACAAACAGCTACAGTTTGTATCTATTTGAACTGTACTGGTGATAGATAATACACAGAGTGTTTAAAAAAAAGTGCAATATTCCCAAGAAAGGTACGTTGGTTAAATTAAAAGATAAGTTCCTATAATGATATGTCCGGAAACCAACTCCTGTTGAGATATGGGCCAATCTACCCTGTCATTTCCGTGGGTTGACACCGTAGTCAGTGCTTTATATGGTTAGCACACATCTGTCAGCTTTTCTCCATAGCGGATCATGCACACTACTCCGTTCAGATGGCATCCCATGCATTGGTCATATGCTCTTATAATGTCTGCACATTGTCAATGGGTTGGGCATATATCAAAACCTTTAAATGTGCCTACAGCCAGAAATCCAACAGATTCAGTTCTGGCACATGGGAAAGCTATGCTAACAGACCACCTTGACCAATCCCATCACACACGAAACACTGTGGTGAGGTACTGCAGCACGATCTGCAGAAAATGCCCTGTCGTGCATAAACCACAGTAGTTGTCTTTCTGCAAGGGTAACATTCTCCAAAAAGACACCATCACCATCATTTACTACACATTACTCCATCACATGCAAAATGGCCTACATCTCAACAGGTACTGGTTTCCGAATGCATAATTATAGGAAGTTTTCTTCTAGTTTTAACTAATACTACCTACTGTAGGAAGATGTGACATTTTTTAAACATCCTCTGGGTTGACATTTTGCTGCTTTTTGTTGACTCACGTGGTGATAATTACTGCAACACTGAAACATCAGAAGATGGCTGCCTGTGGAAACCAGTTGTGCACATGTCTTGAGTGATCATGATTGAATAAAAATGTATCTTGTATTGTACTGTACTGTATGTTACTGGGGGCCTAGAAATGACAGAGAAGCTCCGTCCCTGCTGCATCCGCAGTGGTCCACAACCCCCACGACGACTACCGTAGTCCACTTCACCCCTCTGCCGCCCCACACCAAACCCAGGGTTATTGTGCGGTTCGGCCCCCAGTGGACCCCCTCAGGGAACGTCTCACGCCAGACGAGTGTAACCCCTATGTTTGCGTGGTAAAGTAATGGTGGTGTATGCGTACGTGGAGAACTTGTTTGCGCAGCAATCCCAACATAGTGTAGCTGAGACGGAATAAGGGGAACCAGCCCGCATTCACCATGGCACATGCATAACTGCCTAAAAACCATCCACAGACTGGCCGGCTCACCGGACCTCAACACAAGTCCGCTGGGCGGATTCGTGCCGGGGACCAGGCGCTCCTTCCCACTCCGGAAAGTCGTGCGTTAGGCCGCTCGGCCAACCCAGCAGGCTAAATGTATCTTAGTCAGAGTCGTAATTGACGCTATATGTAAATGTTTACTCTTTATATTCTTTACTGAAACAGTCTAGCTGAACTGAATATATGCAGTCGTCTTTGTACGTACAAATTATTTACGTGTACACTACATAAACTAAATAATCCTTTACAATATAGCGTGAAACAGAAGAAAATGTTCCATAAAAGATTCCAGCAGTAACAGTATTTTATAAACAACTTCTTAACTTCCTGAACAAAAATGTAATGAAATTATAATTTAATAATATTCCTGACTGTATATATCACTACAAGATTTCAACAGAAATGTATTATCACCAGTTCTATCCTGACACTCCTACTGGTCAGAGCACAGTCTATCCGTCCATATTCGTTGATTGGGGCTGTTAATATCCAAACATGAACAATTCCAGTTATCTACAAGCTACCAAAGAGTTTGGACATTTCCCTACGTGAACCTCTGTTTGCAGGTCCTTTTCCACCCATGATGCAGCATTCAATTTGATGACAGTATGCAATCAAACTTGAGAAGTCTGCTGCCAAAATGTTTCTACAGAGTATCTGATCACCACAGATGGCAACGCATGCTCGTCAACGAGGTCGCATGCTGGCCACAAGATTAGTAAGACTGAGCAGAAGTGGGACTGGTGCAGACTCACTCCGGCAGACTACTTTTTGTTTCCTCACCTCAAGATACCCATGAAAGGAGACAGGTTTGAAACCATCAACAATAACACCTGCTACTGCATTGGCCCCACAGGACTTTCCAATGTGGGTCTTCCCTTGTGTCTGCAACACTTGTAAATCTTGCTGGCTAAAATTATTGATGTGGGGGCCCTATTTTGAATATTTTTGATGCATTTTTCCATTCTGATCAATAAATTAATTTTTTATAGACTTTTTGACATTACTTTCAGGGCAAAACTTTTATACCTGCAAAAGAAAATGCAATTCTCTTAACAATCAACAGTACTTTTTCTTTATCTGAAAATTTTGCAAAACTTTATATTCACTGACATCAATGCTGTAACACAAATCCATTTCTATCTCCACAGTCAGGAACATCTATTTTAGAAACGTGTTAAATTCACAAAAGAGCATATCGACTGGCCAGCAATTATCTTTAATAAGTGCAACTCTCAGTACAGCCTAGAAATACACAAATAAACAAACAGTACTACCAACTTCTAGAATCACAGATTACTCAACCAGAGCTGTGACTTTCTCAAGTTGAGTCATGAAATGATATCAACTTCCCTTATTCCCTCCCCACACCACCCAGAGCTGCCTTTCGTCATCCTTGTAAAATCTGTAACATCCTTGTCAAATCATGTAAGATTTCAGACGACTATCTTTGCCCTAGACATGCACCCACCAACAACCACTTCCCCGAGCCACTCCCAATCACTACCACCAGCAAAATCTGTAACATCGAAGCACAGCTACATGTGAGATAACCTATATCATTTACAATCCATCATGTGTTCACTGCAAAGCATTCTGCATAAAAATGACCACCAGCGAACAAGCAGAACACATGAATGCACACAGATGAATTATGCTTCTATGGTTCCATTCTGGTCCAGCAGAAAGGTTCAGCAGTGTTAGTTGAGGTTTGCAGGTATCTATAGGCTGCGACACTGTGTGAACTGTCTCTGCCAAACAGTATATGCACACTAAGTCTATGAAATTTAAGCCAACAGCACAGTGTAAAAATATTTCATGGCTGCACTCTCCAAGTAAAATACTTAAGACACTGAGTTAATTAAATGAATGTAAAAGACTTAAAAGTGCATGGAAGCGTACTGATCCTCTGGCACTCTTCAAAATGCAATAAGTGGTTATGAACCAGGCCTGTCACCAATGGTAATGCTAGTACACTGTAAAGATCCACATTCTGTTCTGCTTCAAGTGATTACAGCACCTCCAAATGGGGCGGAGTCCCAGTAATCCGAACATGAAAAATGTCAGTCTAAGTATGGAAAACTGTGTGGTAAACTGCTGCACATACACACTATTTTAATTTACAGAGTACAGAAAACATGTATTAGAAAAATTGGCAAGAAAACATTAGGTTTAATCAATACATAACAATGAAAGAAAACCTGTCAAACTTACTAAAATAGAGCGGACTTTTTATCTCTACTTTTTAGACGACAAAAACTCAGTCATTCTTTTTTGGCATAATGAAGACAGTCTGTTATATGATGCATAGTCGCACCATCGTCTCATAAACATCCAATCAGCAGGAGTAGCAGTGGACTGTTGCTCCAAATAACGTAGTGCGACATCAAGGGCTTCTGCTGCGTCGCTGTGTGGCACCAGCTCTCCTTTATTGCTTTCAAGCTCATTGTCACTTCCATCACAGCATTCCACTTCTTCCTGGTCTTGATTCACAGCAGCAACTAAATCAGCGTCAGTAAGGTTCTCCACATATGCCCACCTGCTGCCATCCACTCATCTACGTCTCCTTCACTAGCTTCTTCACATCAAGGGATTGTCTATATCATTTGTAGTAGATTTTCCTCTTCATTTTCAACCAGGCTGTCCTGAAATTCAAGAGATGTCCAAAGTTTTCTCCACGATTTTCTCAGAGTATTTTATGAAATATTCTGCCACGCCTCAGCAGCCCAATAAACAACATCCTTCACATTGTTATTTTTTATTTTGTCAACTAGAGGAATGCTATCATCTTGGATCAGAATTCTTAAAAGTTGTACTCTGTAAATCATTTTTAATGTTTGCAGTACGCCCTGGTCCATCGGCTGTAGAAGTGGTGTAACATTTGGTGGCAAAAACATCGCCACAATTTCTCCATCACATAATTCCTCTGTCCTGGGGTGAGATGGTGCGTTATCAATCAAAAGGATTGCAGGGAGAAAAATGATTTTCCTTACAAAACTGTCAAACAGAAGGAACAAACTGGCCGTGAAACCATTCTCTGAACAGCTTACCATCTATCCAGGCTTTTTTCTGGTTACGATAATATACGGGCAGGGACTTCATGTTGCAGTTTTTAAAAGTTCTGGGCCTAGCAGATTTGCCGATCAGCTTTAAAGGTAGCTTGTGATTACCAGTAGCATTGCTGCACACTAATAAAGTCACACAATCTTTGCACATTTTAAAACCAGGAGCATGGTCTTCTACTTTTGATGCCAGGCTTTTTGTTGGCAATGCCCTAAAATTAAGGTCCATCTCATCAGCGTTATAAATTTGTTGGGGAGAATACTTTCCCTCTCTTGTCATTTTTTCAAACTCAGCCAAGTATTCTTTTGCTGCATCACGGTCAGAAGAAAGCTTCTCTCCAGTAATTGTTAGCTGATGGATTCCATGACTTTTTTGAATCTGTCCAACCAACCCGTACTCGCACTAAAAGACTCATCACCATTCATTAACTTGTTCAGGTAAACAGCCTTCTCCTGAACCAGTGCTCCACTCAAAGAAGTTCCCCTTTCTCTTTCTCATATAAGCCAAAGGAAAAGAGCTTCACCCACTTCATCATACTGGGACTGTTTCAAAGTCTTCTTCAAGCTTCACTCAGTTCTTCTTCCAATCATAAATATTTGTTTTACCTACACCCAGTTCTGTCGCCAGTTTAGATACATTCTCACCATTGTCTATACACTTCAAAGCATTCAGATTTCCTCTGTCTATCCGCTTCAAAGCATTCAGATTTTCTTTGAAAGTTAATGTTATATGTTTCCGTTTACTCATGAAGAAAATACGTACACCACTTACACCTGAACGAATACAATACAACTGTTACGCATGCCAGCGATCGATAACTGTCATAACCAAGCGCTTTGGGATCCAACTGGCAGTGCACTGACTCGGGCACTACAAAAGTCTCAACAATATACAACAACAAGGGCAGGGAGTGACAGTGAGCCATTGTTCCCAGATTTGTTCCCGTTTGTAACCATGGTGTACCTACTTATCTGCTTGGTGTACTTCACTCTAGAAACTCATCACCGTAATTCCGGCTAATCTGAACAAATTGGTAATCTGAACAAGGTCCAGACCCAATTAGTTCGGATTAATGGGACTCTACTGTATACATTATTATCACAAATAAAAATTTTGATCTGTTTAAAATCTATACACCAAAACATTTTTTTTTTTTTTTTTTTCCCCCAATAATGTCACAGTTGGGAAACTCACCAATCTGGAATATCAGTGACGGTAAACATTGCTGCCACATCTGTCACTGGATTTCTTGCCACAACTGCTTTATAGTCTTTCTGTAATAACAAAAAAGAGCAAACACACACACACTGCTGGAACATTAATTCCTTATAAATGCCACAATTCATGCTTTTATTTTGCAACTTACTGGATACTGTCCACTGACGTGTGTCACTAGAAAACCACCATGTGAACCTCCAAACAGAAAAAGCTTTTCAGGATTTAAGAAAGGAAACTGTTTCAGTGCTTCAGTTGCTGCATAATGTACATCTTTGACATCAGCATCACCAATTCTGCCTGGCAGTGAGTCTACACTATCTTGCCCTGCTCCAACTGAACCTCTGAAGTTCACCATCAGCACACCAAAGCCTGAAAAAAATATTTCTTAGAAAATGTAATTTTCAGACACACACACACACACACACACACACACACACACACACTCACAAACTCACTCACTCTTGCAACATTCAGTTTTTACTTCAATTACCAGCCATTAAACAAAAGTAGGAAAACTGAACATCTGATGAGAGGACGGAAAAGGCAATCATTCGTAGGAGCATGCTGTGAACGAAGTAGAAGCCACATGAAAATACTTATCATAACAACAACTTTATTTGACCTGCTGAAAAATGATCCACTGGGATCACAATAGATCTGTAAATATTGTTGGCATCCCATGTCATTATCAATTAACACAATTCCTGCAAGAAATTTACGTCCAGTGATGATATATTATCATCTTGCAAGAAGGCAGTATAGTCTTTGAAAAGAACTGCTCAATGTGTTGGACATATGGTGTTACACATTTTATTAATTGCCCATTGGAGTTGCACATGTATGTCATCCTGGTTCTGAACAGCATCAGCATACAAATTCAGGGACTGAACTGCCATAACAGGCAAGGAATCATTGCTGACCACATGGTGACTGCAGAACAAATTTGGACCAATGTTGCATTCCAAAGTCAGGTACAATCTAGGTGGTCTCTGAGCAAGTGCAATGTTCATCAGGCTTGCTCTTGCACCTCATCACTTTGCAGCCCACCTCAAATAATTTGATGAAGACACAACAGGAGGGACGAATTATGCAAAGTTGTGATCACAGACATACGAAGATTCTGAACTCGCATCAGTGAAGGTAAATTGAAAATGCAATCAAGTCGAGCAACTACTACCATGAAGAATATGGTAGTGGCAACAACATAGACCAATTCTAAACGTCTAGTGTTCCAGAAGGACAATACTCAAGTGCAAAGATCTCATGCAGGCTAATATGATCTCCAAAATGTGCACTTGCTCCGTTCAGCACCATTACATCTGCCCCACACCAAGTAAGTGTGGGGCATGATTGGCACAAGTGGTCTGGCCTGCTTTAACAGTTATGTCCCTTGCTAACTGTGACAACCTCTATATATTATTATTATTATTATTGATGTTGTTGTTGTTGTTGAAGAAGAAGAAAAAGATTATTATTATTATACTTGAGGACAATATTATGCAAATGGAAGAGGATGCAGATGAAGATGAAATGGGGGATACGATACTGCGTGAAGAGTTTGACAGAGCACTGAAAGACCTAAGTTGAAACAAGGCCCCGGGAGTAGACAACATTCCATTAGAACTACTGACGGTGTTATAAGAGTCAAGGGGCAGGGAAGCAGTGGTTGGGAAGGGAAGCAGTGGTTGGGAAGGGAGTGATACAGGGTTGTAGCCTCTCCCCGATGTTATTCAATCTGTATATTGAGCAAGTAGTGAAGGAAACAAAAGAAAAGTTCAGAGTAGGTATTAAAATCCATGGAGAAGAAATAAAAACTTTGAGGTTCACCGATGACATTGTAATTCTGTCAGACACAGCAAAGGACTTGGAAGAGCAGTTGAACGGAATGGACAGTGTCTTGAAAGGAGGATATAAGATTAACATCAACAACAGCAAAACGAGAATAATGGAATGTAGTCAAATTAAATCGGGTGATGCTGAGGGAATTAGATTCGGAAATGAGACACTTAAAGTAGTAAAGGAGTTTTGCTATTTGGGGAGCAAAATAACTGATGATGGTCGAAGTAGAGAAGATATAAAATGTAGACTGGCAATGGCAAGGAAAGCGTTTCTGAAGAAGAGAAACTTGTTAACATCGAGTATAGATTTAAGTGTCAGGAAGTCGTTTCTGAAAGTATTCGTATGGAGTGTAGCCATGTATGGAAGTGAAACATGAACGATAAATAGTTTGGACAGGAAGAGAATAGAAGCTTAAGAAATGTGGTGCTACAGAACAACGCTGAAGATTAGATGGGTAGATCACATAATTAATGAGGAGGTATTGAATAGAATTGGGGAGAAGAGGAGTTTGTGGCACAACTTGACGAGAAGAAGGGACTGGTTGGTAGGACATGTTCTGAGGCATCAAGGGATCACAAATTTAGCATTGGAGGGCAGCGTGGAAGGTAAAAATTGTAGAGGAAGACGAAGAGATGAATACACTAAGCAGATTCAGAAGGATGTAGGTTGCCATAGGTACTGGAAGATGAAGAAACTTGCACACGATAGGGTAGCATGGAGAGCTGCATCAAACCAGTCTCAGGGCTGAAGACCACAACCACAACAACAACAACAACAACAACAACAACATTATTATTATTATTATTATTATTAATTATTATTATTATTATTTCTTTCACTTTCTCAGACGTTAAGTCCGGTTAAAAATGGAGTGACACGGACCTTGATCAAGCGTCACTTCATTTTAACTGTACGGTATGTGTTATATTGCATTTAGGAACTTTTGGGTAATTGAACATGTATCAATAATTACGGATTTCTGTAGTTGTATATATATGTTTGGATGTAGCTGTATTGCATTGATGTACTGGTGGATATTGTGTGGTATGACTCCTGTAGTTGATAGTATAATTGGTATGATGTCAACTTTATCCTGATGCCACATGTCTGACTTCCTCAGCCAGTTGGATGTATTTTTCAATTTTTTCTCCTGTTTTCTTTTGTATATTTGTTGTATTGGGTATGGATATTTTGCTTAGTTGTGTTAATTTCTTCTTTTTATTGGTGAGTATGATGTCAGGTTTGTTATGTGGCGTTGTTTTATCTGTTATAATGGTTCTGTTCCAGTATAATTTGTATTCATCATTCTCCAGTACATTTTGTGGTGTATACTTGTATGTAGGAACGTGTTGTTTTAAAAGTTTATGTTGTAAGGCAAGCTGTTGATGTATTATTTTTGCGACATTGTCATGTCTTCTGGGGTATTCTGTATTTGCTAGTATTGTACATCCGCTTGTGATGTGATCTACTGTTTCTATTTGTTGTTTACAAAGTCTGCATTTATCCGTTGTGGTATTGGGATCTTTAATAATATGCTTGCTGTAATACCTGGTGTTTATTGTTTGATCCTGTACTGCAATCATGAATCCTTCTGTCTCACTGTATATATTGCCTTTTCTTAGCCATGTGTTAGATGCGTCTTGATCGATGTGTGGCTGTGTTAGATGATACGGGTGCTTGCCAAGAAGTGTTTTCTTTTTCCAATTTACTTTCTTTGTATCTGTTGATGTTATGTGATCTAAAGGGTTGTAGAAGTGGTTATGAAATTGCAGTGGTGTAGCCGATGTATTTATATGAGTGATTGCCTTGTGTATTTTGCTAGTTTCTGCTCGTTCTAGAAAGAATTTTCTTAAATTGTCTACCTGTCCATAATGTAGGTTTTTTATGTCGATAAATCCCCTTCCTCCTTCCTTTCTGCTTAATGTGAATCTTTCTGTTGCTGAATGTATGTGATGTATTCTATATTTGTGGCATTGTGATCGTGTAAGTGTATTGAGTGCTTCTAGGTCTGTGTTACTCCATTTCACTACTCCAAATGAGTAGGTCAATATTGGTATGGCATAAGTATTTATAGCTTTTGTCTTGTTTCTTGCTGTCAATTCTGTTTTCAGTATTTTTGTTAGTCTTTGTCTATATTTTTCTTTTAGTTCTTCTTTAATATTTGTATTATCTATTCCTATTTTTTGTCTGTATCCTAGATATTTATAGGCATCCGTTTTTTCCATCGCTTCTATGCAGTCGTTGTGGTTATCCAATATGTAATCTTCTTGTTTAGTGTGTTTTCCCTTGACTATGCTATTTTTCTTACATTTGTCTGTTCCAAAAGCCATACTTATATCATTGCTGAATCCTTCTGTTATCTTTAGTAATTGGTTGAGTTGTTGATTTGTTGCTGCCAGTAGTTTTAGATCATCCATGTATAGCAAATGTGTGATTTTGTGTGGGTATGTTCCAGTAATATTGTATCCATAATTTGTATTATTTAGCATGTTGGACAGTGGGTTCAGAGCAAGGCAGAACCAGAAAGGACTTAATGAGTCTCCTTGGTATATTCCACGCTTAATCTGTATTGGCTGTGATGTGATATTATTTGAATTTGTTTGGATATTAAGTGTGGTTTTCCAATTTTTCATTACTATGTTTAGGAACTGTATCAATTTAGGATCTACTTTGTATATTTCCAATATTTGTAGTAACCATGTGTGGGGTACACTATTAAAAGCTTTTTGGTAATCAATGTATGCGTAGTGTAGCGACCTTTGTTTAGTTTTAGCTTGATATGTCACCTCTGCATCTATTATCAGTTGCTCTTTACATCCTCGTGCTCCTTTGCAACAGCCTTTTTGTTCTTCATTTATAATTTTGTTCTGTGTTGTATGTGTCATTAATTTCTGTTTAATGACTGAAGTTAATATTTTTATTATTATTATTATTATTATTATATTTTAGATTTCAATGACTGCAGCTATTGCCTCTCACTTCCAACCACCGAGTCTCCCACAAAAGCACTGCCTTTCTTGTCATGTATTTGGCATCTGGAGGGCTAAGCAGGAAGCAGATTGGAGAGGGCTTCTAGGCAGCCACCCAGCAAGCTTACCCCAGAGCCCCACTTGCCCCTGGATCTAATACAAAATGATCTCCTCCTCCTACCTTTGCAAAAGTAGTGTACCCTCAATGTTCTGTACAAGCCTGTCTGCTGCATACATCTATCCAATGAGAAGTAAGGCACAACGGCAATACGAGCAGATGAAGAATTTCTACCCAAAATGTCATTTCATTTATTCCAGTGTCCTCAGGTCAGCAAATAAATCCACATAATAGATAGAAAACTGCTGCAGGGTCTTATTCTGGGGATATGTTTTGGGAACACAACAGAGTATCCAATAAAGGCCCCCTGCATGGTCCCAATTGTGTAAACACAAATAAAATCCAGATGCCAATTTAAAAATGTCATAGAACTTATTTTTTGAAAATGAAATGTCATATGGGGAACAAGCCTTCCTACACCGTTTCATTCTAAAGTTAACCTTGACCACATAATTCTAAAGTTAACAAGGGGGTTCCCCCATTCCACAGCTGGCTTTGTACCTTGTTCTATCAACTTGTAAAATATCAAGCTTGTCTCTCATAAAGATCTCAAATGGCCTCATTGCTACTGATGATTGTTGAACATTGTTGAACAAATGTTCCAATGATGGTCAGGCAAGGGATACGGATGTGGGTGCAAGCAATTGTGGAATTGAAGCTTCCTGGCAGATTAAGACTGTGTGCCCGACCGAGACTCAAACTCGGGACTCTGCCTTTCGCGGGCAAGTGCTCTACCATCTGAGCTACTGAAGCACGACTCACGCCCAGTCCTCACAGTTTCACTTCTACCAGTATCTCGTCTCCTACCTTCCAAACTTTACAGAAGCTCTCCTGCGAACCTTGCAGAACTAGCACTCCTGAAAGAAAGGATACTGCGGAGACATGGCTTAGCCACAGCATGGGGGCTGTTTCCAGAATGAGGTTTTCACTCTGCAGTGGAGTGTGCGCTGATATAAAACTTCCGCTCTTGGTCCAGCACACAGTTTTAATCTGCCAGGATTGGTTATCAAGCTTACATTAACACCTTCTGAACTCATATTGAAAATGACTTAGTACTGACGAGGTTTCAACAAGCTACACCATGTGACAGATGGATAAGTATGTGCTGAGCAAGTGGATTAAGAGAAGAGAAGAGAGAAGAGGAGAAGGAGAGGAGAAGAAGAAGAGGAGAAGAAGAGGAGGAGAAGAGAAGAGAAGAAAAAAAGAAACATTTTCGGTTTATATTCTCTCAAAATGTGTTATTTTTATGCAAACAAGAGTTTAAGGATCATTAAATATGAAGACATCGGTTCTGCTTAGGTATATTACATGAGTATGAACTGACATTACTAGTGCCCTTGTGTACTTTTTCCCCACAAATGGGTTAGTTAGTAATTATCAAAACGTGTTTACAACTTTCAAGTAACAATGGAAAGCAATTATGTGAAGCCTGATATTGGAAACCTTCTAAACTATCACGCATTTATGACTTACGTAGCACCGTTTGGCAACGAAGTCAGCCTGCTTTCCTCTGCACAATACTACAAGAATTGAGCACTGCATTCCTGTTGTTTGGCGTGGCCAAGTTGTTAGCGCGCGGGAATGCGATACGGAAGGACATGGGTTCGCGCACGGTTGGATGCAAAAAAAAATTTTTTCCCTCTACATATATGCAGCACGTTCTGAGACATTGTTATTCGTTAAGTTAATATTTTTCTGAAATATTCGTTATTACTTACATGTAAGAGCGCACTTCCTCAGTAATGGTTTCGTGATTTGTGTGTGTTTAAAATACGAAATATGAAATTGTTGGAGATGAAATTGCTGTGAGTGAAACAACCGACAGTGACCTTTATATTTTTTTCTTGTCTGAAATAATTCACCATTTTTTCCAAATACGTAGCGATTTCTGAGTATGTGGTCAGACAGAAATCTAAGAGCACAACTTAAATTACTGGGAATGTAACTAGCAGCAGTCATCTTCATAATCTTGCTTGGCACAATTATTTATCTGCGATCGAATCCTCAACCACACTAGACAGAGATGAAAGATCTCTGCCGTAATATTTTTAGACTGTAGCACCATATACGAAACATTTTCATTCATGAGATGCATGTTATAAACTTCAACGGACTGCAAGAGCTCTCAAAAATGCTTTTTTTGTTCCTTTTTTTTTTCAGTTTTGTTTTTAAGACCCAAACCGTTGACGTATGATACAGGGAAGTAGGCTACTTAATCATTTGGATCTCTAGGAGTGAGTTATAACCACATTCTGTTTATCTTCTTATTCTTTGAAACTCTCAGAATCAATTTTTCGGGTGTTTTTATAGATGTATTAGTACAATGTGGTACTACACACTATTCCTAACTCATTTTCCGAAACGTAAAATCCAAAACACAATGTCAGTGTGGCTGGGAATAAGATGACATAATGCGGCATTTACGACAATCTGCAGAATACAGTCAAATACGCTATCGTTATTATGCATGCATGGAACATGTAAAAATTTTTATGCATTTCATCTGAGAATCATGGAAATTAATATACTGCGCCTGATACTGTTAAGGAGGAGGCAAGGGTGATTAAGGCGGGCACGTCAGCTCGATGGAATGCGGCATCATGCCTTATGGCAATGCAAACGCAATTTTCGGTACTTGGAAGAATAGCGCGCCTGTGTTGTCTACTAGCTCCTTTGTGTTCATGGCGCTGTGCGCGCTGCAGTGCGCATGTGCGGATCTGCGATCGCTTGCTTTTGACTGGCTTGCGCGACACGAACCGACAACAGCGCTTCGGTTCTCTATACCCAAACAGTATCACAACCGAAATGCATACTGAATAATGCAGGGACTCGAATTCGAGTATTAGACCGTTCGGTGCTCTTTTGTACCAAAACGATCGGCACAACGGTGGAAAGATACAGAATAGGCACCCTGGTTATATACATATATAAGACAGTTGAGATTATTCAGGAAATTAAATCCGAGTGTCTGGTACATCATTCTCAGTCACTAGATCTCAGTCCTAGGGACTGCCATCTGTTTGGTACACTCAAAGAAACAATGGGAGGAAGGAATTTCAGAAGTGACAAAGAGGTGAAAACTGCACTGCCCATCTGGCTGCATATGTGACCAAAAGAATTCTTTCATTGTGGCAACTACGCACTTCCGAAGTTGTGTAATATGTGCACTCAAGTCAGGGAGATTATGTCAAAAAATGATGTGTAAGTTTTTGTTTATTGTTACAATTAAAAGGATTACAGCACTTTTAAGGTTTCCATTTGAATCATCCTCACAGATGACTATGCGTTCTTCCCTATGGAGCTGAGACTAATGCTGTGGTAACTACCAATGGAAGTATAATCCTTTTCCTGTGCTGAAGCTGGATTAAAATAGTTGTTTCCAAGTAGTGGTAAATATTCCTATTACCAAAATTTCAATAAAAAAGATGAAAGACAATTTCTTCTACAGCTGTTTTAATGTACAGGCAACACAAAATCCAACTCTCACAGGGAGAAGAGATTAGTTATATATTTCAATGTTGGCTGAATGAAAATCACAATCATCCTTCTTCCGTGATGCTCAGTTGTGATGGACAGCTGGATACTGGCTGTTGACAGCCATAATACACATGTATTGTCTGGGTAATGCTGTTATTAAAGAATGTCTCTGACATCATATGGCTGTTATCAGCTGTCCTGAATGCTGCCTGGAAATCCTCATAATAGCCACCCACACAACTTATGGATATACAGGTAAGAAAGATCAGAGTGTGACAACAGTCAGCTTTCATTTGTGACAACAAAGATGATGGATATTTTGAGCTAGAATGTGGCATTATTAATTTAAAGTAAATGAACAATGACAAACACAAAACCAGTATTTTATTTTTCAGCTCACTAAGTGCACCGAGAGAGAGTGCGAGGGGGGGGGGGGGGGGGGGCTGATATGGAATATTGCATGTCCTAGACTTAACTTCACAGCTGAAGTTAACAATATGATAAAATGTCAACTTCAACTGTAACTTCATTCAAGATGCCTGCAATTTCAGAGAGCACATGTCTATACAGTTCACAGGCCTGCTTATAGAGGCAACCTGGGTCAGCCCCCTACTGCACTCTGATGGCCCACCGAAAAACAGCATTATTTACGCAATCACAAATGAGTTCTCAGCCTATTCTTTGCACTGTATTACTGTTGCCCAGTCAATGCATTCAGTGCTACACACAAACTGTACCTTATGTGTTACTGTATTAAATACCATGTACCAAAAACTGTGCTTTTTCTTGCTGTAACACAATAACAACAAATATTTTCTTTTCATAACTTCAGTTACATAGATCATCTTAAGAATGTCATAAACAGTAAAAATCATCTGAGTCCTTCCTTCAAATAATTTCTGCTACTTGGTCAGGATTGCCAAGACGACACAAGAAGATAGCTCCCGTAGCACTAGACCCATCTCGGAGGAGACAGGAAATGCAAATGTAAAGAAGACTACGCCATTTACAGTCTACTCTGGTGACATCTGAGAACAGAGGAGCAATACAGTTTTCACCTATGGCTCTGATTAGTCTCTCATCCTGCAGCATGATTTGATTAGCGGACAGCTTTGCTGACAATGATTTGAACAGGTCGCATCAGTCGAAAGGAAAAAGCTAAAAAAGTTGGCCTCTTTGTAAAATTTAAATAATAAAATTTCTCACATTTGGGCCATATGATGTAAGGAGGCCTCCTTGTAAGTCTTCTTGAACAACATGAACACACAGTGTCCAACATCCTTACAGTGACCGAGTAATCACCAGGGTGGAACCATCTGGTTGCCAACAGAACAGAATTTTGAAACAAAGCAGTTTGTTTTAACTGCACAGAGGAATGAAGCCTTGTAAGTAAATTTTATTTTGATTTCATTTAGCATTCCTGATTATGTCCTTTAATTAAGGTCATAACTATTTAATGGACCACATAAACATTGTAAAATTGAAAAAAAAAAAAACGTTAATGAGTGGAAGGCATCAAATAAACTACTTGAGTAAGTTTTTCTGAGCATTAACCAGAATGACGTATGAAATTGAACAGATTTTAACAGTGAAAGTATAAAATGAGCCAAGTACAAAACATGACACTTCTCACTGCATTAATGTGTCTCATAAACAAATAATAATTCATTTAAAATAAACACATGAAGTGTGATTCCTTTGATCCAAATTTAAATGAAATGAAAACTGTGTGACACCTGCCCAACATCAAGGGACACAAAAGTGAATCAACAAGGTTATGAGTGTTACAGGTTTGTCTGTAATGGGCCTTTACCCTATTAAATTTATTGGAAAAAGAAATTTGATCAAATACTGGACAAAGATCTTTGACAGGGCACAAAAAGGTGATATTACACTGTCACTCAATATTTTGTCAGAGTTTCAGAATGGCAGATCACAACTTGTTACCATGCTCTCCAGTTGTGTGTACTACAACTGTATTGTGTTTGTATTTGGAAGATGGGGTTGGGTTGGGTTGTTTGGGGAAAGAGACTAAACTGTGAGGTCATTTGTCTCACTGGATTAGATAAGGACGGAGAAGGAAATTGGCCGTGCCCTTTCAAAGGAACCATCCCGGCATTTGCCTAGAGCGAATTAGGGATTTAGGGAAATCACGGAAAACCTAAATCAGGATGGCTGGACGCGGGATTGAACCGTCGGCCTCCCGGATGCGAGTCCAGTGTGCTAACGCATTTGGAAGATGAGCAGAAAAAACAAAAAGAAAAGGAAACATACATGGATGAAGCTTTGGATTTCACAGCAAGATAATTAAAACAAAATTTTGTTGTGGAAGCTAGAAATCAAGGACGTTAAGTCGTATGAAAATTATTTGCACATAAACAAGACTACATTTCAATAAGTGCTCAGGAAAGTGGCTCCTCATATTGCAGAGTAGAACCATTCACCTCAGAAATGCTGTATCTGCAGAAGAAAGACTTACCGTAACAGTAAGATTTCTTGTAAAAGGAGAAAGCTACTCTAGTTTTCAATATAGCACTAATACCACAGTGCACACTGATGAAAGTAATACCAGAAATGTGTGAAGCTATTTAAGGAGGAATGTCTGAAGAAAAGTAACTGATTAGCACATACTGTAGCCGCAAAGAAATATTATTGTTTCTACAAAAGTTGTAGATTTTCTCCTTTATATCCTCAGGGTACACTGTGGCCATATTTCACAGCTGACGGCCTTCGCAATTTTTTTTTACAGCTCTCACTTTTTTCTTATTTTATTTTTGTATTCAGGATGCCACAAGTTATACAGAGCTTCATCTGCCTCATACATCCGTCAGTGTCGTTGTCGATGCGAGACATCAAGTAAATTTCAAAGCCATGTTGATAGATATAACACGTCAGACAGCTGCAGCATTGCTAGCATTCCAAGCAATTACATTTCTCCATGCAGTGAACAGAAGCCTAATAATTTCTTTGGTCAAATTTAAGGCGAGGCACTAAACTTGTTTAAATAAATTGGAAAACAGGTTACATTTGACAAAAGTTCCCTAACACACTATGTCCAGTATGTTGGACAAATCAACTTTGTCCAATAAATTTGATAGTGCATTATTGGCCTAAAGAACATGCCAGAGTAAGAGTGTTGTGTAATGAGTGTTCACCGTATGAGGTGGAGAGTGAGTAGAAGTTTATTTCTAACAAAATTCCTTATTAGGGATAAAACATGTCATATTACCTAATTACAATATCGTTTACGTAGTATGTAGCAAATGAATACTGTGTGTTAAAATAATTTTTGGAATTATAAGAACGAACTAAAACAACATATGTGTTTCCATGTTTCAAACATAGGTAGTACACAATACTACTCATATTTAACTTACTTACAACATGCAACAACGAAGCATAATTTTAACAATGTGCATGAGTTTCACAATAGGTCAATAATTATATTTGTGGTAATATTTTACATTTTATCACCTTACAGTTGCTCCAATCACTTTGGGGTCAAAAAAGACATCTTACATATAGTATGTTTTTCCAGAGCTGATACCATGTCAGGTTTAAGCAGCTCATTTAATCAGTTTTGCATATTAATAATTGACATTACTGCAATTATTAAGTACCGTACTGACAATGTTTGATCTATAGCATCTTAACATGTTTATATTAGTTTGTGATACTAAGGCTTCTGTCTGTTATACCACCACCTTTCTCTAGCTGTATCTTATGTTGAACCCTCTTTGCTCTGTAGTGTCAATATACTATCTCTTTACATTCAGACAACGGGAACATGTGAATGTTTCTTAAATGTCAATCATATTGTATTTTTGTCATAAATGGCATTAAGCTTCTTTTTCAGTTCCAAATTTCATTACATAACACTATTTGTAGTGTAGGGCATTTTGTAATCTTTCAATCAAGAAACCGTCAACCACACCTGTATGATTACCCTAAATGTAATGTGGCAATACAATGACATTAAAATCAGATTAGAGCAACTTCAGCTGCATTATTCAATTCCACTTTAAGTAACAAGTCAACACCCATTTTCCAGTGGCACTGCCAAAAAATCATGTCATTCAACAAATACAAGCAGTTGCAATAGCAAAACAGAAAGGAAACAATATTAAGCAATTACTTTTATACATGCTTTTCCTTTGTCATTGAAATTAATGTGTAGGGACTTTTATGGTATTTTTAGTAAAAAATGGTCACTTCAGTAAAATAAAATAAAAGCATATTTTAAAGAATCCATTTTCATACAAATCAACATAGAGCATAACTTACCAAGCAGTGTCAGAAGTGCAGCATCTAACATGAAAGTATTGGCAAAGGCACTGTGTGGTCCTCCATGAGGCCATACAATTAATGGTATTTCTTTCTCCTTTGTGCTCTCTGGACCAAAATAAATAGCACAGTATGATTCTGCAAGATCCAATACAAAAATTATGTAATACATTAATTAACAGAAATGTATTTTCATTTATAGCTTCAAACTTAAAATTGGAAAATTTGCTTGCATAAAGATAACAATGAATATAAAGTAATGTCTAATTACAAATGAGAAAACGAAAGGGCTAAGCAAAATTTAAATGGAAAAAAATTATATTACATGCTGCACAGGTTCTTGAATGTTAAAGAACCTGCCAGTTGTACGACATATGATGCAGCAAGGAAAGAGTTTGTCCTTAATTCAGAGTCCTCTTTCCTTGCAATGCTCTACACCAAGGGAAAAGATGTGCAACATGAAAGGATTTGACAGATGACAAAAACGAAAAAGCGCAGGTTTCAGCAGCAGAAAATGTGGTGTCTGACATAAACAGAAAACACATCTTCTGTGGTCATGATTGTATACTCTGATGTTCCCTTTCCTCACATTAACATGGCAGATCAAAGTTGCAACAATAGCACTCTCAGGTAAATCACCTCCTCTCATGGAAAATAAATAATAATTTATTACTTATTATAATTAATTCCTTTAACTCCATATGTGGAGCATACAACTGCAACACAGGATCGCCATCTTGTTCTGTCTTCTGCTAGTATTTTCACGTTTTCCCATCCTATTCCTTGTTGTTGACATTCCGCTTCACCTGATTGTCTCCAAGTTATACTGGGCCTGCCTTGTCTCTGGCGTCCCTACGGTATCCAATAAAGTGCTTCCTCAGCAATATGTTCATTTGATCTCCTGTTCTAACCATCACCACTTCCTGCTTCTCATTTGCAGCTCCATTGGCTTCTGGTTGATTCTTTCCCAGACTGATTTGTTAGAGATAACATTTGGTCATCATACTTGTAGTATATGCCTTAGACATCTGTCTCCAGCTTATGGATTAGCTGCTTTGACACTTCCTGTGTTTCACATTCATACAGACGCACAAATTTTAAGAGTGAGATCTTCACTCTGCAGCAGAGTGTGCGCTGATATGAAACTTCCGCTCTCGATCCAGCACACAGTTTTAAACTGCCAGGAAGTTTCATATCAGTGCACACTCCGCTGCAGAGTGAAAATCTCATTCTGGAAACATCCACCAGGCTGTGGCTGAGCCATGTCTCCGCAATATCATTTCTTTCAGGAGTGCTAGTTCTGCAAGGTTCGCAGGAGAGCTTCTGTAAAGTTTGGAAGGTCGGAGACGATGTACTGGCAGAAGAAAAACTGTGAGGACAGAGCGTGAGTCGTGCTTGGGTAGCTCAGATGGTAGAGCACTTGCCCGCAAAAGGCAAAGGTCCCGAGTTCGAGTCTCGGTCCAGCACACAGTTTTAATCTGCCAGGAAGTTGCACAAATTTAACATTACATTCAAATATCCGCTGTACAATCCTCAATGTTATTTCCTTTGATCTCCAGATAGAGCTGAGAGTCATAAAAGCACCTTTGGCTTTGTTGATGCGGCTGTTAATGTCCTCTGTGCACTACCATATTATGGTGTAATCATGCTTCCAGAGTAGCAAAACTTTCCAATCCTGGTTCCCATGCTCTGCAGTGTTGGTATCATTTATCCACAAGGCTTGTTTTTTGGGCATCAATTTTCAAACCGACTTTCTTCGACACAAATGTCAGATCTTCTAGTCTCTCTTTCATGACATTAAGGCTGTGGGATAGAAGGCAAAGGTCATCCACAAAATCTAGGTCTTCTAGGGGTGTTCCATTGCTCCATTTTATTCCCCTCACTTTATTCACTGCTTTCATCATTACAAGATTCAGTACTATGTTAAACAGTATTGGTGAGAGCATGCAGCCTTGCTTAACTCCGTTTTCACTGCTATTGGTTCTGAAAGCAGACCTTGATGTTGAACCTGGCTTGTGTAGTTTTCATACACAACCTTGTCAAGAGCAATTACATTCTTGGGAATTCAAAAAGTTTGCAGTGACCGCCATATTTTTGATCTAATTATACTGTCAAAGACCTTTTCAGTCTACAAACAGCATATACGGTGGTGATTGGTATTCACACGAATACTGAGCTTTTATTGTCAATGTGTTCATCTGCTGGGTGCAAAAGTAATCTTTCCTGAATCCTGCTTGTTCTCTTCTTATTTTCTTGTCTACATATGCTTTTATCGTATTTAGGATCTTTTGTGAGAGGATCTTGCTTGGGACTGATGCCTCTCCAATTATCACAAACTGATAGGTCTTCTTTCTTGGGGAGCTTGATGACAGGGTGTATACGCGGACAAGGAAAAAAAAAAAAAATCCCGGGTTTCCCAGTTAAAAATACACTTTCTCCCAAGTGAAAAACACGCATTTTCCATGTTAAGTGACAGTATATTTTCCCTTATCAATCCTTTGAATGGTTATGGTTTTATACACAGGAGTAGAATTTCCCTGCACTTCAGAAAACGAAACTCAGGGAAAAAGACATGTTTTGGAAATATCTTTGATGTGCAGCAACATGTATACTGCGTATTTTCGTATTACGAAAGTATACACTGGAATTCCACCAAACACTGCATGTTACTTTCCGAATCAT
Organism: Schistocerca serialis cubense; assembly: GCF_023864345.2. Taxonomy (NCBI): domain Eukaryota; kingdom Metazoa; phylum Arthropoda; class Insecta; order Orthoptera; family Acrididae; genus Schistocerca; species Schistocerca serialis. Next base: position 708,060,581 of record NC_064638.1, read on the forward strand.
TGAAATCGAGATTGTGACGCACGTTTGTAAGCCAGTCATAGCTCATGTCATGTGATCTCACCGGCCGATGGCAGCAGACATTCAGAGCATAGGATACGTGATGTAGTCAGCCAACAGCAACATCACTGTTACGTAGCACGAACACACAAACAGGGCAAGTTAATAATTTAAATTAATGTACATAGTGTTGTTAACAGAAAAGCGAAGCTTTCACATATAAAACTGGTCTCTAAGGTTAATAAGCTGCAAGAGAAGCTAAGCTTTCGCATATAATGTTGATATTTCTTACACGTGTTACAATTAAGATATGTCACACAAATGTGGCAGTAAAATTTTTAATAATGGCATAAATGTCTGATCTTCAGGGTTCGAAATTCTTCTAAATGGCTCGTCATCATAGAGTTAATTTTTAAATGCAAGTCAAACACTCTGTGATTTAATAAATTCATGGTACATTCTCGCACATAGTTCAACTTGCGTAAAAGGATATTTACTTTGAAAGTAACACTTTTCAAACCACCATTCGCAATATTTTCCCGCGACCTGTTAGAAATAGGTTCGTTTCAGCAGTTGTCAGAGAGCGCAGATAACAGGCAACACTGCGCTTGCACAGCTATCATGACGTAGGAAGCCCTTATGTACATACGTGTAAAATATTATGTCATAAAAGAAACAAGACATCAGAGAATACTCCAAGAGCATCGGAATTTCGTGAACCATACTAAAATGTGCACATTTAAAGTGCATACTTAAAGTGCACATTCGTATATTCAGATTCCCAAAGACGTAGACTTCGACCTGATATTAAGCTTTTCAGTGGGCTATTCGGGATGTAAATTTTCTTGGAGCACCAGTACTGTATTATGTTTGGTTCTTTACTATGGCAAAATGCCATATGTGCTAGAAGATGAAAACGTGCACCTGAACTGCAGCGAACAGTTGAAACTAGCCAGTACTGTGGAATTAAACATTTCGTTTCAAATACATTGACTGCCTCTGGTGAAAAGTTTATAAAAGTCAAATTTCTTTAGCAAACAGCCAAAAATAACTTCATTGTTCTGCAAGGCAATTAATGCTTGACTACCAGAAAAGTGGAAATAAAATAAAATCTGAAACTAATGACATATTTTAGCCTTCCATAATTATGTGAATGCATTTTAATTTACTTGATAGCTCCTGGTCACAGATATCCATTTTGTTTTCATTTGACGTGAGAGTAAACGAGGGGGAAACAGCAAAATCACTAAATGTAAACACCGGTCACATGGAGACTAACCGCTATAACTCAGGCTGCTCTGCGCATCAGCCCCGGTGTACGATATTTGCGAACCAGGTCAATACTAAAAAAACAAATTTTCAAAAATATGTTCATCTTGTAGCGCATATCCTTCTGGAAAGTCTGAAACATAAAACATGTATGTTCGAGGAAATGTAAGACATATTATTTGGTTTTAAGTATGCCAAAGTGCAGTGCCACGCCTTTTCATAAAGCATTCTTCTACCGCAAGTCACTGAAAGTAACTCTGTTGAATTGAAATGTGTATATTTTGTAATGGATGCCATCAAACTACATTCAGGACAGTGGAAACTGAAATGTCCTGTGGTGTCTCTCCTGCTCCCAGTTGGCCGGTTTGACATCCCGTCCCTCTTTAAAAAAAAAAAATCTCACAATTAATAGCGGATGGGATTATTTGTAATTGGGAGAACTCTTCAGAAAATCTGCACTCTTTATTGCCTATTAGCTAATAACTTGCTGTTTTGTGTGATATAAAATTAAATGTAGGATACATAAAACTAATAAAGACAAGAGATAAGCAAGAAATTACACATTTCTTCAACCCTTAGCTCCTACCATTTTTTTCTCTCTAATCTTACAACAGCTTTACATGGCGTGCTTTCCTTTCTGCGAAAGAACCTATTACCTCATCAAAGTTCGTCAAATGTTTTGTTACATGAAAAATCGAAATGTCGTTATGTAATACTGAAAAAGCTGTTATCACAAATAATACCCCAAGAATGGTATGGTTTCTCGATCTGATTACATCTATTTTGTCACTGACTGCTAGATAAAACAAAATAGGCCTTTCTAGTATTGCAGCAATTTTGTAACACACACCAAATAAATGAGATTGTTTTGGTACACATGGCAATTTATATAACAAGACAATATAATTCACAAAGTACCAATTTCAAATGCCTATTTGGCCTACTACAAGCAAAAAGCTTTATGTTAGGAAATAGTTTCACATTTCATTCATACGCACCAGTTTCTCAAGCATGAGATCGAAAAGTAGTATTACGAAATTTTTATATAAATTCGGAATCGTCTTATTCTGCCATAATTTGTGTGATATCCCTGTTTCTTCTCCTTCTTCGTTCTAACAAAATGTCTTGTCATCACCATTTCTGTAGCTATTCCTGCCATTGTCAAAATTTGTTCGCCGATTAACTTCACTAACCCTGCCAGAATCACAGTTTTAATTATCCCGCAATTATTTTCTGGTTAGGCGCTATTACATGTTCGTGCAACACGTTTTCCGTGTTACTTCCAATACTGAATGTAAGCGGCTGCTAGCCAGGGACTGTACAACTGGTCCTTACTAATATAGCGATCTGGCCAAAAATTTTCTGTCAAAATTTAATTTTCTTGGATACACCGAGAAGATAGTACGTAATCTTTCTCACCTGTTATTCCTGTCAGTCGTTTATTTCCATTCTGGTAATCTGAATCTATAGATTTCGCAAGTAATTATAACAATGCTGATTATTCGCAAACCCAATCAACCACATAATCAGACAGCGATTGGCATTCATCCGTTCAGCTTTACTCCGATCAGCTCGTACAGCCCCATCCCCTTTTGTCTGCGGAAAGTTGATTTCTAGATGTAATAGGATTCTCCTGACAGACATCACGCATTCAAAAATCAACTTATGATTGATACAGAAATCAACTTAAAATGTGTTCAAAAATGTTCAAAAACCAACAGGGAAGCGTTTCAAAATCATATGTATAATCATAGACAAACTTGCGCTGGATGCTAGGCATTTTGTGTAACAAGTTCTTTTCCTCAAGAATATGAATTTGGCGCCCCCTTTTCCCAGTAGCATCTAGTTGCTTGCACAGCCAACAGCCACATTCCAGCAGCAACTCAAACACAACTCAACTGCGCATGCGCACGAGCCCGCTCGTAACTCTAAAACAAATCTAATGTAAACAGTTGTGACTTCACGCTCATCGGAGGCAGTTTGTTGTTATGATGCATTGCATAGTCTTCCTAAAGCCTTTGACATTTTGCTGTTGGCAGATGCTTGAATGAGCACTGTGTGTCGTTGTTGTATATGGCGCATTTCCTTTATTTTCGTTTTTTCTCTTGTTTATGTTATATTGCTGAAATATTGCTCTGCAGCAGCGGGATACAGTAATATCCTTTGTTAAGAGTATCGGTTCTTACCAGTCAAAATTACAAAAATTTAGCTGAAAACTAAAACAATGAAAAATTCCCAGAATTTTAAAAAATTCCCGGGTTTTTCCCAGTTTTTCCCGGATGAAAAAATTCCCGGGTTTTTCCCGGATCTCCCGATTGTCCTGAGTCATATACACCCTGGATGAGCATGCGGATGTAAAATTTCTACTGTTATAGAGGGATTTACTTTGAGTAACTCTGGAGTGATGTTGTCCAGGCCAGAACTGTTCCGTTTTCTTATTTGTTGGGCTGCTTTAGCGATTTCTTCTTCAGATGGCAGTTCTACGTTAATTGACATATCTTGTGTGAGTCCTTTTCCATACACATTCAGCTGAGTTAATAATAATAATAATTCAGCTGAGTTAATAATAATAATAATTCAGCGAAGAAGAAGAAGAAGAAGAAGAAGAAGAAGAAGAAGAAGAAGAAGATGATGATGATGAGGAGGAGGAGGAGGAGGAGGAGGAGGAGGAGGAGGATAATTTATTATTATTATTGTGTGTGGCTCAATGGCCATGAGCTCGTCTTCTAATTGGACACCACTTCAGCGAATTGAGTGCCCAAAACCCATCCCAGTTATCCAACTAGGGAGACGGGAATTACAATTTAAAGTGGAATCCAAACCTCTCACATTGTTGAAAGGTGGAGATTAGATTAAAAGCAGACTGAAAATTTCTGTGGTTCAATCGGGATTTAATTCTGCGACCTCTCTGTTTAAAGGAACACATTTTACCACTTGACCACCAGGCCCAAGGTAAGTAGATGTTATGTGCAAGTGCCGTCAGACACGTCACACTGTAGCCTTCAACTACACCTTTCAATTCACCTCAGCATACTCACTGATATGTGGGAAGGAACTCTCTTGCCATCCAGTACAATGGTCTCACAAGACATACTTGAAAATTACAATGATGAAGTTGGCCAATAGAGAAGTATAAAAAGTTTTGTTCAGTGAAATAGAGCATTGAAGAATAAAATACTTCAATTAATGGTATGCTTTAAAGTATTCAGCAAAGCTGCTGATTCCATTTTTCTTCTCAATATATTGCTGGCCAACCCAGTCAACTAATCCACAGGCTGTGAGCTTTGTCCTCTTGCATACTCATGGCCTGAACTCTAATTAGACTGAAGTACTACTGGTGATGGGCCACTACCCACAGACAAGTTTGCTTTTTGGTGCCCCATATATCCTCTGATGTTCATTTGCTTTTCGTAGCCTATACTGACATTCTACGAAACACACATTCTCTCAGCACTTTCCAGCTCTGATGGACGAGACAGCCAGAGGGATCTTAAGAAACTGAGTGCTGAATCCCAAGTCTTGCTCAATTTTAAATACTCATACTGGTTTAATAGCTCTTTTTTGGCAACTTATTTTGATAGATCCTTATTTATAGTGACCCAGAAACTTCATATTTCCACCACTATCCTGGTCTCATTGCGTTTCATTTTATGGTTATACTAATGGCAGTGCACGGCAACAGCTGACTTGCCTCCTTGTTTCAGTCAGGTGTGTCTCTAACATTCCTCGCACTATGCCTCAACTATTCTAATAGTCTGCCTCACGCACGACATGTCACATTTGTGTGTAATGTAGTACACACTCAATTCAATCATCTTGCCATTACAAATGAAACTTTTTATCTCCGTTCAAAATTGGAAAATATATTGGGTGCCATGTTTCCATAGAAGTCTATCAATCTTTCCAGAGATTAAAGCAGCATTCGACAGCTAGTGATTCTTGACTTTTCTTTTTCTTTCTCAGTCTCAACCTCCACCATTGTTGATTTTGAAGCAACACCAACCCAATTTGTAAATCCGAGTACCCATTCCATCGTACCATTGTTTGTAGATGTTTTTATTCTTCAGTGAGGCTCTCATTGTCTGACAAGGTTTGAGCCTTGTCGATGATAGTCTTTACCAAAGAATTTCTCCGTGGTAGGTGATGTTGGCCCAATGCTTGGAGATAGAGGTCAATGTGAGTGAGCTTTTTGTATACTCTGAGATCCAGAGGTCCACTGGTTCTTCTCTTAATTAACACATCAAGGAAAGAGACGACAAAACATATTTCATTTGATAAAGGACAGAGAGTGGCAAAAACTACCCATCACGACTGAGAAATAGCAACAGCTACTCAGAGCTGAAATTAACTGTGGATACTACCTACAATTCTAACCAAACACGTTTATATGCTATGGGCCATGAATCACACCTTTTGCCAAGAAAGCCAAATGGCACTACAATCAGAAATAAGTATGAAGTTCCTGAAACACAATGTTTTGTGTGAAAAACATCAACACATTAGCTTGAAGTGGGTGAATAAGGAGCTGTAGTAGTACAGCACTTCTGAGAGATCTTGCAGAATATTGTTAATAACTTCCCTCATCATGCCACTGTAATATGGAGTGACTTACGCTTCTCAAGCACATATTGGGAAAGTCACGCCATCAAAACTCATGCCAGAGAAGATATTTGTGTGACATTATTTTGAGTCTTCCCTTAAAATTACTTCGAGCAAATGATTATGGAACCAGCTCGAGAAGGTAACATCTTTGTAATATTTACAGTTCTTTATTGACAACAACACACAATTATACACAATGGCTGTTAGACAAGCACCAGAATTACACAAGCATGAGAAAACAATGGCTGAAGCATTTTAAGTCCAGATCAGTCTGATCACTTGCTATCTTGTCTTATAAAGACTCGTAACTGTCCAAGTCTGTGAGTTGAACCTTCGCCTACCAAAATTGAGGCACAAGTGAGCAGGCACCGCCGAGTATGAATGTTGTAGTCATAGTGGTGGTGTTTGTTGGCACACAGCCACATTCCTCCCTTCGTCTGAGGAGACCGCGCAGCAGGAAATTGTGAACTAAGGCGGTGAACCAACTGCGCAGGGCTGCCAGCAATGGGATAGCATGGCCGAGGAAACCACAGGGTCCACCCAGGTGGCTCAGCAGCTGCACCATCGGCTCACCTGCACCCAAAGTGGTGTCACCATCATGATGCTGCATGATCAACTGTCTGCAGCCTAGTGGGGCATATGGCTGGAAGTGGTCCTGGTAGTGGCGAACAAGGCCCAGTAGCAACCCTGCATTTAGCAACAACACAGGAAACGCGCTGTTGGTGACAACGGTCAGAGGCCATGATGACAGGGAAGGATCCATCCAGTGTTCCGGCGGAAGTGCAATGTCCGTGCAGCCACTGCTGGACACTGGGAGAGGGTCCAGAGTGGTTGGCAGCTGCATCTCGACATCGCTCTCACCTAACAGAACAGCAACCAGAGGCACACTAAAGGCGTCGGGCCCCTGGAGTTGGGTGACACTTGGGAGAGGTTTCCCCGCCAATGGCTTCAGAGAAGATAGTTGAGGGACTCACCAAGGACATCGCTGGTTCTGACGCTCCGCGAGTGGCACCCCCCTGTTGTCACCATGAACATCTGCCACATGCACCGTCACTGGCACCCACACAGGCCGTTGGCCAAAAGTGTGCACCCAGATGAGCTCGCCCAGACCGTGAAGGATGTGAATGCACTTCAGATCACAATGGAGGGCAGAGCAGATGAAGCAGTGCCCGAGGTTGACAGCCATGGAGGGTTTCCACTGGACTGTGGCCATTCAGTGGGTTGGTCCTGTAGGTGCTGAGAAACAGAGGCAATGGCGAGTCTGCTAATGAATCTGCAAAGCACTTCTGCAAGTGAGTCTTAAAATGGGCACACCATGTGCTCTGTCTCCCCATCCGAATGTGGTGAAATGGAGAGGAAGTAAGGTGGGTAATGCCTCTGTCAATGCAAAAAGTCTGAAACAACACCAAAACAAACTGTGAATCATTATGAGAGACAATTGTCTGGGATAGTCCTTCAATCACGAAAATCTAGTTCAGATCCCATACAGCAGCTTTCACTGTGGTGGTGCGCATGCGAATGACATAGTGCATTAACTACTATCAAGCACACGGAATTACGTAAAGGGCCTGCAAAGCCAATGTGAACACGTTCCCACAGCTTACTGGACATGGGCCACTGAGTATAGGTCTGTGGTGGTGCTGCATGCTGCTCGGCACACATTGTTGCGCTCACAAACAACCTTCTCAATTTCTGAATTAATGCCAAACAAATTGAAATGCAGAGAGCTTCATGCAATACATGCCCCAGTGACCACTGTAGGAAAGCAAGTATATGAGCTGGCAGGACCGGAGGGACAATAATGCTAGGGTCATCGGAGTTGGTGTTAAGGTGGAGAGCATCATGGATGACTATCAGCTGATGCAGGAAGATAAAGTTGCATATTGGACCAGAAACACTGGGGGCAAACGCTCGGGCCAATCCTTGTGCATAAAATGAACCACCTGACAGAGCACAGGATCCTGACAGGTGGCCTAGGCTATGCAATGACTTGAAGTCGATCAACCACTTGCTGCAATCAATCATTGATCTGAAAGCAGGCACGACAACACATCCACATTTGCATGGTCCACTGTCAATCTATACTAAACCTCACAGAGATAAGCACTCAAAAACTAAACCCAACACTGGAGTCACTGTGCGGCCATGTCAGGAACGTTTGAACGAGAACTGAAATGCGTCACAAGCTGCTTGTTATCGGTGATTAGATCCAATATGCTGCCACAGATGAAGATTTGGAACCTTTGGACTGCACACACAATAGCCAGAGCTACCTTCTTGATTTGAGAAAAATTGGGTTGTGCAGCTGTCAACATCTTGGAGGCATATGTGATAGGCTGTTCAGAACCATCAGTATTTTTGTGAGCTAAGACTGCCCCAACCATTTCTTCGCAAGGACAAGCTGTTTAGTACTGAGGCATAGTGATGATTCGAGCAGCGACTTGATGTTGGCAAATGCTCTGTTGCAATTAGCTGACCAAATGGAAGGAACACTTTTTTTACACAAGTTACTGAGTGGATGAATGATGTCCACCACACTGGAGAGAAATTTGGAATAATAACTGACTTTACTCCAAAATGAACTGAGTTCCTTCACATTCCGTGGTGGAGGTAGGCTGGCAATTGCTGTCACATGCTCTGCCATAGGTTTGATGCAGCCAAAAAAACGGTGGCCCAGATATTTGATTCCCATCTGAAAAAACTGACTCTTGCAAACTCCACTTGAGGCCCACCTCTTGCAGTTTTGTGAACAGGATACAGTTAGCAAGATGTTGCTGCCTTGAGGGAGTGGTGACAACGATGTCATCAAGATAGTTTGCACAGCACAGTACATCCCACATTAATTGTTCTGAAAATCTCTTAAAAATGATGGGTGCACTAGTGATGGTGAAAGGAAGGCACGTATATCTACATAACATGAAGGGAGTGCTAATGAATATAATTTGTTTACAGGAAGAGTCAAGACGAAGCTGCAGTTACACCTCTGCCAAGTCAATTTTCGAAAACATTAACCGCATGCCAACTTCTTGAGAATTCCGCCAACGCGTGGAATTTGGTAGCAATCATTAATAGTGGACTTAAAATCTCTGCACAAACAAAGCATCCCTGTAGGCTTACAAACAACCACCTGAGGTGTAGCCCACTGGCTAGAAGGAACTGTTTCAGTGATGCCCAGACCTTGCAACCTGTTCAATTCATCCTTGACAATCTGTCACAAAGCAAAAGGGACAGGCTATAGGTTTAAGGGTGACGAGAGCCTAGCAGTCCTTTGCAGTACCCAGCCCAGATGAAAAAAGGGACCTGAATTCACTGCAGAGCTCGTCTAATGCCAATACAGTCAGAACCAAGATGCACAGAGTCCTGACAGGGAACTCCAAAAACTGTAAATGTGTCAAGACCAAACATGTTTTCTGACATTGCACTGTTGATTGCCAAAAAAATTATCGCCTTTGTGTCATAATGATGTGTAACATTGATCAGGAACTGGCAGCAAACCAAATGTTAATCTGCTGAGGAAAGAGTGGGGTGACCTAAACAATGATAGGTTTCAAAACTCACTAGAGATAAAGTTGTCTCTGTATTGACCTGCAAATGCAACGGCTGTAGCTGAATGTACAGTTTAATATAGATGTTGCTGGAAACATTGCTCCTGACTGCACACCGACATAAGAATATGGACTTCTGTCAATTCCACATCCATGATCGAGGAATGACTGCACAGACAGCTATGGCACACAGCTTGCCACATGGCCTTGTTTATGACATGCCAGCACTGAACCTGCTGGTGAGGGTATGTGCATCACTGCATGAGGGGAACCAGCACTGGATGGAGGCCGTGTCTGACTGCGAACTGCATGAATCCAATGAGCATGATGAAGATGACACTAAACAACACCTTTGCTGCAGAAACACACGCACCAATGCAATGTCCAGGACATCCCCAAACTGTTCAGTCACAGCCTGAGACACCTAAAATCCCTCTACTGTCAGATCTTCTAGAGTGTCTGCATAGGAATGTTGACAATGAGCACAAACGAATTTGCATTTCCTACTTAAAACTGTGGATGTCGGCTACCCACACCTGATGGGCCTGGCCCAGTTTCTTTTGTCCCTAGTGAAACTCCATTGGGAAGCAACAACATGGCTTTGCTTAAGATAATAAGTATTGGGCAACTTACACAATTCAGGAAACGACAACTCTGTCAGGTTCTCTAATGGAACATGTTTTCAAAGCAAGTGGTATGTTTCGGGCTCAACTCAAGACAAGAAGAATGACTTTTGGAAAAATGGTGATCTACCTGAAATCTGCGAAACGTTGATGGAAATGGTGTACATACAAGTTCCAATCTTCCTTCGCTTCCTGGAATGGTGGCAAAGCCAGTGGAACACTTGGGCGTGCAGAGGGGAGTTGTGGAGGGCCAGTTTCACTGTGTGAATTCATAACCAACTGACGAAATCTAACTGCTGCTGCTGCTGCTGCTGTTGTTGTTGTTGTGATAAGGAAACCAACACTGAATCCATCACACTCGTGGAACATGTGTGGAATCAAAACAATCTCTTTGTCAAAAACTGTAGTATTTACAGTTTTTTACTAACAACAACAACACAAGATTATGTCTAACAGCGGTGAGCCAAGCACTGGAATTACCATAAGCATGAGAGAACATTGACTGAAGCATAAAAGTCCAGGTTGAGTCTGATCACATGCTATGTCATCCTATAATGACAAATAGCTGTCCGAGTTTGTGAGCTGGACCTTCACCTAGCATGGCTGCGCACACGGGAGCGAGGTCACACTGGTAGCGTGCTGCTGAGAACACTCATTCAGAGGCAGCGGTGCTGCCATCGAGTGAAGCAGGCACCCTCATCTTGTCTTCTCCCGGGTGGTTATGATGGCGGCATATGTGAGCTTGCCGCCACAGTGTTAGACCTCCTAGCAACAAACAACTGGCCTGAAATTATCTAATCAGCTAACATAGAGGAAAGTTTCAGTTATCATAAGGCTGTGATAGCAACCATGACTATGGGTATCACAAGGAATGTTAAGAAATGTAGGAAAATATTTTTGCTTAGCAAGAGTGACAAGACATAAATTGCAATATATCAGAGTAGTCAGTATCAAATATTCTGTGCTGAGGAAAAAGATATGGAGCACAAGTGGAAAAAGTTCAAAGGCATAGTTCAATATGCCTTAGGCAAGTATGTTCCAAGCAAGGTCTTAAGGGATGAGAAAGACCGACCGTGGTTTAACAGCTGTATTAAAAAACTGCTACGCAAACAAAGAGAGCTTCAGCACAGATTCGAGAGAAGTCAAAACTAGCAGACGAATGAAGTGAAAATGAGTAAAGAGAGCAATCAAAATTCTGTCAATCAATCTGACTACAAATGTGAAGAGGTTTTGGTCTTATGTGATATTAGCAAGCAGTTCAAAATCATCTATTCCATCATTCAGTGACCATATAGGCTGCAAAACAGAAAATAACAGACAGAAGGCAGAAATACTGAATTCAGTCTTCTGAAATTGTTTCACTATGGAAGATCATAATACGGTCCCTCCTTCGAATCATCGTATGAATGTCGAAATGGCAGGTATCGAGATGACCAATCGTGGAATAGAAAAGCATCAGGATCAGATGAGATACCTGCATTCTAGCAGTGTTTATCGTAGATCAACAAAGCAACAAAAAGGACCTACTACAGGTCATTCCATTTTCAGGAAGGGCTATAGGACAGATGCACATAATCATAAGACTACTTTGTGGATGTCAAATCTGTCGTAGAATTATCGAAAATGTTTTATGCTCAATAATTATGACGAAAATCAATATGGACTCCGCAAACAGAGATCCTGCAAAACAGCTTGCTCTGTTCCTCTATGAGATCCGTAGTACTGTAGACAATGGTGCTCAGGTTAATGGCATGTGCCTGGACTTCAGGAAGGCATTTGAAACTGTCTCACACTAAACTTTAGTGAAAATAATTGAAGCTTAGTGAGTATTGGACCAGATTTGCAACTGGATTCAAAACTTCCTGGCAGACAGAACTCAACACATCACTCTTAATGAAAAAAAAAATCAATAGATGTACAGCTAATTTCCACATTACCCCATGGAAGTGTGATAGTACTGTTTCTGTTTACAATGTGTATAAATGACCTAGTAGAAAGTGTCAGAAGCTCTTCCAAGACTGTCTATAAGAAAGAGCAATCTCAGAAGATAGTATCAATTCGCAGAACGATCTACAGAAGATTGATGAATGGTGAAAGCTCTGGCAGTTGACCCTGAGCCTAAATAAATGAAACATAACGTGCATACACGGGAAAAGAAATCCACTACTGTACGACTACACTATTGATAGAATGACCTTAAGTGGAATGGCCACATAAAGCAGACAATAGGAAAAGCAGATGCCAACTGAGAGTCACATGAAGAATCTTAAGGAAATGTAATTCATTCATGAAAGAAGTGGGTTACAAGACCAGGGTGTATACGCAAACAAGGAAAATATTTCCCGGATTTCTCGGTTAAAAATACACTTTCTCCCGGGTGAAAAACTTTTTCCATGTTAAGTGACAGTATATTTCCTTTTCAGGACTGCAAAACTTATCAATCCTTTGAATGGTTATGGTTTTATACACGGACGTAGAATTTCCTGGCACTTTAGAAAACAAAACTCAGGGAAAAAGACATGTTTTGGAAATATCTTTGATGTGCAGCAACATGTATACTGTGTATTTTCTTATTACAAAAGTACACATTGGAATTCCACCAAGCACCGCATGTTACTTTCCGAATCATTGAAATCGAGACTGCGATGCGCTTTTGTGAGCCAGTCATAGCTCATGTTACTTGATCTCACCAGCCAATGACAGCGGATATTCAGAGCATAGGACACATGATGTAGTCAGCCAACAGCAACATCACTGTTAATTAACACAAACACACAAACAGGGAAAGTTAACATTTTAAATTAATATACATAGTTTTGCTACAAGAAAAGCAAAGCTTTCACTTATAATATTGGTCTTTAAGGTTAATAAGCTGCAAGAGAAGCTAATCTTTCACAGGTAATGTTGATCTTTTTTGCACGTGTTACACTTTATATATCACACAAATGTACCAGTAAAATTCTTAATAATAATGACATAAATGTGTCATCTTCAGGGTTTGAAATTCTTCTAAATGGCTTGCCATCAAAGAGCTTCCTACGGGTAAAACATTAAAAGATCATACATTATGTCATAAAAGAAACAAGACATCAGAAGACACTCCAAGAGCATCATAATTTCGTGAACCTTACTAAAATGTGCACATTTAAAGTGCATAAGGATGTAGGTTGCAGCAGGTACTGGGAGATGAAGAAGCTTGCACAGGATAGGGTAGCATGGAGAGCTGCATCAAACCAGTCTCAGGACTGAAGACCACAACAACAACAACAACTACTACTACTACTTAAAGTGCACATTCGAACGTCCAGATTCTCAATGAAGTAGACCTCAACCTGCTTTCCTTTCTGCAGAAGGATCTATTACCTCATCAGAGTTCGTCAAACGTTTTGCTACATAAAAATCAAAATGTCATTATTTAATACTGAAAAAGCTGTTAATACAAATAACACCCAAGACTGGTGTTGTTTCTCGATTTGATTAAGTCTATTTTGTCACTGTCTGCTAGATAAAACAAAATAGGCCTTTCTAATATTGCAGCAGTGAAGACACTTGTCCGACTGATTCCTGAGTACTGTTCATCAATCTGGGACCCTTACCAGGTAGGACTGACAGTAGAGATAGAGAAGATCCAATGAAAAGCGGCATCTTTCATTAAGATATCATTTAGTCGGTGCAAGATCGTTTCACAGATGCGCAACACACTCTAATGGCAGACATTACGAGAGAGGCATTGTGAATATTCACAGAAGTTTAATATTGAAATTTCAAGAGAGTACTTCTCAGGAAAAATCAGACAACATATTACTTCCTTCCACTTGCATCGCACGAAATGATCACGATGAGAAAATTCGAGAAATTAGAACTAATACAGAGGCTTACCGAAAATCATTCTTTCCACACACCATTCATGAGTGTAACAGGATAGGAAAGATCAGTTAGTGATAAGAGAAGTATCTTCTGCCACATACATTAGATGGCTTGCGGAGTACTGATTTAGAGGTCGATGAATAAAGGATTTTAGAATAAAAAATCCAACAAGCTATCTGCATCAATTGAGTGAAACTACTTGCCTCATACAACTGTAAAAAAAAAGAAATAAAATTGTGAATTCTCACTTGCTGTGAATTCTCACTTGCAACATTTTTTTTTCTCCTTCGTGTATCTCTCTGCATTGTGGTACACTGTTGCTATCAGTTTCTTTCGATGTTTAGGTAACTTGCATAATATTTGGAGCAGGAAATTATTCCAATTGCACTTACATATAATATGCAATACTTCAACAAAGAGAGAAACTATGAGCTTATTATTTCAACAAAGAAACAAGTAAACAAGCTAGAAAGTAAGTAGGTGAGTAAGTAAATAAGTAAGCATGCAAGGAAAGCAACAATAACTTTTCTTTTATCTTATTTTTGCCATTTAAACAATAAGCCACCGTCAGGTGGCTTGCGGAGTATGGATGTAGATGTAGATGTGGAAGAGGGGGGTGAGAACTCTGTGCATACTCACTGACAGTGGCTTCTGGATCATTTTCCTGTGTAAGGGCCAAGGTGTGGCACACGAGACCATCAAGAGCAGATGTAACCACCCAATTGGTAACAGGGAACCACTGCATTGTCTTTTCACTGCCTGCTGGTGGCAACTTCCCCAGAACAAGGTTTGCAGGTGTTTTCAGAGAACTTCGTGAGCAAACCACTATATCATTCCATACATCAAGTACTGACTGACTGCCATCATCCCACTCCAGTTCTGTTATTGTTTTAGTCTCTGAAATTACAAAATATTCATTAAAATTATATTCATTATTTCCTAACTGAATTCTAATAGACATAAATACAGCTATAATCTAATAGAGATAAATTTTTTGTACTTACTACCTGTGCTGAAACTTTCACTGTAATGAACCATCATATGGCATTAAAACTGAGCAGGACCAAATGGATAAGACAATACTATGAATGTCAAAGAAACAGATTCATGCATCGGTCTAGTTTCCAGTTTAATGTGTCATGAAGTCTTATTTTACTTATTTGCAGAAAATCCCATAACATGATCAATGCCATGAATCATGTTTTACAGACATTTAACATAACTGTAATAAGATCTTAATTTCTTTATCTTAGATCTACAGTTTCTCCTCATCTCTCAGAACATACAGTGATGAGCCAAAATATTACAACCACTGCCCACCACAATATTTAGTGCTGCTAGGCGGTGTTACACATGAGGACATAACATACTAAGGAAAGAATATAAGCAGAGTAGAGAGAAATGGACGAATGGTTCTAGTGACAATTTTTTATTTTTATTTTTTATTTTACACATCTAATTCCATAAGACCAAATTGAGGAGCAAATATCCAAGATCATGGAACACGTCAGTACATGAAATTACTACATAAAAGTAATAACAGATGAAATAAAATGTTTATGAACCCAAAAAAAGACAAGCCATAAGTTTAAGTAAACATAATCAACAATATACCATAGGAATCGACTTAAATATTTCAGGGAACTCCTTGTCAGAATACCCATGAGGAAACTCTTCAGTTTCAAATTGAAAGTGCATGGATTACTGCTAAGATTATTGAATTCTTGAGGTAGCTTATTGAAAATGGCTACAGCAGTATACTGCACATGTTTCTGCACAACAGTCAAGGAATGCAATCCAAATGTAGACTGGATTTCTGCCTAGTATTAATTGAGTGAAAGCTGCTAATTCTTGGGAATAAGTTGATACTGGTAACAAGAAATGATAGTAAAGAATATATATATTGAGAGGCCACTGTCAGAATACCCAGACTAGTGAACAGGACTTGACAAGAGGTTCGCGAACTTGCACCACTTATTGCCCAAACTGCCCATTTCAGAGTCAAAAATGTCCTCTGAGTTATCCCAAAATACAATACCATATGACATAAGCAAATGAAAATAAGCAAAGTAGACTAATTTTTATGTCAAACGATCGCTTACTTCAGATACCGGTCAAATGTTAGAAATGGCAGCATTAAGTCTTTGAACAAGATCTTGAACGTTGGCTTTGCACAACAGTTTACTATCTTCCTTAATGCCTAGGTATTTGAACTGTTCGGTTTCACTAATCATATGCCCATACTGTGAAATTAAAATATTGGGTTTTGTTGAATTGTTTGTTAGAAACTGTAAAAACTGAGTCTCACTGTGATTTAGCATCAGTTTATTTTCTACAAGCCATGAACTTAAGTCATGAACTGCACTATTTGAAACAGAGCCAATATTGCATACAACATCCTTTACTGCCAAACTAGTGTCGTCAGCAAACAGAAATATTTTGCAATTACCTGTAATATTAGGGGGCATATCATTTATATAAATAAGGAACATGAGTGGCCCCAACACTGATCCCCAAGGCAGCCCCCATTTGACCATAGCCCACTCAAACACCACATCACAGTCATTCTCAACTGTGCATAATGACCTTTTGTTGTCTGTTGTTACAGTAAGAGGTGAACCAATTGTGAGCTATTCCCCGTATTCAATAATGGTCCAACTTCTGCAGCAATATTTTGTGATCAGTACAATCAAACGACTTAGTTAAATCAAAAAATATGCCCAGCATTCAAAACGTTTTGTTTGATCCATCCAGTACCTCACAGAGAAAAGAAAATGTAGCATTTTCAGTTATAAACCACATCTGAAGCTGAACTGTATATTTGATAGCAAATTATGTGATATAAAATGATCAATTATCCTTAGATACACAGCCTTTTCAATAACTTTAGCAAACCCTGATGGCATAGAAATAGGTCTAAAATTGTCCCTTTCTCCCTTTTTATAAAGCGGCTTTACAAGTCATAACTTTAATCATTCAGGAAACTGACCATTCTTAAAGGAAAAATTACAAATGTGGCTAAGTACAGGACTAACATGTCTAGCACAGTACTTTAATATTCTGAACCAGAAACTGCGAAATCCACAGACATAGGTGACTTAGACAAAGGGTAGATAGTTAAGGCCTGGCACCTTGAAATGAGCATCACAGAACCAAAAGAGCTGCTCTGTTGTTCACAAGCTGCTGTCATCAGTAGCTATAGAAAGTGGTTGAAAGATGGTGAAATCGCAAGTATGTGACAAGGTATTGGATGTTCATACCATATAGCATACAGTGGAGGTTGGAGTCTAGCACGCACTGTAAATCAGGATACGTAGCAATCTGTGGCAGATCTGATGACAAGAGTACAATGCTAGTTCAGGCTCGTGTGTTTTGGAGCACATTGTCCAGAGCACTGTATTGAATATGGAGGCCCACAACAGACAACCTCTGTGTGTTCCCCATATTGACCCAACAACACTGTCTATTATGATTGTAACGAGCATGGGATCACTGATACTGGTACCATGGATCAATGGAAACATGTCTCCTGGTTGGATGAACTATGTTTCTTGTTATACCAGGTCGATGGTCATGTCCAGATAGGCCATCATCCTGCCAAACAACTGCTCAAAACATGTATTGTGTCCATGCAGACCATCTGCAACCCTTCATGCTTAATGTCTTCCTAAATGGCGATGGGATCTTACGTTAAGGTAACTGCTCACGTCAAAAGGCCAGAATGTACCACAGTGATTTTAGCAGAACAGTAGTGAACTCGCATCATCATTGTCTTGGTCACAAAATTCACCTGATCAGAACGCGATGGGAAACATCTGGGGCACTATCAGGTGACAGCTCCATGCCCACAACAAAATGAATTTCATGACCTGTGCTCGACGTTTGGTGCCACATGCCACTAGAAACTTACCAAGGACTTGTCAAATGCATGCCAAACTGCTGAACCATGTTTCTACAGCGGAGCAACACATTATTAAGCATAATGTTTGCACCTTCAATGTACCTTACATTTTAGGTGTCATGTCTGCAAACTATTATAATTATGCCTTCAGGAAACTGATAGCTTTCATTGCATTTAATTCAACTACAGTGTCAGGTTAGAGATAGTTGGGAATCATTCCACTGAAATCCAACTGAAAGGATTGTGAGGCAACCAATAACTTGGCTCAGAAATTTGGCCAAAAACAGGGAATAATTAAAACAGTATAAGGGTTTGAATCTCCTTGCCTGTATTCTGATCAAAATTAAATCCTTTTGGCTCTGAAAACTGAAAAATCTTTAAAGAATACAGAGCTCTCTTTGCATAGTTCAGTGTTTCTTGAATACTGGTACTACCGCATTACTGAAACAAATAACTGTCAAAACTATTTAGTCGATAAACTTCATACGGCTTAAAAGTCTTTTTCTTAAAAGTAAATGAACAGTCCTTTCTTGCATCATTTTTCATTGACTGACTGTGACGCACTCTCAAGAAATTTAAAACATGCAAATGTGATAATATCACTACAGATGCAATTGTTCACTAACCTAATGGTTTCTGTTACACTATTGCCAACTTTACTATAAAGATGGAGCGACAGTGACAGACGTAGACAGACCTTTTAGGTGTTCCTCAGGAAAGTACGTTGGGACCCTCACTATTCATGTTGTACATTAACGATCTTGCAGTAAATATTAACAGCAACCTCTAACTTTTCATAGATGATGAAGTTTTGGAGTACTGCGTTAAAAAAGCTACATTAATATTCAGTCTGATCTTGACAAAATTTAAAAGTGGTGCACAGAAATGTAAAATTGTGCATGCCACAAAATGAAAAAACATACTATCCTATGACTACAATATAATTCAGTCACAAATGGAATAAAAAAACTCATACAAATACCTGGATGAAACAATATGAAGAGATATAAAATGGCACAATCACATTGGCTCATCATACAATGCAAGCAGAGAAATATGCCTCTGAGCACAGCCTAATGACCATAACCAGCCTTGCGCACAGAGTTTCAATGAAGCTCACAATTCGCAGGATTGTCTTCAGAACTGATCGTGTGTCCTTGGTGCTGAGTCAAGTAGAAAGACTGAAACAGTGACTTAGAAGGTTCTGTGATAAGCTATGGTGGGACTTCCTGGAATTGGGCCATAGGATTGAGATCTGCAGAGTCCCCATAAAAGGGTCTGGTGTGCACTACACATCAGAGGCTGCTACCATGGTAGTTCACTGTGTGAGAGGTGCAAACAAGAATTTTTTTAGATTAGGAAACTCTCCATCCAATGCAGGTAATAATCTCTGTAGGAAACCCAGAAGTATCCGTGTCAGATCAAAAGAAATACCTGCCACAGGTGAGAGTATTAAAATCTTAGTGGTTAACTGTCAAAGCATTTGCAACAAAGTGCCCGAGTTTGAAGTGCTCATGAAAAGCAGTGAAGCTCACCTGAAATTGATAGCACTGAGATTTTGGGGGAAAATTTAAGTGTATATAAAACAGGTAGGCAAATGTGAAATGGAGGTGGTGTATCTGTCACAGTAGACAAGAAATTGAAATCCACCAAGACATAAATTAAAGCTGCACATGAGATTGTTTGGGCGAGACTCAGTATCAGGGGTCAGCATAAAATAATAACTGGATCCTTCTATCGCCCACCAGACTCATCTCATAATGCAACTGAAATCTTTAGAGAAAATCTCAATTCACTTGTACATCCCCACTTACACTTTAATCACTGACAAAGACTATAATCATCCAACAATTAATTGGGAAAATTACAGTTTTATTAGTGGTAGGCGTAATAAGAATCCCTGTGAAACATTACTAAATGCCTTGTCTGCGAACTACAGATAGTTAGTAACCCCACTCATGAGGAAAATATATTAGATCTAATGACAACAAATCGACCTGACCTCTTTGAGGATGTTCATATTGAAACTACTATCAGTGACCATACCAGGGTTGTGGCAACAATGATTAACAAAGTAGAAAGGACAACTAAAACAAGCACAAAGATATATATGTTCAGTAATAAGGTAAAAAAATTAATATCTCAATGAGGAACTTGGAACTTTCAACACAGGGTAGGAGAATGTAGAGGAACCATGGCTCAAGTTTAAATGAGTAGTTAACAGTGCACTGAATACACATGTACCCTGTAGAACAGTTCATAATGGTGGGACCCACCATGGTACAGTGTAACTGTAAAGAAACTTCTAAAGATACAAAGACTACTGCACAATTGGTGTAAAACAAAGTTTAGGACTATAGAGAGGGAGATGCTGAATGAAATGCATTTGGTTGTCATGAAAGCAATGTGTAAAGCACACAATGACTACTGTAGCAGATTACTGTCAAATGATCTTTCACAAAAACTAAAGAAATTCTGGTTGTATGTAAATGCTGTTAGTGGTACTGAAGTTAGTGTCCAGTCCCTAGTGAATGAGACAGAAAAAAACTGAAATTAAAGTTAGCAAAGCAAAAGCTGAAATACTTAACTATGTTTTAAAAGGTTCCTTTACAAAGGAAAGCCCAGGAAAATTGTCCCAATTTAAAGTATTAGTCAGTGGTGTTGAGAAACAGCTGAAATTATCAAAATTTACAAAGGAAAACCCAGGAGTATTGTCCCAATTTAATCCTTGTACCATTGAAAAGATGAATGAAGTAAGTATTACAGTCAGTGGTGTTGAGAAACAGCTGAAATCATCGAAATTGAACAAAGTTCCAGGCCCGAAGTAAGCCCATTCAGATACTACTCTGAATTTGCGGCTGAGTTAGCTGCTCTTCTAACTATAATCTATTGTATAGCTCTCAAACAAAAAACCATCCCCAGTAGTTGGTAAAAGCACAGTCACACACATCTACAAAAAGTGTAGTAAAAGTGAGCCACAAAACTACCACTGAATATCTTTCACATCAATTTGTTGTCGAATCTTGGAACATAATCTGAGCTTAAACATAATGAGTTATCTTGAACAGAACGACCTCCTCAAAGCCAATCAGCATGTATTCCGAAAACATCAGTCATGTGAAATTCAACTCGCACTGTTCTCACATGACGTACTGAAAGCTTTTTGGACCAAGGCAGTCAAGGCCAAATAGTATTAATTTCCAAAAAGCATTTGACTCAGTAGCACACCTACCTTTATTGTCAGAAGTTCAATCACATGGAGTATCAAGTGAAATATATGATGGGATTGATGACTTTTTTGGTAGGTAGGATGCAGCATGTTATCCTAGATGGAGAGTCATTGTCACATGTAGAAGTAACTTTGGGTGGGCCCCAGGGAAATGTGTTGCGACCCTTGCTGTTAATGTTTTATATAATGACCTTGCAGGCAACGTTAATAGTAAAATCAGGCATTTTGCAAATGATGCAGTTGTCTACAGCAAAGTACTATCTGAAAGAAGCTGCCTAAATATTCAGTCAGACCTTGATAAGATTTCAAAGTGGTTCAAAGATTGGCAACTTGCTTTAAATCTTGAAAAATGTAAAATTGCACACTCCACAAAAAAGAGCGGGGGGAAGACTGTAGTACCACTGAGTTTCTGCTGCAATCAACCAACTCATATCAATAACTGTGTGCAACACTTTGTAGGGGTAAGAAATGAAATGAAATGATCACATAGTCTCAGTCACGGATAAAGCAGGTGGCAGACTTCAATTTCTCTTCACTTAAAACTTCCGGGCTGATAGGCCGTGGTCGAAGTATAAAACTCTCTCCTGACGTTTCGTCTCCGACTGCGGGAGACATCCTCGGAGGTAAAGCGGCGAACTGCGAAGAGAACTCGACGAAGCGCTGATTATATAGGCAGTACAGAGGACGCCACAGTCGATCACGTGGCGTCGGCTATGAGATTGTCTCTGGTAATGCCAACATTCTCGATTGAAAGTAATCGATCATCACGCTTGCGGTGCAATGCTGACATCCAAATTTTATCCAGTTTAACATCTTCGTCTTTCCTGTTAAAATTATTACGATGTTTATCAATCTCGAGAGCCTCTCTATACAAGCGTGCATAATAATGTGAGGTTTTTGATATGACACTCGTCTCGCTGAATTTTATTTCATGATCACCTTCCTGGTAAACATGTTCCGCTACGGCTGATTTATCCGTGTGACCCAGGCGGCAATTCCTCTTATGTTCAACAAGACGGGTGTTCACACTTCTCTTTGTGGTGCCGATGTAAACCTGTCCACAACTACAAGGAATTTCATATACCCCCGGTGTAGCCAAAGGGTCTCGTGCATCTTTTGCCGACCTTAAAAATTCTTTTATTTTTCTGGTGGGTCTGAAAATAGTTTCCACCCCATACTTGCCTAAAACTTTCCCAATGCGGTCTGTGACCTTACTAATGAACGGAAGAAAAACTTTGCCCTTGGACGACTGTTGTTCGTCGTTACTCCTGATTCTCTGCCTAGAGCGAAGTGCTCGATCTATATCCTTGCTAGAATAGCCATTCTTCATGAACGTTGACCGTAGATGTTCAATCTCATCTTTTAAATAAACAGGTTCACAAAGTTTGTACGCCCTGTCTACCAAAGTTTTCATTACACCTCTTTTTTGTCTAGGGTGGTGGTTTGATTCTTTGTGTAGATAACGATCAGTATGTGTGGGCTTTCTATGCACCTTATGGCCCAACGTTCCGTCCCGTCGTTTAATCACAGACACATCCAGGAAGTTCAATTGCCCATTCCTTTCCGTCTCCATAGTGAATTGGATTTTCGGATTAATGCTGTTTAAATGTGTTAGGAAGGCATCCAACTCCTCTGCTCCGTGTGTCCATACTACGAACGTGTCATCGACGTAGCGATACCATGTGGCTGGTCTCTTACTGGCAGTCTGCAACGCCCGTTGTTCAAAAGTCTCCATAAATAAGTTAGCCACAGCAGGACTGAGAGGACTGCCCATAGCCACCCCATCAATCTGTTCATAAAAGTTATTATTGTATTGAAAGTAGGTTGTGGTGAGGCAGTGTCGGAATAATGCCACAATATCGGTAGGAAAAATATCCGCTATGCATAAGATGGCTTCGTTTACCGGAATCGTGGTAAATAACGACAACGTCAAAACTGACGAGGATATCATCCGGGCCCACGCTCATTACCTTTAACTTGTCAATGAAATGAGCTGAATTTTTAATATGACTGTCCGTCCTACCAACATAAGGCTGCAGCATTGGGACAAGGTGTCTAGCTAACCAAGCTAGCGGACCAACACACGAGTTCACTTATCAACTATACGACTGACATGTTCCTGGATATGTAAGAGGACTATATTTTTAAAGGATTAATTTTTAATTTACCCTAGGATGCCTGGGGGGGGGGGGGGGGGGGGGAGGGGGGGTTTCGTTGAACCCATAATTTTTTTATGTCCCCTGCTTTTGCCCAAGTAAATTTCATACTACATATTCCCTTTGAGTTATTGTTTGTTGGCTATTTTCTGAAACGTTAGTATCAATATATTTTATAGAAAATTCCTGCTTTGAAAGAAAAAATACATAAACTTATTATGGGTCCAACAAACCCCCCCTTAGGCTTCCATGCTATAGAAAATTTCCGTTGGTAGGATTACATATTTCTCATCTCTACAACAATGCAAGTTAGTTTCTTGTTGGTTGGTATTCTTGATATTCACAACAATCGGTTTACTTTCAGAGAAAGTGATTGCTGATGTCAGACAGCTGTTACTTATCTTGTAAACTTGCAGTGAGTTAGTGCAGTTCCCAAAACATAGGCCTCCAGTAACTTTGGTGTCCTACATAGCAAAAACGAATTCAAGTAAAAACTTACTGATGTCAACAATGCACCAAGATAAAGGCACTGTTGGAGGAGAAAAGAATAAAACTGAGATAAATGCATATTTTAATTCCACTAAAGGCGTAATTGATACCATTGATCAAATGGCGCTTATCTACACCTGCAAGAGGGGAGCAAAGAGATGGCCTCTATCTGTATTTTACTCTCTCATCGACATTTGTGCTATCAATGCAACCACCATATTCATCCAACAACATCCAAGATGGAATGAGAAGAAACACAACAAACGGAAAGTTTATCTTCTGCAAGCTGGGATGGAACTAGTGAAATTACAGGTAGAAGAAAGAAGTGCCAATGCAAGAAGGTTATCTAACCAAATTGTTCCATCAATGGAGACTATTCTACAAAAGAAAATCAAAGAAATGACAACAGGAGCACATCAGCCTCCTGCAGTGAAAGGTCAGTGACATATTTGTGTAAGAAAAGCTAAAACAAAGAAGCAGACGTACAACAATCTAAGTAAACCAAAACAGTATTGTGGACAGTGTCATAAACATGTGTGTAACACACATTCAGAAAAAATTGTGAAGTGTGTCTCTTGCCTTGAAGTTGAGGACTGAGAGTTGTCTATTGTATATGAACACATTTGTATTTTGTATTGTAATATGTCAATTTTTTATTCACTCAATCCAATATTTATAACAATTAACAACATTATTGAACTGATGCCTTAGTTAAAATACATAAACCATTTTGAAAGTTGTAATTTTTCGTCAGTAAATTTATTTAATACCTGTGGGCCGCCGAACCCCCTCTTAGGCATCCAAGTTGGCTTGGGCGTCCTAGGGTTAACACAATCAGTATTACTTCTCGTGTCATCATTGACAAACCAACTATTACCCATTTTCACAAAAATCATGACAATCATCAATGATTATGAGAGAGAGAGAGAGAGAGAGAGAGAGAGAGAGAGAGAGAGAGAGAGAGAGAGAGAGGGGGGGGGGGGGGGGAGGGAGGGAGGGAGGGGGCTGAGGAGGTGTGTCAAAACTGCAAGTATTTTAAAGGTAATTAACAGAGTGCACAAGCATCTGTGGAGACACATTGCACAACCATAATTTGCTTCAGGTACCTCAGTTCAGAGTAATTTCTTGAGTGTATCTGTTTAGCAATTCTATTCCCAGTCTTTTTTTATTATCTATATGTAAACTGTTCAAAACACAATAAATAGCTTGGTGGAAGACACTTTTCACCACACAATCTATTAGCATTTCATCTCATTTACAGGTGAAGAATGTGAGGAATAACTGCCTCTATGAGAGAAGATGTAAGTCTAATTTTACTTTCAGGAGATCTGTGAACAGTGTTATTCCAAGAGTTTTCTTAAAAATGGGTTTCAAAAATTGTTAGCCATTTTCCTTTGCAAGTCTGCTTAGATTTTTTGTCAAATTTTTGAGTGGAGAAAAAACAAGACTCCATAAAAATTATACAATGGATATTGACACCACAAGCTTCACAAGTTTGAGGGTCTTCTGGATGAATGGCAGTAGCTGATGTTGCAGTAGACACTTGTACTGCTGCCTGAGTGTTTGTGGCAACTGTCCTTGCTTTGTTGTTGTGCTGTGTACTGTAAGTATGTTGTATTTTTAGACAGAGGTTCCAAAAACGCAAGAAACACGTGCAATGATGACACAGGAAACATTTGAAACTTTGGTGATGGAAACGGTCAAACAATCAGAGCAGAATGTCGCATTACAAACACCAGTAGACACTTTAATAATGAATAATGGGTTTCAACAGAGTGAACTAGCTGGGATGATACAGGCAAAAGCTACATTCAGTGTAACTGTTCCTTTAGTGGATCTCATTATGGCTAATTTCATGGCTCCTTTCTTGGATAAACCCAAGGATGTGTCAGCCTTTACTGACAGGCTGAAAGCTGCTGCTACTCAGGATGAAGTTACAGTTAGTGGGTGAAGCAAAGATGTACATCATGTATCATGAGGGGCTGAATAAGGAGTGTACGTTTGAACAACTTTATCTTCGGTCAACAATGTGAAGTGCCAAGACATGTTGCACAATTGTGAGTCTTTTAACCCAACTAAGTTTTTAGGTGCAATGCATCACTTTCTACATGTTACGAAACAATGAAGTACCAAGTGTTTTAAATATATACTTCTCCCTCACCACCTACCACTGACATATGCATATGTTTGTCATTTTCAGATATTTTGACACATACATTGTAGATGGAAAGTTAATTAGGGACTATCAGTGTTACCACAAGCAGAATAGTGTTAGATCCTTAGAGCAGATCAGGAAAATCAATGTGCAAAACTGCAAGTTAACACAGAATGAGGAGACACATACAATTATTCTTAAAGAGGACCTCCACTCTGTATGTCATGAAGAGAACAGATAAATAATTCCAAGGATTTGACTGCTGCCACTAAAGTTGCTATGCAACTAGAGAAAGTAGACATAGCAAGTCAGTTGCTGGATAAAAGGAGTGCTTTTTTTTTTCCTCAGAAGTGAAATGATATTGGCATGGATACACGGGCAACATTCAGAAACAATGCTGCCAATGACAATGCTATGAATGTGGGGTGGTGGTCATTAGGTGTGAGTTTGTCAAAATAAAAGGTGAAGTTAACAGCATCATGGTAATGGTTCTTTAAAACCCCAATAGAAATTGCTCAACTGATGGACGGCATTCCCAACAAAGTGTAATGCTACTAAGGCATATGCAGAGGCAGAGTGCTGCTTGGTCGGCATGGTAAACAGAATGGAACACAGGTTTTTTTGTGGACACAGAGGCTCATGTGTCAGTAGCCAGCCTGGACCTCCTGGGCAGGCAGAGACTGAACTCTCCACAACATACACGAGGTGGTATCATTGGAATCAACACTTCTCAGTTTCTGTATTGGAGCAAGGAATTTTCAGGAATATATGGAAAAACTGACCCCTGATGGTGAGGGGTACTGTGTAATATTAGGGCTGAATTTTCTGAATAAGCATCACGCAAAAATTGATTTTTTGCTGCACATTATCAAATTTGGTGGAAGATTGCTCTTGCCGGGGACTGATACTTTCTCACAAGGTTCACCAGTCAAGAAGGTGGAGCCAAGTTAACTGCAGACACATTCACTAAAGCTCAGTTCACATGATAAAGTACCAAGAAGTACAGGGAAGCTACTATGGGAGAGTGTGGCTACTGATCTACTTAACAGTAAGTTCTGCATTACAGAGCCTTGGAACACAATGACAGATTGGATATTTTGGACTGTTGTCAACATACAAGCATGGCATGGAAAATGAGGAGTACATGATTCTACTGAGTGTGAATAATTTTGGCTCTGACTCAGTAGAGCTGCCAATCTGGATATCCTAGACGAGGATGACGTAGACAGGTTGAGTGGAGTCATTGATGCATGCACAAGAAAGTACAGCATTTAAAAGGAAGAGATAGGACAGTTATGGAAAACCTGTCAATATAATTCATGGATATGTTCA
This sequence comes from Schistocerca serialis cubense, assembly GCF_023864345.2. Classification (NCBI taxonomy): domain Eukaryota; kingdom Metazoa; phylum Arthropoda; class Insecta; order Orthoptera; family Acrididae; genus Schistocerca; species Schistocerca serialis. The sequence goes on from NC_064638.1 coordinate 708,087,746, forward strand.
ATCTTAGTGGACCGTTATCAGCAACACACGTGATGCAGCATAAAATCCTAACAGGGGATAATCTTCTGGTCTGCATGAAGCCCCTTACAGAGTACCTCTTCACTTGCAACTGATAATGGTGGAATTCAACAATGCACAGTTGAAGGACAGCATTACTAAGGATACTGATAGTTCCTAGGGAGCACCTACTGCCAACATGCCGAGATCATCAGATGGGGTGAAGAAATACAGGTTTTGATGTGATTACTCATATCTGAATCCAAGAATGATGATGGATGCATATCCTGTACTGAATATAACAGAAATGTTGGACAACCTAGGTAAATGTAAATGCTTCCCCATGATGGATTTAAAGAGCAGATACCACCAGTTAGGAGTGGTTTCAAGAAACCGGCTGAAGACCACATTCACTGTTCCATGGGGACACTACCAGTATCGACAGATGTCATCTGGGCTTAAGAATGCACCAGTCATGTTCCAGAGGTTACTGGATGGAGAGCTAAGGGGATCCAGGCAAAGTCAATGTATGACCTATTTAGACGATGTTTTTTCTAAAGATCTAGAAGTATAGCACAACTGGAGAAAGTGTTTAAGAGGCTGCATTTCGTACATTCAATGTTAAGTACTGAAAAGTGGCATTTCGTGTCTGCAGAGGTAAACTATCTATGTCATGTGATTAGCCACGACAGTGTGAAGACTGACCCAAGTTTGAAGTGTGCTGTCTGTGATTTCTTACCACTGCAAACAACACAACAACTTCAATCATCTTTAGCCCTATGTAATAACTACAGAAAATTTGCCAAAGGGTTTGCTGAAATCACTAAACCATTAACTCACTTGGCATTCAAGAAATTGAAAGAGGCACTAAGAATCAGCCCCAAAAATTTCCCAATTACGAAAATGAATTCATCCCATCCTGTGTCGTAAGTGACCAGGTGATTGGATGGGTTGTGAACAGAATTACTCACCCAAGGAATTTCATTCATAAAGAACAGTTTCCTATCAACAGGCAATTATTCAAATACCAGCATTTGCTTTGTCTGCAACAGCACATACATAATCAGTTCACTTCATATCCCAAATATAGTTGATTCCTTGCTATTTGTACAATACATTACTGATCACATTTGTCACTCATGGTGTTAACAAAGGCTATTCAATTTTTATACTAGATTAAGTGCACAACTTAACCAGTCCATATAATGAGCAACTAGCAAATATCCATACCAGGTTAATTTGGTCAAAATTCAACAATAATTTTCATTAGATAACAATTCATCACATATAATCTGACCCTCTAGGACACTGTAAAACTGCAAGTATTACTATGCTGTCAGTCATTAACACATTACAATGAACAATAATGGACCTATTATACTTCATGAGGCACACACTAAATTAGTTATACATCACAGTAGATTCACTACTAAGAATAACATGATACATTCTGCTGTAAAAAAAATTTTCAATCTAGTTGCAAGCTGTGATATAAATGCCATTTCAACGTATTTTGCTTAGGAGATGCCTAACTTAAAAGTTTTTTGTAAGATAGTGATTACATCTGGTTATTTGTATCCACAGTTCTTAAAGTATCACATGTGAAGAGTGCAGGCTGGTTTCACACAATCATCTGGTTGTCTGTCTGTCCAGCTGTTAAGAACCCTTTTTCTCAGGAACTGGTAGACACATCAAATTGAAATTTTTGTCACATACTACAGTGGCATAAAAAAATTTAAGCTTCCACGTTAATTCAATGAAAAGGTACGGCCATTTAAAATATATATGAGAATCATTCAGTAAGTAATGCCCTACATTTTTTTAAAAAGCCATTAACATACACAGACAAACATTCTTGTTGGTGCTTCACATTTGATATTTGTTCTGTGCATCAGTGAAGTTTCAAACCATTCTGGCACATGGCAGAGCCATAGTACAGCGTCAAAATGGTGTCCATATACAACTCATGTTACAGGCAGTGTGCTGTTACTGAATTCTTGTGTGCAGAAAAAAAACCTTGGTGAACATCCATAAACGTTTGTGAGCAGTGTATGGCAATGCTGCAGTTCATAGTAGTACAGTTGGGCAATGGGTAAAGAAAGGTATAGCCGCAGGAAATGCAGAAACAGCACTATGATCAGACACATTCGGGATGTCCTGTCACAGTAAACCTACAGTCCAGATCTAGCACCCTTGGACTTCCATCTCTTTGGGCCGCTTAAAGATTCTCTACAGTGAACACACTTTGAAGATGATGAGAGTGTCAGCCATGCAGTGGAAACACGGCTACGCATATGGGACAAGAGCTTTTACCAGCAGGTTGGTTGGTTTAAAAGAGGAGGAAGGTACCAACCTACTTCGTCATCAGTCTCTTGTACAACACGAGAAAGAAATAAAAAACCACAAGAACGAAGGAAAGGTAACAAACACTAAAAGGAACAAAAGAGGACCAGAAAACAACAGAGAGACGCAAGAAACAGTTAGAAGAGAGTAAAACAAGAAAGCAAATTACAGTGGCTGGCTGACCACAAGAATAAAAAGGAGAAGCCAGCCACTCTGCAACACATTAAAACCTCCACCCTAAAAGCGCTAGGGTGGAGTACACAGAGGGACAAAGGACATGAGCAAAAACTTAGAGCAAATGATAAAATCCATCCTTACGAATAAAATGTAAAACTAGAGCTGCTGTTGACGCATTGTCACCCAACAACGAAGGCAGGGTTCTGGGAAAGTTAAACGTCCGCTGCAGAGTGGCTAGAAGTGGGCAGTCCAGCAAGAGATGGACAACTGTTATTTGCGAGCTACGGCAACACCGAGGTGGGTCCTCGCGACAGAGGAGGTAACCATGCATTAGCCACGTATGGCCAATGCGAAGCAGGCAGAGGACAACCGGTTCCCTGCGAGAGGCCCACATGGAAGACTTCCACACATTTGTATTCTCCTTAAGCACACGCAGTTTGCTGTGTGTACTATTACGCCATTCCATCTCCCAAAGTCGAAAAACCCTGCAGTGTAAGACAGAATGCAGGTCAGGTTCAGAGAAGCCGATCTACATAAGCGGTTTCCGCATAGCCTGTTTGGCCAGCCTGTCGGCAAGTTCATTGCCTGGGATTCTGATGTGACCTAGGGTCCAAACACCACTCAATGACTGGACTGTTCCAGGGCATACATGGACTCCTGGATGGTTGCTACCAAAGGATGATGAGGGTAGCACTGATCGATAGCTTGTAGGCTACTCAAGGAGTTAGTACACAGAAGAAATGACTCCCCAGGGCATGAATGGATGTGCTCAAGAGCACGAGATATAGCCACCAGCTCTGTAGTGAAAACACTGCAGCCATTGGGCAAGGAATCCTGTTCAGTATGTCTCCATGGACATACACGAAACTGACATAACCATCAGCCATCGAGCCATCAATGTCAACAACCTCATGGCCTCGGTACATGTCAAGAATTGACAGGAAGTGGCAGCAGAGAGCCACGGGGTTAACTGAGTCCTTAGAGCCACGTAATAGGTCCAGGCGAAGCCGCGGCCTAGGTGTACACCATGGAGGTGTACGTGAATGGACCTAAAGTATAAGTGGTAAAGGCAAGGACTCAAGTTCGGATAGAAGGGATAAGGCACGAACTGCAATTGTAAGCCCTGACCTGGGCTGCTGATGTGGGAGATGAACCACATTGGGTGGAAAAAGGAGATGGTAATTCGGATGCGAAGGAGGACTACGAACATGTGCAACGTAACTGTTGAGCAGTTGTGCGTGCCTAACTTTCAATGGAGGGACCCCAGCCTCCACCAGGAAGCTGATCATCGGACTCATCCTAAAAGCTCCTGTTGCTAGTCGAATGTCACAGTGGTGTGCTGGGTCGAGTAAATGCAATGCTGAGGGCACCCCGGAATCATAAACCACGCTCCCATAGTCAAGGCGAGATTGAACAAGGGCTCTGTAGAGCTGCTGCAGCATAGAGCGATCTGCACCCCAGTTGATGTTGCTCAGGCAGCAGAAGGCATTGAGGTGCTGCCAGCAGATCCGCTTAAGCTGACGAAGGTGAGAAAGCCAAGTCAATTGGGCATCGAAACCCAGTCCTAAGAATTGATATGTCTTCACTACAGTGAGTGGATCGTCATTAAGGTAAAGTTCTGGTTCCAAATGAACGGTACAACGCCGAAAGAAGTGCATAACGCATGACTTTGTAGCCGAAAACTGGAAACCGTGGGTTAGAGCCCATGACTGCGCCTTGTGGATCGCTCCCTGTAGGCGCCGCTCAGCAACACCAGTACTGGTGGAGCAGTACGAAATGCAGAAGTCGTCTGCATACAGAGCAGGTGGGACGGAAGCCCTACAGCTACTGCTAGACTGTTAATGGCCACTAAAAATAGAGATACACTCAATACGGAGCCCTGTGGGACCCCACTCTCCTGGATATGTGGGGAACTATGGGAGGCACCAACTTGGACGAACTGTGGGAGGCACCAACTTGGACACGGAAAGTATGAAGCGACAGGAAATTCTGGATAAAAATTGGGAGCGGGCCTCGGAGACCCCACTCGTATAATGTGGCAAAGATATGATGTCGCCAGGTGGTGTCATACGCTTTTCGTAAATCGAAAAAGATGGCAACAAGGTGTTGGCGTCTGGCTGTTCGGATGGCAGACTCAAGGGACACAAGATTATCAATGGTAGAGCAACCCTGGCGGAAACTGCCCTGGCATGGAGCCAGTAGGCCACGTAACTCCAGGGCTCAACCTAACCACCGACACACCATACTTTCTAGCAAATTACAAAGAGCATTGGTCAGGCTGCTGGGCTGATAGCTATCCACATCAAGCAAGTTTTTGCCAGATTTGAGCACTGGTATGATGGTGCTCTCTCCTGGCATTGCGATGGAAAGACACCATTGCACCAGATCCAGTTGAAGATGACGAGGAGATGTCGCTTGTAGTCAGACGAGATATGTTTAAGCATCTGACTGTGTATCCAATCTGGCCCAGGAGCTGTGTCGGGGCAATGTGCAAGGGCACTGTAAATTGGGTGTTATAGGGTTCACTGTGGTGTGTAGTGAACGAGAGGACTTCCACTTCCATCTGCCGTTTGAGAATTCAAAAGGCTGGGGGTAATTCTCCGATGCAGAGGCTCGATCAAAGTGCTCGGCAATCGTGTTTGTGTCGGTAGATAACATGCCATCGATTGTATGCCAGGGATACCTGTTGGGGTTTGGTACCCAAAAACACATCTGATCTTCACCCAGACTTGGGAAGGTGACATACGGCACCCAATGGTCGAGACATACCTCTCCCAACACTCCTGTTTCCGCCTTTTGATAAGTTGCCAAACAAGGCCATGGAGCCGTTTAATGGCTATTAGGTGCTCTAGGGAAGGGTGCTGCTTATGTCGCTGTAGAGCTCGCCGATGCTCTTAATTGCCTCAGCGACTTCCGGCGACCACCAGGGTACCGACTTTCACCAGGGGCACCCCAAAGAACAAGGAATTGCATTTTGCGCTACAGAAATGATCGTTGTAGTTACCTGCTCAACCACAACATCAATGGCACCATGTGGGGGAAATTCGGCAGTGACAGCAGAGGTGAAGGCTTCCCAGTCTGCCTTGTTGAAAGCCCATTTGCATAGGCGTCCGTGGGCATGATAGGAAGATGGGGAAGTGATCACTACCACACAGGTTGTCATGTGCTCTTCAGTGGATAGATGAGATAAGTCCTGGGCCGCAAAGTGATAAATCAATGGCTGAGTAACTACCACGAGCCACACTGAAATGTGTGATGGCTCCAGTATTTAAGAGGCAGAAGTAGAACTGAGACAGTAAAGTTTCGACATCTCTGCCTCGGCCAGTAAGCACGGTGCCACTGCACTAGAGGTTATGAGCGTTAAAATCTCCCAAAAGTAGGAAAGGTTTAGGCAGTTGAGCAATCATTGCAGCCAATGCATTCAGGGGTACTGCACCATCTGGAGGAAGATATACATTGCAGACAGTTATTTCCTACGTCATCCATATCCTGACAACCACAACTTCAAGAGGGGTTTGAAGGGGCACAGGCTCACTACATACCGAGTTCAGGACATACACGCAAACTCCACCTGACACACTATTATATTCGCTATGGTTCTTGTAATATCCCCTGTAGCAGCAAAGGGTCCACATTGCTGGGAACTGATCTCCTGGAAGGCAATGCAGAAAGCTGGTTAAAAGCTTAACAACTGCCATAGCTTAGCCAGGTGGTGGAAGAAACCGCCGCAATTCCACTGGAGGATAATGTGACTGTGAGGATGGGAAGGCATAGAACATTCAATGAGGCAGTTTACGCATCAGGGTCACCTGCCGCCGCTGACTTATTTCCTGGGCAGTCTATATCCATTGTGTCTGAGGGTCTGGTGAGAGCTAGGTCCTCAGTGGATGCCAGAATCTCCACCCCATCCTCAGATGCAGAGCTTGTAGGTAGTGGTGGTGTGGCTGCCACTGCAGTTCCCTTGGTCTTGGAGGTCTTCTTTTTGGGTTTCTCTCACTGCTCCTTGGTTTTCTCTGGCTGTGAGGGCTTCACTGATTCAGCTCAGGGACTGAGGGTGATCATGAAGCCCTATGACCAGCTGCTTTTGGGCACTTCAGCCACTGGCAAGTGTCACCTTTCCCACTAGCATAAACCTGGGAAGGGAGTGACCCAAGGGATCCCTTCCTAGCAAGAGAAGCCGAAGAAGACTTCCGACTGAGGAGTGGGAACTGGTTCCCCGATTGTTGTGGGGGCAGTGCTCCCGAGGTAGGTGGTGCGGGAGCAACAGGAAGGGAAGTTCCTCCCCACCATCATGGGGGCAGGTGGAGTCTTCTGGCTCTGAAAGCTAACTGGAATTCGCGGAACTGATGGGGCTACAACTGTTCTCGTAGCAGCGGCGTAAGAGGAGGTCATAGCCACAGGATTCCTCTTAGCCTCAGTGTAGGGCAGTTGGTCCAGGGTCTTATATTCTCGGTTTTTCTTTCTTGCTGTAAAATCCTGCAGTCGGAGGAGCAAGGGGAATGACGCTCTCTGCAGTTGACACAGATGGGAGGCAGGGCACATGGAGTATTGGCATGTGAAGGACGTTCACAATCTCCACATGACGCTGGAAGTACAGCAGGACGACATATGGCCAAACATCCAGCACTTAAGCACCGCTTCAGGGTAGGGATGTATGGCTTGACAGCATAGCGTAGACCGTCACCTTGACCTTCTCGGGCAATGTGTCACCCTCAAAGGGCAAGATGAAAGCACCAGCGGCAACCTGATTATCCCTCGGACCCGTATGGACGCGCCAGATGAAATGAACACGTTGGCGCTCTAAGTTGGTGTGCAGCTCGTCGTCAGACTGCAAAAGAAGGTCCCTGTGGAATATAATACCCTGGACCATATTTAAGCTCTTATGCAGCGTGATGGTAACAAAAACATCCCCCAGTGTATCACAAGTGAGTAATGCCCATGACTGGGCAGAGGATGCCGTTTTTATCAAGACTGACCCTGATCACATTTTGGACAAGCCCTCGAAATCCTCAAACTTGTCTTCTAATGCTCAACAACAAAACTGAGGCTTCATTGAAAGAAAGGAGTCCCCATCACCTCTTGTACATACAAGGTATTGTGCTGAATAAGGTTCACTGCCATCCTTAGCCTGACGTTCCTCCCATGGTGTGGCCAGGTAGGGGAATGATTTAGGGTCGTACTTCCTTGCGTTGTACTGAGACTTGGAACACTTAGAGACTGCTGGTGTGTGATCACCAGCAAGTGATGACATGGTACGCTTCATCGCGCATCATCTGCCCTGATGCCACCCACTCTGACCAGCGGCCCTCCCCAAGGGCACCACCCAGTCACAGCAAAGGCCACCTGGCAGGATGGCCATTGCCGAGAGTCCCGATGTCCCAGGGTGACAAGCATCTACTCCTTGGCATAAGTGGGGAGTTAACAGCACAGGCATCAGCAGTGATCAGGGGGCTAGAACCAACAGGGTACATGGCGCCCCACCACAACGGACTGTCTACCGTGCCTGATATCAGCAGCAACCAAGCAAATAGGTCTATTATCATCGTCAGTGCAGAAAACGATACTGTACAGTGGATGGAGGATAACACACCCAGGAGGGTGACCTAATGCAACAGCTGGAGAATGAGTGCAAGTGCACATCCACGTCAATGAAGGATGCGAGAGGTCTCAGCGCATGATGGACACGAATCACCATGTAAAGGCACTCTTTCCCAATTGGCTCGCTCTTCAGGAAAATTTGGAAAAATTGAGGTCAAACCAAACAGAGGACCATCACCTAAAGGCCAAAACGTGTGAGAATCCTTTGTCACCCCTTACAACAGGCAGGAATACCTTGGGCCTATTCTAACCCCTGGACCCACAGGGGGAGCTTTTACCAGCAGGCAATACATGCTCTTTCACAACATTGGTGTACAGCCATAGAACGTGATGGAGACGACGTAGAAAAATGGTACATGGACAAGACATGTCTCAAAAATAAATAAGTTCTGAGAAAAAATGTGGGGCATTACTTCTTGAATGCCCCTTGTATTTTGATATCTTGCCAGTATCAGTATCAATAACATAATTTATACGGAATCCTTCAAGTGCAAGTTGTCCTCGCACCTAAATTGGAATAATTCCCCCCCCCCCCCCTCCCCGCCCTCCTCCCCAGTAGGTCGCTATCAACTCTTAACAGTGTGCTTTTGGGTGTACTGCTGAGCTGTTGATGCCACTTTTTACACACATTTCAATGACCAACTCAGTGATCTTCCTCAGATGCTGCAAGCTGGTCGTCAAAACATTGTTCAAAGACTCAACTGTACACCCAAAAGTACACCATTACTCAATCAAATCAAGAAAATTGAAGAGATCATTATGAACTCTTCGAGAATTCTCTTAGTTAGAGACCGGGGAGAGTGGTATGGGACAGTACATCAATTGTTCTCTCTGTGTTGTAGATGGGTTGACCTATGCTCTCTCAAAATGCCTCCTCAAGCAGTATTTCATTAATTATGGTTAGACTGGAGGCACCCATTTCAAATTCTGTACAGAATTTGTTGCCTCGTTGAGTGTTTGCAATTTCAGCTTATCAGGTGTAAAATGAATACTGTCAATTTTCATGCTCACTATTCTTGATATAGACTTTGAGAATCACTAAGAGATATCAGACTTACCTATGTCAATCATGTAGGAGTTCACCTTGTGTCTTTGAGGGGTACTCAGTAAGATGCGTTTGGAATCACGACTCCAACAACGCCGTGGCAGTGCCTGATTGAACAGTCCATAGAATGGACTACCACCAGCAGTTTTAACACTGCGACGCACAATGTCAACCAAAACTTCCTTCTGTAAATAACATCATTGGAAATAAATTCTATAATTTAATTTTGCACACAAATTATCAATGAGATATTTTATTTCTGCTTGATATTAAATTTCTATGTTAAAAACAGGATGGCACGAAGAATAATAACTTACAAGTTTTACTTGCCTTTTTTGTCATTCCTTGCCCTGCTTGCATGTGGGAAAGAGAGAGTATTAAAGATGTAAAGAGCTTTATAACTCACTTTCAGCAATGTGTTACTACATATTATGCTACGAGCTCACATAATAATTGTTTTTGCCTCTCCCAATCATTCATAATTTCTCTTCTCAGTATTCAAAGTATAAAGATGCTACAATACCAGCAAAAAATGCCATAAAGACAAACATTTATCCACATTTTTGTCATTTGTTGCTGTTATATAAAAGAAAAAACAGCAGACTTTACAGTTCCAATTCCGGAAACAAAATTCTAACTCTACTTTTTTTAAAAACAGGAAGTTCTTTTATTTTTGCATCAAAGCAATTTATTAACTGTAGCGCCAGCACCTGACTTTACTATGGAAACTGAGAAGCTGGTGGAATATCACAGTCAACCACTGTGGTGCAAATAGTCAGATGGTGTTGGTCATCAGCAGTATCCTATGACGAGACCACACCACAATCCAGCATATAAGCAGGCCCAGGGCCGCTGTGATTCAGGTTGCGATCTGTAGACTGAACAACAAGTGTGCTACTGGTTAGGCTTTAGTGTATCATGGATCCTATTTTTCTTAGGCAGAACTCTGACATGGCAAGGACATTACTTTGCATTGGAATATGAACTTAAGCTAGCTTGTTCTGTTTCCAAGGACCTTCTTATATTTATCTCTTGTAGACAAACCAGGGTGAGATCTCACTTGCTCGTGTGCAACTCACAATTTACAAAAGTATCAATGATTCATGGCCTATGACAGACGCAAACAGAACTTCGAACATTTTTGTAATTAGACAAGCGTGTGGCTTCCCCCGCCCCCCAAACCTTGAACGAACTACAACAAACACAAACCATGTGGGGTTGTCACATGTTAATGGCAGTAATATTACAGGCAGTGTAAGTATTAGCGAGTGTAACAGATACGTCTTCCATGCACCCCGGTTTTGCAGGCTTCCCCCAACGATTGCAGTTATATTTTTCAGCTTGTCAAATTTCTGATACGGAAAGACAAAAGCTCATGTTCTTGTTGGGAAATCCCAAACTGTAACATCTAGTACAAAAATGAAACTTGCGAACTTGGCTTGCCTAGAATATTTTATTTATTGCAAGACCATTTTTAGATGAAGAAACGTAATATGCACCCAGATTAGTAATTTAGTTGCTGAAAATGGGCCCCAATCTCTATTCTGGAACTGTCACAGAGCTACATGGATTAAGTGGATATTGCGATTTCAAATGTTTACGTGGACAGAATTATGAGGACTCTAATAAGGGATATTGAAGTGTATCTCACCCCCAACTTGGACGTGAGGAACCATGTAATGCAGGCTTTGTATCCTTCACTGAGGGGAAATAATGTAAATAGCTCAAGTCTATAAAACTGCCCATGCAACCCAGAGTTTGTTTATGATGAAAGATGATGTGGAGATCAGCTCTCTGGCACTTGTCCCAAGGGACATTACACTGCCTCCAGTGCAGTCCTCACCTGCTCCATGGTCCAGACAATCTCATAAACAACTACACCAGTTGTGATGATTCAAGTCAGCAGATCACCACCAAATCTTTCTGCCTATGGGCTTTATCATGTGCCCTTGCTAATAAAGTTTCCAGTTTTGCTAACCACCAAGTCACCCATCCAGTACATTTTATAGTGGTAGCTGATCCCACAGCGAACACCATTTTTGGGAGAGACTTATTTCACACTTTTCGATTCATGATACACAAAACTGCAAACAACCAAAAAGTGTTCTTTCAGGCAACCATCCGTGAATAGATAGGGAGTTTAACTTCTCAGCCAATGGACTCAAACAAATAAAAATTATGCTGTGGTGGCAGCCACAGCAAGGAAACAATATTTGACACCACACCTGTGTTTTCTAGCAACTTACATGGCCACCATGATCGAAGGTCGCAGCCCAGCAGAGTGAATTGAATGGGCACCTATGTTATGTCCAAAGCCAGCACACTGCACTACTTTCCAGGTGGGCACCCCACTGTGGGACCATAAGCACAGACACTGTCGAACTTGGGTCTGCGGAGTGATCTCAGCCTGTCTCAAGTTAGTGACATAGCCCATAGCCTCTGCCCATGGACTTCAGAGATGCTACCGAAATCACCTTCACCTCCACCATCCTGGTTAGCAGCAGCTTGTTTCGCTGCCCCCAGTAGACCCTCCAGTCCAGGGGTGATTAGTACAACTACCACTGAGCCTTGTTCTGCCCCATCCTTTCATAGCAACGCATATACATCAATCCAATGTCTTTTCTGGTGGTGGCTCCTCTGGACCAAGGATGACCTATTTTCATCTCCACCTGCAGTCAACCGCTGGCAGGGTGGGGTGAGATGCAGGAGGTGGATGGGAATTGTCATGCCACCTGACATTAAAATGGAAAACAAGTAGCTGGTGCAACAATACTGCCAACGACCGTGGTGTCACTACTCAAATGGTGCTGGTCATCATGAGCACCCTCTGATGCCGACCATGTCATAATGAAGCATATAAGCCAGCCAAGATCTGATCTGAGTCAGCCATGATGCAATCTGTGGACTGCATGGCAAATGCGCTATTGGTTAGGCTTTCATGCTACTACAGCAGATTGTGTTTGTATTAGGAGGAATTTTGATGTGGTATGGATTGAACTTCCTGTAAATAAACTGGGATAAGTCCTCAGTGGCTTTTGTGAAACTCATCCACATTTAATTCTTCTATAGAAATAGTAATAATTCCAAATGTTGTAAATGAAATGGTTGATGATCCCCACCTGCATTTTAAATATCATGAACATCACTTCACAAAGTCTAGTATAAACTGCAAGTAGAATTTATTCCTGTAAATCAGCACTACTGGATGATCACAACTGCAGAGGTAGAAAATTGTTGACACTAACACTCATATTCCACCAATGGCACAATCAAAGGTAAAGTAAAACTTAGTTACACTTTCTAATTCAGTTATTGTAAATTTGATATAAATAATGTAGAGCAAGGGGGTGCTGAGGTTGGTTGAAATTCGTCCACTGTGCGCCGTAAACTGGGCACTATTACATTTGCTATGCAGATGTTAAGATAACGAACTCAGTAACACTGCACAGTTCTGTTCTTTGTTTTCTTTTTTTAATAATAATTACTGTGATTTTTTCACCAAGAAAAGCTTAGAAGAAAAAGAACATTGACTTGTTAACTACCTAAATTCAGTTTTTTCCTAGTTAACTGCCTTTTATAAAAACAGTCATTGGACATGCAATTTGAGGAAAAGGTTACAGAAGGCGAGAATCACTTTATCTACAAAAGATTATAAGTGAAAAATAACCCCTTCACCTGCTATGCAGTCATATGCTATGATGTTTGTTTAATATTAATCCAGACTGACAACATATTTATGCAACAGCCTTTCATACATGAATGAACAGCACTTGCCAGTCTCATCTTAAGTATGAACATTTATTTACTTTATAGTGAGAATTCTGCCTATGGATGTTCTCTTTTATTTTCTGGGCAACAACGTGTAACAAATTCAATATCCGACTGGTCTGTATTCATTACATTAGTATCTACATACAAAATACACCTTAATAGGTACGACTGTATCTTGTACCACAATAAAAGTGTATTTAACAAAACCTTTTAAATAACTTAGAAGACAATAACATCACATAACACTTAATCCACATTCAGTTTGTGTACTTTGTTCACGAATAAGATTTGATTATTAAATGTACATATACTTGTGTGTACACCATATAAGGGTGCAAGATTTCCCCTTCACTCATTCACCCACCCCACCCCACCCCCAATAAAAAATTAACTACTGGAGAATCTTAAGACTCCTACTAATCCTGTTTGAATAAGTTGATGCTCCTCACTGACCACCCTTGTGGTGGTAGCTAGGAAAGGTGATGCAGGGTTGAGATGTGTGCAACACAATTTAATCAACTTCTTTATTAACCAGATGAAAAGTGACAATTTAAAATGCAAAGTTAACATTTACAATATAATACACAAATTATAGTGACCTCAAAGCACAGCCATTAAAAGAAAACAGAAAACAGCGTTACTTCGACAGAAATCTATCAAATTTAATTCTCACACTAGCCAGTTGGCAATGCCACAATTAAATTAAATGCCCTAAAAATCTCAGACCAATAGCAGTATTTACAAAACACTCATTACGATTGGGACCACCACAAAATAAGCAGTAGCTGAAACATGGGCTCTAAGGAAGGCTACAAATTTTCTCACACCCTTGGCAAAAACAACAAGGCACACAACACAGACCAGATTACTGAATTTACCTGAATCTAAGCCACACTTGAACGTAAGCTGCACCCAAAAAATGAGACTCTAAATTAAAGAAAAAAAGTATCCAAATCTAAGCCACACCCAAAAAACCAGACTCGAAAGTAAAGTTGTAGGCCACACTTCAAAACAAATGAAGTTGGTTCATTCTAATATGCGGCCATTTTTTAAGCGTTTAAACCACTCCTTAATTTGTGTTACACCCATCACATTTTCTTCAAACACCTGCTGAATCTTACAAATTGTTTCGCTTTGAGAATCACCACGTTTCTGATAAAATTTGATGCAGTATCTTTGCTCAACACATTCAGTCATCTTGAGAGAATCAGTAATCCGATGAACGCGTTGTGTAGCACCTCACTCAGCGACCAATAGGCAGTGACTGACAACTGGAAGCGGGGGACAAAATTCATACATGCGCACAACACTCTCTTCCTTTACTGTGCACAGTGGTGCCACGCTATCGTCTCTATTTTGCATGGGAAAATCAAAGGTCGGATACTTTTTAGACAGACCTCATAAAACATGTTATTTGGTCTTAAGTGACCGAAGTGGCAGTGCCACGCCTCTTCACACAGCATTCTTCTATCACAAGTCACTGTATTTCACTCGTATATATTTTGTAATGGATGCCATAAAATTATATTCACGACAGTGGGAATAAAATGTCCTGTGGTGCCTCTCCTGCTCCCAGTTTGCCAGTTTGGCATCCTGCCCCTCTTTAAAAAAAACTTGCAATTAATGCTGAGTGGATTTATTTGGTAACTGGGAGAACAAGAACTTTTCAGAAAATTTGCTCTTTATTGCCTATTCCTTTACAACTTAGTGTTTTGCGTGACATAAAATTAAATATAGGATACATAAAAACATTTTTTTCTCTCTAATCTTGCTACAGCTTTACATGGCATGCTTTCCTTTCTATGAAAGGACCTATCACCTCATCAAAGTTTGTCAAACATTTTGCTACATGAAAAATTGAAATGTCACTGTCTAATACTGAAAAAGCTGTTAATACAAATAGTACCCAAGACTGGGGTGATTTCTCGATCTGATTATGTCTATTTAGTCACTGCCTGCTAGACGAAATGAAATAGGCCTGTCTGATATTGTAGCAATTGCAACACAAACCAAATAAACGAGACTGTTTTGGCACAAATGGTCATTTTTATAGCACGACAGAACACAATTCATGAAGCACCAATATCAAATGCCTATTAGGCCTACAAAAAGCAAAAAGCTTTTTGTTAGGAAATACGTTTCACACTTCATTCATACGTTCCAGCTCCTCAAGCATGAGATCAAATAGTAGTAGTACAAAATTTTTGTATAAATTTGGAATCATCATATTCTTCAATAATTTGTGTGATGTCCCCATTTCTTCTCCTTCCTCGTTCTAACAATCTTGTCATCACTAATTCTATACTATTCTTGTCAGTGTCAATACTCATTCACTGGTTAACTTTACTAACCTTGCCACAATCACCTGTTTAGTTATCCTGCATTTATTCTCTGGTTAGGTGTTATTACATGTTCGTACGATGTGTTTTCCACACTACTCCCACAATTGAACTTAAGCGGCTGCTATCCAGGGACTGTACAACTGGCCCTTACTAGTGTAATGACTGGGCCAAAACTTTTCTGTCAAAATTTCGTTTTTTTGGATACACCAAGAAGATGATCTTTCTAATCTGTTATTCCTGTTTGTCATTTATTTCCATGCTGGTAGTCTGAATCTATGGATTTCGCTAGTAATTATAACAAAGTTGATCATTCACAAACCCTATCAACCACATAACAAACAGCAACTGGCATTCACCTGTTCGGCTTTGTTCCACTCAGCTCGTATAGCCCCATCCGCTTGGTCTGCAGGGAAGTTTATTTCTAGATGCAACCGGGATTCCTCTGGCAGAGACATCACATACATTACGCGCTCATTCAAAAATCAACTTATGATTCATTCAGAAATCAACTTAGAATGTCTTCAAAAATATTAAAAAATCAACAGGGATGCATTTCAAAATCATATGAATAATCGATAGACCAACATGCGCTGGATGCTAGGTGCTTTGCAAGACAAGGTTTCTTCCCCCCTCACCAACATGAAATTGGCGGCACCCACCCCTGCAACTGCCGCCCAGGGTAGACACCCCGGTGTTGGGCAGAGCCAGAACCGGTGAATGCAGGGGCCAGAGACCTTTCATAATTACTCTGTCTACAAAGATTTCACCAAAGGGGCTGACGTGTCTTATGAGCAGTAGCATTGCCTTGTTGGAAAAATGAATTATTGATCTCATTTTCATTCAGAATGGCAATAAATGGATAAATTATCTGGGAACAATAGACACCAAAGGTGATGGTAGTACCAAAAAAGATCGGCCTTATAATTCACACTCACGTTATGGCAACCCACAGTACAGTTTTCTCTGCGTGCAATGCTGTTTCTCTAAAGGCATGCGAATTTTCTGATGACCCAATTCGTGAATTTTGGGAATTAATGTAGCCAGAAAGGTGAAACGAAGCCTAATCCGTGAAAAAGGTTCAATCTAAAACACCAACATCATTTCAGTTAACAAATTGCTAAAATCATTTACAATACACAATTCGTTTCACATGGTTCATAAAATGTAATTGTTGCAAAGCAGTAATTTTATAGGGATACCTCCTCAGTTCTTTGGTTATGGCCTTATGTGCCATTGCACAAGAGACTTTACCATTTTGCAATAATCTAACTGATTTTGTTGGATTCCGCAATACGATGTCCAAAATGTCGTTCAGTTTCCATTCTGTTAAAGTTGTGCACCTAACAGTTCATGGTGCATCATGAACTGAACCTGTTGTCTGGAATTTGCGAATTAAATAACAGTGCCATGATGAGGATACCTCAAATCATGAAAACAATCTAAATTGCCACCTCACATGCTCTGTAAAGTTTCCTCTTCCATAAAGACCATTCTCTCATCAATAGTAAGCATTCTCACTACAATCAGTTTACACAAGAAGTAGACAATAACACAACAGCTGCAATACATACACAACACTACTAGCCCTACCCCCAACCCCAACCACCCCCCACCCACCCACTTTCAATGCAGGTCCATGGAACACATTCAGATGAGACTTGAACCGCAAAGTGAGACACCTGAGGCTCACCGCTGTGGAGAGACTTTGTGGACACATGGTACACTCCGGTCTAAAAATTACACTAACTGTTACTAGACACAAAAACATAACATATTGGACAACCTCCCCCCATGAACCATGGACCTTGCCGTTGGTGGGGAGGCTTGCGTGCCTCAGCGATACAGATAGCCGTACCGTAGGTGCAACCACAACGGAGGGGTATCTGTTGAGAGGCCAGACAAACGTGTGGTTCCTGAAGAGGGGCAGCAGCCTTTTCAGTAGTTGCAAGGGCAACAGTCTGGATGATTGACTGATCTGGCCTTGTAACAATAACCAAAACGGCCTTGCTGTGCTGGTACTGCGAACGGCTGAAAGCAAGGGGAAACTACAGCCGTAATTTTTCCCGAGGGCATGCAGCTTTACTGTATGATTACATGATGATGGCGTCCTCTTGGGTAAAATATTCCGGAGGTAAAATAGTCCCCCATTCGGATCTCCGGGCGGGGACTACTCAAGAGGATGTCGTTATCAGGAGAAAGAAAACTGGCGTTCTACGGATCGGAGCGTGGAATGTCAGATCCCTTAATCGGGCATATAGGTTAGAAAATTTAAAAAGTGAAATGGATACGTTAAAGTTAGATATAGTGGGAATTAGTGAAGTTCGGTGGCAGGAGGAACAAGACTTCTGGTCAGGTGACTACAGGGTTATAAACACAAAATCAAATAGGGGTAATGCAGGAGTAGGTTTAATAATGAATAGGAAAATAGGAATGCGGGTAAGCTACTACAAACAGCATAGTGAACGCATTATTGTGGCCAAGATAGATACGAAGCCCACACCTACTACAGTAGTACAAGTTTATATGCCAACTAGCTCTGCAGATGACGAAGAAATTGAAGAAATGTATGATGAAATAAAAGAAATTATTCAGATTGTGAAGGGAGACGAAAATTTAATAGTCATGGGTGACTGGAATTCGAGTGTAGGAAAAGGGAGAGAAGGAAACATAGTAGGTGAATATGGATTGGGGGACAGAAATGAAAGAGGAAGCCGCCTGGTCGAATTTTGCACAGAGCACAACATAATCATAACTAACACTTGGTTTAAGAATCATGAAAGAAGGTTGTATACATGGAAGAACCCTGGAGATACTAAAAGGTATCAGATAGATTATATAATGGTAAGACAGAGATTTAGGAACCAGGTTTTAAATTGTAAGACATTTCCAGGGGCAGATGTGGACTCTGACCACAATCTATTGGTTATGACCTGTACATTAAAACTGAAGAAACTGCAAAAAGGTGGGAATTTAAGGAGATGGGACCTGGATAAACTAAAAGAACCAGAGGTTGTACAGAGATTCAGGGAGAGCATAAGGGAGCAATTGACAGGAATGGGGGAAATAAATACAGTAGAAGAAGAATGGGTAGCTTTGAGGGATGAAGTAGTGAAGGCAGCAGAGGATCAAGTAGGTAAAAAGACGAGGGCTAGAAGAAATCCTTGGGTAACAGAAGAAATATTGAATTTAATTGATGAAAGGAGAAAATATAAAAATGCAGTAAGTGAAACAGGCAAAAAGGAATACAAACGTCTCAAAAATGAGATCGACAGGAAGTGCAAAATGGCTAAGCAGGGATGGCTAGAGGACAAATGTAAGGATGTAGAGGCCTATCTCACTAGGGGTAAGATAGATACCGCCTACAGGAAAATTAAAGAGACCTTTGGAGATAAGAGAACGACTTGTATGAATATCAAGAGCTCAGATGGAAACCCAGTTCTAAGCAAAGAAGGGAAAGCAGAAAGGTGGAAGGAGTATATAGAGGTTCTATACAAGGGCGATGTACTTGAGGACAATATTATGGAAATGGAAGAGGATGTAGATGAAGATGAAATGGGAGATATGATACTGCGTGATGAGTTTGACAGAGCACTGAAAGACCTGAGTCGAAACAAGGCCCCCGGAGTAGACAATATTCCATTGGAACTACTGACGGCCGTGGGAGAGCCAGTCCAGACAAAACTCTACCATCTGGTGAGCAAGATGTATGAAACAGGCGAAATACCCTCAGACTTCAAGAAGAATATAATAATTCCAATCCCAAAGAAAGCAGGTGTTGACAGATGTGAAAATTACCGAACTATCAGTTTAATAAGTCATAGCTGCAAAATACTAACACGAATTCTTTACAGACGAATGGAAAAACTAGTAGAAGCCAACCTCGGGGAAGATCAGTTTGGATTCCGTAGAAACACTGGAACACGTGAGGCAATACTGACCTTACGACTTATCTTAGAAGAAAGATTAAGGAAAGGCAAACCTACGTTTCTAGCATTTGTAGACTTAGAGAAAGCTTTTGACAATGTTGACTGGAATACTCTCTTTCAAATTCTAAAGGTGGCAGGGGTAAAATACAGGCAGCGAAAGGCTATTTACAATTTGTACAGAAACCAGATGGCAGTTATAAGAGTCGAGGGACATGAAAGGGAAGCAGTGGTTGGGAAGGGAGTAAGACAGGGTTGTAGCCTCTCCCCGATGTTGTTCAATCTGTATATTGAGCAAGCAGTAAAGGAAACAAAAGAAAAATTCGGAGTAGGTATTAAAATTCATGGAGAAGAAATAAAAACTTTGAGGTTCGCCGATGACATTGTAATTCTGTCAGAGACAGCAAAGGACTTGGAAGAGCAGTTGAATGGAATGGACAGTGTCTTGAAAGGAGGATATAAGATGAACATCAACAAAAGCAAAACAAGGATAATGGAATGTAGTCTAATTAAGTCGGGTGATGCTGAGGGAATTAGATTAGGAAATGAGACACTTAAAGTAGTAAAGGAGTTTTGCTATTTGGGGAGCAAAATAACTGATGATGGTCGAAGTAGAGAGGATATAAAATGTAGGCTGGCAATGGCAAGGAAAGCGTTTCTGAAGAAGAGAAATTTGTTAACATCCAGTATAGATTTAAGTGTCAGGAAGTCGTTTCTGAAAGTATTCGTATGGAGTGTAGCCATGTATGGAAGTGAAACATGGACGATAAATAGTTTGGACAAGAAGAGAATAGAAGCTTTCGAAATGTGGTGCTACAGAAGAATGCTGAAGATTAGATGGGTAGATCACATAACTAATGAGGAAGTATTGAATAGGATTGGGGAGAAGAGAAGTTTGTGGCACAACTTGACCAGAAGAAGGGATCGGTTGGTAGGACATGCTCTGAGGCATCAAGGGATCACCAATTTAGTATTGGAGGGCAGCGTGGAGGGTAAAAATCGTAGAGGGAGACCAAGAGATGAATACACTAAGCAGATTCAGAAGGATGTAGGTTGCAGTAGGTACTGGGAGATGAAGCAGCTTGCACAGGATAGAGTAGCATGGAAAGCTGCATCAAACCAGTCTCAGGACTGAAGACCACAACAACAACAACAACAATTGGACAACCAGGTTACGTAGTAGCAGTCACTGGTCACAACAGGTGCCGGTTCCCTGGTTTCATAATTATTTGTCCTATACAGCATTTTCCGTTACTCTACACCAGGCTCGTCCAAACTGTGCCCCTGGGGCGCTAGCGCCCGCAGCCAGCGCCCCGGGTGAATTCGTATGTTGTCGTAGTGGCCGAGCCATGTCGCTTAGCTGGCCGTGCGGACCGCCCGCTGAGCCTCGCCATGCCGCTGTTTCGTGCTTCGTACGTAATTGTCTTCTTTAACAATGTTGACTGTAAGAATTAAAGAGCTTTATAGCCATAATTCTATTTTTTAATAAGTATTCAAACATGATCGGTTAAAATTATTACGTACAAAACAGCAAACTAAGGATCCGATTTCTAAACTCTTTCAAAGGGATACAAAAAGATATAGCCCAAAGTATTACAAAAAATATTTACTTGTAACTGCTAACAGTAAGAATGAGACAGTATATCCCTTACATAAAATTATTTCTAAAATGGAATATTTATGACTCTAGTTTATTTAAGAAACTGACATTTTTTTCAGAAGATGCCTATCGTACATAATGACGAGTGCGCATGTGCAGTACTAATAGAATGAACCTGTGGGTCAGGAAACAACTAAGATGTTCTTCGATTCTTGTTTTGGATATTGTTTTCTAAAGCTTTGCATAGTAATTCTGCCACATGAACACTAGTTGTTACTTAAACAGTGAAAGGTTTGCTCGTTTTACCGCTCATCGACCTCTTTTACAGAAGTGCGCTTCCTCTGTTACTTTGTTTACGTTGAACCTGACTGCAGGACAGGCCAGCGCAGCTCAGCACAGTGTTGTGCGGTCTCACTCGCTCCGCAGCTCCTATGCCGACACTAGCGACACATGGTCGCGGACGGGGCGCTGAACTACACTGCCTTGGATGAGCCTGCTCTGCACAATGGAAAAAACTTGGAACAGAAACTTCCTGGCACACTGAAATTATATGTCAGACTGGGACTCTAACCTGGGACTTTGCCTTTTGAAGGCAAGTGCTGAGCAATCTAAGCACAATTCACAATATGCTAGTCTCACAAAGCATACAGGAGAACTTCGGTGAAGTTTGGAAGGTAGAATATGAGATACTGGTGGAAGCAAAGCTGTGGGGGTGTAGAATTCCTCATGAAAGCACAAGTAAACATATTAAAATAATAGTGCATTAAGAAAAAACTTGTATCAAATTAAAGATAATTGAATTACAAAGTTTGGATAAATGTGACATTACCTGTGATTGCACCAGCAGTACAAGTATGAATGTTAGTGTCAATAATTTAGTGACACTATAGTACCTCATCATCTCAAAAATTCGCAATGTGTAAAAAACAACTAATGTTAAATCTATTTCAGTGTGTACAAACAACACCTAATTAATAACTGCTGCTTCAATTCTTAGCCAGCAACTGGACAAATGCCAAGCTCTTGCAGAACACAGAGTCCGGCAGTAAAAATACTGTCTGCACAATTCTTTTTGTTATGTACAGATTTGTTGTCAGACATTTGGTACATCCTACTTAAAAATTACAGCTCTGTATGAGTTTCAATACAATAGGCTTTGTCACCACATATTTGACTATGTACCAAAATGTAACAATAATTTTAAAATAAAGAATTATGGAACACGTTTTATGCTCACAGCAGTGAGCTATTTGGAGACTGTGTATCTCCTCTGCACGAATCATTCATTGATTTCACAGTGTCATGTGAACTCAACTCACTGTACACTCTCTCTCTCTCTCTCTCTCTCTCTCTCTCTCTCTCTCTCTCTCTCTCTGTGTGTGTGTGTGTGTGTGTGTGTGTGTGTGTGTGTGTGTGTGTGTGTGTGTGTGGCCCCGCGCACATGCGCCCACGCGGGTGGGGGATGTGTGGGTGGGTGGGCACATGCACGCGTGTTTGTACCCACATTTTAGGCACACTCAAAGGCGAGGTTATCAGGGACCTTTAAAAGAGAGAGAAAAATAGCTGAATGTCTGTGACGGTCCTGAGGACAGTAGTTTGCAACACCCAAACTAATGCCACATTCCTTGATGTCCAGAAAGTGTAGGATACAGTTCAACACTGATACTTAGCTAATGAAGGATGAGCTTCAGGAACATAGTACCAGCCTCATGATTCGACCAAAGCCTTCTATCACACAAAACTCAGGATACCACTCTCAAAATGAGGAAACTGTCAAATGTAAAAGCTTATTCTGCCATATCCCAAGAGAATATTATAAAACAAATACAGCAGTGTCCCACTAATCCAAACCCCGGTAATCCAAACGTTCGGTTAGTCCGAACATGAAAAAAGTTAGTCAAGTATAGAAAACTGTGAGGTAAACTGCTGTACATACACACTACTTTAATTTACACAGTACAGTAAATATGTATTAGAAAAATTGGCAAGAAAACATTAGGTTTAATCAATGCATGACAATGAAAGAAAAGCTGTCAGACTTACTAAAATAAAGCGGACATTTTATCTCTACTTTTTAGATGACAAAAACTCAGTCCTTGTTTTTTGGCATAATGAAGACAGTCTGTTATATGACACATAGTTGCGCCGTTGTCTCATAAACATCAAATCAGCAGGTGTACACATGGGCTGTTGCTCCAAATAACGTAGTGCTAGGTCAAGGGCTTCTGTTGCATCACTGTGTGGCACCAGCTCTCGTTTGTCGCTTTCAGGCTCATTGTCACTTCCGTCACAGTAGTCCACTTCTAGTCCTGAATCACAGCAGCAACTAAATCAGCGTCAGTAAGGTTCTCCACATATGCACCATCTGCTGCCATCCACTCATCTACGTCTCCTTCACTAGCTTCTTCACGTTCAGGGATTGTCTGTATCATTTGTAGTAGATTTTCCTCTTCATTTTAAACTAGGCTGTCCAGAAATTCAAGAGACGTCCACAGTTTTCTCCACGATTTTCTCAGAATATTTTACGAAATATTCTGCCATACCTCAGCGGACCAATAAACAACATCCTTCACATTAGTATTTTTTATTTTGTCCACTAAAGGAATGCTATCGTCTTTGATCAGCATTCTTAAAAATTGTTCTCTGTAAATCATTTTTAATGTGTACAGTATGCCCTGGTCCATAGGCTGTAGAAGTGGTGTAACATTCAGCAGCAAAAACTTTGCCACAATTTCTCCATCACATAATTCCTCAGTCCTGGGGTGAGATGGTTATCAATCTAAAGGACTTCATGGGTAGACAAATCATTTTCCTTCGAAAACCATCGAACAGAGGGAACAAACTGGCTGTGAAATCATTCTTTGAAAAGCTTACCATCCATCTATGCTTTTTCTGGTTGTGATAATATACCGGCAGGGACTTCATGTTGCAGTTTTTAAAAGCTCTGGGCCTAGCAGATTTGCTGATCAGCATTAAAGGCAGCTTGTGATTACCAGCAGCGTTGCTGCAAGCTAATAAAGTCACACGATCTTTGCACATTTTAAAACCAGGAACATGGTCTTCTGCTTTTGATGCCAGGCTTTTTGTTGGCAAGGCCCAAACATTAAGGCCAGTCTCATCAGCATGAAATATGCTCACTATTTGTTATTTACTTAAACTTGGCATATTTCGTCACAGTACCTTTTCTGTAAAATGTTTACAAGGCAATATTTGTCTTGGCTTCAGTAGTCTAGTGGAAGTATGATTCCACAATGCAGTTTTGTCGGCTGCAGAAATGACCTGGTTCAATGCGTTTGCCTCATTTTTGGTGCTTCAAATACCATTTCTTCGAATGTGGGTTCTTCTTAGAGTTTATATAAAAAACAGTAGTAAAATAATTCATTTTTTCTGTTCACTAACAAATATTTATAACTGCGACCTGCACATTGTTTTACCATCAACACACACCAAGAGTTCACTGCCGACTGACTACAGTCAAAGACGACTCCAGCGTCAAAGACATTTTACACAACACACAAGCTTCCACTTGTAACCAGTCTCTTTGATATTCTTCGTCACATTTACTAATAGTAATCAATATGCTTTCACTCTCAAAAATATAAGTAAATTAGCATATAATAAGGCAAATTACAATAAAAAAAAATTCTGACAAAAATATAAGAAAAAATTTACCATTTGGTATCGACAAATCCGGTAGAAAATAACACATCTCCCAGATCCATTACAAGCATTATAAATTTTTTGGGGAGAATACTTTTTCAAACTCAGCCAAGTATTCCTTCGATGCATCACAGTCAGAAAAAGCTTCTCTCCAGTAATTGTTAGCTAACTGATTCCATGACATTTTTTTGAATCTGTCCAACCAACCTGTACTTGCACTAAAAGGCCCATCACCATTCATTAACTTGTCCAGGTAAACAGCCTCATTCATTAACTTGTTCAGGTAAACAGCCTTCTCCTGAACCAGTGCTCCACTCAAAGGAGTTCCCCTTTCCATTACCTACGTAAACCAAAGGAAAAGAGCTTCGTCCACTTTATCGTACTGGGATTGTTTGAAAGTCTGCCGAATTTCGAGGGTTTTTCCCGAAGAAGCACAGGACTGTTTAAGCTTCGCTCGGTTCTTCTTCGGTTCTTCTTCCAATCACAAACGGTTGCTTAACCAACACCCAGTTCCGTTGCCAGTTTAGATACATTCTCACCATTGTCTATCTGTTTCAAAGCATTCAGTTTTTCTTAGAGTGTTAACGTTGTATGTTTCTGTTTACTCATGACGAAAATACGTACACCACTACATCTGAACGAATACAATACAAGTGTTACGCATGCCAGCGATCGATAACTAACATAACCAAGCACTTTGTGAGCCAACTGGCAGTGCACTGTCCTCAGACACTACAAAGGTCTCAACAATGCACAACAACAAGGGCAGGGAATGAGAGTAACCCATTGTTCCCACACTATTCCCATTTGTTACCATGGTGTACCGAATCAACTGCTTGGTATACTTCATTCTAGAAACTTGTTACCGTAATTCCGGCTTATCCAACCAAATTGGTAATCCGAACGAGGTCTGGTCCCAATTAGTTCGGATTAATGGGACTCTACTGTACTGTTGAAATTTCATTTAAATGACCTGGTGAATAATATCAGAAGCCAAAGCTTTACCAAGTGATGCTCCTCTGTGCAGGAAGTCATTAAACAGAAAACTGTAATGAAATGCAGGAAGACTTGTACAGCATCATCTCTTTATGTAGATATTGGCAGCTGATCTTCAGTTTAAATAAATATAATGTATTGAGCACAAATAAATAGGCAGAAGCACTCCTTATTCTCTTATTACACAAATGAATATCAATCATAACCATTAAATATATATGATTGAATGTCATACAGCAAAGTTAAGGAAACTGACCACATGAAACTGTAATTCATACAAAAAGAAATTTTTCAGTACTGCTCAGCAGTTAAGACCTTTATGAGGTAGGTTTAATAAAGAAGATAAAAAAACAGGCTGTTTATTTCTTTTAAGATACAATTAATATGTGCAAAAATGCCACATAGATGCCCAGTGGTAGATGCTGCACAAGTGAAGTATTGTACATCACAAACTGACTTACTATTTAAATTGAGGTGGTGTATTTTTCAATAACAGTTTACAACAACATATAATTACTTTCCAAACACACCTTGTGAAATGATCACCATTGAAAACATCTGAGGAATTTGAGCTTGTACAGGAGCTTACAATCTTTCTTCCTGCACACCATTCAGGAATGGAACAGGGGAATAAAGAAGGGACGGTCCTAGTAATCCAGACCCTCCACCAGAGAAGCATAAGGTATCTTGTGACATATAGCTGTAGATGTATTATAATGAATTACGAGGGTGGTTTGAAAAGTTCTCAGAATCACCACGAGAGGTCAGCGCTGGTGCAACAAGTTGTTCACGTGATATTCATTGGACTGTTGCCTGTAAAAATGTGCCACGTCAGTGCTCTTGGAAGAGAGCTGTGGCGGTGATGTGGCTCTGTTGTTATTCCCGCATAGAGATTTGTGAAGATGGGGGGGGGGGGGGGGGGGGAGTGGGGGGAATTGAGATTCAAGCAGTGACTAGGAACTTGGTACAGTAAGGTATGAAAGCAAAGGACATTCATGCCAATTTCCAGAATACACTGGGGCACTCTGCTCCTTCGTATTCAGCTGTTGCCAAGTGGACAAATGAATTTAAATTTGGTCGGGAGAGCTTCGACAATGACACGCGCAATGGTCGGCCAAGATGTGTCGCTACTTCAGAAATCATTGCAAAATTGCACAAAATGGTCATGAAGGATTGCCGATTGCAAGTGCGTGAAATTGCTCACGCATGCCAGATGTCATCCGAAAGGGTATATCACATTTTAACTGAAGAATTATAAATGAAAAAATTATCTGCAAGATGGGTGCTGCGACTCTTGACACTGGATCAGAAATACACGAAAATGAACATATCGGAACAATGTTTGGCTCGTTTTAGGAGAAACAAACAAAATTTTTTTGCACTTGTTTGTGACCATAGATGAAACTTGGGTGCACTTCTATACCCCAGAGACAAAACAACAGTCAAAGTAGTGGAAACATGGTGATTCTCTGCCACCAAAGAAAGCAAAGACAATTCCTTTGGCAGAAAAGGTTATTGCATCTGTGCTCTGGGATGCAAAGGGGATTCTGTTTGCAGATTATTTCCCCACTAGGCAAAAATTACTCGAGAAAACTGTGCTATGACTGGACAAATTGCAACAAAAGATACGCGAAAAAAGGTCAGGTTTAACAAGAAAGAAAGTCATCTTCCATCAAGACAATGCGCACTTGCACATATGCCGTCGTCATGGCAAAATTACATGAACTAAGGTATGAATTGTTGCCACACCTGCCTTATTCACCTGATATGGCTCCGTCAGACTTCCAACTCTTCCCAAAACTGAAAATTTTTCTTGGTGGATGAAGACTCACTTCAAACAAAGAATTGATAGCCAGAGTTGACAACTATTTTGCAGGCCTGGAGGAAACTCATTTTCAATATGGGATCAAGGCACTGGAACATCGTTGGACCAAGTGCATTAATCTACAAGGAAACTACATTGAAAAATAAAAAAAGTTCAGTGATGAAAGTACTTTTTTTTCTATTCCGTTCCGAGAACTTTGCGAACCACCCTCGTAACAAAAAAATATATGTGCTTACAAACACAGAAAATGAGGTTTGTAATAGCAAATATCAAAAATTTCCCGATGAAACTGAACTGTTCACAAACTTGTAATGCCGATTATGTGTAACACTCACTGAGGACTCGATCAAACTTGTTTTGTGACGTACACTGCATGTCACATTGTTGTTGTTGTTGTTGTGGTCTTCAGTCCTGAGATTGGTTTGATGCAGCTCTCCATGCTACTCTATCCTGTGCAAGCTTCTTCATCTCCCAGTACTTACTGCAACCTACATCCTTCTGAATCTGCTTAATGTATTCATCTCAAGGTCTCCCTCTGCGATTTTTACCCTCCACGCTGCCCTCCAATGCTAAACTTGTGACCCCTTGATGCCTCAGAACATGTCCTATCAACCGGTCCCTTCTTCTTGTCAAGTTGTGCCACAAACTTCTCTTCTCCCCAATTCTGTTCCATATCTCCTCATTAGTTATGCCACATTATATGAGCATAAAACAAACCATCAAAATATTACCTTTTTCGTTTCCCAATCATAGCACACAAGTTTGTGTGCTGCATGATGAGGGCCACCAGCTGTCCGCTGCAGCCATATCAAATTCCTGCCATCTGCACTGAATCTTGGAGAGCGGACTGCCTGACCGTCATCGGACAGTAAACCTTGAAACAATATCAGTGTATCAGTCTATTTTTCCATGCAACATCCAATCAAATGACCTAAATTACTTAGAAGTGATTTAACAAAGCACTAACAGATGCAATGGAAACCACGAATAAATGAACAATTAGAGAAGGACTGTTGCAACTCACCATATAGCGGAGATGCTGACTCACGATAGGCACAACAAAAAGATTCACACAATTAAAGCTTTCGGCCATTAAGGCCTTTGACAGCAAAACACACACACACACACACACACACACACACACACACACACACACAACTTGCACACGTCTGCAGTCTCAGATAACTGAAACCACAGAGACTTCAGACATGTGTGCAAGTTGCATTTTTGTGTGTGTGTGTGTGTGTGTGTGTGTGTGTGTGTGTGTGTGTGTGTGTTGCTGACAAAGGCCTTAATCGCCAAAAGCTATAATTGTGTGAATCTTTTTGTTGTGCCTATCGCGACTCAAACATCTCCGCTATATGATGAGTAGCAACTTTCCTTCTCTAATATTGTTACATTCCATCCTGGATTTTCTATTGTTTGAGAAAAAATGAACACCTATTCATAGATTAAAACAAGTTTGTGATCGATGTTTCAGCAAGTGGCAGGAGCCTGCTGCCAGCCAATTTCAGTTCTATCTTGAGCAACAGATGCTTGCTGTATTACCTGCTTTGTAGGTACTTGCAGGGACTTGTAATGTGTGAATAGTTTGCACAATGGCATCACTGCCAGCCATCACCACACTCCCTCCCCCCCCCCCCCCTCTCCACCCCCCAAATTCCAATCCATCAACCACAGAGTTATTTTACTTATACGAAATTCATAACAAAAAATTTAAAAAGCTAATAAAAAGTACATGTAATAAGTCCAATTTTTGAAAATCAGTTACAGAATACTGTAACTAAGTAATAGGCAATTTAAAACTGTGTATTGCAGGGAAAGAGAAGTTATTTCAGAGACATGCTCAGCAAATGAGATAAAGAGTGGATGGAAGGATCTGAAGATATCAGATGACTCACAGTAGAAAATATAATTTTAGAGTACTAATAATTTGCTTCATTACCTACAGGTTGCAAATGGAAACAAACTACAAAACAATCAAAAAATGTAGAAAAAGATTTTGGTAAAACTGGGAACCAAATAGAAACAAACAGGTTAGGAACACAGATACTAAGAGAAAAAGAGAGAATGTGGAATGGAATGGAAATAGAAGAAAGAAGGCTAAGAAGCCCTTCTTCCTTCCTTTATCTCTCAGTCAGTGCGCAAGTTACTAAAAGAGTTATGGACATTACAACAATGAGGAAGCATTCTCAGACAAACAGTAAGAAAAAGCCTCAATTTCAAGATAAAAGAAGGCAGATGAACAGAACAAACTGGAACCTTCAATTAAGACATGCATGTCGAAGCAACTAGATGACCAAATTACTGACCAGAAGAGGGCACAAGCAGCGGCAGAAGACAACCAAGACAGTTTCTCAACTGAATGACCATTTAGTTATTCTTTCTATGGGATTTACGTCTGCAGCTCGTGGTCTAGTGGCTAGCATTGCTGCCTCTGGATCACGGGTTCCTGGGTTCGATTCCTGGCCAGTTTCGGGATTTTCTCTGCCCAGGGACAGGGTGTCTGTGTTGTCCTCGTCATTTCATCATAACTCATGAACATGACGAGATTGGACTGTGTACAGATTGGGACTTTGTACGAGCTCTGATAACTATACAGTTGAGTGCCCCACAAACCAAAGATCATCATCTGGGATTTACTGTTCCATAAGACAGTTTTTCCACTTCTCATTAACACAGAAATACTATCAGTCAGCTGAATTATTACTGAATCCAAGATAATACAACAACGTCTTCTCATTACGTCTTGTAAGCCGCCTGTCTCAGAGTTCTGGGTAACTTTTCAGAACTGTACCCTCTTCCATAAATCTCTCCAGTTCTTTTCCTTCACCCTCGTCCTTCCCCTTCAACTCTTCTGCCAAAAGGAGCCACTGGCTCAGCAAGCTTGTAAAAGTTAAACCCTTTTGTGTGTGTATTCCCCTGCCGCCACTTGGTGAGTGTATTTTTTCTCTATTCATTTAAATCATATGAACCCAAGCTCTGCAAATGCTTGCCAGTATATCTGGCCTTTCCTTTAAATCCCAGTTACAAGTCTCTGTGACAAACAAGTAGTACACAGACTTGGTACAAGTACCTGCAAGATCTCAGTTTCTACATGTTGTGTACTCAGTCACATGCCGCACACAGCTACAACCACAGAGTGTACCACTAGTAAGGCAGCCTCCAGGAATGACATCACAAGTTAACGATCAGTCCCTATATGGATAGCGCACTTAACAGGAAATTTATTTGGCTTTTACCACAAGACATTAAAATGGTCTGCTACATGTGCTGAAAGTTATGTATGACACCACAGAGAGCACTGAAACCAAAAATATTTCCTGCATCTGCTACATACAGCGCAGATCACAATCCATCCACCGATTGCAGAAAGAAGGGCGACACCGATCCATCCACCAATAATGGATAAAGGTAGTGGCACACCTTCACTCAGCCAGTCACTGCTCAAATGTCACAGTCGCCAACCAATTATCGACCACAGCCAATTGTCACAAGTTACTGCAGTTGTAGCCCAGCATCTATCAATGGGTGATCATCAGACAGTTAACACCAAGTGTCACAAGTGTTTATTACTATCAGAATCTAAAACTATAAACTGTCTAGCTGCAGCTCAGATTGGGCTATTAGATTAGTTACTCATCACTGAGGTCAGTGTCTGTATCTTTTACTCCACTGGCACTCCTGTTCATCATCAAACTAATACGAGTATTTATCTTGCACATTATTTTAATTTATGATTATAATTTGTTACTCATGGTGTTGGCAATGCTGTTGGTGTTTTAGTTACAACAGCCCTATGATGAGATTAGTTGCAAGTGTGCAAGCATGCCAAGCCACTTCAACAACCACTTTTCTGTGGCAGAGAGTTTGCTTCCTGATACCGTTTAAGTTGGGCGAATACAACATAAAACTATACAAGCATTTCTTTAACAGGACTGGTTGATATTTTAAGGGCAGTTGGTTTTAATTATACTTTCTTAAATAGTAAGTACCACAACCAGTTGCAAGGTTTAAGATTAATTCTTATGATATTCCAATGTTCACATTCTCTCCTTAATCCTTCTACTTTCGTGAATACAGTGATCATGATAGCTTGAAGATAATAAAATTTCCAAGCTCATTCATTAGTACAGCCATCACCAGTAGAAGACTCAGATCTTAAATATGCCTGCGGATCAGGGTGAGAAGTGAACACATTCAGTTTTAAGCCGCAGAATTTGAAGTAGCTTCTGCTTACTGTTCATGCTCACATTCTAAAGTTAAGTGACAAATATCTTTAAGAATATCCCAATGAGGAAAAAGTAAAATAAATATTGCAAGCAGGGTTTACAGGATTCCTGGGCCTTAGTATCTTCAATGTTTCTTGTTACCTTCAGTTTGTTAAACCGTTTGCATTAATGATAACCGCACACACTTAAAGCCGAATGATTTGTTGGGAGCGGTGTGACTGCATCTGAAGCTGTTCACATTTCCAAAATATTGCTTGCTATTTACATTTTCAGATAGCATGACAAAAGCTTCGTCACTTTAAGCAGTGTAATGGGCTTGTTAGTAGGGCCTGACTTCATACTCAGTAAAGATAATCTTCAATTGTCAGGCAGCACAGCAAACCTGAAAGCAACTATTAAAACAGTTTCATTTTGCAGTTAATGAACATCAATCTTCTTCTTATTTTCTGGACACTGAGATCAGAAGTTAACATCTTGCATTTAGCAAGAGCAGTGGGAACAGAGATTAAAACACTAAAATACTGTTAATAAATTAATCTCTAGTAACACGGGCCACAGTTTACTCACAAAAAGTTTAGAAGAAACCACAAGAGTCGGAAACAGACTGGAAGCAAAGATAGACAAGAGTATTATATTACATCAATCTACATCTACATCTACATCCATACTCTGCAAGCCACCTGACGGTGTGTGGTGGAGGGTACCCTGAGTACCTCTATCGGTTCTCCATTCTATTCCAGTCTCGTATTGTTGATGGAAAGAAGGATTGTCGGTATGCTTCTGTGTGGGCTCTAATCTCTCTGATTTTATCCTCATGGTCTCTTCGCGAGATAGACGTAGGAGGGAGCAATATACTGCGTGACTCTTCGGTGAAGGTATGCTCTCGAAACTTTAACAAAGGCCCGTACTGAGCTACCGAGCGTCTCACTTGCAGAGTCTTCCACTGGAGTTTATCTATCATCTCCGTAACGCTTTCGCGATTACTAAATGATCCTGTAACGAAGCGCACTGCTCTCCGTTGGATCTTCTCTATCTCTTCTATCAACCCTACCTGGTACGGATCCCACACTGCTGAGCAGCATTCAAGCAGTGGGTGAACAAGCGTACTGTAACCTACTTCCTTTGTTTTCGGATTGCATTTCCTTAGGATTCTTCCAATGAATCTCAGTCTGGCATCTGCTTTACCGACGATCAACTTTATATGATCATTCCATTTTAAATCACTCCTAATGGGTACTCCCAGATAATTTATGGAATTAACTGCTTCCAGTTGCTGACCTGCTATTTTGTAGCTAAATGATAAGGGCTCTATCTTTCTATGTATTCGCAGCACATTACACTTGTCTACATTGAGATTCAATTGCCATTCCCTGCACCATGCGTCAATTCGCTGCAGATCCTCCTGCATTTCAGTACAATTTTCCATTGTTACAAACTCTCTATACACCACAGCATCATCCGCAAAAAGCCTCAGTGAACTTCCAATGTCATCCACAAGGTCATTTATGTATATTGTGAATAGCAACAGTCCTACTACACTCCCCTGCGGCACACCTGAAATCACTCTTACTTCGGAAGACTTCTCTCCATTGAGAATGACATGCTGCGTTCTGTTATCTAGAAACTCTTCAATCCAATCACACAATTGGTCTGATAGACCATAGGCTCTTACTTTGTTCATTAAACGACTGTGGGGAACTGTATCGAATGCCTTGCGGAAGTCAAGAAACACGGCATCTACTTGGGAACACGTGTCTATGGCCCTCTGAGTCTCGTGGACAAATAGCATGAGCTGGGTTTCACATGACCGTCTTTTTCGAAACCCATGCTGATTCCTACAGAGTAGATTTCTAGTCTCCAGAAAAGTCATTATACTCAAACATAATATGTGTTCCAAAATTCTACAACTGATCGACGTTACAGATATAGGTCTATAGTTCTGCACATCTGTTCGACGTCCCTTCTTGAAAACGGGGATGACCTGTGCCCTTTTCCAATCCTTTGGAACGCTACGCTCTTCTAGAGACATACGGTACACCGCTGCAAGAAAGGGGGCAAGTTCCTTCGCGTACTCTGTGTAAAACTGAACTGGTATCCCATCAGGTCCAGAGGCCTTTCCTCTTTTGAGCGATTTTAAGTTTTTCTCTATCCCTCTGTCATCTATTTCGATATCTACCATTTTGTCATCTGTACGACAATCTAGAGAAGGAACTACAGTGCAGTCTTCCTCTGTGAAACAGCTTTGGAAAAACACATTTAGTATTTCGGCCTTTAGTCAGTCATCCTCAGTTTCAGTACCATTTTGGTCACAGAGTGTCTGGACATTTTGTTTTTATCCACCTACCGCTTTGACATAAGACCAAAATTTCTTAGGATTTTTTGCCAAGTCAGTACATAGAACTTTACTTTCGAATTCATTGAACGCCTCTCGCATAGCCCTCCTCACACAACATTTCGCTTCGCGTAATTTCTGTTTGTCTGCAAGGCTTTGGCTATGTTTATATTTGCTGTGAAGTTCCCTTTGCTTCTGCAGAAGTTGTCTAACTCGGTTGTTGTACCACGGTGGCTCTTTTCCATCTCTTACGATCTTGCTTGGCACATACTCATCTAACGCATATTGTACGATGGTTTTGAACTTTGTCCACTGATCCTCAACACTATCTGTACTTGAGATAAAACTTGTGTGTTGAGCTGTCAGGTACTCTGTAATCTGCTTTTTGTCACTTTTGCTAAACAGAAAAATCTTCCTACCTTTTTTAATATTTCTATTTACGGCTGAAATCATTGATGCCGTAACCGCTTTATGATCGCTGATTCCCTGTTCTGCGTTAACTGTTTGAAATAGTTCGGGTCTGTTTGTCACCAGAAGGTCTAATATGTTATCGCCATGAGTCGGTTCTCTGTTTAACTGCTCAAGGTAGTTAAAAAAATTTCACTGGATTCTTTGTCCCTGCCACCCGTTATGAACGTTTGAGTCTCCCAGTCTATATCCAGCAAATTAAAATCTCCAGCTAGAACTATAACATGGTGGGGAAATCTACTCGAAATATTTTCCAAATTATCCTTCAGGTGCTCAGCCACAACAGCTGCTGAGCCAGGGGGGCCTATAGAGACATCCAATTACCATGTCTGAGCCTGCTTTAACCGTGACCTTCACCCAAATGATTTCACATTTCGGATCTCCGTCAATTTCTTTCGAAACTATTGCACTTCTTATCGCTATAAACACGCCTCCCCCTTCGCTGTCCAGCCTGTCTCTGCGGTATACATTCCAATCTGAGTTTAGGATTTCATTACTGTTTACGTCTGGTTTCAGTCAACTTTCTGTCCCTATATGGGTGTTGTGACCATTTGTTAATGAGAGCAGTTCTGGGACCTTTCTATAGACGCTCCTGCAGTTTACTATTAGCACATTAATATTGTTATTCCCTGTTGCATTTTGCCTACTCCTACCTTGCCCCGTCTCAGGAGGCGTCTTGTCGGGCCTAGGGAGGGAATTCTCTAACCTAAAAAACCCCCATGTGCACTCCACACGTACTCCGCTACCCTTGTAGCCGCTTCCGGCGTGTAGTGCACGCCTGACCTATTCAGGGAAACCCTACATTTCTCCACCCGATAGCGGAGGTCGAGAAATTTGCACCCCAGATCTCCGCAGAATCGTCTGAGCCTCTAGTTTAAGCCTTCCACTCGGCTCCAAACCAGAGGAGCGCGATCGGTTCTGGGAACAATACTACAAATAGTTAGCTCTGATTCCACCCCGCGAGCGAGGCTTTCCGCCTTCACCAATTCCGCCAACCGCCTGTACGAACTGAGGATGACCTCTGAACCCAGACGGCAGAAGTCACTGGTGCCGAAAATAAGCAACAATTTTCAGTCGGGTGCACCCAGTGCTCTCTATCGCCACCGGCAGGGCCTCCTCCACATCTCGGATGAGACCCCCCGGCAAGCAGACAGAGTGAACACTGGCCTTCTTCCCCGACCTTTCCACTATTTCCCTAAGGGGCTCCATCACCCGCCTAACGTTGGAGCTCCCAATAACTAATAAACCCCTCCACCTGTGTGCCTGCTCGGACCTTGCTGAAGGAGCAGCCACATGTCCACTCACAGGCAGAGCAGGCGATGCCGCACGGACAGCCTCCACATTTACCCTCCGCCTCGTGCGCCGCTGAACCCGCCACTCCCCTTGGGGAGAGGGTGGCCCAACCGCACCCGGTACCCGCGAAGGTGTCTCGACAGCAGGGACAGTGGGTGAAGCATGTAACACCTGGGGTGTACCATGCGACGCACCAGACGCCCCACTGCCGCTACACTCCGAGGCAGCAGCCTGAAGACGGCTGACGATGGCTATCAACACGCTCAGCTGTTCGCGAACAGTGGCCAGCTCCTCCTGCGTCCGTACACAGCAGTCACACATCCTGTCCATCCTAAGGAATCAATTTTCTGTAGACAGTTAATCAACTTTTAACTACACTGCTAATTCACTAAAGGCAGCTGATTGTAGACTAAACTGTGATTGCTAGCCACTTCTTGTAGAAAACAATGAAAATAGCACTACCTGTCTCTGGACTGTATGAAAACAAACACTAGTACTGCTGGCACTATGGTTGACTAAGAGGACTCTCTCTGACTATTCAAAACAAACACGAAATCTATGGAACACTATTACTAGCACTCGACAATTAAAGCTTCCTAAAAGCAAAAATTTGCACATTATGAATGATTTCGGAACAATCAAAAACTGCAGCTTACAAGTGCCTAAAATTCACAGCTACGCAACAGAACTGCTATGCCTCTTAAGCACCTGAAACTATGTTAAACCAACAGACACTCCACGGTCGTATTACAAAGAAGGTGTTTTATCACACAAAACTGAATTGAACCTTCTGATGAATCATACAGTGAGAAATCAGAGCACGAGGAGGACACCTTTTGAACACACTTAAGCAGATCAATTATGGCATCAAGATCAATTTTCCGAGCCACATTTGGCAACTGCATTTAAGGCTGCATGCACAGCAGTGACAGAAGTTATGGGACAGTGATATGAATATATACAGATGTCGGTAGTATTACATACACAAGGTATAAGAGGACACTCCATTGGCAGAACTGTTATTTGAACTGAGGTGATTCATGTGAGAAGGTGTTTGGCATGATTATGGCTACATGACAGGAACTAACAGACTAACAAACTTTGAATGTGAAATGGTAGTTGGAGCTAAACGCATTGGATATTCCGTTTTGGAAATAATTATAGAATTCAAATTCTGCAATCCACAGTGTCAAGAGCATCCCAAGAATGCCAAATTTCCAGCATTACCTCTCAACCATGAATAATGCAGTGGCTGACGGCCTTCACTTAAAAACAAAGAGCAGCGGTGTTTGTATAGAGTCTGTAGTACTAACAGACAAGCAACACTTTGTGAAGTAAGCACAGAAATCAATGTGGGACCTACAATAAACATATCTATTAGGACAGTGCGACAAAATTTGGCATTAATGGGCTATGGTAGCATACGCCAGAGCCTTTGCTAACAGCATGACATCGCCTGCACCACCTCTCCTGGGCTCGTGACCATATCAGGGTTCAAGTGTTGTGCAGATCCCACGAAGCCATAGACCCAAGTTGTCAACCAGGCACAGCGCAAGCTCGTGGTGGCTCTATAAAGGTTAGCTGGGTTTACACGAGTCACACTGGAAATGGTTATGTTCCGCTACTTGGATACATCTGCAGCCATTCATGGACTTCATGTTTCCAAACAACAATGGAATTTTTATGGATTATGATGCGCCATGTCATTGGCCCACAATTGTTTGCAACTGGTTTGAAAAACATTCTGTTTAGCGCCCGAAAACCTCAAACCACACACACACACAAACACACACACACACACACACACACACACACACACACACACACACACACACACACACCTCACACACATTCTGGACAATTCAATGGAACAATTTGGACACCCAGATCACCCAACATGAATCCTGTCAAACATTTATGGTAGATAATTGAGAGGTATGCTTGTGTACAAAATCCTGCACTGGCAACTCTTCCGCATTTACAGACAACTATAGAGACAGCATGACTCAATACTTCTGTATGAGACTTCCAACGACTTGTTGAGTCCTTGCCACAGCGAGCTGCTGCACTACACCGGGTAAAAGGAGGTCCAACACAATGTTAGGATATATCTCACAATCTCAGTGTATAATGTATATGCAGTCCGAAGTATTTATAGTTGATGGAAAAGGCAACACTGTCTCTTCAGGTCCTTAATATTTCCAGTAAGTATACAGCATACAAACTTGTGAGCTAACAATAGAGTTAACTGCGTAAACACAATAGATCAGCTGAAAGCCAGGTTAGAATAGAAAGGAATATATGCAGATTTATCTTTACAAACTTTCTCTTTCTCTTTGATAAATTACTTGTGAAGTAAATAGATATTAAGAGATTAGTGGTAAATGAACAAACTCTACTAAGTATAACTGGAGGAAGCAACAGGTCTCCTGCAAAATTTGCTATGCCTGTTTAGACAGTGTAAGCACAAAAATAATATGGTAGTTTAGTAGCACTCAATTTTAAAACAATATACAGAATTAGAATCTGACTGCTGCTGCCTTTCACTAATGACTCGTCTGATGCCCATGAAGGTTGTACTTCATGATGAGATCCACAGTACATAATGGACGGATGGACAGATTGAATGCAGGAGACGTTGCTGCACTAAGTCAGGCAAAAGGAGGTCCGACACTGTTAGAAGGTATCCCACAATTTTTGTCACCTCAGTGTATGATGTAGAGGCAGTCCAGTGTATGATATGGAACCTTCAGATCTATCTTGGATCACCGTGTTGTCCTAATGTAGTCATTTGCATAAAAGTGAAGCAGAACTGGTAAGGGAACGACAAATCATCAAACCAGCTTTAAATTTAGCATGTGTCATAGCAACACAAATGAACAACATTCATAGCTCTAAAGCAATCAGTACAGGAATCATAATGTTCACAGCACTAACATATACAAATGGTGACAGGTATGAATGTTGCCGAGTCCTGCAGTGCAGTATTACACAATATATGTAACTATGAATCAAAAACTGGTGCTGACACAGTTGGCAACCACCATTTGCAACCTTTGCCTGGGCTGCGCATGATGATCAATTACCCTACAAGCGTGCAGGACTTGGATACAAATGTGGTTTGGTACCAGTTACCATAGCTGAAATGCTTCCACAATTATGTCAGGCTGTGGGAACCATTTTCAGTTACCAAAATACCTATATTTCTGGAAGCAACACTCAGTCTGCTAACTCAGATCACAGTAATATCTTGTAATGACAGAAGGCAGAATAAAAGCAAACAATGGTAAATCCAGGCTGGAATGTAACAATATGTGTGTGTATTGTTGACAAAGGCCATTGGTCAAAAGCTTTATGTGAGAAACTCTTTTTGTTGTGCCTATCTGCAGCTCAGCATCTCCGCTATATGAGAAATCAGAATAAAATTTTTCAGTCATAACAAATGTTTTATACTTCCGAAGCAGTAAAGAAGTCGCGTCAGCTTAACTGACCCACTAACAGACAAAAGCGGACAGACAAATAGGTGATAAGACTGTCAAATCCTAATGAACTTTAACATATCTAACTCCTTAGAAGGGCATTCTGTCCGAACAGAGGTTTTTAAAAAAAAGAGTGCATTTTTACACAGAAAATTTCCTAAGAGTTTTAACCTTGCTCTAACAAAATAGTTGGTGCCCTATACTGTATTCAAGATTAAACAGCTCCCACTCTCGGCCCTTATGTACGTGGCAATAAAGTGGATGTCCTGTATGGCTTTCTTTTGCAGGTTATTAGTAGAAATGGTAAACTGCTCTCACTGTTTCACCTAATTTGTACGCTGTGTCTAATATGTGAATTTTCAGTTCCCATACACGAATACAATGTTAAATGTCAGAACTGTACGCTAAAGTGAATGTCAAAGCAAAAAACCTATTGCAGAACTTCTAGCTTTCAAATTACAAAAAAATACAATGTAATGACTATGTAGTCTCTAAATGATTTTAGTATGAGCCCATTCTCATGTTTGATAATGTGGTGTCTAAAAGGACCGTATTTATAAAATAAGAGAAGCAGATTTCATACACTTACATAAAACCATTACACAATCTCTCCAACTCGTATAACATTGATGATTGGGAACATTTTAAACTTCTATTGTGTGTGACAAACATAATAACTGCAGTAAGAACAGGCACAGAAGCTAAATGCAAGAGCATTCTGTACTTTCTGTTTCATGTTAGAAGCTTTAATGTTGGATTATTCTCCTCTTAATGATAAAATTCAGACAAGAATCAATATCTCCCTCCTAGGTGCTCAGCAGTCTTCCGCAGTTTCCCTTTTTACCATTTCTTCCAGTAGTGCAATAAGAATTATTATACTCTCACATAACAGCAAAACTTGTAACCCATAGCGAAATTATTTCATAAGCAAAATGTAGCTTTAATAATCATCCTTTTTCACATGGACAGAATAGTCACACTAACAAATCAAAACAAAACACACTAAAAATACTGTAATGTAATTCTTAAAAATAATTAGTAATTTAAAAGTAGTGTGCAAAGACTCACTGAACGCCCCATCCATTGTCAAGTGAAATATGTAACTATCTCGGTTGGTGCAATGAATAAGACCAAGTCTGCGAGGCTCATTCTTCCACACGACGCCTATTACTCCTTCTCCATCTGGTGTCCAGATTACTTGACCAGGTGAAAAATGTGATGGTACTCCTTCCAAAATTTGTATCTTATCTGTTTTTGTGTCACAAATACTAACTACTGGTTGGTGCTTGCCGACCAGCTGTTCACCCCAGTCTGGACGGAAAAGATATTCTTCACCCTGAAAGCAAAAGTTATGATTTCACTTTCAGATTGCCACATAGTTAATGTTTAGATGGTGTTGTGAAATAGCAGTGTTTTGTGTCCGGAAGTTTTTTTTCTGATAAATGAAAAATTTTTCATAAATATTAGTACGTACTGTGTGCTTCATTTTACAATTGAAGAAATGAAACAGATTCCAACTATGTTAGATGAAAAATCTGAAGTTTAGTATACAAGCTTCTCTGTATCTAGGTTCTCCAACACTTTGTATCAATGGTGAGTTCATTCATCAATTTCAAACTTCAAAAAACCAGAAAACACAATGGGCACATGAGAATTGTGTACACGAAAATAGACAGCTGCCAGAAATGGTCTTTCCTGACATTAATAAGTGATTAAATTAATCCAAGCATCTGCAATTTAGGCCAGAAAAGGAAGTATTTATTCAGAGGAATAAATGACAAAATAACTTAAGTAGCGTAAGAGAGCCCATTTTAAATAAACAGAATCAGATTCTAGAAACAATTTGCTATGGTAGTGGAAAACACCATAAGAATGGAAAGTGAATGGCAACCACACAAGTTGTAAATATATTAATTCCTGAGAAATTCTCAGGGGAAAAAACTAACTCAACTGCTGACTAATATTATGTGAATGCCTGGAAGAACAAACATCACATGGAATCTGCAGCTGTGATCCATATTATGTACGTTGTAGGTGGAGGGGGAGGAAGCAGATGAAATGAAAGGAACTATCCATGTCAGCTGCATCTGGACTTTATGCAGAATCATCAGTGATGAGTGAAAATGTGTGCCAGACTGCGATTCAAACCTGAGATCTCCTTCTTACTAGGTAGCTGCGTTAACCAACGAGCCATCTGGACACAGTGTTTTTTGCAATTGCGTGAACTATCTCAGAATGCCTCCCGGCCAACTCACATTCCCATCGAGCACTTTCCCATCTATAATCCCCAAACACGTCCGTCATGCTCGCTACTTTGATGTTCTCGCAGGTAGACAAACGATATTGCGCATCCCCACTGAAGGTGGTGGATTCACTGCCCATCAAGGCACATCAATTATACAAAAGTGTGGTATATGTTCTTTCAGGGAAATGAATCCACCACTTTCAGTGCAGATGAACAATATTGTTTGACCTCAAGTGGGACTCTTAAAGTAAAGAGCATGGGGGGATAAAGATGGGGACTGTGGATAGGTGCTGCTAGATGGGAGTGTGGGTCGGCCAGGAGATGTGCCGAGGCAGTCTGCGCAACTGCGATAAACACTGTGTTGAGATGGCAAAGTGGTTAATGCAACTCCCTACAAAGCAGGAGACCCCAGGTTCAAATCCCGGTTTGTAACACATTTTCACTCGGAGCTGCTGATTCCATATAAAGTCTTGAAGCAGCTGACATCAACAGTTTCTTCCCTTCCCTTCCTCTCCCTCCTCTTTCAACTTAAAATGAAACAATGAGGATATCACTGCACTTGAGCACCACATACATCTTAAGCTCTCTTATAGACTGATGACCTCAGAAGTTAAGTCCCATAGTGCTCAGAGCCATTTGAGCTCTTATCTTATATGTTATTCTCATGATTCTTATGTAACACATACAACACAGGCAGAATTTTTACAAAGGTTATGCCTCTATATTGTTCCTTATATTTAATCAAACAGTGTTTATGACAACTTTACTTCATTTCTTGCACATATTCCCATTCTAAGTCTCATGTTGCTGCTGTAAGATGTATCAACTGTACCAACTTGAAACAAACCTAGCAATGTGCCTGAATTTTTCCAGCGTCATCCTTCAGGTCAAGTTGATAACAACCTTAAATACCATCGCACTCTTATAGAACAGGTCACACTACAATGTCACATGTGGTATTCTTCACACATTAATACTATTCTTTCCCAGAAGTCTCCCAATAATTCTTAACCTCTCTCTTGTCTTTTTTTTCTACTACTGGTTTTACAAGTTCATTCCAATTCATATCACTACATAGTGTTACCCTTAAGTAAACAACAAAATAGGTTCCAGAATTTTACAACTAATGCTGTAATCTGACACTGTTGGCTAACTCCTTCAGCATAACAAGTACAATTACTGTCTAACTCAATCTGTATTTCCATACAATTATCCAGCAAAGATCCTTTCCTGAAAACAGGTTCATCACTGAACCATTAGTGTGCTAACTGTAAAAGTCATGCCAAAATGCAAATAGAAAACTAATGTATCAATATGTGTAACTCTGCCCACATATGCAGCAGGTACACAGCTGGTAATAAGCATTCCTGTTGAGAGCAAATAGACCACTCGGCAGTGGTATCTTCCTCAATTGCTATTTTCTGACTCACCTCTGCCAGTGCACCTAACCCTACAGAAGCAGGCAACATGCACCTGTACATTCAGCACTTTCCGTAATATTCTGCACAGCATGCTGTTATATCGAATATAATTTCTGGGCTATTTGTACAGTGGCAGTGCTATTTTCCCACAAAATCTTTTTCTGTTTCTCTGGAACATCAGGAGACGCATTTTACATGTTCTCAAGTCTGGCCTGCACACTTACACAAATACCTTCTCAAGGCAGCAATTTTGTCACCATTTTCACAAGCTTGTATATATAACCTTGCT
This sequence comes from Schistocerca serialis cubense, assembly GCF_023864345.2. Taxonomy (NCBI): domain Eukaryota; kingdom Metazoa; phylum Arthropoda; class Insecta; order Orthoptera; family Acrididae; genus Schistocerca; species Schistocerca serialis. The sequence continues at coordinate 708,130,782 of NC_064638.1, forward strand.
TCAAAATAATGACAAGTGCAATCCTGTAAATATCACTCTCTGAGCATGCAAACATGGATACATCCGTCATGATGCTGTAGACAATCCAATAAGATGATATTGTGACACTCTTGTGTCCGGCATGCGTGTGTCTGCTACTGTGACAGGAAGCTCCACTACTCACATTCGCTGTTCTAACAGTCTGTGACACTTCAAACACTTCGGAAAATTTAGTTTCTCCTGTTTTCATAATGCTGACCACAATTTTGGCCTCTTGTATGCTAAATGTCAATTAAAAATCTCTTCTAAATTCAGTTTTTGATTGAATTCATTTATTACAATCCTTATAATTATTCTAATTATTGAAATAATTGATCCCCAATTTGACACAAAAAAATTGCAAAGTCACCTGCCGTTGGAAGTGGAACAGAATTCTTATTACTGGAAGTGTGCTTAGTGCCCAAATAGTGCCTGGATTTATTCAACTCACCCACAAACTGTCTCACATTTAAACTGTGGATTGTAGGAATATTCCACCAAGAACTATTACTGTTTGGTTTGCGAACTAATAGACAACTTTAATTTGTTGTTATGGAAGCTAAATTGTTGACCCTAAATTAGGGTTATAGCATTGGCAACAAGAAGGTTGCTGGTCTGGTTCACCAAGCACACCGTGAAGGCCAGATTTCTAAGACTTTGGCAGTAACATTAAACCATCATCAGGACTTGACCAACCAATGAACTAGTTCACCTTTGGAGCAGTCACAGTTGCTGTCTGCTAAATCGACATTTCAGCCATTTAACAAGGCTGAGGAAAACTGGTAAGTACATCAAAAACACCTCATGCTGCATTTTCAGGCAAGTCAGGTTAAACACCTAAATCACCAACTGAACTTTTCGCTGGATACATATCCTATGTTATATCACTTGATTGAAAAGTTAGCCCTGTCATCTGAGCCATCTGTGTTACAACTGTATGACATTCTTTTTATTGTCTGTGCATTTTTGCAATAAAATGCACGTAGCAACAACAAGACCAAAATTCTCACAACATCGAAAGATGAAAACTGTCATTTATGCATCTTGGATTGAGGATTTGAAGGAGCTGAGTCCGAAATGCAAGTTCATAAGCGAGTGTAGTAAATCACACACAGAAAGTTTAATTTGTACTTTAGTGGTAAGCTGAAGCCCAGATAAGAAATTCCACAAACAAGCTTTAAGACAGTCCGATCCATCTCTAGCTGAGGTTCTGTGAATTGCATATGCATTTGAAATACTACAAGCAGCACAACAAACTTTTTCAGCAGTCTGACATTCCACATGTGGCTCATCGAGTCTTGATGATTCAGTGCAGCAGTTTCTGTAACAGACTCTAAAGAGGTAAATTTCTATTCAGCAGCTGCTATCCCACCGCATTCTCCACAATCTCTGAGCTAGTGCCAGGGGTCATTTATGGCAATCTACTTCATTTCCAAGTTGCATGGACTGTTTTTCCTTTACATTCCAAATTGAAATGTCCACATTATGAGGACAACTGTTATAAATGTTTACATAGATGTCATACTGCAGAAGTAAGTCATAGCATGGCAGGCACCAGCCATCAGCCCCATCTAATACAAATCAGTAACATTTCAGGTAATGATCAGGTGCTGGCACTGTAAAATTTTGTTGCGGACAACCGTATAGGACATTGCAGTGACTTTTCTTTTAAATACTACCACATAAATGTCAGTTATAAAAAATTCTATATATGTAAGTGTAACTGCTCCCTTGCTCTGTGAAGTACAAGATGCCACTTCTAGGGTGCAACTGACAGTCACTTACAATCAGGTGGCTCAGACATTATCATTTTTGCTGTGGTGTATCTGTCAGTCAAGTACATATTTCGTCTTGATGAAGATTCCACTATCACATTTTCATTGCATAATGCAGTGCATTCCCTCAGATCGTCAGTATCCTGTGCTGCCACTGACACAATTCGTAAGCAGTTTGCAGTACAGTTTGAACTGTGTTTGGGGAAAGAAATTGATTCTCAGGTCCACTCTGTCTTAAAGCTAACAGGAAGTCCGAGATTCTGCAAAGCAATTCCACTGGCCATTAAGGATGAGATTAAAATTGAACTAGATGCAACAGAAAAACAACAATTTTTGTCCCTTGCTTCCCAATTAGTGGTGTTCAGGAAACCTGGGTGTCTCTTTGGTCATGTGGAAACTTTACGCAAACCATAAAGGCTCACAAGGACTTGATTTTCATCCTTTGTCTTGTTGAGATGAACTCTTTTCTAAACTTTCAGAAGATAAAACTATTTTCAGAAATCGATCTCGCAAAAGCATATTTTCAGTTGCCTCTTGACGAAGACTCATGGATGGTATAAGTCTTGAATGCACCATTCAGACTGTGATAGATGGCCTTTTGGCATGATTAGCAGTCCCATCACATTCCAGAGGTCTCCAGAACAGATTTTTCCAGGTATTCTGGTCACTGATCATACAAGATGAACACCTTCACAATCTCTGTCTGGTTTTTGCTGTCCTTGCACAAAAAATCCTTAATTTAACTTTACCAAATGCACCCTCCTTCCATTAGCTGTCACTTACTTATGTTTTATTCACAGTGAAGAGGACCTTTGGACCACCACAGAGTATGGAGAGGCTATTCAGAATATGCATATGCCTAAATGTGTCAAGACTTTCAGGTATTTCTTGGAAAAGTGATTTACTATGTGTGATTTATTCTCCAAGCAGCCTCCACGCCCCTCCCGTTAAATTGTCTTTGTAAAAAGGAAGTCCCTTTTTAATGGTTCAAAGAGTGCCACTGGGGTTTTCCCCACTTAAAATCAGCCCTCAAATCTCCATCTGCCTTGTGATTTACCAGCCCCACTTGCTGTTGGCGCCGGTGGCACAGTCATCGTCACACAGCCTCAAGCCTTTTCTCTCTCGGAACTTAAGAGGGTAATAGCTCGGGATCATTATTCTGAAATCACAAAGGAAGTGTTGAGCATCATCTTTGCTGTCCATAAATTTTGCATTTTTTTGTTTGGTCACAAACTCCATCTTATCAATCAACTACAAACCACTTATGTCACTTTTTGTTCCCAAAGCTCAACTGTCACAGTATGCAGTGCATCACTCTTATCAATAGAATTGACATCTGACGTATTTCCAGTACCCTTTTCATTATCCCATTTTTACTAAAACAAGGTGCACTGTCTCACCTTCAAGCAGGTCTAGATCCTGAATCTGAGAACCAGGAAACAATTTATTTTGAGCTCAAAAGTAAACTGGAGCAATCATTCAATGAATTCCCTATAAATTTTTAGGACATTGCTACAGTATTTATGCATAACTGCTTCTTCAATGGATCCTGCAGTATGTCCAGCCATGTTGGCCTCCCAAGCTATCAGTGCAGACACACCTGAGCTTTGGTGTTTCTTTCAGCAATGCCATCAACTTCAGGTTTACTCTTCACTGAAGACGAATAACAATGCCAGTTGGTTGTATTGTCCTCCTTGCAACATTAGGTGCTTCAGCCCATGCATCAATCACATTGAGGTATTTGAAGAAGGAAGCAACTGGCATGCCACTAAATCTTGAACTGATGAGGATATTGTATGGTTGGTGTGACAGTGTGCCTTTTGCCCAGCACATCAGCCAGTCCATTCCAATCATTCGTGCCATGGCCAAGGCCAATGCAGTTACGGGACCAATGTCCAGCAGATAACAATGCTGGCTTCTGTGGGAGGCTGGGACCAGATCATCACAACAGAGAGTTTATCCCACACACTGATGACCAACAAGTCCCCACAGCAATCAATTTCAAAAAGTTTAGCAGCCACAATGGAATTAGAGCTGTTAACACACTTTCTTTCAATCAACCTCAAATAGTCCGGCGGGCTCACAGAGGTTTGCTCGCAATCAAACAGAGTGAATGCTGAAAATCTTACTGTCAATGGTCAAGGCCTCGTGGAGCTCTTTTTTGAGTGCCCTTACAGTATGCTTCTGGATCTCCTGTGTACATCCCTGGAACACGAACACATATGCAAACCCGGAATTTTATTGGCCCCAGTGTGGGCACACACAGTTAAGTGGAATGGATCCAAGGGTCTTTGGCAAAACAGCGGGGGTCCCATGTGGTCTTTGTGGTGGAATGCTGCACCAGCACCACAGCCAGCTCCAGTTGCTGCACCCTGATGAGTGGGCACCCTGATTGGGGAGTCCACTGCCGCCACTAAACCATAAGGCTCATTCGATTTCTGAGTCACAGAGGATGGCCACCTGGTCCTCCCTGCATATTGTGAGACCCACCCAAGGACATCATTATGGCTTAAAAGACTTTTGAATTACCGGACCTGCTTCGCCCAGCAGGGACACCTCCACTCCCATCAGTCTCCACGCTTATGTAAGAAGCTCCGTATACCGTACTACTGTTGCTGGTAGTCCTGACAGCCTTCCAGGAGCCTTCTGTCTTGACTTCACCCAGCTCCCCACCATTTTTGCCATATTGTCCTTCCCTACACTGGCACTACATGTCAGCTCCAAGAGGGAGGGATTTAGTTGCCCTGTCAGATGTGTCATTGGAAGATATGGACGTAACGATACACTTAACATTGCTCACATATGCAAAGAGAACATGGTCGGCACTGCAGGCCAGTCACTTGAACTTCTGTGATGGGCAAATGTAAGGCCAGCTGGCAGTGGTCTCTTCCTCAGTTTCTGTTGTCCTACTCACATCTACCAGTGGACTTAAACGAACTTTGATTACTAAAGGGGAAACACACACACACACACACACACACACACACACACACACACACACACACACACACACACACACACACACTCTCTCTCTCTCTCTCTCTCTCTCTCTCTCTCTCTCTCTCCCCCCCCCCCCCCCCCCCCCCCCTCTGATGCAAGCAGCCACTATTTCTGGCCACTTTAGACTGATTAAAGTGGCCGGAGATAGTGTTCATTCATGACAGTGCTGTGCCTGCTGGTGTGAATGTATGCGTATTTTCCTTTCTTTTCTGTAAAAGGCTTCGGCCAAAAGCTTTGTGTGTAACAGCCTTTTTGTTGTGCCTGTCTGCAGCTCACGTGTAATCTTCACAGCAAGTAGCAATCTGTCCTTTTCATAACTGTTGATATTCCAACCTGTATTTCCCATTGTTTGATTATTAATCAGGAACTGTCTCATATTAATTTCTACTGTGGCTCAGATGAATATTCAACCAAAAACTATTACTGTTCAAAAACTATTACTGTTATTGGTCTGTGAATTAATATACAATCTAAATTTGTTGCTACACAACTAACTTGTGTTCAATAAGCACTGATGGCACTACATGAGGGTTATAATACTATCTCATAAATCATTACGTATATTAAAGACATTACCAGTCTTATTACACTTCCTTGCAGTAAAGCTGAACATGCAGGGTGGTACCAACTGAAAATACTTGCAGTCAGTCACATAGTTGATAAGATACTTCATTTGACTGTGTCTTTGTTTTCAGCTAGCAATGTGGTACAGTGTTGAATGCCTTTTGTAAACCTATGAAGATACTATCTACCTTTATCTTATTACTTTCAAGACACTATGTGCAGCAAGAGAGCTGTGTCAGGGTTAAAGGTAAGATAACAGAATTAAATAATTGCTCATTCTTTAAGATCAAAATTACTGCTAAGGAAGAGGAAACCACTTAAGCCTTCACTGAAATGAGACTACTATTTCAGCCTGTAGGGAAGCAAACACTGACACCCCCATCAAGCTTAAAAAAAAAAAATCCCCCACCCCCAAGTATATATATGTTGACATATACAATTAATTACCACCATTCTATCTATTGCTTTCCCTTCCTCTTTCAAAATAGTGCACGCACTGCTGTAGAGTGCAAGATTCATTTAGAAAATAAACCCATACGCTGTGGTTAAGCCATTTTTCTACAGTATCCTTTCTTCCACGAGTGCTAGTCCAACAGAGGAACTTCTGTGACACTGTAATTAAGAGAGGAGTGCTGGCACAATGGAAGTGTGTGGCTGCCTCATAAATCATATCTTAATAGATCAAGTCTAAGAGAATTGCCTGGAAGGCAAATTTCTGAGTGAGTCCCAGTCTGGACTCAATTTTTATCTAACACAGTGCTTCAGTTAGTTTTGTTTCCACCACAGAACCACACTGATAATGAAATCACAAATCAAACATAAATAAAAGAGCAATTAGAAGAAAGGAATGACAGGAAAAACATACAAAAATACCCTCAAAACAGATCTTGGTTCATTATACTTATGGCAGAATGCCAATTACTGCATTAGAATGGCACATTAAAACACACTGTGAATTACTCTCATGAAGCAAAAGTATAAACAGTATCATTGAGTTAATCCCTGTATTACCAGTGGTTCTATACTTACTCTTAATGGCTTTGCATCACCCGAACCATTGCCCTTTGTATCCAGTGGTTTTGGTTTATAAAATGGTTCAGTTTTAGGTAATTTCTTTTCAGCTATGTACAGAACCTTTTCACCACATGGTGACCATTCGAATGAGCCAAAATCAGCTGAGAATGGTGAAAATACCAACAAATACATTAATTTTTGTGCAATGTAATTTGTAAAAATATGAAACAATGTTTATCTAAGTACTCATATGTAAACTTTAATAATGAGATAACAAAATAATTGAAACAAATTAAATGATTCCTTAATAGCAAAATGTATATGCTCATACAACCTGAGATAAAAAAATTAAAAACCTGCCATTAAAGACTGACAACAGGCTCAAACTAGACATCAGGTGGGGAAAGAAAGCCGCCATTCTCTTTTGCAAAGAAACCATCCCAACACTGACTGCAACATACTTTGGGCAACCATAGAAAATCTAAAGCTTGATGGATGGTTGTATCAAGAAATACGGCCCCTCATCTTAGGCAAGAATGTAGCAGTGCCATTAAAACAGAACACTTACTGCCTTTACCTGCCATACCCATTTTGTGAATCAGACTATTATTTATTTAAAAAAGCTCCACAGCCAGTCTCAAAGCACTACAAACAATAAACAGGGACTAATTAATACAACTGAGAAAGCAGCAGCTTTTCTCTGAATTTGTTAGCTTACAAACAGTTAGCATAAGCACAAATATTACCAGGCAGTACAGTGATAGTTCATTGCTAATGCAGTGTTCGGATTAAGTTTGTAAAATTTGCTTCTCTTTTTTTTTAGTGTATTCGTTGATGGGCTCTCTGAACACAATGACTGAATTAATCAATAAATAAGCAAAAAAGAATGAATGAATGAATGAATGAATGAATGAGTGGTTGAAAATGAACAAATTAAAACATTAATACTGCACACATGAAAACAAAAATGAATAAAAAATGTTACATGGGATGTTCACCATGAAAAAAAAAAAAAAATTTTTTTTTGAGTTAGCAGTCAGTTAACGCAAACCACGGGAAGTCAATTTAGAGGCACATGTCAGAAATATGGTTTGATACCAATACAGTTGTTTTACAGTCAAGTCTGTAAGTAAACTGCAAATGAACTACAACATGGCAGCAGGAAGGTGCTCCGTAACTTCCCAAAAAGCCAACATTGGCCAGTCATCCTTGTGCTTGGTATCCAGACTCCATCATCACATCTTTTCTTAGACCATTGTGGAATTTCCAGAAAGATGACTGGTGCAACCTTGCCACAGGCATGGACAAATGCTCATGGTGGATAGCAACTGCATCATCCAAATATAACCACAGTGTTGGTGCCGTTATATCGACAATTTGGAAGTAAATCACCAGAGCATACCGAAAGAAATATTTATCTCACTAGAGTAAATACTGGTTGGTTAGTCAGTCGGTCGGTTGGTTGGTTGATTGATTGATTTGGGGGAGGGACCACACTGTGATATCATTGGTCTCATGATCTAAGATAACACAAACAGCACAGTCCAGTTGAGGGGAAAGGATAACGTGCGAACAAAGAGGAAAAGGGACATCAGGGCAACAGGAAGAGGACAGAACAGGAGGGGGGTGGGTGGAAACAAGGAGAACAGGAATGCCCCAGAAATGTTAAGTGCAGAGGGACACTAACATCGCCACCGAACCATCTCGACACCCACACCACACTGTACAGGGTGATTCAAAAAGAATACCACAACTTTAAAAATGTGTATTTAATGAAAGAAACATAATATAACCTTCTGTTATACATCATTACAAAGAGTATTTAAAAAGGTTTTCTTTCACTCAAAAACAAGTTCAGAGATGTTCAATATGGCCCCCTCCAGACACTCGAGCAATATCAACCCGATACTCCAACTCGTTCCACACTCTCTGTAGCATATCAGGCGTAACAGTTTGGATAGCTGCTGTTATTTCTCGTTTCAAATCATCAATGGTGGCTGGGAGAGGTGGCCGAAACGCCATATCCTTAACATACCCCCATAAGAAAAAATCGCAGGGGGTAAGATCAGGGCTTCTTGGAGGCCAGTGATGAAGTGCTCTGTCACGGGCTGCCTGGCGGGGCACAAACACCCATTCTCTGTAAACTGTTTATACCAACGTTTAATACACCACCTATCAGGAGGTTTAACACCATACTTCGTTCGAAATGCACGCTGAACAACTGTCGTCGATTCACTTCTGCCGTACTCAATAACACAAAAAGCGTTGAGCGGTCGCCATCTTAGCATCAACTGACGCTGACGCCTAGTCAACAGCGCCTCAAGCGAACAAATGTACAACTAAATGAAACTTTATAGCTCCCTTAATTCGCCGACAGATAGTGCTTAGCTCTGCCTTTTGTCGTTGCAGAGTTTTAAATTCCTAAATTTGTGGTATTCTTTTTGAATCACCCTGTACTATACCATTATCATGGTACAATACTAGGGGCAGAAGATGCAAGAAAAGAGGAAACAAAACAGCACAACACACCATATAAAACGTAGGGAAAAGGCGGAGAGAACCTGGCTGGAGTGAAGGCAAGGTCAACAAGGCCTTAACAACCAATGCCTATGCTAACTGAGGGACTCAAATTCCAGAGGAAAATTCAAGAACTTATACCCGCGAGTACAAATCATTTTTGCAAAGAAAACCGAGGACACATCTAATAATGCAAGGTTTGTCCGCCAACAGCCAAAACAAGGAAGGTAGGTGGGCATATTTAATGTGAAGGGCCGAAGCAGGGGCAGTGCAGCAAAATATGGATCACTGTGAGTGGAGCCGCATAATTATAAAGGGGGAAGGGGGGGGGGGGGGCAGTGGGAGATGGGAAGAGAGCTCATTCTGGAGTAAAAACCCATAGGTCAACCTAGTATGGCCAATACGAAGATGGTAGATTCTACCGGGAGAGGCAGAGGGAGGAACGCCACTTGGAGGGAGTCTCCTTGAAGGCACAGGGTTTATTAGCCGCGGTGAGGGGGAAAGGGGGGGGGGGGGTGCCCTCCCAAGAGTATACCCACAATTGAGCGAAAAGGGATTTCATGTAATGCCACAAATCTGCTCCCAGAGGAGTCAAGGAGAAAAGGAGACAAGGGGGGTAGATGCACCCCCATCCCAAAACAAGATGATCAGCAAGTTTATTACCTATGTGACCAGGAACGCAAAGGAAGTCGACCAGACAAGCAATGGCACCACGATCAGTGAGAAGCTCGTGGATGGCAGAGCTTAAGGGATGGCGGGAGAACCACTGAGTGATATCCTGAAGGCCAGTTACTGAGTCCTTACATAATAAAAATCAGGTGGGGGAGAAGCGTTTAATAAAACAGAGGGCCCAACAACGGCCATCAATTACGCAGTCAATACCCCACACGTGGCTCGCAAGAGATGATGTTCCATGCCAATGGAACACGCGATAGCATATCTCATGAGCACATTTAAAATCATCGGTGTGAAGAGGGGGGGGGGGGGGGGGGCAGAATGCCTCAGAGCGAAATATGGTTAAACACCTGGAGGAGACATTGGCGTTGTGGAGGAATGCCTCGGAGCCAAATATTGGTGTTGTGGTGGATTGAGGTGTTGAAGCACTTGGTTATGGATTGAATCAGGGTCAGGAGCTGAAGAGAGGGCCAGAAGAAGCTCCCATTCAGTGAAAGGTTCACTGTACGACTCTGCCTGAAAAGGGGTAAAACATAAGCAAGAAGCTTCAGCCTGCTGTTTCCCCGAGACGGAAGGCAGCTGGATAGCAGGCTGACACCAACGCTTTTGCAAAATGGGTCATGAGGTGTTCTGCGAGAACTGACGCATCTGAACAAAGATCAGCTGGCACGGCAAGGTCCGGAATTTAAGACTGCCACTTACTACCTTGGAGAGTGCAGGGGGTAATCCACACATGTGACAAGGGGACAGAAGAATCTAGAGCGGAGACAAAGCATTCCTAACACATCTGTTTGCACTGAATGATTAAGTAAGGGGTTTTGGCAAGAAGACACTTAATGGTTAACAAGGCCGTCAGGGACTGGTACCACTTAAGGTGTTGCAAGGCATGAAGGCAATCATGGATAGCGGTGGCAATGGCCATGCTCCACCACGGAACTGGCAGGAGGCAAACGGAGCCCTTCACATGGGGAACAGCAATGCCAGCAGGGCACATTATCTTATCGGACAGATCACGGCCAATTTTGTCAATACAACTTGACAGAGAAGGTGAAAACACAACTTGGGAAGTATATAGAGAACAATCAGCATAATGGGAAGGCCAATAGGGTAGCCTGTTCAGCGGGAGGTGCGAAGGGAACAAGAGAAAGACGAGTAGCCACTATCGCAAAGATCATCATTTGGCAACCAGTGTACAGAAGGGAGAAGGGGAGGGGAAGAGACTGAAAGATCAATTGTAAAAAAGTGTGATATGTGGCACTTTAGTGAGTAGGGCAAACATTATTAAGAAGCAACAGGTCGTGGTCTACAAGAAAACGGACAATGAGCAGCCCCCGACTAGATGACACAGCACTGCCCCATGAAGGGTGATGGGCATTAAAATATCCAAGTAGGAGGAAGGGAGAGGGGAGTTAATTAAGGAGGGCAGTTAGAGCAGCAGATGTATAGGTGGCCCCTAAGGACACAGATATAGATTGCAAACCGTGACAGAGGAGGCCAAGTGGATCCAAATGGAAACCAACTCTATAGTACAAAGTGGGATCCTCATACTAACTTTATACAACACGGATTTCCAGGATAAGCTTGAATTTTTACCTTAACATAAGATTGATGCTTTATACAGTCGACCCTGAAAATCCCGTGACTACAGCTCAACTGTTGCATTTGGCAGGCTAAAATCCAAACAACTAGCAATAAAAACTGCTGCAGATCTCCTTGCTAAGAATTTTATATACACCATAAATTGGTGCAAATATGGACCCAGCAAGCACCACCAGGAGTACAATCTGACCTGAAAACCCACACTAAACCAGAAGATTTTGATTTGTCTTGATATATATGGAGACAATTAACAGAATCCATTCACACCATGGTACATGCAAGAATTTTCTTTTCAGGTGGAATGAAGTGTGTGATCCATCTTCTAACTGCAATGAAAAACCCATGCTATGTGCCACACTTTGCAGGAGTTTAATCTAATATCAAGTCCACATAATGCAAATTACTTCCTGGTGCTGACCCCAGATGCTGCTGACTGGTCTGACAATTTTATATAAGCATTTCTCACTAAACTACTGTATCATATACGTGCAATATCACACTCTTGTTTGATTTTTTCATTAGTACCACTGCTTTACACCAGTTACACAATGTAGGCCTATAATACACCATTTCTTGTGCTAACAAACACTAAACAAATAAGCACCAGTAAGTTAATTAAATTCAATTCATTCTTCAGTACATGCATTTATGGTTTTTGCTTTGTAAATAGGAGCATGTATACATCTACATCCTGCAAACTACTGTGAAGTGCATAGCAGAGGGTACTTCCCAATGTAATGGTTACTGGAATGTCTTCCTGTTCCATTCAAGTAAGGAGCACAGGAAGAATGATTGCTTAAATGGCTCTGTGTGCACTCTGCCTAGTCTAATCTTGTCCTTATGACCCCTACTGGAGTGACACACAGAGGGTTATGGTGTATTGCTAAGATTCATTTCTTAAAGTTGGCTTTTGAAACTCCGTTAGCACGCTATCTCAAGATAGTTTGCAACTATTTTCAATTATCTGCCAGTTCAATTTTCTCAGAATCTCCACAGCACTCTCTCATGGGCCAGACATACATGTAGCCATTAGTGCTGCCCTTCTTTGTATACATTCAATATTCTCTGTTAGTCCTATTTGGTATGCGTCCCACACACTTGAGCAATATGTTAGAATGGGTTGCACAAGTGTTAAGCAAACTGCCTTGTGGACTGATTGCATTTTTCTGGTATTCTACCAATGAACCAAAAGTCTGCCATTTGCTTCAACTACAACTGATACTATGTGAACATTCCATTTCATATCCCTACAAAGCGTTATACCCAGGTATTTGTATGAGTTGACCAATTCTAGTTGTGGCCTACTGACAGTATAATAATAGAAAGTTATGTGTTTTCATTTTACTAAGTGCATAACTTTACATTAGTGATTATTTATAGTAAATTGCCAATGATTTGTGCAATTTTAAAACCTTATCAAGATGAGACTCAAAATTTGTGCAGTTTTTAAAAAAGTACCTCATTACAGACAACCACATCGTCCGCAAAAAGTCTGAGGTTGCTACATATTATCTGCAAGATCATTAATATACAACAGGAATATCAAGTGTGCCAATACACTTCCCTGGGGCACACTAAAAGTTAATTCTACTATGTCTGTCAAACCTCCACCAAAGATAACATATTGCCAAGAAATCTTCAATCAAATCACAAATTTCTTTTAATTCCCCATATTATAGTACTTTCAATAACAAGCATAGGTGTGGTACTGAGTTGAATGCTTTTTGGAAGTAAACTTTTACTGTGTACCTGGCTTCCCTGATGCATTGTTTTCAGGAGACCACATCAGAAAAATGCACGATGGGTTTCACATAATTGACTTATGACGATATATGACAAAAGCTGACCAATATTGTATCAAAAATTTCAGAATTCACAGTCCAAAGATTTAGAGGGAAAAAAATGGGATTTATAACATTAGCACCATCACTTTATATAGGCCCCTACTAAAGCAGCAATGCTCACTGAACATACACCAGACACATACATGACCACTGGCCACAGTGCCACTACAAGATCGAACTCCACACGATGCACTTCCAGTCCCTAGTAAAATACCGTGTGTTTTAAAATGAATTCAGGGTTTTAAGGCTTTGTTGCGTTTATTTTATTCAGCCTACAATTGTAAATAACACACCAAAGGAAAAAGCAACTCAAACTGTTTTTCATAAAAGTGTTCAGTGTGAGCACCATCCATTCTGCTTCCCTAACCATGATCAATGTGACTGGAGTAATTGTTGCAACGACTGCTTCAATCCTGTTTCTTAAGTTGGATAGATCAGTAGGTGTCTGAGGAATATGATCCTTTATGAAACCCCAAAGGTAAAAATCGCATGGCTCAGATCAGGCAAACGCAGAAGCCATGAGAAATGAGCTCTGCCTTATGGCCTCTTGTGACCCATCCTCTGGTCAGATACAACATTGTTTAACCAATGGCATACCGAGTTATGCCAGTGAGGCAGCACACTATCTTGCTTCCAAATGAAGTTCTGTGGTTCAGCTTCTTCCAACTGAGGAAAAAGCCACAGTTCTAGGCCCATCAACATAAGAAACATCAGTTACAGCAGTTGCTCCAAAAAAGAGAAAAAAAGGCCCATAAACTTTCTACCAGAATATGACACAAAAAAATTCAATTTAGGGGAGTGTTGTTGCAGTTGTACCATCTCACAGGGGTTTGCTGATTCCCAGATGTGGACATTATTTGTGTTCACATTTCCACTTAGGTGAAATGTCGATACATCACTGAGGACAACATGACCCAGAAAAACTTCGTAGTCATGCAGCAACATTTCATTTGCACACAAACTGCACTCTGTAGGCTTTACAGCTTGCAGATAGGTGCAGCTAGAGTTGCTCTTTCACTTGATGTATTATTTATAACAGAAGGTTGAATGTACAAGGATGTGCTGAAAAGTGATACCTCCAAATTTTAATGTGGAAATTCAGAAAGCTTAAAAACTAGTTATTAACGTTCTACAATGTTATTCCTCATGAAACTTCCTGGCAGATTAAAACTGTGTGATGGACCGAGACTCGAACTTGGGACCTCTGACTTTTGCGTGCAAGTGCTCTACCATCTGAGCTACCCAAGCATGGTGCCAAGTTCAAGTCTCGGTCCAGCACATAGTTTTAACCCGCCAGGAAGTTTCATATCAGCACACACTCCACTGCAGGGTAAAAATCTCATTCTGTTATTCTTCACGTCTATATATTTATTTCTTAACATAATCACCTGGTGATGAACACACTTCTCCCAACGAGAGACCAGTTTTTCAATACTGGAACTGTAGAATCTTTTACTTCATTGACTGAGCCACACTCTCACCTCTGCTTGCACTGCTTCATCACTATCAAAGTGAAGTCCTTGAAGGTATTCTCCGAGTTTTAGAAACAGAGAAAAATTGGATGTGGCCTAGTAGGGACTGTATGGAGGATGATCAATGGCACCTTCTGTGGTTAGGAACTCTATAACAGCATGCCGTTTCTCAGGTACTGACATAGTTGCATCACACATCGTCATGTTACACGCTACAATTTGGAGCAATTTAGCAGCAGAGGGCTGCAGATGAGCAGACATTAAGAATAATGATGTAGAATGTAAATAATGTTTGTTTTATGTAACAAAATTAAAGTTTTCACTTAAAAAATTTGGAGGCATTACTTTACAGCACACCTCAGTAATAAACGTTACAAAGCCTTAAAATCCCAGTATTCATTTTGAAGCACTCGGTATTTAGCAGCATGTTCCTGACAACGAATATTTAGCTTTTTAGTTGACCCATTGCAGCAACACATGGCTTCATAAAAGTGAAATGGAATGATCACAGATTCCATCCTAGACAATACGGATAGCAGACTTTGTTTATTGGTGTGATGCTAGAAAAATACTTGTCTGTCCGATCTTAGCATGCTGCTCAATTGTGTATGATCCAAACCAAACAGGTATAACAAGGGATACTAAACGTAAAAACAAATATGGGCACAGGACAAATACTTACAAGTAGTGAACAATCTTCCAATTCTGGTGGATTATGTAGAATACGTGTAAATTACAGGCATCAACATACAGGTCTGAGATTTGTTCACAGTCTAATACAGTCTCTCTGAATTTCTCTTGCAGTTTTAGTTCTTACAATGAAAAATGTGCCAAACACGTGAAGTGCACTAAATATGACACAAACAAGGACATCGTGCTACACTACCGATCAATCTGTTACCACGACATGTATTTTGCATTTAAATTCCTTCACGTCACCATCACACACTAAATTATTACCTTCAAAATAAGACCTAGGGCTATGGTACAGACCATTCTGTAACTATAATTAATTTTTCAGTGGGAATCATTAGCACACTCTAGCCCTCCATTGGATTCCCTAATTCTGATCACAATTGACTAAAGTAATCAAGTCACCATCTGCACAGATGTTACAACTATTTTTGCTCAGCTATCAAGACTGCTCTATCTCACTTCATATCCGTAAATTCATGTACAACACAGTTTACCTACAGCACTGAGTTACCGTCATTGAAACTAACTTAAAGCACATATATTAAGTTACTTATTTATATAAGAAACTATTGCATGCAATAAATGAGGGTTTTGACAACACAAAATATTTAAAGCCTATGTTACTTGACATACAGTTCTTGTGAATACAATCAGAGCTTACCATCAGCATAAACGTCACCATGAACTTCAAGTGCCTGTAAATCATAGTTTTTCCATAACTGCCTTTGCCTCCAGACCTCAAGGTACTGTTTCTTTTTAGTTTCATCTTGTGGGACTTCTCGCAGAACTGCACGAAACTCTTCTGAACTCGACATGCATGACAGTAACCTACACACATAAAATTCAAGCTTTTGTTATGCTAATCTGGTGATGAAACACAATTAGCCAATTGTTGGCATTTGCTACATTATATTTCAAAGAAACAAGCTACTTACTTTTAACAATAAACAATAAGAAACAAAACAGCTAACAAAAACATGTATTATGTTTCTGCTGTGAAACAGTGACTAAAGAACTAACAAAAAATTAATACTACACATGGGACACACTGTGCACAGCTTGGCACTCAGTGAATCCGTTTTTATGTTGACTTGCAAACCATAAAACCATACTACAATTACACTTAAAGGCGGCCACAATTATAGGAAAATTTTCTAACTTTATCCTTAGCGAAAATTCAAATACAATAATGCAATAGCATAATACACAGCTAACATTGAAAACATTACAACTTACTCAAAAGTAGTGTCCACCGGCACCAGTTCTGTGGGGTTTTGCAATGACGCGTCCACGATGTACATTTGTTGAAATTTTATCGATTTTCCTCTTTCTAGATTCCTTTGTGACCATGATGAAAGCACAGTAACACCATTACCATCCACCAACGACTTTAAAACCCTTGCTGATGTAAGCGATGGGTAATGGGCAACTGTTTTGTAGACATTTACTACTCTATCGATCTAAATAACAGAATATTTAGTCAGCGTCAGTCAGTTACTTTATTTACGGTTACTGCAAAAGGAACATAACTCTACTATACCTGTGATTCCATCTTGCCAAGCGCACGGCTAATGAACTGCATACAGTAACTGAGGACAGCAGGTATTTATTCTACAGATAACGAAAGCCCAAGCCGTTACAGAACAATGGGCATTAGATAACGATCTCATTAACTTTCGTCCGTAGACACCTTCCAAGCAGCCGGCTGATGAAATTAACACCAACCACCGGTAACCAAAATCTTTGTTACAATCCAGACCATCCAATTATCTTTTGTTGGTAACACAACTCTACAAACTACTGTCACTCACCTCGCTTAACTCAACATCATATTTCCCGGTCACATACAGTATCACCCACTCCCAGTGACACACAAATCCTCTGCAACAATCATAAATTACCTCTCAAAGTAAGCACAGATAATCTTTGACAAACAATGTGTACGCAGGTAATACAACGATTGCCAACAGAAAACAGTTGGACGGGTTGATGCAATGTCCACATCGTTTCTGTTCCTCTGTCAAACGTTTTCCTGTTATGCAGAGTTTTGGTGTCATTAGAACTCTGCAGCTTCACGAAATTTTGTGTGAATATTGGCTTTATGTTTCCTTTACCACTGTCTATCAGGTTTCATATAAATGACGATAAACAAAATGTATTTTCCTGTAAATAAGGATATTTCTTATAAAATTTTTATTTTACCGCAAAACAACTAGTCATTAATTATCATCTGTGAGCGGCAACTCACAGCCGCATACACCAAAATCTTCAGCTATCAAGACCAGTTAGTTTGGAGGTGATACTGATTGTAGGTCTAGAGAGAATTAATGACGTACTGCTTATCTTGAGCACAAACAAAAAAATGAATAAATGTTAGAAAATAACAAAAAAAGGTTCATACATAAACAAAGAGATTTAGCTTTTCATTTAATTTTTCATCAAATTCACATTTTAACTTATTATATCACGGGAAATGTGAATTTTTTAAAAAAAAGTTACGAGAATCGTCAACATTATGAACAACTGATCACACACTAACTTTTTGATTGATATTGACAGTGGCAGGGGACAGTGATGCCACCCTGCAGCCAGACATGATTCAGAAGGTGCTGCCACAGTCTAAAGGTAACTCATGAGACCTGTGAAGGACGATCTAGAACTTAGAACAACTGGAGTATACAAATACTAAGTCAGTGTGGCTGCTACTATGTCAGCCAAATAGTATATATTGTGGAGCAATGCCAGATGGAACACGAGAGGTGCTTATACCTGCGCTATCCTGAAAAATTAGCTATGACAAAACACGCCTTAGAAAAACGACACCAAATTCTATTAAATGAAAAATCTGTCATTATGAGGATAAAGGGATTGTCCTCTAGCGTTATATAAAAAGTGTTTGAAATAAAAATTTCTGAAACGACAGCAGTTTGCAATTCAGCACAGTGTGAGACCTAGCCATCACAAGGTTGAAGCCGTCGTGACGGACATGGGATGTAAACATTACCCCAATTGGCAAGGGAGAGTGCATCAGGGACGTCACAGCCAGCAGTCAGGCTCTGTAACAGCGTGGCCTAGGTGACTCAGCAGTCATTTACCATTTCACACTCGCAGAGCAGAGCTCAGTCGAAAGCATGTTGGATTTTAACAATCTGACATGACTGGCAGTCCGAGAAGATTTTATTGATTCATATCACTGTGATACAAAGCATTCATGCATTGTATCCTATCTAATAAGAAATATTTGCTCGATAAGTGTGACAAGAAGTCAAACAAATGTACATTTTTGTTGTATTGATTCAGTTGCTCGTCATCTTTCCCTTCAGAGGAATCTTTCTTTCCCTATCCCACTTTCAATGATTTTCAACAGATAATTTCCAAAGACTGGATGAGTTTTGTTACCAGCCAGGGGAAAAGAAACTAAGATGTTACTTTCAGATCTCTTCTTGGACAGATCTCAATCTAAATTATCTTCAATGAGAAATTTTCATCCACATTTATGATTAAAATATGTTACCAGACCACTTGTCTCAAGTTACTTGCAAAGTTGAACTCAATGAAGTGGTTAGAGGCACAGAATACAGTCCCTTAAATAACTTCCAGAATACTTTCTGACAGTTTAAATGCTATTAAAAGAACATGGCTTCATAATATTTCGCAATATTCTCAGGAAAAAAAAACAGTATTATCTGAAACTTCCAGGCAGGTTAAAACTGTGTGCTGGTCTGAGACTCGAACTTGGGACAGGTCGTGAGTTGTGTTTGGGTAGCTCAGTTGGTAGAGCACTTGCTTGCGAAAGGCAAGGTCCCGAGTTTGAGTCTCGGTCCGACACACAGTTTTAATCTACTGGGAAGTTTCATATCTGCGCACACTCCACTTCAGGGTGAAAATCTCATTCTGGAAACAATATTATCTGTTTAACAAATATGTACGAATACTGCTTTGCTGGAAGTGTGTCTTTCCTAACTTAATTGTGTTTATTAAGTGGTCAAGAGAATATTTTACTGTAGGACCAAGAAGATACTGTTGTAATGATAACACCACTCTTCAAATTTTAAGATGTCATCTGTTAGAATTTTCTTTCTGATGAGATTGTCTTATCCTTTGTCATTAGTTAATCTGTTAGTGAAGTGCACATTAACTGATTCCACTCTACTTATCTGTATTTATGTATCTCAAAACTCTTGGTATTCGCTGTGGTTTCTATATTTTTAATGTTTGTTTTATACAGTTAAGTCTATGTTCCTATTCATTTGCCACTTGCAAAAGTCATCCTACACCAAGCAATATGCATTAGGACTAAGATATTTTTAAGAACAGTACCAAGTAAATATTCCAATTTTCTCATACTATTACTGAGCAATAAAGAAAAAAATCTGTTGTTGTTGTTGTGGTCTTCAGTCCTGAGACTGGTTTGATGCAGCTCTCCATGCTACTCTATCCTGTGCAAGCTCTTTCATCTCCCAGTACCTACTGCAACCTACATCCTTCTGAATCTGCTTAGTGTATTCATCTCTTGGTCTCCCTCTACGATTTTTACCCTCCATGCTGCCCTCCAATACTAAATTGGTGATCCCTTGATGCCTCAGAACATGTCCTACCAACCGATCCCTTCTTCTGGTCAAGTTGTGCCACAAACTTCTCTTCTCCCCAATCCTATTCAATACTTCCTCATTAGTTATGTGATCTACCCATCTAATCTTCAGCATTCTTCTGTAGCACCACATTTCGAAAGCTTCTATTCTCTTCTTGTCTAAACTATTTATCGTCCGTGTTTCACTTCCATACATGGCTACACTCCATACAAATACTTTCAGAAATGACTTCCTGACACTTAAATCAATACTGGATGTTAACAAATTTCTCTTCTTCACAAACGCTTTCCTTGCCATTGCCAGCCTACATTTTATATCCTCTCTACTTCGACCATCATCAGTTATTTTGCTCCCCAAATAGCAAAACTCCTTTACTACTTTAAGTGCCTCATTTCCTAATCTAATTCCCTCAGCATCACCCGACTTAATTAGACTACATTCCATTATCCTTGTTTTGCTTTTGTTGATGTTCATCTTATATCCTCCTTTCAAGACACTGTCCATTCCATTCAACTGCTCTTCCAAGTCCTTTGCTGTCTCTGACAGGATTACAATGTCATCGGCGAACCTCAAAGTTTTTATTTCTTCTCCATGAATTTTAATACCTACTCCGAATTTTTCTTTTGTTTCCTTTACTGCTTGCTCAATATACAGATTGAACAACATCGGGGAGAGGCTACAACCCTGTCTTACTCCCTTCCCAACCACTGCTTCCCTTTCATGTCCCTCGACTCTTATAACTGCCATCTGGTTTCTGTACAAATTGTAAATAGCCTTTCGCTCCCTGTATTTTACCCCTGCCACCTTTAGAATTTGAAAGAGAGTATTCCAGTCAACATTGTCAAAAGCTTTCTCTAAGTCTACAAATGCTAGAAACGTAGGTTTGCCTTTCCTTAATCTTTCTTCTAAGATAAGTCGTAAGGTCAGTATTGCCTCACGCGTTCCAGTGTTTCTACGGAATCCAAACTGATCTTCCCCGAGGTTGGCTTCTACTAGTTTTTCCATTCATCTGTAAAGAATTCGTGTTAGTATTTTGCAGCTGTGACTTATTAAGCTGATAGTTCGGTAATTTTCACATCTGTCAACACCTGCTTTCTTTGGGATTGGAGTTATTATATTCTTCTTGAAGTCTGAAGGTATTTCGCCTGTTTCATACATCTTGCTCACCAGATGGTAGAGTTTTGTCAGGACTGGCTCTCCCACGGCCGTCAGTAGTTCCAATGGAATATTGTCTACTCCGGGGGCCTTGTTTCGACTCAGGTCTTTCAGTGCTCTGTCAAACTCCTCACGCAGTATCATATCTCCCATTTCATCTTCATCTACATCCTCTTCCATTTCCATAATATTGTCCTGAAGTACATCGCCCTTGTATAGACCCTCTATATACTCCTTCCACCTTTCTGCTTTCCCTTCTTTGCTTAGAACTGGGTTTCCATCTGAGCTCTTGATATTCATACAAGTCGTTCTCTTATCTCCATAGGTCTCTTTAATTTTCCTGTAGGCAGTATCTATCTTACCCCTAGTGAGATAAGCCTCTACATCCTTACATTTGTCCTCTAGCCATCCCTGCTTAGCCATTTTGCACTTCCTGTCGATCTCATTTTTGAGACGTTTGTATTCCTTTTTGCCTGTTTCACTTACTGCATTTTTATATTTTCTCCTTTCATCAATTAAATTCCGTATTTCTTCTGTTACCCAAGGATTTCTACTAGCCCTCGTCTTTTTACCTACTTGATCCTCTGCTGCCTTCACTACTTCATCCCTCAAAGCTACCCATTCTTCTTCTACTGTATTTCTTTCCCCCATTCCTGTCAATTGCTCCCTTATGCTCTCCATGAATCTCTGTACAACCTCTGGTTCTTTTAGTTTATCCAGGTCCCATCTCCTTAAATTCCCACCTTTTTGCAGTTTCTTCAGTTTTAATCTACAGGTCATAACCAATAGATTGTGGTCAGAGTCCACATCTGGCCCTGGAAATGTCTTACAATTTAAAACCTGGTTCCTAAATCTCTGTCTTACCATTATATAATCTATCTGATACCTTTTAGTATCTCCAGGGTTCTTCCATGTATACAACCTTCTCAACCTTCTTTCATGATTCTTAAACCAAGTGTTAGTTATGATTATGTTGTGCTCTGTGCAAAATTCTACAAGGCGGCTTCCTCTTTCATTTCTGTCCCCCAATCCATATTCACCTACTATGTTTCCTTCTCTCCCTTTTCCTACACTCGAATTCCAGTCACCCATGACTATTAAATTTTCGTCTCCCTTCACAATCTGAATAATTTCTTTTATTTCATCATACATTTCTTCAATTTCTTCGTCATCTGCAGAGCTAGTTGGCATATAAACTTGTACTACTGTAGTAGGTGTGGGCTTCGTATCTATCTTGGCCACAATAATGCGTTCACTATGCTGTTTGTAGTAGCTTACCCGCATTCCTATTTTCCTATTCATTATTAAACCTACTCCTGCATTACCCCTATTTGATTTTGTGTTTATAACCCTGTAGTCACCTGACCAGAAGTCTTGTTCCTCCTGCCATCGAACTTCACTAATTCCCACTATATCTAGCTTCAACCTATCCATTTCCCTTTTTAAATTTTCTAACCTACCTGCCCGATTAAGGGATCTGACATTCCACGCTCCGATCCGTAGAACGCCAGTTTTCTTTCTCCTGATAACGACATCCTCTTGAGTAGTCCCCGCCCGGAGATCCGAATGGGGGACTATTTTACCTCCGGAATATTTTACCCAAGAGGACGCCATCATCATTTAATCATACAGTAAAGCTGCAGCCCTCGGGAAAAATTACGGCTGTAGTTTCCCCTTGCTTTCAGCCGTTCGCAGTACCAGCACAGCAAGGCCGTTTTGGTTATTGTTACAAGGCCAGATCAGTCAATCATCCAGACTGTTGCCCTTGGAACTACTGAAAAGGCTGCTGCCCCTCTTCAGGAACCACACGTTTGTCTGGCCTCTCAACAGATACCCCTCCGTTGTGGTTGCACCTACGGTACGGCTATCTGTATCGCTGAGGCACGCAAGCCTCCCCACCAACGGCAAGGTCCATGGTTCATGGGGGGGGGGGGGGGAAATCTATGGGAAAAAATTTCGTTTTTTTTGGTTAAATATTTCTGTTCACCTCATGTAATGATATTAGTGAAATTAACATCTAAGTTGACTTGCATATTCACGTAGTCAGTAGTGTAGTAGTTAATCATTTGTTTATTTTGAAGAAAACTGACTGTTTAGTTCATCCTAGTTAGCCACTTAGTCTGGCTCCAGCTGACGCCGACGATACATCTACAGGGCAGCAAGTTATGTATCTAGTTTATGTTTATGCTCTTCATGGGTATTTGCTGGCTATGATCGTCTTCACTACACGATACTTTGGCGATTCATCTGGCCGCCATCTTCAGGTGCGATCACTGAATACACAATCACGCTGGAACTGAATGAACATCAGAAATGGCGGCTCCTTTATACCCCGGGTCCAAGCCCCTGCGCCTGCATGAGAAACGGAAGAGCTGCCCCCTGCAAAGCGAAGAATTGCAGTGCCGCTGGTAGTAGAAACTGGCGAAAGTGATAAATCGCAAATTAAGATGTAGCGGATAGAAAACTAGACCAGATAAAGCGGAAGACCATTTCACTTATTAAGAAGAGCTCCCTGCAAAAGGACACCATCATAAAACTTCAACCTGGGGCGACAGTACAATCCAGGTTGTATGGTTTAACGAAGGTACATGAACCTGGAACTCCTCTTAGTTTTATCGTTAGTAATTTGGGCGCTTCTACTTATAATTTAGCAAAATATCTTGCTTCCGTCCTCAGCCCTTACTTTGGGAAATGTGAAAATCATTTATCCAACTCGACTGATTTTATTCAATGGTTGAAGTCTTTATGCATTGGAACATCTGACCTTTTAGTTAGTTTTGACATGGTTTCTCTTTACACCTAGATAGCTTTGGAAGAGACCTTGTTAATTTTTCAACTGTTGGATGATAAAACTACTGAGCTGTGTCGCCATGTTTTGGCATCGACATACTTTGTGTTTAATGACGTATTTTTTGAACAAACTAACGGTGTGGCTATGAGGAGTCCTCTTTCCCCTACTGTCGCCGATCATTTTGTAGAAGATTTTGAATATATCGCACTCAGGACTTCTTCTCTTCAATCTACATATTTTTGGAGATACATGGATGATATTTTCATTGTTTGGCCGCATGGAATAGAAACTCTTAATCGGTTTTCAGATTATTTTAACTGTCCTCATCCACACATCAAATTTTCAATGGAAATAGAAAAAGTTGGCAAATTAGCTTCCTTGGATGTTCTATGTAGTACACAGAAAAGGAAATGGTACCTTGGGACATGGAGTATACTATAAACCTACACATGCGGACTGCTCTCTTCATTCTATGAGTTGTCATCCACCATAGCAGTGCATGGGAGTTCTACGTACTTTGGTCAAGGGAGCATATGCCAGGATTCCTAAAATTTGACACGGGAACCGGATCATCTTAAAGCTGTCTTCAAGCTCAACGGATATACCAGTTATCAAATTAATCATGCTTTTCATTTGGACCATTAAGTGAACCAGCGCTGGACACTAGTATATCAGTTGCATTTCCACCCTTCGCTGGAGGTATTTCTTCGAAAGTATTTCTAGAATTCTCAGGAAATATGATATTAAAAGTCTTATTTTGCCTTTGGCCAAGACTAGAGTCCTGTTTGGATCTGTTGGATATGAATTGGGATTGAGAAAGCCTGGAGTTTATAAAATTCCCTGTCATTGTGGTAAGACCTATATTGGACAGACTATTCGCACTGTTCATGGCGATGTGTTGAACATCAGCGTCACATACGTTTGCTCCAACCTGAAAAATCTGCCGTCGCCGAACATTGTCTCAATGAAGGGCATAACACGTCGTTTAAAGAGATGCAAATTATTGCTCCGGCTTCTCGGTACTGAGATTTTGAGCTCAAGGAATCCAGGGAAAACTACGGAATCACATGTGTATCTAGTTCTTCCCATGTTTTCTTAGTAATACATAATTCTTAAACTTCGTGCATGTTTCTGAATGTAAGAGGTTTATTCTCGCGATTTGTAAGTGTAAATTCACGTAGTTTGTACTCAGTTTTTATTTTTCTGAACATTCAGCTACGCAGTTCACTATTTTATCAGCATTCAGTGGTGACATGTCAGAAGGATGTCGTTGTTGTTGTGGTCTTCAGTCCTGAGACTGGTTTGATGAAGCTCTGAATGCTACTCTATCCTGTGGAAGCTTCTTCATCTCCCAGTACCTACTGCAGCCTACATCTTTCTGAATCTGCTTAGTGTATTCATCTCTTGGTCTCCCTCTACGATTTTTACCCTCCACGCTGACCTCAAATACTAAATTGGTGATCCCTTGATGCCACAGAACATGTCCTACCAACCGATCCCTTCTTCTAGTCAAGTTGTGCCATGAACTCCTCTTCTCCCCAATCCTATTCAGTACCTCCTCATTAGTTATGTGATCTACCCATCTAATCTTCAGCATTCTTCTGTAGCACCATATTTCGAAAGCTTCTATTCTCACCTTATCCAAACTATTTATCGTCCATGTTTCACTTCCATACATGGCTACACTCCATACAAATACTTTCAGAAACGACTTCCTGACACTTAAATCTATACTTGATGTTAACAAATTGCTCTTCTTCAGAAACGCTTTCCTTGCCATTGCCAGTCTACATTTTATATCCTCTCTACTTCGACCATCATCAGTTATTTTTCTCCCCAAATAGCAAAATTCCTTTACTACTTTAAGTGTCTCATTTCCTAATCTAATGCCCTCAGCATCACCTGACTTAATTCGATTACCTTCCATTATCTTCGTTTTGCTTTTGTTGATGTTCATCTTATAAAGCTCTTTTTCAAATACTTTGGCTCAGATGTCATCAAAAATTGCTGGGAAAAAGAAAAGACTGCTGCAGTATATATGAAATCGTCATCCACATAGTTAGATAATGACTAATGAATGATCTGAATATTGAGGGCTAACATTGGCTACATTTTTCGGAGAAACCATTTAAATGTTCTCCAAAAAATACTTTACAGCAATGTAGAAAATTTAGATATCGGCGACTGGAAAGCTATTTGAAAATTTTGTCTCCTTAATTTGAATCCTATCTATTTCATTGCCTCATCCGTTTGATACTGGCTGTGAGATTTTTATCTGGATTAAGTTTTATTGCATAACATGTATCACTGTTATAATTTGATCAACAAGGCACATATATCTGTATCATATTTTAGAGTTGTAGGATAAATATTATGTTTCTTAAAATAAGTTTTATTTGTAAATGAGTGCTAATTACATAGATTTTAATTTCACTAATATCATTAAAAATGCGAACAGAAATATTAACCAAGAAACGAAAACGTTTCCCATATCTTATTCTTTATCACTCAATAACAATATGAGAAATTTGGAATATTTAGTTCATACTGTTTCTTAAAAACATCTTAGTCCTTAATGCGTATTTCTTGGCGTAGGATGACGTTTGGAAGTGATGAGTAGACAGATGAGTAGGAACAAAAACTTAACTTTGCAAAACAAACACTAAAAATATAAAAACCACAGCGAATACCAAGAGTTTTGAGGTACAGAAATACAGATAAGTAAAAGTGAATTAGTTAAGTACACTTCACTAACAGATTAACTAATGACAAATGATATGACAAATCTCATTAGAAAAAGCTACTACTAATAGATGAAATCGTAAATTGTGAAGAATGGTATTACTCATAACAACATTATCTTCTTGGTCCTATGGCAAAACATTATCTTGACCACTTAAGAAACACAATTAAGTTAGGAAATACATGCTCACAGGAAGGCAGTATTCATAAATATTTGTTAAACTGATAATACTGTGCTTTCCCTGAGAATACAGCGAAATATTAAGAAACCATCTTTTTAGTACCATATTTTTTATTATAAATGTGGAAGAAAATTCCTCATTGAAGATAATTTAGATTGAGATCTGTCCAAGAAGAGATCTGAAAGTAACATCTTATTTTCTTTTCCCCTGGCTGTTTAACAAAACTCACCCAGTCCTTGGAAATTATCTTTCGAAAATCGGTGAAAGTGGGATAGGGAAAGAAAGAGTCCTCTGAAGGGAAAGAGAATGAGCAACTGAATCAATACAACAAAAATGTATATTTGTTGATATTTGTTATCAAGCAAATATTTCTTATTACATAGAATGCATGGTCTCACAGCGATATGAATCAATAAAATATTCTCAGACTTCCAGCCATGTCAGATGGTTAAAGTCCCACGAGCTTTCGACTGAGCTGTCCTAGGAAAGTGGTAAACGACTACTGAGTCACTGTGGACTCACTGTTACAGAGCTCCACTGCTGACTGCAACATCCCTGCTGCCCCCTCCCTCACCAGTGGTGGTAATGTTTTATTCCATATCCACCATGACAGCTTCAATCTTGTGATGGCTAGGTCCCACGCTGTGCTGAAATGCAAACTGCCGTTGTTTCAGATATTTTTGTTTCAGCCGCTTGTTTTATAACGCTATCCAACAATCCTTTCATCCTCATAATGACAGATTTTTCATTGAATAGAATTTGGTGACATTTTTTGAAGCATTTTCTGCCATAGCTAATTTTTCAGGATAGCATAGGCATAAGCACCTCTGTGTTCCATCTGGCATTGCTCCACAGCATGTACTATTTGGCTGATATAGTAGCAGCCACACTGATACGATATTTGGTACACTCAAGCCGTTCTAAGTCCTAGATCGTCCTTCATAGGCCTCGTGAGTTAGTGTGTTTTCACTGGAGCTCGAACAATAATGAGATGTTGTGTCTCAACAGAGACTGATAATCTTTCCCGACATTTTATCATAGAAATGTAGTTTCTTGTTGTCTTCTTTGGTGATGTTTATCCTTCGTGTCTCACCAGAAATAACCTCTGATACCTGGCGGTGACTCTGGCCATTTCTCCAGAAGACTTTTAAAAGATGGCTTGGTTCTAGTGGCAGATCTGAGACGACCTTAGCACAGTTACTGAGGGTGTTCAGGACGCCACGTTTTTGTGCTAGATGGTGGTGGCTAATAGCGTCCAGATACCGATCCACGTGTGTATGTTTCCTGTACATACTGTGACTGAGGTGCCCATTGGTTTTCCAGCGAACAAAGACTCCAACAAAGGGCTATGTACCATCTTTCTCTACTTCCATCATAAACCTAATGTAGTGGAGTTTGCAGTTTAGGTGTTCCAAATTCTTCCAGTTCTTCACATCCATGGCGCTATTATGTTCCACAAGTTCTAAATATAGTACCATGTATAGAAACATAATTACATACGAAATTTTCCATATACAACATTAACACTAATCCATAGCAACTACTATGTACCACAGTACAATTAACTTGGCATAGGAAAATTTTAGAGACTTGGTTGAAATGAAATAACTTATATTGAATTGGGGGTGTTTAGAATTAGTAAATGAAATGTACATCTTAACTGACATTACATACATTACATAAGCTTTATGAATATTCTGTTTATTTATATTTTAATTCATTTACAAATATTTTGTATTTACCACATAGGTAACTCACATGAAGTATTTGTGTAAATGGATGATACCTATTCAAAAACTCACTTTCAGTATTCCACTTTCATCATACTCTTTAATACCCAATTTTATGTACCAAAAGGCTAAGAAACATTCTAATTTCTGGCAGTAGAGAGAGAAAGTCTACTTCTGAATGACACTTTCATAGAGATTTGAAATAAAATGAAATTCTAGTCAAAACGCTAAAATGTTTAGAAAAAGGATTGTGACCTTAGGGAAAATGGTCTGCTTAAACGATATGAATCCAAAAGTTAACGGATTATATTTCCCAGAGCCTTCATCCTCCTAATGAATTTGGAATATTTCGCGATGTAGTAGTATGTCTGTCGATGTGAAACTCCTTGGCTGATTAAATTTGTGTGCATGTTAACGACTTGTTTTAAAAATCAAATTCAAAGATGCCTGCATCCATAGTAGTATTGTTGGAGGCTACTTATCTTTTCAGAAGACTGGAGAAAGCAGCTGACGTGAGTCTTGTAAGTTGGCCCGAATAACTAAGTAGCTAACTCCAACCGAATAGGCCTCAGCGGCCCCAAAAATACCGACCTACTGCTGTGTGATCCTCAGCTGATAGGAATCGTTAGATGCAGGTATGGAGGGACATGTGGCCAGTACACCGCTCTCCCAGCTATTGTCAGTATTTGTGACCATGCCACATCTTAATCTAGTAGCTCCTGAACTTGCCTTACAAGCGCTGAGTGCTCTGCGCTCGCCAATAATGTTGGGCAGATACAGACGATTACGCATTCAAGTATTAGCTCACCTGACAGCACTTAACTTCATTGGTTTGACAGAAAGCATTTGTAATCATCTTGTTAATGTTGTACGCCATTCACTCTACATGCCTATCCACAGCTCTCTCTCTCTCTCTCTGTCTCTCTCCCTATACTGAAAACACCGTCACACGAACTAAATACTCCACATGACAACAATCTTCATAATACGTGCGGCGCATCCCAGATAAACACCCCACGAAACAAATGAACACTACACTGTCACAACACCACCTAGTGGCGGCGAAAACTCTGTACTTGGGAAGAAAGCGTGAATAATGAATGTGCAACACAAAAACGAAAGAAATAAGCTTGTTATCCCAAAACAAAAAAGTAAAAACACCATAGCACCAAAAAAAATTTAACCAACACGACAAGCAAGTCGATACGTAGTGGTTCACGGTCGGAAATTCATAACAAAAAAATTAAATAACGTTTTGCTGTTTAGAGATGACAAGGTGTCGACTATGTAGTAGGCTCAAAGCTACTACCATAAATGTCCCATAGCTCCGTGTGAGCTATGTGAACAAATGCATACATCACTTTATTTCCAAATGTACTATAAAACTAGAACTCTTAGAGATATCTAAACAAAAAACACAGACTGCATTAACTCAGTGAAACATGTTTCATCTCTACTGTACGCAAACCAATGTAAGAACACGAGAAAATAATCGCTTATTTCATAGATGTAAATATTTTGTGCCAAAAGTTTCTTTAAAGGTTAACATGTAACAATTTTGTAGAAGGAAATAAAAACCTACTGAAGACAGAACCAAAAGGGCTGAAACTTATCTAGATGAAAACAAAACTATGAAGGTGTCTTGCAGAAGGCGGACTTCCTCTCCAAGAAAGCAAACAGTCACATGTGTCATAAGGATAATGTTTCCTTTTAATTATTTTCTACTTAAATAACAAAATAGCTGTTATATTTTTGCGTTCCATGGGTTATTAAATTACCAAGAGACACAAATTATCATGAAATACATGCAAAACCAGTCAAATCACACTGATACCATGACATAAGCTACATCATGAAGAAGTACTTTCGAATATGTGTATATGTGCAGCTCACTCCGCTGAAAGCGAGGGAATGCAAGTACATACCTCATGCATGAGAAGCATACACTGATAAGCAAGAACATTATGACAGCTGCCCGTCGCCAGCCTGGATGCCCCCGGTGACGTTGCAGGCACGTGGAGCGCTATGAAAAGTATGTACGCACAGCAGATGGGGGTTCACCCTAACGAAGATATAGGCTGCAAATGGGGAAACCCACTGTGATAAGAGACTTTGTCAAAGGATAGATTATTATTACGCAATATCTCGAAAACGGCGAATCTGATCGATTGTTCATGTACTACTGTAGTGAGCATCTACAGGAAGAGGTAGAAGGGCAGTGAAAGTACCACTAGGCGTTAAATGGTTGGACTTGACTTCTCTTCACAGAACGTGAGGTTCGATGGCTTGTCTCCTGTAAAGTCGGACAGATAGTGATGATGTTGGCAATTCTGCTGAAAGAGCACAATGCTGGTGTACGTGCAAGTGCTTCGGAGCACACCGTTCATTGTACATTGTTGACAATGCAGCTCTGCAGCAGACCAGCCCTACATGTTCGCATGTTGATCCAACAACATCGTCAGTTACTATTGGAATGGGCATGGAACCACCGGGATTCGATCGACGATCAATGGAAACGTGTCGGTTCTTCAGGTGAATCAAATTTTCGCATGATCGAGATGCTCCAAACGTGTAGTGTGCCACAGACCCATCCTATTGGGAGCAGTATTATTCTACAGAAGACATCCTCATGCGGTTGCACGGGACCTGTGATTGGAATCGAAGACACGATTACAGCTGTGAACCACATGCATATCGTAATGGCTGATGTCTTCCTCGATGGCGATGTCATCTTTCAGCAGTATAACTGTCCGTGTCTCGGAGCCAGAACCGTGCAACAGTGGTTTTAAGAGCGTTGCGGTGAACTCACTGAGCCGTGCGCGGGTCGTGTTCATGCCTTTTATTGTTTGTCATCTTCTCTTTACGGTACTGCCGCCTCGTTTTCTTATTCGATTTACTGGCGTCACTAAGTTCCTGTCTTACCTGCCCATAAGTGGCAGCAGCAGCAGCGCTTATCGATAAGAGCACTGTCGTATTATCTTTGAAGCGACCGCTAGTATTTCCGGCTCGTCGTGTGTCGGTAGTTCAGTCGGTTGGACGAAGCAGTCGGAGCGCCAGTGAGGCGCTGACAGCCAGTACTTCCCGACCGCTGGCCACACACATGAACTGTCCAACAGAAGGAGACTGGAGTGGGAACGACCGCCAGTTGGTTGTTCGGTTGGTCGTCTCATTAGGCGACGTGTATTTGGTCTTTTGACCGTTTCTGGGCCTCGTCAGTTGGTCATCTTGTCGAACGTGGGTCGGTTCCTTCCTCGCGCAGAGATGTCGTCGCCGATGGTCAAGAGTTACCTCTGCATGGGTGGGTCCGAACCAGCGTGCCTGGGTCGCCGTGTCACCGAGTTCCGAACGGGTATCGAGTTGAGTTGGGTTGGCGCTCCGGACAGCCAAGACTCGCCCGACCGTTGCCGACACACATAACTTGAGTGGGGACAACCTTGGTTGGTCGTTCGGTCGGTCGTCTCATCGGACGAAGTGTATTTGGTCGCCAGCTGCTTATGGAAACTCTGTGTGTGTGTGTGTGTGTGTGTGTGTGTGTGTGTGTGTGTGTGTGTGACTTGTCATTTCTCCTTGTTGTTCCACGGTGATTGGTTTTAGGATTGTTGGAGTTCTTGGTATAAGTGTTTATGTGGAACTGTGTGTAGCTTCTGTGACTTCCGCTGAGCGGATGAATGTTGTCTGTTACTGGTGTAGTAGTTGGTCGGTTGAGATGGAGCAGCGAGGAAGTCCCCATAGTGTGAGGTCAGGTTGGGGCCACTGGCGCCGTGCACGCGCGGTCGGAGTTGTGTGACAATAGCTGTCAGAGCTGCAAAGTTCGTCGCCCACCGAACCTGCATACTGGAGTTACGTAATCAGTGGACCCATTAAGAAATATCAACTGCTGTGACATCTCTTCGTTGATTGCTGGTTGTTACTTCCTGGGCTGTTCCCGCAAGCAGCAATGTGATGGTGTGCTGGAGTCGTCGAAATTTTGCACCTGTCTTCCTGCATTGAGTTTAACTTTTGAAATGATTATAATTTATTAGTGAAGTGCACCAGCGGTATCTTCTGTCTTGTGGCCGTCAACGATCCAGTTACCTGCCCTGGTAGTTCAAATGGTTCAAATGGCTCTGAGCACTATGGGACTTAACTTCTAAAGTCATCAGTCCCCTAGAACTTAAAACTACTTAAACCTAACTAACCTAACGACATCACACACATCCATGCCCAAGGCAGGATTCAAACCTGCGACCGTAGCGGTAGCGCGGTTACAGACCGTAGCGCCTAGAACCGCTCGGCCACCCCGGCCGGCGCCCTGGTAGTTAGCATAGTTTTCCGACAGCGTGTTTTCCTCACCTTGTTGATGCTGTTCCGCATGACGTGTAGTTCGACAGCTTGATGTTGTTCTCCCTTTTTCTTTAAGTGGTTGACTGTGTTAAGATGCCAATTATTAAGATATAGTCCTGCTATTATCCTAATTCTCGCTGATATTATTGGTTCTCATGTCGTTGGTCAGGTGGAAGGGAATTGATTAGGGTGTTGGTTGGTTCTTCAGCTGTCCACAGGTCGTTCTGCCACCAAATTGTTTAGTGTTATGCTTGGCTGCCTGTCTCACCTAAACTGCTGTTAGAGTTTCTTCCCCAGGCCGACCCTCAGAACACTTCTGAGCACCACTGTTCTGTTGTTAGTGAATGTGATTTCCTTTTGTTGCAAGTACTGTGCCAGGCCTTCAGCCATGTGTTAATTTTGTCTATTCTATGTTCAGTATATGGCCTTCAGCCGAACCTTATGTGACATGGGAATGTGATATGGGAAAAGCGTGGAGTCAACTTGGTGTACGGTATCCACAATTAAGATGTATTTTTTGAGCCTTGTGGGCTACACAAGGAAAATATGGGTTTTTTACGACTCACTGCATCACTTTATTGACAACTGAATCACCTTCCCTGACGGTACCGCATTTACAAAGACTTTAATATAAGATCTCCTACTGTATCAGATATCTTTGGGTCACCTACTGTGTACCAGTAGCTGATATTTATATGGGTGGACGTGTGAGTAGGACGTTAGAATGGCTGGACAGCAATTTTCACGGCGCACTGTCCAAGCTGTGAGATACGTCCTCCATAAACATTATGAAGGAAGCTCCATTGAATTGATAAACGACGTTTTCCATGTGTTGGTATCGAGGTACACTCATGATCGGAAGGCACCTCTTAGAAGTGGTTATGGTTTCAACCTCAGAAGTCAACAAAATTTCTTGAAGAGGTTTTTGGAAACTCGCTCGAATGTGCGAGTAGGATAAAGAAACATTTCGAAAAGGATATATTCATCAATAAATTCACTTTTTGTACTTTCCATAGACGTGAAAAATGACGAGGTGACGTACATTCCGACTGTCACATGGAATCAAGGTTGCTTCGAAAGTTTGTTTTCTATAATTGATGGTTCTGTTGCATTTTATATTAACCCAGCGCCCTTCAAGATGAAGAACAGGATTCGCCTGCTAATACTGACAAACAATACAACAAATATACCCTTGGCCCTCGTTTCTTCCATTGCAGAAGGCAAAACCCAAAATTCTGCAGAAGAAACTTTAGGCGAAATCGAGAATTTTATTTCCAATGAATTGTGCAATAAAGAAGCTAGTACATCACATCACTATACTTCAGATGCAGGAGATTTGGGATTGCGATCTCAGTGATTCAGGAAGGTCCAGTGAAGACTTCACTCATGATGCCTTACAAAAGTTGGAATGATACGTCGCTTTCAGGTGCATAAACATCTCAAGTTCAGTAGGAATTATAAAAGCAAAGAGCCATGTCGATGCAAAAATTAACAGCAAAACAAGATTGTATAGCTGAACTTTCGAAAGCTGGTCTTACTTCTGCATCACCTGACTGGTTTGCTACAGTATCATATTTTCTGTGTCTTTTCATGGAACAAATGATGGTATCATTAGCAGCATAGTACAATCAAAATATCCTGTAATCGAAAAGAAAATAATTGTTTTATATGTAAGAACGAGAACTTTCATCCAAATTAGGTATTTGAATAAAAGAGCAAAACAGGATGCAATGAAACAGCTTCAGGGAAAAGGAATCTTGTCTGCACTGATCGACAGCAAAGTCCAATTAAATTTTCCACATCAACATCAAGAGGTGTTTCTTCATCTCTATAATAACATTCTCTGAATATATCTGAACTGAAGTCTCACACAAAATTGCAGAATATTCACCATTGTCATGTTCTTAAACCTTAAATATGAGTTATGATCATTAGAGCTAGGTTTTGATACTGACAAGTGTCATAAGTGCTTCTTCAGCTTAACATTTCCTATCAAATATTTCAAATACTAATTCTTTCGAATCATCTTGAATCCCATTAATGCGATGCTCAAAAGCGAATACAAAAGAGGTGAGAAATGTTTCACTATGTGATTACAGCCAGCAAGTGTGCGACTGTGTTTGCTATGGCTGCAAAGTGAACATGCCATTTAGTGAACAATTCGATACACCCCATGAATTGACAATACAATTCAATAAGGAGCAGTGAGCAACTTCATTTGGAATGAATGTTTTGTAGTTTGAATAACATAAATGAATAGGTTATGTGTATTAATACACAGAATATGCATTTAAACACTATATTATTATGACTAATAGTAATTTTATTATCATTCAAAAACTATATGTACTTATAATGAATTTATATCAAAATTGTTTTTCTGATGCAATTACATTTAAAGTCATTGCTTTTAAGACTGTTAGTTACAAACTCTCAAACTAACTTCAGGAAATATTGTCGAAATGCATTGCTAATGTTAACATTGCCTTTGATGTATGTTTTACCTATGTCCTTCTTCACTTGCTCACAGATGTCAGGAATTCAGGTATCAGTTGTGCTAAGATCTGTATGTATCATCCTGTTGCTGCATCTATTTCCTGGAAATGTTGTACTTGGAATAGTAAAATAAAACAACTGAAGAATCAATTCAAACATCTGTGACTTTTAATTGATCGTTATACAAATGATAAAATAAACCCAAAAACCTTTTTCTCCACCTGAAGGTAAATTGTATTCTGAGACACTAAGACCAAGAGGATGCTAGTGTGACTCACTTTCTTTCTTTGTTTTTTGTGCTACATCTTTCTGTACATTTATCTGTCAATGTTATCCCTTTCTGTCTATGTTGTCCTTCTTATACTTGAAAAATATTTTAAGAGAACTGTTCAATACGTCTTATATATGATAAAGAGCCGCTTGAATTACTCAAAAAGGTTATAAATTTTTATGGCATTTTAATACAATTTTTGATTCTATTTTCTCACATTATTTTGACTTTACTCTTTCAGTGGATTCCCAATTATTCCAATTCTAAAAAAGAGTTAGGAAACTAACACATGCATTACAAATAGTTTCCTGTTGTAGGCAACTGCAGTTGAAGTAACCCATATTTGACACATAAAACACTTCCAGTTTTATATGAACCTTTAGTTGTACGAACATTACCAGTTCTGTGATAAGAAATCACATCCTCAACTGTACAACTGAACACGATACAAAACATGGAATCGAATTTGTGATTAAAAACGAACACAAATCCCAATTATGTAAGTCATATGACCACCAATATGACTAAAACTCAAGCATTGCTAAAACATTAAGCTCATAAGATGGGAAGGAGGAAGACTCGCCTTCTAAAAATAAAATCCTGTTATCTGCAGCCAGCAGGGTATCATGAATCAGATTCAACAGAAGAAGAAACTACCATGTTAAAACTGTGTTCACCTACAATAAACAGGAAAAAAAGAGGAAATACCAGCTAGCAGTGTTGATAGCCCAATAATTAAAAAACTCACATCATATCAAGAAGCAGTGAATAGCATCCCTCCTACTGCCTTGCCATACGGGGCCACACAGATAGTCAATCTACTCACATGTGTACAGCAGAGGGCAGTAGCGCCAACATAGACAGAAGTGGGGAAGTAACAAACATTTCCACTTGTATTCAAAAATCATAAGACTGATTGAGAACCTGGTTACAAAACTCTCTACTACAAACTAGAAAATACTTTACAAAAAAATGTAGGTAGAACAAAATACACTCCTGGAAATGGAAAAAAGAACACATTGACACCGGTGTGTCAGACCCACCATACTTGCTCCAGACACTGCGAGAGGGCTGTACAAGCAATGATCACACGCACGGCACAGCGGACACACCAGGAACCGCGGTGTTGGCCGTCGAATGGCGCTAGCTGCGCAGCATTTGTGCACCGCCGCCGTCAGTGTCAGCCAGTTTGCCGTGGCATACGGAGCTCCATCGCAGTCTTTAACACTGGTAGCATGCCGCGACAGCGTGGACGTGAACCGTATGTGCAGTTGACGGACTTTGAGCGAGGGCGTATAGTGGGCTTGCGGGAGGCCGGGTGGACGTACCGCCGAATTGCTTAACACGTGGGGCGTGAGGTCTCCACAGTACATCGATGTTGTCGCCAGTGGTCGGCGGAAGGTGCACGTGCCCGTCGACCTGGGACCGGACCGCAGCGACGCACGGATGCACGCCAAGACCGTAGGATCCTACGCAGTGCCGTAGGGGACCGCACCGCCACTTCTCAGCGAATTAGGGACACTGTTGCTCCTGGGGTATCGGCGAGGACCATTCGCAACCGTCTCCATGAAGCTGGGCTACGGTCCCGCACACCGTTAGGCCGTCTTCCGCTCACGCCCCAACATCATGCAGCCCGCCTCCAGTGGTGTCGCGACAGGCGTGAATGGAGGGACGAATGGAGACGTGTCGTCTTCAGCGATGAGAGTCGCTTCTGCCTTGGTGCCAATGATGGTCGTATGCGTGTTTGGCGCCGTGCAGGTGAGCGCTACAATCAGGACTGCATACGACCGAGGCACACAGGGCCAACACCCGGCATCATGGTGTGGGGAGCGATCTCCTACACTGGCCGTACACCACTGGTGATCGTCGAGGGGACACTGAATAGTGCACGGTACATCCAAACCGTCATCGAACCCATCGTTCTACCATTCCTAGACCGGCAAGGGAACTTGCTGTTCCAACAGGACAATGCACGTCCGCACGTATCCCGTGCCACCCAACGTGCTCTAGAAGGTGTAAGTCAACTACCCTGGCCAGCAAGATCTCCGGATCTGTCCCCCATTGAGCATGTTTGGGACTGGATGAAGCGTCGTCTCACGCGGTCTGCACGTCCAGCACGAACGCTGGTCCAACTGAGGCGCCAGGTGGAAATGGCATGGCAAGCCGTTCCACAGGACTACATCCAGCATCTCTACGATCGTCTCCATGGGAGAATAGCAGCCTGCATTGCTGCGAAAGGTGGATATACACTGTTCTAGTGCCGACATTGTGCATGCTCTGTTGCCTGTGTCTATGTGCCTGTGGTTTTGTCAGTGTGATCATGTGATGTATCTGACCCCAGGAATGTGTCAATAAAGTTTCCCCTTCCTGGGACAATGAATTCACGGTGTTCTTATTTCAATTTCCAGGAGTGTATGTCAGACACAAGAGCATTTAAAAAATGCCCAGGACCAATAGGTGGCATTCAATAAACCATGATTTTATGTACTTGAAAGGCAATCAAAGACGGACAGTACATTGCAGTGCCTTAACTCCACCTGACTATTAATGGTATGTTGATGGAATACTTTTAAATTCTGCATAATGTCAATCTCCTCAAGAACGTTTAAGGTATTCCCTTATATTCTCTGTGTAAGACTTAAAATATTAGCTACATTTGTTACAGACTGTCTATAATCTTATCAGAGGTTATTTAAAGCAGAGTTCGAATTCCTCATGCATTGCCGTTCCCTAAACCTAATGCCAAGCCTTCAACCAATCTGCTCCGAATAACTTGAAGGACGTCTGTCACAACTCATCCAGTAGAGTCGTACTTTTCACAAGCAACGTTCTCTCTATGTACAAATCTTTGGCAAAGATTCTGAGGAATAAAGACCTCTGCTTTATCTTTTTTTGCCCTAAGCTTTTTTGTCTACTTTTTATCAAATCATGCCAAAGTATGGTATCCTGTGGTAGCCAATGAACTCATCTTCCCATAGTCCAATCTTCTCTCCATTTGACCTCTACCTAATCTTAGCGAGCTTTTTTTACACAGTATACCGTTGACATATCGGCCCTGTGGAATGACAAAGTGTCAATTAATACTTCATTCATTTTGTGTAAATTGATGACAACTTTTCTTTGACTCATTATTCCGTTGTTTGTCCACCTGAAGTGGTGTTTTCTTGATGTAGTATCAGACTGACATACAAATTTGAAGTTGGGTGCTCAGAATAAAGACGAGAGTGCTCCTCCTGACATACGAAATCGTACGCCAGTCCATAACTCCAAGTGTAGGTCCAGTGTGCCTAGTATGCAGACAAGTTGGTTGCAGGCCCTCAACTGACGTCCTTTTAACCAATACACCGCTGTCGCTGGCACCCAGGCAGAACCCGCTTTCATCAGAAAACACAACAGACCTCCACCCTGTCTTCAATGAGCTCTCACTTGACACCACTGAAGTCGCAAATGGCGGTGGTTTGGGGTTAGTGGAATGCACACTTCAGGGCATCTGGCTCAGGGATGTCCTTGAATTAACCAATTTGTAAAGTTCGTTGTGTCACTGTTATGCCAACTGCTGCTCAAATTGTTGTTGCAATGCGCCAGAGCCATACGTCGAACACGCGATGTGGCCTTCCAGAGCCCGGTATTCTTGAGGCCACACAGTCTAGCGACAATCGATGCCAGCAATCATGTAGAGTGGTTGTATTCTTATTAAGTCTTTCTGCAATATCACAGAACGAACATCTATCTTCTCGTAGCCCTATTACGCGACCTCGATCAAATTCAGTGAGGTGTTGATATGGGCGTCTTTGTTGCCTTAATGGCATTCTTGACTTACATCAACTCACCACAGCCAATCCCAAAGGTAACTAATTCTTGCGACAGTTACAGCGTGAATTTAAAGCAATCCTGACTTGCATCCTCGTAATGGCGCTACTAGCGCAACTCTTATGCTAATGGCGCGAAATGTTAAGAGGTATCATCTTTAAGATCTAGAAACACACTCATCATCTTTCGTTTATGTTGCACAATTCCTTCTCGGTAGTGTGATTTTTTCCCCTTTAATGTATTTGTCATTACTTACGAGGAAAATAATCCATTAGTAAAAAAAATTAAGTTCTGCCTGTCAAACAGAATATTGTCATCCAACATATTAAACTAAGTGATATAAGTTGAAACTTCAGTGTTCTAACTCGGCTATTTCTCTACAGATTGCAACGGAGTACATTCTACTTCTGACAGAAGTCAGGTAGAACCTTATCACACTAAAAACTCAATTTCTTCAATTTTGTCAGAATAGCTGAAATTCTCGATTGTGCTCCTCCTTAGACAAATGTAAACTGTGGAGGTGAGGTAACATTTATCCAAAAGCTGCCATCTTGTACATAAGGGGGTGATTTTAGCTGTGGTGTATAACAGTATCCAGCATTGTAGCCTTTCTAAAAATATCATACTGTATCCTTTTATCATGTAAGGAAATTTTTAAACATAAGTTATGTAGTCATATTCCATTACTGCGTTCTATAGTAAACTGTACCTTATCATGTATATCATTATATTTATCAACAAAATCACAGCATTCCTCCTAAGAACCACTGTACAGTGAAAATATGTCATCAATATATCTACGCTATAGTACAATATTAGTAGCATAGATGAGAATCGGAATACCAATGTCACTTTCAAATTTAGTCATAAGTATAATAGTAATGCTATATGGCAATGTGTAGTTAAGTGCCATGTCATGCTTCTGGACTTATGTACTAGCCTCAAACCCGAAATAATTGTAACTAAGTACCGTACTGAGCAGCTTGTGGACTTTGTCAGTGTTACCTACAGTCCACTGCAATGTCTCATGCTAAGGTCAATCATGTCCTGTGCAGTGTCGACAGCAGAGCTGGTATGCATATTTTTATATCTAATGATGCCATGTGGGTACCTTGTGTAATATTCAAACCTCACAGTGTGCTAAGGATCTTCTTTCTAAATTGTTGATGGGTTAAAAAAGACCTTAAAATATACTTAGGTTTTCTCTAGAAAGTTGAAAGTTAAGCATTTAGTTCCCATGACTCCTAGACTCCCTAGTCTAAGGACCATGATTAAGATACATAAGGATGGAGCTGCAATTAGACGAATAGCTATTGCAAAGCGTGAGGAGGGGATTGGTTATCAGACTATAAACAAGCTCTAGCAAAATATTCCAATGAGCATTATTTATACCTAATTAACTTCAATATTTGAAATAGAGAACAATTCATTAATAAACTGTAAGGTTTAAATCTTTCTCCGGCCAAACACATTACATCATTAAATGTAAAAAATACATGTACCAGTATTCTGACTGACACTGCATAGGACATGACTCGTCATTGCTTGAGGCATTGCAGCCGACTGTGAATGGGACTGACGATTTCCACATGCTACACAGTACAGCGCTTAATTACAATTATTTCAGGTTTGGGGGTAGTAGCTATGTTCAGAACCAGCTCTCTGTTAACATGTTGCATTACTGCTATATTTTTAAGACTATGTTTGACACTGAAAATTGGTACTCCGCTTCCCACCAATACTAGAAATATTTTACTATGGTACAGATATTTTGATGACATATTTTTGATGGACGACGGTTCTAAGCAGGAATAATCTGATTTTGTTGATAAAATGAATGCTATACATAATAAGATACAATTTACCAAAGAACAAACTGAGGGAAGATGGCTATGTAGATTTAAAAATTTCCTTAAAAGATAAAGGGAAAAATATGGTTTTCTTAGAAAGATTACAATGATGGATACTGTTATACACCATGGCTCAAATCTCACATCTTGTGTACAATATGGCAACTTTTAGATAAATGTTCTATCATCTTCACAATGTACCCATGGCGAAGGAGCCACAAAATCCAGAATTTCTGCGTTTATGCACATCTCATATGCCAATGGGCACGATTTCAGTTATGTATGGAATATTAATAAGGATATGCTGTGAAAAAAAGAACTCGCTGGGACTAGGGAGAGTCAAATGGACATGAAATCACATGACAGAGATTGCATTAGGGGAAAATGAGTTCATTGGTTACCACAGGATATCATACTTTGGCATAATAAAATGTAGACAAGAAGTTAGCACAAAGAAAGATAAAGCCAACTTCCTTTATTCCTCAGAATCTTGGCCAAAGATTTGTACATAGAAGGGAACGTCACTTGTGAAAACTACGACTCTGCTGGTGCATATTGGATGAGTTGTGACAGATGTTCTGCAAGGTATTTTGGGTAGACTGGCTGAAAGTTT
Organism: Schistocerca serialis cubense; assembly: GCF_023864345.2. Taxonomy (NCBI): domain Eukaryota; kingdom Metazoa; phylum Arthropoda; class Insecta; order Orthoptera; family Acrididae; genus Schistocerca; species Schistocerca serialis. The sequence goes on from NC_064638.1 coordinate 708,172,511, forward strand.
GGGATTAGGTTTAGGGAAAACCAAAGTATAGGAAATTCGAACTCTGCTTTAAGTAACCAGTTGCAGGATTTTGGCCATTCTGTTACAGGTGTAGCCTATAATTTAAGTCTTACACAGAGAATATAAGGGAACACCTTAAACATTCTTGAAGAGAATGGTCGGGGTTTCTTGGGCGGGGCCGGTGGCTGTTTTCAGCAATCTTCCTCTTAATTGTTGGTTCTTCCAATACATTTTCAGGTAGCTCAGCCCCACCGCTCGTGTCGTGGTGGAGACGTGTTGATGCATGCAGCCCGGGGAACGTGACACCGTGCTCGGTCAGCGGCTGCGCAGGCGGTAGGAGGTTAGCACCATGAGGCCTGGCCTAGCACGCCTCCTGGAGACGCTCTCGTGACGTGGCCGGGAGTCACCGGTGCAGCAGCGGGCAACGCCCTCTGCCGGCCAGTCCTCAAGGAAAGTGTCACTGATGACGACGACGCAACAGCGACCGAACGCCCAATCGGTCGAACCGAATGCCGACACCCACCTCTGATTCCATTAAAGAGTGCAGTCCGCTGCTGAATCCGCCGGTTACGCCGCGCCGTGTTTATTAGAATGTTCTCGATGAGTTGGCTAACGCTACCGCACCAACCGCGGCCTGCGCCTGCGTAATTCTGCTAATGCTGCGTTCTGGCTGTTGATGGCCGCGCGCACCTACACACATACCGACGCTCATTGCAAAACTGTGTCACCTGCATAACGCACTGGCCAGCCTTTGTCCGCCATCTGCCATGAGGCTGGCGCATCGCGCACTGAAACACACTAAATCCCAATTTCGCACCATATTTCCTAACAATAACCTCTTGTCCTCTACAATATTTTGTACATTATTCGGATGCACACTGGAAGATGTGATTTGATGTCATGAAACCAGACGTATTCTTACAAATAAATATTCATATACAGCTGTAATCAGTTTATATGGGAAATACGGTTAACATGTTCATGACACTAACTGAAGACCACCACAATTGTGTTGAAAAAAAAGACAAAAGTTATGTTTAGTGAGGTGTTTCGCAAGTTTCAACTTCCTATGTGTACATTATGATGATTTGTTAATGCTTTCCATTTTTAATTTCCATATTATATCTTCGTTTGTGTATAGAGATAGTGTATTTCTGGTATTTTGAATGATGTTTTGATTTCTTAAAGTCATGAAAGGACGTCTGCGTATGGATTTTTGACTTTGAACTTTTCATCCAGTTTGAAAAAGCTTGCTCAGAAAATTGTAAAGGTTCTGCTTCAGCTGTTTGACATGACAAAACTAGTTGTAAAAGAAACCTATCTTCTGCATGTACTGACTGATGTAACTATAAAAACTAATTTTTTGATAATTTTTATACGTGATTATATGGAACTACTGTAATAGGACATTAAAATGTCATGTAAAAGAAAAGAACGTAGGTCTGATAAAAGAGACATTGAAAATATCGTGTGAAATAAGTTGAAATTGCCATTGACAGTAGTAACAAACATTTATTCAAGAGAAATTCACCATAATAAGTATTGGACAAAAATGCGACACATTTTCGAAAATGATGAGTAAATGAATTTGTAATATTGTGTGTTTATCATTAAAAGTCTATCTAAATAGTAATGGAGAAAACATTATTTTATATGCAGTTTAATTTCTGCGCCCTGTGTGTAGTTAACAGTTATTATTGCCATTCTTGAAGTATGTAAGTGGTGCTGCATAACTAGTTACAGAGTAATAATTTTCACACACCTATTTTTTGTGGTCATTGCATTACAAATTCTTTATCCTACATCTACTGCTATATGCTGCAAACCACCATAGGGTGCATCCACATTCATCCACATCCTCATGGACACTCTGCAAATAATTTTCACACACCTATTTTTTGTAGTCATTGCATTACAAATTCTTTATTCTACATCTACGGCTATATGCTGCAAACCACCATGAGGTGCATCCACATTCATCCACATCCACATCATCATGGACACTCTGCAAATCACACTCAAGTGGCTGTCAGAGGGTTCGTCGAACCACCTTCACAATAATTCTCTATTATTCCACTCTTGAATAGTGCGAGGAAAAAACGAACTCCTATATCTTTCCATTCGAGCTCTGATTTCCCTTATTTTATTATGATGATCGTTTCTCTCTATATAGGTCAGCGTTAACAAAATACTTTCGAATTCGGAGGAGAAAGTTGGTGATTGAAATTTTGTGAAAAGTATCTGCCACAATGAGGAACGCTTTTGTTTTAATGGTGTCCATCCCAAATCCTATATCATGTCTATGACAGTCTCCCCACTATTTCTCCATAATATAAAACTTGCTACTCTTCTTTGAACTTTCTCAATGTACTCCATTAATTCTATCTGGTAAGCTTCCCAGGCTATGCAGCAGTACTCCAAAAGGGGACAGACAAGTGTAGTGTAGGCAGTCTCTTTAGTAGATCTGTTAAATTTTCTACGTGTACTGACAATAAAATGCAGTCTTTGGTTTGCCATCCACACAACATTTTCTATATGTTCCTCCCAAATTAAGTTTTTCGTAATTGCAATTTCTAGGTATTTAGTTGAATTTATTGTCTTTATATTTGACTGGTTTGTTGTGTAATCTAAATTTAACGGATTTCTTTTAGCACTCAAGTGGATGACCTTCCATTTTTCAATATTGAGGGTCAATGCCAATTTTCGCACTATTCAGAATCTTTTCTAAATCGTTTTGCAATTTGTTTTGATGTTCTTGCGAGTTTACTGGAAAATAAACGACAGCATCATCTGCAAACAACCTAAGACGGCTACTCAAATGGTATTCTAAATCGTTTATATAGATAAGGAACAGCAGATGGCCTCTAACACTACCTTTGGGAACCGCAGAAATCACTTCTGTTTTACTCAATGACTTTCTGTCAATTACTACGAACTGTAACCTCTACAACAGGAAATCACGACTCCAGACAGTTAATTGAGACGATATTCCATAAGCAAGCAATATTACGAGAAACGGCTTGTGTGGTACAATGTCAAAAGCATTCTGGAAATCTAGAAATGTGGAAGGCGCTAGTTGTGTTTCACAAGAACGATGTTTTCTAAATCCGTGTTGACTGTGTGTCAACAGACCGTTCTTTTAGATATAATTCATAATGTTAAAACACAATATAGGTTCCAAAGACCTCCTGCATATCGACGTTAATGTTACGGGCCTGTAATTTAGTGGATTACTCCTACTACTTTTCTTGAATATTCGTGTGACCTGTGCAACTTTTCAGTCTTTGGGTACAGATCTTTTCTCGAGAGAGCATATGATTTGCATATGATTGTTAGATATGGAGCTATTGGATCAGGATAATCTGAAAGGAAAGTAATTGGTATACAGTCTGGACCAGAAGACTTGCTTTTGTTAAGTGATTTAAGTTGCTTCTCCACTCTGAGGATATCTGCCTCTATGTTACTCATGTTGGTAGATGTTCTTGATTCGAATTCTATAATATTTACTTTGTCTTCTTTGGTGAATTAATGTCGAAAAGTTGTGTTTAGTAACTCTGCTTCCGCAGTTCTGCCGTCGATAGTATTTCCATTGCTATCGCACAGAGAAGGCATTGACTGTGCCTTGGCGCTGATATACTATACATACGACAAGAATCTCTCAGATTTTTTGCCAGGTTTCCAGATAAAGTTTCGTTGTGGAAACTAATATAAGCCTCTCTTATTGATGTCCGTGCTAATGTTCGAGCTTCTGCAAAAGATCACCAATCTTGGAGATTTTGCGTTTGTTTAAATTTGGCATGCTTTTTTAGTTGTTTCTGAAACTGTGTTCTGACCCATTTTGTGTTCCACAGGGGATCAGCTCTGTCGATCGATAATTTATTTGCTGTCGATACTACACTCCTGGAAATTGAAATAAGAACACCGTGAATTCATTGTCCCAGGAAGGGGAAACTTTATTGACACATTCCTGGGGTCAGATACATCACATGATCACACTGACAGAACCACAGGCACATAGACACAGGCAACAGAGCATGCACAATGTCGGCACTAGTACAGTGTATATCCACCTTTCGCAGCAATGCAGGCTGCTATTCTCCCATGGAGACGATCGTAGAGATGCTGGATGTAGTCCTGTGGAACGGCTTGCCATGCCATTTCCACCTGGCGCCTCAGTTGGACCAGCGTTCGTGCTGGACGTGCAGACAGCATGAGACGACGCTTCATCCAATCCCAAACATGCTCAATGGGGGACAGATCCGGAGATCTTGGTGGCCAGGGTAGTTGACTTACACCTTCTAGAGCACGTTGGGTGGCACGGGATACATGCGGACGTGCATTGTCCTGTTGGAACAGCAAGTTCCCTTGCCGGTCTAGGAATGGTAGAACGATGGGTTCGATGACGGTTTGGATGTACCGTGCACTATTCAGTGTCCCCTCGACGATCACCAGTGGTGTACGGCCAGTGTAGGAGATCGCTCCCCACACCATGATGCCGGGTGTTGGCCCTGTGTGCCTCGGTCGTATGCAGTCCTGATTGTGGCGCTCACCTGCACGGCGCCAAACACGCATACGACCATCATTGGCACCAAGGCAGAAGCGACTCTCATCGCTGAAGACGACACGTCTCCATTCGTCCCTCCATTCACGCCTGTCGCGACACCACTGGAGGCGGGCTGCACGATGTTGGGGCGTGAGCGGAAGACGGCCTAACAGTGTGGGGGACCGTAGCCCAGCTTCATGGAGACGGTTGCGAATGGTCCTCGCCGATACCCCAGGAGCAACAGTGTCCCTAATTTGCTGGGAAGTGGCGGTGCGGTCCCCTACGGCACTGCGTAGGATCCTACGGTTTTGGCGTGCATCCGTGCGTCGCTGCGGACCGGTCCCAGGTCGACGGGCACGTGCACCTTCCGCCGACCACTGGCGACAACATCGATGTACTGTGGAGACCTCACGCCCCACGTGTTGAGCAATTCGGCGGTACGTCCACCCGGCCTCCCGCATGCCCACTATACGCCCTCGCTCAAAGTCCGTCAACTGCACATACGGTTCACGTCCACGCTGTCGCGGCGTGCTACCAGTGTTAAAGACTGCGATGGAGCTCCGTATGCCACGGCAAACTGGCTGACACTGACGGCGGCGGTGCACAAATGCTGCGCAGCTAGCGCCATTTGACGGCCAACACCGCGGTTCCTGGTGTGTCCGCTGTGCCATGCGTGTGATCATTGCTTGTACAACCCTCTCGCAGTGTCCGGAGCAAGTATGGTGTGTCTGACACACCGGTGTCAATGTGTTCTTTTTTCCATTTCCAGGAGTGTATTTCTTTGAATTTAAGACTACTCTTACATTGTTAATTTCGAAGGAGTGGAGAGTGCCTCTCAGGAAGGCGTCGAGTGAATTTTTGTCTGCTTTCTTGAATAGGTATATTTTTAGTTTATGCTTGCAGGATTTGGGGGTTACAATAGAGGGGCCCAGTGGAAAAGGGGCACATACCATCTGCGCAGTGATTTTGTGATTTTGGTACAGGAAGACAGACGATGCCATCTAGTATCGTAAGTGTAAACTTCTAGCACAGTGGCATGTGCCCGTTACTTTAAAAAGAGCATATTACATTTGCTGTTATTTAGGACTGACACATTCCCAGTGGAAAAGAGGCTCAGGCCAATAGTATCTCTGTGTCTCATGAGTCGATTCGTCTCATTGGTTGACTTGGTTTCGGAAAGCCAATCAGGAAGAGATCCTCAAATGTTGTTCATATGTTTCCAAGATGTTGGCAATATGCGTTGCTATTAATGTTATTCACGAATAAGATGCAACAGTACATGTAAAAAATATCATAAAGAAAATGAGTGGAAAGATAATGAAAGGAAGAGGTTAAGAAACAGTGGAAAAAATATAAATCCTGAAAAAATACGATTGTGCCCGAGAAAGTGTTTCATATTGCCAGTGATCCATGCTGCAAAACTAGTTTCTGGAAATACTCAACACTGAATGAAGGACAGAAGGAGGCGATATTTATTGAGTTTTAACGGTTGGGAGATTATAATAAGCAAAATGCTTATTTATTTAGATTTGTCTGTACTAATAAGTGCAATAAAGTGAATCCAAAGAAGAACGAGGTGCCAGAGGAAGGTTTCTTTCAGATATTTTATTCGTGACACTCCAGTTACTGAGGTTGAAGCGTGTAGGACTGCATTTTTAGCTGTTCATGCCATTTCTGTTAAACGTTTAAGGACTGTCTGTAGCAATGAAGAATGTGATACTGGGAGTCATGAACCTACAACACATGTATCTGTACATAGAGCTGGACAGGATAGAAGAAACAATCATTCTAACAGATCTCATGCCATTGGTAACGAGAGAAAAAATAAGGTTAGAAATCACATCGAAATGTTGCCAGGGTACACATCAATTCATAGTAGAACACAGAATCCGAACAAGTCCTACATAACCTCTGTTCTCTCAATTGTATCGTTAGTACTGTGAAGATCTTAAAAATACAGATGAAGTCCCAGGAGGGGCAGTGGCAAGGGGGGAGGGGTACTATGGGGGCTATAGACCCCCCCCCCCCAAAGGAGTATCATATTACACTGGATAAAATTACTTCTGAAATCAGAGATTATATTACTTCAACAGATTCAATCTTTTTGTTTATATTTATGTAGCAATATAGGTTGCAATGTATATCAAACACATTTTAACAAAAGGATAAGAGTGTCATCTAAACCAATAAAAATCATGTAACATAAAATGGGTGTCTTATTATTTATTAATATACACTGGATGTATATTAATGTACAAGGACCACTTACAATAATCAACAAAGCTAAATATGCCAGGTATGCCTACCAGCACTTATATTGCTGACCCCAGACAAAAACTTCGAAATCGCAGGAAATCTGGGTCAAATCGTATTATTTTCCCAGGCACACACATTCTGTAGACACGTTTATACCCTGAACTCCAAAACAGTTACCAAAAACTACTTTAAGCAACACCAAATTTTACCAGTTTGTCGGTAGAGGACCTCAACTCTCCTTTCGTTAAGTGATATTCCATTCCCCCAAACCCCCTCCCCCCACGATTAGCCTCCCACTTGACCGACTTCTAGAACCGTCCCTGAGTCCCAATGGAACAACATGTGTATTAAACTATTTTTAACACAGACTATAATATTGGTTTAATATTCCTATTGAGTGATACATATCATGTTTGTGATTCTGCTAAGGCACGTAATAACACCGAATCCACAGGTATCAAACTACACCTTGAGAAAGCTGAAGCTCCATATAGTGCTCTCAAAAGTGACTCAAATGCGTCAAAACGGTACGGTAGTGATGCACTCGTTTTGTGCATGGACTTACTACATGCAATGCCAACACCATGTATTTTGACAGAAACAGTTTTTTATAAGAGACAACTTTGGACATATTACTTCTGTATTCACCGTTGTAGTGATGAGAAGGCAGTGATGTGTGTCTGATCCGAGAATGTTGTATCTAGAGGGGCCGATGAAATTGCTAGCTGTGTTTTAAAGTCTTTAGACATGGTGAAGGAAGAACGTCATCGAAGGCTCAACATTTATTCTGATTCGGGTGTTGAACAAAATAAAAACTTTATTGTGCTAAGTCTCTGGTTGTGCCTTCCAGATAAAAAATGTTTTGATGTTGTTGAGCACAAATTTCTCCTCCCTGGTCACACATTCCTGTCATGTGACAGGGATTTTGGAATTATTGAGAAGCTGCAAAGAAAGACACGCTGCGTACACTCCAGCAAAATGGGTTGAACTTATAAGAAAGAGCAAACAAAAGAAACCCATTCATTGTGGCTGAAATGGAGAAAGACGACTTCGTGACTTTGTCGCCTATAATAAACATTATCGTCAAACGTAACGTTACTGTTGACAAAAAGCCTGCAGACATCAGAAACGCAATTGTGTTTAGATTACTGAGCGGTGAACATTCTGTATATATCAAATATTCGCACAATTACACCGAGAAACCTGTGCGAGTTAGTTTACAGGAGTGTCGTGGACGATTTACAAAACTTGCAGACTGCCAGTTAGTTCCTAAGTATCCAAAGGGACGTCAAATTACGGCATCGAAGTTCAAGGACCTTCGAAGCTTACTGCAGTTTGTGCCTCCAACATATTCAAGTTTTTATCAGTCACTGATAAGTGATGGTAGTGACGATGCAATGGAACAGGAAAACATCGATGACGAGTTTGATTATAAATGACGTGCAATGTAATGTGTCTACATGTCAAGGATTTCTGTACTTTAAACTGTAATAAAGTGGCCTAACATTTAATAGTATTTGCTAAACACCATCTAGTTACTGTAAAAACTGTTGGTATCCCAGCAGGAGTTCACATTAATAAACAAAATCACATTTCCTTAATACTCATTTCCTGATACAACATACTCTGGTGTCATGTGCTCCTTTTCCACTTTTGAATATCGCTATGACAACTCTGTGTGCTTTGATCCCTGTATCCGTTTTTATGCTCGTTATTAGCTCAGGATTATTTGTTGCTAAGAGGTCAAGTGTCACAACCATTTTTTATTCACATTGGCTCACGAACTATATGCTCGAGATAATTTTCAGAGACTATATTTAGCACAATTTCATTCGATGTTGTTCGTGTGCCTCCTGATTGAAACATGTATTTTCGCCAACATATCTAGGGTTAACTAATGTCAACACCAACTATAATTCTGTGAGTCAGGCACATTTTTTAAATTAAACTCAAGCTTTCTTTGAACCTTTCACCACTTGTATCATCTGAGTCAGCCGGTGTTACGTTTGAAACGTCCCCTTTGAACAATTATACACGACTGACCTTAAACTGACACACAATATTTTGTTAGCGCAACGCAATCTGACTTTCAAAATTCCCTACAAAAGAATGGCCCTGACTAGCATTAAACTATACCTTTCACAAATCACTTACCTCACAAAATCTTCGCTGCTCAAGCTACTGCAATACAGCGAGCGCCACTACTGCCAGCTAAATAAAAGATTCAAACTACTGAAGGCACTAACTACTGATAGGGATAGTTAGCAAATGAAAGATATTAATAGAGAACAAACAATGTATTTACCTTGATATCATCATATATAAATATACCAGTTCATGAAAAATTACAAAACTCCGCCATCTCTCTCCCCACATCCGCCACTGCTGGCGGCTCACCTCCAACTGCGCAACGCTACGCGCTGTTCACAGCCAGCTGCCTAACACTACAATGGCGAGTATTACAACAATGCAAAGCAGCCACAGACTGCACACAGCACAGCCAGTGATTTTCATACAGAGGTGGCGTTACCAATAAGAAATCCTAAACAGCCTACTTACATAAGAACCTCAACAGCCTACTTACATAAAGATAACATAAACAGCCTACTTACATAGCCCCCATGCTCCCCACAAAAATTTTACAAATTTTTTTTGGGCAGTGGCCAATAACGATTTGAAAAAATTTTTCATAATTACAATAACAAAGATATCAAATGCACACACTTATTTATACAATGCTGGTCAAAAGCTAAAATTTTTGTCACAGTCCATAAAGACAGTCCAGATTGTTCATCACTGTAAAATTTCAGTGCTTTTCTCAAAGTCTGAGCAGTAAAAGAAAATGCACACGGAAGTAGTGGATTTCCATGGAGTCTTGAAGAAGCAGTGTTGTCCTTCCAACGGAAAGACAGTGCTGACTCTTGACATGCTGACAGGTAATGGGCCACAATATAGCAAACCCACAGCAGAGTCATTCGACGTTTTGAAGAACATTGGAGGTAGGTCATCACAGAGCAGACCCACCGTAGTCCTGGTAGAGATTACGATACTGGTGGGCCACCAGAGGTGCAGACCCACTGCAGTCCTTGTAGAAATAATGGTATTGATGGATCATCAAAGATGTAGACCCACTGTAGTCCTTGAAGAGATGGCCAGCAGCCATCTGTTGTGACTGTGCAGGTGCACAATCACCACTGAAGAGTCTTGCGGATAATGTAGCAAGTCCATAAACCACCACTTGTGCACTCACAAAGTTTCTGGAATTGTCCTTAGAACCAGCAATGCTGTTATCCAGTCCCTTGCTGAATTATTAATACACTTGCAAACACTGACAGTCCCTACTTCTCACATATTGTCCATATACTATGACCAACAGAAACGTGTGCAGTGAAATGTAACTTACAAGTTAATAATATCATGAACTGGTGACAATTACAATTTTATAACAGAAGAATACAATAACAAAGATACAAAATACATCATTAAAGAACATAACAATACAGATAACATTTGTAGTAAAACAGGCGTTACAAAAGAATAGAAATAGACATATACGTCAGTGTTACAGGAATTATGACATGAGCACATACATAAAAGATCACAATAACTTTTGAAACATCAACTTCACACATTAGCATTAACACAAAACAGAGTAAATAATGTCTAAACATCTTTACAAAGTAAATAACATATTATTAATGCCAATTATATTCGAGGATAACAGTATTCCTCATCATAGTGAATGTAGCTTAATATTAAAAGAAGAAAAAATTCTATGAAACTACACAGAGACAGGAAGAAAACAAATACTCAAGGGTACACAAACACATAGTGGGATAACACAAAAGGAAAGGACAGGGTTCGTTTTCAGTGTAACATTTGGTACTGCAGTCCATCCCAAAACTTCATTCTATAGATCTTTCGTCTTATTTCAACCTTTGCTTCCACCAAAAAAATCTTATCCAAGCATGCTTTCTGTATTCTGTTCATATTTCTTTCAAAATAATTATTTCTGATTGTACAATACTCATTTGGGCCCAAATCCTTTTTATATAACTTCGCAATGCATTCTTTACCTATTCTCCATAGTCAGTTTCTCATATAGTCTACCCCCTCTTAAGCTAACTTAAATCTACTGAGCTCAGATGCTAAACTAAGGGACGAGGCAATGCAGCAGCACAAAACAATTAACACAAACATCAATGACAAAAATACAAATGCCAAAGCAATTGCAATATTACAACTCATATAGGGCACTGTGCAGCAAAAAAAAAAAAAATCTGGCTTAGCAGAGTAACACAAATTAAAGTTCAGTAGCACTATGCCTGGCAAACAGCAGCTTATATCGAAACATGACATAGCTCAAGTAGAAAAAATAGTACACTAAAGATAACAATGCAGATAAGGCAAATGTATAATCACATCTTAATGTCTAAGTAATTAAAGTGGTGCACCACAAGAAGTTATTCTACCAAAAAGTTACCAATTACTTGAAAAGAAAATTATGAATGCAGTTACTAGTTCCTTCTTATTGTTCTTTCCTTTCCAAGTGCTCCTTTTTTAAAGAATGTGGATCATAAAATAATTATTTAATAGTTCTGTTGACAGAAAGTGTTCACATTAGCAAATGCATTTTATTTTATAAAAGCAATGCTGCAACACAGCTGGAAACCAGATGTCAAATGAAATAAGCAACTATGAAAAGCAAAGCATAAAAACATCATTCAATAGTCATGTGGCATTTCGTAAGTTAGTAGAAATTCTCTCAACTCTCGTAGAAAGACGCTTGTCGTAATCAGGTGTGCAGATGTACGAATATTTCTCGTCATTTCATTAGGCATTTCAGTAAATATCATAAATTACGAGCTCCACATTATACTTTCAACAAGGAAATGTCAATACCGAGGATAATGGCCTTCCCTTTTTTTTTTTTACCTGTGCTTCCGGAAAGGCTAATGGCTTTTTTTTTCGGGCGGCTGTCGCCCAGGTGGGTGCCCGCGACGCATTATGTGCAGGTGGTCACTTAACTTTCTTACGGAAATATTTACGACACCAGCTTCCGCTACGGTAAGTCTCACATAAAAATATTTCACAGGTCAAGAATTAGCGTTGCAAATCTGTAGAAACAAAATCCTATAAATATAAGTGTCCAAAAAAAATATTCGTCAGCATTGTGATACAGTCACACATTTCATAACTCTTAAAGTACGTTTCTTGGTTTCCAACATCCTTTTCATAAATCAGAGTCCCTAAACACTACTCATTATTCCTTACCTCATTATACATATACATATTCGTCGACACTTCTTCAATATTTCATCGTGAGAAATACGTAGCATAATAAACATTCCTCAATAACATAATACACATCGTCGTCGTAATAATAACATCATAACACTTCAGTCAAATCTCAAAATCGTCGTAACTTCCTCCAATAATTTCTAAGCCTAAAATAATTCTCTGCTCATGTCAAAAGTGTCAGCTGCCTCAAACGTACTTTAAAAATCATGATCTCATACCAAATACATCATTCAAAGCTCTCATAGTATCACAATGGTTCCGAAAAAATATGAACAGTTTACAAAGTACAGACAAAATAAAATTTCGTAAGTTTGAAGTTATCCAACGGTGTAATTACGTAAACATCTGTCACTGCCGCAGTAAAGAAGTTTGTCTCTCTCAGTTAAATGATCAGATAGCTATGTAATTTATGTGTTAGAGGAATATGGTACTGATGTGTAAAGTTGTATAAGCAAATACCATATTAGCTAGGGCTCCTTGTGCTTGCCAAACACATGGTACACAAAGTAAGCGTGTACCCCCCTGAGGATTAATGTAATTATACCCTCAGGTGTTACAGATTACACCAATGGAATGAAATATATCACGGAAAACTTTCTTTGTAATTCAAAAATCTTTAAAAATAAATGTTTTAAGTATAAAATTGATCACTGAAATGCGTGTCCTGTAGCGCTAAATGTGCATCTTGTTGTAAGATAATCTCTGTGGAAGTGTCGTAGTTATTTTCCTCCGAAAGCTAAGTTCTGCAGAAGCCAATGTACTTACCTCATGATAAATAAAAGTGAAATGCTTTGCGTATAGATATCGTAGTTATTATACTTATTGGCGTGATGAAGAAAGCACTGTACAGTAACGTAATGTTGTGCCACGAAAAAGGCTGTCTCATTGTTGCTATACCACAAAAGTTACTACTAAAACATGTTTTTCTTTCCAGAAGAATTCAGAAAACTGTGCAGATATAAAACAGAAACACCGCAAAATCAACATTGTAAATTGTCACTCATTAGTAGCGTCGTGATAAAATCGTGTAGCTGTCACATAAACTAACCTCTGTGTCATCTGGTATCTCTCAGAAAGCACTTTAAATTCAGAATGTATTTTCAAATAAACCAAAATGTTGCATTAAAATCTCATTAGCAGTACTGGTAAATGTTCTAAGTATGTGAGCCTTATAGTCGTTACGTAATCGTGCAACAAACAAGCAAGAATGTACACACACAATAACACTGTGACGTCTGTTCACTATAACAATGCATTCGTCATTTCTGTTTAAATAAGTTCTCTTGGTTCTTGACTGGATATTTCACTTCAAACATTGTTACATGTTAACAGTTTCTAAAGCATACTAGTAACGTGAAGTGAAACGTTTTATGGCAAAGACAAAGTTAAAAGGCAGATTATCTGTCAATAAATGGTTTTACATGAGAAATGTGGTGTAAACCTTTACTCTTCCTAGTACGCAGAGTTTCCACTTCAACGCAATTATCATGTGGTATACGTCGGATTCTGTAAGGTCCATTGTAAACTAGAAAGAATTTGTGACTCAAGTGTTTCTTCTTATGTGACAATGAATGAGCTTTAATGAGAACTTTCTGACCAATATACAATTTCTTTGCATTTGCTTTACCGTGTAGTTTTCTCCTTTTGTCTGCTGCAGATTTTATATTTTTAAGAGCCAAATCAATTATGTCTTTGTGTCGAAGTTTACGTGTATTCGGGAAAGGTACAAGCTCTCTGATTCTGTTCGGTGGTTCTTCATTCTTCAGTACAAGAGTAGGTGGTAAAGCAGTGGAATCATGAGGCATTTCATTCAGCACGTTTTGAAATAAGTGTAAATATCTGTCCCAATGCTGATGCTTTCTGTGACAATAAAGCCTGCAGAGCTTATTGATTTCTTTCATAATCCGTTCGGAGGGGTTACAATGTGGTGAGTACAATGAAATAAAAACAGGTTTGATTTTATGGTTGCGAAGCATGCGTGACCAAACAGCAGATCTAAATTGCGGTCCGTTATCTGAAATGACTTTAGCAACGTGGCCAACTTCACGTAAGAAATTTTTAACAAAGGCGTTGGATACAGACCGTCCAGTGGCTTTACGTAACGGTGTGAAAGAAACAAATTTTGAAGTAAGTTCAACAGCGACTAGAACGTACGAAAATCCATTAGATGTTCTGACAAGCGGTCCCAAGAGATCAACAGCAGCAAATTCTTTTAATTTAGAAGGAATGATGGGAAACAACGAAGCACGATGTGAGACAGTAGATGGTTTCGCCTTTTGACAAAGTTTACAAATAGACAAGACTCTTCGAATTCGCTTTTCCATATTGTTAAAATAACAAGTCGTTCGAAGAATATGATAACATTTTCGTGGGCCAAAATGTGCGTAGCTGAAATGAATGTACCAAATGAGCTTATTAACAAAATCGTCTGGAATGCAAAGTACCCATAGCTTGTCATCAACAGTGCAGCGTTTGAAGAGTATGTTGTTTCTAACCAGGTAATAATGCCGAATCTGTGTGTGTGTCTTTTCATGCCATTTGCTCTTGATGTCTTTCCAAATCGGATCTTGATCTTGTTCATGAACAATGTCCTTTAAAGATGTGGTGATGAAGTTTTCAAAGGCGACTTTCTGAATGTAAAGAATACTGAAATTTTTCTCGAGGTTGCCTTCTGTGGTACTTTTCTCAAGCCCAGCCGGTGCGCGTGACAGTGCGTCCGCAACAATGTTCTCCTTGCCGGGAATGTAGACTATTGTGAAGCGGAATTCTTGCAGAAACAATGCCCAACGTTTTAACCTGTCATGATTTAATTTTGAAGACATAAGAAATTGTAATGCACGATGATCACTGTATACTTTTACGTGCTTACCAGAAAGAAAGAAACGGAATTTGTTAAATGCCCAAACGATAGCTAAAGCTTCTAATTCAGTAACGGAATAATTTTTTTCAGATTTTGTTAGCACTCGGCTAGCAAAAGCAATGTTTTTCTGAATGGTAGTGTCATTTTCTATGGCTTCTTGAAATAAATGGGCACCAAGACCGACTTTAGAAGAATCCGTGCTAAGGCAGAAATCTTGTGACAGATCTGGATGAGCTAAGATTGGCGCGTGAAGTAACGCTTCTTTCAAAGAATTGAATTCCAACTGTGCTTGTTCGTCCCAGTTCCAAATAGTATTTTTTCCAGTGAGAGAACAAAGTTTTGGTGTAGCTAGAATTTGCATATTCAGAAAACGACGGTAAAAATTTACGAGACCTAGAAAACTGCGGACTTGTCTTTTTGTGGATGGAACTGGAATGGCTCTGATTGCTTCTAACTTTTCAGGATCCGGCTGAATGCCTTCAGAAGAAATAATATGTCCCAAAAACTTCACCTTTGTCCTACCGAATTCAGACTTTTCCAAGTTAACTGTAATTCCAGATTCTGCAAAAATACGTAACAAACTGTTGAGGATGCGATTATGTAGTTCCCATGAAGCTTCTGCTATTAGAATATCGTCCACATATAAGGTGATGTGACGTTTTAAGAACTCAGGTAATATCGAATTTAGCCCGCGAATGAATGCTGCTGAAGAAATGTTCAAACCAAAGGGAAGTTTCCGAAACTGATAACAAACGCCGAAACAAAGGAAAGCTGTGTATTTTCTACATTCTGGATGAAGTTCGATCTGATAAAAGCTGGATCTGAGATCAATGGAAGACAACACTTTTACACCATTAAAATTTTGAAGCAGTTCTTCCATCGTCTGCGGCCTGTCTGTTTCAGGAATAATGATAGTATTGATTTGTCTCGAATCTAAGACAAGCCTGATCGATCCATTTTTCTTCTCAACAACATGTAACGGATTGTTGTATGAGCTTACTGCAGGCTCAATAATGCCCTCGTCAAGCATAGATTGTATTTCTGTTCTAACACGGTCCCTATAATGCGCCGGAATTACGTATGGTCTAACACAAAATTTAGCATGCTCACGAACACGAAATTGGTATTGAAATCCCTTGATTGTTCCTGTTTTGTGAGTAAAAACTGTGGAATGTTCTTGTAAAATCTCAAAAAGGTCCTGCCTATCAGTGTCATTACAATTCTCAATTGTTTGAATTTTATTCTGAATTAAGTCATTAATTTCAAATATGCCGTCGATATCATCCCTGTCAGTTCTTGCAGAGTGATTGTTAGTGTCTAGTTCCGTAGAAAATTCCGAATTGTTGTCCAACAGAAGGTAAAGCCGATTGATTTCTTCGTCATGGTTTGAGAGCCAATCTTCAAATTTCAAAGCTATTGACTTACCTTCCTTCTCTAAACCTATTTCAGCATCGTGAAAGTTTAAGATTGCTTTGTATTCATTCAAAAAGTCTACTCCCAATATAATTTCCGTCGACAATAATGGAACAATGAGAAAGCTCATAGAGAAGCTGTGGCTTTGACAATAGAATTCTAAGTTGGTTTGTTGGCGTACATCTACACTTTTTCCAAAGATTGCACCTTGTAATTTAATCTTACGTAACGGAAGTGTGGGACAATCGTTCGATTTGTTGCATTTGCTAAAGGCTGTTTCACTAATTACTGAAATGGGACTGCCAGAGTCAAGTACTGCCGTAAATTTTACATCATTTACTGTAATGTGAATCACAGGATATGCAATATTGTTATGTTTTATGTCGTGTTCCTGGAGTAAGATGTCCCTAATGTCTTCCATTTTTACGTAATTACTAGCTACGGCAGCTGCGTCGTCAGTTTCATAAGTATGTTTTGTGGCTGCCAGCGGTGTGAGTCATTGCCTATTGTCTCTTTGTTGGCGCGCGTCGTTATTGGGATTTGGAGACCTAACTTCTACAAATTCACCTACTCGAGAGGGCCCTGCCCTGTTTAAATCCCGCCAGTTCTGATGCAATTCAGGTCTGTCGTTACGATCATATCGTCTGTCGTCATGTCGGTAGATGCCATAGTTTCTTTCTTGTCGGTCACGTGGTGGAGAATTTCTCCCTGAATCGAAACTGCGCGCTGGACCGTTGCGTCTAAAGTTATTCTGTCTCCCCTGATAATATTTATTTTGGTTCCCATATTGTCTGTTTCTCTGATTGTCTCTGTGATAGTCATTACCACGGAGAGGTGATCTTTCCCTGTAGTTATTACTACTCTGCCAACGGTTGTCATACGGGTGGTGTCTATTTTGGTCACGATTTGTGTTGTGAGAATAGCCTTGTCGTGTCCAGTTATTACTTCTTTCATCGCGGATTTGCGACGGATGTGACCTGTAATTGTTGTGTTCCTGGTTTCGCGTTCCGCGATTGTCAGTGTCAATTTCTAATTCTTGTAACAGTCCCTGAAAAGCTTCAATGTCGTCTTTGCAACGTCCTGCTAAAATAATATGTCGTAAATGTTTAGGCAGTTTGATTAAGCAAATGCGGATGAGTTCTGAGGGGCTGTATGGGTTTGACAGGTATTGATTCTTGTGCAACATGTCTTCAAAATATTTCACAAGACTGGAAAATTCAGATTGTTCGAAATGTTTCATCATTATGATACCATGTTTTACCCGGTCTTGTGTGGCTTGAGACCAATATGCTGAGAGGAAGGCATGGTAAAATTCTCCTTCACTGTGGCAATCGTGAATGACCGATCGCATTCTTACAGCTGGTTCATTCTCTAAGTAGCCACACATAAATTCTAACCTGTGCTCCAATGACCAGTTGGGAGGGAAACAATGAGAGAATTGATGGAGCCACGCTTGTGGATGAATGTCGTTGGCAGAATTCTTAAACGTTTTGAATTTACGTGTAGTAATGAACAGCTTATAGTCAAAATCATCATGTCGGCGAGTCGCATATCGGTCATTGTTAGGTCGTGTCGGCCGTTCCATCTCAAAATTCGGTGCACATTGCCAATTTCTTTCATAACTTCCGAAATGCCCTGTGTTATTATTTTGCGGCTTTTCCGTGTTTCTAAGTCCCTCTTCCCAAGTTGGGGCACGAGTATCCTCTGAAATACGTAATTCTTGTATTAACTGTGTCAGCTGATCTTGTACTTCCCGGATTTCTCTTTGGTGTTGCGTATTAATCTGATTCTGATTTTGTTTGAATTTCCTAATTTGTTCGCACTCTTCAGTGTCAGTGAAGGCTACAGGTCTTGTGTCATTCAGATCATCATCTACCTTTGTAGATAAGTTAGTGACCTGATCCGAAAGTTCGGCTACTTTCTCCGATAGTGAACACATTTCCTCAGTGTGTTTTTCTGAACCAAGTTTCAGAGTATCTACTGTGTCCTTTAAGTTTTCCTGAGTTTTTGCAAGTTGCGTAACCGAATCGGTAGATGCAACTGAGTCAATTTTAGCCCACAAGGTCTCATGATTTTCATGAACAATGGCTTGCAGTTCTTTTATGGCTGCTTCGTGATTCTGTAATGCATTTTCATGCCGCGAAAAAATAGGTTGAAAATGCTCACAAATTTGTGTTTTTACGTCATTACAGACTTTTTGACATTTCGATTCAATGTTATGTAACTCAGTGGTTAAATCTTCACGTGTTTGTTCAAGTGTAGTGTCTAACTTTTGAAGATTTTGTTCCAATGTGTCTAACTTTTTGAGATTTTGTTCCACTGTGTCTAACTTTTGAAGCTTTTGCTGTGTCTGTCCCATTTGTTGTATTAATTGTAATAACAATGCATTGGTGTCTGAAACATGTTCCTCAGTGCTTTTCGGCAGTGAATTTACACCGGAAACATTCACATTTTGACAAGCAGAAAATGTGTCTTGACTTATTTGAGAAAACGGTGAGGATCCAAAACCTGAATCTACAGTATTTGCGAGATCGTGTCGTGTCATTTCGGCTTCCTGAGGCGAGCTATTGCCGACCGGTCGATCGATAATACTTCCCTCTTCACTAATTGTTTCACTGTCCACGCCATTGTTTGACGCCCGCTCCATTTCCCTGTGCACAGTTACCAAATTACTACTTTGAACATTAGTAAATTCATTACTCGGCGGCGCTGATAAGCTACGCTCGTCATCACTATTATTTCTCAGTTTAGTTTGGAGCCTAGTGTTACGTTTTTCACACGCCATTATTGTCACAGTATTTCACACGACAACACAGAAAAACACAATTTGAAGATCAAAAATAAAAGAACACATTAACATAGCACTGAAAATAATATCTAGTTAATTGCAATCGCAGCTGCGAAATACTTGGTGCAAATCTACATGCATGCCACAACTGTTTTACTATACAACAATGAAAGACTGCAACTACAAAGGAAATTCTCTCTACAATTACGCGCTAGCAATAAACAAAAGCTACACTAAATACACAAACTACAAGAAAAAATCAGAAGATTTCAGTGAGGTATCCTAGGCTAAGGGTCGACATATGAAACGTCCCCTTTGAACAATTTATACAGGACTGTGCTTAAACTGACACACAATATTTTGTTAGCGCAACGCAATCTGACTTTCAAAATTCCCTACAAAAGAATGGCCCTGACTAGCATTAAACTATACCTTTCACAAATCACTTACCTCACAAAATCTTCGCTGCTCAAGCTACTGCAATACAGCGAGCGCCACTACTGCCAGCTAAATAAAAGATTCAAACTACTGAAGGCACTAACTACTGATAGGGATAGTTAGCAAATGAAAGATATTAATAGAGAACAAACAATGTATTTACCTTGATATCATCATATATAAATATACCAGTTCATGAAAAATTACAAAACTCCGCCATCTCTCTCCCCACATCCGCCACTGCTGGCGGCTCACCTCCAACTGCGCAACGCTACGCGCTGTTCACAGCCAGCTGCCTAACACTACAATGGCGAGTATTACAACAATGCAAAGCAGCCACAGACTGCACACAGCACAGCCAGTGATTTTCATACAGAGGTGGCGTTACCAATAAGAAATCCTAAACAGCCTACTTACATAAGAACCTCAACAGCCTACTTACATAAAGATAACATAAACAGCCTACTTACACGTTCCATTGTACTAGTTATTAGGGTTTGTTTGAATGCTGTTGTGCGTCCAGCAATTATTCTAATCTTATTCTCACGATCCCTATGTGAGTGGTACATAAGGGGTCTTAGTATATTCCTAGAGTCATCATTTAAAACTGATTCTTGAAACTTTGTTAACAAACTATCTTGGGATAGTTTAAATCTATATGTAAGTCTGCCAGTTCAGTTCCTCCAGTATCTCTGTGACTCTCCCATGGATTAAATGAACCTGCCACATTTCATGCTGCCCTTCACTGTATACATTCAATATCCACTGTTAGTCCTATTTGGTACAGGTCCAACACACTTGAGCGATATTCTAGGATGGGTCACATGAGTGACCGAAATGGTACTGAAACAGAGGATGACAGACTAAAGGCCGAAATACTAAATGACTTTTTCCAAAGCTGTTTCACAGAGGAAGAGTGCACTGTACTTCCTTCTCTAGATTGTTGCACAGATGACAAAATGGTAGATATCGAAACAGACGACAGAGGGATAGAAAAACAATTAAAATCGCTCAAAAGAGGAAAGGCCGTTGGACCTGATGGGATGCCAGTTCGATTTTACACAGAGTACGCGAAGGAACTTGCCCCCCTTCTTGCAGCGGCGTACCGTAGGTCTCTAGAAGAGCACAGCGTTCCAAAGGATTGGAAAAGGGCACAGGTCATCCCAGTTTTCAAGAAGGGACGTCGAACAGATGTGCAGATCTATAGACCTATATCTTTAACGTCGATCAGTTGTAGAATTTTGGAACACGTATTATGTTCGACTATAATGACTTTCTGAAGACTAGAAATCTACTCTGTAGGAATCAGCATGGGTTTCGAAAAAGACGATCGTGTGAAACCCAGTTCGCGCTATTTGTCCACGAGACTCAGAGGGCCATAGACACGGGTTCACAGGTAGATGCCGTGTTACTTGACTTCCACAAGGCGTTCGATGCAGTTTCCCACAGTCGTTTAATGAACAAAGTAAGAGCATATGGACTATCAGACCATGTGTGTGATTGGATTGAAGAGTTCCTAGATAACAGAAAGCAGCAAGTCTTCCGAAGTAAGCGTGATTTCAGGTGTGCCGCAGGGGAGTGTCGTAGGACCGTTGCTATTCACAATATACATAAATGACCTTGTGGATAACATCGGAAGTTTACTGAGGCTTTTTGGGGATGATGCTGTAGTACATCGAGAGGCTGTAACAATGGAAAATTGTACTGAAATGCAGGAGAATCTGCAACAGATTGATGCATGGTGCAGGGAATGGCAATTGAATCTCAATGTAGACAAGTGTAATGTGCAGCGAATAGTTTATCACTTAGCTGCAATATAACAGGTCAGCAACTGGAAGCAGTTAATTCCATAAATTATCTGGGAGTACGCATTAGGAGTGATTTAAAATGGAATGACCATATAAAATTAATCGTCGGTAAAGCAGATGCCAGACTGAGATTCATTGGAAGAATCCTAAGGAAATACAATCTGAAAACAAAGGAAGTAGGTTACAGTACACTTGTTCGCCCACTGCTTGATTATTGTTCACCAGTGTGGGATCCATACCAGATAGGGTTGATAGAAGAGATAGAGATGATCCAATGAAGAGCAGCGCGCTTCGTTACAGGATCATTTAGAGATGATACATAAACTCCAGTGGAAGACTCTGCAGGAGAGACGCTCAGTAGCTCGGTACAGGCTTTTGTTGAAGTTTCGAGAACGTACCTTCACAGAGGAGTCAAGCAGTATATTGCTGCCTCCTACGTATATCTCGCGAAGAGACCATGAGGATAAA
Source organism: Schistocerca serialis cubense (assembly GCF_023864345.2). Taxonomy (NCBI): domain Eukaryota; kingdom Metazoa; phylum Arthropoda; class Insecta; order Orthoptera; family Acrididae; genus Schistocerca; species Schistocerca serialis. Next base: position 708,194,386 of record NC_064638.1, read on the forward strand.
ATCAGAGAGATTAGAGCCCACACAGAGGCATACCGACAATATTTCTTTCCACGAATAATACGAGACTGGAATAGAAGGGAGAACTGATAGAGGTACTCAAGTTACCCTCCGCCACACACCGTCAGGTGGCTTGCGGAGTATGGATGTAGATGTAGATGTAGTTGTAGAATACTTGTTGCGATTGGCTGGCTTTTTGTTGCGATTGCTTCAGCAGTTTACCACTGGGATTTTAATACTCTCACCTTTGGGAGGCATTTCTTTCGATCTTACACTGATTCTTCTGGCTTTCCTGCAGCTATCGTTATCTGGATTGGATGGCGTGTCCTCTAACCTAAAAAATCCTTGTATCTATCCTGGACACAATCAGCTACCTGAATAGCAGCCTCTGATATGTAGTGCACACCAGAATCACTTAGGGGGACCCTACAGTTCTGTCAACCCTATGGCATGTTGATAGGTACAATTGCTATGTTTCACAATGTATCTTTGAAAATGAGATAATTTTGATTTTAACTTCATTCTTCCAGTTGAGTTAATTTGCCAACTCTGAATTTTTTGCAATTATCTTATGAAATGTGGAAGTATTTATTTTTTGCATGAGAAATAAATAAATATTCTTAATGTTTTTCAGTTCTGCTGGTTGTAAGTTAGGTATTCAAATGCCTTAAGTACATGAATGGTCTATTTATTGTTAAGCTTGCAAAGGTACATTTGAGTATTTTGCTACATGTGATATCAATTTTGAAAGTTTTTAATTTTACAGTCAGATCAATATTCTGCAACAATATAGATTAGTTTTTTTAAGGAACAAATTGTCAACATAACTATTTATTTTAATATCTACAGAAATTTTTGTCAGCTGAACGTTATTGTGCACAAATCATATGCCCATAGTAACAAAGAACTCTGTGCTCTCAGAAAATAATTTACATTAGAAAAATTTCTATGACTGTTTTGATTGTCAAAATTCAATATTGGGCAGTTCTGTTATAATGGTATCAGAATTTTGCTCACATTATAAGCTTGCAGTGTTCTTGGGGGTTATTATAATGGAACTGACCAATGACTGTCACTCTATCACCATGTGGTGAAAAACTCTTTATAGCCCATGAATTTAAGATCCAATTCAATAAGGAACAATTGAAAACTTAATTTTTTTACAATTGTTTTATAGTTTGACAACATAAACGAGTTGGTTACACATAGTTGTGTATAGAACATGTTTTTAAATGGAAATATATTAGTAATAATGGTAATTTTATTACTTTTCCATGACGTAACTATTATCTTAGATTGTATTTGTTTAAACATTTTGTTGTCTGATGTACTCATATTTTTAGTCACTGACATTAAGATTCTTAGTCATAAAACTCTCAAATTAACTTCAACAAGTAGGTTTGTTCAAAGCAAATTTCACCAGAAACCATTAAAATGTGCAGATAAGGGGCACTCCACGGCAGGTAAGCATGGGGGCACTTGTTCCACTTAATAATCCTAACAAGAATACTAGTATAAGCACTTCAAAGCCACATGTTTAATGGACAGACTTGATGAACAAAGCTGGCCCTACAGCAAGCCTACAAACTGGCAAAATTATACCAGAATTACAAACCAAAATGAAATCTTTGACTGTGGTGAAACATTACAGTAAAACTTGGTTCCTAAGTGTGATTCTAACTAAAAATCGACAGAACTTCTACAAATGCTTTATTTGGACTTTCTAAGCAGAGCCAGCAAGATGCATCCAAACTTATCTACATTCTAGTAACAAGAACCTGTCTTTCGCTCCCTAGTACATCCAGCTCCATGCAGATGGGGTGGGGGGAGTGGAACTGACTAGTGATAATCTCTATACCTGCACACAGTGGTGGAGCGACTGTGCCTGGATATAAAAGTCATGTTTCTGACGTACCCCAACATTCAGAAAGTTAATGTGGTACTACCAGCATGTACTTGACGAAAGTCTGTGCCTACAATGAAGAATATTTCAGAATATTTGTATTTTCACAACTATACAGAGATTTTCCCACAATGCAAAACGTGGCTGAAATGGGCTACATTCTGAGATGGATTAATAATAAATATAGAAACTCACTGTGTCAGATTGCAGCAGATGGAAACATACCAATGCAGGACCGAACTCGATTCTGCCAGTACTTTAAGCCAAAACTGGCGCTCAATTTAAATGAAAATGTGTCTTACTCACTCCTTTCATCACACTAAGCCCCAGGGAAAGAAAAGTGCAGAGTTTGTCCTGGAAACAACATGACAGCCTCAAGCATCATATCAACCTACAATTTATCATACACTGATAATGAGCACTATCCCTGTCCATCATTTTTATTCATATTATATTAGAACTAGTATCATGCATTCCATAATTACATTACTATATACAATCATGCATAAAACTAAAACTACAACAATACGTTAGAGGCTCCAAATTTGCCATATCATTAATAAACAGACAAAAGCATAAAGAGGGCCAATTTCAGAGATAATTGTTTATGAACAATGATAAGACATTGACAGTCTACTATTCCGCAAAAACTACATGTCAGCATGATAGCTGAAGAATAATTCCACTAATATGGTCAAAATAGCAATAGTAAAGACATAACATTAGAGGAAGAAACTGTATAGAAACCAACATATATGTCATACAAGTCAAAACTTCAGTTCTCAAGAGCAAAGGGTAAAGTATTGAACATTAATAATAACAATCATGACATGAACCAGATTAGTAGACCGTATTACAAAGGGGTGGAAAATAAACAAGATACCATCAGCTGGTAATGCATTCAAGAATAATTCCAAATACAAGTAACATGCAAACAATTGGCAATCATTATAACACAATAAATACATAATTGGAAAATCAAGTATGAAGAAGATGTCAGATAAGGTAAGAGCATCAGAAACAAGGCATTAATAAAAAGGAGAATACGCCATGTATGGTAAATCATAACTACATAATAACTAAAGGTTCCATCAATTGGCATACAGCAGTGGTAAAATGTATAATGAACGATAAATCGATCCATCAAATATCACACTAATATGACACAACCACAATACCTATCTTATATATGGTGAGTGGACATGTTGATAGCTCAGATCACTAGTATTTGTATAAGTGAATATGATCCAAGAATATCAGAGTTAACTCAAAGATCTAGCGTAATACACATTAGATGATATGATCCACACTACAACACTATTATACTCTGCAAGATAATGACTGAGGGTATATAAGAGAAGCTAAATAAATTTAGTTGACGTATGACGAATGTAACGAGAGATATATGAAAGGTGGCTCCACAGATGTTACACGTTTTGACTACCCTGATAATGAAGTGTGTAAAAATACAGTTTTTATTCTGCATGTGCGAAAGTTTTAGAGTGTGTAGATACATCCTTCCCGCTTGTTAAATTTAGTTCAACCTGTTCCCGTGAGTGGCGCTGTCACAGCACGTCTTCATGATGGCTGCTACACTTGACGTTCGTCAGAAGCAACGTGCTGTCATGGAATTCCTGTGCTATGAAAACGAGACAGTGGGAAACATCCACAAGAGGTTGAAAAAGGTGTATGGAGATGCTGTCGATCGCAGTACAGTTAGATGGTGGGCAAGCAGGTTACGTGATGAAAGCGGGGACGGCAATATTGAGGACTGTCCTCGCAGCGGCAGGCCTCGTACTGCACGCACTCCAGACAATGTGCAGAGAGTTAACGAATTGGTGACTGCTGACAGACGCATCACAGTAAACGAATTATCACGATACATTGGGATAGGGGAAGGAAGTGTTTGCAGAATAGTGAAAGTGTTGGCGTTAAAAAAGATTTGTGTCAAGTGGGTTCCCAGGATGTTGACAGTGGCTCACAAAGAAACAAGAAAAACTGTATGCAGCGAACTTTTGGAACAGTACGAGAATGGTGGAGATGAATTTCTTGGAAGAATTGTGACAGGTGACAGGTGGTTCCATCATTTTTCACCAGAGACGAAGAGGCAATCAGTGGAGTGGCATCATGCAAATTCACTCAAGAAAAAAAAATTCGAAACCACACCTTCTGCTGGAAAAGTTATGGCTACCGTGTTTTTCGATTCTGAAGGACTCTTGGTTGTGGACATCATGCCAAGTGGAACCACCATACATTCTGATGCATATGTGACGACACTGAAGAAACTGAGAGCTCGACTGAGTCGTGTTCGACCACATTGGCAAAAGCAGGATGTTTTGATGTTGCACGACAATGCACGGCCACAAGTCAGTCAAAAAACCATGGAAGCGATCACAAAACTCGGATGGACAACATTGAAACACCCGCCTTACAATCCTGACCTGGCTCCCTGTGATTATCATCTCTTTGGGAAACTGAAAGACTCTCTTCAGGGAACAAGGTTTGAAGATGATGACTCCCTCGTGCACGCTGCCAAACAGAGGCTCCAACAGGTTGGTCCAGAATTTTACCGTGCGGGTATATAGGCGCTGGTTCCAAGATGGCGTAAGGCAGTTGAGAGGGGTGGAAATTATGTGGAGAAATGAAAATATTGTTCCTAAAGGATGTATCTACACACTGTAAAACCTTCAAACATGTAGAATAAAAGACGGATTTAAAAAAAAAATTGTGTGCATTTCTTTCTGAGTGACCCTCGTACAAACATTGTGGTCGAATAGGGAGTGAGAGTCACACGAAAACCGTCACTGAAACGATGATTCCATCTCCTCATACCAATGCTGTGCCAATCGTCATTATTATGGAGCTCATGACGGCACAGGTCACAAACATCAGCACGCCAGTTAACAGCCCCATTACACGCGCCTCCTCACAGCTTCAATGAGCTTGCCTTTCTTTGTGCTGGACTGCCCCTCTTCTTTTGGCATGCACCATCCCAATGTGTGAGTGCGCCTTGACCAGAAGGGCATGCTGTTTACATGTCTGCTAACAGTGCAAAGTGGGCGTGGCAGCCACCACTCATCATGCCTGGCTGGCCCCCATCTTTTGGCACGGGGTATCCGCATGTTTTAGTGTGCCGTGACGTTGTATCTGCACCAGATTAGCACGCTGTTTAGGCGTCTGCTGACAGCGATATGTGTGCGTGGTAGTCGCCTCTCGTCGTGCTGGACCTCCCCTCTTCTTTCGGCACGGGTTATCAGCGTGTGTGAGAGCGCCATGAAGTCAAGAGTGGGCTTTGGTACAGCCTGACAGTGCAAAGTGGCTACAGAGGTGGTGCTCAGCACACGCCGGTTGAGAACATCTGCGAGGTGGCATTTCTCGGCCGTCCAGTGGGCAAGGATGGGCCCCTCCACACCCACACCGACGTGGTGATCAAACCAAAAGTTCTACTGTCACCTCCACATAACATGTTAGTGTTTGAATCAGGATTCACAAGATGCCGGCTGTGATGTTATCCATGTGTCTGGATAAGATTACTCATTTACATGGTCCATCAGGAGACAGAAAGTGTACGAAATCGATCGAAGGGTAGCGGTTGTAAGGGCATAGGAAGAAAAGTGCCAAGGCAGGCGCCAAGGGAAAAAAACCTCTGTGACAGTAGGATGGGTAGTAATGGCAGTAGCGGCTTGCTAGATGTGACAGTGCATGCAAGGTGAGGTTATGTTAGTGTGAGGTATCGTGCATCATTACCTATGTCGCTGTGTGTTCGTTATAGCTGGGTCAGTCCGGGTGCTGCAGCTGGGCTCCTGTTGGTTCTCCCGGGCCTGCTGCAGTGGCTTCGTCCCTGTAACAAAGGAATTCAGTGCGGCAACGCATGCGTTGCCGTTACGCCGTCTACTGTGCCGCGTCATCAGTGACTTGGCACAGCTTCATCAGGTTGGTGCTGAATGGCGGCAGCCCGCCGCCGTTCGGCGTCCTCCGCTACTGCATGCTGCAGCTCTGCTTGAGCAGCTCTGCTTGATCGGTGAGCTGTGCCGCATCAGTGTCGGAGAAATGCACGCCATTCGCTCGCGCTCGCACTATGAAGACTACCTGTTTGGCTTGTCGGTCCCTTTCGGGGGCCGCCCCCAAGGCGGTCGGCGTCGCCGCCGATACCGCTGGGGCGGCTGTTGTCTTCTTTGCACCTTTCACCTGCGGTGCTGCTGGGGTGGCCGCTGGGGCAGGCAGGCGAACGTCCTTCTGCGTCGTCGCAGGATTGCTTGCAGGGGTTCGAATCCATTCTGCTGCATGGAGGCCTTGGGTGAAGACTGCACGCACTTGCCTCAAGCGCTCTGCCTCCTCTGTATCCACGATGGCTGCGATGGCAGATCTCTCTGCCGCCATGACGGCTTTGAGGGCGCAGTGGCCTCCTTCATGGCGGTTCCTACGTCGAGACCACAGCTCTTCTTGGGGGTGCGAGCTGCATCCCGACCGACCGCCTCTGGGCGGTCGTCTCCACTCCTCTGTGCCTGTTCTGTATCTTTGCGCCATTGTCCCGATCGTTTCGGTACTCAAGAGCACCGAACGGTCTTGTACTCGAATTAGAGCTTCTGCATTATTCAGTGTGCATTGCGGAAGCGATACCGCTCGGGTCTGGAGAAACGAAGCGTTGTTGTCGGTTCGCGTCGTGCAAGCCAGTCAAAAGCAAGCGGCTGCAGATCCGCGCATGCGCACTGCAGCGCGCACGGCGCCACGAACACAATCGGCTAGCAGACGACAGAGGCGCACTATTCTTCCAAGTACCGAAAATTGCGTTTACGTTGCCATAACGCATGACGGTGCATTCCATCGAGCTGGCGTGCCCGCCTTCATCGCTCTTGCCTCCTCCTTAACAATATCAGACGCAGTACATCTATTTGCATGATTCTCAGCTGAAATGCATAGAAATTTTTACAGTTTCCCTTACCGCATGTTACCACGCATGCATAATAACGATAGCGTATTTGACTGTATTCTGTAGACTGTCGTAAACGCCGCATTATGTCATCTTATTCTTATTGACACTGACATCGTGTTTTGGATTTTACGTTTCGGAAAATGAGTTAGGAATAGTGTGTAGTACCACATTGTACTAATACATCTATAAAAACACCAGAAAAATTGATTCTGAGAGTATCAATGAATAATAAGATAAGCAAAATTTGGTTATAACTCGCTCCTAGAGATCCAAATAATTAAGTAGCCCACTTCCCTATATGATATATCAACGATTTGGGTCTTAAAAACAAAATTGATAAAACGCATTTTCGAGAGCTCCTTCAGTTCGTCGAAGTTTACAATATGCATCTCATGAATGAAAATGTTTCGTATATGGTGCTACAATCTAAGAATATTACGGCGGAGATCTTTCATCTCTGTCTGCTGTTGTTGAGGATTCGATCGCAGATAAATACTTGTGACAAGCAAGATTATGAAGACGACTGCTGCTAGTTGCATTCCCAGTAATTAAAGTTGTGCTCTTAGATTCCTGTCTGACCGCATACTCGGAAAACGCTACATATTTGGAAAAAATGGTGAGTTATTTCTGACAAGAAAAAATATAAAGGTTGTTTCACTCACAGCAATTTCATCTCCAGCAATTTCATATTTCGGTTTTTAAACACACAGAAATCACGAAATCATTACTGGGGAAGTGCGCTCTTACTTGTGAGTAGTAACGAATATTGCAGAAAAATTTTAACTTACACGAATAACAATGTCTCAGAACGTGTTGCATATATGAAGAGGAAAAATAAATTGTTGCACCCATCCGCTCGCGAACCCGTGTCCTTTCGTATCGCATTCCCGCGCGCTAACCACAATTTTTTTTAATTTTATTTTTTTGTTCCATATAGTTCGTTGCGTTTGATCTGTGCGGACGTCAGAAGACATCCGTTAAAGTTGATCCTTGATTCCTTGACCTAGTTTTTTTATTACAGAAAGCAGCCCTCTGACCGAACACGCTGTGCTACTGTGGCAGCTGTACTATTGTGTAGAGGAACGTAGGCTGACTCCGTTGCCAAACTCTGCTGCGTTAAGTCATGAATGCGAGATACTTTGGTAGGTTTCCAATATCTGGCTTCACAGAGTTCCTTTCCATTGTTACTTGAAGCCGGCCGGTGTGGCCATGCGGTTCTAGGCGCTTCAGTCCGGAACGCGAGACCACTGCGGTCGCAGGTTCGAATCCTGTCTCGGGCATGGGTGTGTGTGATGTCCTTAGGTTAGTTAGGTTTAAGTAGTTCTAAGTTCTAGGGGACTGATGACCTCAAATGTTAAGTCCCATAGTGCTCAGAGGCATTTTTTTTTTTTTGTTACTTGAAAGTTGTAAACACGTTTCGATAATTGCTAACTAAACCATTTGTGGGAAAAAGTACACAAAGTCACTAGTAACGTCAGTTCACACTCATGTAATATACATAAGCAGAGCCGATGTCATGATATTTAATTATCTTTAAACACATATTGCATAATAGAAACACGTTTTGTGTAATCATTCACAGTAACAACCTAACCCAAACATATTTCTAACAAAGGAAAATAGTCTACTATGAACTCACTTTCCAACAGGATGCGTCCTCTGGTGATTCTTTAGTAACGCAATCACTAAATCCAAAGCTAAAACCGCTAAATATGTTTAAAATAACAAATTATTGGCATACTCGTACATAAACCACAGCTCACTGATCGAAAGGGCAACACCGAAATCCAAAACCTCTCGGTACTATTGTCGTACAATCGGTGGGAGGACCATTCGGTAACATGTCTCAGAAGCTTACTGAATAGGATATTTGGATAAAGAACCGAAAATGACGTCACTACCGAGACTAACCTACTACACCGATCGGTATGAACGATACAGAATACGGCACCTGGCAGGTGGAGCTGCTTCTGCGCTGTCCCTCAGCTGCGCCGGGGTGGTCTGCGCCCAACGTCGTTGCCGAAATCGTCTTCAGCTGCGTTGGTTCAAAAAATAGCTCTGAGCACTATGGGACTTAATGTCGGAGGTCATCAGTCCCCTAGAACTTAACTACTTAAACCTAACTAACCTAAGGACATCACACCTGCCCGATGCAGGATTCGAACCTGCGACCAGCTGCATTGGTGCGACCGCCTTCGGCACGGCTGCGGCTTGAGAAAGCCGGGTAGCTACGCTAGATGGCGACGTGCGGGCCGCCACACTGGACGCAAGTCGGCAGAACGTTACAGGCGAGGCTGTTGTGCTCGCCGGAGCATTTGACGCACCGCACCGTGTTGCGGCAATAATTCGCGACATGGCCCTCGCCCTGGCACCTGAAGCACTGGGGCTGGGGGTCCATGGCGATCAGGAGAGCTTCTGTCGTAACCGGGAAGCCCAGCAACTTCCGCAAGCAAAGATGTCGCTCTCGCCGTCGGCCGTTTGTGCTGTCACGGCATAGAGTGGCGCCCTCTTCTTGTTGGTCCAGTTGTGCAACCTTGCGGTTGCATTACCAAACCCAGCTTGCAGCAGCCTTTCCCGGACCGCTGACTCGTCACAGCACCAAGGTAACCCCCTTAGGAGTGCTGCGACTCGTCTTCGGGTCTTCCTTGCTTGGTCGGCAGATTCAGTGAGTTGCACAACCGAAGGACCCCTCGTAGCAACAGGTTTCCTCTACTAAGCGTACTTCCTTCCCATGCTGTGGGGCGCAGAACATGACAGTCTGCTGGCGTTGTGAAAACAACACAGGACAATTTGCTTCCCGCGGCGCCTACAGCACAGGACTTCTTCACGAGCTTACCACGGCCGAGTAAGCGTAGCGCGTAGCGGCAGCGATGCGCACACCTCGCTAGCTCTGCGGCCGTCCAGTGATGGCAGTTTTTGTCTAGGTGCAGCACAGCACTTTCGGGCGTGACGTCTCCCAGTGGGCCACGGAGGAGAAGGGTGGCTGGCGCACCGCTGCCGGTGGGTGACCACGAGCGAATAGCTGCAGCCCTTGCACACGGCGCTCTCGGTTGCGACGTAATTCCTTTGCCACTTCTAATCAGAGCAAGCTCTGTGGGTTGTCCCAGTTCACCGACCAGACGTAGGAACCCGACCCACGAGTTGCCTGTAGTCTGCTCCACAACATACAACACCGCTCACAGAGCAAAATGTACACATGTTAGTCCAAAAATCTTAACTACTATACGCTTTCCACACTCAAATACAGCAAAACAAGCTAGACAGTCGACATGCTCAAACGGCCATCTAAAATGATTCTTCCCTTAATTATTAGAGTCTGAGATGCCTCTACTAGGCAAATTTCTCTCAGTGACAAGTGACAGAAATGAACAATACAATTTACAAATTCTTATACAACTATTCAGTTAACATTCTTTGACACAACTTTACAGAGGGTTGACAGTGTTCACAGGTTAGTAAACATGTATATATCATACTCTGCCATTACTTTGGGGAAGGGGACCAGGATTTATAACCACCTAGATTAACCCTTATTTACTTATCTCTTAGTTCGCCGTGACACACAGCTGTCTACCTCACCCTTTAACTTACCTGTTACGGAAGTCATGTCTTTGACCTACCCCAACGCTCGAAATTAACGGTGGTACAACCACCATGCCGATACTCTGTGCCTATCGGGAAGGTATTTCAAAACATTCGTACTTTCACAACTACCCAGAGACTCTCTGGGGAGGTTTCCGAAGTCGACAAACGGGAATCGATGGATAATTGTCTGCATTGACTGTCTCACCATCTATGCTATCACTAATGCTGTTCCGAAAATTGCGAAGTTCCTTGCGGAAGACGTCATTTCGGAGCACGAAGTACCCCGTCTGATGATGTCTGATGGCAGACAAGTTTTTCAGTTGAGACAAGAATCACAGGTAATTTCACTTTGCAACATCACCCGCAATATGAAAACTGTCTACCATCCACAGACAAATGACATCACAGAATGCTGTAATAAGTTGCTGGCATCTATGCTCTCAATGTGCGTCTGGCATCGAACAGAGAAATCGGGTTAGAATACTGCCCAGAGTGTCATTTACATACGACACAGCGAAGCAAAGCACTATTGGCTTTACACAGTATTTTCTACTCGATGGCCACAAGGCCGAAACGACAAGGAACACACTGTTCCCGTTTCAGCCAGACGATATTCAGGATAACTACGTGAACCACCTCGGTACTAGAGCCAAAGAAGCAAGACAGTTGTCTCTCCTACAGATGCCCAGGAGAGAGACTGAGAGCACTGCAGTGCCAACCACTGACCATTGAGATACAGCCCAGGCGATTCTGTTTGGATTTTTAAGCCTGTGCAGAATGTAGGACTACTGGAAAAGTTACGAAAACGCTACTTTGGGCCATATCCTTTGTCGCTTGTCGGACGTCGCATATGAAGTAGATAATTATGACTCTTCATCAAGAGGACAAAAGCATAGAGTCGTCGTCCATGTCCTCTGTATGAATCCTAAATACAGTCCAGAGGCGCAGATCGACGATGGGAAGTTCAAGGAAACTCAAGACCCACTCGACTATCGCGAAGCATCAATGGGAAGGGCTACCTTAGATGCTCGTCGTAGTGAATAGGATGTAACAACACGTCTAGAAAGAGAGGATCTGCCAGCGCCGCCATACCGGAGACCATTGACCAGATGTAGATCCAGGGTGCTATAGTCGGCTCCAATGAGGACTTTTGAAACACTGGGACGCAGTTTTTTCGGGAGAGGGAGCAATGCCGCGAGCTCTCGAGCGTGCAATGTGGTGTAGCGTTTAACGGCTCTGGCATGTTTGCTATAGATCACTGGTTCAGGCCTAACGACTCGCGATTATTTTATCTTGTATTTATGATTCCTGGAAGGTTTTTTAAATGTCTTATGTTTGTAACGCTTGTTTACCTGGAATGTTTTGTGATTGTATAAATACTAGCATTTTGGATATTTGATGTTTGTATAAATAACTGCATTCTCCATGCAGGAGTTAAGTTCTGTTCTGCCTGTACTTTGGTGACAGTGAAAAAGGTGTTATCAAGTTCTAAGTAATGTACTTCACTGACGACACTGCGTTCGGATTTGGATTTACTGTTTCGAAATGACAATACTGAATGGAATGTATCAGGTGTACTTTCACATCTTCACTAACTCAGTAGCATTTTTATTAGTATTGTTCATCCATTTCCAATAAGACTCACATTTTGTTAATTTGCTGTTTCTCTAACTTTTTAATTAAATTTTGCAGTTTGCCACTGAAACAAATCCAGATGCAATTATAAGCGTGCAGTATTATCCATCAAAACAACACGTCGGCGTTACTTGCAGTGTTGCGTGCGTTGACTGGTAAGTGCTTTAATATTTCTTACGGCCAGCTGCATAGTTTACATGCAGATAAATACAAGGAGTGACATACCTAATAGCCCGTACGCTGAAGTTGCTGTGGTACCAGCACACGGGCGGGAATTGCTTTACGTATCGGTTTTTTACCACTGAGGCTCTAGAAGAAGTGGAACTGCAAAACGGTGGAGTCTTCTTGGGCTCCTGTCTTGGATTTCTTCTCGGTAATTTGCTGTTAAAGAGCAACCAAACCGTGTTACAAATCTGAAGTTGCTCATAAACCGTCGACTGGTATTACTGGTCGGCAGAGGAGGCTGCAGACACAGTATAATTTTCTTGAGATTGTGTCACTGTCCGCGCTTTTTTTTTTGTCCTGAAGCAAGCGGTAGACCTGTCTCCAATTTCTGCCTGTGAATTAATGTCATTTTTGTCGCACATTATAACTTGAAAGGTATGTGCTAAGGTCTGATCAGGGTAGCTCCAGAAAATAGGCAGTAGTTGCCAACCACAAGGTGGAACGAGTATAATATCTTTGAGTAAGAGGATCTTTGATGGTTAAGAGAGCTGGGGGCGCGCAGTAAAAAAAAAAAACGAGGAGTCACAGGTAGGTGCCCGGAGGAAGCAGACATGTGCAGACAGCTTTAAGGGGGGGAATCGCAGCTATGTGCCCGGAGGAAGCAGCAGACGTGTGGTGACAGCATTAAGGTAGGTCACTGCCCCTGACCAAACTTTAGCACATAAATGAAATACATAATCATTTCAAATTGGTTTTGGTTAGATAATGTTCAGAGTTAGGATCTGTATGTCCAAGGTTTGACGCAGTAAGCGTTTTGTAAAATTTTTTATAAGAGTGATTCATGCTACAAAAATGTTTGAAATGGTAGGTTTTGTGTATGACTTAAAATTTTAACAATATGTATATTGAGATCAACATTGTGTTTAAATCTAACAGCCTGAATCATAATACACATGCTTTGCTTGTATTGAATATGAAAATGAGTAGTAAAGTAAAGTTACCCACCAATGAAAGAACCAGGTAAACATCAGGGCCAAAAGTAAATTTTCCAGCACCATCTTAATGTCATTGCACAAACGGCATTATTCTCTTAAACTTGATTGCTGAGTCAAATACATGTTGCATGTTTGGCAAAATGGAGGAGTGCAAGAAACAAGTTCACAAACCCAGTCAGCTGCAGGTTTGCTGATTAATTAATTTAGAACGATCATATCAATGATACTTTCACTTGGCGACATCCTCTGTGGTGACGTTCTTGGATATATTTTCAGTAACTGTGGACTTTGTTTTCGAGCATTCTTTTCAACACCACTGTTTCAGCTGTACGCTGCATAGCTAGTTGCGTAGTATTGCTTTTGCTGCTACACCACTGTTCCAGCTGTGCGCTGCATCGCTAGTTGCATAATATTGAGTTCGATGCTGTTGTTGTTGTTGTGGTCTTCAGTCCTGAGACTGGTTTGATGCAGCTCTCCATGCTACTCTATCCTGTGCAAGCTTCTTCATCTCCCAGTACCTACTGCAGCCTACATCCTTCTGAATCTGCTTAGTGTATTCATCTCTTGGTCTCCCTCTACGATTTTTACCCACCGTGCTGCCCTCCAGTACTAAATTGGTGATCCCTTGATGCCTCAGAACATGTCCTACCAACCGATCCCTTCTTCTAGTCAAGTTGTGCCACAAACCCCTCTTCTCCCCAATTCTGTTCAATACCTCCTCATTAGTTATGTGATCTACCCATCTAATCTACAGCATTCTTCTGTAGCATCACATTTCGAAAGCTTCTATTCTCTTCTTGTCTAAACTATTTATCATCCATGTTTCACTTCCATACATGGCTACACTCCGTACAAATACTTTCAGAAACGACTTCCTGACACTTAAATCAATACTCGATGTTAACAAATTTCTCTTCTTCAGAAATGCTTTCCTTGCCATTGTCAGTCTACATTTTATATCCTCTCTACTTCGACCATCATCAATTATTTTGCTCCCCAAATAGTAAAACTCCTTTACTACTTTAAGTGTCTCATGTCCTAATCTAATTCCCTCAGCATCACAGAACCTAATTCGACTACATTCCATTACCCTCGTTTTGCTTTTGTTGATGTTCATCTTATACCCTCCTTTCAAGACAGTGTCCATTCCATTCAACTGTTATTCCAAGTCCTTTGCTGTCTCTGACAGAATTACAATGTCATCAGTGAACTTCAAAGTTTTTATTTCTTCTCCATGTATTTTAATACCTACTCCAAACTTGTCTTTTGTTTCCTTTACTGCTTGCTCAATATACAGATTGAATAGCATTGGGGAGAGGCTACAACCCTGTCTCACTCCCTTCCCAACCACTGCTTCCCTTTCATGTCCCTCGACTCTTATAACTGCCATCTGGTTACTGTACAAATTGTAAATAGCTTTTCGCTCCCTGTATTTTACACTTGCCACCTTCAGAATTTGAAAGAGAGTATTTCAGTCAACATTGTCAAAAGCTTTCTCTAAGTCTACAAATGCTAGAAACGTAAGTTTGCCTTTCCTTAATCTTTCTTCTAAGATAAGTTGTAGGGTCAGTATCGCCTCATGTGTTCCAACATTTCTACGGAATCCAAACTGATCTTCCCTGAGGTCAGCTTCTACCAGATTTTCCATTCGACTGTAAAGAATTCGCGTTAGTATTTTGCAGCTCCAGTTTTCTTTCTCCTGATAACGATGTCCTCTTGAGTAGTCCCCGCCCAGAGATCCGAATGGGGTACTATTTTACCTCCGGAATATTTTATCAAGAGGACGCCATCATCATTTAATCATACAGTAAAGCTGCATGCCCTCGGGAAAAATTATGGCTGTAGTTTCCCCTTGCTTTCAGTCGTTCGCAGTACCACAACAGCAAGGCCATTTTGGTTTGTGTTACAGGGCCAAATCAGTCAATCATCCTGACTGTTGCCCCTGCAACTACTGAAAAGGCTGCTGACCCTCTTCAGGAACCACACGTTTGTCTGGCCTCTCAACAGATACCCCTCCATTGTGGTTGCACCTACGGTATGGGTATCTGTATCGTTGAGGCACGCAAGCCACCCCACCAACGGCAAGGTCCATGGTTTATGCGAGGGAGTTCGCTGCTACGCTTGTGAATATTTTTTTTTTTTAACTCTACTTCTGCTTATACTGATTTTATGTGCCTGTTCTAAATATTTTACCTTTTGTGTACAAAATATCGTCTTGTGAATTACGACCATTTTGAGATTCTGTCCGCCATAATGTCTCCCTCAAGATGTCCAAAACAAATCGACAGGGTAATAAAGTACAATTATGCAGTTCCTCAAAATCGTGTAAGCAGCAACAACCGGACAATGCCCTAGTTTTGTCAGTTAACCCTCCTACTTCACAAAGTGAACAGAAATTTGACGACAATGCTGCAGCAAGTAATGACGCCACAGAGCCACAAAATTCTGCATCGGTTCCTCTTCTGCCTTCGGGTTCTCAGAATGCAGTAAGCCAATTAGAAAGAGTTTCCCATGACTCGTTCATGTTAATTCAACCTTCACAAAGCCATGTGGTTGATTCCGACAACCAATTTCTCTTGCAACATTCTTCCACAGACAGAGAAATTGTTTCATCTGAGAATTCTCAAAGAGTTTTTAGCAATCCTCCCCAGCAATATGAGTTGCAACACCCAAATCCCGAGGTGACATCCCCAGCTCTAGCTGAAGATAAATTAGATTGTTTTCTTCGACTGTTGAGTGAACGTGATGCAAAGTGTCATGAACAATTTGCGCTATACTGTGCAGACAATGCAAAACGTGATGAACAGTTTGTTAAATACCGTGCAGACAATGCTAAACGTGATGAACAATTTGCTCAATACCGTGCAGAGAATGCTAAGCGTGATGAACAGAACGCAAAACGTGACGAATACCTCACCGGTAGCATACAGAAATTAACACAAACTATGGACACATTTAAAGAAATAACTGACAATAAATTACAGGATATCATTGAAACGCATAAGCGCAACGTTACTGACCTTAGGGACTGAATCAATGCAGTACTTCCACCAGAATCTATTGAAAAGTTGCAACAAACTTGCGCTGCTCATTCTGAGCACATACAGGCCTTAGAATCATGTACCGAATCCATGACATCTGACGTCACTCAACTTAAAATAAAGATCAGTGAACAGGGTGAGCAATTCCCCTCACAATTAGAAAACATAACAGAAAGAATAGCCGCTTTGGAAACTAATTCAGAAAATGAATTAGATCAGACAACCCCAGTTCCCTTTCCACGGACAACTGAATGCCAAGCTCTGGCTAAATTTAAGAGTAAACAAATTACTATTAATGAACAACAAAAACGAGAACTCAACTAAATTCATAGTAAACTTTCCGATATTCAGCAACAATTACAGGACGACAGTGCGCCTCGTAATTTGGTCCCAGAACAACAGGAAAATCCGTTTTCATACCAGCAACAACGGCCCCCATTCTTATCTTCACAGGCTCCATTTGCACGCGATTACCCCGTACAAAGCAGTGCCTTCCCAGACAATTTTCCTTTGCCCCATGATGCTCCTTCTTTTCCACGCCAAGACAATGTAGATTACAAACACTTCCTGTGAATCAAGAAATTTAAGATGTTCCGGAATAACCCAAATGATTTACATCCTCTTGATTGGATTCAGCAATTTACATTCGCTTTTCCTCCAAATTTGCCAGTGGCACATCAATTAGAACTTGTCTGCAGTTTCTTGGAAGGCGAACCTGCAATGCGAATGAGATACATTGCACAGCAATGTTTGTCTTTCCAGTCATTCCAACAATAATTTCTTGATGCTTACTGGAATCCCACTTCACAGCGTGCGGTGAAAGATCAGTTGTTAAATATGCCACCCTTTTGTAATTCACAATTTGGCACTTTGACTCAATATTATGACCACATGATTCAACAGAATCAACATTTAACTGAACCTTACAGCCCTTCCGGTCTCATTCAGCTTTGTATTTCAAAATTACCTAGATCATTGAGAGTTCCGTTGCTGATAGGAAATCACACAGAAAAATTAATTTCATTCAGTCTCAGCTCCCGTCAGACGTAACACTGACGTCATTTTTTGTTCCTTCCCCAAACATTGACAATGACAATACGACACCAGACATTGGTAACATTATTCAGGAAAAAATCAAAGTAGTTGATTCAGCTTCAGTTAAAGAAAAGGAAGATTTACATGCCATTTTAACTGAGTTTTCCCATGTTTTTGACACAGCTCCAGGCACAATTAAAGATTTTTTATATGAATTTCAAGCAAAACCCCATACCCCTTTTGCTGTTACAACTTATCCAATACCGCTAGTTCACGGTGACAAAGTCAAATAGGAAATCCAATCTATGGTAGCTCACAGTATTATTGAAACCGCTACCAGTCCATGCAATTCCCTAATACATGTTGTGCCTAAACAGGATGGTTCAATTCGTCTTGTTTTGGATTCAAGACAGATCAATATGATCATCATACCAGAGACAGATAGGCCACCAACTTTGGATGAAATCTTACAACAGTTTCACGGCGTATCTATTTTTTCCTCCTTAGATCTTTGGTCCAGTTTTTACCAAATAGAATTACACCCCAACTGCCGAAAACACACAGCTTTTCTTTGTTTTGGTCAGTGCTGCCAATTTTGCAGACTCCCCTGTGGGTTAACAATCTCATCTGCAGCCTTTATCCATGGACTAAATACTGTGTTGCCACCTCATTTGAAAGACAGGATTACCACTTATGTGGACGATATTCGCATTGCCGTTTCTTCCTGGCAACAGCAAAATGGAATATTGTCTCAACTTCTTCACTCGTTTTCTAGCTTTGGTGTTATAGTAAATTTAGAAAAATCTCATTTTGGACAAGCCCAAATCAAATTTTTAGGCCATCTTATTTCATCATCCGGAATTCAACCTGACCCTGATAAGCTACAAGCAATCCATGACATCCAAGTTCCTCACACTAAAACGCAACTTTGCAGTTTTCTTGGAACGATAAACTTTTTTCGCAGGTTTATTAGCAGCAGAGCTTTAGATACTCCAACTTTATGTAAATTAACAGGAAAAAATTCTCTGTGGATTTGGGTTAATACTGCTCAAAAGGAATTTAAAACACTAAAACAGTCTCTTATAGGTGCACCCCTGTTATCTCACTCCGATCTTACTACTGAGTTTTGCATTTCAACAGACTTCTCAAACACAGCCCTTGGAGTTCATCTCTTTCAAGAGCTCATTGAAGGTGAAACTAAGGTACAAAAAAACATTGCATTTGCTAGTCGAGTGTTATCTTCTTCAGAAAGAAACTATTCCATCACTGAATTAGAAGCTCTGGCTGTTGTATGGGCATTTTCCAAATTTGGACCTTTTCTTTTTGGTAGACACACCACAGTATGCACAGATCATAGAGCACTAGAATTTTTTATGTCAGCTAAACTATCTCATGGTCGTTTAGCGAGATGGGCTCTCTTGTTACAAGACTTCTCCTTTTTCATTGTGTATGTACCAGGACCTCAAAATGTCGTTGCTGCCGCTTTGTCACGGACTTTAGACACCGGCAATACTGATCCAGCCAACATATTTTGCCATAACAACTTCAGTTTGCTATATATATGCGCCAGGTCGCATTTGAAAACTTTGTTTCCGATGCCCTGCACAACATTGCTTCATAACAGGATAAGGATTCCATCTAGAAAGATGTGAAACAACAATGGCGCGATGTTAATAACACCACTCTGCGACAGTATTACTTAACACATAACAATATTCTTTTCCGCCGTATCAAGTCTGATACTACAATTTGGCAGGTTTGTATCCCAGAAGACCTAATTAACAAACTCATTTGGTATGTTCACCTTAGCTACGCACATTATGGACCGCGCAAATGTTTTCAGTTGCTCAAACGAACATCTTACTTTTCCAACATGGAAAAACGTATTCGCCAAGACCTCTCAAGATGCAGACTTTGTCAAAAAGCAAAACCACCCACTGTATCCTTTACTGCTCAAACATTCCCCATCATCCCGTTAAGTCTTCGTCAGCTAGCGGCCGCTGATTTATTTGGCCCAATTCCCACTACAAAGAGAGGTTATGCCTATGTTTTTGTCTGCGTGGAATTAACTTCAAAATTCGTCATTTTCACCCCTATACGTCGAGCTATGGCCTGCACTGTTTCACGTGCTTTTACTAAACATTTTCTGAAAGAAGTGGGTCATGTAACATCAGTAATCTCCGACAATGGGCCGCAGTTCCGTTCTCGCACGTGGCGACGTACTCTTCAGACTCACAAAATTTCCCCCATTTATATCTCCAGATACCATGCTTCATCGAATCCCTCAGAAAGGTTAATGAAGAAATTGGTGAAATTATTTAAGATCTTCTGTCATGCAAAACACAATGAATGGCACAAATTACCTTCACATGGTTCAAGATGTTATAAATTCAGTGTGTGTTGTCACCTATCTTGGCATATGCTTTACAATCGATACCACCATGGCTCAGCGTGTCCCATCACTTGATGCCCATTCTTCTTCAGTCTTATTGTACTACTGATCACTATTAAAGTCAGTGTGTCCAATCACCTGATGTGACAGGTATTGTACAATGGACATTATTTGTGACTCAGAGTGTTTCATCATCAGAGAGACCTGTTTGTGACACAATATAAATTTTCATTGTGGTAACTGAAACAGGGTGAGTTATCCCCAGACTTAACAGGGATTCTACGGTTACAATAAAGTGGCTTAGTATGTCCTATACCTGTTGCCCACTCTTCTTCAAGTTATTGTACTACTGATCACTATTAAAATCAGTGTGTCCTATCACCTGATGTGACATCTATTGTACAATCGACATTATTTGTTGTTCAGTGTGTTTCATCATCTGAGGCCGCTATTTTACTATGGTTTACAAGTAGAATCTGTGTAAACTGTCACCTGACGTGACATGGGCTGTACAATTGACACTAGTTGTGGCTCAGTGTGTTTCTTCACCAGAGGCCCAACATTTTACTGCAGTTTACAATTAGACTCAATGTTAACTGTCACCTATCATGACATATCTTCTTCATTTACTGTTGTCAATTAAACTTGTCATGTACTCTAGGTGTACTAAAAGATAATGATTGTAACTGAAAGTCAATATCTGCTGTCACCTGATGTGACACATATTTTATATTTAATGTTGCTATTACTTAAAGTATCTTATTACATTATCTCACTAGCATTAAGAGTTCTCTATGAGACATTTATGCACATTTGCTGTAAACTTCCAGTGGATATTTAACTATTTTACTTATTTTGCCTCAAGTTCTATATTTCTGTTTTGATACAGTTGGTGTTATTTGAGGTATTTTACCCCAAATTACTATGCTTTTATATAGAGTCTTTATGTCTTTTATACTATTTTGTAACTTTTAATACTATTTGGTACACTACTCTTTAGAAATTTAAATATATTCTGCATTTTACCCCACATTCTACATTTTTGTATTATAACTTTTGATGTTATTTGAGACAATTCAAAATCTAAATACCTTATCGATTTTACCTCACATTATTTTCCTCTGTTTTGTAAATTTTGATGGTATTTGATACACTTCTCTTAATAATGTATGGTCTGATGTCTTTGCCCTAAATTCATGTGTTCCTGTTTTGTCCATTTTGATGTTCTTTGATACACTGCAATTTGACAGTCTAATGATATTATGTATTTTATTTGACATTCTGTTTCTATTGGTAAATTTTATTGCTGTGTAATACTCTTTTAATTGGAATACTATGTATGTTTTGTATTGTAAAAAAACCAAGGAGTCGCAGGTAGGTGCCCGGAGGAAGCAGACGTGTGCAGACAGCTTTAAGGGGGAAGTCGCAGCTAGGTGCCCGGAGGAAGCAGGCATGTGGTGACAGCATTAAGGTAGGTTGCTGCCCCTGAACAAACTTTAGCACATAAATGAGAGAAGATATATAATCATTTCAAATTGGTTTTTGTTAGATAATGTTCAGAGTTAGAAACTGTATGTCCAAGGTTTGATGCAGTAAGCGTTTTGTAAAATTTTTTGTAAGAGTGATTCATGCTACAAAAATGTTTGAAATGGTAAGTTTTGTGTATGACTTAAAATTTTAACAATAAATATATTCAGATCAACATTGTGTTTAAATCTAACAGCCTGAATCATAATCCACATGCTTTGCTTGTATTGAATATGAAAATAAGTAGTAAAGTAAAGTTACCCACCAATGAAAGAACCAAGTAAACATCAGAGCCAAAAGTTAATTTTCCAGTACCATCTTAATGCCATTGCACAAACAGCATTATTCTCTTAAACTTGATTGCTGAGTCAAACACATGTTGCATTTTTGGCAAAATGGAGGAGAGCAAGAAACAAGTTCAGAGACACAGTCAGATGCAGGTTTGCTGAATAATTAATTTAGAACAATCTTACCAATGATACTCTTCATACTGCTGTTACAGCTGCCTCTGCCATGCACTTTACAGTAGTTTGAAGAGTATAATAATGTGTAAAATAAATAAAAGAACAGATAGCAGCCACAAATTGATCCAGGTATGACGTAATATTGCCGAATCATCATTTATTGCTCGTATGAGGAGAACACCCCCCCCCCCCCATGAACCATAGACCTTGCCATTGGTGGGGAGCCTTGTGTGCCTCAGTGATACAGATAGCCATACTGTAGGTGCAACCACAAAGGAGGGGTATCTGTTGAGAGGCCAGAGAAACGTGTGGTTCCTGAAGAGGGGCAGCAGCTTTTTCAGTAGTTGCAGGGGCAACAGTCTGGATGATTGACTGATCTGGCCTTGTAACACTAACCAAAACGGCCTTGCAGTGCTGAAACTGCATACGGCTGTAAGCAAGGGGAAACTACAGCTGTAATTTTTCCCGAGGGCATGCAGCTTTACTGTATGGTTAAATGATGATAGCGTCCTCTTGGGTAAAATATTACGGAGGTAAAATAGTCCCCCATTCGGATCTCCGGGCAGGGACTACTCAAGAGGACGTCGTTATCAGGAGAAAGAAAACTGACATTCTACGGATCGGAGCATAGAATGTCAGATCCCTTAATCGGGCAGGTAGGTTAGAAAATTAAAAAAGGGAAATGGATAGGTTAAAGTTAGATATAGTGGGAAGTAGCGAAGTTCGGTGGCAGGAAGAACAAGACTTTGGCCAGGTGAATACAGGGTTATAAAAACAAAATCAAATAAGGGTTCAAAAATGGTTCAAATGGCTCTGAGCGATATGCGACTTAACATCTGAGGTCATCAGTCCCCTAGAACTTAGAACGACTTAAACCTAACTAACCTAAAGACATCACAGACATCCATGCCCGAGGCAGAATTCGAACTTGAGACCGTAGCAGTTGCGCGGTTCCAGACTGAAGCGCCTAGAACCGCTCGGCCACTGCGGCCGCCTCAAATAGGGATAATGCAGGAGTAGGTTTAATGATGAGTAAAAAAATAGGAGTGTGGGTAAGCTACTACAAACAGCATAGTGAATGCCTTATTGTGGCCAAGATAGACACAAAGCCCACGACTACTACAGTAGTACAAGTTTATATGCCAACTAGCTCTGCAGATGAAGAGATAAAAGAAATTATGCAGATAGTGAAGGGAGACGAAAATTTAATAGTCATGGGTGACCGAAATTCGATAGTAGGAAAAGGAAGAGAAGGAAACGTAGTAGGTGAATATGGATTGGGGGAAGTAGTGAGAGCAGAAGCCACCTGCTAGAATTTTGCACAGAGCATAACTTAATTATAGCTAACACTTGGTTCAAGAATCATAAAAGAAGGTTGTATACATGGAAGAAGCCTGGAGATACTGACAGGTTTCAGATAGATTATATAATGGTAAGACAGAGATTCAGGAACCAGGTTTTAAATTGTAATACATTTCCAGGAGCGGATGTGGACTCTGACCACAATCTATTCGTTATGAACTATAGATTAAAACTGAAGATACTGCAAAAAGGTAGCAATTTAAGGAGATGGGACCTGGATAATCTGACTAAACCAGGGGTTGCACAGAGTTTCAGGGAGAGCATAAGAGAACAATTGACAAGAATGGGGGAAATAAATACAGTAGAAGAAGAATGGGTAGCTTTGAGGGATGAAGTAGTGAAGGCAGCAGAGGATCAAGGAGGTAAAAAGACAAGGGCTAGTAGAAATCCATGGGTAACAGAAGAAATATTGAATTTAATTGATGAAAGGAAAAAATATAAAAATGCACTAAATGAAGCAGGTAAAAAGGAATACATACGTCTCAAAAATGAGATTGACAGGAAGTGCAAAATGGCTAAGCAGGGATGGTTAGAGGACAGATGTAAGGATGTAGAGGCTTATATCACTAGGGGTAAGATAGATACTGCCTACAGGAAAATTAAAGAGACCTTTGGACAAAAGAGAACCACTTGTATGAATATCAAGAGTTTTGATGGAAGCCCACTTCTAAGCAAAGAAGGGAAAGCAGAAAGGTGGAAGGAGTACATACAGGGTCTATACAATTGCAATGTACTTGGGGGCAATATTATGGAAATGGAAGAGGATGTAGATGAAGATGAAATGGGAGATATGATACTGCGTGAAGAGTTTGATAGAGCACTGAAAGACTTAAGTCGAAACAAGAACCCAGGAGTAGACAACATTCCATTAGAACTACTGACAGCCTTGGGAGAGCCAGTCCTGACAAAACTCTACCATCTGGTGCGCAAAATGTATGAGACAGGTTCAACTGTAAACTCTTTGTGGATGGTGTTGGAAGAAAGTATTGGTTATAACAAACTTGTTTTCCTGACAGAACTGAATCAGTCGATCTCCAAGATCATTTCTTTTGTCTAAACTGTGACAGCCAAGTACTTCATTCGATGAATTGCACTTCCCTACCTTTTAGGGTACTCACTCCAGGCAGCTGTAAAGAGAGTCACAAAACTCTTCTAAATCTTCATCATCAGCTGTTGAAATTGGTGCATATGCCAGTAGTACATTCGGCTTGCAAGGTCTGGTGTTGAATTTCACGAGTGTTATTCAGTCACTCATGGGCTTGAACTCAATCACTGTGGCATTCCACCCCTTGTGTACTCACAAGGTAACGCCATTGATGGAGTTATCTGATGTACTAGAAAAATATACTGTATTGCCATGAGCTGTTTTAAAGTGTCCAGTTCCTTTCCAGTTCTTCCTGGCACACCAGTGTAGAAGTGTGCACAGAATCAGCTAAATGAAAAATCCGTGCAATACTGACATTTATTTACATAGAAAAGCTGACTGAAATTTTCCTTTGTGTGAAACTGTGTGTAGAAGATTTATGTGTGCTGATTTGATGTTCTAGATTCGTATATTTTTCCATTTGCATCGCTCAAGGACAGGCTCTCATTTTACAGAAACTGTTTTCTTAGTATATCAGAGTTTGGTTTCCAGAAATCTTGCTTGACTGAAAATACTTCTTATACATTCAGTCAATAAACATTACAAGCCTTTGAATCATAATTAACAAACAGAATGGAAAAAGTTGGGGTGGATAATTCAAAAAAATGTCGGGAGGTTAGTAAATTTTAGTGACATGGGAGAAATCACGAAAGGGAGTATCATATCGCTGAATTTTGGGTCACTCCTACTCCTTACATAGTATATGTAAATACCCTTCCTCTTAAGATCCAGCAAGCAGCATTTGTACTTTTTGTAGATGATACTAATGTTACAATGAATCTCATCAGAGGGGAAGCAACAGAAGAGATTGATAATGACTTTTCCAGGGAGTTATTAAATGGCTTTCTGAAAATGAATTCTCTTCAAATATTAAGGAAACACACAACATTCAGTTCTGTGCAACAAATAAAATCAGACAAAGAACAGATGCAGCACATGAGTAGAAGTCAGTAAACAGGATTGGGTGCTGCTATTTTTTGGATCCACATATTGATAAAAACTTTAATTGGGACAAGCATACTACAGAGCTTCTCAAATAATTGAGTTAAAGTACTTTTCCTAGTCTTGGAAATAAATGAATTAACCTCCTCACCTATTTAGCATATTTCTACTCAATAATGCCTATGGAATAATCTTCTGGGGTAACTCATCACTCAGAATGTAAGTACTGTATTAATTGCATAGAAGTAATACATCACAATTTGAGAAGGATAGTGATGTCCATAGCTACAACAGTAGCAGAAAAGTTACCTTCACTGCCCGTTTTTAAAGCTGGTAGTGGCTCAGAAGGCAGTTAAATATGTGTCAACAAAAGTTTTTCATCATTTTTCCAGCAACAGAAAATGTCTGACAGATAGCGAATTAAATTTTAAATCTAACTTAAAATCGTTTCTAGTCAACAACTCTGTCAATTACATGGAAGAATTTCTATTTTAAACAATAGTAACCTATTAAAAAGAAACTTAGTTTCTAAATATAGTTGCATGAGTAGGACTAAAAATATGTTCATTAATGTTAATACTGATCATATATACATATTCTGTAAACAGTCTCTTTCCACATTCTTTCGATAAAAATGTCGTTCACATGATACATGGAACATGCAACTAACTAACAAATAAATTTACTGATGTGTTGCACATCAAAGTGAGTTGTTGTGAATATGATACACAGAACGTTATTTTTGAAGCACTGAAATGTGTTTCAAACAAAACTCGAAACAAAATTTTGATAGTCACCAACTTATTACCAATGTAAGAAGGAAGATTAGTCATGTGAAAGACGGGATCATAAGAGACAAGTATAATTCCAATTGGGGGAAGATCGAGAAGTAAATATCAAAGGAACCATCACAGTTTCTCCTTTAAACGATTTAACGAAATAACAGGAAACATAGCTCTGGATGGCGATTAGAACCATCTCCTCTCAAAACGTAAGTCTACTGTCTTAAAGCCAATTCACATTAGCAGTTACACCACATCAAAACTTCCAACAATATATTTCAAATGGCGACATTCATACAAGCTATCAATGGACTGTCACATCTCCATCAAGGTTTCTTGGGATGAGAGTTCTGACAGTTTCATTATCTGCTGCCACCAGAAATAAACCTACTTCCACCACGCTCACCCTTGTTGTAGTAGATAAATTTTGCTTTTATTTTAATATTTTGCGTTGGATGTTCTTCCATAAGCGAGGTCAGCCAACTGAAACCGAAAAGTGATTTAGGTTTTACAATAATAGAACAATACTGATGCCTACATTGTGTACAAGTAACATAAATTGATGAAGTAATTTTTATTAAATAAATTTTCAATAACTGAAAAGTCAGCTCCATTGAAGGAGAAAAATAAAGTTTTATGATGTTATTTGCTACTTAGGAAAAAAACATAATGGAAAGGGAAACATGCACTACGTTTCCCTTAGAAACGCAAATTCACACCATAAGTGTACTTCCGAATTGCGGCCTATAGCACGGCAACCATTTATAGACATGACGAGGCATTTGGCCACTTACGATGGAGCGATTACCATCCAAGTGTTACAGCAAACTCGAAGTATTTCCTGAGTGTATTTTCAATTGTCACGTTCGTCGTGAGTCATTTGGCTGCCTTATCATTACAACAAGTTTTAGGTGTGTCATTATTTTCAATATTTCATGTGAAATCACCTGAAATTGTGGCCTGTACTGTCGTTTTCAGCCATGCTCGTGAACAGGAATTTAACTACCTTAAAATCGCCCAGTAGATGTGAAAATTTATACAGAAAATTTCGGGTGGTTCACAAGTTCATTTTCTAAATTTCGAAACAAAAGACCCAGAACTGTGGCGTGTGTCGCGGTATGCAGTCATGCTCGTGAAAAGGCTTCTGGCTACCTTACGAGTGACCAATACCCGTGAAAATTTATACTGCATATTTCAGATGTTTCACAAGTTTAGTTTCAAACCAAAAGAGCCTGTATTATGGCCTATAGTGCCGTGTGCACCCATAATCGGTAACACCCACTTGGCTACCTTACGACTGCCTGATAGCCGTTAAAATCAATACAGCATGTTTCAGGTTTTGCACAAGCCTGTCTTCAAAATTTCGAACCAAAAGACCAAAAATAACTTTCTACATAGTATCTATCACACTTGTGACCACCAACTGGGATGCTGTGAAGCTCTTGTTCGTTAACTGAATCTTAAGCTGTGCAGACGCGTGGCAGAGAGAACAGCGTTGAACATTATCTCAGTTTTTGCGTCCCAACTCGGTTTACCTCGGTTTGAACTCGGTTTACACAAACTTTACATGCGGTTAACTCGGTTTGGTGTAAACGAGAGTTGGCCCGTCGCTACTTTTGCGGATGACTTAATCAACAATGGTCGGATGACGTCAACTGCCAAAATTTTCTTACCGAGAATCATTGAAGGTGCTGTGCCGTGACGTAACGGGACGGCCAAAGTGGATTCCGCCATTTGAAATGCATTGGCGAGTGTTTTAATGGGACGTGACATGAACAGGACAGCCAGTGTGAACCGACCTTAAGCATTGTTTAATGTGTTTGTATGTATATATTATCACTACAAATACATATCGATGTTTTTGAATGTTTCACTTCTTAGCACTTCAGCACAAAACACTGATCAAGAACATGCCTTATGGAGTTTGCTTTGGACAGTCATGACTCATGAACTTCTTTATTGTTAGTTCCTCAATTCCGACTTTTTGTATGACAAGTAGTATCTCAGGACCTTAATTTCACCGTTCGGCACTGGGCTAAGCGAATTAGCCCGATATGACGTTCTGTTCACACCTACTGTAAAGCGGCCTTTACCCTTGTGTCATCTCGTTGCGTACATTTTAGTCAGTGGGAAAAAACAGAAACAGGAGAACATTTTTGAACAATTATACCAATATAAAAAGAGACCAGTGCATTAAATGTAACAGAAAAAGGAAGCTTATGACACGAAATGTGTGAAAAAACGTTATAGTGTCAGATACAACAAAGGAATAGTCATAGTTATGAAGGAAGCAATATTTGTAGGAATACCTTTAAATATAAAATTACTGCACACAAAACTTTATAACTTCAGCCCATTCCACAATAAATTCATTTGATTAGAAAAGTAAAACATTTCAAGTCAATTAATGACTAGTTACTGTGCAGCAGATGAAGACGAGTTCCCATCAAAACCTCATTCAAACAGAACTCAACTTCAGAAATATTTTCAGCTTGAGGCTAAGCCATGGTAGTTTTTCAAGTCCTCTGTATCGCCTTGAACTTTGTAAAACACGCGGTTCCGAGCGGAGAAATGGACCACATATCGACGTTAACCACTTTATCTTTGTTTACTCCAAGCTACAATTCAGCAAGGAAAGCTAATTAAGAACTTAATAAAGGATGATCATCTCTCCCCGTCGTTCAGCAGTGCTCTTATTGCTGTTAAATGCTACCCGTGAGTAAACTAATTTTTACTGTAAGATTGTGATAATTATCTTCAGACACCTCAAGAGTTCGTCTTCAGCCATCTTTGGTTGCGGCTACAAAATAGAGCATTCAAGGAGCAGGGGGTCGAAGTGTGGCAAAGGTTCTATTGCGCGAAAATGGCTGCTATAGCACAAGGTTTGCGGTGTGTCTTGGCGAGAAATGTGTGTGCATTTAGGACTTTGCCTAGAATGGCAGCAATTTGTGTGCAGCAAAAGTATTTACACCAAAACAACCTGTTAGACACGATTCAAAGGCCAAAAATACTTTCCGGCCAGGTTAGTTCTTGTCGGCATTAATGTTCTGCTTTAACACCTCAAGACAAGAAAAGTTGCACGGAATGTGTAAACATAGATTGTGATTTTCTCAGTTGGCATATAAAAAATGACTGGTTCGCACAGTAAAGTGTAAAACCTCTCCATCAGGAAATGTGCCTCCTTGTGCTGAGGGGTAAACGAAAACACGATAGTTCCTCAAGTGCACAGGGGTATTTGAAATCGGCCAGCTGATTTGTGTGTTGGTTACCTCATATCGTGAATAAGCATTTCAGGCAAGATGTTCTTTCAGAATAAAATTATTATACCTGTTCTCTATATGATGATGACCGGTACCAAACATTATTCAGTGCATTGCATTTCGGTTAAGATAAACTTTAGGCACAATACCAATATTCACACCTTCTTGTAGATACGTGCTTACTGCCTCACTGCGATTTCGGTGTTAAAGTAGAAAAAGTAGTCATATTTTGTGGTGAGGAAGCATTAGGCCTTTGCTCAGGTAGGTTATTCATATAAAACCTGAAGTGTCACGTAAGTAGGCAGGCGTTTTTGCAACCAGATGTCATAATAGTGACATATGTGTTTCGTAAGTATCAGAATCATGTTCGGATGCAAACAATGGTGGCCCGCTTCATTTGTAGAAATTTAGTTACTGTATTTCACACTGCAGACAGCATAAAGGAATATCAATGAATGAATTGTGTAGTAAGTTCTGCATACAGTGCTTCACATATTGTGAATTCATTGAGTTTGAAGAAGTATTGAAAATAATTAGCAATTAAGTAGTGATGTACACATACATTATTGGAAAATAGTTTCTAAGATATGAAACTTGCCATCTGATTTTATTATGGATGTAGTTATGCTTACACAAGTCATAGGTCACACAGAACAGAATTGAGTATTGGATCAGTGGAGGAAATAAAGTACTGTAGTCATGTTTCTTAAAGTTATGTAAATGCAAGGTGTATTAGTTCTGGGTGGTTTGAAGTCTGGAAATTGTAAATTACATAGCAGCTACAGATTTTTTTAAAGAAAACATTTAAATTTCAGCAGTGTCAACCTTTCAGATGTGAATTCAATAACCCCAGTGACCTTGTAATAGTATACATTACTTGCCATACCTGTTTACTAACCAAGAATAAATTCTTATAACTAACAATCTGTGAGATGTAAAATACAACTACTGGAAGGTGCAAAAGTAAACACTCACAGTAGAGTTGAGGTCCTGAGTGGTTGGCAGACACATCAAGATTAATATTGTCACTAAGCTTCAGGGCAATGATACTCCTCAGACCTAACAAAAAAACCCCGCACACGAACTGTATTTTCCTACCACTGTTTGCAGGCAGTGTATGAGTGTGGAGGGAGGGAGGTTATGATGTGCGAGAAAAAGACAGTGTCCAAAAGAAATGTGATACCTAAGTCAAATGGACCAATGAATTATATGGTAGTCAATTTGTTATTTGAAGGATACATTTACCGTAAATGTTTCATTTTCAGTTCTTATGTTTCTTGGTATGGCTCACTATTTGTGTATGATGAAATGAAATGATCTGTCAGTGCCGATGGTGCAATTACGAAGACTGTTTAAATGGTTGACATAACTTCAGTGTTTTGGCATTGATGTTCTATGCTTTCTGAGATATGCAGCTAGATATCATTGTAGGATTTGCACAATATTTTGATCTGCATTGTTGAAATTTCATTAGTCTGATTCTAATATTATACTGCATAACTGAGAAAGTATCAGAAAAAGGTTTGAGATTTCTATTTTAACTTGTAGTTAATTATAAGTTAGCTATGGACCTTAAGCCATTTGTATCTGATGTTAAATCTTACCTCGATAACAGGGTTTCTGGCAGAAGGGACATGTTCGACACTTTGCCGAGGCTAAGCCAACAATGGACAAGATTCGCGAAAGAGTGCTTAAAGTTTGTGCAGCTTATGACAAGGTCACTGCAGATAAGGTACACTCATATTATTTCTTTCGTTATTTCAGATAACGCCAAAACGATTTTACAGTGCCAAGGAACCACTCACTCTTGAGCTTATAAAGGACAGAGTGCTTTTGGTATTAAGGCTATATGATAAAGTAGATCCAAATAAGGTATGATTGTACATGAAATATAGTAGTGTAAGAAATAATTTAATTTTAGTAGCAATATTTTCTTTGCAATAGAGTAGAAGTCAGTTACTGTTATGAATGAAAGTCCAGCTACAAAACTAGACAAGGTCTGATTTATGTTAAAGTTCTAGTAGCATTTTCCACACAGAACTCTTCCCTTTTGTAGGAAACACTTGTAAGAACCAAGATGTCATGCTTGGGTAGCACAATCTTTGAGAGATTGTATAAAATTTTAATTGTTAGGAAGTTACAAAGCAGGACACTTGCCTACGCAGTTAAAGATTCGTACTTAATCATGTTATATGT
This sequence comes from Schistocerca serialis cubense, assembly GCF_023864345.2. Lineage (NCBI taxonomy): Eukaryota > Metazoa > Arthropoda > Insecta > Orthoptera > Acrididae > Schistocerca > Schistocerca serialis. The sequence continues at coordinate 708,225,744 of NC_064638.1, forward strand.
ACAGTGTAATGTTCATTACATAACTAAATGACATATCCTTACAAAGTGCATAATATCTTTCATGACCTAGTTATGTGTGGCATTTGTTATTTTCCAAGTTCTTGAGAGTGATTTGCATGCTGAGTTGTCCAACTAATGTTCAGATATTCATTGAGGCATGTTTAACATACATAATATACAATTTTACAAATGTTTCTCCTATCCACTGTCAGGCTCAAACATAATGGAGATTGGTAGTGTTAGTATAAAGCTTTTAATGTTTACAGCTATAGAAAGTAGGCTATTTATGCTTTGTTGGCCAAGTAGATAGTTATTTTGTTGCAAGATTTAACAGTGACGTGAAATTCTGTGTATCTTAAATCAGCTGTTGAAAACCACAATGTGAAAACCTATTTAAAGTTGTTCATTCCCAATTTTGGCTCCATACGAAGAAGAGATAGCAGACGTGGTGTTTAACGTAGAATTCCATACCTTAGAATATTGTGCTTGGAACTGTGCATTGTTCAACACCATGGGAGTGACTTGGATGCTGTTGGTTTATTTCGTGTGGAATGGTTTTAGATCTCCTGATTAATTTCAGGCTTCTTTTTAAGGGTTACTGGAAGTTATCATTAGACAGCGTAATTGATAATGTAATCCACCTGACAGTCTATCTTATGACAAACAATTTTATTCCAGATCAAATCTAGTTTTATTAGAAATCTGTTACTTGAATATTTCTGTCTTTAACATACAGAAACCATTTGATTTACGTAACTTGTGATGTGCAGGAGAGAAACCGTAAAAAAATCAAAAGTATCATCATCAACTGTGGCTCTCATTTTGAAAAACTGATCAAAATCAATTTCTTGATATCATCTATAAAATGGAATGTTAGTAGAAAATAGTTGTAAACATTCATACAGTAGCAACATGTTTGCACAAGAGTAAACATGGTGGATGATGCAGTGTTTAATGCATTGGACTTTCATTTGGGAGGAGCAGTGCTCAAATCGTCTTGCTGTCAGTAAATTTAGATTTTCCACAGTATATTCTGTGATGGTTCCTTAAACTCCCACATCCAGTCCGTGTTTATGCTTTCATCTCGAATGTTCCTCTTATCAGTACATTAATCTCTAATCATCCTTCCCTCCTCCCACTTCCTTACATGAAGCATTAGGAGACATTCCAAGAAAATAGAAGAAAGGAGGTATGAATTCATATAATCATATGGGAAAGACATTGTTCAAATAATTGCTTTCTTCAGTACATTCTACGAATGACAGTGACATGTAATTGGAAACAATGAGAGATTAACTACTTTGCTTCAAAGTCAAAGCAGCTCATGTACTCTCTTCATTGGAAGAACGTACTGCAGGGTGAAATTCATTTTCAGGCTAATAGAATATGTGGCTTGACATTTTGCTATTATTGTATGAAGCTCACATTTGCTGTTACTTATATAAAACGTAACCTTCCTTGCTTTTTCATATGTAATATCTGGGAATTCTGGTAGTGATGCAATTCTTATTTATCATGTTGACTGCCGTGCACATAGTGGTAGATGATTCACCATCAGGCCACGGCCTCAGTCATGAGGCTTTGCTGTGGCCGCCAGGGGGCTCGTGGCAGTCAGCGTGTAGAGTGCAAATGTGTGTCTGTCAAACTAAAATCAGACAAATCGAACTGTCATTTTAACACATCCAAGATACAGTTCAGTTTCACTTTTTTATTTTTATTTTTTTTAATAAATGGGACATATATATTAGCCATTAAACTACAGAACACAGGAAGATGAACAATGCATTTAACATAATATGCACAAGTACTGTCTAATTCGTACGGAGAAGCTCACTCAGTATAAGCAAACAGCATTAAGTGAATGCCATTGTTTACCATCTGTGTACAAATGAATGCTGTTGACACATGGAGGGTCACAAGGGGAGGACACCCTAGCATAACAGGTTGCGTGCTAAGGGCATGCTGCCATTGCTGTTTCATGGCAGGTTACATGATATGGTCATGCAATTGTTGTCTCTTCATGGTGAGTCATATGATGAGAAAATACCATCAGCATATCTCGTGCCTAAAGGTTTAAACACTAAGCTTATAGACAACAGTGTGGTTAGACAACATATACCTGCTGTGTGAAAAGAAAATAATTTCCTAATCTCGTTTCAGGTGTATTATTGTTCATTGAAATACATCCATTGAATTGTCGAATAATTGTCATACGTGTTCAGAATGCCATTGCATTTATGATTTTTGTAGCAGTGAGAGGTAGTTCTGTGTGCGTGTCCTTCCAAGTGATCATAATGAGTATCTAATGTGTCAATATGATTAAGTGTAACAGATTTGTTTTAGTTACAAAAGCACAGTTGTGTGTGCTACTTTTATTCGTCAAAAGGAGTGGGCCTATTGGTTTTAATGATGTGTTGGCTTATTATTGTGCAGCTCTACAGTTTCACTTTTATTCACAATTTGATGTTGCATTTAAAAACTATGTTAAGAACTAGATCTCTAACATTTATCAAACACAACTGGCATTCTAAATGAACAATGTGCCCATGTCAGTTTCTCGGGAATGGCAAAAGCTGCAGATATTTCCAATACAAGCATATTCTGTGACCTTCTGAATTGCTTCTTTGTTGTCATTGATTCACTTTATGCTTAACTGAATTCTGTGACTTTGCCTATGTTCAGTTACTGGTTAGCCAGTGACTTGAGACCTTATATGAAATCTAATTGCTCCATTTATCAGAGGCACAGGTTTATTCTTAGTCTCCAAGATTCTTGTTGTTACTTCAAAGCACTGCACAGCTGAATAGTTTCAAAACATTATCAATTTTCTGGCAATTCATGTAATTGTGCATGCCTGCATGATTTGTTTCAAGCACATTATCAGTTTGCAGTAATTAATGAAAGGTAATCAACTGAAAATGCTAGCTGGTCTCATCAGAGCTTAAGAACTGTTTATAAATTGAGCACAAATTTCAGGAAAGTATTAATATTCTGCTTTGTTTGATTTGTATAATAATAGAGATAAACAACACTAATGGCAAAAACTTTTCTTGCCTTGTTGTAATTTGTTGTGCAGAATACCAAGGAAGTTTCCTCAAGTTCTACAAAGCCTAGCAGAGAAATTGAGGACATTATTACATGTTTGCAGAGTTATTGAATCACATCATTGTTGTCACAATGAAAAATTATATTCATATAAATTGTCTTTTAGCATCAATAAAACAGACATTTGTCTTTGCATGTGACTTTTTGTACATTGTATTCCTAAAGAAAAACTATAAAATCTTATTTTTATTTTCAACAGCTCACCTTGGATTCCCATTTTATGAATGATCTCGGTTTGGACTCTCTTGATCATGTAGAAGTCATAATGGCGATGGAGGATGAATTTGGTAAATTATTATTTATGTACTGTAATTAAAATTTTAGCACTGTAATTTTTTTTTGCCATGTACTTATTAAAAAAACAGTCGAATTAAAAAATGATTAACTCTGCCAAAACGTTCTGCGTCAATGTACATCAATGACTGACTGTCGGAAACACGGTTAACTTATAATATATCTTTTTCCTTCTTTGGAATAAGAGGATTCAAATTTTGGAATAAGAGGATTCAAATTTCCTTTCAACCATCCAGTTTTAGGTTTTCTGTAGTTTCTCCGAACTACTTAAAGCAACTGTGTGTATGTATGGTTCCTTTGAGAAGGACATGACGAATTTCCGTCCCCATCCTTTAGCTGTCATAGGCTGTGTTCCATCTCTGGCGACCTAGTTGTCAGCAGGAAATTAAACTTTAATCTTCACTTCCATGTAAAAGAATGAAATAACATAAGGAGATAAGAACACACAAAAAGCACAAACACTGTGAGATGTGTAATACACAGTACACAGTTTTCAACCATATTCCGCTTAACCCTTTAAAAAATAGAAATTTTAATACATAACTGGATAGTTTAAGCCGTTAGTGTTTATCTTTAGGGCATTTTGCAAAAATGTGTATGGTGTCACATCTTAAGTAAACATGATATGTGTATACATAAGTTGTTACAGTATTCACCTTGTTGCACAAGGTTGTATCAATGACCAATGATAGTTGAAGCTGATATGTTTAGAACAGATGAAAGCATCAGGCAATAAAACTGCAAAATCAATATGCTGAACATGGTCTTTTCCTTTGATAGTATGTCAGTTTTCCAGAACTCTAAGTTTGGGAGGTTCTAACTATTTTGTTTATTCTTTATATTTGTTGCATGCCATTTTTATCTGAAATTGTACAATACTTACCTGTCATTTTGTAGTTCCCTTTATGAAATCTTACTGACATACTAACTTTTTTCCAGGATTTGAAATTCCAGATTCAGATGCAGAGAAACTAGTGAGGCCCGCTGATATCGTAAGATACATTGCTGACAAAGAAGATGTATATGAGTGAAAGTGTCCTTTGCTTACACCGTATATATGTATATTGTACCGTAGACTGCCCGCCAGTGATTGGATGGAATTTAGATTGAAATTTGAAGATGCTAGCCATCACTTTTAATTTTTGTAAGTTTTTGTTGCCAGAAGTCACTCAATAATTCAGTCACAAACACTGTACATAAATAAGTGTTTAGGACATTTGTGTCATGGAGGAACATTATATGTGAACTAAGTGTGATACTTTGTTTCAACCTGATCAGGTGTTACTGTTGAAGTAAACTGCCATTTTGGCTAAATTCATTTGATTTCATTTATTTTCAATTTTTCTCCTTTTGTTGAAAATGTAATAAATTATAGCTTTCAGTTTTGGCTGTGTTGTGGAGTGGAATTGGTGCTAAAGCCAATTATTGATGAAGTTTCTCTTTTGGGCTGGAATATAGATCAGTAAATTGTTACCTCATCTCGCAAAAAAGGTGTAATCTGAAGAACATATGCGAGTAAGATACATCAAAATATAAATTATTCCTGTCTAGTTATAATTAACTTTGGTTCCTGAAAACCATAATGTCTGTAAGTTGGCATTTCATTCTCTTGTGTTACTGTAGAATTGGAAAAGCTAACAAAACGTACATGATGTACTTGGGGGCTGCTTTTACCTCCAGTTACATACAGTCAACAACTCATAACGAATGTAATCCATTCATTTCTGTTCTATGTTGTTGTTTATGTGTAAACTATAATTATTGCTATGCCCATTTATCTTTGCTGTTTTGCCAGATTTGCTGTCAATGAAATAAATACACATTCCATATTTTGTATGCATGCTAAGTAGGATGAAGAAAGCTGTAATTAACATATTCATGTGCTGTTAACAAAAAAGCACTGCTTTGAAAGGGTTTTAGTGTTTAGTATTCTCAGAAGGATCGAGGTTTGGGTAACATGAAGAGCGCGCATGCTATCATAACACAACAAACTTTGAGATAAGGAGAGCAACTCATCGAAGAGTGGAAGGGCTGAGTTGTCGACAAGCACAAAAAAAAAATGCTTTCGGATATATATAGATAGGATATATTTTTCCTACGTGGAATGTTTCCCTCTATTTTTTTTTTAACTCGGTGGTTCTACAATTTGGTAAGTTGTCTCCTTAACTCCTAGCTTATTTTCATAACTTTCCTTACCGTATTCAAACTTTGAGATGATGTATCACACATACAATTAAAATTGTAGGGAGACAGGATGGTTGGCTGCCACTGCTTTCAACTGTTGAAATTACTGTAGTTAAGAGACGCATTAAAAATAGAGAAAACTATATTTAGCTTTTGGATCTGTTAGGTTGTTCTTTCCTCGTCAGTGGAGGGTATTTAAAAGGCTTTCTTGCTGTGAGGCGTTCTCCTTGATCCAGACAATTACCATTTTACCCTGATTTCAGATGAGGTTTTTTCCGAAATTCATCCGTCGAGAAGTATGGGGTCAGCTTACATTTGCAGAGTAAGCTACTGCTGCTGAGGTCAACATTTTTGTGTTGTTTAGTAGATTAATATAGGGCTTGTCCTATATTTACGAGTGAAGCTTTGGCTTTTAAGTTTTGTACAAATGTATTTTGGACAATGCCAAAGGGTAAGACGTATCAACCAATACTTGTCTGAATAGGCCCAAGATTTCCTGGTCGACAAACTGCTCAGTACAGATGGACCTTGCTCCAATAATCACATGACATTTGACTCACGGTGCCAGTGCAAGGAATACACAAGAAGCGGACTAGCCAAAGTATTTGGATGCAGACTCTTTACAGCAATCCACCACAATTCTCACCTCAAGCCTTCACTGCCCGTAGTTACCCCACCAGCCTAGTTAAAAAGCAGAGTTCCTGGGCCATTACATCCAATACTGGTACTGCTGATCCCTCAAAAAAAAAAATAAATGTGGAGCAAACCATTGCTGACCCTGTATTATCCTGGCCTGGAATGTATAAATCAGCTATTTTAACAGGGCCATGGCTTCCTAAAATCATGCCCTGAAATGAAATCCATTCTGTCTGAAATTTTGCCCGCCATACCTAGAATAGCTTTCCGTCGCCCTCCCAACCTCCGCAATATTCTTGTCAGACCCTATGCTCCTTCTGCATCCATCTCGCTGCCGTATGGTTCCTTTCCCTGTGACTGTCCCTGCTGTAAGACTTGTCCTATGCAGCCTCCTACCACCACCTATAACAGCACTGTAATATACTATCAAAGCGAGAGCCACCTATGAAATGACAAGTCATATACCAGCTGTTATGTAAACACTGTCCGGCCTTCTACATTGGCATGACTACCACCAAATTATCAATTAGGATGATTGGGCATAGGCAGAGGGTGTATACTGGTGACTCAGAATATCCTGGTGCAGAACATGCTCTGCAACGTGACATTCATGACCTCGGGCGTCTGTTTCACCACACGCACCATCTGGATTCTACTCCTAGGCACCAGTTTCTCAAAACTTCATATGGGATCTAGCACTACAAATTGTCCTTGGTTCTTGCCACCCACCTGGACTTAATTAACATTAATTTCTCCAATGTAACTACTATTTTCTTCACTTTAAGTTTTCTACATCTTTCATTGCTTTTTCACCACCCCCCCTCCCACCTCTGTTATGTACCATGCACATAGCTTTTCACTCTTATTAACTTGTGAATGATGTTTAAGCTGTAATCTCTGTCTGCATATTACCCTGTTGTCCACCTTCAAGTCTCATCCAATGCAGTCCCCACCAGTCTGTCTTGCCTTCTTATCCCGTACGGCAAGTCTCCCCTGACCCGCGGTTATTGGTGACTTTACCGAAATCTACCACTTTCCCAAACATGTCCGGTCCTTTTCCTTCACCCCTCTTCTTTCCCCATAACACTTCTGCCTGAAGAAGTAGCCACTGACTCCAAAATCTTGCCAATTACGAAAGTCTTTTATGGGTGTGTACTTGCATACTTTTGTTGTATTTGAACTGATTTGTTACAAAAGTTCTCATACATGTGGCACAACTTGACTAGAAGAAGGGATTGGTTGGTTGACATGTTCTGAGGCATCAAGGGATCACCAACTTAGTACTGGAGGGCAGTGTGGAGGGTAAAAATCGTAGAGGGAGACCAAAGAGATGAATACACTAAGCAGATTCAGAAGGATGTAGGCTGCAGTAGGTACTGGGAGATGAAGAAGCTTGCACAGGATAGAGTAGCATGGAGAGCTGCATCAAACCAGTCTCAGGACTGAAGACAACAACAACAACAACAACAACAACAATAACCACCACCCCTTAAAGGCAAAAAATATTGTTCTTCAAAAATGATTATCTGATTCTGAGCCAAAGTCAGTATTTTACTTGTTTATGAGAAACTAATGATGTACCAAGTGGGTTGCAAATGAGAAATTCAGTTGCTGAACACCTTTTAGAATACCAGAGAAAATCATTACCAATTTTTAATTGTGTTTAGAACAAAATGACATGAAACAAGAAGGAATATTAATCCAAAACGAAATGTCTAAAACAAAATAAGTCATATTAAAGTGATTGTAATTGTTGTTGCCAGAATAAATTAGAGTGAAAAGACCCATTGTGGATATATCATAAACAGACTTCACTAGAATGGGGACTAGTGAATGTTTGGGGGGGGGGGGCGCGGAGGACAGTCACCGAGTTTGGCTGAGAATTATGATGAGTGTGTAGAGGGCAGTTAAATAATGGATCCATAAGAAAGGCTACATAAGTACTTAATCAGTGCTTGAAGGTGGGAAATCAAAGCACATGACCAAGAATCTTAATAAATAAAAGATTTTCTTGTAAAGCACGCCTCACGAAGTTATTAAGGAGGAGAGACTAATTTCTGGTAAAAGCTATAAGAGTCTGAAAGGCCTATATGAAGATTAACTGGAAGGATTGTATGTCGGTAAAGGTAGTGGGACTGTTGTGGGAAGGGAAAGTCTGGGAGAGGTTATGGGTATAGATATTGAGGGACTTGCTGTTGGAGATGATATGGGAGTTGTGTGATATTGAAGGGATGGCAGCTGTTGAAGCGGAGAAATTGTGCTTGTGTGAACTTCTACCAGTTCAGTATGTGCAGCTTCTGTGAAGTGCTGTGGCCCACAAAGGTTTACTTAAAGTCAAGGCTATCTTAATTCACATAGCCAGCCATCTAATTGTTTCCTTGTATGTGCAGAAATAATGGGAAAGGATGAAGTTGAATGCTGTCAAAATTAATGAGGTTTATGAAGAACTTGGCATGAGTTGTTGGGATACATCAGTGTTTAATGCTGACAACCCAAGTGTATGTCAGATGTGCAGAGGTCACATTGATGATGGCAAGGAAGGTTTTTGGTTGGTAGTGAGTGTGGAGGATCTGACACTCCAAGAAATGGTTGATTCTTATGTTGTGCAAGGTAGGAGGCCATGTGTGATACAATAGTACAATAGAGGTGCTGGTCTATTAGCCCCCCCCCCCCCCCCCCCCCCCCAGACATGTGTGCGTCTTTGGACACACTCACGACTCAGTAGCTTAATAATATTCAGCAGTATACTTTCAATGTAGCTGTCTGCTACTCAGTGATTCCTGTATGTGGTAAAAAGCAATCTACTGTATTTCATACTATTGGGTAAAGGATTGTGTTACATCGGTAAGGAGTTCTGTACACAGTTCTGAGGCCTTGAGGCCACCACAAGTTTTTTAGGATTTTCTGTGCTTGTATCTGGATAGAAGTAATGGTACAATGCATACTTTTGTATAAAGGGTGATCAAAAAATTTCTGAAACTTCCTGGCAGATTAAAACCGTGTGCCCGACCGAGACTCGAACTCGGGACCTTTGCCTTTCGCAGGCAAGTGCTCTACCAACGGAGCTACCCAAGCACGACTCACGCTCCATCCTCACAGCTTTACTTCTGCCAGTACCTCATCTCCTACCTTCCAAACTTTACCCACAGAAGCAGGAGAGCTTCTGTGAGTATGTTGTCGGAACATGTGTAATTTTCTGACATTTGACCTTCATCCCTTCAAAATTCTTATAGTTTTTAGAGCCATGTTGAATTACATCAGTGATACAGCATCTCTTTGTTTCAGCCCTGTGATTATGTTAATGCTCTTCTCGATTTGGTTTCTGAGCTTCACTTAGCATTTTGAATCAGTGAGACAAACTCTTAACTAGACTATAAAGTTTCTTGGGTATCCAGATTTGATTAGGAAATCTGGCAGATTCTTCAGGTGAATGAAGTTTTATCTATGAAGAGCACGTAAAGGTCTTTGCCGTAGTTCACATTTTTTTGGTGGGAAGTCATAGTACATAGATGTTGCCCACAACCAAACAGCTCTTTTACAGTTGGACAGGATCTTACAGCACATGTTCAGGAAGGCAATTCCTCTGTAGTGTGTGGAGTCCAGTGACAACCCCCCACCTACCCATCCCACAAAAATAATTAAAGTATGAAGTAGTGAGTGTTAATACAATCACAGCTAAGTCTCAGCTTCTTATTTATTTATTTATTTATTGTTCCGTGGGACCAAATTAAGGAGAAGTCTCCATGGTCATGGAACGAGTCAATACATGAAATTATATCACGATAGTAGAAACAGATAAAATGAAATATGAAAAACATATTCAGGTGACAAGTTGTAAGTTTAAATAAAGAAAATCAACAATGTAACACTGGAATTTGCTTAATTTTTTAGCTCTTTCAGAAGCTCCTCGACAGAATAGGAGTGAGACATGAGGAAACTCTTCAGTTTAGACTTAAAAGAGTTTGGGCTACTGCTAAGATTTTTGAGTTCTTGTAGTAGCTTATTGAAAATGGATGCAGCAGAATATTGCACTCCTTTCTGCACAAGAGTCAAGGAAGTTCATTCCACATGCAGATTTGATTTCTGCCTAGTATTAACTGAGTGAAAGCTGCTAACTCTACATCTACATTTATACTCCGCAAACCACCCAAAGGTGTGTGGTGGAGGGCACTTTACGTGCTACTGTCATTACCTCCCTTTTCTGTTCCCAGTCGCGTATGGTTCGCGAGAAGAACGACTGTCTGAAAGCCTCCGCGCGTGCTCGAATCTCTCTAATTTTACATTCGTGATCTCGGGAGGTATAAGTAGGGGAAGCAATATATTCGATACCTCATCCAGAAACGCACCCTCTCGAAACCTGGCGAGCAAGCTACACCGCGATGCAGAGCGCCTCTCTTGCAGAGTCTGCCACTTGAGTTTGCTAAACATCTCCGTAACGCTATCACGGTTACCAAATAACCCTGTGACGAAACGCGCCGCTCGTCTTTGGATCTTCTCTATCTCCTCCGTCAACCCGATCTGGTACGGATCCCACACTGATGAGCAATACTCAAGTATAGGTCGAACGAGTGTTTTGTAAGCCACCTCCTTTGTTGATGGACTACATTTTCTAAGGACTCTCCCAATGAATCTCAACCGCCTTACCAACAATTAATTTTATATGATCATTCCACTTTAAATTGTTCTACACGCATACTCCCAGATATTTTACAGAAGTAACTGCTACCAGTGTGTGTTCCGCTATCATATAATCATACAATAAAGGATCCTTCTTTCTATGTATTCGCAATACATTACATTTGTCTATGTTAAGGGTCAGTTGCTACTCCCTGCACCAAGTGCCTATCCTCTGCAGATCTTCCTGCATTTCGCTACAATTTTCTAATAATGCAACTTCTCTATACTACAGCATCATCCGTGAAAAGCCGCATGGAACTTCCGACACTATCTACTAGGTCATTTATATATATATTGTGAAAAGCAATGGTCCCATAACACTCCCCTGTGGCATGCCAGAGATTACTTTAACGTCTGTAGATGTCTCTCCATTGATAACAACATGCTGTGTTCTGTTTGCTAAAAACTCTTCAATCCAGCCACACAGCTGGTCTGATATTCCGTAGGCTCTTACTTTGTTTATTAGGCGACTGCGTGGAACTGTATCGAACGCCTTCCGGAAGTCAAGGAAAATAGCATCTACCTGGGAGCCTGTATCTAATATTTTCTGGGTCTCAAATAAAGCGAGTTGGGTCTCACACGATCGCTGGTTCCGGAATCCATGTTGATTCCTACAGAGTAAATTCCGGGTTTCCAAAAACGACATGATACTCGAGCAAAAAACATGTTCTAAAATTCTACAACAGATCGACGTCAGAGATATAGGTCTATAGTTTTGCGCATCTGCTCGACGACCCTTCATTTGGAACCTTCCGTTCCTCTAGAGACTTGCGGTACACAGCTGTTAGAAGGGGGGCAAGTTCTTTCGCGTACTCTGTGTAGAATCGAATTGGTATCCCGTCAGGTCCAGTGGACTTTCCTCTGTTGAGTGATTCCAGTTGCTTTTCTATTCCTTGGACACATATTTCGATGTCAGCCAGTTTTTCGTTTGTGCGAGGGTTTAGAGAAGGAATTGCAGTGCGGTCTTCCTGTGTGAAACCGCTTTGGAAAAAGATGTTAAGTATTTCAGCTTTACGCGTGCCATCCTCTGTTTCAATGCCATCATCATCCCGGAGTGTCTGGATATGCTGTTTCGAGCCATTTACTGATTTAATGTAAGACCAGAACTTCCTAGGATTTTCTGTCAAGTCAGTACATAGAATTTTACTTTCGAATTCACTGAACGCTTCACGCATAGCCCTCCTTACGCTAGCTTTGACATTGTTTAGCTTCTGTTTGTCTGAGAGGTTTTGGCTGCGTTTAAACTTGGAGTGAAGCTCTCTTTGCTTTCGCAGTAGTTTCCTAACTTTGTTGTTGAACCACGGTGGGTTTTTCCCGTCCCTCACAGTTTTACTTGGCACGTACCTGTCTAAAACGCATTTTACGATTACCTTGAACTTTTTCCATAAACACTCAACATTGTCGGTGCCGGAACAGAAATTTTCGTTTTGATTTGTTAGGTAGTCTGAAATCTGCCTTCTATTACTCTTGCTAAACAGATAAACCTTCCTCCCTTCTTTTATATTCCTATTAACTTCCATATTCAGGGATGCTGCAACGGCCTTATGATCACTGATTCCCTGTTCTGTACATACAGAGTCGAAAAGTTCGGGTCTGTTTGTTATCAGTAGGTCCAAGATGTTATCTCCACGAATCGGTTCTCTGTTTAATTGCTCGAGGTAATTTTCGGATAGTGCACTCAGTATAATGTCACTTGATGCTCTGTCCCTACCACCCGTCCTAAACATCTGAGTGTCCCAGTCTATATCTGGTAAATTGAAATCTCCACCTAAGACTATAACATGCTGAGAAAATTTATGTGAAATGTATTCCAGATTTTCTCGCAGTTGTTCTGCCACTAATGCTGCTGAGTCGGGAGGTCAGTAAAAGGAGCCAATTATTAACCTAGCTCGGTTGTTGAGTGTAACCTCCACTGATAATAATTCACAGGAACTATCCACTTCTACTTCACTACAGGATAAACTACTACTAACAGCGACAAACACGCCACCACCGGTTGCATGCAATCTATCCTTTCTAAACACCGTCTGTGCCTTTGTAAAAATTTTGGCAGAATTTGTCTCTGGCTTCAGCCAGCTTTCTGTACCTATAACGATTTCAACTTCGGTGCTTTCTATCAGCGCTTGAAGTTCCGGTACTTTACCAATGCAGCTTCGACAGTTTACAATTACAATACCGATTGCTGCTTGGTCCCCGCATGTTCTGACTTTGCCCCGCACCCTTTGAGGCTGTTGCCCTTTCTGTACTTGCCCGAGGCCATCTAACCTAAAAAACCGCCCAGTCCATGCCACACAACCCCTGCTACCCGTGTAGCCGCTTGCTGCGTGTAGTGGACTCCTGACCTATCCAGCGGAACCCGAAACCCCACCACCCTATGGCGCAAGTTGAGGAATCTGCAGCCCACACGGTCACAGAACTGTCTCAGCCTCTGATTCAGACCCTCCACTCGACTCTGTACCAAAGGTCCGCAGTCAGTCCTGTCGACGATGCTGCAGATGGTGAGCTCTGCTTTCATCCCGCTAGCGAGTCTGGCAGTCTTCACCAAATCAGATAGCCGCCGGAAGCCAGAGAGGATTTCCTCCGATCCATAGCGACACACATCATTGGTGCCAACATGAGCGACCACCTGCAGATGGGTGCACCCTGTATCCTTCATGGCATCCGGAAGGACCCTTTCCACATCTGGAATGACTCCCCCCGGTATGCCCACGGAGTGCACATTGGTTTTCTTCCCCTCTCTTGCTGCAATATCCCTAAGGGGCCTCTTGGGAATGGGCTAATATTGCTAACAACAAACGACATTAAAGAAAATATATACTGTGAGGGCAATGCCAGAATTCCCAGACTATTGAATAAGGGTCGACAAGAGGTTCTCGCACTTACACAACATATAGCTCGAACAGCCCGTTTTTGAGCCAAAAATACCCTTTTTGAATCAGAAGAATTACCCCAAAAAATAAACCATATGACATAAGCGAATGAAAATATGCGAAGTAGACTACTTTTCATGTTGAACTGTCACTTATTTCAGATACTGTTCTAATGGTAAATAAAGCAGCATTTAGTTTCTGAACAAGATCCTGGACATGGGCTTTCCACAACAGCTTACTATCTATCCGAACGCCTAGGAACTTGAACTGTCCTGTCTCGCTTATAATATGCCCATTCCGTCTGATCAAAATATCGGTTCTTGTTGAATTGTGAGTTAGAAACTGTAAAAACTGAGTCTTACTGTGATTTAGCGGCAAATTATTTTCCACAAGCCATGAACTTATTTCATGAACTACATTATTTGATACTGTTTCAGTATTACACACAAGATCCTTCACTACCAAGCTGGTGTCATCAGCAAACAGAAATATTTTTGAATCACCTGTAATACTAGAAGGCATATCATTTATATAAATAAGAAACAACAGTGGCCCCCAGCACCGATCCTTGGGGAACGCCCCACTTAACAGTGCCCCATTGGGACTGAGCATCACTACCACTCCCAATATTGTGGAGAATTACCTTCTGCTTTCTGTTCTTAAAGTAAGAGGCGAACCAGTTGTAAGCTACTCCCCTTACTCCATAATGGTCCAACTTCTGCAGTAACATTTTGTGGTCAACACAGTCAAAAGCCATCGTTAAATCAAAGAAAACACCTAGCGTTCGCAATCTTTTATTTAATCTGCCCAAAACCTCACAGAGAAAAGAGAATACAGCATTTTCAGTTGTTAAACCATTTCTAAAACCAAACTGAACACTTGACAGCAAATTATGTGAATTTAAATGCTCCAGTAACCTGGTATATACAACCTTCTCGATAACTTTAGCAAACACTGATGGCATAGAAATAGGTCTGAAATTGTCAACATTATCCCTGTCTCCCTTTTTATAAAGTGGCTTCACTACCGAGTACTTCAGTCGGTCAGGAAACCGACCACTCCTAAAGGAAAAGTTCAGATGTGGCTAAGTACTGGACTAACATACATAGAACAGTACTTCAGTATTCTGCTAGATACCCTGTCATATCCATGAGAGTTCTTGGTCTTTAGTGATTTGATTATTAACTCAATCTCCCTCCTGTCAATATCATGGAGGAGCATTTCAGGTAACAGTCTCGGAACACTTTTTTCTAAGAGCACTATACGATTCCCTGTTGGGACTAGGTTTCTATTTAGTTCA
The DNA here is from genome assembly GCF_023864345.2 of Schistocerca serialis cubense. Taxonomy (NCBI): domain Eukaryota; kingdom Metazoa; phylum Arthropoda; class Insecta; order Orthoptera; family Acrididae; genus Schistocerca; species Schistocerca serialis. The sequence goes on from NC_064638.1 coordinate 708,240,810, forward strand.
CCTGCTATATTCAGAAAGTGATTATTAAATACTGTACATATATGCGATTTATCAGTAACATGGACATTGCCACTACGCACTGATTCTATATCCTCGACCTGTCTCAGCAGACCAGCTACTTCCTTTACGACTGACCATACGGTTTTAATTTTATCCTGAGACTTAGCTATTCTACCTACATACCACATACTTTTTGCCTTCCTAATTACATTTTTAAGGGCACCTTACAATACTGTTTGTAATGGGCTGCTGCATTTAGATTTTGCCTGTTTCTAACGTTTTGATATAATTGCCACTTTGTTCTAAAAGATATTCTTGTCCCTCTAGTCAGCCACCCAGGCTGCCTGTTTGTGCTAGTACCCTGTTTTGAACGTTCTAACGGAAAGCAACTTTCAAAGAGCACGAGAAAAGTCTTGAGAAAAGCATTATATTTATCATCTACTGTATCAGCGCTATAAACATCTTGCCACTCTTGTTCCTTGATAAAGTTTACAAAGGTCTCTACAGCAACTGGATCAGCTTTCCTAAACAGTTGATAACTATATTTAACATCTGGCGAAGAGTTCTCGGGCTTCCAGCCGGGTGGCGGTGTCTTCAAACAGCGACGTTTCGACGAGTGACATACTCATCATCTTCTGGCGAAGTGCCGAGACTTTGCGGATGCCGGTCCCTTTATACCTGCGGTGTGCCCCCCACCACCTGGCCGCGGGAGGCTGGGTCCAGTGGAGCCGGCGGGCGAGGTGGAGGGGGAAGCGGGTGCGCCGTTCGTGTCTCCGTCAGAGCATTCTGATTGCGTCTCGTGAGCTGGACGGTTCTTGTTGCGTTCCTGGCGTATTGCGGCTAATGCTGGATTCCAGGCCGCGCTCAGTTGATAGCCTTCGTCCCTGTTCACAAGGTTCTCGTGGACCCGTATTTCTATTGATTCTTTAATGACGCTATCCCAATAGCTCCCGGCTCGGCATAGCACCCTGGTGTTTTCGAAGTCAAAGGTGTGGTTTTCTTTGATGCTATGTTCAGCTATAGCAGATTTCTCTATCTGTCCAAGTCGAACATGCCTGATGTGTTCCTCGCACCTTTTAGAGATGCAGCGCTGCGTTTGACCAATGTACTGCACATCACATTCGCAGGCAATGTTGTATATACCAGGTGTGTTTAGTTTGAGTGGGTCTTTAGCTGAGCCCAGCAGCTCTTTCGTCTTCGGCGGTGGTCGGAAGACGGTATTTATGTTAGATTTTCTTAATAGCCTCCCGATTTTGGCTGATGTGGGCCCCAAATATGGAAGGAAGGCGAGTCTCTTGTTAACTTCCTCTGCCTCTTCCTGAACTTTGTCAGCCTGTCTCCTCTTGAAGGCCCTGCCAATCTGTGTTTCACTGTACCCGTTTTTCCGAAATACCTCTCTTACGTGGTGTAATTCGTCTGAGAGGCTTTCTTTGTCACAAATGACGTGCGCCCTATGCACCAACGTGGTCAGTACTGACTGGCGTTGCGCCGGATGGTGGCAGCTGGCTGCATGGAGGTACAGGTCTGTGTGTGTCTTTTTTCTATATACTGAATGGCCCAGCGTGCCATCCGCTTTCTTCCTGATCAGTATGTCCAGGAATGGAATACAGCCATTCTCTTCTACTTCCGTCGTGAAGGTTATATTCTCATGTATGCCGTTTAGGTGGTCCATAAACTCCTCCAGTGCCTGCCTGCCATACTGCCAAATCACGAAAGTGTCGTCCACATAGCGGAAGAAGTGCCTGGGTTTACGGTGAGCAGTTTGTAGTGCCACCTCCTCAAAGTGTTCCATATAAAGATTCGCGATCCCTGGAGCAAGGGGAGATCCCATGGCCACTCCATCCACTTGTTCATAATGCTCTCCATTGCACTTGAAGTAGGTGGTCGTAAGTGCATATTCAAAGAGCTTCACTGTTTCAGGCTCGAAGTGCCGATTAAGGAGCGCCAAGGCGTCTTGTAGCGGTACTTTTGTGAACAAGGAGGTGATGTCGAAGCTCACGAGTAGGTCATCACTCTGTATTCGGATGTCCTTCAGTATTCTAACGAAATCCGCGGAGTTTTTCACGTGATGACTGCAGTGTCCCACCAGTGGTTTCAATAGTGTCGCCAGGTATTTGGCCAGTCCATAACTGTGCGAGTTGATAGTGTCCAGAATCGGCCGTAGAGGCACCCCATCTTTGTGAATCTTGGGCAACCCATACAGGCGCGGTGTCGTTGGCGCCCTGGGATACAGCCGTTTCTGCACTGCCTCTGGTAGATCTGAGTCCTTCAGTAGCGCCACGGTTTTCCTGGTCATCGTCGATGTAGGGTCCTTGTTGAGCTTCCTGTACGCTGGGTCTTTGACCAGGAAAACCGTGGCGCTACTGAAGGACTCAGATCTACCAGAGGCAGTGCAGAAACGGCTGTATCCCAGAGCGCCAACGACACCGCGCCTGTATGGGTTGCCCAAGATTCACAAAGATGGGGTGCCTCTACGGCCGATTCTGGACACTATCAACTCGCACAGTTATGGACTGGCCAAATACCTTTATTTATTTATTTATTTATTTATTGATTTATTTAACCTGGCAAGATTAGGGCCATCAGGCCCTCTCTTACATCTAACCAGGCACTCTACTTATTTTACATTCATATGTTTTAGTAGGCGTGTTAAACTAAATCTAGTACAAAAAGTGAAATAAACAATTTGAAAGGTACACCTGGAAAAATACATACATATAGAGTCTATATTCTTAGGTCACAAGTACTGTTATAATTAAACATTATTAAAGAGACAGATTTTAGATAGGAGTGCCAGCAGCAGGGAGTATGAGGGAGACTCATGGTGAAGGGAGAAGAATAGAGACATGATGAAACATAATTAAGGAAATATAAAGGAAAAGAAGATTGCGTGGCTAATAGAGAAAGATGAAGAGGAAGGCATCTCAGGAGCAAGATGGGAGACGCTAGCTTTGCTATTTGACAGATGAGGGGATTGTCCTTGTACATTAATTTTGTGGAGAACTTTGTGAGGATGATAGTAGGAAATGCTTCAACTTCTTCTTAAAAGCAGCAGGAGATCGAATTTTGCGCAAGGTAAGGGGCAGTTTGTTCCAGAGGCGGACAGCGGCAACTGAGAAGGAGTTTGCAAAAGTTTTTGTTTTGTGAGTGGGCACAGTTAGGATACCAAATAAGAGTGACCTCGTGTTTCGATTATGATGATATGACAGGTTTTTAATCTCTGAAGCAAGGTACTAGGGTGCTTGCGCGATGAGGAGTCGGTGGAGTAGACATAGAGTGTGGTAGTCACGCAATTTGTCCGGCCGCAGCCACCCTAGCACGGAGTATGAAGCACTAACATGATCATATCGGCGTATGTTGCAGGTGTAACGCACACAGGCATTCATGATTAGCTCTAGCCGTCTTTTGTTTTCACTACTCATGCCTTGTTGAATCACATCACAATAGTGGAGGTTCGGTAGAACGAGTGCTTGCACGAGCTGGCGTTTCAAGTCCTGTGGAAATACGTTCCGAAACTTTTTGAGAGCATAGAGACAAGCAGACGTCTTTCGGCACACTGCGACTGTATTCTCCGCCCAGTTGAGATGCTCATCCAAAGTTACACCCAAGTTCTTCACTGTTTTCTGGTATGGTATTGGAGTACCGTCGAGCAGAATAGGAGGTAGCCGTTCGCGGAAATCTGAACTTATTAATTTCTGATGGGCTATTAAGATTACTTGCGTCTTTTTTGCATTTAGTTTAAGCCCCAGGTTTTTCGCCCATCTCACTACTGAAGACAGATCATCATTCATCTGAGCGATTGCAGTGTTTACATCTTCAGGTCTGACGCTTAGGTAGAGCTGGAGGTCGTCGGCATAGAAATGATATTTACAGGAGGACAGAACCGACGAAATATCGTTGACATATAAAGAAAACAAAAGTGGTCCTAAGACTGATCCTTGTGGCACTCCCGAGGAAACATGTTTCCAGGAAGATTTTTCATTTACGCAGACAACACATTGCTGTCTGTCTTTTAAGTAGCTTTCAAACCATCTCATTGCACTATCAGAGAAATTAAGCTGTTGCATTTTTCTGAGCAATATGTCAAAGTTAACAGTGTCAAAAGCTTTGCTGAAGTCCAGTAGCGTCAATATTGTTGCCTTTCGATTGTCGATGGCATATTTCAGGTCATCAGTTACTTTAATTAGAGCAATGTTTGTGCTGTGATGTTTACGGAAACCGGATTGAAATTTGTCATATAGGCTGAATTCATGCAAGTGTTCAGTGATTTGGTCATGAACAATATATTCAAGTGCTTTGGAAACAGCAGGCAGTATGCTAATTGGTCGGTAATCACTAGGCAGTTGCGGGTTTTCGATCTTAGGGATGGGTCGAATTAGGCTTCTTTTCCATGCAGTGGGATATATTCCGTTCACGAGGGAAAAATTAAATATGTCAGTTAAGACAGGTACTAAGGTATCGGCAACATTCTTAATCATGGTTATACCGATACTGTCATTGCCTATTGCATCAGAAGAGATTCTCATTATTGCTTTTCTTGCCGTATTTGTTGTTACATGTTTTAGATGGAAGGTATCGTTGTTAGTTATCCTGTTTGGGGATTCTTGTGGACGGTAATTATCAGCTGTGCTGGTATTCAAAGGTGCAGAGAAGAATTCATTTAATTCGTTAGCTGACACATGAAAAGTAGTTTCCGATTTTGCCTTTCCGATCCCCAAGCTACGAAGATTCTTCCATAGAGTCGTGGGCGTCAGATCGCTGCATACAAGGGAGCGAGCGTGCCTGATTTTAGCATTGCGAATGCATTGTTTCACTCTGTTCCGTAGCTTTCTATATTCTTCGAAACGCTCGGGTTTCGGATCTGCCTTGAAACGCCTGTGGGCAGCATCCCTATTAGTCATCATTTGACGTAATTCAGCTGTCAGCCATGGAGCAGGAGATTTTCTTACACGGATTGTGCGCACAGGTGCATGTTTGTCATAGAGGGCAGTGAGTTTATCACCAAGTTCATTAATGTTGCCGTCGATTGTGGGTTTTCTGATTATTTGATGCCATGAGATTTCTGAGCAATCGGCTGTTAGAGCATCAAGGTCAATACGTTTCATGTTCCTACAAGTTATGTAACGCGATTTGATCCTTGGGGGCTGCACAGAGTAGGCCAGGAATATTACATCATGTGCTGAGAGGCCAGGGGCCGATGTTTGACCAACATCTCTTACTTTGTCAGTCTGTTTCGTTGCGATTACGTCTATAAGAGTATGACTGTGCGCCGTATGGTGTGTAGGTTGTAATGGAAGAATGTTCATGCTATTGCAACTAAACAGTCTTCTTAGGTTTATTGCGGAGGGAGTGTCTCTTAGCAGGTCTATGTTCAAGTCACCCATTACGATGACATGTTCGTATTGACACTGAAGTGAATGTAATTCCGACTGGAAGGAACTCATTGAGCTTATTTTTGGCGGCTTGTACACGACGCCAGTCAAGAGTTTCCGACTTTGTATATTTATTTCAATGAACATGAATTCAGCCTCTTTTTCTTCAGCAGGATTTGACGTACATAAGACTTTCGCTTTGAGATCTGTTCGTATATACGCGCCGATCCCGCCACCTCGCTTTTTTGATCTGTCTGCCCTAAGAAATGTGTACCCTGGGAGATGAAAAGATGCAGAGGATATGTGTGGTTTCAACCACGTTTCGGATAAGAGGATTACGTGGTAGTTTAGTTGGTTGAAGAGGAGGCTAAGTTCTTCGTAATGCGCAGGTAAAGACTGGATGTTGCAGTGAGCTGCTAAAAGCTCTGACGCGTTCCGCCGAGCAGCCTGTAGTAGGGTGGCAGACTGGTTTGTCCCTTTGTTAGGCACTACCTGCCGCGAGGGGCACTGGCCGCTGCTTCCGCCAAGTGACATAACACAGGGGTGTCCGAGATTTTGCACGCCCTGTTTGTGACACCGCGAGTGCCGAAAGAAAGGCGCCTGCTAAAGATTTCCTGAGGTTGCGGGAGTACAGAAAATGGATTAGTGGTATTCTGTGCAAGGAGAATATGACCGAAATAGTGACGGCTGTGTGTCACTGTGTATCCTCTGTCGTACGAGGAGAAATGTAATTAGCGTATTTGAAACAGCTTAGGGTGGAAATAAGGGAGAAGGGAGTGATTTAAGAGGCCGATGCTGCCAGCAGAGAGGAGTAAGCTTAGTAATTAATAGATTATCGTAGGAAGCTAGAATTAAATTGAAATTTACTAAAGTGATACTGGTAGTGATTATCGTAGGAAGCTACAATTAGATTGAAATTTGCTAAAGTGATACTGATAGTGATTTTTGTTATGAACAATTTAAACCGAAGAGATGGGTGATTAATGAGCTAAAGGAGAGACTAATAATTGCAATAGAACTATTTCAGAACGGAAGAGAATAAACTGAGAAAATGAAAAAAGAATTAGCAGTAACTAAAATTAAGTAATGGTTAGAGCTACAGACACAAAAAAATAGTGAAAAGTTAATACAGTTACAAAAACAATTAGTTGAAGGTACAAATATGGGTATAATTAAAAAATTAATAAAATTACAAGACTATATCTGAGTATTGGGGCTGTTACAATTGCAAATGGTGTTAAGTTTGCACTTTTGGCTCGAGTAGCTTCACTTAATACTATTCAGTTCTGTCATGTTTGTGACTGTCTTCTTTCCAGCTGCTGTCTTAATGATTACTCTGCCATCCTGAGTCCACACATTCTGAAGACCGAAATGGGATATGGCACTGTTTAAAATCTTTAGCCGTTCGTGTGTCAGATCTTCCCTTATTGTAAGTCCTGTCCTTGCTAACTTCTTCTTCTGGGTAAAGATCTCTGCCCTTTTTCGGTACGAGACAAATTTAATTATTATTGGACGAGGTTTGGTGGCACCTGGTAATTTTCGTCCCACGCGATGGCTCCTCTCAATATCTGCCTTGGTCACTTCAACGCCTAATTTTTCACGCGCAACCTGTATAAACAGGTTGTCCGTGTCTTCTTCCTTATTTTCTACTACTCCAAACAGTCGTAGACTATTTCGCCTTTGGTACTGTTCTAGTTCGTCAGTTGCGGCAGATAGTTTGACTTCCAACTCTCGTGCCTTTTTCTCGTATTCAGACACAGACTTTTTTAGTGCTGTAATTTCGGCAGTATTGGCCTCAACAGTTTCACGCATTTTGGCCAATACTGCTGCCGTTACAGTATCTGATATAGTGCCTGCTATCAGATCGAGATTGTTTTTATCGCGAAGCGCAGCGTTTACCTCAGAGCGGACCAGCTCCGCTATACCGGGAGCCGCGGCCGCACCTTCCGCCAAGAGCGGGCCCGCCGCACCTGCTGCTTCCCCGCTGCTGGACGCGCTGCTGTTCACTCTTCTGTTTACCATTTTCTCGAAGATATTGGCGGAGCACAGAAAAAAAAATAGCACTACTGCACAGAACACTGTTGTTTTCACGATTTCCACTTGTACTAGACAACACCACCTACGAGAACACCTTCGAATTCAACTAAATTTCGCGAGCCGAACTTAACACGTGTTACACTGCAGCCGCCATGACACAGACACTGTTTCATACCTGGCGACACTATTGAAACCACTGGTGGGACACTGCAGTCATCACGTGAAAAACTCCGCGGATTTCGTTAGAATACTGAAGGACAACCGAATACAGAGTGATGACCTACTCGTGAGCTTCGACATCACCTCCTTGTTCACAAAAGTACCGCTACAAGACGCCTTGGCGCTCCTTAATCGGCACTTCGAGCCTGAAACAGTGAAGCTCTTTGAATATGCACTTACGACCACCTACTTCAAGTGCAATGGAGAGCATTATGAACAAGTGGATGGAGTGGCCATGGGATCTCCCCTTGCTCCAGGGATCGCGAATCTTTATATGGAACACTTTGAGGAGGTGGCACTACAAACTGCTCACCGTAAACCCAGGCACTTCTTCCGCTATGTGGACGACACTTTCGCGATTTGGCAGCATGGCAGGCAGGCACTGGAGGAGTTTATGGACCACCTAAACGGCATACATGAGAATATAACCTTCACGATGGAAGTAGAAGAGAATGGCTGTATTCCATTCCTGGACATACTGATCAGGAAGAAAGCGGATGGCACGCTGGGCCATTCAGTATATAGAAAAAAGACACACACAGACCTGTACCTCCATGCAACCAGCTGCCACCATCCGGCGCAACGCCAGTCAGTACAGACCACGTTGGTGCATAGGGCGCACGTCATTTGTGACAAAGAAAGCCTTTCAGACGAATTACACCACGTAAGAGAGGTATTTCGGAAAAACGGGTACAGTGAAACACAGATTGGCAGGGCCTTCAAGAGGAGACAGGCTGACAAAGTTCAGGAAGAGGCAGAGGAAGTTAACAAGAGACTCGCCTTTCTTCCATATTTGGGGCCCACATCAGCCAAAATCGGGAGGCTATTAAGAAAATCTAACATAAATACCGTCTTCCGACCACCGCCGAAGACGAAAGAGCTGCTGGGCTCAGCTAAAGACCCACTCAAACTAAACACACCTGGTATATACAACATTGCCTGCGAATGTGGTGTGCAGTACATTGGTCAAACGCAGCGCTGCATCTCTAAAAGGTGCGAGGAACACATCAGGCATGTTCGACTTGGACAGATAGAGAAATCTGCTATAGCTGAACATAGCATCAAAGAAAACCACACCTTTGACTTCGAAAACACCAGGGTGCTATGCCGAGCCGGGAGCTATTGGGATAGCGTCATTAAAGAATCAATAGAAATACGGGTCCACGAGAACCTTGTGAACAGGAACGAAGGCTATCAACTGAGCGCGGCCTGGAATCCAGCATTAGCCGCAATACGCCAGGAACGCAACAAGAACCGTCCAGCTCACGAGACGCAATCAGAATGCTCTGACGGAGACACGAACGGCGCACCCGCTTCCCCCTCCACCTCGCCCGCCGGCTCCACTGGACCCAGCCTCCCGCGGCCAGGTGGTGGGGGGCACACCGCAGGTATAAAGGGACCGGCATCCGCAAAGTCTCGGCACTTCGCCAGAAGATGATGAGTATGTCGCTCGTCGAAACGTCGCTGTTTGAAGACACCGCCACCCGGCTGGAAGCCCGAGAACTCTTCGCCAGCTGTATACGCCGGGAAAGCATACATTCACATTTATATTTAACATGTGTTGCAGCACAAAAATCTTTTGAGTTAAAATTTGTGCGTCATGATCTGAAAGACCATTCACCTTTTTGCTAACAGAATGCCCTTCTAGTAATGAGGAATGAACAAAAATGTTGTCTATGGTTGTTCTACTGTTCCCTTGCACTCTTGTTGGAAACAATACGATTTGCATAAGATTATATGAATTAAGGAGGTCTACCAGCATCCTTTTCCTTGCACAATCACTTATATCTCCAAGTTAAAGTACACTAGTGTGCAAAACTTAATGACAAAAGTAACTTCCGCATGATGTGTCACACTGCCAAGTAATATAACTTGATGAAACTTGGACCATACATAGAAAGAACTACTACACTGTAATACAGAAGGTTACTGAAAGAAGTACGCGATGAGATGAACAGAACTGTCCGTGTTATTCAAAGACAATCATTACAATGAAGTCATCACAATTTATGATGGCCCCTTGGATATTATAGAAGGTGGGACATGGTTCTTAATGGAATGTGTTAGCACCATAGGTGGCAGTGCATACGTTGGCTACAAGGTTGGTAATGAATTCTTGTGGTACAATGTTCTATTCCTCCACCGGTGTGCTTTACAACTGCTAGATGTTCATTGGTGCATGTGAATGTGCTGGAATATGTCTCCACAACGCATTCCACATGTGCCCTGTGGGATTTAAGTTCGGCAAATCAGCAAGACAGTCCATTTGCTGAGTATCTTCTCATTGCAATAGCTGCTTCACCTGCGCTGTTCAAAACGCTCATGCATTGTCCTCCACAGAAATGATGTCTGGGCCAAATGCATGCCTGAAAAGATGCACATGGGGTAGGAGTGCAGTGCCACAATAACATTGACTGGTGGCTGCACTGTGTTCAAAGATTATGTCTCCCCACACAACATCTGGACCACCAAAACGATCATGAGGGGGAGGAGCAGGAGGAGATGAGTGTTTAATGTCCCATCGACAACAAGGTCTTTAGAGACAAAGTTCAAGCTCAGATTTGGGAAGAATGGAGAAAGGATAACAGCTGTGTCCTTTCGAAGGAACCATCCCAAAATTTGCCTTAAGCGATTTAGGGAAAATCATGAAAAACCTAAATTAGGACGGCCGGATGTGGATTTGAACCATTGTTCTCCCGAAATTTTGTAATGTCCAGGGGACCACCATGAATGGCGGTAATAGTCTTTGATTAAAAGTATCATTTCTGTTCATCTGACTGTGTATTTCTTTGCTTTACTTTCTGTTCCACGCTGTAAAGCCATAGTACTTGGCAGTGACCCGTCATGCAAAAGTTACTTTTGCCATTAAGTTTTGCTCATCAGTGTACTAAAGTGTAGTGCAGTGACTGTAGTGTGTTACATTATAATCCGCCTGAAAATGAGGCTGATCATTTTTGGCAAAGCAACAATTCTTACTGGCACTATACAAAAATCGAAAAACAGCAGCTACTTTGGGAACAGAATTGGCCTTGCTGTTACACCGGAAGAGTTAGCACAGTTATGACGTCCAGCTCCTAGAAATAATGAATGTCAGGACTAATTAAGATCCTTGAAGTTAGACCAAGCATTTCAAATCACTGGAAAGTGTCTCGGTTGCTGAAAATTTCATAGTTCAGTGCCCTGAGCACTATAGACTGGTAGACAACATAATATATTCAGAAGCAGTTTGACAGTAAAGATATAATGTGCAAACTAAGATCAAAAAGCAAAGGCTTAAGAACTCTAAGACAGTACAGGGCTCAGCAACATGATCTGTTGATTGAGGCTCTCTGGGGGATAGATCCTACATAAAAAGGTATGCATGCAATCATCTGGAACACTGTCTCAATTACCCAACTGAAAGTAACAAGCGCATTACTGAAAACATCTCCCCGCTAATGTGATTCTCCAAGTTGTCACAAGTCCTGCATAAGGCGTTTCATCAAATTTGCTAAAGCAGAGACTGTATAATCACTGAAGATAGCGTGATTCATACATTCATCACCTCATGCCATCGCATCGTAGGTGCCAAAAGCTATTGAAAAAGGCTGGTATCCAATGTTTTTACTAGGTTTTCCCCAGGGGCAAATTCTTCAGAAATATAGAACAACATAGTAAAACTCTGTGTTAATCTTTCCATCTGTGTGTACGTGCTGTTCTTAACTTTCTTCAGGATTTGTTAAACATAACTTAATCCATGTATTTCTCCTTCAGTTTTCCTCTCTTCTGCTGCTCCCAGTACAAATTCTTGGATGACATGTCCCATTAACTTTCCCTTCTTTTTATAAGAACTTTTTCATAGATTCCTAATACATTTTTTTACACTTATCTGTCCATTTTAACATTTTTCTGTAGCCCCACCTTTAAAATACTTCCATTTTTCTTCTCAAATTTACATTTCCTTTTCATAAGATGTTCTTTCATTGAAGAAAGTGTTCTGTATCTGCTTCTGTTGCCTACTTTGCTGCGTGCGGCTTGCAGAATTTTGCTACCTACATTACTCTATTCTCTCTTCCTAAATTTTGATGTTTAACACCTTCCCATTTTTTCTCGCTAATATTCATAATTTTCATCTTTGTTTTGTTATCCATAACCTATGCTGTTCACTAATCAGTTCACTGGATTCAATAGTTCCAAGTCTTACTCACATCCAGCCAGATGGACTGTATCATTCACCTACCTTGGCGCTGGTAACTGTTACCCTCTCTCTTATTCCTCTTCCAAAATTTTGTTTATTTCCTCAGTTACTTCTTCAACACCCAAGTTAGGCAACAAGCTGCGATCCTGCCATGTACCACTCTTTAACATAAACATGTCTTTCTGCATTTTAAACTAGCAAAGGATCTGCTTCTCTTTTCAGGAAAAGTTTTAATCATTCAAATATTCATTTTCTTCCACTTTGACCAGAATAATCATTCAAGTTATTTGACATTTCATTTATCCCAAATATAAGACGGTACGTAACAACAATATGTAACTGCTAGAAGTGAATTCTGTGAGGGGGGCATTCTGAGTCGTGCTTGGAAAGCTCAGTGTTATGACTAGTTTATGATCTGAAGCCATATCCATGCATGTTTATTCTATGGATTCTTGTATTTGGTTCTTAAATGTCATGAAACAATGACGTAGGATCCTGTGTGTCTTTCCTCTCCCCACCAAGAATATCTTCTTTTTTATCGGGAAGAGGGAATTTACTATGACTAGTTGATGTCTAGAAGACCTTCTCCTTGTTTTATCCACTCAGTCCGTAGTACACAAAATGCACCAAACCTATTAAACGAGACTCAGAAAATCAATTACATCAAGTCATTCATGTGTAGAATGAATGAGGCTCGATAACAAATTAGCTCACCAGAAAATAAAAATATTAATCACACCTTCAAAGAGCATACCATATGCTTTGAAGGGCTGTAGTTAGTATAGAACTGTGACCATCTGCTGCTCACGTAAGTCATAGCAGTGTGTGTGTGTGTGTGTGTGTGTGTGTGTGTGTGTAAGTGCGCATGCGCGCCCTTAATGTACATGCCCCTGTAAAAAACAGGTGTGTAATCAGCGCAGTAAGATGATTTGATGTGGTATAATGGGCATGCCTAGGACAACACCATGAATGTCACAGCCCAATTTTTTGGTGTATCAATACAGATTGTTCGATGTGTCTACAAGGAATGGTGCACCACTGACAGCCATGTAACAGCATAAGAATAGTGACCATGAAAAAAACCTAATCAACAGGGTTCACAGACAATTGTCATAACCTGTCAATGACAATTGGTTTCAAACCCGACTAATTACTTTTGTCAGTGAACACAGGTTCATCAGAATCAGTTTCTAAGCCAAAATTGCGAAGGGATCTGCATAAAATAGACATTTGGAGTCAGGTACCTTCCAGAAAGTGATTGCTGCAGCAGCACATGAAGCCACAAATCTTCAGTGGGGCAAACTACACAAAATGGACAGTATTTAACTGGAGGCACCTAGTGTTGCCCAACCAGCCAAGCAAGATTTTTGCCTCTTTTCAAACAATGAATGTCATCAAGAGCATTGACAGCCCAATGATTCATTTAATCTGCTGCTTGTTGAGCGTGTAGTTGAGACCAGATGTGATTCTTCGAGTTTTGAGGGTGTTTTTTCAACCATAACTCGTGTCCACCCATTCAGTACCTTGAGAACATGGATCAGGATCTCTCTTTCAACATCCTTGGTGACCAGGCATTGCTCTTTCTTCCACATCTCCATGATGAATATGTAGTAGACACACCCAAATTCCATTGTGATGACAGTCATCTTCACTGGGCTGCTTGCATACTTTTGTATAATCTGTACGTCCAGAGAAGAGCTCTGACAGTTGAAGTGGCCTTGGTGCACATGATTTGCACGTCCACAATGACTTATCAGATCATGAGATTTTGTTCACATTACCATGGCAGACCAGTGTTGCTGTAGTTCTAGGCAGCCACTGCTTCAGTGGTGCCATGTGCTTTGTTCGAGTTTGTATGTATATTAGTGCATTCCACTATTTCTGTGATGTGTGTGTGTGTGTGTGTGTGTGTGTGTGTGTGTGTGTGTGTGGAAAATGTCTTCCTTTAATACAGTGTGTGTGTGTGTGTGTGTGTGTGGAAAATGTCTTCCTTTAATACAAAGAGGATTTTTGGAACAGGAGCTACAGTGAAATCTCAAGCAAGCAAATTTATATATACACTGCATGTTTACTTTGGAAGGGAAAGAGACCAATGGTGACCCTTTGATATCAGTGAGTAAAGTGATTGACAGGGTGGCAGAAACACTGAACATTTCTACAGGGACACTGAAGAGAGTCACAAATGATAAATGGGCTGCCAGTTACTGCCCTGTTATTGTGACTTGTAGGAAGTTGAGGAAGGAATCGTGTCATGTGACTAAGACAGACAACTTTGACAGAAGTGCAATCAGGCTACATATATACACATACTACAGCAGGAAGGAGTACCAAGCACTTAAAAATTCGATGGCTACAGTGTCAGACAGTGGTTTGTTCACAGGCAAAATGATAAGTCTCTCCATTAAAACTGTGGGCCGGACCAAGACTCGAACTCGGGACCTTTGCCTTTCATGGGCAAGTGCTCTACCTTCTGAGCTACCCAAGCATGACTCACACCCCATCCTCACAGCTTTCCTTCTACCAGTACCTCGTCTCCGACAAGGTACTGACAGAAGTAAAGCTGTGAGGCCGGGGTGTGATTTGTGCTTGGGTAGCTCAGATGGTAGAGTACTTGCTGCGAAAGGCAAAGATCCCGAGTTCAGTTCTCAGTCCGGCACACCGTTTTAATTTGCCAGGAAATTTCACATCAGCGCACACTCCACTGCAGAGTGAAAATCTCGTTATAAAGTCTTTCCATTGTTAATACAGGGTCGCCCCCAAGTCCTGGAAATCGGAGAATATCAAATGTGTCAGGGAAATTAGGAAAAAAACAGTGGAAGAAATCTCATTTTTGTCTCTGTAAATGAAATGGATTGTCTACTGAGGTGTCAAATGGTTGCTGGCTGGGCGCAGCTGAGTGTTACAAGGTACAGTAGAACCTTGCATAGCGCATGTAATTCATTCCAGAATCTTACTCTTAGTGCGAAACATTGATTAAGTACAACAATTTATCCCATATAAATTAGTGTAAAGTATGATAGTGTGTCACAGACACTAAATCATCGTCATTCATTACGCGAAACATTACTTGTTAAGTGAGTCATTCTCTTACAATTTGTTTTGCTCGTAATGCGGGTGCGCATTATGGAAGGTGCTCGTTAAATGTGGTTCCACTGTATTAGTGTACTGTCTCCTGGAGGCAACTAATTTTTTGTCCAGTATGCTTATGAAGTGTTACTCATTGCTGAAAGTACAACTGAGCCACCTCATCTGTTGGTACTGGATGCATTGTTCCCGTACAGTGTGGATTTGCATAGAGAGGGAGTGGTGGGAGGGGGGGGGGATAAGGAGGGGGGGCTCCCATGTTAGTGAGGTGATAGTCTCCAAATATAAAACAGTTATGTCTACAAGCAAGTCCAAGGAGGAGAAGCAGAGAATGTGCAGACTTCACACAAGACATTTGAGGTTCTACTGGCAACTATTTACCACACTGGTTGCAGACAGCTGAGAGCTGTGCTGTGTGTCGGCAACAAATAATGCCTGTTGCCTTGGTTCTGAGAGCATCCTTTGTTCCTTTTGGTGGCTGGCTGAAAGTTGAGAAGACTGTTAGACCTGACTGTGGTGTGAAATCAAAGTTTATGATTTGCAGCACTGTCCACAGGATTTGCAGTACCCTTAGGTTTGGAGTCAGGTGGAAGGCTTATACAAGGGACTCTGCAAACAAGCCAAATGTAGGTTTCTAGACTTATACAGTTAAGTGGAGAATTGCTGGGTGTTACTTGACAGGTCCCACAGGCACTACACCTTGGATGTAACTACTCTGATAGTGTGTGGTATGCACAGGAGGGCTTTTGAACTGTAAGTATACAGAATGAGCAGTTAAGTAGTGCTCTGCAGAGCCATGAAAGGTCATGTGTAGTTGTGGGTCACACACACACACACACACACACACACACACACACACACACACACAAAAAGGAGGAATTGATGCAGTTTATTCAATTATTCAAAGATTTGATAAGTTATATGAAAGAAGAGTGAGATTACTGAGCTCATTGATATTTCCAAAGTTTGCCAGAATTGTGCATTTTATTAATATCACCACAGAAAACAATATTAAACGCAAGGTGAGCATGGCACTGGTGAGAGAAAGGATTTGTTTTAGTCGGCATGTATTGGATTCTGTGTCCAGAGATATGTATTATTTGCATTTAGAAGTAGCAGTAAGACTATTGTTGTAGTCTTTCGACTGGATGGATGATGTAACATGGGCCAATGCAAACTGGAACCACGACAAGGCTACGTTGAAGCAGAGTGCAAAGATTGACTGACTTTCCAGGAAATTCCTATTTGACGATCTGGTTACAAAGATGTCTTAATTATGCCCCTACATCTGTTCCACCATCACTAGTAGACTTTTTCAGTTCCATCGAAGAAGCTGTGCACTTTCCACCAAAGAAGCTGTGCACCATCTTCCAATGGATGTAGCAGAGGAAATTCCTTGACAGTCTTGCCGTGTGTTGACAAGAGCCGCACCACTGCAGCATAACATCTTGCCTATGGAAAGAGCAGCCCTCCATAATTTACGAGCAGATGTGGATATTTTAAGTGTGTAAGTCGGATAAAGGTAATATTACTTTTCTTATGCAATGGGAGGACTATATTAATAAGATCAAAGTTTTATTGAGTGACTATGTATAGCAGAATCGATGAGGACTCTGCCAATCAGTAGATGTGGAAAACAACAAAACTTCTATCTAATAGTTCTCTACGAAAGGAGGTCATTAGGAGGCTGAGACCAAGTAGGCTGCATTGACTCCCCAAGGTTCACAAAGGATGTGTGGCTTTACGTCCTATCTTAAGCGATATTGGAGCAGCTACCTATGATGTGGCCAAATACTTGGTACCTTTACAGAAACCCATTGTACGCAAGTGTCCACGTCATATAAGAGATTGTAGTGATTGTATCTGCAGATTTCAGTTACTTAAGCTGGAAAGCAACAATTTGGTGGTCAGTTTTGCTTTTTACAAATGTGCCTCTTGTGGACTAACTGTATCTCATCAGGAATAGGTTTGCAGCTTTTTCAAACACACTCTGTCCTCAAGGTATTTTTTTATTTAACAAGTTTTTGGAACAATCTGACTGTTGCAATGGGGAGCTCTTTGTCTCCCCTTGGGCCAATCTTTTTATGGAAGATTTTGAAGAGCAAGCATTTGCCTGTTATTTTGAAACCAACAGCATTTTGGCAGTATATTGATGCAACTTTCATAGTTTGGCCTCATGGTTTGGACAGTCTCCGAGAGTTTCTGCAACATCTGAATTTCATATATGAAAACATAAAACTTACTATGGAGACGGAGAAAGACAGTTGCTTGTCATTTTTAGATGTTTTGGTGTGAAGGAAGAGTGATGGCACACTTGGGTATTTGGTGTTTTGAAAGCCCTCTCATACAGACTGGTATCTGCAAGCTACTAGTTGGCATCATTTGGCACAAATGATGAGTGTTCTAAAGACCTTAATCCACCAAGCCTATACCATCTTGGATGCCGATAATCTGCAAACGGAACTGGACCACCAGCAAACTGTGTTCCTGAACAATGGATTGTCCCAGCAAGTATAGAGAGCACTATGGATGTACGAATGGCACGACAAACAAGAGGATTAGGCCTTCAAAATGACTGCTTATTTACGACATATTGGAAATATTTCAGACAAAATTGGCAGAATATTAAGAAGTCATCGTTAAAGCAGTTTTTCGTCCTCCTCCAAAAATCTCCACGCTATTGGGCTCTGTTAAAGATGACAGAGCTGTGCAGGGTGGGTGTTTACAAAATTCTGTGCAAATGCGAAAAATCTTGCACAGGACAAACAATGTAACCAGTGCAGGAATGCATCATAGAACATCAGTGGTATATTCACCTTCATGCCAATGAGTCTGCTATTGCTGACCTTTGTATTTCCACTGGTCACTTGATGAAATACAACCAAATGAAAATTGTGGCCCATAAGTCAAACTTTTGGAGCTCCATCATCAATGATTCAGTGGAAATATGACTGCCTGAGCCCCTTACTAATGGAGATGGTGGTTTCCAGTTAAATTCTGCATGGAATCCAGTCAGAAAAATTTTGTGCTCTGCATAGTCGGTGTCATTTGCCATGCGAAGACAATCAATCTGATATCGGTGAAGCTAGCTTCCACCAAGGAGGGCACACGACATAGAGCGCAGACTTGCAGACAAACAGTGCATGCGCAACGCCAAGACATCCGACAGTTCACCTAAAATTTTATGGAACAATATAAATCTAAATTGTTAATTGCAGAAGAGTTCAGGCTAAGAACCACTGTTATTCATTGATGGTAAAAACACACACACCACTTGAAAGAGTGTTAAGCTTAAATTATGCCCTAAAACAGTAATCACAAGTTTGTATCATTCATATATCAACCGAGTATTGAAATGTTGGAAAACTTTGGGGAAAACATGTAAATTCTCCAAACAAGGTAAAGTAAGGGGCAATATTTCAATTTATCATTGTTAGACTGAGAGTTGCATGCAGTTAGTGTAGGAGGCAGGAACAAATAATCTTATGGCATTATACTAAATGTAGTTTCTGAACTTTATCTTGAGCGATTCATGAGACAAATGTAAGGGAAACATATTGGATCTGCTGTCAAAAAACAGGATCCAACTTTTTGATTTGATCACAATACAATTCCTAACTTCGACCATTGCCCAAGTGCAAAAAACAGGTATAAAAGTATATAGGTGCAGATCTGGTGCCTGTTAGATTCTATGTTAAATGCATAAAAGAACTGGTCTCTCTCCTAGGAACAGTTTATCAGTGAATCACTTAAGTATGCCATGTGATAGAAAATTACAGGTCATTCAACTTCAAAAGGGTCACAGGACAGATATATTGCAATATTGTGGAAAATAGTTTTTTGCTGACATGTAATAACTTTCCTAGACATTCAGCAAATACTTTGAAGGAATCAGCATGGTTTCCACAAGCATTGACTATGTGAAACCAGATTGCTCAATTTGTTCAGGAGATTCAGAAGGCATGAGGTACAGTAGAAGTTGGCGTCACACTTCTCAGTTTCCAGAGAGCCTTTGATAAAAGTTTTACATTTTCACCTAGCAAGTAGCAAATACACTTGTTCCAAAATGTAGAGACGTGGAGATGATCACCACCAGGTGCAAAGATACTCTTAACTACATAGGGTGGAGAAAAATTGTGTCATTAAATTTTAACCCTGGATAGCTGATGCCAGTAGGAACCAAAATTACTAGTGTTGTGTAGGTTGACAACGCACCATTTTTAAACTATGGAAATTTGGTGCCATGCGCTCTGATTAGCCATGGGATTGCCCTGTTGCTGTTCGTCGGTTGATGGGCAGCACTATGGTTGTCGGTTCAGACATCCAAATGTCCCCTGCCCTGTCACTGCCCCAATATGATACGCACAAGTGTCAGATGGGTCTTGCTGTTTGTCTCCACCTGTCAGGGGCATTCGCATGTAAGCTTCGCTTCGGAGCTCACACGTCACCTACGATTTAGTCCTACAGTAGCATGGCGGCACAGTATTCGTTTGAAGAACAATGAGATATGATTTTTGTTTATGGATTAGCTGACGGTAATGCACATGAAGTTCAACGGCTGTATGAGGAATGGTACCCAGCAAGAAGCCACCCACACCCGCTAATGGTTTCAGCAATTCACCGGCAACTTGGGGAAACAGGCTTGTTAGTGGGATATCACGTTGATTCTGGAAGACCTCAAGCACGACGGGATGCTGTATTTGAAGAGACTACTCTCGAGCACTTCAGGGAAGCACCTATGACAAGTACTCGAGTGGTTGGACACAACATGGCGGTCACTCATCAGTTAGTCTGGGAGGTTTTGACGGTTGACAGTCAGCTTTCAGCCTTGGATACATTGCGATCTTCGGCAGGCAAAGCATTTGCAGTCATGCGTTGTCCAGACCATTTGGCAACAGGGCAGTCCCACAGCCAATCGGAGCACATAGTGCCAAGCTTCCATAGTTTAAAAATTGTGCGTTGTCAACCCACACAACAATAGTAATTTTGGCTCCTACTGGCGTCAGCTATCCAGGGTTAAAATTTTGTGACACAATTTTTCTTCACCCTGTATAATCAGTAGGAGAGGGGAGAGTATCTAGAAATGTGCACCCAGATCTCGAAGCATATGTGTGTGTGTGTGTGTGTGTGTGTGTGTGTGTGTGTGTGTGTGTGTGTGTGAGAGAGAGAGAGAGAGAGAGAGAGAGAGAGAGAGGGTGGAGGGAGGAGGGAGAGGGGATGGACTAAAAACAGTTATGAGTGTCAAAGAAATGCTCTACAACTGCAAACAAAAACGCCAAAATAAAGGTGCAGTGGAAAACATTTTTCACAAAATTTCAAGTGCCTAAATAAAAGAAGAAACAGAACATATCTCCTCTTCCAAAACACTTCTTTTGTAACCACAATAGTCAGTGTAAAAAAAGGGGTGTTGACAGTCTTTCTTCCTGCACATAACCTGTAAGTGGAACAGGAAAAGGGGTATTAATATGGTACAATATGTGCCCACTCCATACACACCATACAGTGGTTTACGGAAAGCAAATGCAGAATGGAACATGTCATATCTGGAATGCTGTTTTGACAGATGGCTAAAACTGTTTGACGACAAAGTAATAGATTTGCAGTGCACAGGCAACTGCATCTCAACGATGAACACTATCATTCACTGGTATAAAACGTACAAAGAGTCAGTATCCAATATATTAGACGACGCATCTGAAAGGTTTCAGTTTTGATGCTAAGAGTACTTTTATAATACGAAATCCTTTTACATACATCTTACGAAAGATGCAGCTACAGCACTTGCCACTTGGGACTTGTCTTGCTTTACCCATGGCTCCTTGAGGAGTGTTATAATGAGATGTTACTGCACATAACAAGAACTGACTTCCAATAACAGCCATATCACTTGAAGCTAGCAATGAGAACTCATGTGCAATTGATTTGTAACAATAATGTAATATTGGAAAGCAAAAACATCTGAAGGAAGGAGAAAAGTTAATCACTGACCATATATAGTAAATGGTTACCTTTTCTCCATTTATAAGACTGATTTTTTAACCACATTAAACCATCCAGTGAACTGTAATATTAGCTATGTACTCGCAAGCACATGAACTGCTACACACACTGTCTGTTTTGCCAACTGCTCAATTTTTGCTGCCCTTATTTGTTTTAAAAACATCATAGCTCTTTCAATAAAGTCATTGGTGGGATGAGGGTGAAGATTCCTAGTAGAAGTTTTATTCAAAATATTCATTGTTGGAAATGAACCCAGACCATATCAGTAGTTGAGTACGTTAACCATGGTGATACCATAAAAGTGAAATTAGTATAATACTGTGGAAAAATATTACAACAATTCTGTAAAATATTTATTAACATATTTACAAGATAAAATAATATTACATTCCTGAATGTGATAATCATTCACATATTATTTAAAATACTGCTTTCAGTCATGGAAGAATATATTCTTCAGTTGATTACTGCAGAGTCTTTTCACCTCATCTGCAAAGAAAGACAAACAAGCAAATAGTTTAGTTAGAGGCATAAAATGTCTACTCTATAATTTTATTATTCACCGAATTCGAATTAATATTGAAATTTTGAAATGCAAGGAACAATTTTCAGTAAATAGATGGAAATATTTTACTGTATTTTAGTCACAAAATCGTTATTAAGCAAAATGAGAGATACAAGTAAAATATGTAATAAAGCTTATAAAAAAACTGATCATAAATATATCACGAGGGGAAGAATAGGATGGAGCTTCCATAGATAAAAGGGCAGGGAGAAAATATCTCAACCTGGAAGTTGTAGACAGATTTTTAGGTGCAAAACACATTTTTAAACACATATTTCCCTTTTATATCAACATACTTCGCTCAATACCGTTCCTGCGATTACTCACAACTGAATGTGATTCTACGAAGCCTGCAACATACCCACCAATAGCTGTTACAACTTCTTTGCTGCACCCAAAATGTTTTCCCAGACAAGTTTCTGTGGGTATGGAAATAAGTGGATGACTGCCAAATATGAACAGGGTGGGTGTTCCAATAATTCTTACTTCAGATGCCTCAATTTTCTCATTGTCAAACATTTTTGTGAATAGCTGCAATGTCCCAATGAAATATCATGTACAACCCAAAAACTTCTCATTTATTTCCTCACTCAGTTGCTCCAGAAGCCTTGGTGTTTTACCCTTTGTTACATTAATAAATAAGAAGGATCCTCTGTGCATCCAATACTGGCCTCAACTTTTCCAGGAGATGAAACTGACTTCAGCTCTTCTGGTGCAGTAGGTTCCACCTACTGCTTTGATTAATGTTTCTGGCAAGAAGTAGATACATTTGTCTCCTATTCCCATCGGCAGTTTGGCATATAAAAATCAACTGAATTCTAGGAAACAGAGTCCAAAAACAAAGCAAAAAAAAATTGTTTCCCCATTTTCCTTTTGCCAATATTCAACAAATGCAGCATCCATCTGGACAAAACCTTCTCATAATATATTCTCCTTGTAAAATGTACCATTTCAATCGCAAATCATTCTAGGCTTCCCCCTTCTTAGTCGCCCTTGAGATAGATGAATTCCTCAGATGACCTATGTTATTCATAGGCAAAACTTGATGTGTTTAAAATCCAGTGACACTGTGACCAAATGTGTAATGTGTACTTGAAAAGAAGTATCAACACATGCTTTGGTGAAATCAAGAAAGGCTGTCAGTCTGGACAAACTGATATGTCAGCTGTAATTAAAACTGCTTTCCAGTAAGGAGACCATGAAATAAAATTTCAAAATTTTAACACTTTAGCCAAAAAAATGCATTGTGTGTGTGTGTGTGTGTGTGTGTGTGTGTGTGTGTGTGTATTACAACAGAAATTTGTTGTTGTTGTGGTCTTCAGTCCTGAGACTGGTTTGATACAGCTCTCCATGCTACTCTATCCTGTGCAAGCTTCTTCATCTCCCAGTACCTACTGCAGCCTACATCCTTCTGAGTCTGCTTAGTGTATTCATCTCTTGGTCTCCCTCTATGACTTTTACCCTCCACGCTGCCCTCCAATACTAAATTGGTGATCCCTCGATGTCTCAGAACATGTCCTACCAACCGATCCCTTCTTCTAGTCAAGTTGTGCCACAAGCTCCTCTTCTTCCCAATTCTATTCAATACCTCCTCATTAGTTATGTGATCAACCCATCTAATCTTCAGCATTCTTCTGTAGCACCACATTTCGAAAGCTTCTATTCTCTTCTTGTCTAAGCTATTTATCGTCCACGTTTCACTTCCATACATTGCTACACTCCATACAAATACTTTCAGAAATGACTTCCTGACATTTAAATCCATACTCGATGTTAACAAATTTTTCTTCTTCAGAAACGCTTTCCTTGCCATTGCCGGTCTACATTTTATATCCTCTCTACTTCGACCATCATCAGTTATTTTGCTCCCCAAATAGCAAAACTCCTTTACTACTTTAAGTGTCTCATTTCCTAATCTAATTCCCTCAGCATAACCCGATTTAGTTCGACTACATTCCATTATCCTCGTTTTGCTTTTGTTGATGTTCATCTTATACCCTCCTTTCAAGACACTGTCCATTCCGTTCAACTACTCTTCCAAGTCCTTTGCTGTCTCTGACAGAATTACAATGTCATCGGCAAATCTCAAAGTTTTTATTTCTTCTCCATGGATTTTAATATCTACTCCGAACTTTTCTTTTGTTTCCTTTATTGCTTGCTCAATATACAGATTGAATAACATCGGAGATAGGCTACAACCCTGTCTCACTCCCTTCCCAAACACTGTTTCCCTTTCATGTCCCTCGACTCTTATAACTGCCATCTGGTTTCTGTACAAATTGTAAATAGCCTTTCACTCTCTGTATTTTACCCCTGCCACCTTTAGAATTTGAAAGAGAGTATTCCAATCAACATTGTCAAAAGCTTTCTCTAAGTCTACAAATGCTAGAAACGTAGGTTTGCCTTTTCTTAATCTTTCTTCTAAGATAAGTCGTAGGGTCAGTATTGCCTCACGTGTTCCAACATTTCTACGGAATCCAAACTGATCTTCCCCGAGGTCGGCTTCTATCAGTTTTTCCATTCGTCTGTAAAGAATTCGTGTTAGTATTTTGCAGCTGTGACTTATTAAACTGATAGTTCGGTAATTTTCACATCTGTCAACACCTGCTTTCTTTGGAATTGGAATTATTACATTCTTCTTGAAGTCTGAGGGTACTTCGCCTGTCTCATACATCTTGCTCACCAGATGGTAGAGTTTTGTCAGGACTGGCTCTCCGAAGGCCGTCAATAGTTCTAATGGAATGTTGTCTATTCCCGGGGCCTTGTTTCGACTAAGGTCTTTCAGTGCTCTGTCAAACTCTTCAAGCAGTATTGTATCTCCCATTCATCTTTATCTACATCCTCTTCCATTTCCATAATATTGTCCTCAAGTACATCGCCCTTGTATAGCCCTCTATATACTCCTTCCACCTTTCTGCTTTCCCTTCTTTGCTTAGAACTGGGTTTCCATCAAAGCTCTTGATATTCATGCAAGTGGTTCTCCTTTCTCCAAAGGTCTCTTTAATTTTCCTATAGGCCTGTATAAGCCTCTACATCCTTACATTTGTCCTCTAGCCATCCCTGCTTAGCCATTTTGCACTTCCTGTCGATATCATTTTTGAGACGTTTGTATTCTTTTTTGCTTGCTTCATTTACTGCATTTTTATACTTTCTCCTTTCATCAATTAAATTCAATATTTCTTCTGTTACCCAAGGGTTTCTACCAGCCCTCGTCTTTATACCTACTTGATCCTCGGCTGCCTTCACTACTTCATCCCTCAAAGCTACCCATTCTTCTTCTACTGTATTTCTTTCCCCCATTCCTGCCACTTGTTCCCTTACGCTCTCCCTGAAACTCTGTACAACCTCTGGTTCTTTCAGTTTATCCAGGTCCCATCTCCTTAAATTCCCACCTTTTTGCAGTTTCTTCAGTATTAATCTACAGTTCATAACCAATAGATTGTGGTCAGAGTCCACATCTACCCCTGGAAATGTCTTACAATTTAAAACCTGGTTCCTAAATCTCTGTCTTACCATTATATAATCTATCTGATACCTTTTAGTATCTCCAGGGTTCTTCCATGTATACAACCTTCTTTCATGATTCTTAAACCAAGTATTAGCTATGATTATGTTATGCTCTGTGCAAAATTCTACCAGGCGGCTTCCTCTTTCATTTCTTAGCCCCAATCCATATTCACCTACTATGTTTCCTTCTCTCCCTTTTCCTACTGACGAATTCCAGTCACCCATGACTATTAAATTTTCATCTCCCTTCACTACCTGAATAATTTCTTTTATCTCATCATAAATTTCATCAATTTCTTCGTTGGCATATAAACTTGTACTACTGTAGTAGGCGTGGGCTTCGTGTCTATCTTGGCCGCAATAATGCGTTCACTATGCTGTTTGTAGTAGCTTACCCCTACACCTATTTTTTTTATTCATTATTAAACCTACTCCTGCGTTACCCCTATATGATTTTGTATTTATAACCCTGTATTCACCTGACCAGAAGTCTTTTTCCTCCTGCCACAGAAATTTATATCATCATAATAATTATAAAATAAAGGATATGGGAGTCGAATAAAATAAAATATGGATGCAGACTCTGCATAATGAATGGATTTTTAATAACTGAGTACCTATAATCCAGTTTGTCACATATTAATGACTATCACATGCGTTTGACATCAGTTAACAAATTGCAGAGCCGTCTCTGCAGAATCATAATGCCTCTATGAATGCTGATTGAGAGTTAACTAAAGAAAGATGAAATACTGAGGAGAAACGGAAATAACATTAGTGACAAACTTCACATAAAAGTTGAGATCCATAAAGTAGAAGTAGTGAATGAACTGCACTAACCTGGAAGCAAAAAAATGCACAATAGTCAAAGCAAGGATGAGGTAAGAGGCAGACTAACACTGGACGAGAGAGCATTCCTCAGCAACAGAAATCTACCAGTATGAAACACAGGCATTAATTTGTGAAACATATTTCTGAAAATGTATAGAACATTGTCAAGACATCTGGTAATAACCTTCACAGTTCTCAAGGTTGCCACAGGACAAAGGATTTTGTAAGAATAAAGAGATTACAATATAGCCATCAAATAATTGAAAAGTTTTGGTGAATGTGATACCAGCCATTTTGGTGAATGGCTATCCAGCCATTGACCTTCGTCTGTGCGAATGCGCACAGGTTGCCCAAACTCTTACAGGAATCGCCAAAGCGTGCGTGAGTAATGAGTGAATGGGCAAATGTCTATAAGGTATATTACATATGTAGAATTGTGGACAGTTGGGAATGTGAGTCTCACGGGAAGCGTGCAAGGGATAGGTCCCTGCAGTAGCGCTATTCATCTGTATCCTTGGTGGCTCAGATGGATACACCGTCTCCCATGTAAGCAGGAGAGCCCGGATTCGAGTCCCGGTCGGGGCGCACATTTTCAGCTGTCCAATAACACCTGTCGGCAGCTGAGGGTTTCAGTTAGTCATAATTTATCCCTATTCAATAGTCTGGGAATTCTGACATTGCCCTCACAGTATATATTTTCTTTAATGTCGTTCGTTGTTAGCAATATTAGCTTATTCCCAAGAGTTAGCAGCTTTCACTCAGTTAATACTAGGCAGAAATTCAATCTGCATGTGGAATGCAGTATTCTGCTGCATCCATTTTCAATAAGCTACCACAAGAACTCAAAAATCTTAGCAGTAGCCCAAACTCTTTTAAGTCTAAACTGAAGAGTTTCTTCCTGGCTCACTCTTTCTATTCTGTCGAGGAGCTCCTGGAAGAGCTAAAAAAATTAAGCAAATTCCAGTGTTACATTGTTGATTTTCTTTTGTTAAACTTACGACTTGTTGCCTGAATATGTTTTTTTATATTTCATTTTATCTGTTTCTACTATCGTGTTATAATTTCATGTATTAACTCGTTCCATGACTATGGAGACTTCTCCTTAATTTGGTCCCACGGAGAAAAAAAAGGGGGGGGGGGGGAGAGAGAGAGAGAGAGAGAGAGAGAGAGAGAGAGAGAGAGAGAGAGAGAGAGAGAGAAGCCTTGAGCAGGTGAGCAACAGTATGGCACACAGGTCATGGAGTAAGATATGTTTAATAGGTCTGCCGTGGAATATGCCTAGCCCTAAATAGTCCCACAGCCGACTTACTTCATTGACTCATGGTATGCTATACCTAATAATTTCAGTTATGTTGATCGAGTACCACAGATCCACATTCAACTTGGGATCATACAAACAATCAGCAAAAAGAAGAGGGCATATTTTTCTTTTGCTGCCTATGCTTCATGTCTAACACTTAAAACATGCTGGAAAGACCTGTTCTTGGTTATCAACTATTGTATATGATTTACTGCTGTTCCAAGTCCAGCAGAAGAGTGCGAGAAAAAGTTATCTGTAAGTAAAGAACATTAAATGGAACACCTTTCAATACATGCTGTCATTACTTGCAACTATGGACACTGAGCGCACTTACAACATTACTTCAATTGGGCGTTCAAAATAATCAGATAGTATTTCTGTAGTAACCTGCACATTACTACACCTACGCCATCACTACAGCAGTGCATGTCACACATTGGATTATCATGCCGTTCGTCTGCTCCAGGTCCCCATTAGAGGCTGCCGACTGTGGACAGCACCTCAATCACCTGCAGCTGAGAGCCAGCAGTCCCTGGTGAGCAAATGCTTTTTATGCTACCGTGCACTGGCTCTGGCTGGCAGTCTTGTTCATCTCATTAAACTGTAGTGTACTACCTATGTTAATGCTGTCACATCGTCACCTAATAAAAAGTTGTTGGTTTCTCATGATCATGTCTTTTATTGTGTTCGATGTTAGAACACAAGTGGTGATGAGTAAAACTTTCATGTGCTCAACTTTAGTGACAGTTTTTTCGTGTGGCTTCTCCATGGAGGCGGAACTTTAGTCTCTTCACCAGCAGCAGAAACTTACTACGGCCACTTTGAAAAGATTTGTGGCTACGCCGACTGTCAGGCTCCACGGTCTCAGGTGCTCCCACTATTGTTTCTGCCATACGATGACTCTGTTGACAATTCGGACGCTTAAGAAAAATGGCTAAGGCAGCACTTTGTTGCATTTAAGTTGATGGATGTGGACACTTGTAAAGCTTTGTTTTTGTCTTCGATTCCACCTCATAAGTACCAGTCATTGTGTCAATCAGTGCTTTTTCAGGAACTGGCCTCACTTTCCTTTGATGTCATGTGTAATTTGTTGTTTTATTATCATTGCAAGTGCACCCAAGTCATTACTGCTTGCACAGAATTTTACCAGTGCTGCAAGCAGCTCCATCAGTCTTACCAGGCTTTGATGGCAGAGCTACAGGGTTTGAGCCACATGTGTCATTTACTACTAAAACCTCCAAGGAATCCTATGCAGACTCCACAGTTAAGAAATGCAGTCACCCACCTAGCATCCGATAAAGAAGTTCACCAGAAAGGCCTTCAGTGTGAGGATCCATCCTTGGAAGAAGTTTTAAAGATTGCTCGGCCTTTTGAAGTCTCAACACTGAGTGGCACTTCCATCATGCCCTCTTGCTTTGTGCAACATGAGAGAGATGCATGACCCAGGTAGTGGGTGTTGAGCCACAAGTGTCACAAAAAGGACACACTGCATCAATCTGTCATTCTCAGCCTTCCCTTGAACAAATGAACACTGACATTCATTCTAGTTCATCACTTTCTGCAGTTCAGAATAAATTCTTGATTGAAATGCCAGAGCTGAACAAACCATTGTCGCTGCAAATGGATGCCAGAGAGCCTGTTCTACTCCTCAACTCTTAAAGGTACACATGACTGGGCTCCCCATTGTTGGCTCCTATCAAATGCAGTCTGGCAAGCTACAATAAACAACATATTCTTGTTCATGGGAAATTTACTGCTGCCACAGCTTAAAAATCAGTAGACCATCCGATCACCTACTTGAGTGTTAACAATCCTCAGACTGAGAATTTGCTTGGGTTAGATACTTTCACTGCTTTTGAATTTTCTATTACTGGAACTGTACATCTTGTATTGTATCAGGTTCCTTACCTGAATTTTCAGATTTGTTTTCTGAGGGATTAGGATGTGCAAATTACTTCACAGTACATATCACACTTGTGCCTTCGGTTCGGCAGCATTTTGTCTGGGCATGGTCCATACCTGTGTCCCTACATGAGCAAGTTAAGTCTGAATTGGATCAGTTGATGTCACTACCCATCATTCGACCAATTTCAACAAATGAGTTGGCTATGTCATTGGTAACTGTCAAAAAAGTGTTGTGTCAGCTCTGACTTTGTGGAAACTTTAAAGTTACTGTCAATGCACAGTCTGTTACTGAGACACACCCTCTGCTTGACACTGAAAAATTACTTCCGAAATTGGCCAGAGACCAATTCTTTTCCAAAACTGACTTAGTCTGAGGCCTACCTGCAAACTCCCTTTGATGATGCATCATAAATTTGGTTGTCATGAACACACTTTTTGGCCTTTATCAATATCAACGTTTAATATTGGGGTGGATAACACCCTGGCTATTTTCCAATGCGTTTTGGAGTCATTCATGGTGGAGGTTTCTTTGCTGTATCAACTATCTTGGCGATATTGTAGTAAGGGGTGATACGACTGAAGAACACTTACATAAACTCCATTATATCTTTATTGTTTTGCAGACCAAAGGCCAGAAGTGTAACCTTACGAAGTTACAATTTTTTCAACACACTATTGTAAGACTCAGTCAAGCAGGGTGTTCGACACCTGGAACGGCATGTTGCCACTATTGCGGCTTTGCCTTGTCTAACCAATTTGCAGGAATTACTGGCGTTCCTTGATAAAATAGCATACTATCACAGTTTTCTGCTGGATGTATCCACTCTGGCTCACCCTCCACATTGGTTGCTTCGTAAAAAAGGTTCCTTTCAAGTGGTTGTTGGTCTGTGAATATGCACTTGAGCAGCTTAAAAACAAATTTCGCGCCTTACAGTCTTTCAACACAGTAAAATTTAGTGTTGGCCATGGATGCATCCCAGAATGGGGTGGAGGCAGTTCCAGCCCATCGTCATGCATATGGCTCTGAGCAAACTATCACTGTTATATCCAAAATGCTCAACGCAGCTCACAGCACTATTTGCAAGTTGAAGAAGCAGCCCTTGCAATTGTTTATGCCATAAGAGAATTTAACATATTCTTATATGGTGCAAAATTCCACTTAGTCACAGGAGACAAACTTTTAGTTTTCTTGTTTCACCCTTCCACTGCTTTAACTGACAATGTCACTCATCACCTTAAACGCTGGGCCTTATTTTTGTTGATATATGATTACAATATCCGTTTCTGCCCTCTGGTGCAGCACGCAACTGCAGACGCTTTGTCTCAACTGCCCATGGGGCCTAATCTGTTGTTTATCAAGCAGAATTATTGTGTTTTCAATTTGACACAGAAACAAGATGGTTTCTCCATTACCAGCTCCAAGATCGCATCTGCAGTAGCTGTGGACCCAGTATTTAAACAAACTGTGTGCATGTGACAACACGAGTGGTCCGACCAACTGCCAGGTCAGGAATCCGACCCACTGCAGAACTTCTATGCTCTCTGTGATTGTCTTTCCCTGTTGGATGCTTTCTTACTCTTGTCAACGTGATTGTCTTTCCCTGTTGGATGCTTTCTTACTCTTGTCAACAGAAGGGCCTGCACCCCTGTTGCGATTCCAGCAATGCTGCATACGGAGGATCTAAATCTTTTCATCAAGGCCATTGGGTTGACTCCTGCACAGAACAATTGGCACATGTTCTGGCCTAGTATTGATCACAGAGTGGAGTGCCTGATTGTGGCCCACAGCAAGTGTTCAAATCAACAGGTGGCACCCTGCACCCTTTTCCCACCCTTGCCCAGTGCCCACACTACCTTGGGAAAAAAAACCTTTATCAGATACTTTTTGGTTGTTGGAGCCTTTTCCAAATTTCTCTATCACAGCAGACAACGATCAAGGCACTATCAGCCATTTTTTTCTATTGACAGCCTACCTTGTACAGCAGTTTCAGACAATGGTCTGCAGTTTTTGGCTCAATCCTTTCAAGATATTTGCTCACGCAATGACATTCGTCACATCAAGAAGCCTCCCTTTCATCCGCAATCCAATAGCAAGGCAGAATATCTTGTGCAGACTGTCAAAACGCAATTGGGCAAATGTGTCACAGAATTTACGGCAAAAGAGGTCCTTACAGTATTTCTCAGCTATTACAGAGCAACTGCTATCCGGAACAAGGGGCCGACCAAACACTCGCATGGCTGGCCCCCACGGATGCTGCTCAATCTCCAACTGCCAGACAGATAACCTGCAGTGGCACTAATATTTTCACAGTTTGCACCCAGAATTCCAGTCTGGGCCCTAGGCTTTGGGTAAAACCTGCATTGGATTCCAGGCGCCATCCATAGTTAGCACAGGTGCCATGTATTCATAGTGCGTACTGACGGTTGCCTTGTGAGATGCAACTTCAGTCAGCAGATCCCTTGGGTGGGCATTGATGTTTCTCTGCGGATAGCCACGCCTCTTCCACGAGCTTTGCCATTCGCTGTAGAAAGTTCGCCGCACGGTCCATGCTCGCTCCCCCCCCCCCCCCCCCCCCCAAAATAGTCTCCGGCTACCATTGGCCCAGCCCCACATGGGCGACAAAAAGCTTGGCCTCTCAACAAGCTTGCAGTGCCCTCTCTTGTGTGGGGAAAACGCAGATACTGGAGCTTCACCAGCGTGCCTGCAGGCACCAACTACACCAGCACAGGAGGCATCTTCTACACTGATGCTAGAACCACCTTCATTACCTACAGACATTGCGGCTTCCCATCTCACAGCACCTAAGATGAGTCTGATGTCGACATGGCCCCTGCCTATGTGGTGCAAAAGAGCCACCTGCTCTCCTGGAGGGGAGGGCAGGTGTCCTCACTTGCACCACTTCTGCCCCTACTTGCTGGTTTGCTAGCTGGTTTTGGGGAAGAGGACCAAACAGCGATGTCATCGGGTTAGGGAAGGATGGAGAAGGAAGTCAACAGTGCCCTTTCAAAGGAACCATCATGGCATTTGCCTGAAGTGATGTAGGGAAATCACAGAAAACCTAACCTAAATCAACATGGCCGGATGCGGGATTGAACCATCGTCCTCCCAAATGGCGAGTCCCGTGTTGTTGGTTTAGGTGGACAAGGAACAGCTCACGCCCAGGATGTATACACCATTAATGGGTTGTGCAGGACCTAACAAATACTGTTCACTCTTCTCCCCCAAGGAAGGAAGAGTATAGTAACCTGCACATTTCTACACCTGTGCTGCTTCTACCATGGCATGCGTCACACATTTGAGTATTGCACTGTTCGGCTGCTCCATGACTCCAGCAGAGGCCGCCAACTGTGGAGGGGATCTCAGTCACCTTTGGCTGATAACCAGTGACCCCTGGAGAACATATGTTCTTTATATTGTCATACACTGGCTCCAGCCGACAGTCTTGTACATTTGACTAAATGTATTTTACTATCTACGTTAATGTTGTGCAGGAGTAGTTGGTTTCACACAGCTGTCTCTCTTACTGCATTCAGAGTTAGAACAATTTTACTTTTTCAAAAGAGGCTGAAAAAAGTTAATACGAAAAGAAATCACCCCAAGTTCTGCCCATGGAGCTGCCTGAGGACAATGAGGCATCCAGGTATAACAGGGCTTATCAAGACCAAAGGCCACAGTTGTCAGGTGCTGTTCTGATAAGAAAGCCACTTCTTTAGTCATCTTAAGCCGAGTCAGGTAGCCATCTTAAGCAGAGCTAGATAATTAATGCTAGACGTTACTCTGATAGTGGTTAAGAAGATGATGAGATTCTAACATGCAAGTAAGACAGGAGCTGACGCTTCACTCTAAGCCCTGAGATCTACCATCCACAAATAGTGGGCACTAAGCTACTAGGGTAAGTATTGTCTTAAAGAAGTTTCAGGAGGTGGATGATTAAAATAGTGTCCTTCCTAAAATAAAGAAACTGACTATCTGCTAATCCCTATCAAACATGTTGAACAGGGTTTACTATGTATTCCCTGCTAGGTACCACTAAATGTTGTAATGAATTTCTTTCTTTAGCTGGTGTAATGTGGTCTATTTCAGATAATGTATGATGCAGCTCCACATGAAGAAACAGCTGTTGTAAGCTTCAACGCTGGGTAACCAAAGTTCCATCAACTATCTCAGACTTCCAATGCTAACTGCAGCATCTATAGATCAGATGCAATTTCTCCGTAAAATGCTGCTGACTGAGTGGATAAAAAAGAAGATAGGAGTTGGATGCTGGAGTGAAAACTGTCAACCACTTCCCACATTTACAAGGGAAAGCCACACTATTGGAATCACAGATTTACTTCAGACTTTGTACATCTTTAGTATGCGATTAATATAATATACTGCACAAGGAGCACAGTGCAGTATTCTAGCAATTTAGAGAAAACGGCGAGGGAGGTTTGAAGCATCTATTATGTGACTTATGTATCTGTGGGTAGGTGTTGGATATTAGAGTTCATGATGGTCAAGTGATTAGCGTTCAGGCTTCATAAGACAAATGTGTGTGAGGCGGTGATCCGACTCCCGCTCAAACTATATTTTTAATCTATAGTTTTTTCATCACTGGTCATTATGATTTGCATTCAAACTACTGGAAGAAAGAGAAATTTTTCAAATTGTTAACGAGGTGTGTTTTCCCTTAGAAACTCCAAATATTTCCTGTAAATGTGGAAAGCAGCAATCAATCGATGTAGTAAATGCTGTTTCAAATTATGTTTTCCATGTCTGTATGACAAATACCACCCTGCAATGTGTGATGTCGAGAGCACATCTGACATTGTGGTCTGGCACACTGTCATTTACATCAATCGCATAATTATTTATCAAGATCTGACTTGAATTTTCCAAGCCTGTCTCTCATCCTTGAAAATTTAATTAAAAATAGTAAACAGCCAAATAACGTATGAAATTCACGAGAACTTAATGAAAATGCACGTCGTCTCTTTTTTTTTTCATCATACACACGCACAAAAAAAAAAAGTTTTACATCATCCCGGTTCCCAGAACTCTTGAAGACAGACGTTGATTGTGGATATTGTATCACAGACACAGTCCCTTTGACTGTTCAGAGATATCACTAAACCTGCCCAAAGCTGTAAACAACCATGCATGAGCAGCGCCTATTAGACGGAGGGGGTCTGATAGCTGATCAGTTCCAGTCACTCCACCAGGAAGGAGGTACACAGCTTGTGTTGTCTGTAGTTCAATCACACTCCCTCGTGTTTGTAGTTCAACCATGCCTAGATGGTCAATACTGAGGGTTCGATCGCGTCCGCATTGTTACTTTGTGCCAGGAAGGGCTCTCAACAAGGGAAGTGTCCAGGTGTCTTGGAGTGAACCAAAGGGATGTTGTTCGGACATGGAGGAGATACAGAGAGACAGGAACTGTCGATGACATGCCTCGCTCAGGCCTCACAAGGGCTACTACTGCAGTGGAAAACTGGTACTTATGGATTATGGCTCAGAGGAAACCTGACAGCAATGTCACCATGTTGAATAATGCCTTTTGTGCAGCCACAGGACATCATGTTATGACTCAAACTGTGCGCAATAGGCTGCATGATGCGCAACTTCACTCCCGAAGTCCATGACAAGGTCCATCTTTGAAACCACGAGACCATGCAGCGCAGTACAGAAGAGCCCAACAACATGCCAAACGGACCGCTCAGGATTGGCATCACGTTCTCTTCACTGGTGAGTGACGCATATGCCTTCAACCAGAAAATAGTCGGAGATGTATTTGGAGGCAACCCAGTCAGGCTGAATGCCTTAGACACACTGTCCAGTGAGTGCAAGAAGGTGGAGGTTCCCTGCTGTTTTGGGGTGGCATTATGTGGGGCCGATGTATGCCGCTGGTGATCATGGAAGGTGCCATAATGGATGTACAATACGTGAATGCCTTCCTCTGACCAATAGTGCAACCATATCTACAGCATATTGGCGAGGCATTCATCTTCATGGATGACAATTCATGCTCCCGTTGTGCACATCTTGTGATTGATTTCCTTCAGGATAACATCACTCAACTAGAGTGGCCAGCATGTTCTCCACACATGAACCCTATCGAACATGCCTGGGATGGATTGAAGAAAGCTGTTTATGGACGACTTGACCAACCAACCACTCTGAGGGATCTATGCCGAATCGCCGTCAAGGAGTGGGATAATCTGGACCAACAGTGCCTTGATGAACTTGTGGATAGTATGCCATGATGAATAAAGGCATCCATCAATGCAAGAGGACATGCTACTGGGTATTAGAGATACCGGTGTGTACAACAATCTGGACCACCACCTCTAAAGGTCCTGCTGTATGGTGGTACAACATGCAATGTGTGGTTTTCATGAGCAATAAAAAGGGCGGAAATGATGTTTATGTTTATCTCTATTCCAATTTTCTGCACAGGTTTCAGAACTCTCGGAACCAAGGTGATACAAAACTTTTTTCGATGTGTTTATTACCTCTCAAATGTCATATGAATTAAATAATGTGACCAGTGTTGAAAAAATGACAGATTAAAAAATGAATGCTAACAAGATTCGAACTATCGCCTTGTCCTCGACCTTCCTGCTACACGCAAACGCTGATCATGTGATCACACTGACTTCTTACGGCTGGCGTCTTCGCAAAGGTGCATCAGTTATATAATAGACATTTAAAACTTCTATTGCAATTTTCTCGGATTTGCCAGAGTAGTGCACCTTACTACTTCCACATTATGCTGTTTTAATGGCCCACTAAAGGTGTACAAAGTTTGAAGTAAATCCATGATCCCAACGCCGTGGTCTCCCCTCGTTAGCAGTATCAGTGACAGTCTGTTGTAGCTGTATAAGGAGGCACAAAAAAGTATGTCTTGTTTCCTCTCCGATGTACATGAACTGTTATATACGGCCAACCAATGGGTAATGTCATATCTAACCATAATAATACAGAAAGTTGTATTTCGTTATTCAACCAATATAGCTTGGGGATGTTATTCTGACTAGGGGGAAATCATGGATGGGGTTCCCAAGGCTCAATCTTAGATCCACTATTGTTCCTCAAATATGTAAACCATTTTCCATCTAATATATAACAAGCAGAATTAGTTCTTTTTGCAGATGACACTAGTACTGTAATCAATCCAAGCATACATACAGAAACCAAAGGAATGGTAAACAATGTTCTTAAAGAATGAAACTTTCGCTCTGCAGGGGAGTGTGCCACATCAAGACTTGAACTGAGGACCTATGCCTTTTGTGGGCAAGTGCTCTACCAACTGAGCTACCCAAGCACGACTCATGACCCATCCTCACAACTTTACTTCTGTCACTACCTCGTCTCCTGCCTTCCAAACTTCACCTGGGCAAGAGTACTCCCTTGAAGTTAAGAAGGTAGCAAATGAGGTACTAGTGGAAGTAAAGCTGTGAAGAAAGGTTGAGAGTCATGCTTGGGTAGCTCAGTAGGTAAAACACTTGCACACAAAAGGCAAGGGTCCCGAGTTTGAGTCTCAGTCTGGCACAATGTATTGATCTGCCAGAAAGTTTCACTATTCTTAAAAGTATCATGGACTGGTTTTCTGCAAATGGTCTTTTCCTCAATTTTAAAAAGGCACAACATATTCAGTTGTGCATGTCTAGGGAAACTACACCAATGATGAGTGTAACACGACACCAATGATGAGTGTAACACGTGGTAACGAAATAATAAATAGGGTGGAAATTTCAAAATTCTTGTGTCCATAATGGTGAGCACTTAAACTGGAAAAAAGCACATTTCTGAACTCCTAAAACAACTTAGTTGAGCCACACTTGCAGTTACAATCATTGCAAATCTTGGGGAAAGCATAACATCAGTACGTTGACGCAGTTTGCAAATTTTCATTCAATAATGTCATGTGAAATAATATTATAGAGTAACTCATCTTCACAAAAGAAAGTCTTCATTGCCCAAAAACATGCTGCAAGACTATGTGGCGCGAAGACTATGTGCTGCTCACCCATCATCATCTTGTGGACATCTGTTTAAGGAGTTATGCATTCTGACAACTGCTTCACAGGATATTTGTTCCCTCATGAAGTTTGTCGTAAATAATCCATTGCAGTTCAAAAGGAACAATGAAGTGCACAATTGCAATACCAGAAGGGAAAACAACATTCATTACTCCACACGAAGGTTATCTTTAACACACAAAGAGATGCACAATGCTGCAACTATAAGTCCTGATCACTTACCCAGTGATACAAAATGTCTGACAAAAGAAAAAAATTAAATTTGAAATCAAACTGGAAAAGTTTCTTCTTGACAACTATTCCTAGATTGAGGAAAAAGCTTTTTGAAACCTGAAATTGAGAGCAATGAGGATTTTGGGGGAAAATATAGCTGTGGTTTAAAAGGCCTGGCAAATGGGAAATGGAGATGGTGTACTTGTCACAGTAGACAAGAAACTCAAATCCAGCAAGACAGAAATTGAAGCCGCATGTGAGATTGTTTGGGCAAGAGTCAGTATCAGGGGTGGGCACAAAATGGTAATTGGATCCTTCTATTGCCCACCAGACTCATCTCCTGATATAACTGAAAGCTTTAGAGAAAACCTCAGTTCAGTTGTATGTAAGTTCCCCAATCATACTGTAATCATCGGTGGAGACTTCGATTATCCAACAATTAATTGGGAAAATTACAGGTTTGTTAGTGGTGGGCATGATAATATATTCTGTGAGGCATTACTTGCTTTCTCTGAAAACTACTTACAACAGATAGCTCTGAATCCCACTCATGTCGGAAATATATTGGATCTAATGGCGACAAATAGGCTTGACTTCTATGAGGATGTCTACATCGAAACTGGTACAGTGACCATGACACAGTTTTGGCAACAATGATTACCACAGTAGAAAGGACAACTAAAACAAGCAAAAGATATAATGTTCAGTAAAATAGACAAAAAATTAGTAGTGTCATATCAGTAAGGGACTTGAAACTTTCAGCACACGGCAGGAACATGTAGAGGAAGTTTAAAAGAATAGATGACCATGAACTGCATAGACATTTACCCAGGAGAACAGTTCATAATGGGAAGGAACCTCCATGGTATACAATCACTGTAAATAAACTTTGAAACAGAAATTACTGCACAATAGCTGTAAAAGTGTAGAGCTATAGAGACAGAGATGCTGAATGAAATGCATTTGGCTGTCATGAGAGCAATGTGTGGTGCCTTCAATGACTACCGTAGCAGAATATTGTCAAGTGATCTTGCACAGAACCCAAAGAAATTCTGGTCATACGTAAAGACTGTTAGCATAACTGAAGTTAGTGTCCAGTTCTTAGTGAATGAAACAGGAACTGAAATGGAGGGTAGCAAAGCAAAAGCTCAAATGCTTTACTCCGTTTTCAAATGTTTCTTTCCAAAGAAAAACCCAGGAGAATTACCCTAGTTTAATCCTTGTACCACTGAAAAGATGAATCAAATAAGTATTAGTCAGTGGTGTTGAGAAACAGCTGAAATCGTTAAAATTGGAAAAAGCTCCAGGTCCCAAAAGAACCCCTGTCAAATTCTAATTCTATATTGCTTTTGCAGCTGAGTTAGCCCGTCTTCTAACTACAATCTATCATAGATCCCTTGAACAAAATACTGTCCCCATCCTTGAAGCCAGCCGGAATGGCCAAGCGGTTCTAGGCACTTCAGTCTGGAACCACGTGACTGCTACGGTCACAGGTTCGAATCCTGCCTCGGGCATGGATGTGTATGATGTCCTTAGGTTAGTTATGTTTAAGTAGTTCTAAGTTCTAGGGGCTTGATGACCTCAGATGTTAAGTCCCATAGTGCTCAGAGCCATTTGAACCATCCTTGAAAACAGGCACAGTTCCCACCCATCTACAAGAAGAGTACTAGAAGTGATCCACAAATCTACCATCCAATATCCTTGACATCAATTAGTTGCAGAATCTTAGAACCTATTCTGAGCTCAAACATAATGAGGTATCTTGAACAAAACAACCCCCTCAATGCCAACCGGCATGGATTTCGAAAATGCCGATTTAGTGAAACCCAATTCGCAATTAATGAAAGCTTTGGATAGGCAACCAGGTAGATGCAGTGTTTCTTGATTTCTGAAAAGCACTGTACACAGTACTGCACTTATACTTACTGTCAAAACTATTGTCATATGGAGTATTAAGTGACATTTGTGTATGGACTGAGGATTTCTTTCTAGTAGGGAGGACACAGCATTTATCTTGGATTGAGAGTTATTGCCAGATGTAGAAGTAACTTCGGGTGTGCCCCAGGAAAGTGTGTTGGGACTCTTGCTGTTCATGTTGTATATTAGTGGCCTCACAGACAATGTTAATAGCAAAATCAGACTTTTTGCAGATGATGTAGCTATCTACAATGAAGTACTATCTGAGAGAAGTTCCAGTGTTTAGCTTGGAGGAGGAGGAGGAGGAGGAGGAGGAGGGGGGGGGGAGATTAGTGTTCAACATCCTGTCAACAACAAGGCCATCAGAGATGGAGTAATGCTCAGACTGCAGAGGGATGGAGAAGGAAATTGGTCGTGTTATGTCAAAGGAACCACACTGGCATTTGCCTTAACCAATTCAGGGAAATCACAGAAAATCTAAATCAGGATGGCCAGATGAGGGTTTAAACCACTGTCCTCTCAAATGATAGTCCTGTGAGCTAATCACAGTGTGTAATGTGTGTTTACTTTCTGACAGAGCTTGACTGTTATGTTAAGATTACTGGCCAGTGCAACAAGAATTGCAGCAAATACATTATTTGTAATAAATAACAAGGACTACTGCGTGTATTACTTCTATTAAATCAAGAAGACAGACCCAGAATCTTTTAGAAAAAGAAACATTGGACAGAGGTGAACGCAAACCTGCTACATTTCTCTTTACATCTCATGACACTATCAATTAAGCTACAGCTTAAACAGAGCAACTAGGTGTCAGTATCAGTAAACACTATGTAAAGAGCATATCTAAAAATGTCATCATTCAATATTTAACTATGGCAAATTGTGGCAAAATAGTGCCATTTTAATAGATCTTGGTGCCACATCATTGAAATACACTGTACCAACGACTCCAGGAAATCCACCCAGTACCATGAAACTATCCATCACAAAGTGTAAGTCTGCTTGAGAAGGAAACTTTATGTATTGTGTAGATATTGCTACTATAATCCCCGATATATCACTGGTAATTCTTTGCGTTTTTGTACTATGTACATTAGCACTATCACCAATAACTATATTAACAGCACATTGTGACAGTTGCATTCTGGTCTCCATGGCGGCCACGTGTTTGAGAGATGTGCTTGCGTATGTTACTGAAGGTTGTGTATGTGTGTGTGTGTGTGTGTGTGTGTGTGTGTGTGTGTGTTTTTAAAAGCACCTGTTACATATGCCCTCAGTGTCATTAGAGGTCTGTTCATGGGTGAGACAAGGTTACTCTGACAAGTAGGAAGTTCCAATCTCTCGTTTATTTTACCTAGTAACCAACACACTGTTTCTTTTGAACGACAAGATCTCTCTTCAAATGTCATGTCCCTGTACTCTTCGAAAGGATTTTCCCTCCCTGCAAGTAGCCAATACGTTTGCGGCAATGCTTTACATGGTAAAAATATAACATTTTTCACCTTCTATGGAATTTAACACATCAAAACAGACCACTTTCTTAATACAGCACACGTTTACTTTATCCTAACTGCTATCAGTTCAAGGTAAACGAGCCTCCAACCTTGATCAACTTTAACTGTTATAAACTCCCTCATTTAACATTAACTGAGGTTGATGCAGTCAAATTTTGTGTTGGCTAGGGTTACCTTCCGGCTTAACTGTGGTTAACTTCTGATCAATGTTGGTGCACTTGGTCCTGAGACTGTCTCCAGGTGAAGATGTCATTTACAGTCTAGTAAAGTCACCACAAGATCAGTTACCTAGAATATCTGTATGATGAGAAAAGTGGAAATTTATTCTAAGTAAGGAAAAGCTTGAGGTCAAACACATGAGTACTAAGAGAAATACATTAAACTTCAGTTACAGGCTAAATCATACAACTCTAAAGCCTGTCAATTCAACTAAAGGCCTAGGAATTATTATTACAAACAACTTAAATTGAAACGAGCATAGAGATAATGTTGTGAGGAAGACAAACCAAAGACTGTGTTTCATTGGAAGAACACTTAGAAGATACATCACGTCTACTAAAGATACCACCTACCCTACAATTGTCCATTCTGTGCTAGAGTATTGCTGTGCGGTATACGAGATCGTCACAGGGTAGGATTGATGGAGCTTATTGAATAAGTCCACAAAAGAGCAGCTCATTCTGTATTATGGGAAAATAGGGGAAAGAGTTCTGTGGATATGATAAGCGAGTTGGGGTGACAACCATTAAAACAAAGGTATTTTTTGTTGCAGTAAGGCCTTTTCGCAAAATTTCGATCACAAACTCTCTCCTCTGAACATGAAAATATTTTCTCAATGCCAAACTGCAGAGGGACAATGATCATCGTAATAAGATAAGAAAAATCAATTCTCTATGAAAGATTTAAGTGTCGATTTTTCCCACACGCTGTTAAAGGGCGGGACGGTAGACAAATAGTCTGAATGTAGTTTAATTGTCTCAGTTTTTAAAAGGACACCATCTATTCCAAGTACAGAATGCAATCTTGACTCCACACCATGGATGCCAGAGTAATACAAGTAGGGCTGTGGAGAGGTACAATGTCTTCTTGTCTTGTGAACTGCTTTGCCACAATTTCCAACAGTTGTCAGTCCCTTGTGCTTCATTAAGGTGTGTCCAATATCTTAAAGAATCTATAATCTGAGGCTGTACATTAAGACATATGAAATTTTTGCTTATGTAATCTGGACGGACAGGTGTATTTAAAGCCAATAAAAAATCGGTAATAATCTGTGACTTGAAATTTACATCATACTACTGACAGAATATCCATATCTTTCTTCTTTCTATTCACTCTTTCCTATACTTTCTGTGTGAAATTATGTTTCTCTTGAAGTCATAAGTTCTGTGAAGCTCTGTCAAGTTCGTTCAATTTGAAATAATGTATCTCGGCAGAAGATAGCAGCCCATCATTGGAATCTCATTTCTGAATCTTTTCCTGTCTGTATTTAGTTTTTTGAATGTAGAAATCAAATACCTTTTCATCACTACTTGCTTCACAACTAAAAATACATTTTTGACAACTGATATGTCACTATTTTCTGGTTTAATTGTTACTGTTGTCTCCCAGGAATGAGCTCTTTAATTATTTTAGGGGGAGGGGATAATATACTAAACAAAGAACTCAAATGTCACATATTTGATACAACTACTAGTCTTTACTAACAGTTAATGAAATACTTGAAAGGAGAGACAGCATTGGTCGTATATTTTTGTTTATTATCGCAAAATCAATTTTCTGTCACTTAGTGACCATCTTCAGTGCTAGAAGTTAAAAATTTTTTCACATTACGATCAGAGAGTATAAAACAGAAAATCACAATTACATCTGCATATGAACATAACACATGTTAGGAACATACCTGTAATATATAACTTAAATTAGTAAGCACTGGTGTCAATAAGCTTACGGCGATCACATAGACTGA
Source organism: Schistocerca serialis cubense (assembly GCF_023864345.2). Lineage (NCBI taxonomy): Eukaryota > Metazoa > Arthropoda > Insecta > Orthoptera > Acrididae > Schistocerca > Schistocerca serialis. The sequence goes on from NC_064638.1 coordinate 708,283,445, forward strand.
GGTCGCTGTTTACATGCACTTGTTCAGCAGACCTCGGTGTAACGGGGCTTGACACGCCCTCTATGTGACATGTGTCACGTGAAGACATAGTATTACTGGTTTTGCGAGATATTAACACTAAATAACTCTTGTGCATTTGTGAATCGTGCAGTAATTCAAGTTTAAAATGTACGTGCAACACATAGCAGACGAAGGGGGAAGGAAATATCTAAAATACATTGGCGTATTGTTTTTTACAAACTTATAAAACATAAAACAGATCGATGATAAGTTGTCAGAGTGCAGGACATATAAAAGAGCAAAAGATAATGAAAATCCTAGGGTTAAAAATTTAACGGATATAGTATTTAATCAGGAAGAAAATGAACTTTTGAGTAAGGGTTTAAAGTACAACATACATAAACAATTGGATAGTAGGGCAATTAAGAATACACTAGTGCAGGTAAAATTCGCGATGGATAGTTGTAAAATAAATAAGGTAGAACATAATAAAATGGCTGTAGCGGTAGAAAAGCTATTAAAGAACGAGGTAGAAAAAGGGATCATTTGACAGTAAAAAGCTTGAATAATAAATTACAAGAAAGTAATGGAATTGTCACAAAGGCAGACAAAGGGAATTCTGTTATTATTGTTACAAAAGAAATGTATGTAGAAAAAACTTTACAATTTTTTCAAGAAAACGGTATTACATCAATTGCGAGAGACCCAATGAATGAGATTCAAAGAAAGTTAAATGAGAAACTTAAATCACTTTCAAATGTAATAGCCCCTCATGAGATACAGTATCTCAACGTAATGAATCAAAAAATTTCTAAGCTACGATCACAATTCAAGGTTCATAAGCAATGTAATCCCATTAGGCCGGTAGTTGATGGGAGAGGGGTCCCGTTGGTGAATATTGCGAAAAAATGCCTAACTATTTTGAATAAGCATTATAAATTTGTGCAACAGTTCTCGATTAAAAATAGTACCCAATTAGTAGAGAAAATAAAAGATATACCTATTACAGACACTATGACGTTTCTTTCGCTGGACATTGTCAATTTATATACGAATATCCCGATTGAGGAAACAATACAAATTATTGATGCTAATCTCAGAAACCACAGTAATATGTCCAGCGTGGAAATAAATGAGTTCATAGAACTATTATCATTCTGCTTAAAGTATAACTACTTCACATTTAACGACAAAATTTATGTCCAAAAGGACGGACTCAGCATGGGAAACTCTGTGTCAGGGATTATGGCAGACATCTTTATTAACTATCTTGAATTGAAATTACTAAAAGATTTTCCAACATTAGCTAAAAAGATCGTATACTACTATAGATATGTAGATGACACGCTATTGCTTATTAATGGCAGTCAATCTGATATTGACGAAGTCGTCAGTACATTTAATGGTTTACACAACAAAATTGCTTTCACAGTTGAAAAAGAACAGAATGGAGTCATTAATTTTTTAGACCTAACCATTAGAAGGGAAAATGGAAAACATACATTTGACATTTACAGAAAATCAACATTCACAGATATCATCTTAGATTATGGTTCACAACACCCTGACCAACACAAAAAAGCGTTTTTCCACTTTGCATTTCATCGTATGTTCCGATTACCATTATCTAATGAAAACCATGAGAAAGAGTTAAACATAGTTAAACAAATTGCAAGAAATAATAATTACCCGTTGAAATACGTCATGAACATTTATGAGATGGTATCCAAAAAATATAGTAAAGATAATTTAAGTCAGAATGAGACAAGCGAAACTAAAAATCAAAAATTTATCACATTGCCTTTCTATGGTCCCATTAGCAATAAAATTGCCAGAGTATTCAAGAAGAGGAATATTAATGTAGGTTTCTCGACGACGAACAGACTAGGCGTGCTTTTAAGGAATAACATTCATGAACGCAACGTCTCACATGAATCAGGTGTTTACAAACTTATGTGTGCCACGTGTAATGCAGGTTACATAGGGCAAACCGGACGAAAATTAGAAACAAGGTTCCGTGAGCACGTTGCACTTGAGAGGAAAGATATTGCTAAAAAATCGAATTTCGCACCCCATCTGGTAGCAACTGGTCATACAACTCCAGATTTGACATCGCAATTGAAGTTGTTGCACAAGGGTAAAAAAGGTCGCTTCCTCCACCTTATGGAAGAGATGGAGATCTTTTGTCATAATAAAGCTCCAGATACCGCGCTACTTAACGAGCAAACGATATCGAGAAGCACACATTTTTGGGAATGCTTCTCCGATTTCCTATGAAAAAAGTCAACTTGTGGCCAATTATCACAATTAGCAATTTGTAGTCAGTTGCTTGTTATCCCTTATATACAACGCCTCAGTCATAGTTGCTACGAGAACACTTACAATGGCCGCTATTCCAACTATCTCAACACATAGACACAAATGTTTCGGTTTGTTTTAATAACATAACTAATTTCGGTTTTTAAAAAAGATGCTCCTTTTTTGTTCCGTAATTTGCAGAACTCATGGACGCCTACTGAACATAATTTTACTACAGTCGACATCTCGTAGGCGTTGACACAAAGTAATACGAACTGGTTATCACTTTATGTAATTATTTTTAATGTATGTTAACAATTCCTTTGCTGTTTGAATAAGTGCTGGATATCGTGCATAGCCTATGTTTAATTTCTCTAAAGTACGATGTATATTTTTGGTATAAGTGGCACTATTACCTGTCCTTCCTCATGATGGTTTCTCGATGTTTGATGTATACTACCTGTTCGCACCTTATATTTTCAAATTTATTTCAAATACACAATTAGAATTATAGGTACTTCTTAAGTTTGCTTGTATTTCATATGGGTTCCACTACTACTATAAGTTATGTAAAATCAAATTAGTTTATTAATATTCAAAACCGGTTGCTTGGCAACTTCATTACTGTTTTATCAACCTGTGAATGTACATATGGGTTCTGACCCAGTGCTTATGCGGAAGCGTACAACCAGTGATGGGACGAATGATATGTACATTATCACGCCGTTAAATATGCTAACAAAATTGTTTATCCACACCTACAAACATTTTTGTAATGAACATTGTCTTTTACGGCATTTTAATTATTAAGTAATGGCAGTTTCGTACTGTTATTATTTTTTATATATTTGACTCCTTAGTCTTAACGTAACATTTTACGTAAATCACGAAAGTTGTACTTCCAACTTCCCACGCCAGATGGTGGGTATTATGTTTTTTAAAAACCTGTGTTACACCTCATTTCATGTTATTCATTTATTATTCTTTTTCATTATCTTTTGCTCTTTTATATGTCCTGCACTCTGACAAATTATCATCGATCTGTTTTATGTTTTATAAGTTTGTAAAAAACAATACGCCAATGTATTTTAGATATTTCCTTCCCCCTTCGTCTGCTATGTGTTGCACGTACATTTTAAACTTGAATTACTGCACGATTCACAAATGCACAAGAGTTATTTAGTGTTAATATCTCGCAAAACCAGTAATACTATGTCTTCACGTGACACATGTCACATAGAGGGCGTGTCAAGCCCCGTTACACCGAGGTCTGCTGAACAAGTGCATGTAAACAGCGACCTCAGTCTATGTGATCGCCGTAAGCTTATTGACACCAGTGCTTACTAATTTAAGTTATATATTACAGGTATGTTCCTAACATGTGTTATGTTCATATGCAGATGTAATTGTGATTTTCTGTTTTATACTCTCTGATCGTAATGTGAAAAAATTTTTAACTTCTAGCACTGAAGATGGTCACTAAGTGACAGAAAATCGATTTTGCGATAATAAACAAAAATATACGACCAATGCTGTCTCTCCTTTCAAGTATACCCATTATCTGGTCGTAGTGCACAGGACACTATGGAGTCGCCAATCAATAAGTTAATGAAATAATAGGAAAACATAACATAATGCGGACAGTTTTGCAATTCCTCTAAGTTTAATAGTGTTGTAGGTGTTGCGGAGGTAATTCATTAACACATGTTTCTATCTCAGCAACCATCAAAATACTTGAAAGCACATCTAACCTAGTCATTCAGAGGTTTTCGATTCATGTTCGTACCATTAATTATGATTCAGGCAAGATGTCTATTCTCTGTTAGATAATATGTTCCACAGCTTAATGTGAAAAGAGGAAGGTAACACTGATCAGCTATTAGTGCGGGAGCTACAGATTCACCTAATCTGAAAGCAGTTAGGTTACACCTTTATTAACAGCCTCGATCTTCAATTTGAGGCTCCTACAATTTTTGGAGAACCCATATTACTCTCTATAGCTTATCAATAAACTGTACTGTTTACTGAAGTATGCATTTTCTTAGAAGCAGCTTTGTCAACTACCTTTCTTCCTCCAATACATTTTAATGAATTCATTGTATTCTACAGAGTACTGTAAACCATTTACACTAGACCCATTTCTTTTAAATTGTATAATTTATACCATAAGCAGTGCTTGATTTGTGAGGATTGTGACAGTTTGCCACACTGATACCTCTGATAAAAAATGCATTAAAATAACGTTTCAAGATGTTTGAATTTAAATTCCCCCCTCCCCCCCACTCACAGAAGGTCACAGTACTAGAACTTTTTTTTTATACAAATCAAGCACTGATTATTACCATGCAGCACAAAAGAGAATAACTATATCTTAACACTTACCATTGATATCTATAAGGTTTGCACTTTTTTGCTGAATAACTGCATAAAATTCTCTTAGATTTGAAATTTTACCTACAACCCAGTAATCACTCATGGTTTTTAAAATAGTTTCTCCAGTTGTTGACATCCTGAGGGGACAAAAATTAAACAAAATTTCTATGTAAATGGCATGGCTTACGGTAATTAGAATGAGTTAAATAGTTACAGCAACACATAATTGTTATCTAAAATATAAAATAAAAAACTCATCTGGATCAGAAATAAAGATTAGCACTACATATTATTAACCAGCCATTTCACATTTAGGACATCTTTCAGTAAATGTTATCAAACAGAAAATCTAATCGAGTAAACTGCTAAAATTCCAAGGTAATGGAATGGATGACCAACATTTATCCTTAGGAGCCAAATTTCCTTAGAGTAGACCATACTAGTCAGGTTCCGGAACTAAATGTTCCTTATTCAAGGAGGTGAGACAGGTTAGTTGGGGAAGACTGGAGTGGGGGAGGAGCGGGAGCAAGTCACTAAGATTCTAGGTTTGGAGAAACCCACTACGCAATAGATGTTTCCTTTCTGAAGATGAGAAATTTACAGAGAAAAACTAGGCTTACTATTTCCTACTTTTTAAGTGTTTCTATGGACAGTACTAGAAATTTTCCCTCCAAAAGATTAAGTACTGGTCATCCATTCTGTTTAGATGTTTTAAGTACATCATTTCCCCTCTGTATCCAAAAGTACATTTTATAAAGGTTAAAAAATTATCAATTGGGAGAGACCACTCATATCATCCCATAGTCATTCTAGCCATCCAGTGAAATCAATGACAGTCCATTACAGACTCAATTAAACAGAATATGAGGTTACTTTATTAGCCACAAAATATGGAACTGTGACTAAATGGTTCTATAACAATACTCTGTGCAGCCCTTTTCTCTGGTCAACACAGTAAACATAACCTACACCCAGCTTTCGATTACACAGAGCTACACACATTACAATGCCAAAAATCTCTTCTATGACAACTCAATTTTTGCATTAAAATGCTGGATATTCAAAAATTATAGCAATTGCACATAAACAGTGTATGTTGATACATATCATGTGTTACAGTTGCTTTTGGTTATGAATGAAATGTTTGATGTGCCTATTGGCCACCTGTACTGGATGGATACGAGTGGACTCTGTGTAATCATGTCATAAATTGAGATTTTCTTTGCTGATATAGATAACATCATTTAAAAAAATATTAAAGTCATTAATGGTCTGACAAACACTGACCAAAGAACCATCCAGCCTACCACAAACAATCAAAGGTGTCTCCCATATCCTAGAATTCAATTTTCTTAGAAACTGATAGTTTCAAAAAGCAAAAGGTGTGGAAATGTAATTTTTGCTCTTAGAATAATTACATATAGTGTCATTTTAATATTGGGTACAATTTTAGCAGTAATACTACATTTAATTAAAATTCTCTTAATATACCTTTTATATCTTATTTACACATAATTTAATTTTGCTGCCTTAATCAATTGTATACTTATTATTACTTCAGAACACTTGAATAACTTTGTTTTAAGTGTGTATCATACCTTTCCTTATCAGCATTTATGTCTGCTAATAACCTCAGAACTTCAGGTGTAACTGCTATGTTTCCTGTTCTTCTGTTATCAAGATGAACAGTTGTTTTCTGAGCCAAATTAAGTTGGTTAAAGTATACAAATTTAGGACTAGAATCTGGTGAACTTGCACCACTGTTAGCAGCTTGTTTAGAACAGTGTTCTGCTACTTCAGACACCAGTGTTGTCAGCTGTGGTCCCAAGAATATATCAAGGTGTTTAAACAGATCCATATTCAGTATTAATGAACCTGTAATGACATTTTTCATAAAAGTACATAAGACATTAGTTTCTTAAAGACAAAATGTGAAAGCAGATCACCAGAAGGTCCTAATGAATACCACAAAATACAACCAATTTCTGGGGAGTGGAAAGTAACTTATCAAGCCCACATTGAAGATGTAACAAGGGCGGGGAAGGGGGGGGGGGGGGGGGGGGAAGAGACATGATTTTATTCATGAAATTAAGACTGTATATTCATAAAATAATGTTCTTAAACTGGATATTAAACACTCCCAAATCAATCCTAAGTTCAAGCAGATGTGTTTCATGTACTCCACTTTCATTTTTACATTGATAATTAAATGCAGACCAGTTTTAATTTGTTATACATACTTCTGAGCTAACAAATTACTTCTTTATTTTGCTATACAATGAAACAATTAAGAAAAACTGGTTATGCTCTTGACACAAAAATCAGATAGGTAAAGGAGTGATTAGATAAAGTTGTCATCAACCTGCAATTGAAATTCACATCAACAAACATTGCCACCAGGTGAAAGAGTTGATAAGAGACGAATCAAAATTCCTGAAGTGACTAGGGATCAAAGTCAACACGTTTGGATCTGTAGTCTGACAATTTACCATAGAAACACCAAGCCACATTAAGGAGTGAAGGTTACGAATTATATCCAGTTCAGCTGTAAATCATTTATAAGCGATTTCTGCAATGTAACATGCATACTAACATTATGGAAAATGTCGCATTAGGCTCTGAACTCTACGCCTGACAAATGCGCCTTTCCATGAGATTGTATCCACTATTTTCACTACAATGTTACAAGATTAATGGAAGAACAAGAAAAAAAATTTACAAAATTATATTTTTTCATCATTTTTTACCATGGCTGAAGTTTCATGTAGCAAAACTTCATCTGCTAAATCTGCGTAGCAGTAATAACTGTAGCTGTGGCAATAATGAAGCAGAAAGTGACTTGTCAAACTACAGTTTCTTGGATCACTACAAGAATATTTTACTGAAGCAATAATAACAAAATTATGAACAACCTGAACTAATAAACAGTTGCCATGTGTAATTCTGACAGGTCACAACCCTATGTGCAAAATACTTCATGTTCTACTTACCATCAATGAAGAGACAAACTGTTGCACTAAGAGCTCGATAAACCACTAAGTGAAACATTTCAGTAGATGATTCATGGTTGATATACACTTTAGGAACTTTCCCAGTAATACTAGTACCATCTTGTACATTTTGGGGCCCTGTAACAAACCTGTAATGTGTGGACAATATGTTTCATTACAGAGAATCTGAGCCAGATAATTATATTACAGTTATGGCTACATTTCTTAGATTAATAAAAACTGTGAAATGTTGAGAAATTGCATTTTGCTGTGTCTGGATGGTTTGCAGTATTTCCTTCTTACAAAATTCAAATAGAGCACTCTTTGAATTGTATTGATAGGAAATATGAAGTCAAATTGCAGAAACAAAACTACTACAGTAAAACCACGCAACACAACTATAATTCATCTGTATGAAAGAAAATATCACTTGAATGAGTTCACTTATGAATGAAATGTAATTCCTTTACACTTTAGACTATAATCAGAATGAACAGTACACCTGTAAATGATGCAAGTTGGCATTTTGTTTTACCAAAACAGTTCCATCACAAGCTTTTGTTTGCCCATTCTAAGATGGCAGACACTGACTTCAATTTTGTGATGTCATAACAACTCCCCTTATTACACCTCCATGTTGATTAACTAGAAACATTTTGGATTGTTTTCATAAACAAGGGCAAAGTAATGTTGGTACATGCTGTACAACAAAATAAGTCAATTGTCAAATTGATCTAGAGAATTTTTATACTACTTTTTAAGTAGCTGTGTTCCGTGTGTGTAGTTCAACTGGATCAATAGGAATACTTTGGAGTCAAAATTTCAGACCAACAGAATTTTTTAGCAAGTTTTGGACAGTTTATAAAGCACACGCTTCCTAATTTTCCACAGTAAGAAATTTCTGATTAAATTACAGGTGACTATACTTCTCTTGAAGACTTTTTGCGGATGATTCTATAGTGTATCAAGAGGTTGTAACAATGGAAAATTGTACTGAAATGCAGGAGGATCTGCAACCAATTGATGCGTGGTGCAGGAAATGGCAATTGAATCTCAATGTAGACAAGTGTAATGTGCTGTGAATACACAGAAAGAAAGATCCTTTATCATTTAGCTGCAATACAGCAGGCCAGCAACTGGAAGCATTTAATTCCATAAATTATCTGGAAGTAGGCATTAGGAGTGATTTAAAATGGAATGACCATATAAAACTAATTGTCGGTAAGGCAGATGCCAGACTGAGATTCATTGGAAGAATCCTAAGGAAATGCAGTCCGGAAACAAAGGAAGTAGGTTATAGTACACTCGTTCGCCCACTGCTTGAATACTGCTCACCGATGTGGGATCCGTACCAGATAGGGTTGATAGAAGAAATAGAGAAGATCCAACGGAGAGCAGCGTGCTTCATTACAGGATCATTTAGTAATCGCGAAAGCATTATGGAGATGATAGATAAACTCCAGTGGAAGACTCTGCAAGAGAGACGCTCAGTAGCTCGGTACAGGCTTTTATTGAAGTTTCGAGAACATACCTTCACCGAGGAGTCAAGCAGTATATTGTTCCCTCCTACGTATATCTTGTGATGAGACCATGAGGATAAAATCAGAGAGACTCGATCCGCCGGCCGCTATGGCCGAGCGGTTCTAGGCGCTTCAGTCTGGAACTGCGTGACTGCTACAGTCACAGGTTCGAATCCTGTCTCGGGCCTGGATGTGTATGATGTCCTTAGGTTAGTTAGGTTTAAGTAGTTCTAAGTCTAGAGGACAGATGACCTCAGATGTTAAGTCTCATAGTGCTTAGAGCCATTTGAACCAGATTCGAGCCCACATAGAGGCATACCGACAATCTTTCTTTCCACAAACAATACGAGACTGGATTAGAAGGGAGAACCGATAGATGTACTCAAGGTACCGTCCGCTACACACCGTCGGGTGGCTTGCGGAGTATGGATGTAGATGTAGACATGTACTTGAAGCTTATTCTTAAAATGCAATCACAGATGAAAACACCAATGTCGACAGTATTAAAGTGGATAGTCAGTGATTACAGGTGTATGGCATAGCTGACATCACAGGTATATTAGAAGAAAGAGTGTGGTAAAGTTTACATGGAGAATTAGCAATGAGATATCTTTGTGCAGGATGGGCACTGTATTTCTTGAACACTAAGCAAAAGCAGATTTAAAAATGAATTTCTTAGCATTTCCAAACTGCTTTAAAAAGATCCAGCTGATTTGTTCCTATGGGTGAGGCATGGGTCCACCAATTTACACCAGAAACAAAAGCAACCAAAACAGAGGGTTTACAGCAATGACCTTGCACAAAGAAGAGGTGAAATCAAGTTTTAACTTTTTATTAAAATTCCAAACTATTTAATTTTCATAGGCAGTTGCCACAGATGAATCTGCCTGTGTATTATGGAGCTCATCAGTATGCTATATTTTCCTCAGGAATGCTATTAGAGTTACCACTTCCCTCCCATGGTTAGAAACATTTGTTCCTGTAACTTACTCCTTAAGGAATACAGCTGTTCTTGTTATGTACTGTGGAGCATACTTCCCTAGTTTCTCTATCATGGGGAGTACAGGCTGCACTGCTATTGGCTCACAGAACTACACTTTTCACATATATTCAGCTAGTTCCCGGTAAAACTGTGCATGGATAAATGTAATTTTCTGACAAAGGACACATGCATTCATTTGGCATATGTTTATTGGCTGTACACTGGGATACTGTACTGCCTAAAACCCATTTGCACAACATGGCCCAATTATTAGGAGGAGGAAAAAAAAAAAAAAAAAAAAAAAAAAAAAAAAAAAAAAAAAAAAAAAAAAATCTGGCACTTCTAAAGCATATTTGTTACTGATATCAAACACTTGCTTTTGACAAATGGCATGATTAGCCGTCCCATTAGCCAAAGTGAAAAATTCTATTTAACATGATACTGAAGTGATCGATTTATTGGTACTGCTTTAACATTAAGATTACTGATAATGGTCTTTGGCCAATGATTTTCAAAGACATACCCTCTGTTGTCAACCCTGCTAATTAACAATGTGCAATCAATAATTATGTATAACAAGACCAGCACTCTGACATATGTTCCTATCAACAGGGAAAATACTGACTGGACAAAAAATTCAATAACACTACTGCAAACAACCTGGGCCTTACTCCAACTCCAAACAACCTGGATCTACAGTTCACAATTTCTTACGAGACCCCCCCCCCCCCCTTAAAAAAAACCTACAACAATGTTGTTGTAGTGACAAACTTATCTGTAGTGTAGCCCGACATCTATTTTCGGCTGGAAGGTGGTGGTAATCTGGTCGAGACAAAGACAACAAATATGAACACCAAGAAAAGGTTGAAGTAACAGATTGACTTGTATGTAGCATAGCATAATGTTTACATTTGTGGCATAGTTGGCAAACTTTGACACATTTAATGCACTTTTTGTCATAAAAACTAAAACTGGATTACAGACAAGTCTCTGGTGAATTTTCTGATGCGTATTATCAATGGGTATTTATACAAATAACAAAAATGAAAGAGTTCACTATGAAGTTTTTAGCCAATTTTCAAATAAGGCATTCTTACTAGTGTTGCACAAAATTCTACATCTGTGCTCTGCAAACCACCATGAGGTGCGCGGCAGAGGGTATGTCCCATTGCACCACTTATTGCAGTAATTATTCTAATCTTATTCCTATGATACCTATATGAACGATACATAGGGAGTTGTATATCCCTCGAGTAATCATTTGAAGATGGTTCTTGAAACTTTGTTAACAGACTTTCTTGGGGTAGTTTACATCTATCTTCAAGTGTCTTCCAGTTCAGTTCCTTCGGTATCTCTGTGACACTCTCCCACACATTAAACAAACCTGTGACCATTCATGCTGCCCTTCTGTGAGTCCTATCTTGTATTGATACCATATACTTGAGCAATATTATAGAACCAATTGCATGAGTGATTTGTATGCAATCTCCTCTGTAGACTGACTGCACCTCCCCAGTATTATACCCACAAAATGAAATCTACCATCTGCTTTACCCAGGACTGAACCTACGTGATCATTGCATTTCATACCCCTACAAAGTGTTACACCCAGGTTTTTGTAGGAGTTTGCTGATTCTAACAGTGACTCACTGACATTGTAGTCATATCATCTGCCTGGTTGCCCTGATCCAAAGCTTTCAGTATGTCATGTGGGAAAAGTGCGAGTTGAGTTTCACATGATTGATGTTTTTGAAATCCATGCTGGTTGGCACTGGGGAGGTCATTCTGTTCAAGATACCTCATTTGTGCTCAGACGTTCCAAGATTCAACAACACATTGATGTCAAGGATATCAGATAGTAGTTTTGTGGATCACTTCTATTTAGACTTCTTGTAGACAGGTACGACCTGTGCCTTTTTCCAAGAACCGGAAACTGTTTTTGTTCGAGAGCTCTACGATAGATTATGGTTAGAAGAGGGGCTAACACAGGCACAAGTTCAGAATAGAATCTGATAGGGATTCCATTGGAGCCTGAAGCTTTGTTCAATTTTAATGATTTCAGCTGTTTCTCAACACCACTGACACTAATACTTATTTCATTCATTTTTTCAGTAGTACAAGGGATAAATTGGGGCAATTCCCTTGGTCTTCCTTTGTAAAGGAACATTTGAGAACAGAGTTAAGCATTTCAGCTTTTGCTTTGGTACCCTCAGTTTCACTGGACACTAACTTTAGTGATGCTAACAGCCTCACATATGACCAGAATTTCTTTGGATTCTATGAAAGATCACTTGTCAATGTCCTGCTACGATAGCCATTGAAGGCAGCACACACTGCTCCCTTGACAGCCAAACGCATTTCATTCAGTATCTATCTATAGCCTTATGCTTTGTTTTTCACATATTACGCAGTAATCTCTGTTCCTTTCGAAGTTTCTGCGCATGGTTAACTACTCTTTTAAATTTGAGCCATCGTTCCTATACATATTCCTGGTTGCTTGGTACTTTGGTTGATTTGGAGGAGGGGACCAAGCAGTGAGGTTATTGGTCCCTTTGGATTACGGAAGAATGGGGAAGCAAGTTGGCTGTACCCTTCCAAAGGAAATATCCCAGCATGAAGCAGTTTAAAGGAAATCACAGAAAACCTAAATCAGGTGGCCAGATGCGGGTTTGAACTGTCGTCCTCTCGAATGCGAGTCCAGTGTGCTAACCACTGCGCTACCTTACTCAGTTACATATTTCTGTCCTGTGCAGAAAGTTTCAAGTTCCTCATTGAGATATGACACTACTGAGTTTTTTTATCTAGTTTACTAAACATATATATCCTTCTGCTTGTTTTAGTTGTTCACTGCACATTGTTAATCATTGTTGCCACAGCTGGTTACTGATACCGGTTTCGATGAGGACATTCTCATAGAGGTCAGGTCTATTTGTTACCATTAGATCTAATATATTTCCATCATGAGTGGGGTTCCTAACTATCTGTTCTAGGTAGTTTTCAGAGAAGGCATTTAGTAAAGTTTCACAGAATGTCTTATCATGCCCACCACTAACAAAACTGTATTTTTTCCAATTAATCATTGGATGATTAAAGTCTCTGTCGATTATTACAGTATGACTGAGGAAATTACGACAAGTGAACTTAGGTTTTCTCTGAAGTTTTCGGTTACATCAGAAGATGAGTCTGGTGAACTATATAAGGATCCCATTATTTTATGCTCACCCATGATACTGAATCTTGCCCAGACAGCTTCAAAAGCAGCTTCAATTTCTACCTCGGTGGATTTGAGTTTCTTGTCTACTGTGAGAAATATACAATGTCCATTTTCCATTTGCCTAACCTTTCAATATACACTTAAATTTTCCCCAAAAAGCTCACTGCTATCAATTTCAGATTCCAACCAGTTTTCTGTACCTAGTATTACATGAACTTCACTAGTTTTCTCGAGTGCTTCAAACTCTGGCACTGTGTTGTGAATGCTTTGGCAGTTTAGAATTAGGATTTTAATACATTCATCTGGGGGGGGGGGGGGGGGGCGCATTTCTTTCAATCTTAGATTGATACTTCTGGGTTTCCTCCAGCTATCATTATCTGAACTGGATGGAGAGTTGCCTAATCTAAAAAACCCTTGTGTGCACCCCACACATGGTCAGTTAACTCAGTAGTGCCTCTGTTGTGTAGCGCACACCTGACCTATTTAGTGGGGCCCTACAGTTCTGAACCCTACAGCAAAAGTCCAGGAATTCGCAGCCTAGCTTGTCACAAAACCTTCGAAGTCTTTGGTTCTGTCCTTCCACTCAATTCAGAACCAAAGGACCACGATCAGTTCTGAAGACAATGCTGCAAATTGTGAGCTTCTTTGAAACTCAACATGCAAGGCTGGTCTTCTCAACCTTCTCTGTCAGTCACTGGAATGACCAAAGAATGACCTCTGAGCCTACATGACATGCATAATTTGCTACAACGTGCGCCACAATCTGCAGCTGGTTGCACCCTATTCCCTCAATGGCTGCTGGAACAGCCTCTTCAACATGCTGAATGAAGCCCCCAGGCATGCACACTGAGTGCACCTCAAGTCCTTTTCTGTCCCTTGCTGCCATTTCCTTAAGGGGTACCATCATTCACCACACATTTGAATTGCCGATGATTAATAGACCCCTATCCTTTTGTGTTTGTCTCCTCCTGATACCGCACAAAACAGGTTCCCCCAAAACTGGCTCAGTTTGTTTCAGTTTCAGTGAAAGACAGCACCTCAAACTTGTTGGTACAACACCCTGAGTACTTCTAGGTCCTTGTCCATCCTGTACAGGGTGCCTAGATCTACCACTGACACGTCAAAAAAATGGTTCAAATGGCTCTGAGCACTATGGGACTTAACATCTTAGGTCATCAGTCCCCTAGAACTTAGAACTACTTAAACCTAACTAACCTAAGGACATCACACAACACCCAGCCATCACGAGGCAGAGAAAATCCCTGACCCCACCGGGAATCGAACCCGGGAACCCGGGCGTGGGAAGCGAGAACGATACCGCACGACCACGAGATGCGGGCACTGACACGTCAGTTGCAGTCAAGTGGACAGGTAATGACAGATCCTGTAGTTCCTGCAGAGGAGACAGGATCCAAAGGAGAGAGGATAGTACTTGAGGTACCTCTCGCAGTACATGACTCTCAGGAGCTCTTTCAACACATTGATTCGCAGCAGCCATCAATCATTTGACAGCAGTCAGGGCAATTACCAGCTGCTTACGAACGTTAAAAGTAAGAAAAAGTTTGTGTGTAACTGAAGCATCTTAATATGTTTAGTATGAATTATACGTTACAGTCAAATGGCATTTCTGGGAAATTTTAAGCAGCTAAAGCAAACTTAGAGCAGAAAGATTTATTGAGCAACAGTCAATATGTTACAGAGGCAACCAAGCTCAGCAGATTTTAATCACTAGGCTGTGAGCTTAACAAGATGTATATTATATTTTTGGAAGACATTCAAATTGGCATGGTAGCTCTCTCAACTAGTCATCACTCTGGAAGCTTTCAGTACCACAAGCGACGGTGTATACTATCTGATCTGAAGTACCCAGACACCTATCAGTGGAAATCAATTTGGGGTATGTCTATCCTTTGGCTTTATGATTGCTTCAGTTCTGCAGGGGAGAACTTTAAAGAAGTTTCAATGTCTATGGAGGAATGGCTGCCCACTCTACCCCGAGAGCCGAACGCATTGATGTTGGATACTGGCATCTGGAGCAGAATTGATGTTGTTGTTTATCCCAAAGGTGTTCCATTGGGTTCAATTTGGGTCTCTGGGTATGCCAGTTTATCTCAGGAATGTTACTGTTCACACACTATTGCCTCACAGATGTTACTTTATGACAGGGTGCACTTTCAAGCTGATACAATCAATCATTGTGTTTGAACTGTTCCTCTACTGACAGCAGTACACAATGTTGTCAAATGTGCTCATGTCCTCACACATTGAGCATTTTCTTAAGTGCAATAAGCGCACCACATCTTAACATCTTAACTACAGAAAACATAACTATACCATTAAACCTCTTCACCCTTGGCACTACAAATGATAGCAGTAATGCTTAAAACTGTGTGCTGGACCGAGACTCGAACTCGAGACGTTTGCCTTTCGCGGGCAAATGCTTTACCATCTGAGCTACCCAAGCAAGACTCATGCCCCGTCCTCACAGTTTTATTTCTGCCAGTACCTCATCTCCTACTTTCCAAACTTCACAGAAGCTCTCCTGCAAACCCTGCAGAACTAGCACTCCCGGAAGAAAGGATATTGTGGAGACATGGCTTAACCACGGCCTGGGGGATATTTCCAGAATGAGATTTTCACTCTGCAGTGCAAAAGTAGGAGACAAGGTACTGGTGGAAGTAAAGCTGTGAGGACGGGGTGAGAGTCATGCTTGGGTAGCTCGGATGGTAGAGCATTTCCATAGTCATCCGCAATCCAGTGGTGGTGTTCTGTACATCACCTCAAGCATCACTTAGCAATGACTACAGAAATGTATGTCTTATGAGAAGCTGCTCAGCCATTGTATCCCATTCTTTTTCAATCCTTATGCACAGTCATTGTCCCAGATCGTCCCAGCTGGACTGCACTTAAGAACTGACAAGTGGTTCCTTCCCCTGATTTCATGCAATTTTATACAACTGCCTTCTGCAATTCATGATCATCCTTATCAGTCTTTGCATGACCATCCCTATCTGTCAGTACATGAGATCTATCTAGTCCTGGTTTAGCTGGGGTTGGCCCTTCAAATTTTCACTTCACAACTTCGTCACCACCATTCTACTTGGGCAGTTTAGAAGGACTGAAATGTCCACATTCAAAATCACTGATGTCTCCTGACTGGCCTACTCTGGTGGTAATGCTTCTCTACTGACAACACAATACTCTCTCCCTCATTTGGGACCTCTTGTGAAATCGCGTGGTTAATTCTGCATTATATACGCCTGTTTTTATCATATAGTGTATAATCTATGTTGCTGCTGAGATGATGGCATTGTGTCATCTCATTCAAAGGGTCCATTTTGTGTAGTCTTCACAAAGACAGGAGGGATATTAGGGGTCAGAGAGGGGACAGAGCTTGGAATACATAATGTTAGGGAAGAATACTGACCATATCTTTTTTATGTGAATCACCCATTAGGAAATTGAGGAAATCATGAAAAATCAAAATATGGATAGTTTGATAGAGGTTTGGTCCCTATAATACAACACTGTTTCATTCGAGCATGTAGTACACAACAATATCTGTTAAGACAAGGGTGAGGAGGAGGGGGGGGGGGGGGGGGGGGGGAGGGAGGGAGGGAGGGAGGGAGGGAGGGAGGGAGGGAGGGAGGGAGAGATGGTGGAGGTGATGGTGGAGGAGGGGTTGTAGTATGGACAGGAAAGAGAGTGCTTAGGTACAGTGGCAGAAGGAGGGGGTAGAGGGAGGCTGTTACGTTGTCAATCCTTGAAAAGTGTTATAATGAATGAAAATCTTTACCCAGTGAAGTTGGACCAGAGTGCAAAATGGAGAGAAGTTGGCACTGTGCAGTGTTACTCACGGCAAGGTGCCAGATGAAGAGTAAACTTCACTGGTTACTGACAGTAAATGAAGATGAAATGGGCAGAACACTACACAACTGGGCTGCAATCTTATGTGATGTACATGACAATGCCAGTTCGTAAGACTTGCTGAATGGGTTACAAAAGAATACGTGACTCAAACTCACTGTGGTCCATTGGAAGCTATAACTACATCAGATCTGCCAATGAGGCAAAGATTTAACAACTGCAAGTCAACTCAATCAAACACTTCCGAACTATGGAATCTCTACAGTACTACAGGTACGCGATTTGGATCCACTGAAACTACCAGGTCAGCTTAATCTGGTGACATGGTGATGATGTGGGGTATGATGTCGTAGGTGTGCAAACAGAACACTGACAATATTTCTTTTGCATCTATATTATTTTAAGGAGAGTAGGTCGTGGTGACAGAGTAAGCTGTAGTGTACGGCAAGGTCTAGGTTATGCTGAAAGTTTTATTGAAAGTTGACAAAGCCATATCTACGTCTTCAGTTAATCTTAGGATTTTGTGTTAGAGGGCAGATTTAGTTTGACACATTCAAACTAGTTGACAGTAATGGGCATAAAAACTTAAAACAGAAGACCTCTAATACACTTATGACATGGAATAGTCGAAAGCTGCTTGCACTTGCACTAACACGAACAGGTACTTAAGTAAAATGAAAACATTAGCATTATTAACAAAGGAAGGTCATAATGTTTTCTTTACAACAATCATCTTTTTTGAGATAAATATGAATTATACTAAAAATTAAGAAACTTATTATTCAAACAAAGAAAGGATATTTCTCTGTGATTATACAGGGTTATTCTAAAAAATGAGCCCATTTTCAAAAAGTCTATGTATTCAAGTACAAATTCAAAATGAACAAGCTTTATACCAATGAAAAGAGGAAGTTCAAAGTTTTTGGTGGGCGGCGGCGGGTGGGCAGTGATGGTTTGAGAAGTGGCCAGTAGAATTGCCCTATTGCCACAATAGGGCCGTCATTCCATTTCACTGTCAATTGTGAGTCAGAGGGCGACTGTGGAGCACAAAGTTTTCTGCATTCTTGAGTTCGCAAAAATTGAGTGCAGCGGGCATTTCGTACCAAATTCGGTGTTCAACCACTAACTCGCAAAAGCATTAGCTGCTGGTTTAAGCAATTTAAACAGATTGGGAGTGTGTGCAAAGCGAAAAGCACAGGCTGACTGCATGTGTCTGAGCATGATGTCCGACAGATTCAAGAAAGTTTTGTGCGCAGTCCCAGTAAGTCTGCCAATAGAGCCAGTCAAGAACTTGAAATACCCCAACCAACTGTATGGAAAGTTCTGAGGTGGCTTTGCTGTACTAGCCTTACCAATTACAACTCGTGCAGGCTCTCAACTCCAATGATGAAGAAAAGCGTCTTGCATTTTGTTGTAACGTGCTAGCAAAGATGGAGGATGTCGCATTTCTACAGCGTGTAATTTTTAGCGGTGAAGGATGTTCCACCTTAATGGAAAAGTCAGACGACACAATGTTAGTATATGAGGTTTGGAAAATCCACATTCACCAATGCAACATGAAAGAGAGTCACCGAAGATCACGGTGTTCTGTGCCGTATCCCGTACAAAGGTTTATGGATCATTTTTCTTTGCAGAAAGAACTGTAACGGGAATCATGTACCTGGACATGTTGTAACAATGGCTGTTCCCTCAAGTTATGAAAGACTCCCAGGACTTCATTTTCCAACAGGATGGAGCTCCGCCGCATTGGCACTGTGATGTAAGAGGCTTTTTGAATGACTCCCTTCCTCAGCGATGGATCTGTCACAGGGGTCTTGAGGACCCGGCTCCGCATTTCTGGCCACCAAGATCTCCTGATTCTCACACACCCTATTTCTTATGGGGTTATGTGAAGGAAGCTGTTTATATCCTGCATCTACCGACCACTCTGAACAATCTGCGGAACTGGATCACTGCCGCCATGCACTCATTAACAGCAGATATGCTTTCTCGCGTGTGGGACGAGTTTGGCTACCACGTTGATGTTTCCCGTGCAGCCAACTGTGGCCACATTGAACATTTGTAACATTTATCACATTTCTAATTATATTTACAAATTATTAAAAGCTAATTAATTACAAATTGCTAAATTTATTAAACTGATATCAAACATTATGAAAAAAAACTTTGACACTTCCTCTTTTCATTGCTATAAGGGTCATTCCATTAAAAATCATCAGATTTTAGCCAAAGTGGGTTGCATCACGGTCACAGATTTCAATTAAATTTGGTACAGTTAATATCTGCACTAAATTAAGTTCATATCTCCGGTATTGAAATGTGAGACCCCCAGGGGGCTGAGCTAGGCTCTCCCAAAGTTACAGTGTTGGTCTTTTTTAAGAGGAGGGAAAAAAAAATGTTACCATGTGTGACGTCCTAGCTCCTGTACTAAATGAGATACAGCCAAAAGGTCTCATTTGAAAGGTAACACCTCTCACTTGTAGGAGAAAGCAAGGATGTGTTGCAATGGGCCATGGTTTGGAAGTAATACATGGGCAAACAGCTACACAAGATATCAAACTTTTGCGTTTCCAATATTTTTAATCTCACGTGTGACTGATAGCACTGAAACAACATTTGGTATGCACAGAGAGGTGATAAGGCTGAATTCATAAAACAAATTTGGTTTTGTTACTTGCATGCACACACTGACTTTTTGGATTTTGAAAATTCCAAAATTGTTGAAAATCACTATTTGGGACCTCCCCTAACACAATGTGTGCCAATCACAGTGTGCTGCAAATTGCTTCATTATGTAGCTTGTATGTAAGTCTAATTACCCCCAAAATTTCTGTCCGTTAATCCAATGCTTACTTTTTTTATTGTACTCTTTAACAGTGTGTATGTATCAATACGTGTCGATAAGGACAATATCGTAAGTGCCACAGAATTTGACACAAGAGACCCATTATTCTGCAACATATTCAACCTGAATTAGTAGAAATAACATGTTTTACACTCTGAACACATCAATCATTACCTAAATAGAAAGTTACATAGGAAGCACATGCACTGAAGATCGGTGCCTTTCCTCAATTGGACTGCTGAAAGTTGTTAAACAACTGGAGTATTTCAATTTCATTTGGCCTGTCCAGTGCATACTGTCTGCCTGTTATAGTGTTTGGCAGAATATTTGTGTTTAGAATGTCCCCGAGTTTCATCCAGCTGACTTCGTTGGTTAAAAAGTAAGCTTTAGCTGGTCCAGGCGGATACAGGTACTCCACCAAAACATCTTGGTTCTCTTCAGAACAGTCCAAGGCAAGGTACCACTTAGAATAGTAGACACAAATAATGTAAGCAGGCAGCCTGATATCCTGCAGTGATACTGCTTCGTATTGTACTGGAGACTGTTGTGCCTCTGCATTGTGTGACAGATAACCCACATTACATCTCACAGAACATGAAGTTTAATACATCTTAACAACAAACACCCTTCCCAGCAGGCATAAAGTGGTGGTACTGTCTTGTGTTTCGAATTGCCCTGCATTGGTCAAATCTTTGATTCAGTAGCATTGCACTGTTATTTTCAATGTCTTCTGAGGAGAGATAGAAGAACTGAATATCTTTTATCTCTTGTGATGCTAATTTGAAAAGTCCTTGTGCAGTGAGGATTGGGTGATGAAGTTCTTGAAGACCCCTTCTGCCAGCCAGTCTTTTGACTGTCGTGTCTCCCCCCCCCCCCCCCCCACACACACACACTCCATTACAGGCATTCTTCCTGTGGCTAGTGGCAAAGAAATGCCACTCAGCATCAATTCTGAAGTCCTCAGAATGCCGTCAGATTTTTTAAAAAATTTTCTGGCTTTTATAACGAGATGGTGCTCCATCTGAAATGTGAATTTTTCCTAAGAGTGGCATTGCATCTTTTATATGGGGAATAATAGTTTTCTGATAATAATGTACTGCAGCTGTTGAATGAATGAGATAGTCACTCATTATGCACATCATCTTTACAGTTGATGATGATGACCCTGATTTCAGTAGATTAACTACAAAAGAATGCACAATGGCCTGGGACAGCTGCCAGTGAAATCCTTGTGCTGCATCTTGTACAATAAATGAGCAATTCTCAGAAAAAAAACTCCAATCACAATACACTCTGTTGGGCTGTGTGTTTCTTTTAGTGAAGCTAGATAACGTGATTGCTCTTTTGTTATAAAATGATGACTTGTCAGCAATTCCAGTTTGTTGCAAAAATTGCATATGAAATCATCAACTGTTTCCACTACTGATATCAATGTACCCCGATATGTTGTGATCCACTGCACATACTAGACATCTTCAGCCAAACACAGCGCTTCCGATTCTCCAAGAAGAGCTGAAATACATTGCACGCCAGGGTATTTATCACACTTATGTAGCATACAGTCCTCACTTTCTGTGGAGCAGACAATCTTCTCAAGTAAGTCTGTAGTTGTCTTACTAAGCTTGGTTTCATATAATATCAGCTTCATGTTCTGGTGACAAATACAAACACTCACAGTATTGGCTCCATGAGCACCCCCCGAGTACACACTATTTGGGATGCAACTGTGCAAATTTCAAGAAACCACTTTTATAAGTGGGAGCTTCTCTTTGAAGTCTGCATACAGATCCTTCAAATTCACTAAAACAAGGCGTTTCAGCTTGTGTTCTTTAACACCACATTCCGACATTCCGATCAGACAGGTACAAAGTCTTGCATCCCTGGACACAAACAACTATACTCATCATCTTCATCTTCATAAAATGTACAAACAGCATGTTGTACATTATCACATAAAGACTTATGACCACAGTGCATCACATCAGGCAAGATTCCTTGATTTTCCTTCAGTGCCCTGGCCTTCCAAACCTAATATTCTGACACCCCAAATTCCCTAGCACAATATGCAACTGCCCACTTCGAAAGAAAGAGACTGATAATCTTGATTTTTATTTCATAGGTAGCCGTTTTACATTTTTCTTTTAGCTGTTCAATAAGATTAGCAAAGTCAGTCTGGGTGAAAGTTGAAGGGATATGGTCCTCATCATTAGGTAATGTAATTTCGACACACTTTTCCAAGTGCTTATGAACAGCAGAGGAGATTTTCTTGTACTTCATTTTGCCATGTGAGACTTTTTTACTACTACCTAGATGTTGTTTTGTAAGTGGTGACACACTGAGAGCACTACTTGCCATATTCCCTGCAGATACAAATTTTTCAGTAGGCCAAAAACTGTCACTAGTATCTATTAAATATTCATTCTCTTGGTTACCCCTTATACTGGTGTCAATCATGCAATGACACTTTGAGCACAGAGATATGCCAGGTGTAAGATTAACATTACCGGAAAGCTGCCTACACATCTCTGTGGAAATAACTCTCAGATTTTTTTACCACAGTCTTGTGACGAGAGAATGAGTAACAACATTTGTGACCAGAAATGCGTGTAAAATTGTCCAGGTATACCTTCTCACGATGGTAATACAAAGTTTCCTCATCATCAATTTGTAATCCTGTACAAACAGCCAATAGGTGTTTTGTCTCATCTCTATAATCACACATATGTTTACACTTAATGATTCACTTCCATTCTGAACTGTAGTGTCATGCACACTCCTCATAGGATGATTCAATACTGTGCACAATGCAAGCACAGCTGTGGTTGAATGGTGGTGGTGAACCAATTAGAATTCCTGGGCTGGCAGAACTGTATTAAAGGTGATGTGTTCGGTTGCTGTCTGTACATAAAAGCAATAAATTAGGGATTACAGAAGTGTCCAATTCCACCCATCTGCTTTGATCCAGGGCGTCATCAATATGGTGCCTATGACGTCACTACGTACACACGGCAACAAACACGAAAATACATATAAATAAGACAATAACATCTCCCTCCAAAAATATAATCAAACAACCGAGACAACTGCAGGAAATTGAGGGTTTTAGGGTGAGGACAAATTAAACAGAACAGAAAAAAAACACATCACTAGCCCAAAACACACAAAATGCAAATAAAAAAAATACAACATTCTGCTATACCAACAAAAATCTGCAGGAATCACACTTCTCTTGACCTATATAGGTCAACCATTGCTGACAATACCAAAACACCAACACCTACAGCTAAAATTATGAAAATTGGAATCAGACATTTTCCTTGACCTATATAGGGCAACCAGAGCTGACAATACCAAAACATCAATACCTAAAACTAAAACAATGAAAATTGGAATCAGTCATTTCCCTTACTTATATAGGTCAGCCGCAACTACTGATACCAAAAAACCGATACATACACCTACAAAAAATAAAACCAAAACCACATTATCTCAAAAATCTAAACATCACACTTCGATACATAAATTAAAACACATTCAATACACCATAAATACACAAAACATCACAACTCAAGAAGAACAGACCTAAAAGCACGGACAATATGCCCTACTACATCTCTGACTGCAACATAGCAAGCACTGTTACATTTCATCGTCATATCCACACCCAACAACAGTAGCCACACAAAAAATGGGGCACTGCCAGCGACTTCACACATCCAACACCAAGGACGGACGGACGGACGGACGGACGGACACACACACACACACCACCACCACCACCACCACCACCACCACCACCACCACCACCACAGGGCAGCATCAAACAACAAGACGACATCTACAAACATTACAGTTCAAAGCAGACGGGTGGAATAGGCCACTTCCATTGACCCATAAATTATTATTACATGATATGTGGAATAATCGGGTCAACTGCCGAATGTTTGTGTCGCTCTGGCACAATATTTCGGCCACCTAACTCGTTGCCTTCTTCAGGTGCTACCTGAGACTGCCGTGTTGGAGGATCTTGTCCAGAGGGCGCTGGGTGCTCTCTTTGCCGTCCGCGTCCGCCTGGCGCTGCTTGTAATGTGTTGTCTCTTCCCCGGTGTTCCCTCGGATGTCCGCACCCGACTTGGGTGCCATCTGTGGCAGCTCTCCGAGATCAAGGTCACAGACAACCTAATAAACCGAGACAGCGGTTACCAACTCAGCTCGGCTTGGAGTCTGGCTCTGGAGCTTATCAGGGCTCAACGAAATGAATCAACAAACTCCTCAAGAAGTAGTAACACTGCAGGAGTAGCGCCAGGCAGGTGCGGACCGCGAACGCAACTCCCGACGCAGGATGGGCCTCTGACAGCCGCCACGACCGCAGATGATGGACGAGCCGAGCACGGATGACCGCCAGAGCACCAGGGAAGTGCCAACACCGCAGGATCAGCACCAGGTGGGCGCGGACCACGAATGGAGGGCCCAAAAAAGGACAGGCCTCAGAGAGCTGCCACAGATGGAGGCCAAGTCGGGCGCGTACGTCTGAGGGAGCACCGGGGAAGAAACAACACCTTACAAGCAGCGCCAGGAGGGCGCGGACCGCGATCAGAGCCCCCGATGCGAGACAGGCCTCAGACAGCTGCCACAACTGCAGATGGTGGACTAGGCGGGCGCGGACGTTCGTCGGAGCACCAGGGAAGTGCCAACACCTCGGGAGCAGCGCCAAGCGGGCGCGGACCACGAACGGAACGCCACATGCGGGTCCAGCCCCAGACAACTGCCACGACCACAGATGGTGGACGAGCTGGGCGCGGACGTCCGTGGGAGCACCAGGGAGGGGTAAAAACCTCAGGAGCAGCACCTGGTGGGCGCGGACCGCGAAAGGAACGCCCGACACAGGACAGGCCTCAGAGAGCTGCCACAGATGGCACCCAAGTAGGGCGCGGACATCCGAGGGAACACCGGGGAAGAGACAACACATTACAAGCAGCGCCAGGCGGGCGCGGACAGCAAAGAGAGCACCCAGTGCTCTCTGGGCATAAATACTGGACAAGATCCTCCAACACGGCAGTCTCAGGTAGCACCTGAAGAAGGCAATGAGTTACGTGGCCGAAATATTGTGCCAGAGCGACACAAACATCCGGCAGTAGACCCGATTATTCCACATGTCAAGATCTCGCCGGGAAAGCCTGAAGAGTTATTACTACATGCATCAGGCTCTCCACAAATGACGGATGGGACATTTGGAGTTAAGGAAATCAAAATAAAATGTTTTATGTACGAAAAAACGACTTTAATTAAAATATAACTTATAGAATTCAGTAATTCTTGAGCATGACTCAATGAAATGAAAGTCTTTCCTTACTATCACAAACCAATGCACGATTTTAGTGACAGATGGGGGGGAAAAAAAAAAGATTAATGCAAACGAACTTGGTGATGCCTACTAGTTTAGCAGTTTTCTAGGTATGCTTCTGAAAACATACTTAATAATGAATTGTTTGTCAATAACGTTGGGCAATCATTACAACAATGAACTGTTTGTCAATAATGATGTTAAATCATTGGAAACTTGACAACCTACTGTTTACTACTACCACCCACAAGTGTAACTTCTCTAAGATTATGGTGATAAACGAAAGGAAAAAAAAAAAAAGGTTGCAGAATGATTCTATTCTCTACATGTAACTGCAGTGCCTCAGGATTTGATTGAAACTATTCACAGTCATGACTGTCACATTTTTAACTTCCACTCATAGGCTCATTCACTCGTGGAATGCCTGGTATAATATGTGGTGTATCTGCATTAGACCATTGTTAAATGACTTACAATAAATGGGAGTCACACAAAGATATTTTGGGGGGTAATTAGACTTAGAAAGCAGCTACATAATGAAGCAATTTGCAGCATGCTGTAACCTTGCACATATTGCATTTGGGGAGGTCCCAAATACTGACTTTTGACAATTTCACAATTTGCAAAATCCAAAAAGTCAATGTGTGCATGCAAGTAACATAACCAAATTTGTTTTATGGATTCGGCCTTATCACCTCTCTACACACACACCAAATGATGTTCAGTACTATCATTCATACACGAGATAAAAAAATATTGGAAACTTGCAAAAATGTGATAACTTGTATAGCCGTTTGCCCATGTATTACTTCCAAACCATGGCCCATTGCAACACATCCTTGCTTTCTCCTACAAGTGAGAGGTGTTACCTTTCAAATGAGACCAACCTTTTGGCTGTATCTGATTTACTACAGGAGCTAGTATATCACACATGGCACATGGTGGCACCTTTTTTTTGGCCAAAAATTGTAACTTTGGGAGGGCCTGGCTCAGTCCGCCAGGGGATTCAAATTGCAATACCTGATATATGAACTTACTTTAGTGCAGATATTAACTGTACCAAATTTCACTAAAATCTGTAACCATGATGCAACCCCCATCTGATGATTTCCAATGGAATGGCCCATAAAGCCTGTTCATTTTGGATTTGTACTTGAGTAAATACAAAGTTTTGAAAATAGGCCCATCATTTAGAATAACCCTGTATATGGTGTGGTTTGCTCATTAATTGTACAGTACTTCCACACAGAAATTTACAAAATAAGAAGTCAACAAACCTTCCATAATGAGTAGTTGAAAACTGTGTTGCTGGATGTCGGGGCATAGATCCACCTTGCAACTCTGTCTCTAAGTGAGCTGGAAGAAGACTTGTTACTAGATACCTATAGACCACTTGCATATCACAAGGCTCTAATCCACTCCTGAAAAATTAGGGAATTATTTCCAAGATGTTAGGGTTTAAGGAAACAATTTATTTTCTATATGAATTAACACTTACCAGACTAGTTGGTCATTGTACAGGAAGGCTGTATATTTCACTTGTTGGAACATAGCCTCAATGAGGTTAACAAAACACTGCACTCTGAGGAATGTTTGTTTATCTAATGGAAGGAACTGAATTCCTTGAAATACATCCAGTATGTCACAATGGTTGAGCTTCAGTGTGAGGAGATACTGCAAAGATCAGATTTAATGCCACTAGGTATTCCTATATTTAATGTGATAGGAAAAATTCAGAAGCTCCCCCCCCCCCCCCCCAGATATAAAAATAATATATATCACTTGATCCAAAATTTTAAAGAAAAAAAAAGAGAGATAGACAGACACTGCATTATACATAATTCAATAAGGGGAGAGTGGGCTGGAAAAGGGCTCATTTGATTAAACTTAAAACCACAGAGCAATAAACACACATTTACTAATTAATGATTTAGATACCCAAGTACATTAAATACCAGGAATATTAATACCCTCAGTAAGTTTTCCAGTGCAATTTACATGTGTGTTGATTTGACAATACTCAGAACATTAGGAACATTGATTGTATCCATTACGTAATTCTACAGGCAACACAACAGTAAAATCTTACTCTTGAAAAGAAATTTTCCAGTTTCTGTTTCAAGTATCCAACATCTCCATCCTTACTATCAAGAATGGCTGTGAATGAGTTCTTGAACAAGCGAAACATCTGATATGACTGTTTTAACACAGCCAAATAGACAGTGTCTTGGACATCATCACTCTGATATTCCAAATACTCTGTATCATCTTTCGTCTTTGAGACGCAAGGAATGTTCACAGTCTGTAAATTAGAAATTTTATTTTGGAATCAGATCCAAACGAAGTAGTTAGCAATTGAAATAATCTTAAGAAAACATTGAGAACAGAGAGAGAGAGAGAGAGAGAGAGAGAGAGAGAGAGAGAGAGAGAGTGTGTGTGTGTGTGTGTGTGTGTGTGTGTGTAAATTCTAAATCGCAACAACTCTCCCCCACTTGAAAAAATGGTTTTCCACTCATATTGCTGTGTTTTGCTCTTAGAATGGCTTCATATTCACTGAGCTTGTAAAGCCACATGAAAAACAGTAAAACTATTGCCTAGCAGGGGCATTCCTACTGGCAAACAAATAATTTGTGTGTCCACTGTCTCCCAATGTGGCTAGATTGCTCTCAGTAAATTGGTAGGCTTGTGTAATTGTAATGTTTTGTTACTACTTTAAATAAACTCAATGGAAACCATCAAATAGTTACTAACCCATTCAGAAAAATAAATATATTTCGACTGGTAATAATATGGATTCTACATGTTATTCCCTATTGCATGTTTTAACTGATTAGAACTTTGTCTTTTTCTGTTGGTTACATGGCGAAACAACTGTGCTATGTTTTGACGGCACTTCGCCAATGAAATTTTACAATGCCAGACAAAAATCCTAATTACCATCACCATCCAAAAACCGCTCTCTGGTTCATAGTAAAGTTGCTTCGTCTTCTGTGTATGTAGTGAGTCACATGGTAGGTCTGGACTGAAAGTACTGCAATCATAAAAAGAAAAACAAACAAACAAAATGATCTGTTGACTACTGCTCCAAAAGTAATAGTTACTTGAATTGCATCCGATATACTTACTCGGTAAACTTAATTATTGCTTCACTAAGGCCAACATTTTTCATCTGAGTATCGACGTCTGTTTGCGGCGGGTAATAATACAATATATTTTTGAGTTCCTGCAACGAGAATATCAGTTTCCTCTTTATTAATTAAGATTTCCTGCAATTCTCATAAAAATAAGCGTCATGGGTCCTACCTCCCCTTCCTTCTGCCCATACGAAGAATTGTAAACATAGAAATTTTGGAGGTTAATTTCAGATTTAGTTGTCATTATTCCATTTTTCGACACAACTCTTGGTTAACGCCAGAAAAACATACTCCCGCAACTACTTCATAATAAATAAATTCTGTCTCAAAATTTGTACACACTGCATTTCCGCAATCTTTAACACGACCTCCTGCACCTGGTTCACAATGCAGTAAGCATCTCCGACATTCATTTCTATGTTATCTGTGGAGATGAAGTGCTGCCATCTGTTGTCGGCAGTAGACGACGAAACGACATGGAGGGTGCGAAGTGCGGTAGTTAAAAGTTTCAGAACGACGTTCTTTAGAACAGCGAACTTTATGAAGCATCACTGCATTCCCTCTGGTAAGACAACATTAGCAATAAACAATTTCAATAAACGCTTTTCTCCCCAGCAATTATAAAAATATCAGTTGCTATTTTAAACTGACGTGCGCGCTTCCGTATAACTTGCGACTTATTTCCACTCCTCTATTCTAAATTTATCGCAGTGAAAGAAAAAAAACTAACATAATTGTTGTTGTACACAAAGACGTTTCGTATCGTCACGAAAGATATTTAAACAATATTTCCACGCATCTTTCCATAAGAGCGCCGTAGCGCACACTTTAAAAACCGAATAGTGCGCACTATATTCCTGCCAGTTATAGAAAGTGATTATTAATTTTGTTTTACCAGGCGTTTCTTTTTCATTTTCAGTGAGATAACGAAAACGCTAGCCAGCGACCGTGGCATCAGTAGCAAACAAGGTTTTGCAGCTCGACGGTACCAGTTTTTCTGCACTTTCAATACTTCGTAAGTACTCGTTGTAAGCACTAATCACTTTAACTATAGACGGGCTTCGTTTTTCCAGCAGCCTTTTAGCGTAGTTTCGCAGGCATTACAAGCTGTTGAAATTAGAACAGATGCTAACTCTTTGTGCGGTTTCGTATTACTTGCAGCGCGTGGCGTCTAACGCGGACCACTGGTTTGGCTAAACTTGGAAGCGTTGGTCATCTTCGTAGCTCTCAGGCAGGAAATTCCATTGATGAACGTTGAATGTGAAATTAAAGTTAGCTTTCCATAGTCACTGACATAAATGCAGAATTCCCTTATTGTGCATGGAACAGAAAAGTAGAACGCTGTGTGGAATCCATCCATAAGTCGGCAGTTTATAGCCACGAAAGAAACGAGGTATTTTTATTCCTATTTACATTTCTAAATCTTATTGTCATCCTCGGTGTTAAGAGATTCGTATTTATAATGATCTGTTATTTGGGTTCTTTAATTCATAAAAGCAAAATGAGGAGTGTGGCGATAATGGCACAACGAATAGTAATTTATTTCTGTCTTAAATTTGAAGGTAGTATGCACCTCACCCCATAAAAATGTTTGAAAGCTTCTCATCCAGTGCTAAGGTGAAAGTAATACAGCACTTAACCACAAATACTGCCAGGTTTACTCCAGCACAGTTATGTGAAAAGTCGATCGTTTTTCAAGATTAGAAGTACACCTTTACAGTTATCACACTTTGCTTTTAGTTATTCATTCAATTTTATTTATTAATTTTTTAAGCATCCAGCGCCACCGGTGTCCTCTCGCACTCTCCAGCGTAGCATTGACGGAACACAAATATCCGATTCCAGTGAAAAAAGAAAAAAATACAAAGAACGCGGGGGTTCCTGTCTATAAAAGCGAGGGCGCTATATGAAATTTAATTACATCTCTCTAGGGCCAATTGAAGTTTCTATTTATTATTGATGTGCTCTCCTACATTTAGAAGTCGGTGTGTTTCAAACCGTTCGCTTTTAAATACTGTGATGGTAACATCAGATTTTTGCTTCAATCGAAATTCTTAAGCCTTTTTGTTCGTCGAACAGTATATCTTCATAACTAGAGGCTTTTGAACTCTGTATCGAGCAACTAATCGTGCGTATACGATGGAAAGCTGTAGTGACTTTTAAAGTAGAATCGTTGTTTAATACGATAATGTATAAATGGATGCTTCACATCACTGCTCGAAATGGTTCCTCAATCTTTAACTTTTTAAGTTAATTTTACGTGGCGTAAACACAGTATTTGTTTTTCATGCCTTATGCAAAGGGTATATACAGCTTATAATTGTCTGTTTCTTTTTTATTTCCTGAGTTTCAGAGAATCTGTGTTACACTGTCGTTTCTAACGTTTCTGTCTAGGTTGAGACCGTCTCAAAACACAAACACGACCATACTTAGCAACATAGGCTTCTACAGCCCGTCTTGTATAGAGACAAAAACCATTACTACTTTAGACGGTGTTGCGTTTTACGTTAAATAGATTATCAGATCAAAATATGTCAACGTAATGATATCCTATAGCAACAACGTACATTCCGAATTACAACGTTGCGACGTTACGAGCGATTAATGTAATGACATTGAAAACAGTCAGGAAATTGGAAGCAAATTAACTTTTCAAGAATGCGAGGAATACTTGGACAACAACGTTATGTGGAATTGAAACTTTGTAAAAAAATTGCATTCCCACATTTTGGTGTTGCAGCGAAATCTGAATGAGGAAACTAAGGTCAAACGTTCATTCATTGCAGTTGCGGGATGTGTTCGACTAGATACCATAAAACGGCCTCTAGACTGTCAACAATACTGCACAACATTGTGCAATATTATTGACGTTCACACTAGGCTGCTAAACACTATTGTCAATTGTAGCCTATTGTGCAAAAAAAAGTGGTTCGGAATGTTGGACGATGAATATGCTGCTACTGCGATGACTGCTCTACTTTGTAGCAGGGAGAAAAAAGGTGGATGGAAAATTAGTTCGAGGAATGTCAAAGTAGACTCACGGTAACTTACTGAGAGAACTGAGAGTGTACGAAAAAAAAAAAAGATTAGCGTAACTGTAGGTGTGTTAATGATCGATACATTACTAGAAATGGTTCTCGCTATACATTGTCATAACTTCTGCAGCCGCCCATGTCCTCATCACCAAAAAACAAAATAATACTTTGCGAGGCCCAGTTGCACTAAGTCAGCATTTATTACGCTACGATATCTTGCTACTGGCAGTTCTTTCGAAGACTTGAAACTTAAAAGTGCTGTTCGGCCTTACATTATTTGAGACATGGTTATGGAAACGTACCGTGCAACAATACGTGCGCTAAAGGATTATATTCGGGTGGTAATGTATGCACAGAGAAAAATATCTATATATACTCTTATTCACAATTTTACATTAATTAAATTTTTTGGAAGCATCTTCCTGCGCAGCCGTTCCTTATATTTTCTGAGGAACAAATCATATTCTTTATCATTCTATCACTTCCAAGTTTTTACTCATCTGCCCAAACCTTGCAATGCCGAATTTTACATTACGAGGACTCTAATAATAATGCTATTTTGTCTTGTTTCGAGCTCATTTCCCACATAACATTAGCGAATCGAACCTAACGTAATCTTTTTGGCTTGTGCAACACGCAAAAAGACTGTCAAGGATAGTGTCAATACTGCGCACAGACTACAGAATATTTCCATGAAGCGCAATATATATCCAAAGTTTTTGATGTTCTTGATATTATTGCGGAATCTCTAGGAAAGTTTAGGAGTGAGACGGTCAATATTACTGCGCATTCGGGAAATATTGTCAATATTATTGACCTTTTGGGGCCGCTTAAGAAAGGACTCTGTTGCCATGATTACAAAACAGACTGTCATACCTTCTTTTCGTAAACACTACTCATACGAAGGCCACTGCAACAGCCACTGAATTGTTTGATCTTTAATGCTACATGACGGCAAGGCCACTTAACTAGAAAAGTTTTGTTGAAAGAGATTTCAGTTTCTTTATTACAGTACAAGAGAAATGATTATGTTAGTCCAGACAATTTAAAAAGAAACGGAACAATAAAAAGCATTGAGTAGCTTAATGAAGTTTCCGGTACTTCTGCTGTGACTGTCAGATCGCTCATTGGTATGCAGAATTAAAGATATTCACTGTAAATGCTGAAATTGAAGATGATAGGCAAAGAGGAAACGACATATTTCTCCAACCCTAGTGTTAACAGATAAAAGGTTGTAACCATTTGCGAAACCCGTAATGGAATGATCACACGGGCTCTGTTGTAGGTAAAGTGGGTAGCAGACATCAGTTCATTGGTAAGCCACTGAGAAAATGGACTCAGTCTGCAACTGAGATTGCTTACGAAACGTGGTACCCACATGTGTGAGACCCGTACCAAACAGGAGTAGCAGGAGATACTGAACGTGCAGCACTGTTCGATTCACGGGAGAGTCTATTTACAAAGTTACAAGAACCAAAGGCAAGGAAGTATGGTGGGGTGACCAGTATAAAAGGCGGACCGATTACATTAAACGAAACAGACAAGGCAGCGTGATACGTCTTAAGAATTATGTCTTGGATGGTCACTTTAGCGCAAAAGGAGGTACCGTACCTGTCCTTGATGGTATCTGCTTCTGCAATGCCGGAAAACAGGGGCAAGGTCTTGACAAGTGATATGACAGGTAGTTCATCATTATAGGTGTAAATGATAGCAAATTTAGACCAAATGAAACACCCAGTCACCGTAAAGTGTGTCCAAACAGTCGCATTAATACGAGGGGCGTTTGAAAAGTCCGTGCAAAGTCCGAGAGGTGGCACCATCAGCTCGTATCAATGTCATGTTTAGTTAGTAGCATCTTTAGAAAGAACGCACACCAAGTTTCAGCCATATTGGTCTATTTCTTTGTATTTGGCATTCGTGTGAATCAAGGAAGTCGGTTGATTGTCAAAAAATGGACGAAAAAGAATTTCGTGTGGTGATTAAACATTACTTTATGAAAGGCAAAACGCCTGAGGAGACTAAAGAGAAGCTTGATAAACGTTAAGGTGACTCTGCACCTTCGATTAGAACAGTTTATAAGTGGTTTCAAAATGTTCGGAGTGGCCATATGGGCACAAGTGATGCTGACGCCCTGTGGAGGTTACGACTCCATAAATCATTGATAAAATCCATGATATGGTGATGGAAGACAGAAGAGTTAAGGTGCCTAAGATTGCTAGTGCTGTGGGCATCTCGAATGAACGGCTACATAATATTTTGCATAAACATTTCGGTATGAGAAAGCTCTCTGCAAGATGGGTTCCGCGATTGCTCACGCTTGACCACAAACGGAATCCAGTGAAGTGTTGCAACGATTGTTTACAGCTGTTCAGGAGGAATCTGCAGGACTTTAAGCGTCGTTTCGTCACTGTGGATGAAACATGGATACATTACTATACTCCTGAGACCAAACAACAATCTAAACAATGGGTTACCAAGGGAGAATCTGCACCAAAAAAGGCGAAGACCATTCCTTCGGCCGGAAAGTTTGTGGCGACTGTATTTTTGGATTCGCAAGGGATAATCCTCATCGACTATCTGGAAAAGGGTAGAACTATTACAGGTGCATATTATTCATCGTTACTGGACCGTTTGAAAAACCGAGCTGCAAGGAAAACGCCGGCGATTGGACTGCAAAAAAGTCCTTTTCCATCA
The DNA here is from genome assembly GCF_023864345.2 of Schistocerca serialis cubense. NCBI lineage: Eukaryota > Metazoa > Arthropoda > Insecta > Orthoptera > Acrididae > Schistocerca > Schistocerca serialis. The sequence continues at coordinate 708,317,741 of NC_064638.1, forward strand.
CGACAATGCACCAGCACACACCTCAGCCTTGTGGTCGCAAAATTCATGGAAATAGGATTCCAACTCGTTTCACATCCCCCCTATTCTGCTGATTTGGCTCCCTTGGAGTACTATTTGTTCCCCAATTTGAAGAAATTGCTGGTGGGACAAAGATTTTATTCAAACGAGGGGGCGATTGCAGCAATTAATAGCTATTTTGCAGACTTGGACATTTCCTATTATTCGGAAGGGATCAACAAATCAGAACAGCGTTGGACGAAGTGTATAAGTCTAAAAGGAGACTATGTCGAAAAATAAAAAGGTTTACCCTAAACACGTAAGTAGTTTTTATTTTTGCACGAACTTTTCAATCTTGCACCATTTGCCGCAATTCGGCAAAAGGCTTTGGAGAACGAGTAATTTCCTGCTTCATCATGTCCCATACGTGTTCATTTGGTAAAAAAAAAAAAAATCTGTTGATCTTGCTTGGCAGGGCAGTTGTTGTACGCTAGGAAGAGCACGTTCGGTCGCAGCAGCCATGACATCCACTGTCCTGCTGAAAAAGCACGTCACCGTCCTGTCGAAGAACTGGCAGTAGCACGGCGATAACGACCTGTGCGATGTAGCGGGCACTGGTTACTCTACTCTACAGGAGCACTATATGTGACAGCGTCATGTAATTGTGGCCCCAATACCACGAAGCCTGGGGCGGGACTTGTGTGTTTTGGGTAACGTGCTCCCAGATTTTTTCTGTGGCTGATGTTCGATCGGCCACTACTGCTCTCACAATGCGTCGATCTCGATATGCGTCCGTGCTGTGCGGACGCCCAGAACCTGGTCTGCAGGTGGGTGAATGTTCCATAGACCACTGCTGAAAATAGCGACGCACCACCAATACATTGTGCAGCGAGCCCTCGGTACGTCCACCCAGCTTGCCGCAGGCCCATAGTGGCCCACTGTTCAAATGGCTGAAGTCGTTCAACAGGTGCACATATGAAACTTCCTGGCAGTTTAAAACTGTGTGCCGGACCGAGACTCGAACTCGGGACCTTTGCCTTTCGCGGGCAAGTGATCTACCGATTGAGCTACCCAAGCACGACTCACGTCCCGTCCTCACAGCTTTAATTCCGCCAGTACCTCGTCTCCTACCTTCCAAACTTCACAGAAGCTCTCCTGCGAACCTTGCAGAACTAGCACTCCTGGAAGAAAGGAAGTTTGGAAGGTAGGAGACGAAGTACTGGCGGAATTAAGGCTGTGAGGACGGAGCGTGAGTCGTGCTTGGATAGCTCAGTCGGTAGAGCACTTGCCCGCGAAAGGCAAAGGTCCCGAGTTCGAGTCTCGGTCCGGCACACAGTTTTAATCTGCCAGGGAGTTTCATATCAGAGCACACTCCGCTGTAGAGTGAACATTTCATTCTAGAAACACCCCCGGGCTGTGGCTAAGCCATGTCTCTGCAATATCCTTTCTTCCAGGAGTACTAGTTCTGCAAGGTTAAAAAAAAAGAAAAAAAAGGATTCAAATGGTTCTGAGCACTATGGGACTTAACTTCTGAGGCCATCAGTCCCCTAGAACTTAGAACTAGTTAAACCTAACTAACCTAAGGTCGTCACACACATCCATGCCCGAGACAGGATTCGAACCTGCGACCATAGCGGTCACGCGGTTCCAGACGTAGCGCCTAGAACCGCTCGGCCACTCCGGCCGGCTCTGCAAGGTTCGCAGGAGAGCTTCTGTGAAGTTTGGAAGGTAGGAGACGAGGTACTGGCAGAAGTAAAGCTGTGAGGACGGGGCGTGAGCCGTGCTCGGGTAGCTCAGTCGGTAGAGCACTTGCCCGCGAAAGGGAAAGGTCCCGAGTTCGAGTCTCGGTCCGGTACACAGTTTTAATCTGCCAGGAAGTTTCATATCAACGCACACTCCGCTGTAAAGTGAAAATTTCATTCTAGGAGCACATACTTGGTGGCGGGGGGGGGGGGGGGGGGGGGGAATTGTTGCACCTTAGAATGAATGTTGCAAACACTGTTCACCTCTCAACTCAGCACAGCTACTGCTTGCGGAGTCAGTACACAGACAGGTCTCCAGAGCGCCATCTGATCATCGATGACCGTGATAAATGAATCAGCAACATACAATCCCTCAGTATGGACGTGTACCCTAGCGACACTGAACACAGTCCGTGAGCGTGTTGCATTTTTTCCCGGCAGTGTTGACTTCAGTCTAGTCTCCGAATTGTTATACGTAAGCGCTTCAAAATGGAGAGCGTGACGCGTTTTTCCATTTTTTATTTACCTCAATACGACTCACTTTATTCTTTGGCTATTATAGCGCCGAATGAATGGGAAGACTTTGGTGTTAAGTACGTTAATACAGCCACTGATTCTGCCGTGAAAGCCGGCCGCGGTGGTCTCGCGGTTCTAGGCGCGCAGTCCGGAACCGTGCGACTTGCTACGGTCGCAGGTTCGAATCCTGCCTCGGGCATGGATGTATGTGATGTCTTTAGGTTAGTTAGGTTTCAGTAGTTCTAAGTTCTAGGGGACTGATGACCACAGCAGTTGAGTCCCATAGTGCTCAGAGCCATTTGAACCATTTCTGCCGTGAAAAGAGTGTGCGTACGGATATATAAATAAAACATCCGACTGTGGATGAGAATTGCGCTTCTTAGCATTCACGCGGACTATAGTGCAGGACGTGATTCGTACTCTCTGTTCGGAAGAGACGACGTTCGCTATAGAAGGCAGTCACTTCCGTCAGACTCATAGCTGTTGCTGTTGTTAGGTGGAATGATGTAAAACACACAAACCACAGCCTGATGCCAGGTTTGAAAGAAAACATGTCGGTTAGTCAACGAATCCATATGTCTCTGGCTTCCTTCAGTGCGTTAAATAGTTTATGTAACTGGTACGAGGAATGTACAGTCGATGTGTAGGCCTCCTTTACTTATAGTAAAAATTACAATACTTTCTCAGATATGAACCATGGGCGAGCAAGCAGTGGGGTGGATTATATAAGACACCAAGCGCGACTCATTGAGTAACAGATGCCGGAGAGAAGCAGAAATAGCGAAATGTTCGACGAAAACGATAGTAACGTACGGTGAACTCCAAGGACGCGTAGTAGGACCTCAGATCTCAATATGCATGAAATATTTAACAAACAGTGCCAGTAGCACTACCACATTGTTCACTGACCGTACTGTTGGCTACAGAAAATGCAGAGATATACTTGGACAAAATTTCTAACTTATTAAAGGGTAGCTCTTTTTAAATGTGGGTAAATGCAAAATAGTGCCTATAAGAAAGAGAAAGAACCCTACAGTTTTCCCTTACAAGATTAGTGATGAACTGGAGCACGCCAAACCGAATAAATATTTGAAGTAACACTGTGAAGCGATAGTAGTAGTGAAAGCGACTGGAAGACTTAGTTTCGCAGGGAAGTGATGGGTGCATATGTTAAGGAAATCGTACGCAAGACGTTAGTGGGACCAGTTCTTGAGTATTGCTCCGACGTTTAGACTACATATCAACGAGGCACGACAGCAGAATTCGCAAGAATTCTGATACGTGCTGCTACGATTGTAACAAGGTGACATAGTGAATGTATCTGACATTGTCAGAATAAAAGAAAACGATCGTAAGTAGATAATAAAATAACGGGCACACCTAGGTAAAGACTCTTTGGTTACTTGCTTTAGGGTAATTAATGGGAGAAACGTTTTTGTTCGCCAAATTTTTGTGTCGTTGTATTCCAGATTAGCTCTATAGAGCTAAGATCAAAACAGTACATTCCTTATGTTTTAAAACTGCATCTGCTTTAAAAACAGACTTTGGTTTATTATAAAGCACAATTTATAAAATCTCATTCCTTGTTCAGCTCGGTTCAAAGCTGATTTTGCTCTGAATGAGCTATTCAGTTATATCATTTTTGCGAGTTTGAGAAGTTAGGGTTTTATTTGTGTGAAGACTGTGATACGGCGTATTGGCGTATTATCAAGAACAAGAATACTACCAGCCTGGATATTAGGAATCAGTTTGTCTTCTAACTATTTGTGATAGTTTGCCTCATTTCTACCTTCGTGATAACCTTTGGATTTAGATTTACAATCAGAAATGAACTCTGTTTCTTCTAGGAAACCCATTGCTCCTCCAGCGTGAGCCATAGCTCTTTGGCCTGCACTGCTGTTTGTCATTACACCCGCAACTCCATGATATCAGCACTTTTTCACGGTACAACACTTGTGCACCCACGCTTGGTCCGCGTATACCACTGGTTTATTTGGGCGCTTTTCATTATTTCTAATTGCTTTCACGTATTCTACACGCTTTGCAAGATTGTCGGAATGTCCTGTTAGGATCAGAATTTTCCTACACTGTTTGTTCTTCTCTCTTGAAAATGTATCTCAGTTTTCGAAAATATAAGAAGCTTTTTCAGTGTTGGGATTTACTTCTTCTGCTCACAGTACTCCAAAAATTTTCTTCAAGTTCGTGCTTTATGGAAGTCATCTACAGAAACTACTTTTCTATGACGCCATTGTCTTTTGGCATTTTAATCTCTTCCCCCTTTTCTTTCGTTTTCTTACATTCTTTTGAAATTTATTTAGCTGTTATTTCTGACATCCCTACCATTTTTGCCGCCCACAAGATTGCTTTCTGTAGTTCAGTAATGTTTCACAAGTTACGCATTATTTCTGTTGTATTAATACTACACTGTCCTCAACAAGGATATGTTCTAATTTACAAAAAGGTCCTGAAAGCAGAAGAAACTATAAACGCCAAAGCAAATCAGCAAAAAGTCAATGTTACCTCAACTTGTAAAGTCGCAGCCGTGGACGTGACGAGACTCCTCAGTCCCAATCATATTTTATGTTGTAACTGGGTTTTACGAGGGCACTGTATTGATATTTCATCTAAATTAATGTTGTTATGTACAAAGGTAGTAGTGATGAAGAGTAGGCTGAAGTTCAAGACATTAGTCAGGAAGAATCAATACGCAAAGAAGTGGGATACGGTAGTACTAAGGAATAACGAGATACGTTTGAAGTTCTCTAACGCTATAGATACAGCAATAAGGAATAGCGCAGTAGGCAGTACAGTTGAAGAGGAATGGACATCTCTAAAAAGGGCCATCACAGAAGTTGGGAAGGAAAGCATAGGTACAAAGAAGGTAGCTGCGAAGAAACCATGGGTAACAGAAGAAATACTTCAGTTGATTGATGAAAGGAGGAAGTACAAACATGTTCCGGGAAAATCAGGAATACAGAAATACAAGTCGCTGAGGAATGAAATAAACAGAAGTGCAGGGAAGCTAAGACGAAATGGCTCCAGGAAAAATGTGAAGACATCGAAAAAGATATGATTGTCGGAAGGACAGACTCAGTATACAGGAAAGTCAAAACAACCTTTGGTGACATTAAAAGCAACGGTGGTAACATTAAGAGTGCAACGGGAATTCCACTGTTAAATGCAGAGGAGAGAGCAGATAGGTGGAAAGAATACATTGAAAGCCTCTATGAGGGTGAAGATTTGTCTGATGTGATAGAAGAAGAAACAGGAGTCGATTTAGAAGAGATAGGGGATCCAGTATTAGAATCGGAATTTAAAAGAGCTTTGGAGGACTTATGATCAAATAAGGCAGAAGGGATAGATAACATTCCATCAGAATTTCTAAAATCATTGGGGGAAGTGGCAACAAAACGACTATTCACGTTGGTGTGTAGAATGTATGAGTCTGGCGACATACCATCTGACTTTCGGAAAAGCATCATCCACACAATTCCGAAGACGGCAAGAGCTGACAAGTGCGAGAATTATCGCACAATGAGCTTAACAGCTCATGCATCGAAGCTGCTTACAAGAATAATATACAGAAGAATGGAAAAGAAAATTGAGAATGCACTAGGTGACGATCAGTTTGGCTTTAGGAAAAGTAAAGGGACGAGAGAGGTAATTCTGACGTTTCACCTATAATGGAAGCAAGGCTAAAGAAAAATCAAGACACTTTCATAGGATTTGTCGACCTGGAAAAAGCGTTCGACAATATAAAATGGTGCAAGCTGTTCGAGATTCTGAAAAAAGTAGGGGTAAGCTATAGGGAGAGACGGGTCATATACAATATGTACAACAACCAAGAGAGAATAATAAGAGTGGACGATCAAGAACGAAGTGCTCGTATTAAGAAGGGTGTAAGACATGGCTGTAGCCTTTCGCCCCTACTCTTCAATCTGTACATCGAGGAAGCAATGATGGAAATAAAAGAAAGGTTCAGGAGTGGAATTAAAATACAAGGTGAAAGGATATCAATGATACGATTCGCTGATGACATTGCTATCCTGAGTGAAAGTGAAGAAGAATTAAACGATCTGCTGAACGGAATGAACAGTCTAATGAGTACACAGTATGGTTTGAGAGTAAATCCGAGAAAGACGAAGGTAATGAGAAGTAGTAGAAATGAGAACAGCGAGAAACTTAACATCAGGATTGATGGTGATGAAGTCAATGAAGTTAAGGAATTTTGCTTCCTAGGCAGTAAAATAACCAATGACGGACGGAGCAAGGAGGACATGAAAAGCAGACTCGCTATGGCAAAAAAGGCATTTCTGGCCAAGAGAAGTCTACTAATATCAAATACCGGCCTTAATTTGAGGAAGAAATTTCTGAGGATGTACGTCTGGAGTACAGCACTGTATGGTAGTGAAACATGGACTGTGGGAAAACCGGAACAGAAGAGAATCGAAGCATTTGAGATGTGGTGCTATAGACGAATGTTGAAAATTAGGTGGACTGATAAGGTAAGGAATGAGGAGGTTCTACGCAGAATCGGAGAGGAAAGGAATATGTGGAAAACACTGATAAGGAGAAGGGACAGGATGATAGGGCATCTGCTAAGACATGAGGGAATGACTTCCATGGTACTAGAGGGAGCTGTAGAGGGCAAAAACTGTAGAGGAAGACAGAGATTGGAATACGTCAAGCAAATAATTGAGGACGTAGGTTGCAAGTGCTACTCTGAGATGAAGAGGTTAGCACAGGAAAGGAATTTGTGGCGGGCCGCATCAAACCAGTCAGTAGATTGATGACCAAAAAAAAAAAAAAAAAAAAAAAGAAAATGTACAAAGGTAACCAGATAAAAATTATCATTCACCTTAGTTCACATAAAAATCTTACTTTTACTTACGTGACCATGCAGAGTTGTACCATGCACTAAGCATCCAATTGCAGTTCGATTATACACATTTCAGGCTTATACAGAGGCTTCGCAATGCCGTGCAGTCAGTACTGACTTCCAGCGTAGGAAGCACAAACTCTATGGAACGGGACCGTTAGGCCCCTACAGGGTTAACGGGCTGTTGAGTTACATACTTCTACTCCGCCGGGACTCCTAAGTCCAGCCAGCAAATGAAGGATTAAAACACTGAACTTGGAGCTGGGAGGAGCGAAGTTAAAATCCCCGTCCTCTTTTCATCCTCATTAATTTCTCCACGTTTTCCCCAAACCACTTGAGATGAACGCGAGGGAGTCCCTCAAGTAAGGCCGTAACAAGTTTCCTTCCCCATTCTTCTCCTGCCCGAGCTCGTGTTCTGTCTTCAATAACTACGACGTCTACAGAATGTTACGCTGGAACCCTCTTTTCTCTCGTTCAGTTGCTTCACTCGCAGGAATGCATTAAAATAAGAATAGTTGGGCACTTGAAGAAAGACGCCTACTACCACATCAAAACTTGCGTTGAAAATTATACGAACTGACGTCAAAGGAGAACTAATGAACATTCTTCATGGTGCCTAAATTACAGACGAGTTAGGACAGTCGTATTTTTCCGCATCTAGAAGAACCGAAATTCCAAAATAGCAAACCGTTCTTTGCACTGAGTATACCTTACTTTACTGAAAGTTTGGGTAATGCAATGTCTTTTGAAGAGTCATGACAGTACCCTGTTTGCAATGACTGGAGTAAGCTGAAGTTCTTGCTACTTTTCCGGTTTTTAATGAGATGGAAATGAAAAACTTTAAGAAGCAACATATGAAGGGCGTTCAATAACAGATTTTTCTGAAAGCAGGTTGGTTTTATTCAGCATTCCGATTCATATTATTCCCCACTCTTTTGGCTACAAAACCCTATTTTTCAACATAATCTCCGTTCAATGCGACGGCCTTACGCCACCTTACTGGGAGACTTGTATGACCGCATGGTACCACTCTACCGGTCAACGTCGGAGCCAACGTCTTGCTGCATCAAAAACATCCGCATCACCCACGTACTGCTTCCCGCGGAGTGCATCCTTCGCTGGGCCAAACAGATGAAGTCTACGGGATACTGGCTGTAAGGTGGCTGAGGAAGAACAGGCCAATGAAGTTCGTGAGCTCCTCTCGTGTGCGCAGACGGGTGTGGGGCCTTGCGCTGTCATGGAGAAGGAGAAGTTCGTTTGCATTTTTTATGGCGACGAACACGCTTAAGTCGTTTCTTCAATTTCCCAAGGGTAGCACAATACTTTTCAGAGTTCATCGTTGCACAATAAGGGAAGACATCAAACAGAATAACCCCTTCAGAGTCCCAGAAGACCGTCGTCATATCTTTACCGACTGTGGGTGAGGCTTTGAACTTTTTCTTCGGAGGAGATATAATGTGGCGCCACTCGATGGATTCGGAGTGATACACACATGTTTCATTGCCTGTGGTGACGTTCGACAAAAAACTGTCACGGTCAGCCTCGTAAAGCGCAAGCAATTCCGCACAGATGGTCTTTCGTTGCTCTTCATGGTCTTCTGTTATGCTGCGAGGAGTCCAGCGGGACCACACCTTTAAGTACACTAACTGGTGGACGAATGAGTCAGCACAGTCAAACAGAAACGTCCAATTGAGCAGCGAGATGTTTAAGTGTGATCCTTCGATCCCCTCGAATGAGAGAGTCCACACGTTTCAACATTGCAGATGTGTGCGGTCGGCCGGCACGCGCGCGATCGGATAGGTCTGCGTGACGTTGTTGCGAAGATGACGGACGCCTCGCTCAACGACTCACGGTATTTCTTCTACTCACTGCCAGGTCTCCGTAGACATTTTGCAAGCACCTATGAATATCTACGATGCACTGGTTTTCCACCAAAAGAAACTTAATGAAACCTTTCTGCTTGGAATGCTACGTTACAGGGGCCATTTTGAGGGCTACGTATAGCGCCGACATGAAACTATAGGAGCTGAAGCGGGACTATACCACGATGTCACACAACAAATTCCGCATGTTTTCAATTGAAATTAGCTGAGAACAAATGTGTTGCATTACTTATTGTACACCCTTGTAGTGTACTTATTGGATGTTTCAAGCTGGCCGTGTTGGCCGAGCGGTTCTAGGTGCTACAGTCTGGAACCGCGCGACCGCTACGGTCGCAGGTTCGAATCCTGGCCGGGCATGGATGTGTATGATGTCTTTAGGTTAGTTAGGTTTAAGTAGTTCTACGTTCTAGGGGACTGATGACCTCAGAAGTTAAGTCCCATAGTGCTCAGAGCAATTTGAACCATTTTTGAATGTTTCCTTCAGCTTTTGTAAATCATTCGTGGAAAAGTTACAAACAACGATGAAGAACCTCGGTGTGAATGATCGTCAACAACAAAAGTGATACCTGTGTAGAAGGTGCTAAGGTTGCCGACGATCGCTGTTTAATTGCTGTGCGGTTCCTAACAAAGTGAACTTCAGTACACGATCACACTTTCTTACTTCATTGTAAAAAATTAACCTCTTATCAGAACAGGCGCTGTGAAACCAATTTACATATAGAAGTTGACACTTAGGATTGTAACATTGAAGCTTACAAAATATTATTTAACCAAAATAAAAGACAGTTGTTTAAACACAAAGCTAACGGCTGCGATTCACGATTTCGCATCTGAATCTGCATTTTTAGTGCAAATGGGTCATTGCCGTGTTTCGGCGATCTGCCTTGCTGCCATCATTGATCTTGCGAAACATTGAAGTGATGGGACTTGTTGGCACTCTCAGCCAACTCGTGATGAATTCGCCAGAGGCGTTATACGAATAAAGAGGCTTGCGCTCTAAGAGAACCGAAATTGGATGTTACCACGTTATGGCACTCAATCCTCTTGGTCTTAAGTGTTGTTTCATTCTGAAGACAAGCTCAGAATGACTCTGGTTTCGAATTACACTGCACAGCACTCCGTCGTCAGGCCACAAGTGGCCCATCGGGACCATCCGACCGCCGTGTCATCCTCAGATGAGGATGCGGATAGGAGGGGCGTGTGGTCAGCACACCGCTCTCCTGGTCGTTATGATGGTTTCCTTTGACCAGAGCCGCTACTATTCGGTCGAGTAGCTCCTCAGTTGGCATCACGAGGCTGAGTGCACCCCGAAAAACGGCAACAGCACATGGCGACCCGGATGGTCACCCACCCAAGTGCCGGCCACGCCCGACAGCGCTTAACTTCGGTGATCTGACGGGAACCGGCGTTACATCTGCGGCAAGGCCGATGGCGAATTACACTGCTGAGAAAAAAAAAAAAATGATACGTGCAGCCACCTCAAGGACTGCGGTCAGTGGCACCAGGGTACAACATATGCATAATGAGAGATTTTGGTGTTAATGATTCGTTTGTCACGAAAATTGGCAATCAGAGGGCGCTCAGAATGCCTGCCTGTGCACCCTGTGTTTTGACTCTGCAGGCAGTGTTTGCAACATTCATTTTGGGGTACCCCACCGACGAGTACGTACTACTGATGAACAGCTTCAGCCATACGAACAGGAGCATTGGGGCCTGCGGGAAGCTCGATGGACGTATCGGTGGATTGTTGCACGTCACAATGCATGGGCAGTTTGTCGCTGCTTTCAGCAGTGGTCTGTGGAACATTCCCACACTAGTAGACCAGGTTCTGGACATCCGTGTGGTACAGGCGTACGTGAAGATCGACGCGTTGTGCGAGCAGCGCATGTCGATTGAACATCATACAGCGACGAAAGCCGGGCACGTGTGGCACTTGCTGTGTCATCAGAGAGCACTGGGAACAATCTGCTTGCAGTAGGATTAAGGTCACACACGTGTGCTTCTGGCCAGGTTACCGCTGGCACCACGGCAGCGCCATGCATGGCTTATCTGGTATCGTGAAGGAGTTGACTGAAGAGTGTAGTGTGCACTAGAAGTCCCGTCCGAGGCTACATGGTGTGTGTATGTGGGGGCGGGAGGAGGGGAGGGGGGAGAGAGCGGTCAGTTACAACTTACCATAATATTTGGTATATTTGCAGGGTAAAGTAACCAGTGCTATCGACAGGGGATGTCAAATTGACTCCATATTATTAGATTTCCAGAAGGCTTTCGACACCGTTCCTCACAAGCGTCTTCTAACCTAACTGCGTGCCTATGGAATATCGCCTCAATTGTGCGACAGGATTCGTGATTTCCTGTCAGAAAGGTCACAGTCATCGAGTAAAACAGAAGTAATATCCGGCGTTCCCCAAGGAAGTGTTATAGGCCCTCTCTTGTTCCTGATCTATATTAACGACTTAGGAGACAATCTGAGTAGCCGTCTTAGATTGGTTGCAGATGATGCTTTCATTTACCGTCTTTTAAAGTCATCAGATGATCAAAACGACTTGCAAAATGATTCAGATAATATATCTGTATGGTGCGAAAAGTGGCAGCTGTCCCTGAATAAAGAAAAGTGTGAAGTTATTCACATGAGCACTAAAAGAAATCGGCTAAATTTCGATTACGCGGTAAGTCACACAAATCTGAGGGCTGTAAATTCAACTAAATACTTACGGATTACAATTATAAATAACCTAAATTGGAATGATCACTAGATAATATTGTGGGTAGACTGCGATTCATTGGCAGAACACTTAGAAGGTGCAACAGGTCTACCAAAGAGACTGCTTACACTACGCTTGTCCGCCCTATTGTGGGGTATTGCTGTGCGGTGTGGGATCCGCGTCAGGTGGGACTGACGGATGGCATCGAAAAAGTACAAAGAAGTGCAGCTCGTTTTGTATTATCGCGAAATAGGGGAGATAGTGTCACAGACATGATACGTGAATTGGAGTGACAATCATTAAAACAAAGGCGTTTTTCGTTGCGACGGGATCTTCTCGTGAAATTTCGATCACCAGTTTTCTCCTCCGATTGCGAAAACATTCTGTTGGCACCCACCTACAAAGGGAGAAATGATCATCACGATAAAATAAGAGAAATCAGGGCTCGCACAGAAAAATTTAAGTGCTCTTTTTTCACGCGTGCCGTTCGGGAGTGGAATGGTAGAGAGACAGCATGAAGGTGTTCATTGAACCCTCTGCCAGGCACTTTATTGTGAATACAAAAGGAACCACGTAGATGTAGATGCCCGCTACATTGCAGACGCCATTATCCCCGAGCTATTGCCATTTCTTCGACAGGACGGTGACAGGCTTTTCCAGCAGGACACTGCACGTCCACGTACGACTGCTACGGCGGCACGTACAACTGCCCTGGTCAGTAAGTTCACCAGGGCTCTCACGAATTGAATGCATATGGGGCATGATGAAGGAACTTGCTCTTTCCGCAGAGTCTGAGAGAACCATTGCCGAAATGCAGCAAGAGGTGCAAGATGCTTGGGCAATCTATCACTGGATACCATTCGGCACCTTCATTGTTTGCCGCCGGAAGGTGTGGTGAGGAGGGGGGGGGGGGGGGAGAGATACGCTGTGTGTTGGTGCGACTGTTTAGATACCCCTTACTATGACAAGCGTGTTGGCAGTGTAATATAAAAGTAAGAAAAATTTTAAAAAATGTTCAAATGTTTGTGAAATCTTATGGGACTTAACTGCTAAGGTCATCAGTCCCTAAGCTCACACACTAGTTAACCTAAATTATCCTAAGGACAAACACACACACCCATGCCCGAGGGAGGACTCGAACCTCCTATGGAATCAGCCGCACAGTCCATGACTGCAGCGCCTAAGACCGCTCGGCTAATCCCGCGCGACAAGAAAATTTTTAGAAAAAAGCTGTGAGTAATTCTCAGAAACGCATTACTGGAATTGTTCCAAAGATATAAAGAATGCTAACGTTACTGCATAGCCAGGAGAGAAGAATGCGTTGGTTAGTTTTTTGTTAATAAATTTTGAACTGATCAACGCTTATGGATATGAAATAATTGAACGCGATGCTCTTGAAGTCAGTATCTTTCGTGAATTAAATATAAAAAATGTAAAACCTACCTTCATTGACCCTAATGTCAGCTTCTTCTTTGCGTCACTTCTCCGATTCTGACTGCAGAATAGTTCGCACTCTTGAGCCGTACTAAAATCAGTCTTGCTAGCTTGTCGCTCGACACCTGGAAACAGCTGAACGAAATCCTTTGATCACAAACCAAAAGGAGTGGCACAGTGCTTAGCACACTGGACTCAGATTCAGGAGGAAACGGTTCATGTCAGATTCAGGTTTTCCATAGGCTCCCTAAATGTCTTCAGCAAGATGCCGGGATGGTAAAAGCGGCTGATTTCTTCCTCCAGTTCGAGCTAGGGCTCTAACGACCTCGTCTTCTATGGTTATGTAAATTCTAATCTTTCTTCTTTCATAGACCACAGTGTATACTGTTCCTGACTGTTTAGCTTTATTGAAACTCTTGGAAAGCATTCAAATTGAAGGAGAAATTATATTGTGTTGGAGATGCACACTAGCTTTGGGAAACAAATACAAAAAGAGAAAGACAATAAAAGTGGCTTCTTTTCACAGGACGTTTGATGTATTTTAGAGAAAAAAAGTGAGTCTTCTTACAGGTTTTCTGGTGAAAGTGAGAACAGTTAAGCACATGATGTTGTTTCATGAAAATATTGTATGGCCTGATAAAGTGAAATGTCTGTATGGAAAGACACTAGTCTATTGGAACTGTCTGAGTCGAAGTATGCTCAGAATGTAATGTCAGCTTATTGTTTTGTGGTATTTCTCTGCAAAAGAATGATACGTATTGCAAAAAGTTATAACTGGTATACTCCAATAGCACAGCGCGCGACGCAAAACGTGCGATATAAGAAGGTTGACGTAACACTGTGCGTTTTACCGAGTGCAGAAAAGTTGTATCCTATGACCATAACATTACATAATTAGTCACGATTGAGACCAATTTTTGTGTCTCTGTGTTCGTCGTCGAATATGAGGAGTCTAGGAATCCTGCGTACTCGGTTCGCTAGACAAACAATGCAAACTAACCTTATTAATGAGTTTTATTCCAAAAGGATAGGATCACAATACTTAACTTTGACAATTACACAGATGTGTCGCAAGCAAAGGGCGACATGCAAAATAAGCAATGTTCTTCAGTACAAACAATCCTAAGCCGCTGCTATATAGATAGTACAAGCAAAGTAACAAGTGTCGATGCTACTATAGATCTTGCTAATCGTGAATCCACTTTTCAACTGGCCCGTGACCAGTCGGTCGCGGCGCTTATGCCCTCTTTACATAGGGGCCGCTACTGTCGCGTTGTCGTCCTGGAGAGGGGTCTGTCAGCGTGTGATTGGCTAACGTCTTCTCACAGTCATCTCTTCTCTATCGTTCCCGACTGGCGTGCCGGCGCTTGGCTTTACACCGTAACACCAATCATTTCATACAAACAACTGGGTCTAAAAACTAGCATATATTTGAAATGGAAATATCACACGGGCTCCCCACCTCTGGCCGTAATATCGGCCTTGATACGCCTGGACATTGAGTCAAACAGAGCTTGGATGGCGTGTACAGTTACAGCTGCCCATGCAGCTTCAACGCGAGAGTAGTGACTGGCGTATTGTGACGAGCCAGTTGCTCGGCCACCATTGACCAGACGTTTTCAATTGGTGAGCGATCTGGAGAACGTCCTGGCCAGGGCAGCAGTCGAACATCTTCTGTATCCAGAAAGGCCCGTACAGGACCTGCAACATGCGGTCGTGCATTATCATGCTGAAATGTAGGGTTTCGCAGGGATTGAATGAAGTGTAGAGCCACGGGTCGTAACACATTTGAAATGTAACGTCCACTGTTCAAAGTGCCGTCAATGCGAACAAGAGGTGACCGAGACGTGTAACCAATGGCACCTCATACCACCACGCCGGGTGATACGCCAGTATGGCGATGACGAATACGCGCTTCCAATGTGCGTTCACCGCGATGTCGCCAAACACGGATGCGACCATCATGATGCTGTAAACAGAACTTGGATTCATCCGAAAAAATGACGTTTTGCTATTCGTTCACCCAGGTTCGTCGTTGAGTACACCATCTCAGGCGCTCCTGTCTGTGATGCAGCGTCAAGGATAACCGCAGCCATGGTCTCTGAGCTGATAGTCCATGCTGCTGCAAACATCGTCGAACTGTTCGTGCAGATGGTTGTTGTCGTGCAAACGTCCCCATCTGTTGACTTAGGGATCGAGACGTGGCTGCACGATCCGTTACAGCCATGCGGATAAGATGCCTGTCATCTGGACTGCTAGTCATACGAGGCCGTTGGGATCCAGAACGGCGTTCCGTATTACCCTCCTGAACCTACCGATTCCATATTCTGCTAACAGTCATTGGATCTCTATCAACGTGAACAGCAATGTCGCGATACGATAAACAGCAATCGCGATAGGCTACAGTCCGACCTTTATGAAAGTCGGAAACGTGATGGTACGCATTTCTCCTCCTTACACGAGGCATCACAAAAACGTTTCACCAGGTAACGCCGGTCAACTGCTGTTTGTGTATGAGAAATCGGTTGGAAACTTTCCTCTTGTCAGCACGTTGTAGGTGTCGCCACCGGCGCCACCCTTGTGTGAATGCTCTGAAAAGCTAATCATTTGCATATCACAGCATCTTCTTCCTGTCGTCATATTCGTGGTGTAGCAATTTTAATGGACAGTGGTGTACTTGAGACATCTACGTATCGCTTCCTTGCCTGGCCACGAGGACAATATTAATTACATTGCACGTAGTTCCATTTAAGCAGTCATTATTCCCGTGATCTATTACGCGATTGGAACGCTATAAATTCTAACATGTGGCACAACGTGTGCATGCATAGATAAGCCAGACTTTTCGTCTCGTAGACTGGACTGCATGAGTGTGGTTTTTATAAGGTTGTCTACTCTCCTATAGGCTAAGTTCGCACTCCTATCTTCTAAGTTCATAACATGGTCTCAGAACACAGTGTACAACTAGTAAAAGACGAACATACGCTGAACAAAGTTTAAACAAAGTTGCACATGGCTGTCCTCTCTCAATATAATTAACAACTGCGGCGACGGGAAGGGAATCCGGTTACAGAATTCAAATAAAATAGATACTGCCGAAATAAGGTTGGTTAACTGCCCACTACTTCTGGTCACTGTTCTAAATTGAAAAAAAAAAATGCTTGAATAAAAATAAGAGGGTTAAAGGGGACATGTCTCCTTCATAAACTGCACGAAGGGAACAACGGGAACTGGGATTTGAGAGAGAACTGGAGCTTCTAAAATGCAGATCAATGTGATTATTTTTAGCCAGCTTCCCAGACTCAACTACGGGACTTCTTAATTGGTACCACCGTTGCGTTTCAGCCGTATGATTCAGAGCAACCGTGCTACATAACAACAGGTGCAACGCAGGTAAATAATGCCGCTCCCAAGAGTTTCTTTGTCACCGGTGTAATGTAGTACAATTCAGTAGAAAAGACAGTCCTGTTCACACTTGTTTATGGTGTATGTGGCTGAAATGCTGCACGAATACTGTAGATAACTAATTTAGGAAGAGATCTGAAATCGGGAGAAGATGATGTTGCAGTCACAGAAATGATGCGTGGTGCATGTAACTCGTGACGTCAGGAATCTGTGCTCAGTGAAGGCGACGGCGTCGTGACGCCCAACCCAAAAATAACGGTCGCAGCTCCCGCAGCATTGGCCTTGCCGCCAATGACTCTGACGCGGAAATATCTCTACCTACATTCAATGGACAAATGTAGCCGTTCCGAACGACACTACGATCTTTAGTTTTCTGCGTTACAAAGTTATCTCGTGGTTCTGAACCGAAGAAAAACTTGTAGTAAAAGCGTTTATACAGGGTGTTTCAGAAAGAATGATCTGATTTCAAAACTCCGTATTTTTTGATAAAAAGTACCACAAACATGGAATGAGTTGAAAAATACTCACAAAATTTTAAAGTTTAATGTATACTATTACAAATGCTCTCTGTGTCTACCAGCAACAGCACGGACGACATGTAGACTAGCTAAATTCGTCATAAACTTCACACAATGCATTTGCTTTTACAGAAGTTGTGACCGCTGTTATTCTGCTCTTCACTTCTTCTGTATCACGACATAAAGAGGAGATGAACACACTTTCCTTCACATATCCCCACAAAAAAAAAAAAAAATCGCATGGGGTTATGCGTGGCGATCTTGAAGGGCAAGAATGCAGGGCAGTGTCTCGGGGAACCATGCGCCCTATCCAGCATTGAGCTGTCTTCAAATGCTGAAGAACTGGCTTGTTTCACAATTTCAGGAGGATTCCGATAACTTCATTTGCCAACAGGATGGGGCTACACCACACTGACGCAACGTACGTCAGCTGCTCAATGACACACTGTCTCAACGCTCGATTGGATGCACGGGACCCCGAGACACGGCCTTCATTCTTGTCCTCCAGTATCTCCAGATATGATCCCATGCGATTTTTTCTTGTGGAGATAAGCGAAGGAAAGCGTTTCATCTCCACTTCACCTCGTGACACACAAGTGAAAAACAGAATAACAACCGCCAATAATTTCTGTAAAATAGATACATCGCGTAAAGTTTATGACGAACTTAGGTATCGTCTGCAGTTGTTCCTGCTGTTGCTGGTGGACACATAAAACATTTTTAATAGCATAGCTAAGACTTTAAGATTTTTAAAGTATTTTATAATTCTTCCCATTCTTGTAGATTGTTTTTATGAATAAATGTGGAGTTTTGAAATCAGATCATTTTTTTTAAACACCTTGTATTTTTACGTACATCAGTTTCCGTATTTGTCAGATAGCTTTCAGCGAATAAAGTGGCTTGAAATCTAAGAATTACGAAAATGACCAGGAATTCTAGAAGTTTTCCATACAAGCTGTATTTAACGCATGATAGTTTGCAGTTGCGCGTATAAGGACATACAAATGTGGCTGGGATTGCGACCTGACATCTACGGAGAAAATTCGAGCCAGGAAAAGGTCTGTGTTCACAGACTGACTGTACATGCTTTTAACAACCAACCTAGAACGGTTCATGTGTCTGCAGGTACAACTGGCAAACCACAGAAAGTTAAGAAAAGGCAGGATTTTCTCAAAGATGCAAGAGTTTGAGGCTCTTAAGGTCTGAAATAAATAGCATGACACAAATACTTCTCAAATTTTTAGAGGAAATAGTGTATTTTTCTGAATTGCAATTTCTGGGAATTTATGTGAAGTAATGCATTCATTGTATTGAAATGATATACAAAGCAGAGTGTATATGCGTAGGTCCAGGATCTCCTCACAAACCCCTGTATCGATTTTTGTCAAATTTGACACAGAAACAGCAGGCCTCATAAGTATCAGTTCTGTATGTTTGTAGCCCCCAGTTCCAGTAGGAGCAGAGATTCGGGCAAAAACATGTTTTTTTTTTTTTTCAACCCTGGTATATAGACGTATAAACTGCCCAGCACAATAAGTTGACTTTGGCAGACAGTGTAGACCTACCTTACCGCCCTGCTTTGAAGTGCAACCCAAGATATTAGGGGCAAGAAACAGTTTTCCAGCCCCCAACATGTAGGCTGCTGTGCACAACAGGTGTACTGTGTGGGAGTAGTAAAGGCCTGCTTTACTGACCTCCTTTCCAGCTGCTACATGTACAAACAGACACTGCTGAGCAAAGAGATGGAGGGAGAAGGTGAATAGCGAGAGAGTGGGAGGATGTGGTGGACAGAGAAAAGGGAGAGGAGGAGATGGACAGAGAGGGGTTGGATGGTATGAGCAGAGAGACAGAGAGAGGGGATCAAGCATGTTGCTGTCCAGGTAGCGACAGGTGAAGGGGAACAAGATGTGGTTGTAGGGAGGTGTGGAGGAGATGGGCAAAGAGAGAGGGGAGGACGAGATGGAGACACAGAGTGGGAAGAAGAAGATGGACATATAGATCTGGAAGTATGAGGTGGTCAGATAGATATGAAGGAGGAAGAGGTGAACACAGGGAGGGAGGGAAAGGAGACGTCTGCACTGTATGTGTCAAATGCTAATTCAAGCGAAGCTGCAGCAAAAAAGCTAATACAAACTGACAGAAAAAAATATTGCAACACCAAGAAAAAATTGTGCAACATAAACGAAAGTTGATAGGAGTGTTTCTACATCTGAAAGATGAAATATGTTCAGATTTCACGCCAGTCGCATAAGAGTGGTGCTAGTAGTGCCACTATGAGGATGCAAATTAGGTTTGCTTTAAATACAAACTGTAACAGTCGTGAGCGTTAAATACCTTTGAGACTGGACGTGGTAAGTTAATGTTAGTCAAGAATGCCTTAAAGGCGAAAAAGACGCCATTATCAACACGTCACTGAATGTGAAAAAGGTCATACAATAGGACTACAAGAAGCTGGATGCTCCTTTTGAGACACTGCAAAAAGATTTGGCAGGAATGTAGCCTCCTTACATGACTGCTGCCAGCAGTGGCCACGAGAAGGTAGTCACAAGATGACCGAACTCCGGACGGCCACCCGCATTATTGAAAGGGAAGACCCTCGTTGTTCGGCATATGTCTCTGGCGCATCATACTGCATCTGTAGCAGCAATATGAGCAGCGGTTGGCACCATAGTGACACAGCAAACTGTTACAAATCGGTTACTTCAAGGACAGCTCCGAGTCAGATGCCCTGTGGCGTGCATTCCACTAACCTCAAACCGCCGGCATTTGCGACTTCAATGGTGTCAATCGAGGGCACATTGTAGGCATTGTGGAGGTCTGTTTGTGTTTTCTGATGAAAGCTGCTTCTGCCTGGGTGCCAGTGATGGTCGTGCGTTGGTTAGAAGGACGTCAGTTGAGGGCCTGCGACTAGCCTGTCTGTATGCTAGCCACACTGAACCTACACTTGGAGTTACGGTCTGGGGTGCAATTTCGTATGCCAGGAGGAGCACACTAGTGGGTATTCCACGCACCCTAAGTTCAAAATTGTGCGTCAGTCTGATGATTCGACATGATGTGCTTCCATTCACGAACAGCATTCCAGTGGTTTTTTCCCAACAGGATAACGCTCGCCCCTACCGCTTTTGTAACCCAAGATGCTCTACAGAATGTCGACTTGTCGCCTTGGCCTGCTCGATCACTAAATCTACCTCCAGTCGAGCACGTATGCGACATCATTGGAGGACAACTCCAGCGTCATCCACGATCAGCATTAACCGACCCAGTAGTAACGGACCAGTTGCAAAAGGCATGAAACTCCATTCCAAAAATTGAC
The DNA here is from genome assembly GCF_023864345.2 of Schistocerca serialis cubense. Classification (NCBI taxonomy): domain Eukaryota; kingdom Metazoa; phylum Arthropoda; class Insecta; order Orthoptera; family Acrididae; genus Schistocerca; species Schistocerca serialis. Next base: position 708,338,133 of record NC_064638.1, read on the forward strand.
AGGCGGCACGGCACAATGCAGGCACATTTGCATGGTTGCATTCAACATTCTGGCGGTTACACCGGTTGTTAGTGTACCAGCATTACACATTTGCAGTGGCTTACCTCGCGCGTACGTGAACCTTTGATCTTGCAATGTTAATCACTTAAGTACACTACTGCCCATTAAAATTGCTACACCACAAAGATGACGTGCTACAGACGCGAAATTTAACCGACAGGAAGAAGATGCTGTGATGTGAAAATGATTAGCTTTTCAGAGCATTCACACAAGGGTGGCGCGGGTGGCGACACCTACAACGTGCTAACATGAGGAAAGTTTCCAACCGATTTCTCATACACAAACAGCAGTTGACCGACGTTACCTGGTGAAACGTTGTTGTGATGCCTTGTGTAAGAAGGAGAAATGCGTACCACCACGTTTCCGACTTTCATAAAGGTCGGACTGTAGCCTATCGCGATTGCTGTTTATCGTATCGCGACATTGCTGCTCGAGTTGGTCGATATCCAATGACTGTTAGCAGAATATGGAATCGGTGGGTTCAGGAGGGTAATACGGGACGCCGTGCTTCATCCCAACGGCCTCGTATCACTAGCAGTCCACATGACAGGCATCTTATCCGCATGGCTGTATCGGATGGTGCAACCACGTCTCGATCCCTGAGTCAACAGATGGGGACGTTTGCAAGACAACAACCATCTGCACGAACAGTTCGACGACGTTTGCAGCAGCATGGTCTGTCAGCTCGGAGACCATGGCTGCGGTTACCCTTGACCCCTTGACGCTGCATCACAGACAGGAGCGCCTGCGATGGTGTACTCAACGACGAACCTGGGTGCACGAATGGCCAAAAGTCATTTTGCGGATGAATCCAGGTTCTGTTTACAGCATCACGATGGTCGCACCCGTGTTTGGCGAAATCGCGGTGAACGCATATTGGAAGCGTGTATTCGTCATCGCCATACTGGCGTATCACCCGGCGTGATGGTATGGGGTGCCATTGGTTACACGTCTCGGTCACCTCTCGTTCGCATTGACGGCACTTTGAACAGTGGACGTTATACACTCCTGGAAATGGAAAAAAGAACACATTGACACCGGTGTGTCAGACCCACCATACTTGCTCCGGACACTGCGAGAGGGCTGTACAAGCAATGATCACACGCACGGCACAGCGGACACACCAGGAACCGCGGTGTTGGCCGTCGAATGGCGCTAGCTGCGCAGCATTTGTGCACCGCCGCCGTCAGTGTCAGCCAGTTTGCCGTGGCATACGGAGCTCCATCGCAGTCTTTAACACTGGTAGCATGCCGCGACAGCGTGGACGTGAACCGTATGTGCAGTTGACGGACTTTGAGCGAGGGCGTATAGTGGGCATGCGGGAGGCCGGGTGGACGTACCGCCGAATTGCTCAACACGTGGGGCGTGAGGTCTCCACAGTACATCGATGTTGTCGCCAGTGGTCGGCGGAAGGTGCACGTGCCCGTCGACCTGGGACCGGACCGCAGCGACGCACGGATGCACGCTAAGACCGTAGGATCCTACGCAGTGCCGTAGGGGACCTCACCGCCACTTCCCAGCAAATTAGGGACACTGTTGCTCCTGGGGTATCGGCGAGGACCATTCGCAACCGTCTCCATGAAGCTGGGCTACGGTCCCGCACACCGTTAGGCCGTCTTCCGCTCACGCTCCAACATCGTGCAGCCCGCCTCTAGTGGTGTCGCGACAGGCCTGAATGGAGGGACGAATGGAGACGTGTCGTCTTCAGCGATGAGAGTCGCTTCTGCCTTGGTGCCAATGATGGTCGTATGCGTGTTTGGCGCCGTGCAGGTGAGCGCCACAATCAGGACTGCATACGACCGAGGCACACAGGCCCAACATCCGGCATCATGGTGTGGGGAGCGATCTCCTACACTGGCCGTACACCACTGGTGATCGTCGAGGGGACACTGAATAGTGCACGGTACATCCAAACCGTCATCGAACCCATCGTTCTACCATTCCTAGACCGGCAAGGGAACTTGCTGTTCCAACAGGACAATGCACGTCCGCATGTATCCCGTGCCACCCAACGTGCTCTAGAAGGTGTAAGTCAACTACCCTGGCCAGCAAGATCTCCGGATCTGTCCCCCATTGAGCATGTTTGGGACTGGATGAAGCGTCGTCTCACGCGGTCTGCACGTCCAGCACGAACGCTGGTCCAACTGAGGCGCCAGGTGGAAATGGCATGGCAAGCCGTTCCACAGGACTACATCCAGCATCTCTACGATCGTCTCCATGGGAGAATAGCAGCCTGCATTGCTGCGAAAGGTGGATATACACTGTACTAGTGCCGACATTGTGCATGCTCTGTTGCCTGTGTCTATGTGCCTGTGGTTCTGTCAGTGTGATCATGTGATGTATCTGACCCCAGGAATGTGTCAATAAAGTTTCCCCTTCCTGGGACAATGAATTCACGGTGTTCTTATTTCAATTTCCAGGAGTGTATTTCAGATGTGTTATGACCCGTGGCTCTACCCTTCATTCGATCCCTGTGAAACCCTACAATTCAGCAGGATAATGCACGACTGCATGTTGCAGGTCCTGTACGGGTCTTTCTGGATACAGAAAATGTTCGACTGCTGCCCTGGCCAGCACATTCTCCAGATCTGTCACCAACTGGAAACGTCTGGTCAATGGTGGCCGAGCAAGTGGCTCGTCACAATACGCGAGTCACTACTTTTGATGAACTGTGGTATCGTGGTGAAGCTGCATGGGCAGCTGTAGCTGTACACGCCATCCAAACTCTGTTTGACTCAATGCCCAGGCGTATCAAGGCCGTTATTACGGCCAGAAGTGGTTGTTCTGGGTACTGATTTCTCAGCATCTATGCACCCAAATTGCGTGAAAATGTTATCACATGTCAGTTCTAGTATAACATATTTGTCCAATGAATACCCGTTTATCATCTGCATTTCTTCTTGGTGTAGCAATTTTAATGGCCAGTAGTGTATGTTACCTAGATAAATGTATTCCCAAAATTTTGTTAGTCCTCATTCGGTGTTGCGGTTTTTTCGTCAGTGTATATGTAATTAAATAATTTTTTATTATTACATTAAACATTTTGTATATTATATTGTTGTTATTAAGATAATCATAAACAGTGATGACAAATTGTATTTCGGGACCCAAGCCCACCCCCGACGCACACAGAGAACTGAACTCGGCTTCCGCGACTGCTGCTTAGTAAGACCTTAACACCGTCGTGCCCGTATAATGTTCGGTGAAAGCATCAGAAGTCAGCACCACTGAATCATCTAAAATGCCGTTAGGTTATAGCGCGAAACTAGGAAAATAAATAGCAGGCTCCTCAGCATTGGTAAGCCATCTAGATCTAGTTGCAGTCTCTCGGTCGATGAGTTTCACGTGGCTGGTTGGCTTCCATTGAGTAGAATTTGCAATTTAGTCTGTCTCAGGGTCCTGTAAAATATGTGTGAATTCCTAAGGGACCAAACTGCTAAGGTCATCGGTCCCTAGACTTACACACTACTTAAGCTAACTTAATCTAACTTATGCTAAGAACATCACATACGCCGATGCCCGAGGGAGAACATGAACCTCCGGTGGGAGCGGCTGCGCAATCCGTGCTATGGCGCCTATAACCGCTCGGCCACTCCGCGCGGCTAGGTCCCTGTAGACATTGCAGTCACCGGAGACGAATTTTCGAAAATAAAGCGGAGATTGCAGCATTGCGCTTTCTGTTTGACCTGTGACGTAATCTATGAGACTGTGTAACCAACTTGTCGACTATAACGCTATGTTTTTGGCAGTACTTTGAGTCGTAAATGAAACAAACAGTTTTGAGTGAGAGAATTATGTGGACTGAAAAAAAAAATCAAAATACCACTACGATGCCCAGCAGGCCCGGATCCAGTGAGCGCCGCGCGGACCGTGACATGACGCCTCAATCCGCGCGGCTACCCCGTGCGACTTGTTGTGACAAGTGGAGCAGAGTTAGAAGTGTTTGAACTAAGACAGTGGTCAAAGAGAACACAGAAATTCAGTTTGGAATTCAATTTTACTTGAATCACATTTTTGCTGTAAACTGCACATGACAAATAGAGCAGCAAAGAACAGCAGCCTCAGTCTAGCACAGCAGCAGCCCCGTCGAGCCAAATAGCGCTGCTAGATACAACCAAACACGTTCACTCACCTTCTGCTCTCTCGTTGCCGATTGGCTGACATTTTATGAGCACAGTTCCACGACAGCGCATTTCCGACCTGTGGCTATCTAGAAAATTTTGTTTCATTCGACGTCCCCTCTGGGATTGTGAACAGGTTGTTTTTCTCCACCCTGTTAATGTATTACATTGCAAAGCAAACCGTGGGTCCTGCCATATCTGAATCAGCTGACTAAGTATAGCCACGTTCCGCACAGAAAGCACAGGAAGTGATCGAGGAAAATGCCTTCACCAACAGCTGCGACGGCTTGCTGTTAACGTGATGACATTTACTGGCGACGAGAACGAGAAAGTAGCAACAGTGCCGACGGAGAATGTGCCAGAACGAGCAAGCGAAATGTTGAAGTCGAGTAAGTCGATGGTGCGCAAATGATGGCAGGAGCGACACGAGGGAGAGGGGAATGGGATTTGAGGATTTGTACAAAAGAAGTAGAAGCCAAGTGCACAAAATAAATATCCCGTTGACGATATGGGTAATTGTGCTGTTAGGCAGCAAAATTCAACGATATTATGAAAAACTCAGAGAAATACCAATTTTCCGCAATCTTCAGATCTCTTATCTCACAGAACAAGGCTGTCAAGGAAACTGTGAGAAAAATTGTTCTCTCTTTGTGATATGGTTTAAAAAGGTGCCAAAATAAACGAGTCAAATGCGAACGAGACTGCATACATTCAAGAATGCCATACTACCTTGGATCTTCAGAAAAAAAGAAAGCATCAGAATTAAACAGATCAATTGTTTTATTCGTACGTAATATAGATACATACAAAATATACTATGAACAAATGAAGCGTGGAAACATCAAACGTTCTGATGTCAAATCTCACATTTGTCAGAAGATTTAAAAAGCAATGTATCTCCTTTTCTACATAACTTATTTGGATCCAAAAAGTTGAGAAGCTACTACGATACCACAGAATTATGCTGCTCATTTCATACAGCAAAAAATAATAATACAAATTAGAAAATAAATATTTGATTAAGAACGTTCTAGATGCTGTATAGGGCAACTGTCTGGTTCTAAGTGCCAATAAGAAAGTTTTTTGTTCATGTGCCATTTAGTACTGAGCTACTATGTTTTATTTGTGACAATATAGGTACATAAATAAATCAGTAATGTTTTTACTAGTAAAACTGTAGTTAACAAAAACGATTCTCATATCCTTTTTAATTTTTGCAGGAGAATAAAAAAATTAAATAAAAAAATCTTTCAATATTGACTTTTGTTTCTTCCAGAACTCTGTCATTGAGGTGAGATGTTGTAAAGTTTGCTGTAGATGATCCTGTGCTGTTCAGGAAGAAATGGCAACATCGTCAACAGGTCTTTCTGTTCTGCAAGTGATAAACATGACTGGTCTTACAGATGAAGTACGCCATGGCATACATCAGCCGTGGTCTTCTCTCTTTAGAATACATCGACATTTTGCGTTCTTCTGTTCCAGAACAAGAATTTTGAATAGTTATTTCACATGGATCACTGTGAGACCCTTTGATCATAATGCTTTTCCCTTTTTCTTCATTTTTGAAGCCCAAATTAGATCGTTTGATTACAAGGACGTTTCATTGATACAAACAAAAGCTTAAATGTATTCTGCTTGCCACACAAATTGTGCACCAACTAAATAGAGGAGACCTGGGCGAATGGCACTGCAACTCTAAACGAAAGCACTACTTGGCAGAAACTCCTTACGCCGCCTAGTAATGACTGTATGAAACATTTTCTCTATCATTTGGTACTTGGAACAAGTCTAGGAAGACGCAGCAGAGTGCCTAGAACACAGTAGAGCTGAGAATGCATTGTGTGAAAAAACTGCACTTGGAACATTTGACATTTCAACTCTTAAAGTACGAGTATTATCACAGTGATAACGTGCGAGAAGCTGTAGTGCCAATCGTTGTTTAATAGCTGTGCTCTGCAAGGGACCGGCATATAGACATACTGCATGTGTCAGCGCTCCAATAATAAGAATCCTGGAGTAGATGATATATTACAAGCTTTCACTGCTTCCCCTTGTAAAACAAACGGTGCTGCCAACCTGGCAAGGTCTCCAGATCGCTCTGCCAGGTAACAGACGTAAGGGGAATCGCTAAAGCCGTCCTCACACGGGACGCATTAGCTGACAATTATGTAGTGCTGTACGAGTTTGGTAATGTCATTATCTCTTATTTCAAGTTGAGCAGGCATTACCGCTTGTGAAACATAAAATAAGTTTTGTGGTATTGAAACAGTAGGAAGCAAGAACACGCCACAAGCAGAACTTGGAAGACACCATATTGAATTTCTCCGTTTTCAGTCTAAGCCAATATTTTCTGGGTTTTATATGATAATTTACGTCCAATGAATATTTGCTGTCTCAAAGCAACAGCACATTTAGGGTCTCTCGAAAACCTGTCGTTATTGGTACGATATGTAGCAATAAAATGAAGGGAAACATCATATCGATGGTTAAAGAACTTTTGTATTTAGTTTATTTTTATATCATTTTAAAGCAAAGGCTCATTGATGATTCATGAAAAAAGCATTGTTGGCGGTAGTATTTGTTATAATTAAATGTCTGTTAATAACATATAAAACGAGGTCAAATATTGAATTTCAGCACAGTATATTGGATAGAGGTGTCGAGCTACGAAGTAATGTGTTATGGGTACCCGTCTTCCAGTTGCCAAAATTTCATTATTCACGTTCGTATTTTCTAAAAGGTTGTGAGACAGTCCAATTTAATAAATATATTTCCTGCAGTATTCGATGTTATGTAAATATAAGTGCATTCTCTCTCTCAGGAGTGAAGTTTTTCGATTTTGTGAACTTTTATAAGCTAATGTCCTTACTGACTGGACATGGAACTTTCCTTTTTGTGTTATAACGTGTTCATGAATATTAAAATTTTCACTTATTATATTGCAAACATAAAAACATGACTAGCATATGGACAAGGGCGTAAATGTGCGCTTTAATAGAGCTAGCGTAGGTATTTTACGCGCGTCCATTTTAGTAAACAAATTAATGATTTGGGAGGTAAATACTACCTAACCACGATACTATTCCACTTGACCTCCCATGACCATTATCGGAAAAGCGCGGTGACGTTGGAGTATCAAAAAACCATGTCCATTTTTTCGACTGTCGTATATACTGTTGATGTCGGAATAGTTAACGAGCATCTTGCCTGGTCGTTAGAACAGCACGTAACACATCGTGTTACAAATCCTCCCACGGACGCCACGTGCAGTGACGAGGGTTTGGGTGGCCGCGCAAGCCCGGAAACAAAGGATGAGTCGAGAAGTAATTAATGAATATGAAATCAATTGACAGATTCGGCACCTTTTGACGAGGAACAAACCGCTGCTCAGCCGCGAATGAAAGCAGCTAAATAATAACAGAAACATTACAATATTAATTCCCTATATACAGAGGAAACGAAGTGTGTAAACAGAAGTCGGTTGTCGTAATTTTGAGAGCAATCAATAAATTGTTCAAAATGGTAGAGACTGTTAAAAAGATTAAAGTTCAAACGAAGCGTCTTCTTTGCTTTGATGCGCGCACGAACACAGAACTTCCCGCCGTCCCAACGGCCGATGTTGCGCCACGTTAGATTTCTGGGGCAAAAAAGGAGCGGACTGGTCTACCGCCCAACAGGCGACAGGTAGCCGCTTGACCATGCAGCAGGTTGGCACCGGAACTACTTTTTTCAGCAGTAAACACACTAGTGTGAGATGCCGACCAGCTGACAAAACCCCTGAGCGTCGCCGCTCCAATCGAATTCTGGAATGTCTTCTTGGAAGGTTCATTAGCTGCCGTCTTGCCCGCGACGGCCCATTGTCCTACTGCAACGGTAAAGCTTAACGGATCGTGACTTCGGGCACAGTTTAATAATGATACTCGGATTCGATCGCCGTTTCGGTCTTTGACGATCGCGAGTATTTCGCGATACTGTGGTTCAATTGGCTCTGAGCACTATAGGACTTAACATCTGAGGTCATCAGTCCCCTAGAACTACTTAAACCTAACTAACCTAAGGACATCACACACATCCATGCCCGAGGCAGGATTCGAACCTGCGCCCGTAGCGGTCGAGCGGTTCCAGACTGACGCGCCTAGAACTGCTCGGCCACAACGGCCGGCCCGCGATACTATGGGAGAGTACTAGCGCCAGCCACGTGGTAATGTTGACCGAATTCTGCGACCAACCTTTTTATTGCCGAAACCTAGTTCTCATGGTTCAATATTCTCTCCCGAAGTGTCCTCATTTAAACTCTTCTAGCTATAGGTGAATCCTGTTTCTATGTGAATGTGTATGTCTGTGGAGGCTGCCCTCAGTTAAGAGTACGTTGTCCTGTGCTCATTTCAGAATATATCTCTTTGTGCTACTTTCTAAATCTTTTATTTTGTGTAGTGAGTTCTTCCACCTATCCCAGTATTTATTCAAATCGGTGGCTCCTTGCAAATAGGGTTCATTCGGTGCCTTCCTGCGATCTGATACTGGGCTCCCAATGTCCTATCAGTATTTATTTTGCCCACGAACTAGGACAAACTCTTTTCATTCAGACCGCCTGGGATACTAAAACTGTGCATGAAATGATTGCAAGGAATCACTTGTGAGTGCCACAGTGCTACCAGTAGTCCACCTAGCACAATGGCAGTGCAAAGGGACCTAAAAGGAATAAGCTGCAATGGTAGAGAAGCTCTTCATACGCCATACGTTTCTGTGGTCAGCTGTAGGTGATTCTTGAGATTGTGCTACGAGGGTCACTCCAAAAGAAATGCACACTATTTTTTTTAAATCCATCTTTTATTCTACATGCTTGAAAGTCTTACACTGTGTAGATACATCCTTTACGAACAATATTTTCATTTCTCCACATAATTTCCATCCCTTTCAGCTGCCTTACGTCATCTTGGAACCAGCGCATATATACCCGCATGGTAAAATTCTGGACCAACCTGTTGGAGCCACTGTTTGACAGCGTGCACAAGGGAGTCATCATCTTCAAACCTTGTTCCACGAAGATGGTCTTTCAGTCTCCCAAAGAGGTGATAATCACATGGAGCCAGGCGAGGACTGTAAGGCGGGTGTTTCAGTGTTATCCATCCGAGTTTCGTGATCGCTTCCACGGTTTTTTGACTGACATGTGGCCATGCATTGCCGTGCAACAGCAAAACATCCTGCTTTTGCCGATGTGGTCGAACACGACTCAGTCAAGCTTGAAGTTTCTTCAGTGTAGTCACGTATGGATCAGAATTTATGGTGGTTCCACTTGGTATGATGTCCACAAACAAGAGTCCTTCAGAATCGAAAAACACCGTAGCCATAACTTTTCCAGCAGAAGGTGGTTTTGAGTTTTTTTTCTTGGGTGAATTTGCATGATGCCACTCCATTGATTGCCTCCTCGTCTCTGGTGAAAAATAATGGAGCCATGTTTCATCACCTGTCACATTTCTTCCAAGAAATTCATCTCCATCATCCTCCTACTGTTCCAAAAGTTCGCTTCATACCCTTTTTCTTGTTTCTTTGTGGGCCACTGTCAACATCCTGGGAACCCACCTGGCACAAACCTTTTTTAACGCAAACACTTTCAGTATTCAGCAAACACTTCCTTCCCCTATCCCAACGTAGCGTGACAATTCGTTCACTGTGATGCGTATTCAGCAGTCACCAATTCGTTAACTCTCTGCACATTGTCTGGAGTGTGTGCAGTACGAGGCCTGCCGCTGCGAGGACAATCCTTAATATTGCCGTGCCCGCTTTCAAAAATGGCTCTGAGCACTATGGGACTCAACTGCTGAGGTCATTAGTCCCCTAGAACTTAGAACTAGTTAAACCTAACTAACCTAAGGACATCACAAACATCCATGCCCGAGGCAGGATTCGAACCTGCGACTGTAGCGGTCTTGCGGTTCCAGACTGCAGCGCCTTTAACCGCACGGCCACTTCGGCCGGCTGCCCGCTTTCATCACGCAACCTGCTTGCCCACCGACTAACTGTACTGCGATCGACAGCAGCATCTCCATACACCTTTTTCAACCTCTTGTGGATATTTCCCACTGTCTCGTTTTCACAGCACAGGAATTCTATGACAGCACGTTGCTTCTGACGAACGTCTTGAATGTCTTGAAGACATGCTGTGACAGCGCCACTCACGGGAACAGGTAGAACTAAGTTTGAAAACAAGTGGGAAGGATGTATCTTGTTGTTGTTGTTGTTGTGGTCTTCAGTCCTGAGACTGGTTTGATGCAGCTCTCCATGCTACTCTATCCTTTGCAAGCTTCTTCATCTGCCAGTACTTACTGCAACCTACGTCCTTCTGAATCTGCTTAGTGTATTCATCTCTAGGTCTCCCTCTACGATTTTTACCCTCCACGCTGCCCTCCAATGCTAAATTTGTGATCCCTTGATGCCTCACAACATGTCCTACCAACTGGTCCCTTCTTCTTGTCAAGTTGTGCCACAAACTCCTCTTCTCCACAATTCTATTCAATACCTCATCATTAGTTATGTGATCTACCCATCTAATCTTCAGCATTCTTCTGTAGCACCACATTTCGAAAGTTTCTATTCTCTTCTAGTCCAAACTATTTATCGTCCACGTTTCACTTCCACACATGGCTACATTCCATACAAATACTTTCAGAAACGACTTCCTGACACTTAAATCTATACTCGATGTTAACAAATTTCTCTTCTTCAGAAACGCTTTCCTTGCCATTGCCATACATTTTATATCCTCTTTACTTCGACCACCATCAGTTATTTTGCTCCCCAAAAAGCAAAACTCCTTTACTACTTTAAGTGTCCTAATCTGATTACCTCAGCATCACTCGAGTTAACTCGACTACATTCCATTGTCCTCGTTTTGCTTTTATTGATGTTCATCTTGTATCCTCCTTTCAAGACACTGTCCATTCCGTTCAACTGCTCTTCCAAGTCCTTTGCTGTCCCTGACAGAATTACAATGTCATCGGCGAACCCCAAAGTTTTTATTTCTTCTCCATGGATTTTAATACCTTCTCCGAACTTTTCTTTTGTTTCCTTTATTGCTTGCTCAATATACAGATTGAATAACATCGGGGACAGGCTACAACCCTGTCTCACTCCCTTCCCAACCACTGCTTCCCTTTCATGCCCCTCGACTCTTATAACTGCCATCTGGTTTCTGTACAAATTGTAATTAGCCTTTCGCTCCCTCTATTTTACCCCTGCCACCTTCAGAATTTGAAAGAGAGTATTCCAGTCAACACTGTCAAAAGCTTTCTCTAAGTCTACAAATGCTAGAAACGTAGGTTTGCCTTTCCTTAATCTTTCTTCTAAGATAAGGCGTAAGGTCAGTATTGCCTCACGTGTTCCAAAATTTCTACGGATTCCAAACAGATCTTCCCCGAGGTCGACTTCTACCAGTTTTTCCATTCGTCTGTAAAGAATTCGCGTTAGTATTTTGCAGCTGTGACTTATTGAACTGATAGTTCGGTAATTTTCACATCTGTCAACACCTGCTTTCTTTGGGATTGGAATTATTATATTCTTCTTGAAGTCTGAGGGAATTTCGCCTGTCTCATACATCTTGCTCACCAGATATGTATGTACACACTGTAAAACTTTCACACATGCAGAATGAAAACTATATTTTTACAAAAATAGTGTGCATTTCTTTTGGAGCGACCCTCGTAGCTTAGGTGTGGTAACGCAAGCACATTCTGATGAGCTTCAAGCCCACAGGTAAACACGAGAACAGACCGAACCGCCCTCACTACAAGGTGTAATAATACAGGGTGATTCAAAAAGAATACCACAACTTTAAAAATGTGTATTTAATGAAAGAAACATAATATAACCTTCTGTTATACATCATTACAAAGAGTATTTAAAAAGGTTTTTTTTCACTCAAAAACAAGTTCAGAGATGTTCAATATGGCCCCCTCCAGACACACGAGCAATATCAACCCGATACTCCAACTCGTTCCACACTCTCTGTAGCATATCAGGCGTAACAGTTTGGATAGCTGCTGTTATTTCTCGTTTCAAATCATCAATGGTGGCTGGGAGAGGTGGCCGAAACACCATATCTTTAACATACCCCCATAAGAAAAAATCGCATGGGGTAAGATCAGGGCTTCTTGGAGGCCAGTGATGAAGTGCTCTGTCACGGGCTGCCTGGCGGCCGATCCATCGCCTCGGGTAGTTGACGTTCAGGTAGTTACGGACAGATAAGTGCCAATGTGGTGGCGCTCCATCCTGCTGAAATATGAATTGTTGTGCTTCTTGTTCGAGCTGAGGGAACAGCCAATTCTCTAACATCTCCAGATACTGTAGTCCAGTTACAGTAGCACCTTCGAAGAATAAGGGACCAAAAACTTTATTGGCTGAAATGGCGAACAAATGTACAACTAAATGAAACTTTATAGCTCCCTTAATTCGCCGACAGATAGTGCTTAGCTCTGCCTTTTGTCGTTGCAGAGTTTTAAATTCCTAAAGTTGTGGTATTCTTTTTGAATCACCCTGTATTGTGGTCGCCTGATACAGCCGTTGGAGAGCGCTGTGGACTCAAGTTCCGTGTAACGTGTGAGTCGCCTCGTCGCGTGTGTGGACGGCTTAAAGACAGGCGACTAGTTTCGTCGAGCGCAAACCTGAGAGAAATGGGGAAAACGTCGTGCCCCTCGGGCTGGTAGGTGGCCCCTTGCTGCGGACGCCGTGGGCGCGATCTTCGCCTCGCCGCGGCGCGGTTCCGTCAACATGCGGCCAGGCGAGCGTAGCGTCACCGCGGTGGGCGGTGAGGCACGCAGGGGCGCGCATTTATAGCTGGCCGGCCGCGGCACCAGTGGCCGCGCGAAACCCGCCGACGCCGCGTCGCGCCGCGTCGCCTCGCGCCAATGGAGCTCTGGCTGACGCGCCGCCCATGCCGACAGCCCGTGCTCAGGTACAGCAGACTGCACAGCCTCGCACTGCCGCCTGGCGTCGCCCGAGCTCGATACGACCTACTTTGTCTCGGTCGACTATTCGTTGCGACTTTGTCGACTGCAGCGCCCCTGGTGTATTATTCCGGTACTGAGACTCGCCTGTCACGAGTGGTCATTTTTGTTTACGCGTCGATATCAAGACTGCGTGTGTTGTGAGTGCTGTCTGCTGTGGAGTTAGGCATCGGACCAGTGAAAGAGTGGTTAGGAGGAACCGTTCTTACAAAAGAAATGAAATGTATTCGCAGTTGCGAATATGGTTCAACCATCAGCTGTATGAAGGAATGACGACAGTAAAAGTTCGTGCTGGACCATGACTCGAACCCGGATTTCCCGCTTATCGTGAGAAGTCGTCTTAACGTTAGGCTATCCGAGCGCGCTCCGCGGCCAGAGCCAAACTCCAACATGTCATCAACCATGTGCCTACAACCAGTACACCGAGCGAGGTGGCGCAGTGGTTAACACACTGGACTCGCATTGACGACGGTTCAATCTCACGTCCGGCCATCCTGATTTAGGTTTTCCGTGATTTCCCTAAATCGCTCCAGGCAAATGCTGAGATGGTTCCTTTGAAAGGGCACGGCCGACTTCCTTCCCCGTCCCTCCCTAAACTGATGTGACCGATGACCTCGCTGTCTGGTCTCCTCCTCCAAAACAACCCAACCCAACCCAACAACCAGTACTCGGACATTCATTCGTATATTCCTGTACAGGGGAGACATTTTAATTGAAATTCGCTTGCCGAGTGTCGGCGAATAAATACAACATTGCAGAGCCTTTGTTGTTCAGAATTACGATGCATTTTTCCTGCAGACATGCAAGTGACTTTCAATTAAAATGTCTCCCACGTACGGAAATAAGCATAATGAATGTATGAGTGCAGCTTGTACACATAAGGTTGATGATATAGCGTGCTCGTATAGCCTAACGCTGACTTGGAAATCCGGGTACGAGTGTCCGTCCGCCACAAGTTTTCATTTTTCAACGTCAATAAACTTCACCAAAAGCCGTATGTAATTAAATATATATAATTAAAAAACAGTCTTGATCGCAAATTTCTTTTACTTGGAGTGACCGGTTTCAGTCCTTAAGGATCAACTTCAGACTCCAGAACGGCAGGTGGACTTCCACGGAGCAAGCTCCGCCAACCCACGGCGCTGAACTGACTGCTTGCTCCATGGAAGTCCACCTGCCGTTCTGGAGTCTGAAGATGATCCTTAAGGACTGAAACCGGTCACTCCGATTAAAAGAAATTTGCGATCAAGACTGTTTATTAATTATATATATTTAATTATATTATATAAGATCGCTGATAATGTTTTCAGAAATTTTATGAAAGACGTGTACTTTAAGATATTTTATTTTATTCTGAAAGCAACCAGTTTTGGCAATTCAAGTGTCACGTCTTCGTATGAAGCATTTGTATAACGATTGGAATTCACGATATCAAGTGTTTTGTGGAGCTATTCGATAAGTTCGTTTATTTGGATAAAAGCGTATGGGACCTGAAGATCGCAAAATGAATTGCCGAAACTGGTTGCTTTCAGAATAAAATAAAACAATTTAAAGTATACGGCTGCTGGTGAAGTTTGTTGACATTGAATAGTACTTACCAGCCGATGTCCCCTGGGCATGATGGACCGACAGGGACAAGTTTTCATTGTTGTCATTCCATTATATGGCTGATGGTTGTCAATATTCAAATTGCGAATGTCATTTCAGGTGTTTCATAACAGCTGTAGTCCCCCCAGTGTTCCTCCTTTCGCTACAAGCGACATTGTCTCCATCGACTGCTCGCGGCAAGTTAATTTGCCACAGTGCCCCTGGTTTATTAATCCGGCAGTGAGTCTCACCTGTCATAAGTGGTCGTGCGTCTCCGAAAGAAAATTACATCGTAATTCTGAACAACATGGGCAGTGGAAAATCTTGTTCTTACAAAAAAGTCCAGTTACACTGTCTGATCAAAAGTATTCGGAAACACCTATGCAATGCGGAACTGACCGCTAGACGTTACGAGGGACACATCTGAAATGAAATGGGAAATGTTTTCTTGTTAATAGAGAAGCAGTAATAGCATAATGGGTCGGTCAATGGGGCTGAGTGACTTCGAATGTGGACTGGTCATTGGTTGTCAGCCGAGTAGCAAATCCATCAGGGGACATTTCAACCCTTCTATATCTGCCCAAGTAGACTGTTCGTGATGTGACGGTGAGGTGGAACGTGAAGGAACAACTACAGCTAATCCAAGACCAGGTAGACCTCATTTACTATCCAACAGGGACCGCCGAACATTGTGGAGGCTGAGTGTAAAAAATCTCATGAAATGATTGCAAGGAATCGCTTGTGAGTGCCACAGTCCGACCAGCAGTCCACCTAGCACAATGGCAGTGCAAAGGGACCTAAAAAGAATAAGCTACAATGGTGGAGCAGCTCCACATATGGCATACATTTCTGTGGTCAGCTATAGATGATTCGTGAGATTGTGTAAAGAGCTACGCTACTAGAAGGTGGATGACTGGAAACAATGAGGAATCACGCTACTTCCTGCGGCAGTCCTCTGGAATGGTCTGGATTTGACGAATGCCTGGAGAACGTTACCTTGCCATCATGTGTAGCGCCAACAGTGAAGTACTGAGGATGTGATGTTACTATAAGGGGACATCTTTCGTGGATAGGGTGTAGTTCCCTTTTACGCTTAGAAAATTGAAAATGCGTGAGGATGTCATGTTACTACGAGGGTTGGAACTTAAATAGTGGCAACTACTTATTCACAACCGATACAAAAGAGTTACATGTTTGCACCTGTTACTGTCCTTCAAAGTAGTCATCAGCGTTGTGTAGAACCTGTTGCCAGCGATGTGGAAGCCGTAGTGTACCGTTAGCAGAGCCTGTTCTGTTGATGGTGCGAATGGAGCGGTCTACTGCCTGTCGAATCTCTGGAACAGTTCTGAAGCGAATGCCACGAAGTAGTTCCTTCATCTTCGGAATCAAATCAGAGTCGCAGGGAGTTAAGTCCGGGGAGTATGGTGGATGGTACAGTACTTCCCAGTCCCATCGGCCGAACAGAGCAGCCACAGTTTGCGCTGTATGCGCCCGCGCATTGTCGTGCAAAATGGAAGGCGTAGTATACCGTTAGCAGAACCTGTTCTGTTGATGGTGCGAATGGAGCGGTCTACTGCCTGTCGAATCTCTGGAACAGTTCTGAAGCGAATGCCACGAAGTAGTTCCTTCATCTTCGGAATCAAATCAGAGTCGCAGGGAGTTAAGTCCGGGGAGTATGGTGGATGGTACAGTACTTCCCAGTCCCATCGGCCGAACAGAGCAGCCACAGCTTGCGCTGTATGCGCCCGCGCATTGTCGTGCAAAATGATGGGTGGGTTACATAGAAAATGTCGCCGCTTCTTTCGCAAAGCTGGTTGCAGGTGATGCTCCAAAAACGAACAGCAATATTGTGCATTGACGGTCTGCCGTGGAGGAACGTAATGCGTTAGAATAACACCATCACAGTCGTACACGAGAATCACTATAACTTTCACCATACTGGGGCTCTGACACACTTAACGACTTTCGCGGCGACCCATTAATGACGCCATTCGTTGGATTGGCGTTTCAGTTTTGGCTCATACGTTGCGGCCCATGTCTCATTCATTGTTACGATACGGGGTAACAAAGCCTCTCCTTCGCACTCATAGCGCTCCAAGTGCGTCTGAGCAGCGTCGTAACGCATCCATTTCTGCATTTCGGTCAAGTTATGAAGAACCCATCGTGATGCAATTTTTCGCATGCCCAGGTGTTCCTTCAGGATGCGAAGCGCAGTCGTATACGCTAATCCGGTTTCGTGGGAGAGCGCACGAATCTAATGGCGTCGATCACTGTCCACTAACGCGGCAACAACATGCACTTCTTCTTCAGAGACGCTAGTATGACCTGCCCGATGCCTGTCTGCCACAGTTTGCTGACCTTCGTTGAAGGCTTTTACCCAACGTGCCACTGTTCTGTACACCAATGCCGATTCCCCGCACGCCTGTTGAAGACCTTGATGACACTGTTATGCTGTACGATCTCTGGCACATTCAATCTTGATCCAACTCCGTTGTTCCTGTTTCGAAGACATAATTACACAGTTACGTTAGACCGCTCGCTTACAAGTGACTGTTTTTCCCTCGATTGTGCGCACGCCGGTGACGTGGGACGGGCGAGTCCATTTGCTCGGGGGTAAGGTAGGTATACCAACAACGTGTGCTATCCGTGACAACAGTAGAGTCCATTGCATAGTGTCTCCACAGCAGTGTTGTTACTATTTAAGTTCCAAGCTATATATATGGGGACATGTTTCGTGGTTAGGGTGTTGTTTCCTTTTAATGCTTAGAAAATGGTAAATGCGTAAGGATACTGTGTTCAGTAGAGGAACATATTGGAGATGATGATTATTCGTTTCAGCAAGACAGTGTACCCTGTCATATAGGAGCATCTGTGGGGCAATGGTTTACCGACAATAATATTCCTGGAGTGGACTAACCTGCCCAATCATGAACTGAACCCAACTTTGAGGTGAGTTAGTATTTCGACTTCTCTCCAGACCCCAGCGTCCAACATTACTATCTTTTGTAGTTTCGGTTCTTGAAAAAGAATGCCATTCCTCCACAGACATTGAGACGCCTCTTCGGAAGTGTCGCCAACAGAGTTCAGACTGTCATAAAAGTGAAGGGTAGATACACCCCACATTAATGTCCACTAATAGGTGTCTAGATACTTTTGATCATGTAATGTATAGAGACAGAACTATTTGACCATAACTAAATATCTGCTGTGATTAAGGTCGCCAACCCAGAAGTTGTAACATCATGTCTCACTGCATGTAGTTCTCATAAGCTAACCACATGTTGATCAAGAGTTCAATGAGCTCACAATAACCAGTTAGTCAACTTTGTTGAATTACAAAGCGCATACACCAACAGTAGTTTCTAGTTCAGCTGTTGTGTCCTCAAGAGAAAGGTGCTGCAGTTTACTGCCGTTATTTCATACTCGCGATGTTAGATTGATTGACCTGATTAAGCAAATGGTTCCTGCCCTTTGTCCATCTACTCTTTCTTGTGAAAATTCTTCAGTTTTTGGACATGACAACCGTGACGCCACTGGTTAAGTTACGCTCGCTAAAAAGTAAGGGTATATCAACCCCAATATTATTCTCGCCCAGTTTTCTCTCCTGTTGTATGAAACTTATCTACAAACTTCTACATCCTAAATATCAATTAAAATTAGATCCAAATTGTTTTTAAATTACACTTATTTGATCGCAATATTTTCGTATAACAGTTCTACTGACAGGAGACGATTTTGCTAACAAGAGCTATAACTTATGTGTGTTCTGTTGGGCCTGTATATTAACTTTTTATCTTCAGTTATATCTCTGATAACCAGTTTGAATCCCTGTTGTGAGGAAAAATTGTAACCACTAGATAAGAAGAAGAGTGATGCCAGGGTAGGATTCCCAGTCACCAGATTGTGTACCAGTATTCTGGATTACGCCAAAAATCTGGATGCAGTAATACGCTGGAGGGTATGTGACGTTGTTTACGGAGATTTGCTACGTGACAGGGACATTAACGTCGGTACCCGACTTGATGCTATTTGAAAGGATAGTACTATGTGCTGGCATGGGATTTGACTTTTTCTCTTCCTTCTCCTTCTCTAATCGCCATCATGATTAGCAACACGAACATGACACTACACTTTCCAGTCACACATCTCCGTCAAGTAACAATGAAGGCAATGATAACAGAGTTTATTGATGACCAACGCAAAATTCACAATGGATATTCTTTTATTGTTATTATTAAACAGCTTTATAGAACATACACATATACACTACTGGCCATTAAAATTGCTACACCAAGAAGAAATCCAAATGATAAAAGGGCATTCATTAGACAAATATATTATACTAGAACTGACATGTGATAACATTTTCACGCAAATTGGGTGCATAGATCCTGAGAAATTAGTACCCAGAACAACCACCTCTGGCCGTAATAACGGCCTTGATACGCCTGGGCATTGAGTCAAACAGAGCTTGGATGGCATGTACAGCTGCAGCTGCCCATGCAGCTTCAACACGATACCACAGTTCATCAAGAGTAGTGACTGGCGTATTGTGACGAGCCAGTTGCTCGGCCACCATTGACCAGACGATTTCAGTTGCTGAGAGAACTGGAGAATGTGCTGGTCAGGGCAGCAGTCGAACATTTTCTGTATCCAGAAAGGCCCGTACACAACCTGAAACATGCGGTCGTGCATTATCCTGCTTTAAATGTAGGGTTTCGCAGGGATCGAATGAAGGGTAGAGCCACGGGTCGTAACACATCTGAAATGGAACGTACACTGTTCAAAGTGCCGTCAATGCGAACAAGAGGTGACTGAGACGTGTAACCAATGGCACCCCATACCATCACGCCGCGTGATATGCCAGTATGGCAATGATGAATACACGCTTCCAATGTGCGTTCACCGCGATGTCGCTAAACACGAATGCGACCATCATGACGCTGTAAACAGAACCTGGATTCATCCGAAAAAATGACATTTTGCCGTTCGTGCACCCAGGTTCGTCGTTGAGTACACCATCGCAGGCGCTCCTGTCTGTGATGCAGCGTCAAGGGTAACCGCAGCCATGGTCTCCGAGCTGATAGTCCATGCTGCCGCAAACGTCGTCGAACTGTTTGTGGAGATGGCTGTTGTCTTGCAAACGTCCCCATCTGTTGACTCAGGGATCGAGACGTTGCTGCACGATCCGTTACAGCCACGCGGATAAGATGCCTGTCATCTCGACTGCTAGTGATACGAGGCCTTTGGGATCCAGCATGGCGTTCCGTATTACCCTCCTGCACCCACCGATTCCATATTCTGCTAACAGTCATTGGATCTCGACCAACGCGAGCAGCAATGTCGCGATACGATAAACCGCAATCGCGATAGGCTACAATCCGACCTTTATCAAAGTCGGAAACGTGATGGTACGCATTTCTTCTCCTTACACGAGGCACCACAACAACGTTTCACCAGGCAACGCCGGTCAACTGCTGTTTGTGTATGAGAAATCGGTTGGAAACTTTCCTCATATCAGCACGTTGTAGGTGTCGCCACCGGCGCCACCCTTGTGTGAATGCTCTGAAAAGCTAATCATTTGCGTATCACAGCATCTTCTTCCTGTCGGTTAAATTTCACGTCTGTAGCACGTCATCTTCGTGGTGTAGCAATTTTAATGGCCAGTAGTGTACATATACAATGTTTGAACTTGGAAATCAGATTGCAGCACTAGGTTACCAGCATGTAACAACAGCCACATTGTCCCAATGGCCGTAAAGAACTGTACAGATTCATCAACACTGTTGACTCGACGTTGGAACATTGCGGTGGATGTGTACCTGTCAGAGTCGGAAAGTCTCCCCCTTCTGTTGCAGGCTCGACCGGTGGCACACATGCAATTTAGTCGTCTTTCGTTATCCAGAAACAAGAAAAGCGTTAGACTGCAATGGGTACGCAGCCACCATCGCTGTTGGGTTGTGTGGGTAAATGCTGTGCAAAAGATAGTTTTTAGTCAAATCCCATTTTTGCCTATCCTACAGCGATGACTGCGTAGGTCTTAGACAGTATCGTGGTGAACACTATCCGACAATCTTTATTGTTGGTTTGCATAATAAACGAACGTCTAACATGATTCTTTGTGGACACCACTGTTGTCTCGACTCCTACATATTGGAGCAATCTGAACAGCAACTGCAACTTCAAGATTCATGAAGTCCGAGGCACTGCACTCTCTCCAGGTCCCTCCAGCTACCCTTCGTCAGGTGGCCAGTTGCCAGCAACTTCGAATTATGTCGAGTAATTTGCGAGGCTTCCTCGAAGGATGAGATAACCACAGCTTCCATGGCCTCTGCGTTTTTCCTCAACATTTTGTCTTTAGGGCATCCAGGAACCAAAACCAGTGCAAGTGAAGGGAGTTTCCCCAGGAAGATATCGAGTGTCTCTTTGGTTACCTCCCACAAAGTTCAGGGGCTATGCCTGCAACTCATAGAGCCTGCGCACCATACTGAACTCTCAAAGTCAGACATCAAGTGCGATTCCGTAATCCTAACCGTTCGTGTACTATGGGAATGAAATACAAACAGTCATGTGTGGTGGTGCAGGTTTTACTAGTGTTATGTGTATGTGTCTGGATTGCCGTTTGCAAGCTTCTGGTGTTGAACAATCGTTCGCCAGTTTCGAACATTTGCTGCTGTCGCTTCTAGAATCTTTAGCAATACAGACAATTCGTTTCCAGGCTGGCCAGCAGACTGTGGGTGTCACGTCGTTCGTACCAAGTGACAGATTTCGGTTATGATACTTACCCACAACCTTCGACATCCCAAATATCAGTTAAAATTAGGTGCAATACATTTTAAACGAAGATCACGTTTACTTAACTGCAATGCACTTTGGTGTAATAGTAATGCTGACAGGAAGAGATTTTGTTAATAAGAGAAGTACCTTCTGTATCTTACATTTAGCCCACATATTTGCTTTCTATCTTCAGTCATAACTCTGGTAGTGAATTTGAATCCCTGTCGTGAGGAAAAATTTTACTCACCAGATAAGACGAAAAGAGGTGGCAGTGTAAATTACTAGATTATGCGCCTGTGTCCTGTGCTAAATCCCGTATCTCATCACAGAGACTAATAGAGACACGGTAATTGACACTGCTTATGGTGATTCCCCATGCGGTGGGGGCATCAACGTAGGTGCCCCACTTGATGCTATTCGAGAAGAGATGGCTATGTGCGAGTACCGAATTTCGCTTCCTCTCCTCTTCCTTTATCTCTCATCGTCACCACCATCAGCAATATGTACATCACACTACACTTCATACGCAGTCATTAGCGTCAACCACACTTCATATACAATATTTATAGATGCAGAGGGAAAGTGCTCAATAAATTGTGAATAAAGGGATAGTTTCCGTTCAAACACGGCCAACAATTTTTGCATTTTTCTGTCCGGACGTCAGCTACAGTTTTAGCTGACATGAATTTCGTCAATGATATAAATAAATGAAAAATTAATATCAGTAATTTATATAGGCATTACCCTTTGTTAATGACCTGCTCATATACCGTAATGTGCAGTTCGCTAGCTTGCAAGACAGGAAGGTGAGACAGATCCAGATCGAATCCGGGCGACAGACTAACGAATGTCGGCTGGTACATCGTCCAGCCTGAGTGTGGTTTTTGGGCGCTTTTCACGCCCATTTACGCAAATTCTGGGCTAGTTGCTATATTTTGCCACAGAGAATATGATACACAAAACGAACACTGCCCGAACAGGCCTTGAAATCCCAACGATACCCACTGGCCGCCGTGTCATCCTCAGCCTTAGGCGTCACTGGGTGCGAATGTGGAGGGGCTTGTGGTCAGCACATCGCCCTCCCGGAATTCAGTTTTCGTGAGAGGAGCCGGTACTTCTCAATCAAGTAGCTCCTCAATTGGCCTCACAAGGGCTGAGTGAACCCTGCTTGCCAGCAGCACTCGGCATACCCGGATGGTGACCCAACCAAGTGCTAGCCAAGCCCGACAGCGCTTAACTTCAGTGATCTGACCGGAATCGGTGTTGCCACTGTGGCAAGACCTTTGGCTGAATATGATACACAAAAAGTTAAAAATAGGATAAACGCTAGTGAAAAGGGAAGAAAGAAGAAATATTATCTTTGCATTAATACAAAGGTGTGTTATCAGATAGGATGTACTATATCAATAAATAATATGCCAATTTGTATTTTGAAAACCGCAAAATCCAGGAATAAATCATCTGACATTCCTCAAATAATTAAATGCAGTACTAATAGCTCACTGTAAGTTCGAGATGCAGTTTTGATGTGATCAGAGTATATGCTATAATGAATAAAATCATAATATTAGTAAGGTGGCTGGGCCAGCATAAGGACAGCCTGCATTGTATGAAGACTTCCCGACTCCCCACTCTCTCCCCCATGATGCCATCGATGATGTCATGCAGAACTGTCAGATTACCCTCCCCCCACCCTCTGACATCATAACCCAATTTCCATAAGTGTTAAATGATAGGAAATTAAAAAATCCAAGATAATGGACCTACAGGCTGGTGTTGAGTGTTCCTGATCATAGTTCGACATTTTTAATGGAGTGTAGATCCATCACTTCTTATAGAAAACACATGCATTACAGGTGTACCTGCCCATGTACGATGTAGAGTTGAACATTGTTAATAAAGTTTAAATAAGAATTTTGTTACAGAGAAACACGTGCAGCGCAGATGTACAGGGCATAGGCAAAATAATGTGAACAGTGCTAGTAATGGGATGGTTGTGTCTTACGGTCATCAACGCCGGTAAGGCATATGTCACACTGGACTGTGCATGTTCAGTACGGTCTAGACATCAGTGCAGGTTGTTTACGAGTAGTGCACGATTCGTATTTGCATTCAGAGGCCGAGGTCGATGTGCAATGAAAGATCTAACAGAGTTCCAAAGAGAGCAGATAGTGGGGGCCCGATTAGCTGGAGCATCAGTAACGAAGACATCCGACTTAATGAATGTTTCAAGAGCAACTGTTTCAACTGTCATGACAGCCTACACAAAACATGGAAAGACATCTTCGAGACCCCGAATCTATCGACTCTGCCTGCCGAGAACTCCATAAAGCGAATATTCATTGACGAGCTGCTATACCGAAACCATTAATGACGATAACCAGTCGAAAAAAGCGTAAAACATGGCGTCAGGAGCATAAATACTGGACGACTGATCATGGGAAACACGTCATATGTTCCGACGAGCCAACGTTTTCGTTATTTCCAACATCGGGCCGGGTTTACGTATGGATAACGGAAAAAGAAGCCTACAATCCTGATTGCTTGATTCCAACGGTTGAGCATGGAGGTGAAAGTGTGGTGGTGTGGGCAGCCTTATCATGGTATTCTGCTGGTCCCATCATTACTCTCAAAGACTGTGTTACAGCCAAAGATTATGTGAACATTTTTGGTGATCAGGTGTACCCCATGATTCAAATGTTGTTCCCCAACGATGATGCCATTTTTCAGGACGATAATGCATCCATTCACACAGGCAGGACAGTACAATCGTGGTATGAGGGGCGTGCAACTGAACTGCAGCGCCTTCCCCGGCCAGCACAGTCCCCGGACTTGAGCATTATCAAACCCTTGTGGGCGGTATTGGAGCACAGACTCCGGAGCAGATTTCCGTCTCCCTCATCACTACAGGAGTTAGAAGAGGTTCTGATTGAAGAGTGGCATAACATTCCACTGGAGACTATACAAACCTTATATGACAGTATTCCAAGAAGAATCGCAGCTGTATTATGGGCAAATGGGAATCCAACCCCTTATTAATAAAACATTCCCAAGTAAGTACAGGTGTTCACATTGTTTTGCCTATCCCCTTTATATACGCATTGTAAAACTGAACACTGTTAATGAAGTGTAAATGAATCCATTCTTGAAGAAAATAAGTGTCCAATGCAGATCTAGCTGCACACTGTGTAATCTAGCAATCTTATTTCATAAACTATTATATGTCAGAGTTGATGCAGAAAGAAAAACGAGAGACTAGATATATTTGTCCTAAGTTTAAAACTCATATACCTTTGATGTTTAAACAACTTCCCTCCGCTCCTCTGACATCACAGCTTACTGTGACAGTTTGCCCATTTGTGCTGCTGCCACCACCAATGAGACGGGCGGGAAGTGTTTATGTCTTTATTTATATAAAAATGTGGGAGGGTCTCTTCAGCAGTGCCCACCCCTCTACAGCCATGCATCTGTCTGCGCCTATCTGCATGCTGCTCCCCCAGTTCCACATCACACTGCTCATGTCGAGTCTGCTAGTAGCTGGAGGTCTGGGTTAGAGAGGGTGACATTTTGCAGGAGTCATGCCACTTCAGGGGCTACGTCATCAATTGAATAGACAACAAACACTGGCCAGGCTGGGCCTTGCTGCTGACAGCATGTGTATAGCCAACTCATGTTTAAACAGTTGCTCTAAGTCTGAAAAATTGTGTAGCTCACTGGTGCAGCCTACACGTTTAAATAATGTCCTCCAGCTAAAACAATGAAACTCATTTGTGCTGTTTAAACTTTTGCAGTGAATGTTGTAGGAAAGGATAGAAGTATTTATTTATTTACTTTTTAAACAAATGTGGGACACACCCACAAGCAGTCCATGCTTTCTGATGCGTTAGTTATCTGCCATCCACAATGTGACACATGTCCTGCACTGATCACCATTCCAGCAGTCGCACCACACTACATAGCACTGTGTCATCCATTCCCTCCCATCCAATGTAATAGCTATCTAACACCCTGGCGTCCACATTGGAGTACCTGTTGTACCGCTAGCTGGTTTGCCGCATCATGCAGTTTAAAATTTAGATAGATACTTTTCACCTTTTGTCTGCAATGAGCTGTGACACTAGACTGCGGTTCATGAAGTGTAGAGATCTCTCTTCTAGTAGAAAAATGAGTTCAGTGCAAATATGTTAGCACAATGTACAATGTAAAAAAATTCAGCGCCATAACACCAAAACACAGCTGTTAATGAAGTGTAAGTAGCTCTCTTGTTGCAGAAAGTTGTGTGCAATGCAAATATTTCTGCATAAGGCATGGTGTAAACAGAACTCAACCCTATAAGACCACCAGACTATTTCGAAATTTATTTGCTGTCTGCGATTTGCTTGAAGTAAACTGTATTAGATATAGATCTACCACCAAATAGTGACATATGAAAATATATGCAGGACCGGGACTCAAACCTAGACTTCCAACTTATCACAAGCAGTTGCCTTAACCACTTTGCTTACCTGTGCATGCTTCCCGGACCAAAGAAAACTTCTTTACGTCACCCTGTCTACATCTTTATATCATGGTTCACTAAATTCATATTTCATACAACTCTGGATCGTTAACAGTGTCTGTTCTTTTAAACATGTATGTAAGTACTACAAGCCTAGGTGGCCATACGACGATAACAATATTGGTCTCATTTCATCATTACCATATTCTCCCTTGTGCAAGAACCCAAGTACTGTTGCAAGCATTAGGTGATGAATTTAGTGGACTGCAGTATAAGGAAGTAGACAGTATGATATAATTATCAAGTTGGGTCAGTCAAGGGAGTGTGCACAGGTAGCCAAAATGGTTGATGCAACCTCTCTCGACAAGTGGAAAATCCAGGTTCTAGTCCCTGTCGAGCACAAATTTTGATATGTCACTATCAGGTAGTAGATTATAACCAATACAGATGATGTCAAGTAATTCACAGCGAGCAAATAAATCTCGAAATATTTTTTGCAGCTGTAGATTGTCAACAGTGTGTGTTCTTTCAGGCATCCATGTAAGCACCAGATTGTTTTTAATGAAGTGTAAATGCATCCCTTCTTGTAGAAAATGTGTGTGCAATGCAGAACGTACCTGTCCTTTGTATACTTTGCCAATCTATATTCAGGTGTCATTCAATGCAAAGTATCCTACTCCAATCACTTACACAATGACTAAGATGTTTGATTGCTATATACAATCATGATAGACTGTACAAGGCAATGTGTCTCTGCAGTCGACTACTGTGCTAACAACAGTCCATCGAGATGACAGCACACACCAACAGACACATTGAGCATAGCTCGCACAGGACAGATTGCATCACACAACACAGCAAAGCCTCAGCCAATACATCAACTTACACGCACACAAACACACACACACAAATCAAAATTTATTGCAAATCTAATCACTTCCGATTATTAATGAATATACAGCATTTCTGGAAAAAAAATATTTTCCACGTTTCACATCATGATGATGGTGCATGGTGCAAGCCTGATCCTCAGCAATACTGTCACATAACCGTGCTATGACAGACATAGGCGTAGTAGGGATGTAAATATGCCTGCAGTTCAATAAGACGCTGAGATATTCTTTCGGGTCAGGTGATAAGCCATGTAACAAGTCATTTTCATCACAGTCGTTACCATTAGAATCTGCAACATGAGAAATCCCTATAACAACACCATACTCGACTATAGTGATGCATGTAAAGGGGCATTAACATATCAGATCATGATTGACAAATATGCAACAGCTCAGTGCTCATACTGAGCTGAAGGCTTACTTTGGGCGACTCATCATGTACTACCCAATTGGGATCTACATTAGGTCATTCACCCTGTGAGTGGAAATGTGGTCGCTGCTTGAGCAGGGTCTGAGCATGCACATGGGGTCAAGGTGTTTACTAGTTATCAGGAGCACAAACGTTAGGCGTGTTATGGAGCCCCTTAGACAGACAGCATTCAGGACTGTAAAGAAATCCAATGTGCACTCGGTATGTCTGCCAGGGGGCCTCATCCTAGATGTGGAGGTGGCCCTGCCTGCAGCTATCAAGCATGCAGTATGCAGTCGTCTGCAAGTTGTGGCTCATGTCAGCACCAACGACGTATGTTGCATGGGTTCTGAGGCCATCCTCAGTTCATACAGGCGACTGGTGGAGGTGGTGAAGACTGCTGGCCTCACACGCAGGGTGCAAGAACAGCTCGCAGTTTACAACATTCTTTCCAGTGTTGACCGGGGTCCTTTGGTTTTGAGCCGAGGGGAGCATCTCAGCCAAAGGCTTCATCGACTCTGTGACTGTCTTGGCTGCAGATTTCTAGACCTGCGTTATCGGGTGGTAATTTGTAGAACTCCCCTTGATAGGTCAGGGGTGCACTACACGAAGGAGGCAGCTACTCGGGAAGCAGAGAACTTGTGGAGTGCACATGATGGTTTTTGTGCTAGATTGTAGTTTGAGGTACTCTGATGAACACTCGCCAGTCGATACGCAGCAAGGGAAGTCAGAATGCGTTCAGAGTAAAGACATTTAGACTATCCAAATTTTATTAGTAAACTGGCGAAGTATTCGTAACAAAATTCCCGAATTTATTGTCCTCCGGGAAAGTTCTCACGCTCCAATTATTCTTGGAACCGAAAGCTGGCTGAAACTCAAAGTAGAAAGCTCTGAGATATTTAGCGAGTCATGGAATGTATATCGGAAAGGCAGATTATAGCCATAGGAGGGGGAGTGTTCATAACAGTTGATGAAAATATTGTCTCCACTGTGGTTGAAGTGCAGTGCGACAGTGAAATTATCTGGTCGCGTGTAACAGGTGCAGTTGAAACCAAGTTAATTGTTGAATGTTTTTACCGGCCACCCGATTCCGCAGTGACAGTCCTAAAGTCATTCAAAGTAAGTCTACAGTCAGTAGCACATAAATACCGAGATCATGCAATATTAGTTGTAGGTGACTTTAACCTACAAAGTATAGACTGGGATGTATTCATTGCGGGGGGTACAGACAGACAGTCGTGAGAAATACTTTTGAACACGTTTTCTGAAAACTATTTTGAGCTGCTAGCACGGCAGCTCACAGGAAGTGCAAATATCTTAGTCCTTGCAGCCACAAATAGGCCGGATCGTATCGCTAATATCAGTATAGAAATGGGGATCAGTGATCAAAAATGCATCCATTCACAGAGACAGGACAGTACAATCGTGGTATGGTTCAAATGGCTGTGAGACCTAACTTCTGAGGTCATCAGTCCCCTAGAACTTAGAACTACTTAATCCCCAGCATTTCCAACAAGAGGACTCTGAAATGTACATCAGATGCCGCAACTCCTAGTTCGAAACACACAACGTTCTTATCTCGCCATTAGCACTAAAACCAAGACATCTGACATATTTTAGAACAATGTGAACCTCCTAGACAATGATAAAATCAGAAAGCGGCAAGCAGTCAATAAAATAGCCTTAAGCTGCCAATATCAAGCAGCGCAGTGTAAAATAACAAGGTATACGTCACCAGAGTCCGGCAGTGCACTCACAAACGTTTTCTATTGAAGATAACGGCAAGGCGAGAGTCCGTCATGATAACACAAATGGCGATCAATTGGCGTGCAACTTGCTACTATTTGTGCTATAACATTGGATAATATGTTACAATTTTACTGTAACACGACAGTGTATACGGTAATTTAAGTTTCAATCTCTTATTAACATGTATATAAACCAATTTCAGGTTTTTTTTTACGTACCAATGATGGAAACTTTGTATCTGTTTGTTATATTACAAATTTTAGAACATTGAGTGTGGAATTTTAATTGCAATATCATCATTCACATCCAATTTTTAGTTTGTATCTAATGAATAAAAGTACATATTTGAAAAATTTTTTGATGAACTATCCATGAAACTGAAGAGGATTGAAGTTCTATATCCCATTGTCAGCCATGTCATTAGAGACAGAACACAATCTCGTGAGGAAGGACTGAGAAGGAAATCAGCCTTTACCTCTTACAAAGGATCCATTACATCATTTGCCCTAAAAAATTCTAACTGTAGTTCAATATTATGGAAGTTCATACAACCGTACTATCATCACTTCAAATTTAAACGAGTAGATGACAATGAACGTCGGTCGGAGTGTCTCAGCGGTTCTAGGCGCTACAGTCTGGAACCGCGCGACCGCTACGGTCGCAGGTTCGAATCCTGCCTCGGGCATAGATGTGTGTGATGTCCTTAGGTTAGTTAGGTTTAAGTAGTTTTAAGTTCTAGGGGACTGATGACCTCAGCAGTTAAGTCCCATAGTGCTCAGAGCCATTTGAACCATTTTTTTGACAATGCACAGGATGCTTGTATATCTAGTAGAACAGTTTATAACGGGGGTACAATCCATGACATACAACCACTGTAAAGAAAGAGTGACTGCAAAATAATATGTGTGAAAACATATGACTGTACCTTGAGAAATACTGACTGAAACATGTCAAAGATGTCAAGGGGGTAAAAGTAGAGAAACTGAACTGATAAATATACACTCCTGGAAATTGAAATAAGAACACCGTGAATTCATTGTCCCAGGAAGGGGAAACTTTATTGACACATTCCTGGGGTCAGATACATCACATGATCACACTGACAGAACCACAGGCACATAGACACAGGCAACAGAGCATGCACAATGTCGGCACTAGTACAGTGTATATCCACCTTTCGCAGCAATGCAGGCTGCTATTCTCCCATGGAGACGATCGTAGAGATGCTGGATGTAGTCCTGTGGAACGGCTTGCCATGCCATTTCCACCTGGCGCCTCAGTTGGACCAGCGTTCGTGCTGGACGTGCAGACCGCGTGAGACGACGCTTCATCCAGTCCCAAACATGCTCAATGGGGGACAGATCCGGAGATCTTGCTGGCCAGGGTAGTTGACTTACACCTTCTAGAGCACGTTGGGTGGCACGGGATACATGCGGACGTGCATTGTCCTGTTGGAACAGCAAGTTCCCTTGCCGGTCTAGGAATGGTAGAACGATGGGTTCGATGACGGTTTGGATGTACCGTGCACTATTCAGTGTCCCCTCGACGATCACCAGTGGTGTACGGCCAGTGTAGGAGATCGCTCCCCACACCATGATGCCGGGTGTTGGCCCTGTGTGCCTCGGTCGTATGCAGTCCTGATTGTGGCGCTCACCTGCACGGCGCCAAACACGCATACGACCATCATTGGCACCAAGGCAGAAGCGACTCTCATCGCTGAAGACGACACGTCTCCATTCGTCCCTCCATTCACGCCTGTCGCGACACCACTGGAGGCGGGCTGCACGATGTTGGGGCGTGAGCGGAAGACGGCCTAACGGTGTGCGGGACCGTAGCCCAGCTTCATGGAGACGGTTGCGAATGGTCCTCGCCGATACCCCAGGAGCAACAGTGTCCCTAATTTGCTGGGAAGTGGCGGTGCGGTCCCCTACGGCACTGCGTAAGATCCTACGGTCTTGGCGTGCATCCGTGCGTCGCTGCGGTCCGGTCCCAGGTCGACGGGCACGTGCACCTTCCGCCGACCACTGGCGACAACATCGATGTACTGTGGAGACCTCACGCCCCACGTGTTGAGCAATTCGGCGGTACGTCCACCCGGCCTCCCGCATGCCCACTATACGCCCTCGCTCAAAGTCCGTCAACTGCACATACGGTTCACGTCCACGCTGTCGCGGCATGCTACCAGTGTTAAAGACTGCGATGGAGCTCCGTATGCCACGGCAAACTGGCTGACACTGACGGCGGCGGTGCACAAATGCTGCGCAGCTAGCGCCATTCGACGGCCAACACCGCGGTTCCTGGTGTGTCCGCTGTGCCGTGCGTGATCATTGCTTGTACAGCCCTCTCGCAGTGTCCGGAGCAAGTATGGTGGGTCTGACACACCGGTGTCAATGTGTTCTTTTTTCCATTTCCAGGAGTGTATTTTCCATGAGACTTAGCACTTCCCTTGTTCAAGAGAGACAGGATCTTAGCAGATTTGATGTTATGTTGGAGAGCCTTTACACATTTTGGACATGAGATGAAACTTAGCAGTTCAGTCAGTGCTATGTCAGAGAGAGAGAGAGAGAGAGAGAGAGAGAGAGAGAGAGAGAGACAGAGAGAGAGACGTAACAGTTCATACATTTGGACGAAAAATTGCTCATGTTACAGTAAAATTTTAATAAATTGCTCCACTCTAAAGGTATAGATATTAGTGTCAGAGGCGTTAAGAGATAGCTAAAACTGCTAAAATTGCACAATGCTCCAGGATGCACTGGAATCCAAATCAGATTCTATATAGAACCACAGCTGAGTTAGTTACCAGTTTAACCGTAATGTTCCATGTTCCATCTGCCTATAGTTTGAATTATTTACCTTTACAGTTGTTGGCTCTGAGTTTCCCTATTGGCTCATCACCACCAATATAGGTAACCACAAATTACATGCACTCACAGGAATAATATAATAGCTCAAAAAATTAAAGTATATATGTGTGAGCCATACAGTTGGTCTGTGGGAGGGAGGAGCCAACCCCTCACAAGTGCCAGCCTTATGTGATATCTGGACAGGGTGGTACGGTGTGACAGTTTCTGGACAGCTTACTATGTTGCAGTTCACGGACTACCTCGTAAGGCACGAGGTAGTAAGGCATGACGGTACCTGGATGGAGCAGTATCCATACAAGATAGTGCAACATGATGGTATCTGTACATAATAGTACCCTTGCTGTAGAGTTTCGGGATACGGACACCACCTTGGCTACTCCAGGTATCACTTTCATTTTGTACCAAATCAGTGCAACACATGAAAACAACAATCTGTGACCATGCTGAAAATGATAGTTCTCTTCTGTTGCAGGGAGGACATAGAAAAGTATGGGTGTACACGTATTAGTATAGTAACAGTAGAAATGGGAACCTTGCTAATTTAAATTTGTCAACATACTCAGTCGGAGCATTCAGTTTGTGATTGTCGGTTTAGGTGCCAAGTTAATGCAATGGTAGTAAACTGGTAAAGGAAGAGCAACCATGTGTAACATCACCCATTACTGATTGATACGTTCTCGTCAATGGACTAAGACAGAGGCACATTTCGTCGCTACAAATTCGAGCAGTCGTTGTGGTTGTCGCTGACCAAGCTGTGATCGCGAATATGGTTCGCAGAGGACTCACGTAGAAGGCCCTTTTGTCAGGACACCAGTGGTAGCTGCATCGCTTCCCTCGCGTCACGGAAACTGCGCGTGTCCTAGAAACAATTACGCACAATGAAAGTCGTTTTAATGAAGAATTCTACCAAATTAGGGCAATATAGCGTCCTTCAATTGGCAAACAATGTGCAACTTGCTGCCGCCATTCGCGACACACGAAGTGCATGCAGTACAGTTTAGTTGGGAGCACGCTATGTACCATTGGTCAGATATTGGAGGCAGACCACAACCTTAATTCGTCTTTTGGTTTGGGGATGTCCTCATGTGGTCCTGCGAAGATGGAGACCATCCAACGGAAACCGCATGTTCAACTAACCAGTAATATGCAAATGCAAATGCATGGGGGCTAGCATCACGCTGGGAAAGTGTCATTCAGAGTTGTTGCCATAGGCATAAGTATTTCATAGCAATTTATTTGTCATTGTCCGTTTTTCTGGCAATAAAAATGGCGCCAATGACTGTCTCCCCTTAGTCTGCATCAGATTATAACCTCTTAGTTATCTTGCATACATATTGACCCGGCTATAAAATTGAATGTTCAGACTACTTACCTTGTCGCTAACGTAAAACACTGATTTTGCTGGACTACACTAAAGTCGCCCTCGAGTTCATATGAATCCCTCCCCATTTGCAAAATTCCAGTCTGCCAGTTCATTTTTTTCCGTGACGCAGTCTCACAAGTCGCACAAACTTGTAACTATTCGTGCTCGGCCTTCTTTTTGTACGTTCAATATTTCCTACTAGTCCTATCTGATGTGCGTCCTATGCACTTTAACGATATGCTGGAATGGTTCTCACAAGTGCTGTGGAAACGTTCCCCATTGTAGACTGGTTGCATTTTACCAGTATCCTACCAGTGAACTGTCTGCTACTTGCTTTATCTAAGCGTATGTGATCATCCCATTTTATATCCGTGCAAACTGCTACGGTCAAGTATTTGTATGAATTGATTGATTCAGATTGTGACTCACTGTACTGTAGTCACAGGATACGCCGTTTTTTCGTTTTGTAAAGTGCACAGTTTCGCATTTCTCTACATATAAAGCAAGTTGCGAAACTATACAGTACTGTTATATCGAGATCTGATGGAGAAACTTGTGCAGCGTCTTCATGATAATACTGTACTTCATAATTGATAACTAGATCATCTGCGCTGGCCGCGGTGGTCTCGCGGTTCTAGGCGCGCAGTCCGGAACCGTGCGGCTGCTACGGTCGCAGGTTCGAATCCTGCCTCGGGCATGGATGTGTGTGATGTCCTTAGGTTAGTTAGGTTTAAGTAGTTCTAAGTTCTAGGGGACTGATGACCATAGCTGTTAAGTCCCATAGTGCTCAGAGCCATTTGAACCATTTGAACTAGATCATCTGCATAATGTCTGAGGTTACCGTTAATATTGTCTTCCTGGGCATTAATATACAAAATGAACACGCTTGCCTAATGCACGTCTGAAGTCAGTTCTAAATTTGTCGATGACTCCCTGTTCAAGATGACATTCTTCGTCCTCCCTACCAAGAAATACTCAGTGCAGTCACACATTTCGTTTTACATCTCTTATGATCGGACTTTCGTTAATATGAGCTGGTGCGTGCATCAAATTCTTTTCAGGTATCAAGAAATGCTACATTACTTGATTGGCTTGATCGGAGTACAAAACCAGTTAAATTCTTCTTAGAACTGTCGTATTCACTTATTATTTTGGTCAGTGTCACAAATTTGCCTCCCATGTATATACCGCGTTCATAGTTATTTCTTCATCCACTGCGTTCTGTGTTCTTTCTTTTGATATGCATACATGTCACCTTTAATTGCCGGTCGTCCAGTACCATACAGTCCATTACCTCGATGGTTTTTTGCAGTGACTACAGTTTTTGGACGTCGTTCATGTCATTTTCAAGCTAAGTGCAGCCACGTTTGATTTCAGCCACCCATTAATTGTTGACGTGGAAGGGCTAGATTCCTTATAAAGATTTTAGCTTTGTGACAAATTGTCGCAAAAATGTTATGTTGTCACGGTACTTTATTTCATATATTTCAATGACGGACGCAACGTCATTACTTTAAAAAGCGTCTGGAAAAAAATTTCCCCCCATATTGATATGACACTTTACTTAGCATATATCAAGATAACATGACAAATTGCATTGATGTCAATGTGTTACGGCATAAAGTCAGGCACTGAAACGCCAGTCAGGAACGTTAGAGCAGGGAAGGCTGCGAGGAAGACGTCAGACAATTGCATGCTGACCGACCCCTCTCCAGAATGACAACGCTACGACAGCGCACTCTACACGAAGAGAATGTAAGCGCTGCACCCGACTGGCTGTGGTCCAGTTCTACAGAAGCGTCAACACCATGGACCTGGATGGAAGCATCCATTGTATTACTTCACTTGTATTGGAATCGTTATACTGAAGGACACTGATTATATTGCCTGTCGCCCTTTCCTTGCGACACATCTAGGTATTTCTCAAAGTTAAGTACTGTCATTTATTTTTTGTAATAAAACTCTTTATCTAAGAAATCTTTCCTTGTAAAAAGTTAGTTTTTCCCACATAATGATTCTCGACTCGCGCTGACTGCCGAATAATGTTTTACTTTGGGTCCATACTACTCAAGGGAAGTGGCGTGCAGTTACTGGTATCTTAAGTTTCATGTCACATCTCTTTATGGCGTTCGAGCATGACTTTGTGTAATACTGAATGGAGATATAATTTTCCAAAATGATAGTCCTCCCACACACAAATTACGTCCAGTTGCCCTGCACATGAGTGACCAGAATACGTAAAGCAACCAGTGAGGTGACAAAGCTCCAGGTGAGTAGTTGCAACAAAATAGATGCACATGTTATAGTTCGAGGCATAAAATAGAAAATTAGCCAAAAGTGTGTACAAGAGACCCGCAATTAAGGAAAATGTGTTTCGCAGATGATGGTGTTCATTAAGAAACAGAATTTAGAACTCACGAAAAAATGATATAAGAAACGAAGGTGAGAGTTTAACCTGCCGTTGACACAAAAGATCAAAACAGACTGATAGTTCGACGTAAATCTTGATGAAAGAATTGTTGCGCTACTGACTTGAAACGATGTAGAATAGTCTGAATTATTATGAAAGAATATAAATTCATCTGTTACTGGCGAACACCACAGCATTACTAGATACGCGGATGTAATTATGTTTTCTACACGAATTATTTGGAAAATGCTTGTCAAGCAGACGTTCAGATGAAACGAAATTCTTTAGATCAGCCAGTACAGTAATACTCAAAAATCTATTTTACAATGCAGTAGTACGAGATACGTATTAACAAGCAGAAGTCCGTGTCCAGTGGAGAGCCATACTCGGATCGCTAAATACGAGGGGGGATCAGGCTGATTCGCCGTTAATAAATTTATTAAAAACGTGATTTTAAATCTAAGGCAGACAGCTGCAAAACAAGAAATTATTGTCCATATACGCTGGTTAGCCAAAACATTATGATCACCTGCTTAATAGTGTGTTGGTCTCACTTTGGAACAGAATACAGCAGCGATTTTGTGTGGAATGGGTTTGAAAAGTCTTTGGTAGGTTTTCGGAGGCGTGTGACACCGGATGTCTACGTACAGTCATTTAGTAAATTACGGACCGGTGGTTTGTGGCTGCCAAGCTGGCGCCAGATAGCGCCCCAGGCGCGTTCCATAGGGTTCACATCAGGCAATTTTGGTAGCCAAGACATCAACGTGAGCTCACTATCATGCTCCTCAAATCACTGTAGCACAATTCTGGCCTTGCCACACGGACACCTATCCTGCTGGAAAATGCCATTGAAGAATGGGAAGACATTGAGCATGAAGGGATGTAAGTCATTGGCAATAATGTTCACATCGTCCACTGCCTTAGATTACTACCACTGATCTCATGGGAGCCCCGGTAAATGTCTCCCACAGCATAATACTGCCCCCACCGGCCTATGTTTCGTGGTGCGGTGCATGTTTCGAGCAGCCGTTCCCCTGGATATTCCGCATCCGGAAACGTCCATTGACTGGTATAACGTGGAACGTTATTCATCCGTCCACGTAGCACTTTTACATTGACCCACGGTCTAATCTCGATGATACCGTGTACTCCGCAGTCGCAACTGACGATGTCTTTGGGACAACATGTGAGCATGTCTGCTGCGAGGCTCCATGTTAAACAATCTGCTCCGAAACACTTGCACCTCCACCAGCGCTGTACTTTGTCATCAGATCTGCGACAGATCCCCACCAATAGTGCTTTACAGAGCAGGCAAGCCTTTGACTTTCACGTTCTGTAAAGAAGTGTGGACATCCAAGAGCTCCTACTCGTGGTTTCAGGGTTCTTCAACCACTTTCTGTAGATGCTGACAACTGCAGTACGTCAACAGCAGATCATCTTCGCCGTTTCAAAGATGTTCATTTCCAGGCACTGGTCCACAGCAACCTGTCCCTTGTCAAAGCCACTTATCCCAGTGTAATCCCCCGTTTGCGACCCGTCTAGTCGTTGGAATGTTACCCCATCCGTCTTTGCTCCGCTTATATACTTTCCCTACCGCGTCACGTGCCGACAACACCATCAGCTTGCATACTATCTTGCGGTGGACAGTGGTCGTAATATTTTGGGCCAGCAATGTAACTGTAATGTGGGTCTTGACATTCCATATTTCATTTTGTACTACATGCCAGTTTGAATTACAGTTGATAATGCTACGCCAGTGAGTGCCATCATACATATGCGGTCATAAAGGAAAGGCAATCTGGTAAAATATTCAAACAGAGCGTGACGACAACGGGTCAACATTTCTCAAGAGATGGACGCCTGGAAAGAGACCTTTCATTGCAGTGCGCTCCGTTGTCGTGATACACGTACTAAGACATGCTATTCGTTTTCTCTGATGCAACAGTTTTCTATAAGCAGTCAGTGTTAAATCTGCGTCCACTTTAGGTCGTACTCGAAAGAAACATGTAGCTACTCGGTGTAAGACAGTGAAATGTAGCATATGGTGATCATACAACTCTGAAAACTGATTTAAACGAACATCTAGAGCTGATAACATAGATGAATTCTGAGTTTTTTCGGAAAATGCAGAGATTACATGTTTTGTCAACGCTGCTGTTGTCTGTTATATTATCGTATATGCTATCAAGATGCGAAGTCTTCTCGAAACAATATTTCGATGATGTGCACCTCCATCATGAGGTCATGATCAACAACGACGTCGGAGTAATCATGTATGGATTTTATACACAAACTGAAGATGTATAATTTTCATACGAAGCGGTAACTGAGCATGTTCCGCATCCGTCTCTGAGGATGCAACGACGGTATCTTGCTCGAGAACGATATCACTGACTAAGCTAAAATCTTAGTAACGCGATATTTAAAGTCAAAGGTGCGATTATGAGCTGTTCCTTATGACACAGGAAGTTCCTATTGTAGCTGAATTAAGTTAAGTAAACAGCACAGTCAGTGACGTAAAAAAACTGAAAGGATCAAGTGGAGATCAAATAAAGCAGAACACTTAAGTGAGTAACGTGTTTGAGACAACGCAACTGCAGTAACTTAGTGAGAAATCTAACCACAGTATCATAAATGAAAACTGTGCAAAAGTGGATAAATATGACTGTCATCGCTAAACCACGAGCTCAGAAATGTTTTAATTTTGATTTTCATAAAATGAAACTGCATGTAATGTGAAGAACATTAAAAAAATACCACCTTCCACTACACGCTGTAAGGTGGCTTGCGAAGTGTGACTGTAGATACAAGGGTGTTGCGGGAGGAATGATCAATTTTCAGGGATATAATAGGAACGAGCATTCAAAACAAAAATGTCTAGTAAACATGGGTTCTAAAATGCATATCTTAACAGCAATGAGCTCTTCTCATCTTCGATACTGTGAAACAAATCTCTTCTACTACAAGCTCTTTGCTTTCAATTATTTGAGAGAAGGTAGTATGGACCAAAACAAGAAATAAATATCCAGTAAACATGAGATCTAAAATGCATACCTTAAGCGCTATGAGCACTTGTTCATCTTCCCTACTCTGAACAAGTGCTCATAACTCTTAAAATATGTATTTCAGAGCCCATTTTTAGTGCAAGTTTATTTCTTGTTTCGGTTTATATTACCTTCCGTCAAATTATTGAAAGCAAAGAGCTTGCAGTAGAAGAGATCTGTTTCACAGTATCGAAGATGAAGAAGTGCCCTTAGCTCTAAAGGCATGCATTTTAGAGCCCATGTTTACCATACTTTTTTGCTTTGAATGATAGTTGCTGTCATACCCCTGAAAGCCGACCATTCCTCCTTGGAAACGCTGTAGGTATAGAAGCTGTCCCAGAACACTGGATAAAGTGTGTGTGGCCAAGCAGAAACTAAAGCCGCGCGGAGTGGCCGCGCGGTTAGAGGCGCCATGTCACTAATGTGCGGCCCCTCCCGCCGGAGGTTCGTCCTCCCTCGGGCATGGGTGTGACTGTTGTCCTTAGCTTTAAGTTAATTTAAGTAGTGTGTAAGACTAGGGACCGATGACCTAAGCAGTTTGGTCCCTTAGGAATTAACACACATTTGAACACTTGAACAGAAACTAAAGAGCTACACAAATGGAAAGGCGACTACTACTGCGGCTACGGAAAATAGTCAGCGTGCTATAACTTGCAAACCAGAAGACCGAAAGGGATACAAGAAATATGTAAATATCGAATGGTTACAAGTTTTGCAAACTGATATGGGAAGACGAAGACGTATCGGCAGGTGCAAATAAAATGGACTTTAAGAGCTACCTTCAAGAAAGAATTGTTGATGGTATTAGAGAATATCACAAAAGACTGAAAACTGGAAAAAGCGTCAGGAGCTGGCGTTTAACTGTTTCATGATTTTAATAGAAAACTATGCCGCGTACTAAATTTTACAAACCGCTGCAAGCTGATAGTAATATTAAGTCCTTGTGATTCATTTCCAAGTAAGATTATACAAAAACTGCACTAGAAGTAAACCAATGACTTAAAAATAAAATTTACTAGTATAGGAACAGAAGGCTGGCTGAGTTGTTCCATTTTTAGATGCTGAAACTAGATAAAAATTCAGTGGGACAACGAGGCGAATGCATCTAAATTGTGACATTGCGACGGATGGAGTGAAATTCGAAAAGCTAAGAAATGCCCTTTTGTCTACTATTGATTAGTTCGTGCTGCAAGAACACGTTGAAGGAGCGATTCTTTGTTCGTCGCCTTCGCCGTGGAGCCACAAGAATGCCAGCGCTTTTCTGCGGGAGGCGTGCATAAGTTTTGGTCGGCTATATCGGCACCAGCGACGGTCATCGCAGGGAACTTAAAATAGAACCGGCAGTTCGAGTCTGAAGCCGATTAACTTCTCTCTTGGAAGAGGGCCATGCCTTAGTCGTGGAGACTAAAGATCTGCAGTACACTACGCTACGATTATGCACGAGTAAAATCAAATCGATACCGGAGGTCAGGAAGTCTGTTTCTTGTTTCACCTACTGAAAAAAAAGCTGCTTCGCCATTGTGAGCAACGCTATTAATTACAAGAAACTGTTGCCTACAAAGGTCTAAATGTTCGCTTTTTTGTGGTGTTAGATTTTAACAAATTGCACAAAAAATTGGTCATCAGTTTGTGTGGACGTTTTGTCGAGAAACTAATACCGACACGTACATCTTAACAATAAAGCAAAGCGAAGAAAGACTGTTTGCGTTTCAACATCGACCTCAACAACTGTACTCTGCAAAGCACTATGAAGTGCATGACAGAAGGTACTTTCCATTTTACCAATTATTAGGGCGTCTCCCTGTTCCATTCACGTATGCAGCGCTGCAAGAATGATTGTTTAAATGTCTCTGTGTACACTGTAATTAACCTAATCTTACCTAATCTTGTACTCGCGATCCGTGTGGCAGCTATAGATAGGGCGTTTCAGTATTTTCCTAGAGTCGTCATTTAAAGCTGGTTCTTGAAACTTTGGAAGAGGGTACATTGGGATAGCTTGAGACTGTCTTCAAATGTCTGCCACTTCGGTTTCTTCAGCGTTTCTGCGTCACAAACTTCTGACTATTCGTGTTGCCCTTCTTGTATACGTTCAATGTCCTCTGTGAGTCATGTTTTGGTATATTTGCGCAATATCTTAGGATACTTCGCACGAGTGATTTGCAAGCGATCTCCTCTGTAGACGACTGCATTTCTCTAGCTTTCTACCAATAAACTGAAATCGGCCACCTGCTTTACCTACGACTGTGTGTGAGCCAAACTCTGTGATCCTTTCATTTCACGAGAAATTGTTACACCCGCATACGTGTATGTATTGACCGATTCCAACGGTGACTCACTGATACTGTATTCCCAGGATACTATGTTCTTTCGGTCTGTGGAGTGAACAATTTGCATTTAAGAACATTTAAAGCAAATTGCCAGACTTTGTACCACTTTTAAATCTTATCAAAATCCGACTGAATATTTCTGCAGCTTTTTTCAGAGCAATAGTCCCAAAACACTTCCCAAGGCACACCCATAGTTACCTCTACATCTGTCAATAACTCTCCAACCACGGTAACATGCTACGTCCTCCCCACCAAGAAAAAGCTTCGGTAGACTACATGTGTCTCACCGTAACTTGCAGAAGTCAATGAAGTAATGTCGTAGCACAGAAAACTCAACGTTGAACCAACTATCCTTTGTTACAATGGTCACTTGAATGCAGACAGTGTGCCCCCGTATTTGTAGAGCTGTATAGTGGGCACCTGGTGCCGAATGCGTGGTTATATCTTGCTGTCGCCATCGTTCCCGATTAAAAGCGACCCATTGTTATTCTATTGCCACAAAGTCAGTACACATATTTTATTTAACTTATCGTCCTCTTCTTTTCGGTTAAAATTATTATGGTGTTTGTAAATCTCTATGACTTCTTTCGCTACTTCAGATTGCAGATGTTCTGAGAAGACACAGCCACCTCCGGAAAGTTGTACAGGAACTTCCTTAACACTTTAGATTAATAACACAATGTCCGAGCACGATCTTCATGAAATGTTCAAGTTATCGTTGAAACAGCGAAGGTAACGTAAGTTAGATGGACGTAAAAATACTAGAAAGAGCCATGTTCAAGACCATGGAGTCAGTGTGGAGAGATAACTTTTCAGCTGTGATTTGTTAATGTATAAAGGAAGTTAGATGTAATATGATAGATGCAATATGACAGACGTTTTCACGTCCGCAGTTTATTAGTCGTTCGTGAGGCAAAATGGGGAATATTTGATTGATTGATGGACCCCAGATTGAGCAAATGCATCCAAGACTTCAGTTATGTTAGACACATCAAGAATAATAGTACCAGTGGGACAATAGCACACAACAACTCATCAAACACGTCAGCAGGGAAGGGAAATGATCATTGGAAACGAATCCTCGGTGACTGGGATCGTCAATCATAGCAGAGAATTTCGTAAACGAAGCATGGAGCTAATGTGACGTAAATTACTTCAGAACACAACCATCTACTCTTGTAATTGCAATCCGATACGATCTGCAGAAAACTGAAGCGTCACGGACGTATGTTACCTCCAAATTTCCCATAAACAATAACGGAACTGGTAACGGCAACGTGCAACATCGACCCACAAGCATCGGAGGAGACAAATATGAGCTAATGCGTCATGCCTCACCGTGTTGGTTCAAATGGCTCTGAGCACTATGGGACTCAACATCTGTGGTCATCAGTCCCCTAGAACTTAGAACTACTTAAACCTAACTAACCTAAGGACATCACACACATCCATACCCGAGGCAGGATTCGAACCTGCGACCGTAGCAGTCGCGCGGTTCCGGACTGAGCGCCTAGAACCGCTAGACCACCACGGCCGGCTGCCTCACCGTATTCCGAAAGGGTTGGTTTATATGTGGCAGATGGCTAAAGGACCTTACGCACCGAAGTGGCGGAAAACGTAGCATGAGCAATTACGTTTAACGTCCCTTCACTGGTGACATCCAGAGCGGGATGTGAGGCCTTTGCACGTCAATGCAGCACAGTGGCTTCTTATACTGATGATCTAGCCGTCCACCAT
This sequence comes from Schistocerca serialis cubense, assembly GCF_023864345.2. NCBI lineage: Eukaryota > Metazoa > Arthropoda > Insecta > Orthoptera > Acrididae > Schistocerca > Schistocerca serialis. The sequence goes on from NC_064638.1 coordinate 708,380,974, forward strand.
GGCTTGCCGTAATGTCTCTCCTTGCTGCCAACGCGCCTTCCAGAGATGGACGATCAAAAATGGCTCTGAGCACTATGGGACTTAACATCTGAGGTCATCAGTCCCCTAGAACTTAGAACTACTTAAACCTAACTAACCTAAGGACACCACACACATCCATGACCGAGGCAGGATTCGAACCTGCGACCGTAGCGGTCGCGCGGTTCCAGACTGAAGCGCCTAGAACCGCTCGGCCACCACGGCCGGCCAGATGGACGATCGTCAGGATGCAATCCGGTTTAGAACTTCTATGAATGTTCAACAGCATTTAAGTCTGGGAATTGAACTGTGCTGTTTGTAATGCGTTGTAATCGGGGATGCCTTCAACTTGCCGTTGTAATAGGGGGTAATAAGGGGTGACTTCAACTCTCCAGGTATAGATTGGGAGTGCTATGCCACAAAAACTGATGCTAGAGACAGAGAATTGTGTGGCATTGTTTTGGATGTATTGTCCGAAAATTACCTTCAGCAGGTAGATAGAGAACTAATTCGAGAGGGTACGTCTTAGACCTCCTGGAAACAAACAGACCTGAACTTATTGAATCAGTTAACGTAGAGGAAGGTATCAGCGATCATAAGGCTGTGACAGCATCTATGACAAGGGGCCCCACAAGGGATGTTAAAAATGATAGGAAGATATACAGTGGCGGTCAAAATAATAGAGCCACCTGGCAAAGGTTTGGAATAAAGTGCACATTTATTACTTGACATGTTTGAACTATGATGGAAACCATTACAACCGAGTCACATTGTACTATAGTCAGTTATATCGATAACACAACACAAAATAATCAGTAATAATCGATAATATTCAAAAGAATACCAGACCACAGGGTCAAAAAAATAGAGCCAATTGAAACAAATATATTGTACTTGATCTCAGTCTTATGAAACGTACAGGAACAGTCTTTTTTGCATAGGACTGCATTAGTACTTCGTGGGGTAACCCTTATTTTTGAGGATTGCCCTGCACCTCTTACCCATAGAGTCTACTAAACGCCTGCATTCGTCACTACTGATCGCATACCAGGCTCTCTGGATTTCTTCCCACAGTTTTTCTGACGATGTAGCTTTTGAGCGGTCAATTCTCTTGTCTAAGATCTCCCATAAGTTCTCAATGGGTGATGCGTCAGGGGACTGAGGTGGCCACTCTAATACTTCGATATTGTGCTCTTGAACAAACTGCCTTATGATCCTTGCAGTATGCTTTGGATCGTTATCGTGCTGAAATTTCCATTTCAGCGGCATTTCCTCTTCAGCATAAGGCAGCATCACATTTGCCAAGATGTCTTTGTACATTTCTGCGTTCATTATGCCGTTGATACGGTGTATTGGACCAATGCCGTACCACGAAAAACATCCCCATACCATAACACTTCCGCCACCGTATTTCACAGTTTTTAAAGTGTACTTGGGATTAAATTACTGGTTTGGTGGGCGGCGCACATAGACTTTTCCGTCTGAGGCAAACCTATTAAACTTGGATTCATCGGACCAAAGGATGTTCCTCCACCAAGTATTAGGTTTTTGTTCATTTCTCCGGGCAAAGGCTAACCTTTTCCGAACATTAGCTTGTGAAACATGTGGCTTCTTTCTTGCAATGCGCCCATTCAATTTTGCAGATCTCAGTCGTCTTTGAATCGTTGAGGTTGATGGTTGAACATCATGTTCGTCGCTAAACAAAATGGCTTTCAGTCGTGGTGTTGACAAAAATGGGTCTTTCTTCACTTCCCTAGTGATGAGTCTGTCTACGCGAGGAGTAGTTACACGAGGTCGCCCCCTGTTCTCCACCTGCGGCTTTGTTTGTTTTGACAGTCTCATGGCGTTCTGGACTCGTTTTCGCGAAACGTGCAAGACATTGGCTATTTTATTCATGGACATCCCACTTTTGAACATCCGGAACATTACTATACGCTCATCTTCACTGGTATGCTTTGCTCTGCCCATCTAGACGAATGTAAACAAAACCACACGTCAATTTACATACAAAACAACTGCATAAAAATCAATTTAAAGGCACATGTGTAAAGCGGCTCTATTATTTTGACCCATAAGATTCTTACCTTTATGCCTCTTTTCACACGTCTAGCTCAAACGCTTCCTTTCGGACGACTAAAGATAGCAGCAACGTCTTCCCTGATGTTGTCTACAAGGGACTGACAACACGGCACTCGTGGCGATTTCGCGAACTAATAGATATCCTAGTTCTTAATCTCGTCAATAGAGGTGGCTCTATTATTTCGACCGCCACTGTATTTGCTCAGCAAGGATGACAGGATACAAATTTCAGAATATCTCAGCAGTCAGCATCAAATATTCTGTGATGAGGACGAAGCTGTGGAGAACAAATGGAAAAAATTCAAAGACACCGTTCAATATGACCTAGACAAGTATGTTCAGAGTAAAGCTATGAAGATCTAAACAATTTCTTTGACAGTTATAGATAGATCATAACAGTCCGATTACGTCGTCTATTTAAGAACTCTTTCGGCGGCAGTACAAAAACGGGTTAACGCAGTGGCCAGTCACACTCTGGTACCTAACCATGAGCTCTAAACCTCGAGATGCTTCATTCATTCCGAAACAGGTAACTCGGTTGATGGTTGTAAGGTACCAGTTGTAGATTGCCTTTCTAACGTCTTCTAGAATAACAGAAATTTGATTTTCAGTATTTCATATAAATATTGACTAAATTTAAAAATTTTAAAGCTCTCGTAATGTAATCATTTAGAGGTCTAAGCTTACGTTTGTAGTGTAAAACAGTAAAAGAAGTATTATGGTTAGAAACTGAATATGTCTTGGGGCAGCGCTACTCATATTGCGCAAATTACGCAGACTGTATTCAGCCAGTATCTGATAATGAGAGCACTTAGTGACTTCCAACGAACTTGATAATTTTAAAACTTTACGATATTTTTTTTTAAAAAAATGGCTCTGAGCAGTACGGGACTTAACATCTGAGGTCATCAGTCCCTTAGACTTAGAACTACTTAAACCTAACTAACCTAAGGACGTCATGCACATCCATGTCCGAGGCAGGATTCGAGCCTGCGGGCGTAGCAGGAACTCGGTTCCTGACTGAAGCGCCTAGAACCGCTCGACCACAACGGCCGGCATGACGTACATCAGCCATGCTCTTTCCTACTTTGAATACATTGACATTTTTCCATTCTCCTGTTTCAGAGTAAGAATTTTTCATAGCTATTTGAGATGGATGAGTACAAGACACTTGGATCATACGGCTTTTGAAATCTTATACACCTGCATAGACAACAATGTTTTAGCAGCACCTTTAAAATTAAAGAAGCCGGCTTTATGCATTGGAATGGCATTCGGAGCTCATGAGGGAAGCATTGCTTGGCACAAACACGATGCCCCTTTTAGTAATGAATGTAATATTTGGAATATGTCTGGGGACTTGGAATAGAGTACCGAGAACAAAGTAGCATTGAAAATGCTTTTTTGAAAGAAAAAATGCACTCAGAAAGTTCTCGCTTTCCGTTCTTTGACTGTTTCGGCAATTAAATAGTCTAAATTTCAGTTTCATTGCCTAGAGAAATATTTCTATTCAGACGCTAAAATTTCGAATCGAAGCCGGCCGAAGTGGCCGTGCGGTTAAAGGCGCTGCAGTCTGGAACCGCAAGACCGCTACGGTCGCAGGTTCGAATCCTGCCTCGGGCATGGATATTTGTGATGTCCTTAGGTTAGTTAGGTTTAACTAGTTCTAAGTTCTAGGGGACTAATGACCTCAGCAGTTGAGTCCCATAGTGCTCACAGCCATTTTTTCGAATCGAATAGATATCTCCATTTGACTACTGCCTCTCTGCAGAACGGAAATTTATTGGAAGGAACAATTTTGAAGAAGCACCGTGGCTTGTGCACGATATAATGTTCTATGACTGTCACTATTTTGATGAGTGTTTTTAAGTTCTGTAATAAAAATATACACTGATGAGCCAAAACATTATGACCACCTTCTTAATAGCTTGTTTGTCCGTCTTTGGGACGAAATACATCACTGATTCTGCACATCAGGGATCCGACAATTTGTTGGTAGGTTTGTGGAGGTGTGTGGCATTAGATGTCTACGCACAGATCACGTAATTCACTTAAATAACGGGCCTCTGATTTGCGTATGCGGTGATGGCGCCCGATAGCGACCCAGAAAAGTTCCATACAATTTACATCAAACGAACTGGGTCTCCGAGGCATCAACGTGAGTTCACTAAAATTCTCCTCAAACAACTGTAACACGTTTCTGGCTGCGGAACAAGGACAGTTATAATACTGAAAGGTGGCGTCGCCGTCGGGGAAGACATCAAGCATGATGGGATGCAGGTGGTTCGCAGCTGTCAGCGTGTCTTCGATTACTACCACAGGTCCCATGCAAGAGCAGATGAATGTCTCCCGTAGCATAATACTGCTCCAATCAGCCTGTGCCGGCCGCTGTGGCCGAGCGATTCTACGCGCTTCACTCCGGAACCGCGCTGCCGCTACGGTCGCAGGTTCGAATCCTGCCTCGGGCACGGATGTGTGTGATATCCTTAGGTTAGTCACGTTTAAGTAGTTCTGAGTCTAGTGGACTGATGACTTCAGATGTTAAGTCCCATAGTGCTTAGAGCCATTTTGAACCAATCAGCCTGCGTCCGTGGCGCGCTGAACTTTTCGAGCCGCCGTGCACCTCGATGACGGCGTTTGTGAAGACGACCATACTCCGAGGTATAGTGTAGCAAATATGTGTTTCACCCGAAGAGCCGATTCTATACGTTTCCATTGATCGGCGATCGAATCCCGATGGTCCCGTGCCCACTGCAATCGTAATTGACGATTTCTTTGAGTCAATATGTGAACACTTTAGGGTGGTCTGCTGCGGAGTCCATATTCAACAATGGACGATGAGCGGTTTGCTCCGAAACACTTGTGCGTACAACAGCACTGTGCTCTTTCGGCTGAGATGCCTCAGATCACCAAATATTCTACTTTACAGAGCAGACAAGCCTCCGAACCCCACATTCTGTGAAGCGTCATGGACATCCAGCCCTTTAGCGCCTAGAGGTGGTTTCACTGTCCTTCTACCTCTTTCCGTAGATGCTCACGAAGTGGCAGGTGAACATTCGACCACCTTCGCCGTTTTAGAGATACTCGTTTATAGGTTCTGCGTAATAATAATCTGCCCTTTGTCAAAGTCGCCTATCTCAATGGATTTCTCCATTTGCAGCTCACATCTTCGGCTAGGGTGATCCCCCGTCCGTGTCGGCTCCGCTTACATACTTTTGTTACAGCGTCACGTGCTCACAACGCCATCAGGCGGCATGCAGTATCGCGGTGGGCAGTAGTCATAACGTTTTGGCTTATCAGTGTATGTATCCATTTTGAGTGTTGATGAACTCCACAAAAATTCAGTAAAAATATATGTTTCCAAAACCACAAGTTGAAAGAATTATGCCTCTCTTTCGTAAAATGTGTATTTGTCGCCATGGAGGGTATCGGTATAAAAATCATCAGAGCCTTCGTGAATTCGCTGGAATTTTATCGTCATGAATGGATACACGAATAAATGGCAAACGTTGCCTTCATTTTCTGGTGGATAGTGGACATGTTTGCGTAAATAACTCCATGTCTACTCCTGAGATCGGCCGCCGGAGTGACCGTGCGGTTCTAGGCGCTACAGTCTGGAACCGAGCGACCGCTACGGTCGCAGGTTCGAATCTTGCCTCGGGCATGGATGTGTGTGATGTCCTTAGGTTAGTTAGGTTTAATTGGTTCTGAGTTCTAGGCGACTGATGACCTCAGAAGTTAAGTCGCATAGTGCTCAGAGCCATTTGAACCATTTTTTACTCCTGAGATCTCAGACCAGCATTTATTGCACTTCCGTAATGTAGCGTGCAATTAGGGGAAACTTGTTCACAGATTATTAAGTTTACATAACATATCCACTACAATTCATAGCATTCAGTGCACTTTATTAAAAAATAAAGAATATCTTTGAGTAACTGCTGATTTACGAAAGAACCTTAAACACTCTTATGAATTTACACGGTAATATATACACATCTGCCTGTGACATTTCTGTTTTGCATGATAATTGTACTGCAATATGTAACATGTCGCGTAGAGTTAATTCAGTTGCAAGTCAAGCTAACAAATTCAGGCAGCTGTTTGACGATCGGTTTACACCAGAAAACAGACAGGACGCAAGAGATACACCTGTTATTTTTAATAGTTATTTTAGGTTAGTTCTTCTGTGTTTCAAAATGCGTTTGTTGGAAGAATAACGTTCGTAGTATGCAACGAATATTAACAATAGACCAACTAACAAAACAAGGAACTTCCACACCGATGGGGATATATGCTGAGATTTCTTTTACGTAAGCCTGCCGCACCCTCCTTGTCAGCATGACCGTTCCAGTCTGAAATCTGCGTCGGTGGAGTTGGCACGTTAGTCATTCGCCCACACGTATCAGTTTTGTTTTCCTGTCAACGCAGGAATCGCGCCTTGCTCTGATCCCTGCTAACGGACGCTACTAAAGCAATGTTCAAGAACTCGCACATTGTGCGGCCTATTGATTACCTGTGATTTCCTGTTATTATTTGTCTGATTCGCTTTAGCTTTTTTTATTTATAGGCTTTTGAAACGCGCCTATACAGTCTTCTCAACACAGGAAATGTTATACTACAGTTTGTTTTGACAATTCAGAGAGTACATCAGTTTAAGTCGTACCTGGTATTAAGTTATGTAGGCTTAACAAAGGACAGACACCGACATAAAACAAATTTTGCATAGCTCTGTAAAATCTGAAGGTACATACACGTCCACTGGACAGCGACATCTGTGAACATAAGCAAACTGAGGGAGCCGTTGTGATCTAAATATCAAAATACAAACTGGCGACGGCTGTGTTACCTTTCCCTGTTCAGGTTTGTAGTTTTACTAATCGCCTGATGGCAGCTACTTCGCAGCTACACGCCATTTCCGTTAGAAATTCATCTTCTATAAGGGAAACTTCAACATTATTGACGATGCCTTGTTTAGTAGTGGAGAACTTCGTAATATAGGCCTCTAAATTTGCTTTGCCTAAGACAGAATGTTGAACGAAGGCATCGGCAGTTAATCCTGACACAGTCTCAATTTTCACACGGTTTTCCCTGCTGCGTAATATTGATTGTAGGCTTGAATAATGACTCACATTCCCGTATAATGAATTTGCCTAGCGCCATAAGGCGAAGCGTACTTTCAACAAATAAGGTGAAAGGCCCTTTGTCGGTAGGTGCGCATAACTTAACAGCACAACTTACATGTTGGTAAGTGATAGTTTCTTCTTGTGTGACGTCGACATGTAACACTTTCTCGTCGCAATGTACCAGATTCTCTATTTTGTCTCGTTGGTCGTCGTGTTCTTTCTCCTCCGTACTGCCCCATTGAAGTTTCTGCGAGGGGTGCTGGTCTCTTGTTGTAGGTGCATCGACAGGTGGAACATGGTGGTGTGCGCCTGCATTGTGGGACGCGATGATTGCGTCACCCATAGCCATTTTACTGATGGGTGCAAGAAGTGCATCAGTATCCATTGCGACACTGTGCGTCTGGTTTTGCGAAGGTCGTGTACTCGCATTAGATTTCCACTGTCGTTCTCCTCCTAACTACGCTCACAACTCCTTTGAGTACTTTCTAAGCGATACGTAAAATATTGTATTACAATACACTTATGATCAATTAGGTAAACCAGACAAAAAACTGGTCAACCCCTAGGGACATAAGGCTACGGTAACACCGTGAAAAGCCGTGCAGGGTAGCCGCGCGATCCATGGCGCCTTGTCACGGTCCGTGCGGTTGCCCCCGTTGGAGGTTCGAGTCCTCCCTCGGGCATGGGTGTGTGTGTTGTCCATAGCGCAAGTTAGTTTAAGTTATATTAAGTAGTGTGTAGGCTTAGAGACCGAGGACCTCAGCAGTTTCGTCCCATAAGACCGTAACACAAATTTCCCCCCCCCCCCCCCAAAAAAAAAAAGAAAAACGTGAAAAAACCCCTCCCACTCTTGAAAATGGCTTCAATTCGATGAGGAAAAGAGTGATCAAATTTCTTCAGGTATGACATATACAGCTGAAGCCGCTCAGTGTGGATTAGACTACGTGTAGCTACCAAATAACAGGCATGTTGATTCATACATTTCACCCGCTGTTCAAGATAATACCAGAAATTTTCGACAGGATTAAGTTCGGCCGATACAAAAGGGGGACGGTTCTAGTTTAGGTCCAATAGGGTGCCTGAGAGTTCAACAACCAGGAACGTGTGTGTTTAGCGCTGTGAACAGGGCTTTCATCATTTTCTAATCCGGGAGTAACAACACTAAATTCATCGTCAAGAAGAAAGGGCAACAACTGGTCACCGAGAATGATGAAATAAGCATGCTGGTTTATGTTCAAAATAAGCTGAATAAGTGGGTCCAAGTCGTTGTGAGAAAAAAAAATTCCTTTAAACATAAAAGAATTATCTTCGGCTTGAACTATACCTTCCCCACACTTTGGGGTAAACACAATGAGATGTCGGGGCGGACCGCACTATACGCATCCAGTCCACTGCTGTCCAGTTTCTGTGTTGTTTGGCTCATTGAAGAAGTGCAGCTCTATGACTCCAATAGTTCCTTCGCAATATGATGGACCAGCGTTCAGTGACTGCATCAGTTCCTGTCGGATACGAAACCGACTGCCAATGACAAGGCGTTACTCTCGTGTCTGACCAGTGGTACACCATTCCTCGTACACACCAATGGCAGTCCGTGTTGATAGACCAACAAATAGGACAGTTTCACTCACGGTGCCATTTTGTCACGTCTTCACGTATACAGACTGCTTCACTTTTCATGTCTCCGAAATGTTTCTCTATTGCACGAGGTACAAAATACCGTAAAATGTGTACATATCATTCCGCATTTAGCGTTTTCTTAAGCACAATAAAGGCCCACATCTTAAGAACGAAAAACACTCCTATACCGTGGGAGTGAGTACCGGGTCACCAGCATTGTGAAGCCCAGCGCAGGGTTGGCTCAGGTGACTGGCAGCATAGGGGAGTTAGGTAGGAATTTTACGGATGAGGATCAGATAGCGATAGTGGTTGGATCAGGGAACAGTCTTGGAGGGACGGGGAATATGATATACGCGATGACCTGGTAAAGATAGCTACTCAAACTGGTGGCACTAATGTGCATCTCGTGCAACTGCTTAAGCGTCATGATCGGCCTTCTCTTAATGCGGCCGTTAGGCGCTTTAACATGGGGCTGGAGAGGGTGCTCATGGCAGTGGGCATGGGTCACATTTCAGTGGTGCCAGTTGGGTCTATCAGTAGATGGGGTTTCACTAGGCATGGCCTGCACCTCAATAGATATGGGAAGGGGTGGCTGGCAAAACTTATAGGTGACAGTGTAATGGATGGTGGTGGGATCACTCATAGAAAAATTCCTCTAGTAGTTGGTGTTAGAGCTGCACCTTTTTTAGATTGAAGTCAGCGGATAGGTATACCTGCTTACAGGAAGTCCCTCTAACTAAGGACTCACTCCAGAGGACGTCATGTTTCCAAGTAGAGAAGGAATTAGCATATTTCATCAAAGTATAAGAGGTATTAGAGATAAAGTTAGTGAACTGCTCATAGAAGTTGACTCTCAAATTATTGGTATATCAGAGCACCACATTTGACAATTTGACAATTCAGAGGCTTCCTTTACCAGGATACAGATTATCTGGCTGTTTCTCAAGGAGTCCCTTGTGTGGTTGGGGAGTGGCTATGTACGTAAAAAACAGTATTCGATTTGAGTCCATAGACGTATCAGGACACTGCACTGAATAGATATTTGAACGATGTGCAGGGGCAGTTGAATTTAGTGAAACTAAAATTCTAATTGTTGTTGTTTATAGGTCTCCTAACTCTGACTTCAGAGCATTTCTGCTCAAGGTACAGATGGTTCTTGATTCACTTTATAGGAAGTACCAGAAATTAGTTATATGTGGTGACTTCAATATAAAGTTTGTATATGGTGGTGCAAGAAAAAGGATGTTGGTAGTCTCCTAAATCCATATGATCTGATGCAGACGGTGTTTTCCAGTTAGGTTGCTGGGGAACAGTAGCACAGCCATAGACAATATTTTTATTCATTCTTCATTACTAGATGGGCATTCCGTCAGTAAAAGGGAGAATGGCCTTTCAGACCATGATGCACAAATTTTAACACTAAAATGCTTTTGTACACAAACAAATGTCACATATAATTACAAAGTTAATCCAACAGCAATAGAGAGTTTTTTAAACCTTGTCAAGGAACAGAAGTGGCAGGATGTTTATAGTGCCGATAACATAGATGATAAATATAATGCTTTCTTTAACACATTTCTCATGCTCTTTGGAAGTTCCTTCCGATTAGAACATTCTAAACGGGGTACTAGCAGTAACAGGCAGCCCAGGTGGCTGACTAGTGGATTAAGGATACCATGTAGAACAAAGCGGGAATTATATCAAAATGTTGGAAGTAGTTACAATCAAGCTACAGTAGCCCATTACAAAAGAGTATTGTAAGGTGCTCAAAATGTTATTAGGAAGGCAAAGAGTATGTGGTATGCAAATAGAATAGCTAATTCACAGGATAAAATTAAAACCATATGGTCAGTTGTGAAGGAAGTGTCTGGTCAGTAGCACAAGGGCGACGATATAAAGTCAGTTCGTAGTAAAAATATTTCTGTTACTGATAAATCAGATATATGTACAGTATTTAACAATCATTTTCTGAGCATTGCTGGTGAATTAAATAAAATTTGGTTTCCACAGGGAATCATATAACTTTCTTGGCGAATGCCTTTCCGAGATTTATGTCTGAAATACTCCTCTGTGATACAGACAAGGGGGAGACTAAGTCAATAATTAAATCACTGAAGACTAAGGACTCTAATGGATATGATGGAGTGCCTAGCAGAATATTAAAGTACTGTGCTTCACATATTAGCTCTGTATTTAGCCTTATCTGTAATTTTTCCTATAGGAATGGTCAGTTTCCTGAACGATTAAAGTACTTAGTAGTAAAGCCGGTTTATAAAAAGGGAGAAAGGGATAATGTAGACAATTTTAGACGTATTTCTATGCCATCAGTGTTTGCTAAAGTTATTGAAAGGGCTGTGTATGTAAGGATAATTGATCATTTTATGCCGGCCGAAGTGGCCGTGCGGTTCTAGGCGCTGCAGTCTGGAACCGCGAGACCGCTACGGTCGCAGGTTCAAATCCTGCCTCGGGCATGGATGTGTGTGATGCCTTTAGGTTAGTTAGGTTTAACTAGTTCTAAGTTCTAGGGGACTAATGACCTCAGAAGTTGAGTTCCATAGTGCTCAGAGCCATTTGAACCATTTTTTGATCATTTTATATCACACGATTTGCTACCAAATGTACAGTTCAGCTGTAGAAGTCGTTCAACTACTGAAAATGCTATATTCTATTTTCTCTGTGAGGTACTGGATGTGTTAAACAAAAGGATTCGAACGCTAGGCATATTTTTTGATTTGACTAAGGCATTTGATTGTTTTGGTCACAAAATATTCCATTACAGAATACGGGGAGTAGCTCACAATTGGTTCGCTTTTTCCTTTAGCAACAGACAGCAAAAGGTCATTATTGACAATGTTGAGAATGGCTGTGATTTGGGGTCTGAGTGGGGTCTGGTCAAATGGGGGGATGGGGAGGGGGTGCCCCAGGGATCAGTGTTGGGGCCACTCCTGTTCCTTATTTATATAAATGATATGCCCTCTCTTATTACAGTTAACTCTAAAATATTTCTGTTTGCTGATGACACTAACTTGGTAGTGAAGGACGTTGGGTGCAACATTGGCTCGGCTTCAAACAGTGCAGTTCATGACCTAAGTTCATGGCTTGCAGAAAATAAACTAACACTAAATCACAGTAAGACTCAGTTTTTACAGTTTCTAACACACAAGTCAACAAAACCAGACATTTTAATTTCACAGAATGGGTATATGATTAGTGAAACTGAACAGTTCAGATGTCTAGATGTTCAGATAGATAGTAAACTGTCGAGGAAAGCCCACGTTCAGGGTCTTGTTCAAAGACTTAGTGCTGCCATTTTTACTATTCGAAAGGAATCTGAAGTGAGTGATCGTTCGACACGAAAATTAGTCTACTTGGCTTATTTTCATTCGCTTGTGTCGTATGGTATTATATTTTGGGTCAACTCTTCCCATTCTAAAAGGATATTTTTGGCTCAGAAACGGGCGGTTCGGGCAATAAGTGGTGTAAGTTCACGAACCTCTTATCGACCTCTTTTAACGAGACTGAGTATTTTGACAGTGGCCTCTCAATATATATATTCCTTTCTGTCATTTCTTGTTAACAATATTAGCTTATTCCCAAGAATGAGCAACTTTCACTCGGTTAATCCTCGGCAGAAATCAAACCTGCATTTGGATCGTAATGCCTTAACTCTTGTGCAGAAAGGTGTGCAGTATACTGATGCATCCATTTTCAATAAGCTACCACTCGAATTCAAAAATCTTAGCAGTAATCCACGCGCTTTCAAATTGAAACTCAAGAGTTTCCTCATGGCTCACTCCTTCTATTCTGTCGAGGAGTTCCTTGAAAAATTAAGCTGATCCTTGTTGTATTGTTGATTGCTTTTACTTAAACTTATGGATTGGCTGTTTTCGTCTTCATAAACATTTTATTTTTATCTGTTATTGCTTTTATATTGTAATTTCATGTGCTGATACGTTCCATGACCTTGGAGATTTGCTCCTCAATTTGGTCCTATGGAACTTGACGTGTAAATAAATAAATAAAAAATAAACTACCTGCGCCGTACTTCACTATTGGGATTACATACGATGGCAGGTAACGTTCTCCAGGCACAGCCCAAGCTGATCCTTCCGGCTGGTTGTCACAGGGTATAGTATGATTCATCATTCCAAATCACTCATTTATAGTGATCCAATGTACAGTAGCGTCGTTCGAACACCACATGGCACTGACTACAGAAATTGGTGGCTTATGAGAAGCCGCTCGACCCTTTCTCCCCGTTCTTTTTAACTCCCTACGCAAAAAAATGGTTCAAATGGCTCTGAGCACTATGGGACTCAACTGCTCAGGTCATTAGTCCCCTAGAACTTAGAACTAGTTAAACCTAACTAACCTAAGGACATCACAAACATCCATGCCCGAGGCAGGATTCGAACCTGCGACCGTAGCGGGCTTGCGGTTCCAGACTGCAGCGCCTTTAACCGCACGGCCACTTCGGCCGGCCTCCCTACGCACCGTCATTGTCCAACATGCACTGTTTGTAGCACTATAGAACTCTCAAGTGATTCGTTCCGCTGATTTCATGCGATTTCTTACAACTACCCCCTGCAGTGATCGACGGTCCGTGTCCGTCAGTACACAAGGTCCGGCTGGTGGTTGTTCCTTCCCGCCTCCACTCCACAGTTACATCACCAGGAGTCGATCTGGGCAGCAGTAGAAGGGCTGAAATGTCACTGATGGATTTGTTACTGAAGTGACATCGAAGGACTAGTCCACGCCCGTAGTCAGTGAGCTTTCCTGACCCACTTATTCTGTTGTTAATGCTTATCTACTGATAAAATAGTACTTACCACCCCCTTTTATACTGACGGATCAACTTCTCGTGACATGTTGTGGTCGATTCCGCATTACTTAGTGATGTTAGGATAATTTTGATCGGATATTGTACACCTATCCTCGCGAGATGTCTCTGGGTATAGAGTTTGGCATGGGTGCAGGAACACAGCGATTGGGTGCTTGACGCATGGAGAAAGGTCCTCTGGACTCGTAAGCAGCGGCACACGTTGTTTAATGCCGACGCCATGGTTGGATGTCACTATTCACGTTCCAGAAAAATATAATAAAGAAATTGCTTAATGTTAATAACTCTAACATTTTTAATCCTATGTATTCATTACTATACATATTGTTATTATTATTATATATGCTCATGTATTGTCCAAACTGTAATGTTGACTCCAGAATGAGAGTTTCACTCTGCAGCGGAGTGTACGCTGATATGAAACACTCGAACTGGAGACCTTTGCCTTTGCGGGCAAGTGCTCTACCAACTTTCTTTTTTTAATCTCGTTTTGTTCTATATGGTTCGTGGAATTTGTTCGTGGCGGTCGTCCGACGAAACTCGTTCAGGTTGTTCGTTGATCCGTTCACTCAGTTTTTTTATTACAGAGGGTAGTTAAACCCTCTGAGCGAACACGCTGAGCTAGCGTGCCGGCTGCCAACTGAGCTTCCCAAGCACGACTCACGACCCGTCCTCACAGCTTCAGTTCTGCCAGTATCTCGTCTCCTATCTTCCAAACTTCACAGTAGCTCTTCTGCGAACCTTGCAGAACTAGCACTCCTGGAAGAAAGGATATTGCGGAGATACGGCTTAGCCACAGCCTTTGGGGGTCCCGAGTTCGAGTCTCGGTCCGGCACACCTTTTTTAATCTGCCAGGAAGTTTCACATCAGCGCACACTCTGCTGGAGAGTGAACTTCTCATTCTGGAAACATCCCCCAGGCTGTGGCTAAGCCATGTCTCCGCAATATCTTTTCTTCCAGGAGTGCTAGTTCTGCAAGGTTTGCAGAAGAGCTTCTGGGAAGTTTGGAACGTAGTAGACGAGTTGGTAGAGCACTTGCCCGGGAAAGGCAAAGGTCCCGAGTTCGAGTCTCGGTGTGGCACACAGTTTTAATCTGTCAGGAAGTTTGTAATGTTGACTCACTAAGAATGTCTGGTTAGATTTAAGAGAGAGCCTGAAGATCCTAATTTACCATGAGAAATACACAAATAAATAATGTCTACGTGTTTGGAAAATTGTTGCAAAAGCAATCACTCTCCTGGCATAAAATATTGCTGCGCGGTCATAAAATTTTTGTGAATGCTAACGCAACAGATCCTTTTAACTCCTGCTTGGGTATCTTTGGTGCGGTAGAGTCGAGGATGACATTGCGGAATCAGAATAAATCAGGACTTCTGAGAGGTCGAAAGCGGTTATCCCCACGAATGCGATACTACATCGTAGCTGCCTTCAGTGCCCTCTTCCGCACTAGTTACTATCCGGAAACATGGTCACCACACCAAAAGCTTGCAACGGAAAAGCCTGGCAAATATGTATGGCTTATCGACCAATAACCTTACTGCCGGTGATTTCAAAAAATGGTTCAAATGGCTCTGAGCACTATGGGACTCAACTGCTGAGGTCATTAGTCCCCTAGAACTTAGAACTAGTTAAACCTAACTAACCTAAGGACATCACAAACATCCATGCCCGAGGCAGGATTCGAACCTGCGACCGTAGCGGTCTTGCGGTTCCAGACTGCAGCGCCCTTAACCGCACGGCCACTTCGGCCGGCCCCGGTGATTTCAAAACTATTTGAGAAGCTATGCCTGCGGAGTCAGATTGGCTTGTGAAAGCTGTACACATTATCCCTGAAGAACAGTTTAGGTTTCATAGCGGACGCTCCACAACTGATTTAACTTCCGTGGCTGGTGGAGGTGGTGGTAGACGACGGAGCGCCATGAATTCCTTGGAGCTGTCATCCTTGGCATGCCTCTTGTCTTTTGACAAATGAAACATAGCGGCCTCCCCTTCATTTTAATCTGGGATACCTGTGTTACACGTCCCTGTCTTCCAAGCATACCTCCAAGGACCAACGTCCCAAGTGTACGTGTAGCGTGGGCTCTTTTCAGACCGTAACATCAATGCTAGTGTGACGGGAGGTGTTGGGGCCGCTTCTCTGCACTCTTGTAACAACCGACATGCCAATAGCAGACACTGTGCACTCCACTCGGCGATCTTCGGATAGAGCATGGATGCCAATCATTCTGGCCGACGCCCTCAAGACTTAATCTATCGTAACGCCACCTTAGCCTGAAGTAATGCCTGGCTTAAGGCAAGCTATTATGATCAGCTATCGGAACGTCCCGGCGAACCTACAAAGCGTCAATGTTTATATAAGCCAGTGCGATGGAGCAGAACTGCGTGTTAACTCAGCGTCACGCTAAATCCGTGGTTAACGTGGTGCCAGTACGTACAGGAACTCTGAGGAAGGCGGAAGACTACCTTAAGCGTCTCTAACCTCTGCTGAACCATATTTCAATGTTGAGGGAACACCACGACGTCATCTTGCAGA
The DNA here is from genome assembly GCF_023864345.2 of Schistocerca serialis cubense. Classification (NCBI taxonomy): domain Eukaryota; kingdom Metazoa; phylum Arthropoda; class Insecta; order Orthoptera; family Acrididae; genus Schistocerca; species Schistocerca serialis. The sequence continues at coordinate 708,397,183 of NC_064638.1, forward strand.
AGTCGCTGCTTCGACCGGTCCTGGACCACGATGCCACAGTGCGGGTCAATGCAGCGGACCCGCTCATCCAGCTAACAGACTGTGTCCGGAATCGTGCATTGCGACTGGCACACCACCCACCGAGGTACTTCCGCACACCGCAACAGCAGCGAGCCTCAGTTCCGACGTCAGGAAGCGCTTTCGAGAAACTACATACTCCTAATTGACTAACAAAAAGAAGTGGTTGTCCCACAGCTGTCGTATTCAGGCACCTGGACACGAACTCCCATCATAGCACCAATACGAGACGGCCAGATTTGCTTACCTGGTAACCAACACTTGGTGAATGAAGCAGTTAAAGGGATCATAGTAACAGAGAAGTAAATATAATGCACTAATTACAGAATAAACAAATTGGCGGAAATAGGTAGAAGGCGGCGGACTTCATCTCAATCAGTGTATGCAGAAAAAGAGTCTGTCAGGACCCCACTGCTTGCATCAGTTAATGGACGAGGAGAAGATGCGCTGACGCTCTCCTAACCCACGTACCAGGAAGAATTTATGAGTATTGATGGAGTAGTGGGCGAGACCTCCATCCTGTTGGGACAAATTATCTGCCAGGGTACCACATATTGTACGCTGTTGGATCGTGGAAAGTTGAATGACTGCACTTTAAGAAACTAAAGACCTCTAAGGGGTCTTTGTATGTGGTATGCAGTTTGTCAAATGTGGAGAGTTGTACTAAAATTTTTCATAACAGTGGAAGTTTACGTTGCTACAACAGTAAACGGTCATATTATGGTCACTCCGATAACTTGCACATTCAATCGAGAAGAACTCTTAGGTTTCCTTCTTCAGAAGATTGCCACTAAAGATTATGCAACCGCCATGCCAGTTAAATAACTCTTGGAGCATTCACTATAACTTACTTTTTATACTCTCTAAGTTTCTGGTAGTCCAGTTTGATATAGACCCCACACAAAAGAACAGTATTTCGGTATGGGCTGTGTGGTGTCACCGCCAGACACCACACTTGCTAGGTGGTAGCCTTTAAATCGGTCGCGGTCCGCTAGTATACGTCGGACCCGCGTGTCGCCACTGTCAGTGATTGCAGACCGAGCGCCACCACACGGCAGGTCTAGAGAGACTTACTAGCACTCGCCCCAGTTGTACAGCCGACTTAGCCAGAGATGGATCACTGACAACTACGCTCTCAGTTGCCGAGACGATAGTTAGCATAGCCTTCAGCTACGTCATTTGCTACGACCTAGCAAGGCGCCATAGCATTTGATATTGAGATTATAACATGTACCGTCAAGAGCGATGTACACCAATTGTGGATTAAAGTTAAGTATTATATCAAATACGTACTTTATTTGCTACTATTAATTCCCTTAACTGTTCCAGACCTCGCGCCAGTCAGCGTGTAATTAAACGCGTGCATTTCGGCCTCCTCTAGCAACACAGTGTTGGCTCTTCTGCCAACACTACAGGCTGTACAAGAGTTCTGCGCGCAAACCTTTCCTACAGAACACGCTATTCGTCAGCATCCTATTAGTCGATCAAAGATTGCCATTCTCTTTGCCAACAATTGAGCCTATCTGATAGTTCTAGTTTCTGTACCCATTCTAAGACAAAAGAAAACACCACGAAGGAATTATCCAAACGGATTGGAAATCTATAGATGAGATGTACCTGCACAGACAAACAAATCACTACAGTCTAAGAAAAATTGGATGATTCATTCAAGAGAAAGTTTCACAAACTGAGCAAGTCAATAACGCGTTGGTCCACCTCTGGCCCTTGTGCAAGCAGTTATTCGGCATGATACTGACTGGCAGAGTTGTTGGCTGTCCTCCTGAGGGATATCGTGCCAAATTCTGTCCAATTGACGCGTCAGACCGTCAAAATACGGTGCTTATTGGAGAACCCTGCCTACAATACTTCCAAACACTTTCAGTTGTGAAGAGATCCAGCAACCTTACTGGTCAAGACAGGTTTCGGAAGCACGAGGACAATGAGTATAAACCGTCGCCGTGTAGCGACGGACATTATCTTACTGAAATGTAAGCCCGGGATGGCTCGCCATGAAGGGTAACATAACGGGGCGTAGAATATCGCCAACGTACCGCAGTGCGCTAAGGGTGCCGCGATAACAACCGAAGAGGTCCTGTTATGAAAAGAAATGACACCCAGAACCGTATCTCGTGCGACAGTGGGGTTGGTACCCACCGCTGTCCGGGGCGTCTCCACCGCGTTATTGACTTACTCAATTTGTGATGCTCTTTCTCTCGAATAAACCATTCAGATTCTGAAATTGTAATCATTTTTTGTCTGTACATGCAGATCTCATGTAACGATTTCGACCCATTCGGATTATTCCTCCGTGGTGCGTCGTTTATTCTTTTTTCTATATTTTTTCCTTTTAGTGTGTACTATGGCTTGATGGATTCCAGTTTTGACTCAGCTGTATTTCTGTGGAACAGGAAATAGTTGTTAATCTTTGCTCCAAGCTGATATTTTGTCAAGATGTGAGTGGGTATTACACTACTGCCTCTTACAATTGCTACACCAAGAAGAAATGCAGACGATAAACGGGTATTCATTGGACAAATACATTATACTAGAACTGACATGTGGTAAATTTTTCACGCAATTTGCGTGCATAGATCCTGAGAAATCAGTACCCAGAACAACCACCTCTGGCCGTAGTAATGGCCTTGATACGCCTGAGCATTGAGTCAAACACAGCTTGGATGGCGTATACAGGTACAGCTGCCCATGCAGCTTCAACACGATACCACAGTTCATAACGAGTAGTGACTGGGGTATTGTGACGAGCCAGTTGCTCGTCCACCATTGACCAGACGTTTTCAGTTGGTGAGAGATCTGGAGAATGTGATGGCCAAGGCAGCAGTCGAACATTTTCTGTATCCAGAAAGGCCCGTACAGGACCTGCAACATGCGGTCGTGCATTATCCTGCTGAAATGTAGGGTTTCGCAGGGATCGAATGAAAGCTAGAGCCACGGGTCCTAACACATCTGAAATGTAACGTCCACTGTTCAAAGTGCCGTCAATGCGAACAAGAGGTGACCGAGACGTGTAACCAATGGCACCCCATACCATCACGCCGGGTGATACACCAGTATGGCGATGACGAATTCACGCTACCAATGTGCGTTCACCGCGATGTCGCCAAACACGGATGGGACCATCATGATGCTGTAAATAGAACCTGGATTCATCCGAAAAAATGATGCTTTGCCATTCGTGCATCCAGGTTCGTCGTTGAGTACACCATCACAGGCGCTCCTGTCTGTGATGCAGCGTCAAGGGTAACCGCAGCCATGGGCTCCGAGCTGATAGTCCATTCTGCTGCAAACGTCATCGAACTGTTCGTGCAGATGGTTGTTGTCTTGCAAACGTCCCATTCTGTTGACTCAGGGATCGAGACGTGGCTGCAGGATCCGTTACAGCCATGCGGATAAGATGCCTGTCGTCTCGACTGGTAGTGATACGAGGCCGTTGGGATCCAGCACGGCGTTTCGTATTACCCTCCTGAACCCACCGATTCCATATTCTGCTAACACTCATTGGATATCGACCAACGCGAGCAGCAATTTCGCGATACGATAAACCGCAATCGCGATAGGCTACAATCCGACCTTTATCAAAGTCGGAAACGTGATGGTATGCACTTCTCCTTACACGAGGCATCACAACAACGTTTCACCAGGCAACGCCGGTCAATTGGTGTTTGTGTATGAGAAATCAGCTGGAAACTTTCCTCATGTCAGCACGTAGTAGGTGTCGCCACCGGCGTCAACCTTGTGTGAATGCTCTGAGAACCTAATCATTTACATATCACAGCATCTTCTTCCTGTCGTTTAAATTTCGCGTCTGTAGCATGTCATCTTCGTGGTGTAGCAATTTTAATGGCCAGTGGTGTACTACCATATTTGTGGACGATGGGCGAGCACTTTGTTATAGACAAACGTATCATCTACAGGAAGTCTGAAGCTGTAAGTAATACTATATGACAAATCATTAACAAATGGCACGAATAATATTTCTTATATATCACATTTGTCTGGGGCACATTCAAAATTACTGTCGTACCAGTCGAAAACTCTCTAATTCAGGATAACATGCTGCGTCCTGTCTGCCAAGAAGTTCTCGATCCAACCACAAATCTGACTAGTTACCAAGTACGAACGTATTTCCTTTAGAAGTCATCGGTACGGTCCGGACGCCCACTCAACATATTTTTCGAAAGATGGCCAAATCACATTATTCACAAATGTTTTGTCTTGATTGTGACTTTGGAATTCTAATCTTAGCTCTCGTAACGCCCTTTTTGAGATTTTTCCACAGATTTCTCGACTGCTGGAAATGATTCCTACCGTGTTGGTGTGTGTTGAATCCTTTTCTTACGCAAAATGTATCCGGTTTCCAAGAGCTGTTTCTAGCAGCGTATTGCTTTGTCGGAGGGGCATCCTTGAAGCATCTGGCCACAAAGTCGTGTGGCACATTCTTCGTAATGCTTTTCCGTGTGGTCGTTTGTGTGTATTCAACATTTCTCAACGCAAAAGAACTTCATTGAAGCATCTGCCGTGAAATATAGAAAGTGACACGTAAAAGCTATGCATATAATGAAATGCACATCTAAAATCCGCTCATTAACTCTAGACAGAAACCAATTCAACAGATCACTCTGCTTGTTCTACATCAGTTATATACCAGAAATTTTTTTAAGGGAGATAGTCCGATAGCAAACATCGTCTGCTGTCGCACTGAATTCTGCCACTTTTTAAGCGCGTTTATGATTTCGGCACTACTGATAACAAGCTACTGGAATACGGGTAACCCCCGATTCTTTAAAGAATCGAAATCTCACATATGAAACAGCTTCAAACGTCGAATTACAGAGTTTGTGTGTTAAATATTTGCTTTAAGCATGTAAGTGAGAAAAAGTTTAGGAAAGGTATGAAATTATGCTTGAAGTTGCCAGAGGTCGCTGAGTCATCTACTATGAAACGGTGTATGAACATAAACCAGGTATCCAGAATGAGACTTTCACTCTGCAGCGGGGTGTGCGCTGATATGAAACTTCCTGGCAGATTAAAACTGTGTGCCCGACCGAGACTCGAACTCGGGACCTTTGCCTTTCGCGGGCAAGTGCTCTATCATCTGAGCTACCGAAGCACGACTCACGCCCGGTACTCACAGCTTTACTTCTGCCAGTATCTCGTCTCCTACTTTCCAAACTTGCTCTCCTGCGAACATTGCAGAACTAGCACTCCTGAAAGAAAGGATATAGCGGAGACATGGCTTAGCCACAGCCTGGGGGATGTTTCCAGAATGAGACTTTCACTCTGCAGCGGAGTGTGCGCTGATATGAAACTTCCTGGCAGATTAAAACTGTGTGCCCGACCGAGACTCGAACTCGGGACCTTTGCCTTTCGCGGGCAAGTGCTCTACCATCTGAGCTACCGAAGCACGACTCACGCCCGGTACTCACAGCTTTACTTCTGCCAGTATCTCGTCTCCTACCTTCCAAACTTTACAGAAGCTCTCCTGCGAACCTTGCAGAACTAGCACTCCTGAAAGAAAGGATATAGCGGAGACATGGCTTAGCCACAGCGTGGGGGATGTTTCCAGAATGAGACTTTCACTCTGCAGCGGAGTGTGCGCTGATATGAAACTTCCTGGCAGATTAAAACTGTGTGCCCGACCGAGACTCGAACTCGGGACCTTTGCCTTTCGCGGGCAAGTGCTCTACCATCTGAGCTACCGAAGCACGACTCACGCCCGGTACTCACAGCTTTACTTCTGCCAGTATCTCGTCTCCTACCTTCCAAACTTTACAGAAGCTCTCCTGCGAACCTTGCAGAACTAGCACTCCTGAAAGAAAGGATATAGCGGAGACATGGCTTAGCCACAGCCTGGGGGATGTTTCCAGAATGAGACTTTCACTCTGCAGCGGAGTGTGCGCTGATATGAAACTTCCTGGCAGATTAAAACTGTGTGCCCGACCGAGACTCGAACTCGGGACCTTTGCCTTTTGCGGGCAAGTGCTCTACCATCTGAGCTACCGAAGCACGACTCACGCCCGGTACTCACAGCTTTACTTCTGCCAGTATCTCGTCTCCTACCTTCCAAACTTTATAGAAGCTCTCCTGCGAACCTTGCAGAACTAGCACTCCTGAAAGAAAGGATATAGCGGAGACATGGCTTAGCCACAGCGTGGGGGATGTTTCCAGAATGAGACTTTCACTCTGCAGCGGAGTGTGCGCTGATATGAAACTTCCTGGCAGATTAAAACTGTGTGCCCGACCGAGACTCGAACTCGGGACCTTTGCCTTTCGCGGGCAAGTGCTCTACCATCTGAGCTACCGAAGCACGACTCACGCCCGGTACTCACAGCTTTACTTCTGCCAGTATCTCGTCTCCTACCTTCCAAACTTTACAGAAGCTCTCCTGCGAACCTTGCAGAACTAGCACTCCTGAAAGAAAGGATATAGCGGAGACATGGCTTAGCCACAGCCTGGGGGATGTTTCCAGAATGAGACTTTCACTCTGCAGCGGAGTGTGCGCTGATATGAAACTTCCTGGCAGATTAAAACTGTGTGCCCGACCGAGACTCGAACTCGGGACCTTTGCCTTTCGCGGGCAAGTGCTCTACCATCTGAGCTACCGAAGCACGACTCACGCCCGGTACTCACAGCTTTACTTCTGCCAGTATCTCGTCTCCTACTTTCCAAACTTGCTCTCCTGCGAACATTGCAGAACTAGCACTCCTGAAAGAAAGGATATAGCGGAGACATGGCTTAGCCACAGCCTGGGGGATGTTTCCAGAATGAGACTTTCACTCTGCAGCGGAGTGTGCGCTGATATGAAACTTCCTGGCAGATTAAAACTGTGTGCCCGACCGAGACTCGAACTCGGGACCTTTGCCTTTCGCGGGCAAGTGCTCTACCATCTGAGCTACCGAAGCACGACTCACGCCCGGTACTCACAGCTTTACTTCTGCCAGTATCTCGTCTCCTACCTTCCAAACTTTACAGAAGCTCTCCTGCGAACCTTGCAGAACTAGCACTCCTGAAAGAAAGGATATAGCGGAGACATGGCTTAGCCACAGCGTGGGGGATGTTTCCAGAATGAGACTTTCACTCTGCAGCGGAGTGTGCGCTGATATGAAACTTCCTGGCAGATTAAAACTGTGTGCCCGACCGAGACTCGAACTCGGGACCTTTGCCTTTCGCGGGCAAGTGCTCTACCATCTGAGCTACCGAAGCACGACTCACGCCTGGTACTCACAGCTTTACTTCTGCCAGTATCTCGTCTCCTACCTTCCAAACTTTATAGAAGCTCTCCTGCGAACCTTGCAGAACTAGCACTCCTGAAAGAAAGGATATAGCGGAGACATGGCTTAGCCACAGCGTGGGGGATGTTTCCAGAATGAGACTTTCACTCTGCAGCGGAGTGTGCGCTGATATGAAACTTCCTGGCAGATTAAAACTGTGTGCCCGACCGAGACTCGAACTCGGGACCTTTGCCTTTCGCGGGCAAGTGCTCTACCATCTGAGCTACCGAAGCACGACTCACGCCCGGTACTCACAGCTTTACTTCTGCCAGTATCTCGCCTCCTACCTTCCAAACTTTACAGAAGCTCTCCTGCGAGCCTTGCAGAACTAGCACTCCTGAAAGAAAGGATATAGCGGAGACATGGCTTAGCCACAGCCTGGGGGATGTTTCCAGAATGAGACTTTCACTCTGCAGCGGAGTGTGCGCTGATATGAAACTTCCTGGCAGATTAAAACTGTGTGCCCGACCGAGACTCGAACTCGGGACCTTTGCCTTTCGCGGGCAAGTGCTCTACCATCTGAGCTACCGAAGCACGACTCACGCCCGGTACTCACAGCTTTACTTCTGCCAGTATCTCGTCTCCTACTTTCCAAACTTGCTCTCCTGCGAACATTGCAGAACTAGCACTCCTGAAAGAAAGGATATAGCGGAGACATGGCTTAGCCACAGCCTGGGGGATGTTTCCAGAATGAGACTTTCACTCTGCAGCGGAGTGTGCGCTGATATGAAACTTCCTGGCAGATTAAAACTGTGTGCCCGACCGAGACTCGAACTCGGGACCTTTGCCTTTCGCGGGCAAGTGCTCTACCATCTGAGCTACCGAAGCACGACTCACGCCCGGTACTCACAGCTTTACTTCTGCCAGTATCTCGTCTCCTACCTTCCAAACTTTACAGAAGCTCTCCTGCGAACCTTGCAGAACTAGCACTCCTGAAAGAAAGGATATAGCGGAGACATGGCTTAGCCACAGCGTGGGGGATGTTTCCAGAATGAGACTTTCACTCTGCAGCGGAGTGTGCGCTGATATGAAACTTCCTGGCAGATTAAAACTGTGTGCCCGACCGAGACTCGAACTCGGGACCTTTGCCTTTCGCGGGCAAGTGCTCTACCATCTGAGCTACCGAAGCACGACTCACGCCTGGTACTCACAGCTTTACTTCTGCCAGTATCTCGTCTCCTACCTTCCAAACTTTATAGAAGCTCTCCTGCGAACCTTGCAGAACTAGCACTCCTGAAAGAAAGGATATAGCGGAGACATGGCTTAGCCACAGCGTGGGGGATGTTTCCAGAATGAGACTTTCACTCTGCAGCGGAGTGTGCGCTGATATGAAACTTCCTGGCAGATTAAAACTGTGTGCCCGACCGAGACTCGAACTCGGGACCTTTGCCTTTCGCGGGCAAGTGCTCTACCATCTGAGCTACCGAAGCACGACTCACGCCTGGTACTCACAGCTTTACTTCTGCCAGTATCTCGTCTCCTACCTTCCAAACTTTACAGAAGCTCTCCTGCTTCTGTAAAGTTTGGAAGGTAGGAGACGAGATACTGGCAGAAGTAAAGCTGTGAGTACCAGGCGTGAGTCGTGCTTCGGTAGCTCAGATGGTAGAGCACTTGCCCGCGAAAGGCAAAGGTCCCGAGTTCGAGTCTCGGTCGGGCACACAGTTTTAATCTGCCAGGAAGTTTCATATCAGCGCACACTCCGCTGCAGAGTGAAAGTCTCATTCTGGAAACATCCCCCAGGCTGTGGCTAAGCCATGTCTCCGCTATATCCTTTCTTTCAGGAGTGCTAGTTCTGCAAGGTTCGCAGGAGAGCTTCTGTAAAGTTTGGAAGGTAGGAGACGAGATACTGGCAGAAGTAAAGCTGTGAGTACCGGGCGTGAGTCGTGCTTCGGTAGCTCAGATGGTAGAGCACTTGCCCGCGAAAGGCAAAGGTCCCGAGTTCGAGTCTCGGTCGGGCACACAGTTTTAATCTGCCAGGAAGTTTCATATCAGCGCACACTCCGCTGCAGAGTGAAAGTCTCATTCTGGAAACATCCCCCAGGCTGTGGCTAAGCCATGTCTCCGCTATATCCTTTCTTTCAGGAGTGCTAGTTCTGCAAGGTTCGCAGGAGAGCTTCTGTAAAGTTTGGAAGGTAGGAGACGAGATACTGGCAGAAGTAAAGCTATGAGTACCGGGCGTGAGTCGTGCTTCGGTAGCTCAGATGGTAGAGCACTTGCCCGCGAAAGGCAAAGGTCCCGAGTTCGAGTCTCGGTCGGGCACACAGTTTTAATCTGCCAGGAAGTTTCATATCAGCGCACACTCCGCTGCAGAGTGAAAGTCTCATTCTGGAAACATCCCCCACGCTGTGGCTAAGCCATGTCTCCGCTATATCCTTTCTTTCAGGAGTGCTAGTTCTGCAAGGTTCGCAGGAGAGCTTCTGTAAAGTTTGGAAGGTAGGAGACGAGATACTGGCAGAAGTAAAGCTGTGAGTACCAGGCGTGAGTCGTGCTTCGGTAGCTCAGATGGTAGAGCACTTGCCCGCAAAAGGCAAAGGTCCCGAGTTCGAGTCTCGGTCGGGCACACAGTTTTAATCTGCCAGGAAGTTTCATATCAGCGCACACTCCGCTGCAGAGTGAAAGTCTCATTCTGGAAACATCCCCCACGCTGTGGCTAAGCCATGTCTCCGCTATATCCTTTCTTTCAGGAGTGCTAGTTCTGCAAGGTTCGCAGGAGAGCTTCTGTAAAGTTTGGAAGGTAGGAGACGAGATACTGGCAGAAGTAAAGCTGTGAGTACCGGGCGTGAGTCGTGCTTCGGTAGCTCAGATGGTAGAGCACTTGCCCGCGAAAGGCAAAGGTCCCGAGTTCGAGTCTCGGTCGGGCACACAGTTTTAATCTGCCAGGAAGTTTCATATCAGCGCACACTCCGCTGCAGAGTGAAAGTCTCATTCTGGAAACATCCCCCAGGCTGTGGCTAAGCCATGTCTCCGCTATATCCTTTCTTTCAGGAGTGCTAGTTCTGCAAGGTTCGCAGGAGAGCTTCTGTAAAGTTTGGAAGGTAGGAGACGAGATACTGGCAGAAGTAAAGCTGTGAGTACCGGGCGTGAGTCGTGCTTCGGTAGCTCAGATGGTAGAGCACTTGCCCGCGAAAGGCAAAGGTCCCGAGTTCGAGTCTCGGTCGGGCACACAGTTTTAATCTGCCAGGAAGTTTCATAAACCAGGTAATTTGCGCTGCATTCTAAGCGGAAGCTAGTTTATCTCGCATCTGAATGTTTATGACACAGTATCTTCCAAACTATGCGTCGTACAATGATATAATTTTGCAGTGGTATATGTTGACACTGTCTCCAAAATGTTGTTGTTGTTGCGAATAGAGTTACTAGTAAAGAAGTAATACATGAAAACGTCATACCTGGTGCTGACGTTTTACTGGGGGGTTGGGTTGTTTGGGGTAAGAGACCAAACAGCGAGCTCATCGGTCTCATCGGATTAGGGAAGGACGGGGAAGGAAGTCGGCCGTGCCCTTTCAAAGGAACCATCCCGGCATTTGCCTGGAGCGATTTAGGGAAATCACGGAAAACCTAAATTAGGATGGCCGGACGCGGGATTGAACCGTCGTCCACGTTTTACTGCATCCACAGCGGAAACATAGTACGTGATAAACTTTTTTCCGTTCACCATTTTTTGTGGGGCGTCAGCGAGAAAAAGTGGCGAAAAGGTTTCAAATTTTGCGTAAGGCTTTTCTGGAAATCGCTAAGTGCTCTCCTTTGCAGATACTGGGTAAATAAAAGTCCGGGCATTTGCACGCCGTCATTGTCGTTGGCTCGAGACAAACAGACAGTTTCTAACTGTAATAGTTGTCTTATTGTGTTAAACGTTTAACACAAGATTGTACCTCGTGATGACTATATTATGACAGCATTTTAAGTTATTAAATTCGGTCAAAAATTACACGAAATATTGAAAATCAAATTTTTGTTGCCCCTGTAAACCATTAGATAGGCAACCTGTAAATGGGTATGAGTACCGTGCCCGGTTTCCGCGATAGTAGTTTAGTAACATAGATAGATCTGCAGTAATTCGTCTATTTTCCGGTGAGTTACAAAAAAGTAACGACTTCATGTGTCGGCCTCTACTTCAGCCATTCCAGATCGTTTTGAGGAAATATTCTGCAAACTGTTTTGAAAAATTATTTTCCCCCTGAGCATATCATGCGCAATCATCGGAGATATTAGAGAGTGAGGTAGCCTCTTGTGATCGCCTGAAAATCCCGGCACTTCGTGGAACTCGAAATGAGGACCTATGGAGTTGTAGTCTAAAACGTTAAGCAAGCCGAAGAGCACTGAGACGTTCAATTGCTGTACAGTGCCTCTGATGAACCTCAACGTTCGCATCAGAGACATTAAATGAAGCCGGCCGCTGTGGCCGAACGGTTCTAGGCGCTTCAGTTCGGAACCGCGCTGCTGCTACGGTCGCAGGTTCGAATTCTGCCTCGGGCATGGATGTGTGTGATGTCCTTAGGTTAGTTAGGTTTAAATAATTCTAAGTCTAGAGGACTGATGATCTCAGATGTTAAGTCCCATCGCGCTTAGAGCCAACATTTAATGAGTTTGATCCCTACGAACAGACGGACCTTTTGTCGAACTGAATATCAGACAGGCCTAAGAGAACTAAGCGCTGTTTCGTATGAAGAAACTTACATCCAAAGAGGGAAAAACATGCTAAATATCTTTCAAACTGTCAACGACTCTTTACTGGTGCTACACGACGAATACTTCGGACAGTGATACGCTGAGAAAGGAGTTAAGACCTGTGACACACTCTAAAAGCAAGGGACTTCTCTCGTAAAGAATATTGTTGCTTTTTGCAAAGGTTAAGTGGCACAGAAAGGCGTGCAAAGTGCAAACATTACAAACTGCAAGCGCGACATGAAATATCCATCGTACAACCTGGATATGACTACACTGATATTTTACTCGCCGGAACAATGAAAAACTGTCGATGATGGCGAGAAGATAATGTAAATCTGATTAAATGTGAAGTCAAATGACATTTATTGATATAGAATACCTTCAAGTTCAGTGAGTTTTACAGATGCTCAAGTGTATATGCTCTTGTATAGTGCAGGCACACTGGTGAGTTCTCAGCTGTGTGAAGTTGGGGGCTAGGTTTTGCGCTAGGCCGAAGTGGCTATAAATCTGCCGTAGCGTCATCGCGTGGCCCGTTGTGAATCACTCCGCTGCTGATACCGCCCGCCGCGGCCCGAGTCCCGTACCGCATCGCGCCTACTGACGCATCCTTCCGAAAATATCGCCACCACCACCACCAGCTCCAGCCGCGTGCGGGGTTCGATAGAAAACTATTCGCTGCCTGAGGTAGTGTGTGTGCCGTTCGACTCTGCTTCTACTCTACTTGATAATGAAGAATGAACACTTGACAACATGTGATACAGAAACATTGTATCTACATGGGGCACTGATAGAGAGGACCAAAGGGCGACGATTTAAAATACCATTCTGTGGGCAGAGCCATGTACTGAGCATGCGCGTGGCATGCTCAAAATGGTTCAAATGGCTCTGAGCACTATGGGACTCAACTGCTGAGGTCATTAGTCCCCTAGAACTTAGAACTAGTTAAACCTAACTAACCTAAGGACATCACAAACATCCATGCCCGAGGCAGGATTCGAACCTGCGACCGTAGCGGTCTTGCGGTTCCAGACTGCAGCGCCTTTAACCGCACGGCCACATCGGCCGGCTGGCATGCTCAAAAGAATGGTGTGTTGTTGTTGTGGTCTTGAGTCCAGCACCTACTGCAACCTACATCCTTCTGAATCTGTTCAGTGTATTCACCTCTTGGTCTCCCTCTACGATTTTTACCCTCCACGCTGTCCTCCAATACTAAATTGGTGATCCCCTGATGCCTCAGAATATGCCCTACCAACCGATCCCTTCTTCTAGTCAAGTTGTGCCACAAATTTCTCTTCTCTCCAATTCTATTCAATACCTCCTCATTAGTTATGTGATCTACCCATCTAATCTTCAACATTCTTCTGTAGCACCAGATTTCGAAAGCCTATATTCTCTACTTGTCTAAACTATTTATCGTCCACGTTTCACTTCCATACATGTCTACACTCCATACAAATACTTTCAGTAACGGCTTCCTGACGCTTAAATCTATACTCGACGTTAACAAAATTCTCTTCTTCAGAAACGCTTCCCTTTCCATTGCCAGTCTACATTTTATATCCTCCCTACTTCGACCATCATCAGTTATTTTGCTCCCCAAATAGCAAAACTCATTTACTGCTTTAAGCGTCTCATTTCCTAATCTAATTCCCGCAGCATCACCCGATTTAATTCGACTACATTCCATTATCCTCGTTATGCTTTTGTTGATGTTCATCTTATATCCTCCTTTCAAGACACTGTCCATTCCGTTCAGCTGCCCTTCCAGGTCTTTTGCTGTCTCTGACAGATTTACAATGTCATCGGTGAACCTCAAAGTTTTTGTTTCTTCTCCATGGATTTTAATTCCTACTCCGAATTTTTCTTTTGTTTTCTTTACTGCTTGCTCAATTTACAGACTGAATAACATCGGGGATAGGCCACAATCCTGTCTCACTCCCTTCCCAACCACTGCTTCCCTTTCATGCCCCTCGACTCTTATAAATGCCATCTGGTTTCTGTTCAAGTTGTAAATAGCCCGTTACGGTCGCAGGTTCGAATCCTCCGTCGGGCGTGGATGTGTGTGATGGCCTTAGGTTAGTTAGGTTTAAGTAGTTCTAAATTCTATGGGACTGATGACCTTAGAAGTTAAGTCCCATAGTGCTACATCTACATCTACATCTACATTTATACTCCGCAAGCCACCCAACGGTGTGTGGCGGAGGGCACTTTACGTGCCACTGTCATTACCTCCCTTTCCTGTTCCAGTCGCGTATGGTTCGCGGGAAGAACGACTGTCTGAAAGCCTCCGTGCTCGCTCTAATCTCTCTAATTTTACATTCGTGATCTCCTCGGGAGGTATAAGTAGGGGGAAGCAATATATTCGATACCTCATCCAGAAACGCACCCTCTCGAAACCTGGACAGCAAGCTACACCGCGATGCAGAGCGCCTCTCTTGCAGAGTCTGCCACTTGAGTTTGTTAAACATCTCCGTAACGCTGTCACGGTTACCAAATAACTCTGTGACGAAACGCGCCGCTCTTCTTTGGATCTTCTCTATCTCCTCCGTCAACCCGATCTGGTACGGATCCCACACTGATGAGCAATACTCAAGTATAGATCGAACGAGTGTTTTGTAAGCCACCTCCTTTGTTGATGGACTACATTTTCTAAGGACTCTCCCAATGAATCTCAACCTGGTACCCGCCTTACCAACAATTAATTTTATATGATCATTCCACTTCAAATCGTTCCGCACGCATACTCCCAGATATTTTACAGAAGTAACTGCTACCAGTGGTTGTTCCGCTATCATATAATCATACAATAAAGGATCCTTCTTTCTATGTATTCCCAATACATTACATTTGTCTATGTTAAGGGTCAGTTGCCACTCCCTGCACCAAGTGCCTATCCGCTGCAGATCTTCCTGCATTTCGCTACAATTTTCTAATGATGCAACTTCTCTGTATACTACAGCATCATCCGCGAAAAGCCGCCTGGAACTTCCGACACTATCTACTAGGTCATTTATATATATTGTGAAAAGCAATGGTCCGTCCCCTGTGGCACGCCAGAGGTTACTTTAACGTCTGTAGACGTCTCTCCATTGATAACAACATGCTGTGTTCTGTTTGCTAAAAACTCTTCAACCCAGCCAGACAACTGGTCTGATATTCCGTAGGCTCTTACTTTGTTTATCAGGCGACAGTGCGGAACTGTATCGAACGCCTTCCGGAAGTCAAGAAAAATAGCATCTACCTGGGAGCCTGTATCTAATATTTTCTGGGTCTCATGAACAAATAAAGCGAGTTGAGTCTCACAAGATCGCTGTTTCCGGAATCCATGTTGATTCCTACATAGTAGATTCTGGGTTTCCAAAAACGACATGATACTCGAGCAAAAAACATGTTCTAAAATTCTACAACAGATCGACGTCAGAGATATAGGTCTATAGTTTTGCGCATCTGCTCGACGACCCTTCTTGAAGACTGGGACTACCTGTGCTCTTTTCTAATCATTTGGAACCTTCCGTTCCTCTAGAGACTTGCGGTACACGGCTGTTAGAAGGGGGGCAAGTTCTTTCGCGTACTCTGTGTAGAATCGAATTGGTATCCCTTCAGGTCCAGTGGACTTTCCTCTGTTGAGTGATTCCAGTTGCTTTTCTATTCCTTGGACACTTATTTCGATGTCAGCCAGTTTTTCGTTTGTGCGAGGATTTAGAGAAGGAACTGCAGTGCGGTCTTCCTCTGTGAAACAGCTTTGGAAAAAGGTGTTTAGTATTTCAGCTTTACGCGTGTCATCCACTGTTTCAATGCCATCATCATCATCCCGGAGTGTCTGGATATGCTGTTTCGAGCCACTTACTGATTTAACGTAAGACCAGAACTTCCAAGGATTTTCTGTCAAGTCAGTAGATAGAATTTTACTTTCGAATTTACTGAACGCTTCACGCATAGCCCTCCTTACGCTAACTTTGACATCGTTTGGCTTCTGTTTGTCTGAGAGGTTTTGGCTGCGTTTAAACTTGGAGTGAAGCTCTCTTTGCTTTCGCAGTAGTTTCCTAACTTTGTTGTTGTACCTCGGTGGGTTTTTCCCGTCCCTCACAGTTTTACTCGGCACGTACCTGTCTAAAACGCATTTTACGATTGCCTTGAACTTTTTCCATAAACACTCAACATTGTCAGTGTCGGAACAGAAATTTTCGTTTTGATCTGTTAGGTAGTCAGAAATCTGCCTTGTATTACTCTTGCTAAACAGATAAACCTTCCTCCCTTTTTTTATATTCCTTTTAACTTCCATATTCAGGGATGCTGCAACGGCCTTATGATCACTGATTCCCTGTTCTGCACATACAGAGTCGAGAAGTTCGGGTCTGTTTGTTATCAGTAGGTCCAAGATGTTATCTCCACGAGTCGGTTCTCTGTTTAATTGCTCGAGGTAATTTTCGGATAGTGCACTCAGTATAATGTCACTCGATGCTCTGTCCCTACCACCCGTCCTAAACATCTGAGTGTCCCTGTCTATATCTGGTAAATTGAAATCTCCACCTAAGACTATAACATGCTGAGAAAATTTATGTGAAATGTATTCTAAATTTTCTCTCAGTTGTTCTGCCACTAATGCTGCTGAGTCGGGAGGTCGGTAAAAGGAGCCAATTATTAACCTAGCTCGGTTGTTGAGTGTAACCTCCACCCATAATAATTCACAGGAACTATCCACTTCTACTTCACTACAGGATAAACTACTACTAACAGCGACGAACACTCCACCACCGGTTGCATGCAATCTATCCTTTCTAAACACCGTCTGTACCTTTGTAAAAATTTCGGCAGAATTTATCTCTGACTTCAGCCAGCTTTCTGTACCTATAACGATTTCAGCTTCGGTGCTTTCTATCAGCGCTTGAAGTTCCGGTACTTTACCAATGCAGCTTCGGCAGTTTACAATTACAATACCGATTGCTGCTTGGTCCTCGCATGTCCTGACATTGCCCCGCACCCGTTGAGGCTGTTGCCCTTTCTGTACTTGCCCAAGGCTATCTAACCTAAAAAACCGCCCAGCCCACACCACACAACCCCTGCTACCCGTGTAGCCGCTTGTTGCGTGTAGTGGACTCTTGACCTATCCAGTGGAACCCGAAACCCCACCACCCTATGGCGCAAGTTGAGGAATCTGCAGCCCACACGGTCGCAGAACCGTCTCAGCCTCTGATTCAGACCAGAGCCATTTGAACCATTTTTGTAAATAGCCTTTCGCTCCCTGTATTTTACCCCTGCTACCTCCAGAATTTGAAAGAGAGTATTCCAGTCAACATTGTCAAAAGCTTTCTCTAAGTCTACAGATGCTAGAAACGCAGGCTTGCCTTTCCTTAATCTATTTTCTAAGATAAGTCGTAGGGTCAGTATTGCCTCACGTGTTTCAGAATTTCTACGGAATCCAAACTGATCTTCCCCGAGGTCGGCCTCTACCAGTTTTTCCATTCGTTTGTAAAGAATTCGTGTTAGTATTTTGCAGCCGTGGCTTATTAAACTGATAGTTCGGTAATTTTCACTACTCTCAACACCTGCTTTCTTTGGGATTGGAATTATTATATTCTTCTTGAAGTCTGAGGGTATTTCACCTGTCTCATACATCTTGCTCACTAGATGGTAGAGTTTTGTTAGGCTGTCAGTAGTTCTAATGGAATGCTGTCTACTCCTGGGACCTAGTTTCGAGTTAGGTCTTTCAGTGCTCTGTCAATTATTGTTTAGAAAGGCATAATGGATTAGTCAACACTGTACATTTGCCAGGGGAGAACGGACGAGATCAATTCGCACAGTCAATTGTATTTCAGGGAAATCGTAATGTGAATTTCTGCGTTCATCAGTTACAGGAAATCGTGTTGCCTGTGATGTCAGTGACGCAGGTATACTGCACATGTCCAGCAAATCATCGACTTTACTCTGTGTACACAAATAAATATACTTACGCATTCACTAGACTTCCATATTTCCCACTGGAATTTATTTATTTATGCGTTTATTTCACCTGACAAGGTCAAGGCCTTCAAGCCCTCTTTTAGATCTAGCCAGACTTCCTCAGTGAATAAGCGTTACAATTTGTATATTACATGTGCAGTAAATAATATAATAACAATAATAATAATAATAATAATAATAATAATAATATGTACAGAGTGATTTCTAAGTACCTCCAGGGTTTCAGAGGGCAACTGCCTGAGAATTATGAGACATACAGAAAATAGACGCACATCAGTGCACAGAGCATCTCTTCAAGTTATTAACTTAAATTACAGGTACTCAAAATTGGCACTGTTTGTGACGTGACGAACGTTATTGTGTGTCTGCAATTCATTGAAGTTATTGGCACAAATTTCCCGAGAAGGTGCGACAGCTGCCTGCTTTGGAAATTTTTTAACTGGGATGCCCATCTGCAGGCGCGAACTCATTCGATGTGACCGTATGGAGCGGATAATTCGCCTGCATGTCCTGAGTCGAGCGCGCCCCCAATCTCACCCACGATCACCTGCACAATCACAGTAGCTCTCATCATGGAAGATGGCATTAAAGTGTTCAAATATTCTGAAACTGTTCAGTAGAACTAAGAAAGACTGGAAGAAAACTAAAATAGATTCACAGCAATGTTTTGCTGGCTGATCACTTGCAAGGAACACAGATGAACAACCACCCCGATAACATACTGAAAACGTCGCCCTACAGTTTTAATCAACAAGTTAGACAATTCACAAAATTTTAAAAGTCTTAACCAAATTCGTTTGATTGTTAGTTAAAATAGACGGCATCTGTCTGCAAATGAGCTGCTGCTCTATGATCCGAAAACAAAACACAGTCTAATAAAATGTGGCTCACTTATCTGTGCGCCACACATTGGAGAATCCTCTCGTCAGAGCAAGAAGCCATGCGTCATAGAGCTGTGGCCTATGCGAAGACGAATAAGGAGGACCTCATCCCGCCTGCGTGGCTGGAAGGCAGTAAGCCACGGCTGCGTTGTTGACTTAAGTAGACGCATCTTCTTGTCTATCTCTTCCAACCACTCTTCTTCCCATCGACGCACGACTTGTACCTCAACAGCGAGGCTATAGCATCCAAACGGATGACACACTGAGCTGACAATATCGCGACACGCCTCCTTGGCTGCTACTTCCTCTCTTTCGTTCCGCGCAATACCCATGCGCCCTCGCACCCTGCAGAAAGACGCCTCCTTTCCTGGTCTCCGTGACTGGAGGAGGGCGTCCTAGATATTGTGGACTAGTCTACCTGCTCTGTACAAGTGTTGTAGAGAGTGAAGGGCACTAAGGGGCTCCGAACAGACAAAGAATTTAGCATTTTAAACACGTATCATCTGCTCCATGCCTGCAAGATCGCGTATAATTCCGCTTCGTAGACATTGAAGTCTTGAGGCAGTTGGATGTTGAGGACACAGTCAGGGAAAACAGCAGAGCAACCGACGGAGTCCCTCTGTTAAGACCCATCCGTGAATTCAGCTAAAACGTAATTAAATAATGTATTAAAAACGTATGCAGGAGTGAAGCCTCTCTTATACTGTTGCTCCCCCCTCCCCCCCTCCCTCCTAATGCCACTACACCACGACACGCACTACGAATCGAAACTTGAGAGATGCTCCTTCCACTGATAAGTGTCATAATTCTGTATGTCTTTTAGTTTGCGCGCAGTCGTCTTCTGTAACCGCGGAGGTACATACGAACAGACCTGTACATTAATAAACACGTCAAATTTACAAAATTTCATTATTATTAACATGAAGTAATTTCCTTATTACGTGCATTAATGAATACGTGGAATTTACGAAATTTCATAGTTGTTAACATTTAGTAATTTCCTCTTCACGGTCTTCTCGGCTCTTATAGAGGCATCTAACAGAAAGTAAGAAAACAGTATAAAAAACGATCAATGTGAGGAAGAAGTTGCTGATCAGAGAAAGAGGGATAAGTAATTGGGTAAGAGAAGCAGATGAAATGGAAGGAAGAAAAGAAAAACAGAAAGGGACGCGAAAGGCGAAGAAAGTGTACAGTGTGCTATACTGGTTCGCTATTGGATAAAAAGAAAACATCTGGGATATATCGAGATGGAAGCTACACCGATGATCAAAGATAAAGCTTTAATCTCCTCTTGAATGCAGAATCGTTTTGGATAAGAAGCAGGTTACAGGGTAATTTCTTTCAAGGTCGTATGGGTGAAATAGAGAAGGAGGTGGTGAAAGATTTATTGTTGTGTCAATGTGCAGCTAGGATGCTGGACGTATCCTGTCTGGCATTGCAATTATGGAAGGTATTTGGTACATGAGGAGAGGTGCCGAGGACACCAGTGACAAAGAAATGGATGAGAGAATGTGAAAATCACGCCGTCTATCGTGTCACATCCAGCCTGAATATAGGAAGGGCTGACAACCGAATCTTGTGCACACATATCTTACGCAAGCGTTCATCGCTATTCCAGTCGTCTGGAGTTTTCCCCAGTTGTGCCATGTTGAACAACTCAACAGTGGTAAAGATTTGGCAGGACTAAAGAATGGGTTAATTTTTGTTTAATGTGAGAGTTAATTTTTCTTTAATGTGAGGTGAAATTACTTATCTAAATATTTGGATGGCACGTGGGCAGAATTATATCCCCATTCCCCCCCTATTCTGACGTTGGCGGTAAGACAGCCAGAACACGAAATCCCTTCCCAAATATCCGCATTGGTACTTCCTATGCCTAACTAGCAGCTAAAAAATGGTTCAAATGGCTCTGAGCACTATGGGACTCAACTGCTGAGGTCATTAGTCCCCTAGAACTTAGAAATAGTTAAACCTAACTAACCTAAGGACATCACACACATCCATGCCCGAGGCAGGATTCGAACCTGCGACCGTAGGGGTCTCGCGGTTCCAGACTGCAGCGCCAGAACCGCGCGGCCACTTCGGCCGGCAACTAGCAGCTCGCCTGACTCTTACCTGAAAAGATCTTGACTATATGTTGGGTCAGAATTCGAACCGCTCGATCTAGCTCTACGGGTAGGAAATGAACAGTACGAAAAACAACACACTACAGAAGGTTAGATGGAGTTTCTGAAGAAATGTTCATTGCTTTGGACGTGATATGCTACTTGCATGTCAATATTGATCGTCGTTGAACTCCCCTAATCCGCAAATCACCAGTAGTCCAAGTTAGGAGTAAACTCCCTCATCCTTTTTCCTGGTAGCTGAACGATTCAAACGTACTACAAACCACTCTATTTCCCGAGCCGACTTCATCTCAAATATTGCATTCAGAGTGTTTTTTATTAAATTAAGACAGGTTTTTAAAAGGAATAACATTAAATACACTGACGGAAAAATTTGCAGCACTAAAAAATAATTCATGTAGAGTAATGAAATTTCGGGAATACATTTCTGTAGGTAGGTGCTTAATATTGCAAGAGCACAGGCTGACGTAAGCGCGAGATAAGCCATTGCAAATGTGAAATGATCATACATTAATATCGGTGTAACCGGCAGAATGTTGAATGCAACCTTTCAAATGTGTATACATTGTGTTGTATACATGCCGGATGGCCGTTTGTGGGATGGAGTTCTATGCCTGTTACACTTGGTCGTCCAATACAGCGACCCTTAACGCTGGTTGTGTATGACGCTACCCTGACTCCGTAGAACATGTTGGGTTACAACAGCGGTATGTGGGCGAGCGTTATCCTGTTGGAAAATATCTGCTGGTATGCTGTTCATGAGTGGCAGCACAACAAGTCGAATCACCAGACTGACGTACAACTTTGCAGTCAGGGTGCGTGGAATAAAGACGAGAATGCTTCTACCGCCGTCCGAAATCGCACTTCTGACCATAAATCCAGGTGCAGGTCCAGTGAACCTAGCACGCAGGCAGGTTAGTTGCAGGTCCTCAGCATACAGGCATTCCTAGCACCGAGGCAGAACCAGCTTTCTTCAGAAAACACGATAGTCCTCCACCCATCCCTCCATTGCGCTCCCACATGGCACCACTCAAATTGCAAATGGCTGTGTTTGGAGTCAGTAGAATGCATGGTACGGGTGCCTGGTTCGAAGCTGACCTTGAAATGACCGATTTGTAACAGTTCGTTGCGATACTATGGTGCCAGCCGCACCTCAGATTGCTGCTGCGGATGCATACGCCGAACACAATGGTGTCCCTCTCGGTAATGCTATGTGGCCATCCGGAGCTCGGTCATCTTGCGTCTGTACATTCCCATGACCACCGCTGCCAGCAGTCTTGTACAGTGGCTACATTCCTGCCAAGTCTTTCTACAGTGCCTCAGAAGGAACATCCAGTTTCTTGTAACCCTATTATACGACCTCGTTCAAACTCAGTGAGATGGCGTCTTTGTCACCTTAAAGGCATTTTTGACTAAGATACAATATCAGAACTGACTGACACCTACGACCGTTACAGCATATATTTAAAGCAAACCTGATTTACGTCCTCGTAGTAGCGTTACTAGAGCCAATTTTATGCGAGTGATGCGAAATTTGAACAGACATAATCTTTCACATTTAGAAACACTCCTTCCAATTTTCGTTTATGTCGCACAACTCCTTCTTGGTGCTGCGATTATCTTCCGTCAGTGTATTAAAAAGTAGTAAAATTGTTACTAATCATCTTGGGAGTTAATGTACCCCTTGAAAACCTGAAATATTCTTGAAGAATATGAGTTTTTCTTGAAAAATGAAAATTCTTCTCCGGATCTAAGACTTCTTGGAGGATAAAAGTCATTTCTTGAACTGAAAACCTTCCTCAAAGGAACTGTCATCTTGAAATCTAACCTGAAACTCTATTCTTCTTTCGATGTTACACTTATGGGTAAGTCCCTTTAATCTACAATCCAACCAACCAGGTTGTTCTGGAATTTGTTGCTCTTCTTGTGTCTCACGTATCGCTTCAACGTCCAGAACTGCAGAAAAAAGTAATCTAGAAATTGTTGTTGCTCTTCATTGTGTAGCACGTCAAATGTCCGGATAGCCAACTGTAGTATAGCCTTCTGCTTTGAGAAGGAACTACCATTCAAGATGCAGGATATTCGTGATTTCAGTTTATTGAGACACCGTCCTAAGTGATCAAGATTTACTCTTTTCTCGTCCCGTTCCAAATTAAAATGATACTAGAACTGACATGTGATTACATTTTCACGCAATTGGAGTGCATAGATCCTGAGAAATCAGTGCCCAGAACAACCATCTCTGGCCGTTATAACGGCCTTGATACGCCTGGGCAATGAGCCAAACAGAGCTTGGATGGCGTGTACAGGTACAGCTGCCCATGCAGCTTCAACACGATACCACAGATCATCACGAGTAGTGACTGGCGATTGTGACGAGCCAGTTGCTCGGCCACCATTGACCAGACGTTTTCGATTGTTGAGAGATCTGGAGAATGTGCTGGCCAAGGCAGCAGTCGAACGTTTTCTGTATCTAGAAAGGCCCGTACAGGACCTGCAACATGCGGTCGTACTTTATCCTGCTCAAATGTAGGGTTTCGCAGGGATCGAATGAAGGGTAGGGCCACCGGTCGTAACACATCTGAAATGTAACGTCCACTGTTCAAAGTGCCGTCAATGCGAACAAGAGGTGACCGAGACGTGTAACCAATGGCACCCCATACCATCACGCCGGGTGATACACCAGTATGGCGATGACGAATACACACTTCCAATATGCGTTCACCGCGATGTTGCCAAACACGGATGCGACCATCATGATGCTGTAAACAGAACATGGATTCATCCGAAAAAATGACGTTTTGCCATTCGTGCACCCTGGTTTGTCGTTGAGTACATCATCGCAGGCGCTGCTGTCTGTGATGCAGCGTCAAGGGTAACCGCAGCCATGGTCTCCGAGGTGATAGTCCATACTGCTGCTAACGTCGTCGAACTGTTCGTGCAGGAGGTTGTTGTCTTGCAAAAGTCCCCATCTACTGAGTCAGGGATCGAGACGAGGCTGCACGATCCGTTACAGCCATGCGGGTAAGGTGCGTGTCATCTCGACTGCTAGTGATACGAGGCCATTGGCATCCGTATTACCCTCCTGAACCCACCGATTCCATATTCTACTAATAGTCACTGGATCTCGACCAACGCGAGCAGCAATGTCGCGATACGATAAACCGCAATCGCGATAGTCTACAATTTGACCTTTATCAAAGTCGGAACCGTGATGGTACGCATTTCTCCTCCTTACACGAGGGATCACAACAACGATTCACCAGGCAACGCCGGTCAACTGCTGTGTGTGTATGAGAAATCGGTTGGAAACTTTCCTCATGTCAGCACGTTGTAGGTGTCGCCACCGGCGCCAACCTTGTGTGAATGTTTTGAAAAGCTAATCATTTGCATATTACAGCATCTTCTTCCTGTCGGTTAAATTTCGCGTCTGTAGCACGTCATCTTCGTGGTGTAGCAATTTTAATGGCCAGTAGTGTATAACACTGCAAAGTGAACTCGGAATCAGCTGAGTGTTTTTTGCGGTGTCTGAAGTGCCTCTGTGACTACTTTATACCAAAAAGGATGTCATTTGTGGGCAGGGCCGGAGAACGATTTTTTTTACCAAACTCGAGGTCAATCTGTTTGTGTGTGTTTCATGGAAGGCGGTGTACGTGCACGGTGCTGCTCTCCGTGCTTCTTCTGACCTCTGATTATCCTGAAGTTCGTCTCCGATGATGATGCCAAAGGCGCAAGCTTGTCTTTAGCGAAAAGAGAACAGTGTTCCTTACCTTCACTGAGCACCATTTGGGAGTGCGTCATAGTCTAGAAGCGGCTACTACCGAAGTGTGTGCGGCAATGACATACAAGACTACATTCCGTGTGTCCTAGCGTGTGAAGCCATAGCCTGCAATGACCACGAGCCTGTAGTATTTAGTAGTGGAACAGCGGAAAGTGCTGAACATCTCGAGAAAATCATCCATACCGTTATGTTGCCGTCTAATCACCAGGAAGCTGTGCCGTTACACGTAGCAGTGCTCATAAACGCGCTCTGAAAACGTTCCTCCCTTCTCTTTCTCGGAGCTCCCGTGGCGTCGAACAATGTCCCATTCGCAACAGTGACCAGAATTCACTCACTCTTCGCACTGTGCGTCACGCGAAACAAATTACGCTTTAGTTAATATGGAGAAATTAATTTTTCCGCCAATATCCTGACATTGATCAAGAGAATGAGATGGAAAATAATCCGTAAGTCAGCGTACTGAATGAATCTAATCCGTAGAAAAAAAAAACTCTGTCTGACTGCCTTTTTTTTCTGAAAGCAGGGTTTGTTTTATTCAGGATTCCAATACATAATATTACTCCCCACATTTCTGGCTACAAAACCCTATTTTTTAACATAATCCCCATTCAATGCACGGCCTCTGCGCCACCTTACTGGGAGCGCTTGTAACCGGCAGGGTACCACTCTACCGGTCGAATTCTGAGCCAACGTCTTGCTGCGTCAACATTATTCACGTACTGCTTCCCGCGGAGTGCATCCTTCATCCTTCATTGGGCCAAATAGATGGAAGACAGGGTGTGCGAGATCAGGATTGTAGGGTGGATGAGGAAGAGCAATACAAAGACGTCTTATGAGCGTCTTTCTGGTGCGCACACTTGGGTGAGGTTGGTTCAAATGGTTCAAATGGCTCTGAGCACTATGGGACTTAACATCTGACGTCATCAGTCCCCTAGAACTTACCTAACCTAAGGACATCACACACATCCGTGCCCCAGGCAGGATTCGAACCTGCGACCGTAGCGGTGCGCGGTTCCTGACTGAAGCGCCTAGAACCGCTCGGCCACACCGGCCGGCTTTGGGTGAGGCCTCGCGTTGTTACGCAGAAGAAGATGTTCATTCGCATTTTTCTGGCGATGAACACACTGAAGTCCCAGATTGCAGGAGTCACAGCTGTGTGCCGCCGGGCAGGCGGGGGATCGGACAGGTTTGCGCTACCTTGTTGCGCTGATGACAGATGCCTCGCCCAACGACCTGCCGTACTTTTGTTCACTGCCAGGTCTCCGTAGACATTCTGCAAGCGCCTACGAATAGCTGTGACACTTTGGTTTACCGCCAAAAGAAACTCAGTGACAGCTCTCTGCTTGGAACGCACCTCCGTTGCCGGCCGGTGTGGCCGCGCGGTTCTAGGCGCTTCAGTCTGGAACCGCGTGACCGCTACGGTCGCAGGTTCGAATCCTGCCTCGGGCATGGATGTGTGTGATGTCCTTAGGTTAGTCAGGTTTAAGTAGATCTAAGTTCTAGGGGACTGACGACCACAGATGTTAAGTGCTCAGAGCCATTTGAACCATTTCGCACCTCCGTTAGAGATACCATTTTGACGGCCGCGTATAGCACCGCCACCTATCGCAATTTCATGGAACTATAGGGGCTGAAGCTGGAATACTGCACGATATCCCACAACAAATACTACCTTTTTTTCAACTGAAACTGGCAGAATAAAAAAATGTGTTGCGTTACTTATTGATATCCCTCGTAGTAGCTCTGTGGGAGACTGAATTCCGTAATGACGCCTGGCAAACAGCGACAGCGCATTTCATTTAGAGTAATGTACTACCATATATCGATAGTGGTTATGAAGGAAATTAGTTAGTAAGCTATGTACATAAAAATCTTAGCAATTTTTAGTTTATGATGCCGTACAGACTACTTACAGTAGTCGAACACATAGTCTATCTATTCGAGCTTTTGAGAATATTGTAGTCTTTATATGTCCTTGGTCATTCGAAAAGATAATTATTTCCGCTAAAAACAATGTGCATACAAGCACTCACGCGGATATCTTATGGAATTTCTTCTCGAACAGTACGCAGGTTATGCCGTCCGGGATACTAGCCGTCCCAAAAATACTCCTGTAAAAAGAGGTTTCCGAGAAACCACGTGTCCCATCTGTTGCTGGCTCAGTGCCGTGAATTACTTAAGACTGGCATTATCCGCTGAAGCTCTCTCAGAGGCGTACTTATAGCAGTAGCATCTTCTCCAACTTTTTAATATGTAATGACACAAACATTCAATATGGCAGAAACGCGAAGAAAAAAGCTATTGTCGCATTCGTAAAATATAAACCTACTCTATCTTGTAGTGATTGTAAAACACCAAACAGGTAAAAAATGGCCATACGAACGGTATTGCTGTTGAGCATAAGCCAAGCTCAGCCTACTCTGAGGTACACAAAAATCCACCATGCAAATGTTAGCACAGCAAAGACTATGCGAAGAAATCTTCCGTGGTTTTGCTAACGTACGTCCATGCTGACATCATTGCAACAATTTTATACATTGTACAGTGTGGTC
This sequence comes from Schistocerca serialis cubense, assembly GCF_023864345.2. Taxonomy (NCBI): domain Eukaryota; kingdom Metazoa; phylum Arthropoda; class Insecta; order Orthoptera; family Acrididae; genus Schistocerca; species Schistocerca serialis. The sequence continues at coordinate 708,424,498 of NC_064638.1, forward strand.
CATACTTGATGATGCTCATTCCCGTTCTGGATTTTTCGCTCTCTGAAAAACTGTATTCTTCTACTTGTACTATGAAAACTTAACACTGAAGTCCTCTGCATTAATTTTGACGGTCATTGGCATTGTTGTGATTAACATGTTCAAAATAAATCGTATATTGAACTAACGGCCCAGATTCCTTGGTATCTTTTATTTACAAAACAGAGAGCTTCCATGTTACTTGTGGTCACAGATTGGTTTACTGAGGAGCTGAAAGATATGCTTGATCTCTTATTTAAATATGTTGAGAACTGAAATGCAAGTAAATAACGGCAGTAGTGCGATTTCTGATGTTTTCTCGCCATGGTTCATTGATAGTTTGTAGGTGGATTCATAGATGGGCTGACGATTCCATTTTGCACCATTTCGACACCTGACCTGGTCTTTTTCAGGTCTTCAGAAGTTCTGAGGAGTCGTCTCGTACGTACTTGATAACTGTACTGAAACCAGCCCGTGAAATATTATTGGATGTAGGAATATCAGTGTTTCACTTCAAGCAAGATTCTGAATTTGGCGGAGTTTTTTAAGGTCCTTATTATGTCCGAAAGTCTAGTGATATCTAGTCTCTGTAGCACCAATACCTCTAAATGTGATATAGCGAATACCAAATTATTAAAAGAAACGCTAATTAAAATAACAAGTAAGACAGCACTCAGTCATTATTCTTACGACAGGACTATTAAACGATAAACTGTGACATTTAAATTTAAAAAAATCTTGTGTTTTCATGTATCACAGACAGTAGATCAGCGCGTCTGTAAAACAGAAGCAAACTGCTGCGAGACAGACCACAGCTAGAACCTACAAGCATAGTTAACGATCTGTTAGAAGGAAAGCTAGCAGGGAGAGGCAACAACCACAAACAACACAACCCCCAGCGAACGTTTAGAGCTGTTTCCCTCAACTTTTTGGCCGGGACTTATCAATTCCTCCTCTCAAACCAGAACACATATTGTTCACCTCAAACTAACGATCAGGTGGAGTCCAAGCAGCGTACAGCAAATTTGTGGCTCAAAAGCATACGTGCTCTTCATCACCTACAGCCTCCCCCGTTTCCAATGAAGAAAAGAAATGAAGGATGGTGAAACCTGACAGTCAAGGTTAGGCAGGTTTCGGTTACGATTGTGGACGGGGTCGTGATCAGTTACTACTGGTTGCCTTTTACTGTTACACACACTTATATTTAAAAGAGTAATTCCCGACTCAACAATAAATAAAAATTACCACACGTTATTAATGAAGGAATAAACAACTGTGTAAATAATAGTGTTTTCAGTGCGTTACAATTTAGCAAATCACCTTAAAATACAGATATAGATGATGTTAAAAAAAAAAAAACAAGCGACTGTGATCACAGCAGAAGGTCTTACACGCCAAGGATGGCAATAAATTGAGAACGTTTAAGAACTCGTTGCAATTACAACTTAGAGGTATTGAAATATTGAAAAGTAAGTGGCCACAAATACAGCAGAAGGTATCAGACGCCAGGAATGGCAGCAAATAAGGTTTTAAGGCTTACTGCTAAAATACAAATATCGAATTATTTTTTTCAAAGCAAATGACTACAATCACGGTTGAAGGCCTTACACGTCAGGAAGGATAATTACATAAAAAAATTGAGAAGCCTGCTGTAAAACAGCAAAACGAGCAAAGGTTAATTAAAAGAAACAAGCAACTGACGACTAAACAGGTGAAATAAGATGATGGTAGCCTTGTGACACAACTGCTAGATTTATTCCAGAAGGCGGTCGGAACTATTAACTAGACATACATAACCTTTAATGTAGGCATTACTAGGTATGATAATAAATAATGCTATAATAAAACACAAGGCGTAGTCACAGACGGTGCTCCAGGAATCAACCTCTGAGATGGACCAGCAACAAAACTTTCGCAAGCGATGAGATAGGCAGCCAAGAGTTGCATTCACAAGATGGTAACTCAGACTAGTGGCAGTCTAACAAATGACTAATGATAATCTTGATGAAGCTATCTGACGTCCAATAAACTACATGCAACGATGGAAGAATACGCCAAAGCCGGAACCGGCGGTCTGCACTACGTCCCCAGAATACTGTGCTTAGAGCGCCCGGAACAAGAAGGGAACCACTACCAGATTTCCGTCCGATTCCACAAACCCGAAAATCTGGACAAACTAGTCACAGCCCAGGACACTAGACAAACTAACAGTAACTAAAATCCCACTAGATTTGCGTGAGAGTCAAAACCGAAATGTAACCAACCAGAATCAGCAACCACACGTCATTACGGAAACAATCGCAAGCGAGCCAAAACCAAGTACCAAATGAGTGACATCAGTTTCATTAGGCACACAAACTCACACTGAACTCACTGTGACAACTCTGACGACGGTTGGCAGAATGAAACAAATCTCTTCACTGCTTTATTAATTCACATTTCAGTAACCACACCGTCTAATCACTGAGACAAGTGCTTTTAACACAGTAGGGGCTTCAAGTACTAAGCAGTACGCAGAGCCACCAAAATGCACATGTCGGCGCGATGATAATCTGTCACATCACATACGTACTAGCGGGCCCACACGGGCGACTGACTCCGCTCTACTTGGATTGAAATGAACTCATCTTAAAGCTTGCTGGATCCAGTTTACGACGAGGTGGTGTACCCTTGTGACCACAGCCCTTCCATCTGGCAGTCCATGCGTACCATCAGCAGTCCCGGCGTGTTCTTGCACTGCGTTGACCTGGCTTCTCCTCATTCCCCAACCGAACTCGCACACTCACACGACCCGGAAAAACGACGTCGCCCCAGAGATAGGGCAACAGTTACTACATATCGATAACCGCCGCTGCTGACAATAGCGGACAGGCAACACTTGCGAAGCCGAGTGGCGCCAATCAACACGAGAAGAAGACAAACAACCGCAACCATGCCAACTAAACGATACCGTCTGGCCTGCAACAGAGGGCGGAAACCTACAAACAGCGCCAACGCGAGCCGCAGCACGGCTGAGATGGAAGAAAAGTCTAGTTGGAGTCCAGGCAGGGAGTACACGTAGGACGACTGCTCAGAGCACCAGAAGTCGACAACTGGGTCAGCCGTCAAAACTTTGAGCGCAAAATGGAATTTTCAGCTCTGTTAGATACCAGATTACATGCATCAGCTTAAGCACTGTTTAATTATAATATCTAATTTTTCTTGCCATTCACGGTTAAGACTCTTTGCAAAGACTGATCGTCAGCTAAAGCGTGTTACCTCTCCTCCATCTCTTTCAGCAGATGGTTTACCGATTGTGGCTGCACGTCAGGTTCGAGAACGTTTTCCCACCCAAACTAGTCATCATTTGCCGCTTCTCTCCCTCTACTCCCTCTTACACTTTCACCCGTGACAGTTTTCGCCACAATTTCTGACACACACTATTATACAGATCTTGCTCATGGGAGTCCTTGGCGGCGCTCTCGCCTTGCCGCCCCAAGCGGCCGCGACTAACTGTGACACACGACCTCTGTAGAAATCTCACAGTTGTGATGCGTCTCGCGTCCCTCTCAGCTTGGTGACTCAAGCAGAGGTTTGTTTCACTTGAGCCTTAAATCGGCCCTGCGTAGCTACAGTCTTATTCAGAATTTATGAGAGCGCTAAGACAGGTTGAAATGGTTCAAATGGCTCTGAGCACTTCCAGACTGAAGCGCCTAGAACCGCTCGGCCACACCGGCCGGCGCGAAGACAGGAACAGAAGTTATTCTCTGTTTCTCTCTCTCTCTCTGTCTCTCTCTCTCACTCTCTCTCTCTCTATCTATCTCTCTCTGTCATTTCACCTTACAAGTGGGCGCACTTTCAGAGCCTCTTTTCTGTGTAAATGAATGACACCATATGTAATTCTCAATTGTGTCTTACCTAGTGGGAATAACACAAACGAGAATACTTCACTAGCTTCCCTGACGTACCTTCATATCCTCATTCGTGACTAGGAATTGGACCTCCTTTTCGACACTGATTTCGCGCTTCATGTCAGGATTCCATACACAACAGATAGCGACTGAGAGTCTCACGGGCGATGAAGTGGTCTCACGAGCTGTTAGTTGTCCAGGAAGTCAGTCAGTGCAAAGTGGAGCACCCATAGCAAATATCATTTGTGTGTATTGTGAACGGAATTTTTAAGGAAACGTGTTTCCTTATTTGCAAATGTAGCGAGGCTACTGTACAGTAACACCTAGTACAAGTAATCTGACAACTCTATTTCGAGAATTTCTTTTTTTTCACTGCTGCGAAACAAGTTGCTGCAGTAAAGTAACTCGAAAGAACGACAGATAGTTTCACACATTGCAGCTTACATCGAGCCACACTCATGAATATTTTAGTAATGGTTTGCGCTTGCTAAACAAGCAGGAGAAGGAACGCTCTGTTCTTGTTTCAGTCATTACTGTAAATGGAAATTTGTGGTAAGGACTATGGGACCAAACTGCTGAGGTCATCGGTCCCTAGGCTTACGCACTGCTTAATCTAACCTTAACTGAATTACGCTAAGGACAACACATACACCCATGCCCGAGGGAGGACTCGAACCTCCGACGGAGGGAGTCATTCCTGTCTCGTCTCATAATACTACCTGGTAAAAGTTCCAGACTGATAAATAAAACCCATTAATTAATCGAGCAACGATTTTTGTAAGCCAACTGTTTCACGGATAAATTACGTAACCTATGAATTCATCGAATAAATCTTAGTCTGCCACATGTGCCGGCCGAAGTGGCCGTGCGGTTAAAGGCGCTGCAGTCTGGAACCGCAAGACCGCTACGGTCGCAGGTTCGAATCCTGCCTCGGGCATGGATGTTTGTGATGTCCTTAGGTTAGTTAGGTTTAACTAGTTCTAAGTTCTAGGGGACTAATGACCTCAGCAGTTGAGTCCCATAGTGCTCAGAGCCATTTGAACCATTTCTGCCACATGTCTTTCATACTACTAGATTTTTTGGTCCACCTAAATTCTTTCCGGACACTTACTGTTAGCCATTTTAACGATTGTGACAGTTTTCACTGACTGATTAATTCCATATGTAATCAACCTATACTTCGTCTCCTCACCTATTCCTGTGCAGTAAGTTACGTTTGTTTATGTAGTGAGACAGCTGTTAGTCCGTGGATTTCTTGTATCCTCATCACAGAGCGACGAAGACGCTGAGGTGATTGATCTACTACCGGGCGAAGGCATGAATAGAGGCGCGTATGCACAAGGCCAACGAACGACAGCCAGTGGCTTCGTAGGGCCGAGATTTGCTTAGTCCCTTAGAGTGTACGGGCGGCAAATCGGGACCGTCGAAGCGGTTGACCTTTGTTGCGATTCTGTTTGCTGGCGGTAACGTCAAAGCCAGGTGGTGATTGGCATTGGTAACACTGCCCGCCCCTCGTGGTCTCGCGGTAGCGTTCTCACTTCCCGAGCACGGGGTCCCGGGTTCGATTCCCGGCGGAGTCAGGAATTTTTCCTGCCTCGTGATGACTGGGTGTTATTGTGTCGTCTTCATCATTATCATTCATCCCCGTTACGGTCGGAGGAAGGCAATGGCAAACCACCTCCACTAGGACCTTGCCTAGTAAGGCGGCGCGGTTCTCCCGAGTCGCTCCCCTACGCTCTGTAAAAGAAGTATGGGACTCATCATCATCATCAACACTCTCCAAGGGTGGACGCCGGTTCAATTGTTGGTTCAGTACGGATTTGTTGTGTCTATAGAGCGGGTGCGTATTTAAGTTTTTCGGGACTGCCGCAAGTCGCAGTTAGTATGTTTTATTGACAGGTTTCGTTCTTTAATTTAACACGAGCATCATCAGAACTTCGGAATTTACAATTTAAAGTAAAGAGCGAAACTAGTGAATGAAACATACGGAGTGCGACTTGTGGCTGTTCCGAAAAATTTAACCTGAACAGTCGCTTTTTCCTCCGCAGGCAATGGCTTTGAGCACTATGGGACTTAACATCTATGGTCATCAGTCCCCTAGAACTTAGAACTACTTAAACCTAACTAACCTAAGGACATCACACAACACCCAGCCATCACGAGGCAGAGAAAATCCCTGACCCCGCCGGGAATTGAACCCGGGAGCAGGCAATGTCTGCTCTCGCTAAGGACGTGTATTTATTGTGTTTAAAAATATTGGAATGTGGAGAGAGCATTAAAGCTGATATAATTTTATCGTGAACGGTAATTTTTATGGGCCCTATGAACTGTGATTATAAAAACAAACTGAAAAGGCCAGACGCTTGAAGGGAAATAACTCGGTGTCTTTATTGGCACCTTTTCCCCACGAATGACAAAGAGAACAAACAAAGCCGGCCGGAGTGGCCGAGCGGTTCTAGGCGCTACAGTCTGGAACCGCGCGACCGCTGCGGTCGCAGGTTCGAATCCTGCCTCGGGCATGGGTGTTTGTGATGTCCTTAGGTCAGTTAGGTTTAAGTGGTTCTAAGTTCTAGGGGACTGATGACCACAGCAGTTAAGTCCCATAGTGCTCAGAGCCAATTTTGAACAAACAAAACTAGAAGTGACGATTAACTTTCTGCTGTAGGTACAGCTCTCCTAAAAGAGGTGTTATCTTTGGAAATTTACGGGCCTCCACAGTTGAATAACAATTCGAAATCAGTAGCTTTCATTAGATAAAAAATTACGAAATGGCCCATATTCCAATTCAGCTTAATTTTGTCCCATCACTCACCTCCCTACTTTTCAAAAGAGAGGTCGCCCACCAGCGACATTCTTCTTTTATGATGATTAGCTTGTTACAGTAAAATAAATGCTGCACATGTGACGACTGCTAAATCCTCATCTTCCATTATAAAATCGGCCGGTGAAATTGTAATTAAAACGCTACTTTCTAACAACACCAAAACGGGAGCAACGTCGGCAAGCTATCAGATCGAACTGCGATTCCACATGACCGAATTCCTTGAACCCAAGCCCTTCGTTTGGTGTGGATGAGAAGCCGAACGCCAATGTATTGGCGACCAATGTTCGGTCGAATCCAGCCTCTGCCGTTCACTGGCCTTCGTTGGCCTAGTTTATATGCGCCTTTTATGACAAATCCGGAGCCCGACAGAAGCCGCACACAGCACTTGAAGCCGCTCAAGGCGCCAACTGCGATGTGCGTTCACCACGGGGTCCAACGGTATATACGTCCGCCCAAACGTAGACGAAGGCAGGTCGCTCCGCTATACGGAGTTCTTCGGAACGCGAAGTGTTTACGGAACGGTTGACTCGCAATTTCTCCTGCGAAGACACTCGCCGCCCTCTTCACTGGCCAAGAATAAACTCCGAACGTAACCATTACGTTCTCCAGCTAATCCATCCGCGTTTAGTCATTGCGGACTCGAACCTGGACTCTCGTTCTGCGCGTGTAGCGACCAGTGTTTGTTTGGATCTTGCACGTTACATAATGGTCTATCTACCCTCAGTAGGTTATCGCGCAATTAGTTATAATTCTTTGGTGTGAGACTTCCCTCTGTATAAGAGAAACATTAGCGTGCAACCTCCTTGAGCCCCCGACGTTATCTAGCACGTAGTGAGCAGTAAAGATTCTATAATTCTTCCGTGGAGTACACCTGAAGTACTCATCTGACTATTTCTCAGCGTAAAAATAGCTTGCTAACTTCTGTCGGCCACGTAATTTTCGATCAAGTCACGAATCAGTTCCGATATTCTGTAAACTTCTATTTTTTTCATTAATTCAACTACTGTCTTGCGTTCTTGTAATTCGATACTTGTAACAGCAATATAATTTTTGTACAAATCCATACATATTATAAAAATAAATGTATGTATGTTTGTGTGTGTATGTGTTTGTATGTATGTATGTTCCACGTCTCCTCCTAAACCACTGGGCCTATTTCAACCCAGCTTTGTGCAGTATCCCTTACTGTCAGGCAACAATCATTGTGTGATTAAGAACCACGTGCTTAACATAGTTCACGAAATATGGCGTCATAAACAATGATACGCAAGCAAAACGCGGCATCATGCTTGACATTTAAGTTTATCACTTCTTTGTTACTAATTTCTTTCTTTCACTTGCTGCTGTGTCCCGCAATGTTCGCAGGGTCGGCGTGGTGACAACGGATTTGGCAAGGTTAATTTAAAGGGGTGGCCGGATGCCCTTCCTGCCGCCATCCCATACCCCCCAGGACGGAATCAGTGTACCCCAGCTGTCTGCGGCTAGTGTAAACCATGAAATAATGTGGAAGTGTTACAAATGTCTGCGTGTCGTTTAACTGAGGCGGGATGTGGGGACCAGCCCGGTATTCACCTAGCGGGAAAACCGCCTAAAAATCACATCCAGGCTGGCCGACACACCGGCCCACGTCGTTAATCCGCCGGGCGGATTCGATCCGGGGCCGGCGCGCCTACCTGAGTCCAGGAAGCAGCGCATTAGCGCTCTCGGCTAACCTGGCGAGTATTCTTTGTTACTAACTCTACTCGCAATATATTTCACAGACAGTATCCACGTATTCAACTCAAAGTACCTATAGAAGTACATCACTGTGCGATACATGTTTCAATAGATATGACGTCATTAACACATAGATGCGTGAAAAAGTGCCGCATTGTGAATGAAGTTGTAATAGATTGATTCTTTACCGCTGAGACACTCCTACAGTCGAGTCAACTTAAGGAGTTCCTTATACCTGGCTGCGCTTGTGACAACTTTCAGCTACGAAGCGCAAACGGCTGTAGTTGAAAACGACAACCGTTTATAGAGCTATTAAGAAGCGTTGCCGTAGAGACATTGACAAAACCTCGTTGCACACATGGGAAACAGCTGCACCCATCATACAAAAACTGTTCAGGATCACCTCGCACAGACTCTACTACAGGAGAACATAAAAGGTTTTGTTTCTAATAGAGAATTGGCAAAATGAATGCTCGGGCAATGCCGAATTTGCAGCTAGTTCTATATAAACCTGGCGTATTTCATCCCTGATAAATTCTTAATTTCAAACAGTGTGTTCCAGTCAAAAGCTTTATCTAAGTCTACGACGATTTATCGTTGCTGAAAGGTCTGATTTAAGAAAAGAAGGCAACGAGTTTAGGAAGTGGACGATGTCATAACAGGAGAACACAATAGAATGGTTTGTTGAAATAAATCACCTCTTAGTTGCACTCTCAAATTACACATATAATTACGAAAACATTCTTAAGCCATTCTCCTGAAATGCTCATATGCTTCAACTTTATAGAATGGTCCCTATCATCATCTGATACAAAGGTGTTGTACAGTCTCTACCCTAAGCCTCTCTCATGCCTGCGGTTACAACACTCATCACATAACGATCTTCCACTTTCAGAAAGAGATTTTCACTCTGCAGCGGAGTGTGCGCTGATATGAAACTTCCTGGCAGATTAAAACTGTGTGCCGGGCCGAGACTCGAACTCGGGACCTTTGCCTTTCGCGGGCGAGTGCTCTACCAACTGAGCTACCCAAGCATGACTCACGCCCCGTCCTCACAGCTTTACTTCTGCCCGTACCTCGTTTCCTACCTTCCAAACTTTACAGAAGCTCTCCTGCGAACTTTGCAGAACTAGCATTCCTGAAAGAAAGGATATTGCGGAGACATGGCTTAGCCACAGCCTGGGGGATGTTCTAGAATGAGATTTTCACTCTGCAGCGGAGTGTGCGCTGATATGAAACTTCCTGGCAGATTGAAACTGTGTGCCGGGCCGAGACTCGAACTCGGAAACTTTGCCTTTCATCTTCCACTTTGATTATTATCGACTTAAGTCAACTCTTCTCTGACCATAAGATAACTTCACTTGCTCTAAAATACACTCTAACACAGAAAAAACGACGCACCACGAAACAATTACCGAATGTGGCAGACGTGATTACCCGTACAGAAAAACAAATAACTACAATTTCAGAAAAATTGGGTGATTTATTCAGGAGAAATAGCCTTACAATTAGAGCAATTCAATAACGCGTTGGTCGACCTCCGGCCCTTGTGCAAGCAATTACTCCGCTTGGCATTGACTCATAGAGTTACTGGATATCCTCCTGAGCGATGTCGTACCAAATTCTGTCCAACTATCGCATTAGATCTTCAAAATCCCGAGCTAATTGGAGGGTCCTGCCCATAATGCCCGAAACCTTCTTAATTGGGGAGAAATCCGGCGACATTGCTGGCCAAGGTAGGATCTGGCAAGCACAAAGATAAGCACTAGAAACTCTCGCCGCTGTCTGGAGCGTTTTCAGACATGACTTCTGCCTGGAATCTCATTGAATGGAGTCGACCGTCTTCAGTGATAAGCCCCGCTTAGAACTGAGCCCCGATGTCTAGCGAAGACATGTCTGGAGATACACTGGACAGCAGTGGAATACCAAGTCCACTATCGCCCAAGAACCAGGAATGATGGTTTGGGGTACCATTTCTTTTCATGGCAGGATCCCTGTGGTTGTCATCCGTGGAGCCCTTACAGCATAGTGATATGTCGACGATATTCTACGTCCCACTCTGCTGCCCTTCATGGCAAGAAATCCTGGCCTTACATTTCAACAAGATAACGCCCGCCTTCACACGGTGAGGATTCCTAGTGCTTGTCTTCGTGCTTAACAAATCCTACCTTGGATTGCCATATCTCTCCGCAATTGACAGCGTTTGGAGCATTATGGACAGGGCCCTCCAACCAGCTCGTGATTTTGACCATTTAACGTGCCCAATGGACAGAATGCGACATGATGTACCTCACGACATCAAATAACTCTATTAATCAATGACAAATCGAATATCTGCTTGCATAAGGCCAGAGAAAGATCGACATGTTATTGTCTTGCTCAGTTTGTGAAACTCTTTCTCTTTATTAAGTCATCCAATTTGTCTGAAATCGTAATCAATTGTTTTGTCTGTACACGTACATCACATCTAAGGATTTCCGTTCCATTCGGACAATTCCTTCGGAGAGTGTCCTTTTTTGTCATAGAGTGTATAATAGTAAATTGCAAAGGAGTGGGAAACCAGCAAGCAATTACATTAGTTTGTCCAGTGCTTGCTGTAGCCGCAAAACGTCGCGTTAAGCGAGAGTATAGACTATATAAGTCCAATCGCTGCGTGGTCTAAAGCTCTATCAGCGTTTCCCAACACTATTAACCTGTGTAAGTGGACACATGTGTGCCTTGAATACAGCTTCACCCGTGCACCTGAATAAAGCAAATAAATAAATTCGGGTGCACGCGTGAAGACTCACGCGACGGCAAGCCATTTCTATTGATACTGGCAGCGACAGCAACAGCGACAGATAGCATTGCGGCCGAAGGCCGTGTTCGCTACGCGCACATTGCTATCTGTCGCTGTCGCTGCCAGTATCAATAGAAATGGCTTGCCATTGCATGAATCTTCACCCGTGCACCTGAATAAAGAAAAATAAATAAATTCAGGTGCACGCGTGAAGACTCGTGCGATGGCAAGCCATTTCTATTGATACTAGCAGCGACAGCGACAGCGACAGCGACAGGTAGCATTGCGGCCGAAGGCCATGTTCGCTACGCGCACATTGCTGTCTGTCGCTGTCGCTGCCAGTATCAATAGAAATGGCTTGCCGTCGCAGGAGTCTTCACCCGTGCACCTGAATAAAGCAAATAAATAAATTCAGGTACACGCGTGAAGACTCATGCAACGTCAAGCCATTTCTATTGATACTGGCAGCGACAGCAACAGCGACAGATAGCATTGCGGCCGAAGGCCGTGTTCGCTACGCGCACATTGCTATCTGTCGCTGTCGCTGCCAGTATCAATAGAAATGGCTTGCCATTGCATGAATCTTCACCCGTGCACCTGAATAAAGAAAAATAAATAAATTCAGGTGCACGCGTGAAGACTCGTGCGATGGCAAGCCATTTCTATTGATACTAGCAGCGACAGCGACAGCGACAGCGACAGGTAGCATTGCGGCCGAAGGCCATGTTCGCTACGCGCACATTGCTGTCTGTCGCTGTCGCTGCCAGTATCAATAGAAATGGCTTGCCGTCGCAGGAGTCTTCACCCGTGCACCTGAATAAAGCAAATAAATAAATTCAGGTACACGCGTGAAGACTCATGCAACGTCAAGCCATTTCTATTGATACTGGCAGCGACAGCGACAGATAGCATTGCAGCTGAATGCCACGTGCGATACACACACATTGCTATCTGTCGCTGTCGCTGCCAGTATCAATAGAAATGGCTTGCTATCGCATGAGTCTTCACCCGTGCACCTGAATGCGAGAGAGTCCCACATCGAACGGTAACGAAAGTCGATAGCAGTTCCTGCGGTCGTTGTAATTACACGTGACCTCAAAATGTCGTCATGTTTGCAGGACGTGTTTTGAGACAAGTATTACTCATATATTTCTTCAATATACTGCTTCCATGCCTTTACCACCAGTCGATTAATACTCTGGATATAGGACGATCTTTGTCTTTTAATGACAGCCCCTCCTCGTACACCAAGTTTGAGTGAATTCCCGCAGTGTGTCGTCGGCAGCGCATCCGTCGCGTGTCTCGGCCTGAGCTGACGGCAGGCGTGGCCTGTGGTGTGTTTACAGCGGAGGGAGCGCCGCGGCGGTCGCGGCCGTGGTCCCCCAGCAGCGGCGGCGGCAGCGGCAGCGCCAGCGGGCAGGTTCTCATGGCACGGCGCGCCGCCCATGGCCAGCACTGAGGGCGCAGGCGGGCTCCTGCACCACTACCACTACCACGACTACCAGCAGCACGAGACGGCCATGGCGGAGATGCCGCACAACCCGGCGGCGCACGAGCTCAAGCGCTGCAGCGCCAAGCTGGACCTGGCGCGCGAGCGCAGCTTTGTGCGGCACCAGGTAGGCCGGCCGGCGGCGCGCGCGACACGCGGTCCTCCGCGACACAGAGAGATCAGGAAAAAAATAGCGAAGTTAAAACACTCAAAGCAAATAAGACTCACCACGAAGGAATTATCCGAAAGGGATAGAAATCCGTAGGTATGTTGTACATGTAAAGCAAACAAATTATCACAGTTTCAGGAAAATTGGAGTTGGTCCGCCTCCTGCCATTATGCAAGTAGTTCCTGGCTTGATATTAGTTGACAGAGTTGTTGGGTGTCCTCCTGAGCCGGCCGGGGTGGCCGAGCAGTTCTAGGCGCTACAGTCTGGAACCGCGCGACCGCTACGGTCGCAGGTTCGAATCCTGCTTCGGGCATGGATGTGTGAGATGTCCTTAGGTTAGTTAGGTTTAAGTAGTTCTAAGTTCTAGGGGACTGGTGACCTCAGAAGTTAAGTCCCGTAGTGGTCAGAGCCCTTTCAACCATTTTGTCCTCCTGAGCGACGTTGTGTCAAATTCTGTCCAATTGGAGCATTAAATCGTTAAAATCCCGAGGTGCTTCGAGGCCCTTCCTTAATGCTCCTAACGTTCTCAGTTGGGGGAGAGATCCAGAGACATTGCTGACCGAATAGGGTTTCGCAGACACGTTAATACAAGCAGTAGAAACTCTCTCCGCGTGTGGGCGGGCACTGTTGTTGTTGTGGTCTTCAGTCCTGAGACTGGTTTTATGCAGCTCTCCATGCTACTCTATCTTGTGCAAGCTTCTTCATCTCCCAGTACCTACTGCAACCTACATCCTTCTGAATCTGCTTAATGTATTCATCTATTTGTCTCCCTCTACGGTTTTTACCCTGCACGCTGCCCTCCAGTACTAAATTGGTGATCCCTTGATGCCTCAGAACATGTCCTACCAACCGATCCCTTCTTGTAGTCAGTTGTGCCACAAACTCCTCCCCAATTCTAATCAATACCTTCTCATTAGTTATGGGCGGGCATTATCTTGCTGAAATATAAGCCTAGGTGGGCTTACCCTGAAGGGCAACAAAACGTGCTGTTGGATATCCTCGACGTACCGCTGTACTGTAAGGGTCTCGTGGATGACACCCAATCCAGTCCTGCTATGAAAATAAATGCCACCACAGAAAATCGCGACTCACGGTTGTCGGGTCATACAGCGACCGACAGTCAGGTTAGTATCCCACCACTTTCCAGGGCTTCTCCAGTGACGTCTTCGGCCATCGAATCTCATTGACTGGAGTAGAAATGTCTTCAGTGATGAGTTCCACTTCGAAATGAGCCCCCACGACGTGCAAAGACAGATCTTGAGACGCCCCAGACGGTGGTGGGATACCAGCTTGGCTATTGCTCGCTGTACTACCTAACATCCATGGGTGATGGAACGGCGTGCCACTTCATTTCATAGCTGGACCCTTTGGTTGTCATATGTGGCATCCTTACAGAACAGCGGTGCGTCGACGATAGTCTACGCCCTGTTTTGTTGCCCTTCTTGGCAAGCCATCCTGGGCTTACATTTCAGCAAGATAATGCCAGCCTGCACACAGCGGCAGTTTCTACTGCTTGTCTTCGCAGTTGTCAAAGCCTAACATGGCCAGCAAGGTCGCCGCATCACGTTTGGAGCTTTCCGGGCGGGGCCACCCAACCAGTTCGGGATTTTGAGGATCTAATGCGCCAGTTGGATAGAATTTTGCATGACATCCCTCAGGAACAGCTTTATGAATCAATGCCAAGCCGAGTAACTGATTGCATGAGTCAGAGGTCGACCAACGCGTCACTGACTTCCTCAATTTGTGAAGCTCTTTCTCTTTAATAAATTATCACATTTTCTGAAATTGTAATCATTTGTTTGTTTGTACATGTACGGTACATCACATCTACCGATTTCCGCCAAATTCCGAAACTTCCTGCGTGGTGGGCAGTTTTTTGTTGTCTTAGAGTATATTTTATTTCTTTGCACTCTCATGCCTGTAGTCTTGGTACACACTGAAATCCACGCCCCACAGTACCGTAGTACATCGCTAGACGAGCCAAACCAAAAGCGCCACCCGCAGAGAAACTGAAGTAAGTGATGTAAAGTCGTGTGGTGTGAATGGCTGGGGGAATCCGAAGGGCAGGTTCAGCCGCCTAATTAGAAAGGTTTCTCCTATCCTTCACGCCCACAGTCACCTTCCCTTCGTGAAATATAAGACCTGTGTACGAAAGCGTATATTTTAAGTGTAGGTGACTGCAGTGGTTTTGTTTGTAGGATAGCGCCATCTCTGTGTTGGAGATGATGAGGTAAGGGAGAGAGAGTGAAGTCTGGTGCCGGCACATTGCCTATAAATTTGAGTACGTGTAGTAACTCGTTTATGGCAGCAAGGGAAATGAAAACTACCTTATTGTCTGGCACAATCACAGTAATTTCGAACGAAATTACTGGCTTGGGCCACCCTCAGATCTAATGCGTAAAGCAAAGCTTTCATCAAACCAAAGACTGGTTTGCCACCATAGAGCTAGGAACTTCCTGGCAGATTAAAACTTTGTGTTGGATGCGCGCTCGAACCTGGAACCATTGCCTCTCGTGGGCAAGTGCTCTACTGACTGACCTATCCGAGTATGACTCACGACCCGCTATCACATCTTTACTTCCACCAATACCTCATTTCCCACCTTCCGAACTTCACAGAAGTGAAGAAACCAGTGCCCACTTCGCTGCGGAGTGAAAATGCATTCTGGGAACAATCTCTTAGGCTGTGGCTAAACAATTTCTTCGTTATAGCGTTTCTTCCAGCAGTGCTTATTCCGCAAGGTATGCGGGTAAACTTCTGAGAAGTTTTGGAGGTGGGAGATGAGGTACTGGCGAAAGCAAAGCTGTGAGGGCACTTCGTGAGACATGCTTGGAAAGTTCACCTGATAGGGTAATTGCCCACGAAACGAGAAGGTACCAGGTTCGAGTCGCGGTGCGGCACAAACTTCTAATCTACCAGGAAGTTTAAAATCAGCGCACACTCCGCTACATTGTAAAAATTCGTCCTATCCTTAGTGCTTCGTCTAGCGGCGTGCTACAGTAATGCGGCGCGGGGATTTGACTCAGTCCCAGACGTGTACACGCAAACAAACAACAAAGTAACTGCGTAACTTAAAAAGAATTAGCGATAATTGAAATTTTATGACTACGTCTTGTAATTTGGGCTTCTGGATCATAGACCACTGTTACTTGTGCGTGCATCTACATCTAAATCTACATGTTTACTCTGCAGCTCGCAATTACCTTCGTATTGAGAGTACGAGAAAGAGCCGCCTCTAGGGAGTCCTTGCGCAAATGTTCTCGAGTAAATTGCCTCGTGAAATTCGGATAAAATTCCGATCTTCCACCGATGCCTTCGATCATCGGCGTCACGCTCACCCTGTGAGCTACGTCCTCACCGTACAGGAAATTAATATAGATACGAAGAACTTCGCGACGCAGTACTCGTGATGGTCATTTTTTGCGCGTAGATGTCGACGGTATCTGCTGTATTAATTGTCTTTTATTCTTCAAACATATTTCCCCGACTAGGGTCGGGAATCATCGATCAACATCTACGGCTAGAGCACATAAATATAGTCAATGGATCTTCATAGTACTATGTTTACTTTACTACACGCAAGCGATAACATACACAGTTCGATCACTTTGTAGAGGATTATTTCCTATACCAACATACAATGAACTTATAAATAAGAGGTTACAAGTTGATGGGTTTTTGAACCGTTTGACTACATATGCTCTAACCGCTGATGATGGGCGGTAATGCCCGAAACTGCTCAGAGAAGGTTTGAATAAATAAGAAAATCTTACAAGCTGCTTTTGTCGACGCTTAAAGCCACACGGCAAACTTCAAAGATTTTTTTTAAAAAAACTTCTCGGTTAATTTACTGCATCAAATGTGGGTAACATTCAAAGCTTTCGACAAAAGCTTCTACATTCGTTGTTAGCCGCGCGGGATTAGCCGAGCGGTCTTAGGCGCTGCAGTCATGGACTGTGCGGCTGGTCCCGGCGGAGGTTCGAGTCCACCCTCGAGCATGGGTGTGTGTGTTTGTCCTTAGGATAATTTGGGTTAAGTAGTGTGTAGGCTTTGGGACTGATGACCTTTGCAGTTAAGTCTCGTAAGATTTCACACACATTTGAACATTCGTTGTTAAGAATGCCTCTGATGACCATCACAGAGACTATCGTTAAAAGCACGGAATTTTATCCTAATTTTACAGGCAAGTTAGTCGAGAATTTTTTATCTAAAAAGAATCGTAAAACATTGTTGTACGACAGGTCACGGGAAATTTCCTTAGGCGTATAAATGGCAAGATTATTTTCTTTCGAGTCCTCTCTTAAATATGTCTCTTAACTTCAGATCGGTGTAGTGATTTGGTACGGAGTGTAATGACATGACGTAAAAGGTGAAACCCTATGCCGGCCTAGTCCTCTGGAATAGCGGCCACAGACCACTTTAGTTTAACGTCTTCCTTCGATTGGTGGAACAACGTTAGCAGCGCGACAGCCCTCTACTTCGGGCCGCACTGCGCAGAGATTTGACATTTGAACGTGGCTCTGGCACAAGATCTGCTCATCAGGCCAAATACCGGTAATGACAAATTGTTCTAGCATTGGGTTTCGAACTGCCTACCTCTGCATTGAGCGGCATGCACTTGCAAACGTATGCGCTCTCAGGTAACGTACAGTTCTTAATGGTAAGTACTTACAGAGTCCCTCCGACTTCTTCTGAAGGTACTGTCATCAGCGAATTGCAGTCCCAAACTCAAGCGTAAAAGCTGTCATAGTTACACCCTATTTTTGTTAAGAGATTTCCAGCTGAGCTAATACTAATTGATGCTTATCTGTTTGCACACATACTGTATTATTTCTTTTACTTGTTATACCGAGCGTAAACGTGATATGTTTGGACAACTGTGTATGCCCACCAACGATTCTGCACCCTCGGCATGGCTTCGCCTTTGCATCGTTATCCGCCACTTTTCAGGGTTCCTGTACAACCACGGCAGCCTACGTGCGCAACGTCTAGGTCTGCAGTACAGTGAATTAGCCTTGTAGCCAGTCCTCTTCACTGTTTCCCTGTCCATTGCAACACGAGGGGCTTACAAACCTTCTGTTCAAATAAATGCAGGAAAAAAATGTGTGAATTTAGCAGAGAACTGAAATATCGAAAAGAACCTGCAGTGTTTCTAATATCCGAAGTAAGAAAGGTTTCTATCTTCTGCGAGAAAACTAGCATAAATGTTGGGGTTAAAAATACACTCCTGGAAATGGAAAAAAGAACACATTGACACCGGTGTGTCAGACCCACCATACTTGCTCCGGACACTGCGAGAGGGCTGTACAAGCAATGATCACACGCACGGCACAGCGGACACACCAGGAACCGCGGTGTTGGCCGTCGAATGGCGCTAGCTGCACAGCATTTGTGCACCGCCGCCGTCAGTGTCAGCCAGTTTGCCGTGGCATACGGAGCTCCATCGCAGTCTTTAACACTGGTAGCATGCCGCGACAGCGTGGACGTGAACCGTATGTGCAGTTGACGGACTTTGAGCGAGGGCGTATAGTGGGCATGCAGGAGGCCGGGTGGACGTACCGCCGAATTGCTCAACACGTGGGGCGTGAGGTCTCCACAGTACATCGATGTTGTCGCCAGTGGTCGGCGGAAGGTGCACGTGCCCGTCGGCCTGGGACCGGACCGCAGCGGCGCACGGATGCACGCCAAGACCGTAGGATCCTACGCAGTGCCGTAGGGGACCGCACCGCCACTTCCCAGCAAATTAGGGACACTGTTGCTCCTGGGGTATCGGCGAGGACCATTCGCAACCGTCTCCATGAAGCTGGGCTACGGTCCCGCACAGACGTGTCGTCTTCAGCGATGAGAGTCGCTTCTGCCTTGGTGCCAATGATGGTCGTATGCGTGTTTGGCGCCGTGTAGGTGAGCGCCACAATCAGGACTGCATACGACCGAGGCACACAGGGCCAACACCCGGCATCATGGTGTGGGGAGCGATCTCCTACACTGGCCGTACACCACGGTGATCGTCGAGGGGACACTGAATAGTGCACGGTACATCCAAACCGTCATCGAACCCATCGTTCTACCATTCCTAGACCGGCAAGGGAACTTGCTGTTCCAACAGGACAATGCACGTCCGCATGTATCCTGTGCCACCCAACGTGCTCTAGAAGGTGTAAGTCAACTACCCTGGCCAGCAAGATCTCCGGATCTGTCCCCCATTGAGCATGTTTGGGACTGGATGAAGCGTCGTCTCACGCGGTCTGCACGTCCAGCACGAACGCTGGTCCAACTGAGGCGCCAGGTGGAAATGGCATGGCAAGCCGTTCCACAGGACTACATCCAGCATCTCTACGATCGTCTCCATGGGAGAATAGCAGCCTGCATTGCTGCGAAAGGTGGATATACACTGTACTAGTGCCGACATTGTGCATGCTCTGTTGCCTGTGTCTATGTGCCTGTGGTTCTGTCAGTGTGATCATGTGATGTATCTGACCCCAGGAATGTGTCAATAAAGTTTCCCCTTCCTGGGACAATGAATTCACGGTGTTCTTATTTCAATTTCCAGGAGTGTAGCTAGGGCCTCCTTCGAAGAAGAATGGGGCTACGATTAAATCGATCTTAAGTAAATCCGAGACTCATCAGCGTCATAACATTGCTCTTATGATTTTAGCAATGCTCGCTTATTCTTTTAGTATAGCAACTCAAATTTGACAACTGTTTGAGCGCAAGACATGGAAAGTATGTCAGCAGCCATCACTGTAAAATCTGGGTTTCGTCTCTAGCTGCTTTACTCGAATCCCGATGTCTGCATGGTTCAAATGGCTCTGAGCACTATGAGACTGAACTTCTGAGGTCATTAGTCCCCAAAACTTAGAGCTACTTAAACCTAACTAACCTAAGGACATCACACACATCCATGCCCTAGGCAGGATTCGAACCTGCGACCGTAGCGGCCACGCGGTTCCAGACTGTAGTGCCTAGAACCGCTCGGCCACAGCGGCCGGCGATGTCTGCATGACACAATCCAAAACATTCATGGGACCTTCTTACATTAACTGAGTAAAATTAATAAATTTGCCTATTTACAGAATAGATGCTGATACAGAGTCAGACAGTTAACTGGAGATAATATTGGAGATATGAAATATGTCGAGTTCCGCAATAGCCAAAGAAAATGCATTCAAAGTATTATCGTAGAAAACCAAACTAACCGATTCTCAGTTTACTGGACGTGTTTGCTCATTGTGGAGTAGATAAGAAAAGTGTCAGCTGTCCTCTACTTGTGATTCTGGAGTCAGCGATTGAGTACTAGCCTCAAAATCGTTACTTTGATGTTCCATGCCATTGACTATCACACTGTTGAGTCAAATATAGAAGGCGAAAGGTCACTGCTCATTCCATTCACCCACACTTTCGGCTCGTCATCTTCCCAAATCTCGGTCAAAAGTGGTATCTATTAACAGCACTCTTGTAATCAGGTATGTTCGTTTATCTATAGCTGTACTCTCCGGTTTTCTGGACAAACATATAAGCAACCGAGAGGCTACAATAGTAAGTGCTGTATACTGTTGCTACGCCAGCATATAACGCACAGCAGTTCTTGAGCGATGAGTCAGTCACCACAAATCGCGGAAATTGCGTTCAGTGCTCTAGTGAACCAGCCCATCATTCCTAAGCGGTCACGTGAAAATGACAGTAAGTCTCTTTGCCGAAAATCCGTGCGACCTGGCGAACCACCCGAGAAGAATTTAAACAATTCGATTCAATAAGAAAGCAGCACCTTTGTGGAAAGCAGAAAGCTTTCGAGATTCTCCACCGTAATGTTACAGTTTGTCATCAGTCAGTTCGGAAGCAGTGAACACCAACGACCATGAATCTCCAATACAGAAGTACGCGGATGTATTGATCCACACAATCAGTTTTCTTTTTTATAGCCTTATTGGCGATGAGAAAGAGAGAGCGGTAAAGTCGCTGCAGCGGTAAAACACGCTCGATAATGTATGTGGGTATCGGTTTCTATAGAACAAATAAATGGAACAAGCATTCTGTTAGGAAAAAAATACTTTCATTTTGGAATTATCAATCGATCCGATTTCCAAAAAATGAAGTTTATTACCAACGTATTGTACTCTGACGCTAGAATTTTACGACTCAAGCTAGGGAGCGTCTCATACTCTATGTCAGGAAAGTTTCTTAGAAGGGATGACTAAGTGTACCTTAAATAATGAATTCATTCGACTCCAACATGTTGGTGTGTGTATTTGATATGCAGTGATGTGGAGACGGTGAAGTTTGACAACATATCACAAAGCGCAGGTTATCTTTTTTTTGTTTTGACTACATAATACAGCCTCGTTTAGGCAAACGCATGGCTGGAACCTAACGTTCTACATAACCAATTGTGTTGACAGATGTATACTGTTCATGTTTCAAAGTGTCGTCACTGCATATAGTGCAACAGTTATTTCCCTCCCACAGTTCGTTTTATGACCACCTATAATTGCCCGGAGTTGCCGTTCCAGGCACACACAGCAGCTGGAAATATTAGAAGAGACTTTTGGAGCTTCTGGTAGTTCTCCAAAGGTATACAGAGCTGTGCTGTTTGCAATACTTTCAACAGCTGTTGAAAGTTCTATGACAGAGGCGTCACCCAGTGAACACGCCTGTCGACATAGTCCCACAAATATTCTCTTAGATAAAGATGTTTGGGGATCAGGAAGGAAACTTCGACGAGTTGATCGTACTCACTCAGCCATTTGCGAACATTGCAGCTGTTCAGAAAGGGCCATTATCATGTTGGAAGATCCCATCCGACGAAAATTCCTAGCTGATGTATGCTAGACGGGGACACGGACCCAGAATTATGTCTGTAGCGGACACTGCTCTTGCCGGCTCGTATTCCGGAAACAGACAGTAATGTGCCTTAAAATCGTGTTGCAACACCCTGCAAGAACGAAAAAAGACCGGTATCAGATCCATCAGCTGAAGCTGAGGCTCCCAAACCGAGAGACAAATCTTGTCTAGTCAAACTGAGGGACAAAGAACAAACTCACGACGTATTAAAGCAAAAAAATACATCGTCTGTAATTACAGTATCAGTCAGGACAAGGAAGGTGACGACAGCAGCCATACTCTTAGCCCGGGTACAAGAATAAACTTCGTAGAAAGCCCGGCAACCAAGGGTCTCATTCTAAGAAGGAAATCTGAGGAAATAATTGAAGGTAAAATCTTAGGTTCTCTGGACTGAACCACTAAAAACGAAGGTGGGAGAAAAGTTTGACTCGACAACCAACGGTTCACTTCAAATGTTGACTGCTGCGGGAAATGACAGCGGGAGCCTGTCCTGAGGCATTGCGGTAAACACTGAAACAATGAGTGGTGTGTTTATGTATTATTTATTTATTATAACATGGCTACATCGCAAAGAAATAATGTTACAATCATCTCAATCTACAAACTAATATCCAGGCCACGAATATAGTCTGCTGATCCCTCACTCATCACTAGGAGGAGGAGGAGGAGGAGATTAGTGTGTAACGTCCCGTCGACAACGAGGTCATTAGAGACGGAGCACAAGCTCGGGTGAGGGAAGAATGGGGAAGGAAATCGGCCGTGCCCTTTCAAAGGAACCATCCCGGCATTTGCCTGAAGCGATTCAGGGAAATCACGGAAAACCTAAATCAGGATGGCCGGAGACGGGATTGAACCGTCGTCCTCCCGAATGCGAGTCCAGTGTGCTAACCACTGCGCCACCTCGCTCGGTCCTCACTAGGAACTCGGTTGGATAGCCAGGGAAAGCTCCCAGAGGACATTCTTCACTTACATGGCGAACAGTCTGCTTTTCAGTGCCACAGTCACAATTTGGTGAAATTGCTTTCTTCCACTTGTGCAAAGAGTCTGCGCACCTTCCTGTGCTGGTGCTTATTCGGTTAAGAACTGACCAAGTCTTGCTTGGCAGGTGGCTTCGTCGACAGGTATGGCATCTTAAGTTGTTCTGTCGTTGCACTAATCTGCCATCTCTCCAGCAGTCATCAGTATTAGAGCGGTGTCCAAATGAAATTTTTGCGGTTTCCGGAGGTGGGTGACGACAGTGAAGTCTATCTCTGCTGATGTTTGCAATGTCTCCGTGAACACGGAGGTTAGGATTTTTCTGCAGTTTTTTATCCCAGTTCCTCAAATACCGCGTTTTAATGTAATGTTGAAAGTGGCTGTCGGTATCTTTGTCAATTATGTGGTCAATAAAACAGGATTCAGCTCAACTGAGCCGGCCGAGGTGGCCGAGCGGTTCTAGGCGCTACATTCTGGAACCGCGCGACCGCTACGGTCGCTGGTTCGAATCCTGCCTCGGGCATGGATGTGTGTGATGTCCTTAGGTTAGTTAGGTTTAAGTAGTTCTAAGTTCTAGGGAAATGATGACCTCAGAAGTTAAGTCCCATAGTGCTCAGAGCCATTTGAGCCATTTGCTCAATTGAGGAATAAAAATATTATACTGTATTTCAGTTCTGTGAAGATCGTAAGATAAATTTTGGCAGTATGTTAAATACAATGGTTCTTAGCCATTCATAGGTTAATATTGTAATTATTATGTATTCAAATCAGAAAACAAATACAAACCACGGTAACTACCATTACAAACAACTGAAAAGAAGAATTTTCAAGCTACAATGCTCTCGACCAAAATCTTGCAACTTCAATTGCACCTCGTGTCGCAAGCGAATCTTCTTCTGCGTAAGGTACAAAGCATGCTTGACTATCCAGTACTCGTTCCACCGTCTGTGGTTCTCCGCAGTCACAGTTGATGGTACCCATGGAGAGAAACCATTTCCGGAGCTGACTTCTGGATCCTCCAACTACAGAACGGGGATGCTTGAGTGATCTCCATATGATCGAATACTGTTCATCTACATCTCCATACTCTTTCTTCTAACATACCTGTGATGTCAGCTATGCCATACACCTGTAATCACTGACTATCCACTTTAATACTGTAGACATGGATGTTTTCGTCTGTGATTGCATTTTAAGAATGAGCTTCAAGTAGATGTCTACATCTACATCCATACTCCGCAAGCCACCTGACGGTGTGTGGCGGAAGATACCTTGAGTTCCTCTATCGGTTCTCCCTTCTATTCCAGTCTCGTATTGTTCGTGGAAAGAAAGGTTCTCGGTATGCCTCTGTGTGGGCTCTAATCTCTCTGATTTTATCCTCATGGTCTCTTCGCGATATATACGTAGGAGGGAGCAGTATTCTGCTTGACTCCTCGGTGAATGTTCTCGAAACTTCAACAAAAGCCCGTACCGAACTACTGAGTGTCTCTTTTGCAGAGCCTTCCACTGGAGTTTATCTATCACTCCGTAACGCTTTGCGATTACTAAATGATCCTGTAACGAAGCGCACTTCTCTCCGTTGGATCTTCTCTATCCATTCTATCAACCCTATCTGGTACGGATCCCACACTGGTGAGCAGTATTCAAGCAGTGGGCGAACAAGTGTACTGTAACCTACTTCCTTTGTTTTCGGACTGCATTTCCTTAGGATTCTTCCAATGAATCTCAGTCTGGCATCTGCTTTAGCGACGATTAGTTTTATGTGGTCATTCCATTTTAAATCACTCCTAATGAATAGTCCCAGATAATGTATGGAATTAACTGCTTCCAGTTGCTGACCTACTATATTGTAGCTAAATGATAAAGCATCTTTCTTTCTATGTATTCGCAGCACATTACACTTGTCTACATTGAGATTCAATTGCCATTCCCTGCACCATGCGTCAATTCGTTGTAGATCCTCCTGCATTTCAGTACAATTTTCCGTTGTCGCAACCTCTCTATATACTACAGCATCATCCGCAAAAAGCCTCAGTGAACTTTATTGTGAATAGCAACGGTCCTACGACACTCCCGTGCGGCACACCTGTAATCACTCTTACTTCGGAAGATTTCTCTCCATTGAGGATGACATTCAGCGTTCTGTTATCTAGGAACTCTTCTCTCCATTGAGGATGACATTCTGCGTTTTGTTATCTAGGAACTCTTCAATCCAGTCACACAATTAGTCTGATAGTCCATATGCTCTTACTTTGTTCATTAAACGAATGTGGAGGAACTGTATCAAACACCATGCGGAAGTCAAGAAACACGGCATCTATGGCCCTCTGAGTCTCGTGGGCGAATAGCTTCATGCTTAGGTGGGGGGAATTTCCGAATCGAGACGTCTGGCGGAGTCTAGTGATCGACAAATGTTTGCTTGCTGTCGATGCTGTTCTTTGCAAGACTGGAATGATCTTGAGGAGGCTTCTTCTGGACCTCAACTTTGGGGCTGCCGGAGCGTGACCATGTAGTGGATGGTTTTCCTGATGATCCTGGTTTGTTTTCTCCCCGTTGGCAATTACTTCACGATGAATATTTGGTGGCGCTATTCCGGCGAGTTGGTAGAGTTTTACAAGTGTCATAGGTTTCAGGCAACCTATAGGAAGCCTGCAAGTTTCCTGTAGCGCAGGGATAGTAAACTTGATTCACCTGCCGCCCACTTTTGTAACCCTGTTACTAGCATAATTTTCTAACCGGCACCACTTCCACAATAATGGTGATTTATGAAGTAGAAAAGTAAATTTACACTATAAAATTTATAGGGGAGAATTGCAGCAAGTTTAAGTATATAATAATAATTACTTACGAAATACTTTATTTCAAAACGTTATGGAAACTTGATGAAAATATCTTTAACCCCCAAACACCTACCGCGCACCATGAAAGTTGAATCCAAGTTGAGTACTTCCGCTTTTGCGCCTTGTTCATTATGTTTGTGTGGATGCATTTGTACCAGAGTAGGTACGCATACTGTGCAGAACTGTAACATGTGCTAGTGCCGTCATTCTCAGGGTTTGAGGTCTAGAGGTCCTCGGGCTACCAATGATCTTGCGGAGGATATTGTAATTGTAATAAAATTGAAACAGGGCATTAATTCTGCTGCTAAAAATATTGAAAGCAGATGAACACCACGTACTAGATGCGGTACAAGTATGTTATCTATGTAAAAAACGTCATTGAAATCCATAAACTATGTGCGCTGCATATTTTACATTTTCTTTCAGCTCCGTTTAAAGTACTTTAACTAGGTGAATTGACAGTTTTTTAATTCACACCAGATCAAGAGCATGTTACGGATTTCAAAAGAAGAAGCAATTTATTTAGGCCTATACAATTATATTTTCTTTATCGTTCTGTTAGAGAAATTGGAAGATGCGGAATCAAATATATTCTATTATCTATTTTACTTTCTCTTCTTCAAGAACACAGACGAAAAAAGTTCCCTTTTCGTCAAGATCCAATCATGCTAATAAGAAGAATCTATTTTAATTATGGCGTTTATTTAAGTAAGAATCAATTGTTTATTTTACCAAAAAGGAAAAAAAAACAAAGGAGGTTGGTGACAGCATTGCACGCGAAATCGTAGGTTCTGGATTCGAGTGCGGATATGGTATATAGCTTTATCAAGACACAAAGGAATGAATGACATTAGCTGCCAGTGAGCACTGATTTAAACCAATGGGGAAAGTTGAAATTTTGTGCCATACTGGGTTCGAACTCTGGTCTCCTGCATGTTTTTTTAAATTTTTTTTATTTGTTATATAGTTCGTTGCGTTTGGTCTGGGCGAATGTCACAAGACATCCGTTCAAGTTGATCATTGACTCATTGACTCAGTTTTTTTTTATTACAGAGAGCACGCAGTTCTCCGACCGAACACGCTGAGCTACCGTGCCGGCTATTTGTTAGGCAGATGGGCTGACCACAGCACCATCTGGAAACAGTGGCCATCGCAGTTGCGTGGACTACCCTAGCACGCCTCCAGTCAAACCCAAATTCTCAACTTACCCACACGCTACTGATGTAGTGCCCCTTTCAACGATTCCCGTAAGAGGTAGGGCGTAGTGTGCATCCGCACGCAAGTGACCAATTGCTCGTCCTCACCTAATTTCGTATAAAAGTGGTGTCCGTTCTTTAGGACATGTCAGAAAGAACGGACACGACTATTTAAAACTTTATTCTCTGTCTCTGAAAAACCGTCGTCAACTACGTGCCGTTGACATCATCACTACGATGTGGTCGTAACAACGAGCTTTGGCAGTGTTTCATTGCTCCCAAACATGATTAAAAAAAGAATCTCATTTAGGCGTTGTTTACGAAGTAAAGGTGTTGTTGTGGTCTTCAGTCCTGAGGCTGGTTTGATGCAGCTCTCCATGCTACTCAATCCTGTGCAAGCATCTTCATCTCCCAGTACTTACTGCAACCTACATCCTTCTGAATCTGCTTAGTGTATCCATATCTTGGTCTACCTCTGCGACTTTTACCCTCCACACTACCCTCCAATGCTAAATTTGTGATCTCCTGATGCCTCAGAATATGTCCTATCAACCGATCCCTTCTTCTAGTCAAGTTGTGCCACAAACTCCTCTTCTCCCCAATTCTATTCAATACCTCCTCATTAGCTATATGATCTTCAGCATTCTTCTGTAGCACCACATTCCGAAAGCTTCTATTCTCTTCTTGTCCAAACTATTTATCGTCCATGTTTCACTTCCATACATGGCTACACTCCATACAAATACTTTCAGAAACGACTTCCTGACACTTAAATCTATACTCGATGTTAACAAATTTGTCTTCTTCAGAAACGCTTTCCTTCCCATTGTCAGTCTACATTTTATATCCTCCCTACTTCGACCATCATCAGTTATTTTGCTCCCCAAATAGCAAAACTCATTTACTGCTTTAAGCGTCTCATTTCCTAATCTAATTCCCGCAGCATCACCCGATTTAATTCGACTACATTCCATTACCCTCGTTATGCTTTTGTTGATGTTCATCTGATATCCTCCGTTCAAGACACTGTCCATTCCGTTCAACTGCTCCTCCAAGTCCTTCGCCGTCTCTGACAGAATTACAATGTCATCGGCGAACCTCAAAGTTTTTATTTCTTCTCTATGGATTTTAATTCCTACTCCGAATTTTTCTTTTGTTTCCTTTACTGCTTGCTCAATGTACAGATTGAATAACATCGGGGAGAGGCTACAACCCTGTCTCACTCCCTTCCCAACCACTGCTTCCCTTTCGTGCCCCTCGACTCTTATAACTACCATCTGGTTTCTGTACAAAATGTAAATAGCCTTTCGGTCCCTGTATTTTACCCCTGCCACCTTCAGAATTTGAAAGAAAGTATTCCAGTCAACATTGTGAAAAGCTTTCTCTAAGTCTACAAATGCTAGAAACGTAGGTTTGCCTTTCCTTAATCTAAGGTGTAGATGTGACGAAGGTAGTGGTGACGGACGGCAGCAGAGAGCGTGTCCTTGCTTGGCCGTGGGGGCAGCAGCAGCAGCCGCGGCGGCGTCGGCGGTGGCTTCCGGCTGGCGGGTATTCCTGTCCCGTGTTTGTTGCTGCCCGAGGCGGCGCGGCGGCTGCTGAGGCGGGCGGAGAGTTGCGCTGCAGCGGTGCAGGCCCCCTCCCTCCACTTAACCGACTCCTTCCTCACTCACATGGAGCGCGTGCATCCCTGTTCATCACACAGCTAGACCAGCTGAATCTACGAATGTCTTCTGTGTGATTTCACCCCTGTCAAGTCATACCAATATCCAAAAAGGGAAGTAGGAGTAATCCGCTGAATTACAGGCCTGTATCACTAACATCGATTTGCAGTAGGGTTTTAGAACATGTACTCTATTCGAACATTATGAAGTACCTCGAGAAAACGATTTGTTGACACAGAGTCAGCACGGATTCAAAAAATATCGTTCTTTTGAAACACAACTAGCTTTTTATACTCATGAAGTAATAAGTGCTATCGGCAGGGGATGTCAAATTGAGTCCATATTTTGAGATTCCCAGAAGGCTTTCGACACCGTTACTCACAAGCGTCTTCTAACCAAACTGCGTGCCTACGGAGCTTCGCCTCAGTTGTACGACTGGATTCGTTATTTCCTGTCAGAAAGGTCACAGTTCGTAGTAATAATCAGAAAGGCCTCAAGTAAAACATAAGTATATCCGGCGTTCCCCAAGGAAGTATTATGGGCCCTCTGTTGTTCCTGATCTACACTACTGACCATTAAAATTGCTACACCAAGAAGAAATGCAGATGATACACGTGTATTCATTGGACAAATGTATTTTACTAGAACTGACATGTGATTACATATTCACGCAATTTGGGTGCATAGATCCCGAGAAATCAGTACCCAGAACAACCACCTCTGGCCGTAATAACGGGCATTGAGTCAAGCAGAGCTTGGATGGTGTGTACAGGTACAGCTGCCCGTGCAGCTTCAACACGATACCACAGTTCATCAAGAGTAGTGACTGGCGTATTGTGATGAGCCAGTTGGTCTGCCACCATTCACCAGACGTTTTCAGTTGGTGAGAGATCTGGAGAATGTGCTGGCCAAGGCAGCAGTCGAACATTTTCTGTATCCAGAAAGGCCAGTACAGGACCTTCAACATGCGGTCGTGCATTATCCTGCTGAAAGGTAGGGTTTCGCAGGGATCGAATGAAGGGTAGAGCCACGGGTCGTAACACATCCGACATGTAACGTCCACTGTTCAAAGTGCCGTCATTGCGTACAAGAGTTGATCGAGACGTGTAACCAATGGCACCCCTTACCATCACGCCGGGTGATACACCAGTATGGCGATGACGAATACACACTTCCAATATGCGTTCACCGCGATGTCGCCCAACACGGATGCGACCATCATGATGCTGTGAACAGAACTTGGATTCATCCGAAAAAATGACGTTTTGCCATTCGTGCACCCAGGTTCGTCGTTGAGTACACAATCGCAGGCGCTCCTGTCTGTGCTGCAGCCTCATGGGTAACCGCAGACATGGTCTCCGAGCTGATAGTCCATGCTGCTTCAAACGTCGTCGAACTGTTCGTGCAGATGGTTGTTGTCTTGCAAACGTTCCCATCTGTTGACTCATGGTTCGAGACGTGGCTGCACGATCCGTTACATCCATGCGGATAAGATGCCTGTCATCTCGACTGCTAGTGATACGAGGCCGTTGGGATCCAGCACGGCGTTCCGTATTACCCTCCTGAACCCACCAATTCCATATTCTGCTAACAGTCATTGGATCTCGACCAACTCGAGCAGCAATGTCGTGATACGATAAACTGCAATCGCGATTGGCTACAATCCGACCTTTATCAAGGTCGGAAACGTGATGGTACGCATTTCTCCTCCTTACACGAGGCGTCACAGCAACGTTTCACCCGGCAACGCCGGTCAACTGCTGTTTGTGTACCAGAATTCTGTTGGAAACTTTCCTCATGTCAGCACGTTGTAGGTGTCGCCACAGGCGCCAACCTTGTGTGAATGCTCTGAAAAGCTAATCATTTACGTATCACAGCATCTTCTTCCTGTCGGTTAAATTTCGCGTCTGTAGCACGTCATCTTCGTGTTGTAGCTATTTTAATGGCCAAGAGTGTATATTAACGACATAGGGGACAATCTGAGTAGCCGTCTTAGATTGTTTGCAGATGATGCTGTCATTTACCGTCTTGTAAAGTCATCATATGATCAAAACGCAAAATGATTTAGATAAGAGATCTGTATGGTGCGAAAAGTGGCAGTTGACCCTGAAAAAAGAAAAGTGTGAAGTTATTCACATGAATACTAAAAGAAATCAGCTAAATTCTGATTACGCGATAAGTCACAAAAATCTGAAGGCTGCAAATTCAATTAAATAACTAGGGATTACTATTAAAAGTAGCCTAAATTGGAACGACCACATAGATAATATTATGGGTAGAGCAAACCAAAGACTGCGATTCATTGGCAGAACACTTAGAAGGTGCTACAGGTCTACCAAAGAGACTACTTACACCACGCTTGTCCGCCCTATTCTGGAGTATTGCTGTGCGGTGTGGGATCCGTATCAGGTGGGACTGACAGATGACATCGAAAACGTACAAAGAAGGGCAGCTCGTTTTGTTTATCGCGAAATAGGGGAGACAGTGTCACGGATATGATATGTGAATTGGAGTGGCAATCATTACAACAATGGCGATTTTCGTTGCGACGAGATCTTCTCATGAAATTTCAATCACCAGTTTTCTCCTCCGATTGCGAAAACATTCTGTTGGCACCCACCTACATAGGGAGAAATGATCATCACGATAAAATAATAGAAATCAGGGCTCGCACAGAAAAATTTAAGTGCTCGTTTTTCCCGCGTGCCATTCGAGAATGGAACGGTAGAGAGGCAGCATGAAGGTGGTTCACTGAACCCTCTGCCAGGCACTATATTGTGAATAGCAGAGTAATCACGTAGATGTAGATGTGTTTTAGTCACGTTGTATGAGACTATGGGCGATGTAAGAGGGAAGGGAGGATCATAGTTTGTAGAATTACCTTATACTGTTAGCCGCAACGTGTTAAAAATATGAGGGCTACCCGGAGAAAAATTTCCGTCGAGTTACAAATAAAATGTTGAAATAGTTAACGCAAAATCTTAAAACTACAACTTTGTATTAGTTTTCTACATAATCGCAATTCAGATTTAAGCGTTAATAGCCTTAAAGTTTTTTGTCGAAGTCAAGGCGATGGGATCCAATCAACTTTCTTGCCCGAAGAGGTGAAAATGACCCATAGCCAAGTCTCGGCCGTAGGGCACATGTTCAAAATGTCCTACCTGAACTGACGCATCAGCTGTGTTTGCCGGGCAAAGTGCAACGGAGAATTGTCGAACAAATATACTGGTGTGCAAAGCTTAAGGACTGAAGTAAATTTGGCATGACTTGTGGCTGTCAAGTAACATAGCTCGATGAAACTTGGTCCTATATAGAAAGAACTGCTACAGTACAGTACAGAAGGTAACTGAAAGAAATACGGGAATGACGGGAACAGGGATGACACTTTTATGCAAAGACACTTTAGTCACCGCGATTCCTTATGGTCCCCTGGACATTACAAAAGGCGGGACATGGTTTTTATTTGGGTACGTGATCACCACGGACGGCAATGCATATTGTGCAACGTGCTCTCATGTTGGCCACAAGATTCGTAAGGCCTTTTTGTGGTAGGGCGTCCTAATCCTTCACCAGAGGGGTGGACAACTGCCGGGTGGTCTTTGGTACATGCTGACATGTTGCAACACGTTTCCCCAACCCACCCCACACATGATCGCTGGGTTGTAAGTCGGGAGAACCGGCGGGACAGTCCATTCACCGAATACCCTGTCTTTTCAGGAGCTCTTCGACCTGAGCAGTTGGATGCGGTCACGCTGTGTCGCCCTTGAAAATGACGTCACGGAGGAATGCAGCCTTGAAAAGACGCACGTTGGGAAGAAGTATAGTCTCATAATAAAGCTGACCGGTCAGTTTGCAGATCAGTACGCCCATGCGACATCATGCCTCCCCACACCATAACACTTGGACCACCAAAGCGATCACGCTCGACAATGATGGACGTACACTTATATGGCGAGAGAAGAGGAACTCGTAATCCAGCCAGGAACATCGTCGAGCATGGTCGTTTTGGTGGTCCAGCAGTCGTGGCGTGAGGAGGCATAATGCTGCACGAGCGTATGTTATGACGGCACAAGTCTTCATTTCTGACGAACGTGCTAAATCTTCGTATGAGGACGATAATTTAAACCACAACCCTTCAAAATTCGAATCTAGCGTCTGGATCAGTACACACCTAGCTCAGTAACTCGCTTGAATACTAACCATGTACTATTTCATTTTTACCCAAATTATCAAAATATGTAAAACTGCACTGGTGAAGTTTCTCACCGGGCATCAGAAAGATTTCTTCCGAAAGCCGAGTGCACTGAATTTGTGGATGTGAAACTTTAACTTGGAACATAATTTTTAATATTGTTGCAAATATAGTCACGAAATGGCGTAAATCGTTCACAAACCACGTCGTCCACGATGTCATCGTATTCCAGAGTAATCAGATAAACACTGTGGGCAGGTGACACGGTTTGAAGCAAAGAGGGAAACGGCAATCTGTCTTGGAAGTAGCTTTAATTGCTCCTGTACCATTTGCTTGATTAACACTGAGCGACAACATATTCCCACGCGTAAGTGCGTAGGCTGCAGACGAGGCAAGTGAGTGGCATTTCGCTTAGGAGAGTGGGCCGTAGCGGCGCTGGAATGCGGTAAAGCAGCCTTTGATAGCTGCGTGCCAGCTCCGAACTCACTCGGTTGCCCTCATAATCGCTACAGCTATAAAAATGGGTCTAGGTCGCTCATTTGCTAAGCGGCGTCTACAGCCTCAAGCTCTGATAGAAGATTATGTAGCTACAAACTTTACCTAAACAAAAGCAGAAAAGTGGTAGAGAACATTGCAATAAAATGGACAGTGACAGGTTAGCAACACTGCCCTCGTCCAGTACGATGCTGCTTTGCCCTGAAGTTAGTTTATCGAAAGAGCTAGAACAGTTTATTAACCAGGTTTCGGTCGATTCCGGTTGCCATATTTCTTCACCTGAACTAGTGCTCCGTCATTAATAACGTCAATATCGATAAAGCAGTAAACCCTTGCCTTTCTGTCATCCGTGCTTTGGATTTAAAAGTGCACAGTGATAATCAGTGTACAGTCTTCATTTAAAGATGAAAGGTTCTTATTTTTAATTATTTAATTTCAGTGCAGAAACAACTTTCATTTTACACACATCAAAAAAGTTTTGCATCACCTCGGTTCCGAGAGTTCCGGAACCTGTACAGAAAATTGGAATAGAGATCAACATGAAGATCATTTTCGCTCTTTTTATTGCTCATGAAAACCGCACACTGCATGTTGTACCACCATACAGTGAGACCTTCAGGGGTGGTGGTCCAGATTGCTGTACACACCAGTACCTGTACTACCCAGTAGCACGTCCTCTTGCATTGATTGATGCATGCCTGTATTCAACGTGGCCTACTATCCACAAGTGCATCAAGGAACTGTTGGTCCAGATTGTCCCACTCCTCAACGTCGATTCGGCGGAGATCCCTCAGAGTGGTTGGTGGGTCATGTCATCCATAAACAGCTCTTTTCAATCTATCCCAGGCATGTTCGATAGGTTCATGTCTCGATAACATGCTGGCCACTCTAGTAGAGCAATATCGTTATCCTGAAGGAAGTCATTTACAAGATGTGCACGATGGGGGCGCGAATTGTCGTCCATAAAGACGAATGCCTCACCAATAAGCTACCAATATGGTTGCACTATCGGTCGGAGGATGGCATTCACGTATCGTACAGCCGTTACAGCGCCTTCCATGACCATCAGCGGCGTACGTCGGCCCCACATAATGCCACTCCAAAACAGCAGGGAACGTCCATTTTGCAGCACTCGCTGGACAGTGCGGCGACGGCGTTAATCCTGAGCGGGTTGCCTCCAAACACGTCTCCGATGATTGTCTAGTTGAAAACATATGCGACACTTATCGGTGAAGAGAACGTGATGCCATGTCTGAGCGGTCCATTCGGCATGTTGTTGGGCCCATCTGTACCGCGCTGCATGGTATAGTGGTTGCGACGATGGACCTCGCCATGGACGTCGGGAATGAAGTTGCGCATCGTGCAGCCTATTGCGCACAGTTTGAGTCGTAACACGACGTCCTGTGGCTGCACTAAAAGCATTATTCAACATGGTGGCGTTGCTCTCAGGGTTCATCCGAGTCATAATCCTAGCTAGCGGTCATCCACTGCGGTAGCAGTCCTTGAGCGGCCTCATCGAGGCATGTCATTGACACTTCCTGTCTCTCTCTATCTCCCCCACGTCCGAACAACATCGCTTTGGTTCACTCCGAGACGCCTGGACACTTACCTTGTTGAGAGTAACAATGTGGACGCGAGCGAACCGCGGTATTGACCGTCTAGGCACGGTTGATCTACAGACAACACGAGCCGTGTATCTCCTTTCTGGTGGAATGACTGAAACTGATCGGCTGTCGGTCCCCCTCCGTCTAATAGTCGCTGCTCATGCATGGTTGTTTACATCTTTTGGCAGTTTATTGATATCTCTGAACAGTCAAATGGACTGTATCTGTGACACGGTATTCACAGTCAACGTCTATCTTCAGGAGTTCTGAGACCCGGGGTGATGCAAAACTTTTTTTGATATGTGTACTTAAATCTTTCAAACAAATAAACGAGGCAAGGAAAGGCTGTGCGTCTTCTCCCAAAGAGGAGTGATTAACTTTTCGCTACCACTGTATGCAGAAGTATGGCAGGTAGTCTGAGCATATTTACATTTGCTTCCGCTGTTCTGGAATCCAGCGTATAGCGTGCACGGAGATGGATATGATCAATAATAGGCAAGACAAGTGATCGAATCACGAGTGATGTTGATGGCTATGGCTGAGTGATATGCTGTTCATTTGGAAGTAATGTAGGTAACGATTGTTCTGTGAGCAGACATACTTGCACTGTGTGGACCTACGGAAATCACTTCCAATATACTACTCGTACATGGCTTTCAGTGAAGATGTCGTTTCGACATATATTCTGATGTAGGTACACCATATTCGACCGAGATTGGAATTGACTGCAGCCGAAATTGCGTTCGGATTTTCTCTCTCTCTTTTACTGCGAATAGGGCCGCAAATTAAAATAAATATTATGTATATTTGGTTCAGCTTAATTATTCAAACCAAAAAATCTTATTGCTCGAACATTTATCGGCATATTTGTGCCATAACCATTGGCTCATGTTTTAGTGAGGCCTTACAGAGAAGCCTACGAGCAGTGGGTGGCCCATTTTGCTCATTGTTTGCGCAGCTGTGATAGATACCTAGATGTAACTAATGCTTCAAAAGCACACCGGCATAGGGCACCATTTGTTTGACCTAAGTACCGAAATGTACTGCAATACCATTGCTAGTCTCTAGAAGGTTTGGTTTTGTAGGACCTTCGTTACGTGGTCAGATAGCTTGACAATGCTTGTCTTGACGTCGCTGTTATCACATGCGTGTTACTCTCTTGCAAACATAATCACAAAAACAAGGTACATCAAGAACATGATATTTATACTCCTACCCAGAACTCAGTCTGCAAACTAGGTTGCTGTTAGAACATAAAAAAATCAATGGATATTACGGTAAGTATGTACATCAGAAACGGTTTATATACAGATACTCCATACATGTATCGATAGGTTTTCAATTAAACAGTGTGGCGAGTGCAACATTTTCTTAACTGTGTACCGGACTTCGTGTCGTTCTGCCATTTGTAGAACCATCGTCACGGTGCCCTGCAGTTTCTCACCTGAGGAAGCCACATAACTTTATGCCCCTAGGTACAACAAACAACGGTACTGCATATTATGAGACATCGTGAAGGCTACGCAGATCCACCCAAAACAAACACGCTGTCGTCAGGTGCCTTCCTGCCGAGTGACAATGCACGACCGCATTCTGCTGCATCCACTCGACAATTCCTCCGGCTACTCAAATGATGCGTGATGAAGCATCCACACTACAGTCCGTATTTGTTACCAAGTAACTTACACCTTTTTCTGGAGATGCGAAAGTGTTTGGACGGACGCATCACCCCGAATGAGTAGGTGGACGGCTGAGATAAACAGACATCGCTCTCTTTGCAGAGCAATAGGGAAGCTGGTACATCGTAACGACAAGTGTCTCAGTCGCAATGGACTTTATATTGAAAAATAATACGCGTGATTAATGTCTGTTCGTAGCCCCTTTTCATATTTATATAAATCCTCTGCCTTGTCAGAGAATGAAAATAATTAGAAAATAGTCTTCATACTAATTACGCATCAGGAATATTTCCACTGTTGGTCTGTTGCGGCATTCGAGAAGAAGTGCCGAAACAAGACTTGGGAGGCCGTCAGCTCTGGCATGAATATTCGGAAATGGCGCTCGTTTCGGCTACAGGCGGAGTAGTCTCATGAGTTCAACTTTAACATGACGGAGATGATTGCCATTCATTACATTTTATGCGTTGATGAGCGACGTGTCGAAGTATGTGGTTAGGAATTACTAGCGAACTAACTAGAGAAATATCATAAAGTAGTTCCAGTGCATTAACTGAACAATCGTCCGCCCCCGGTAGCTGGTTGGTTAGCCGGCACGGTACCTCAGCGTGTTCGGTCAGACAGCCGGTTGGCCTCTGTAATAAAAAGCACCAGTGGAAGGATCAACAAACGAACTTGAACGGATGTCTCATGTGACGCCCGCAACGACCAATCACAACGATAAAAAAAAAGTGGTCAGCGCGACAGACTGTATTTCCTCAGGGTCCGGGTTCGATTCCCGGCTGGGTCGGAGATTTTCTCTGCTCAGGAACTGGGTGTTGTGTTGTTCTAATCATCATCACTTCATCCCCATCGACGCGAAAGTCGCCGAAATGGCATCAGATCGGAAGACTTTTACTAGGCGAATGATCTACCAGACGGGAGTCCCTACTCACACGACATTTATTTAACCGAATAATCGCTACCCCAGCATATACTGCATCCAGTTGGACTCAGAATATGGCTGAAATCAAAGAGATTTCCTTGTTTCGTCGCACTCCCGTCGTAACGGCTGAAAGAGATGACACTGTACCTTATCTTGCTCAAAAAGTTGACAGCTTCTTTCCAGTATAGGAGTTACCGTTTCCTACCTGTTTTGCCTCTGTGTCCGATATATCGCCTGTTCGAATTGCCCTTAGCCAGGAATCGGTTCTGCAGCATCCTCCAACCAAACATGCTGATGCGTTTATTAAGACAATAGACTCCTTTTCGAGAGTGACCTCCCACGTTTAAATTTTCCGTTGTTTCCATAAGTCTAAGTCACTTCTATTGAAAGAAGAGATTGTCCCTTAAGGACGCGGCGGAATACGAAACAGAAAATGTAGTGTCGACGACACGCTGTGTTTTTTTGTCTTTCTATCATCACCCATCACCCAGTATTTGTGGCCTGAGGGCTGTGATAATAGCGCCATAGCGTACAATCTAGAGCAGTGGTCGTCAAACCTTTTTGCTCAAGAGCCAGTACGGATATCCTGCGGAGGCGCCTCGGGCCGCATAAGTGCTGATCTTATTATTAATTTATGACCTACATAAATATGTTCTCTGCCCCCAATACACTAGCTATAATAAGGGCGATATTGGCCGCCGACCCCAAAGTGTTGGTCGTTCAAAGTTGGCACCATTTGGAACAATTCGTATCGACTGCTCTCTGTTTCAGAATGCTGCCACCATCAGTGATTCCAGAGTTGAGACACTGATATTGTCTGACGAAGTGTTGTATTGTCTGCAGGAGCGGATGATTAATTGATTGACACTAGTTGTACTTATTTAAATACATTTTGCAATATTAGACGCAGTCACAGATGTTTACTGAGTGTTCTGAATGTCATTTTTTCTGCATATTGCTTAGTATTAGAACAGACTTAATTTATTTCATATTTCTTGCTACAAATGTGCACCGTATTTGAAGATGATCACCTCTGTAAAGCTCAGTCACGAAGTCTTGTTACTTCCGGTTCAAATTTATATTATAGCAGCTGATTGGTTCGAGAAGACCACGCCCGTGAGTTGTCAGTAATGGAAAACAAACAATAAAACATTCCCCCTCACATCTTCTAGTCCCGAAGTGACTGCACTACTTACCCCTCTGCCCCTCAGATAAGCGGCCAACCTGACTTAGCTCGTGGCCAAATTCACGAACGTCAGTTGAAGTTAAGCACTTCTTGAAATGTTGCTGTCTCTGTATTTTGGACCTTTACTAAAAAGGAAAACTACAGTATTAAGAAGCTCTTAACGTTAGTTGAAGTTTTCTAGGTTCAGCTGTTAATTACTAAATGCAAATTCTATAAAATACGGCTGAGAACCACGGGCCGCGGTTTCCCGACCACTGGTGTAGAGCCTCTTGGTTCAGTGTATCGACATGCAGGAATTCTCACTGCAGTCCGGTTTTGACCCTTTCGCTACCAATTGTTTTCTGGAGTGAAAGAAATTAATATAGGATTTTTTGTATAATGATGTAGTCAGAAGTAACAATATGACAAAAACATTTCCCGTCGTTTCATTTTCCTCTGTGGGGAGTGGTTTGGCGTACGGGGTTAACCATAAGTACCTCCGGGGTTTCAGGAGACGACTGTGCCAAACTTACAGAACATACAGAAAACAGATGCATGTCAGTGGATAGGGCACCTCTCCACGTTTTTAATACATATTAAAGGAGCTCAATACAGGGACCATTTGTGACACGGCAGACGTCAGTATGTGTGTGCAACTCGTTGTGACAAGTTGCCTGGGAAGGCGCGATAGCAGACTGCTTTGCACATCTGTTCATTGGGTGGCCTATCTGCAGGAGCGAACTAATTCGCTGCGACAATACAGAGCGGATAATCTACGTACATCTTGAAGCCAGCACAGCCTGCAAGTGCAATCTGCAATTACAAGAATTCTGCAAAGTATTAGCAGGCTTTTCTTTTATCAGTGCGAGATTGTTTCGCAGAAATAGCATCCAACAAATTCAGATTCGTTTTCTGACAACTGATGGTGGGACACATACACTAATGCAAAAAAATCGCAACACCAAAAAAGTAATTTATGTAGAGTAATGAAATCTCAGAAGTACATTTGTCTAGACAACATATTTCAGTGATTAACATTGCGAGATCACACGTTAATGTAAGCGCGAGATAAGCCATTGCAAATGTGGAATACTGGTTTATTAATAAACGGTGTAGCCTCCAAGATATTGAGTGCAAGCACGCAAGCATTCATGCATCGTGTTGTACAGGTGCCGGACGTCAACTTGTGGAATGGAGTTCCATGCCTGTTGCACTTGGTTGGTCAACACAGGGACGGTTTATGCTGCTTGTGAATGAAACTGGAGTTCTCGGCTGATGATGTCCGATATGTGCTCGATTTGAGACAGATCTGGAGATTGAACAGGCCAAGGAAACGTGTCAAGATTCTGTAGAGCATGTTGGGTTACAACAGAGGTATGTGAGAGAGCGTTATGCTGTTGGAAAACAGTTTGAATGCTGTTCATGAATGGCAGCACAACAGGTCGAATCATCAGATCGACGTACAAATTTGCTTTCAGTGTGCGTGGGATAACGACAAGATAGCTCCTGTCATACGAAATCGGAACCCAGACCATAACACCAAGTGTAGGCCCAGTGTGTCTATCACCCAGACAGGTTGGGTGCAGGCCCTGAACTGGTCTCCTTCTAACCAACAAACGCCAATCACTGGCACCGAGGCAGAACCTGTTTCATCAGAAAACACAACCGATCTCCACCCTGCCCTCCAGTCAGCTCTCGCTTGACACCAGTGAAGTCACAAATGGCAGTGGTTTGGAATCACAGGGCGTCTGGCTCGGAGGTGTCTTTGAAATAACAGATTTGTAACAGTTCGTTGTGTCACTGCGGTGCCTACTGCTACTCAGATTGCTGCTGCAGATGCAGTACGGTGCGCCACAGACATACGCCGAACACGATTGTCCTTCCTCTCGTTAGTGCTACGTTGCCGTTCGAAGCCCGGTCTTCTTGCCACCGTACATTCTCGTGACCACCGCTGCCAGCAGTCATGTACAGTGGCTACATTTCTGCCAAGTCTTCCTCCAGTAATGCAGAAAGAACTATCAGCTTTCGTTAAACTCAGTGAAGTCTTGATAATGGCGTCTTTGTCGCCTTAAAGGCGTTCTCGACTAACACCAACTTAGCACGTGCAGTCTCAAAGGTAACTAACGCTCACGACCGTTACAGCGTGTAGTTAAAGCAAACCTGATTTGCATCCTCTTACTGGCGCTACTAGCGCCATTCTTATGCGACTGGCGCGATACTGTAATAGACGTCATCTTCAAAATGTAGAACACGCCTACCAAATGTCGTTTATGTCACAGAACTTCTTCTCGGTGTTGCGATTTTTTTCCGCCAGTGTATCTCCCAATAGTGGTTAAACGGTTAAAGCTATTAATATCCTCGACTTTTTGCGTCATTTTATCGGGGTATTTGCTACTGGTACAGATGTTCTGATGACTGTGTGGCATGTTCTGAGTTAGGCAGTTTGTTTAAGACTCCACTGACCCGTAATTCGACAAGGAGACGAATCGCACGTGTGTTTAAGCCTTTTCCCAGAATCACGGTCGGACAAAGGGACGGTTAGTCGTTATTTACGCTGCACATTCGTTACCGGAGAGGAACAAGGCGCCGTGTAGCCCTTGCACGGTGGGACGTCCGCCACCTGCTTGGCCGGCCGCCCGCCTCTGACGTGCAGCTCAAAATACAGCTTGCCTTTCTGTAGCTCTGCCGCACGTGCTCCTGGATACATCCAGCGTCCGCTTACGACTTTCGCGGCCGTCGAGTAAAACCCATCGAGACTTATTTATTGCCCACAGCACCTACAATACATACATTACCACGCTTCGCCTGTGGTTTGAGACAACTCTAACGACCACGCACAGAAAATTCTTAATGTTTCTTTTATTCGCAAAGGCAAAATAAACAGTGTCTAAGAACAAGCACTGGAGGCAATTACTTCCATAGGATATCATGGACAATGCAGATCGAGCGATTTGTAGTGGAACGTCCATATAAAATTAATCGCGAGTATAGCAAATGCCAGACTGAGATTCATTGGAAGAATCCTCAGGAAATGTAGTCCACCAGCAAAGAAAGCAGTTTACAAAACACTCGTTCGATCATACTTGAATATTCCTCGTCAGTACGGTATCTGCACCATATAGGACTGATAGAGCAAATAGAAAAGATCCAAAGAAGAACGGCGCATTTCGTTACAGTTTCGTGTTGTTGTTGTTGTTGTCTTCAGTCCTGAGACTGGTTTGATGCAGCTCTCCATGCTACTCTATCCTGTGCAAGATTCTTCATCTCCCAGTACTTACTGCAACCTACATCCTTCTGAATCTGCTTAGTGTATTCATCTCTTGGTCTCCCTCTACGATTTTTACGCTGCACGCTGCCCTCCAATGCTAAATTTGTGATCCCTTGATGCCTCAGAACACGTCCTACCAACCGGTCCCTTCTTCTTGTCAAGTTGTGCCACAAACTCCTCTTCTCCCTTATTCTATTCAATACCTCCTCATTAGTTATGTGATCTACCCATCTAATCTTCAGCATTCTTCTGTAGCACCACATTTCGAAAGCTTCTATTCTCTTCTTGTACAAACTATTTATCGTCCATGTTTCACTTCCATACATGGCTACACTCCATACAAATACTTTCAGAAACGACTTCCTGACACTTAAATCTATACTCGATATTAGCAAATTTCTCTTCTTCAGAAACGCTTTCCTTGCCAGGTGTTGACAGATGTGAAAATTAACGAACTATCAGTTTAATAAGCCACAGCTGCAAAATACTAACGCTAATTGTTTACAGACGAATGGAAAAACTGGTAGAAGCCGGCCTCGGCGAAGATCAGTTTGGATTCCGCAGAAATGTTGGAACACGTGAGGCAATACTGACCCTGCGACTTATCTTAGAAAATAGATTAAGGAAAGGCAAACCTACATTTCTAGCATTTGTGGACTTAGAGAAAGCTTTTGACAATGTTGACTGGAATACTCTCTTTCAAAT
The DNA here is from genome assembly GCF_023864345.2 of Schistocerca serialis cubense. Taxonomy (NCBI): domain Eukaryota; kingdom Metazoa; phylum Arthropoda; class Insecta; order Orthoptera; family Acrididae; genus Schistocerca; species Schistocerca serialis. Next base: position 708,466,923 of record NC_064638.1, read on the forward strand.
TCTAAAGGTGGCAGGGGTAAAATACAGGGAGCGAAAGGCTATTTACAATTTGTACAGAAACCAGATGGCAGTTATAAGAGTCGAGGGGCATGAAAGGGAAGCAGTGGCTGGGAAGGGAGTGAGACAGGGTTGTAGCCTGTCCCGATGTTATTCAATCTGTATATTGAGCAAGCAGTAAAGGAAACAAAAGAAAAGTTCGGAGTAGGTATTAAAATCCATGGAGAAGAAATAAAAATGTTGAGGTTCGCCGATGACATAGTAATTCTGCCAGAGACAGCAAAGGACTTGGAAGAGCAGTTGAAAGGAATGGACAGTGTCTTGAAAGGAGGATATAAAATGAACATCAACAAAAGCAAAACGAGGATAATGGAATGTAGTCGAATTATATCGGGTGATACTGAGGGAATTAGATTAGGAAGTGAGATCCTTAAAGTAGTAAAGGAGTTTTGATATTTGGGAAGCAAAATAACTGATGATGGTCGAATAGAGAGGATATAAAATGTAGGAAATACAGCGTAAATAAATATGTGAGGTTAAGTGAGCACCATAACCACTTAATCTCACATATTTATTTACGCTGTATTTCATCGTTTGGAGATTAGTCATTTTCACATAGGCGCTTCTAACACTGTTTTCTACCGTAGGGCAACAACACACCAAAAATACTTCGCCAAAGTGGAAGAATAAAAATCGAAAACGGACGATAATGTAAATTGTATCTTGAAAATTATGTGAACAGTCGTCTGATGATAAACTTGCCACTTCGAAACCGGTGCCGGCCGAAGTGGCCGCGCGGTTCTGGCGCTGCAGTCGGGAACCGCGAGACCGCTACGGTCGCAGGTTCGAATCCTGCCTCGGGCATGGATGTGTGTGATGTCCTTAGGTTAGTTAGGTTTAACTAGTTCTAAGTTCTAGGGGACTAATGACCTCAGCAGCTGAGTCCCATAGTGCTCAGAGCCATTTGAACCATTTTTGAAACCGGTAACGGCGCTATTTACCTAAATAAATAGCAGTATTAATAGTGGCTGGTTCCTGTTTTCTTCTTTGTAAGAATTAACCTACATTAATTATACAGAGCCACCGTCTCACCATGTCAGTCTTAGACAAAATAGCATTAGAAGTTAACAATTCTGTAATGACCGAGAAGGCATGCACATTTCGCACTGTTAGAGACGGAGGATGAAGATGATGAACCATTTTACTAAACAAAATGAACAGATGCGTGATTTTACAGGGAATGTTTGCAACTAGAAATGCCGCTGTGAGCAGATCATGATGTCGGAAATCGTATCGTGAGGGGGTCTGCCAAGCCAGGCGCCGCGTCCCACAGTCTAGCACAAAAGATCGTGTCGACGAACAGCTTCTACTCCCACAAGTCTAATCTTGAACGTCCAGTGCGGGCAATAATTGTGCCAACCCAGCGTCTGACACCTCGGAAATTCAGAAAGAGCGTCAACTCAGTCACTAGGCAGAGAAACTCACATTTGTTCACAAGGTCAGGAACGCACAGAGCACTGTGAACACTGTACTTATTCATGTGACGGCTTCCCGGGAAGGCACCTTGGTGTGGGTAAGTGTAGGTCAGGTTATCTGCGTAACCGAGCGAGCGTTCGTTGCAGAGTGGGCGGGGCAGCTTCCTTCCGACGTCAGTGGCTGCCTCTGCAGCTGACGACGCCGCGGGTTTGGCAGCAGGCGCTGGCGGCTCGCTGGCAAGTTGCGACGAGACCATACAAGTCCCGCGGCACGCCTGACTCACAGCGGCCCCCTCTACGCCACACCACAGCCACAAGGGGCCGCCTTGTGAGCCGCTGCCCACGTGGACGGAACGCGCTCACTCGCTTTATTTGCTATCGCCTGCAGCGCAAAAGTCTTGCGTTTAGCCATCGTCACACGGAACGAGTTAGTTAACGTTGACGTGGCGCTCTATGAACTTTTGTGACGTCACTTCCTGCTGTTTCATGTTGAGGAGTCATTTCGACACCTGACACAAAATACGTTCTTCGAGGTTTCAGCAACATGCTACGCAAAGTAGGGCCAATAAGAAGCAAGAACACTTTTTACGTCACAAGCAAAACTTGCGGGACGCCATACACTGAGATCTACATCTACATCTACATGGATACTCTGCAAATCACATTTAAGTGCCTGGCAGAGGGTTCATTGAACCACCTTCATAATTCTCTATTATGCCAATCTCGTATAGCGCGCGGAAAGAATGAGCACCTATATCTTTCCAAATGTTCAAATGTGTGTGAAATCTTATGGGACTTAACTGCTAAGGTCATCAGTCCCTAAGCTTATAAACTACTTAACCTAAATTATCCTAACGACAAACACACACCCATGCCCGGGGGAAGACTCGAACCTCCGCCGGGACCAGCCGCACAGTCCATGACTGCAGCGCCTGAGGCCGCTCGGCTAATCCCGCGCGGCTATATCTTTCCGTACGAGCTCTAATTTCCCTTATTTTATCGTGGTGATCGTTCCGCCCTATGTAGGTCGCTGTCAACAAAATATTTTCGCATTCGGAGTAGAAAGTTGGTGATTGGAATTTCGTGAGAAGATTCCGTCGCAACGAAAAACGCCTTTGTTTTAATGATTTCCAGCCCAAATCCTGTATCATTTCTGTGACACTCTCTCCCATATTTCAGAATAATACAAAATGTGCTGCCTTTCTTTGAACTTTTTCGATGCACTCCGTCAGTCCTGTTTGGTAAGGATCCCACACCGCGCAGCAGTATTCTGAAAGAGGACGGACAAGCGTAGTGTAGGCAGTCTCCTTAGTAGGACTGTTACATTTTCTAAGTGTTCTGCCAATAAAACGCAGCCTCTGGTTAGCCTTCCCCACATCATTTTCAGCCTGTTCTTTCCAATTTAAGTTGTTCGTAATTGTAATACCTACGTATTTAGTTGAATTTACGGCTTTTAGATTAGACTGATTTATCGTGTAACCGAAGTTTAACGAGTTCCTTTTAGTACTCACGTGAATAACCTCACACTTTCGTTATTTAGGGTCAACTGCCACTTTCGCACCATTCAGATATTTTTTCTAAATCGTTTTGCAAACAACCGAAGATGGCTGCTCAGATTGTCTCCCAGTATCATAGAATATCTCATAATATCGTGTCGGACCTCCTTTTGCCTGCCGTAGTGCAGCGACTCGACGTGGCGTGGACTCATCAAGTCGGTTGGAAGCCCTCTGCGGAACTATTGGGCCATGCTACATCTATAGTCGTCCATAATCGCGAAAGTGTAGCCGGAGGAGAATATTGTGCACTAACCGACCTCTCGATTATGTCCAATTAAGGTTGGATGGAATTCATGTCGGGAGATGTGGGCGGCCAAATCATTCGCTCGAATTGTCCACAATGCTCTTCAAAACAATCGCGAATATTTGTGGTCCGGTGACATGAATCGTTGTTTGGGAACATGAAATACATCAATGGCTGCAAACGGTCTCCAAGTAGCCGAACATAGCCATTTCCGGTCAATGATCGGTTCAGTTGGACCAGACGACCCAGTCCATTCCGTGTAAACACAGCTCACACCACTATGGAGCCATCGCCAGCTTGCACAACACCTTTTTGGCAACTTAGAGCCATGGCTTCGTGGGGTCTGCGCCACACTCGAACCCTACCATCAGCTCTTACCAACTGATATCGGGACTCATTTGACCAGGCCACCGTCTTACAGTCGTCTAGGGTTCAACTGATATGGTGACGAGCCAAGAAGAAGCGCTGCAGCCGATGTCGTGTTGTTAGCAAAGGCACTCGCGTAGGTTGTCTGCTGCCGTAGCCCATTAACACCAGATTTCGCCGCACTGTCCTAACGATACGTTCGTCGTACTTTTCACACTGATTTCTGCTGTTATTTCACGCAATGTTGCTTGTCTGTTAGCACTGACAACGAAAACGCCGCTGCTCTCGGTCGTTAAGTGATACCGTCGGCCACTGCGTTGTCCGTGGTGAGAGGTAATGCCTGAAATTTACCACTGTTCGCACATTCTTGACACTATGCATCTCGGAATATTTAAGTCCCTATCGATTTCCGGAACACAAGGTCCCATGTGTCTAGCTCCAACTACCATTTGGCGTTCAGAGTCTGTTAATTCCCGTTGTGCGGCCATAATCACGTCGGGAACCTTTTCAAATTAATCACCTGATACAAATGACAGCTTCACCAATGCAGTGCTCTTTTATACCTTGTGTACGCAATACTATCGCCATCTGCATATCGCTATCTCATGACTTTTGGCACAGTGTATTCTATCTGTCGTTTCGAGTTGAAGCCTTTATTTGGTCGGTTTTTTTCTTTATAACATATACCCTGTGAATATAAACTGTTTCTGAACACCAGCACATTGAAGGTCTATCGAAAATGCTAACCGTACGAGGTTTCGCAATGGTTAGCACATTTGACTTGCATTCGCGAGGAAGACGGTTCAAACCAGCGTCCGCCCATTGTAAGATGGCAAGAACTATGCCCCTTACATGAAGTCATTAAAGATCACCTAACTCACGTTGAGCGAACAGTTGGGCTGAACAAAAGTGACTGACAAGGCACAATGCATCTTGTAGAGGGTATAGTATGGACATACTGGAATAATTAATGTCGGGTGTTGGTTTTAAAGTAATTCACACGACATGAAAACTTTGTGGAAACGAGTCGATTTGCTGGACGCTAGTTTACCCCAGGGAAGCATTCAGAGTTGAGCGTGGCCGGCGGGGGAGTGGCTAAGGGAAGCGACAATAGGCAGCTTAGGGCAGCTCAAGCTCTGAGAAAGCGGTAACGGGGTGCGGCCTCTAGCTGCTTTAAGATGAGTGACAGTGAGTGGGTGGTTGACCCCGACTCCATGCTGGTGTACCGGGAAACAGACGGAGAACTTGTACGCCTGTTGATAAATGTCCATCGTCAGCTTAACTTCGCTGATCTGACGGGAACCGGTGTTACCACTGCGGTAAGGCCGTTGGCTTGATGTTTACAATGCGCGACAGAAACAGAGAACGTGCTAGCTAGGGCGACACTCCAACTTCGTCTGCATCGAGGTAATAAGTCAAGCCTCCACTGCGGACATGCGGTCTTCAGTTGCTGTCTTTTGTTGAAAGACAATATCTCAGCCAATAGCCTTAACACGTCATATGTGTAATGACTGCTGCCCCAATTACGAGCTATTAGTATCAGAGGTGAGTCGCACAGTGGCACCTGTACCATGGCACAATGTGCTCGGCCTGTATCACAATGACGAATAATGTTCAAATGTGTGTGTGAATTCCTAAGGAGCCAAACTGCTGAGGTCATTGGTCCCTAGACTTACACACTATTTAAACTAACTTATGCTAACATATGCTAGAAACAATACACACACCCATGCCCACCGGCGGGAAGGGCCGCGCAATCCGTGCATGGTGCCTCAAACCGTGCGGCCACTCCACGCGGCTCACAATGACGAATACAAACTGGCAATGTTCGTTTTCTTCGAAGCAGTACTGTACACAGAGCATGGACTCGTCTGAAAAGACGAAATGGTGCTACTTATGTCGAGTGTTATAAATGAGCGGACCAGAGACGGTGTGGCCTCTACTGCCGCGTCGAGAGAAGCCACAATAACGGTCGCCGAGGGTACAGTCAGTCCTTTGTGCTCTAGTCGACATCACACAATTCGCTTCGTTTTGGCGCAAACAAGCCCATTTCCTGACAATGTACGTGAGTTACAAAGGGACCTACTGACATTCTCTCATCGATTTCATTCATACTGACACGATGTATAGAACATGACTTTAACACATGTAAACAGGAGACGCAACTCTCAATTGTTTTCTAGAAAATCGAGTTTGAATATTTTAGGTGCGTTTATGTACTTTTGTATGGACACTAGTACTCAAGGAGTCCGCAGGTGTGCGAGTAAGCGCTTAGTTTCATAAACATGAGGTCTATGCGTCGAGTCTCCTGCAGGTACTTTTTTCGTTCCATCGTGATTCTAAGAACAAATGTATTAAGACTGTGCAGATTATGAACTCTTAGTCACTTATTTATTGCTTTCATATTCTTTATCCTGAAAAAGGAGGAAAAGAATTCATCAGGAGACGGGAAAAAAATCAAGATATAACAGAACTTTCCATCAAATCAATGTATCCATTTCATTCATATTATTGTGTTTACATTTGTGACCAGCATAAAATGTAGTCTATGGGCTACCATACGAATTAGGATGATACTGATCGTAGAAACAGGGAAAACGATAATTATAGCGTCATACAGCAAATGTAATGAACGCCAAATTTTTGCATGTTTATGGTTTTTTTCAATGTGTCTATTGCAAAACAAAACTGATTCACATTCATAAATGGTTCTCGGTCATCGCACTGTTTCGGCTTACCATTCGTAGGGAAAAACATTATTGGCACAGACAACTAACGGTGAATGATTGATTGAATTTTCTTGCAATCTTCTCTAGATGCTATCTACGATCTCGAACTTTATTCGATGATCTATGCGCAGTTTTGTAGTCGTTTTATAAGGTTATTCACCTGCCTGTAAAAATAAACGTCGGAAAGCTGCAACAGTGGAATACATTTTGGAAGATTGCTTTAATACTTCACGTTGGCAGACACTACCCGTCTTGAAAAGTTTCATCGTTCAAACCCGGGTTCGTTTGCCCTCATTATAAATCTAGGAGCAAAAGAAATTGTTCTCCTCTCACGTATGACTTCAAGATGCCGGTTAGAAACTTCTTGTATAATGCTGCTATGTCTCTGCCGGAGTTTGAAGATAACGTGGTACAGTTTCTGTATTTGCGTTCGTACTAAAAAGAACAGTACCAGCAGCGACATTCGATCTAGAGACCTCGCGCTTACGAAACTAAGCACTTATTCGCTGGGCTGCGAACTGCTGGAGAGGGTTGGGTTGGGTTGTTTGGTGGAAAAGACCAAACAGCGAGGTTATCGATCTCATCGGATTAGGGAAGGAAGTCGGCCGTGCCCTTTCAAAGGAACCATCACGGCATTTTCCAGGAACGATTTAGGGAAATCACGGAAAACCGAAATCAGGATGGCCGGACGCGGGATTGAACCATCGTCCTCCCGAATGCGAGTCCAGTGTGCTAACCACTGCACCACCTCGCTTGGTGGTACGTCTGGAGAATTAGCGATCTTATAAAGTATGCAAGCACTCCTAAAATATTTTGAAACTCGATTTCCTCGAAAACTGTTTAGAGCTGCTTCTTCCTGTTTACATATGTTGAAATCTCAGTCGTACCCTAAAAACCCCGTGTCAATATGAATCAGATCTGTTATGGGAAATTCGTACGATCCCCTTTTTAGCTAAACAGTTCTGCACGGTCGAGCGAATAATGTGTCTATCATTTAGGGCGCTAGTTGTGCAGGCCCGCTGAAATCTGTGTGGCTTTCAATATGGCCATCCTGAAACTATCGATCCCATATTCGAATGATAGTCTAGGATCCCGACCAACGAGTGCAGCGATATCGCGTAACAATAAAACGCAGTCTCCATAGACTGCTATCGTGGCTCTGTCAAGTTCGCCACGAGATGGTAGAAGTTTCTTCGTCTTACACGACGCATAACACGATCTTCTGACAAATGAAAAACACTCAAGCGCGATTTCTTAATGAGAAAGTCGCCGAGTAATCGTTCGTTATATACGGAATGTAGTAGGCGTTACTCCTATGTACTTTGTACGTTTGCGCTAATCATTTGTATACCCAGGCATGTAGTAAACTTCATGCCGATTTGATGTTTGATGCGTGCTGCCTTCATAGGGCTGAGCTTTCAATTGGCAGAACTGTAACATAAAACTTCCTGCGTCAGACCAACGCTCGAACTTCCTTTTCTTTTATCGTGCAGTGCTCTACCAACAGAACCATCCGAGCCAGTACATCCTAGGTCCTAACCGCTGAAACCGTGCTTCTGCTTGCGTTTCTGCACTGGCGATGTGTCCAGATGACTTACCTAGTAGAGCGAGGGTCAAAGGTTCACTACAGGGTAAATTCTATTGTACAGGGTGGTTTCATTACCAGTTTCGACTTACTGCCAAGTTTTCATCAGATCATATACACTGAAAAGCCAAAGAAACTGGTACACCTACCTAACATCGTATAGGGCCCCCGTGAGCACGCAGAAGTGTTACAACACAACGTTGCATGGACTCGACTAATGTCTGAAGTAGTGCTGGAGTGAATTGACACCATAAATCCTGCAGGGTTGTCCATAAATCCGTAAGAGTACGAGGGAATGGAAGTCCCTTCTGAACAGCACGTTGCAAGACATCGCAGCTATGCTCAATAATGTTCAAGTCTGGGGCTTGGTGGCCAGCGGAAGTGTTTAAACTCAGAAGAGTGTTCGTGGAGCCACTCTGGAGCAATTCTGGACGTATGGGGTATCATATTGTCCTGTTGGAATTGCCCAAGTCCGTCGGAATGATAATGGACATGAATGTATGCATGTGATCAGACAGTATGCTTACGTACGTGTCACCAGTCAGAGGCGTATCTAGACATATCAGGAATCCCATATCACTCCAACTGCACTCGCCCCACATCATTACAGAGAGTCCACCAGCTTGAACAGCCCCTGCCGACATTCAGGGTCGATGGATTTACGAGGTTGTCTTCATACCCGTACATGCCCATCCGCTTGACACAATTTGAAACGAGACTCGCCCGGCCAGGCAACGTGTTTCCAGCCATCAACAATCCAGTGTCGGCATTGACGGGCCCAGGCGAGGCGTAAAGCTTTATGTCGTGCAGTCATCAAGGGTAGACGAGTGGGCCTTCGGCTCCGAAAGCCCAAGTGGTTCAAATGGCTCTGACCACTATGGGACTTAACATCTGGGGTCATCAGTCCCCTAGAACTTGAAACTACTTGAACCTAACTAACCTAAGGACATCACACACATCCATGCCCGAGGCAGGATTCGAACTTGCGACCGTAGCGGCGTCGCGGTTCCAGACTGAAGCGCCTAGAACCGCTCGGCCACAACGGCCGGCCCGAAAGCCCGTATTGATGATGTTTTGTTGAATGGTTCGTACGCTGACACTTGTTGATGGCCCAGCATTAAAATCTCCAGCAATTTTCGGAAGAGTTGCACTTCTGTGACGTTGAATCATTCTCTTCAGTCTTCATCGCTCCCGTTCTTACAGTATCTTCTTCCGGTCGCAGCGATGTCGAAGATTTGATGTATTATCACATTCTTGATATTCGTGGTACACTCGTGAAATGGTCGTACGGGAAAATCCCCTCTTCGTCGCTGCCTCGGAGATGCTGTGTCCCATCGCTAGTATGCTGACTAAAACACCAGTTCAAACTCGCTTAAATCGTGATAACCTGTCATTGTAGAAGCAGTAAGCGATCTTACGACTGCTCCAGACGCTTGTTGTCTTATATAGGCGTTGCCGTCCCCAGCACCATATCTGCCTGTTTACATATTCTGTATTTGAATACGCCTGCCTAGACGAATTTCTTTGGCGCTTCAGTGTAAATAAGTTACATAGAAACTCGTCAAACGAAGAGGTAAGAAGAGGCGCTGATCATGTCTGAGTGTTGAAAATGAAGCCTATAGTTGACCACGTAGTGAATGATATAAAGTTGATAGCACTTAAAATGAATATTTAAGATTAAAAATATTCTCAATGTAAGACTTGTCAAAGTGAAAACCAATTATAAATGACTTAACAGCTGATGTAGATAAGTTAGATGGGCACTAGAAGCAGAGTCGATGACGGCCATATGCAGTCGTGATCCAGGTACAGAATATTCGATCTGTTATGGCTTTGTTTTCGGGGGAACATAATATATTATGTAGTCTTATATCTTCTGCGTCAGGATTTACCTACATCGTGGACATTAGAAACAACTGGTTTGGGTGTTCTATGTGTGTCTGGGCGTGCCCATATTGTTTATGTGTAATGCGTATATAACATGGCCTGTAATTTGGCTGTGGAAACAGAACGCTCGCCACTGTACTGGGCAGTACGCTTGCGGCCAGCACAGGAGCAACAGGAGCCTGGGCGGAGCTGCGAACCCCGCTACCCCCGCGGCTCACATGTCTGTCGGCACTAATAGGGCGTAACGAAGCTCCCGCCTCCGCTGGCTCAGTTTTTCTGGCCGCCTACAGCACGCCGTCAGCACTCACCTTCCGGTACAAAAATGACATCATTTAGTGAGGGGCCACATAGCTTTCCGGGAGGCGGGGACACTGTAAGGCAGTGAGCCCCCAATAATTCACACACACACAATCACACTCACTTACACTGAGGTGGCAAAAGACATGGGATAGCGATCTGCACATATAGAGATGGAAGTAGCATCGTGTACACCAGGTATAAAAGGGAAGTGTATTGGTGGAGCTGTCATATGTACTCAGGTGATTCATGTGAAAACGAATCCGACGTGATTACGGCCGCACGACGGGAATTAACAGACTTTGAGCGCGGAATGGTAGTTGGAGCTAGACGCATGGGACCTTCTGTTCCGGAAATCGATAGGGAATTAAATATTCCGAGATGCATAACGTCAAGAATGTGCGAACAGTGGCAAATTTCAGGCATTACCTCTCACCACGGACAACGCAGTGGCCGACGGCATCACTTAACGACCGAGAGCAGCGGCTTATTCGTTGAGGTGTCAGTGCTAACAAACAAGCAACACTGCGTGAAATAACCGCAGAAATCAGTGTGAGATGTATGACGAGCTTATCCTTAGGACAGTGTGGCGAAATCTGGTGTTAATGGGCTATGGCAGCATATGACCTATGCGAGTGCCTTTGCTAACAACACGACATGGCCTGCAGCGCCTCTTCTTGGCTCGTCACCATATCAGTTGAACCCTAGTCGACTGGAAGACCGTGGCTTGGTCAGATGAGGCCCGACATCAGTTGGTAAGAGCCGATGGTAGGGTTCGAGTGTGGCACAGACCCCACGAAGCCATGGATCTAAGTTGCCAAAAAGGTATTGTGCAAGTTGGCGATGGCTCCGTAGTGATGTGAGCTGTGTTTACACGGAATGGACTAGGTTCTCTGGTCCAACAGAATCGAACATTGACTGGAAATGGTTATGTTCGGCTACTGGGAGACCATTTTCAGCCATTCATGGACTTCATGTTCCCAAACAACGATGAAATTTTTACGGATGACAATGCGTCATTTCAAAAGGCCACATTTGTTCGCGATTAGTTTGAAGAACGTTCCGAAAAATTCGAGTGAATGGGCTTGGCCACCCATCTAAAATGTATGAGATGTAATCGACAGGTAAGTTTGTGCGTAAAATCCTGAAAATCCTTCACCAGCAACGCTTTCGCAATTATGGACGGTTAGAGGCAGCATGTCTCAGTATTTCTGCAGGGGACTCCCAACGACTTACTGAATCCATGCTAAGCCGAGTTGTTGTACTACGCCGGGTGCAAGGAGATCGGACACGATATTGGGCGATATCCCATGACTTCTGTAACTTCAGTGTAAACCATTCTGTGCAGGCTAAGTATCTAGACACCCTTATAATGAATCAGATAGTAGTCGAAGCTTCCACACGTGCTCATGCCGTATAGAGGTGACTATAACGTGTCTGGCTCAACCTCTGCCTTTATTAACAGGCCACAGTCTCAAACTGAAGCTAACGGTAAGGTTGTGAAAGGTTTCTGCACTGTAGGAGCACATTCTGTACAGAAATGTGAAGTGTCTGCAGTTTGATCCAATATTTGAGAATTTGTGACACTTCGCCTGATTGTGTGTCATTGGCGATAACACTCTGCCACGTTGCTGAGGAGATCCATCTGTTGCTACAGACCGTACACACAGCATCTTAACTAGCCATCCTTGTTTGAAATGCATGTATACTTTCGTGGGAGGTGAAAATATACTTTACTTCTGGCTGTACGTTCGGTACTACTATCCCCAGAGAAATCAGGGTTTCTCTCTTTGTTATGTACTAATCGACACAGGGCAATCATCAGTTTCGGCGAACGAATGTGAAGAGAGGTGAATGTGTTAATTAACTTAGGTTTTACCTATTGCGATTTCAGAACCGGACGGTTAGTCGTAATTAAAGAGGGAAACAGTATCACCAGTGTCGGATTGTGATAGCCGAATAAGTGCAGGAGTAGGCGAGAGAGAAGCAATCACCTACAGGCGGGAACTGCCAATTCTGTTCCTGATATTAATGCTATTAGCTGACAACCACACAACCTACTGCAAGTACTGGTTGGTAACAACATAGGCAAGTCTAGTGGCTAACAATCACGTGATCTCGTTATTAGCCTTACCAAAGTAGAACTGGCTGACCACATAATAAGTAGGCCTTTCTACTGAAGCTGCTAGCTAACAAACCCATGATTAGGTCCACCTCCAGGGTGTTTCAAAACTCAGTATTTATTGATAAAACATACTACATACATGGGATTAATTGCAAAATACTCACAGAAACTTAAAGTTTTAGCTGTGCTATTACAAATGCTTTACGTGCTCACTAGCAGCAGCATGAACAACATCTAGACGATGTTATTGTTGATGTGGTCTTCCAGTCCTGAGACTGGTTTGATGCAGCTCTCCAAGCTACCCTATCCTGTGCAAGCTTCTTCATCTCCCAGTACTTGTTGCAACCTACGTCCTTCTGAATCTGCTTAGTGTATTCATCTCTTGGTCTCCCTCTACGATTTTTACCCTCCACGCTGCCCTCGAATACTAAATTGGTGAGCCCTTGATGCCTCAGAACATGTCCTACCAACCGGTCCCTTCTTCTTTTCAAGTTGTGCCACAAACTCCTCTTCTCCCGAATTCAATGCAACACCTCCTCATTAGTTATGTGATCTACCCATCTAATCTTCAGCATTCTTCTGTAGCACCACATTTCGAAAGCTTCTATTCTCTTCTTGTCCAAACTATTTATCGTCCATATTTCACTTCCATACTTGGCTACACTCCATACAAATACTTTCAGAAACGACTTCCTGACACTTAAATCTATACTCGATGTTAACAAATTTCTCTTCTTCAGAAACGCTTTCCTTTCCATTGCCAGTCTACAAGTTATATCCTCTCTACTTCGACCATCATCAGCTATTTTGCTCCCCAAATAGCAAAACTCCTTTACTACTTTAAGTGTCTCATTTCCTAATCTAATTCCCTCAGCATCACCCAACTTAATTCGACTACATTCCATTATCCTTGTTTTGCTTTTGTTGATGCTCATTTTATATCCTCCTTTCAAGACACTGTCCATTCCGTTCAACTGCTCTTCCAAGTCCTTTGCTGTCTCTGACATAATTACAATGTCATCGGCGAGCCTCAAAGTTTTTATTCCTTCTCCATGGATTTTAATTCTTATTCCGAATTTTCCTTTTGTTTCCTTTACTGCTTGCTCAATATACAGATTGAATAACATTGGGGAGAGGCTACAACCCTGTCTCACTCCCTTCCCAGCCACTCCTTCCCTTTCGTGCCCCTCGACTCTTATAACTGCCATCTGGTTTCTGTACAAATTGTAAATAGCCTTTCGCTCCCTGTATTTTACCCCTGCCACCTCTAGAATTTGAAAGAGAGTATTCCAGTGAACGTTGTCGAAAGCTTTCTCTAAGGCTACAAATGCTAGAAACGTAGGTTTGCCTTTCATTAATCTCTCTTCTAAGATAAGTCGTAAGGTCAGTATTGCCTCACGTGTTCCAACATATCTACGGAATCCAAACTTTTCTTCCCCGAGGTCGGCTTCTATCAGTTTTTTCCATTCGTCTGTAAAGAATTCGTGTTAGTATTTTGCAATTTTGCAGCTGTGACTTATTAAAATGATAGTTCGGTAATTTTCCCATCTGTCAACACCTGCTTTCTTTGGGATTGGAATTATTATATTCTTCTTGAAGTCTGAGGGAATTTCGCCTGTCTCGTACATCTTACTCAGCAGATGGTAGATTTTTGTCACGACTGGCTCTCCCAAGGCCGTCAGTAGTTCTAATGGAATGTTGTCTACTCCCGGGGCCTTGTTTCGACTCAGGTCTTTCAGTGCTTTGTCAAACTCTTCACACAGTATCGTATCTCCTATTCATCTTCATCTACATCCTCTTCTATTTCCATAATAATTTCCTCATGTACATTGCCCTTGTATAGACCTTCTATATACTCCTTCCACCTTTATGCTTTCCCTTCTTTGCTTAGAACTGGGTTTCCATCTGAGCTCTTGATATTCATGCAAGTGGCTCTCTTTTCTCCAAAGGTCTCTTTGATTTTCTTGTAGGAAGTATCTATCTTACACCTAGTGAGATAAGCCTCCACATCTTTACATTTGTCCTCTAGCCATCCCTGCTTAGCCATTTGCACTTCCTGTCGATCTCATTTTTGAGACGTTTGTATTCCTTTTTGGCTGCTTTATTTACTGCATTTTTATAGTTTCTCCTTTCATCAATTAAAATCAGTATTTCTTCTGTTACCCAAGGATTTCTACTAGCCCTCGTCTTTTTACCTACTTGATCGTCTGCTGCCCTCACTACTTCATCTCTCAGAGCTACCCATTCTTCTTCTACTGTACTTCTTTCCCCCATTCCTGACAATTGTTCCCTTATGCTCTGTACAACCTCTGGTTCTTTCAGTTTATCCAGTTTCCATCTCCTTAAATTCCCACCTTTTTGCAGTTTCTTCAGTAGATTGTGGTCAGAGTCCACATCTGCCCCTGGAAATGTCTTACAATTTAAAATCTGGTTCCTAAATCTCTGTCTTACCATTATATAATCTATCTGATACCTTCTAGTATCTCCAGGATTCTTCCATGTATACAACCTTCTTTTATGATTCTTGAACCAAATGTTAGCTATCATTAAGTTATGCTCTGTGCAAAATTCTACCAGACGGCTTCCTCTTTCATTCTTACCCCCAATCCATATTCACCTACTATGTTTCCTTGTCTCCCTTTTCCTACTGACGAATTCCAGTCACCCATGACTATTAAATTTTCGTCTCCTTCACTACCTGAATAATTTCTTTTATCTCCTCATACATTTCATCGATTTCTTCATCATCTGCAGAGCTAGTTGGCATATAAACTTGTACTACTGTAGTAGGCATGGCCTTCGTGTCTATCTTGGCCACAATAATGCGTTCACTATGCTGTTTGTAGTAGCTTACCCGCACTCCTATTTTTTTATTCATTATTAAACCTACTCCTGCATTACCCCTATTTGATGAAAGGTAGTATATCGAGTTCCCGTGCGCCCTATCCAGCGCTGAGGCAGAGTGTCACTGCGAAACTGACGTGCTTTGTAATGCAAGTGTGGTGGAGCTCCATCCTGTCGGAAAGTGAAGTCATCGGAGTCCTCCTGAGGTTGTGGAAAAAGCCATTCCGCAGTATTTGAAGATATCTCAACGCTAGATAGGACGTTGGGGACCCCTTAACACTGCCCTGAACTCTTGCCCTCCAAGATCACCAGACATGATCCCTTGCTGTTTTTTTCTTGTAGGAATGTGTGAAAGAAAGTGTATTCAGCTCCCCCTTTACCTCCTGGCACATAAGAAGTGAAGAACAGAATTACAGCTACTATAACTTCCGTAAAAGCGGATACATTGTGTAAAGTTTATGACGAATTTAGCTATCGTGTAGATGTTGTTCGTGCTGCTGCTAGTGGGCACAAAGAGCATTTGTAATAGCATAGCTTAAACTGTAAGAGTTTGTGAGTATTCTGCGATTTATCGCATGTTTATAGTACAATTTTATCGATAATTATGGAGTTTTGAAATCAGGTTATTCTTTTTAAAACACCCTGTGCTGTAGCCATTGGCTGACAGCAACATACCTACTGTAGCTACTGTCAAACAACAATATGACTGTAGTCCTACCTACGTACCTGTTGCCTAACAACGACATTATTAGACCTACTTAACGTAGAAACTGGCTCACAACTTCAGTGGGGGCATACCATGGTTAGCAGACTTATCTATTGTAAGTACTGGATGACAGCCACCTAAGAAGGCCTACCTGCTGCGGCTGCTGGCTGAGAAACACCTCAGTAGCAGTAAGTACTGCAACAACTGGCTGACAGCGACACGAGTTAGTTCTATCAACTGTAGATACTGACTGGTGCTAGTCTCGTGCTCAAAAATTTCCTGAACTAGCGTTATGACTTAGTGTTCCAGGCAATGCACACTGTAATGCCCATTCCTGTTAAGGAATATTGACCGTAGGCTAATCGAACACACAACGTTGTATTAATAAACGATTTGAAGCACATTTTTCAAATAAAATAATTCAATTAAGTCATATAATACAAACTAGGTTGAAGAAGATGTGGTAAATGATTTACAATAATAACATTCGCATACATACACACTCACACACGCTAAGTTGTTATTAAGTATGCACTAAATTAACAGTGCAAATCGAGAAAGGAACATACTATCGAAAGTATTTAGTAGTTAGTACAATACTGAGAAATGACTGTGTCATCTTTTCAAGATGTAATGCTATGAATCTATTTTGTGAAGCAAAAATAAATCTTCGAAAATGAATAACAGTACTGAATTTAAATGACCATGTTCAATGCTATCCTTCCGTATCAGTGCAGTAGTTAACTCTAGTAATGTCTATTGCAACGTTTCACTACAGTTATCTTCGTCTTGCATCGGCTTCGGCTAACTATGCACCACGTAAAAGAATTACTTAGAAGAGCAGTTCTTTTGAATCAGGTTCTTCTTCCTGTCTTCCCAGTGTTTTTTGATTCTCTCGCTCTGTTGTTGTTTTTGTTTCTGGATGAAGAGCCTTCCATGTTTCTTCTCTTTTTCTTGAAAACTTTTATAAATTGGTTTTCTGAATTTTTTTTCTGCTTTGGTTATGTTCGTCAGATATATTCATCTCTCATAAATCTTTTTCGCTATCTTTGATTCATTGATGGTTTTTCTTTGTGTTATTTAAATACTGGAAGATTCATTCAGTTAATCTATTGTCCTCCATTCTTTTCACACGCCTAAAGAAACTCACCGACCTTCTCCGGATTGTGTTTAACAGTTTAGGATTCGTTTCGATAGAGTTCTATTTTGATTCTTACTATTTTCATCTGTGGTGGGTCCCAGAATTACTCGAAGGATTCTCCTCTTTTTTCTCCATGTCTTTATTTCTTCTACTTTAAGCTGAAGATGCAGTCTGTTGCATAGAGTGCTTGCATTTTATAGCTTTATCATTGTGTCTAATTTTTCACATTATTGGAGATTGCTGTTTTATTGTACGTGTTCTTGGAGAGTTGACATCTCCATCTTCTTGGGTGTGGCATTGTTTGCTTCTTTGGTCAGTCCATTGGTTTGTATAATATCGTCGAGGTCTTTGAAATTCGTTAATTTTCTGAAATCTGTTTTCAACGATTTGGGGATACTTACAATGTTTGTTGTACTTTTTTTGGATATTGAACTTTGAAAGCTGTTTTCTCTTAGGTTCTTTCGAAGAGGTTTATCTGGGTGATAGAGGATTCTATTTATTTTCCAAATACAGAAAGATCATCCGCAAAGGCCACGCAGTTCATTTTTATTCTCTTCTCTTTCCTTCCTAGTTTTATTTGTTGATTTATTTCAGCTTTTTGTTGGGCACTTTCTCATTCTCCGATTTTTTTTCTAAAACGCAATTAAAGACTACAGTGGAGGGTCCATCCCCTTGTCGGGCTCCTGTTCTGACATCAAATGGTTCATAAATTTCGCTCTGGAGTTTAACATTTGATTTAGTGTTCGTGGAAAATTATTTGATCAGACTGAATTGTTTATTATGTACTCCAAATTGTTCTAGAGAAGAGAATAGCATTGGTCTGTCGATAGAATCTTAAGCCTTTTTAAAATCCATAAAGATGGACAGCTGTGCCTCATCATCGTGTGGTACCTTATCATTGAACTGAGGTTGAAGATTTACTCCCAGCATGATCTGCTATAGCGGAAACCTTCTTGATATTCTCCTACATGTTTGTCGACTTGCTTTTACAGCCTTGTTAGTATTTCACCAGAAAGAATTTCGAACGTTATTGGGAAGAGAGAGACTGGGAAGAGTGAGACTCGCCTGTAATGTTTTATCTCCTTTTTGTGCAGGAGATGAATTAGTGTACATTTCCTTTCTTTCGAACCCAAATGTTTGAACGTTTGTAACCTTTCTTTTTGGATTTAGATGTGCTATTTTCCACATTCTCGCTTATATGTCATCTTCTCCAGAAACTTTATGACTTTTTAGTTTTTTGATAATTTCTTGTATTTATTCGAAAGTAGGAAGTGAATAATTTACATGTTTTATTTCAGGTTGAAGAAAGTTCAGTCTTTCCCTTGGTTTATTCGTAGTTTAGCAGTTTCTCAAAATAGTCAGCCAGCAATTCACAGTTCCTTGTGTTGTTCAGTTCCAGGTCTCCAGTTTTTCTTTCCTACAGCATAAACCTGGAGACTTATACTTCACCGAGCGAGGTGGCGCAGTGGTTAGACACTGGACTCGCATTCGGGAGGACGACGGTTCAATCCCGCGTCCGGCCATCCTGATTTAGGTTTTCCGTGATTACCCTAAATCGCTCCAGGCAAATGCCGGGATGGTTCCTTTCAAAGGACACGGCCGACTTCCTTCCCCGTCCTTCCCTACTCCGATGAGACCGATGACCTCGCTGTCTGGTCTCCTTCCCCAAAACGACGCAACCCAACTTATACTTCTATAGCCCTTTATCAAATGTTTTTTAAAATCAGTTGTGTCGTTCTTACGAAAGGATTCTTTAATAGATTATAACTGCTTGAAGTTGAATGTGCTTTTGGCATTTCTTAATATTTTGACTCTTGACTTTTATTTTTCTATGAAGTTTTGATAATTTTCTTGGTTTTTATTACTGTACTTTTTTTCATGTCAACATTCTTTTGCCTAGGGCTTCAACACAATCTGCGGTCCACCACCAGTGTATCAAAGATCTTAGAAGGGCCAGTTCCTCGGCAGCTTCCGTAATTTTCCTGTAAATTAGCATCCACTCTACACCGTCAATTTCTCCCACTCGTTAGCTGAAAATATGGATACGTTTTTGAAATTTTGTTTTACCTACTGCTCTTTTTTGGTTTCCTGCAGTGTGTTTATTTGAGGGATAATTCGGATTTTTATGTTAAGTAAATAATTAACTGTCTCGATGTTGTTAAATAAATAATTAACTGTCTCGATGTTAATTCCGTTTTCCACTTTGACATTCATAATTTCCTTCTGGTTTGGTTAAGATATTACCATGTGGTCCATCTGAAATTCTCTAAGAGCTGGAGTCGGTGATTTCCACTTCTTATATTTTTTGGGAAATTTCTGTGAAGCTGGTTGACATTAATTTGATGTTTCAGGCCGAGTTCTGTTGGTCTACAATATTTCCAAATAATTTTTCTTACCCTATTTTAGAGTTTATGTTCCGCAACAATAATTTGCGTTTCCCTTGGGGATTTTTATTTAGGTAAACTTCAACTCTTCCCAGAATGTCTCTACTTTTTGGGGATTTTCTCTGTTGTCTGTTCATTGGTGCGTGACAATTGATTAGTGTGTAAAACTTGTTCGTACATTTAAAGATTCGCCGATAGGAAGCGAATCTCAGCGAGGTGATTTGTTATTGCTCTTTGCTCAAAAAATGCAATCACAACACAATGAGTGTTCTCTCCTGGTTTCCCTTTGAAGATTGTGTAGTTTTTAGAGTCTATACATAGTTATCTGTAACGTTTGTTTCCAGACGGATATACTCTATCTTGATCGGTAAACTAGTTATTAAAACTGCGTAATCTCCCAGAACAGTTTATTCTGAAAATTCAAAAAAATATCTAGAGGTGCACTTCCACATATGTGTGCTGCTGAACATGCGCATTGTCGAAGTAGGTGTCGTACTTTCAGTGGCAGACTGCAGTTTCTCCCTATTTGCAGTGTCTGCAGTGTAATTTTGTGACTAATAGTCCGTCATAGCGTTAAGTGGCTTGCTCCGTCCTCTAAACGCATGCCACCTCACCCGCATCGAGGCACACCCCTTCTGGCGGGCACCTCCGTTGCACACGCCGCCGCTCGCAGAGACTGCAGCAGCTGGCTGGCTGCTCGTTACCTCGCTCAACAAGTAATGTATTTGATTCACGTAGTGAAGCTCTCTCTCAAATATTAAGAAAACGTTTACAAATGAATATATTCTTTAACGCTATACATCCAGCTATTTCCATTTAATTTAAATCTTACGAAGTTTAAAATGTATCATTACAAAATAGTTAAAATATAAAAATTAAAGTTTTCTGTTGACAATAGAAAAAGTGAAACATTTCTGCACACAACCAACAGGTGGTATCGGTTGTTACTCTTATAACTTATTGGCACAATGTCGAAGTGTTTGAGAAAGAGGAGAGAGCAATACTGTGTGTCAGTGCTTCTAATTTACCGTGTCATTACAACTCGCATTCGAGAAGAGCGTGGTTCGAATCCCTGTCCAGCTGTCTTAGCTTATGTATATTATGGCTTCCATAAGTAATTCCAGGTGAATCTTGGGGTGTTTTCTTCAGCAAGCCCGCAGCCGATTCCTTCTTCCGTCCTTATCGAACTGCTCCACTCTTCCGTCTTTCGTGGCCTCGACGCTGTTTTACTACTACTATCTTATGGCGTATTTAGCTGGTGCATGGTTTGGACTGAGTAGTATCACGCTTCGAGAACAGCCGCTCGACGAACACTTTCCAAAATGTGTTGGTTAATTGTGTAGGCCGCTGAGGCGATAAAGCTTCTCGACAAAGAAATATTCGCACAATAGAAGTGGAGAAGTTAATGTTGGATATCATTCCTGTGAACTTTTCCCATGAAGTTACACCAACTCGTCAGTGTGGAAAATTCCAGTAGAAACTGAAGAGGAACTGCCTATCTGACTCACTGTGTACCAGACAACATCAGTGTTTGGGACGGTGTGGGAAAATTTTATGTGTCATTGCCGATATATCAATTGAGACTGGCGCTCGTCTTTTTATGTGCTTTTTGAGCTACAGCTGTTAGTATAACGACTGATTTTTTATGTCTATAAAAACTTAAATGTTCATTTTCGATCCTTAGTCATTTACCTCAGATATTCGACTTGGGATACTCTATCAATAAGTAATATGGACGCTACAGGGTACCTGTATAGCGTTGCATTATCTTAAACTACTCGTAAAATATTGGCACTAATAATTCAGAACTGTTCTTTCACTTGCGCCTTTGTCCCGCAATGTTCGCAGGGTCGGTGTGGTTACAACGGATTTGGCAAGGTTAATTTAAAGGGGTGGCCGGATGCCCTTCCTGCCGCCATCCCATACCCCCCAGGACGGGATCAGTGTACCCCAGCTATCTGTGTCTAGTGGGAACCATGAAATAGTCCGGAAGTGTTACAAAAGTCTGCTTGTCGTGTAAGTGAGGCGGGACTTGGGGACCAGCCCCGTATTCACGTAGCGGGATGTGGAAAACCGCCTAAAAACCACATCCAGGCTGCCCGACACATCGGCCCACGTCGTTAATCCGCCGGGCGGGTTCGATCCGGGGCCAGCGCGCCTACCCGAGTCCAAGAAGCAGCGCATTAGCGCTCTCGGCTAACCTGGCGGGTCTAATAATTCAGAAATGTTATCCACGGAAAATGTGGCATAAAGTACTTTAGGTCTTTTTATCGGGAACTACAAGATTAATTCAGTAATAATTAAACGTAAATGCAAAAGGACTTGCATAGGAGCTGCTGCTTCTTCTTTTCTGCATTTTGCTTTTTTATTGCTTACTTTAGAAAGTGTATAGTGACGCTTTTAGTTTCCTCTTAGTATTCTTTTTTCGGTGTTTGTGTGTCACTTGTTCGTGTTGTATGCCTTATGCATCGATTGCAGTTTCTTTCTAGGTCTGCTCCCGTGCAATTTATATTCACTAACTTCAGAAGCAGAGACTCTCGTCGGTGTGTTTCGTACACCGGTCTCGGGTGTGGTTCCCTGCACAATTTTGTGAAAAGCACAAGTGATCGTGTAAAATCACAGTGTGAACATTAGTATAAATTCGTGACCGGTAAGCATACCCACAAGTCAAAGTCTGAAGTGGGGAGCTTTGGCACCAAGATTACGAGACTGGCCACTTCCAGCGCGGACGCACTCCGTCACATACCGTCGGCGGCTCAGCACAGACGTGGTTGCGCAGTACGGCGTGGCCTCGTCAGAATTCAAAATACGACGTGACGCGCGCACAGCCGATGGTTCGGTAGGCGGAGCGCGTCCGCTACACTGCGCAGTCACCAGCCAGTATGTGAACGTCCGGCGCACAGGCGCTCCCAGGTCCATGCGCCGAAACAGCTGGGCGGGTGTCGTGTCAGGACTTACACATAACAGTATCAGAGGATGAGATTTACACACATCTATACACTGAGGAGCCGAAATTTATGAGCACTGTCCACCGCGAGATCGAATGACGGCTGCTAGCGTTGCGCACACTTGCTGCATTAAGTAAGTATATGGCGTTTCCCATTTAGCTTGATCATCCCAACTAGTTTTTGTCCAGAAGCAAAATTAAAAATGCATCAAGCAAATGTTGTTTATCTACCACGGGAACATTAACCGAATCATTTCCTTTCTTGCAACTATGTTCGTTAGTATTATATGAACAGCTGTACGTCTTCTCTAAAAAGCACCATGTATTTTTTATTAGGTGATGCACTACCTCTCCTCAAGACTTGTTATAAACGCGTCATAGTGTACAATAAACGTAAAAATGGCTTTGTCTCTCCCGTACTAATAGAAGTGCGGAAAAGCGCGGTAACGTAACTCGTCCAGTTGCAGGAGCTGACAGTAAACAAATGTAAACACAAGGAGTCCTCGCACCGGTCATTCATTCAACCGAACTCGTCCAATTGCAGGAACTGAGCCGGCCGAAGTGGCCGTGCGGTTAAAGGCGCTGCAGTCTGGAACCGCAAGACCGCTACGGTCGCAGGTTCGAATCCTGCCTCGGGCATGGATGTTTGTGATGTCCTTAGGTTAGTTAGGTTTAACTGGTTCTAAGTTCTAGGGGACTAATAACCTCAGATGTTAAGTCCCATAGTGCTCAGAGCCATTTGAACCATTTTTTGCAGGAACTGACAGTAAACAAATGGGAACGTAAGGAGTATTCGCACCGGTCATTCAATTCAACCGTCTTCAGTTCGAGGTTTATTTGAGTACAGTGCACACCGACGAAGAAAATGTTGGTCATGTATTCCACTGTTTGCACTACGCGGTAATTACATCTCATCTATCTTCATATCTGGCTATAGGATTTTTCTCCAATGAAACAAAGTCATCAAAATGGCTCCATGGCATTGTTCAGTTCTTTAATAAAGAATCATACAATCTGCTCCTCACACAGGTTACAGTTACAGACAAAAAAAAATGGCTCTGAGCACTATGGGACTTAACATCTGAGGTCATCAGTCCCCTCGAACTTAGAACTACTTAAACCTAACTAACCTAAGGACAGCACACACATCCATGCCCCAGGCAGGATTCGAACCTGCGACCGTAGCAGTCGTGCGGTTCCACACTGAAGCGCCTAGAATCGCTCGACCACAACGGCCGGCTATAGTTACAGAGAATTTGGTTCTTTTTTCCGTGATGTTACCATCTGATGCCAACCCCTGCTTAAACGAGATGGTTCATCAGGACCTGTGTTGCGCAAATTAAAACTGTTCGTCTCTTTTTAGTTACAAAAGTAGATTTTGCAACTAGGCTGAGAGGGAGAAACAGTGATTAAACAATATATTAATTTCTTACAGCTGGAGTCCATTTCCACAAGCTTCTTCTGGGCTGTAGATGCGTCGTGTTGTAAAATGATGAACCACCGTTTTGCAACTATTGCAAGTAGTCCTCGTCGGGGCATGTAATACCACTAAACTCCATCCGAAGAGGCCTCGGAAGGCCCAACCGGACTGACCGACCGCCGTGTCATCCTCAGTCTATTGGCGACACTGGTTGCGGATGTGGAGGGGTGTGGGGTCAGCACACCGCTCTACCGGTCGTTGTCAGTTTTCGTGACCAGAGCCGCTACTCCTCAACCGAATAGTTCCTCAGTTTTGCTCATAAGGGCTGAGTGCACCCCGCTTGCCAACAGCGCCCGGCAGACAGGACGGTCACCCATCCAAGTGCAAGCCAAGCCCAACAGCGCTTAACTTCGGTGATCCGACGGTAACCGGTGTTACCACTGCGGCAAGGCTGTTAGTATGTAATACCACTGGCAAATGCACATTTACCACCAGTATTGTGTTTTCATTTCTGCCCCTATAATAACCTATTTAAAAATTCATCATATTATTGGATGCCTTGACTGAGTGGAACGGAGCTTGTATTCTTTATTGATATAATTTAAGGCTGAGTTTTAATGGGCCACGTTGGCGAATCAGAAGACAGCTCCTTTTGTAACCTGGTGCAGCTCCCCTGTTGTCTAGTGTCAATTAAAGCGGCCAGTAGCCTTCCTCTCTACTCCCGTCATCCAGTCTTATGACAAAATCTATTTACGCTCCTTTTAAGGAATTAAGTGGACAGGAATATAGACAGTATACTACAGTTCCTCTGTTCCAGTAGTATTACATACTCTGAATGCCACTTGCATTCTGTCCGAAAGATTGGTACATCATTTTACAATGTGTCTACACCTTGGAGATCTCTATAGTAAATCATCTTTCTAATAAAAAACTTTAGTGAAATGCGGAGATACTGAACTACTTTGACATCGTCTATTGCCTTCGTACGAAGGTGAGCAAGTGAAAGACAATCAATTTCCAGATGTGGAGATGACGTCTACTATATCTAACAAGACCTCTTAGCAATGTTGCCAAAAGACTGTTAATCTTAAAAACCAACACAAATATTACTACTCGTTTCCCATTAACTGAAATATTACAGCCTTGCTTGTACCAGGCTAATCGGCGATTAACAAATAACATCTTTGGTCACAAAAATATGTTATTACTACTGAACAATACATTAAAAACATTAGATCATTTATACAATTACAACATACTTCTGCACCGTCTTAGCGTTGTAATTCAACCAACATCTGAAAATTGATATGCTGCGCCGTCCGCTGTGGCCGAGCGTTTCTAGGCGCTTCAGTCTGAAACCACGCGGCTGCTACGGTCGCAGATTCGAATCCTGCGGGAATGGATGTGTGTGATGTCCTTAGGTTAGTTAGGTTTAAGTAGTTCCAAGTCTAGGGGACTGATGACCTCAAATGGTAAGTCCCATAGTGCTTAGAGCCATTTGAACCATTTTGTTCTGCTGCGCCTGAAACTTATTGTGCATAAGTGGAAAAATATTTTTGTTATTGAAAATAGGATTTATTTATTAATGAATAATTCTTATTGCTGGAAGAGAATAGTCCCTCAACCGTCGTAATGTGAAATACATTTTTTGCATATGGCATCAAATGTGGAAAAAAATATTTTTAGCAAAATACTTTGAACCATGAACAGCGTCTATATGAGCGAATATAGAACATAGGTGTATGGTTGGGGAAGAGGGCAGCTCGCGGTATGTTGTCTTTAAGACGACAAACGAAATTTGAAGCAACTAGTGGCCTCATACAGTATTCTCTATTTTGGTCCACAGGGAAGAAATACGAAAGAATGAGTTCAGGGACGCTGAGCACGCGGTGTTGTCCCAAAACCGTTGTCCTTCCAGACACACTTCCTTTCGTCGGAGTGTCCACAACATTTGCATTCAGAAACATTTACCGTGCCACAATCGTCGAAAATACACTCCTGGAAATTGAAATAAGAACACCGTGAATTCATTGTCCCAGGAAGGGGAAACTTTATTGACACATTCCTGGGGTCAGATATATCACATGATCACACTGACAGAACCACAGGCACATAGACACAGGCAACAGAGCATGCACAATGTCGGCACTAGTACAGTGTATATCCACCTTTCGCAGCAATGCAGGCTGCTATTCTCCCATGGAAACGATCGTAGAGATGCTGGATGTAGTCCTGTGGAACGGCTTGCCATGCCATTTCCACCTGGCGCCTCAGTTGGACCAGCGTTCGTGCTGGACGTGCAGACCGCGTGAGACGACGCTTCATCCAGTCCCAAACATGCTCAATGGGGGACAGATCCGGAGATCTTGCTGGCCAGGGTAGTTGACTTACACCTTCTAGAGCACGTTGGGTGGCACGGGTTACATGCGGACGTGCATTGTCCTGTTGGAACAGCAAGTTCCCTTGCCGGTCTAGGAATGGTAGAACGATGGGTTCGATGACGGTTTGGATGTACCGTGCACTATTCAGTGTCCCCTCGACGATCACCAGTGGTGTACGGCCAGTGTAGGAGATCGCTCCCCACACCATGATGCCGGGTGTTGGCCCTGTGTGCCTCGGTCGTATGCAGTCCTGATTGTGGCGCTCACCTGCACGGCGCCAAACACGCATACGACCATCATTGGCACCAAGGCAGAAGCGACTCTCATCGCTGAAGACGACACGTCTCCATTCGTGCCTCCATTCACGCCTGTCGCGACACCACTGGAGGCGGGCTGCACGATGTTGGGGCGTGAGCGGAAGACGACCTAACGGTGTGCGGGACCGTAGCCCAGCTTCATGGAGACGGTTGCGAATGGTCCTCGCCGATACCCCAGGATCAACAGTGTCCCTAATTTGCTGGGAAGTGGCGGTGCGGTCCCCTACGGCACTGCGTAGGATCCTACGGTCTTGGCGTGCATCCGTGCGTCGCTGTGGTCCGGTCCTAGGTCGACGGGCACGTGCACCTTCCGCCGACCACTGGCGACAACATCGATGTACTGTGGAGACGTCACGCCCCACGTGTTGAGCAATTCGGCGGTACGTCCACCCGGCCTCCCGCATGCCCACTATACGCCCTCGCTCAAAGTCCGTCAACTGCACATACGGTTCACGTCCATGCTGTCGCGGCATGCTACCTGTGTTAAAGACTGCGATGGAGCTCCGTATACCACGGCAAACTGGCTGACACTGACGGCGGCGGTGCACAAATGCTGCGCAGCTAGCGCCATTCGACGGCCAACACCGCGGTTCCTGGTGTGTCCGCTGTGCCGTGCGTGTGATCATTGCTTGTACAGCCCTCTCGCAGTGTCCGGAGCAAGTATGGTGGGTCTGACACACCGGTGTCAATGTGTTCTTTTTTCCATTTCCAGGAGTGTATTTTCGAGGTAAAGTATGGCTTAGTCAACGAGTGCTTAACATTTGTACTGAGTTCATATCAATTAAAGGCGAACAAGAAAGAGTTTTATGTTTAATACGCGTAAATACTCAGCGACGGTATTAGATCGCGTCAAGTTGCAATGTGCCGGCGTGGAGCAGCGTTTGTACCTCTTTAATTTTGTCGAATTTTGTATGAGAACGAGACATGCACTCGACCACCTCCTTACCTACCACATAATTAATTATGCGCACAACGGTAACGAAGGGAAATGATGGTGGACCCTGCTAGTTGGTAAAAT
The DNA here is from genome assembly GCF_023864345.2 of Schistocerca serialis cubense. NCBI lineage: Eukaryota > Metazoa > Arthropoda > Insecta > Orthoptera > Acrididae > Schistocerca > Schistocerca serialis. The sequence continues at coordinate 708,494,342 of NC_064638.1, forward strand.
AAGGAGTGCATACTCAAAATAATTTAATAAAAATCGTAATCTACTCAGAGAAAAAAAAGAACTTTATCATAAGAAACAACAGGAAGCGGGATTCTGCATATATCTACGATATGATATGCGGCTTAAATATTACAATGAGATTTATTATACATCAGAACATAAAGGCACATGATTATCAACACAAACAGTAGGTTATAGGATAGGGCGTTCTGAACTATTATGGCTCGAGAACAAGGGCTCCTTCTCTCTGTCATGCAATAGCTTGACGATAATGAATGGAGATCCTAATTAATCAAATATTGCCGTATCGCAATTAGTAGTAAGAGGTCACATGGGATCGCATGGAGAAACGAGCAAAGTGGACTTGTGGCAAAGCGAGCGCGCATGCTGCTGAGGACTTCAGTATAAAATTGATAGGTCCTACAATGCCGGAGCCGCAAAATTACCAATCCTGACGTTTGTAGCAGGTCGTCGGTAGGCAGCTTTCTGATGATGCAGGCGCCGAGACTTCTGGTGTGCAGCAATTCTGTTTCAACCCCTATCCTCGAAGGCTGCCGGAGAATTCTAAGTTCTGTCGAAAAAAGTGCGATCGAGTCGCAAGACCGTCCGACAAAGATCAGATCCCGAATCTATCGCGCCCGCACAACGCAGGAGCGAAGCCAGCGTTGCTCAACTCCCAACTCTCCACGAAAACTGCTAATCAGCATTCAGTGCTGATTCCAAAATTCCCCAACAATGTCTCAGAACATCATTCGCGTCAATAGCGACCGTTCTCTCCCATTTCGAGCAGGGCTTTATGACGTCAACTAGCCTCAGTTTAAGTTGGCCAATCATGCTTCTGCTACTCAACTGAGGGCACGGAACTTGCCCTTTAACGGGCTACGAAAACAGCATGCCTAGACCACCAGCCATCCGGCGCGAGACAGTCGTACCTAGCAGGGCACGGTCTACAAGTATTCTGAGAATCAAGAGAAAACAATGCAGTCAGTCGGTGCCAGGAGTCTTCGTTCCGGACGCGCCGGAACGATAAACACATAAACTGCGGGGACACTCAGATGTCTCGCAGGTCGTTTCGCCCTGCATACAACAGGCGAAACTAGACCATCGTCAGTCGTTCTGCCAGGCGCTTAAGCCCATTGTACGACCCTCTCAGTATTCGGAGAAGCATAGCCCCCAACCAGAAACGCAGTGTCCCGCGTCCCCCGATGCTGCCGGCCAGTGTGGCCCAGCGGTTCTAGGCGCTTCAGTCTGGAACCGCGCTACCGCTACGGTCGCAGGTTCGAATCCCGCCTCGGGGATGGATGTGTGTGATGTCCTTAGGTTAGTTAGGTTTGAGTAGTTTTAAGTTCTAGGGGACTGATGACCTCAGATGTTAAGTCCCATAGTGCTCAGAGCCACGCCCGGGTTCCCGGGTTCGATTCCCGGCGGGGTCAGGGATTTTCTCTGCCTCGTGATGGCTGGGTGTTGTGTGCTGTCCTTAGGTTAGTTAGGTTTAAGTAGTTCTAAGTTCTAGGGGACTTATGACCACAGCAGTTGAGTCCCATAGTGCTCAGAGCCATTTGAACCATTTTTTTTGCTCAGAGCCATTTGAACCATTTTAACCTCCTATGCTCTCCTCGCACAGGCCACCCAGGGAAGTAACCCAACACGCAAAGAAATCAAGGGAAAAGTATTTTGAGCTCTCAGTACATTACAATAACATTATTCGGTCTGTTACCACCGTGCAATGACATAGAACGTTAATAAAATTGATGAAAATGAAAGGCGACATGCAAAAGAGGGCATGGAATCTCTGAAACTGTCTACAGAATAATACAATATCCGCACTTTATGCAGTGCCAAGCGGGACATTGACAGGAAACGCATATAGGCGAATCAACGGAGAAAAACAGTTCCACCAGTAGGTAGAAGTAACAAACGGAAGACCGAAGTGCATTGCCTCGCAAGGTTGTGACGGCGATAGTACTAATGAGAGACACAGACTCAAAGCGTTCCTGTTTCTGTGTTGATAATAATGTGGGTTCACATTTCGGTACATCCTAGTATGTACGACTACGCAAGTTTTGCTCTTTTTCTCATAGTAGACCACTGCCCTATGACGTACACGAGCGAGGGAACAAAGCTAGACACGCAAGCGCTCTGTCATAGATTACTTTTCTCATGAGTCAGCAGTTTACTTGCGGTCATTCCATACAGGGACTGCTCGCTGTGGTAACTTTCGTGACTCATGAGCATCCACTAGCGACTGCACCAGCTACATCCTCTGTTTTGGCAGGAAATACTTGCCTGCAGCTGGCCAGTTCCAAATTCCTGTCTTCTCGTACACGTGCAACGCAGTTGCGTATGTGAAAGAATCAGAAGAAGCTATTTCCCAGGGACGTTCAAACTAGCGTCGAGTACACTTGAAGATTACACAGTGCTTTGACAACTTTTTACACACATAGTTTACTGAGCGAGGTTGCGCAGACTCTGGACTGTATTCGAGAGAGTTGTGGGGCAAATTTAAGTTTCATCATCTTGAATTTCATCTTGAATTAGGTATCCCGTTATTTCCCTTATTTACTAGAGTTGGTAGTGGAATGATTCCTTCAAAAAGTTCACAGTTAATTTTCTTCTGTGACTTAGCTAAACCTGACATCTGCGGAGTGTTAAATTCAAACCTTTCTTCCTCATTCGTCTACTTCTGTCAAGACGGAAATTCATTAAAAAAAAACAGTCTTACAGAGCAGTTGGCTGAAAGACCGAGTGGAAGACGTCAGGAGTTTGTAAATGAATAGCTAGGTAGCACAAAACTTGCATTGTCGGTGAGCGGAATTTAAGTGCCCGACGACCCATTCTAATTAGGTTTTCCGAGGTTCACCTAAGTATATCAAAGCGAATGTAACCATAATACCTTTAAAAAAAGGTGATGGCTAGCTTGCTAAACCATCCTTACCCTATCAGAGCTTGTGCTGCGTCTGTGATGCCCTTGTCAGTGACAACGTTAAACCTTCACCTTCCTTCCTTCCTTTTTTAAGCGGAAATGATTTTCTCCCATGTACATTGGAATATTTTTTTCGCTATGTATGTGTGTGTGTGTGTGTGTGAGAGAGAGAGAGAGAGAGAGAGAGAGAGAGTTTTCTCTTAATTGTATGTCATTGTACTGAGGGCGTTTGGTTGGTTCAAATGGCTCTGAGCACTATGGGACTTAACATCTATGGTCCCCTAGACCTTAGAACTACTTAAACCCAACTAACCTAAGGACATCACACAACACCCACCCATCACGAGGCAGAGAAAATCCCTGACACCGCCGGGAATCGAAACCGGAAACCCGGGCGCGGGAAGCGAGAACGCTACCGCACGACCACGAGCTGCGGACAGGGCGTTTGGAGTTTAGTATAGTGTTTTACTTAGAGTTGATGGCTGAAACGCGTTTCTGCCACACAAATCATTTCTGTCGGACACCATCGGCGAAAAATAGACAAGATCGCTACTTCCTAAGAGATTAAAACTCTACTCTGAATTGGGACTCGAACTCAGAACGCTGTAACCACTACTAATGCTCTTACAAACTAACGAGATGCAATTCAGTATCCTCGCTTCCCCTCCTTACAGCTTCAACTCTGTCAGATCCTGAAAGAAAGGGGTGCTAGCTCAGTAAAATACGCAATATTCTGTTGCATGTTGTGAAATTCGAAAAGTAGGAGAGATAAAATGAAGGTGTAAGGAGTGTAGTGAACAGAATGTGGATAGCTTATTACATGAGGGAATTTCAAGTGAAAGACATACAATTTTGATTGGCCATAAAGTTTCAAACCAGTGCACTCTCCGCTACAGAATAAGAAATTCATTCTGAATTCAGACTATTGTTTAACTCTTCGTCGACAAATTAGTTATTAGAAACCGATCACAAGCTTGAACAGGAGCAGGAATTGGAGGAATGTAGGCAACAGCCTTTTCAATGTAATAATATGGTCATTTTCTGTAAACAACTTAGAGAAATCTGAGTGGTCAGTTATGGATCTGAAATTCTGAACTCCACTTTTTCTGAATGCGAATGCGAGATCATAACTACTGCCCTACTGAGCATAGTTTCACCAAGGAGACTGCGTAGCTTTTCGAGCATTTATAGTCTTCAGATCACCGACAGACGTCGTTCCGTGAAGAAAAGAAGGACGTCATCTCATTCGGATAGGAGCGAGGGAAGAATCACTGGGGAAGTGGCAACCAAACGGTTATTCCAGTTGGTGTGTAGAATCCATACCATCAGATATTTGGAAAAGAACTGTAGCTTAACGTCTCTTGCATTTAAGTTGCAGTCAATAATAATAACAGACAAATTGAAAAGAAAATTCAAGATTCCTTAGGAAAGGTAAAGGCAACAAAGAGGCAGTTGTAATGTTGCGCTTGATAATGGAAGCAATACCTAAGAAAAATCAGGGCGCGTTCACTGGATTTGTTGACCTGAAAAAGCATTCGACAATGTCAGATGGTCAAAGATGTTCTAAATTCTAAGAAAAATAGGAGTAAACTATAGGGAAAGACGGATAGCATACAACATGTACAAGGATCAAGCGGGAACAATAAGAATGGAAGACTAAGAACAAAGTGCTCGACGTTAAAATAATGTAAGACAGGGGTGCAGTCTTGTGCTGCTATTGTTCAACCTGTTCATCGAAGAAGCAATGACGGAAATTAAAGAAAGCCTTGAGAATGGATTTAAAATCCAGGGTGACAGAAAATCAATGATAAGATTAGCTGATGATTACAGCTTAACATCAAAATTGATGGTCACGAAGCAGACGAAGTTGAGGAATCCTGCTACCATGGAAGGGTGAAGCAAGGAGGGAATAAGGAGACTAGCACATTCAAAGAGGGCATTCCTGACCGAAAGAAGTATATTAATATCAAATAAAGGCCTTAAATTGAGGGAGAAATTTCTGAGAGCGTGTTTGGAACACTGCACTGTATAGCAGCGAATCACGGACAGTGGAAACAACAAAAGAAAGAGGGAAAAAAATGGTTCAAATGGCTCTGAGCACTATGGGACTCAACTTCTGAGGTCATTAGTCCCCTAGAACTTAGAACCAGTTAAACCTAACTAACCTAAGGACATCACACACATCCATGTCCGAGGCACGATTCGAACCTGCGACCGTAGCGGTCTCGCAGTTCCAGATGAAACGTCCCCTTTGAACAATTTATACATGACTGTTCTTAACCTGACACACAATATTTTTAGCGCAACGCAATCTGACTTTCAAAAAATCCCTACGAAAGAAGGACCCTGACTAACATTAACCTATACCTTTCACAAATCACTTACCTCACAAAAATCTTCGTTACTGGAACTACTGCAATACAGCGAGCGCCACTACTGCCAGCTAAATAAAAGATTCAAACTACGGAAGGCACTAACTACTGATAGGCATAGTTAGCAAATGAAAGATTTTAATAGAGAACAAACAATGTATTTACCTTAATAGTGTTGAAAAATCATAATATACATAGCAGTTCATGACATCCAGTCTTACAAATTTCCAAACTCCGCCATTTCTCTCCCCACATCCACCACTGCTGGCGGCTCACCTCCAACTGCGCAACGCTACGCGCTGTTCACATCTAGCTGCCCAACACTACAATGGCAGACAACAATGCAAACTAGCCACAGACTGCACACAGCACAGCCAGTGATTTTCGTACAGAGCGCTACATGGCGTTACCAATAAGAATACCTAAACAGCCTACTTACACAGACTGCAGCGCCTAGAACCGCACGGCCACTTCTGCCGGCAAAAGAAAGAGAACCGAAGCGTTTGAGATGTGATTCTACAGAAGATTTTTGAAAATTGGGTGGACTGATGAGATAAGGAATGAGGGAAACACTAACTAGAAGAAGGGACAGGATGACAAGAAGCGTTAAGACATCAGAGATGCAGTAGAGAGCTGTAGGCGATAAACACTGTAGGGGAAGAGAGAGATTGGAATACATCTAACAAATAATTGCGGATGTCGAGTGCAAGCGCTCCACCGAGATGAAGAGGTTGGCACAAGAGAGGAAAGTGTGGCGGGCCACATGAAACCAATCAGAAGACTGATGAGCCAAAGACAAAAAAAAACCGTAAGTTTCCGACAGATTAAGTACAGTGATGCTTTGCGCCACGGCTTGATCAGAGACACAACGTTGATCAGATGGGTCGAAAAGCTATGACAAATACAGTATTATTAACAAGGATAATTTGAGAGACATTGTTTTATCGTATTCCGCTTGTCTCCCTAAAGAAATACATGACTATAGCGGTGTCTGAAAGTCCCTGGCAGAGGCGGCCTGCCTGTGGGGGTAGCCGGTTGCCGGCCTCAGCCGTGCAGGGGGCGTGGGGCGGCGGCGACCGGCGGCCCAGCTGATGCGTGGGAGGCGGCGGCAGCTCAGACAAGGCCGCGTGACGTCGCCGCCAGCCTCGCAGACAATGCGCCTCGCCATGCCCAAAACGCGGCCGTGGTGGCCCTGCTAATGGGACCGCTGGCGACGCGCCAGCACGCACTCTTTAAAGGGACGGCCAGGCGGCAGCTAATAGTATACCTCAAAGGTCACATCACCTGCAGATGGGTAACAACCGAAGCATCCGCCAGCACAGTGCTCTGATTTCTTTCGAAGAAGTAAACAGCGAGCGAGCTTCAGATATTGCCTCTAATTATCACAGGCATGGTTCTACACGAGCGAGTCACACTGTTGTTATTCGATCGTAGGTATAGCGCTTGCTGCTAGTAGATCACACCGTATATCATGTGACGTTCACTATACACGAATGCGATGCGGCTTACACTCTCTCTGTCCAAATTACGAGTACTTCTGTGGTTAGTAATGAGGTGATTTACCGAAAACACAAAAAAAGATTCAGCATCCTTCCGACCAAAGGAACACTATTCCCTTAAGAGCAACGTTTATCAGCTGTTTACATTCCTATGCGGCGAAACTGGATTAAAGGACTATAGAACCGACTCGCAGGTTTTCTGCCAGATTTGTTACCAGTCGGTTTGTTCATCACGAGAGCGCTATGAAAATGCTCGATGGACTTCGAAGGGCATTTTCGGAGAAAACAAGTCGATCTTTTCACGAAACTCTACTAAAAAAAAAAAAAAATGACCGTGTGATATTGTTGGGCGGGAGGCCACGTCCGGGGACGTTCTGCCCGCCGGGTGCAAGTCTTATTTCAGGCGACGCCACATGGGCGACCTGTGTGTCGGTGATTATCAGATGATGATGAGGACAACACAACACCCACTCCACGGGCCAAGAAAATCTCTAACCCGGCCGGGAATCGAACCTTATTTTTTTATAACCATATATATTAATTAAAATGCTAACAAGTATATATTTTTAGACATTTCTTTCTATTAAGCCATTATATTCCTACAGCTGGTTAACATTATTGTCGTTTTTATAGTTTATACGTTCTTTTCTTTTTTCATTTTTCCCTTATTGTTGTTCCTCGAACCAGTTTCCGCGGCCATTTGTCGTCTTTCTTGTGGCTAAACCATTGCAGGACAGGCATAATAATTTATATCTAGCGACAACACATCAGTCATTATGAATTCAGATTTGTGTACGCGATGCACTTTATGGTGCCACAGACACATTGTGCATGCCGGTTTGATATCTTTCTTTAGTCAGCTCTGTTAGGTGGAACAGTATGAGAGAAAACATAAGCATGGCAAGTGGAGCAAACGTGGAAGAAAATTTCTTACATATTCTACAAACTAAAAGCTAAATTGAAGAAAAAAGAAAAACAATGTCATATTATATAAGAGAAGCGGTGACGAGAGTGTGAGTAAACAATATAAATTTTATAAAGCGCACAATAAAGGAAATCATTCAGTTTTTATGATTTATAGGCTCTTTTCACTAAGTAACGCTTGTATCCTAAACAATATAGTACACATAATGAAGTATACCTGGATGCTATGCAACACCGCATGACAGGAAGTAACTGTTACCTTTTTTAACAAACACACGTTTAGAAAACACCTGTAGTACTACTGGACGTACTTTTGACTCTGATTTGGATGTGAACGTGACAGATGTTTAGTGAGGAGCACTTTGAAGCACTGATTTCACTGAGAAGAAACACTTTAGAATACTATACTTGACTATTTGAGGCGAGAGGAGAAACACTTTATCTTTTCTGTTACCCCCGGACCCTCTGCATGGTAGGAAAACACGTTACATCTCAGCTAAGTAAGCAAAGTTTAGTGAACCAGCAATTAAGAAAGACTGCAGATCTATTCCACTGTATCCATTGCTCAACTCACATAAGGGGCATAAAGACAAAATAAGGAAGAATGAAGTTCGTCTAGAGCTATGGTTCCAACCTTTCTGAGACCATTACACATGCGTAGATATTAGTAGGACACGCCCCCTCCCCCACCGCCACCCCCACCCCCCGCCCGCCCCCACCACCAAAATTTGCGGCTAAGTAAACTCTGAAATGAAAAACAAATTTCTTTGAATACTTTAATTTTTAAGACGCCGAAATATAAATATTTAGTGTTTGCTGTTTTTTTTATTAAACCACGAACTACCCAGTCAATGTGAAAATCGGTACTGCTTATTTCTAACAAACAATGAGGTGTTGATAATGGCGTCTTTATCGCCTTAAAGGCATTCTGGAATAGCATCAACTCACCAAGTCCAGTCTCTAACGCTCACGACCGTTCAGGCGTGTATTTAAATCAAATCTGATTCTCATTCTCATAGTGGCGCTTCTAGCGCCACTGTTTGGCGACTCGGGCGAAATCCGAATAAGATCATTTTTCAGAAGTAGAAACATGCCTAACCACTTTTTTTTATGTCCCACAACTCTTTCTTGGTGCTGCTATTTTTTTTCCGTCAGTGAAGTTACTGTTGTGTTGTGCTGTCAATTGGTTGGCTGTGTATTGCGAAATGAGTAATAAAGCAACTTCTGGCCCTTTGCGGGAATTACTTACAGCTTGGAAAAGGCGTTTTCAGGGGATATTTATGTATATGTGGCTTATGTATCTCAATTTTACTGCCGTAGATGCATGGTACAAGGTACAAAATATACGTAATGTGTTATCTTTGCATTCGTTTCACAAGGTGTCACAATTTTTTTGCGGTAAGATCTTATGGGACCAAATTGCTGAGGTCACCGATCCCTAAGCTTACACTTTACCTAATCTAACTTAAACTAACTTACGCTAAGGACAACACACACACCCATACCCGAGGGAGAACTCGAACCTCCGACGAGAGGAGCCGTGCGAACCGTACAGGATGCCGTAGACCGCGCGTTTACCCCGCGCGGCTCACAAGGTGTCATCTCCTCCACATTGTGTCACGCGTTAATACTAGTATTTGAAAAAGTAATTAATGACAAATTATGTAATCCGTATTACAATCTTACGAAGTAGTGACAATAGCAGCGATATTTTAAAAATAATTTAGCTTCTTGCCAGAAACACGATCGAACCTTCTTGTTTTTACCCTTAGAAATTTTCATTTTATCCCTCAGAAGGTAATTACCCACAGGTTGGGAACCACTGGTGTAAATGGATATAGGCACTAATTTGTCCCTGGCTGCATTTCCGAGTGGAACAGGAAAGAGAATACACTGCCTTGATGTATGTATGTAGATGTCGATAAAAGTGCACTAATCATACTAAATGTGGAATCCTTTTAGCTGAAATTTCTAGCTTTTTTTGCGAGAAGGATGGGGTCTTTCAGCGCCGTAATGCGCCTAGGCACAGAGCTAGAAGTGTCCACAAAGCGCTTGTAGAGGCCTGTGAGGACTCCAAGCACCTCCTTAGTCACTACATTACCGCAAAAGGGCCACATGAGGCCTCGCTCGCCTTATGAATTTTACTGTTGCAGTGTCCCGCCAGGCACCTTCCAGTAGCTCAGGGAACTCCACCTACCGGTGCAGACCTGCATCACTTGAATGAATGCCTTCCAACTCGTCTAGCTACTGTACCTTCCGCAGATAGCGCTTGCTCTGGATACTAGCAGCACCAATAGTAAGAGAACTAGGAGGGCACTGAAATTACTAAATCAAGATTTTAGATTTAATCTTGAGGGTATCAAATAAATAACTCGGCAACATTTTCATGGGAACAACTGATCGACGTTGCTTCATTTTCACATAATACCTTTTAATAAAAGAAATATACTTGTATATTCCGTACGTTCCATGGGCATATATTGTCTAAATCTCCACTGGAAGAGAATATATACGCCCCAGTTACGTCTCTATTCATTATTTTGTGCATTTGCGTTGCGCAATGGTGCTAAGAGTACCCCGAAGAAGTTTCATATGCCTAGTTTCCTGGTGAAAGCCGAGGCAAAAACGGCGGACCAGCACAGTATTATCGTCGGGTGTTACAAAAAAATGGTTCAAATGGCTCTGAGCACTATGCGACTTAACTTCTGAGGTCATCAGTCGCCTAGAACTTAGAACTAATTAAACCTAACTAACCTAAGGACATCACACACATCCATGCCCGAGGCAGGATTCGAACCTGCGACCGTAGTGGTCGCTCGGTTCCATACTGTAGCGCCTAGAACCGCACGGCCACTCCGGCCGGCTTCGGGTGTTACAGAACCTTAAAGCATTATGAGCGTATTCTAGAGGAGAAAGAGACTAATAGCGACTGGGCTGGCAAATGGCTCTGAGCACTATGGGACTTAACATCTTTGGTCATCAGTCCCCTAGAACTTAGAACTACTTAAACCTAACTAACCTAAGGACAGCACACAACACCCAGCCATCACGAGGCAGAGAAAATCCCTGACCCCGCCGGGAATCGAACCCGGGAACCCGGGCGTGGGAAGCGAGAACGCTACCGCACGACCACGAGATGCGGGCTAATAGCGACTGGGAATTTCGAGTTTATACTTCAATAACTTGTCTAAATCGCTTCAGTCGAAGTTGAGGATAGCGCCTATAGCGATGACACTGTTCCGATCTTTCTTTAGTTAGTGCTGCAGTTTGTAATAGTAAAGGTGACAACGACACATCTGACAAAAAAATCTCACAATTTTCACTATATTTGTCTGTCAGAGTTACAAAGCTTTCCTTTCACATTAGACATTCAGTATCTCAATATTGTAGACTGTTAGCGAGCAATACAATTCCTCTTCTTGCAGAAGAAATATCTTGCTTAGCGCTTACTAACGAACAGCGCGGGTCAAAGTAACTATCAACACGGCTTACAAGTCTATCATATTTTCGCTTGCACAGTGTTTGAATGACATAGCTACCACCTTCAAAAAATTACTCAAGTCACTTGTAAGAAAACATTTGAGCACTGCAGCGAGAGTAGAGAACATAATGGCGTACATACCAGTGAAGAACTACAACACAGAGGCAATAAATAGTATAGAAATGTCACGCGGTACGAAGTCGGAAGCAGCTACAAAGACGATGACTCCCAAGTGTTTTTTATTTGCTGAAGTGGGACAAAGAACAGTCAGCCGTTGCCGCTTGTTACGTCTCCCTGCTCAGTGTGAGTGACTTAGGAATGCAGGTGCTAAGCACAGTTCATAAACACGCTACTGTGCCCCGTTGTCCTACTTTGTTGGGTAACATACGACAGTCGTGTGACGACTGGAACATCGTCATATCACGTGGGGCCTAAACAAGAGGCCGCCTGCCTCTCTGTCCTTGGTGCTGCCTCACGCTCGGTAGGCGACAGGAACAATACAGGCCAACGTCCGGCTGATGTCAACAAAATAGCTGGTCGGGTGGAAGTTCATCCCTTTATGAGAATGGAACAACCAGATTCTCTTAAGCGGACTTACAAGCACTGCTGGACTGACTAAACGGAGACAGTCTATCATCGAGAATCAAGAGTGACGACTTACTCCTAACAGCGCAAGAAAATTTTATATCGTCTAGCAAAACCTTACAGAAAATGCTTCCCTATCAGTACACACACACACACACACACACACACACACACATGCAGATACAAACGAACTAATCTGCGCTGCCCAGGGATTAAGAAGAGAGACTGCGTATCCACTTCACCTAACTTAAAAATAAAATTTAAAAAGGTGTACACAAAGAGTGTTTCATTACTAATCCTGATGATAGAAAGTCCAAGCATAAAACAGCAATGTGATATCGCATCTGCACTATTTCTAATGGAGTTACGATTTTTTCGCTGTTAGGGTTATTCAGCTAATCTGTTCACTTAAGATATTTCCTGAATAGTTTAAGAGATCGTAATTACCTTCGTGTCCGGTTTCATGGATATGATTGTCCCCTACGACCGTGATGTAACGCAGGACAGAAAAACCGTCAACATCGGTCGTAATATCACTAAACTCTGAGGTCATCAGTCCCCTAGACCTCGAACTATTTAAACCTAACTAACCTAAGGACATCCAACACATCCATGCCCGAGGAAGGATTTGAACCTGCGACCGTAGCGGTCGCGCGGTTCCGGACTGAAGCGCTTAGAACCGCTCGGCCACAGCGGCCGGCTTGTTTATTGCAGGCCTAGATTTCAGCTGACAGTGCACCTATCATCAGTGTGATATAGGCAGTCATGTAGACTCAGCGTAATTGTAACAACTCTTATTCCAATACAATTTAGGCATGTACAAGCATTAGTTCAACTCAGTTACTTGGATTAATGCATCTATATACCTAAGTTATATTAGAATATGTATTGTTACAGTTGCGTTCAGTCTACATGACTACTGTAAAGCATTGATGATTGCTGAACAGTTAGCCGAAATCTAGGCTTGCAATAAAGAAGACAGATGATATTACGACCGATGTTGACGTTCTTTCTGTCCTGGCTCGTAATTCTGTTGTCACCCAAATTAAATGTGGAAAAGTCCTCGCTAAATGACTCGTAGTCTCTTTCCATAGCTTCCAGAGGAGCCTTGAGGAGCTGCTCATTACTACCATGTTCTGACGCAGCCACCGGCAAAGAAGTAATATGAACTATTGAAAATGATAAAAGTGTCGAAACCAATAAACAATATTGTGGAAATCCTTGGTAGTCAAACTTAGTGACCTCACGTTGCTCTACGCGACAACATAGCAAATGTGAACTCCGCGATTTGATCTTCCTGGGTATTTCTCACGGCCTGCCTCAAACATTTTTTGTTAATTTATGTGTCATTTACACTCCCACTACTGGGGACGGACTGGCAGCTGCCAAATTGCAGCTCGTCAGTCATTGCAATACAAACTTTTGTAATTTTAATATAAAAGTTTTCACACGGTTAGATAGGAGATCACGTTTATGAGGCGATGATAATGATGTGATGTACATTCCCTTCATTACGAGCATGATATGCTGCGGGCTCCTGGTAACTGTGGGTTGGACTTGGGATATGGGGGTACCAGGGCAGGTCTTATATGGAAAATGTAAATGCGGGTGTGCGTGTGGCTAGGGCCTCCGGTCGGATAGATCGTTCACCTGATGCAAGTCTTTTTAGTTGATGCCAATTCGTCGACTAGCTTGTCGATGATGAAGACAACAGCACCCAGTCCCCGAACGGAATAAATCTCCGAGTAGACCGGGAATCGAACCCGGGCCCCTTGCGTGGTATTCTGTCGCACTGACCATTCGGCTATTGAGGCGGACTATGTGGAAAAGAATGTGGGATGTCTATGCGGGAAAGAACTGATAGATAGGCTTTTGATGTTAAGATGGTTCAAATGGCTCTGAGCACTATGGGACTTAACTACTGAGGTCATCAGTCCCCTAGAACTTAGAACTACTTCAACCTAACTAACCTAAGTACATCACACACATCCATGCCCGAGGCAGGATTCGAACCTGCGACCGTAGCAGTAGCGCGGTTCCGGACTGAAGCGGTTAGAGCCGCTCGGCCACAGCGGCCGATGGGTGTTAAGAGATGAGTGGCTTACCAGCTGCTAAAAGAAGGGTGTACTGGAGCCTTCCTTCAGGATATGGCGGAATGAGTAGGTCAGGTTATGATTGAACAGAAGATTTAAAGTATTTCATGGTCTTGGAAGAGCAGGTGATTGTTTATCGGCCAGTTAGTAGTTTAACGCGCCCTGTCTTTTGAATGGCTTCCGCTTTTCCTGACGCCGAAAATTCTCTCCTGAGTTCCTAGCTCGAGTATCAGCAGTCCGCTTGAAACTTGTTGCGGGGACATGAAGTACGGGGATTTCCGGGCGGAAAGGCGTGCCGGTCCCCGGTACGAATCCGCCCGGCGGATTAGTGTCGAGGTCTGGTGTGCCGGCATCTCTATGGATGGGTTTTAAGGCGGTTTTCCATCTGCCTCGGCGAATGCTGGCTGGTTCCCCATATTCCGCCTCAGTTACACTATGTCGGCGATTGCTGTGCAACTGCGCAAACACTTTCTCCTCGTACGCGTACGCCATAATTACTCTACCACGCAAATATTGAAACATTAGGGCTGCACTCGTCTGGTGTGACCGAACCGCACAATAACCCTGGGTTCGGGGTGTGCGGCGGCGGTGGAGTGAGTGGACTACCATAGGCTGTTGTGGGATTGTGGGCCACTGCGGCTATGGCGGGGACGAAGCTTCTCCGTCGCTTCTAGGTCCCCAGTAAAATACAATACAAGTACGAGGAGCGTTCAGTAAATAATGCAACACATTTTTTTCTGTAAGCAGGCTGGTTTTATTCAGGATTAAAATACATCGTTTCATTCCCCACTCCCTAGGCTACAGAATCCTGATTTGAACATAATCTCTTTTCAGTGCGATGACCTTATGCCTATACGCCCGCGTGGTACCACTCTACTGGTCGACGTCGGAGCTAACGTCCTGCTGCATCTTCTCATCATCCAAGTACTACATCTCGTGGAACTATCCTTCCTTGTGTCAAACAGATGGAAATCGGAAGGTGCGAGTACCGGACTGTAGGGTGGACGAGGTGTCAGCACTACCGGCAGAGACGTCTAGTTGTGCAGCGCGGTGACTGATTGTGAACCGTCAATCAGCTCTAATGAGAGTGTCCGCACGTTACAACATTGCAGGAGTCACAGCTGTGTGCGGCCGGCCGGCACGCGTAAATTCGGACAGGTTTCCGCGACCTTGTTGCGATGATGATGACTGACGCCTCGCCCAACGACTCACCGTGCTGTTGTTCACTGCCTGATCTCCGTAGACTTTCTGCAAGCGCCTATGAATACTTGCAATGCTCTGGTTTCCCCCAAAAGAAACTCAGTGGCAGCTCTCTGCTTGGGACACACCTCTACAGACGCATTTTTCAAGGCTGCGTATAGCGCCACCACCTATTGGAACTTCATGAAACTATTGGGGCTGAAGCAGGAATATTCCACGATGTCCTACAACAAATTCCACACTTTTTCGACCGGAACTGGTCGAGAAAAAAAATTATTGCATCACTCATTGAATGGCCCTCGTAATTAGAGCCACTTTAGGTTTCTCGTGTGCCTACTGCGTCCTCCTGGACAGCGGTTGTCCGCGAAAGGGAACTCGGAGTGCCGGCAGCCTGAGGACGGCGTCCGCGGCGTGTAGCAGCCGCGGGAAGGCGCTGCCACCAGGGACGCCGCGCGCCACTGCTCGCTGTTGCGAAACGCGCTTCCTGCCCCGCGCGCGCGTTGCACCACCGGCTGGAACGCGGCAGCGCGCTTCACTCTCTGGCTGTTGCCCCTCTACCTGCGGCGCTTCTCCTGTTTGTTTACATACGCACTACAACATTTTGCACAGTACTCCATGCGCGACGGACAACAGCGGTTTCACTCCATACACTTTGCCGGACCAATAAATTCCAGTACCGTCGAGAAAACGTTAGGTAACCTTAATATTACTAGCACACGTGATTAATGATGACACATCTACATTACTGATAAAAAGCTGGAATTATCCATCCTCAACAGAGCTGCAAATTTCACCTTTTTTTGCCGTGACAGAGCCGGCCACTGTGGTTCAAATGGTTCAAATGGCTCTGAGCACTATGGGACTCAACTGCTGAGGTCATTAGTCCCCTAGAACTTAGAACTACTTAAACCTAACTAACCTAAGGACATCACAAACAGCCAAGCCCGAGGCAGGATTCGAACCTGCGACCGTAGCGGTCTTGCGGTTCCAGACTGCAGCGCCTTTAACCGCACGGCCACTTCGGCCGGCCGGCCACTGTGGCCGAGTGGTTCTAGGTGCTTCAGTCCGGAACTGCGCGACCGCTACAGTCGCAGGTTCGAATCCTGCCTCGGGCATGGATGTGTGTGATGTCCTTAGATTAGTTAGATTTTAAGTAGTTCTAAGTTCTAGGGGACTGATGACCTCAGATGTTAAATCCCATAGTGCTCAGAGCCATTTGAACTATTTTTTGAGCCGTAACAGACGGGCATTTGACGAGTTTCTGAGGTATTGTCTGGCAAACGGTTACGATATGAGTCTACAGTTCATCAATGTTCCACTTCCTGGGTAAAATCGCCTTGTTATTATCTTGCCCTATTGTATACAAACACGTTAGGCCAAGAAATAGTGAGTCTGATATGTGCTATGCTTGCAAAGATACTTGGAATTTCCCCGAAACATGTGATGGGGCATTAGGTCACTTCATTATGATCCTAGAAGTGTAGTGAAGAACTTTTCAGACATAACACTTGTTTTCGATGTGGGATGGAATCAAAGCTTTCATGTAATTATCAAACATGGTCTCAGCGGCGCGTAACCTTCGCCAGATGCCTTTTATTGCGAATTGTACATGGTGGTCAGAAACAGTCTAAAAATCTTATAATGGTATTACAGGGTAGGTTGTTCTCAGAAATAGTTGTCAAAAACACAAATTCGGTGCGTTGCGCCGTTTCCCAGTTAATTAGCGTTGCAGTTAGCCAATCACACCGTCGCGCGTGCAAATTCAGGCGTCCGCCAGAGGCGTTGTCGCCAAGCGTATTCCCGTTTGATTTCCTAAAACTGAACAAGAGAGCGATACAAAAATTGTACATGGGACGGTAGTAGGTATCAAACCTGAGCCAAAATCGGAGCAGTTTCGTACGCTATCATCCACGCTATGAAAACAACTGACACTAATTTCATCTGGTAGCCGCTTGAATTAGCACGCACAATGGCCTGATTGGTTAACTTCGTTGCTAATTAACTCGGAAACGGCTCAACGCATCAGATTTTTTTCTTAACATTTATTTCTTAGTACAACATACTCAGCAACATCCTTACAAGGTTCTCAGACTGGTTCTGACCGCCCCGAATAATGTTACACATCTATCAATGTCTGTGCGCTCTTGTGTCATATATGTTAGCATCTGCCATTTTTGCCAAAATGAACTATGGTTTCCATTTAAATAGAACCATTTAGTCTAAAGACTGAGGTTCTTATGAGCACAATTTTTTGAATTTAAAACTAGGTTCAAAAATCACAACAGATTGCCCTAATTACAGCAAAAGCTTTCCCGAATTTGACCTTCTCAGTCTAACGTAAATGGTTCAAATGGCTCTGAGCACTATGGGACTTAACATCGGAGGTCATCAGTCCTCTAGACTTAGAACTACTTAAACCTAACTAACCTAAGGACATCACACACATCCATGCTCGTGGCAGGATTCGAACCTGCGACCGTATCAGCAGCGCGGTTCCGGACTGAATCGCCTAGAACCGCTCGGTCACAGCGGCCAGCTCTAACGTAAATGTTATACAAATAAGCTTATACTGTGTTGATGAGAAAATTATGTGTTACAAGGAATGTATTTTTGGATTTTAGCGACTGAACTAGTTAGGAACCACTTGCAACCTGCGCTACGGGTTCTGTCTGCCCTTTTCTCCCTCCTACCTTCGAAAACATTTGATGGCGACAGTTTCTCATGTCACGTTCATTTGTTACATGTATTAAAGACAGTCAAAAGTTTCACAACACATAGTTAAAATGATGTTCTGTATGTTCTAAAACACAGATGTACGTGTATTAGTACGAATTCATGAAGAAGGCAATAAAGATAACGTAAAATTGGAGCGTCGATTGCTGTGAAACTTAGTAAAATTGTAGAAACTGTGTCATGCTATAAACAGAAACATAGCACTCTAGTGCTGGCGGCCACACTTTTCGTTGCATCGTCCCCCCCCCCCCCCCCCCCACCCCTATTTCAACCCCTCACGCCCAAAAAAATCAGCCTAAGATTGTCTCCTTTAATGTTCGCTTCTCATTTATCGGGTGCATGAATTCCACTCTAGTTCCAAGGAGCGGTGGAGGTACATAATCTAACTTGCTTTAAGTTGATCATGGTTGTCAGACGAGAGGCTCCGATCTCACACTGGCTAAAGGAAGTGTAAGCTATTTTCCACTTCGCTGAACAACGCATCATGCCATCTTTGTTCCGCCAGCTTCGTAAGAATAAGTGCTCACATGCTCTCCCCTCCGTCGCATATACAGTGGCGCATTGTGTTATAGAGTCGCCTGCCGTAGGTATTTAAACGCCGACGAGTGAGCTACTGTTTTGGTTTCAGCGAGGCTGGTTCAAAGCAGCCTGAATGTCCTCTGCACTCTGAACCAATTCCTCTTTATATCCCCCTCCACCCCACCCCCATTCTTAACTTAAAATGTCAAAACGGCTGTAAAAGCTACCTAAGCTATTTACCCCCTTCCCCTAACAAACTTTTCTATGAATTGCAACCTATAGCCATCCCTCACAATACCGGAAAGCTAATAACCGAACCCTAAGAATCATGTACAGTATGCACATTCCAAGGACATGAACAGTGTTCCTCAGGATCCTGTCATCTCTGAAAATTATGGTTAGAGTGTCATGTTAGAAGATGAGTGAAGATACCAGCCTCTCTGTATTTAATACAGGGCGAGTCAGCTGTCTCTACATATGGGTTTTATGCAACCCAAAACGCCTTCAATAGCAAGATTTTCATATTCTCTCCATTGATGCACAAACTATTACTCATACATAAAAAAGAACAGGACCTTTTTGCAGGAAATTTAATGTAATTAAATTTTGTACTGGGATATGTTATCGCTAGAGACGGTAGTTTTTGAATTATTAAAGAACTAATAGTTTGCACCTAGTCGAGTGAGAGAATACGAAAATTTCACACCTGGTTTTTGAAGGTGTTGCGTATTGCGTAAAACCCATAAGTAGGGGCAGCTGAATCAAGATTGGAAATATGTGGTAAGTTCAATGGGATCGAACTCCGGAGGTCATCATTCCCTAGGCTTACACACTACTTAATCTAAATTAAACTAACTTACGCTAAAGTCAACACACATATCTACATCTACATCTACATGGTTACTCTGCAATCCACACTTAAGTGCCTGGCAGAGGGTTCATCGAACCATTTTCATACTACTTATTTACCATTCCACTCTCGAATGGCGCGTGGGAAAAAGGAATACCTAAATCTTTCCATTCGAGCTCTGATTTCTCTTATTTTATTATGATGATCATTTCTCCCTACGTAGGTGGGTGTCTACAAAATATTTTCGCATTCGGAAGAGAAAGTTGGTGATTGAAATTTCGTAAATAGATCTCGCCACAAAGAAAACCGCCTTTGTTTCAGTGACTGCCACCCCAACTCGCATATCATACCAGGGACACTCCCACCCCTATTGCGCAATAACACGAAACGAACTGCCCTTCTTTGCACTTTTTCTATGTTCTCCGTCAATCCTACCCGGTAAGGATCCCAAACCGTGCCGCAATATTCCAGCAGAGGACGGACAAGTGTTATGTAGGCTGTCTCTTTAGTGGGTTTGTCGCATCTCCTAAGTGTTCTGCCAACAAAGCGCAGTCTTTGTTTCGCCTTCCCCACAATATTATCTGTGTGGTCTTTCCAATTTAAGTTGCTCATAATACCTAGATATTTAGTCGAATTGACAGCCCTTAGATTTGTACCTTTTATCGTATACCCAGAATTTATCGGATTTCTTTTAGTACCCATGTGGATGACCACGCACTTTTCTTTGTTTAGTGCCTATTGCCACTTTTCGCACCATACAGAAATTCTCTCTAGATCAGTTTGTAATTGGAATTGATCGTCTGATGATTTTATAAGACAGTAAATTACAGCGTCATCTGCAAACAATCTAAGGGGGCTGCTCAGATTATCACCTAGATCATTTATGTAAATCAGGAACAGCAGAGGGCCTATGACACTACCTTGCCGAACGCCACTTCTGTTCGACTCGATAATTTACCGTCTATCACTACGAACTGTGACCTCTCTGAGTGGAAATCACGAATCCAGTCACACAACTGAGATGGTACTCCATATGCATGCGTATTCTGGCGTTGCTGTTATCGCCTATGGAGAGACTGCGGTCGGCGGAGAGAGTGTGAGTTTGTGCTGACCGGAGGCTGCTCTTATGTCCGCGGACTGGCGGTCGCTTGATGAGCCAATTTGTGCCGAGTCCACGCACTGAGTCAGCTGGCCTCCGTTACGCCATTGCCACAAAACCTGACCCGGCGGCGCAGCTCCGCGTGGCACGGTGATTAATCAGAAGGCGGAGATCAGCAGCTCGTCGCTCAGTAACGCGATCGCGTGTCGTACCACTGGGGATAGGCTTAATCGGTGCAGTGTTTTGGGGAAGTTTTCGGGGTTGTTCCTCTCGTCAAGAAAATTGCGCTTTGCAGTTCTGTGGTCTCCAACAGTTTCAATAAATATTTTAACTTCACAAATCAATTTTGTTTACTTGGGTAAGTGAACTTTATTATCTCAGTTATTCAATACAACAGCAGAAACTAAGCCGTTAACGTATTTGGCTAACATTAGGTACTGTGCCCCTTTGGTGACGCAATATATCATCTTCTAACAAACATTTTGGAGGGCAGTGAACTATTTTCAGTTGAAATATAATTAAAAAACTTTAATCAGCAACCTATAGACTGAAAGGAGAAGTGCATGTTTAAGACAATTTCTCATTACGAGATGACTATTTGTCTTGTAATTTAATTAGATAAATGCCGATGTGTCAGACATGGTACTGTATTTTTGCTGCTGCATAAATCTCTCCATGCGTGTTCTGGCGAACTCAATAAAGCATTAATCATTTAGTTATGTGCACAGTGATAAAGACAACAGATTTGTGTTTCGTAGGAGATATGTACAAATCTAACTCTCCCGCAGGCACCTTAAGCCCATAAAACGTGAATAAATTACTACTTGAAAGAAAAAATCAAAAATGATATTTTGTAACCTGTAATGGAATGTCGTAGAGTACATTAGGTCGTGTCTAAGATGGGTGATACCTGTCAGGTATAACTAGGTTTGCAGCATATTTGCGCCGACATGCATTTGAAAAATTGAACACTTGATACGCTTCATTTAGTAAAAGATTTTTATTTAACATTTTGTCGACACATTGATAGGATTTAAATGGTTAAAAAAGAATGCACGGGGCATGCTTTTTAAATTATATATAATACAATTATTCGTGAAATTCTCGGAAATAGTTTATTCTCTTGTTCAGAGACACTTAGTGCAAATGAATACTGTCTGTCTTTAGAGTTTGATCTTCTACATCTATACCTTGTGTCCGGACCCTGAGGAAAAAGTGCGTAGACTTAACTGGAACTGGTTATGTGGAACTCTGGTACTTCTTGCGTAAAGGCCTATTTGTCTTCTTATTTTTCATGTCTTTTCTCTGGTTGCGGAGTGGCTGTGCAATTCTGGATTTAAACTGTAGTAAATCATTTTGTTTACTCGTTTTAAGACGAATTTTAAAATTGGCACTACCCCTCTCCATAGGTAGTAAACAAGGTTTTAGATCTCCATTTACCCATTTACACTGCGTGGAGCATAAAACCTCAGGGATCTATGGCTAATAAAGTAAAAGCTTCAGAGCATTAGCATTTTAGTAGAATTTCCGCATCGCGATAAAAGTGAAAAGCATTCAGTCAAAACAATGTTACGGTCGGATGTTAATGTGAATTAGGTCACTGAAGTATTCTGGTGTTATAATTAGACGGAACTATTGGCTCCCACTTCACTTGATTTCATCTCTTGCATGCCCTCGCAAAGGTACGCAAACACCTAATGATGTGTATTTTTACACAAACAGTATTTTCGAATTGCACGTTCAACTACTTTTTTTACATCAACATATAGTTTACGTCGCCTCACAGATACTATAGAACAAACAAATAATCTTCAGACCTGAACTTACCTCTGTAAGTAGCTATACTTCTCCAAACAATGACGATAACTTGTCCTGTGTGTGCCGTGATGCGAATAGCAAGTCGCTCTAGAAAAGTATCCAAAATGCTCAGGAAACGGAATCACATGTCAGAGGCATTGGTAGCGTCGAGTACAGACTGCACCTACCGTCACTGGCTCCCAAATGCAATTAACCTTACATTTAGTAGCATCGCTCTGATATGATGCAAGTTCACAAGTCATGGCATTAAGGAGTTAAATAGTGTCACGTTAGTACCTAGTTGATACTTTTGCAGACATCTTTGTCCAACGGGGATAGTTCATCTTATATAACGCGACCGACACCGACTAGACACTGAATTAAAAATCTCATCCCCTTTTCATTTCTCCGAATCTTTTTTTTTCTCATTGCTTATCAATATCGAGATACATTTACTACACGCCAAAAACGCCGTAAGGTCAAAATGCTCCATTTTGTCGTTAACTGACCGAATTAAAAAATTAATAATCATTTATGTTATATTTTAAAATACTGCCTGCAAGAATTCTTCACAGTCCTTGCCAGTAGTTTCACGAAGCAAAATTGGCGTTAACATTCGCTGCAGCCAGGATAACTTGGCAGTCAAGAGCAATTTGGTAGCGATCCACATTGCCCCGGTAACGTATGACCGGCCAAAGGATTTTTAGTGAATACGACTAATGAAAGGCTTTGGAGTCTCCGTAGAGTAATCAGGTCAATGTATTTTGAAGCTGAAATCATCAGACTGTAAACTACAAAAGGCAGAAGGCTGATCACACTATACACAGGTGATTTTGTGACATTATACAAGTGCTCGCGAGGGTACAGCAGTCACCAGTCTCTTATTATGCCGATTAAATGTATTCGACAATCATCCTCTCATTCATTCATTCACATGGCTTGACTCAACAAGTCGTTGGAAGTCCCTTGCAGAAATATAATCTATAGCCGTCCATAATTGCGAAAGTATTGCCGGTGCAGGATTTTGTGTACAAACTAACCTCTAGATTATGTCCTATAACTGTTCATTCGATTGGATTTACGTCGGGCGCACGAATTGTCCAGAATGTTCTTCAAACCAATCGTGAACAACTGTGGCCTGGTGACATGGCGCATTGTCATCCATTAAAATTCCATCGTTGTTTGAAAACATAAAGTCCATGAATGGCTGCAAATGGTCTCCAAGCAGCAGAACATAACTATTTCCAATCAGTGATTAGTTCACTTGGGCAACCGGGCGCAGTCCATTCCATGTAAACACAACCCACATCATTATGGAGCCGCTACCAGCTTGCATAGGTTCAAATGGTTCAAATGGCTCTGAGCACTATGGGACTTAACATCGGGGGTCATCAGTCCCCTAGAACTTAGAACTACTTAAACCTAACTAACCTAAGGACAACACACACATCCATGCCCGAGGCAGGATTCGAACCTGCGACCGTCGCGGTCGCGCGGTTCCAGACTATAGCGCCTAGAACCGCTCGGCCACTTCGGCCGGCAGCTTGCATAGGCCTTGTTGACAGCTTAGGTCCATGGCATCGTGGGGTCTGCGCTACACTCGAACCCAACCATCAGCTCTTACCAACCGAAATCAAGATGCCTCTGACCAGGCCTCGATTTTTCCAACCGCCTAGAGTCCAACCGATATGGTCACGAGCCCAGGAGAGGCACTGTAGACGATGTCGTGCTATTAGCAAAGGCACTAGCGTCGGTCGTCTGCTGCCACAGCCCATAACGCCAAATTTCGCTGCACTGTCCTAACGGATACGTTCGTCGTACATCCGACATTGATCTCTGTGATTATTTCACGCAGCGTTGCTTGTATGTTAGCACTGTCAACTATGTGCAAACGCCGCTGCTACCGGTCGTTAAATGTAGGCCCTCGGCCACTGTGTTGTCCGTGTTGAGTGGTGATGCCAGAAATTTGGTATTCTCGGTACACTCTTGACACTGTGGATCTCGGAATATTCAGTTCCCTAACGATTTACAAAATGGAATGTCCCATGCACCTAACTCCAGCTACCATTCCACGTTCAGAGTCTGTTTATCCTCGTCGTGTGGCCATCATCACGTCGGAAACTTTTCCACATGGATCACCCGAGTACAAATGACAGCTCCGCCAATGAATTGTCGTTTCATACCTTGTGTACGCGATACTACCGCCATCTCGATATGCGCTTATCGCTATGCCATGACTTTTGCCACCTTTCTTTCTAAAAAAACTATAGTGCATTTAATTTTCAAGCACTGTAATCATTAGTGAAATACTTTCCGTCTTGATATTCCACTCATTTAGCAGATAGGCTTTTCTTCATTAGCTGCTGGTTCATAGTGACGACAAAAAAACCGTTACCTTGAATGTAGAATTTTTGATCCGTGGCTCATATTTCTGTGGAAAAGTAAAACTAGTTAAGAGTTGTAATCTGAAAGAAAATTGGACCCAGCTCACATCACAAACAGAGCATTTAGTTACAGCTGTCAGTCTGCATGGATTATGAAGGCACTGCGCTGCAGTCGTCCTTTTGGACTAGCGCTAAAATGCTCCAATTCCTTTTTGGTAAACTGTCAGTCAGTAAGGTTGATCATCCTGCCTGTCCATGAAAGTGTCAAATGTAAAACTGTATCACGTAGATAGAAAAGAAAACTGACTAAGAAATACTGTGCTGTTACGCTCTAATGATGAAACAAAGGAAAGCATACGTTGCAGAACCGGTTGTAACCTCCCCACAAAATATAAAATAAATATTATGGATAATGTTTCTGATTTAGTGTAACCTCCTCACAAAATTCTTTCTCATTTGTAACCTCCCTACAAAATTCTTTCTAATTTAATCTAAGCTCAAAATTCATTCACATTTAGCGTAACCTCAAAACAGAAAAGTTCGTAAACCTCTCAACAGTAAATATTATCATTATGTCGTTCACATTCAGTATAACATCCCAATAAAAAAATAAATTCAGTAACCTGGTAATAAAACAATGTAACTAACCTCTCAATTAAATTGTCGCTCACTTATGACTTTTCAATAATTCACTGTGAATTTAACCTGGTAAATTTTGGACGACAGCAGTGCTGCGTCATGGCCCTGAAAGATCATTCTGAATAAAAAAAGGAAAAATTCTTACCTCAATGAAGTCGCCGGGTATATCTGCTCTTACAATAAATTTTTCCGGCACAGCTCTGTGCAATGCTGGCCGACCTATCTGTCATTTATGAAAGGAAGCAACTGATTTTTCTATTGCAATAATCGGGATGATCATGGATGGCAGAAATTAGTAAATTCTTTAAATTGAAATGAATGGTTGTTAAAAGTTACTTTTTATGAGGAAGATTATTATTACGAGAGTTTTAAAACATTTACATGGGACTTGAGATAACATTACTATATATGCGCGAGGCTGCTTTTTACCTTATACATTAATACTCAGGCTCCGGCATCGCTGCACCGCGACCGGGCCAGCCAACACAATACACCATACCAGACCAGAGCAGACTCCAGACTAGCAACAACTTACTGCTACAGCTACACAGTTCCTACTGCAGTCAACACTGCTCTCTGGTCAGAGATTCTCTTATACCTTGCCTATAGCAGGCAGCGCATGAGCAATACATCGAAATTACACGGTACAGGCAATACATGCATTTTGAAAAGCACCAAGGTGATCACAGTGCTTAACGACTCCATACGATGAACGAATCATCGTCAACAATGTGTAAGAAGAATACTGTGATCTGATAAGACATTGAAAAAGGTTATGGAACTCATCCGACTAAATTTACTCGGAACCTGATCAAGAATTCTACGACGCTGTCATCTCCCTCGGATCATAAAATCATCCCATGAAACTTTCTTTTGCTTTACCATATTGGAGGAGACTGAAATCTGGAACCTCTCTGTCTCATTCCCAGCTGACTAGGATTTGGATGAAAACTACAGAGAACTGTACAAGTCCATGCAAGCCCTGCTAACTTGTTTAGAGAATTGAGGCTGTAGTAAATAATCAGAACACTGAAGTTCAAAGTTTGTAGTCTAAGGAGGAACCGAGATTTACTCTCAGCACAACATAGGAAGGCAGTTAAGAACTAGACACAAATTATCAATGAGCACATGTGCTCTAATACTAGCGAGTATCAAATAAATTGCTGTGACTGTGATCGATATTACAGGTCTTTTCGACATATGTTTCAGGGGCCGTATGTGGCTACAGGATAGGGCTGGTCATTATATTCATTGCATCAAGAGAACTTTGCACATTTTACATGCTGCAGCGAAACGTTGTTTCCTCAGTTGATTAGAGGGATTAAAGATTCATAAAAAATAGAAAGAATCAACGTAGAAGAGTTCTCAGCGTACGACAATGCACTAGCACTGTCGTTCTCTTTATCTGTTTTCTGACCACAATCATGGGATGTTCACTTTCATATTTTTCTACTCGTCAGGGATCGGGTAGGCCCTGCAGCGCGATTGCTGGCCGCATCGCAAGTTGTTACTTCTCCTATTGTCACAGAGGGCAGTGTTGTTTTGCATTTTACGTGCCTTAGCTTCTCCTTGGTTAACATTTTTACGGACTATGTTGTTATCCTATGCGGAGATACTACCTTCATGCCCTCACTTCACGTGCGCTGAATTGTTCCTTACATTGTAACGGTGTTTTTGTCATCCAGTTTTTGCCGAGTTATGTTTGCTTATCAGTAAATTCACCTCTCCTTTTTTAATTTTTATTACTTGTTAATATTTATAATACTTCACATTACAGACAGCCGTTATGTTATTACATTTGGTCCTGTGAGGTGTATTATAACCAAGTGCTGTCGAACCGAAATACGTGCTTGGCACAGTGGAGATATGGGATGTATAGGTTACAACTTTATGACCAGCTCTCAGGTGTGATATCTATAGCTGCAAGGTGGTATCCTATATGGGCTACGCACTGGGAGAGTAACGCCCACATCAATTGCCACTTTGCACTTTCAAATAATTAATCAGGGCAGTAACGACAAACAACATCATGGATGTGAACAAATTTGTGGTTCATCGCGCTATGTTAACAGAGATAGCTAAGGGATGAGCAATGAGGATGTGCTGCATTGCGTTAAGTGCAAATAATTTTTGGGGATAGAGTTTCGTGCGGGACTGTAGTCAGGGAGCAAGTGGCGGGATGCCAGCAGCGCGTTAGCTCAAAGTTCGAATTTTACAACCTACAGCAATGGCTCTGAGCACTATGGGACTCAACTGCTGAGGTCATTAGTCCCCTAGAACTTAGAACTAGTTAAACCCAACTAACCTAAGGATATCACACACATCCATGCCCGAGGCAGGATTCGAACTTGCGACCGTAGCGGTCTCGCGGTTCCAGACTGCAGCGCCAAAACCGCGCGGCCACTTCGGCCGGCAACCTACAGCAATCCATGGATGTTGGCACCCCAGGGCGGTCTCTAGCGGCAGGGCTATATACCGGCCGACAGGCAGGCGGCCGTTCCCTCAGAACACTGCGAGGCGGGCAGAACGTCTTCCTTAAGTGAAGGGCCGTGTCGCCCAGGTCTCACAAAAGCGTCGCGGGCGACATTACCAGGAAGAAATGTACTTCCTCGAATCCCTCACTCTATATTTTTTTAGCATGGGACCGGAATGCGTCCGTTCAGACGCTGGCGCCAAGGAAGCGTCTGGAAAGTTCTTCGGACGAGCGGCGACTCTCACAGGCGACCGCGATTGGCCAGATCGACGTGATGTAAGCGGTGTTTACCGCGCATTCATATCCGAGCGGGAGTAGCGGACGTTGGTGAAAAATGTGTTAAAATGTTGCGATTGGACAGCCACACCAACGGAGCGGCACGCCGCGCTAGGTTTTTGGTAGAGAGGGCACACTTGCGTTTCAGCGACCGTCCAATAAAGACACAGTGCTCTGCGCCGGGCGATACGGAGTACTGCGGACTAGCTGTGTACCTTATCCGTAATTCTGGATAATTTCGCGGAATTGTGTCGCGTACGCGCGCCACTGTGGTTGCAAAGACATCGCATCTGATCGGCATAACAACACGACGAGAACAGCCGGCTGGGGACCCTGCTGTGGAGCAGAAGAGCAGAATAGGTAATACACGCTGCTCCGGCTGTAGCACGATCAGCCCTGCAGTACGTAGAAGTTAAACGGGTGGTCATTGGCCTATTGAGCATAGCAGCACATTCTCGCATTATTTCCGTAATTAGATACAGATGTAAAGTACTGGGTGATCTAAAAGTCAGTATAAATTTGAAAACTTAATTAACCACGGAATAATGTAGATAGAGAGGTAAAAATTGACACACATACTTGAAATGACATGGGGTTTTATTAGAACAAAAAAAAATCAAAGTTCACAAAATGTCCGACAGATGGCGCTGGACAGCAAAACTGCTACCGTCACAGGTGAGAGGTGCGCCGATATGTAACAGAATCGCATCATCCCCAGCCTGGCTGATAAACACCTACTGGAACGTACGATGTTTATGCAGGATGGTGCTCCTCCCCATATTGCGTGAAAGAACTCTTGCGTGCGTCATTTGGTGATGATCGTGTGCTCAGCCGCCACTTTCGTCATGCTTGGCTTCCCAGCTCCCCAGACCTCAGTCCGTGCGATTATTGGCTTTGCGGTTACCTGAAGTCGCAAGTGTATCGTGATCGACCGACATCCCTAGGGGTGCTGAAAGACAACATCCGACGCCAGTGCCTCACCATAACCCCGGACATGCTTTACAGTGCTGTTCACAACATTATTCCTCGACAACAGCTATTGTTGAGGAATGATGGTGGACATATTGAGCATTTCCTGTAAAGAACATCATCTTTGCTTTGTTTTACTTTGTTATGCTAATTATTGCTATTCTGATCAGATGAAGCACTATCTGTCGGATATTTTTTGAACGTTTTTTTGGTTCTAATAAAACCCCATGTCATTCCAAGCATGTGTGTCAATTTGTACCTCTCTGTCTACATTATTCCGTGATTTATTCAGTTTTCAAATTTATACTGACTTTTTGATCACCTGGTACGTGACCTAGAATCTTGTGTTCTGATTCAGTTAAGGGGAAGTGCCAATCCGCATCGCTACGTTTTATAGTTGTAGATTCATGTTTATTACGATATTAATCTGCCCACACTGAGGAGGCATCACCTCATTAATTCAATTTGTTAGTGTATATAATTGTCAAATGGAATAAATCTGATTATCTGTACCGATATTTCAGACTACACATATATCGCAACGGCAACTCTTTCCTAAAACCAAGTCACATATTTTGATGGGGTTAACTTCATGCTAATAATTTACGTGCATTACTATTTTCTATGGGGCAAGCGACCTCACCCAGTCCGATTCATCAACAGAGGCCGGGATTGCATACTCAGACGTCATTGAGAAATAAGAATCGCATTGGGGGAATTTATAGTAGAATTCTGAGTTCAGCAAATAGTTCATTTGCATATCACCCGACGGTAGCAAAGGAAACTCGGTGGTCGCTTCTCATAGCGCGCAGCTCATATTTGTCAAGAGTTGACCACTGTGTGTAAGCGTGCTCAGAGGCTATCTTTACGCATTCTCCCACTTTTGTGTTGGGTAAGGGATACGATTTTCTCGAGCTAAAAAAGTGTTCACCATCGACTTCCAAGCCAAGGGGAGTAGCGTTTCCGAAACGGCGAAGTTCCTTCACGTCTGGGGTGAACATGCGTGGCCGAGCGGTCTAAGGCGCTGCAGTCACGGACTGTGCGGCTGGTCCCAGCGGAGGTTCGAGTCCTCCTTCGGGCATGGGTGTGTGTGTTTGTCCTTAGGATAATTTAGGTTAAGTAGTGTGTAAGCTTAGGGACTGATGACCTTGGCAGTTAAGTCCCATAAGATTTCACACACATATAAACATATATGAACATGCGTACATGTGTCACAGGTGAACTGACGATCCTACTGCAAATAGCTTTCATGGAAACTATTGAATTCCGTGCGCCAGTTACGGCCTATGACAGTGCACGAAGGCCAACCGAGAACAGCTCACGGTCCAAATAAACAAGCAGATAACCAGACTCTGGTCCATCACAACTGTGTAACGAGTCCTCCTGAGTATCGGAGTCAAAAGCTGCAGGTGCTGTGTTAAGCTATACAAACGTCGGAGTAGCCTTGGAGAAGACTCGGATTCGCTCGTGCAAGAAACATTGCTGAACAAGCAGGCTGGATCCACTGGACTAAGAACTCAGAGTAGTTGCGTGCCTGGGAGAGAAGATTGGGGAGATTATGAATCCAACAACCTGAAATCGATCGTCTCAAACCTAACCATATAGGGCTTAGCTGGACGCTTCTGAATCACTAGAACTCCTCCTCCCCTAGTGCAAGCGTATTTAGGCACTCAGCACAATTCGAGGATGATCATTTAGCGTACCTTTTGCGCTGAAACTGTGTAAAGTGAACTGGCATTATCTTTGACCATGAGGCTCACATTAACAATAAACTTTGTCGCAGTTTTTAAGACAGCGTCTGGAGGCAATGTATATCCATACTGACGGTTTCAAAACCAATGATTCTGTCGGAAGCGCGTACTGCATACCGTGTTTGCAGAAGTCGGCGCTATTCAAATTATCAGCGGCGGCAAGCATCATGACCGCTAAACTTGTTAAGGTAAGAGAAGCGCTTCTTTTCTGCTCACGGATGGCAGCATCTCTATTTTCCCTATTCCATGACTTCTAATCCGCTTTTTTTTGGGGGGGGGGGGGGTCATCAGTCTTCTGACTGGTTTGATGCGGCCCGCCACGAATTCCTCTCCTGTGCCAACCTTTCCCTCTCAGAGTAGCAAAATGTTCAAATCTGTGTGACATATGGGACTTAATTGCTAAGGTCATCAGTCCCTAAGCTTACACTTTACTTAACCTAAATTATCCTAAGGACAATAAGGACAAACACACTCACCCATGCCCGAGGGAGGACTCGAACCTCCGCCGGGACCAGCCGCACAGTCCATGACTGCAGCGCCTGAGACCGCTCGGCTAATCCCGCGCGGCTCAGAGTAGCACTTGCAACCCATGTCCACAATTATTTGGTGGATGTATCCCAATCTCTGTCATCCTCTACAGTTTTTGCCTTGCACCGTTCCCTCTAGTACCATGGAAGTCATTCCCTCATGTCTTAACAGATGTCCTATCATCCTGTTCCTTCTCATTATCAGTGTTTTCCACATATTCCTTTCCTCTCAGATTCTGCGCAGAACATCTTCATTCCTTACCTTATGAGTCCAGCATTCGTCTGTAGCACCACATCTCAAATCCTTCGATTCCCTTCTGTTCTAGTTTTCCCACAGTCCATCTTTCAATACCATACAATGCTGTACTCCAGACGTTCGTTCTTAGAAATTTCTTCCTCAAATTAAGGCTTATGTTTGATACTAGCAGGCTTCTCTTGGCAGAAACGCCCTTTTTGCCAGTGCTAGTCTGCTTTTTATGTCCTCCTTGCTCCGTCCGCCACTGGCTATTTTACTGCCTAGCTTGGAGAATTCCTTAACTTCATCTACTTTATGGCCATCAATCCTGATGTTAAGTTTCTCGCTGTTCTCATTTCTGCTGCATCTCATTACTTTCGTCTTTCTTCAATTTACTCTCATTTCATATTCTGTCTCATTACATTGTTCATTCCGTTCAGCAGATCACGTAATTCTTCTTCGCTTTCACTCAGCATAGCAATGTCATCGGCGAATCGTATCATTAATATCCTTTCACCCTGAATTTTAATTCTATTCCTGAAGCTTTCTTTTATTTCCATCGTTGCTTCTTGGATGTACAGACCGAACAGTAGGGGGGAAAGACTACATCCCCGTCTTACACCCTTTTTAATCCGAGCACTTCGTTCTTGGTTGTCCACTCTTATTATTCCCTCTTGGCTGTTGTAGGTATTGTGTATTACCCGTCCTACTACAACAGTTCTTAAAAAATTTAACTGCCTGTTTGACTGAAAACATTGTAAACAGGGTTATCGAAGTATCGGAGCCAATGAGTGAAAAAGGCCATTCCGTTAATTTTGCTTGGGATTACCGATGTGTCCCACACGCACTCGTGACAGAAGTCTAATAACTGGAATGGGAGGAAACAACATGACGCAAAGGCGAGAAGTGCGCAACAATTCACGTGTCGGTCTCGTACCCCACGAAAACTCATACAAATTCAGTGCCCAGGCAGCTCGCATCTCGAATAGCCAGACTCAAATTTAACCACGAAAGTTTCCGTAAACGTCTTCTCAGAATGCACATCGTAGGGATACCTTTCTGATCCTGTCAAGAAGAAGAGGGCGCCGATCACATTTTCTCTGGATGCTGCAGACTAGCTGGACTACTAAAATCCCTTTAACAAGAACTCGTGAAGCTTAATCTTCCATTGCCAACCTGCATGACGCCTTTGTCAGCAGCACAGGATCATACACACTTCTACGCGATGTACAGATTTATCGTTGCTGCAAGCATCAACATCTAAGTCCAATATATTAATGACAGAGGACTGCACAAAATTGTTCTGCAACATTTGACGACAATGATTATGCGGTATTATTTTATTTCAGTTTATTTGGTATCTGTTCGGACCCATTCCGCCAACTCGATAATGGAAAGACGATAGGACAGAGTATTGGAGACGATTTTCTTGTCAGTCACGATGATACGAACGAAAAGACAACATAACAGCCAGTCCCCAAGTGAAGATTATAATGTGTTGGTCTATCGGTAATACGTATGTTCTGTCTTCAAGGTGTGTGTGTGTGTGTGTGTGTGTGTGTGTGTGTGTGTGTGTGTGTGTGTGTGTGTCCGTACATGCAAACCAATATTCTAACATTAATTTTCTATAAATACGTGCGTATTTTACGTTAGTATGAGCTGCCTATTTGATGTAAACTGAAGGCCAATAAATTCAATTTAAAAGATTTGAGAGCATAGTATCATTCATTGACTATCCATTTTAGTCAACGTAATTCGACACGTACTGAAGCTTGCACCTTCATGGATAGTGCAGAGGAACATAGAACAAAACCGCTGCGGCAGGAGCTTAGTTTCCACCCTGTGGATGTCCCATTGAGACATGGGCGTCGACCGTCCCGAAGGTCGCCGCATTCCTGCGCCAGTGATGCAACGCGCTGGCACGGCGCTACCAGCTACCAGCTAGCTATAGCTGTTCTGTTATCTTCTTTAAACGCCGCTGTCAGACGGGGCTGGTGCACTGTGGGATTCCGGCGGCAGCTGCGTTCCTCACGCGTAAGTCTCTCGCCACTTTTACTCCAACGTCGTTGTCACACATTTAAGCAACGACAATTTTTCTTTGATTTTATCGAACAGTATGTATTCGTTCCGCAATGTTTATCTTGGCAGAATCAAAAAAGTTCTCAGTCAGTGAAATGCACTTACGCTACAGTTTTATTTAGGTAAGAAAATGTTACTGGAATGTGTGTTCCAGCAATTGCAGATCACTCTCCGATTTACCTTTCCTTCTCTTACGGTAGCATAAAATGCAGTGACCCGATGTTCTTTTTACATGACAAACGGTAAAGTGACATGCGTCCACATCCAGCAAGTGATGACTCCGCCTTTTATTTATTTATTTATCTGTCTGTCTATCGCCGGCCGAAGTGGCCGTGCGGTTAAAGGCGCTGCAGTCTGGAACCGAAAGACCGCTACGGTCGCAGGTTCGAATCCTGCCTCGGGCATGGATGTTTGTGATGTCTTTAGGTTAGTTAGGTTTAACTAGTTCTAAGTTCTAGGGGACTAATGACCTCAGCAGTTGAGTCCCATAGTGCTCAGAGCCATTTTAACCATTTTGTCTGTCTATCTATGTATTAAGTTCCGTGGGACCATGCAAACCAAAGCCACTTGGTCATCTAACGAGTCAGTAGATAGTTTATAGAAATCTTCTTAGATAATTTGTAAACAAAGAATCGAATAATTACAGAACACGAAAAAGAAGAGTATAGGAATAAATAACTCTGATTTGATCCATTATAAATGGTTCTGAAATCCTGCGACCGTGAAAACAATAGGTTTGTTTATAAATAACTCATCTGCTACCAGTCACTATTTTCTTTATTTTATTTTTCGCACGACTCATTTCGGGAAATGATTCCCATTTTCAAGTGCGTTTTTTGTGTTTGCTATGTCATTCCTATGTGATGTTGTCGATGTGTGAGATTCTGCTTCATTTTGTTGACTTTACTGCAATATATAAGAAAACACGCGATTTTTAGTCGGTTGTCGATCTTTTTGTGAAGTTAGTGGCAAAATTTCAGCCACAGCGTCCGGCTGCTTACTAAAGAAAGATATCAAACCAGCATTCACAACGTACCTGTGGCACCATAAAGTGCATCACATACACAAAATCCAAGCTCATCATCAATAATGTGTTACCGCTAGATATAAATTATTATGCCTGTCCTGCAATGGTTTATCCACAAAAAACAAGATAAATGACCATCGAAACGGTTTTGAGGAACAACAGTAAGGGAAAAATCAAAAAGAAAATGAATATACAAACGAAAAACTATAAAAACGACATTAATGTTAACCAACTTTATGAATACAATAGCTTAACAGAAAGAAATGTTTAAAAATGTATCGTTGTTGATAATTTAAATAAATATATATGGTTACAAAAAAAAAATTCGTTCCCGACCGGGTTGGAAATTTTATCCGCTCCTGGACTGGGTGTTGTGTAGGCCTCATTATACTTTCATCATCATCACTCACACGCAAGTCACCTAATGTGACGTCATCTGAAATAAGACTTACCAACCGCCGGTCGAGCTTCCCCCTTTTGGCCCTCCCGGCAGACAGACAGACATTTCATTTCATTTTTATGCATCCGTCCAGATGAAATGAAAGCAATCTGTCTCGCATTTATTAAATATTCGCAGTATTTGACATCCAGATCATTTATAGCAAGAAATACCAGCAAAAGCGATGTGAACACTTAAGAAAGCTGTAGGGGATTGCAAGATACAAAAAAAAAAAAAAAAAAAAAAAGTGGTCGGCCGGGTTAGATATGAAAACAAAATGATTGTGACACGTGGAAAATTTTATTCTGAGTAATGACTTGATAGCTGAGCAGAATACGGCACATTTGTCGCCACACGTGGAAAATTTTATTCTAAGTAATGACATGATAGTTGAGAAGAATACGGCACATTTGTCGTAATGGAGGGAGCAGTGAGGGGTTAAGCCAGAGTAGTAGTTAGGTAGATGCAACTGAACTCGGGCTCGTTCACTACCTATTTTTCACGTGGCTCATCTGCAAAGGGGGTTGGTAGTAAACGGTTGCATTTGCGCCCCTATTATTGAGTCATATGTTGGCTAGCTTTTGAACAGCAGTGAATTGAATTATACACGTTCAGATTGAAACTTATTTATTCAAAAGAAACACTTTAACTTTGTGGCCATGGATTTTTAAGTTGACAAATAAACTCGATTTATACAAATGATAATCGGTGCGATCCGTACACTGTTTGTCCCGCACCTACACACTTTCACGTTGTTCCTTCGCATACACTGGCGTCCATGCTTGCACTCGCGGCACTTTGCCGCTCCCAACTCAACACAACGGACAACGAAAAAAGACCCCATTTTCCCGCTCATATCCACAGTCCTGAATCGGGTCACATGACGCTACATTAGTCTACATCTACATCTACATTTATACTCCGCGAGCCACCTTACGGTGTGTGGCGGAGGGTACTTATTGTACCACTATCTGATCCCCCCTTCCCTGTTCCATTCACGAATTGTGCGTGGGAAGAACGACTGCTTGTAAGTCTCCGTATTTGCTCTAATTTCTCGGATCTTTTCGTTGTGATCATTACGCGAGATATATGTGGGCGGTAGTAATATGTTGCCCATCTCTTCCCGGAATGTGCTCTCTCGTAATTTCGATAATAAACCTCTCCGTATTGCGTAACGCCTTTCTTGAAGTGTCCGCCACTGGAGCTTGTTCAGCATCTCCGTAACGCTCTCGCGCTGACTAAATGTCCCCATGACGAATCGCGCTGCTTTTCGCTGGATCATGTCTATCTCTTCTATTAATCCAACCTGGTAAGGGTCCCATACTGATGAGCAATACTCAAGAATCGGACGAACAAGAGTTTTGTAAGCTACTTCTTTCGTCGATGAGTCACATTTTCTTAGAATTCTTCCTATGAATCTCAACCTGGCGCCTGCTTTTCCCACTATTTGTTTTATGTGATCATTCCACTTCAGATCGCTCCGGATAGTAACTCCTAAGTATTTTACGGTCGTTACCGCTTCCAATGATTTACCACCTATGGCATAATCGTACTGGAATGGATTTCTGCCCCTATGTATGCGCATTATATTACATTTATCTACGTTTAGGGAAAGCTGCCAGCTGTCGCACCATGCATTAATCCTCTGCAGGTCCTCCTGGAGTACGTACGAGTCTTCTGATGTTGCTACTTTCTTGTAGACAACCGTGTCATCTGCAAATAGCCTCACGGAGCTACCGATGTTGTCAACTAAGTCATTTATGTATATTGTAAACAATAAAGGTCCTATCACGCTTCCCTGCGGTACTCCCGAAATTACCTCTACATCTGCAGATTTTGAACCGTTAAGAATGACATGTTGTGTTCTTTCTTCTAGGAAATCCTGAATCCAATCACAAACCTGGTCCGATATTCCGTAAGCTCGTATTTTTTTCACTAAACGTAAGTGCGGAACCGTATCAAATGCCTTCCTGAAGTCCAGGAATACGGCATCAATCTGCTCGCCAGTGTCTACGGCACTGTGAATTTCTTGGGCAAATAGGGCGAGCTGAGTTTCACATGATCTCTGTTTGCGGAATCCATGTTGGTTATGATGAAGGAGATTTGTATTATCTAAGAACGTCATAATACGAGAACACAAAACATGTTCCATTATTCTACAACAGATTGACGTAAGCGAAATAGGCCTATAATTATTCGCATCTGATTTATGACCCTTCTTGAAAATGGGAACGACCTGCGCTTTCTTCCAGTCGCTAGGTACTTTACGTTCTTCCAGCGATCTACGATAAATTGCTGATAGAAAGGGGGCAAGTTCTTTAGCATAATCACTGTAGAATCTTAAGGGTATCTCGTCTGGTCCGGATGCTTTTCCGCTACTAAGTGATAGCAGTTGTTTTTCAATTCCGATATCGTTTATTTCAATATTTTCCATTTTGGCGTCCGTGCGACGGCTGAAGTCAGGGACCGTGTTACGATTTTCCGCAGTGAAACAGTTTCGGAACACTGAATTCAGTATTTCTGCCTTTCTTCGGTCGTCCTCTGTTTCGGTGCCATCGTGGTCAACGAGTGACTGAATAGGGGATTTAGATCCGCTTACCGATTTTACATATGACCAAAACTTTTTAGGGTTCTTGTTTAGATTGTTTGCCAATGTTTTATGTTCGAATTCGTTGAATGCTTCTCTCATTGCGCTCTTTACGCTCTTTTCGCTTCGTTCAGCTTTTCCTTATCAGCTATGGTTCGACTACTCTTAAACCTATGATGAAGCTTTCTTTGTTTCCGTAGTACCTTTCGTACATGATTGTTATACCACGGTGGATCTTTCCCCTCGCTTTGGACCTTAGTCGGTACGAACTTATCTAAGGCGTACTGGACGATGTTTCTGAATTTTTTCCATTTTTGTTCCACATCCTCTTCCTCAGAAATGAACGTTTGATGGTGGTCACTCAGATATTCTGCGATTTGTGCCCTATCACTCTTGTTAAGCAAATATATTTTCCTTCCTTTCTTGGCATTTCTTATTACACTTGTAGTCATTGATGCAACCACTGACTTATGATCACTGATACCCTCTTCTACATTCACGGAGTCGAAAAGTTCCGGTCTATTTGTTGCTATGAGGTCTAAAACGTTAGCTTCACGAGTTGGTTCTCTAACTATCTGCTCGAAGTAATTCTCGGACAAGGCAGTCAGGATAATGTCACAAGAGTCTCTGTCCCTGGCTCCAGTTCTGATTGTGTGACTATCCCATTCTATACCTGGTAGATTGAAGTCTCCCCCTATTACAATAGTATGATCACGAAACTTCTTCACGACGTTCTGCAGGTTCTCTCTGAGGCGCTCAACTACTACGGTTGCTGATGCAGGTGGTCTATAGAAGCATCCGACTATCATATCTGACCCACCTTTGATACTTAACTTAACCCAGATTATTTCACATTCGCATTCGCTAATAACTTCACTGGATATTATTGAATTCTTTACTGCTATAAATACTCCTCCACCATTGGCGTTTATCCTATCCTTGCGGTATATATTCCATTCTGTGTCTAGGATTTCGTTACTGTTCACTTCCGGTTTTAACCAACTTTCCGTTCCTAATACTATATGCGCACTATTTCCTTCAATAAGAGATACTAATTCAGGAACCTTGCCCTGGATACTCCTGCAGTTTACCAATATTACGTTAACTTTTCCTGTTTTTGGTCTCTGAGGACGGACGTTCTTTATCGACGATGATAATGTCCTCTCTGGTAAGCCGTCAGGTATTTTATCGTTTCGCCCAAGGGGGGGTCCCTCTAACCTAAAAAACCCCCGTGTGCACGCCACACGTACTCTGCTACCCTAGTAGCTGCTTCCGGTGTGTAGTGCACGCCTGACCTGTCTAG
The DNA here is from genome assembly GCF_023864345.2 of Schistocerca serialis cubense. NCBI lineage: Eukaryota > Metazoa > Arthropoda > Insecta > Orthoptera > Acrididae > Schistocerca > Schistocerca serialis. The sequence goes on from NC_064638.1 coordinate 708,533,106, forward strand.
GGGGGCCCTACAGTTCTCCACCCAATAACGGAGGTCGATGAATTTGCAACCATTATAGTCGCAGAGTCGTCTGAGCCTCTGGTTTAGACCCTCCACACGGCTCCAAACCAGAGGACCGCGATCGACTCTGGGCACTATGCTGCAGATATTAAGCTCAGCTTGCACTCCGCGTGCGATGCTGGTTGTCTTCACCAAATCAGCCAGCCGCCGGAAGGAACCAAGGATGGCCTCAGAACCCAAGCGGCAGGCGTCATTCGTTCCGACATGTGCTACTATCTGCAGCCGGTCACACCCAGTGCGTTCAATAGCTGCCGGAAGGGCCTCCTCCACATTACGGACGAGACCCCCCGGCAAGCACACCGAGTGCACACTGGCATTCTTCCCCGACCTACCCGCTATTTTCCTGAGCGGCTCCATAACCCGCCTAACGTTGGAGCTCCCTATAACTAATAGGCCCGCCCTCTGTGACTGTCGGGACCTTGCCGGAGAATCGGCCACTGGCCCAACAGGCGAGGCATCCTGTGGTGGCTCGGAAACGATGTCATCACCACTAGGAAGCACCCCGTACCTGTTGGAAAGGGGTAAGGCAGCTGCCACGCGGCCAGATCCCACCTTCGCCTTTCGGCCAGGCACGCGCGAGCCCACCACTGTCCGCCATTCACCCTGGAGTGATGGCTGACCGGTAAGATGCTCACTGCCGGAAGACGCAGCGACATCAGGGGTTCCATGTGATTCCAAGGCCACCGAAGTAGGCATAGGTCTCACCACAGTTGCCCCAACGCCACTACGAGCCGACGCCTGCGCCTCGAGCTCGATGAGCCTAACAGACAAAGCCTCCACCTGCCCCCGAAGAGTGGCCAATTCTCCTTGCGTCCGCTCACAACAACCACAGTCCCTACACATGACTATGTTTACCCTACTCTATACGGTGACAAATTCCCAAGATAATCTTCTGATGAGCTACTCTGATAATCAAGAAACACTCACTGAAATACGAGACGCGAAAACTACGCTAGGTTTTCCCAGAAAAACTATTTAAAAGCTAAGCGCAGCAAATAAGTACAAAAACGCTTTATACAAACAGTACTCGCTGCTGCTGGTGTTCTCGCTCTGGCTGTCACAAGACAACTGCTGATTCAAGTGACTAGTGGCTAACGGCCGCGAAACAAACAAAAGACGGTTTTAGGGCGCTTTCTGTTCTAAACGATCAAGAAAACACTAAGAAATCTAACACGAAAACTACGTAAAGTTTTATCAAGAACTGTTAGTTACTATGCAGAGCAGATAAACACAAATAGAATCCCTTCCTTAGTGGAAGGTCGTAAACAAAATGCAAAATAAACGCTTTATACAAACAGTACTCGCTGCTGCTGGTGCTCTCGCTCTGGCTGTCACAAGACAAAATAATCCCTAAGCATGGCCACAATTCGTTTACAATATTTTATAACATTTAAATACTTAAATCTAAATACATTATATAATTTCATACATTTATCACCACACTTTCATAATTCGTTGCAATTAATAGAAAACCAAAACACTATGCAACGGAAATACAACGCCCATCAAAACACAAAATAAGTATTTTCCGGTCTATTTTGCCCAGCATATTATCTCTGCTGCGGTGCTTTAAATTTAAATTATGAACTACTTGAAAGAGCTCCATATTATTCCCTGTTACCTTACATAGACATATGTTACTAAAGCCGTGCAGAGGTGAAGAGGGTGCCAGGATGCAGAAATAATTTGAGGACTATGACTCTAAAAGACTGACGAACTTCAAGCGCTCTTTAAAACATAGCAGAGTAGCTGAAATTGCTGTAAGTGAATTTAAGAGAATACTTTTATGTAGTTTTTCCTCCACAATGATAGTGTGAAGGAAAGACCTAATTGCTGTGCTGGTATATAGCATGATACACGTTCCAGTCACAGTGATGGGGACCACCGCCGATGTTCGACCCCAACGTGCAATAACCACGCACAGACGGCAGGTGACAGCACTAGAAGTGGAAGGTATATAAAGCGTGTCGGGGGACTCGGATAACAATGCAGTCGTCGTTGTAATTCGGAGACAGAGTGATTTATCTGATGTCTGTAACGGCATGATCATTGCCGCTCGGCCAGGGATGGCAGCATTCCCGAAACGGCTAAGTTTGTAAATTGTTCGCGTGCCGCTGTGGTCAAACTATACCCTGCATGGGAAACTGGCGCTACCACTGCATCGAGGCAACCGTGGTGCACCACGGGCTGTTGATGACAGGGGCAAGCGACAGCTGCCGAGATATGTCCGGGCGAATAGGCGTGCAACTGTTGAGCAACTGACCGCCCAGATGAACCAAGGAGCTACCAACAGTGTCTCCCCAAAGACTCTTCACCGGACGTTGCCGTGCATGAACCTCCGCAAGCAGGTGCATGCACCCATGCCGACTGATGTTCATCGGCGACGAAGGCTGGAATTTGCACGCCATTACTGCAACTGGACGTTCACTGAATGGTGACAGGTGGCCTTCTCAGATGCACTCACTCCGCCTTCAGGCCACAAGTGGCCCACCGGGACCATCCGACGGCCATATCATCTTCAGCTGAGGATGCAGATAGGAGGGGCGGGTGGTCAGCGCACCGCTCTCCCAGTCGTTACTATGGTTTTCTGTGACCGGAGCCGCTACTATTCGGTCAAGTAACTCCTCTGTTGGCATCACGAGGCTAAGTGCACCCCGAAAAATGGCAACAGCGCAAGGCGGCCAGGATGGTCACCCATCCAAGTGCCGGCCACACCCGACAGCGCTTAATTTCGGTTATCTGACGGGAACACGTGCATCCACTGCAGCAAGACCGTTGCCCCGAAGTTACTGCAGAGGAGCAATAATTAAGCAAAAGTAATATAGTAAGGAAGGAAAATGTTAGTTACTAATTATATTCTTTATGTGCACTCTGAAATGCAGGAGATGCTGAATTCTGTGATGATGCTTGGCTGACGGAGCACCACTTCCCCGTATCATGCGAACTCTAGAGGACAGCTCGAATGCTGCAGCTATTTTAGCTTTTTTTTTTTTTTTTTTTTTTTTTTTAAAGATGGAGCCCCTCCATCCCCACACCGGCATGGTGTTGTTGTTGTGGTCTTCAGTCCTGAGATTGGTTTGATGCAGCTCTCCATGCTACTCTATCCTGTGCAAGCTTCTTCGTCTCCCAGTACCTACTGCAGCCTACATCCTTCTGAATCTGCTTAGTGTATTCATCTGTTGGTCTCCCTCTACGATTTTTACCCTCCACGCTGCCCTCCAGTACTAAATTGGTGATCCCTTGATGCCTCAGAACATGTCCTACGAACCGATCCCTTCTTCTAGTCAAGTTGTGCCATAAACTCCTCTTCTCCCCAATTCTGTTCAATACCCCCTCATTAGTTATGTGATCTACCTATCTAATTTTAAGCATTCTTCTGTAGCACCACATTTCGAAAGCTTCTATTCTCTTCTTGTCCAAACTATTTATCGTCCATATTTCACTTCCATACATGGCTACACTCCATACAAATACTTTCAGAAACGACTTCCTGACACTTAAATCTATACTCGATGTTGACAAATTTCTCTTCTTCAGGAACGCTTTCCTTGCCATTGCCAGTCTACATTTTATATCCTCTCTACTTCGACCACCATCAGCTATTTTGTTCCCCAAATAGCAAAACTCCTTTACTACTTTAAGTGTCTCATTTCCTAATCTAATTCCCTCAGCATCACCCGACTTAATTCGACTACATTCCACTATCCTCGATTTGCTTTCGTTGATGTTCATCTTATACCCTCCTTTCAAGACACTGTCCATTCCGTTCAACTGCTCTTCCAAGTCCTTTGCTGTCTCTGACAGAATTACAATGTCATCGGGAACCTCAAAGTTTTTATTTCTTCTCCATGGATTGGCATGATGGCCAACACAAAAGGTCTACTGCCATCTCACATCTCTGCATAAGGGTTAGTTTTCACTACAGTGAGGTCTCGCAGGTTGTGAGTACTACGATCTTTGCGTACGTCTGGTTAAGGCTATCCATTAATATGCGCTCATCTGGAGATAGATTGGGTCGAAAGTTGAACGAAGGGTAGCGACTTGGAGGGCAGTGGAAAAAAGTACCAAGGCAAGAGCCAAGGGAAAAAAGTCTCTGCTACAGTTGGGTCGGGTTAAAAGAGCAGCAGCAGTTTTTCTTGCTGCCTGCGACAGGTCACACAAGGGTAGGGTTTGTTAGTAGTGGATATCATGCAATCTTTGACGTTTTGCAGTGGTGTTGCTCGCGGCTGCCGCTGGATGCCGGTGTTGATTTCTCGGTCAGCGTCAGCATACCTGCAACAAGTTCATCGTCGTTTTTTTGTCCGATAGGTCATTTATCAGATTCACAGTGTAGGGTAATGTTGGCGGTTTGTTTGTGCATCAGTGCGCGCGCGAGCTTGTCGGTTTCCGTGTTGGTCGGCTTTAATAGCAGCTGGCATATCCAGTCAACGTTGCTGACACGCAGGGGCTAGCCGATGTTGTCGCTTGTGGATGCATGTTACTTGCCATAGGTGGTTATGTCCTAGCTAGTAGAGTCTTTGGCCGCTTATGCTTCCACCTAAGGTTGTGATATGCTGCAGCTGGGCACAAGCCCGTGTATATAGCGGGAAGACGGCGCTTCGAACATGAGGTGATCAGTTCGACGTAGTCGTCCGCGGACAACTCTTTCTGTTCATTCTGCAGTTCTGCGCTCTGTTCTGACTAACGTATAAGCTAGTCGCCTTCTATTTTCTTTGTCAGTTTCCAAAGCATATAACCTTTCTGATTTGACAAAAAAATGGCTCTGAGCACTATGGGACTTGACATCTATGGTCATCAGTCCTCTAGAACTTAGAACTACTTAATAGGTTTAACTTACGGACATCACACAACACCCAGTCATCACGAGGCAGAGAAAATCCCTGACCCCGCCGGGAATCGAACGCGGGAACCCGGGCGTGGGAAGCGAGAACGCTACCGCACGACCACGAGCTGCGGACTCTGATTTGACAACCGTACCACAGTGTCTTTATTTGGGTCTAATGCTCACCGGCTTCAGTGCTAATGGAAGGCTGAGTCATTTGCTACTACTTAAAACACAAGTGTCCGTTTCGTATAAATGTCTAAGTGTTTACCTTTTTGCTTTATAAGTGAGATCTTTTACTGTACTCGAAAACAGCTAATATTATGATTCTTCTTTGAAAAATGTGTGTCTAAATCGGTTTTGTTTTACATTCGAATTGAGCCACTATAGACTGTAAGTAGGCTGTTTAGGTTCTTATATTGGTAACGCCACGTAGCGCTCTGTACGAAAATCACTGGCTGTGCTGTGTGCAGCCTGTGGCTGGGTGGCATTGTTGTTGGAATTTGCTATTGTAGTGTTGGGCAGTTGGCTGTTAACAGCGCGTAGCGTTGCGCAATTGAAGGTGAGCCGCCAGCAGTGGTGGATGTAAGAGAGAAATGGCGGAGTTTTGAGAGCGGACGATCTCGACGTGTGTCCATCAGAGACAGTAAATTTGTAAGACTGGATGTCATGAACTGATATATATATATATATATATATATATATATATATATATATATATATATATATATATATACTGCTGGCCATTAAAATTGCTACACCACGAAGATGACGTGCTACAGACACGAAATTTAACCGACAGGAAGAAGATGCTATGATATGCAAATGATTAGCGTTTCAGAGTATTCACACAAGGTTGGCACCGGTAGCGTCACCTAAAACGTGCTGACATGAGGAAAGTTTCCAACCGATTTCTCATACACAAACTGCAGTTGACCGGCGTTGCCTGGGGAAATGTTGTTGTGATGCCTCGTGTAAGGAGGAGAAATACGTACCATCACGTTTCCGACTTTGATAAAGGTCGGATTGTAGCCTGTCGCGATTGCGGTTTATCGTATCGCGACATTGCTGCTCGCGTTGGTCAAGATGCAATGACTGTTACCAGAATATGGAATCGGTGGGTTCAGGAGGGTAATACGGAACGCCGTGCTGGATGCAAACTGCCTCATATCACTAGCAGTTGAGATGACAGGCATCTTATCCGCATAGCTGTAACGGATCGTGCAGCCACGTCTCGATCACTGAGTCAATAGATGAGGACGTCTGCAAGACAACAACCATCTGCACGAACAGTTCGACGACGTTTGCAGCAGCATGGACTATCAGCTCGGAGACCATGGCTGCGGTTTCCCTTGACGCTGCATCACAGACAGGAGCGCCTGCGATGGTGTATTCAACGACGAACCTGGGTGCACGAATGGCAAAACGTCATTTTTTCTGATGAATCAAGGTTCTGTTTACAGCATCATGATGGTCGCATCCGTGTTTGGCGACATCGCGGTGAACGCACATTGGAAGCGTGTATTCGTCATCGCCATACTGGCGTATCACACGGCGTGATGGTATGGGGTGCCATTGGATACACGTCTCGGTCACCTCTTGTTAGCATTGACGGCACTTTGAACAGTGGACGTTACATTTCATATGTGTTAAGACCCGTGGCTCTACCCTTCATTCGATCCCTGCGAAACCCTACATTTCAGCAGGATAATGCACGACCGCATGTTGCAGGTCCTGTACGGGCCTTTCTGGATACAGAAAATGTTCGACTGCTGCCCTGGCCAGCACATTCTCCAGATCTCTCACCAATTGAAAACGTCTGGTCAATGGTAGCCGAGTAACTGGCTCGTCACAATACGCCAGTCACTACTCTTGATGAACTGTGGTATCGTGTTGAAGCTGCATGGGCAGCTGTACCTGTACACGCCATCCAAGCTGTGTTTGACTCAATGCCCAGGCGTATCAAAGCCGTTATTATGGCCAGAGTTGGTTGTTCTGGGTGCTGATTTCTCAGGATCTATGCACCCAAATTGCGTGAAAATGTAATCACATGTCAGCTCTAGTATAACATATTTGTCCAATGAATACCCGTTTATCATCTGCATTTCTTTTTGGTGTAGCAATTTTAATGAGTAGTATATATATATATATATATATATATATATATATATATATATATATATATAATGACTTTTGAACACTATTAAGGTAAATACATTGTTTGTTCATTATCAAAATCTTTCATTTGCTAACTATACCATTAGTTAGTGCCTTCAGTAGTTAGAATCCTTTATTTAGCTGGCAGTATTGGCGCTCGCTGTATTGCAGTAGTTCGAGTAATGTAGATTTTTGTGAGATAAGTGATTCACGAAAAGTATAGGTTACTGTTAGTCAGGGCCATTCTTTTGTAGGGATTATTGAAAGTCAGATTGCGTTGCGCTAAAAATATTGTGTGTCAGTTTAGTGATGATCAGAATAAGTAGAGAGAGAAATGTCTGAGTACGTTCAGTTTTGCTCAGCTGTTTGAAATTGAAATAACGTAAGGGGTTTATCAGCATAGTAATTCACTGATTTTTCTAAGGGGACGTTTCAAGACCAATAGTGAACAATCACTATTATTTTCCATTTGTAGGTGTTGCCCTCTGCCAGCTTTGATGTCATGTCCGTACCTTCTCCTGGTCTTCTGAAGGGTACCCTCCGCCACGCACCACACGGTGGCTTGCGGAGATTGTATGTGGACGTAGAACTGTCAAAGTCTTTTTGCCTTTAGCCTTACGAAATTGCAGATTTCCTTTGTTAGACTACCACTGGACGTTCAGAAGAGGTGTCCAAAAAACAGCAATCTTTTCGTTTTAATCGATGATGTTACGGGTTCTCTCTTTCTTTACAGTTCCTCATTTGGTCTAAAACATTTGCGCCGTTCAGAAGAGGTGTCCAAAAAACAGCAATCTTTTCGTTTTAATCGATGATGTTACGGGTTCTCTCTTTCTTTACAGTTCCTCATTTGGTCTAAAACATTTGCGCCCACTGATCCATCTGTTGCCTAAAATCTTCCTTAATATCCTGCGTTCTGCGTTCTGTTCTGACTAACGTATAGGCTAGTCGCTTTCTATTCATTGTCAGTTTCCAAAGCATATAACCTTTTTGGTTTGTCAACCGTACCACAGTGTCTTTACTTGGGTCTAATGCTCACCGACTTCAGTGCTAAGGGAAGGCGGAGTCATTTGCAACTCCTAAGTCTTGAAACCAGTTTGATTACGTACGTAGCGATGTTCTTTAAGTAATATATCGAATGTTCTATCCGACTGATCTATATATTTATAATAAATTATCATGTCACAAGCAAGTTGCTCTAATCGCAAGTTAAAGACGTGAGCAGAAATCTAAGAACTGTTGCCTCGAAGACGTCGGGTAGGCTAGAAGGCGATCATGACGGTGCATAAGAATGCGCAGGCCAGGGTTTGAGGCTGGATCGATGCTACACATACCGCAAGCCGCCACGTGCCGCATGCCGACCACGCTGTGGTCCATCCGCAACCCTAGTGGCCGCCATATGGCTTCAGGTGTCTGTGTACGGGGGATATCGTATACTGATATTTGGTAAGTACTGCAACCTATCATCAGTATCATCAAGCTTCCGGTTCGTATTCTCAAATCACCTTGAACAAGCGCTTGTTCTTTCACTGAAATGTTGCGATTAGTTCAGCTGTCCACAAAATAATTATGTGCTGCTGTATCTAATAAACTGCTAGGATTACTGTGTCTGAACTGTGTCTGTGTCTGTGTCGTAGTCGTAACTAGTTGCGGAGCTTTCCTCGCGCCGGTACTTTGTTGTTGGCCTCATCTGCCACTGTTGCCATCTGTCGTCTGTCTGTGTCGAAGACTTGACGTATGAATCGTGTTACCTGCCGTTCGGAAGAGAATGTAAAATATCGTGGTTCTCTGCGTCTTCCTTGAAATAAAAATATTCGTCCTATTAGTGAAGACAAATCTCTATATCCACGAACAACTATACGTGAAAGTATGTTTCCGAATCTATTATTCGAGCACAGTATTCAAACATCTGTTCAACACTACATTAATTAGCTGGTGGGACTTCCATCGTCTATAGTGTGTCTAGTAAATCTGTTAAATTTCCATGATTCCTAAGTGATGCGTAGATAAATGTGACACATCTCCTGACATTATATTTGCACTATTATTTTTCGTGTGAAATTAAAACTACTTTTTTATTTGAATCTTTTTATTCTTTCCTTTGTAGTTGCTGGTTATTATGAATCATTTTAAATTTTAATCTTATAAATGTGTTTCATTTTTTGACTTTTTCATAAATTATTTACTGATGTTATGGTACTGAAATCTATTATGTATGTAAGTTAAGGTTGTAAGCCAAGTTTCTGTTTGAAAGAGATGTGTATGTGGCCTTTGTAAACATGCATTATTTAGCCATTTCTCGATCATGTTATGTAGTTTATTAGCTTAAAAATTTTCGGTATCCTGTGGGGATGGATATACGAAGAATAATTTCGTCTATTGCCGAAAAATGGGTGGCTGTATAACCTATCACACCTCAACTCCACTGAGGTCATCCTTTTGCTAGCAGGATAGCTAGTTCGGCTGATTTTCTCAGCGTGATCATTTCGTGAGATGTATATGGAAGGAAGTAAGATGTAGCCTATCTCTTCCTAGAACACACGCTCTCAGAATTCAGCAGTGATGCACAGTGCCCCTTGCAGCGTCTGCCGCTGTGAGTTTGATAGGCATATCCCTAAGCTCTCGCGCCGACTAAACGCTCTCTCAATCAGCTGGGCGCTCTTCTTTAAATCTTCTCTATCTCTTCTATTACTCCAGCCTGGTAAGGATTACAGATTGCCGAGAAATGCTCGAGAATCAGTCTATCATATCTAGTGACGCTCTGGATGGTCATAAGAGACTATCGTGAGTTCTGATGCAGGAAACTGCACTAAGAAAGATGGCTTTCACCTCTCTAATAGTTTTTAAAGCGTTGCTGTAAGTGTCTTTGTTTTGGAGATACACTATGTGATCAAAAGTATCCGGATACCCCCAAAAACGTACATTTTTCATACCAGGTGCATTGTCCTGCCACCTACTGCCGGGTACTCCGTATCAGCGACCTCAGTATTCGTTAGACATCGTGAGAGAGCAGAATGGGGCGCTCCGCGGAACTCACGGACTTCGAATGTGGTCAGGCAATTGGGTGTCACTTGTGTCATACGCCGGTACGCGAGATTTGCACACTCCTAAACATCCCCAGGCCCACTGTTTCCGATGTGATAGTGAAGTGGAAACGTGAAGAGACACGTACAGTACAAAGCGTACAGGCCAACCTCGTCTCTTGACTGACAGAGACCGCCGACAGTTGAGGAGATTCGTAATGTGTAACAGGCAGGCATCTACCCAGACCATCATACAGGAATTCCAAGTTGCATCAGGATCCACTGCAAGTACTATGACAATTAGGCAGAAGGTGATAAAACTTGGATTTCATGGTCGAGCGGCTGCTCATAAGTCACACATCACGCCGGTAAATGCCAAACGACACCTCGCTTGGTGTAAGGAGTGTAAATATTGGAAGATTGGACAGTGGAAAAACGTTATGTGGAGTGCTGAATCACGGTACACAATGAGGCGAACCGATGACAGGCTGTGGGTATGGCGAATGCCCAGTGAAGGTCATCTGCCACGTGTGTAGTACCATCAATAAAATTCGGAGGAGCTGGTGTTATGGTTTGGTCGTGTTTTTCATGGAGGAGGCTTGCACCCCTTGTTATTTTGCGTGGCACTATCACAGCATAGTCCTACATTGGTCATTGATGTTTTAAGCACCTTCTTGCTCCCCACTGTTGAAGAGCAATTTGGTGATGGCGATTGCATCTTTCAACACGATCGAGCTCCTGTTCATAATGCTCGGCCTGTGGCGGAGTGGTTGCATAACAATAACATCCTTGTAATGGATTGCCCTGCACAGAGTCCTGACCTGAATCCATAGGACACCTTTGGGATGTTTTGGAACGCCGACTTCGTGCCAGGCCTCACTGACCGACATCGATACCTCTCCTCGGTGCAGCACTCCGTGAAAAATGGGCTGCCATTCCCCAAGGAACCTTCCACACCTGATTGAACGTATGCCTGCTGTCATCAAAGCTAAGGGTGTGCCAACACCGTACTGAATTCCAGCATTACCGATGGAGGGCGCCACGAGCTTGTAAATTATTTTCAGTCAGGTGTCCGGATACTTTTGATCACATAGTGTATTATGTCCTGCACATAGCAACATTTGTTTGCAGCCTGACATCGTCCTATCTTGTGGGCGGACAATGAAATATCTCTAACAGCGCTTTAAGATCGTGCAAACACTAGAGGTGCAGTCCTACACATCGTCACAGACATGCAGGTGATATGTGTGTCAGTCAGTACTGACGTCGAATTCAGTGATGAATAGTGAGGTTTAAGACTCAAACTCTTTGAGGCTCATAGCCCTACGGAAACATTTCGCCCAGTACGGTCTTCAGTCTTCAGTTGTGCCAAAGTACATTCTCGAGAACTGATCCCCTAAAATGTCAATCATATGCTGCCTCAATACTCTCACGAGCGACGTTTAAAATTAACAAATAACACCAGATAATGTTCGCCACTGCTCAGTTGTCTTTAACATGTGTACAGCAAACAATGGGACATACACATCCCTCTTATACACTATTGTATACTAACCTTGAATATTCCGTTCTACTCCTCTTTCAGTGTCTTTTGCTTAGAAGTTGCATATCGTTCATTTTGTTACTTCAAGGGGCTGTAATTTTCACAAAAATCGGTATGGGATGGAAATATTTTTACCGGCCACATCGTACACTTCGCATAATGATCAGAGCCAAAAAACTTCATAATAGGCTTACAAAAGTATTTTAACCCTTTCACTACCAATTTAATTTCAAAAACATTAAATATAGTTATTTTAATGTATTTCATGTCCATAAGTAGCAATTTAAAAAGTATATTTCCTGCTGATTCTTTTTGGAAGGGGGATGGGGTTGCGATGTGATACATACAGGATTATTCATAAGTACCTCCAGCGTTTCAGAAGACGACAGTGCAGAAACTGCAAGACGTATGGAAATCTGACACACATCTGTGGACAGAGCATCTGTGGAAATTTGTGTCTCACACTATAGGTGCACAATATGGGCTCGGTTTGTGATGTGTCAATTCACAGGTGCAATTCGTTGACACGATGTGTCCGGGAAGGCGAGAAGGTAGTGCGCTTCGCCCATCTGGTAACTAGGATGCCTATCTGCAGCTGCGAACTAATTCGATGCGACAATACGAAAAAATGGTTCAAATGGCTCTGAGCACTATGGGACTCAACTTCTGAGGTCATTAGTCCGACAATACGTAGACGAGGGTCAACAATGAAACTTAGTACAGCACAACCTACAGGTGCAGTGTGTAATTATAAGAAGTCTGCTAATCATTAGTACGGTTCCCGTTGCCAGTGGGACACTGATACATAGCAAATTCCAACTGTTTCTCTAATAACCTATCGTGGGAAATATATGTCCCGATGGTAGTCAAACACAAATTTTTGCAAGCTTTCCTGTGGTTAGTTGCTGGCTCACTACGGGGTTGGAGGACTGGTTTTTGAAGGAAACCGGAAAACCTGCGGGATTGTGGCATATTTTTCGAGAACATGGAATGGTGAAGAGTACCTGCGTCTTCAACCACTTTTTCGATTTGAAATACGCTTATTACGCGCTGATATTAAAGACGACAAGGGTTGTTTACTTACTCAATTTATGCAAATATCGGTAAAAGTGGCGTTTCTGTGCTGTTTAACTTATAGCTGTTCGTACTTTCCAATATGGCATCTGTAACTTACTGTAGGTAACCTCGTCCTGCCCCTGGATTACTATTCAAGGTGTGAACAGTAAAATGAACGCCAGCATCTAGCGATGGCCTCTGTGCCTCCCGGCCTAGCCAGATACGCAAGAAGAAGAATAATTAATACGTGACGCACAACTTGAAGGGCTTCCCTGGTGTTATATTTGTACTGCCGTTTGCACGACTTTGCTTCTATCGACTGCCAGCTGGCAGGACCGTCTTATTTAACAGCCCATTTGCTGCCCGGTCTCCCTGTCTGTGGGTTGGCTAGTCGAAAATGCATCAGAAGAATTTCAGTGCATAGGAGTCAAGTGTTACAGATTGGATTACGGACAGAGGAGTAAAGGGGAGCAAAACTTGTCTACATAAGAAGTGACGCACAAATCGGCGTATGCGTTAAGGAAATTAACAAATCGTGCGGAATATAAGAATAGTCGCCGAAAATTAATAAGCGTTAAACGTTTGCTACACTGGTAACGTGATAACCGCACAACCTCCCCGGGCTTCCGATGTAACGCTAAATCACGACATAAAACAATAGACTGATGATGTTGACAGTCAGTGAACCATAGCTGACAGCACAAACACAAATTCAGGAAGTGCTAGAATGAAACATGACGACAAATCAAAACTGTGTACTATCCAGGACTCGAACCTTTTACAGATAATACTCTGCCTTTGTGACCGTGTACGTTTCATGAACATACTTTGTAAGTGCGGCTCTCCTGTATTTCCACACTCTCCAGAGTGGCGCAGTGATTAAAACACTAGCTTTGTATTCGGAAGGAGCAGATTCATATTCCTGTGTTCCCATCCATTTTTGTAGTTTACCTAAATAATTCCTTTGGGGAGGGCGTGGTTGACAGAACGTGTTAGCTTGCGGGACAGAGTAGAGAATGACCATCTAACAAAGGTTACTAGTGTTTGGTACATTTTGCTATTGACAGTGTAATACATTTTACTACTCGAGAACTATACATATGAAAATCGTCAATCCCATTACTTTGCGTGTCGTATTTTTATCTGCGGTGATGTGTGATGGATTTTATGTTAATTGGCGCCATAGGTTTTATATCGCCATGTGAGCTGCTTCAGATGTGTTATGTGAGTATGTGCATCTTATAAGGGGCGATCAAAAAGTTTCCGTTTGAGGGCGTTGCTGCAGCGTATCTGCAACGTGGCGCGACTCCGATGCCGGTATACAATCACCGACTTGTAGGCAATTGATTAGAGTGGCATTCGTGTCTTTCCCACCTGCGTGCCGTAATTGCGGAAACGTGAACAATAGAGACGTTACCAAATGTGTCCAAACCAGACGAACGTGCTGTTTTTCATTTATTGGCTGCCGAATGACATCTACATCTACATCTGCATGGTCTCTCTGCAATTCACACTTAAGTGCCTGGCAGAGGGTTCATCGAACCATTTTCATACTACTTCTCTACCATTCCAATCTCGAATGGCGCGTGGGAAAAAGGAACATCTAAATCTTTCCGTTCGAGCTCTCATTTCTCTTATTTTATTATGATGATCATTCCTCCGTACGTAGGTGGATGTCAACAAAATATTTACGCATTCGGAAGAGAAAGTTGGTGATGGAAATTTCGTAAATAGATATCGCCGCAAAGAAAACCGCCTTTGTTTCAGTGACTGCCACCTCAACTCGCGTATCATACCAGTGACACTCTCACCCCTATTGTGCGATAACACTAAACGAGCTGCCCTTCTTTGGACTTTTTCGATGTCTTCCGTCAATCGTACCTGGTAAGGATCCCATACCGCGCAGCAATATTCAAGCAGAGGACGGACAAGCGTACTGTTGCACCTTGTAACCGTTCTGCCAACAAAGCGCAGTCTTTGTTTCGCCTTCCCTACAATATTATCCATGTGGTCTTTCCAATTTAAGTTGCTCGTAATTGTAATTCCTAGGTATTTAGTCGAATTGACAGCCCTTAGATGTGTGCGATTTGTCGTATACCCAGAATTTATCGGATTTCTTTTAGTACCCATGTGGATGACCTCGCACTTTTCTTTGTTTAGTGCCAATTGCCACTTTTCGCACCATACAGAAATCCTCTCTAGATCATTTTGTAATTGGAATTGATCGTCTGATGATTTTACTAGACGGTAAATTACATAAATTACAGTGTCATCTGCAAACAATCTAAGGGGGCTGCTCAGATTATCACCTAGATTATTTATATAAATCAGGAACAGCAGAGGGCAGTACCTTGCGGAACGCCATATATCACTTCTGTTCTACTCGATGATTCACTGTCTATCACTACGAACTGTGACCTCTCTGAGAGGAAATCACGAATCCAGTCACACAACTGAGACTATAATCGATATGCACGGAATTTGATTAACAGTCGCTTGTGAGGAACGGTACCAACAGCCTTCTGGAAATCTAGGAATATGGAATCGATGTGAGATCCCTTGTCGACAGCGCTCATTACTTCATGGGAATAAAGAGCTAGGTGTGTGGCACAAGAACGATATTTTCTGAATCCGTGTTGGTTATTTTCCAATAAGTCATTTTCTTCAAGGTGATTCATAATGTTCGAGTACAGTATATGCTCCAAAATCCTACTGCAAATGAGGTCAGTGATATGGGTCTGTAATTGAATGGGTTACTCCTATTTCCTTTCTTGAATATTGGTGTGACCTGTGTTACTTTCCAGTCGTTTGGAACAGACCTTTCGTCAAGTGAGCGTTTGTATATGATTGGTAAGAAAGGCGCTATTGTGTCTGCATACTCTGAGAGGAACCTGATTGGTATACCATCTGAACCGGAAGATTTGCCTTTCTTAATTGATTTGAGTTGTTTCGCAACACCTAAGATATCTGCTTTTATGTCACTCATGCTAACAACTGTTCTGGTTTCGAATTCTGGAATATCAAAGACATCGATCAGAGAAGGAAGGATGTATACGGGGCAGTATGCCCGTTTACCACCATTGTGGAATGGAGTGCCGCTGCTTCAAGATAATGCACATTCCCATTCTGCGAATGTCGTGAGGCAGAAGTTACGCCAACTCGAGTGAGAGACAGTCGAGCACCCGCCCCTATACTCCTGACCCTCTCCATACGATTATCACGCCCTCGGTGCCTTAAAAAAAGCCTTGGACGGTCAACGATTCCTCTCAGACGAAGATTTGCAGCAGGCGGCTACAGACTTATTCGCGCAGCAGTACACTGTATTTTACCAAACGAGTATCCTTAATATGGTGCGTCATTGGGATAATTGCCCCAATGCACACGGCGATTTTACCTGATTGTCATAGCGATTTTGGACTGTACGGATTTCAAACGTACATTTTTTGATCGCCCCGTGTATAATGTGAGTTTCGTGAAGATGCACGTCAGACAGCTTTACACTGACAGTTCAATACGAAGTGCATTTCATGTGTTATCTCCCTTAGTATACATGACACTTGATGATTGTCTGAGGATTGAAACTGGCTATAATAAAGAAGTATGTATTAGCAGCTCTTGGCAGTGAACTACGACTTTTTTTAAATACAGGATGCTGGTCACTACCTTCACAAAAAAAACTGTACATTAAGGCATTGTTTTACAGACGTAATGTAGAACGTTGGGATATGGCTAGTAGTTATCTGTCATATATTGCGCAGAACAACGCCAATGCTGATAATACTGTTGTCAAAGATCCGTAGATCAATACATCCAGAAAACCGTAGCATTCCACTTCATACTGTGTTCTTAATATTCCATTGATTGTATCCTTTTACTTATAACTATGCATTAAGACAATGTTAAATAATTCATGTTGCTCTCTTCGAAATTTCGTATTGCAGACTGTTTCCGTTGTCTTCTTCCGGTCTGTGGATGATGTGTCAGATTTGTAGCTGTAAAGTATGGAGTGCATATGCGACTCAGTGCCAATTGGCTTGTGTTATGCACTGATGTTATACACTGACAGAAGTGGAATGTATTACACCGTGAAGCACCAATCCGATGTTTATTAAACTTTGTTATGATCTTCACCACATAACGGGTATTAAATGTTATAAAACCGATGTCTACCATCATAGTGCGGCAGTGAAATGGCGCGGTAATTGTGAACGTTCTCGAAAGTTGAAGCACGTGGACAGTACGATTTGTGAAAGCAAAATGCCTAAATTACACACTGACTCACCATGAAATTCTAGCGTGGATGAGCAAATGCGACGTCGTGTCCAGCCGTAGTGCAGTGGTTTCGACAATTTGACCAAGGCCGCACAGACGTTGGTGATGCCGACCGACAAGGAAGGCCACTGACATAGACCACGGAGGACAATGTGTAGCCAGTCGAGAAAGAACATCTGGGGGGAAAAGGTTTTCCAACCATGACGACCTTCATACAGCGGATTTCGAATGACTCCCTAATCAACGAGCGGATTTCAATCATCGAGGAAACGAACGCTACGTAGACTATTCCTCCGGTTGTTTATAGAGATTTTGTGCCTAGGTTGAAAAACGGTGTCATGTATCTGTGTTACACTGAAGCTTACAGCAGCGTCCAACGGAAGTTACTTGGCCTGCCATAATAATTTGTAACTTACTTCTTCAAGCCCCCTCTTACAGTGGCCTTCTGATTGAAATGGTATTCTTTAAACAGCATTTCAGGCAATAGTTAAGTCGTGCCATATTCATTAGTAGCCAGAAGTTATACTGTATTTGTTTCACCATTCACATGATAGGAGGTAACATCAAGCTGTTTTGCAATTCTCCCTGTTCTCTGTTCCTGCACTTATTGACTGACAAATAAACAGTGGATGTTAACAATTTCGAGGATCTTGGCTGTCGACGGAGTTCATTTAGTGAAACACTGTATTATTGAACAACATTTCTGGTGGCAACAGGAATAATCAAATGGATTTTCAACATAACTACAGCTGGATAGACTTCTCACAGGAATATGCCACTTGTATATTTCCAGCGAAGAACCGGATTAATGTGTTTTCCGGACAAAATAATTTGTAACTCGTTAATTCAGGTTACAAATCGTTTAAAGACTGTAGAGAATTAGGCAATAGGTGATGCGTCTGTAGTTTGCAGCTCTCGTTGTTGGCGAATAAATCACACGTTATGATGACATGGAACACAAAATACTTGGTAACATAGTACAACACTTGCTGTCAGTTGCAGTATTGGTCGATGACAGTTTGGAAATAGAGCCGACGTTGCCAGAGCTTGACGTTAGCTCTTATGTGTAGCAAATGTGTTTATTTCACTCTGTATCGCTCTTTCGAATACCTTCCTCATCTCTGTAGACTTGACTACAATCACACACCTACTACACAAAACAGAGCAGTTGATTGATTCTGCGTTGCTGTTTTCTTTTCTGCAGTCCCACGCTACAAAGCATATTGTACTAGAGAAACATGAACTGCATTCCCAACCTTCTGATGTTAGTAGGCTGCACACGAATAATATTCCTTTCATACAGTCACCTTGACCGCCGCACTGCAGAAGATGTTACTCCCGGTTATTTGCACATTCACGTGGCGCAGTGGTCCACTAAATCCAGAATTAGTTCGAACACATGATAAAGAATACAGATTTTAAAACCGAATGTTTCATGAAACAATAAAATATTTTGTTCAGAAAAGTTTTTCTTTTATTGTTATCACAAAAACTGAAAAAAAGCCCTCGTAAAATATCTCATAGATAACAAAGTGAGTTCAAAAACTAAACTAAATTTTTTTCATCTACATAACTTACTTTTTACTTTCAATGTTAAATTAGATATGTGCTGTGTAAGATTATTAAAATACGGGTATGATTTCTTCACTGTATTTACTAATCTGTAAATGGGCAGCAAATAAAAAAATACAGAAATTATTCATTTGGAAGTTTCTTGTAAACTATCTCGTACTACAGCACAAAAGTTCTGCAAATTAAGTGTGGGACATAAAATTAACGAAGGAAAATATTTTAAAAAAGTGAAACATTGTACAACAGAAATTTAATGTTTATTTGTTTTCCTAGGAGGATGCTGTTTCGGCAACTATAAACTAATAAATTAATGAAACAACGCTTCAGTTGATAACATTTTTTAATAAAATTTAATGCTCTCTTTCCGAAAACCGATATCAAGTGGCGAAGAGGTTGCGTGATAATAGAAATTTCTTATTGTAGATAAGAAACTGACCAGCCACTATGGTTACTCTGTTTATTAATCACACATATGCTGGGCGAGCACATTGAGAACCATTTTCACATAATTCGCTCGCTGTTTGCTTCGTAGTGCTGGTTTTTTTTTTTTTTTTTTTTTTTTATCGTTTACAATGTTACTTCTGTATGTGCGGACAAGTGTTTCATTTTCTAAAGTAACATCAATAATTTTGCCAGAGCAGTTATTTGTCGACTTACTATTGGGTTCAGTATGACTATGCTGGATGTGTCCGCTCCCTGCGAGATGATACAAATGTTTCTGAAAGTGACGTATACAGTCAGAATGAAAAGTATTCGGTCGCACGGATTTTTAGTGCCGAGAAGAGTCGTTGTGAGGCGCTGTAATGTTCGTTTGTTGCGTGAAGAACGAAAATACGAGCCACATACATTTGACTACATCATGCCCATCATCCATAAAGTAGAAATGGACAATAGCAAATAGGCTTCGCGAAGCCATTGCTGAAAACAGCAATGTGAAAGTCCCGCGTGGCTGCAAATGGCTATTGATGAATTCAAGAATATGAGACGCACCTCATGTTAGGTCAAAAATTACAGCCGGTCAGTCGATGCGGTGCAGATATGAAAGTATTAGGAAAGCGGAATGAAGTCCTGCAAAGTTGCTTTGAAATCAACATAATCCCGTTAATGCCGTATAAGTTTTTTTTCGCGAAATTTGGAACAAGATTTGTGTTTCAGGGATATTATTTACGACATACAAATCCAAAGAAATTAGAAGCACTCTTAGCTGATTATCTGTACTCATTTATTACCAAAAAGAAAAACCTAATGACCAAAGACCACAAATATTTTTAGTTAACTAAAATGCATGTATCAGAGATAGGACATTTAAAACATAGCGACAGGCAGAAGCTTGGTGAGTCACGCGCACAACAGAACACGCCCACAGAAAGGTTTTTTCAGGCTGACTTACAGCTACGTCTCTGCGCAGCGTTGTGCTGCCTTGCGGACACCGCTGCCATCTGTCGTCGGACAAAGTATCTAACAGCGATGCGCAGCATTTCAGGCGCTCATCTCTGACACTTTACTCTGTGGGATTCATCGTAACTTAAGATCTTTGTTATATCGCTGCATTCTGTACTTTGGGACTGTTGCGACAACCATTGGTTGCTTTGTCTATTATAGACAAAAGTGGCAAAGAAGGGTGGCGTTGCCCGTTCAATTCTCTTGCAACTGCGCTTTATAATTTTTTACTGCTGTCGTGTTGCACGAAACATGATGAATAACCTCTTCAGATGTAATACAATTTCAGATTTTACTACAACTTGTACTATCATTTCCGCATAATGCGCGGTTCCGTCGAGAAACTTTACCTTGTTTAACACCCAAATTCGTGGGTTCCTGTGCTACAAGGAGGCATGTCATCGACAAAAATTAAATTTCTTGCGTGGTATCCATCCATTTTTAACGATCTTCGATGTGAAATTTCCGGAACGATTGATCGCGACATAGAAACAAAATTACGAAAATTTAGTCACATATTTGGAACAATTCATAGAACTCTCAAATATAAAACAAAACAAAAAACAAACTAACACTTCGAGTGGTTCTAAACGTTGCACCCAGATGGTTTCTTTCGCTTCTGGATGCTGAAGAGTTTCGGTTCAGGACTCTCTGAGAACGTTTGTGTTTCAACAAACGTAAACTTGACACGGACTCTGAAGAAATACTTGCTCAGTTTGATTTAACAAAATTACGCGTTAAGAAAAGCTTGGTGTAATGCGTAAGCTCAGCGCACAGAAAAAGCTGAAGGGTGTTATCACAAAGTAAAAAAGGCGCGATAAGTACAGGCGCGGTAAACGGAGAAAGGTGTGAAGAATCTCTGTTGGTCGAGAGTCACAAAAGTGATTAGAGCGTCCGCTGCACCCGTGACCCATTTGCGTGGATTGCGCGCATCCTTTCCACAAGTCGTGGGGTGTCAGACAGTTTACCACGAGATCACACGAGAAAAACGGCTTAGGTCGTGTAAGACTGACAGTAAGAAGAGAAAAGGCGCTATGGAAAGTGAATTATTCATCTGGCTTCAAACTTTCATTTAACAGAAGGTTTTAGAGTATTGTGCAAAGACCGACGTAAGTGCAGGTTAAAGTGCTGGCTTTTCATTAGCTACATTCTTCGATATTAAAAGCAAAAGCCGGAGAGTACCATTTTAGTAAAGGCATGTGGGATTCATAGTTTGGCACGTATACTCTTTACTTCAGGCATCAAAAGTGTTTTTGCAAAGTACGCAATATAGAAGGTAACAGTGGCAGTAATGGTACGTTAGTGTGCATAAAAAATCTTAAGACACGATAAATGTTGCTTTAAAGTCTCTTAACAACGCTTTGACTTAGTAGCGTTTTTTTTTTTTTTTCAATATTTGAATTTACGTCGCATTTAGTGCGGAAAACGATCCGGCAGCAGTTACGTTGTAGAGCCAACAGCTAGCTGGAGGAGTACTTTTGCTGAAGAATCGGATTTGGTCTCGTGTTGTTTCTGTGGAAAATAGTGTGCTAACATTTAAGCGGTTGTAGACTCGAGTTTTTCTACTGTCCTGTGACGTTTCGCCCGACAATTTCAGGAAGATAGGATTTATGTAGAGACACAAGGGGTATCTATTGGTCCGATGGTCGCATCTGCATTTTCCTAAGTGCAATCATTTACCGACGGGTTTTACATCAATAACACAGAGGCCGAGAGATTGGCTAGCCTTGCCTCGGTCGGCTGGGAACCTCGTTAAAACAGATTAACGGAGATAGTAGTGGAGGATTTGGACTCTATATGCCAATAAAATGTATTCGTTTGCTCTCCGTGGGATAATTAATAATGGTAGCCGAAGACCATCTGTTGCGCACCCTCTGCAGTAAGTGCATGACAACAGCGATCGTTCTATCTCGTCGGCGCGGACAGAAGGAGCATTTCAGACTGCCAGTGTTCCTTCGTCCTTCAGGATGAAAACTGCCAGTGTTCCTTCGTCCTTCAGGATGAAAAAGAAATTTGAAACAACGATAATCCATTTTTTGTTGCGAGTTTTTCTTTTGAATTACCATCATTTCGTCACGACGAATGACTCATTTTGTACTCTGTACGCCGCAGTAAAGCAGAATTCTCCATACGAAGGGCGACATTTGATTTATTCTGCAACTATAATTGCAGAAATCGTTTTAAGTACCCTAACTTAATATGACATGGAGTATAACGATAAAATGTCAAGTGGAAATGAAACCATAAATTCTTTTGCGGGAAGTCAGAGCTAATGAAAGCGTTTGAAGGAGGAGCGCATTACTTTAAAATAGAAAGATCTAGAGCACAGTTTCCATAAAGAGATGAAGATAGAACAACAACATGGGTAGAGCTATCTCAAAGAAATCGTCCCAGCATTCACTTAGGATCATTTGGAAAAACAGTGAGAAATTTAAACTACGATAGTCTCCCGCATACTGGCACACTGTATAATGCGTTTATTAATAAAACTCTCACTCCTTAATGTAAAACGCCAAACAACGCGATATAGGCATATTTTCAGCAATTAACCAACTTTTTAAAATTCGAATTAATTACAATGAAACGAAGCGTGGCTATTAGGTCTCATATTTACCGATTCAGTTTTTCCTGTTCTAGCTTACACGGGAGAAACCACATTTCGTCTCTTCTAAAGGGACCCATTCTTAACCCAGAAGTTCTGGGAGGAAGCGAAGACAGCAGTGGGTAACCATCCGCAGCGCAAAGGAGAGAACAATGACTGGGCAGGACTCACTGGAAATATTTATTTACTGCCCATTGTATGCTGCCAAGTTATTAGCTCCATAATGAGGGAGCTGCTCGTAAAGAATAAGACTGAACCGCTTGCCATGCATTTTAACCGTATTGCTTGGAGAGTCCTCATCTTTGCTCTTAAGCACGGAACACAGAAACTGTGGAAGCCGAAGCACCACGCCTTCTTGAGCTCAGTGCATAAGCGGAAACTATCTTTACGGCTTTGCACTGAAAACATAATATTAGCAGAAACAGCAGCAGCACTCGAGTAATACGGTAATTTCACATAAATTGCTAGCTCACTTTCAAACCATTTTCGTACATTCAGCGAGCCATTCCTGGAACTTGAACCATCTCGGTAATTTTTTCGTCATAGAATAGGAATATCTATGGAGCGAGCATTCAGACGCGTAGAACAGAATTTTTGTCAGCAACATAAAAATGTTCAAATGTGTGTGAAATCTTATGGGACTTAACTGCTAAGGTCATCAGTCCCTAAGCTTACACATTACTTAACCTAAGTTATCCTAAGGACAAACACACACACCCATGCCCGAGGGAGGACTCGAACCTCCGCCGGGACCAGCCGCACAGTTGTCAGCAACATACATTGATTCTAAAAGCCAAGTGACAGTTGCGCCGTAAAGCTTGTCCGCAAGCGCTCTGCAGATTATATTGCTAGTACAGACGATCCCAGTCAAAACCACCATGGCTCTTGTACATGCGTTTCAGAGGCATCTTAATAATTTCCGCGCGGTATTTGGAATGAAGTAAATGATCATACAGCATTATTTAGGTAATTTGGCCTCCTGGTGCATATCTTATTGCTTGACACCAGTTTGGCGGTATGTGCGTCCTTGTGATGAAGATGCGAGTAAATATTTTTAGCGACGAAATTCTTCCTCTCTTACTTTGTTTCCATATTTTTAATCTTCGTTCATCCTTACATAAATGAATTCCACCTACTCATTTTCAACGTAGCAGGTACTAGTAGTACAGATTTATGTTGTGACTGCTTTAAAATAAGTACAACGGTTCCCATGTAATCTGGAGATACTACTGAGGCTGTCATACACAGATATTATCAGTCGATGAACATTGCTCGAAATATGTGTACATTTAAAGGATTGACTGCCACCAAACTCCCGCACTGTCACATTTGTCTAGCACTTGTCTCGTAAATACACTGAGCCGTGCGGTGAGAAAAGTCACGGGATACGATACGGACGTAAACAGATGGCGGTAGTGTCGTGTACACAAGGTACAAAAGGGCAGTTCATTGGGGTAGCTGTCATTTGTGCTCAGGTGACTCACGTGAAAACGTTTCCGACATTATTATGGGCGTGTGGCGGGAATTGGAAATCGTTAGGGAATTCAACATTCTGAGATCCACAGTGTCAAGAGCGTACCAAGAATACCAAATTTCTCTACCACGGATAACACAGTGGCCAAAAGCTTCCCTTAATGGCCGAGAGCATCTGTGAAATAACCACAAAAATCGATGTGGGATGTATTCGATAGGACAGTGCGGTGAAATTTGGCCTGAATGGGCAATAGCAGCAGGCCACTGACGAGAGTGCCTTTGCTAACAGCACGACATCGCCTGCAGCTCCTCTCCTGAGCACGTGACCATGTTCGTGGGACACTAGATGACTGGAAAACTGGCCTCGTCATATGAGGCTATAAGATATCAAGCTGCAAGTGCTGATGGTAGGTTTAGAGTGTGGCGCAGACCCTACGAAGCCATGGACCCAAGTTGTCAACAAAGTACAGTGCAAGCTGGTGGTGGATCCACAATGGTGTGGACTGTGTTTACATGGAATAGACTGGGTGCTTTGGTCCAGTTGAACGGACCGTTGACTGAAAGTGGCTATGTTCGGCTACTTGGGGACCATTTCCAGCCATTCATGGACTTCATGTTCCCAAACAAGCCGCCGGGCCATAATTGTGCGCGATTGGTTTTAAGAACATTCTGGATATTTCAAGCGAATGATTTGGCCACTCATATCGCCCGACTTGAATCTCATCGAATATTTGTGGGACATAATCGAGAGATCAGTTCGTGCACAACATCCTGCACTGTCAACACCTCCGTCTATGAGGCAGAGTGGCTCAATTTGTATCTAAGGGGCTTCTAACTACTTGTTGAGTCCATGCCACGTCGAGTTGCTGCAGTACGACAACCAAAAGGAGG
Source organism: Schistocerca serialis cubense (assembly GCF_023864345.2). NCBI lineage: Eukaryota > Metazoa > Arthropoda > Insecta > Orthoptera > Acrididae > Schistocerca > Schistocerca serialis. The sequence continues at coordinate 708,558,014 of NC_064638.1, forward strand.
TCCGACACGATATTGGGAGGTATCCCACGACCTTTGTCAAATGGTTCAAATGGCTCTGAGCACTATGGGACTTAACTTTTGAGGTCATCAGTCCCCTAGCACTTAGAACTACCTAAACCTAACTAACCTAAGGACATCACACACATCCATGCCCGAGGCAGGATTCGAACCTGCGACCGTAACGGTCGCGCGGTTCCAGATTGTAGCGCCTAGAACCGATCGGCCACTATAACCGGCTGATAAATGTCACTTCAGTGTCAGTAGACAAGAAAAGAATAGAAACATTTGAAATGTGTTGCTACACTAGAATTGTGAAGATTAGCTGGACATATCGAGTAAATAATGAGGAGTTACTGAATCGGACTGGAGAAAACAGAAGTTTGTGTACTGCTTGATTTAAAGAAGGGATCGCTTGCTACGACGTATCCTGAGGGAAGTTTGGAGGTATATGTGTGTGTGTGGGGGGGGGGGGGGGGGGGGGGAGTTATTCCAACGTTATTTACTTCTTATTACACTCTGTTTCGACATTTTCCAACAAATAAAGCGCCTCTTCATTGTACTGTTAATGTAATTAGGCTTCCGCCTTACTTACCTATTAAAAGCAGTATGTCGTCCTTTGATGTATTTAGTTTCAATCCACAACACCAATAGTTCAGCACCACTGCTGTTGCAAATAAATAAATGTGTTTAAACAAGGCAAATACATGTAATGTTAAAGCCTATCTTAGGGTAAAAGGAAACGAATCAGCATACCTACGTTACCTGACTATTTTGATTTGATGCTGGTGGAATGCGCAATACGCTAAGCTCACTCCATAGACATTTTTACGCTCTTGTTTTCTTGTTCAATTCTTGACTTCTAATCATAATAGGTGTTTGCTCTGTTGTACCTTCATCATTTACGTTTTTATTTGCAAAACGTTGATGCTACGAACTGGAAAACGAGGGTGCATAATTTCTCACTATATTCGTACCATTGTATCACTGACATCACAAGACAAATGCTTCAATCGTTTCCGTATCTCTGCTGTTACTATCTCTGGATCGCGAAATTACCTGCTCGCCTCTCTGTCCTGCTCACCTACGCTACTCTTCATTGTTATGCGCAAGTGCCTATTGTGACTAGTGCCTTGTACTCAACAGTTTCGATCCTGTGTATAGAAGGTGACTCACTGAAATTCACGGACACGTACTGCGGTAACAAATTTTAATTGTCGTGGAGACAAGTGCTTTTTAGACACGGAAGAAAGCGTACAACGACAAGGCATCTTTAACAGGCGTTTTTGTCTGTGCGCGTATCGCGACTGTAATTTTCAGGTTAAGGTGTTTAATAACTGTAAAATGACTCCGGGAACCATATGTTTGTTGTTTCTGTGATTTCTGACGTGCTTTGGAGATTAACTGATTTTTCAGTATGGATTTTCAGCTTTGTATACGAGGGTTGGAACTTAAGTAGTGGCAACTGTTTATTCACAACTGATACAAAAGTGTTACATGTTTGTACCTGTTACTGTCCTTCGAGTAGTCACCAGCGTTGTGTAGAACCCGTTGCCAGCGATGTGGAAGGCGTCGTATGCCGTTAGTAGAGCTCGTTCTGTTGATGGTGCGAATGGAGCGAACTACTGCCTGTCGAATCTCTGGATCAGATCTGAAGCGAATGCCACGAAGTAGTTCCTTCATCTTCGGAATCAAATCAAAGTCACAAGGACTTAAGTCCGGGGAGTATGGTGGATGATACAGTACTTCCCAGTCCCATCGACCGAACAGAGCAGCCACAGCTTGTGCTGTATGCGCCCGCGCTTTGTCGTGCAGAATGATGGGAGGATCGCGCAGGAAGTGTCGCTGCTTCTTTCGCAAAGCTGGTCGCAGGTGATGCTCCAAAAACGAACAGCAATATTGTGCATTGACGGTGGCATTCGCTTCAGAACTGTTCCACAGATTCGGCAGGCAGTAGACAGCTCCATTCGCACCATCAACGTAACAGGCTCTGCTAACGGTATACTACACCTTCCACATCGCTGGCAACGGTTTCTACACAACGCTGGTGACTAGTTCGAAGGACAGTAACAGGTGCAAACATCTAACAGTTTTTATCGGTTGTTAATAAATAGTTGCCACTATTTAAGTTCCAACCCTCGTATACTTCCCGTATTTTAACTACCATCAGACGTAATGCTAACAGCTGACACATTTAAGAGAATTAGTTAGTGAAAATGTGGACTTTTCTCACTATGCAGACGGTTGAAATTAAATAGCGTGAGGCAAATAAACATGATTGTAAATGTTAAATTACATGTTACATGCTATTAAATAGAGAGCTATTTTACTTTTGTATAATATTATATGAAAATTAGTAGTTGAAATTGAAGCTATTCTTCAACTGTGTGCGGGTGCAGTTGAGCGCCCCACAAACCAAACATCATCATCATCATCATCATACGACGGTGTCTGACGTGTTGTAACGGAGGGGCCGATCTCAGGACAGAAGAACGGTTGCAGCTTAATCATCGGTCGAGCTTATAACAACAGGAGCACGAGCTTAGTTGGCTACTGAATAGGTTGCAAATCAGCCACGCTCTACGTAAAGGAAGCGTCTCCACATTCGCCTAAAGTAATTTTGGAAAATCGTAGAAGAAGGAAATCGAGTTGCTGGGTGAGGATTTGCACTCCACTCCTCCAAAAAAAGAGTCCAGCGCTTTAAATACTAATTTACTTCGTTTATTGGGTTATCTGCATATCTATCAGTGACTACCTCACATTTTTCCAAACGAATGCCGGTAAGTTTCCATCAACAGAGGTATGGCAGCGTTTCATCCGTAACCCTATCATATCGAAGTCGATGAGCCTCAAGAGAAATGTGTTTCCTGATCGTCGCACAATATTGCGATAAATTCAGTAGCTATGTCACATTTTAGTTTTTTCACTTGGCGCGTTTTTCTTCCAGCTGTTCTTGAACTTCTTACTATGGCTGTCGAGTAGCTAATTTACCTTTACAATACTAATCACCATCATCTCATCCTCATCATCATTATGTCATCATCATCATCATCACTGGTACGACTGCACTTTGTGAGCCTTGGCCTACTGTAGAAGATTATTTCATTCCTTCCTGTTTAATGATGAACTAGTCTACTTTTGAATTCAAGTTTTCCTTATGTCCTCTCTGATACCTTCCTCCCACCTTAGCCTTGGTCTTTCAAACGTCCTGGCTTCTTCGAGGACTGTTTTGATCACAATGGGTTCGGAAATTCCCGTTAAAAACTTATAGGATTTGTAGAGGGGTGTGAGTGGATAATAATTTGAATAGGGACCCAAGTCCGGAAAATAACAGTTTTCTTTCTACGACGGTTTCAGTTCAGATGTTTAACTCACACACTTTTGCTCGAGGAATTGAATCAGGCCTGACGCAGTGCAATTATTAGGAGGTAACAATTCGAAAGAAAACATAATTAAACATCCATTTGTCACTTAAGCTCATTTGCTTGTATTAACACTTGAACATTTCATACATACATTATTCCAAAACAAAAAAGAAACCAGCAAACCGTACATGCAGAACAGTACTGGTGCATTACAGTAGCTGCTCGACGTGGCGACCACCAACGTTGTTATAGACATTTTACCTACGAAGCATGTTGGTAAACACTCTCCATGCCACCTGGTGTCTTTTCAGTTTCTAGTGCAGCGGCCATAACTCTTGCCAGCAGATCTTCCTCTGTCTCTACAAGAATCTCGTTAGTTAAACTTCGCAAGACAGACGTTAACTGACGTCACGTGACCGTCTGACGTAGTAGACGATATCCTACTACATACCCTACTGCATACAAGGAGAAGCAACTCTGAGGCCGGCCGAAGTGGCCGTGCGGTTAAAGGCGCTGCAGTCTGGAACCGCAAGACCGCTACGGTCGCAGGTTCGAATCCTGCCTCGGGCATGGATGTTTGTGATGTCCTTAGGTTAGTTAGGTTTAACTAGTTCTAAGTTCTAGGGGACTAATGACCTCAGCAGTTGAGTCCCATAGTGCTCAGAGCCATTTTTGAACCAACTCTGAGACATTTCTCTTTGCCTCAGCCAGATTAGGACGCGTTATACATATGAATTAAAATCATCGTGGAAAGGAAACGGTACGTTTCCAGACATGGGTTCCGGTTAATTATAATGTACTCACTCACCTGTACAAGAACAAGAAATTTATAACGGGAATTTCCGAACACTTCGTACGTTCTTAATCATTCTGTCATTAGCTCTCAGTACATTTCGTGCCCTTCCAGCCTTTTAATGCTAACACAACTGCCAATGTCTGGTTCATTATATACATTACATAATTCATAGTTGAATCTCTTCCTCCAATAATCACATTTCTTCCATTGTCCAAGAATTTGTTTCTAGATCTTTTCATCAAATATTCGAAGTAGCTTTTCATCGACTTTCGTTAGCGTCCATGGTTCAGCACTGTGTGTTGGGACCCGCGTCACCAAAACTTTATGCACCATAACTTTAGTTTTCCTGAATAACAGCTTAGATTGCTGTTGTTATTGGAGGCCACGGTTGCATGTGTTAGCGGGAAATACTTGTTTTTGCGTTACAGGACTGACCTTCTTCTTTCAGTTTACCATGCGCAAAACGAACTTACGTTAAGTAGTTTCTATGGGTGGGGATTCATTAGGTTGGTTGATTTGGTGGAGGGGACCAAACAGCGAGGTCATCGGTCGCATCGGATTAGGGAAGGATGGGGAAGAAAATCGGTCGTGCCCTCTCAAAGGAACCATCCTGGCATTTGCCTGGAGCGATTTAGGGAAATCACCGAAAACCTAAATTAGGATGGCCGGACGCGGGTTGGGGATTCATTAGGAGAGTACTGCTTAGTTACAGGCATATACTTAGCTGTACCTTAACAATAATGACGTATTACATTTCGCAAGGGAGTGTTATTATTTAAAGTATATACAAATTATCTAGTGGGTATCGCCGGAAGTCCTACGTGGCCGTGCGGCTTCCCCCATCGAAGGATCGAGTCCTCCTTCCTCGGGCATGGGTGTGTGTGTCTTCCTTAGCGTAAGTTAGTTTAAGCTAGATTAAGTAGTGTGTAAGCTTAGGGACCGATGACCTCAGCAGTTTGGTCCCATAAGATCTTACCACAAATTTCCAATTTCCTGCGTGGCCGCTCGTGGGCAGTGCCGTCATCGATAGGGAAGTTGCAACGCCAGAAAATTATTGCGATACACAGGAAGATCTGTCGAAGGATGACATCTGGTTCAAAGACTGATAGTTGAACCATAAATAAGTGTGGCGCATTGCGCATGAATAGACGGAAAAGCTCATTAATGTTACACTGCAGAAACGGCGACAAATCACTGAAAGCAGAAATATACATAAAATATCTAGAAACAGTCGTCAACAACGACGTAAAATGAAACGGCCATGTCAGGCTGAAATTCAGTAGACGAATGCTTACGAAATGCAATTCACCTATCAAAGAAGTAGCTTGCAAAACACCAGCTCGACCGATTCTTCAGTACTGCTCGTCGGTCTGCGGCGCTTACCAGGTAGATTGATAGAGAAGTTAGAGGAGATCCAAAGAAGAGTGGCACGTTTTGTCATGGGTTCGTATCCTAAGGGCGAGAGCTTTGCGGAGTGCATTCGCTACAAGAGCACCGTTGCGCATCAAGGAGATATTTATTGTTACAATTCTGAGAGCTTTCGTTCCCAAAAGTCAGGCTACGTATTGTTTCCTCCCACGCTCATCTTGCGAAACGACCACGACGCAGACTCTTAGAAACCTGACGTCACACGGTGGTCTACCGGCAGTCGTTCTTGCTATGCATCATTTGAAAATAGAATTGGAAAGCGGGGAAGTGGTGGTGGTACTGAAATTACCAGAGAAGGTCCTGGACTGTTCGTCGCTGTTGTGCGTGTACTACTTTGGCGACCCAGCCGTTGTTGACATTATGTTGAGTGGCTAATTCAGCCCTAGTATTCGCAAAATTATCAGGATATTAATTTTTGTTTTCATATTCATACAAAACTACATTCTGTAGACTCTTCATTTATTTTAAAGCATACGTTGCTAAAGCATCCTCAGTCGATTTTAAAAATAGCAGAAACACACTGCCGGAAAAAAAACGTACGAGGGTAATCCCAAAAGTAAGGTACCCTACTTTTTTATAAGTACATATACCTGTTTATTTCTACAATGGTTTACATCAGTTTACAGCCTGAACATTTAGCTATTTTTCGACATAATCACCATTTCTGTCGATGCATTTTTGTAAACACTGTGGCAGTTTTTGTATGCCCATGTAATACCAACTCGCCACCATGCTGTTCAGAAAGTTATGAATCTCTTCTTTCACCTCGTCGTCGGAGTTGAATCGCTTTCCGGCCAAATGTTCTTTTAACATAGGGAACAGGTGATAGTTATTGGGCGCTAAAGTCAGGACTATAGGGTGGGTGGGTGGTTACGTTCCACTGAAACTGTTGCACGAGAACAACGGTTTGCCGAGCGATGTGTGGGCGAGCGTTGTCATGGAGAATTTGTACGCCCTCGCTCAACATTCCTCTTCTCCGGTTCTGAATTGCCCGTCTGAGTTTTTTCAGAGTCTCACAGTACCTGTCAGCGTTAATTGTGGTCTCAGCGATTCAGCTCCGACCACGAGGTGAAAGAAGAGGTTCATAACTTTCTGAACAGCATGGCGGCGAGCTGGTATGACATGGGCATACGAAAACTGGCACAGCGTCTACAAAAATGCATCGACAGAAATGGTGATTAGCCTATGTCGAAAAATAGCTAATGTTCAAGCTGTAAACTGATGTAAACCATTGTAAAGATAAACAGGTCAATGTAATTATAAAAAATAGGAGACTTTACTTTTGGGATTACCCTCGTAACACCCTCAGTAGCAGCAATGTGTAATATGTGCATACTGAGGGGTTGTAGTGTTAGCGATTCGTTTGTCACGGTCATCGGCGGTCAGATGGCGTTCAGGAAACCTGTCTGTGCGCCCAGTTTTGATTCTGCAGGGGTTATCTGTGATGAGCTTAGAGTTGTGTTTGCAACATTCGTTCTTGGGCACAACCATGCCCCACCGAAAAATATCCTATTGAACAGCTTTAGCCATTTGAACGGGGTCGGCCGGCCGCCGTGGCTGAGCGGTTCTAGGTGCTTCAGTCTGGAACCGCGCTGCTGCTGCGGTCGCAGGTTCGAAACATACCTCGGGCATGGATGTGTGTGATGTGCTTAGGTTAGTTAGGTTTAAGTAGTTGCAAGTTCTAGGGGACTGATGACCTCAGATGTTAAGTCCCATAGTGCTCAGAGCCATTTGTTTTTGAACGAGGTCGCAATGCGGGCTTATGGGAAGAAGGAAGAATGCTTCGACGGACTACTGCACATGTTGGGCACAATATATCGCTGGTGTGCCGCTGCTTTAAACAAAGATCTGTGCAACTTTCCCACACCTGAAGACCAGATTCAGACGCACGTCGAGATCGACGCATTGTGCGAGCAGCGGTGGCCGACCGAACAGCATCCAGGGACGAAGTCTGGACACATGTTACACCTGCTGTGTCATCGGGACCTTAGGGAACCGCATGCTTGCAGCAGGGTTAAGATCACACTTTTCTGGCCAGGCTACCACTCTCACCACGACAGCGCCAAGAATGGCTGCTCTGGAGATGTAAAGCAGTTCATTGGAGAGTGGAATGACGCTTTGCTGTCTTGAGTGACGAGTGTAGGTTATGTCTGCATCCGACTGACGGAGGCAGAAATGTATAGCGTAGCCTGGTGCGCTGCCTGTACCAGAGCGCAATCGCCCACGACACGCAGAACTCATCCAAAGCGCCATGGTCTGGCGGCCATCGATTACAACTCGCGTTGCTCCTGCAGGGTGTAGTAACCAGTGTCTGCTACAGTGCACAGGCTGTTATACCCGCGCTACTAACATTCCATAGACAGGAAGTTGATGTCCATTTTCAGCAGGACATTGCACGTCCGCATACTGTTGCTGCGACGGTATGTGCTCGTCGTGATGTGTAATTTCTGCCCTGGTCAGCAATATTACCAGATCCGTCGCCAGTTTAATACGTAAGGGACATGATGAAGTGTGAATTCACTTGTTCTCCAGGACCAGCAAGAATCATTGCGCAGGTTGCCTAGGACAATCTATTGCAGCAAGCCATTCGGCACCTGTATCATCGTTTGCATGCGAGAATACGTTTCTGCGTTGCCGCCAGAGGGAGTACACTGTGTATTGATGCGATTGTCTCGGAACCCTTTATGTGACATGCGTTTCATATGGTCTGAACTTGTTCTCGTAATACTCCTACAAATATGAACTACATCTCACCTAACTTGCCAATAAAATGACCTTGTCTTTGAAGGCGTTGCATTTTTTCCGGCAGTTTATTTACAGAAAATCTGTTTTCCAACCTTTAGTATTCAAAAAATCCTTGACAGTGTCACTAATTTGTGTATGGATCTCATGTTCAACACTAGTCAGGTTGAACTGCTCGGGCCGCGTGGGATTAGCCGAGCGGTCTAAGGCGCTGCAGTCATGGACTGCGTGGTTGATCCCGGCGGAGATTCGAGTCCTCCCTCGGGCATGGGTGTATGTGTTCGTCATTAGGATAATTTAGGTTAATTAGTGTGTAAGCTTAGGGACTGATGACCTTAGCAGTTGAGTCCCATAAGATTTCACACACATTTGAACATTTTTTTGAACTGCTGGGTCAACTAAGTAATATCGACCTGAGGTGTTTTTTTATTATTTTTCATTTAGAAAAATATGTTTCACCATTAGCTGGTGTGACTGGTAATGATAAATAAATTCTAAGTGATGTTGATAAATTCAGAAATACTGAAATTAAATTCTTTAAAAATAAATAGTTCAGTACGTCTAACTGGGCTGTACAGTCAAGAGCGACAAAAGTTACAGTTCATGAAAGAGGTAGTTTTGCTATAAGATTTTAAGCCTCTGCTCGCATTTTATATATTTGAGTTGAGACTGTTGTAGATGTAATTTCTTGCAAAAGTTTTGTTGAAAGAAGAAAAATTCGAAACTTTCGTCAAATTTTTTTTATAACGGTGTCCAACCTGTAATAGTAGAAGTTTAGTCTGAAAAATGTTTCAGGGTCTCTCATTGGCTCGTAAATTTTTTAATTTTTTTTCTCCTGGGCTGAGAGCCAGTCGGTACGGGAAATTCTGTTTCGGTACCAACTCCTTCGCTCACTTATTTTGCATTATTAACCATTTCTCTGGACTCAGAGTCAATTTGAATTTGGACTAATTCGTTTTTCGCTTGAAATAACATTTTGACCGCACCTGAAAGAATAGCGGTGGAGTTTTGTAAGTTTTTACTGACAGTTTTAATTTTGGATGCACTTCCGAATAGGGTCGCCCCGAGAATTACTCTGTGCGACGTACCGTAAAATCATATGTAGAGAATAAATGTAGATACAGATACACGTCGGAAACACGACGCAGCGCAAAATTCGTACTACTGCCCAGCCGTCGGCAGGTGTATTGGCACAGGTGGGAATGCGAACGCAGCGCAGACACAGAGTTAGCTGGCGCGGCAGGCGGGTGTGACGCGAGTGCGCGAGTACGCCACGCCTCTACCTAGGCCAGCCGCCGCCTAACTGCGCCTCATCCGCTGCCGCTGCCAGTGACCCGGTTGTCTCCTGCCCGACATTGAGCCACCAGCTGCCGCCTTGAGGCACGGAGACTGCTGACTGCACCCTAAGGCACTGTCGGCCAAAAGTAAGGACAACCAGACGGAGCGGACCAGGGTGGAACGAATTTGGGCTCTTCGCTTCCAGTGTGTAGCGAGATGGCGCAGAATACGTAGCAGTGGAGTTTCTTCGGTTTGTTTGGAATAAAAAGGCCACGAAAAAGAGAAAAAAATGTGTTCAATGATTTTCAGTGACATTAGGATATCAGAAATGGTAGTTTCGTGGCTTTTTTTTTGGCTGATTTTATCATAAAGCAGCAGACTGCTACATAAAGTAATTTGATTTCATTTATTTCTCTTTATACTCTCTCAGAAAAAAAAACGATGCACCACGAAGGAATTATCTGAATGGGACGGAAAACGGCAGATGTGATGTACTCATATATGTACAGACAAATAAATCACTACAGTTTCAGAAAAATTGGATGGTTTATTCAACAGAAAGAGCTTCACAAATTGAGCAAGTCGATTAATGAGTTGGTCTACCTCATGCTCTTAGGCAAGCAGTTAATCGGCTTGGGACTGATTGAAGGATACGTTGGATATCCTCCTGCGGGATATTGTGCTGTCCAATTGGACCGTTAGATCATCAAAATCTCGAACTGGTTGGAGCGTCCTGCCCATAATGCTCCAAACGTTCTCAACTGGGGAGAGATCCGACGATCTTGCTGGCCGAGATAGGGTTTAGCGAGCACGAAGACAAGCAAAATAAACTCCCGCCATGTGCTGGTGGGCGTTATCTTGCTGAAATGTCAGTCCAGGATGACGTGCCATAGAGGGCAACAGAAGGGGGCGTGGGATATCATCGACGTACAGCGGTGCTGTAAGGGTACTGTGGATGACTACCAAAGGGGTCCTGTTATGAAAAGAAAGGGCACCCCGGAACATCATTCCTGGCTGTTGGGACGCATGGCAGGTGACTATCAGGTTGGTATCCAACCGCTGTCTGAGGCATCTCCAGACATGTCTTCACTGATCATTAAGGCTCAGTTCGAAGCGGGACTGATCACTGGAGACATTGTACTCCAGTAAATGAGATTCCAGGCCGAAGACGTGTCTGGAGGCGCCTGATCGTCACCCGCCATACGGCCGACAACCAGGAGTGACGATCTGGAGAGCCACGTCTTTTCATAGCACGACCCCTTTGGTTGCCATCCGCATCATCCTTCCAACGGAGACTTTTTGTTCGCCCCTTACAGTAAGTCAGCTTTGATATTTTAGCAGCAAAATTAGTGATGATGGCCGAATGTGGGAGGATAAAAATGTAGACTGACACTTTGGTCGCTGTATGGTTGCTAAACTGAGTGTACACTCATGCCTTACTTCAAACCACCCCAATGGTTCTCCCTCCCGTTGGTCATTCCTGCATTCCTGGTCTCCGGCTTCGTTGGCTATGGCATACAAAGTGATGCGTAGCCGCCCATGCTTCCTTTACCTCCTGGTTGCTGGGAGCCAATCGACAGTGTGTAAGGGGCCTAACCAACGGGAGATTGGCGGCGTCACGCTATTCATTTGCAAAGGGGGAAGGCGGGGAACGGTGGCCAGAGCACCACAGAATGGTAAAACACTACATTTTCAGTTTTTGTTCCCTTGAAATAATTTGGAATTTTCTGCTTAAAAAGGCACAAAATTTATTAAGAAACTGTACTTATAATTTTTTGTTTTTAAAGTTGCTTGCTCGCTGAGGACAATTACCCAACTTCTATTTAGTTCAGACCTTTCTGTTTCCAAAAACAGGAGGTGTAAAGGCAACGAATTTCGCTCATTTGTAGTAAAACTACAATATTTCTTTTGGTGCGATTGTCATACTAACTAACTATGTTTACAATTTAGTTTTTGACCTGTGATCTCGCGCTTTGAGTCTTGATGGTAAAAACATTAGAGGCATTTATCAGGTAGAATCTTAAATGAACTATGTAGTGGCAATAATGTGAAGTGTAAGTATTTTGCAGGAAATGAGGCAAGTTGTAGGAGTCAACATATTTACCCCGATCGTTGACTGATGCCAGTTTTCTTCATTTTGCTTGTCCACATGGTCCTGTGTCATGATACTGGTGGAGCATAACCCACATTCGAGAAATAGATTTGTGTATCAGGAGAATCGCGCATCCTGTTTCGTTCATGACACAATCAACAACAAAAGGAGCATACACAGCTTAGGGAAAATATATAGAAACGCACAGATATTTAAAGAGGCAGTGGAAGCACTCACACATCAAAACACAATTCGACCGGTGTGTTTCCGAATAATAATATATATCAACGAAAGTATGTGCTCTTATAGGTTACAGTCTATAAGTTTAGATTGAAATCAAATAACGCGCTGTAATACACTAAGAACACATGCTCAAAAATTAAGACCATTTACTGAAAAGATAGTTCTATAAAGGTGCAGCAAAACGTGATGGAAGCGGAAGACAATTCCAGCACCATTAGACATTTGGCCTGTCGTGCATAAGGCATGTTATTAAACAGGTTGTAACTAAAGTTACCAGAATTAATGGGGTTCTAGGGGACGATGTCATAAGGTGATCAACAAGAAAAATTCAGCTTCTACGAAATGCTGACTTTCTGTCCTTGTTACCGCTCTACGTTCTGAGTTGCCAACATAGAATTTGAACCGTGGAAACATTTTTCCTAATGGTCACAGCGTAGACGTCCTGCCGCTCTGGTCTTTCCAACTATGCTGATGTCTACAGGTGAGTCAGGTATTTTGAGCGTAAATATTTTCAACTCCCCCAGCTGCCCTTAAGATTCGCCACAACCATTGGTATCGCAGTTAAAAGTGGCTTTGCTGGTCGATACAGTTCACCGTTAAGGACTTACAAATGTTCTGTATCTAATATCTCCATAGAAGGTCTTGTCATACCGTCAAAAGGACGTTCCGTTGCAGTACGTGACTGTGTGTGGCATCAGCGAGGCTGCACTCCACTCTAATTTTTCCATTTGGTCAACGAGTCACCAAAAAAATAAATAAAATAAAGTAAAATGACGGCGTAGATTTGTAATATGTCCGCTCTTTTACTTTCAATTGCTAGCACAGATAAATTAAAAAGCTAGCCTTTAAATGTATTGCCACGCGGGATTAGCCGAGCGGTCTCAGGCGCTGCAGTCATGGACTGTGCAGCTGGTCCCGGCGGAGGTTCGAGTCCTCCCTCGGGCATGGGTGTGTGTGTTTGTCCTTAGGATAATTTAGGTTAAGTAGTGTGTAAGCTTAGGGACTGATGACCTTAGCAGTTAAGTCCCATAAGATTTCACACACTTTTTTTTTTAATCTGTCATAAACAGCTGACGTTGAAGGGATATCAGAAGAAAGGATTAATTATGAGTACGTTTTGAACAATTTTGGTACCGCATTTCTTGAATTCTCACCAAAATCAGATACGCAAACTAATTTCTCAGCTGACTTGCTACTAATGATGGAAGACACATATGTCCACTGCAGAAACGAAACAGTAATCGAAGCAGCGTTTATAGGTCAGTATACCTGCGACAAATGAGGCTTTCATCTGTCGGAGAAAACAGGGATAGTGTTTTCTGGAATGCAAATGTTTATTGTTATTGATTACCTTGCAAAGGACCAGAAAATAAAGAAAGATACAAGGCAAATCATCTGAAGCAACTGTATGAGAAAATAAGTTGCAAGAGCCGTGGTTTGCCAAAGGAAGAGAATCTTCAATACTTCTGCCGACAAAGTTGCTTTGGCAGTGGGAAAATTTAGGGATTTCAAACACAGACTGCTGCACCATCCTCCATTTTCATTATATTTCGCACCGTCCGGCTTCTCACTTTCTTCACATGCAAAGGAATTTGTAGCTATAGACGTTTTGAGTTCAAAAAAGAGCTTGCAATATTTTGGAGACTCTTGTGAATTGCACTCCAAGAATGAGTCTCCTCGCTGCACAAATGTTAGACAAAGTGTCTTTTTTTTACAAGAACGTTTTTTTACCTCAATCATTTCACTTTTACGCCGAGAAGTGCACATCTTGTCTCTCTACAAACACTTTACTTCACGATTCTAGTCAACAGTTGAGAGTTCCACAACAGCCATGTACTCGCAACACAGTTTCGCAACCGATTCGGTACGCTTGAAACATACAACACTGCACCGAAAAATCACGAGCACAGGGAAGATTGTTACTTCTGTTTAATGCCTGTTATTTGGTTTCCTTCCAAAAGGAAAAAGTCGCATGATCTTAGATCTGGACTGCTACCAAGTCAGTGTACCTGGGAAACATTTAAGCAATGATTTGCGAACGGCATTTGCGAAATGTTGCGTGCACCATATGCGTGATGTAAATTTGCGTCATTGTCTCACTGGGAGTCTGGCAGTACTTTCAGAGTGTTTCGCCGGTCACTGTGCGAAAAAGAATAGATTCAATAACATAAGAGACGCAGTCGTTCACCAACTGTTGATTTCGGAAATCATAGGTAGTTTTCGATAGATTCTTACATCTGATCACAACACATTGTCAAACATCTCCAGCCATTCAGCATGCCAACCGAAAACGATTTCAGTGGACTCCATTCGGCGGCCATAGTTTCTAGGAACATCTTTTAAACGTAATGGTTCTTCCAGCTAATAAAGAATAGTTTCTGTTTCAGTATTGTTCTAGTTGCATAAACTGTTATATGGCTTTTGCAGGATTCTTGACGCAATTACCCCTGATAAATATGTCGTTAATGGTACCAAATTTGGCTTCTGTCCTCTCTTCGCATTGTCCGCACTGCCTGTTTTTATCGGCTTCCGAGAACAACTTTGTTTTTACAGCTGACGTCCTATGAATACCATGTTCAGTTCTTAGACATCTTTTCTTGCCTATTACAGATTTCCCAAACCTCATGTTGCGCCATTATCGTCATTCTCTCGCAGTGCTCTTATGGGAAAAATCATCTTTCACTCGTTTGAATCGTTTTTGGGGTAAGTTCGGTATACATAAATAACGATTATTGACGTGGTTCCTAAACCATACTTATTTCTTTTTTAATCTAAAAAACACAAATTGAGGGTACTCTGCAGTATTATCCCGATTACGAGTAATTTGCCTTGTACGTCCTCTCGTTCACCACAGACATCGTGGGTTTATTTAAAGTTCCCAGCTATCCCGCTAACACCATCGCCCCCCAGAGAAATACGTGTGGGGAGAAGAGGCACACTCAACGGCTTACTGCAGGTAACGATTCTTTTTTTTCACAAGAGAGTCAATAGTTCTGTCTTTAGTCTCTCAGTCTCTCGTCTATATGGAAGTAAAATATTTCATTTGTTGCACTATTTAAGAGTTAATTACTTGTGCACCACGAAGTCAGAAATCGTGATTCGCCTGTCGAGAACCTACTGGCTTTCATGAGGAAAATGTTGTAAAGTGTTCCATTGAGAAGTGCCACATGGGAGCGAGTGTCAGATGGCGCTCCTATCGTCTTTCAGAGTAGCGGCTCTGCGAGTGAAGGGCAACTGGTTTGCTTCCTGGGTATTGGTACACAACACGGAAATGCTGTCTCCATTCACACGTTCAGCCGTTAGAAAAGGTAAAAGTGTCTTAGACCAATCACAGCGGTCGCTTGGCGAGACCACCTACCGTAGAGGCACGTAGGAAACGCGATGCATCCACCAGAATTACCCCGGACATTAACTTGGAGGCTTATGTGGCTCATCATGACAATGACAACTACAACTGTTTATTGCTGTGTGTGTCTAACTGAACATCCAGAATCAAACTACACCTGTTGTTGCATATAAAATTAACAGTTCCCTTCGTTTGTCTGTTATTTATGCAATTGTACGTAGTACATTCTCTACATTGTTGCACTGAAAAGACCTTATTTTAAACCTTGTTACTGAAAGCAGTATCCGTTACTTTTAACTTACGCGTCCAAATAGAAAGTTTATCTTGGCGGTAGTCGTTAAGTTGCTGTTTCACGTGGTAGCGGGCAGCGGTCACTCTCACGCAGCTAGCTCGTTCGTTCGTTTATTACCCAATGTGCTTCGAGAAGAGGTGGCGATAATCAACAACAGTCGCGATTTTGCATTCTCCATTTTAACAGGTGCCCTTAAGCTTCAAGTGCGCAGCGTAATATTCCCCGAAGAAAGGATGGGGAAGGAAATCAGCCGTGTCCTTTCAAAGGAACCGTCTCGGTATTTGCCTGGAGCTTTTCAGGGAGAGCACGGAGAAATTAAGTCTGGATAGCCCGGCGGGGATTTGAACCGTCGTCCAACCGAATGCGAGTCCAGTGTGCTCACCACTGCGCAACCTCGCTCGGTGATTTTCCTAGAGAGTACAGCACTACACTACCTACTGCCATAAGGAGCGTACGGATCTTGTATTGCATCTTTGATCTCCAGGGCGGCCTCATCGTACGGTATGAGATTTTTTTTTTGTAGAAGGTATGTGAAAGATTCTGTGTATGTGCCTCGCTTTCCAATAACGTTGCCCAGAGGGGTTAGCACAGTGGACGCGCAGTCGGGACGACTACGGTTCAAATCCCCGTCGGGGCATCCATATTTAGATTTCAGTGATCCCCGAAATAGCTCCAGGCAGATGCCGGAACGGGTCCGTTGAAAGGTCACGGCCGATTTCCTTCCCCATCCTCGGCACAGTCTGAACTAGTGCTCCGTCCCTAATGATCTCGATGTCAACGGGACATTAAACCCTACTCGTCCTTCCCTCCTTCTAACAACGTTGTGTGAACAACAATGCTGTATAGCAATGGAGTAACTTCAGATGTGATCGCAAATGTAAGGGAGTAGTTTGATTGTTATCATCTGGATGTTCGTCCTTAATGAGGTGTAGGGCATGTTGAACATCTGTAAAAGACAAATGACAACTTTGATACAAAACGTAATTGTAAAAAGTACCCCAAAGTTATATGTACATGCATGTAAAAGATACGCCCTTCTAAAATCAGGCAGTTCTTCCGTAGATAATGACTTTTTTTTTTCCTCTACGTTAAAATCTGCTCCAAGTTTCAGTCTTCATTAATGTAGAAGACATAGTCTTTTGAAATCAGACGAATCTTACTGGAACCTTCTATACTTCGTTTGGCTACTTTATACAGCAGTGACGGCTTTTCCGTGTCATTGCATCATCAGGCGCTCGTCGATACCGGGACAGTGGAAACCGGTACAGCAGGATATTTGCCACCATACAGCCCTCAGCAGGTCTAGAATCATCAACACAGACAGGTCCACGGCTGGTGCAGCGCTCCAGCTTACAGTGCACACCCTGTACGACCCCTTGCGACCATGAGGATAGGATGGCAGTCATTTCTTCCTGTGGTCACACTGAGTGGTCCAGCACACTCTCGTCGTTGCGTACCAGCCTCCTCTACTCATTGGCTCAATAGACGCGCCGTAGCAGCATGTACGGTTTAAAATGATACTGTCTGCCAAGTCTGTTTCATACAGAAAGATCATTCTGCCCCGTTCGGACTGAAGTCAGAAGCTGATGTGCTCTTGATGTTTACATCGAATACTGGCACTTTCTTCCACATCGTTTGGTGGCTCTTTACCTGAGCATCGCTTAACACCGACACACTGTTCTACACATCCTCTCAATCTAGATTTATTAGAGTTGAAATTTTCATGAACATCAGTGTGTAAGAAATCCTGCCACTTTCAAAATTTGAAGTAACTTTTCTGAACAGGGAGACGCCTTAAGACAGGCGCGAACTATTTCGCGAAAGCCTACTTCCGAAATTTCAAGAACCAGTATTCAGTGAAGAACCTAGGAATATACTACAACCCCCTATAATCGTTCCCGTAAGGATCTCGAACACAAGATTTGACGCAATTACAGTACGCACAGGCAATCCACGCTCCATACGCAAATGTAACGGGTAGAAACCCTAATACCAGGGATAACGTGAAGTACCCTCTGCCATGCACTTCACAGTGGTTTGCAGAGTATGGCTGTAGATGTAAATATTAAATACGAAGCTGCAAACATTACGACTGGAGTGTAATAATAATGTATCAAAGCAACCGATAAACGTTACGAAAGATGGCTAAGACAAATCCAAAAAATAATGAAAATTGTGTGTAGAAAGATCTTTAAATATTAACAACATGAATGAACGTAACTGACGGTGTTTTAAATGTTATGGATGCTGGTTACGTAGCTGCTCTTGTGTGCTTAAAATGACGATCACACCCGAATAGTCAACTGTGTACTTATTGGGACATAAAACGAAGATTTCAATATATAATTATACTCCAATTAAAATTATTTTCTGGTCACAGCTTGCAGTAGGTGAGGGTAGAGCAACCATCGCCCGCAACCAGGCGCTTCGCTTCTCTACAAAACGCGCAATTCACCAAGCAAGTGGGGCTCGATAAAGAACTAAGATTGGATGGCAGCTGGCTCCTACCATTCAACTCGCTGAAACGTCAATCACAAATTAACTTTGATCGTAATATAACGGATGCTAGGTAATTTTATGCTTTTCTAGCTGAGTTATAGGCGTTGCCCGCATACTCGTCCATTTCCTCCGTCTCCCTCTTTCCGTCCATTTTCATTCCCTCAACCCCCCCCCCCCCCCCACCTCCTCTCTCGTCCCCTTTGCTCCATTCTCACTCCCTGCTCATGTCCTGCACACTCTACTCTCTGTTCATCTCCTCCTACCGCTCTCTCTGTCCACCTGCCGCTTGCCCCTCTGTCCACCTCCTCGGTCCCCCTCTGATTCCATGTCCTCGTCCTCCCCCCTCTTTGCCCATCTCCTCCTCACTCTGTCCATCTGCTCCTCTCCCCTCTCTCTGGCCATCTCCTCCCCCCTTCTCTTTCCATGTTACCACTCCCGCTCCAATAAGAGGCTGGTGGTTCTTAACCCCTCAGTATTTCCTTCCATATCGTTACTAATAATTATGCGTGCCAAGTTTGGTTGAAATCGTTCCAAGGATGAGCTTTTTGCCCGCGGCTTTGCGCGCGTACGCACATGTCAAACATATTTCACATATATTTAACATATTTCACACATATTTCACCTGTATCTCTAGCGAATTCGCTGCAGTTTCATTTTCACACAGCTCAATGTTTATGACGTTGCATCTCCTTAATTATGTGTCGTACAATAATATGTTTTTCTACATACGTTGAGTGATATTTGCGGGTACTGTCTGCGAGCCCGCCCGGTTAGCCGTGCGATCTAACGCACTGCTTCCCGGGCGGGAAGGGGTGCCGGTCCCCGGCACGAATCCGCCCGGCGGATTAGTGTCGATGTCTGGTGTGCCTGCCAGTCTGTGGATGGTTTTTAAGGCGGTTTTCCATCTGCCTCGGCGAATGAGGGGTGGTCCCCCTTATTCTGCCTCAGTTACACTAAATTAGAATAATATATTAATGTCTTCAGCTGCTGACGGGCGTTGATATATATCAGCAGGGACAGGTGCAAATGTGTGCCCTCACCGGGACTCGAACTTGGGATCTCCTGCTTACATGCCAGACGCTCTAACCATCTGAGCCATCGAGGGCGCATAGGACAGTGCGACAGCAAGGACTATCTCAGGCACGCCTCCCGCGAGACCCACAAAAATGGTTCAAATGGCACTGAGCACTATGGGACTCAACTGTTGAGGTCATTAGTCCCCTAGAACTTAGAACTAGGTAAACCTAACTAACCTAAGGACATCACAAACATCCATGCCCTAGGCAGGATTCGAACCTGCGACCGTAGCAGTCTTGCGGTTCCAGACTGCAGCGCCTTTAACCGCACGGCCACGAGACCCACATTCTCACCTTATACGTCCACACAGTACATTCGTAGTGTCCCTACCCAACACAGTCATTATCGTGGAAGACATTCTTACCAAGTCCTGTAAGAGTTCGGTTAGTATGTGTCCATCCGCACAGAAGAAGAAGGTCATGCCCGGTATTGCCAGAACTATATAGTTATATGGATATGGTGTCTGTTCTTTCGGACATGTCCGAAAGAACAGACACAATATCCATATAAGTATCAGTTACACTATGTCGGTGATTGCTGCGCAAACACTTTCTCCACGTACGCGTACACCATAATTGCTCTACCACGCAAACATTGGGGTTACACTCGTCTGGTGTGAGAATTTCCCGGGGGTTCCACTGGGGGCCGAACCGCGCAATAACCCTGGGTTCGGTGTGAGGCGGCGGAGGGGTGAGTGGACTGCTGTAGCCTTTTGTGGGGTTTTGTACCACTGAGGCTACGGCGGAGGCGAAGCCTCTCCCTCCTTTCTAGGTCCCCAGTCTGTCTGTGAAATGTATTGCGAAGTATATTGTTAGTAGTGAAGGAGCAATAAACTAAAACGTCATGCATGATGCGGCAGTTTTTGATGCATCTCATTAGTTGACGTCATATCTCTTGAACTATGTGTCGCACAATGATGTATTTTGTAGGTACTTTCGACCATATATTGGACACTGTCTTCGAAATGTATTGCGAATAGAGTTATTAGTAGCGATGTAATAAATTTAAGTGTCGTGCATGATGCGGCACCGAGCGAGGTGGCGCAGTGGTTAGACACTGGACTCGTATTCGGAAGGACGACGGTTCAATCCCGCGTCCGGCCATCCTGATTTAGGTTTTCCGTGATTTCCCTAAATCACTCCAGGCAAATGCCGGGATGGTTCCTCTGAAAGGGCATGGCCGACTTCCTTCCCCATCCTTCCCTAATCCGATGAGACCGATGACCACGCTGTCTGGTCTCCTTCCCCGAACAAACCAACCAACCATGATGCGGCAGTGTTTCCCTCATCTCGGTGTTTATGATGTTTACGACGTCATATCTTCAAATCTTCATATGTGTGAGAATTCCTAAGGGACCAGACTGGTTAGGTCATCGGTCCCTAGACTTACACTACTTAAACTAACTTACTCTAAGAACAACACACACACCTACGCCCGAGGGAGGACTCGAACCTCCGGCAAGA
Source organism: Schistocerca serialis cubense (assembly GCF_023864345.2). Classification (NCBI taxonomy): domain Eukaryota; kingdom Metazoa; phylum Arthropoda; class Insecta; order Orthoptera; family Acrididae; genus Schistocerca; species Schistocerca serialis. The sequence continues at coordinate 708,578,632 of NC_064638.1, forward strand.
GGGGCCGCGCAGTCCGTGACACGACGTCATATCTCCTGAACTATGTGTGATACTGTGAGATAATTTTACTGGTACATTCAGTGCTATATGAGAATACTGTGTGCAATGTGTGTAGTCAATACGCTTAGTAGCAAAGAAGTAATAAATTAAAGCGTTATGCTTCACGCGTCAGTTTTACTGCACGAACAGCGAAAATGTAGAAAGCGACAAAGGTTTTTCGTTTCATCATTTCTGGCAGTGTTGTCACCGAGAAAAAGTTTCGAAAGGGGTTGAATTTGTGTGTAAAGTTTGATGCAAGCCACTAAGTGCCCTCATTCGCGCGTCGTGGGCTACATGCAGCTCCCCCCCCCCCCTCCCTCCCCTTTGATAGGTGGATTGTTCTTATCCCCACAGCGATTCTTTCCAGACAGTAAGTGATATGCGCACCAAGTTTGGTTCAAATCGGTCCAGTGGTTTTGGAGGAGATGTGAAATCTACATACGTACATACTTACATTTTGAAAGCAAATAGCGTAAGAGAAGAGCCGCCTACTTGCCTCGTTTGTTCATTGAAGACAGCAGTCAAAGTATCACATCGACGTCGGGGGTAATAATAACAACTTCATATATATAAAAAAAAAGTAGGCGTCAACCACCGCCTCATTCGGCAGCTGCTGAAAAGGCGAAATGAAATGTCGTGAAAGCGCGATGGTCATAGTTGCGTACGCGGCCAGGGAAGGCAAGAGACGATTAGCAGCTTTCACTGCCGGCTACCCCGGCTATCGGCGTCGGGGCCCCTATGAGGAATGCGGTGGCCAGCGGACGCGTTGGAACTGTGTCGACTAGCGGCCGACGATTCGCTGGACGCGTGCCACACGCCCAACAGGTAGCCGCTGTCTGCGCAAGCGCCGTGCGCTGTCGCTCCCGCAACTTCCTACATAAAGAAAGATGCAACTACGCCGATTAATTCCCGCTACTCCAAAGACTTCTGTTTTTTCTTAGCGTAAATGTCATGTCTATATAATGATCACTTATGGACGTGATTAGTTGGGAGAGAACAACGTCCAGAACAACTGGAATGTGCCAGTTCGTTGGTGTCATTATCTGGACAGCCTTAATAATCAGTAGAAGAACAGCACTGAATGTGTTCGCTGTACGGTAAGCCACAGAAACGATATAGTGCGAGTATAGTGATTTGAAATATTCGACCTTTCTCTGTTGCAGTAGGGCCTGACTTATTCCTCTGTATTTATATTCCGCAAGTCGTCTTACGGTACGTGGAGAGCGAAACATCGTGCGCTGCCGCCACGCCTCCCTCCCTCCCTCTCATTACTCACCACCCCAATTCCATTCTTGAATGGTATGCGAGAAGACCGATTGTCGATAAGCCGCTATGTAAGCTCCTATTTTATGTTTTTACGGTATATCTGTGAGAGGAAGTGATGTATGCTTCACACTTCTTGAAACTAAAAGTAGTGAGTGAGCGACCTCGGCTATGGAGGCGTGTACTGTTCGAAGCTGTTGGTCTTCCTCGCTGTAATAGATAGAAATGGCCACATCAGTCTGTTTATACGATGTATGTTACATTTATTTATATTGAGACGCAGCTACTGGTCTGCACATCAACCGTCGATTTCAGCAGGTCTTCCTGCATTTCGATACAATTTTCTAATAATGAGTCTTCACCACATACAGTAGCATCATTCTCGAGCAGCCTCATTGTGCTTCACACGTCAGTCACCAGGGCAGTTACATTCATCGCTAATAGTAACGGTCCACAACTGCTCCTCGGAGTCCACGTTGTCTCTAAGACTGTAGTCAGTGCATCAATTGAAAGTCAGGACGAGAACACCATCCAGAGTTTCTACCCTACCCCATCCTTCCTTCCCTTCCCACAGTGTCCTCATATCCTTGTAGCAAACCACCGAATACCCACAGGCCGGCGACAGACATGGCAAAGACCGAAGCCACCACCCAAAGTGCTTCTCTTCTCGTGGCCTCACACAGATCTTCAGCAGAAGCCCTTCAACGTTCTCTGCCAGGTGAAGGAAGACATTGCTTCCCCGTCACTGTGCCCTAGAAACTTCAGTTCTGCTCATATCACTGTCTCAGCAAGTCGGTCTCCTACAGCCCTGTCTATACCTTCCAGTGCTACAGGAAACGGCTCAACGGATGACAGCGGAAGCAACTAACAAGCAGACAACTGGAACACTAATTATAGTAATATAGAAATGAATGTGAGATTTAATATACTACAGTCTAAAGAAATATTTCAGACGGTACGACTCTTAGCGCGACTAACACACGGCAGTGGGAGCATGATCAGCTATCCTACAACAGAGTAGACAGACAGACAGAATGATATTACGAACTGAAAATTTACTGTCAAACCTGCGCGAGCTACACTATCTGATCAAAAGTATCCGGACCTCACAAATTCGTGGCGCCCTCCATCGGTAATAGTGGAATTCAATATGGTGTTTGCCCACCGTTAGCCTTGTGGCACCTTCCACTCTCGCAGGTATATGTTCAATCAGGTGCTGGAAGGCTTCTTGGGTAATGGTAGCCCATTCTTCACGGAGTGCTCCACTGAGGAGAGGTATCGAAGCCGGTCGGTGAGGCCTGGCACGAAGTCCCAGTTTGGAATTCCTGTGTGATGGTCTGGATAGACGACCCTTTCAACTGTCAGCGGTGTCTGTCAGTCAACAGACGAGGTCGGCCTGTGCGCTTTTGTGCTGTACGTGTCCCTTCACATTTCCACTTCACTATATCACATCGGAAACAGTGGACCCAGGGATGTTTAGGAGTGTGGAAATCTCGCGAACAGACGCATGACAAAATTGACGCCCAATCACATGCCCACGTTCGAAGTCCGTGAGCTCCGCGGAGCGCCCCATTCTGCTCTCTCACGATGTCTAACGACTACTGAGGTCGTTGATATGGAGTACCTGGCAGTAGGTGGTAACACAATGCACCTAATATGAAAAACGTATGTTTTGGGGGTTGTCCGGATACTTTTGACCACATAGTGTATGTGAAGTCAGGGGCAACGCTTGCACAATCTGCTCGGGAGGACTGAAAATGGACAAAATACCGGGTAAGTCAAGAGGAAAAGTACATGCTTTGAAGGGTGATAGTATTAGTGATTCTAAATAATAATGTGTCCTGTTCTTAAGTTTCCGATGAAACTAATAAAAACATTGGGGAACAGGACAAATGTAGGTGATAGTAAATGAAACGTTGTGATCTCACGTTTTGTCTAATTGTGTACATTACCTCACAAAAGATGCTCAAAAAGAAAACCGTCAACTACAACGCATTTTGTAGCTCTTGTAGACAGCTTTTGTGTTGCTCTGTTGCCGTGTTACCAAACGAATATCCTCCAAGGACTCTGGTAACACATATTTCGAAGGAAATCAAGATACTCCATTAAGACAGTTATCTAAAACAACTGGACCGATGAGTTGGTCATCATTGAAATTTTCAGTAAAGACAAAACCACATATCCAAATGTCAGTTTGGTTGTGTTCGTATGTGAATGCTGGTGAAGAAAGACATAGAATACAGCACACATGTACTGACTAACTTACCAACTTGTCCGCAGAATGCCGCCATCCCAATCACCTCCTCAAGACCTAGAGACAGAATGCCGTGGAGCGGGGAACTGGCTAGACTAAGGAAGGACTCCAGAGACAAACGTAACCTGCAGGTCACCAACGTGCCGTGATAGCTAGGGACAAATCGGTCAGACTTGAGCAGTTTAGACAGGCTAAAGCAAAATATCAGGACGCGCTGCTCCGACCTTGAAAAAGATACCGGCAGGATTACGTGGACAGCAACCGAAAGGCAGTCACAGCGGTGAGCCATATAAACTGCCGACAGAGAGAATAAAAACGCCATTAGATTGGGTTGGTTGGTTGGGAGGAGGGAACCAAACAGCGACGTCATTGGTCCATCGGATTACAGAAGGATGGGGAAGGAAGTCGGTCGTGCCCTTTCAATGGTACCATCCCGACATTTGCCTGAAGCTATTTAGGGAAATCACGGAAAACTACATCAGGATGGCCGAACGCGGGTTTGAACCGTCGTCCTGCCGGATGTGAGTTCAGTGTGTTAACTACTGCGCCACCCCGGTCGATAAACGCCATTAGCATTGCCAACATTGAGGCAGGACAGTGGTGCAATGACTCACTGATGGAGGCATACGACGGAATTCGACTTTATAAGCTTCTTCCTGATGATGACACACAGACCGACGAACCTGAACACACGCAGTTACAAGAACAGCTGGAAACACAATACACGACGGACACATTCTCCGCCCTTACGCATAAGAGGAAATCGCTTGAGCCATTAAGTGGCTGAAGAGAAAGAAGGTTCCTGGCTCTGACGGAATTAGTTCAGGAATGCTACAGCAAGTCACATCGCAAATCAGCCTGTACCTGACGAAACTTCAAAACGACGCCTCCCTTCCCCAGCTGGGACAAGTGCTTGCAACCGGATGGTCGTCAATGCAGTCATTATTTAAGAAATACATGGACATAGTTCCTTGAGAACCCATTCTCGTCTACCGATTTGCCTGCTAAGTTCACTGCCTCCCTTCCCCAGCTGGGACAAGTGCTTGCAACCGGATGGTCGTCAATGCAGTCATTATTTAAGAAATACATGGACATAGTTCCTTGAGAACCCATTCTCGTCTACCGATTTGCCTGCTGAGTTCACTGGCTAAGTTCCGAACCAACTCCTCTGTGGATGGCTTCAGGTGCACAGGGTGCTCATAGGCCTCAGTCTACATCTTTCAGATTTGCACCCTGAAAATTGATAGAGGACGCGGTTTTTCAGGTTATTAGTACGGAAAATAAATACACAACAGCATTACTAATAGATACCGCAGCTATATAGTGCCCCGCCATGGTTGAACTCCTTCGAGACCTGCAGCTCCCTGCGGCCTTGAACAATAGTCTTCTTCACTATTGCAGAAATAGACGCAGAGTGGTGTGAAGCGGTCAAAAATATAACTAAAGCTGCCCGCAGAGATCGATTTACGGACCCGTTTTCTAGAAAATCACGGCTGATCCCTTCCTAATACACCGGGTGATCAAAAAGTCAGTATAAATTTTAAAACTTAATAAACCACGGCATAATGTAGATAGAGAGGTAAAAATTGACACACATGCTTTGAATGACATGGGGTTTTATTAAAACAAAACAAAAACCATATTGCTAGACGCGTGAAAGATCTCTTCCGGCCGCGTCGTTTGGTGATGATCGTGTGCTCAGCCGCCACTTTTGTCAAGCTTGGCCTCCCAGGTTCCCAGACATCAGTCCGTGCGATTATTGGCTTTGGGGTTACCTGAAGTCGCAAGTGTATCGTGATCGACCGACATCTCTAGGGAAGCTGAAAGACAACATCTGATGCCAATGCCTCACCATAACTCTGAACATGCTTTACAGTGCTGTTTACAACTTTATTCCTCGACTACAGCTATTGTTGAGGAATGATGGTTGACATATTGAGCATTTCCTGTAAAGAACATCATTTTTGCTTTGTCTTACTTTGTTATGCTAATTATTGCTATTCCGATCAGATGAAGCGCCATCTGTCGGACATCTTTTGAACGTTTGTATTTTTTTGGTTCTAATAAAACCCCATGTCATTCCAAGCATGTGTGTCAATTTGTACCTCTCTATCTACATTATTCCGTGATTTATTCAGTTTTCAAATTTATACTGACTTTTTGATCACCCGGTACTTACTTTTCCACAATGGAGTTACAAAATGGTTATTGTCAGCTGAAGGTAGCACCAGAAGACTGGCCAGATAAAGTACTGCAAGGTACACTGGACACTAGAATGCGAAACCACTTGAAAACCAGAAGGAATTGTTAACAACTAGTCCAATATTGGTCTTTTTGAACTACAAAAAAGGAATTATGTTATTGTGATGCTAGTAATCCTGCATCAGCCTATGTTTTAAATCAAGAGAGAGCAGGGAAAACCACTGGATCGCCTACCTGCTGCAGTTAACCAAAGCAGGTAGGAATTATTCTACCACAGAGAAGGAAGTGCTGAGCCTTATAAATAGCTTGACAAATTTCCGTTGCTGTTTGGATGGGAAAAAATTCAAAGTAATAATAGATCGGGCTCATGCACACTATGAGCAACTGATGCCATACAAATAAGAACTTGCTATGGCATTGTTGGCTGAGAGTCCCGGGCTGGGGAGTTCCACCGCCTGGTGCAGCTTTTTTGTTTGACGTCACTTCCGCGACCTGGGCGTCAACGATGATGAAAACACAAACACACAAAAAAGAGAGAGAGAGAGAGAGAGAGAGAGAGAGAGAGAGAGGGAGAGGGAGAGGGAGAGGGAGAGAGAGAGAGAGAGAGAGAGAGAGAGAGAGAGTTCCTGGCAGAGAAAATCCCCGACCCGGCCGGGAATCAAGCCAGGGGTCACTTGATCGAGAGTCAGGAACGCTAACCACGAGACCAGGTGCTGCTGATTGCTAGAAATAGATTCTCCATTGCGGGAAATAAAACCCTCTAGGGTCGATGGGCCGCCTCCTTCGATGAGCCAGCTCGATTTCTTTGGGGATATTGACAATAAGCGCAAGCTAGTGGTCATTAACTGTACTCAGTGTTGCCACAGATTGGCAACCGGCGCAAGTGGTGAGTTGTTTCAGGCAAAAGTGAAAAAGTTAAGACTTGCGCTATTTTCTTGTAATTGACTGGCATTAATGAAGGAAATGTCGTAGGGATATGGTAATAATGATTAAATTTCTGCAGCCACCATCGGAAAGTACGAGCAATTCTCGCCATTGTGTCATATTCGCAATATAAAGTTTCGCGCTGTGGCAGGAGACTACGTGCTGTTAAGCGGGTCCATGCGGGTTGCCTCGAATGACCCACCCCGAATTTTGCCTAATCTTAGGCCTCAGTAGGCCACTGTGAACAAAATTTAAGTAACTGTTTTCGTTATATTATATTACATTGTGGTTTGTGTTTTGACAATCAGTCAAATGTGTTTCTTCTTCGATGGCAACATTTTTTTTCTTTTAGTCTCCTTACTTTAGAATAAATTTTGTTCTCTTTCAGAAGGCAACAAAATATTTCTAAAAATAAAAAATCTGAAATGTATTCATATATATTTAGATATGTATAATATTTAACAGGTATTACTCGGTAGCCCGTTCACGGAAACTGCCTGGCCCAATGAAGCAAATCAATCCCTTTGATGGAGCCAATAACAAATTTTTTAAATATTTCATTAACAGTGAATATTTATGAGTTCTGTGTCTACTATAGTGAAATACAAAAGATAATGTTCAAGCTACACTGAAAATAAAATGTTTGTTACAACATCCCATGATTTTATTACAGATTTTATTCAGGTGGCCCATCGATAGCAAGCTTATCCTACATTACATTGAACGAGGACATGCAAGAGAATCCTACAGTTAAATTGGAAGGAAGTAACTTAGAAGGGAACATGGTTACAAAATACGTGGACATATTCCTGAACCAGAAATTAAACTTTAACTAATATATCAGAACAGCTACAGAAAGGGCATGCAAGATACTGCATAAACTTGCCAAGATCAACACAGTTAACGACAGATTACCCATGACTATTAAAGAACATATCACAGCGCTTTGGTCGAGTCGACATTGTGTTTTGTTGGCAGCGTGTGGACACATCGACTGTGCTCCGTGATTGACACCATGGTGGAGTGGTGAGGACAGAGGAGTCCCCTCCTGCGGCTCTCTGAGACTTCCGCCATCACGTTGTGTGGTGCTGGTGACATACCAGATAGGCATAACTATTAAACATCGCGCGGCAACATACTGGCAGAAAACGGGCAGACACGACAGTGGGAGACATCTTAGGGGAGGACACGCAAACCTTGAGGAAGCTCAAAACCTTAGGTGAACTTATAGTAAGGTGAGTGGGACAACTGCGAAAAGGCCGGTACGGTATGTACATGTAATGATCAGGAAGCTGCTGAAGATGAAACAGATCAATGTCAGTGAGAGCACGATTCATTTCCTAACCGGCCATGGGCTATACTCCATGCATTTACAGCACGTAAACATAAAGCGCTAATTGTTCCTGTAGAAAGAGACAAAAAGACATGCATATTTACTGTGACCTTGATCGCAGGAAAGACTACTACCGCACTCACACGACGATAATACACAGTCACTTAAGGACCAGAACTTGTGGACAGATCTCAACGACTGTGCAGACGGAGTATCAAGAGCGTTACATACACAGTGACGAGACTACAGGCAGCAAAGAGCACAAGCGACGAAACACTCCGCAGACAACACTAGCAAGACAAACAACCGCAGTAATGCAGCAGATCAAATCACAGCAGCAGGCGGAGACGGACGAACATACACCACGCTCATAAATTAAGGATAATCCTGATACATGGTGAAACAACGCTCTGGTGGGCGGTTTGCGGGTTTAAATCACCTCGGGGTATGACCATGCGGTGCATTCGACCTGCGGTCGTCGCAGGGTGGCGTTGGCAGCAGTCCACATACGCAGAGGTGTGCCGGTGCATGTCAGAGTATGGTGCAGCGAGTAAGTGTGCAGACGTTTTCAGACGTGCTAATGGTGACTGTGTGTTGAAAATGGCTCAAAGAACACATATTGATGACTTTATGACGGGTAGAATACTAGGGCGACTGGAGGCTGGTCAAACACAGCAGGTCGTAGCACGGGCTCCCCGTGTACCACAAAGTGTGATCTCACGATTATGGCAACTATTCCAGCAGACAGCAAACGTGTCGAGGCGCTACAGTACGGGACGTCCACAGTCTACAACACCACAAGAAGACCGATATCTCACCATCAGTGCCCGCAGACGGCCACAGAGTACTGCAGGTAGCCTTGCTCGGGACCTTACCGCAGTCACTAGAACAGTTGTCTCCAGACACACAGTCTACAGAGGACTGAACAGACAAGGTTTATTCGCCCGGAGACTTGCAAGATGCATTCCACTGAGCCCTGGTCACAGGAGAGCCCGTAAAGTCTGGTGTCAAGAACACAGTACATGGTCATTGGAACAGTGGTCCCAGGTTATGTACACGGACGAGTCCACGTATAGTCTGAACAATGATTCTCGCCGGGTTTTCATCTGGCGTGAACCAGTAACCAGATACTACCCCCTTAATGTCCTTGAAAGAGATCTGAATGGAGGTAGTGGTTTGATGGTGTGGGTTGGGATTATGATTGGTGCACGTACACTCCTGCATGTCTTTGACAGAAGAACTGTAACAGGTCAGGTGTATCGGGACGTCATTTTTCACCAGTATGCCCTACTTTTAAGGGGTGCAGTGGGTCTCACCTTCCTCCTGATGGGTGATAACGCACCGCCCCACCGAGCTGCCATCATGGAGGAGTAACTTGAAACAGAAGATATCAGGCGAATGGAGTGGCCTGCCTGTTCTCCAGACCTAAACCCCATCGAGCACATCTGGAATGCTCTCGGTCGATGTATCGCTTCACGTCTTCAAACCCCTGTCACAGTTGTCACACTTCAGGATCTCCGACAGGCACTGGTGCAAGAATGGGACAAAAATGGGAGGCTATAACCCCGCAGCTGCTCGACTACCTGATCCAGAGTATGCCGACCTGTTGTGCGGCCTGTGTAGGTGTGGATGGTGATCATATCCCATGTGGCACGACATTCTGCAATTATCCTTAATTTATGAGCATGAGTGTAGAACAAGTGCTAAATGTATGGCCACCGGGGTGCCGCGGAAAGGTGTTCATTAGACGGTAATACTGATGGCCAGACAAATTTATAAAGAGAGAACAATACACGTTGCCATGTAGAGTTGATGAAAAATACAGCCTAACCTAGATGTAGGATCACGCTATCTGAGGACGAGAGAATGAAAGTATTGCTGAGGTTGTCGCCCTCGGATGGCGGATAATGGTAGACGAGGCAGTGGCTTCCCTGGGACGAAAAATATGGCTCCGAGCACTATGGGTCTTAACATCTGAGGTCATCAGTCCCCTAGAACTTAGAACTACTTAAACCTAACTAACCTAAGGACGTCACACACATCCATGCCCGAGGCAGTATTCGAACATGCGACCGTAGCGGTCGCGAGGTTCCAGACTAGAACCGCTCGGTCACACTGGCCGGCCTGGGACGAAAGGCTCAGTGTCTCTCTGAGGTACCCACTCCCACTGCTGGACAGCATCGGCGGTGTCTTCTACAAATCAAAACTTTTCGCTGTCTTTCTATATTCATGTCTTCTTCATACATAAAATGTTAATTTTAAGCACTTCCATTTCAAATTAGTTTCCAGATTCGAAGTACTTTAAGCTGCAACTTTGGTAAAATACTAACAAAATCGAATAAGATTCATATTGTTGATTGGTGCATCCCAGTTCTGTATCAGAGTCGAGAAGTATATGTGCAACGCTAGATAAAAACAAATCTTCGCTCATACAAGACGGGCGAGTGCAATGTTCAGTTTGTTCACTGAATTCATAATACAACTGATCATTGAGTTTACCCATTGTCCACCAATTATAACGCCGTGTTAGTGAGAACAACCAGTTTAACGGTGCACCTGGCTATTATATTTGTTACTTGTGGGTCGCCTATCCATGGAAAAGGCGTAGGAGAATGCAAAAGATCTTTGAATGTGAGACTGAGATTCACAGTTCTTTATTCAAGTTTATTCGCAGTTGCGAATATGAACAACCATCGGCTGTATAATGGAACGACGACAGCGAAAATTTGTGCCGGACCGGAACTCGAACCCGGATTTCCCGCTTATCGCGAGCCGTCGCCTTACCATGTGGTTATCCAAGCACGGCTCACTAACAGACACAAACTTCCATATGTCGTAAACCATGTGTCTACAACCTGTACTCGTACATCCATTATGCATATTGCAGTACAGGGGAGATACACTCCTGGAAATGGAAAAAAGAACACATTGACACCGGTGTGTCAGACCCACCATACTTGCTCCGGACACTGCGAGAGGGCTGTACAAGCAATGATCACACGCACGGCACAGCGGACACACCAGGAACCGCGGTGTTGGCCGTCGAATGGCGCTAGCTGCGCAGCATTTGTGCACCGCCGCCGTCAGTGTCAGCCAGTTTGCCGTGGCATACGGAGCTCCATCGCAGTCTTTAACACTGGTAGCATGCCGCGACAGCGTGGACGTGAACCGTATGTGCAGTTGACGGACTTTGAGCGAGGGCGTATAGTGGGCATGCGGGAGGTCGGGTGGACGTACCGCCGAATTGCTCAACACGTGGGGCGTGAGGTCTCCACAGTACATCGATGTTGTCGCCAGTGGTCGGCGGAAGGTGCACGTGCCCGTCGACCTGGGACCGGACCGCAGCGACGCACGGATGCTCGCCAAGACCGTAGGATCCTACGCAGTGCCGTAGGGGACCGCACCGCCACTTCCCAGCAAATTAGGGACACTGTTGCTCCTGGGGTATCGGCGAGGACCATTCGCAACCGTCTCCATGAAGCTGGGCTACGGTCCCGCACACCGTTAGGCCGTCTTCCGCTCACGCCACAACATCGTGCAGCCCGCCTCCAGTGGTGTCGCGACAGGCGTGAATGGAGGGACGAATGGAGACGTGTCGTCTTCAGCGATGAGAGTCGCTTCTGCCTTGGTGCCAATGATGGTCGTATGCGTGTTTGGCGCCGTGCAGGTGAGCGCCACAATACGACCGAGGCACACAGGGCCAACACCCGGCATCATGGTGTGGGGAGCGATCTCCTACACTGGCCGTACACCACTGGTGATCGTCGAGGGGACACTGAATAGTGCACGGTACATCCAAACCGTCATCGAACCCATCGTTCTACCATTCCTAGACCGGCAAGGGAACTTGCTGTTCCAACAGGACAATGCACGTCCGCATGTCTCCCGTGCCACCCAACGTGCTCTAGAAGGTGTAAGTCAACTACCCTGGCCAGCAAGATCTCCGGATCTGTCCCCCATTGAGCATGTTTGGGACTGGATGAAGCGTCGTCTCACGCGGTCTGCACGTCCAGCACGAACGCTGGTCCAACTGAGGCGCCAGGTGGAAATGGCATGGCAAGCCGTTCCACAGGACTACGTCCAGCATCTCTACGATCGTCTCCATGGGAGAATAGCAGCCTGCATTGCTGCGAAAGGTGGATATACACTGTACTAGTGCCGACATTGTGCATGCTCTGTTGCCTGTGTCTATGTGCCTGTGGTTCTGTCAGTGTGATCATGTGATGTATCTGACCCCAGGAATGTGTCAATAAAGTTTCCCCTTCCTGGGACAATGAATTCACGGTGTTCTTATTTCAATTTCCAGGAGTGTATTTCATTTCTAAGTCGGTTGCCCAGTGTTAGCGGATAAATACGATATTGCAGCGCCTATGTTATTCCGATGCAAGGTTTCTTCGGACATGCTTCCGTGGCCGGGAGACAAGTAACACTCGCGACGAGCGGCGATCGAACGACCACGAAACTCAGAGCTTTCTCTACGACTCTCTTAGTGGGGGAAAAAAAAAAAAAAAAATCCTCTACGTGGTGTGGACGACAAATTGCTGTTGCCAATGTAATGGATACGAATATGGCTTATTTCATGAGTAAACGGGGAAACACTGCAGAAACTCCCCACTCTTGGCGTACAAACCTCTCCTTAACAAATAAGAGGTTGGTACTGTGAGGAAGCAGCGTCCCATCGATTGGTCAGCTTCTTCGCGCCGAGCACGGTGGCGGAACGACTCAATCCGATTGGGTACACCAAATTTTGAAGCGAAAGCAACGGAGTTTCCCACGATGGTCGGCCGGCCTCTCGGTGTATCGCCCTTTGATCTCGAACAGAATAGGCAAAAATGTCGTGCTCGGTTATTCTCTGGGGATATCTGGCGGCAGGACGCCTTCCGCTCAGCGCTAGGAAGGTGCCGGCTGTGTCTACGAAAGCACGAAGCAGGCCGCAGCGTTAATTCCACCATAGCGATTAGACTCGTTAGTAACCGAGCGGTTCTAGGCGCTTTAGTCCGGAACCGCACTGTTGCTACGGTCGCAGATTCGAATCCTGCCTCGGGCATGGATGTGTGTGATGTCCTTAGGTTAAGTTAGGTTTAAGTAGTTCTAAGTTTAGGGGACTGATGACCTGAGCTGTTAAGTTCCATAGTGCTTAAAGCCATTTGAGCCATTTTTGACACTCGCTATGCTTCCACGAAAACTCCCCAGCTCCCAGGGGACCTTGCGCCCCCCCTCCCCCCCCCCCCTCCGCCCGATTGAGATTTACTGACGCCCTTCTGCCGACAAAGAGGATCCAGAGATGACACTGAGGGAACACCTTCCTAGTGAGAAAAAAGACAAGGCTTGCCTCGTAGCAAATACGCCCAGTACACTCTAAATAAAATTAACCACGAAATCGTGACAAAATTTTATCAAAATCACGTAGCAACATGTGACAGTAATGTCACGTACATTTCAATATTGTGAAAACACGACAAGTCCAGTCAGTAGGTGGCAGGTCAGTTGTAAGTAGCAGCAGATAAAATAAAATAAAAATTAAGAGCAACCGAACTTATTTTCAAATTAGATGATTTATCACTGTTGAGAATGACATAATGTGTTCTATTTGATAAGAAGTTTTCAGCTAGGTCATTATTCCAGCATTCCACAAGCTCGTACTTCGTTCACCAGGCGATCGTGCGGGGCTGGATCGATAGTTTCTCGGAATTGGAGGCATACGGCGTCAACCCAGTCGCCGCTATCTATAATCTTATCATTCTATAGACCAAGAAAGCCAGTTCAGTTTCACATGTTCACTGCCCACGGAGAAACCAGACGATGTCATCACCGATGGCCATCGAAACACACAAGCTGCATCATGGGAAGAACGCAACAACACACTTACAGCACTGCAGAACTTGTCAATAGCCGAGTGAAGATTAAATTAAATTAATTTAATTAAAATAAATTTAGATTTTGCGTTGTGACCAAGGTGTTCGTTTCCTTTTCTGATCTATTGACATGCGTCGTTAGTAATAATTTAACAAGCAGCTCTTCTCACATATAGATATTTTCAATACCAAAGAACTCCGAGGAAGGAGTAGTTTGCAGCCCATAGACCGTCTTCAGGATGCTTTCGCGAGCAGTGCCGCAGCTGGTCTTGCAATCTCTAGACGATTATCGGGCTGAGAGAGGATTTTCAAGAAGAATGGCAGTTGCTTTCTGTGGTAGTCAACATACCACACGTCACTACGCGTGCTATACTGCTGTTTATGGCACTAACTCTCGGTTTTGGCGTTTCTCATGCTGTTCCAAAACGAGATGCACGTCGTGCACCACAAATATATTCTAACGTCAAAGATAGAAAATGGTTCAAATGGCTCTGAGCACTATGGGACTTAACTTCCGAGGTCATCAGTCCCCTAGAACTTAGCGGTCGCGCGGTTCCAGACTGTTGCGTCTAGAACCGCTCGGCCACTTCGGCCGGCGTCAAAGCTAGACAGCTTCTGTGGTTGCATTAAGTGAAGATCACGGATTTGAATCGCTTATTTGTGTGCCTCTTCGCACTAGTTACTCACATTAACAGGATGTATGTGAAATGTACGTATAACGATTTGAATGAGCAATTTACGCGTCTTGAGCACATCAGAAGAACTGGCCGAATAAAGGACATGCATCCGAAAATAAATTCATCGTTTGTAATTGTGATTTATTATTACTGAGTCAGATCTGCTTCTTGTCTAAGTTTTGAAATTATGGTTGTGACTTTTCTTTGACTAAAGGAAACACTCGTGCCTGCCTCCAAGTTATAAATTATTTCCTGTTACTGAAATCCATACGGTACCTAGCTTCCTTAATATGGTACTTGTTCTTTCAGAAATTTTTTTGCCAACTCCTATATTACAAACTGTCTCAGATCGTTCACCGCATGAGGTGACAAATTTTTAGTGTACAATCAATATTTTTTAACATATTCAGTGTTTTACTTGATGAAGGATGTAATTCCACGTTTTCATAAACTGCTTGCAGCCTGTTGTGACGTTCCGCTATGGTCTCGGGCAGTGAAGGTTAAATCAACGAATTCCAACACAAGACGTGCTGTAATAGCTTTGTTTCTCTTTCTTTTCAACACGAGCTCCTGTTTTCGTAAGAGATTAATGTCGATATTAACCTCTACATACATACTTGGCACGCTATTGCTTACTACGTGGCGGCTAAGGATTTGTGCCGTTTTGAATTTGAACAGTTCTCGGGTATCCGACCGGGTAGCGTCGTAATTCCTCCACAATATTTCGGCAGACGTACACTCTGCCATCTTCAGGTGGTTCCTGACGAACGCTGTGCTGTTCCTCTCGGCGCCCTATATATACTAGCCGTTACCGCCTCCACCGTTCCTCTCCTGGTGTCTTCGGTGCGGCCAGCGCGCCGGCTACTGGAGGTGGTGGGGGAAACGGCGCCTGGGTCTGAACTGGGGTCTGCAGTCTCCCTGCTGCCGCCGTCGGGGCCGATCCTCGATCTCTGGGACCGCATCTTTCTCTCCAGGCTGAGTGCAGGGTTCCAACCCTGACTAAGTTGAAGGCCGCTGTCTTTATGAATTAGATTGTCCTGTAGTCGGATGTCGATGGCCTCTTTAGTAACGCAGTCCCAGAAGTAGGAGGATTGACAGAGTATTTTTGTTTTTTCATAGTCCATAGTATGGCCAGTCTTTATACAAAGGTCAGCCACAGCTGATTTAGTGGCCTCGTAATTCGGTATGGCGATTGTGTTCGCGGCCGTAATTATTCCCTCCCTTGCCTGTTTCACTCCAAAATATAACGTGGTAAAAAGATATATATTTCTCTTGTATGCCAAATACATCTTATCTCATAGTCCTGCCCCAACATATACGATGGAAGCAGTGGTAATGTTTTGCAGTCTGCCCCAGATATTGTTTCTTTGATCTCATCAACAAGATTTGTGTGGACATTAAGTCGTCTTTCATCTCCGTAACAGTGTTATACTCGCTGAACAAAAATACAACTGCCCGTGATTCCTTTAAATGTATCTTTTAGCCAGTTGCAGCGTTACATTGGCTTAGTTCTTGTGACATGAAGTGTCTCGAAACTCACAAGGGGAGGCCACGAGGTTGGGATCACGGATTTACCTCAAACTTTGCACATATTTTAAGATGCACTACTATGGCAATTCCGAGAAAATCGCAAGAGAAGTTTTACGCATCTGTTATGTACCTGATGTATGTGTGCGAAGGTATAGCTATTAAAAAATCGGTGTGGTCACGTGGTTTGCGTTCGTCCGTAGCAAGAGGATGCAGAACGAGGCGACGGTACGAATCTCATTAGCATTTATTTTTTAATCTCTATTTTTTTTCATCGCTGGCTACATTATTTAATTTATATGACATTTAAGAGGTAATATAATGAAAATAAAGACCACGTCCATTTTCATGAAGCTGTAGTGAATTTAATATGTTATTTGGATTATTACTATTTTTAATTAATTTTCAAGAACGAGGAAAATCGAAGTGAAACCTCGATGTATAATGATACGAATGACGTAAGTCACAATGTGCCAGACCACCTCAGTAATGTACAGTTACATGTCGGATGTACTCTCGCTATCACACATTGCAGGATGGTATTTTTCATGCAGACATGGAAAACATAAATTGAATTGGCACCTACCACATCGAATGAATGCAGTTCTCCCGCATTTACAGGGAATGTTCAGAGTTTCTAAGGGAAAACACACCTCGTTGACATTTTGAAAAATTTCTCTTTCTTCCGATAGCTTGGTCGCAAACCATGTGATAAAACAACTATAGATTAAAAATTGAGTTTGAGCGGCATCGAACCGTTGCCACTCACATGTTCATCTTACGTGGTTCGAACGCTAACGCTAACCAACTCATTTAGGTCGTTATTGTTCCTTGCATTTGTTCGGAGCGGACGTCCTATGCCACCTGTTTAAGTTGATCCGTTAACTCAATTGTGTTATTAAAGAGGGCAGCTAACCTTCTGACCGAACACGCTTTTTTATCTCATTTTTGTTCTATATTCTTCGTTGAATTTGTTCTTAGCGGACGTCCGATGACACTCGTTCAGGTTGTTCGTTGATCCGTTTACTCAGTTTTTTTTTATTACAGAGGGTAGCTAAACCCTCTGACCGAACACGCTCAGCTACCGTGCCGGCTCCAGTGGCCCACCCTGAACTCAAACGTCTGGCACTGCGCACAGATACATAAGCCACATAATAGACGCGTGGAACTTCTCTTGGCGATTTTCTCGGAATTGCCAGCGTAGTGCACACCTTACTACTTGCACATTACGTTGTTTTAACGGCCTACCAGAGGTGTATAAAGTTTGAAGTGAATCTGTATTACCAACGTCGTGGCCCGTGGCCTGCCCTTGTCAATCTTGTCTCCCCCCCCCCCCCCCACCCCACCCCTCGCTTTCCTGAATAAATTTTTGCAGGCGGCCATGTTCCCTTCGCTCTTTTAATCCACGCTGCTGAACATTCCATATTTCATATGCCAGAGCAATACTTGAGAATAAGTCGCACGCGAGTTTTTCTCCTTTGCGACTGCGCGACACTTTCTCTTTGCTTCTACTTCCGAGCCTGCGTTTTAAGGCGATCTGTTTTTCGTTATAGAATGCCGTAGTTCTGAAAATCCCTGCAGTTACTCAGCGAAAATAATTTCCAGTGTTCGTGACATTTTGCCAGTTGTTATCGCCTGTTCTCGGAATTTATTTTGAAAGCGCCATTGTTTTCTATAAACCCTGAAAGTAACCTGCTGCTCATAGATCTTTTCCGCGCTGCCCATTTCAAGGTTTGTCCTGATAATGTAGCGTAACTGGTGACGACAACTGCTGCTGCAGTACTGCCTAGTTGCGAATCTGATCTGACGTCTGAACAGAACGAGAATAAACACAACCATGGATCCGTCTTTCATTACAGCAAGGCTTTATGCGCAGTGGTTTAAGTTGTCTTAGCTGATAGTTCTTTCTTTTTCTTGTGGACAACGATGGAATGTGTCTAAAGTAAACCCCAGTAAGATAATACCCCTTATCGGAAACTCCCCTCTGAAGTTCTGCTTGTTTTCGTCGCGTAGACTGTCTCCTACTCACTGAACATCTTTCGTGCGCGCTCAACAGGGCCTCGAAGTAGTAAATGTTGACGGTGCTTACTGTCGGATAATTGCTTACCTACGCGTCTGCTCCTGGTAGAGAACCTCTAAGAGAATAGCCTCGATGATGGATGCTTGGACCACTACAGCGTGGCGTATGTGCGCGGGTGATATGAAAATACTCTCTTGCTTTCGAGAATAAACCCGCCGTGACGTCAGTGGGAGGCCCGGGCGACGGCAGCGCCGCAGAGAAGTAGCGGCCACGGAGCGCGACCTTCAGTCTCGCCAACGACAACCAGCGATTCAGTGCGTGTGTTGTGCGTGCGTCCTGTCTCAAATTACGTGCGCCTGTCAGTGACCCATGGCTGTCTTCCGCTAGACCGCATCACTGAGTGCGCGCAGTTCTGCAAATTTGCTGATATCTCGGACCTGTGAATCGCCGAATAGCCTCGTAAACGTCTCTGCTGATCAGCTGTAGAGTCGCTGTGTACCATTGTTGTGGCTGGTCTGGATTCGGCAATATGGCAGGTAAAGCTGCGCGTGTGTTGTATGTAACTGCTATGTTTTTTTAGCTAACACAGAAACATCATATGCACAATTACGCAGTTTATTGATTTACTTTTTAATGTAATATAAATGGTTATTAACGTATTTATCTGAAAAATTACTCACTTACCGAAATATGTTTGTGTATTTATAAAGTGTTACGGTATTTATGGCCGCAGTCGTAGGCAACAACTTACACCAGCACATATTCAGTACTAATACAAAGACTGACTCAGGGTTATGGGAGAATTTATAATGCGTCTCATCATTATTTACCTCCGTCATTGCTACATATAGAGATGGATTGAGCACTACCATTTTTCTTTCTTTTTGTTTTTTGTTATTGCTAAGCTATTTTACCAATTGTATTGCACTGCGTGAGCTCTAGACACGGAATTTTCTTATCAAAAGAAGCCCAATATATGCTGTTCTTACCCCAATTGAAAATACGCCAGTAATGAATTAAGTATCTTAATTCAGAATACGGTTTTGTTTCGAAACATGTGTTACTAACAGTTCAGAAATGCTAAATGTTTTTTTAATGTGGGAAAGGTAGGAGATTGCGTTTAAAGAAAGAAAGCGGGTGCTGCTTTTCTAAGCTAACTTGTCAACGCTGCGCTTTATTGACAACGTGTTGTGATGTGAAGACTGACATAATGCGACCATCCACGTTGGTTTATCCTGTACAAGCCTCTTTGCATAATAACTGCAACACATTTCAACCTGCCTTCTGTAGCCAAACCTTGGTTTCCCTACCATTCTCATCTCTCACACTGCCTTCCTTTCACGATTCCTTGGTGCCTCAGGATCCCTTCTTTTAGTGAAGCTGTGCTATAAATTTCCATTCCTTAAAATTTTATTCGGTACCTCGTAATTGCTTATCCAATCTCCCTATCTGATCTTCGTTGGTACCACATTTTAAAACACTCTACGAGTATTTTCATGTTGTCTGAACTGTTTACCGTAAACACTTCACTTTTACAAGGCTTTTCCACAGACTGATACGTTCAGAAAAGACTTCTCAACACTTAAACATATATTCGATGTTAACAAAAATTTTTCATTTTCAGAAATGTTTTCTTGCTAACGCCAGCCTACTTTCCATATCATCTTTCTTCGGCCATTGTCAGTTATTTTGCTACCGAAATAACAAAACCCTCTACTATTTTTAGTGTCTCATTTACTAATCTAATTCTTCAGCACCGCCTGATTTGATACGACTAAATACCGTTACTCTTTTATGTTTATCGTATAGCCTCTTTTCAAGATAATATTCATTCCGTTCAACTGATCTTCCATGTCATTTCACAGTTTCTAAGTAAACTATAATGTCATCGTCAAATCTTAAAGTTTTTTTTTTCTTTTCCCAGAACTTTAATTACCTTTCCAAATTTCTCCTTATTTTCCCTAGTTCTTGCTTAATATACAGACTGAAAAACTTCGCATGATTGCATGGCTCTGTAATACTGCTGTTCAATGTGCATCGACATTACAGAATCTTGGTATGCAGAAATGTTGGATGTCTTAAAGAGATGTAACTGTCAGAGGTGCTGTTTGATCTGGCTTTATCAGGTTATCCACAATGCGCCGAGGCTGTTGCTGGCGTAACGCCAGCCACACACAGGCAGAAACGACTGACAGATGCTTATGTTGCGAAACCATCGGCCAGTGTTTTCCCTCTCAGAAATTGAGTTCATTGTTACGCTTGA
The DNA here is from genome assembly GCF_023864345.2 of Schistocerca serialis cubense. Classification (NCBI taxonomy): domain Eukaryota; kingdom Metazoa; phylum Arthropoda; class Insecta; order Orthoptera; family Acrididae; genus Schistocerca; species Schistocerca serialis. Next base: position 708,598,989 of record NC_064638.1, read on the forward strand.
CAATAGTTGAGACTGGTTCACGGCTTGTGCCTCAATGCACCACTCCTGCTGTTCACTATTAGCTTCATACTTCCCAACATATAATGTGTTAGCGAAGAGCTTACTTGGTTCTTCCTCTACAGCCAAACCCCGTATGTCTTTCATATGTGACATCTGTAAGTCAAGATATGACAATGTTATACGCTGTAGTAATGTACTGTATACCGCCAGAGAGAGTTGCAGGTAGTTTGAGATTTGAGTTTCATTCTAACAGTGAAGAACCATATTAGGCCTCGCGACATATTGCTCCACACGTCTGGCGGATACGTCCTTGGCTCAGGAACCCCTATTAAGTCGAAATGGTTCCGAGAAATTAACTGACGATCACAGATGTATTCCAACACAAATTATACCTAGTACCAAAAAGATTTACCAAAAACAGATCACGTTGATAATGGATCATGTGTCAGTTTACGTCAGCAGCAAGTAATGATTGGCATTAGAATACTGACTGAAAAGGAAGATTTCTGAATTGTTCACTGCGCTCTCGGTGTAACTAAACGCATTTTTAATTTTCTTGAGACCTATTTTTCTGAAGAACTGTAAAATGATGCCTTTTAAAAACTCCTGTTATTCTCTATATTCGTTGTAACTATGGCATTTTGCAAGCAGTAGTGCTTCGTAGCACCATTGACGTCATAGACACAACCATGAGAGCGTACACAACTATATGCGAACTCTCACGAATCGTCATGTCTAAGCAATAGTTAAATTTTCTGGTCTGTTAATCGTGCAACAGCTCCGAAAGAGATTAACACGTGTGTTGGGATTCCGCTTCAGAGTTAGTGGCTACGCGCCTGGCGCTTACTGAACATTTCCAGTGCCTCTGGACTCTCTTGTATGAAACTTTTATTTAGACCAGGGGACTTGTGTATTATGTGTACCAACTTTAAATTGCTTTTGGCTAAGGATCTATCCTTAGAACAAATTAGGCCTAAATGCGAATTCCATTTAGGGAACACTTATCTCTTCATATGCTAAAGAATATGAGAGTCTTATCAGGGCCATATCCAGTTATCTCCTTGTGTGATGTACATTAGACTATACGGTCATTGCCGAACTGCTTATCTGTTTCTAGACACACTAAAAAGAATGAGTTTAATTAACGTTTAATCGATTGGGGAACATCACTGAACGAATAACCTCTATATCTCGGTTTACTTGCTGCAGCAACTGATGAAGAGCATCATTAATTTGATGAAAGGGGAAAAACACAGTTCTTGATAAGGGGTTACATTTCTTTTAATTTCAATTAACGCAAATTAATATCTGTATCGCACACTTACTTTCTTGACGACTCATTTCGAGGCTTAAACCCTCAACCTTCAGTTAATTACAGGAGAATTCATTCTCTAGTATGCATCTAGTTGTGTAATCAAGCTACAAATTAATTCTTATATGTCCTTTGTTATCTTAATTTGGGACAAGCCATACATCTATACAACATACATGATGAGTCCATGATGTTACAAACTTTCAGGGATGATGGAGAAGGGTAAACATATCAATTTGAGGTAAGGTACCCTGGTTCGGAAAGGATCCACTCGAGAGTTATAAGCGAAAACCGTTCTGATATATCTGACAGCGGACCTCGTCTACTGAAAGTATTTTGCGTTTCATATTTTTGGAGGATTTAGTATGGAGCAAAACAAGAAAAAATTGTCCAGTAAACATTACATATCTTAAAGAGCTATGAGCACTTGTTCAATAGAAGAGATGTTTTTCACATTAGTAAAGAAGAGGAAGTCCTCATTGCCCCTAAGATATGCATTTCAGAGCCCATGTTTACTGGACTTTTCTCACGTTTAGGTCCATACTACCTCCTCCCAAAATAAGGAAAGCAAAGAGCCTGGAGTGTCAGAGGTATTATGACGATTTTCGCTAGTAACTTTCAGCTTGGTGGTTTCCGGACCAGGGTACCTAACCTCAAATTGGTACACACATATACACACGGGCACACACGTGTGTGCTGTGAAAATGTGTAGTTTTGATTTCTTTCTCGGAGACGGTGTTTACGATGGCAGATCAGTTAAACAACTAGGCAAATTTTTCGCATGCTCAGTTGTATGTTTCCCTTTCACGAACCGGTAGTTGAGAAAGCCAGTTCATATTCTTATCACGCAGTATTCAGAAAACGAAACAGTTGTGTAGCGTGAAGTTTTGTAATTGTATTTCATACCAAACTAAAAAACTTAAAGAATAAAAACGAACACAAAGGAGCCTCTATCATTCATATTCTGTTTGATTTATCATAATTTCGAGTTCCATACCTTCGAAGTGGGCAAAGTCACAACGAGGAGCCGAACTTTGCGCCCTGACACAATTTCCAGGGATACCCCACGTAAGGATGTATATACAGTCCACATACGTGTTTAGCAATGGTGAAGCATTTGCGGTTTCGCTAGTTATAAATAAAAACAAAGCTACTTACAAGGTGTTCCAGCAAAAAGAACAACTGAGTTCGTTTTATTTATATACATTTGTATCCATGGCTAACGCTACGAATCAAAGATATAGACAACATGCAAATACGTGTTTACATATTTAGAATGTTGTCATATAAATAAAGACAGCAGGGGTTGTGTGGCGTGGGCTGGGCGGTTTTTTAGGTTAGATGGCCTTGGGCAAGTACAGAAAGGGCAACAGCCTCAACGGGTGCGGGGCAAAGTCAGGACATGCGGGGACCAAGCAGCAATCGGTATTGTAATTGTCAACTGTCGAAGCTGCGTTGGTAAAGTACCAGAACTTCAAGCGCTGATAGAAAGCACCGAAGCTCAAATCGTTATAGGTACAGAAAGCTGGCTTAAGCCAGAGATAAATTCTGCCGAAAATTTAACAAAGGTACAGACGGTGTTTAGAAAGGATAGATTGCATGCAACCGGTGGTGGAGTGTTCGTCGCTGTTAGTAGCAGTTTATCCTGTAGTGAAGTAGAAGTGGATAGTTCCTGTGAATTATTATGGGTGGAGGTTACACTCAACAACCGAACTAGGTTAACAGTTGGCTCCTTTTACCGACCTCCCGACTCAGCAGCATTAGTGGCAGAACAACTGAGAGAAAATTTGGAATACATTTCACATAAATTTCCTCAGCATGTTATAGTCTTAGGTGGAGATTTCAATTTACCAGATATAGACTGGGACACTCAGATGTTTAGGACGGGTGGTAGGGACAGAGCATCGAGTGACATTATACTGAGTGCACTATCCGAAAATTACCTCGAGCAATTAAACAGAGAACCGACTCGTGGAGATAACATCTTGGACCTACTGATAACAAACAGACCCGAACTTTTCGACTCTGTATGTACAGAACAGGGAATCAGTGATCATAAGGCCATTGCAGCATCCCTGAATATGGAAGTTAATAGGAATATAAAAAAAGAGAGGAAGGTTTATCTGTTTAGCAAGAGTAATAGAAGGCAGATTTCAGACTACCTAACAGATCAAAACGAAAATTTCTGTTCCGACACTGACAATGATGAGTGTTTATGGAAAAAGTTCAAGGCAATCGTAAAATGCGTTTCAGACAGGTACGTGCCGAGTAAAACTGTGAGGGATGGGAAAAACCCACCGTGGTACAACAACAAAGTTAGGAAACTACTGCGAAAGCAAAGAGAGCTCCACTCCAAGTTTAAACGCAGCCAAAACCTCTCAGACAAACAGAAGCTAAACGATGTCAAAGTTAGCGTAAGGAGGGCTATGCGTGAAGCGTTCAGTGAATTCGAAAGTAAAATTCTATGTACCGACTTGACAGAAAATCCTAGGAAGTTCTGGTCTTACGATAAATCAGTAAGGGGCTCGAAACAGCATATCCAGACACTACGGGATGATGATGGCATTGAAACAGAGGATGACACGCGTAAAGCTGAAATACTAAACACCTTTTTCCAAAGCTGTTTCACAGAGGAAGACCGCACTGCAGTTCCTTCTCTAAATCCTCGCACAAACGAAAAAATGGCTGACATCGAAATAAGTGTCCAAGGAATAGAAAAGCAACTGGAATCACTCAATAGAGGAAAGTCCACTGGACCTGACGGGATACCAATTCGATTCTACACAGAGTACGCGAAAGAACTTGCCCCCCTTCTGACAGCCGTGTACCGCAAGTCTCTAGAGGAACGGAGGGTTCCAAATGATTGGAAAAGAGCACAGATAGTCCCAGTCTTCAAGAAGGGTCGTCGAGCAGATGCGCAAAACTATAGACCTATAACTCTGACGTCGATCTGTTGTAGAATTTTAGAACATGTTTTTTGCTCGAGTATCATGTCGTTTTTGGAAACCCAGAATCTACTATGTAGGAATCAACATGGATTCCGGAAACAGCGATCGTGTGAGACCCAACTCGCTTTATTTGTTCATGAGACCCAGAAAATATTAGATACAGGCTCCCAGGTAGATGCTATTTTTCTTGACTTTCGGAAGGCGTTCGATACAGTTCCGCACTGTCGCCTGATAAACAAAGTAAGAGCCTACGGAATATCAGACCAGCTGTGTGGCTGGATTGAAGAGTTTTTAGCAAACAGAACACAGCATGTTGTTATCAATGGAGAGACGTCTACAGACGTTAAAGTAACCTCTGGCGTGCCACAGGGGAGTGTTATGGGACCATTGCTTTTCACAATATATATAAATGACCTAGTAGATAGTGTCGGAAGTTCCATGCGGCTTTTCGCGGATGATGCTGTAGTATACAGAGAAGTTGCAGCATTAGAAAATTGTAGCGAAATGCAGGAAGATCTGCAGCGGATAGGCACTTGGTGCAGGGAGTGGTGACTGACCCTTAACATAGACAAATGTAATGTATTGCGAATACATAGAAAGAAGGATCCTTTATTGTATGATTATATGATAGCGGAACAAACACTGGTAGCAGTTACTTCTGTAAAATATCTGGGAGTATGCGTGCGGAACGATTTGAAGTGGAATGATCATATAAAATTAATTGTTGGTAAGGCGGGTACCAGGTTGAGATTCATTGGGAGAGTGCTTAGAAAATGTAGTCCACCAACAAAGGAGGTGGCTTACAAAACACTCGTTCGACCTATACTTGAGTATTGCTCATCAGTGTGGGATCCGTACCAGATCGGTTTGACGGAGGAGATAGAGAAGATCCAAAGAAGAGCGGCGCGTTTCGTCACAGGGTTATTTGGTAACCGTGATAGCGTTACGGAGATGTTTAATAAACTCAAGTGGCAGACTCTGCAAGAGAGGCGCTCTGCATCGCGGTGTAGCTTGCTCGCCAGGTTTCGAGAGGGTGCGTTTCTGGATGAGGTATCGAATATATTGCCTCCCCCTACTTATACCTCCCGAGGAGATCACGAATGTAAAATTAGAGAGATCAGAGCGCGCACAGAGGCTTTCAGACAGTCGTTCTTCCCGCGAACTATACGCGACTGGAACAGCAAAGGGAGGTAGTGACAGTGGCACGTAAAGTGCCCTCCGCCACACACCGTTGGGTGGCTTGCGGAGTATAAATGTAGATGTAGACTCGTATTAAAAAGTTATACACATATATTTCAGTATATATGTGATAATGTATCTATTTCATGGTTTGAATTCAGAGTTCAGGTTTTCATATTTCCATCACTAATGAATAGACAGCACTAATATTTGTTGTGTATCGCCTAGCACGCTTGAGAAGCTTCTAAAAAGGTCATTACCACCATCTTAGCTCAATCACCGAGTACGTCGTGTCTATGTTTTCTGTTATGGATGAAAATTTCTAACACTGCTGAGAGATTCATTCTGTAGTCTCTGTTTAGTTTATGAAGTATTATTAGATTATCGTCTATGTTCGCACGACTTTATAACGTAGTTTGAGTGGAATCCCTATTTCATTCCTGTGTTTCCCAATGGGTTGAAGGACGTATTTCCTCAGCGCGCAATGCAAAGTCGACCCAGCCACACTGTTCTTTATTTACATACCTCCTACTGTCAGCAGTCGCAAACGAAGTGTGTACTTGGACCTGTGGAACGCATAGCAGAGTCCACGGTTAGCCGAATGTTCGAACTGACCACTTACAGCCGGTTTCTAAGGTGGATACATATTGGAGCATTGCTTTGAGGAACAAGGCGTAACAAATTGCTTTAAGTAGCAACCATTTGCCTAAAGTGGAGAACGGAGAAATTGAAGCTATTTTGAATGAAATTTAAAGACTGTTCAGCGAGTAACAAAAAAAAAAAAAAAAATGCCTATTTCGGCCATGAAAAGAAGTTCTGCTTTCAAGAACAATCTAGTACTGTACCATCAACAATAATATCAGCCAGGTCGAACTGAATGTAACCTATGACAGGTTTTATTAAACCATATTTCCCAAAAATCTGCATTGAGCTCGATGAACTCGGTCCAATGAGATTCCATTTGTTTTTCGCCTCAGTTTGTTTCTAACTCTGAATAATGTTCTTTTTCAACATAGATAACCAAAAAAAAATCCGAATATCTCTTAACATCCACATCATTTTTGAGGTTAGGAAACGGGAAAAAAATCGCATTCTGTGAATAAATCGAGTGGCGAACTACACTACTGACCATTAAAATTGCTACACCAAGAAGAAATGCAAATGATAAACGGGTATTCATTGGACAAATATATTATACTAGAACTGACATGTGATTACATTTTCACGCAATTCGGGTGCTTAGATCCTGAGAAATCAGTACCCAAAACAACTACCTCTGGCCGTAATAATGGCCTTGATACGCCTGGGCATTGAGTCGAACAGAGCTTGGATGGCGTGTACAGGTACAGCTGCCCATGCAGCTTCAACACTATACCACAGTTCATCAAGAGTAGTGACTGGCGTATTGTGATGAGCCAGCTGCTCGGCCACCATTGACCAGACGTTTTCAATTGGTGAGAGATCTGGAGAATGTGCTGGCCAGGGCAGCAGTCGAACACTTTCTGTATCCAGAAAGGCCCGTACAAGACCTGCAACATGCGGTCGTACTTTATCCTGCTGAAATGTAGGGTTTCGCAGGGATCGAATGAAGGGTAGAGCCACCGGTCGTAACACATCTGAAATGTAACGTCCACTGTTCAAAGTGCCGTCAATGCGAACAACGGGTGACCGAGACGTGTAACCAATGGTACCCCATACCATCACGCCGGGTGATACGCCAGTATGGCGATGACGAATACACGCTTCCAATGTGCGTTCACCGCGATGTCGCCAAACACGGATGCGACGATCATGATGCTGTAAACAGAACCTGGATTCATCCGAAAAAATGACTTTTTGCCATTCGTGCACCCAGGTTCGTCGTTGAGTACACCATCGCAGGCGCTCCTGTCTGTCAAGGGTAACCGCAGCCATGGTCCCCGAGCTGATAGTCCATGCTGCTGAAAACGTCGTCGAACTGTTCGTGCAGATGGTTGTTGTCTTGCAAACGTCCCCATCTGTTGACTCAAGGATCGAGACGTGGCTGCACGATCCGTTTGGGATCCAGCACTGCGTTCCGTATTACCCTCCTGAATCCACCGATTCCATATTCTGCTAACAGTCATTGGATCTCGACCAACGCGAGCAGAAATGTCGCGAAACGATAAACCGCAATTGCGATAGGCTACAATTCGACCTTTATCAAAGTCGGAAACTTGATGGTACGCATTTCTCCTCCTTACAGGAGGCATCACAACAACGTTTCACCAGGCAACGCCGGTCAACTGCTGCTTGTGTATGAGAAATCGTTTGGAAACTTTCCTCATGTCAGCACGTTGTAGGTGTCGCTACCGGCGCCAACCTTGTGTGAATGCTCTGAAAAGCTAATCATTTGCATGTCACAGCATCTTCTTCCTGTCGGTTAAATTTCGCGTTTGTAGCACGTCATCTTCGTGGTGTAGCAATTTTAATGGCCAGTAGTGTATTTCGAAACTCAGTTGGAACACTTTATCAGTCCCAAAGACCAATGTGTTAGCAGGTGTGGTGTCCTCGTTTTAGAACACATTTTCTCTGATTATTCTAGGCCATGTCTTTTTCATTTCACCAGCTAACGTTGCATAATAAGAGTCAATCACTGTTACTTTTTCACAAGTAATTAGTCGTCTTTATAAGCTGTGGTTCACTAATAAAGGTCGCCGTCCATGTACCACTTGACAAAACCAATTTCCTCTCTGTTTTTAAGTCTTCTGCGTACTCGTCTGTAAGCTCTTCCCAACATTTCGCTTCATGATTGATCTAAACTTCATCGCCGTGGAACTTAGACACCGTCATAAAGTCATTCTTACAGACAAAAAGTAATAATTTTCGAATGTTAGTATCATACCTCTAACTATGAAAACCAGTCAAAAATGAGTATGTAATATGGCTAATACATTCAAATGTGTGCATAAACTGTTTTCGTCATGTTGTTTATTTTTAGTAATCGTCGCACAAGTTCTCTGCCACCGGAAATAATCTTTGCTATCTCAGCTGCTAACAGTTTTGAGATACTTCGTGAAACAATATTATCTGCAATGTTCATTTTCACTAAACGAAGCATTTCACAGCATATAATCAGTAAAATTGGATGTATCTAGGAACTGAATTCACGACAATCTATTTGGTTACAAGAAAGACGCAGAAGAAAACTATCTAAATATTGCTTTCAAACATCTCCATTATCGATTTTATACTTTATACTGCAGGCATTGTCACTGTGAATTCAATTTATACCAGAAGATATCAGTCCTTACTTACTTGTTCGCTGATAGCTCAAGCTATAAAAATTGTGTTCTTATTTATCAGAGAAGGTACTGTGAATGCATTAATACGAGTAAAATCGACTGTTGGTAGTAAATAAAGTAATAAACAGTATTTAAGATCAGCAGTATGTATATTTACTATCGTCATAGGATTAAATAGGTAGACACGTTGAAACCTGTGGGAGACTGACGAACCTGTTAATACCTGCGTATTAAGTAACAAAAAGGAACAGGAGATAATCGCCACACGACTTGTCTGTCGTTAAACTAAATGTATAAAAAAGAATATTGCTACTTGACCCTTCTTAAATTGTTGATACAGTCCTATGATTTAAGGCTTCAGTCCCCGACACCAGCATAATACAAGTTTGTTTTGTCTTCGATGTAACAAATTTAATTTTTTGTCCTTGATTATCTTGAGACGCAAGGAAGTTGCGCAACGGTGGAAATTTGTAATAATGAAATGGCAACTCTCTTTGCACGATGCTCTTTTTGCCCAATCGGCTACGGTTAGTAATTAATCACCGGTTTTAGTGAATGTCCGAGAAAGCATATAACGGCACACAAAAATCTTCAGCACAATCTGTTCTAGACATCACTAGTCCCTCAGACATGGGAATCTATCACAGAGAATAACAAAGATATTGGCTATCAAATAATTTTATAAATCAGTGTAGTAGATTGCCTGTGTGAGTAAATATGGCTGTGATCAACTCTCTGTAATGGAGTCAGAGACGCCGTATACAATCCTGCCTGATTCGCCTGCTAGTTATGCTACCCTTTGAGGCATGATGCGGAATTCCTCGAGGCATACCGAAAATTGCATGCATAAAATCCTACGATTTATACGTAGGTACGTCGCCTCATTTTCGCTTTTGTCACCGTTTCACGAAGGAAGGATTATTTTCTGTGGGAACGCTGAATGTATTTAAGCAGTTATACCGAACGTGACAGCAAACAATACGGCTGTTAAATTGGAAACAAGCAATATTGACGTTATGATTTGAATTATCCGTCACGATTTTTTCTTGTATGCGTTCGTCAATCTTAGCACTGGTTCTTCATCAAGCGGCATTTAATGTTACATACATCGTTGCCCAACATGTCAAGGTCAGTCTCATAGTCAGGAAATTAGCTTTGGGGACGGATGCGAGTATCTTTAATTGTAGTCCTGGACAAAGTCCTTCAAATTGTTACGAAATGTCACTTGTGTATTTGTTTCTAGAGGATGACTGATGAATGCAGTGCAGTGTTGTTATTTCTGTTATTACAGACGAAGGGAAGGATAACCACGAAACTTAGTGCCGGTACATAGCCTACGTACCATTGGGGCTCCCGACCTTAATGTCTTCATCCGTCTAATAGAACACAAGTAAGAGGATTATACACATACATCTACAAGATTACTCCGCAATTCACTCTAACGTGTTTGGCAGATGATTCACATCAAACCATGTTCACATTCTTTCCGTGCGACTCTTCCGCGCGAGAACTATTATTTTTCTTATTTTATTACAATGGTCATTTCTCGCAGTAAAGATTTTTTAGCATTCGGAGAGGAAAGTGGGCGATTGAAATTTCGTGAAAAAATCTCATCGAAACAAAAAAAGGCTACATTTTAATAAAAGCCATTCCGACTATCTTTCCAAATCCGTAGCGCTCGCCCCTGTTTGGTGACAATACAACACGAGCTGCCCTTCTTTGAATTTTTTCGATGCCTTCGCCCAATCTTATGTGATACGGATCTCGTACCTCGCAGCACTACTCCAAAAATCTCATACTTTGCAGCAATACTACAAGCATAGTGTATGCAGTCTGTTTAGTATATTTGTTACGCAACCTTTGGTTCGTCTTTTTTTAGTACTCATGTGGAGAACCTCACATTTTTTTACTGTTTGTGGCCCATTGCCACTTTTCCCACCATACACATATCTTGTCTAGCAATTCGCTTTGATTTTCTCGTAACTTTATTAGACAGTAAAAGAGCGCACCATCAGCTAACAATCTAAGCACGCTGCTCAGATTGTTTTCTAAATGATTTCCTACGAGGGCGTGCTGAAAAGTAATGCCACCGATTTTTTTATGTGAAAACTTTTAAAAGTTTTTTTAAAATAAAAAACGTTGTTATCATTCTACAGCCTTCATGTCTATACATTTGCAGCTCTCTGCCTCTATAGCGTCTGATTTGGAGCGTGAAACATTGCGGTGTAACTTTTTCGAAACACCGTAGATTCCCACCCATTGCCACGCTGAAGTCTGAAATTTGGCTCAAAGGTGCGTGCAACTTTGCTTTGTAATGGTGCAAAAGTTTGGCGCCCTGCAACGTAACCTACGGGCTCGAGGACGCTTCGGACAGCAAGGTGTCGTCGACACATGCGGGAAAAAATCCGCACCTCAGAAGCTCATGTCACGTGTAAGTTTGGTTAATGATGTCTCGTTGGCACCAAACTTCCCCACAATTCTGTCCAACGCCACCGTGGACGTATCACGTGAGGGGAAGGTCGTCACACCCCTCTTTCCTTCTTTTGGCGCCTCTGCGATGGAGGTCACAACTTCGACGCCCAGCGTTGACATGACGCGGTTTTCTTATTAGTGGCCAAGGAATACAGTCCAGACACACCGCAGCCCAGAAACGGCACGAGAAGACCGCCGGAAGGGATAGTCCTGTGGCGAGACGACGGGAGGGTTAGACATTGACACATGCGTGAATAAAGTGGTAAGATCACCTGATTCGGTAACATCCTTGTTGCCACCCACGCACGTTTATTGAGAACGTTGAAGATGTACCGGTCAGAAACTTCGACACCAATTTAGCCTAGCAGCTGCTCTAGAGCTTAGGGTTAGGCAATCCCTTCGACACCCTTAGGTAAATTTTGCCTACCTTCAGGTGCTAGAGCGACTACGAGACTGAATTGGAGCAGCCGAAGTCTGTGACAGATACGTTTTCAACGTGCTCAACATAGGTGCAAGAGTGTCACCGAGGATGTTGCTGAAATGGTTGTTTGTAGGGGGACACTATGTCATCTTATCCACGCATGTGTGAGTCAAACCCTCCCCTCATCACGCCACAGGAGGGTGTGAAGAAGGAGTGGTGAATAAGCATAAAAACACTTTACCACTCCATGAGCTACTGCAGATAGAAGGTTTTAAATTGAATCTAGGACACTAACACAAAGTCAGGTGATTCGTAACGTTACACCACTACCTCACCTCTTTTCTTACTGTCCAAATACTGGCTCTGAATATGCTTCCCACCTGGACTCGAACCAGACTACATCAGAGTCGGGCGCCACCACAAATCGTGCGTTAGCGACTTCACGTACGTAGGCGAGTGCCGAACGCCTAACAACCTAGACACTTAGCAGCTCACAGTCACCTCAGAGGCAGTGTAAAGGATTTCTGGAAATGCTCAGGAATTTATTTTAATTCTTTGGCTATTGCAGAGGTAAAAAATGGAAACTTCACGCTCTGTTACAAGTATGAGTCGGAGCTTAATTACATCGGAGAGTTCGCACAACAAACTGTCAGCTGCATTTACATAAAAAATCATTCTAATACTTCGTGAAGGTGGTGCACTCACAAGTATTTAAAAAAACGTCGTAGTTCAACCATCAAAAACGGCCAGTAAATTCCTTTTTATACACAACCTAATTCAATATTCAGATCATCATCGATTATCTGAAAGTCATTTACAGCTGTTTATATGACAGTACTAAAACTGTGACGTTAAATAGCATAAAATCCATCGTATGTTATTGCTGCTGTCTTATTCTTCTTTTCCCTTCCCCGTTTCTTCCCCGGGATCGGCGTTGTTATACGGGTCGATGCATCGTTAGTGGTAGTTGGTGACCTTCCTGCCCCACCATTCCCCAAGGGATAGAATTTTGTGCATCTCATTGTCTTCGTCTAGAGAAAGTCTTTCTTCAAGTCTGAGAACGTTTTCCAAATTTTTTTTGTAGCATGTGACTGAGGCGGGACGTGGGTAACATTCCAGTATTTATGTAGTTGGATGCGGAAGACCACCTAAAAACCACATCCAGCCTAGCCGGCTCACAAATCCTCGTCGGTAATCCGGGGGAGGCTCGTCTTCGCGTATCCTGGCAGCGGCGCCTTGACGCGTTCGGCCATCTGGGCAAGTTATGTCATTGCTGCTGTCGAGTAGTAAAATACAATAGATTGTCAATAATAAAATACACCAAGCACTCGTTCTACTTATACCGTCAGGTTGCATAATTTCGTGTGGGACACCCTGCATACTGGCAACTACAATATATGCTGTGTGACACCACTGTTTTAATATTGCCATTAAGCTGTTAATGTCTTTAAGATACCCGATGGTGAAGACTGAAATTGATCGTGAATAAAGTAATAATTATTAGCAGCTCTTGGAAGGTAAATTATGATGCTTGTAAAAAATCATACTTATTACTGAGTCAGCGGATCTCCTTATCTGGCCGGCAGAGACGCAGTATCTAGTTTGACCGTCATCTGTTTATGCAGATTTGTAGTCTAGCAGAACATTGCCTGTGGTACTATCTTAGAGGTTGTCTACACGCCACATAGCAGCACAATCGTTTTCGTTTTATTGAGAAAATTTTGGGAAAGTGTAGCTCATATATAAAGGAAACGGCGTATAGAATGCTAGTGCTACCAATTCTTAAGTGTTTGGGATCCCAGCGGGGTCGGATTAACCCTAGCTCTATTTACAAGTGTAACAGGAAAAGAAATTACTAGTAGTGGTACGTGGTACCCTCCACCATGCACCGTACGATGACTTAATGAGTTGCATGTAGAGGTAGATCTACAGTGTTCTCTTGCCAAATACTGCACTCCTAGGTGAGCTAGAAGCAATCACATCAGCAAGATTGATGGATCGCACACAGCCCTGAATTTGACTGTAGAACAATGACGCTAAAAGTAGACCACATTATTCGTGGATGCCCATTACGAAGATTTAAAGGAGACTAGAAACCACTTATCAGTGCCTGCCCAAAGGTTTTTGCAAGATGAAGTTCCCTGGACATAGAGCTATGATTGAACTATTGAATTATTAACGTTTCTAAATATTCGCTTGCTTTAATTTATACTAGTTTATTAATATTTTCATGTTTTTTTATATCTTATTTTTGTCCTTTAAGCGTCAGTTATGTAGTTTTGCCATACGGTAAATAAAATAAGTGGATATAACAAAATCTTTAGTAATGACGTTCTTTTGAACGCAGCTGATAAGGTGATACGGAAAACTTGTTATAAGTAATCGCTTACACCCTTGAAACAGATATTTCAACAAATGTATTAAATGTAAGAAGGTCGATTGGGTGCCAAGTGTACTCTTAATTAGACTGTACTTTTCTTTAATTAGGAAAGTCAGTGACCATTTAATATATGATCAACTAGGTAGAAAAAAACGAATTCAGTAAATGACTTATTCCTGAACTTGGAAATATACTACAGCAATGTATCGCTGCTAGGATCGGTTCTCGGTTGACTACCATTAATGACTTTTGTTGCGGATAGTTTCATGTAATGTAGTTCCAGCTCTCGTGCAATAATGCATCAGCATGTTTTTTGTCTGTTGAGTCTTACACAGGCGCTTTATCTTTTCCAGAATACTTGTATTATAGGCGCCACAGTTAGTCCCTCGTGTTGTATGGCACATTTAACTGCCAGCAGCTGATTTGACGTTTACAGCGGACTGGTTTTCCCGGAACGCAGCAGAATTCTATCTCTGTAGCAGTCTTGGCACCCGTCGTGTCCATGAAACAGACTGCGCTAGCGGCTGCTGCTGTTTTCGTACATCCGTTTCTGCTGGATATATCCCCTTCCAAGTAGACGGCTGTTTTGAATATGTTTTGAGTATGTCAGCGAGGGACGCCTCAGTTTCACTATATTAGTCAAAAATGGCCCTGAGCACTATGGGACTTAACATTTGAGGTCATCAGTCCCCTAGACTTAGAATTACTTAAACCTAACTAACATAAGGACATCACACACATCCATGCTTGAGGCAGGATTCGAACCTGCGACCGTAGCAGCAACGCGTATATTAGTCATGTGTTTTTTCTGTTATTCAGCCATCACAGTAAAAGCAACAACGTCTTACATCTTTTCAAAGAGGGATGTCTATACAGTGTTCCAAGGCAGATTGTGCAGTCTTTCGGCGAACCACTGGCCGATTCGTGTGTAATTTGGAAATTTGTCGTAAGTTCCTGAGGGACCAAACTGCTGAGGCCATCGTTCCCTAGGCTTACACATTACTTAACCTAGCTTAAACTAACTTAGGCCAAGGGCAACACACACACACACACCCGTGCCCGAGGGAGGACTCGAACCTCCGAAGAGGGGAGCCGAGCGAACTGTTGCAAGTGGCTTCCCCGCACGGCGATATGTGTGTGCTAGAGCCAGCACTGTAACGAGCCGACCCTGTCAGAATTGCAGTAGCTGCACTGTCGTGAAACTACCTTTTTGCTTTTTAATTGTATCCATATTTTGCAGCTGTGGGGGCTATTATCTTCAGTACACAGAAAGTTTGAATAAAATCGCCCGCAGCCACAAATTTGTCATGTTTTCTCAAATTACACGATGCATTTCGGACCTTGTGGGTCCATCTTCAGGTGCAAATTGTCTAATACAAAACTTACATTTTCTCTTGAGTAAGGTGAAATTCATTTACCTGTTTTGAGAAAGTTAAATGTAAGGTCTCGTATTTTGTGAATCTTGAATGCGGAAATATGTGAAAAAGAGTAGAAAATCAGTGAAAAACAAGGAAGAACACTTTTAACGTTTTGAGGTCAGCATAAGTTGGTTTATTCATATTGTCTTCATATCACGCCAGTCACGAGGCACATTTGTTGTCCAAGGCAATGTAACAATTGCATTTTCCACTGATAGCAAATTAGGGCACTTACTAGTCCACAATATAAAAACAGATAATCAAAAATTCAGCAGCAATTTGACAGCACTACACAGTGAAGCCAGTGCTAAGACCCTAAATCTGTTAGAACAGTTGGAAGTTCTGCATCTTTCTTAAATTAACAAACAATTTCGCTAGCCATAGCTATTTTAATAATTTTAAAGCCGTATTTTAAATTTATTACTTGCATTTGTCAACTTCTTATATCTCAGATCTCTGATATTATGTAATACAATTCATCTTCGATTGCATCAGGTTAAACTACTACTGTGAAGTGTTTTAAACCGTTGTAAACAAATGTGCCTCTTGACTGGCGTGATGTGCGACGACAGTATGAATAAACCAACTTATGCTGACCTCAAAAGGTTAAAAATGTTCTTCCTTATTTGTTCGGTAAGGTTTTCAGTGTCTAAAAGCAATGTAACGATTGCATTTTCCACTAGTAATAAGTTAGGATACTTGCTAATCTACAATATAAAAACAGATAATCAAATATTCTACACCAGTGGAGCGTATAATGTATACTGCGTACTGTATAGAGAAAACAGGCAGAAATTTCAAACTCCGTTTCCAAGAATACAGAAATGCTTTGAGACTCAAAAAGAAAAATCAGTTATTGCACAGCATATGCTGGAAACCAAACATGTGATCAACAAGGGGGGAAACAATTTGATAGCTCTACACAATGAAGCCAATGAATACCATAAATCTGTTAGAACAGTTGCAAATATACCTCTACAAAATCAAAAAGTGTGAATCACTCTTAAGTTAACAAAGAGATTTTGCTAGCTATAGTTATTTTAGTAATTTTAAAGACTTATTTTAAATTTACTCCTTCCTTATATTAACGTCTTAAAACCTCAGATCTCTAACACTGTATGATAAACTTCATCTTTGATCACCTCAAGTTAAACTATATCTGTGAAGTGTTTTTAAACAGTTCTAAACAAATGTGCGCCTTAAATGGCGTGATGTGCGTTAACAGTATGAATACAACAACGTAGGCTGACCTCAAAAGGTTAAAAATGTTCTTCCTTATTTGTTCAGTAAGTTTTTCGCTGTTTCTCACATATTTCCGGACTCGATTGGCGAAATACTAAACGTAACATCTAACTTTCTCATAACAGGAAAATGCATTTCATCTCACTCACGAGCAAATGTAAATTACGTATTAGATGATTTACATTTGAAGAAGGAACCACAGGGCCCGAAATACAAGGCGTAATTTCATAAAACACAAAAAATGTTGACTGATAAATTTCCTGTTTACCTTTTTGCTGGCGTCGACGCGGTAGTAAAACAATGGAACAGAACCCCCAACTCTCTCACGACCGTTGCACGTTTCTCGCCGACTGGAAAATACTCCCGGCACCCCATGCGCACATGCTATATCGAGCAAGGTCTGTCTCCATTTCGAACAGTGAGGATCCATGCACAATTCAGCACATTTTGACAGCGTGCCCGACAACGATGCCATTATACACTAATGTATCGCAGTGTATTGAAGGAACAGCATTTGCATACTTGAAACAGCAGCTAAGTACAAGCTTACCCCTGGAAAGAGCAGCTTTACGGCGAAGGATCTAGCAGTAAGAGACGCTCTCTGATCCGCATTGCATAATATCAACGATATTCTGATAACTGATTCATGGAGCATCCTCTACAACCCAGCATATGAATGTGGAATTTGAAAACTGTTGCTTCTTCGATGCATGGAACATAACACTCGTATATCAGTGCATCGAAAAGTACAAAAAAATGTAAATTCTCTAGATGAAAGTGGATTCCAGAATCATAGACATCGAAATAATTCAAAAATTTGCAAAGAGTAGTATCACGAAAGGAATACATTACTTCGTTCGTCTACTTCATGTAGACTTCGTGACCACTGTAACGAAAGGGGCTTTTGATGAATGCTGCCGATTCTGGGAAACCTCTCAGATGACGAGAGGACAGTAACGCCTGTGTGGCTGGACGTTACGAAGGGAGCGATTCAGGGGCCGTCGAAGTCAGGTGCCCATCAAGCCACCAACCCCAGGCGTCGGTGGGTAGTGGCTTGGTGACTGCATCCATGTCTGACACCCGTGGGCGTTAGTGAAACAAGATTAAAAAGCCAAGCATTTATCGTTCATGATGTAGCCCAGGCAGCGTTGGCCTGTGAGGCAGCTGAAGGCGCCAGCAGGAGGTGTCCATCCGGATGTGCTGCCCACGCGCGGCGACACCGACAGCTCCACACGGCCCACGAGAAATACAATGCCTACAACGAACTTGTGACGTCACACTAGTCGGCTTCGTGGGCCTCGCGTCAGCTGTTAGCGACGTCACGAGGCCGCCGGCATCGCACAGCCAGAACACGCAATCGTTCGTGCTGCCAAAACGACTTACAGCCTCGGAAGTGGGTGACCGAGCCGCGCATGGTCACGATGTGGACTGTGCGCAGGGAAGACAGCCACCAGCGGCAGAGTCCGCCCTCAGGAGCTGGAGGTAAGCAGCCGGGACGGCTCGTCCCCTCGTGATAACTGAAGAGCAGCTGCACGCCCCTGACAGAACCTTAGACAGTCAGCGTTTCAGGTGGCACCAGTTGTAGCACAGCCCTCCAAAGGCCCGACTTGCTGCTCCATACAAGCTCGCAGCCAGATGAGAAGATGGCAAATTGACGTAGGGCCCTCATCCAGATTGGCCGGCTGCAGACTGAGAATGCTTCCACTGGAAATCATCAGCTTTTATGCAACACTGGGACGCGCTCTTCGTGCAGATGTGAGGCAATAATAACATCAATTAGCCTGCTGTTCCCATATGATCAGCTTTCCTGAAAGCTCCGTGATGTCAGGCACTGTGGCCAATGTACTGAATACATAGTTACTCCTGTGTCCAACTTAGGTGCTCATGCTCAGCCGTGCATGGTCACCAAAATGACGTGACTTCTCTGCCCATGGCGACATGGTACATTGTCACCAGACGGATCGGTGCCCTGTTCATGGGCGTTGCCCAACATTCCACCATTCCGTGGCCTCTTGTGTCACCCTCTTGGCTGCACTAATATATTATTTCGCTGTGCAAAAGGGTGAAACTTAGCAAGAATTCAACCAAACATTTCTGAAAGAACATGACGTTCAAAGTTAAAACCTCCGTGGCGACATCAATAACTAGACTGCAAAATGGACACATTTGTTATCCTGCTTATCTCTAAAGATTCAAAGTTTTAACCCATCTTTATGGCGAAGATGATCCTTCAGACATGGCAGATCTTAATGACCTACTGCTCGGTTGTTCCCAATATGCCACAGGCAAACTTCATAAATCAAGCATCAAACTCAGCTCAAATATTGCCACATTGCCGAAAATCCATGTCCGCATAATGAGATACTTTCATCATCTCTAAAGTCCAAGATGTGAAGACACCAAGACACAGTAACCACGTCACATAATTGACTAAACAGGTGTACAACAACAACTGATACTGAATAAGATGGAACCATCTTCCTCACTGGACTCGCATTCGGGAGGACGACGGTTCAATCCCGCGTCCGGCAATCCTGATTCAGGTTTTCCGTGATTTCCCTAAATCGCTCCAGGCAAATGCCGGGATGGTTCCTTTCAAAGGCCACGGCCGACTTCCTTCCCTAATCCGATGAGACCGATGACCGCGATGTCTGGTCTCCTTCCCCCCCCCCCCCCCCCCCCCCCCCCACACACACACACACAAAACAAAAAAAAAATCTTCACTCACTTTTATAACTGGTTCTTTGTGTACAGTGTTATCTCATTTAGTTATTTATTTCCAGCGATGAAAACCGTAAACTCCATGAACGAGTGAAAATGATTGCCGTTCATTAACAACATGAGTATAAAAATAAGGTTTGCTTGCTTTTATAACTTGGAATGACAATGGTTAATTATGTATTAAGAAAGAGGACTTATCGAAAATTCAGTTTAAACTTAGGAAACAAATATGTAACGGTAAGCATATTAAATAACAATGTATCCGACAAAATAGCTGGGCAGATAGAGGCCAAGTATCGGCCGATGTGGCCGTGCGGTAGCTCAGCGTGTTCGGTCAGAGAGCCGGTTGGTCTCTGTAATAAAAAACTGAGAGGAAGGATCAACCACCGAACTTGAACAGGATGTCTAGCGACGTCCGCAGCGACCAAACACAACGATCAATAACGAACAACATGTTTAAAAAAAAAAGCGGTTCTAGGCGCTTCAGTCTGGAACCGCGCGACCCCTACGGTCGCAGGTTCGAATCCTGCCTCGGGCATGGATGTGTGTGATGTCGTTAGGTTAGTTAGGTTTAAGTAGTTCTAAGTTCTAGAGAACTGATGACCTCAGATGTTAAGTCCCATACTGCTCAGAGCCATTTGAACTAGAGGCCAAGTAAATACAATAAATAAAACAAAAAATTTCAGGCATATGTGACTTTGCACCATTCCATGAACTTCCTTACAGCTTGGTGCAAACAGCCACATGCACCTGCCGTGCACGGAAAGTTGCAAAGGTGTAAATGCAGCTTTAGGACTACTGACGACTGTGACAACAGTATGAACACTTAGGCACAAATTTCAAACAAAACAATTTTCCCAGATCATGAAAACTACGGATCCTGTACGACGGGATAAGCACTATGAAGAGAGGCTGTTTTCTAAATTTCCTTTCCGTACGTTTCTAACGACTAGTGTTTTCTGGGTTATATTTAATAACTACTAAAATATAACTTCAGTTAATAATTTCTTAGAGCTGATTGGATTGGCAATAATTTTGTTAATTTGGAATTTGAAGTAAATTGCTATAAAAGCATGACACAATAAAATACACGAAATAAAATTTAAAAAATTGAGGCATATGTGACTTTGCAGCATTCCATGCTCTTCCTTACAGCTTGGTGCAATTGGTGACAAAGTGCGCCTACTCAGTGAGATCCGATGCGGGCTGTTACTATCGTCTAGCAGTGAAAAGTGATAGACATTCTGGTATGTTAATGTGGAACCGATATACGCTGGAAAAAAAAATTAGTACCAATTTTGTCCACCAGGTGCAAACCTGGCCCTGTGAGTGCAAGAAAGAACGTTTCAGTACATAATGGATTAGGAATGGGATGTGGCCAGAAAAGGTCAAACGAGTAAGTAAGCAATAATCTTGATTTTTATTATTGAGCGTCACTTACACAATTTGTTTAATATGAGTACTGGAGATGGCAACGAGATGCTGTACAGCGCCAGATTTACACCTCGTGGCCAAACGGAAACTAATTTTTTTTTTTCCAGCGATATCGGTCCTGCATTAATGCATTAGCCTATCTATCAAATTTCGTTTTACTATAGTTACAGCCCACGCTGGGTCTTCGTGGGTAACCGCATTTTAGTTATAACCACCCGCACTTCAGTTATAACCACCTGATATTAAGAAAACATTGTGCTTAAATTACATTACCTGATCCCTAAATGCTGACTGTAGCTCTTACACTGCCTACAGACAAATGAGTTTTGTTTATACCTTAAAAAGTAGCTGATAAAATGTTTCCACTTAATTGATCAGAGAAAAAAATCTGCAGATCGAATTTGTACCTACGTCTTTCAGAGACGTTCTCCACAGAATGTACGCATCAGTAATTTATCATGTCATTCAGATATTCCAGTCATTCAGGTAAGACCATTTTCGGCCGCCTCCCACACATGATTGTTACCACAGAGATTTGGGGAAAAATGTTATATTGTTTGAGGAGTGGAAGTAACGTTACTTTTCGACCAGATCGCATTTCGTATCTAGGATCGGCTGTTGTAGTGGTCATTGTGTAGTTTGCTTAAACCACATACAGCTAATTCTGAGATGGTAACTTATGCGGTATCCTGGAAGACGAACTTCTTTTACCAGCTCACAATCAAGTCACCTCGTCAAGTAACATACAGGTTGTAACGATGAAAAGTGCAGGTATTTCTGTTGGTGACTGAGGACAGTCCGCTGAACAACATTATATTAGTATTTGTGTCGTTGCAGACTAATAATTATAGCTATTACAAGTCGTATGTTTTTAGGTTGAGTAGTATATCCAAGAACGTGTGGCCAGAGCAAGCCATTAATGCTTATTATCCCGTGAGCAGCAGGTTAGGTGTTGAAGTCTGGACGACCTTAAAATCTGTAAAATTTTTGCAGCTATATCTATCTGCTTTTGTGACAGGGACGGTGCGATGGTTCTCAATCTGGATGGAGGTAGCCACAGAAGAAAATAATTTGGCCTGTAATGAGAGTAGACAAAAAGCAAGAAAGAAGTGTCATGTAAACTTAAAGGTTATTAGACAAAGAGTACTAACTCATTTCTTCAGTAATTAATAAATGAGTTGGTGTTATCCTTGTTGAATATCTCGCCACTTTGATTTTCATTTAGAGAAAGCTCGCAGTATCTGTGTTAACTGTACGAGGGATTTGAACTATGATCCCCACGGATACAAGCCTAGTGTTTTTTTTTTCCATTGCACCATCTTGTTCCGAAGAGCAGTGAGTCACCGGCTACAGATGCTAATCGGGAGATTCGACGCCAGTCATCATGGTTTATTTCGAACCGGTCCATAGTCAGAGTCAAAGATAACTTCCGCTTGTGGCATTCTCGATGTACGACTTTCTGTCTGATGGAAAGGAATCCTGGGAGTCTGACACAGCGTCGCCGACTACGTCATTAGACATGGAGCACAAGCCCGGATTGGACAAGAAAGTCGGCACGTATCATTTCAAAGAAGGCCATACCAGCCCTTGCCTTAAGTGAATTAGGTTACGTATTTTTTTATTAATTCCTATATTTTACGATCTTTTACTTTGGGCCCCGTGTGGAAGATGTGCTGAACTGCAATTTCCTCTTATCTACGCGATTTTCTACACTCCTGGAAATTGAAATAAGAACACCGTGAATTCATTGTCCCAGGAAGGGGAATCTTTATTGACACATTCCTGGGGTCAGATACATCACATGATCACACTGACAGAACCACAGGCACATAGACACAGGCAACAGAGCATGCACAATGTCGGCACTAGTACAGTGTATATCCACCTTTCGCAGCAATGCAGGCTGCTATTCTCCCATGGAGACGATCGTAGAGATGCTGGATGTAGTCCTGTGGAACGGCTTGCCGTGCCATTTCCACCTGGCGCCTCAGTTGGACCACCGTTCGTGCTGGACGTGCAGACCGCGTGAGACGACGCTTCATCCAGTCCCAAACATGCCCAATGGGGGACAGATCCGGAGATATTGCTGGCCAGGGTAGTTGACTTACACCTTCTAGAGCACGTTGGGTGGCACGGGATACATGCGGACGTGCATTGTCCTGTTGGAACAGCAAGTTCCCTTGCCGGTCTAGGAATGGTAGAACGATGGGTTCGATGACGGTTTGGATGTACCGTGCACTATTCAGTGTCCCCTCGACGATCACCAGTGGTGTACGGCCAGTGTAGGAGATCGCTCCCCACACCATGATGCCGGGTGTTGGCCCTGTGTGCCTCGGTCGTATGCAGTCCTGATTGTGGCGCTCACCTGCACGGCGCCAAACACGCATACGACCACCATTGGCACCAAGGCAGAAGCGACTCTCATCGCTGAAGACGACACGTCTCCATTCGTCCCTCCATTCACGCCTGTCGCGACACCACTGGAGGCGGGCTGCACGATGTTGGGGCGTGAGCGGAAGACGGCCTAACGGTGTGCGGAACCGTAGCCCAGCTTCATGGAGACGGTTGCGAATGGTCCTCGCCGATACCCCAGGAGCAACAGTGTCCCTAATTTGCTGGGAAGTGGCGGTGCGGTCCCCTACGGCACTGCGTAGGATCCTACGGTCTTGGCGTGCATCCGTGCGTCGCTGCGGTCCGGTCCCAGGTCGACGGGCACGTGCACCTTCCGCCGACCACTGGCGACAACATCGATGTACTGTGGAGACCTCACGCCCCACGTGTTGAGCAATTCGGCGGTACGTCCACCCGGCCTCCCGCATGCCCACTATACGCCCTCGCTCAAAGTCCGTCAACTGCACATACGGTTCACGTCCACGCTGTCGCGGCATGCTACCAGTGTTAAAGACTGCGATGGAGCTCCGTATGCCACGGCAAACTGGCTGACACTGACGGCGGCGGTGCACAAATGCTGCGCAGCTAGCGCCATTCGACGGCCAACAGCGCGGTTCCTGGTGTGTCCGCTGTGCCGTGCGTGTGATCATTGCTTGTACAGCCCTCTCGCAGTGTCCGGAGCAAGTATGGTAGGTCTGACACACCGGTGTCAATGTGTTCTTTTTTCCATTTCCAGGAGTGTATTAAGGACCTAAGCTCCAGTGATTTATTTATTTGCTGACCCTGTCCCAGTACGTAATGTGTGTAAACTTTAGAAAGTGGTTCAAATGGCTCTGAGCACTATGGGACTTAACATCTGAGATCATCAGTCCCCTAGAACTTAGAACTACTTAAACCTAACTAACCTAATGAGATCACACACATCCATGCCCGAGACAGAATTGGAACCTGCGACCGTAGCGGTCGCGCGGTTCCAGACTGAAGCGCCTAGAACCGCTCGGCCACACCGGCCGGCGTAAGTTTATTCTATTCTATTCTAGAATATGCACAACGATTACTAAAAACTGTAGTATGAGAATAGAAGATTCTAGAAAGGAAGGAGAAAGACTTATTCTATCGTAGCCAAGGTTGTAGCCAAGGAATTTCACCGAATTTTGCTTTAGGAAAATCGTAGGAAACCAGAATCTGTATGGCGGCGCATAGGTTTGAATCCCGGTTCTCCAAACTGTAAGTCCAGTGCCTCGATCACTGGGTTCCCGTGGTTTCCCTAAAACATTTAAGGTTGGCCTAAATGCTGGAATGGTTCCTTTGAGAATGACATGTCGATTTCCTACCGCATCCATCCTCTATCCGTGTATTTGTTTGGTCTCCAATAACGTCGCCGTCAGCGGTGTTAAACCTAATTCCTTCTTTTCTCCTTTAGTTCGGTATTAAGGACGAAGGCTCCATGTCGGACGGTAATTATTTCGTGTTAAACTTCATGCTCGGCCGCATCTTCAGTGACTTAACTACGGAGGTAGAGTAGATGATTCATTGCACAGCCGCGCACAAAGGTTAAGTCCACTATTATACAGATTATCTTTTGTTTAATTGTCATCGCAATCCCTTATCTGTCGCCCTCGTAGATCGCCGAAATTACCAGTGTGAATGACTTGAGCTGGTCGTGTCTGTTAAGCGTGTTGTTGCACTTGCGCGACTCCGTGGCTTATTTCCATCACATGCTGTGAGTCACTCGTTTCTAAATATGAACGGCCGACACACGTGCATCACTCACACAGTGGACGCCTCTGGCCCTTGCTTTTCGGATCATCATGCGGAAAGTTTCCACAGCGACATGTACTGCTATATTCTAAGGAAACTCTTGGAAATGCATGGCATAAAATGAAGCTTCATTGCGTGATAATGCAGTCACTGAGACAGCGTATTATCACTAACGAAGTTTTAAAATGAACCGAGTGCGATGTAATATTTTTCCTTGTACCATAACAGTATAGGCCCAAAATAGGATCAGTTATCGCCGACGCTAAATTTTCAATTCTGTTTCACGTCAAACTGGAAGTTATTGTGACTGGGTGCTTCAAAAAAATCAGGACTACATTGAAGGAGGAAAGTCGCAATACCAAAAAACCGCAACACCAATACAAAATGTAGAGTAATGAAATTATGGTAATACATTTGTCTAGGTAACATATTTCAGTGATTAACATTGCAAGATCCACAGGTTAATGTAAGCGCTAGATAAGCCATTGCAAATGTGGAAAGCAGGTACATTAATAACCGGCGTAACCGCCAGAATGCTGGATGCAAGCATGCAGTCGTGGATTCATTAAGTTGTACAGGTGCCGGATGTCAGTTTGTGGCATCGAGATCTTGCTGTTTGTGGATGATGCTGGAGTTGTTGTCTGGTGATGTCCCCAATGTGCTCGATTGGATACAGATCTGGTGATCGAGAAGGATAAAGCAATTTGTTGACACTCTGTAGAGCATGTTGGTTTACAACAGCGGTATGAGGCCAGCATTATCCTGTTGGAAAACACCAGTGAAAGTTGCTCATGAATGACAACACAACAAGTAGAATCACCAGATAGACGTTCAGGGTGCGTGGGATAACTACGAGAGCGCTCCTACTGTCAACCGAATTCCCACCTCAGACCGTAACTCCAGGTGTAGATCCAGTGTGCCTAGCACGCTGGCAGGTTGGTTGCAGACCCTTAACTGGTCTCCTTCTAAACGTTAGACAGCCATCACTGGCACCGATGCAGAACCAGCTTTCATCAGAGAACACAACAGACCTCCACTC
Organism: Schistocerca serialis cubense; assembly: GCF_023864345.2. Taxonomy (NCBI): domain Eukaryota; kingdom Metazoa; phylum Arthropoda; class Insecta; order Orthoptera; family Acrididae; genus Schistocerca; species Schistocerca serialis. Next base: position 708,624,970 of record NC_064638.1, read on the forward strand.
TGCCATACATTGAGCTCTCGCTTGACACCACTGAAGTCGCAAATGGCGATGGTTTGTGGTCTGTGGAATGCACGCTACAGGACGTCTGGCTCGGAGCTGTCCTCGAAGTAACCGATTTGTAACAGTTTGTTGTGTCACTGTGGCGCCAACTACTGCTCAAATTGCTGCTGCAGATGCAGTACGATGCGCCAGAGCTATACGCCGAACACGACGGTCTTCCCTTCCCTCTCGGTAATGCCACGCAGCCGTTCAGAGCCTGGCTTTCTTCCGACCGTACACTCTCGAGACCACCGCTACCAGCAATTATGTACATGGCTACATTTTTGCCAAGTGTTTCTGCAGTATCGCAAAAAAATGGTTCAAATCGCTCTAAGCACATGGGACTTAAAACATCTGAGGTCATCAGTCCCCTAGACCTAGAACTACTTAAACCTAACTAACCTAAGGACATCACACACATCCATGCCCGAGGCAGGATTCGAACCTGCGACCGTAGCAGCAGCGCGGTTCCGGACTGAAGCGCCTAGAACCGCTCGGCCACAGCGGCTGGCGCAGTATCGCAGAAGGAACATCTAGCTCCTCGTAGCCCTATAATACGACCTCGTTCAAACTCAGTGAGGTGTTGATAATGGCATCTTTGTCGCCTTAAAGGCATTCTTGACTAACATCAACTCGCCACATACAATCTGGAACGTAACTAACGCTCACGACAGTTACAGCGTGTATTTATAGCAAAGCTGATTTTCATTCTAATAGTGGCGCTACTAGCGCCACTCTTACGCGACTGGTGCGAAATCTGGACAGACATCATCTTTCGGAACTAGAAGCACGGCCGCCAACGTTCGTTTACATCGACAACTCCTTCGTGGTGTCGCGATTTTTTTTTTGGTCATTGTATAAGATGAGCGGCACCACACCCCCACACATTGCGCCGCATGAAGATTAGCGGGAATAAGATTACGTTTGTAAAGGGTGACGATTGTTGAACTATATGAAATAAAATCGTCATAACTTCTGAAATAATGCAGTAGGACGTTCAAACTGCACGGTTGGCCGCGGGGCATGATGAGAATTAATATGCGCATGCGAATATGGTTTGGTTTAGCGACGAAGCCCACTTTCGTTTGGGTGGGTTCGTCAATAAGCAAAACTGGCGCGTTTCGGGGAGTGAGAATCCGCATTTCGCGATCGAGAAGTCTCTTCATCCTCAACAGGTGGCTGTGTGGTGTGCAATGTCCAGTCACGGAATAAGCGCTGGGACGATCCTTGATGGCACGGTGACTACCGAACGGTACGAGAAGTTTTTGGAAGATGATTTTATCCCCATTATCCAAAAAGACCGTGATTTCGACAAGACGTAGTTCATGCAAGACGGAGCTCGATCCCATCGAAGCAGGAGAGTGATGTCCTGGAGGAGCACTTGCGGGGACCGTATTCTGGCTTTGGGGTACCCAGAGTCCACTGGCATGAGCCTCGATTGGCCGCCATATTTTCCGGATCTGAATACATGCGACTGCTTTTTGTGGGGCTATGTTAAAGACAAGGTGTACAGTAACAACCACAAAACCATTGCTGAACTGGAAACAAGCCATTCAGTAGGCTATCGACAGCATCGATGTTCCGACATTTCGGCGGGTCATGCAGAATTTCGCTATTCGTCTGCGCCACATCATCGCCAATGATGGCAGGCATATCGAAGATGTCATAACCTAAATCCGAATGTCTGTAGTGACGTTTACTTGTTGAATAAAGTGTGTGCACGCCGTATTCGTACCAAATTTACGTTGTTTTCATGTGGTTCAATAACTGTCACCTGGATTACTCGACGGTACAAACCGTAGATCCGCCTGTAACTGTCATTTGATCACGTGGAGGTAAAACCATGTTCCAGTTCAAGTTGATTCGCGTTGTTTCCTTGCAGTGCAGACGTGGAAAGTGATTACGGAGAATGTCGTCGTGCGCAGACGTGATGGATTATTGTTAATGCCACTACATTTGTTGAGGATGATGGAACAAGAAGTGACAGTGTTGACGAAAAAGCCGACGATACGTGCAAAAAAAACTTAAAAGTTGAGTAAGTGGATGATACGGCAGGAGGAACAGGATGCTGAGTGGAATGGGCGGGTAGCAGGGCGAAGTGTAGGACTTTTTTACATTTCTGGCATCGCTAAATGCTTCATTTTTCATATATCTGATTTTGTATCTAGTAAATGATGTGCGCCACCACCATTTGTAGTCGTTCTTCTTCTAATTTGAAACGAGTTTCTTAAAGAGACGTCTTTAATGTTACGTACATAAACAAATTAATAAAGTCTACATGAACACCATTTGTTGTACTGGTTTTTCTTTACCATGACGTATTACCTCAAGCAACTATAAATCCCGCAGCAGATTTCAGGAAGCATTGTAGACAATAATTTTGAGGATACTACTACACTGAACTTCAAGTCCTAACTTCATTCAGTGGCTAGAAGCGACAATGAGGCTAACAACCTTTCCTTTCTCCTGACTGTATTATTTTTCGCCAACTTTGGTTTAACGACGGTCAGCAGCTAGGAAAAGCCGGTTTCATCTATTCAGAGTAATTCTGAAAATAATCACCTCGCGGCTCGTTAAGCGACAGAGCGTGGGCAAGTGTCTTCCTTTGCATCAGCCATTTCTTCGCCCTCAGCTTTCACTCGTTTTTATTTTTCCTAAAATAGCCAACGCAAATGCCAGTATTTGTGTCTGTGTCATACTAAAGCTGCACCCAGTAGAACAAAACCTGAATGACATAAGAAATCCGCAACGAGCGATAGGAACAGGCCAGTGCTGCAAATGCTGAGTGAGTGCAGTCGGAACATGGATTCATATACATTACATTGTGAATGACTGCAGTCAGAAAAATATTGTGCGAGAGGTATTGTCAAGCAATGCTGTAGTGGGCAGTGGCGTATAGACGCGTACCGTGGGACAGTGCTCCCTTTTAAGAACACTGGGGTACGCCGTGTTAACTACCTCCGCTACGTTTCTAGAATGTAAATGAGAAGGTGCTATCGCCTTGGCCAGGTCTTCGATATGCTTTGCAGGGTGATAAGTGATCAGGAACTATAAATACACAAAACCGCCCATGGAATTCTATTACGATTTGTTTACTTTTTGACGGTATCGTGCAGCTATTCTCAAAATACAAACGGATGAAATCACATCCGATAGTCGCTTAAGCCACCTAAGAGTATCCTAGTATTGCATATGGTAAATCTGTCCAACCCATTACACCGGAGGGTTTTTAGCGCATAGAGAGACAGACGTTCTATTGTCATTAATGTGAGGGAACGGCGAAGTCTGTAGGAAAGCAGATATTGCTCTCCGTCGGGAAGGAGACAAAAAATCGTTGCTTGTCGGCAGTTAGTAGAGGTTAATGTACAGAAACGTTCAAAACGGGGCGGACTTCCAACGCGGCGCGCACTGTTGTGTAAGTTCGAATGCCTGCGAGATGAACCACAGTGACCGTCATCCCCCTACAAGTATTGCATTTCAACATCCTATCACCAGTGTCTGCATACGAATTATCTCCTATTGTCACAAAAGTAAACCATATCAATTATGCCTCTCAAAGCGGTTTCCGAATCACCTATAGTGACAGAATCACAAGACCGAACATGTCGAGCGCCCTGAATCCTCTCACACTCTTTATGAAGTTTGGTTTTGGTTCATATTTTCGGGCGTAAGCCACAGTGGTATGGAAATGCCGTGTGACTAGGGCCTCCCGTTGGGTAGACCGATAGCCTGGTGCAAGACTTTCGAGTTAACGCCACTTCGGCGACTTGCGTGTCGATGGGGATGAAATGAGGATGATAAGGACAACACTCAGTCCCTGAGCGGAGAAAATCTCTGAACCAACCGGGAATCGAACCCGGGCCGTTAGGTATGACATTCCGTCGCCCTGACCACTCAGCTACCAGGGGCGGACGCCACAGTGGTTTATGATACTGTTCTTTTCTCTAAGTCTGGGATTGAGATTCTTGGGTTCGCGACACACTCCGGCTGCATACACATTGGCGACTCGGTCGCGCAATTTACCCGCGTGGCTGAATCGCGTTCTTTATTTAACGCGCAGTTTCCGTAAGACCTTACACGCCGACGATTTGACCGCGCGACCCGCACTGCTCCCGCTGAACCCTGCAAATGAACACGATTCAGCCGCATTTGACCATTGCACGCTTGGTGTTGAGCTGTATTTGTCGCTCGTCAGCTTTTCACGATTGTTGAATTACGTGCTTTCCATGTGTCAAAAATGGTCCATATGGCTCTGAGCACTATGCGACTTAACTTCTGAGGTCATGAGACTTAGAACTTAGAACTAATTAAACCTAACTAACCTAAGGACATCACACACATCCATGCCCGAGGCAGGATTCGAACCTGCGACCGGAGCGGTCGCTCGGTCCCAGACTGTAGCGCCTAGAACCGCACGGCCACTCCGGCCGGCTTTGCATGTGTCGCCTCAAAGAATGTTCATGTTCTTTCTTGGTGCAAAAGTGACTATCGGCGTGAAACTTTTCATCGTTGAAGCAGAATATCGTTCAGTAATTTGTGATTGAGGAAATGGGGATTATAGAAATAAGATCGAAAAACGAAATGCTTCGCAGGAAAAAAAAAGTTCCTTACTTCGAAAACAAAACTGTATAAAAAACCAGTCTCGTATAGGTATATGTTATTTTGTTTATTGTTTATGAGAATACATTTTATATCTTGTCCCCCATGCAAGGAACAGAGCCTTCATTGCCAACAAAGTAATCTGCGAATTTGTTCCGTATATCCGAGGCATAGCTGCGTCTTAATAGGCGTGGTGCTCCGTACGTCCTCGAAACCAATTGTTTTTAAATTTTCATCCGACTTGAATATATCTCTTCTTCATTTATTGACGACTTTTTGTGGCTGAAGCATTGTCAAACTTGAGGCTGTAGGAAGCCGGTGAGGGTACTCCAAGATAGGAAACCAGAGCTGCAACGCAGGTAGCCACCGTAGATGCTAGCGTTTGGGCTACACAAGGTAAACAGTAAAGAAAGGCGCTAGCTAACTGCATACACGCGTGGCAGGTGTCCCAGGGTAGGAGTTTCAGTACGCAGAATTCAAAATGGTTCAAATGGCTCTGAGCACTATGGGACTCAACTTCTAAGGTCATCAGTCCCCTAGAACTTAGAACTACTTAAACCTAACTAACCTAAGGACATCACACACATCCATGCCCGAGGCAGGATTCGAACCTGCGACCGTAGCGGTCGCGCGGTTCCAGACTGTAGCGCCTAGAACCGCTTGGCCACCACTTCATACACCATTTAGATGTTGCTGTAAAGTGCCACAGTAGACGGTGGTCGCAAATAGGCATATCTTAGCATATGCAGCAAGTATGGTCGCTGCTCGTGAGTACAACTACGTCAGTAGAGTCACATAGGTCAGAGTGAGACGCGAAATGAGTAAAAGCCCTGGAACAGCAGTCCGCACTCCCGAGAGAGAGTTGTCTCACCCTTAAGGAGGGGCAAAGTGACGTAAAATACTGTTGTTGCTAGCCATGCTACGGAGGACATTGATGTTTACCTTTCAACTAAACGCTGCTGCCACGAAACAAGGGGTATGTTACTGCAAAGGCCACGAACATCCCTACGCCGGTTAACCGACGGACCGATTGTAAATAGGGAGAAACCCTTGCGCCACCACAATCCTTTTAAAACCAAAGATTTTCTTATTCATTAGAGTTCACAGTCAGAATGATATGATGCCGACTCCGTGTCGTTCGGGTAAGCTCCGATTAAGTCTGTTTTCTCACTTGGAGTGCCGTTCAAATTTTTGTACTTTATGGTGTTAGTGATTGCTACTTCTGTTAGCTCTCACGCCATGGACTGAGTCACTGACTTTTGTTGTGCCAACAGTCGATTCCTTTGCTTTTCTATTGCTTGGAAATAACCTTAAGTGTACTTGTTAGACTGAATGCAATAAACAAGTGTATTTCAGACCACTGGGTTCCTTGATTCTCCTACAAGCATCCTTATCGAGTTCCAAAATCGACATCTCTCGTAAATGCCCTGTGACACTGTTTGGCGCTGATCGAGACAGGCACCTGCAATTACTGGAAGTTTGTCTTTCTGCATTTGCTCATAACCGTTCGAAAACTGCAGACTGAACAGAATCGCCCCCTAAAGTTCTCATATGCTGCATATGCCCTGTTCCGGTACACGACACCTTTTTCAAACAATGTTGTGCGGAACACATTTTTGCTATGAATTATTAGTCATTTTGTTGCAGTTTAGTAATTGTCTCGCCCAAGCAAACACAGCCCTTGTCACCGAGCCTCAGCACCGAGCGAGGTGGCGCAGTGGTTAGACACTGGACTCGCATTCGGGAGGACGACGGTTCAGTCCCGCGTCCGGCCATCCTGATTTAGGTTTCCCGTGATTTCCCTAAATCACTCCAAGCAAATGCCGGGATGGTTCCTCTGAAAGGGCACGGCCGACTTCCTTCCCCATCCTTCCCTAATTCGACGAGACCGATGACCACGCTGTCTGGTCTCCTTCCCCAAAACAACCAACCGAGCCTCAGCCGCGCAGTTCAGTTGTAGGTCCGGCGATTCCACCAAACGACTCAACCGCACGAGCAACGCTTCTGAATCGCGAGTAAGTCACCCGTGGGAAAGCAATCTTCTCAATGGCATTACATTTCTACCAGAGCTAGATCAAAGATTCTGGAGCAAAAATAAATGAAAATGGTATCAGTTCTGGTGTGATTAAAAAGACCTTCCAGTTCGGGTTTGGCGCGATGGAAGGGTAACCAACTAAACTGAATCAAGATCGGCTGACCCTCAATCTATCCAACAGCCTTACAAGTACATTTTCGCTGTAGACCAGTTCACCTAAGGCATAAGGTAATAATCTACCAGAAATATCTTGCAGCCCATCCGTATCATGTAGCAACCTGTAGACGTCAGCTTTGCTACATGCTGGGTATTAGTAAACGTGACAAATTAGAAAGCCTCAGTGAAAAATTGATGCATTGCGGCGTGGCAGATTAAGGGGGAACGACGAGGTGACGGTCGAAGTAACTCGAAATTTTTTTTAATTGCGGAATTCGAATGTATACATATTGAAGAATTATTCCCCAAAATATTTTGCGCGAACTCCAAAAAGTAACGATTCTGTGAGCTTTTGAAGTCGAGCGTGCACAGGACGCCTCGTGTTAGAGAACCGATTTCGCTCTCACGCTCCCTATTTATACCGATTTGAGTAAACCCGATTTGCTGGAGAGCTGTTTGTGCGGTCTCAGTCAAAATGTGAATGAAAGTTTCAGTACTCTCATTCGGAGATACCCTCCAAAAATAATATCCAGTCTAAGCGAAATTGTCAACATTACTTCAAATTTGGCCGTATGTCTATTCAGGTAGGTCGTACTGCATTAATGCACGTGATAAATGCTCTTCAAATTAAAATGGGCGGTGAAATGCGCCGGTACTGTGAAGACAGAGACGTCAGCGGCGATGCGCTCAGCGACGAAAAGGGCTTTGAGGACGATAATGAGGGCTTATCAGGCCAAAGTAGCCGCCATTCCACTAGTCAAAATGGTTCAAATGGCTCTGAGCACTATGGGACTTAACATCTACGGTCATCAGTCCCCTAGAACTTAGAACTACTTAAACCTAACTAACCTAAGGACAGCACACAACACCCAGTCATCACGAGGCAGAGAAAATCCCAGACCCCGCCGGGAATCGAACCCGGGAACCTGGGTGTGGTAAGCGAGAACGCTACCGCACGACCACGAGCTGCGGACTCCACTAGTCGGGACGATAATTATCATGGACGTGGCATCGATGATATCCCATAAATTCCAATCTCTTCTATATAATAAATACTTGCAAACTTTCAACGCATTTTCCTCAAAGCCATGTTTTTCATCATGGTTGTCGTCGCCCACGCTACAATTTTCATCCAATTTAATGATTTTTGGTCTCCCTTGAAGCAAATTGAATTCTCTTCAGTTCATCGTAGTTTTTTTGTTGATATTTAGTATTTTTTACGGCCAAAAAAGAGGGGCCCAAATAATGATCATTTTTTTCAAAAATCTGTAATCCCGCAAAAAAAAAAAAAAAATGCGGTTCCCTACGTTGAACCAAAATTACGTCTGTAAGGTTCAGGGTGGTACGTTAATTTCATGTTTCAGATAATCACAACCGAAGTTACAGCGACAACCATCGATTTCCCTCCTTTCAGAGCTGCCTCGGGAAAATCCCAATTACACAGTGTAGATATTAATATTTTTCAATAAAAATTACCAATAAAAACTGAAGAGTATGCCTTATTCATTACAGTAAATCCCATTTCTCTGCTACATTCCAGTACGGAGAAAAAAAATTCTGAATTGAGCAGTATTTTCGTCCGTCACCCCCTTCGTTCCCCCTTAAGGCATACCGCGCACACCGAGCGAGGTGGCGCAGTGGTTAGACACTGGACTCGCATTCGGGAGGACGACGGTTCAATCCCGCGTCCGGCTATCCTGATTTAGGTTTTCCGTGATTTCCCTAAATCATTCCAGGCAAATGCCGGGATGGTTCCTCTGAAAGGGCACGGCCGACTTCCTTCCCTAATCCGATGAGACCGATGACCACGCTGTCTGGTCTCCTTCCCCAAACAACCAACCAACCATACCGCGCAGGTAGCCGTGAGTGTTAAAGCGCCACTTCCGGCGACTTAACGACGAGGGTCTCTGTGACGACCAACCTGGATGTGGTTTTTAGGCGTTTTCACACACCTAACTAGGTGAATAACTGGCTGGTACCCAAGTCCCGCCCCAGTTACACGATTTACAACTATTTAGAAAACTTTCGCACACTTTCACATGAATAACACTACAGGTAGGCAGTTGGGGTACACACATTCCGTCCCGGGGGATAACGGGGCGGCGACAGGAAGGCCATCCGGCCAATCCTAAACTAACCATGCCAAATCCATCACTAATAACGCCGACCCTTTGCCGACGCTGGACAAAGGCACGAGAAAAAGTACTTTTTCGAACTGTCTAGTTAGTAAATTTTAACATAGGTTCAGATTTTCGTCATATTTTAATGTTCTCTTGAAGCGGCGTTAACGTTCTTGTTCTGTATGTAGTCACCTTCGCTTGCAGCTGTTGCCGCCTTATATGCTTTCATTATCTCATATTGCATGGGCGTTAGATAACTCCGTCCGCGTTTGCAGGTGAGTTTTCAGACAGATTGCTCGACAGGATATTTTTTTTTTTTCGTTTTCGTGTGTTATTAGGAAATAGCACAGAACGTCCATCAGGTTCACGTTGTAAATTAAAATGCTTCATTAAAATTAATTTTCAGTAAACCTTCATCGTACTGGTAATGAAAATGACACGAATAATTTGGTTTATAGACGGTCAGATGAATGTATTTCGAGGGAGGTACCGACGTCAGCCGTAATTGGGCACAGAAATAATTCAGTGGCAAAAGTTGAAAAATTTGACGGATCGAGACTCGAACCCGGATTTCTCGCTTTACACTAGCTGTCGCCTTAACCGCTTCAGCTATCCCTAAAATTTTTGATATTTACGGCCGTTGTAGAACAGACACCACACATATATATCTGTAAGCTTTACTGCTAGGATATCCTTACTGCGGATGCTGAATAGGGTCCGAACCTCTTGTGGGAATACGGGAAACGCTCCGAGAAACTAAGGTAAATGTGCAGGGACGCCACTTCGTAGTGTGCGATAAGTTGAGAATTTGGGTCGGGCGGAAAGCGTGTTCAGATAGCCGTAGCGCTTAAGGCGAACGCTCGCGGTCCGGTACAAATTTTCAACTTTCGCCATTGAATCATTTCAAGGCCCAATTGTGGCTGCCGTCGGTAGCCCCCTCGAAATATTAATATTTACAGCCACTGTATAAAGAACAGTAGAGTCAGTTCTGATGGACATGTCTGGCAGAACAGGCACCACAAATGAATGTAGACTTGGATCTATGTATGATTTTAGACTCTGGCTGCTATTAGGTAATGAGGATTAATATCCCAAAGTGAAAGAAAGAAATATGTTTTCACCATGATGCACTTTCGTTTGTAGATTCTGTATGCGATGTAGAAGAGTAGTCCATACAATATAAAACGAATTGCAAAGCGATATTGCAGCTTTCAACTTCAACATTTGGTGCTATACTCCGCAAGCCACCTTACGGTGTACATTTTTTAGAACTATGTTTTACCCGTCTGATGGTGCTTGAGAAGACTGATTATCGGTAAACTTCCGTATCATCCCCAATTTCTGTCATTTTCTCTTCGAGCTTAATTTACGATATATGCACTGAAGAGCCAAAGAAACTGGTACACCTGCTTAATATCGTGCAGGGCCCCCGCGAGCGCGCAGAAGTGTCGCAACAGGACGTGGCATGGACTCGACTATTGTCTGTAGCAGCGCTTGAGAGAATTGACACCATGAATCCTGCAGGGCTGCCCATAAATCCATAAGAGTAAGAGATGGTGGATATCTCTTATGAACAGTACGTTGCAATACAGCCCAGATATGCTGAATAATGTTCACGTCTGGGGCGTTTTGTGGTCAGCGGAAGTGTTTAAACTCAGAAGAGTGTTCCTGGGGCCACTGCAGCAATTCTGGACGTGTGGGGTGTCGCATTGTCCTGCCGGAATCGCCGAAGTCCGTTGGAAAGCACAATGGACATGAATGGATGCAGGTGATCAGACAGGATGCTAACAAACGAGTCATTTGACAGAGTCGCGTCTAGACGTATCGGGGGTCCCATATCACTCCAACTGCTCACGCCCCATACCGCTACAGAGCCTCGACCAGCTTGAAGAGCTCCTGCTGACATGCAAGGTCCATGGATTCATGTGGTTGTCTCCATACCCGTACACGTCCATCCGCTCGATACAATTTGAAACGAGACTCGTCCGACCAGGCAACATGTTTCCAGTCATCGACAGTCCAATGTCGGTGTTGCCTGGCCCAGCGAGGCGTAAAACTTTGTGTCGTGCAGTCATTAAGGGTACATGAGTGGGCCTTCGGCTCCAAAAGCCCATATCGATGATGTTTCGTTGAATGGTTCGCAGGCTGACACTTGTTGATGGCCCAGCATCGAAATCTGCAGCAATTTGCGGAAGAGCTGCACTTCTGTCACATTGAACGATTCTCTTCAGTCGTCGTTGGGCCCATTCTTGCAGGATCTTTTTTCGGCCGCAGCGATGTCTGAGGTTTGATGTTTTACCGGATTACTAATATTACGGCACACCCGCGAAATGGTCATACGGGAAGATGCCCACTTCGTCGCCACCTCGGAGATGCCGTGTCCCATCGCTCATGCGCCGACTATAACACCACGTTAAAACGCACTTAAATCCTGCCATTATAGCAGCAGTAACCGATCTAACAACTGCGCCAGACATATAGGCGTTGCCGAACGCAGCACTGTATTCTGACTGTTTACATATCTCTCTCTATTTGAATACGCATGCCTATACCTGTTTCTTCGGCGCTTCAGTTTGTGAGGAGTGAAGCAATATGCTGCCGAGTCTTTCTGGAACATACGCTCTCGGAATCTCAACAGAAAACCATTCCGTACACAACGCTTTCTAGTAGCGGTTGCCATTGGATTTCGCTGAGCAGCTCTTTTGCCGATTAAACGATCCCATGACGAAACGTGGCATTATTCTGTATCTCTTGTATTAACCCAAACTGGTGAATGTCTCAACTGATGAGCAGTAACTCAAGAAGCGGTCCTACCAGTGTTTTGTAAACCATTGTTCACGTTGTTGAACTACAATTCGTCAGGATTTTCCCACCGAATCTTAACCTCACATCTGTATTTCCTAAAGCTTCTTACATGTCGTTCCTCTTTAGGTCGCTCCAAATGCTTAGTCCTAAGTACTTTAAGGAAGTGTAATCAAACAGTAGCACATTTTTAAAAGTAGCCCTATTCATCTTAACAGTGTCAGCGGCAGTTAGTCACTCTTGATAACTCGCTCCGATCACATTTAATTATCATGTTCAGATTTGGAAAAAAAGCATTAATAAGTGAGTATTTAAGTAGCTAACATAGATCGATAATATTTAGAAATTTGGATTTCTTAAAATTGTACGTAAAAAGGGGTTAACATAGATTGACAATATTTAAAATTCTTAAAATTATACATGATTAATTACGAGTTGTGGAAGGTCGGATTTCTTTCAAAGGAACATAGGCATACGCTGTGAAATAAAAGGAATAGTTCTGTAGTGCACTTGTGACAACTTTCAGTGGCATGGAGCAATTTACGAAACCGACTTCGCAACACAAGGACCAATGTGTCGTGGATGATGGGTAGGGGAAGAAGAAAGGTCGCAGGGAAAGGGGAGAGGCAACAGTACCGTCTTTTTTTTAAATGTAGAGGCACCTGCACAAGCACCAACCATTCGACAAATCGGAAGTGTATAGGCGCTTTGGTCAGCCGACCGTCCACCAGTATTCCACCCATCAAACAGGTGCCGTGTGTAGCGCTGTCGTTCCAGCCGCCCGACAAAAGTTCGTCTTTTGTAAGTGCATATGGGATTTAAAGCTGTAGATATGACGGAGTGGGAGGTGGTCGAAATTTTAATGACAGAGTGTTTGGGGAAATTTAAAGACTGTAGATGTTTGTGGAACATGTCGTCCGACGAGTGTAGCAAAGGAGATGCAAGAAATGAAGCTTTTTTTTCATTTTTGAACGAATACATTATGGTTTCAAGTGGCATATAGAGTATAACATATGTATTTTATCGATAAAAGTCCGTCTGTCTTCTGTATTTCGGTTTTTGAGTTTCATTTCCTATACTTACCCGAAAAGAAATCAAAAAACCAAAACACAGATTAGATTTTAGATTTCATTTGCGACGCGTATCGGAAGTGAAACCAAAAAATCGAAATGTAGACAATCAGTGGACATTAATTCGTAAAATGTACTTGCTCCATTGTTATAAACGTTAAAAAAGTCCAGCCTACATCCAAACCTTCTGCTACGACGAGCAAAGTGTGAGATTTATTGTTTTACAGACAGTTGCTAAATGCTTTGTTTCTTATGTATATGTTGTTGTATTTATTAGATACTGTGCGCCACCACCATTTGTAGTCCTTCTTCTTGTAAATTGAAATGAGTTTCTTAAACGTACAGGGGCATTTTTTTATGCTACTTTACATGAATCTGTTTGTTTTTCCTTTAACATGTGAGGCAACTGTAAATCACTTTAGGTTTCAGGAATCATTGTACATAATAATTGTGTGGATACAACAGCACTGAATTAGAGGTCCTCTTAAATTCTGCCAGTAGATAGAAACCGTAATGTAGCTAGCAGCCTCTCGTCGCCGCTTACTGCCCCTCTCGTGACTGTATTCGCTTTCTTTCCGCTTTTTTGGCCTTGTTACCTCTAAAACAGTCAAGGTAAATTTCAGCTTTTGTTTCTATGTAAAACCAAGCGGGATCGCACAGAACAATGAACTTGCATATACAAATCACAACTACAAGGCGGTTCTGTAATCTCTGAGTGCAGTGCGTCGGGAAACGAGGAGATTGCCACGAAATTGGTCGGTCGGTCAACCGATAAATTGTTGCGTGTGTGGGGCCTTAGCAAAAATACTTTCTAAAAGATGTATGCAAATTATTTAAAAATAACAAGCGATTTGAATAATGGACTTAATATCGACACGCGAGACATCTTGATAAAATTCATGCATGAGTAAATTAAAAATTGATCTGAAATACTGAGTGCTTGCAGGTGTCACCAGATGGCATCTGTGTTGCGTTTTTCAACGTGTGTACTTGGGCCCAGTCTGCCCGCAGCCACGCTGCTTGCAAGGTGGTGAGAGGGGCTGACTATGCCATCTGAGTACGTCTTCAGAATACTGGAGGTTATTTTGCCTGGTTCTTCAGGTAATCTCTATATGTTTCAAAGATGTTAAAAAAGCGTTTCTTAGGCACCGTGTGTAAAATTTCAATGTATGTGTAATGGGTGTTTGGTTTCAATTTTATTTTCTTCAAATGCTGTCTTAATATTTCGATGTAGAGTGCGTTTTCGAATTTCAAAAGGTCTACCAATCTGACTTATATACATTTAATTACAGTCGTTACATATATTACGCACGCTGTATTTAAAATTTATTTATATAATTTCTTGGTTTAAAAAGAAGAGTGTAACTTACGCGAAAGCCTATTCTTAACCGATTTTTTCAAACCTGCTGCGCTGTATCCGACCCCTCTACAAGCATATAAATAGCTTTTCGCACTTGATGGCCCTGTTTTAACGTGGTAGTAGTTGTTCTCTGGTGTGCTCTGTTTAATTTTTCGTTTTACTGATAGGCCTACTTCAATCTTGTGATGATTACTTCTAGCAACATTCCTTGTTGTTGTTGTTGTCCTCAGTCCTGAGACTGGTTTGATGCTGCTCTCCACGCTACTCTATCCTGTGCAAGCTGCTTCATCTCCCAGTACGTACTGCAGCCTACATACATCTGAATCTGCTTAGTGTATTCATCTCTTGGTCTCCCTCTACAATTTTTACCGTCCACGCTGCCCTCCAGTACTGAATTGGTGATCCCTTGATGCCTCAGAACATGTCCTACCAACCGATCCCTTCTTCTAGTCAAGTTGTGCCACAAACTCTTCTTCTCCCCAGTCCTATTCAGTACCTCCTCATTAGTTATGTGATCTACCCATCTAATCTTCAGCATTCTTCTGTAGCAACATATTTCGAAAGCTTAGTTACCGTCCATGTTTCACTTCCATACATGGCTACACTCCATACATATACTTTCAGAAACGACTTCCTGGCACTTAAATCTATACTCGATGTTAACAAATTTCTCTTCTTCAGAAACGCTTTCCTTGCCATTGCCAGTCTACATTTTATATCCTCTCTACTTCGACCATCATCAGTTATTTTGCTCCCCAAATAGCAAAACTCCTTTACTACTTTAAGTGTCTCATTTCCTAATCTAATTCCCTCAGCATCACCCGACTTAATTCCACTACATTCCATTATCCTCGTTTTTCTTTTGTTGATGTTCATCTTATATCCTCCTTTCAAGACACTGTCCATTCCGTTCAACTGCTCTTCCAAGTCCTTTGCTGTCTCTGACAGAATTACAATGTCATCGGCGAACCTCAAAGTTTTTATTTCTTCTCCATGGATTTTAATACCTACTCCAGATTTTTCGGGTCGACAGGAGCGTCCGATCCAACGCGTCGGCTTTGACCCGTGACGTAAGGGTGTTGTCGTGTGTGACGTCATGACGGCGCGGAGTTTGGTTTGAGTGTGGCTGTTTCCAGTTCCGTTTTATCTTATTTTATTTTCTTTTCTGATCTGTTCGTTCTATCTCGTGAGATTTTTTTAAATTTAAAAACACTTATTACTTATTTTAATTATATTTCCTCGAATTTGTTTTAGTTTATTATATTTATCTTTCTGATCTGTTCGTTCTATCCCGTGAGATTTTTTTTAAAAAAAGACAAAAAACACTAATCAGCTACTTAGGCATCTTTATCTTCTATGGGTTGCAGGGGTTACGACCCCTGGGGAGGTGGGTGGGTATTCATGCATGGCTGTCTTCACATACACGTTGTAGCTACGCAAGGCGTCTAAATTAGTTTATATTTAGTTTGCCCCCCACCCAAAACACCCCATTTCCCGCGCTTGTCCCGTTAGTGTCATTAGGCTTCTTGTGGAAAGTGTGTGTGTTTGTTTTTGTTTCCGCCATATTTGTGACGTCATGGGTCAAAGCAGACAGGTGGGATCGGACGCTTCCGTATTTCCGATTTTTCTTTTGTTTCCTGTACTGCTTGCTCAATATACAGATTGAATAACATCGGGGAGAGGCTGCAACCCTGTCTCACTCCCTTCCCAACCACTGCTTCCCTTTCATGCCCCTCGACTCTTATAACTGCCATCTGATTTCTGTACAAATTGTAAATAGCCTTTCGCTCCCTGTATTTTACCCCTGCCACCTTCAGAATTTGAAAGAGAGTATTCCACGACATCCTTAGGAATGGCCATTTCATTTTTTTTCCTTTCGTGGTCAGTTAATGGTAGCTGTTTCGTATGTAGTTTGATCACATGATGCAGAAACCGTTACGAAATCTGTAAAAGCGATTTTCCTGCAAATGCTACATTCATGTCTAGCATCTTCTCTTACGACAGTTACGTCAATTGATTACCCTTGTAAATTTACGTTCAGCAGTAAATTTTACTTCAGGGTGGAAAGCACCGTCATTGATATCACTTGCATTCCCTTTCAATAATGAAATGGAATCATCAACATAATAGTTACAGTATATTATTTACTTAGCTAATTCTTGGTGTTCATTGAAAAGTTTTTGCCCTGTACGGTTCATGAACATTTGTCATGATACCAGCGAGGGCTTTACCCTTTGCAAAAAGTGCTGGTTGTCGTTTCCCGTACATGCGCGTTTATCCATCAGTAAATTGTTGTTAATTAAATCTAGAGTTTCAGTGACTAGCACACACAAAAATCTTCGCTACGTGAAGTGACGAATCAACGCACCCTCCGACACTGCAGTTTGACGGTATCAGCGAAGTCATAGGTGTTCTTAGTGTGAAATTGTTGATTGAATGTTCCAGATGTGTTAATATGTGCATTAGGACCATTAAGTGTTCGAGATTATTCTCATGGACTGGTCTTGCTAGCGCAGCATAACCTGTGCGGATTCATAACAAGAAAATGTTTTTCAGTATCATTAAAAAGGAAGTTACGTCTTTTATGTCTCTAATCATTATGAAATTTCGCTGTAGTGTCCTTATTTACTTTTATTCTGCCAGAAAAAAAAAAATCATTTTCGCTTGTAATGTCCACGGTGTCTATAACTAATTCCTTACAATGTGTTTCAACTTTTTACTCACACTTTATTCTCTTACTGTTATTTTTACATCCTATTTGCATTTGATTTGTTTTAGTAACTTTATTAGCGATCAAATTTTTTTGAGCCACGGATAGTTTGGCTGCATGGATAGCGCACTTCACCTCAGCTATAATTTGCTTTATATCCTTGTCGCATCGCTTAATGTGGGCTGCGGTATGTGTTCGTCATTTTGAAAGAAGGGAAATCTCATCATTAGAGAGCGTGATATCTGTTAAATTGACACATTTGTCGCCGAACTTAGGCAATGCTGCAGAACGCCATTACCATTTAATCTCGAAAGATATAAATATTTTTCTGGTGTCCTAAAGTAATTCAATGTGACGTTGAGCATTTCAGTGAACAACATAATGCGCGAATAGCTTCACGGAGCCCCCAACGTTCAACAACTTTGTACCGTTAAGAGCGACGTAAGGAAGTAACCTGATCCCAATCACAAAACAGACTGAAAACAAGCATTAACCTTGCAAATAACAAACATTCTTGCTTATATTGTTGGAAGAATTCATTTTATCTCCGTTAGAAAGATAATTATGTCTGTTCCCGCGCCTAGTTATAAAAACTTCCACGGTTGCTAAGCACATCTTGTTGATTTGCTGTAATGAATGTGAACGATAAGTTACGATATAGCTATTATTACATGTTACTAACACAGCCCAGAGTCGCATCCCCGTAACAGAGGCAATGAATAGGTCAAATTTCCTGAAATTCTTTTTCCGGTGTTTCTATTCCTATAACATTGTGGCAGAGCCTCTGCGAAATTTATGGAGACAGTTCAGTATCAAGTCGAAGTTCTCATTTCATAGACTACCAGCACACGGTTTTAACTTGTCACTTGGTATACTTTTAAACTATACTGTGATGATTACATCTCATGACTTACACAGCTGCCGGCCGGAGTGGCCGAGCGGTTCTAGGCGCTGCTGTCTGGAACCGCGTGACCGCTACGGCCGCAGGTTCGAATCCTGCCTCGGGCATGGATGTGTGTGATGTCCTTAGGTTAGTTAGGTTTAAGTAGGTCTAAGTTCTAGGGGACTGATGACCTCAGACGTTAAGTCCCACAGTGCTCAGAGCCATTTGAACCATTTGAACTTACACAGCTGGTTGAGGTTTTTTACTAGCTAAATAACCTGCCCACACTTTTAACTTGGGCGATTTTACTTGAGAGAGGCACGAGAGGAAAATGACGTGCGCAACACAAACGAACTGCCACAGAGATTGGGTGACGCTGAAAAAACGTCTTACATAGTGGCGTGTTCAGTAAAGCTTCAGTAAAATTACTTCCTGCTACAAATTACCTGTTGGATAAATTATAACCGTTCAACAAAGGCTACGACAATTACACCACAATTTTTTATCGTTAGGGTGCAGCGATGGGTTAGATTACGAGATTTTACACACGTGCAAGGTGGGAGCTCCCAACAGCACAGCTATTACGTAGCGCGCGAAGCGAATGTATTTCCTGGGTAGGGTGACAGGCGAAATGAATCAACGGATTGTTTGGGAATAGTGTAAACTTTCCACCAGTGTCAGATATTAAAATTGTTTTTCATCGGAGAGGAGCAACTATGCACCTCCGCGATGGAGGGCGCAGCCTAATATTCAGGAAAGATGCTGATTCTACACGTTTTGATAATGCAACTGGTGCGGTAACTGCTGTCTAAACGCAAGTAGTTACTGGTGATAGCCAGACTTAGTGTGGAGTAGGAAGCGTTCAGCGCCAAAGCAAACCAAAAAAGATTAGTTAAAAGTGTTCGGCTACAATCAATTTCCTATTGGCACTTTAATACCTAGCGACTGGAAATTGAGGGACAAAAAGGCAGTTTCCCGAGATAATGCCTCGAAAAATGTGTGTATCGATGAGGCTCTTCGTGTCTAAGGACTGCAAGCCAATATGGATTTACAGGTGATAGGGAAAATGTGAACACCTGTACTTACTTGGGAATAGTTTATTAATAAGGGGATGGACCCCCCACTTGTCCGTAATACGGATGTGATTCTTCTTGGAATACTGGCATATAATGATTGTATAGTCTCCAGTGGAATGTTATGCCACTGTTCGATCAGAACCTCTTCTAACTCCTGTAGTGACGAGGGACTGTGCTGATCAGGGATGACGCTGCAGTTGAGTTGCATTCTCCTCGTACTATCCTGGCTGTATGAATGGGGTGCATTATCGTCGTGAAATGTGACATTGTTGGGAACAACATTTGAATCATTGGGTGCACCTGATCACATAAACACAATCGTCTGTAACACGTGCTTTGAGAGTAATGATGGGACCATCAGAACACCATTATATGGCTGCTCGCATCATCATACTTCCACCTCCATGGTTAACCGTTGGAATCAAGCAATCAGGATTGTAGGCTTATTTTGATGTTCTCCAGACGTAACCCCGGCCCGATGTTGGAGATAACGAAACGTTGACCCGTACGACCATATGGCGTGTTTCCACTGATCAGCCTTCAGGATTTATGCTACTGACACCATGTTTTATGCTTCTTTGCATTGGTTGTTGTCACTAGTGGTTTCGGTATAGCAGCTCGTCCATTAATATCAGCTTTATGGATTTCTCGGCGGACAGTGTCGATAGATACGGGGTCTCGAAGATGGCTATTGCGCTCTACGGTCACTTTAGCCACCGTAGTTTTGTGTTGTTTTGACACAATTCGTGTTGGCGTACGACGATTTCTATCATTTAGTTTTAATTTCCCCCCACTATTACGTATACACGATAATTCTTTTCATGTTTTTTGTAAGCTGTCATGACTTCAAACAGTTGCTCTTGAAACATTCAATAAGTTGGCTGTCTTCGTTACTGATTCTCCAGCTAATTGGGCCCCAACTGTCTGCTCTCTTTAGAACTCTGTTAGATCGTTCATTGCACGTCGACTTCGGCCTCTGAATGCAAATATGAAGTGTGCACTACAAGTAAATAACCTGCACTGATGCCTAGTCCTTGCCTGCATTGTTGTCTGTCAGACACAATCATCCCATTACTACCACTGTCCACGTGATTTTGCCCATCCCTGTATAAAGAAAGAGTGAGTTTTCTTATTTTTAGAGTACTGAAGGGCGATCTGTTTTTCAGTTATTAAAAACCATTCAAAAGCCAAGATCTCAGAAAATACTTTTTTATTTAACACAACCGGTTTCTGCAGCCATTGCTGTCATCATCAGCTATTTAACATCTTTCTGTTGTAAAACATGTTCATTTTACGCTATACCTCACACACGTGACGTAAAGTGGATATGTGTTGAGTTTGATCCACACGACATCTTGTGCGTGAGGTTCGGCGTAAAACGAACTTGTTTTACAACAAGATGATGTTAAAAACTTGAAAATGACAGCAGTGTCTGTTGAAACCAGTTGTCTTAAATATTTTATGCGATCTTGTCTTTTGAATGGTCTTTAATTATTTATAAAGTTCTAAGGGCTATATAGGCGACTTGCGTCCAATACCCTGTGAAAACTGACTCAACAAAACATTCCAGAAACACACTGCAATGTCATTAACATCTCGCCAGTTCCAAGAAACAGCCGGAAAACAGAAACAATGAATACCCTAGCAGAAATTTTGCCGTCTTGTCGAAGATATTAACCTGGTTGTGGATGATTATAGGCCACATCATTTTTTTGTTCATTGTGATTGTGTTGATTTATTAGTTAAAAAAATATTCGAGATACATTTATTCCAACTGCATATCTGTTGTAGGTGCGACGAATTTAAAGAAATCGTTCAAAATAATTCGCGACCTAAGTCTACAAACGTGTATTTTGACGATAAGGCCCAAAGGCATCCCGAATTGCATGAAATCTAATGTCGGACTATACATGTCAGTACCTCAGTGATTTCAACTGTTTGCGGTACGTACACAAAAGAAGTCAGCAGATACGGAGGAATGCAGATCAGAGAAATGCGCAGTAGCAATACGTAGGCCTACATCGGCATTCACCATCGGACGATCTTTAACTTTCCTTTAAGATAGTTTGAAACTGTTGTGTACAGTGGATCGTAGTAACACTCTCGCAAAAAAAAATCCTGTACGTCACCCTGCTTCCCAGATTTGACATAAAAACAATACAGCAGTTCACAGTATGCTAATTAGTGGATCAAGTAATATCTCCAGAACGCGACAAAGGGTTCTTCGCAATTCGGCAGATCTGACAGAAATACGATGGCTTCCTGCTTCCGGTGGAACATAACACAGTCCATTGGAGCAACGCGTAGTGGGCTGACACGTCGTACGGCTCGCCACGCCACTGACAGATGAAAGCGGCGTGCCCCACTCTTGCTACTGTCTGTGCTACAGTTTACGAATGGTTCTGGTCTACTTGTGCTATTGCCTCTGTACCCAGTGTGATACCAGATCCTTTCGATATGTAGGTACATATATACTTTTCTCAAAAGACAATGCCCCTACGTAGGCTAACAAAGGGAGAGTATTTATCAGACGAGAACAGTCGTCCGGCGAGTGCGTAGACGCTTTCACATAAATGAAAGTGTGATAAATATTAACCTCTTTAACCATTTTAAGGCTGTATTTGCACGAGCGGGGTGTTCAACATCACCTGCCCGATAAAGTTTTAGGATACAGCTACATTTGTGTAATTGTTGATTGACTTGTTTCATCGTGCTTCTTCTCAATCTAGCGAATAGAGAAATTCAGTGGAAACTGCGACGGACTCTTTTTTTTTTTTAAGTCCGGTTAAGGATAATACAGATCAAATAACTATACAAGTTCGAAATGTGATTTCTGAAGTATTCCCGGCGTGAATGATCGATGGCTGGATACCGTCGTTGTTGGTAGAAACATGCAATTTATTTTATTGTAAACATGCGCAACAGATACGATAAATGATAAGAATGAAGGAACGGTGCCAGCATGCATTATAATTTCTTACAAGGTGTGACAAGGATACTGTTACTTCGCTCGTTTCGTGAACAAGTGACAATAATGCCATAAATTCCTTTGCAACATATGAATTAACCTATGATACTGCCTTGGAGAATTAAGTTATGGAAAAGTGAGACATCTATAAAATTAGAACATTTAGCAAAGCCATGTTAAAATAGTGTGAGGAAGATTAAATAGTAGCAGATGTGTCTTTTCGTGTTTCGGAAGAACGTTCAGATAAAAATGCCAAACATAACAAGATAGAAAAACGAAATTACAAAATTGTACGTGTGATGGGAAATCCTTATGACAGCTCACATTTCCACAAATTTTGCTACCCTGCCAAGGTTTTTCGCTAGTCATCAAAGATGACGGTAGATTAGGGTTTCCGTATCTAGATGGGACCTCGTCGGACACTCTGACATGGGGGCGTTCAAATGAAGTAAAAAATGTAATTACTTTTTATTTGTAATTCTGTTTAATGGAACTTGCTATGGCAGTAGTAGTTAGTTGGAACATCATATTATTCGGAATATTTCACTTCAGCAACTTTTTCCCTTTTACTTATTTATAAAACTCCATGCAAGTCAGCTCACCGAGCGAGGTGGCGCAGTGGTTAGCACACTGGACTCGCATTCGGGAGGACGACGGTTCAATCCCGTCTCCGGCCATCCTGATTTAGGTTTTCCGTGATTTCCCTAAATCGTTTCAGGCAAATGCCGGGATGGTTCCTTTGAAAGGGCACGGCCGATTTCCTTCCCACTCCTTCCCTAACCCGAGCTTGCGCTCCGTCTCTAATGACCTCGTTGTCGACGGGACGTTAAACACTAACCACCACCACCACCACTGATTAGGTTTTCCGTGGTTTCCCTAAATCGCTGCAGGCAAATGACGGGATGGTTCCTTTGAAAGGGCGCGGCCGACTTCCTTCCCTATCCTTTCATAATCCAACGGGACCGATGCCCTGGCTGTTTGGTCCCCTCCCCCAGATCAACCAACCAACCAACTCAGCTTGTAGTTAGCAGCACGGGATTAGCCGAGCGGTCTCAGGCGCTGGCTGGTCCCGGTGGAGGTTCGAGTCGGGCATAGGTGTGTGTGTTTGTCCGTAGGATAATGTAGATTAAGTAGCGTGTAAGCTTAGGGACTGACGACCTTAGCGGTTAAGTCCAATAAGATTTCACACACATTTTTTGAGCTTGTAGTTAAACTGACACTGTAACATTGATTTTACAGTCCCTGGCAGCAGGCAATTTCTTTTATCACTCCACCATTAGTCTAAATCTACTTTTCTTCAACGGAGTGTTTAGACTTTCATTCTTCCGAGACACGTTTAGTTTCTAAAAAGCTCTTCAGATACATATCTTCATGAAAACAATTTTTGCTAGAATTCTTCTCACCAGTTTTAGTCAGGTATATAACAGTGTTATCAATCATCACCCAATCTGCGGTTTCAGATAGCGTTATCCAATCGAAAAATTTATGGGCCTATTTATTACAAGGATTTCTCTAAGTAATCACATACAGTAGCATAGAAACCCGTTGTCACTTCCTCAAAATTTCGAAATAAAATTAATCATTTCTTGGTTAGAGTTCTCATTCTTTAATTTGTTCTAATTCGTCTTGGTTTGCATGTCAATAAAATTGTCAGTCCTGCTTTCATTCAGACATCTTTAAGTGTCGATTAATGTATTTCATTTTTCGATTATCGAGACACTTATACTCCACGTATTTTACTTTTTTTCTCAAACAGAGCCAAGTTTATCCGCAGAAACATTAAGTAAATTTCACTGATCGGACTATTGAAAAAATTGGAATTATTGCAAGTGGCCTATCTATGGCGTCAAAGAAAATTGTTTGGCGCCTGTTAAAATCTATTCTCTCGACTGCGGGCGTTAACGACAACCATCTCGTTTGAGAGAGAGATACAAGAGTCTGATGATTGACATCAACGATAAGCAGAACTCTTCCACTTCTGTCCTTACCGCGTATTTTGAAAAAGTAAATGTTTGCTTGACATTTATTTCGATATCAACAGTTAATACTGCAGTAGCGCTTGATATTCTGTTGGGGAGAATATGCACAATGCATCCAATTCCTGCTATACGAGGTGCATTCAAGTTCTAAGGCCTCCGATTTTTTTTCTCCGGACTGGAAAGAGATAGAAACATGCGCATTGTTTTAAAATGAGGCCGCGTTCATTGTCAATACGTCCCAGAGATGGCAGCACCGTACGGCAGATGGAATTTTACCGCCAGCGGCGAGAATGAGAACTGTTTTAAATACTTTAAATGGCGACGTTTTCCTTACTTGAACAGCGTGCAATCATTCGTCTTCTGAATTTGCATGGTGTGAAACCAATTGAAATTCATCGACAGTTGAAGGAGACATGTGGTGATGAAGGTATGGATGTGTCGAAAGTGCGTTCGTGGGTGCGACAGTTTAATGAAGGCAGAACATCGTATGACAACAAACCGAAACCACCTCGGGCTCGCACAAGCTGGTCTGACGACATGATCGAGAAAGTGGAGAGAATTGTTTTGGGGGATCGCCGAATGACTGTTGAACAGCTTGCCTCCAGAGTTGGCATTTCTATGGGTTCTGTGCACACAATCCTGCATGACGACCTGAAAATGTGAAAAGTGTCATCCAGGTGGGTGCCACGAATGCTGACGGACGACCACATGGCTGCCCATGTGGCATGTTGCCAAGCAATGTTGACGCGCAACGACAGCATGAATGGGACTTTCTTTTCGTCGGTTGTGACAATGGATGAGATGTGGATGCCATTTTTCAATCCAGAAACAAAGTGCCAGTCAGCTCAATGGAAGCACACAGATTCACCACCACCAAAAAAATTTTGGGTAACCGCCAGTGCTGAAAAAATGATGGTGTCCCTGTTCTGGGACAGCGAGGGCGTAATCCTTACCCATTGCGTTCCAAAGGGCACTACGGTAACAGGTGCATCCTACGAAAATGTTTTGAAGAACAAATTCATTCCTGCATTGCAACAAAAACGTCCGGGAAGGGCTGCGCGTGTGCTGTTTCACCAAGACAACGCACCCGCACATTGAGCTAACGTTACGCAACAGTTTCTTCGTGATAACAACTTTGAAGTGATTCCTCATGCTCCCTACTCACCTGACCTGACTCCTAGTGACTTTTGGCTTTTTCCAACAATGAAAGACACTCTCCGTGGCCGCACATTTACCAGCCATGCTGCTATTGCCTCAGCGATTTTCCAGTGGTCAAAACAGACTCCTAAAGAAGCCTTCGCCGCTGCCATAGAATCATGGCGTCAGCGTTGTGAAAAATGTGTACGTCTGCATGGCGATTACGTCGAGAAGTAACGCCAGTTTCATTGATTTCGGGTGAGTAGTTAATTAGAAAAAAAAATCGGAGGCCTTAGAACTTGAATGCACCTCGTATTTTTTTGTAGTACTTCTTTACTTTGGTGAAACATATTCCGCTGGCCGCGTCGATGAAGTTGGTATTCTCCCCACAAAAAGCGACTAATGGAATTTGCAGGTGTCTGGAAGTGTCCAGACAACGCTTTACAGTTGTATTATCCGATGTTCCGTTATTCAGCGTGTCAAACTTCAACAGCTTCTGTTGGACTGAGGTCAGTTTCAGTGAAGTATTGAACAGCTAAAGGAAGATTTTTTTCAGCCTTATGGTTCCATGAGTCGGTGCCTAAGCCGTAAAATGAAACTTCTTGCAATAGTTTTATGCATTTGGACTCGGCGTGTAGTGCTAGAATATTTTTAACAATCTCTCTAGCTGCTTTACGGCGACATTGGAGTCAGGATACATTGCGCCACTCGTTTTTGCGGTACAGTCAAGAAAACTGAAGGATTGATGATACCTGACAACTTCATAAGCTTTTGTTAGTTCTGCAGCAAAAACGAGAGATTTTTCCTGGGTATCTTCTTTAATCGTGAATGTAGAAAGAGGTTTTGATGTCGATGCGACTGCGAATGTATTTATGATTCTTGGTAGAAATGAGATGCCCCACATCTGCCTTGCCTCCGTGATTTACTGACATGAAACAGCTACAAATCTCACACAACACTTCGTGAGCCGTGCGTCTTTTCTTGACAAAGGAACACGCGTTTGTTTAATCACCCGAAAAGTTATTTTTCTTCCCATCCTTAGGCATTCTCGTAAGGTATGATACGTTTATTGGACGGTAAATAGTCGAAACACTGCAAACGCCGAAATATACGTCACTGTACACTTCACGCCCGCAGTAAACACTTCTAACTTTTTACGTGTTGTTGGTGTTACGTTTAGCAAGAATAGTCTTATCAGATCGCTATTCAAATTTGAACTGCCAGATTCTTCCGCGTGGCGCCACTTAAATAGTTACAGTCTTGTAAAACTGGGGAAGTCTAGTATTTTCTCGAATGATGGCGCAAGATCTAGAAGATACTTACATCACCAATACAGGAAAAATAAAACTGAGGCTGCACTTACACATTGCGCTAACAGATGGCGTTACTTCAACACATGAGCGAAGCTCGTAACAGTATTTTGCAAAACTGGGACAAAATTGTGTCTTGCTGGGATGTCTGGACAAGAAGGCCCATAACGGTGACGGTCCCGATTTAACGGGATTGATGGTAAGCCTGTGGCAGAACTCAAATCCTTTCACAGTACGTGTGTCTTCTAGTTGCTAACCATACCTCTCGCAACAGTATGCTTTAGTTGTTATATCAACAGCAGAATCCAATTTCGTACTCGTTACTCGCTGGAACACACGCCGTTTGTTCGACGATATTTGAACAAAATCTGTTAATGAAAATTTCGTGCATGAAACTTTCGGGAGACAAGAAAAATTTATGCATGCAGTATAATAACTCTGCCGTTGGGTCTGCTATTGTCTGTATCTGACTTTGAAATGAAAATAACTGTGGAAGCAGTGTGAACTTAGTGTTGCCCTGACTGACTTCATAAACCACATGCAAAAGAGAAACACAAGCCACAACTCTACATAATACACGATAATAATATCGGGTGTACTGTTTCATAGCCGGTAGCGGCCAACCGCCGGTATTTATCGCGTGTCTGTGTGCTAGAGTCTGGAAAGAGGTATGGTCTCTATCAAATTCCAGAATTACGTGTGAGAGGTAACTTAATTACGAAGCATTGTGACTGTGGCCAATAATGAATCGTCAGTTATTTGTGATTTGAGACTACAAGGTGCGAAGGAATCAATTTTTTTTTATGGAATATCTCCCTCAAAATCGAATGAGACTGCATAGCGGAAAACTCGCGCGAATTTCAAAACAGACATTTTTAATTCTTCACACAAAAAGTAAATGTTTTACTGAGAAACCAACCACAGACACAGGTATAGCTTTGCTTGATGCACATGAAACAACTTGACTAAATCCAGAAGACATTCATAGTGCGAAGAACAATTTTACCCGCCACTTCGCTGTTTCAATCGAGTGACATGTATGTCACGCCACTGATATGTGAAAGAATACCACGCCACGAGCCGGCCGATGTGGCCGTGCGGTTAAAGGCGCTGCAGTCTGGAACCGCAAGACCGCAACGGTCGCAGGTTCGAATCCTGCCTCGGGCGTGGATGTTTGTGATGTCCTTAGGTTAGTTAGGTTTAACTAGTTCTAAGTTCTAGGGGACTAATGACCTCAGCAGTTGAGTCCCATAGTGCTCAGAGCCATTTGAACCATGCCACGTCGGTGGGTGCCCTACCATGGAGGCGCCCTTGCCGTACTATGACCGTTGAACTGATTTTCCTAGTAGTTGAAAGGGGACCTTAAGTTCCTAGTGAACTTCGAACTATGGTCTCTGACATGTGGCTCACAAAACTGCCAGGAAGATATTATTCAAAATACTCTGAGTAATGATGATTGAGAATATATTAACATGATTAAGTCAGTTTAGATGGCATTCAAGAATGATTGCAACGACTCTGCTAACCTCATATCGGTCTCCAATAGTATCATAGTCTTCAGGAATCGCTTATAACACGCGACTTTCGGGAGTTTTATTTAGACTTATGGCCATCACAGAATACGTAAGGAACAATTGTTCGCTAAATACGATATGATTAAAACTGCCGTCTTACCCCGAATAATGAAGTTTAAAGCCCTCCGGTGCAACGAAGGTAAATTGTTTCCAGTGAAAATCTCCAGATTATCGCGAAACAAGCTACCCAATGTAGTATTGGCGCCTAAAATTCAGCAACTGTAACTCGATACACAATGACAGGCAAGATGGTAGTGGTAGTTCCGCTCTGCTGAATCTTTCTAATATTCTTTTTAAAAAAGATAATTCATTTTCAGAATCTGATCCATAACTGTATCAATGTGGCACCACAGAATCTTGTATCATATCGTCATACAAACTTTACCCACCTTCGATTGAAAAGTGCAGATTGGACAATTTTATTAGCGTTGGATTTCAGTCTCCTCCTTTAACCCTTTCGTGAGCCGCAGGAAACTTGCTTCCCACTACAATAAACTCGCTCCTAGTCCCGTGGGATTCAGTTCCCACCTCTGTATGGTGCTACCACTAAGTGAACAGTATAGGGTAATACTTCCAATCGGAAGTTCCCGCCGTTTTTGCTGTACCTTCGCGCAGAGGCATTGTATAGCTGAGTGTTGCTCTGTAGAGGAGCCTTTCAGTGCTGTTTGCGTGACATTTTGTGATTTTTCCTCAAAGCTATAGTATAAGGTAAATACACTCCTGGAAATAGAAAAAAGAACACATTGACACCGGTGTGTCAGACCCACGATACTTGCTCCGGACACTGCGAGAGGGCTGTACAAGCAATGATCACACGCACGGCACAGCGGACACACCAGGAACCGCGGTGTTGGCCGTCGAATGGCGCTAGCTGCGCAGCATTTGTGCACCGCCGCCGTCAGTGTCAGCCAGTTTGCCGTGGCATACGGAGCTCCATCGCAGTCTTTAACACTGGTAGCATGCCGCGACAGCGTGGACGTGAACCGTATGTGCAGTTGACGGACTTTGAGCGAGGGCGTGTAGTGGGCATGCGGGAGGCCGGGTGGACGTACCGCCGAATTGCTCACCACGTGGGGCGTGAGGTCTCCACAGTACATCGATGTTGTCGCCAGTGGTCGGCGGAAGGTGCACGTGCCCGTCGACCTGGGACCGGACCGCAGCGACGCACGGATGCACGCCAAGGCCGTAGGATCCTACGCAGTGCCGTAGGGGACCGCACCGCCACTTCCCAGCAAATTAGGGACACTGTTGCTCCTGGGGTATCGGCGAGGACCATTCGCAACCGTCTCCATGAAGCTGGGCTACGGTCCCGCACACCGTTAGGCCGTCTTCCGCTCACGCCCCAACATCGTGCAGCCCGCCTCCAGTGATGTCGCGACAGGCGTGAATGGAGGGACGAATGGAGACGTGTCGTCTTCAGCGATGAGAGTCGCTTCTGCCTTGGTGCCAATGATGGTCGTATGCGTGTTTGGCGCCGTGCAGGTGAGCGCCACAATCAGGACTGCATACGACCGAGGCACACAGGGCCAACACCCGGCATCATGGTGTGGGGAGCGATCTCCTACACTGGCCGTACACCACTGGTGATCGTCGAGGGGACACTGAATAGTGCACGGTACATCCAAACCGTCATCGAACCCATCGTTCTACCATTCCTAGACCGGCAAGGGAACTTGCTGTTCCAACAGGACAATGCACGTCCGCATGTATCCCGTGCCACCCAACGTGCTCTAGAAGGTGTAAGTCAACTACCCTGGCCAGCAAGATCTCCGGATCTGTCCCCCACTGAGTATGTTTGGGACTGGATGAAGCGTCGTCTCACGCGGTCTGCACGTCCAGCACGAACGCTGGTCCAACTGAGGCGCCAGGTGGAAATGGCATGGCAAGCCGTTCCACAGGACTGCATCCAGCATCACTACGATCGGCTCCATGGGAGAATAGCAGCCTGCATTGCTGCGAAAGGTGGATATACACTGTACTAGTGCCGACATTGTGCATGCTCTGTTGCCTGTGTCTATGTGCCTGTGGTTCTGTCAGTGTGATCATGTGATGTATCTGACCCCAGGAATGTGTCAATAAAGTTTCCCCTTCCTGGGACAATGAATTCACGGTGTTCTTATTTCAATTTCCAGGAGTGTACTTTTGATTTACCCAAATTTATGAAGGAAAACGTAAAACTGGAACGAGGAGAATTCCAGTCTGAAACAAAAGGTGGCATTTCTGCAGTAAAATGGATGGATAAACGTCCAGTCACTTTCCTGTCCTCAATTCATGACCCATGAGAAACAGCCACAGTGAAAAGGAAAAACAAGGATGGTACTAGTACAGAGATTTCTTGTCCTGAAGTTTTGGCAGAATACAACAAAATATTGGGTGGTGTCGATAAGTTTGATCAATTACGGGAAAGGTATGTTATTGGCAGGCGTTCTGTAAAATGGTGGCACAGAATATTTTATGTCCTGGTGGACGTTGCTGCAGTGAACAGTTTTATCCTGTGGAAACTAAGTAAAAGAGAAAGTGGACAGCATGATCAGCTCACATACAGGATCCATCTAGTCAGACAATTGATCGTTGGCTTCTCATCCCAAAAAAGGAGTGGACAAAAACCTGTCTTTCTGGCAAAAAGGGTAAAGTACCTGAAGATTTTCGCCATGTGGCTGTAGGGGAGCATCAAACCATTTTAGGAGAAATCTACTGGACGTGCCGTCATTGTAGTACCAAAGCTGCGGAAAAGAGCTGTGTTTGTACATATTGTCAAATACCACTTTGCATAGACCCATGTTTCAGAAAATTTCATGGCAAGTAATTGTGAACAATCTTTGTAACAAGAGAAGTAAATTTATCAAATAAGTATGACATATATTGAACAAGTTGTTTTTGTCATTTAACTCCATGAAAGGGCAGTGGGAAGAATGCTTCCCACCTTGTTGTGTGACCTCACTTTCACAGTTCGAGCAAATTTGATATTCTGTATGATAAATATACCTATCTGTTAACTACTATCTGCTCTCCATTCATTACATTCATTAAGAAAAACTGCTCAATAATTTTGCCCACGAAAGGGTTAAGCACGGGAAGTCTTGTGAACGACTGAAACGGAGGTGAATTGACGGCCGCCGTAGTACAGTAATTTATACTCAGCGATGGAATGTGAGAACATCCTTCACCTCTCAGAGGATGCCACTGCAAGTCACGGATGTCAGTAATACTCCATGTGATTGACTGTTTGTACCAATCACCATTCCTGTCGGCTGTGTGCACAAGATGACCTCCGTCGGGTGGCGGAAGTGCGAGAAAAAGTGGAACGGATATCCTAAGGAAATGGATCGTGTGTATCGCTGGCGTGTAGTGCAGTGACGTGGCGCCTATGTGTCGCGGGAAAATTCTGCGCGTCCGCTGCTGCGTCGGCGCAGGGGGCCGAGTATTTCCGTGCCGAAAAGAACGCCGGGGGCGACCGTTGTTATTGGAGCCGCTAGCAGCCGGTATAAATAGCGCCCGCAGAAAGCCGAGAGCCGGTGCGAGCTTCTTGCGCCTCACCTTCCGCACCTACCTGGACGCGACCGACGAATGAGACAAAACTGATATGAAAGGCGCCTTCACTGGAAATCCATTTGGGTAGGTCTATCGCTCTGAAGCCACTTTACGCTGGGTAGCTGGCGCAACTTCTGGTGCCCGTGCACTGTCCCATTTATATTTATTTTAGGCGGTTTCCCACGTCCCAGTAGATCCGTTGTTCCCAATCTTTCAGAAACATAAACGAGATCAGCAGTCCTCCAATATCCGAAACAAATTTTGGCCCAACCGAACATTAGACTGTAAAAAAAATATAGCACTAGTATTTTTAGAGTGGCAGATTATTTATAATAGAAGTAAACTGAGGCGTTTTCCACGTTTTTTTTTACGAAACCAAAAAATATTAAATCAGTGGGATGCTTGTTTGTTTCCGTTCATTTACATGGTTTGATGTCCGCCATTGCATGTCCGACGCTATGTAGGTAGTTCATTCAATGCTTCAATTATTTAATTGCGACTGTAGAAGAAAGTCACTTCCACAACTGTAAAACATGACGAATGAAATCCGTATCCTTCCAGTAGTAATAGCTAGTAAACAATACCAGTTTTGCTGTATGAAAATCTATTTATAGTGTTTTGCCTTTGCAGGGCCTAATAAATTATACATTGGCTCAGATTTAACGATCTGGAAATATTCGTTCATCCACTGAAACTGGTCTTAGATCCCTGGTCAATTTTCCTAATCTGAAGAAATACAACTAGAATTGGCTACAGATGCCACTTGATTACTGCCATTGGATGGACAGGAAAAGCAATAAATAGAAGAATAAAGGTGAGCTTGAGTGCTTTTAGTAAAATAAAGAAATTTTATAATATGAAGCTTCCATGAAACTGGCAGTGAACAACAGTTTCAACTCATGACAGTGAGACGTGATCTTCTCTTTCGAAAACCATTAAAAATTTGAGGATGGCTTGTCGATTAATGAAGAGAGGTCTTGAAAATCACTCGGAGGCATAGGAAAGAATATAGATGAATTAGGAAATAGATTAGAATGAGAGACGACTATAAAGCGCCGTTCATACTAACAAGGGAACCTCCCCATCGCACCCCCCTCAGATTTAGTTATAAGTTGGCACAGTGGATAGGCTTTGAAAAACTGAACACAGATCAATCGAGAGAACGGGAAGAAGTTGTGTGGAACTATGAAAAAAATAAGCAAAATATACAAACTGAGTAGTCCATGCGCAAGATAGGCAACATCAAGGAGAGTGTGAGCTCAGGAGCGCCGTGGTCTCGTGGTTAGCATGAGCAGCTGCGGAACGAGAGGTCCTTGGTTCAAGTCTTCCCTAGAGTGAAAGTTTACCATCTTTATTTTCGCAAAGTTATGATCTGTCCGTTCGTTCATTGACGTCTCTGTTCACTGTAATAAGTTTAGTGTCTGTGTTTTGCGACCGCACCGCAAAACCATGCGATTAGTAGACGAAAGGTCGTGTCTCTCCAATGGGAACATCCCACGTATTTAATGCACTCTCGTCCAAAATAGCGAACAGTCAACTGCCAGCCAGGGAGTCTCGTTAGCAGGAATACTCTCTCTTCCGGCCGGCCGCGGTGGTCTAGCGGTTCTAGGCGCTCAGTCCGGAACCGCGCGACTGCTACGGCCGCAGGTTCGAATCCTGCCTCGGGCATGGACGTGTGTGATGTCCTTAGGTTAGTTAGGTTTAAGTAGCTCTAAGTTCTAGGGGACTGATGCCCACAGATGTTAAGTCCCATAGTGCTCAGAGCCATTTGAACCATTTGAACCTCTCTCTTCCGTGCGCTGTAGTCGACTGACGTCGTGTGTTTCGATGTTTGTTTTGGAGTAGCGTCCCCATACTACGGCGCAGTTATCTTGCACCGGACGGACGGACGGACAGATAATAATTGTCTGAAAATAAAAAATCAAACTTTTTACTCGAGGGAAGACTTGAACTAAGGACCTCTCATTCCGCAGCTGCTCACGGTAACCACGAGACCACGGCTCTCCTGATCTTACAGTCTCCTTGATGTTGCATATCTTGTGCATGGACTACTCAGTTTGTATATCGCTCTACAGCGATATAAGCGGCACCCTTCTCTGGAGCACGTGATAGCTTTTAAACGGCTCCCTGTCCGCGTCCGCCAGCTTATAAACAGACGGAAACAGGTGTATTGGGAGAGGTACGTATCGACCATTGGGTGTCATACGTCACCTTCCCAAGTCTGGACGAAGATCAGACGTGTTTTTGGTTACCAGACCCCAACAGGTATCCCTGGCGTTAACATCGATGGCGTGTTATCTACCGACGCAAACGCGATTGCCTAGCACTTTGCTGAGCACTATGCACGAGCCTGTGCATCAGAGAATTACCCTTTCGCATCCTCAAACAGCAAATGAAAGGGAACGTCCTCTCGTTCACTACATGCCGCATTGAACCCTATGACGCCCCATTTACAGATTGGGAGCTTCTCAGCGCCCTTGCACTTTGCCCCAACACGGCTCCTGGGCCAGATCGGATCCACAGTCAGATGATTAAACATCTCTCGTGTGACTACATGCGACATATCCTTGTCATCTGTGCGATGGCGCCTTTCCATTGCAATGGCGGGAGAGCACCATCATTCCAGTGCTCAAACCAGGTAAAAACCCACTTGATGTGGATAGCTGTCGGCCCACCAGCCTCACCAACGTTCTTTGTAAGCTGCTAGAACGTATGGTGTGTCGGTGGTTGGGTTGGGTCCTGGAGTCACGTGACTTACTGGCTCCATGCTGGGGCGGCTTCCGCCAAGGTCGCTCTACCTCTGATAATCTTGGGTCCCTCGAGCCTGCCATCCCAACAGCCTTTTCCAGACGCCAACACCTGGTTGCCGTTTTTTTTTTATTTTTGAAAAGCTTACGACATGACCTGGCGACATCATATCCTTGCCACATTGTATGAGTGGGGTCTCCGGGACCCGCTCCCAAAATTTGCTGTCGCTCCGTACTTTCCGTGTCCAGGTTGGTGCCACCCATAGTTCCCCCCATATCCAGGAGAATGGGGTCCTGCAGGGCTCTATATTGAGTAAATCTCTATTTTTAGTGGCCATTAACGTTCTAGTAGCAGCTGTAGGGCCTTCCGTGTCACCATCTCTGTATGCAGACGATTTCTGCATTTCATACTGCTGCTCCAGTACTTGTGTTGCTGAGCGGCGCCTACAGTGTGTCATCCACAAGGCGCAGTCATGGACTCCAACCCACGGCCCCCAGTTTTTAGCCGCAAAGTCGTGTCATGCACTTCTGTCGGCGTCGTACCGTTCATCCAGAACCAGAACTTTACCTTAATGACGATCACCTTACTGTAGTGGAGACATATCGATTCTTAGGACTGGTTTTCGACGCCCGATTGACTTCGCTACCTCACCTTCGTCAGCTTAAGCGGAAGTGCGGGCATCACCTCAATGCCCTCCGCTGCCTGAGCAAAATCGACGGGGGTCCTGGTGGAGTCCCTCCATTGAAGGTTAGGCGTGCAAAACTGCTCGCCAGTTACGTTGCACACATTCTTAGTTCTGCGCATCCGAATTACTGTCTCGTTTTTCCAACCACTGTGGTTGATCTCCCGCATTGCTGGCCCAGGTTGGGGCTTACGATTGCGGTTCGCGTTCGATCGCTTCTGTCTGAACTGTAGCGCTTCCCTTTACCAACTCTACACGAGGTCCAGTCAAGTACACCTTCATGGTGTAAACCTCGGCTGAAGCTTCGCCTGTACCTTTCACATGGCCGTAAGGAGTCAGTTAATCCCGCGGCTCCCCGCTGCCACTTCCTCTCGATTCTTGACGTATTCCGGGGCTCTGAAGTGGTTTACACCGACGGCTCGATGCCTAATGGTCTCGTTCGCTTCGCCTACCTTCACAGAGGCCATATTTAACAGCATTCATTGTCCAATGGCTGCAGTGTTTTCACTGCAGAGCTGGTGGCTATATCTCGTACTCTTGAGCACATCCGTCCATGCCCTGGGGAGTCGTTTCTTCTGTGTGCTGACTCCTTGAGCAGCTCACAAGCTATCGACCAGTGCTGCCCTCGTCATTCTTTGGTAGCGATCATCCAGGTGTCCATGTATGCCCTGGAATGGCCCAGGCGTTCAGTGGTGTTTGTCTGGACCCCAGGTCACGTCGGAATCCCAGGCAACGAACATGCCGACAGGCTGGCTACACGGAAAGCGCTTAAAACTGCGTGCCATCAAGGAGACTACCTATGTGTGGAAGTCCTCCATGTGGGCCTCTTTCAGGGACTGTAGCGTTCTCTGCCGGCCACGCTTGGGCGACGCACGGCTACCTCCTGCCCCGTGAAGACCCACTTAAGTTTTCTTTTGCACTGTCCTAGTTTGGCTACCCTGAGACATCATCTTCAGTTACCAGACTCGTTATCATTAATTTTAGCAGACAACGCCTCATTGGCTGATTTTGAGGGTGGGTTTTATCATTTGATCTAACTTTTAGCGCATATCCCTTGTCCACCTGTGTCCTCCAACCTAGTGCTTTTAAGGTGGAGGTTTTAATGTGTGCCGCACGGGATTAGCCGAGTGGTCTGAGGCGCTGCAGTCATGGACTGTGCGGCTGGTCCCGGCGGAGGTTCGAGTCCTCCCTCGGGCGTGTGTGTGTGTGTTTGTCCTTAGGATAATTTAGGTTAAGTAGTGAGTAAGCTTAGGGACTGATGACCTTAGCAGTTAAGTTTGATAAGATTTCACACACATTTGACCATTTTTATTGTGTTGCAGAGTGACTATCTTATCCTCTTATTTTCGTGGTCAGCCAGCCATGGTAATCTGCTCTCTCTCTTCTACCTGTTTCTTGTGTCTATTTGTGTTTTTCTTGTCCTATTTTGTTCCTTGTGTTTGTTGCTCTTCTGTCGTTCTTGTGGTTTTTCCTTCCTCTTGGTGTTGTGCTGTATGTCTCCTTTGTTTTATTCTTGCCCTTGTGGAATTGTTAAAATAGCAACAAGCGACCGGTGACCATGCAGTTTGGTCCCTCCCCCCCTTTTAAACAAACCAACCAACCAGTGACCAGACGTCCAGATTTGAAATGGACAGTACAGTTTTCAACCTGCGATCTCAGTGTCCTGCTGCGTAATATTTAAATCTTTATGTCCATAATTGCCGAGAACGAAAGTTATGTTATCGATGGACAAGAATCGTGAAAAACAAATCATCATCACACTTTCGACATTGCTTTGTTTCCCGCGCTTTACGTCGACAATTCGATTCTATTCTCTGTGACAGTCGGAGTGTGATGTGCATTGTTTCGGCAGTTCCGTGAGTAATTAAAAATGTCAGAACGAATGTGTATGTTCACTGCAGCGTTGCCGAAGGCATAGGAGTAGCAGCTTATAGAGATTTTCAAATTAACTCGCGATAATTGCGTATAAATCGTCAAATACTAAGTCCTTCGTACTTGTGCTTCATGTTATGTCGTAGGTACACATACATAAAGAAACGCGGGCGGATTCTTATGTTAATTGCACCATTTGTAACAACTAGTTTCTGTGTCAAGGAGGGACGAGCGACATCGGGCAACATGTCAGTTGCTACAGCAACAGGGCTCTCAACTGTTTTGTGTATCATTGGAGATCAGCAGCATCTTTTATTAATTTATACGGTATAAATGAGTTACGATTTCTTTCAATGTCAGCCACATTTGGATTACACTTAGAAAGTTACCTAGACGGCGCGCGCGCGCGCGCGCGCGCGCACACACACACACACACACACACACACACACACACACACACACAAACGCGCGGGCAACTCAGACTCACATGACCATAGTCTCTGGCAGCTGAGACCAGACTACGAGCAGCAGCAGTAGCAGCAGCAGTGCATGATGGGCAAGGCAACTGGGTAGGGATAAGGAGGAGGAGGCTGGCGAGGGAAGGGGGAGGTATAGCAGGGTAGGGACGAGGGATGCTGAGGAGCGTGCAGGGACAAGGTGGAGAGAGAGACTAGGGCAGCCAGGTGAAGTCAGGAGGTTAGATGGAGTGTGGCGGACGGGGGGGGGGGGGGTGTAGCGGAAAAGAACAGATTTAAAAAGACTGGGTGTGTGGTTAAGTAGAGGGCTATGTAGTGCTGGAATTGGAACAGGGAAGGGACTAGATGGGTGAGGACAGTGACTAACGAAAGTTGAGGCCAGGAGGGTTATGGGAACATGGAGTATGTTGCAGAGAGAGTTCCCACCTGTACAGTTCAAAAAAGCTGGTGTTGGCGGGAAGGATCCATATGGCATTGGCTGTGAAGCATTCATTGAAATGAAGAATGTCATGTTGGCTGCATGCTCACCAACAGGGTAGTTCAGTTGTTTCTTGGCTACACTTTGTTGGTGGCCATTCATGCGGACAACCCTGTTGCTGAGCACGCCACTCAATACAACATTCTTCATTTCAGTGACTGCTTTGCATCCCGTGCTATATGGATCATTCCCACCAACACCAGCTTTTCTGAATTGTGCAGGTGGGAACTTTCCCTGGAATATATCCTATGTTCCTGTAATCCTCCTGGCCTCAATCTTTGGTAGTCACTGCCCTCAACATCTTAGCTCCTTCTCTGTTCCCATTCCAGCACTGCATAGCCCTCTACTACACCAACACACCCAGTCTTTTTACTTCTGTCCTTTTCCACTACCCCTCCTCTTTCCCCCACGTCCTCGTCTAACCTCCTGTGTGCACCTAGCTGCCCTACCCCCTCTCCACCTCGTCCTTGCACACTCCCCAGCAGCACTTCACCGTCCTCCACCCCTACCCTGCTATATCCTATCCTCTCAATGTCTGTCTCCTCCTTACCCTACCCAGTTGCCTCTGCCATCATGCACTACTGCTGCTGCTTTTGCTGCTGCTCCTGCTTGCAGCCTATCTGTGACTCAGCTATATGCCGTGTTTACTTTTGGTGGATTTGGATTTTTTAGTGGTCAGTTTTGCTCTATAAACGACCGTGGTCACTATTCCCTGTATCTGTCATGATGCCCACCTCTTTTCTTAGGATAATCCGTTTCTAAGAGGTCAAGTGTATTTTCGCAACCATTTACACTTCAAAGAGTGGGCTCCAGAACTAAGTGCTCAAAAACTTTAGAAGAAAGCATTTAGTACAATTTCTGACGAAATTTTATAGCTACCATCGGCTCTGAACATCTATTTTCGTTAACATATCGAGGGCAGCTTTAGGTCACCACCAATTAGTATTGTATGAGTGAAGTATCTACTTGAGATGATTGTCAAGCTTTCTTTCAGCTCTTGAGCGACTGAATAATCTGAGCCGTGGGGTTGGCAAAATGAACCAGTTATTTTTTTCATGTTGACAAGATAACCTTTGCCTATCATAAGCCACATAAATATACACTTATATTTTGCCACAAGATAAACTACTTCCAACAGCAACAAACACGCCGCAACTATATTTATCCTATCCCTTTTGAACACCGTTAGGTCCTTTGTAAAAATTTCGCGTGAAGCTATCAGCGGCCTTAACCTGCTTTACTTAGCTATAACGACGTGATCTTCAGTGCTTTCTGTTAGCTCTTGGAGCTCTGGTTCTTTTACACCACATCTTTGACAATTTACGACTACAATACTGATCGCTGGCTATGTCTATCCTCGTCCGTTGTTCGTCCTGCACCCTTTGAGACAGAAGCCCTTTCTGTACTTTCCCCATAGTCTCAAACGTAAAACGATGAAGGCGACATCAAGTCAATTTGACATGAAGTGAGCTGCATGCTTGGATGTGCAGGTGGTTAGCATTGCTGGGTAATCAAACATAGTAGGTAGCAGTAACGACATCTACAGTTTGTACAGCTGGTTCCTCGTTCAGAAGCCGTTTTAGATGTTGACTGTATGTGAGAAAATTATGTTGCGCCTCTTGCAAGGAGAAATGTCTAGCTGCACGTGTAGCTGTTAGATAGCGGCAGTTCGTACTCTGTCGAGACTGCAGTTTGTAGTTTTCCACGATAGCGCTTCTCGCATTGGTCGAGATCGGGTGACTGCCATGCGAATACGAAATCGACTGGAGTCAGGATGGCCATATTGAAAGCCATTCAGATTTCAGTAGACCCACGCAACTAGCGCCTGAAAGGAGAGACATACTGTTGGCTCGACCGTTTGGCATCGTTTAGCCACGTCATGTACGTTGTAAGGAATTGGGCTCGTTTGCATCAATTCACGCCAACAATGTGACGACGTCTGGAGCATTACGGAGTGCCGGCACAGTGAACACTGTTACGGTGTTCCATTGACACGCTATGAGAGGGGCTCACTGACAGTGATGCGCCCGTCAACACTGGACACAGGAATGGTGGCACTATATCGTTTTTTCAGACGAGTTCCTCGTACATCCATCATTACGACATCATGATAGACCTACCCGCCTACAGAGACTCCTAGGAGAAATAACATTGACATATCGTATTCGTCGTCGTATAGACCCGTCCCCTGGCATGTTGGTATAGGATGCTGCACACATCAAAAAGAGTTTTGCATCACCTCGGTTACGAGAGTTCCGGAACCTGTACAGAAAATTGGAATAGCGATCAACATAAAAATCGTTTCCGCCCTTTTTATTGCTCATGAAAACCACACATTGCATGTTGTACTACAATACAGCGAGACCTTCAGAGGTGGTGGTTCTGATTGCTGTACACACCAGCACCTCTAATACTCAGAAGCACGTCCTCTTGCATTGATCCATGCCTTTATTCGTCGTGGCATACTATCCACAAGTTCGTGAAGACATCGTTGGTCCGGATTGTCCCATTCCTCAACAGCGATTCGGCGTGTATCCCTCAGAGTGATTGGTGCGTCACATCGTCCATAAACAGTCCTTTTCAATCTATCCCGGGCATTCTCGATAGGGTTCATGTCTGCAGAACATGCTGGCCACTCTAGTCGAGCGATGTCGTTATCCTGAAGGAAGTCATTGACAAGATGTGCACTGTGGTGCGTGAATTGTCATCCATGAAGATGAGTGCCTCGCCAATACGCTGCCGATCGTCGGAAGATGGCATTCACGTATCGTACAGCCATTACGGTGCCTTCCACGACCACCAGCGGCGTACGTCGGCCCCACATAATGCCACCCCAAAACAGCAAGGAACCTCCACCTTGCTGCACTCGCTGGACAGTATGTCTAAAGGCGTTCAGCCTGACCGGGTTGCCTCCAAACACTTCTACAACGATTGTATGGTTAAAGGCATATGCGACACTCATTGGTGAAGAGAACGTGATGCCAATCATGAGCGGTCCATTCGGCATGTCGTTGGGCTCATCTGTACCGCGCTGCATGGTGTCGTGGTTGCAAAGATTTACCTCGCCATGCACGTTGGGAGTGAAGTTGCGCATCATGCAGCCTATTGCGCAAAGTTTGAGTCGTAACACGATGTCCTTTGGCTGCACGAAAAGCATAATTCAACATGGTGGCGTTGCTGTCAGTGTTCCTTAGGTAGCGGTCATCCACTGCAGTAGTAGTCCTTGGGCGGCCTGAGCGAGGCATGTCAACGACAGTTTATGTATCTCCATGTCCGAACAACATCGCTCTGGTTCATCCGAGACGCATGGACACTTCCCTTGTTGAGAGTCCTTCCTGGCACAAAGTAACAATGCGGACGCGATCGAACCGCGGTATTGACCGTTTAGGCATGGTTGAACTACAGGCAACACGAGGAGCCGTGTATCTCCTTCCTGGTGGAATGACTGGCACTGATCGGCTGTCGGACCCCTTCCGTCTAATAGGCACTGCTCATGCATGGTTGTTTACATGTTTGGGCGTGTTTAGTGACATATCTGAACAAAGGGACTGTGTCTGTGATAGAATATCCACAGTCAACGTCTGTCTTCAAGAGTTATGGGAACTGGGGCGATGCAAAACTTTTTTTTAATGTTTGTATTAGCACACCTCTGGTTCGCAAGGCTTTTAATTGGAACAGCAGCTATTACATTTCTGACACGTGAAGACTGGTAGCTATCCCCCGTCTAAGATGTACCTGTGGCCCTATATTTCAACAACATAACGCAAGATGGCGTATTGCCTGAAATGTCGTGGCCTATCTCGGTACACGAGGAATGTTGATTTACGACTTTTTCTTTGTCGTATCAAAACATTCATTCGTTTTTAATTGTTTCGTTGCCGATCATTGCAAAGCCGAAACAACTAACACACGAAACACAGAATATACGTCACACGTTCGTTGCGTTGGCTCAGACTGTACAACTATAGATATGGCCTCTAGTGCACACATCACAGCTTCCACTGATTTGCCGTATTCCCACATCGTATAGTACGGACAGTCAGTCAGCCAGCCTGCGTAGCGCCTTTATTGTTCTATTAAGTAAAATCACTTGCAGATCGGATCAATCTAGCTTTACCAGTTGTACTGTACTTAAAAAAATTCTGTACATTTTAAAGTCCCCCCAGAGTTCCTAAAAACTGTGCTACACCAGAGTTCATTGCCCCCTTCTCACAAACGTGGGAAGACGGGCCGCATCATAGCATTGATCTGCACCTTTCTCGCTGCATCTGCGCTGGACCGCCGGTGTCGCAGCTTCCGTGACGTCATCGAAACGCCGTCTCTGCAGTGCAGTATTTAAAGGGCGGAAGGGGAAAGAACTTCAGTTTGATTCGACGCGCTGCATTTCTTCTATTCCAGCGAAGTAATATTCCGGTTTTTGTTTCCAGTTACTTGACGTTCGCTGTAACAGTAAATCAGTGTAACCTTTAACTGCTCATTATTACCATTCTCCCACAGTCATTCAAATCTTCTCTGACATTTTTATCATTTAGCGCCCTTTTTACCAGTCTTTACACGAAAGGAACACTTACTCACTTTTACTATGTTCCACCACATTAAGAACAATTACTTATTCACTTTTGCATAGTCCAATCCAATATTTTATGGGCTGAGATAGGGGCTGAGATAAACTCTAAAGGTATGTTATTGATCCTGGACGGTCCTCGTACCATAAGCCACAATTTTAACCCAGTGCACTTGAATATTTTCGTCTTGGAAGACAAAGCTGACAGTGTCATGGTCTTCATTAAATGTGTGGCCAAACGCAAGAACAACGTAATATTCCTTGAAAACTGAATCGAGAAGAGATTTTTATCCACCATCCGTAACAGATTTTTTTCCGTAAAGTTAATATTTTTACCACCGTTTCGTGTAGAGCGAAAGGCCAGTACGCAGCAAGACACTTGCCGATCCTGGTACACTCGACGCCAGTCCTTCCTTTCTTGTTAGTCCACCACATCGCTATTTCTCCGCTACGGTACACAGTGGACAAAATGGGTATTATGCTATACACTTACGTGCGCATTGCACTTTAATCCTCTCTCGAGCTACAGCAGTCACCTTTAGAATTGTAATTCTGGGTTTAAGCGCGGCCGACACATTTTATATCAAATTGAAAGCTATGAAATATCATGAAGCGTTGATACTAGTCTCTTGCATTCATTGAATTCTATACGTGCGTTAGTACACCTGCAGTCATTGAGTCAGATTCTTCTGGCAGTATCGTTTCCGAGCAGCTTGACCTACTTTGTCACAACGGACGGTCCTTGGCGACATACAGTAGCAGACCTGTTTCCAGAAGATGCCTGCCTTCCGCTTTCTCACGGTGAGGCAGTGAGATCCCACAGAGCACCGCCGATGGTTTAATTAGGTGTTG
The DNA here is from genome assembly GCF_023864345.2 of Schistocerca serialis cubense. Lineage (NCBI taxonomy): Eukaryota > Metazoa > Arthropoda > Insecta > Orthoptera > Acrididae > Schistocerca > Schistocerca serialis. The sequence goes on from NC_064638.1 coordinate 708,667,991, forward strand.
TGTAGCGTGCCTGCGGAAGCGTCGGCAGAGAGCTGTCTAACTGCAAGCCAATTACGTTCGGGACTGTTTTAGCGCAGCCGAACGACCTCGTACGTACTATGGCTTCTGTTCGAACACCCGTCAGGGTAGCCGCAGCTCGCGCTAAAGGCTTCGTGAATCCTGCAAGTTCGTTTTATAAAATGTCTGCTACAGAGACATCGATGTCTGGGAAGCCAAACCTTGCCTGCTACCTACGAGGAATTAAGCTAAAAGATTCTATATATAAAGGTTAGTGTGGGGGGGGGGAGGAGGGTGGGGGAGAGTTGTCTGGACCTCCTAGAGCAATTTAAACCAAGCGACGTAGCTCAGAACACGTGAGGCATGACTTCCCATACTTAGCGCTCATATTTGTGGCGGAGGGAGTGGGGAAGGTGATGTCACGCGAATATCACTCAGAAACGTCTGGAGCAGTTTCAACCAAACACGTAGCATCTACGGAAAAAAATACCGTTGCAGTAAGATGCCTTCACAAGTGGTATGGGGTGTGAAAGGTGTGACACGTGAAGATGATCGAAAACGAACTATATTACTGTCGAATCCACAATTTTCTGAGCTATTGAACTGATAGATGACATTGTTGTCGGTATTTAACCCACAGATATGCGGCTGACAGTGAAATGTAAGGCATAACTCTGGAACGCTACGAGCAGATTAAAAAAAAACTCGGTACGCTTATGATTTAATATCTGGAGAAAATATACTCTGGAATTGGAACACTCTAATACTTCTAGGGGTGGGATGGGGTACGTGCCGGACTTTTTAATGGGGGTGACTAAGTCAGGAAACCACGGAGAAATTTCTCTTAAGCTGTGGCTTAATATCTATGAAAAAATACTGTGGATGTAAGGTATTCCCAACATTCCTAGTTATGGGAGTGGAGTGAAGAGAAATTGCTGACATATCGCATCCCGGCAAGAATCATGACACAACTATAAAAAAAAAAAAAAAAAAAAATGCAGTACTTGAGAAAAACTTGACTTGGAAAACTTGACACGTATTTTACAGTAACATAAACTAAAGATACCGTTTTTCGACTTGTCACTTTTCTTGCTGGGGTATGATATGATGAACATAAGTCTGACTCTTTTGGACCAATTTCAACCAAATTTGGTACGCACATTACTTAATATCTTGGGAAAAAATTGTGGATGTATGACACCCCTAGTAGTCCCAGGAATTGGGGTAGAGAGGGGGAGAAGTATAATTTAGAAACACCTGTCTAAATTTCATCCCAAGTTAGGCACACACGGCCTACTACTTAGGAAAAACACTCTATTAGGACAAGATACTGATGGGAGTGGACGTATGGATGTTGTTAAGTTAATATTACAATATGTTTGTTAAAGATTTTATTTTAAATGTGTTTACTGTATTCATCCTTTGAAAAATGTGTAAGTTAACAAATTTTTTCATCGCTTTTTCCTTCTTATAAGGTTAGGAATAATTTGTTACTGCTGACAGCGAGATAGTCAGTTGATTTTTAAAAGAAATTTCCCATTTACTGAAAAATGTTGTACTTCTGTGGATATGAAATAATGGAAACTGTTAAAATGAAGTAGTTGGTTGCAAGCCGCTTACAAGATTGTTTTGTGATTTACGTATACATAAACAATGTGTTCTTACATTAGCCTAGCAATCTTCTCGGGCGTGTAGAGGGCCCGGGTAAGTGCGAGTAGTAAATTATGTTGCAGTTACAAAGCATTAGTGAAGAAAATACACAGTAACGCAGGGCTTCCTGAACGCTTCCTCTGATGGAACACTTTGAGAATCGTGGTACTTTGAAAGAACACCTTGTCTATTTTTAAGGTTAATAAATAAAAAAATGGTAAGAAAACCTGTTTTATTTAGTGATTAAGTCAATTTTAAATCATAACTAATCCACAAAAATCTTATTTTTTTAAAAAAAATAAGAAAAAGTCTAAAAAACGCCATGTTATAATACCTCAGGGAGCAATTAATTATTCATACCCTGTGGAACATAAGTGTTCAGCTGAACATAGTTCGGGAAACCTGGTTTACCGTGACATGCGAGTACTGTGCGTTTCGTGCGTGCCTTAGCACACTAGTGTGCTGATTGCAATGGTGTTATTCAACATAACCACAACAAACTGTTTTCGCTCTTTTCCCAGCAGGCGCGGGAAAATGAGTAGATTATTTTGTATGTTCATCCCTACATCAATAAATCATTTCATCGCCGTAAGAAGATTCCTGTTCAAATCATTAGCTAACTGGCGCCAACCATACCTCTTAGGAGTTCGTCAGAAAAATTGAGAAAAACCTTGCATACCTTACAAATATCAAGTTGTTTGTTTTACTTTATTGTTGCTAAACCCCTGTGAGTCACGTAAAGAGTCGTTAACACGAACTGTGTAACCAGTGCATGTCATACAATTCTGCAATGGTAACTGAGAGGATATCTTTGGATTATGAGATGGCCACCATATACCTTGGGCATGCAGAACGTAAAGTTACACACGTCCAACGCTAAGTCTATTGCGCAGTAAGAGTGGCGCATTGTCAGAAGAGAGTACATGTTCTGGGTTTCCTGGTGACATACTTCTGCTGTGCAACGTGTAACATTTGCATCATAGTACACGAATGGAATGGCGCGGAAATTATAAACACACTGCAAAGTCGGAGGACGCGGGACTGCGCGATCCTTAAGGGCAGAACGTCTAAATTCCACACACATTCACCGTGAAATTCTGGAGGTATAGGGACGAAATGCAATGTTGTTCAGCCGTAATGAAATGGTGCCAACAATTTGACAAAGGCTACACAACGTGAGAGGTGCTGATCGGGAAGTAAGGCCATCGACATCGACCTCAGACGGCAGTGTCAATGCAATCGAAGTATTCCCGGCAATCGTGGGGGAAATATATTTTCCAACGATAAGTACGCTTACAGTTCTCGAATGGCTCTGTGATCAAGGAGCGGATTTCTGCCGTCAAGGAATGGAACGGTTGGTAGAACGTTCCGGCTGATGAAAGTTCCTGGCAGATTAAAACTGTGTGCCCGACCGAGACTCGAACTCGGGACCTTTGCCTTTCGCGAGCAAGTGCTCTACCATCTGAGCTACCGAAGCACGACTCAGGAAGGTAGGAGACGAGATACTGGCAGAAGTAAAACTGTGAGTACCGGGCGTGAGTCGTGCTTCGGTAGATCAGATGGTAGAGCACTTGTCCGCGAAAGGGAAAGGTCCCGAGTTCGAGTCTCGGTCGGGTACACAGTTTTAATCTGCCAGGCAGTTTCATATCAGCGCACACTCCGCTGCAGAGTAAAAATCTCATTCTGATTCCGGCTGATGTTTACCGAGAATTGCTGACTATGTTTAAAGAAAAGTGTCAATTATCTGTGCCAGCTAGAAGTAGTGCAGCGTCCAATAAAAATTACTTGTCTTGCCTTAGTAATGTGTAACTTATATTTGATGCCCTGTCTTACGTTAGTTAATGCGTTTGACAGATCGCAGCATGGCGTATGAATCTGTTCTTAAAATTTGTCATGACGTCAGTTAAGTATACGAGAACAGTAATTGACCGCTCTGTTAGACAGGCTGTATCGTAATTAATAGCCGAAACTTGACACGTGCGAAATTATTCTATGATAAAAGCACAAACAAAAACGTTCTGGCGAACATTAGCTGGAAAAGTGGCGTTTGCAAGATAACTGCGTTACTGATTTCAGTACAAAAGTAGTTGAAATGCAAACTTTTCGATTAAGGCCCCATTGACTTGGGCCCGAAAGACAGGAATGTTACTTGCAAGACGGGCATCGGCACATTTTGCTGCTGCGAAAATATAGTCAAAGATAAGTCGAGCAGAGCCTTTACCTAGACTTCTCTTTGAAGTTTTCCTGATTTCCTCCGAATTTTCTGTGTAGGATCTAAATTGTGAAGTGTCCAGCATTCCCGACGGTGTTTGAAAGAATTCGCAATGCCAGACCAAGTGCAGTATTGCATCTAAATGCGAGGGCGACACTTGGAACCTCCTTTTACCCATTGAATTATACAGCGCCTGCCGCAGGTTTCAAAATCCGTTATTACATAGACGGCTATGACACCGGCCGAGCAGCAACAGCTTCTTCATGGTTTTCTTTCTTCTGTGTTTGTACAATAATATCATCTTGGAACTCTTCCATTTGGTCCGTGTTTGCATAGAAAACCAGTAATATCACAAATTGAGTCCGCCTTGATGCGAAACACCGTGTTGTTTGTTTATTTCTTTATTATCCCAAACTAGTTTCGGCGACAAATATCACCATCATCAGTGGGTTTTTTTTAAATCTAAAACATGCAGAAAATGGTATGGTTGTACAAACACAGTAAAACATTATTACATTTTTACAAATCGTCTTTTGAAATAGAGTTTTATATTGATACTTTTATACTACCTTATTTATTGTATGCTACAGCATGTTTTAAGCTATTATTGGCGCTGTTTGTGACATATTTTCTGTGCTCTTTTTTCTGTTGCCGTCTTTTTACTTAGCGATCATCATGTCATCTGCAACCATATGAGCGGCTGTTAGTAAACAAATACTCAAAGGTGAACTATGTACTTGGGGTTGTGGTAGTGTTGTGGAAACTAGTTATTTTGGTGTGTATTTAACTGTAGCTATTTCCCTGAGGCTAACGAAGATTACAAACATATAGCACTAGAAAGAAAACCTCAACCGTTTCATCTCTAAAAATATGTCGTTGTCTGAGCATCGCCAATTTGCTACATACATCGCCAATATTAGCGGCCTCTGAACTGTGAGACTTGGCGCAGACAAGTAAAATCCTCCAATTTATCCCTTCAAAGCCTTAAACCATATTAATTCCATTTATGGAAGTAAATTAAGATGCTAATGAAAAATGTAAACAGAATCCGCAGCACCTTCGAACGGGATCTGTCTGGACTAGCGATGTAATGATACTTAAAATCTGGAGACAATCATCTTGTGGTGTTGCGAGGTCCTCATCCAAAATCTACGAAGTTCTTACGCGCAAATCTTACGTCAGCCATAGTCACATGAATTTGGAGGGTAACGTGATGTTAGCGATAAATAATATGCGTAATCTATGGGCTCTGTCGCTGACATGATAACACATTGTGTTCATTCCTTACGTCATTTCTGGACTGAGTACCCTGGTCTTAATACCTATGGGCGTTATTTAACTCAGACACGCCGTCGTCGCATTTCGGAACTGCTTTACATTATCGGAACAAGTTTGAGGCACGCTTGTTGGTATGATATCAAACGTAGCCTAGCCGGTACGCAGCGAGCAGCCTGTATGTCTTACGAGCGGACCTTCTGAGAGGTGCATCGAGTTATGAGATCCCACTTCGCCTGCTTATTGTGTGGGTAGGCACCTATCACACCCTAAAATTGTAGGTGCCAATGCGGCCTCGTTTTTGAAATATTGCCTGTTAAAGTTTGGGCAGCTCTTCATATGTACAGAAAAGTTCCACAGTTCTGGCAAGTGAGCGAGTAGCCGATGAACTTTACCACCTAAAACATTTCTTCGTAGAATATAGCTACATTAGACTGGGAACACCCGAGAAAGATGTTATCAAAGTCAAGAAAATATACCAAAACTTAATGAACTTTCAGACCAAGAACATCATAGAACAAAAATACGTTGGTCACTCTTGGCATGATATCTGGAGGAATATACACCACTATCATTTACCAACAAAAGTGCGGCCATTGTGGCACTATTTTGTGAACAGGAAATTTCCAACGAACTCCAGACTACATTCCATTCATCTGGCTGATTCCCTTTTGTGTACCTCTTGCAACCTGATTGACACAGATGAACATCAACTTGTCTGTAGAAATACAAATAATAGATGGTTGCAATCAGAAAAAGATTGGCAACTATGCAGAGAAGACCGCCGTATTTGATAACGCCAGCGTGCCTTTTATACCCGGAAGAAGAACTATACCCCACCTGGAAGAAAAATGCCGTCAACTGGTTGAAGGGACACGCGGTATTTTACCTGCTGTCCAGTAAAGAAAGGAGCGAAGGAGATTTTTGGACGTACATTTCCGACCAGCATCACAAGCAACTACGCATGAATAATTATTATGGTACATACGCCAACTTCCTCAGGAGAACAATCATGTGAACTAAATTTTCGATGATGCGATTCAGAACATGAAGAAACGAGAGACAATTTGATCTTTGAAAAACAAATACGATCAAGTGACGAACATCACTATCTGGTTTAGACTTGGATTTTTTCTAAAATGTCAAGGACCTGTAATTAATGTTAGTTTGTTTTATTACTTTTAAATGTCAGTTGAAAATTATGTACTACTGTGGAATGTTATGACCAATAAAAAAAAAAGTGGCAAGCGAGCGAGACTCCGATCCAGGCGACCCTGGTTCGAGACCCGTCCGTGAGGCTTTTGTTTCCTTTTTTTCAAATGCCTGTTTTAATTTATAATTAATCATGAAAATTCCGCAAGGAATTGATTAAAAAGAATTACAAGCCTCTGTTGTTGTGGTCTTCAGTCCTGAGACTGGTTTGATGCAGCTCTCCATGCTAAGCTATCCTGTGCAAGCTTCATCATCTCCCAGTACCTACTGCAGCCTACATCCTTCTGAATCTGCTTAGTGTATTCATCTCTTGGTCTCCCTCTACGATTTTTACCCTCCACGCTGCCCTCCGATACTGAATTGGTGATCCCTCGATGTCTCAGAACATGTCCTACCAACCGATCCCTTCTTCTAGTCGAATTGTGCCACAAACTCTTCTCCCCAATTCTATTCAATACCTCCTCATTAGTTATGTGATCTACCCATCTAATCTTCAGCATTCTTCTGTAGCACCACATTTCGAAAGCTTCTATTCTCTTCTTGTCTAAACTATTTATCGTCCATGTTTCACTTCCACACATAGCTACACTCCATACAAAGACTTTCAGAAACGACTTCCTGACACTTAAATCAATACTCGATGTTAACAAATTTCTCTTCTTCAGAAACGCTTTCCTTGCCATTGCCAGTCTACATTTTATATGCTCTCTACTTCGACCATCATCATGCCTCTATAAATCAAAATTACACATTGAATGCCAAATTTTGTTTCAATTTTGTTTCGTTTTTTTTTTTATTTTAACAATATTCCATAACGTCAATGCAGTGGCGTTTCCTGAGGATTTGAGAAAACACAGACGCGATTGCGACGAAAATGAATGTGCATTCTTACAACGTTCGTGGTGTCGAAAGTACAAATGTTTTGATTGTTTTTATAACAAGTATAATCCTTCGGAATGTACTCGTCAAAATATAGGAATCGATTAACTTTCCATTAAATGAAACATATTTTTAATCCTTCATTCGTTGGTATTTTTTTAATATTCCCTACCTCAACGGAACAAAATTAAAAATACAACGAAAAAAATTGAACAATAATGAAATATTTTTAGAAATTACATTACGGTTAATTTCCCGTTAAAAAACCGCTAAAGATAAAAACAAAATTTGACATTCAACGTGTAACTTTGATTTATAGAGGCTTGTAATTCTTTTTAATCGATTCCTTGCGGAATTTTCATGATTAATTATAAATTAAAACAGACATTTGAAAAAAAGGAAACAAAAGTAGCATAGACGGGTCTCGAACCAGGGTCGCCTGGACGGAAGTCTCGCTCACTTGCCACAACCATGAATCTGCCCAAACCAACAGGCAATATTTAAAAAACCGAGTCCGCATTGGCACCTACAATTTTAGAGTGTGATAGATGCCTACCCACACTATAAGCAGGCGAAATAGGAGCTCATAACTCGATGCACGTCCCAGAAGGTCCCCTCGTTAGTGACAATGGCAGCGAGCGAGAACGTCTCGTGTAACTGCTGCGTTCATCTCCTGCGTTGGCTCGTCTCCTAACACGTCATTCGGGGCGTCTATTCGTGAAATAAACGACAGTCTCACCCACCGACGAGTAGCGTAATGCAGGTTCGAGTAAAAGTGTAAATACTCTGAAATGCTCACAACTTATCATCAAGGACCCAGAATGAATTTACACTCTGCAACGGACTGTGCACTGATATGAATATTCCTGGCAGATTGAAACAGCGTGCCTGACCGTGACTCGAACCTAGGACCTTTGCCTTTCACGAGTAAGTGCTCTACCAACTGAGCGAGACGAGCACCAATGATGACTCATCCTCAAAGCATTACTTTGGTTGTACATTTCCTACCTTCTGAACTTCACAGATGTTCTGCGAAACTAACGGACTAACACTACCGAAAACGTAACCCAGTCTGTGGCTAAGCCCTGTCCCCACAGCATCCTTTCTTCCAGGAGCGCTAGTCCCGCAGGTTTCGCAGGAGGACTTCTGTAAATTAGAGCTGCTGACGTGTCGTGAGTCATGCTCAGGTAGGGCGCGCAAAGGTTCGAGGTTCGAGTCCCGGTCCGGCACACAGGTTTAATGTATCAGGAACTTTCACCGTCAAGGATGGCTTACCGAATGTAGACAAACTATCAGCAAAATATTTTTAATATTTACCCATCTCGATTGTAGGGTTTTGCGATTATTGTACACTGATATACGGGAAGAGGTCAGTCTGAGTGAGATACTCCCGATATATTACAAGATACAGAATAGCAGTAAATAAATTTTTACAAAGGTCACTTATTCAGTCTCTAAATAAGTGCAGCCGGCTCTACACTCCAATTATAGATATGAGTGGTGTCTGTTTTGACTGGCATGTCCAACAGGACAGACATCACTCGCAGTGAAGCAGCTGGTACGTATACGTGAATAAGTGGGGTGAAAAGAATGGAAAGGAAATGGAATGGGAAAGAGATGGGAAGGAAATGACTATCATCCGCACAGTGCATTGTGGTAATGCACCGCCAAGAGTTAAAAATTTGTGCCTGACCGTGACTCGAACCCGGGCGCTCAGATTCTCCAGAACTTTTGTCTTAACTGCTTAGTTGCGGTGTGGCGAGCGGGAAGTTGGGAATATGGGTCTGACGGAGAGCGTGTCCGGGTAGCCTAGGTGGTTAAGGCAACCGTTCTGGAGAATCTTAGCATCCGGGTTCAACACTCGCCGTTGCGTTACTGCAATGCCCTTCCAGACATGTTAGTAGTGGTTCGAAGACTTTGTGGGTGATACCCTGTGTGATCAAAAGCATCCGGACACCTGGCTGAAAATGACTTACAAGTTCGTGGCGCCCTGGCTGAAAATGACTTAAAAGTTCGTGGCGCCCGGCATCGGTAATGCTGGAATTCAGTATGGTGTTGGCCCACCCTTAGCCTTGATGACAGCTTCCACTCTTGCAGGCATACCTCCAATCAGCTGCTGGAAGGTTTCGTGGGGAATGGCAGCCCATTCTTCACGGAGTGCTGCACTGAGGAGAAGTATCGATGTCGGTCGGTGAGGCCTGGCACGAAGTCGGTGTTCCAAAACATCCCAAAGGTGTTCTATAGGATTCAGGTCAGGCCCTTTGCAGACCACTTCATTATAGGGATGTTATTGTCGTGTAACAACTCCGCCACAGGCCGTGCATTATGAACAGGTGCTCGATCGTGTTGAAAGATGCAATCACCATCCCCGAATTGCTCTTCCACAGTGGGAACCAAGAAGGTGCTTAAAACATCAATGTAGGCCTGTGCAGTGATAGTGCCACGCAAAACAAAAAGGGGTGCGAGCCCCATCCATAATAAGCACGACCACATCATAACACCACCGCCTCCGAATTTTACTGTTGGCACTACACACGCTGGCAGATGACGTTCACCGGGCATTCCCCACACCCACACCTTGCCATCGGATCACCACATTGTGTACCGTGATTCATCACTCCACATAACGTTCTTCCACTGTTCAGTCGTCCAATGTTTACGCTCCTTACACCAAGCTAGGCGTCGTTTGGCATTTCCCGGCATGATGTGTGACTTATGAGCAGTCGCTCGACCATGAAATCCAAGTTTCCTCACCTCACGCCTCACTGACATAGTCTTTGCAGGGGATGCTGATGCAGTCTGGAATTCCTCTGTGATGGTCGGGATAGATGTCTGCCTATGACACATTACGGCCCTCTTCAACTGTCGGCTGTCTGTCAGTCAACAGACGAGGTCGGCCTGTACTCTTTGACGCTGTACGTCCCTTCACGTTTCCGTTTACTAGCACATCGGAAACAGTGGACCCAGGGATGTTCAGGAGTGTGGAAATCTCGCGTACAGACGTAAGACACAAGTGACACCCTGACACTCAATCATCTGATCACGTTCAAAGCCCGTGAGTTCCGCGGAGCGCCCCATTCTGCACTCTCACGGTGTATAATGACTACTGGGGTCGCTAATATGAAGTACCTGGCAGTAGATGGCAGCACAATGCACCTAATAGGAAAAACGTATATTTGGATGGGGGGGAGGGGGGGTGACCTGATACTTTTGATCACATTGTGTGCAACTCTTATGCTGTCCTGGACTGCGAATATATGTAAGAGAAACAGGTAAAGTTAGGAATGCTCAAGGGAAATGGGATAGGATCCCTCATGTACTTAAACGAGCTGTAGGTTAGCGTGGGAAGCAATCAGAGACTATCTTGATGACGCTGTTGTGTACGGGAAAGTGTCCTCGTTGAGTGTAGAGGGATTGTGAATGAATTGTGCAGAGTATCGTATCAGTTTGGCGTGAAGATGGATAATGTCAGTTATGCGGTTGGGTAATTAAAGGTTTGCTGCTTGTTTCCGTCACATTGATTGAATATGTAGGCTTAACATTCCGAAAAAATATGAAAATAAACGAACACATACGGTTTTATTGGGAGAGTTGAGACAAAGTGTAGCATACCTATAAACAAGACCATTTTTGAGTACTGTTAGTAGACTTCTTTAAAGTCAGTACCGCCATTTTACTTTTTTATTTGCAGTTTTACATTTACACGATCATTATTTCGGCTTTAAAGTGACATTATCAAGTGTTTTAATGTTATACAGTGCCTAAGATGGCATACTGTCGTATTTAAAATACACTATTAGACACATTGTCTAAGGGTCAAAATTTGTGGTAGAAACCTACTGCTTTATCACTGTGTATAACCATCTTGAGGGAATGACAGTTAGCTAAGTCTTAGCCATATGTCATTCAGTCAAGATGGTATACTCAGTGATAAAACAAAGCAGTAGGTTTTTACCAGAAATTTTGACCCTTAGACAATGTGTCTAATAGTGTATTTTAAATACGACAGTATGCCATCTTAGGCACTGTATAACATTAAAACTCTTGATAATGACACTTTAAAGGCGAAATAATGATCGTGTAAATGTAAGACTGCAAATAAAAAAGTCAAATGGCGGTACTGACTTTAAAGAAATATATTATGACTGTGGCTCCACATTACGAAAAAATTATTAAATCTCAGTAGACTGTTTCGAATCCTCGCTGTCTCATATTAAAGGAATAAACTGAAGTAATTTAGAAGCGTGCTGCTAGTCCGTTACTGGTAGGTTCGTTCAGTAAATGGGTCTCATGGGAATGCACCGTGAGCATAGATAGGAATCCTTGGCGATAAGGCGATCTTCTCCCTCTCCTCTGTTACGATAAAACAAGGAAGAATAGGACTTGCACAATAGCTTGCAGGCAGTCATTTTGCTCTCGCTCCCTTTGCGAGTGGAACAGGGAAGGGAATGATAAGCAGCGGTACAAAGTACCCTCTGCCATACATTGTACAGTGGCATGCGTAATATATAGATCCTACTTATGTAGTTAGCAGCCCGTAATGAAGTCATACGTTCTCCCGTAGTTTGACTTTCAGTCCTAACCCAACCGTGTCAGTCCGAAAAGTTCAGAGACAGGACTAATAAAAACCAGAGGGAAGATAGTTTAAACGCTTCATTTTTCTGCATAGTGGATGGTGTTCAAATTGCATATCACATTGGCTTGAATGCCGGGTTGTCGTGAAAGCAGTGCCCCTTCATCGGATTTCTGCACTTCATCGTTTTGCGGAAGGTTTCTATTGCTAACAAGAAGTCTCGTCACCCGAGATTTTTTCCAGAAAAGAATTTTCTCTGTCTCACAATTCAATGGTCGCAGCAAGTGTCCTCGCTTCGTGCTTTTGTTCGAGAGTTTAAGTAATCAAGGTGTGTGCACAATCTTTGCATACACTTTTCTTTTCAGAACGTTATGGATAATGTCTTGACCAGTTGATGTTATAGATGTGTTGCTCATTGCGATTTGTGACACAACGTTGATACACTACAGTCTCGCGTCCACTACTTAACCCTTGCTCCTCACAACTATGTAGTCGAATGCACGTTTGTAACAAGTAATACTTGGGTTACTGTACAGCTTGCTGCTTTAGCAATTGTATGCAAGTAGGTGTGAACGGCTATGACAGAGTCCCTGAACCAAAGGCATTCCTTTGACGAAAGTTGCTTTACATCCTGTGTGTAACCACCGCCCATTGTCCAATCCCAACTTACCTCTTATTAGCACATTGCTTTGTTCTCTGGCGCGCAGTGTCAAGGTCTGGCATGCGGCACCAGGTGTTCAAGACTTGTGGTTCCCAGAATACATATTGGATGCTGATTCTTGAGCTGCTGAGGCCGTGCACTCAATTTATATTCAGCGTCGCTCGACTTCGCACACGTGGAGGCGCAACAAATCTGTGTTGTGAAGCATTGCCGTTGTGCAGTGAAAACGATTCCTGCGCATTACTTTCAAGACAAACCGTATGATTAAAACGGTGTTTGTATTTTAAAACGCTGTTTGATGAATGTCACCTGTATTGGATCCATATTAACGAGGGGTGTTTTCTTCAATTCAAGGAATTATCCAGCGTTTTATGTGGTCGTACTTTCAGTGTAATGATCACGTTGTTGTGAAATAAAGACGAATTGAGGAGTACTTGAGTTCATTGTCATGCTGCTCATTAATTTAGTTCTGGATAAAGGATTTCTGTAGGAAGGACACAGTATAGATGTAGAATTAATTTCAGCGGTGCCCCAGGAAAGTGTGTTGGGGCTCTTGCTGTTTATGTTGCACAAAGTGATTCTTACTAACGCTTAAAAAAAACCCTAAGCGATGTAGATGACGCCGAAAAAGCAATTTAATACAAAACAACGTGGGATCGGAAAATGCCTCAAAAGCGGATGACAAGAGCTGAACATACGTGACGTTACCAGAGGTAACCAAGCAACAGCTGTTGTTGAGTTTTTCCTTTTCTCTCTTTTTTGTTTTCAAAACTTACTTGATAAAGGATGCGTAGGTCATGTATGGGTAACGACGCAAATTCGAAGCTTAAACTCATTTACTTGTGACGCAATACGGTAGGTTTTTGTTGTACTGCACTTTGCAATAAACCAACGGAGACTGCGAAACTGCTAAATAAAGTAATAAAACTTACCACAGTGTAAACACATGTCACACGCTAAAGTCTCGCACGTCGGCCCAGAGCTCCACCGACGTGAAGAGGTGATTTTGTTGAGATGATCCGGTACAGTAGACTGATAGGCTCAACGGCTGGAAGTGCGGCGATGTACATCATCGGGCGATGTAACGTGTTTGTCATCTACTTTTCGGTTATTTCCCGACATTTGCAGCCCCATAAGTCTTATATTAAATTACTTGTCTCAGTGTCACCTACGTCGTTTCAGGTGTTTTTAAACATTAATGAGGATCACCTTGTAAATTAATAACTTGGCGGACACTGTTTTAATAGTAGTCTCAAACTTTTTGCCTGTGATGCATCTATCTATAATGAAGTAATATCTGAAATGTTCACAAATGTAAAATTGTGCACAAAACTAAAAAAAAAGTAGTATCGTAAGACTAGTTTGAATCAACCACTTTATATACAAATACCTGGCAACAATTTGTAGGGGTGTGAAGTTGATTAATCACATAGATTCAATTGTAGGTGAAGCAGGTGGCAGACTTCGGTTGAATGGTAGCTTACTGGGAAAATGCAATCGGTCAACGGAGATTGCCTGCAACGTGCTTGTGTGACCCATGCTAGAACATTGCTCAAGTGTGTCGGATCCATACCAGATAGAACAGCAGATACTGAACATATACGAAGAAGAGCAGGACAAATAGTCACCGTTTCGTTTGACACAGGGGATTCTGAAAAAACTGATTAGTCGATTCCAACTGCCCGTGACCCCAGTGACTAAAGCATACCAGTTGCTTCTGACCTGCGCAATCTCCCATAGATTTTCCAGGTTGGACTCCACTACTTTCTTGATGCCATTGGTACATCTCATCGCTTGCAGCCTCTTCTTCCTCAGCATTAATGTCTTTTATAGTGAATCGTGTTGTCTGAAGATGTGCCCAAGTAGATCAGTTTTTGTTTCTTTTCAAGAAACCCTCTGGTTTTAATTTCTGTAATACTGGCCTATTTGTTCTCTTCACAGTCCATGGAACAAATAGTTCCGTCCAACACCAGAATTCAAAGGAATATATACCATTCAGTCTTTCTAATGGTCCAGTACTCACATCCATACATCATAACTGGAAATATTGTATCCATTACTTCATGGACCTTTGTTATCTACATCTACACCTACACTCCGCGAGCCACCTTACGGTGTGTGGCGGAGGGTACTTATTGTACCACTATCTGATCCCCCCTTCCCTGTTCCATTCACGAATTGTGCGTGGGAAGAACGACTGCTTGTAAGTCTCCGTATTTGCTCTAATTTCTCGGATCTTTTCGTTGTGATCATTACGCGAGATATATGTGGGCGGTAGTAATATGTTGCCCATCTCTTCCCGGAATGTGCTCTCTCGTAATTTCGATAATAAACCTCTCCGTATTGCGTAACGCCTTTCTTGAAGTGTCCGCCACTGGAGCTTGTTCAGCATCTCCGTAACGCTCTCGCGCTGACTAAATGTCCCCATGACGAATCGCGCTGCTTTTCGCTGGATCATGTCTATCTCTTCTATTAATCCAACCTGGTAAGGGTCCCATACTGATCAGCAATACTCAAGAATCGGACGAACAAGCGTTTTGTAAGCTAATTCTTTCGTCGATGAGTCACATTTTCTTAGAATTCTTCCTATGAATCTCAACCTGGCGCCTGCTTTTCCCACTATTTGTTTTATGTGATCATTCCACTTCAGATCGCTCCGGATAATAACTCCTAAGTATTTTACGGTCGTTACCGCTTCCAATGATTTACCACCTATGGCATAATCGTACTGGAATGGATTTCTGCCCCTATGTATGCGCATTATATTACATTTATCTACGTTTAGGGAAAGCTGCCAGCTGTCGCACCATGCATTAATCCTCTGCAGGTCCTCCTGGAGTACGTACGAGTCTTCTGATGTTGCTACTTTCTTGTAGACAACCGTGTCATCTGCAAATAGCCTCACGGAGCTACCGATGTTGTCAACTAAGTCATTTATGTATATTGTAAACAATAAAGGTCCTATCACGCTTCCCTGCGGTACTCCCGAAATTACCTCTACATCTGCAGATTTTGAACCGTTAAGAATGACATGTTGTGTTCTTTCTTCTAGGAAATCCTGAATCCAATCACAAACCTGGTCCGATATTCCGTAAGCTCGTATTTTTTTCACTAAACGTAAGTGCGGAACCGTATCAAATGCCTTCCTGAAGTCCAGGAATACGGCATCAATCTGCTCGCCAGTGTCTACGGCACTGTGAATTTCTTGGGCAAATAGGGCGAGCTGAGTTTCACATGATCTCTGTTTGCGGAATCCATGTTGGTTATGATGAAGGAGATTTGTATTATCTAAGAACGTCATAATACGAGAACACAAAACATGTTCCATTATTCTACAACAGATTGACGTAAGCGAAATAGGCCTATAATTATTCGCATCTGATTTATGACCCTTCTTGAAAATGGGAACGACCTGCGCTTTCTTCCAGTCGCTAGGTACTTTACGTTCTTCCAGCGATCTACGATAAATTGCTGATAGAAAGGGGGCAAGTTCTTTAGCATAATCACTGTAGAATCTTAAGGGTATCTCGTCTGGTCCGGATGCTTTTCCGCTACTAAGTGATAGCAGTTGTTTTTCAATTCCGATATCGTTTATTTCAATATTTTCCATTTTGGCGTCCGTGCGACGGCTGAAGTCAGGGACCGTGTTACGATTTTCCGCAGTGAAACAGTTTCGGAACACTGAATTCAGTATTTCTGCCTTTCTTCGGTCGTCCTCTGTTTCGGTGCCATCGTGGTCAACGAGTGACTGAATAGGGGATTTAGATCCGCTTACCGATTTTACATATGACCAAAACTTTTTAGGGTTCTTGTTTAGATTGTTTGCCAATGTTTTATGTTCGAATTCGTTGAATGCTTCTCTCATTGCTCTCTTTACGCTCTTTTTCGCTTCGTTCAGCTTTTCCTTATCAGCTATGATTCGACTACTCTTAAACCTATGATGAAGCTTTCTTTGTTTCCGTAGTACCTTTCGTACATGATTGTTTTACCACGGTGGATCTTTCCCCTCGCTTTGGACCTTAGTCGGTACGAACTTATCTAAGGCGTACTGGACGATGTTTCTGAATTTTTTCCATTTTTGTTCCACATCCTCTTCCTCAGAAATGAACGTTTGATGGTGGTCACTCAGATATTCTGCGATTTGTGCCCTATCACTCTTGTTAAGCAAATATATTTTCCTTCCTTTCTTGGCATTTCTTATTACACTTGTAGTCATTGATGCAACCACTGACTTATGATCACTGATACCCTCTTCTACATTCACGGAGTCGAAAAGTTCCGGTCTATTTGTTGCTATGAGGTCTAAAACGTTAGCTTCACGAGTTGGTTCTCTAACTATCTGCTCGAAGTAATTCTCGGACAAGGCAGTCAGGATAATGTCACAAGAGTCTCTGTCCCTGGCTCCAGTTCTGATTGTGTGACTATCCCATTCTATACCTGGTAGATTGAAGTCTCCCCCTATTACAATAGTATGATCACGAAACTTCTTCACGACGTTCTGCAGGTTCTCTCTGAGGCGCTCAACTACTACGGTTGCTGATGCAGGTGGTCTATAGAAGCATCCGACTATCATATCTGACCCACCTTTGATACTTAACCCAGATTATTTCACATTCGCATTCGATAATAACTTCACTGGATATTATTGAATTCTTTACTGCTATAAATACTCCTCCACCATTGGCGTTTATCCTATCCTTGCGGTATATATTCCATTCTGTGTCTAGGATTTCGTTACTGTTCACTTCCGGTTTTAACCAACTTTCCGTTCCTAATACTATATGCGCACTATTTCCTTCAATAAGAGATACTAATTCAGGAACCTTGCCCTGGATACTCCTGCAGTTTACCAATATTACGTTAACTTTTCCTGTTTTTGGTCTCTGAGGACGGACGTTCTTTATCAACGATGATAATGTCCTCTCTGGTAAGCCGTCAGGTATTTTATCGTTTCGCCCAAGGGGGGGGGGGGGGTCCCTCTAACCTAAAAAACCCCCGTGTGCACGCCACACGTACTCTGCTACCCTAGTAGCTGCTTCCGGTGTGTAGTGCACGCCTGACCTGTCTAGGGGGGCCCTACAGTTCTCCACCCAATAACGGAGGTCGATGAATTTGCAACCATTATAGTCGCAGAGTCGTCTGAGCCTCTGGTTTAGACCCTCCACACGGCTCCAAACCAGAGGACCGCGATCGACTCTGGGCACTATGCTGCAGATATTAAGCTCAGCTTGCACTCCGCGTGCGATGCTGGTTGTCTTCACCAAATCAGCCAGCCGCCGGAAGGAACCAAGGATGGCCTCAGAACCCAAGCGGCAGGCGTCATTTGTTCCGACATGTGCTACTATCTGCAGCCGGTCACACCCAGTGCGTTCAATAGCTGCCGGAAGGGCCTCCTCCACATTACGGACGAGACCCCCCGGCAAGCACACCGAGTGCACACTGGCATTCTTCCCCGACCTACCCGCTATTTTCCTGAGGGGCTCCATAACCCGCCTAACGTTGGAGCTCCCTATAACTAATAGGCCCGCCCTCTGTGACTGTCGGGACCTTGCCGGAGAATCGGCCACTGGCCCAACAGGCGAGGCATCCTGTGGTGGCTCGGAAACGATGTCATCACCACTAGGAAGCACCCCGTACCTGTTGGAAAGGGGTAAGGCAGCTGCCACGCGGCCAGATCCCACCTTCGCCTTTCGGCCAGGCACGCGCGAGCCCACCACTGTCCGCCATTCACCCTGGAGTGATGGCTGACCGGTAAGATGCTCACTGCCGGAAGACACAGCGACATCAGGAGTTCCATGTGATTCCAAGGCCACCGAAGTAGGCATAGGTCTCACCACAGTTGCCCCAACGCCACTACGAGCCGACGCCTGCGCCTCGAGCTCGATGAGCCTAACAGACAAAGCCTCCACCTGCCCCCGAAGAGTGGCCAATTCTCCTTGCGTCCGCTCACAACCACCACAGTCCCTACACATGACTATGTTTACCCTACTCTATACGGTGACAAATTCCCAAGATAATCTTCTGATGAGCTACTCTGATAATCAAGAAACACTCACTGAAATACGAGACGCGAAAACTACGCTAGGTTTTCCCAGAAAAACTATTTAAAGGCTAAGCGCAGCAAATAAGTACAAAAACGCTTTATACAAACAGTACTCGCTGCTGCTGGTGCTCTCGCTCTGGCTGTCACAAGACAACTGCTGATTCAAGTGACTAGTGGCTAACGGCCGCGAAACATCTCTACTCCTTAAAATATTATCAGGGTTCAACATTGCCTTTCTACCAAGTAACGGGTGTCTCTTTGATTCATAGCTCCAGTCAGTAACAGCAAAGATCTGGGAGCCAATATAAATCAACATAGAAACTACCTCCACTGTTTCTCCTCCTAGATGCCATGAAGTCGCAGGTGTAATTTCCTTGACATTCAGCATTAGGCCAGCCTTTGCACTTCTTCTTTCACCTTAATACCAGGGTCTTTAACTCGTCTTCATTTTCTGCCACCAGGGTGGTTTCATCTGCATACCTAAAGTTATTTATATTTATCCCAATCATTTTAACTCTAGTTTCTCCCTCATTTAACACAGCAGTCATCATTATCCGCTCTGCATACATATTGAATAAATAAGTTGACAATATACAGTCTTGCCATACTTGTCTCTTATTGTCCCATTTGATTGCTCCATTTGGGGGGGGGGGGGGGGTGATTTGAAGATAGAAGCCAATTATTCTGTGAAAGCCTACTTATGAAGTTTCAAGCTAAATTGAGTAGTCTGGGAATGTATCCTCCTCAGTGTCACTTTGGTGGCGACTGCGAAAATAAGATAAGATTAATTACAGTGCACACACAGGCATTCAAGTGGTTCTTCCTGCGCATCATATGTGAACGGAACAAAAAGGAACCTCAATATGTGGTAAGACGCCATGTATGGTCCCTAACGGTTTGTCGTCAGTGGGACGCTGCACGAGAACAAACCTCTTTCCGTAATAACTATTCAAACAATTTTCTGCATACACCCAGTCGAGGTTCCCTGTTACAGGCACACTGTAATTCTACTATGTGCTGGCAATTGCATACCATACCTGCACCATACATTTTACAAAATGTCCGTACCCTGTCTTTGAGAGACATTGAACTTTATACCTCTGAACTGACACAATCATGATTACTCCACGTTGACGCAGTAAAGCAAATGGATGCAGTAACCAGTAGTAGTGGCACTGTGCAACTAAGGGTGCAGTCAGCATTGTTTCCAGATTCCCCTCCTCCTCCCCTATCACATCATGCAACATTGCCAGATTTCTCCCCTCACCCATGTGACAGGCCAATGGCCTTGTGTATAAAATAGCAGGAAAAGAAAAAATAGCAGGCATTTCAAAAAGTATAGGGTTTTCAACATTCCTGTGGTGTCACAGTTGAGTGTTCAGGTAGGATAATGGCAAACACAAAAATGTGGAGTGATCCATGTGATTGAAAATCGGAGAGGGTGGACATGGGATAGGAGTGCAGACTGCCCTGTTCTCAGATTTTGTAGGATTTCCCTAACCCTATGACTTCAGAGTCCAATATGCTGGATCTAGGACTATGGGTGCAGCTGGCGTGGTTGTCAGGTCAACTGACCCAAGTTTAAAGTAGCAGGAAATTCAAAAATCGATTTTCATATGACATTAAAGTTCGCTCGCCTTAAGTTCAAAAATAGTGCAGCCTGTATATTTAGACAATTTGCCCCCATACATCTGACATCAAAACTTGACATCTTGTTTGGAGTGACTTGGCCGAAGTCCAGTTGTGCTACGTTCATATTTAATGTTTAAACATCTTCCACGGCTGCTGGTTTTATATAGGATAGGAATGATTGTCTTCATGTAAAAATAAATGCAGGAGAATCTCTTCAGCTCATATCTCTAAGGGCCACTGCAGTCACCGACCACATGCTAACAGTACCTCGCCTACTGCTCTGCTGGTCCTGCTGCTGCACACTGCCTTATGTGCCCCCATGGACAACATGCACAGAATCCTAAGTTTAGAAACCTAGACCCCCATGTATTCTAAATATAAATTGGTGGGAAATTCAAGTTTAAAATGTTGTAATAATGCAGTTGTCCTACACTCCCCCCTCCCACTCCCCCTCACTCCGCCGCTGCCTGCCCCACAAACCATGGGCACTGGATCTCAGGTTTAGAATCCCCGAGCCCACTCGTCCTAAGTTAAAAATTGTGGGAAATTCAAAATCCAATATAGAAGTTCCCATTTCACGCACTAATATGTTGTCTGTTATAGTACTGCAGTCACCCTCACAACCCCTCTGATGTCACAGCTTATGTGACCTGTGTTAAAATATGGTGGGGAAATTTGAAAATACCAGCAGCACAGTTATGCTTTGGCTCATATTAAAAAATTGTGGAAGATGTAAAAATTGTCCTAAGTTTAAAATGACCAATGGCCCACTCACAGCTTCTATGGGAAAATTCAAGTAAACTAGTCCTCTCTGTCACTGCTCACCACTTTTGTCACATAGAAAAAAGTGACTGATAGCATAAATAAATATATATCAAACAGTTGGAGGGAAGTAAATATTTGATCATGCTGATCTTCCACAACTGATCAATATGAATGTTCAGAAAATCACCTCAACTCTTGTTTTAGATGCTTTTTTGATTCAGTTCTATGTGAATATCCTTCGGTGACAAAGTGGCACAAATGTGCCAGTGTCATGACTTCAAATGCTTAATTGCCCAATAAAAAGATGAATGCGATAAATACAGTATTCCACTACATTTGCTGTGCTTGGTTGTTGCATTCCAACATGTGACTTTCAGCATTTTATTGGGTGACTAACCATTTTAAATCATGACACTGACTCTTTTCCGCCACCTTATCCCTGCGTATGAGCTTATTGAGTTACTATGTGCCTGCAGCAACTTGCTCACCTTCCTCTCACTAGTACTTTGTTAATTTTACTGAAGTGAATTACTTCAGTAGATGTGAATGTTTTTTGTTATATTATGTATTGATAGTATAGATCTTTATACTGTTGTTCTATAAATACGAACTATTACTACTGAAAATAAAAATTATATAAAATGGAAAAGGCCTACTATCAATTATAGTATTTATGTTGTTAGTTGCATGGCATGATTTAGTACAATTTCAAAATGATAAAATGAAGTGGGCTTAATTAGTAGTAAAGAATTGCATTTTAACTGTAGTTGAATGAACCAGCTTGCAAACTATGTGCAGCTGAGGTACACTTGGCAATGTGCAGTTGGCAATGTGAATTGCAGTATAATAAAATGCCTCTCCAAATGTTCCCTTTGAAATACTATCAATAAATTTGGCACACAGTTAACAAATAGTGTAAGACCCATCCGAATTTGAAATTTTCAGAATTATATTAAGTTTGGTTAGGGAAATTCAGTATTTAATGCATTTGGTTGAGTAGTGCCTACTTTAAAACTTACTATAAACTGAATGAAATGGTATATGTTTTACTGCTTCACCTCAAATGGTTTTTGAGATATGACAATTTTAAAAATTCGAAATGGGATAAAAATCACACAATTTTGGAAACAAATAATTTAGAAACAAAGTATCCAAAAACTCTATAATTTTTTATTTATTTTTTTATCTTTTTTTATAGCTGGGCTAAAATGACCAATAATTGCAAAATAATAAATCATCAAGGTTCGTTTTCTTATTTTTTTTTAACTGATTTCACGTGGGGCTGGGCAGGCCCATAGTAAAATTGAGTGTTTCAGACAATAACAGGAACATGGCAGAATGTTCTGAGTTAAACAAAACAACTAGGAAATGTCTTAAAGAGGAAATGATAAGTTTCAGAAAAAAATTTGTGAGAAAACAGTTGAAAACAAAGCTGATAGTTAGGTTGGATAGATACCATATTTCAATGAAAATGACAGTTATTGATAATATAATGTAAATGGCTAGATAAAAAAAATCTACTCACCAAGTGGTGGCAGGGGCACACACACAAAAGGATGTAAAGTTTATAAGCTTCTGGCAATAGGGTTGAAGGGGAAGGAAGAGGGGTGAAGGAAAGGGAGTGAAGAGGTTTAGGAAAAGGGGTGCAGCTCAGAAAAGTCACCCAGAATCCCAGGTAAGGGGAGAGTTACTGAATGGGATGAGAAGAAAAGACTGATTGTTGGAGACTATTCCGGATGAGATTTGAAAACCTGAGAGCTTAAATGTGGAAGACAGGATAACACGCAAGACAGAGATTAGTTCTAAAATGTCATGCACGAGTTAATAAGAGTGAAACGCTGAGTGCACTGTATGTAACAGCGGTGGGAGAGGGGTTGGTGAAAAATAGACAGGTCAGAAAAATGAAAGATGCAGAAATCTAAAATGGAGTAAGAGAAGGAGTAGTAACTGTGAATAAATAGGGCTGGTTCTCCAGATCCTTTCAAAAAACAACTTCAGAGAACACCACATGTCACCCAGTATTATCCTGGTCTGGAATGTATCAGTCAGCTACTTCGACAAGATCAGGACCTCCTAAAATCATGCCCTGAAATGACATCCATTCTGTCAGAAATCTTGCCCACCACACCTAGAACAGCTTTTCGTTGCCCTCCCAATCTTCGCTACATCCTTATCAGACCCTATGCTCCTTCTGGACCCATCTCCCTGCCCTAAGGCTCCTACCCTGTGACCGTCCCCACTGCAAGACTTGTACTGTTCAGCCTTTTACATCACCATGACTACCACCCAGTTATCAGTCAGATGAATGGGCATAGGCAGTGTGTGTATACAGGCAATACACAATATCCTATTGCAGAGCATGCTTTGCAACATGACAGTCATAACCGTGGTGCCTGTTCCAGCATACGCGCCATCTGGATTCTTCCTTCTTCCCCCAAACACCAGTTTCTCAGAACTCCACTGGTGGGAACTAGCACTACAACACTTCCTTGGTTCTCACCCCCCCCCCCCCCCCCCACCTGTCCTTAATTTGCTTTAATTCCTCCCGTCTCAGCATTTATTCACAGTAACTACGCCTTTCTTTACTCCATGTTAGTTTCTACATCTTCCATTATCTGACTTATCTATTTTTACAACCCCCCCCCCCCCCACCTCTTCCTACTCCCACGTCTGTTATGTATTGTGCATGATGTTTTAGTAGTAATCTCCGTCATGTGTATTACCCTGTCTTCCACCTTTAAGCACTCAGGTTTTCAAATCTCGTCCCATGCAGTCCCCAACAATCAACTTTTCCTTCTCTTTCTGTCTGGTAGGTGTACCCTGACCCGGGGTTCTGCGTGACTTTTTGAGCTGTATTCATTTCCCTCAAACCCCTCCAGTCTATTTCCTTTGCCCCTCTTCCTTTTTCTTCAACTCTTCTGCCAGAAGAAGGAGCCACTGCCACTGAAAGCTTGTAAATGTTAAATCCGTGTGTGTGTGTGTGTGTGTGTGTGTGTGTGTGTGTGTGTGTGTGTGTGTGTGTGTTTTCCCCTGCCACCACTTGGCGAGTAGATTTTTTATCTATCCATTTACATTAGATACCACATTTCGTCACTTTTGTAGACACACGTAGTAATTTAACCGCTTCCCACTAAATATATTTCTTTATAGCGTTTGAGGGAATGTGTGTTACTACTTATCTATGTTCCTTGCATCTACACCAGCTGTAGTTTCTGTTTGTTGTGAAATATAGCTTTCAGGTCAGTGGGAATTATATATCCCACCAAACAATGGTGTTTTAATGGTTATTGGCAAGTATGGTTACCACCAATGTAGTTTCGGAAGGGGCTTGGAAGTATACTTACCACAAAATTAATCTGTCATTTGTGGTCCTTGGGAAGCATACTTACCACCAATTTAGTGGTATCCCAAACCTTTTGAGAGTACGTTTTACCACATCTGTCTATACACTTACGTCTTGTTGTAGTACACACTGCACCAGGTGTATGTAAACTGCTACAACACACTCGAAGTGGGAGATGTTCAAAGAGCAATGTAAATATGTTTGTTTGAAAGGGGAGACAGAAATATAAACAAACATACCAAGGAATAAACTGTAGTGGAAAACAAATTATGACTTAACGAAAAATGAAGTTGTGCCCAGGCCGACATTTAGACAGCAGATGGTGCTAGAGGGACCAATGATGTACATTTCTGGAATTCAAGAGCTACAAAAAGACAGAGTTTATAGGCTAATTGGGCATACAGTGAGAGACTCAGAAGAACTAAAGCAGAAAAGTGAAGAGCTCCTTAAAACGTGTAATATGTGGTTTGGAACCAATGAATTCAGATTCATCACTCTAAAACTGCTAATATTCTTTCTAGACTGCACAGTAATGATAGTATCTCAACTACATTCCTTGGCATTCATTCACTTTGAACACAAAGTAACATGGGCTAATGTATGTGCTGGTGACTCTCCCCGACTTTGAACAGGAGGCACTTAATATCTACATCCTGACAACTTGCCTAGTGTAGTGGTAATAAATTATGTACTGAAACTTTCCTTGTGAATCAGTCTATCTATTAGTGAAAACTGTACCAAAGTCCCTACACAAGTTGCTGAAATTAACCTTCAAATACAGACACAAAAGTGTGGTGGAGGGCTTTAATTCAAAATATGTAAAGCTGCAGTTGATGTGATTTTTCCGATTCATCTATTTGCTAACCGGCCATAGAATTTGCGTTAACGACAAGCTGTTCTTTAACTCTTACTTTGCCTATTTGAATCTTATAGTGTGTACTGTCTAGCAATGTATTGTGCCCAACATTTGTATTTATTACTTGTGTTGCATACAGTTAATTTATATTATCATATTTACATAGCTGCAGTATCATCATGTTCATATACATTGTACATGTGTGTAAAATTCATGACGGCATCTTTAACTTTGTACAACCTGTGTTCTTTTCTCACATGATATCCTGCAAACCATCGATGAAGGGCAACGGCAGATTCCATATTCCTAGGTTTCCAGAAAGCGTTTGATACAGTGTCGCACTGTAGACTGTTGATGAAGGTCTGAGAATATGGATTAGGTTCTCAGATATGAGTGACAGAAAGTCTTCTTAAGTAATAGAACCAGTATTTTGTCCTCTATGGCGAGTATTCATCAGAGACAACGGTATTGTCAGGAGTGCCACAGGGAAGTGTGATAGGATCACTCTTATTCTCGATATACAAAAATGATCTCATGGACATGTTGAACAGCAGTTTATGACTGCTTGTTGATGACACTGTGATACAGGAAGGTGGTGGCATTGACTGACTGTAGGGGGATACAAAATAGATAGAATATCTAGTTGGCGTAATGACTGACAGCTTGCTCTAAACGTAGAAAAATGTAAGTTAATGCAGATAAGTAGGAAAAATAATCTCATAATTTTCAAATACGGCATTAGTAATGAGCTGCTTGATGCAGTTACATCCCTTAAATATCTAGCCATAACATTGCAAAGCAGTATGAAATGGAATGCGCAAGTCAGGTTGGTAGTTGGAAAGGCGAATGCTCGACATTGTTTTATAGCGAGAATTTTGGAAAGTGTAGCTCATGTATAAAGGAGACTGTGTATAGAGTGCTATTGCAGTCCATTCTTGAGTACTGCTAGAGTGTTTGGAATTCCTACCATATCGGATTGAAGGAAAACATTGAAACAATTTGTAGGCGGGGTGCCACATTTGTTACCTGTAAATTCAGTCAACACATGAGTGTCGTGGAGGTACTTCATGCACTCAATGGAAATATCTGGACGAAAGAGGACATTCTTTTTGTGAAACAGTATTCAGAAAATTTAGAAAACTAGCATCTGAAGCTGACTGCAGAATAATTCTACTGACACCAACATACACTTTGCTTAAGGACTGCTAAGATACAAGGAAGTAAGGCTCATGTGGAGGCATGAATGGTAAGTAATTTTTTCCCTTGTTCTGTTTGTGAGTGGAACAGGAAATAACTAATTCATTAAAGAGAATTTTCTGAATCATGGAATCAATCCCAATTTTAACTATTTTTTTTTAAATTAATGAAGTGTCATATTGTCAACATTACCTGCATTCTGAATGTTGTTGTTATACTATCTTATTCCCAAATATTCTCTTTCTTTTACAGCAAAGAGAGTTTGGAAACAGAAGAAGGAACGCAATGCCGATTAGAGGGAAGCCAACAATGGAAATATATAGACCGCCGAGTAAGTAATAAAAAACTTTTATTTTCTGATACAATTCTAGCTACTCAAGCATTCACAATTTGATGGCAGTGTGTGGTAGAAGTCTAGGTATAGTGTCTTTGACTACTAATAAAAACTTCTTGGGCCCCAGGTTTGAACCCAGCCACTGCTTAAATTTTGAGTAAAACTGATCGGCACTGGCAGTCGAAGACTTCCAGCATAAGAAATTACCCTCATTCAGTAAAAGGTGGAAGAGTCAGTGATGATCAATGCCATGAGGATGCAGAAGTCAGTGGAAACAACTACATTAAAGAAACGTAATATGTATTCACACAACATGTGGCCTGTAAATTGGTAAAGTGTCATGAGATCTCTTGATCTCCCCATTGGCAAAAGATTATGGATTAGTTCTTCATTCAGATCTCCACAAAGAGACTGCCAAGGGGGGGATGACCTTCAGAAAAAAATGGAATAGCCAAGTGCCAGGATAACATTTTATGAGTCAGAGTGTGGAATGTCAGAAGTTTGAAAATAGTAGGAAAGCTAGGAAATCAAAAAAGGAAATGCAAAGACTCACTCTAGATGTAGTGGTGTTCAGTGAGTGTGGAGAATTTGAACCTGGTTGTAGGAGAAAGAATTGAAGGAAGGGTTGTGGGAGAATATGGGTTTGGCAGTAGGTATGGGAGAGGAGAAACACTAATTGAGTACAGCAATAAATATCAGATGGTAATAGAGAATACTCTTTTTTAAGAATCACAAGAGGAGGCAGTATACTTGGAAAAGATCTGGAGACACAGGAAGGTTCCATCACGGACGGTCAGAGATTCTGAAGCTGGTATTACATTGTAAGACATACCCAGGAGCAGATATAGACTCGGATCTCAATTTGCAAAATGAAAAGAGTAGACTGAAGTTTAAGAGAATAGTGTGAAAGAATCAATATGAAAGGAAGTGTGATACTTGAAGTAGTGAGGAATGATGAGACCTGTTTGTAATTTGCTGGTGATGTGGTATTACAATTAGGCAATAAGGAACACCTGAGTAGGCAGGTGAAGTACTTCAATTGATGGACGAAAGAAGGAAGTAAAAAATGTTCAGGGAAAGACAGGAAAACAGCAGAACAAATCCTTTAGGAATGAAATTTGGAAGTAAAGGACAGCCATGGTGATATGACTGCAAGAAAGATGGGAAGATATAGAAAAAGAAAAGATGTCAGGTGAGCTGACTCAGTGCATAGAAAAGTCAAAACAACCGTCAGTGAAATAAAGCAAGGATTGTAATTCTAAGATTGCAATGGGATTTCCTGTGATGAATACAGAAGGGAGAGCGGATAAGTGGAAAGAGTACATTGCAGGTCCATATGAAGGGGGGGGGGGCGACTTGTCTGATGACACCATAGAAGAAGAAATTTGAGTCAATGTGGATAATGTAGTGGATTCAGTATTAGTCAGACTTTAAAAGATCTCTGGGAGATTTGAGATCAAGTAATGGATACATAGACGGTGTTCTATCAGAAGTTCAAAAACAGTGGGGGAGGGGGGGGGGGGGCAGAGAACATCAACCAAATGACTATTCAAGGTGGCATGTAGAATCTGAGGCCAGTGACATACCATCATACTTTGAAAAATATCATCTACATAATTCTGAAAATGGTAAGGGCAGAAAAATGTGAAGATTATCGCACAATCAGCTTAACAGCTCGTGCATCCAAGCTGCTGACATGAAAGACTGTAAAAGAAAATAGATCATCTGTTAGATGATGATTAGTTTGGCTTTAGGAAAGGCAAAGGCACCAGAGAGGCATTTCTCACTTTGCACCTCATAATGGAAACAAGACTGAAGAAAATCAAGACACACTCATAGGATTCGTTGACCTAGAAAAAGTATTTGCCACTGTAAAATGGTTTAAGAAGTTCGAAATTCTGAGAAAAATAAGAGTAAGCCACAGGCAGAGTTCGGAAATATGTAATATACAGGGTGTTACAAAAGGTACGGCCAAACTTTCAGGAAACATTCCTCACACACAAAGAAAGAAAATATGTTATGTGGACATGTGTCCAGAAACGCTTACTTTCCATGTTAGAGCTCATTTTATTACTTCTCTTCAAATCACATTAATCATGGAATGGAAACACACAGCAACAGAACGTACCAGCGTGACTTCAAACACTTTGTTACAGGAAATGTTCAAAATGTCCTCCGTTAGCGAGGATACATGCATCCACCCTCCGTCGTTTGGAATCCCTGATGCGCTGATGCAGCCCTGGAGAATGGCGTATTGTATCACAGCCATCCACAATACGAGCACAAAGAGTCTCTACATTTGGTACCGGGGTTGCGTAGACAAGAGCTTTCAAATGCCCCCATAAATGAAAGTCAAGAGGGTTGAGGTCAGGAGAGTGTGGAGCCACGGAATTGGTCAGCCTCTACCAATCCATCGGTCACCGAATCTGTTGTTGAGAAGCGTATGAACACTTCGACTGAAATGTGCAGGATCTCCATCGTGCATGAACCACATGTTGTGTCATACTTGTAAAGGCACATGTTCTAGCAGCACAGGTAGAGTATCCCGTATGAAATCATTATAACGTGTTCCATTGAGCGTAGGTGGAAGAACATGGGGCCCAATCAAGACATCACCAACAATGCCTGCGCAAACGTTCACAGAAAATCTGTGTTGATGACGTGATTCCACAATTGCGTGCGGATTCTTGTCAGCCCACACATGTTGGTTGTGAAAATTTACAATTTGATCACGTTGGAATTAAGCCTCATCTGTAAAGAGGACATTTGCACTGAAATGAGGATTGGCACATTGTTGGATGAACCATTCGCAGAAGAATACCCGTGGAGGCCAATCAGCTGTTGATAGTGCCTGCACACGCTGTATATGGTACGGAAACAACTGGTTCTCCCGTAGCACTCTCCATACAGTGACGTGGGCAACGTTTCCTTGTATAGCAGCAACTTCTCTGACACTGACATTAGGGTTATCGTCAACTGCACGAAGAATTGCCTCATCCATTGCAGGTGTCCTTGTCGTTCTAGGTCTTCCCCAGTCGCGAGTCATACGCTGGAATTTTCCGTGCTCCCTAAGACGCCAATCAATTGCTTCGAACGTCTTCCTGTCGGGACACCTTTGTTCTGGAAATCTGTCTCGATACAAACGTACCGCACCACGACTATTGCCCCGTGATGATCCATACATCAAATGGGCATCTGCCAACTCCGTATTTGTAAACATTGCACTGACTGCAAAACCACGTTCGTGATGAACACTAACCTGTTGATGCTACGTACTGATGTGCTTGATGCTAGTACTGTAGAGCAATGAGTCACACGTCAACACAAGCACCGAAGTCAACATTACCTTCCTTCAATTGGGCCAACTGGCGGTGAATCGAGGAAGTACAGTACATACTGATGAAACTAAAATGAGCTCTAACATGGAAATTAAGCGTTTCCGGACACATGTCCACATAACATCTTTTCTTTATTTGTGTGTGAGGAATGTTTCCTGAAAGTTTGGCTGTACCTTTTTGTAACACCCTGTATACAAGAACCAGTGGTAAAAAGAAGACTGGAAGACAAAGAAAGAAGTGCTCGGACTGAAAAGTGAGACACACTGATTTAGTACCAAAAAGTGAGAGAGAGGTATGTAGTCTTCCACACCTGCTGTTCAATCTATACATCGATGAAGCAGTGACAGAAATAAAAGAAAGGTTCAAGAGTGGGATTAAAATTCAGAGTGAAAGGATATCAAGGCAAGATTTGCTGATGACATTGCTATCCTCAGTAAAAGCGAAGAAGAATTGCTGGCTTATTGCATGGAGTGAACAGTCTGAGTACAGAGTACAGACTTAAGAGTAAACCAAAAAAGACAAAGGTAATGAGATGTAGTAGAAATGAGAAAAGCGAGAAACTTAACATCAAAGTTGGTGATCAATAAGTAGATGAAGTTAAGGAATTCCACTGCCTAGGCAGCAAAATAATCCATGATGGAGAAAGAAAGGACGCCAGAAAAAGCAAACTAGCATAGGCAAAGATTGCATACCTGGCAACGAGAAGCCTACTGGTATCAAATGTAGATCTTAATTTGAGGAAGAAATTTCTGAGAATGTATATTTGGAGCACAGTTTTGTATAGTAGTGAATCATGGACAGCAGGAAAACTGGAACAAAGAGAATCGAAGCATTTGAGATATGGTGCTACAGATGAATGTTGAAAATTAAATGGGCTGATAAGATAAAGAATGAGGTGGTTCTCTGCAAAATCCATGGACAGAGGAACACATGGAAATACACTGACAAGAAGAAGGGACAGTGGTGGGACATGCCCTGTAATAATAGGAGTGCATCCAACAAATGACTGATGTAAGATGCATTTGCTACTCCGTAATGAAGAGGTTAGTGCAGGAGAGGAGTTTATGGTGGGTTGCGTCAGACTAGTCAGAAGACTGATGAGCCAAAAAAGTAAGGAATATGTGTTTAACACATTGACCTCCTGGCCATTAATTTCAGCTGTCAGAATTAAAGCTGTTTTTTATCCTTCCACTACCCTTCCATTGTACTCAAAAGAGTTTTGCTGCACAGGAAAAACTCCCTCACAGAATAAGAGTTTGTGTGACTACTATACCAGCTTCTTTTTGAGACATTCCCCCCCCCCCCCCCCCTCCCTCTCGCCCCTTACATTGCTAGCTCTAAGAATACATGTCTAAGACACAAAATGTGGATGGTGTGATGTTATTAAGTTTCCTCATGGTGAGAGTCACAACTCAGCTGAAACTTATTGATGAGTTGAAAGTTCATGAACGACAGTAAGTCGCAGTAATGATGCATAATACTTGCAGCAAAATATGCTGACTTTCAAGTCATAATAGGCTGTTAGAGAAGAAAGTGTTGAATGGGATTTATAATTAGTGTCTTGCCTAAAACAGACACCCTTTACCCCCAACATTTGAAGATGTGTTGTAGGCTAAGGTTTGATTAGTGCAAATATAATTGATGTCTGAAAAACATTCGTATTACTCTGAGCTTTGGGTTTATGTGCTATTTTTTCCCTTCTTTTTTAATTTTCTTGCATTTTAAATGGAGTAGTATCTCCTTTTTTACAAAAAGACCATAAAGGAATTTATAGTTGGTTTAGTAAAGAAAACATCCTGGCTCTCACCAACATTAGGGATTCCCAGACCATGGTACAAGTACCATTGGTGGTGGTTTGTGGGATTAAAGGGACCAGACTGATATGGTCATCGGTCTACCATTGGTGGTACACAAGGACACATCAGGTGGTATGCAGACAAATAAATAAAACATGTACTGGTAGGCTATACATCAAATTGTTCTCTTACGTCATTTCATTTTTAAAGTAAAATGATAATGAGAAAACTGATTGATAAAAGCAGCTTCTGAATGATGAAGAAAATGGGTTTACCACAGAATGTTCGTTTTCGACTGTATGCAGGACACAGGAAGGACGGACTGTAACCACCCCATTCCTCCATTCATTAGTAGTGCCTGGGTAGGCAGGGAATGTTTCGTCTTGATTTGACATTGGTGATATTTTGATTGGGTCTTGTCATTGTTTATTTGGAAGTTTTCATGCTGTTTTGCAACTGCTGTCAGCTAATGTGTCATACCAATGTGTGGCACTGCAGTAGTAATTATGCAGTCAACTGTTTATCACTCTTATTGTCACTTTGTTCGGTGATACCCTAAATGGCAGTGTGTTGTGAAGAAAGTTTGAATTTGAAACAGAGAGTGTGCATATTACAATGAGCTGATTCTTCATTGCTATAATTATGATGTGGGATTTATCTTTATTGTGTGACTTAATGCCTAACCACAGTCATAATGAAGCGACTTGCAGTTTGGCATTACATTAAAGGCTGGTACAGAAACCAGTGATGAACCAATTCTCCAATGCATTGTATGCTTAGAAACACAGTCAAATCAAAGTAAGAGGCCTTTTTTATTCAAACGTCATCAAAGTTCTAAGAACTCTGAAGTAGATGGTAAACATTTGCCGTTTTCAGTTGAGATATGCATTTTGTAAGAAAGAATCCTAATGTGTAGCAAATTTTACTAAAACTGATACTAGAAGAACTTGATAAAAGTTAGTTTTAGAACTGCAAAGGAATCAAAACCTCACGCAGTTGGTGAGTCTCTTACCTTCCACAGCTAGACACATTGTCCAAGTGGTTTTAGCATAAAAAATGCCCAAAGATATGCAAAAATTCCATTATCCTATTATGTGGTTCAGTGGCTAATGAAGACCAGTCTTCAGATGTTGAAGAAACGTTATAACTGCAAAAGTATGCTTAGTTTGTTCTTCAACAGACTCGAGTACAGTTGTTACAAACATGGCACAGTTACTTGCTTTTGTACATGATGACTATGATGATGATCTAAGAGTTTTTATTTTGCAATCTGGTTGAGTCAAATGCTACAGCAGAAAAGATTTTTAGTATTATTGACTTCTCTTTGTTAAAAGTACTTATTCCTTGACAAAAACATGTTGGAATGTAACAATACCAGAGAAGGAAAGTTGCTACTCACCATATAGCGGAGATGCTGAGTCGTGATAGGCACAGCAAAAAGATTCACACAATTATAGCTTTCGGCCATTAAAGCCTATGTCAGCAGTCTCCGAGACTGCAGACGTGTGTGTGTGTGTGTGTGTGTGTGTGTGTGTGTGTGTGTGTTGTGCCTATCGCAACTCATCATCTCTGCTATGTGTTGAGTAGCAACTTTCCTTCTCTGGTATTGTTGCATGTTGTTATTTGTGTAGATGGGGCAAGACAATATATTGTCACCTGACAGATCTGGTAGCAGAAGTGAAGAAAATTACCCTTAATTGTTGAAGCACACACTATTTAATACACCAAAAAGCACTGGCTTCCAGGAATATGCCTGAAACTCCTGTTGTTGTGGCAGACACTGTAAAGGTTATAAACTTCATCAAGCCAAGGGCTCTAAACTCACGGCTATGCACAATATTGTGTGAATACATGAGGGGTAAATTTAAAAATTTGCTTCTTCATACTGAAGTAAGATGGCTCTCTCATGCCGTGAAGAATTTTTTCGTTGATCAGTGGTTATTGTTTAGCTGATACATTTGGCAGGGTTTACATTTTGAATGTGGGACCACAAGGACAAGGCACAACTACTTAGGCAGGTAACAAAGTAGCAGCTTTCAAAGAAAGTAGACTTGCTTTAATTCAGAAGTACAGAACAATAACTTTTTTACATTCCATAAATTTTTGAAAGACAATGAACAAGCTCACATGGAAGATTTTTACATATTTATTGTATTTTTATAAAAATATTATATTTAGAGATTCTACAAAAAAGTTTTGAAAAGTACTTTTACAAAGATTACGCAAATTGTGACTGGATACAAAATCTATTTTCGGGAAAAGTGTCTAAAGAAGTACTCATGAAAAAAATGACTAGCAACATATCAATGGTAGATGCTTTCAAAAAGAAAGCGCTCCTCTCTTTTTGGATGTGAACAAAAACGGAATAGCCTTCTCATCAGTTTTTGAAACCATTTGCTATGAATTACATGCATGAAAATTGGTTTTCAGAATTGTTGTATATTAAAAATAAATATGGAAACAGACTTAGTGTGAAAGACTTGAGAATTAAGTTGAACTCTATTGAGACAGACTTTGAAGCTCAGATTCAAGATAAACAATAATATGCTTCCAGCTGAAACACATATATATTTTTTCATCAGAATCTAAATTAAAAAACTGTCGAATGACTAATTTTGAAGTATGATTTACCATCAAAGTTTGGTTTGATCCAACTATTTTTTAACTTCTAATTTTTTGTACACAGTTCAGTTTATTACTCTCTTGTGCAGCTGATTGATATTGTTTGTGATGTAAAATTAGAATTTATTTTAAATGTCATTCCTCTCTTGTTCATTGTGTATTTGTTTCAGAACTGGTTTAATTGAGTTTCATATTATTTGCTACATATAAGTACCACTTGTGAACAGGAATGGAACAAATCTGTAAATCAGTGCTTCCATGAAACATTATTATTTGTGTGTGTTTTCAGCACTGAGCACAAAGGAAAAAATTATACCCTCTCTACTCTTCCTCACCCCTGTGTCATTCATTGGTCAATCTTCTGCACAAACACCTCCCCCCCTCCCCCTCCCCCTCTTAGCCTCTATAGTGCCACTCCCTCCTCAACTGCACTGTGCCTTCATGCACCTGAGTTTATTAAAAAGTAAAAAAGTTATAATGGTACACTTAAATTTCTAAAAATGTTAGATGGTACACAGTGACAAAAAGTCTGGAAACCACTGGCCTAGATCACTTGGGAACAATGGAAATTGTTGCCATTTCAGTTGGAAACTGATAGGAAACCAGTTGTCCTAGCATTTAAGCAACACAATTTTTTTAGTGTGTGGAACATTACTTGTATTTACCAAAGTTGCAGTTAGATTACATTGTGGAATAAGATGGTTGTTGATGATGCCACGGTGGTCAGCTGTGTTTCTGGACGTTCCTGCCATCAGTGATTTTTTTCTCTCACCTCTCTTGCTTTTGTTTTCCTTGTAAGAAAAAAATTGTTGATTTGCTATATTATGAGGGTAATCCCAAAAGTAAAGTCTCCTATTTTTTTATAAGCGCATAACTCTGTTTGTGTGGCAGTTGGTCACACTGTTACAAAGAGTGCTTCACGCGCTGTGTGTAAACATGCTCACACCGCGCTGAGGCGCTCAGTCTTGGCTTGGCAGCCATTGAGAATGGAGCTCCTGTTGGATGTTATCACCAAGTGTGAATTATGCGAAGTTATTCGGTTTTTGAACACAAAGGGCACTGCGCTGATTGAAATCCATCGCCAATTGGTGGAAGTGTATGGTGAGTCGTGCATGGATGTCAAAAATGTTCGTAAGTGGTGTAGAGAGTTTTCAGCTGGTTGGACCGAAATTCACGACGAACAAAGGAGTGGGAGGCCATCAATTTCTGAGAAGACAGTGTTGAAGGTCGAGCAAAGCATGTGTGAAGATCGGCGAATCACCCTGGATGATCTCTGCACGTTGGTTCATGAGGTTTCCCAAAGCACCACTCACAGAATTTTAACGGAAACATTGAACTACCGGAAGGGGTGCACAAGATCGGTGCCACGCGTGCTGACTGAGGACCACATGTGGCAATGAGTTGATACTTTCCACGCATTTCTTCACTGCCTTGCAGCCAAACAGGACAACTTTCTGGACTCAGTAGGCATGGGTGACAAAACCTGGGCATACTACTTTACACCTGAGACCAAGCAACAATCATGCCAGTGGCGGCATCCTTCTTCACCAAAACCGCGGAAATTCAAATAAACACAGTCTGCTGGTAAAGTCATAACAACCGCTTTTTGGGATCGGAAAGGGATATTATTGGTCCAATTTATGCCCATTGGGATCACAATTAACGCTGACAGGTACTGAGGGAGACTGAAAAAACTCACACTGCAATTTAGAACCGGAGAAGAGGAGTGTTGAGCAAGGGCGTACACATTCTCCATGACAACGCTCGCTTACACATCGCTTGGCAAACCGTTGCTCTCCTGCCACAGTTTCAGTGGAACATAATCACGCACCCACCCACCCTATAGTCTTGACTTGGCACCCAGTGACTATTACCTGTTCCCTAGGTTAAAAGAACATTTGGCCGGGAAACGATTCAGCTCTGATGACGAGGTGAAAGGAGAGGTTCATAACTTTCTCAACAACATGGCGGCGAGCTGGTATGACATGGGCATACAAAAACTCCCACAGCGTCTACAAAAATACATTGACAGAAATGGTGATTATGTCGAAAAATAGCTGTAAACTGATGTAAACCATTGTAGAAATAAACAGGTCTATGTACTTATAAATAAATAGAAGACCTTACTTTTGGGATTACTCTCACAGGACACACATGAAGGAAGATTAACCTCACTGATGATTCACTGGAAGTGAAAAGTGGGCAAGGAAGTGTGATTTGTTGAAATTATGGTTTTGTCACCCTCTAAGCCCTGATGATTTCATGAGCTAGTAAAATTTCTTGTGGTCTCCGATTTTAGTGATTCAAATCTACAAGGCAAGGCCAAATAAAAGTGTCTGAGTAGTAGGCTACTGCCTTTGTCTCCCTTTGGATGGTTTTTGGAAGAGTTCTGTATTGAACTCCTATATTAACTCTTCTTAATACAATCTCATTATGTCCATTCACAATAACTTTCACAGTCTTCAGGACGTGTTGTATGACAGAGTAATCTTTACATCATCCTAGTTCAGATAAGATTCAAAAGACAATTCATTACATCTTTTGCTTATCTCAACAATTACATTTTCTCTGTGGCCGCAAACACCTCCAAGCCTTGATGTCAAGGAACAAGCAGCCAGACAACAGGTAGAGACGCTAACTCACCATCCTGCCTTGTAGATGTGATGAGCCAATTTCTGATGTGATATATTCTTTTATCAAAATTGATGTTCCACTTCTCAAAAGTTAGCTTTATACAGTTGTAACTCAATGAAGTTTGACGCACGTAGGTACAAGGAAGGTAATTTTGAAGAAAGCTTGGCTAACTGAAGAAATTCTTCAGCAGACCAACAAAAGAAAGAAGTACAAAAATGTTCTGAGTAATCAGGAATACAGAAATATAAGTCACTAAAGATTGAAATAAACAGGAAGTGCAAGGGGGCCTTTTGTGAAATTAAAATCAAATGCATAAACATGAAGAGTGCAATGGGAATTCTATTTTTAAACACAGAGGAAAGGGGGAATAAGTGGAAAGAATACATTGCAGGTTCCGTACATGGGGTATGACTCTGGTTATGACATTATTGAGGAAGAAATGGGAATCAGTACGGCAGACATATGGGGGGTCCATGATTAGAATGAAAGTTTAATAGAGCTTTGGAAGACTTGTGATTAAATAAGGCAAAATGGATTGATAATATTCCTTCAGAATTTCAGAAAGCATTGGGGAAATGGCAACCAAGTGATTACTGTAGAATGAGCCTGGAGGCATATCATCAGACATCTGGAAAAGTATCATCCACACAATTTTGAAGACACCAAAAGCAGATGTAAATCAAACAATGGAAAATCCAGGATGGAATGTAACAATATTATGAAAAGGAAAGCTATTTAATGGCCGAAAGCTATAATTTGAGTGTCTTTTTGTTGTGCCTACCTGCAGCTAAGCGTCTCTGCTATATGGTCAATAGCAGATATGTGTGAGACCTTCCAATATACAAAATAATGGAAAACAGAAGTGAGAATCTGTTGGTTGAAGTTCTTTTTTGCTTTAGAAAAGATAAGGCCACTATAGAGGCAGTTCTGAAGTGTCTGATAATGGGAGCAAGACTCAAGAAAAAAAATTGATACATGTTCGTAGGATTTATTGACCTGGTGAAAGCATTAAACAATGTAAAACTCTGCAGGTTGTTCAAAATTCTGTGAAAAATATAAGTAAGCTATAGGGAGAGACAAGTAATGCACAATATGTACAAGAACCAGGAGAGAATGATAAGAATGGAATGAAGTGATTGGATTCAAAAGAGTGTAAAAATAGGGATGTCATCTTCCATCCCAATTGGTCAGTCTGTACATTGAAGAAGCAGTGATAAAAATACAATAAAGATTCAAAAATGGGATTAAAATTAAGGATGAAAGGATATCAGTGTTAAGATTCACTGATGTCATTGCTACCATAAGTGAAAATTAAGAATAATTACAGTACATGTTGAATGAAGTGAACATTACAATGAAGATGATGAAGATAAAGGTAGTAGTGAGTAGCAGTAATGAGATCAGCGATAAGCATAATATCGAAATTGGAAGTAGATCAAGTTGAGAAATTCTGTTGCCTCGGAAGCAGAATAACACACAACGAATAAAAGTAAATTAGCACAGGCAGAGGGGTCAGTCCTGGCCAAGAGAAGTGTAGTATCAAACATCGGCCTTTATCTGAGGAAGAAATTATGACAAAAAGAATTAATTTCGTAATTTCCTCACTGTATTTTTTCCATAATCACAGTTATTAAAGCAGAAAAAGTCTTAGTCATGGAAGGCAGGATAAACCAACAGAACCAATAAAGTCAAAATTTATTGTTGTTGACGAGAGAGATGATCACAAAAACATTTTTAAACATTTTTTTCTGTGTTTGTTGTATAATTTTTTGCTGTTTCTGTAACGTTTATTTCTTTTGTGTTTGTTTTTATGAATATTCTACTTTGCAATTCCTTTGAGAGACGCAAGTAATTTAGAAGCAGAAGAAATGAGTTATACATATCTCTCTTCTCTTCACATGCTATATTATCAGAACCTCAATTTTTGTTGTCAGTTGTAAAGAACTAGAGAAATGGGAGAAAATGTTCATACACCCAAGCACTAGTTTTCGTTAATTAGCCAAAAATGAAAATATTGCCAACTTCATATGATGACACGTGATTTTCTGGATTTGTTACAGATGTCCGAACTGATGTGATGCAGAACGGTACCATGCCACTCAATCCGCGACTTAATGTCCATGCAAAAGAATTTACCATGAAGCATGGAGAACTGACCACTTCCAA
Organism: Schistocerca serialis cubense; assembly: GCF_023864345.2. Classification (NCBI taxonomy): domain Eukaryota; kingdom Metazoa; phylum Arthropoda; class Insecta; order Orthoptera; family Acrididae; genus Schistocerca; species Schistocerca serialis. The sequence goes on from NC_064638.1 coordinate 708,707,176, forward strand.
GTAAGTGAAATGTAAAAAGAAAAGAAAGGAACCTGCTAGTACTGTTACGCTTTAAATATTTCTGCTACCTCTGATGTCTTATTTTTATCCAAACTGTGACAGCAATATTATCTGTGAAGGATGTAGTAGATGCAGTATGACCCCCCCCCCTCCCCCCTCCTCTCTCTCTCTCTCTCTCTCTCTCTCTCTCTCTCTCTCTCTCTCTCTCTCTCTCTCTCTCTCACACACACACACACACACACACACACACACACACACACACTCACTCTCTGCCCCCCCCCCTCCCCGTCCTTCTATCCCTACCTCTTTTCTTTCTGAAAGGAATGGAATGGTTTTGAAGTAAGAGAACATTTGTTTATTTCACTTTCAGATTGTATTCTTACAATTCATTGCCATGTGTTCTGTCCGTTTTTCTAATTTTATGTATGAATTTTAATATTCATGTTCAGTTTGTATTTCTTATGATAAAGAAGAATGAAAGATAGATTGATATAGCAGATTTTTTTCTCCGTACTTCCTTCAATCCAACCACATACTCCAAATCTAATGAGGTGGCACTGTTGTAAGCACACTGGGCTTGCATTGGTGAGGACGATGATTTAAATCCACATCAAGCGATCCAGATTCAACTTTTCCATGATTTCCCTAAATCTCTCCAAGCAGATGTCAGGATGGTTCCATTGAAAGAGCTTGGCCAATTCCCTTTACCATTCTTGAAACATTCAAAGCGTATGCTCAGTCTCTAATGACCTCTATGTTAATGTTAAACACTGACCGATCGACCGACCTACCTACCTTCCGTCTCTAATGACCTCTCCTGTGACAGAAGGTTAAACTCTTATCTTCCTTCCTTATTGCAGCCCATTGAATATAATAAATAACAATTAAGAAAAATGTTTTAGTTTCACCTAGATGAAGAGAAATGCATTTTATAGTGCAGAGTGTATACGCCATGGGAAATCTGGAAGAAACACAGGAATTTTTTCAGCTGGGAAGAAACCCAGAATTTTTTTAGAATTCCAAGTATTTGTCATTGTTTTAGTTCTCAGTTATATTTTTTTAAATTTTGGCTTGAAAAAAGTGATCAAAGACTTTTACTTTAGCCTGCTACTGCAGGATAAGCCTGTGCCTACAGCAAAATGTGTCAGAGGTTTTAGGATGAATACTATGCTGTACTTTGTAACAACAGACTGCTTTCAGTGAGTAGGATGCCACAACTGTTTACATTTCTAACAGGTTGCGGAAAAATATTGGGAATGATGGTTTGAGAAACATTAGTTTCAAAGTAAATTTACTTTTACACCACATGAATTGTGTTACATGCAAGAATGTGTGGTGAATTTCTTAAATCAAGGAGCATTTGATTCTCATTGAAAACTTAACACTTTGTGGACCAGCCACTTGGACAAATTTTGGGCCGAGAAGAACAGCTATTTATGCCATTATTTAAAATTTTACCTGAACGTTTGTGTTTAGGTCACTCATGATCAAAAAATCTTAAAGGTTAGTTTTTCGTATTTATTTTAGTTCTTTCATAGATCTCAAGTTATGCAATAACGATGCATAAAGTTTAATTATACATCAAAAAACTGCCTTGGAAGCTACTGTGCTGTATTTGTTACACTTGTGATATGAAAATATGTGGTGTACATGTTGCTGCACATCAAATATTGCCCCAAAATGCATTGTGTTTTGCTGGGTTTCATTTCCTAAAGTGCTGGGAAGTTCTATATCGATGGCTGAAACCTTTACCAGTGAATGGACTGATAAGTTTTATAGCCCCAATGGGAAAGCATATTGTCACTTAACACAGAAAAAATGTATTTTCACCCAGGTACAGTGTATTTTCACTCAGGAGAAAGTGTATTTTTAACTGAAAAATATCCCTCCCCCACACCCTCCCCCATACATATACACCGTGGTAGTGTCATTGTTTTGTTCAGTTTTTAGTTTCGTAATTTGTGATCAAGTTTTTCGGTTTCACCTTCACTATAACAAACCATTAATGGTACAGGTCATGGGATTACAAAGTCTTAAAAATGTTGCAAACAAGTTTTGTTTATTGTGAGACCTCTTTGCATTTTCCCTATGAGGGGAGGAGGATTAGTGTTTAATGTGCTGTCAGCAACAAGTTCTTTAGAGATGGTACACATGCTCAGATTGGGAGAGGATAGGGAAGGAAATTGGCCATGTCCTTTTCAAAGAAACCATCCTGTAATTTGTTTTGGTGATTTTAGGTAAACAATAGGAAACCTATGTCTGGATGGGGATTAGACTTGCTGTCCTCACACACCACCACGTTGCTTGGTTTTGTGCCTAGCATAAACCTTTTACTCTTTATAACAACACAGTATCTAACAATATGGCATTGCTTGTATTAGAGATAATCATTCCCCGTGCTTACTGGGGCTGTGCAAATATATGGGAATGCTGTGAGAAATGCGTGTTTGCACATAAAAACCAGTGCTAACTAAGCCTCCAGGTTGTGATTGATTGAGCATGAATGGCACCTGTGCAATTTCCTCAACATGTTGCAAGTGTCAGTGGTGACCAGCACAGTTTTCTGTGTAATTTTGAATGCATTATGTCAGAGCTAAGTGAATTTGAACATTGGCAAATTGTTGGTGCTGGTAATATGAGTTCTATCATAACCAAGGTAGCCAAAGTGTTTGGTGTGTCAACAGACACCGTATATCGCATACAGGAAAAGTGGAAAAAACATCTGCTAAGTCACAACATGTACAAAAGTGTGTGTTGAATGGTTGTGATGGATAGTAATTGAAGAGGATTGTGGTGAAAAATAAGACAATGAAGGCTACAGTAGTCACTGCAGAAATGAATGTCACTCTTATGAACCATGTCAGCACTGGAAAAACATGAAGGGGGCTCCATAAGTTGGGAATTTCAGGGTGAGATGGAATTCCAAAACCACCAGTAAGTAATGGAAATGCCTGTAACATGAAAAGCAATAAAACCTGGACTATAGAGTGATGAAGGGTGTCATTGGGTTGGATGAGTATTGTTGCACACAGTTTCTGACTTCTGGGGTTGGGGAGAGGGGGAGGAGGGACACAAGGTATTGTGTCAGAGATGCTGTGACTGAAGAGATTTCCATGGTATAGATGGTGTTGCCAGGGATGACAGCCAAAGGTGCATGAAGATCTCGATCCGCCTGGATCGATGCTTTCAGATGAAAGTGCATGCAGTGATGATGGCATAATGCAGAGGAGATACTAGCAATGGAGATGAGACTTCTTCCGCACTCCGTGCAGTGAGAAGTGTGAGCACTGGCCACAGAAAACAAACCCACTGTTGATGCTGAAAAAACGTGCAACTGCACAACTAAATCTACATCACCCCCAGAATAGCCAGGGTCAACCAAGAGCAAGGTGCCAGGACCGTGGCCCGAGTAGAGGCCCTGGACCCATCCTGGGATGCAGCTAGTTTCGGTTGCATGCAATGAGTATCTTTGGTTCAAGCGGTAAAGGCACAGCACTCACAGGACATGGATGGTTCTCACCATGAAGCCATGGCTACTGGCGTGATGTGGATGACAGTTGGAATCCAGTGAGGTTGCTGCCCAAACTCCTGGCCCAATTGGTGTGTGAATGGCAACAAAACTGACTGCTGGGGATGCCTGCCTGGCCCCAAGAGGTTGAGTAGCGTCCATGACTGACAATCATGCAGGAGCTGCTGGGACACTTGGCCCCAGTTTGCTATGTTATGTGAAAACCCCTCTGCCAGGAAATATTCTACTTGCTTGTGCATCTACGTCTTAAACATTCTGACAAAACGTTACACCTTGCTGTTCAACTGTGGATGAAAGGGAGACGCCATGATGTGGTAAATTCCATTGTGTGTACAAAAGTCCTCAAAAGATTGTGACACAAATGGAGAACTGTTGTCTGAAGCCAGGGTGCAAGGCAAGCCTTCTGTGAAATATATCTTTGACAGGTCCTTAACAGTCCAATCTGCCATTGCAGATGGACAATGAATGACATGAGGAAAACAAGAAAAAGCATCAGCTGCCAGTAACCAGAAAATGTTTAAAAAGGCAGTGTCAGGACCAGCCATGGCAAAAAATCAATCTGCAGCAGCACATACTGAACATGACAAGGTATTCTAGTCCCAGTCAATGCCATGGAAAAACATGTAGTAGCGTGCAAACAGTTTTGTGTGAAAAATCCTCCAGTGATCCTGATGTAATAAATGGCGGACCTCCTGCCACAGAGCCACTGGGGCGGTGGTGCAGGGCGAATAAACCCTTCTATCAACAGGAGAATAACACCATTCAAGAGGGAGAAGCAATGGTGCAACATACAAAAATTCTGAAGTGAATCCAATGCCCAGTCCATCCAATGGTTGGCTTGCCTATACTGTATCATTCGTATGACCTGCCAGAGCACTAGACCCATTGCTGCGGCAGGGGTGATATGGAAACTGGTGGTGGGGAAGCCATCTACCATGTGCCTCGCCTCTGTATCCAGTTGAAAAGAAGACTGTTCCTCCTGGTTAAGCAATGGATCAGAGCCCACTGGGAGCCAGGACAGAGCGACCACATTTGCATGTTGTGATACGGGACATAAATGGATACCGTAATTGCACTGCAAGAAGAACAGAGTTCAACACTGAAGACAGGCCCCACATGGAAACCAGGGGCTTATGGTGTGTAATCAAATGAAATTTTGCACCACACAAGAGCACATGGAATTTTTTAGGGCTTAGAGAATATCAAGAGCTTGTTTTCCACCTGAGAATAATGGCACTGAGTCAAGTTGAGTGTTTTTGGTGTTAAGGCGGTAGGTTGTTCAGAGCCATCTGAATGATGATGGGCCATGACTGCCTCCAATCCATACTGGGATGTGTCTATTACCAGTTCCAGATGATTGCCAGGTTGAAGTGTTGCAAGACATGGTGTGGAGTCAAAATTATCCTTAAGCATACACACAGACTGCAGGCCAACAAAAGAAACACTTTTCTGAAGCAACATATGAAAGGGTTGAGCAGTAGTTGCCTCTGTGGGAATAAACTTGTGGTAATACACCTCTTTGCCAAGGAATGCCCTAAGTTGTTGTAGGTTCGAAAGATGGGACAAAGCCGTAATAGTGATGACGTGTGGTTCCTGTGGACTACAAGCCCTACCAGGAAATTTTATGACCAAAATAAAAAATGGAAGGCTAAAAAAAGTGAGTCTTAAAAAATTGAGATGAAATTTGATGCCTGTAGATCAGTGGGTAAAGAACAGATGTTACGTAAGTGATCCGCTGTGGTAGCACCTGTCATGATGATGTCATCCAGATAGTTAATGCAATGAGGGGCAGTCATCATTACCTGTTTGAAAAAAAATGTTGAAAGACGGCAGGCACATTAGCGACCGCAATCATTAGTCATTGATAATGATACAGGCCAGGTGTATTAACCATAAGCAACTGTTTTGATGATTCATCCAATGGAATCTGAAGGTAGAGTCAACCAAGATGATTTTCAAAAAGAATTGGCCCGCAGCTTACTTCGTGAGCAACTCCTCCAGAGGGAGTGCATGTGTTTGCAAGTGCCTGTGCGTTGATAGTGAGCCACAGAGCCAAAGCTGACTGGACTGCTTCTTTTTTATCACTAAAGGCATAGCCCATTCACTTGAGGACTTCGGTCTGTCACTCCTAGTGATGTTAAGCCAAAATAAATCTTGAGTACTTGTATCATTAACCACCAAGTACATAATGGAACAGACAGCTGGCTTGTAAACCGTATCAGGCATAAATTTACTGAGAATAGTAGTCTGCTGTTTGTTATGGCTTACCATTCGACACATAGTGTGTGCCAGTGGTGGAGACTGAAGCCCGCCATACAGCTTGTGAGTTGAGAAGAGCACAGTGCCCATATGTCGAATTGTAGGATTAATGGCTTATCCATCACATGCATTTCAGCGGAAGGTTTGTTTTAGCCTGCAGACACTGGTGAATACATTTATGGCAAGAAACCCACTGCTTGGGACAGAGTGCATGCTCGTGTTGTATGAAATGAGGGACATGAAGGAAGTACAACAGCCTATTCGTCCCACAGTGTGCTAGGCTCCATGTCCTGGTGCTGCATGCTGTTGACAATGGCAATGGCGACATCACTCTAGCCTATAATTGGTGGCCTACGGCACGGAAGATCCTGAACACCTGTGCAGTATTCAAAACCTCTCCCAACATAGGTCCCCCAGGGGGTCCACAACTCTTTTGTGGATACGTGCGTGGCGAGCACGGGTCCCCGAGCTATTGCAGCCTTCTTTCTCTCCAGGGCTGCATTTCTTTCCCCTTCCCCTCCTTTCCCCTTCCCCTCCTTTCCCCTTCCCCTCCTTTCCCCTCCTTGCTCCTTTCCCGTCCCCCTCTCCTCTCCCTCTCTCGGTGTCCTTGCTTATGTTGGCCCCCAATATCCTCCTGGTTCTGTTGGTTTTACAATTCGGCTTTGTTGCGTAATCATCTCCTCCTTTTGGCATTCCTTGGTCCCCCTCTGGGGTTTGACCTCCATTACAAAATTTCTCCTCCGTAGTGTGAGCCATTTGGGGAAGAGCACATTACCTAGTATCTCTGATGTGCGCCCTCCTAGTACATTCCACCTCTCCTTTCACGTCGTCGTCTGATGCTAGGGTGCATAGCCAGCACGGTAGCCAGCCTGTGTGGTGGGGTCGCTATGTACCCTTTTGGTTGAGCCCCCTGAACACACAGGGATCACACTTCTGATACCTGAGCTGTGACCTCCTCATGCATGCCTTGGAGTGGTTGCTCGTCATCCTGGAGCATCGGAACTCCCGGCAATGGCCGCCGTGCCAGACGGCCCGTGCTGTGGCTGGGTGGCGCCCGTGAGGAGAGCCCCTGATTGGAGTGGGTGGTATCAGGGCGGACGCTATGCAAATGAAACGCTTACGGGTCCAGAACTCTGGCCGTTCTTCTGCAGCCGTCTCTCTGCGTGGAACTGATTCTTCAAGTGCTGCTTCTCTTGCCCCTTCGGCCTTCCCTTATATGGCTACCCCCTGGGAAGAGGGTCAGGCCTGTCGGCTAGGGGCAAAACCTTTCCCCCGTTATCTAGTTTGCACAGGACTGATGGAGATACTTTCACCAATACCAAACCTTTATTCTTTGCGGAACACATTGAAGACAAGTCTGGCGAAGTGGACTCCCTGACCAAGATGCGGTCGGGTCCGTTGCTGATCAAAACTGCTTCAGCTGCCCAATCTGCGGCCCTTCGTGCCTGTACCCATCTTGGCACAATTCCTGTGTCCATTACCCCCCACCAGTCTCTAAATATGGTACAAGGTGTAATTTTTCACAGGGACCTCATCCTTCAAATTGATGAGGAACTTCGGGACAATCTCGGACAGCGGGGTGTTCACTTTGTTCAGCGTGTTCAGAAGGGTACTAAAGACAATCGCATTGATACTGGTGCCTTTATCCTGGCCTTTGAAGAGGATACCCTCCCTAAGAAAGTTAAGATTATGGTTTATCAATGTGATGTGAAGCCGTACATCCCACCTCCTATGAGGTGTTTTAAGTGCTTCCGTTTTGGACACATGTCTTCCCGCTGTTCACAGACCCCTCTCTGTGGTGACTGTGGACGTCCACTCCATGAGGGGAGTCCCTGTGTTCCCCCTCCTGTGTGTGTAAATTGTCATGGTAGTCATTCTCCACGTTCACCAGATTGCCCAGTATATAAGAAGGAAAAGAAGATACAGGAGTATAAGTCCCTCGATCGTTTAACCTACACAGAGGCCCGTAAGAAATATACACGTCTTCACCCTGTGTCCATGACATCTAGTTACGCCTTGGTTACATCTTCACCCCTTCCTCCCCCTTCCTTACCCCCATCCCGGACCCCTCTCCATCCCCCCCTCCCCTGCGGCTCCCACACCTTCTCCTCTGGGCGTTGCTCCCCCTCCCCAGCCGGAGAAGTGTCCCACTCCTTCGGCGTCTGCCGGTCGAGGGCGCCTCTCCCGGGATGCCCCTTCCAGGCCAAAGGTCTGCTGCTGCACGACGACTGCGAGAGCCGTGGTCTGTCGGCCCCCAGGTCGCCCGGTCTCTTTCTGTTCCTGATCTTGCTGCAGCTGGCTCCTTTATGTTACACAGCCCTCCTCAATCTCAGCCTGAAAAGAGGAAGAAACATAAGTCCCGGGACAAAGAGCCTCTGGTTTCACCAGAGGTCCCTTCCCCGACTTCACAACCGGATTCTGACCTGTCGTTCATGGATGTCGCCCCCTCCTTGTCGGTGATGGGTGGGGACCCAGCGGTATGACTGGCTTTAGCATGTTCAGCCCCCATTTAAATCATTGTTCTGTGGTTCTCCAATGGAATTGTAATGGATACTATCATCACCTTTCAGAATTGAAATCCCTTCTTTTGTCCTACTCTGCAGCTTGTGTGGTTCTCCAGGAATCTCATTTTACTGATGCTCACTCACCGACCCTCCATGGGTTCCGTGTTTTCTGTCAAAATCGGGTCGGACCCCTATGGGCTTCTGGTGGCGTTTGTACGTTGGTCCGTACAGACATTGCTAGCACGAGGATTCCTCTTCAAACTACATTGGAAGCGGTTGCTGTTAGGGTCCACTTAGACTCTGCGGTCACAGTTTGCAATCTTTATTTCCCTCCTGACAGGACTCTTACACCTGCTGCCTTAACTGCCCTTCTTCAGCAACTTCCTTCTCCCTTCCTCCTCCCTGGGGATTTTAATGCTCATCATCCCTTGTGGGGCAGTGCCTTTCCGTCTAGACAAGGTCTTCTTATAGACCAGTTTATTGCAGACCACAACTTGTGCCTTCTTAATGATGGCTCCCCTACTCATTTCAGTGCCGATCATGGTACCTTTTCTGCCATTGATCTTTCTTTTTCTTCTCCCTCTCTCCTCCCTTCATTACACTGGTCGCCACACGACGACCTTTGTGATAGTGACCATTTCCCATTGATTATCTCGCTCCCTTCCCACTCCCCGGTGGACAGGTTACCTCGTTGGTCTTTCCAACGTGCCGATTGGCCTCTATACACTGCACAGGTCGTGTTTTCTCCATCTTTGTTGGGTTGTATTGATGACGTCCTACGTGACGTGTCTGACGCGATTGTTCGTGCTGCTAGCCTTGCTGTCCCACGCTCATCTGGGCCATTTCGTCGCCGGCAAGTCCCATGATGGAGTACGGCCATTGCCATTGCCATCCGTGATTGCCGTTGAGCTTTGCAACACTTTAAGAGGCACCCATACGTAGCCAGCCTTACTACATTTAAACGCCTCCGCCCGTTATTTAATCAAACAGAGCAAGCGGATATGTTGGGAACGATTCGTTTCTTCCCTTGGTTCTACTGTCCCTCTGTCACGGGTATGGGCTACACTTCGCTCTCTCCAAGGTTGCCATCGGCAGTCCACCCTCCCAGGCCTTCACCTTCCAGATGGCCTTTGTACGGACCCATTAGTTCTTGCAGAACATCTTGCGACCCAGTTTGCAGTGGCATCAGCATCAGCCTCCTAACCAGCTGCTTTGCTTCACCAGAAACAGCGGGCTGAAGCTTCCACCTTATGTTTCACCCCTTGTGAGTCAGAATCTTACAACGGACCTTTTACTGAATGGGAATTTCTTTCTGCTCTATCTTCTTCTCATGATACGGCCCCTGGCCCAGATTCCATTCATAACCAACTGCTTCAACACCTCAGTGCTCCACAACGGCACCATCTTCTTCGGGTGTTTAACCGTATCTGGCTCCAGGGTGACTTCCCTTCTCAGTGGAGGGATAGCATCTTGGTTCCTGTCCTTAAGCCTGGTAAGAACCCCCTATCTGTTGACAGCTATCAGCCATTTAGCTTGACCAATGTTGTTTGTAAGTTACTTGAATGGATGGTAGCTCGTCGGCTCAATTTGGTCCTCGAATCTCAGGATCTATTGTCCCCTTACCAGTGTGGCTTTCGAGAGGGACGGTCTCCTATCAATCATTTACTTTGCTTGGAATCCGCAGTTCGGCAGGCTTTTTCCCAGCGCCGCCATTTGGTTGCAGTGTTTTTTGACCTTTGCAAGGCCTATGACACGGCCTGGTGCCATCACATCTTACTTACCCTTCATCAGTGGGGTCTTCGGGGCCCACTCCCAATTTTTATCCGCCAGTTCCTGTTCCATCGGTCATTCAGAGTTCGAGTTGGTACTGTTTTTAGTTCTCCACGGACCCAGGAGACGGGCATCCCACAGGGTTCTGTGTTGAGTGTCCTTCTTTTCCTCATTGCTATCGATGGACTTGTGGCTTCTTTCGGTCCCTTGGTCGCCCCTGCCCTGTATGTGGATGATTTCTGCATTTGGGTTAGTTCCTCCTCGATGGCATCTGCAGAACGACTGCTCCAGGGAGCTATATGGACCCTCTCACACGGGTTTCAATTCTCTCCTTCAAAATTGCGGGTGGTCCACTTCTGTCACCCTACTTTGATCCACCCTGATCCAAAGCTCTATCTCGATGCACAACGATTGCCTGTGGTCCCACAGTTTCATTTCCTGGGTCTTCTTTTCGATAACAAGCTCACTTGGTTGCCCCATATCAGACTCCAGAAGGTAGGATGTTTCTGTAAACTCGATGTCCTTCACTTCCTTGCCCACTCCTCTTGGGGTGCGGACCATTCCCTCCTCCTCCGTCTTTATTGTGCTCTAGTTCTATCTCACTTGGACTATGGTTGTCAAGTTTATAGTTCAGCTGCTCCTTTCACACTGCACGTGCTGGATCCAGTCCACCATCGTGGTATCCGTTTGGCCACCGGTGCCTTCCCTGCTAGCCCTGTTGATAGTCTTCTGGTTGAAGCTGGGATCCCCCCCCCCTTTCCGTTCGGTGGTCCCAGCTTCTGGTATCTTATGCACTCACTATCCGTTCCTCTCCCACTCATCCTTCCTATTCTATCCCGTTCCCAGACCATGGACATCGCCCACCCGACTCCCGCCCACAGGCGGGTTTACCGGTTGGGCTCTGCCTTGCGTCTCTTTGCCATGATTTTCAGCTACCTTCTTTGTCCTGTCTTCCTCGCTCCATCCCCTCCACCCCCCCTTGGTTAGTTCCTTGGCCTCGAATTTGGATGGATCTCCACCAAGGTCCAAAAGATTCCATCCACCCGGTGGTGTTCCGTTCCTTTTTCCACCAAATTTTATGGGAGTTTCGGGATGCTGTTGTTTTTTACACTGATGGCTCTAAATTTGCTGATAATGTGGGGTATGCCTTCACGTCCTCTGTTGGAACGGCAAATCATCTGCTGCCACCTACATGTGGGGTGTTTACTGCGGAATTGATGGCAATTTCCCAGGCCCTTACCTTTATGAAACAGTCCCAACACAACTGCGTTTTGTTATGTACGGACTCGATGAGTGCCTTCTTGCTATTGACCGGTGTTTTTCGCGCCCTTGGTCTCTGCCATCCATGACCATCTCGCTGATATTCACCGTGCTGCTTGTTCCATTGACTTCTTTTGGGTCCCTGGCCATGTGCGTATCCCGGGTAATGAGCTCGCTGGGGGAGCAGTCACTAACCCCCCGTTTTCTGTAACCCCTCCTGCAGCGGATTTACAGCTTCATATCAAATCCCACTTCGCACAGTCATGGGCCAATTCTTGGGAGGCTACTCCCCTGTCTAATAAACTTTGTGCAATTAAGGTGACACCAGGCTCGTGGCGTTCTTCCTTGCGCCTCTCCCGAAAGGACTCGACCACACTGTCGTCTCCGCATTGGCCATACCAGGCTGACCCATGGTTTTCTTTTGCGTGATGAACCACCCCCACTTTGTGGTTGTGGAGCCTTCCAGTCAGTAGCCCACATTTTGGTTGAATGCCCCCTTCTTTTGGCTCTGCATGCTAAGTACAGACTCCCCTACACTTTACCTTTGATGTTGGCTGACAATTCCCGGATGGTCTCTCTGGTTCTCGGTTTCCTCCAGGAAAGTGGTTTTTATTCTCAGTTTTAAGGTTTTTAATCTCTCTCTGGTGTTGGGGCAGGGCGGTGAGTGTTTGGGTGTCTCCCTCTGTATGCTGTGTTCGGAGATTCCCGATTCACCTCCCTGACCGAGATCCTCTTTTCTTCCCCTTTTACTCTGTTTTTACCTTCTTTTTTTTAAGGACTGGTTAGTCTCCTTTTCCCATACATACTTCTACATTCTAGCGGTTGCACCTTTTAAGTCACAGGTGGTCTTGCCTATGCTGCTTCAGCATAGTGTTGGGTTCGTTCTCTTGCTGACTTCCCTCATTTTGTTTTTACCATTGACAACATGACTGCCCTTTTACATTTTTAGCTTTTTCCCTTTTATTGTTCTGACTTTCTTGAGATGTCCAATTAGCGGAATGGACCATATTTGAAACAAGGGACTGATGACCTTGCTGTTTGGTCCCTTAAACCTCAAACAACCAACCAACCCAACATAGGATCCTCAAACCGAAGGGCGCGTTGACACATGTCCATATCTGTGACTGAACAAATGATTCTCTCTCATGCCATGCTGTCTGCATGTGATGAGACTCCTGAGACTTAGCCATGATGAACCGACACTGAAGACTGAGGCCATGAAGTTTGGCTGCCCCAGCTTGGTACGATTATTGCAGCTGTTTGCAATATGGAAAGAATCACCACACGCAGTGACTAGTTTAGTACACACTTGTCGTGATAAGAGGACAGCATCGTACACACATGGTCAAAAGAATGTGGCGCTGGTTCATGCAGGGAAGCCCTAGCACAGTAAGTGATACATACAAGGTAGTATGCATGATAATGAAATAGAGCTCCGTGTTTATCACCTGGAGTGTCAAGAAATGTTAGCAGTGCCACTTTTCATGACTGTCCCAGTCTTTCATGGATTTATCATAGGGCAGGGGGATGGGGGAACAACTGGCAGCTGAGCCTGAGTCAGTATAGCCAGCAACCTTTGCAACACTGCCATATGTGCTTGCTGCTGTTGCAGAAGTGACTGGAGTAAACCCTCAGTGGAAGAGCTAAATGGCAGAAAAACTGCAGTGTCCGAAACAAGCGAAAATCTGATCCTTGACATTGCCACTTGTGTTCTAACTAGAAACAATTTGTTGGGTCATGGAGGGACAAAAACAAGGATAAAATGAAAATAGTTTACGCATCTCAGACAGCTATAACAACTGAGGGCCTGGAGGCCCTTGCATGCCCTTATAAAGACACTATCCACATCAGGGATCACTGGTGTAGTGCCGTGTGCACATAATGGAGCCGATGGTGGCACTCGGTGGCAGGGTTACCCCTGGTGACCATCTCAGTTGTGGGCGCTCTGTTTTAATGTCTGTGCACACTACTCTTGCCATAGTGTTCTGACTTATGTCCACTGTGGGTGGTAGGTGTAGTAACCGGTGGGTTACTGTAGGACTTTTAAGAGACTTAAGGATATTAATTTCTGATTAAATAATTGGAAAAAACCATCTTACATCTACATTCCTCTCTATGGTTTCTATGAGGCAATTTTATGGGTGACTGAGACACAGCTCCAACTGTTTCCTGCATGATGGATTTTTTAATATTTTTATTTGTAGTTGCTGTTTCAGCAGTTCATGTCATTTTGAAAATCATTCTTCAACATTACCATGGTATTACATGAAAACCGTGGTTCACAAACAGGCTTCATTAAGCATTTTTAATGCTTCTCGACAAATAAACTTGTTTTTTACCTCTAAGTATTTTGCAAAAAGGCTTTTATGTCGGTCAGAAAGCACAGTACTGATTGGACACTTTCCATAAAACTGGTAGTCAGTTGTTTCAGGATTTTCTTGTGTCAGATGAGAGATTTCATTGTGCCCCTCATTTTGAAGTATAAGAAATGATTAAATGACTGTGGCATTTTTCCATTTTGAAAAATAAGAAATGATTATATGATGGTGGTGTCTTTCCACTTAAGCTGTATTTATTTAGACCTCTCTTCTTTGTCCTTATAGGTGTGAATAAATACAGCCTAAGTCAAAAAATTCTGCCTTCATTTAGTTCAGGACTGTGGAGCCCACTAGGAAGAAAGTCTGTAAGAAAGTATCTTTCCTCTTATTTTTAAATAAAATTACTCTTGACAGTAACCCTAACAACTAATATATGTTATAGCCTTTCCTAGGCATCTTCCAGTATACATTCAGCAACTTTATGAAAGGAGAAGCTTTCTTAAGATGTGTAAATCAGGTGTGTTGTAGCCATATTTTTCACAAAGCTTAAGGGTTTTTATCGTTCTTAATAATAATAATAATAATAATAATAATAATAATAATGGTAATAATATTATTAATGCTGAAATTTGTTGTTTGCAGGTCAAGTATTAATTTACCATCCACTCTCAACAGCACCCACTGTCACAATCATGCACATCGTGAAAATCATCGCCATTCACATTATTTGCAGACTTCCAAATCAAGTGGAAATATTTTGCACTCCCTGCAAAGTTCGAAGTCCAGTGGAAATGTACTGCATTCTCTACAACAGTCTGGTTCAAGTGCCAACATACCACAGGTTAGAATATTTACTAAGTTAATAAGTTTGTGAAGATAATATATTTTCTAATTAAAGACAGCAAATGCTGTACAAATTAATGCATCCCGTGTGACTGTAACCCAAATTTTCATTACCACCTCAGACAAAAATATCCTTATGGTTACAAAATATTTCATAATGGAAGTCATTGGATAAAAAGTTCTCAATCTACTTGCCATGTCAGATTCAGATAATATCCCAAGCTATTGATGACTGCCTCCATTGTCATTGTCAGGGACTCAGTATGACTTTCATGACCAGCGAGGCTCCCAGTTTTTTCATACCCAGAGGACGGTATCTGTTTGGCTGGATTACTTTACAGAAATGGTTATATTGTTGGTAGAAAATAAACAGCTGAAATGCTTAACTTTGATTTTGAATGTTTCTTTGCATAGGTAAACCCAGGAGAATTCCCTCAATTTAATCTCACTGAAAAGATTAATGAAGTAAGTATTAGTGTCTGTAGTGTTGAGGAACAGCTGAATCATTAAAATTAAGTAATGCTCCAGGGCTCAATGGAATCCCTGTCAGATTTCATACCGAATTTGCGGCTGAGCTAGCCGCTCTTCTAACTATAATGTAGTGTAGACCCCTCAAACAAGGAATGGTGCCCAGTAGATGGGAGAAAGCACAGGTGACACCAGTCTACAAGAATGGTAACATGTGTGATTACAAAATTGACATCTAATACTCTTGACGTCAATTTGTTGTCGAATCTTGGAACATATTATGAGCTCAAATGTAATGAGATATCTCTAGTAGAATTACCCCCTCTGTCAACCAGTGTGGATTCTGAAAAAGTCAATCATATCAAATCCAATTCACAGTTTTCTCACATGACATACCGAAAGCTTTGGATCAAGACAGTAAGGTAGATGGAGCATTTGTTGAATTCCCAAAAGCATTTGACTCAGTACCACACATACACTTATTGTCAAAAGTATGATTATATGGGGTCTCAAGTGAAATTTGTGACCATTGAGGACTTTATTTTAGGGAGGACACAACATGTTATCTTTAATGGAAAGTTGACGTCAAATGTAGAAGTAACTTCAGGTGGAAGTGTGTTGGGACCCTTTCTGTTCATGTTGTGTATTAATGACCTTGCAGACAGCAGTAACTACAGACTTCTTGCAGATGATGCAGTTATCTATAATGAAGTATACTATCTGAAAGAAGCTACATAAATACATTGTAGATGGGAATGAGTACATAATATTTTGATTGGAGATCCGTATCCAGAAACGTACTGTTTCTGTGCTACAAAGGTTTCAATTCAGATGTGTAATGCGTCCACATTTGCTGAGGTAAAGAGAAAGTCTGAATTGCTTGTGCTGGTATGCAGTGGGGTAGACAGGATAATGTGTACTATTTCTTATGGGGTTGTTGCAAAGTTTAATTAACGAGACTCCTATAGAGACAGAGGAAGATCTGCTGGCACAAATTCTGACTTGTGCACTAGAAATTGAAAAACGACAAGGTGGGATGGAGTGTGTGTACCAAAGCATGCTTAATAGGTCTGATGTCTGTAATAATGTTGGTGGTTGCTACTTTGAGCAGTTGTTGTAGTGCATCAATACTGTTCTGTATATACAGTATGCACGGTTCTTTTCTATTTTGGAATAATTGTTCTGTGTCACAACTAATTCAATTCCTCAAGCATAAGTTAGCTGCAACAGGCAGAGAATGTGTTTGGTTGGTGCTGCACATTTCGTGATTTATGACTGAGATAAACTCATGCCTCAGTGTTCTTCTTCAGCATGCCATTGTAGAAGCGTGCACAGAAACAGCTGAGGGATGGTTGTATTGTGACATATTGTGAAATTTCAAACATTCAAGAGTGCCACGATAAATTTGTACTACTGTTGTCAATCTTAGGCTTAAGCTTAATTGTGTTCTTTTAAATTTTTTGAGAATTGTGGGCCTATGCTCATTCAAAGCAACCATTGTCTAAAGTCATTGTACAATTACGAAATAGGTTATTTTTGAAAATTTTTGGGTGCTTACCAAACTATATTTTTGTAAGTTACCAGTATGAGTGTATACAAAAAAAAAGCTTACTTCATAGTAAATCAGCATTTTGTGGTTCCTTGTTGTGCCAAAGAATAATCATTCCTGAATTACATTGTATGTCAGCGCAAATAAACGTGTGTGTGTGTGTGAGAATTTTCGGAAGCTACATTTTTGTTAGTGGTGGACCTGTTAAGACACCTTGTGAAATTTTACTAATTATCTTCTCTCAAAAGTACCTAGACGAGATAGTTAGGAACCTTACTCATGATGGAAATATATTGGCTCTACTGGCAACAAACAGACCAGACCTCTTTAAGGATGCCCTTATCGTAGCTGGTATCAATGAGCATGATGTGGCCATGGCAGCATTGATTACCAGAGTGAAAAGGACAACCAAACCATGCAAAAGATATATATGTTCAGTAAACTAGATTAAAAAAATCAGTAGTGTTGTATCTCAATGAGGAGCGTGAAACTTTCTGCACATGGCAGGAGTGTGCAGAGAAACTATGGCTAAAGTTCAAATGTTAGTTGACCATGCAGTGGACAGATGTGTACCCAGTAGAACAGTTCATAATGGGAGAGAACCTCCATTGTATACAGTCACTGTAAAGAAATTTCTAAAGAAATAGAGATTACTGCATAATAGGTGTAAAACAAAATGTAGGGCTGTAGGTAGAGAAATGCTGAATGAAACTCATTTGGTTGTCAATAGATTAATCCATGATGCCTTCAGTAACTACCATAGCATAATATTGTTAAGTGACCTTTCACAGAACCCAAAGAAATTCTGTCTGTATGTGAAGGCAGTTAGTGACACCAAAGTTAGTGTCCAGTCCTTGAAGAATGAGACTGGAACTCAAATGAAAGATAGCAAAAAAATCTGAAATGCTAAACTCTGTTTTCAAATGTTCCTTTACAAAGGAAAACCTAGGAGAACTGCCCCAATTTAATCATTGCACTACTGAAAAGGCAAATGAAATATGTATTAGTGCCACTGGTGTTGAAAAACAGCTCAAGTCATTAAAATTGAACAAAGCCCCAGGTTCTGATGGAATCCCTGTCTGCTTCTGTACTGAATTTGCAGCTGTTTTAGCCATTCTTCCAACTACAATCTATCATAGATCCCTTGAACAAAAAACTGTGCGCAGTGCTTGGAAAGAAAGCTCAGGTGACACCCATCTACAAGTAGGGTTGTGGAAGTGATCCACAAAACTACTGTCCAATATCCTTGACATCAATTTCTTGTAGAATCTTAGAACATATTGTGAGCTCAAACACAATGAGGTGTCTTGAACAGAACGACCTCCTCAGTGCGAACCAGCATGGATTTTGAAATCCACAATCACGTGAAACCCAAATTGCCCTTTTCTCACATGACGTACTGATAGCTCTGGATCAAGGCAATCTGGTAGATGTTGTATTGCTTGATTTCCTAAAATTATTTGACTCGGTACCACACTTATGTTTATTATCAGAAGTTCGATCGAATGGGGTATCAAGTGAACTTTGTGACTGGATTGAAGACTGGTTGGGAGGTAGGACACAGCGTGTCATCTTATATGAAAAGTCATCATCAGATGTTGAAGTAAATTCAGTTGTGCCTCAGGGATCTTGCAGACAGTAGTAACCGCAGACTTTTTTTTGATAATGCAGTGACCTATAATGAAGTACTGTCTGAAATTCAGTTACATTTTGATATGATTTCAAATTGGAGCAAAGATTGGCAGCTTGCTTTAAATGTTCACAGGGTGTATACGAACCAGGACAACCAGGAGATCTGAGAAAAACCCAGAAATTTTTTCATCCGGGACAAAACTGGGAAAAACCCTGGAATTTTTTAGAATTCAGGGAATTTTTCATTGTTTTAGTTTTCAGTTAAATTTTTTTAATTTTGACTGGTAAGAACCGATACTCTAACAGAGGATATTACTGTATCCCACTACTGCATAATAATACTTCAACAATGAAACATAAACAAGAGAAAAAAATGAAAATAACTTAAATTGCAAAGGAAATGCATCATATACAATGACGACACACAGTGCTTATGCAAGCATTTGCCAACAGCAAAATGTGTCAAAGGCTTTAGGAAGACTATGCATGCTTCATAACAAGAAATTGACTCCGATGAGCATGAAGTCACAACTGTTTACATTAGATTCATTTCAGCAGTTACGAGTGGGCTCATGCGCATGCACAGTTGTGAATGACGTTTGAGCAGTAGATTCTTCCACTTCTGGCTACAGGAATGTGGCTGTTGGCTGTGCAAGCAGTCGCAGCAAGCAGCTAGATGCTACCAGGAAAAGGGGGTGCCAAATTCATGTTCTTGAGGATAAAAACTTGTTTCACAAAGCGCCTAGCATCCAGCGCACGTTGGTCTATCGATTATTCATATGATTTTGAAATGTATACCTGTTGGTTTCTGAACATTTTTGAACACATTTTAAGTTGATTTCTGAATGTATCATAAGTTGATTTTTGTATGCGTACATAGTGTACGTGATGTCTCTGTCATAAGAATCCTTGTTGCATCTAGAAATAAACTTTCCGCAGACAAAAGGGGATGGGGCTATACGAACTGAGTAGAGTAAAACCAAACAGATGAATGCCAATCGCTGTCTGATTATGTCGTTGATTGGGTTTGTGAATGATCAGCGTTGTTATAATTACTAGCGAAATCCATAGATTCAGACTACCAGAATGGAAATAAACGACTAACAGGAATAACAGGTGAGAAAGATTACATATTATCTTCTTGGTGTATCCAAGAAAATGAAATTTTGACAGAAAATTTTTGGTGAGGTCGCTACACTAGTAAGGACCAGTTGTACAGTCACTGGCCAGCAGCCGCTTAAGTCCTGTTCTGGAAGTAACGTGGAAAACGTGTTGTACGACCATGTAACAAAGCCTAACCAGAGGATAATTACGGGATAACTAAAGTGGTGATTCTGGCAGGGTTAGTGGAGTGAATCGGCGAACAGATTTTGACAGTGGGAGGAGTAACTACAGTATTGGTGATGACAAGATCATTTGTTAGAATGAGGAAGGATAAGAAACAGGCCCGCATCTCGTGGTCGTGCGGTAGCGTTCTCGCTTCCCACGCCCGGGTTCCCGGGTTCGATTCCCGGCGGGGTCAGGGATTTTCTCTGCCTCGTGATGGCTGGGTGTTGTGTGCTGTCCTTAGGTTAGTTAGGTTTAAGTAGTTCTAAGTTCTAGGGGACTTATGACCACAGCAGTTGAGTCCCATAATGCTCAGAGCCATTTGAACCATTTTTTTTTTTTGATGAAAAACAGGGACATCAAACATATTATGGAAGAATAAGACTATTACAAATTTGCATAAAAATTTCTTAGTAATACTTTTCAATCTCATGCTTGAGAAACTGGTGCATATAAATGAAATGTGAAACTATTGCCTAACATAAGGCTTTTTGCTTGGAATAGGTCTAATAGTCATTTGATATTGGTACTTCGTGGATTATATTCTGTCATGTTATAAAAATGACCATTTGTGCCAAAACAGTCTTGTTTATTTGGTGTGTGTTACAAAATTGCTACAATATTAGAAAGGCCTATTTTGTTTTATCTAGCAGACAATGACAGAATAGACATAATCAGATTGAGAAACCACACCAGTGTTGGGAATTATTTGTATTAACAGCTTTTTCAGTACTGGATAAAGACATTTCGATTTTTCATGTAGCAAAACGTTTGACGAACTTTGATGAGATATTAGATCCTTTCGCAGAAAGGAAAGCACGCCATGTAAAGCTGTAGCAAGATTAGAGAGAGAAAAATGCTAGGAGCTAAGGATTGCCCCCCCCCCCCCCTCGATTCCCAGCTGGGTTGGGGATTTTCTCCACTCAGGGACTGGGTGTTGTGTTGTCTTCATCATCATTTCATTCCCATCTGGTGTGCAGGTCGCCCAATGTGGCATTGAATGCAATAACACCTGCCCCATAAGGGGCCTCCCGGCCAATGACGTCAAATGCTCATTTCCATTTCCATTGGTTTTATGTTCCTATATTTAATTTTATGTCGCACAGAATAGCAAGTTACTAGCTAATAGGCAATAAAGAGTGCCAGTCTTCTGAAGAATTCTTGTCCTCCCAGTTACAAATAATCCCATCCAGTATTAATTGAGAGGGTTTTTTTTTTTTTTTTTTTTTAAATAGGCACAGGATGTCAAATGGCCGACAGGGAGCAGGAAAGGCACCACAGGACATGTTAGTCTCCACTGTCCTGAATATAGTTTGATGGCATCCATTACAAAATTTGCACGTTTCAATTCCACAGAGTGAAATACAGTGACTTGCGATAGAGGAATGCTGGATGAAGAGGCATGGCACTGCACTTTGGCACACTTAAGACCAAATAACATGCCTTACATTTCCTCGAACACGTATGTTTAATGTTTCAGAAAGATGTGTGCTACAAGATGAACATAGTTGTGAAAATTCGATGTTTTTTTTTAGTATTGATCCAGTTCACATATATCGTAGATCCGGGGCTGATGTGCAGAGCAGTCTGAGTTATAGTGGGTAGTCTCCATGTGACCCTTGTTTACATTTGGTGATTTTGCTGTTTCCCCTTCGTTTATTCTCACGTCAAATGAAAAAAAATTGGATATCTGTGGCTGGGAGCTATCAAGTGAATTAAAATACATTCACATAATTACGGAAGGCTAAAATATGTTGTTAGTTTCAGATTTGATTTTATTTCCACCTTTCTGACAGTCAATCATTAATCACCTTGCAGAACAATGAAGTTATTTTTGTCTGTTTGCTAAAGAAATTTGACTTTTATTAACCTTTTCCACAGAGGCAGTCAATGTATTTGAAACGAAATGTTTAATTCCACAGTACTGGCTAGTTTCAACTGTTCACTGCATTTTAAGTGCAAGTTTTCATCTTCTAACATGTATAGCATTATACCATAATAAAGAACCAAACATGATATAATACAGTAGTGGTTCTCCAAGAAAATTTACATGCCGAAAACCACACTGAAAAGCTTAACATCAGGTTGAGGTCTACTTCATGAGGAATCTGGACATATGAATGTGCACTTTAAATGTGCACATTTCAGTATGGTTCACAAAATTCCAATGCTCTTGGAGTATCCTCTGATGTCTGATCTTTTAATGTATTATACATATGTACATATGGGCTTCTTATGTCATGGTAGCTGCGCAAGCTCGGTGTCATCTGTCATCTGTTAATTGCGCTCTCTGGCAACTGCTGAAATGAACCTATTTCTAACAAGTTGCAGGAAAATATTGTGAATGGTGGTTTGAAAAGTGTTACTTTCAAAGTAATTATCCTTTTACGTAAGTTGAACTATGTACGAGACTGTACCATGAATTTCTTAAATCTCAGAGGATTTGACTCTCATTTAAAAATAAACTCTTTAATGATAAGTCATTTAGAAGAATTTTGAACCCTGAAGGTCAGAAATTTATGCCAATATAAAAAATTTTACTTTCACATTTGTGTGATATGTCTTACTGTGTAACACGCGTAAAAAAGATCAACATTATATGCGAAAGCTCAGCTTCTCTTGCAGTTTATTAACCTTGGAGACCAATATTATATGTGAAAGCTTTGCTTTTCTTGTAGCAACACTGTGTATATTAATTTAAACTATTAACTTTCCCTGTTCTTGTGTTTGTGCTGCTTAAAAGTGATGTTGCTGTTGGCTGACTACGTCAGGTGTCCTATGCTCTGAATAACCGCTGTCATCAGCCGGTGAGATCATGTGACATGAGCTATGACTGGCTTACAAAAGCGCATCGCAATCTCAATTTCAATGATTAGGAAAGTAACATGCGGTGTTTGTTGGAATTCCAATGTATACTTTCATAATATGAAAATATGCAGTGTACATGTTGCTGCACATCAAAGATATTTCCAAAATGTGTCTTTTTTTCCTGGGTTTCATTTTCTAAAGTGCTGGGAAATTCTACGCCTGTGTATAAAACCATAATCATTCAAAGGATTGATAAGTTTTGCAGTTCCGATGGAAAATATACTGTTACTCAACACGGTAAAAGTGTGTTTTCACCCGAGGGAAAGTGTATTTTTAGCTGGGAAATCCAGGAAAAATCATAGAATTTTTTTTCCTTGTCCACATATACACCCTGGTTCAGAAATGTAGAATTTTGCACTTCACAAAATGAAACAACATATTATCCTATGACTATAATATCAGTCAGTCGGCCAGTGCTTACAAATATCTGCGTTTAATGCTTTCTAAAGATATGGAGTGGAATGAGTACATTAGCTCAGTCATGGGTAAAGCCAATGTAGACTTCAGTTTATTGGTAGAATGCTGGGGAAGTGCAATTAGTCCACAAAGTAGATTGCTTACAAATCACTCGTGCAACTGGTTCTAGATTATTGCTCAAGTTTGTGGAATCTATAGCAGGTAAGACTGAAAGGAGACAGAGAATGGCAGCAGGAATGTTGTTAGGTTTGTTTGATCTGTGGGAGGGTGTCACAGAGATACTGAAGGAACTGAACTGGGAACTCTTGAAGACAGATGTCCCAAGAAAAACTGTTAACAAAGTTTCAAGAACTGGTTTTAAATGACAACTCTAGGAATATACTACAATCTTCTGTGTATCGCTCACGTAGAGATTATGAAGATAAGATTAGAATAATTTACAGCATGCATAGAGGTATTCAGTCAGTCATTATTACCACACTCCATACATGGATGGAGTCAGAAGGAACCCTAATAACTGGCACAGTGGGACGTACTCTCTGCCAAGGACATCAGGGTGGTTTGCAGATTATAGATGTAGATTTAGAAGTGGGTGAGTTAAACATCTGAATTGAAACAGCTGTAGAATGGAAGCAGTATGTTTCTGGACATGGGTTTGTATTCAAAATATTACATACTCACTCCCCTCTTCAAGTCCTAGACGTTTGTAATGGGGATTTCTGAACACCCTGTATAATATCAGTCAGTTGGAATCAGCCAACTCCTACAAATACCTAGTAGTAATACTTTGTGGGGATATGAAATTGAATGATCTCATAGGCTCAGATTGTGGTTAAAGCAGGTGGGAGGTATTGGTAGAAGATTTGGGAAGTGCAATCAGTCTACAAAGGGAATTGCATACAAATTACCTGTGTAACCATAGCATAAGTATGTGGTACCCCGTACCAAATAGGACTAGCCGGGGTTTTTGTACCTAAACAGCATTGATCTAATATCAAAGACAGAATACCAGTTCCTTATGAACACTGTCATCAGATGGCCAGACTTGGAGCTGAGATGCACCTTGTTTGAAATAGTTGTGGTTCTGTGGCTCTTTGTATTAGGACATTCAGCATAGCTCTTTTCCAAGCTGGGTGGTGAAAGCTAAGCCCATTGAAATGTAGATCCACAGGCATGGTTTCTCAATTCACAAAATAGCATAGTCATCAATCAGCTTTCCTTTTTAACAACGAAAACAATAAATTTTTGACAAAATAATTTATTGGATAGATAGAAAATCTACTCGCCAGGTGGCAGCAGAACACACACATAAGAGTGGGTTGTAATTAGGTGAGCTTTTGGAATGAGTGGCTCTTTCTTCAGGTAGAAAGGTTGAAGTGAAAGGAAGAGGGGTGAAGGAAGAGGACTGGAGAGGTCTAGGAGAAGGAGTAGATTTTGGGAAAGTCACACAGGACCGAAGATCAGGTGAGACTACCTGCAGGCAATGAGAAGGAAAGATTGATTGTTGGGAACTGCATCGGATGAGATTTGAAAACCTGTGAGCTTAAAGGTGGACAGGGTAATATGCAAGACAGACATTACTGCTTAAACATCATGCATGAGTTAATAAGAGTGAAAAGCTAAGTGCATTGTAATTAACAGAGATGGGAGGGGGTGGTGAAAAATAGACGGGTAAGACAATAAAATATGTAGGAAATTAAAACGGAGTGAAGGAAAGAGTAGTTACTGTGTGGAAATGCTGAGATGAATGAAACAAACGTAAAGCAAGGCCAGGTGGATGGCGAGAACCAAGGACATTGCAGTGCTAGTTCCCACTGGTGGAGTTTTGAGAAACTGGTGTCTGGGGGAAGAATCCAGATGGCACGTTCGGTGAAGCAGGCACCAAGTTCATGACTGTCATGTTGTACAGCATGCTCTGCAGCAGGATATTGTGTGTTGCCTGTATACACCCCCTTCCTATGCCCATTCATCTGACTGATAACAGGGTGGTAGTCATGGCGATGTAAAAGGCCAAACAATATTTACATAACAGCTGTATATGACGTGTGTCATTGTACAGGTGGCTCTCCCTTCAATAGTATATGTTTTGCCAGTTACAGGGCTGCTACAGGTGGTGATATGAGGGTGCATAGGACAAGTATTGCAGCAGGGACAGTCACAGGGGTAGGAGCCTTAGGGCAGGGAGATGGGTCCAGAAGGAGCATAGGGTCTGACAAGAATATTGTGGAGATTGGGAGGGCGACAAAAGCTATTCTAGATGTGGTGGGCATGATTTCAGACAGACTGGATGTCATTTCAGGGCATGATTTTAGGAAGTCGTGGCCTTGTTGAAGTAGCTGTCTGATTCATTCCGGACCAGGATAATATGGGTGACATGTGGTGTACTCCGAAGTTGTTTTTTTTTGAAGGGATCAGGAGTACCAGGATTGGATGTGATGGCCCGGGAAATTGTGCTTTTGAACTAGGCTGGAGGGGTAATTACGTGCAGTGAAGGCTGAGGAGAGAATGTTGGTGTAGTACTGTAAAGAATCTGCATCCGGCACAAACATTTTTGTTCAGATGCAGACACTTTACAGCAATACACCACCATTCTGATTTCAGCCTTCACTACATGTAATTACTCCACCAGCCTACTTCAAAAGCAACAGTTCCCAGGCAATCACATCCAATCCAGGTACTGTTGCTCCCTCCATTGAACAGCTTCAGAGCACACCACTGATGACTCAGTATTAGCGTGGCTTCAAATGTATTACTCAGCTATTTTAAGAGGTCCATGACTTCCTCAAATCATTCTCTGAAATGGCATCCATTCTGTCTGAAATCTTGCGCACCACACCTAGAATAGCTTTTTGTCACCCTCCCAATCCCTGCAAATTTCTTGTCACACCCTATGCACCCTCTGCACCCATGTCCCTACCCTGTGGCTCCTACATCTGTGATCATTCCCATTGCAAAACTTGTCCTATGCATCCTCCTACCACCACCTATAGCAGCCCTGTAACTGGAAAAACATATACTATCAAAGGGAGAGCTACCTGTGAAATGACACGTCATATACCAGCTGTTATGTAAACACTGTTCGGCCCTTTACATCACCATCAATACCACCAAATTATCAATTAGGATGAATGGGCATAGGTGGAGTGTGTATATTGGCAACACGCAACGTCCTGTTGCAGGGCATGCTCTACGACTTGGCGATCATGATCTCGGTGCCTGTTTCACTACACCCGCCCACTGCTACATGTTCTTGGTGCTCGTCACCCACCTGGCTTTAATTTACGTTAATTTCTTCCGTCTCAGCATTTTTTCACATTAACACTCTTTTCTTCACTCCATTTTAACTTTTCTCCATCTTTCATTGTCTTACTCGTCTATTTTTCACCCCCCCCCCTTTCCACCTCTGTTACATACAATGCACTTAGCTTTTCACTCTTATTAACTCGTGCGTGATGTTTAAGCAGTAATGCCTGTCTTGCATATTACCCTGTCCACCTTTAAGCTCACAGGTTTTCAAATCTCATCCAATGCAGTCCCCAACAATCAGTCTTTCCTTCTCATCTTTTGTGGTAAGTCTCCCTTGACCTGCCGTTCTGGGTGACTTCCCTGAAATCTGGTCCTTTTCCTTCATCCGTCTTCCTTTCTCTTCAACCCTTCTCCCTGAAGAAGAAGCCACTAACTCTGAAAGCTTGCCCAATTACAACCCTCTTTTTATATGCGTGCTATGCTGCTGCTTTTGTGAGATCTTTTACCTATCCAACTTTCCTATTTACCTATATGTCAAAGAAAGGCAACCTCCTGTTCTATATCTCAACTAGAAATCTTATATTAGGATTTATATTGTTCATATGATCAGTGAACTACTGCAGTGCCTCAGTGCCATGTGGCGAAATTAAAAATATTAAATCATTGCCATTATCAGCAATAGCTAATTTTTTTTCATTGAGTGGTTTGAAGAATGAATGTTGAACAGTGCTGCCTGCTCCCAATCCTTCCTGCTAGTTCAGATAAGCTGATAATCCTTTTTTAATTTTCTGTATGGTAGTGATTTACTGCAGCAGCTCATTGACAATGTGAATGCTGTACATCCTAATATAAGATGGAGAATGAAAAGTTGCCTTTCTTAGATGTGTTGGTTGAATAGAAAGCTGTTGGATGACTATGCTATTCTGTTATCATGATGAACACCATAATACACAGAGCCAGGACTATTTCACATGAGGAGCACCCTTGCCATGAGATCAGCCATCTGACAATAGTGTTCAGTACGAACAGTTTTTCTGTCCGTGTTAGGTCAACACTGTTGAGCAAACCTAGACGCAATGCCATTCAACCAATCTAGAAGGACAACACATAGTGTGGCTTCCATTTTGTAGTGCAACAATTGGTACAACAGGTAAGGTAAACAGGCAAGGTATCAGACCATTCTTACTTGCGAGTGTGGCTGCAGTTAAGTGGGCTGTCTATTCAGACTGTCACCAATCGTCATGTCGGGCACCGGCATCACGTTACACGGGAATTTCAAAGAAACAGGTGTGGATGAACAGTCTGTTAGATGCACACAGAACTGTGTTTGAACAAATGAGAATTCTTGCTCAGCATTGAACTGCTGGGGCTGTGTAATCAGGGTAGCAGTTGAATTTAGACTATGCGAGAACAACTTTAATAGAGACACAGGCTATGCACTTGATAAAGAAGGATGACAGAGGAAGTCTTCTCATAGCTTACCTCCTGGTTTCCCTGTGAGTGACACCTGATAGCCTGAGCTGATGTAACCTAAAGTTGTAGAGGGCACCGCCCCAGTATTTGCCTTCTATGTGAGTTAATCCAGCCAATCAGATGCCGTCCTCTGGGCATAAAAGAGGGAGTCTCACCAGTTTCACAACAGTCGGACTCACCCCCCCCAACACTGATGATGGAGGCAGCCATCAGATACTGTATGTAGTGTGATATCATCAGAGTGAATAATGCAAGCTTCTTCTGACTGCAACTCTTAAAATTTTCAGTTATTATACCATTTTTCTGCCTCCTAAGTTTCTTCTTATGAGGACAACCCCAAAACAAAGGTTTCCTACATTTTTCAATATGCAAACCACCATTCATTTTCTGCAGTATTACATTATTTTAAGGATGGAAGAGTACTT
Organism: Schistocerca serialis cubense; assembly: GCF_023864345.2. Taxonomy (NCBI): domain Eukaryota; kingdom Metazoa; phylum Arthropoda; class Insecta; order Orthoptera; family Acrididae; genus Schistocerca; species Schistocerca serialis. Next base: position 708,735,063 of record NC_064638.1, read on the forward strand.
TACTTTTCTATATTATTGACATTTTGGTCAACACATTTTTATAGACTGCCATGTCCTTCAGAAAGGCCCGCATCTCGTGGTCGTGCGGTAGCGTTCTCGCTTCCCACGCCCGGGTTCCCGGGTTCGATTCCCGGCGGGGTCAGGGATTTTCTCTGCCTCGTGATGGCTGGGTGTTGTGTGCTGTCCTTAGGTTAGTTAGGTTTAAGTAGTTCTAAGTTCTAGGGGACTTATGACCACAGCAGTTGAGTCCCATAGTGCTCAGAGCCTTCAGAAAGTGTTGAACCTCACCTTTCACCTTGTCACTAGAGGAGTATTGCCTTTCAGATAAATGTTCCATCATTTTATGGAACAGGTAGTAGTTGCTTTGTACCAAGTCTGGACTGTATGGTGCGCAGATGATGACATTCCAGCCAAAGTTATGCAGTAGGTCAATGGTGTGACGGATGATGTGTGGATCGGCATTGTCGTGGAGAATGCTTATGCCCTTGCTCCGCATTTCTTTTTTTGGTTCCAAATTGCACTTCTGAGTATTTGAAGTGTTTCACAGTGCCCATCAACATTTATTATTGTCCCTGCAGGCAGAAAGTCAACCAGCAGTACCCCTTTCAGTCCCAAAACACAATTTCCGTGGCTTCACTGGCAGAATGTGTTTGAATTTTCACGGCTTGGACAAAGAGGGATGCTGTCACTCAAGTGACAGTTGTTTTCTCTCAGGTGTGAAGTGGAATGTCCATGTTTCATCAGGTATGACAATAGAGTCCAAGAAGTTGTGCTTTTCGTATGCATAGTGGTAAATAAATTTGTGAGCAGAATAAACTCATTGCCGTTTGTGGTCTTCTGTCAGCATATGTGATACCCGTATTCTACACACCTTCCAATATTGCAACTTTCTCATTAAAATCCTGTGGGTGGTGCTTCAGGAAACCTCAGTAACCAAAATGCAGACGGCATCAAGAGTGATCCTCTGATCTTTTTGCAAGGCGTCCTCAACCATCGTGACTGTCTCATCAGAAATTGGTGTACTGCTTCTTTCTGCATCATGAACCTCAGTATGATTGGCTGTAAACTTGTTACACCATGTACAAACGTTTTTGACATCCATGCATGACTGTCAATAAACTTCAGTCAATTGGTGCTGAATTTCAACCGGTTTAACACCTTTTGCATAAAAAAAAACTCTGTAACTGCTTGAACTTTGCACTTGGTGGTGTTTTCAATGGGAACTCCATTTTGAATGGGTGCCAAGCCAAGACCGAGCATCTGAGTGCAGCACGCTAATGGTTATTTGGGAGCTGAGATAGTGATACTAGCAACAGTGTGACCAACAACCATTTTAACGAGTTCTCTTTGTCTGCAAAAAATAAGAGACCACTTTTTTGTACATTTGCAAGACATCTTTTTCTTAGAACAAAGAATTTTCTAAAACAGTTTCATATGAGGGATGTCTGAAATGTAAGATTGCAAGACCTGTAATTTTACCCTGGAATTGAGTTTTTTGCGGTGGGGTACCAATGTTTTGTATGGAAACACACTCTGAAATGAATGAATGAATGAATGGATGGTAAAAGTCATCAGCAGCATCCCAACACACATTGTGGTGATGGTTAAAGGTGAGCACTTTCATTCTGTTTCCTGCAAAGTGCATGCAGTGATAAATTATCTAAATGCCAGAGGCATGAGCACTGCTTGATTTATTGTGAAATAGTGTCAATGTATGGGGAGGAGGTTGCATCATGACATTTGACAAAATGAGTACGGAATTTCACCTTTGGAAGAAAGGAAATTCACACTTGTCTGTAGTGACTGATAAAGCAGTGCAAAGACTTAAGAGCATATTAGTTCTGATCACCATGTGACCATTGGTGATCTGCACCAAGTGTGTCCTGAAGTTTCTCAAACTGTCGTTCATGAAATCGTGAGTGATTGACTGGGATATTGCAAGTTGTATGCACAAAGAACACAAAATCAACAAAGTCAATGCCAAATGAGTGTTTTTGATCATTTTGTGAGAGATCGATAGACTTTTCTCGACTCTGTAATGACGTGGGATGAAACATGGGTTTACTATCATACCACAGAGAACAAGTGATAATCAGTGCAATGGCACTACACTCATTCCCCTTAAAAAAGGATCAGTAATTCACTCAAAAGTTACGGCAACCATTTTCTGAGACAAAGGGTTTCTGCTTGTCAAATGCGTGCCTAGAATCAAAACAGTCAACTCAGCACATTACTGTGAGACCCTCAAGAAACTCTCCAGATCTGTACAGAACAAACAACATAGAATGCTGAGGGAGGGAGTCGTCCTTAATGACAATGCTAGGCCGCTCTCTGCTCAAGCATCTCAAGAGATGTTGACCTTATTTCATTGGAATCTTTTAAACCACCCCTCTGTCAGTTCAGATCTCGCTGCCAGTGACTATGTGGATTTAAAACACTTTTTCAATGATGGTGAGGTGAAAAACTGGAGAAGTGGTTTAAGGAGTTGGCAGGAGACATTGACAATGCAAGTATTATAAAACTCTTCAAATGGTTGATAAAGTGCGTTGAAATAAATTTTGTTTATGTGGAAAATGATGTCATTCTTGTGCCACTGTTCCTATAGGTTTCATTGAAATATAAGCATTTTTGTTTGTGTAAGAAAGTCTTGTAAGCATACTTTCTAGATATCCCTCATGGTATTGGTTTGACACTGGTGAGTCTGTTGCTACTGAATGCTGATAGGTGTATAACATAGCTGACAGGCTTCACTTTCCAGTAATAGATTACAGTACCTTTGTTTACTAAAATTTATCCCGATTTTCCCCCATTTCTACCATAAAACTTAGGAATGACTGGTTAACTTCTTAAAATTTTTCACAGAGTACTTGATTTAAAATATGGACTAAATCATAAATTTCTTAAGATATATAAGTTTTGCCTTATTTTAATTATCTCTGGGCTTTTACTCATCAGTGACTTCATTTATACTATTATGGGTCATGATGCTCAGAGTGTTACTGACTCTTAACAGCTCGGGATGACGTTGAATGGGCAAGTGGGTGGTATGAAGAGGTAGTTCTATGGCCATCATGGAATCATAAACTCAGTGGAAATGACAACATGATAATTCAGCAGAATTCATACTGCCGATGCAGATGTTGCCCCAGGGGCATATGATGACCCTGGTTGGTGGTGCTTTCCCAGTGAAGCACGGTGGCAATAAGGATGCAAGGTCAGGATGGTGGTCACAGTGACAGTCTGATGTCAGTGCCTTCAGCAGACACGTAGCTGGATCGAGCCTGCAGATGTCAGCTGCGCAGTGACAGCAATCTCTGTTAGGTGTTAGTACAGAGGTCACCCAGTAGCTCAAAGGGGGGTTAGGTACCTATCCTGGTCTGCGAATCAAGGACAACATTGTGGCATCCAGGATTTGATTGATGTCAGCCTGCAACTGACCCTAGTTGCAAGGTGTCAGTTCAGGCCCCTCGAGTCATCAGTTCTAGGTGCGGCCCATTGATCATCATGGGCAGTGGCTAGTTGAAGACCCACATTGGGTTAATGCCAGGCCAAAATGGAAGCATTCTCAGTGGAAGCAGTGGCCAACGACAGATATTCTACGGCCATAGCAGCCTAAATTTACATGGGCTCATCCCTGTATTCTTGTGAAAGTGCATTTCTTCCCACTCAGTGTGTGGTAACCATGGTGCCAGAGCAGAGCTTTTACCATGCCAGTTCAACACTTTCCTTGCTCCAGCAGCCCGCTGGCTCACCTGGTCACAGGTTGTGGAACTGGTTTGGTAAGGTGGTAGTGTAGCATTCCTACCCCATATGCAACATTTAGTCCACCACTTGCAGGTGGCTGCCAAATCTGTTAATGACTTAAATGTTACATGGTGTGTTTATAATTTTCTTTTTATGTTTATGTACACCTTTGACTCCTACTGCCCTTATAACTAATCCAGTCCAGTTCACAATATCTAATCTCTGATATGCTTAATGACTAACGGTGACCTACTCGGTTGGTACTTGGTCAGCAGGAGTTCAGGAGGATGGACAGTTTTCTGTCATAAATAGATGTAGGCTGCACAGACCAGACTAGGAATCAAGGTGGTGCTTGAAGTTGACATCTATCACCATGATTTTGTGCTGGTATCTGCTGCAATACTGCTGTAGAAACATTTCTTCCTCATTAATACTCCCCTCCTGCACTGCTATAAATTTGTCAGGGAACTAAGTAGGTCAGAAGTGTTGGGACTGAGAGGATATTGTTCAGAAAAGTCTTGTTTTTGGCTGGTAGTGTCTTCAAAGATTTGTCAGGCAAGTACAGTTGTGGATACCCCAGTTCTAGAATCGTAGCCTTTGTTATGATTGATGGTAGCTGAAAAGTCGCCCCCAAAATATTACACATTGTCCGTTTATTAAAATACGCTATCTTGTAGCTTCAGTAGTTGTTCCCCTAGGTTGGCAATTTGTGATAACCAACACTGGGTCATATGCTGAATATACACAATGTGGACCTACCTTCTGACAATGGGATTGTAGTACGACGGTGTTCTGCAGGCATCCTTCTGTTCCCGTTCCTCCTAAAAATATTTTCATTTCACACGTTCCTCTGGTAGTCTGGACCACCCAAGATGGGCAGTTTGATTTTGCTCCTCTTTGCATAAACAGTAGTATTTCCTTCATCCCCAAGGCCCCTCATTCCAGAGGTATAGGTGAATTGTATAGCACTACTATCGGGCATTGCTACTTACTGCTGGAAGGCGTCTTATCAACACATGGAAGTGGGTGAGGTTGGTGCTGTCCTGTATTGCCACAACCTGGCAGTGCATCCCATACCTGACACAAACTGACCAGAGATTGTATTCGTGGCAACAAAGTAGGAATTAACTGACCATACGCTGCCATGGTATAAGGCTTCCTGTAATTATGATACTTCAATATGGACATTCCATATGCTGATGGCAAGCATATGCAACAGTTTTGCCACAGCCAATTGGATATCTTAATATGTCTAACCACCCTATATTAAACTGAGATCTTGGTTCATAGAAGTGCTGGTCATTTTGATGCAGCGCGTCAGCTTTGCTCGTAACTCTCCCCCCCCCCCCCCAGCATTATGGTATTATTCAATAATCTGTGTTCGAGATTCGCTAACTGAGTCGTCTGCCATTCTGTCATGGTTCTGGCACCTTTGGCTCTCAGCATCTTTACTAGCATGTCGTTTGAGCCCCTGTGCATAAGTGTCCATTATTCAAAATATTGTTTTCAGTAGTCTGCCTCCTCCCCCCTCCTGCCACCCTTCCCCCATCACCTTAATGTTCAAGACCCCACATGGCTTGCCGCACCTAGTCGTGGAGGTGCTCATATGAGATACACAGCATTCAGTTTTTCCTTTTGTCTGTCACTTAAAACCCCCTTATTCCTGGCTTCCAAGTTTAATTCTGAGCAAGTTTCATCCAGCCTTCACACCTCGGTACTTACCCCCATGCATCATAAATTAACCTCAACATCCACTGGTAGTTGCTCAAGACAGTGTCCTCTTGACTAATGAAAAGTGCCCTCCCTTAATTGGTCACTTTTGCAAAGTGTTCATTCACCCCTTTCCAACTGCAAAAGTGTTGATGGACCCTGCAGTCATCCTTGCTGTTGATGTCACCTGGAGAAAGGAAGCTGTAATCACTCTCCACTACCTGGATTAAGTCTGTCATCCACAAATACCTACACCAACATTCTCAGTATGCTGTACACACCCAATGAAATGAATAACTTCAATCTTCATTACCTGATGTTTCTTAGCAAAAGCTATACCAACATGGCAAATCAGTTCAGGCAAATTACACACAGAATAACCCCCAAAACAATTGATAACTTATCATGTCATATCCTGCAAACCAGTATCCCTCCCCCCCCCCCCCCCCCAAAAAAAAAAAGACAACTCCTCCTACATTGTTTGTACTCATTACTGTGATACATCACACAACAAATACAACTAAAAAAATACAAATATCTTAATACACAACTTTTTTAGGGCATTAATGCACGTGGTAACATGTGTAGCTTGGAGTGTGTGGCCTGTTTTTCCTTCTTACTATCCCCCCCCCCCCATTTGGAAGTGGTGCCAGTACTGGTGGCATAAACCTGGTGCACCCTGAAAAAGACTTACACATCTCACATGTATGACTGTTGATTGTGTCAGAAGCTGAAGTTTAATCTTCACTGATGAGGTTATCTTGATTACCTGGTAAGGACTGTGATACCATGTGATGATATTCTTTTCGCTCTTTGGGATGCGTGGGCTTGTCAGCATTATCTGCAGATCTACACAATTCTTTGCTAGCTTAGTATTGCATTGCCCTCCCATTCCAGACATTCAAGGGTTCTGCTGTCAGTTCTCCATATCTGCTTCCATGCTTCCATGAAATTTCGCAATGGCTTGCCATTTTTTTCCCACCTTGGGGTTGAATGTTTGCAATGGCAACAGTGTTTTGCCATTGTACACTACTTCCTAAAATGCCTGTGCTTTCATGGATTTTTTAAATTGAAAGCTATGACATTGTATGACAGTTAAGTAACCCAGTCACTGTGATAGTTATTCACACTGTGGCGTAACATTTTTCCAGTTGTTTGATGTATGTGCTCCATTCTACTATTCTAAAGGGCTTCTCCCCAGCTTATGAACATGGAACAAGTGGCACAACTGCTTCATCAATTCTGATGTAAAATTGGTGCCCTGATCCATGATTAACTTTTCCAAAACACTGTTTTTAGTAGCCAGCTATTCACAGTGGCCTATCCCAGTGTGTTGGATTGCTGATTCAGGATAGCAATCAGTTGCACATAAAGCAAGAAATGATCTATTTTGTTTCAGACATAGTGCTTCCTCATTGGTGTCTGGCTAAAAGTCCTAAAATGTCCATTACAATTGTTTCAAAAGGTTTATTAGCTTCCGTTATCCTTTTCAGTGTAATATTTTGATGGCTCAAATGTGCCCACTGTGTGCACTCCAGTCAGTTTTTAACATGCTGCTCTACCTCTTGTTTCCACTTACCCAACCATTAATATTCAGCTACTCACTGTTACGTGCTTCTATGCCATCCCCAGGACTGGGTAATACATGATCATGAGATTGTTTTAAGACTTTCTCCCACAACATGCCATTCACCACATTGTGCAGTCCAGGCTTTGTCATATTACGCAACATATCATGTACAATGAACCAGGGGTGCATTGCACATTGTTTACATTCCTTGTCAGCAGCTTATGCTTTCTGCCACTCTGCAGTGGTATGACCTACTGTCTATAACACACCATTCTTCCTACTGAGGCCATCTGCATTACTGTGATTTCTACTGGGTTTATGGGATATTTCAAAATTGCTCATTTAGCTTCAGCATCAAGTGCTAACTACTTCAACACAGCCCGATCTGTTATTACTTTGAATTTTTTCCCATCCAAACAGCAATGGAAATTTGTCAAGCTATTTACAAGGCTCAGCACTTTCTTCTCTGTGGTGGAATAATTCCTACCTGCTTTGGTTAACTGCAGCAGGTAGGCGATCCAGTGTTTTTTCCCTGCTCTCTCTTGACTTAAAACATAGGTTGATGCAGGATTACTAGCATCACAATAACATAATTCCTTTTTTGTAGTTCAAAAAGACCAATATTGGACTAGTTGTTAACAATTCCTTCCGGTTTTCAAATGGTTTCACATTCTAGTGTCCAGTGTACCTTGCAGTACTTTATCTGGCCAGTCTTCTGGTGCTACCTTCAGCTGACAATAACCATTTTGTAACTCCATTGTGGAAAAGTAAGTACCGGGTGATCAAAAAGTCAGTATAAATTTGAAAACTGAATAAATCACGGAATAATGTAGATAGAGAGGTACAAATTGACACACATGCTTGGAGTGACATGGGGTTTTATTAGAACCAAAAAAATACAAACGTTCAAAAGATGTCCGACAGATGGCGCTTCATCTGATCGGAATAGCAATAATTAGCATAACAAAGTAAGACAAAGCAAAAATGATGTTCTTTACAGGAAATGCTCAATATGTCAACCATCATTCCTCAACAATAGCTGTAGTCGAGGAATAATGTTGTGAACAGCTCTGTAAAGCATGTGCGGAGTTATGGTGAGGCATTGTCGTCGGATGTTGTCTTTCAGCATCCCTAGAGCTGTCGGTCGATCACGATACACTTGTGACTTCAGGTAACCCCAAAGCCAATAATCGCATGGACTGAGTCTGGGGACCTGGGAGGCCAAGCATGACGAAAGTGGCGGCTGAGCACACGATCATCACCAAACGACGCACGTAAGAGATCTTTCACACGTCTAGCAATATGAGTGGGTTTTTTTTTTTTTTTGTTCTAGTAAAACCCCATGTCATTCCAAGCATGTGTGTCAATTTTTACCTCTCTATCTACATTATTCAGTGGTTTATTAAGTTTTAAAATTTATACTGACTTTTTGATCACCCGGTACATTGCCCCAAATTTTCCAGGGTTTCTATTATTTTTGGAATTGAATACACTTCTGTAATTGTATGACTGTTGAAGTATCTACAGTGACAACAAAGTAGATAGTTCTTTACTCTGTCCAATCTCTTTTTCAGTGTGTTTACCACTAGTACACTCACAGGCTAGTACTTTTCTCAATAAGGCCATCACATTATTGTTGGTTAATGAATTCTCCGTCACTGGTTATTTATAGTTGCAACAAAATAGATTCTTCTTCGTTCTGTCCGAGCTCTTTTTCAGCGCTGTCTCTACTGGTGCACTCAATGAGCTAATACTTTTCTCAATAGTGGGGAGATATCGCTTAGTATTCCACAGGAAAAGAATTGGGATTTCATCACATTGTTGCTGGTTAATGAACACCTCAGTCACTGGTTGTAAGTGATGGAGCACCTTATATGGTTTATGATACACAGGTGACTTATTCCCAGTTGGGATTCTGTATTGCACCTCCAGGTTCATTGGTTAAGATCCACGAGGATTAAACAGGTTTTCTGTTCTTTTTTAAATACTTCCCATGTGGTAGAGCCACACTGGGGGCTTGTTAATGGGTAGGATCTGAATTCGTTTGTATAAATCATCTTCATCTTGAACATCTAAATTGCCAACCAACAATCCCTTGGATAATCTCTGGTCCCAGAATTAAAACAGATGGACAAACACAGTACTTTAAGCAAATGATCATTTTCCATTAATGGCTCAACCAAACACATGTTTACAAGCAGCTTTGTTCCTTTGCTCATCTGTAGGAGTTTCCCTATACCTTGCAATACTTTAGCACATGAATTATCCTTAGTACTCTCGCGTGCAGCTAAATTGGTTCGTCTTTCATGAGACGAGAGCCTTACAGCAGAGTACCCTTGACAAATGTTTTCCCCAGATGAAGGCCAATTTTTGGAATGGTGCTTATAAGGAAAATCTAACCCCAAGATTGCACAATAACCATCACCCATAATAGACAAAACTTCCCTATGCACTGGGAACTGTTTTGCCCCCACTTAAAAACTTAATGTCACCAAACCGAATGATTATTACCCCTAACTCCACATAACTTATACTGTGGAGGGTTTACTGCCTCTTTCTGATAAGGTCCAATCCTGTGCTTGTGTGTCCGATAGATGCTTGGATTCCCTTCTATCTGCTATGCCAGTCATGCAAAAATTGACCTCTGCATTCATTCCCATTGCATCAAAAGTTACTGGGAGCACCAATTGGTGATGCAGGGAGCTCTTTTTTCTGTTTAAAAATTGGCTATTTCCATTACAACCCCTCTTACTGTGACCATTACTTTCACTAGCCCCACTTTCAAAGTCCAATTCTTCCACATTTCCTACATTGTGGCTGATGATATTAACACTGTATGTGGCCCAACTGTCCACAGTGGTAACACTTGATGTCAGTGGAAAACTAAATCTCTTATAATGGACTCAAATTACCACATCTGTTTCTTGCAAAGTCATTGCTATGCCTACGGCTCCAGCTGTCCTTCAAAATTCTGCATGCACCTCTCTCAACACATTGGGTGATAATCCTCATAACAAAATGCATCTCAGTGCCCTCCACTTCACTCCTAGCAGGACGACGGACCCTATTTGTGTTGTCATTGTCTGGTAACTCACAGGGTTTAACACTGAAGTTTGTTATACTGTCTGTGAAACTTAACATGGATTTGTACTGCTTCTGTGACCTCTTTTAATTGCTTGAGATAGTTCCTACAGCTAATCTGTTTTCTATATCATTGTACCGAACTTTCCCCCAGCACATAAAGGGTGGACATAACCCAACATCCCAGCTTTCCGGTTGTCAGTAGGTTATCCGCTAATGCTACTATATCTTCATCTGCTTTGCCTGAGAAAGGGTCAACTGGGCTAGTAGTAGTAGCTTATGGGATGAGGACTAATAAATTATACAAGGCTCTGTCGTTTTAAAGCATCTGGTTGCCTTTGCAGATAAGTATTATTGGCTCTCATTTCAGCTACCTGATCCAATAAAGACTGAATCATTTCCTCATCGCTTTTGATTCACTTTTTGCGAAGCTTTTTTGTAACATAGTAGGACAAATGGAATAGGATAAACACAATAGGATGACATGGAGAAAATATTAACTATGCTATAACATCTTTTATACTATTTCCCATTTATATCTGATATCTGAGAGGCTGCATACCAGCATCTCTCTCTCTTGCATTTTCCTTGAATTTGCTCAAGTTTATGTCCTCTTTAATGTTCACAAATTTCACCTTCAAATAAGTCTGCCGATCTAATGAGCCTGACATCATGTAATACATGAAGGAAACACAGATGGAAAAGATAGTGTATTTCGACTCATCGTATTGCACTGATGATGTATGCGGGCCCATAGTCACTTTTGATATCAGTTATTATGGGTCAGGATGATCCAAGCAGTAGTGACCCCACATCTGATCAGGGTGACATTGTAGGCTGGGCAGCAGATATGAAGAGCCAGTTCATTGACTGTCATGGAATTAAGAAGCCATTGGAAATGACAACATGTTTATTCAGCGGAATTCCTACAGTTGGTGTAGACATTGCCCTGTGGCATGTGATGACCCTGGGCGATTGTGATTCCCAGCAAAGCACATAGCAGCAACAGTGAAGTCAGTCGAGGAAGGTGACCACAGCACTGGTGTGGTGTCAGTGTCTCTACAGGTGTGTAAGTACCTTAAGTCTGCAGTTGTCAGGTAAGTAATGGCAGCAGACTGATTGCCAAAGTGGCCTTGCTGCTAGGTGTGAACACTGGTCAGCCAGCAGCTCGCAGGGGGTTGGATGCAATTGAAGCCCAGTCTGTGAAGCAAGGATCCCTTGATGGTGCCCAGGAGTTGCTTGATGTCAATCCACAGCAGACCCCAGCTGAAGGGTACCTGTTCATGTCCCATCAGCATTAGTGCTAGGCATGGCTAGTGGCTAGTTGTGGATGAGATTGTATTACCCACAATGGGTGTATGGCTGGTGTGGAGACGTTCAATGTAGGCAGCAGTCGATGACACAATAATTAAATAAAAATGTGGGATATTTATAGATTTCAACATACTTTGGGAATTTATTGTCTTATCTTGTTTAAATAAGCTAATTCTTTCAAATATATAAAACTATGTGCATCTTTTCTTTCTGTCAGGGTCACAGGGTTCACTTCCAGTTGGACTCAAAAGCAGAATCTGAAGAGACAAGCTGTGAAGACATGGCTGTTGCACAGAAGACAGCTCAGGCACCATCTGACTTTGCAGTGAAATCTCCACAGAAGTCATTTAGTGTATCAGAAATGAAATTAATATTTCCTGAAAGACTGGTGCCCATTGAGCCTAGTGAGAGTGTGACCTCTGGTTTGAGAGACTTAAGAATTTCTGCATTTAGCCTTAAAAGATCAAAAAGTATGAGTGCAGCAGATATGGCTCTTAACAGAAGTGGACCAGGATTTGGTGTGGCTAAAGAAGCACCAGATTTAGGAAATTTTCCACTAGAGGTTTTGAGCAATATATCACGCGCAGTTGAAGGTAAGTTGCAATGCTTTTTCCTAACTTCATCTACAACCAGACTGGATCACATACATTTAGCAGTAGTAGATATGTAGGATTAAAATACTTGCAGACAGAATATGTTGTATGTTTGATGACAGTTGTCTTCAGTTTTTAATTTAATAACTTACTGATACTTGAACAACTATAAACTAGGGAAACAAACTATACAAAGAATTTTACATTTGTCTTTGTTTATCAGTTTCAAAAGTTCCATGCCCAGTTTGCTTGTTGAAACTAGCTACTTAACTAACACAAAAGCACTTGTCAGGGTCATGACCATCATTCGTCAGTTAGACAAGGACAGGAGTCAACACTTTACTTTCCCCAAAGTGATACATTACACCACGTACCCTCCAACCCCCCCCCCCCCCTGCCCCTGGCGCAGTGGTTAGCACACTGGACTCGCATTCGGGAGAACGACGGTTCAATCCTGTCTCCGGCCATCCTGATTTAGGTTTTCCGTGATTTCCCTAAATCGCTTCAGGCAAATGCCAGGATGGTTCCTGTGAAAGGGCACGGCCGATTTCCTTCCCTCACCCGAGCTTGTGCTCCGTCTCTAATGACCTCGTTGTCGACGGGACGTTAAACACTAATCTCCTCCTCCTCCTCCTCCTCCTCCTCCTCCTCCCCCCTGCCCCCCCTCCCCCCACCCAGTTGAGGTGATTGATGTCATCATAATTCTTATCACCTAACTAAATGAACAATTTCCTTAACTATTAAAAAGACTTTTGCTCTTATAACTGTGAATACAGACAACCTGAGTGGTGCATAGTATATGAAGCTCAGGCAAACGCATTCTTATTATTCATTTATTTAAAATCATGTATAAAATGGATGCCAAAACTCAGATAGGTCATGTACTTCTCACTTTTGGAGTAAGCCTCAAAATCTAACAGTACCCTTCTTTAGCAGGAAAAGTCAAGTATATCATATTCTGCAGACATATGTTTCCTAAACCACAATTTTCTGTTGAGAGCAATAATGTCTCGGTATATTCTTTTACCCCCATTTCTTGGTCATGGTTGGCGGGAGTGGCTGTGCAGCTCTAGGCGCTACTGTCTGGAGCCGAGCGACCGCTATGGTCGCAGGTTCGAATCCTGCCTCGGGCATGGATGTGTGTGATGTCCTTAGGTTACTTAGGTTTAATTAGTTCTAAGTCTAGGTGACTGATGACCTCAGAAGTTAAGTCGCATAGTGCTCAGAGCCATTTGAACCATTTTGAACCTTGGTCATAATTCTCCTGCATTGGGTCTACCTAATCTAATAATGAATATATATAAAGATGATGTAACTTACCAAACGAAAGCATTGGTATGCCGATAGAGACACTAACAAACACAAACCCACACACAAAATTCAAGCTTTCGCAACCCACGGTTGCTTCATCAAGAAAGGATGAAGCAACCGTGGGTTGCGAAAGCTTGAATTTTGTGTGTGTGTTTGTGCTTGTTAGTGTCTCTGTCGACATACCAACGCTTTCGTTTGGTAAGTTACAACATCTTTGTTTTTAAATGTATTTTTCCCACGTGTACTGTTTCCCTCTATTACATATGTCTCTACAGTCATGTGTTCTGAGACATTCAAAATTATCGTGAATGGAGGACAAATGGAAGTGTACAATGTTGAACGGGATACTGTGCCTACTGATTGACTCACTCACTGACTCATCGTCACCCACCCCAAACCTTTAAGGGGATACGGAATCACCTATCCCCGCAATGTTAATATATGCCTACTATAGGGAACATTTTCTCACAAACTACTGGAGACAGAGAGGTAAAAATTTTACTGTATGTGCATTCATATGTTACAACAATACTGAAACAACAGTTTATTGTCAAAGTATTTTCTTACAGAGATATTGTACATTTATTTTTAAGTAAATTTTTTCCATCGCTTTTTACTAGACTATCACCCCTAAGTCTTTTGTAAATCAAGTAATTAAAAAATCGTTGTTTCAGTATGTAATAGGGACCTATGTCACTACGTCATAAAAATTTCAGACTTCTAGGTTGACCAGTACCTGAGATAATGTTCCTAGATGAAGTAAAAAGTAAACTTACGGGAAACGGAGAAAGAAGATTAAAACATTCCTTATCCGTAGCTAATACCCCCTTCACAGTCTTCATAATCATCTTCAAGTCTTCTTTTGGCACCCCTCTGCACCTGTCTTGCTTTTTTCACTAATGTCTTGATTATATTATCAGCATGCCTTAGTCTGTGCTGATCTAAAAAGAACATAGCACGTACCGTACGGGAACCAACACACATACCCAACTTTTGAAGGACCTGGCATTTAGTTATATTTCCAAGATTGAAGGTTGCCACAGCATCATACACACCAAAATGTAGTGTATTAATTCCGACAAACACTGTTTTTGGGAGACGATGCCATATCACACTATTCAAGCACTCGTTGGGGTTCTGCATTTTTCCGTGAAGACATTTCATCAGAAGACTTCTGTCAGCCAGATCTCTGAAAATGGGCTTTATTTCTGCCATGATGGCTGATGGTAGACTGTGATGGTGAATGTATTTCTCTCCTGTTGTTAGTCCCCTATTGTATTTACACCAGCTGTTTTCACCTTTGGGGCACAAACCATGTTGTGGATGCTCATCCGTGGATGCGGTGTGGAAATATAAAGCCCATATAGCTCTCCTCATTTCTTCAAGATTGCCTGTATTTTGCCTGATTGCAAGGCCATAGCAGTTCTGAATGTGGTCTATTATGGAATCAGTCAATCTTCCTCTGCCATCCAAGGTTTTCCCATCATCTAGTTTTTTCCCTTTCATAACTGATTTTAACCTTCTCAGCCTGGCACCCATTCTCTTCTGCACATGTCCTATACATTCAAGTTTGCTTATATTTACACTGTTCCCATATGGTTTGCTTTCCAAAACTTCTTTGAATGCTTTAGAGTCACCATCTCCCAGATATTTGACATAGCGAACATTATACCACTGTGAAGAGCGATGAAAAATTTTCTTCACCCCAGCAACCTCCATGCCACCACTACTACCATAATAATTAGCAATACAGTCATCACTGTGTTCATTTTTCAGCCTGCCTGTGCACCTACAGTATTTAGACATTATTGCAACATCAATAACCTTGCCAGTATCAACACTAGTTGCTGTTACAACACCATTGTTGGAGGTGTGGCCCCTTTTCTGCCACGTGCCATCAAACGCCACTGTGAGGTCACGACTGCCATCATTTTCTTCCACTGCTTCTTCCACAGCAACCTGCATTGACTTCTGTGCTACATCTTCAACTGCAGATCCTAGTACATAATTGTAAGCTTCAAACTTTGAAGGTGCACTTGGAAGATTTAGAACACCACATAGCATATCACCAGCTGCTTTGCCCTTACCAATTGCTCGCAATCCATAAACTAACCTAATATTTACACTATAAAGTTCAGTTTTCTTGTATCCATTATTTACAGTTACTGAAATCGAACTTGGAAACTTACAGCTGTATTTACAAACACTGCATATTAAATTAAACTGGGCAGCCAGGCCAACATGGGATTCTACTTTCAGAGAAACGTTTCCATGACATTTTTTGCAGCACAAACTGTTTTCAAGAGCTTCACACAATATATTCGTATCAATGAGTTCAAAAACTTCATTCCCTCTATCAAGTAAATTATATTTCTCTTCCAAATCTCTTAGTTTTTTATGAGAAGCACTGTTTTCATTTGGTGTAAGTTCGTTCGGCAAATCAGTAATAAGTGGATTCACATTTTCCAACAGTGATGATGATGAACTGCTTTGCTTTGCTAATGAATCATTATTTCTTTTCTTTTGCCAGTTCACACGCTTTTTAAATACTTTTGCTTTAGCTCTAGGCATTTTCACTGCGAAAAATGAAGCACTAAATACGAAATAACTCAACAACAACTACTTTCTTATATCACACTGTTTACAAAACAGTCCCGCCACAAAGTCAAAGAGTAACTTGAGGAAACCAGAGAGAAACATTTTCGGGCAACTAGTGTATAAATAGTCGCTGGAAACCGGGATATTTGAATTCATGTCACTTTAAAGGTACTGCCAAAAAGTTAATGGTCAGCCACGAGAGACGTGTATAACTAAAGCGCAATACCCGATCTCACAAATATATAAAAATAAAATAGTTATAATTGTAGTAGAGCTATGTATGATACGTCATTTTAAAGAGGAAACATGGCAGAATATAATACGCCAATAAAAAAAATTCGATTTTTTAACCCAAAATCCGATTCCGTATCCCCTTAAGGAGAGAAAGTTGAAATTTGCAAGGGTGTTAATCTTATACTAAAGGCATCATTTAAGAGGATATTTTTATTTTTTTTTATTTATTTTTTTTTTAATTTTTTTTTTTTTTTTTTTTTTTTTTTTTTTTTTTTTTTTTTTTTTAAATTCCACTCCTAGGTGGTGAAATAGGGAATAGGAAAAACACACACACACACATGCGCGCGCACACACATGCGCACACACACACACACACACACACACACACACACACACACACACACACACACACACAAATCAAAAAAAGTTTTTCATCATATATATATAATCTCCTGTTCAACATTGTAGACTTTTGTATTTGGTGGCTGAATTCACTCATCTATTATGTCTTGCTTGTATTTTCTGTACACTCCTTTTTATTTTCCATTCCTGTGCTGCAGATATCTCCAAACTTACCCTATTTAAGTTACATCTGATTCTACACTGGATGTTAACACACTTCCCATTCCTTCCCCCATTCTATGTGACTTCACTAAAACTCAGCATCTCTTGAAAATGTCTGACTAGGGCCATATATCCTTTCCTACGGTTTTATAACTTATTTGTTGATCCGAGTTTGTTAATTTATGTATTTTAATCTAATGTGATTATATGTCCCTACTGATTGACTCTCTCACTGGCTCATCGTCGCCCAGCCCAAACCATTAAGGATAGAAAGTTGAAATTTGCAAAGGGTGTTGATTTTATACTAAAGGCATCATTTAAGAATGATTTTTTTTTAATTCCACTCCTAGGGGGTGAAGTAGAGAATAGGAAAAATACACACACACACACACACACACACACACACACACACACACACACACACACACACACACAAAAATCAAAAAAAGTTTTGCATCACACTGGTTCCCAGAACTCCGGAAGATAGCCGTTGACTGTGGATATTGTATCACAGACACAGTCCCTTTGACTGTTCAGAGATGGCACAAAACCTGCCCAGAGATGTAAACAACCATGCATGAGCAGTGCCTATTAGACAGAGGGGAGTCCGACAGCAGATCAGTTCCAGTCATTCGACCAGGAAGGAGGTACATGGCTCATGTTGCCTGTGGTTCAACCATGCCTAGATGGTGAATACCACAATTCAATCATGTCTGCAATTTTACCTTGTGGCAGGAAGGGCTCTCAACAAGGGAGGTATCCAGGCATCTTGGAGTGAACTAAAGTGATGTTGTTCGGACATGGAGGAGATAGAGAGAGACAGGAACTGTCGACGACATGCCTTGCTCAGGCCACCCAACAGCTGCTACTGCAGTGGATGACCACTACCTACGGATTCTGGCTTGGAGAAACCCTAACAGCAATGCCATCATGTTGAACAATGCTTTTTGTGCAGCCATAGGACATTGTGTTATGACTCAAACTGTGCGCAATAAGCTACAAGATGCACAACTTTGTTCCTGATGTCCATGGCGAGGTCCATCTTGGCAACCATGACACCTTGCAGTGCGGTACAGATGAGCCCACCAACATGCCGAATGGACCGCTCAGGATTGGCATCACGTTCTCTCCACCGTTGAGTGTCGCATATGCCTTAAAACAGACAATCGTTGGAGACGTTTTTGGAGGCAACCCGGTCAGGCTGAATGCCTTAGACACACTGTCCAGCGAGTGCAGCAAGGTGGAGGTTTCCTGATGTTTTGGGTTGGTATTATGTGGGGCCGATGTATGCGGCTGGTTGTCATGGAAGGCGTAATGGCTGTACAGCACATAATACCATCCTCCGACCGATAGTGCAACCATATCAGCAGCATATTGGTGAGGCATTTGTCTTCATGGATGACAATTTGCACCCCCATCGTGCACATCTTATGAATGACGTCCTTCAGGATAATAATATCGCTCAACTAGAGTGGATAGTATGTTCTCCAGACATGAACCCTATCTAACACACCTGGAATAGATTGAAAAGGGCTGTTTATGGACGATGTGAGCCACCAACCATTCTGAGGGATCTACGCCAAATCGCCGTTGAGGAGTGGGACAATTGCACCAACAATGCCTTGATGAACTTGTGGATAGTATGCCACAACGAATACAGGGATCCATCTAAAGAGAGAGAGAGAGAGAGAGAGAGAGAGAGAGAGAGAGAGTGTCAAAATCATTATTAATTAACTATGAAATATTTTTGAAGTTTGATCTATGAAAATTGTTGTTTGACTTCTCGGTTAGAAATTAAAAAAAAAATGTGTGTTTCAGTGTTTTTGGATATTTAACACCTATGGGGGTGTTTTATGAAATATTCAGTTATGAAAACATTTTGAAATCTAAGTGTATGAAAATTTGAATTAGAAAATAATGTGTTTCACTGGTTTTAGAAATTGAACCCCTGTGGGGATGAATCAGGGGATGAAAGCTTTTATGGAAGTATTTCATTGTTGTTGTTGTTGTTGTGGTCTTCAGTCCTGAGACTGGTTTGATGCAGCTCTCCATGCTACTCTATCCTGTGCAAGCTTCTTCATCTCCCAGTACTTACTGCAACCTACATCCTTCTGAATCTGCTTAGTGTATTCATCTCTTGGTCTCCCTCTACGAGTTTTACCCTCCACGCTGCCCTCCAATGCTAAGTTTGTGATCCCTTGATGCCTCGAAACATGTCCTACCAACCGGTCCCTTCTTCTTGTCAAGTTGTGCCACAAACTCCTCTTCTCCTCAATTCTATTCAATACCTCCTCATTAGTTATGTGATCTACCCATCTAATCTTCAGCATTCTTCTGTAGCACCACATTTCAAAAGCTTCTATTCTCTTCTTGTCCAAACTATTTATTGTCCATGTTTCACTTCCATACATGGCTACACTCCACACACATACTTTCAGAAACGACTTCCTGACACTTAAATCAATACTCGATGTTAACAAATTTCTCTTCTTCAGAAATGATTTCCTTGCCATTGCCAGTCTACATTTTATGTCCTCTCTACTTCGACCATCATCAGTTATTTTACTCCCTAAATAGCAAAACTCCTTTACTACTTTAAGTGTCTCATTTCCTAATCTAATTCCCTCAGCATCACCCGATTTAATGTTTCTGTACAAATTGTAAATAGCCTTTCGCTCCCTGTATTTTACCTCTGCCAACTTCAGAGTTTGAAAGAAAGTATTCCAGTTAATATTGTCAAAAGCTCACCTCAACCTCAAAGTTTTTATTTCTTCTCCATGAATTTTAATACCTACTCCGAATTTTTCTTTTGTTTCCTTTACTGCTTGCTCAATATACAGGGTTATAAATACAAAATCAAATAGGGGTAATGCAGGAGTAGGTTTAATAATGAATAAAAAAATAGAAGTACGGGTAAGCTACTGCAAACAGCATAGTGAGCGCATTATTGTGGCCAAGATAGACACAAAGCCCACGCCTACTACAGTAGTACAAGTATTTCATTATGCAAGCATTTTTTTGAAGAAATGTCTATGAAAATTTTTATTTGGCTATTCTGTTACAAATGAAAATAAATCACTGTCTTTAGTTCCTAGCCCCTAAGGTGGTTGACATGGGGGAGGGTGAAATGTTTTATGAAAATATTTCATTGTGAAAGCATTTTTAAAGCTGTATCTATGACAATTGGTATTTGCCTTCTCAGTTAAAAATTAAAAAATACATGCTTCACCTTTTTTGCAAATTTAACCCCCAGGCGGTGGAATAGAGCCAGACTGATTCACTGACTCATCCTCTCCCAACCCAAAACCGCTAAGGATAGAAACTTGAACATTTGGATCGGGTTTGGATCTTATACTGTAGGCCTTGTTTAAGAAGGGATTGTTTGAAATTTGAAAATACGTACTAGGAAATTTTGATGCTAGAACTACAGAAGTTGGTATTTGGTTTTTCAGTCAGAAATAAAAAAAATACATGTTTCAGCAATTTTGGAAATTCAGCCACTAAAGGGGTAAAATAGAGGATGAAAATTTTTAAGAAAATGTTTTGTTACGTCAAAAAATTTTTTAAATGCAAATCATTGAAAATGTGTTGGAGGCAAAATTTTGTATGAAAATACCACCACAAGAAGCAAAAAGTGTGATGAACGAAAACCTTGGACTCCAGAATCGCTTTTTGGTGAGAAGTACATTCAGCTAAGACATTGCTTTTCTGACCATTTTTAGCGTGAAAAGTTTTGAAGGTGATGCAGTTTGTGAACAACTTAAAAATTTGATTAAAGAAAAAAATGGAGGGGTGGGAAATCTGTGTGGGCCTCAGAGTCTATGCAAGCGAAGCAGAGGGTACTAGGCTGGTCATTAATACTAAGAGGAATTGCCACTATTGTATCATCATGGATAATGCTAGTAAAACATAAATTCTTAATTTGTAGTTAACTTTGTATTTGTATTTTCCAATTGTTCAGATCACCTGCGAGGGAGTGATGGTGTGTTATTAATGTACCATTTCTCTGTGCTTCCTCTTTCAATCATTGTAATGAATGTAGATAGGAATGCAATCATCTGTCATGAGACATACCTTGTACACCTCTTGCTTTTTAATTAATTAATGTTTAAAACATACGTAGACTCTGAAGCATAGTAAATCTAAATTTCATCACTCAGTATGTGATTATGCTAAATGTCCGAATTAGTATATATTCTTTATTTTTAATAGTACTGTTCAATTTTATCTCATTTTGTGTAGGGATGTAAAGGAATGAATCATTATAGTTTTAAAGGAGACAGTAAAAGACTAAGAAACTTACATTAAATGTAAATAAGAAAATATATAACAGATAACTGGATGCGTAATAGGTGTCCCTCCACTTAGTCCATACATAATGTAGACTCTCCTGAGGCTTATGGTACATCTCTGTCACCACTGTGTGCCTGTGGCATTGAGAAGAATATTCCAGTAAGTAGTTTCTGATATTCCTATCAAACCAAGGACCTCAATTTGCTTAATATAGGCTCAAGATCATTTGTATTCAACTTCAAATATACCATGTAAATTCTTTTTATATTTTCCAAAATGTTTTAAATTACTATTGGATATAACTATATGTCTCTGTTCTTGTTGTAAGTAATCATTTTCACAACTGTTGACATTAAATCATTTGTATTAAATTCTTTTTATTTTATTTCAAACATTTAGTTCTGTAGAACCAAATTGAGGAGCAAATCTCCAAAGTAATGGAATGACTCGGTACATGAAATTTCAATACAAAAGTAATAACAGATAAAATAAAATGTTCATGAAAAAAAAAAACCGTAAGTTTATGTAAATGCAATCAACAATATGACATGGGAATCAGCTTAATTTTTCAAGAAACTCCTCGACAGAATAGAAGGAGGAAACCCTTCAGTTTTGATTTGAAACCCCTTGGATTACTGCTAAGATTTTTGAATTCTTGTGGTAGCTTATTGAAAATGGATGCAGTAGTATACTGCACGCCTTTCTGCACAAGAGTCAAGGAAGTGCGATCCAAATGCAGGCTGCATTTCTTCTTAGTATTAACTGAGTGACAGCTGCTAATTCTTGAGAATAAGCTGATATTGTTAACAAACAACAGCAAAGAATATATATATATATATTGAGAGGGCAATGTCAGAATACCCAGACTAATGAACATGGGTTGACAAAAGGTTTGCAAACTTACACCTTTACTGTCCGAATCACCAATTTCTGAGCCAAAAATATCCTTTGAGAACGGAAAGAGGTACCCCAAAATACAATACCACACATACAAGTCAGGATTAGGGGACCTATAAATAACAATTAGAAGTTTAGTTTCACTAAATTCAACTGCCCTTGCACAACTATCAAATACCTGTTCAGTGCAGTACTGTGATATGTCTATGGACTCAAATGGAATACTGGTTTTTTAAGTACATAGCCACTCCCCCACCTTGCAAAGAACTCATTGAAAAACAGCCAGCTAATCTTTATCCTGGTGAAGGGAGCCTCTGAATTGTCATATTATTTAAGTGCTGCTCTGGTATACCAGTAATGTCTGAGTCAACATCTATAAGCAGTTCACTAACTTTATCTCTAATACCTCTTATATTTTGATGAAATATGCTAATTCCTTCACTGCTTGGATACCAGACCACCTCTGAAAGTGATTACTTTGTAAGAGGGACTTTCTTTAACAAGGGATACCTATCAGCTGATTTCAGTATAAAAAAGGTGCATCTCTATCACCAACTACTACAGAATTTTTCCATGAGTGATCCCACCACCGACCACTATGCTGTCACGTATAAGGTTTGCCAGCCTCCCCTTCCCATACCTATTGAGGTGCAGGCCATGTATAGTGAAACCCAATCTATTGATAGACCACAGTCGCCACAAGTTCTGGAAATCAAGGAATTTCAAACATGTCAGGAATATCAGAGAAATTTTAAAAAAAGTTGGATAATTTCATTTTTGTAGATGAAATGGTTTGTTTACTGCAATGTCATGCATTGTCGTTGGCTGGGCACAGCTGAATATGTGTGTTGCTTCCCTACTTTCTCATTCCTACTGCTTCTCCCCTTCCTACCACTCCCTTCAGCTTGCAGTCAGTGCTGTCACCATTTCTTGCCAATGAGAGGCAGGGAGCTGTAAGGAGAGGATTGTTTGGATCTGATTCTGAGAGATTGTTGACACAGTGGCCAGACAGTGGTCATGTCTGCATGAACCGTGTCTGGGTGGTTGTGTGAATGTATGTGTGCTCTCATTTTCTAACAAAGGTTCTGGCCAAAAATTTAGTTCTCACATTGTGAGTGTCTTTTCTATGTGCCTGCCTGCAGCTCAGGGATCATTTTACGATGAACTGCTAGCTATCCTCATTAGTATTGATTCTCAGAGTATTTGTGCAAGTTATCTATTGCATGGATTGATCACTGCAGTCTCATTTCATCAACGTGGTGTCTGTGACATGAGTGCATTTGCGCGACAGGTCAAAATCACCGGTGGTTTTTGCGGGTATCTCTAATGGATCAGGCCTGCCGATCTGAAGCCCATTGTTTCCCACTAATGCGTAGGCCCTGCCAGTGGGATCTAGTGTCACCAATCTGTCTGCAGGCTGGGTCTGTCTGTGTGTGGCGTAATGCGGCAGATTTTCGTGGTTTAACCATGTACCCAAGACTATGGTGCTCCTCGGCAGGCCAGAGCCAACAGGCAATGGGTTTTAGGAACTGTGATTGTCTCATCACCAGTACATTGTACAGTGCAGCATTGTATAGACATTTATTGTAGTACATTTTGGCACTTCGAAAGTATGGACAATAAGAAGAAAATTGAGAGAGTCACTGGCAGTTTGTATGCTATGTACTCGTATGTTTCTCAAAAGAAAAATCACACAATGCCTGTAAAATAATAGGCACAACACAATGGATAATAACTGACAATAACAAACATAGTAGAGCCAATATTTTATTGTCAGTCACCTCTAGTGTTAGTTTACACAATTCTTCTGTGCCTTATATGCTTCATTCAAGAGGCCTACCTTCTTCTGAGATTATTCCTGAAAATAGTGAAGGTATTTTAAATCTGTCTTGCGACTCCAAGGAAATGCCCATTTTTGTCACCAAATGTGTTTCATTTCATTGAAATAAAATAGCAACATTGGTCTTAATGAAACACCCATACCATTTTGCTTGCTGTCTCCACCTGGAAACAATTCATTACAAATGATGACGGTATTAGTACCTAAGATTTTTACTCACACAGGGGAGAAATACAGAAGTCATTACACATTTTTGGAGATCTCAGAATTTGTCAGGGAAAATGTTAAAACTTGTCTGAAAATCGGGAAATAGGGAAATGTCAGGGAATTTCAATTGTGGAAACTTGTGGCAACTCTGTGGACTCAACTGGCGGAACTGCAATGTGACCCATGCTGTCTGCCATCAGTGCCTTCTCAAGCTCCTGGTTTACATGTCTGACAGCAGCATTAAGATAAGTTCAATCATGATGCTGAAACAGTGGCACGAAGTGGACATTAGTGCTTCCAGTTTGAGTAGCTATCTTTACCTACATCATACTCCCCACCCCTATCAAGACTATTCCCAGCTCAACCCACAATTACTACCTGATCCTCTTTTTGTAAAATTCCTGCATAACTCCCCTACATTAACAGTTGCCTGAGCCAACACTCCACCGCTTCCTGCAACTGCGGGCCCACACCTCTGCCATGTGAACTACATAGCACCAGAACCTTCTTCTTTCTGTCAGAATTTGCAAGTGACTGAGGCTCCCTAACTGCTGAGAACTGCTTCATGTTTTGTGCACCTACAGCTAAAAGAGGCTGCTCTCCACTAAACTCTTGACAGTTGATCAAATCTATTGGTTATACGCAAAGTACAGCTGTCTGAATATTTCCTCCACCTGGCTACCATTTTACCAACTGCTAGTTTCCATTCCCCAGAGCCCTTCACCCTCCTCAACCTATCTAGTTCCTCCTCTGCATCTTGTAACTGCTCCTGACAGGCGCAGATCTTACACTCCTGCTCCTCTATCAACTTATTTCTGCTACACATTCTGCATTTCCAGGAGAGACTCTCACTAGAATGCTCACTGGCTTCCCCACTGCATTGCCCCAGTAAAAATACTTTCAACAAATCTCTCACCATAACATACTAATCACAAACCCATGACAAATCCCACACTTCTCACGCATGGTAAAGTGTGAACAGTTATTGAAAAAGCTAAACATCTATGTTACCTAAGTTCAATTACTACAGTAGGTCTGTTTAAAGAACTAACAGTGGCGACTCTGGTACTGCGCACCGCAGAATTTGAATCTGCGCCAGAGGTCATGGACGTCTAAGACCCCTAGAGGTCTCTGCACCATCACGCCGTAAGCTGTGGCGGCGCGTGCCTCCTGGCCTGCTTTTAGTGTGAGGGCGCCACAGTGGAACACGTGGTTCCAGCGGCCAATAGCGGCGCCCCCGATAGAGTATTTAAGCGCCTGCCTCTCGCTCAGCCAGCCACTCTAATCTCGCGTACGTCTGTGGACGCATCGCCTCGCGTTAGACAGTTTACTTACTTCCTTGTTCTGTGTACGAATGGACAGGTTTGTTAGGTTTCCTTGTGACTCCATTGTTCGATCTTGTCATTGTTCATTCTGTCCTTCGTTGGTCATGTTCGTCCTCTCTCATTGTGTTGTTGTTCACAGACCTCTCCTCGGGTCCCGTCACGCTTTCCATCATTTCAACCCCGCGACTGTCCCTGTCGCAGTTACAACAGTGATCACAAATTTCACTCTACTAATAAAGCAACCACTTTTATTAATACTACTAAACCATAACTAATACCAGTACCACAAAAACTTCACATAATTTCTTATCTAAAACCAAAAAACGCTCAATGAAAGTTTTACTGAAATATTTCACCACAAACAATAAGAAATGTCAGTTGAAAATTACCATACAAAATTGAATAAACAACTTCATTGATCAAACAACTATGATGAAAGTATCAGATAGTTCATATAAATTGATACCTTAAGTACTGTACATGCCACTAAATTGACACACATTAAGTCCATAAACAACTCAAATCCACACAATTATTCTTAAACTATTCACAAGAATTCTGTCACACATGTGCATACCACATAAATGCAATTTTGCATCAAAAATCAGATAATCTTTCTGAAATAGATTACCATTCTGGGGAAAGACATGAATTATTAGCCAACTCCACATTGTGTTGAACTTTCACTTCAAAGGAAGCACTATTAAACCACACCAAAGCTGCCAATTCAGTATAGAAAACTTCTACCTGGCATTAACCTGTATCTTGTTTTGAAAATAGCTATACTGACATCAGTGTCTGAGGTTTGTTTTGGATAAATATTTGACTCAACAAAACATGTAGCTAATAGATTTACCACAAAATATGACTGTACAGTTACACTATACTGTTACTCCCTTGGTATCTTTACTGTAGTAACTTCTAATTCTGATATGTTATGAATTATTTCAAGGTGTTCTGTATGTGAGTTGGTAATATGTTCAAGTTTGATATTCACTGTTCCTGTTTCAGAAATAGCATGTTTGACATTAGTGCCCTGGGCTTTGATTCTAGATGTTAACTGTAAATAAGCAACATTCCTATCTAGCGTATTACTTAAATCAGCATTTGAGGTACCAGTTTTAGTACCTAGATCAGTATTCAGCTAAGTACTCAATTCATCAGTTCCAGACCTGCCCTTAACTGACCTCGCAAATTCTTAAACAATTATTGCAAGCTCACCCCCGTGACTCTCATTATCACTGGCTTACAGTGCTCACAAGAATATATTTATTCTTTATTGTAGTAGGCCACTAAACCAGTATTTCAGGTTGTTAAACTGCTTATCACCCACAACACGCCACCGCAACCAGCTACTAAGAAAAGTTGGTTTGAACTAATGACCTCTCATAAGATCACTTGGGTAGCTTACAAGCATCAGAAAGAACGAGGTACTGTTGACGCTTCACAGCTGTACTAAATATTTTCGAAATTCACTGATTGTAAATTTCTTGACATCGGCTGTATTAGGTAGAGTTCCACTACCCAAAATCTTCGGCTGGACTGGGACCTGAATCCAGATTTCCCACTTATCATGAGTGATAACCTTAACCACTTCAGCTACTGATGATGTATGCTTGCTGTACCAACCCAAAACTTCCACATGTCACATTGTCTACATCCTTATATTATGGTCCTCTAAATTTGTCACTTGATGCTGGAAACAGTACTTGGATTCCCACAACAGTAAGAAAGAGACAACGAGGAATCGAGACCAATATTGTTAGCGTCATGTACCCACCAAGGCTTGTAATACTCACATGACTGTCTCAAAGATTACATTGTTGACCATCCACAATTACATGAAATTTTTTTGAAATGATTTAGTGGGCAACGGTATAAGGGAAGTAGACAGTGTGACACTTAGAAGTTTGGGTCTGTATGGGGAACATGAACATATAGCCAAAGTTGTTAAGGCAAGCGCTCGCAGTTAGTGGGAAATATGGGTTTGAGTCTCAGTGTGCCACAGATTTTCATGTGTCACTATCAGGTATTAGAACTATACCAGATATAGCTGGTATCAATAAATTTGCAGGTAATGAATTAATTTTGAAAATTTATATAGTTCTTGGCATCACCACTCCAATGCCTATCTGAAGTTATGTGAAGGACCTGCGGCACTGGAGCTGGGTGCATAGCTGCAACTGCCTTAGACTGCTGTTGTAGCCGAAGTACTACTGACATAACTGAAGCCCTCAGTTTCCAGAGTCGACAATCTTCAGACTCGTGGATTTTCAAAACTCTTATTCGATGTAATTATTGTTGAGGAATTTCATAATTATTCCTCAAAAGAGTAATTCTTCATTAAGTCTTCAGCTTCGATGTCTACAATGGCTTATGCAGTGCCATAATTGTGGTTGCTAAGAACAAGTATTCTGTATCACAAAAGGGGCCAGAATGAAATATCGTATGTCGAGTGTACTATTTAGCTACATAAAGAATTTTTCAGTTACATTTGTTTATTGGTTTTATTTTTGTCCTCTGTGTGAGGTGTTTGAGAAAAGTAATGAGAATGACAACATTGCAAGTGATCTGGCAATGCTGTGTTGTTTTATTTGTGTAGACCAGTGAGTTCATCCCTTCCAACACTGCCAGAAGTACAACTCTGCACAGCTGTAACATGATTTTTGAGAGTGCCATCAATGAAGTTGTGTTTTTGTTATTTGTTATTAAAAAGGAACAGTGGAATTTAGAGCAATGTTATGCTATCAAGTGTTGTGTTAAACGTGAGGAATTTGAAAAGTGGTAGCTGACCTATGGGGAACAAACTTCTACAATATTATACCCACCTCCTCTTTTTAAATGATTTATATATTGTATCTAATATTTATAATTTGGAACACTTCGTTACAGATAAAATTGATCAATACTCTTTTAGGTCTACTTAATGATTGCTGACGTCACTTATTGTGATATCATCACTTTTGTAACTATCTTCTAGATTCCATTACACAAAGCGTGTTTCTGGGCTGGGATGAAGGAGGCATAGAGAAATTTACCAACACGCCATTGTCAACCTAAATTGCAGATATGCCGCATCCAGCCAAACTCAAGCATATGAACGAAAGAAACAAAATTCTGCTCACATTAGGTGGTTTGAAACTAAATTTTTAACTAACAAGAAAACACTTGCTTCTGTCTACAGCCACATTCATTGATTAAAGAACGACATGGGGAAACCCATGACTTGCCCCAAAGTGATACGTACACTGCACATTCTTCATCCCCCAGATATGCAGAAACACGAAAGGAGTCGGAGCTGACAAGGGCTTTTTAGGATAAATACTTCTGATAGACAGAGAGAGTGCAGCAGGCTGTTTCAACACTGCTCCATAGGGCAAGGGGGGGGGGGGGGGGGGCTTTGAGTGATAGCCAGGTTGCCCGCATCGGGCACAGATTAAATTAAGCTATCTGCTAGGCAGCCCTATTCGCATACATTCTGGACATGTTTGAGCAACCTCTCCACTTCTGACTGGGGGCACTCAGTCAAGTCAGCACAATCACATTGACTATGATACTGCTGCCTGCCTGCTCACATGTCAGCCATTTGCCTTTATGCCTAAAAACAAGAAAATTGGGAAAGCATAAACTTCCAAATTTATTTTACCCTGTTCAGAAGTAAAGTAGGTTCAAAACTGAATCTTGAAAATAGCAAGAAATCCTAGAAATTACAAACTATGTTCAACCTAAAAAAAGCTTTTTATTACCTTTTATTTGTGGTGTGTGTGCTCATTTGAAACTTCCTGGCAGGTGAAAATGTGTCCTGGTAGCACCCTGTTGGGTCACCTTAGAAGCCAGTCAGTGAACTGAGGTGTATTTCATGAAAGACTGGAGTATGCACAAGTTCCGCCCATTTATAAAAGTCAAGATAAGGGAGTGTCTCCTAATTAGAGATTTATCTCTTTCCTTCTTGTCATCTTAATATTTTTTAGCATGATACCTTATAACAGAATACTGTTCTGGGAATAACATTTTAACAAGGTTCAGTTTGGTTTCCGTGAAAGCTTCTGTGCCAAGAAAGCAATATACGGTCTTACAAACCCAGTCCTGATATAACTAAACAGTAAAAATTACACAGTTGGTATTTTCTGTGACTATTTTGGCCTTGGTCCCCCTTCCCCTCCACCTCTGCTTAGGATTAGTACTTGACCCACTCCTGTTCTTGACTGATAGAAATGTTTTACCCACGACATCGAAGTAGTCTTCAAAAACTTTGATGTTTGTTGGTGACCCAAGTATACTGATAAAGGTCGAGAATTTCACAAATACACCCATATCAGACACAGGCAAGATTAATGGAACAGGCTTATAACTGATTCGCAGCAAACAGCTAAACTCTTAAGCTTTCAGTGACTAATACTATATCAAAAGGAAAATTCACTTGTGAAACCCTTAAAATTATAGGGTGGGCTTTTGGAAACATTTTTGTTTTTCTCGGGAAGGAAAGAGGAATAGATTGGGGGTCACTCAGAGCATAGGTTGAGAGGGTTGAGGTTGACAGTAGGGTGGCCAGGTATTCTAACTGATAGTAAGAGAGATTCTGAAAATTACTAATAAATTGTGCAATGTAGGAGGTGACACTATACTATTATTGTTTTAAATAGTATTACAATTTTTAGCTGTGATGAGCCCAATTGAATTTTTATTCTGACATACTTAAAATATATGAAACACTTGAATGTGCAAATACGGTAATAAGTGTCTGCAATTTGATTTACACCCAGAAAGAAACTTATCATCTTTCACATATTTCAAAAATTCTTTACATCTTAAATTGAAATTTGCTACAATTTGTATTTCTACTTGTGAGTTCAACAGAACTTCTGTTTCTCACATGAGTTTGTTATTTTGAAAACACACTTTCTGTATGGTCCTCAGATCTCGGATACTGATAACTAAACAAAGAATTTTTGCAAATTCTGTTCTGTAACTACTTCCTTTGCATTTAGAATCACAAAACACAGATGCCTTCTCGCAAGTATTACCAGAAAGATCAACTTTTATCATTTAAAATTTCCCTGACACTATAGATCTCACCATTCAGTTCATTTTCATTTACATCAAATTCAAAATATTTTAAAACATCATGTAGCTCACTGAAATAAATTTCTTTGATTAGGCAAGGAGGAAGAAGATAATTAATCTGCATATTCTCTGAAATATTGAAATATTGAAATAGTTAAATATGAATTTTCTGTTGTTTTTTAACACTTGTATCTAACAAATTCAAAACTTTGTATTTCACAGCAACAAAATAATTATCATTCGTTCTCAGACATACTTTCTGATGTTCCTTTACAACAGTGTAAGTATTCATTATATTTGTATTTGCTTTTTCTATGTGCTTTCAACTCTTGAGAAATATGTTGACAATGTGAGAAAGAATCTAAAGTAGGTCTGAAGAATCAAGTCCTTTCCAGATTCACTATCACTAAAATGCTTCTGTAAAATTCTACTGTAATCCTCAACCTTCTCATATAACTTGTAATGGCATCCCAATTAGATAAAATTCTATCCTCAGTAGGTGTGAGTGAAAGTCACCTGGTGGGCACATGCCTCAATATTTCTGACTATTCTAATTCTACTGATGTAAAAAAATAATCGCAATTTCTCTCTGTGTTTAGATGAAGAAGAAAAGTGGCATACAGTTTTAAGACAATTACTTCACCAACTAAATGTAATGAATTGAACTCATTTTTACAAGTATTGTGTGTATAGCAATTGGCACTGATTATGCTTATCATTTCCGGAGCTAAAACATTTTTCACTATTTTTTCTGACATCGTGTGTCCACATGACATTTTTCCTACGAGTTTGATTATCAAACAACTCTCTTAAGTTTAGACCTGTTGAACAAGGTAGAGATTTTGGTATTTTGTTTTATCTCCCATTTCTTACTTTTATGACCTAAGAATTGAAAAATATGTAATTACTACACCATTTCAAAGTATGATACCATGTTTAATTACAGTTTAATATAGAAATACCCTTGATGAAGTGGCCCAACAAAACAAAACTTTGCATTACACTTGGCCAAATATATTACATTATTAATTGCCTGCAGTAGATTCATGTTGTAGGAAGTCATTGTTCGCTCTGTGTGAGATATTCTTTTGGCTTTGTCTGTTTTCAATTTACACAGAACAATGTGCTTTGATTGTTTTCACTAGGCAAATCAAAATAATTTTCCTCCCGGTCTGAAAGATAAGAACACCTTAACGAGCTTCTTCATTGCTGGTGTTTAATGGTACTCATCATTACTTTCACTACCACACTTATATAACAACAGCCATACTGTAACTGTACAAGAGAAGAGAGAAGCACCCAGTGACGCAGCCCCCACAAAAGAAAGTTTGAGGAACATAACCTTTTCTGTATCTTCAACTTCTGGTCTGTAGTATGACAAAGTTTATAATTTATATCTAAAAACAAAGATGATGTGACTTACCAAACGAAAGCGCTGGCACGTCGATAGACACACAAACAAACACAAACATACACACAAAATTCAAGCTTTCGCAACAAACTGTTGCCTCATCAGGAAAGAGGGAAGGAGAGGGAAAGACGAAAGGATGTGGGTTTTAAGGGAGAGGGTAAGGAGTTATTCCAATCCCGGGAGCGGAAAGACTTACCTTAGGGGGAAAAAAGGACGGGTATACACTCGCGCACACACACACATATCCATCCACACATATACCGACACAAGCAGACAAGTTTATAATTTAGTTCCATGTGGCAGTTGTACAATCTATACCAGCATAAACTTACATAAATGCAAATTTGAGTACATGCTTATAAAACTAATTTCATGTTTCCAGTGGTGCTTATGTGATGCATAGTAGGTTCATTACTGTTTTGGAAAACAACTATGGTGCCAATTTACAGTTCCTGCTGTCAGTCAGAACATTTTGATAATCAAAGTTGAATCAGTGAAAATCGAAAAAATATTCCACTTCAATGCACAGTATTATTGTATTAGAATGAAAAATGAGAGAAATGTAAGTCAAGAGACCGAAAAAAAGGCTAAAATACGTGAAAATGTGGGAAACATGGTAGACTTGGCAACCCTAGTTGAGACTAGTCTCTCTGTGTTGCTCATCCAGGGGTGAGTGACCTGCCCTTTCTTTTTAATCTCCTCCCAGAGAAAGGAACTACTTTTACCTTTATTTGTGTCTATCAGCATTACTACACATTTTGCCATGTGAAGGTAAAGACTGGGCACTAATTCTCATAATTTATTAAAAATGTGATATGATGGATACAGCTGTATGTCATATTTACTTTAAACTGTGCACTATTGCTATTATCTGGAACATGTTAAATGAGGAAGAAAGATGTGTTTTTTTCTTAAGCTGATAGTTGTGCAGCATCAGTGATATAAATAAAACCTAGAGTGACTGTCAGGGAAATTTGAATAAAAAATGCTTGATTTGAGTAATACAGACCTCTGCAAAATCCCGGAGATAGTCAAAATTTCCGATTTCTTCATATATTCTGGAGTAGCAGCAAATAGTGACCTACTTTTATTTGCAGCACCACTTTCTCGTCTGTTGGTAAGGGTGGGGGGGAGGGGGGAGATTTGGACACAAAGAAACAGGCTTGCTTGCTTTTTTGGGATGGGGGAGGGGAGAGATAAAGTGATAGATGTATTGTGAACATCCTTTCTTTTAAGACAATCACATCCTATGATATGATCATAACTGATTTTGGCTATGTTCAAATGATATTGGTCACAGAGCATTGCCTATCAGCTTCTGTCTCAGGATCTTGGGCTGATGCTGGTGTTTCACCAGCACAAGTGCCTGACATTATCAAAGTTTCATCCTTCCTTTGCTGGTGGCAGGCTGCAGGCAAGCCCATGGCCATTTGCTGCAGCACAGGAAACCAGGATCCTTTTATCTTGAACCTTTCTTCTTTCTTATTGAAACTATCATCATGTTCATGAATTTCGATGGCTACCATGAACGAATGGGCATGGTAGCTTTTCTACAGAGTAAGAATCTCCTTGTCAGCAAATTTTCCTAAGTAGTTGGTCTCTTACAGTGCATGTTCTGCCACAGCCAATTTCTCCACCTGTACAAGTCTGCAGTAGCTTCTTGTGCAGTGATCCTGAGAGCAAGCAGAGAACCACTGCAATAATGACCAAGAAAAAGTTTTCAGACATTGGTGCGGTAGGTAAATATAGTACCTACCTGCAGGCTCAACTCTAGTCTGCCACTACCAGTGATGGGTGAAACTTTGACATTGCCAGCCACTGATGATGGTGGAGCATCAGAAAATGATTAAAAAACATTGGCCATTGTAATGTGTCAACAAGTGGTCACAGAAGCCTCAGTAATATGGGTCATTAGTGGCTTTTGATGAACAAGATGTTCGTTGTGTACATTCTGGATTTCCGTGTTTATGTCATCAACTTTTATTAGATATGGATAGTTAAATTGAGTATTATCTTTCATTTCCTCTTCTTCTGTAATGCAATACTACCTTGAACACTTTCAGATCCAAATAAAGTATCAACACGTACCTTAATGGAACTGGTACGCATAATAATGGAAAGAGTTTTGTATGGAGTTGCATATGCTCTACCAGCAGCTAAACTTTGTATTACAATTATTGAGGTAAGTTCAGGTGCATGTGTA
The DNA here is from genome assembly GCF_023864345.2 of Schistocerca serialis cubense. NCBI lineage: Eukaryota > Metazoa > Arthropoda > Insecta > Orthoptera > Acrididae > Schistocerca > Schistocerca serialis. The sequence goes on from NC_064638.1 coordinate 708,769,022, forward strand.
CTTATTTCTTATATCATGTGTGATATTTTGCATACAGAAACAACAGCTTACAATAATGAAAATGCAAATGATTAGTATTTCAATAAAACAGCACAAAGTAGGTAGGAGTAACACCATTTTCATTTCATATATATGGAATTGTTATTTTTGACATGAACATAAGCAGTTCTGGTCCACAATGGCTGTCTTCAAATGCAACCACATGAAAAATAAAAAGCTTATCTTAAGACTCTAGAACAAGTAAAAATGTTTTTACTAGATCCTCTTGTGATTTAAATAATGTGCAACTAAAATACAACAGCATTTGGTGAACATGCATTGTCAGACTAAAAATATTACCTAAAATCAGGCATTTATTTAGGTACAAAAAGTGTCTGTTTCTTTGCACTCAATGTGTGCTTCTCTGAAACAAATCTTTACTTGTGAAAACCATAGAATATGTTAAATTTACAATAAAAGTTCAGTTAGCTACTTGTAAAGTAAAAAATAGACACAGATTGTTAAAGCAGTAAAACTATATTTAAAAACAGAGTAAGTTATTTATTATAAAAAGAATAATTGTCATGGTACATATTACTGAAGGCTGATTTTGCTGCTCTTTGGACTGCCAGATGTTTACACTGCCACCCACAAGCTCAGAGGAGACAGATGGACCGATGACAAGGGTGGCATTCTGCTGCTGATTGTTAGAATTCTTCTTCTGGCTGTGAGATGTTTACATTAGTAGGGCAGGTGTTTGGAAGTTAAGGCAATGACACAATGTAGCACTATGTCCCAGAGAGGCCCAGTCATTAGCTGGGAGCATACGAGGTGGAATCCAAAGTTTTCGGGACTGGTGCTGCCATCTGGAAAGAAGTAGTAGGTAGTAGTAATAGGAGGAGGTCTTTGCACCAGAAGGTGGCGATAGCTGCATATATGATGAGTCAGTGTGCGGAGTGGCATTCAGCTGGGAGGGCATGTTGCATATCCACAGTGATTTCCGTAACACTCTTGTGTTTGTTGTGTGGCGATTTTATGATGGATCCACAAACAGAACAGCGTGTGTGTATCAAATTCAGTGTGAATCTTGGGAAAAGGACTATGGAGACCCTTGCAATGATTCAACAAGTTTTTAGGGGACAGATCATGAGCCATACGCGTGTGTTTGAGTGGTAAGCTAGGTTTAGGGCCAGCCATACAGACGTCAAAGATGATGCTCACAATTGAAGGCCCATTAGCCGCACTACGCCAGGCATTGTTGCCAAACTTCAACAGTTGGTTCGTGCAGATCGACGTCGAACCATTCAAGACCTTGTGGATGAAGTGGGTATTGGTTATTGGACATGTCAATGAATGTTGACTGAAGAATTGGGCATGCATCGTGTCGCCGCAAAATTTGTGCCAAGGATATTGACTGCAGATCAGAAGGCACAACATGTTGAAGTGTGCATGGACCTTTGTCAGACCGCATCTGATGATCCAACCTTCTTCTCGCTGGTTATCACAGGCAACGAGAGCTGGATTTACGGTTATGACCCAGAGACAAAGCAACAGTCATCCCTGTGGAAGAGCCTGGGCTCTCCAAGACCCAAAAAAGCGAGACAGGTGAAGAGCATGATCATCATTTTCTTTGATATCAAGGGAATTGGGCACAAAAAATTCGTCTCACCCAACCAAACAGTGAATTCTCGTACTACTGTGACATTTTGCGACGGCTCCGTGAAAACATGCGGCGATGAGAGCCCAAACATTGGTGTCCAGGGAACTGGCTGCTGCATCATGACAATGTGCCCTGTCACACGTCCTTGCTCACTATGACCTTTTTGGCGCCAGAGAGAGAGAGAGAGAGAGAGAGAGAGAGAGAGAGAGAGAGAGAGAGAGAGAGAGAAATGGTGGTTGCACCCCACCCTCCGTACTCATCAGATTTGGCACCCTGCGACTTCACGCTATTCCCAAAACTGAAACTCAGGTTGAAAGGCCATTGGTTCAATATTTTAGGGAGGATTGAAAAAGCATCGCTGGTGGTGATAAACACCCTTAAAAAACAGGACTTCCAGAAAATGTTTGAGCAGTGGCAGAAGTGCTGGAACCGGTGTGTACATGCGGATGGGAACTACTTCAAGTGTGATGGTGACCATTAGTCCAAAGGTAAGATTTTCAACAGATGGCAGCACCAGTCCCGAAAATTTTGGATAGCACCTCACATGTGGATGACACAGTGACTACCCCAACTGAATAGATTATCATAAATATTAAAATATGTATCTGTTGCAAACTCATTCTACTCAGAGGAAATTGACCAGTTCCTTCCGTTACACAACAAAAATATTCAGTTCTTTTAAAATATCTAAGTGTAAACTTTTTTAAATTTATGTAAAATTTGTAGTCTCCCATCATTGTTACCAATACCATGTCCCTGCTTTAGCATATGTGAGCCTAATGATATTTCATTGCTGGTGTAGGTGTCCAACTTAACTGTTAGGTTTAGTTGATATAACCTTTTAACTCCTGATTCCCCATATATATTATTCCAATGTGAAAAGTATGATAAACTCAGGTTTTTGCAGTACCTGATGTGTGGAAGGCAATTGTAACCCCATTTATGCAGAATACGTGCACAATTTTATCTGATATTTTGCCTATGTATTTCATAGTAGTGCAGTTGACTTTATTGGTTCCTGTCTGTATATGTGATTAATTTCTCTTTTTATATATATATGTTTGTCATTGCATTAATTGTTGGTGGATTATCTGAATGTTGTATTATTAAAGAATGAAGTTTGCCAATATTGCTAGTAACTCTTTTTATTGCTATTACTGGTTTCAGCAGATCTGTGCTGTCATTATTTGATCTGCACTGTCATCATTGGAACCTGTAACATTATTAGATGTACACACTCTTTACAGCAATACCAAATGACTTTCAGTGTTGTAAAAAGCACGTACACTAATAATGTTAAAAGTTCCAGTGAGGACAGTCCAGATCTATTGAAACTGGTAATAGCAATGAGACTGCTATATATTTTAGTTTCAGCCAAAAGGCCTCCTTCAGAAGTAGAACACACACATGCACAAGCACAAATCGCACAGATGACTGCTGTCTCTGGCTGCTGTGGCTGGACTCAACCCTGAACTTCCAATTCTTTTTAATTTTGTTATATCAGGTGTTCACTATATCAGACTCCCACTCATTTGCTCAGGCAAACTCTTAATATACGAATTTCTATATTCCCTTTTGGTTAACATGATGGAAGTCATATTATTCTATGTATTGTAGGAGCACAAGTATGCATGTTTCTGATGTAGGTGATGGTTGGAATGAGTATTGATAATCACGTACATACATGCCTGTCTCCTATATGTGTGAAATGTGTGCCTGCCATTTTTGTTACAAGTTGTAATATCTAAAAATTTATCTTTCCGTCTGTTTCATGTTCTGGAATGCAAACTGCTCAATTTTTAGCCAAATTCTCGATTTGCATTTTGTTCCCTCTGTTAAAAAAAATGTAGCTGGTTAATAAAAAGTCTGCTATGGTTCTCACTCCACAGTTTCCCACACTGAGTCCATTGCCATGCCTGTAACATTTATTGACAAACATAAAATAATTATATGACAGAACAGTCAATGTTATAATTGCAGCTTTGCCTAGGCATGTGTTACATATGAAATTATATACTTGTGTCAAAGGCCCCTTCAGTGGAAATCTTTGTACACGCATTCTCAGTATCCACAGAGCTCTATTTTACCACTTTACTAATAGCTGATGGGATTTTCATTGTAGATTTGATACTTTATGGTTTTCACAATTGAGTGTGTTCACCAATGCTGCCCATAGGTATGATCTAGATGCATGAAGTGGTGTAAAATGCCTGGACATTTATAAATTGAGACAAATGCCCAACATTCATAAGTTCCCGGGCATTTAAGCATTTTAAAGATTAATTTATAAGAATTTTAAATTGATCTTTATTATTGGAAAATCTGCTTCTTTAGTGGTTGGGTAATGAAGTTGAAAAAGTTGCTTGAAAATTAGAGAAGAGTTATTAGGGAAATAAATTGGAATGTAAACATGACTTTTTACATCTTAAATGAAGTCAGTTCTAATTTAAAAAAAAGAAAAGAAAGAAAGAAAACAAAATTCAAGTTTAAAAGTAATTTTTGAAATAAAGTCTAGTTTATATTAGGCAGATAACCTATGTATTTTTACTTATGCTATACTACTGTAAAGAAATTAGAGCAAAAAAGTTCATTCATAATGTTTTTAATTATGTATGTTTCCAGTGCCGATTCCGAGAATCACCAATTCTATAGGAATTGACTAGTATCGGAATCGAACAATTCTAGCCTCATGGGCATTGATTCTTTGTTAATAAATCTTTTTTATGTTAGTGTCCTCATTTTACCTTCACAGCAGTGTAGTCATATGAAAGTAGATAAACAAAGCAGAATAGAAAACTACAGTCTATCTCAAATGTCACTCACTGCAGCTGACAATAAAGCATTCTTGTTTTTTCACTGAAAACCATTTAACATTTAAGAATACATTTATTATCAAGAAACGCATGCTGGCTGTTTAATACATTCAGTAATAATTTTGGTATCAACAATCACTCTTTAGTAATATTCAGAGATTTGACACGGAGATAAGCAGCTGTCATTGACACATGCCCTTCTTTGGTACAGCAAGTTGGAATGCCAGTTCTTTTATTCATAGTAATAAAGGCAATGAATAACATACATAAGTTTCAGTGTAAACATCTCCTAACTTTTAATATCAGGAAGTATCATTACATCCCATATTTTAATTGGTATGCTATACACTCCAACAGTAAAAACTTTACAAAAGTACTTTTTTTATAAGTGCACAGAATCTGGACATTTAAAACTTTGGGCAAATGCCCATTTATAAATGTCCTGCCCACTGAACACTCGCCCAACCCACATCACTGTCTACATGTATTTTACTTGCTTATTACTTGACTTACAAATAGACCTAGTTAAGATGTTTTTACTTTTTTTAAGATCTTAATAAAAGCTTTCAAGTTTTTCCTGTTATACTGCCTAAAGAGAGCCATTGTGGGCCGAAACCAGTTACAATTGTACCGGAAAAAGTGATTGACTTGTTATAAAGTTTTGTTAATTTTTGATACAGTCACTAATCTTCTTAAATGGAATGTTATTTTTTCCCCCAATAGCATTTGAATGTTTACTGTGAAAATATTGTGCTATACCTTGTGTAAGGAGATGCATCTATCAGGATGTATCTGAATCTGATCTGAGGATCACGGCCTTTCAAAATCACCATTTACTTTTATCCTTCTACAATATTGCTGCTAGTATCGGTCGAGATCTCACAACTGTCATATGAATATAGAATATATGGGTTCAGGATGGCCATTTTCAACATCTTGCCGGATCTCAGTGGCTGCATGTATCTTGTACCCAATATGGCAGATATATTACTCATTCAGCCATTCAAGATCATACAGACTCGTTACGTACCTTGAGTCAGAAAATGGGTTTGTAGGAGCGCAGTACCAACGCAGACAGTGAGATGATGTCTGTAGGATTGTAGACTGGTCAACATGGCAAGTGTTGTTGTGGTATCCCTTGAAATGGCAACAAGGTACACCAGCAGTGGTGTTTCCATTGCCATCATGATGGGTGTACCCATGCGTGGAGCTGTCAGGAGAATGAATGTTGCTGATTGCATTTGTCATCGCCGTGAGGACCAAGCATGTATGCAATTGTATGGGGCGTCATGGGTACACATCAGGATCATCTCTGGTTTGGGTAGCCTATAATTTGGACAACAGCCATTATATTTCTGACATGTTAAGATCTGTGCCTGTGCCTTATCTTTGAGTTCTCTGTTGTGTTACCTTTCAACAACATAATGCAAGACTGTATGTTATCCGTGCTTTCCTGACCTACCAGGATATGGAGGATATTTGATTAATGCCCTGGCCAGCATATCCTCCAGGCCTCTCACTCATTGAAAACACATAATAACAGGTTGCTGAGAGATGGGTATTCCACCACTTCCAGGCACTATGTTTGATCAAGAGTTGAAAAAGCGTGGATTGAAGTACCCGTATCTGTTATCAGAGGTCATTTTGCACAATGCCCAGCTAGGCTAGAGCTATTGTTGCACAGGAGGTAGCAGCTATTGTTTACTATATTTTGTACCCTGTATTCCCGCAACTCACCCAAAAATTTAATCCTGAATTCTTCTTGCTATGCTGAACAGTTTATATACTACAAGTAAAATTTTGTTATTTCTATTCTTCCTGATGTCATTTTTATAGCGAGAAGTATGTTTTATAAGACTTTGCATCAGCACACCCAGAAGGATTTTAATGGTATACACTTCACTGACAGATCCTTGTCACGTTGTGGAGTGGCTGCCACTTTTCACATGCACCATTCAGAGTATTTTTTTAACTATGATTATCAACCTTCCAATTTATTTCTGGGGCTAGTGTACAATAGATCTGGAAAGTCACTCACTTTTTTAGTGTGCATAGAGTGACAGCAGTAGACTGAGAGACAGTTGGGGGGGGGGGGGGATATTAGTTTCAAACCCAGCATTCTCGATGATTTTGTCACAGATGCAAAAAAAAAAAAAAAAAAAAAAAAAAAAAAAAAAAAAAAACCACCTAGTACGTACTTCCCATCAGTTTTGAGAGTATTCATCTGTTTGTCACAATTGTTTGGATCAGTGAGAATGCATATTATTATCTATTTTTGAAGTAAACTCTGGTTGTATAATGTGACATGTAGTTAAGATATGGAGACTGCTGACTTTGAAACAATACTCGGAAATTGTTGACTGTGACAGAACGAGATAGGGAGACTGCTAATTTTGATGTAATGAGAAATGAAAAAAATCTGTTTTAATCCAGGATATTATTTTATGAGTCTGTTTATATTGTTGAAAATAGTGCAAACACTTTCACAATTCACATAAATACTGAGTTATTCAAGTTATTCAAGTAACTAATTTAAAAATCATTATTTTACCCTGTTTCTCCTCTCCCCCTTTAAATGCGCCAAGCTATGTCTTCTTCCACTACACATTCAAGCACTGGATCATTATTGTAGATAGAAACTGCAGGTGGTGATAGTTCTATTTTTGACAACACCTCTTTGTGGTACTGTAAATCTTCATGCTGTCTCCATTGCTCTCCAAATTGTCTTCTTACCAAGTTTGAATGTCTTTCAGTTTTACTGATGCCACTTTGTGGTAAGTACCTAGTGGTACATATGATCCCTGTGTCAATATCGGCAACAGACCCCTTTCTGCACCTAATGCATTTTCAACCATCTAAGTTACTCTTGTAGAACTGTCAGGGTATATACGACCTGGGACAACTGCGAGGTCTGGGAAAAATGTGGGAATTTTTTCATCTGGGAAAAACCAGGGAATTTTTAAGAATTCCAGGAATTTTTCATTGTTTTAGTTTTCATTTAAATTTGTGTAATTTTGACTGGTAAGAACAAATACTCTAACAAAAGGATATTACTGTATCCCACTACTACAGAACAACACTGCAGCCATAAAACATGAATGAGCAACAAAAAAAAGTAAACAAAAATATAACGAAGTTGCAAAGGAAATGTGCCATGTACAACACAGTGCTCATACAAGCATCTGTCAACAGCAAAATGTGTCAAAGACTTTAGGATGACTATGCAATGCTTCATAGCAACAAATTGCCCCTGATGAGTGTGACATCACAACTGTTTACATTAGATTCGTTGAGTTTTTGGCTACGGAAGTGTGGCTGTTAGCTGAATAAGCAGTAGCAGCAAGCGGCCAAATGCTACCTGGAAAAATTTTACTGGCGTGCCCAAGCTCCCAGATTCACACATGTGCAACAGGCCCAGATGATCTAGGGGTTAGTGGGGGTGGGGGGGGGGGGCAGAACGGGATATCTGCCCCTTGTGGCAATTTTGGGGGAGTGGGGGCCAAATTCAAATTCTTGAGAGAAAAACCTTGGTGGCCTATCGATTATTCATATGATTTTGAAATGGATCCCTGCTGCTTTTTGAACATTTTGAACACATTCTAAGTTGATTTCTGAATGAATCATAAGTTGATTTTTGAATGTGTGCTGCATAGTGTATGTGATGTCTCTGCCAGGGGAATTGCCGTTGCATCTAGAAATAAACTTTCCTGGATACAAAAGGGGACAGGGCTATACAAGCTGAGCAGAATAAAGCCGAATGGGTGAATGCCAATTTGCTGTTTGTTTATGTGGTTGGCAGATTGCGAATGATCAGCTTTGTTATAATTACTAGTGAAATCCATAGGTTCAGAGTACCAGAATGGAAATAAACGACCAACAGAAACAACAGGTAAGAAAGATTACATATTATCTTCTCAGTGTGTTCAAGAAAATGAAATTTTGACAAATTTTTAGCCAGAATGCTACACTAGTAAGGGCTAGTTGTACAGTCCCCATCTAGCAGCCGGTTAAGTTCTAGTCTAGGAGCAGCATGGAAAACCCATTGTACAAACACATAATAATGCCTAACTGGAGAATAAACATGTGATAACTAAACCAGTGATTGTGGTAGGGTTAGTGAGGTCAACTAGAGAATATATTTCGACACTGACAGGAATGGTTACAGAATTAGTGATGACAATATTGTCTGTTAGAACAAGGAAGGAGAAGAAATGCAGTCATCACACAAAATTATGAAAGGGTATGATGGTTCCAAATTTATATAAAAATTTCTTACTACTTTTTGATCTCATGCTTGAGAAGCTCAAGCATATGAATGAAATGTGAAACTATTTCCTAACACAAAGATTTTTACTTGTAATAGGCCTAATAGACATCTGATATTGGTACTTCGTGAATTATATTGTCACATAGAACAAGGTGTAGTTAGATTAATGATGAACACTCACTTCACTTAACAAAGGTTTATTCAGCACTTGCACATACAAAAGCGTGGAGCGAACTGCCTCTGGCCAGAACACGCACAGTATATATACAGTAGCAGAACCTTCTAGTTCACTGATTCTTGACATTTGTGGATACTTCTTGAATGTACTCAAACTGAATGTAGAAATTAAAATTTTACAGTTCAGGTGAGTTTTGAACTCACAACCCTCCATGCAACAGTCTAGTATCATTACCACTACACTACAGTGACAGTGCTACTCAGATTCTTCTGCAACATTGCTCCCTCCTTAGGAGAACAGTGTCTTGGTGTTACGTCCTCCTAGTCCACGAACAAGTCATTGGTCCTGCACACTCAGATTCTCGATGACTGATGTTTGCCCTGGCAGTGATCTCCTTAGAACTTTCCTTGCTACTATGCTTTTTGTCACCTTTCCACTTGTTGCCTGTCACTGGAGCTTTGTATTTACCCTGGGTTGCAGGATCCTTATAGGGCTTCTTTCAAAGGACGTGGACCGTATCTCTGATCTTTCATTGTCTTGTGTCGGGGTCAAAATCTTCAACTTCATAAGTAAAATCTTACAACCTTATAAGGTCCAACATAGTGTCTGAGGAGCTTTTCACAGAGTCCAACCTTCCGAACAGGAGTGAAGATCCAGCCGAGGTCACCAGGCTGGTGGACAAGAGGGCAGTGGCTCGTGTAATACCTTCGGTGATCATATTCTCGAGCCAGCAGCGTGCGGAGTTGAGCTAACTGCTGAGCTTCCTCAGCTCTGGTTTACATCTGGCCAGATGTAGTCATCATCCATGTCATCAGGATGTAACGGAAACACAGTGTCCATCGTCGTCGTCACCTCACGCCTGAGCACCAGGAAAAATGGCGTAAACCCTGTGGTGTCTTGTTTGGCGGTGTTGTAGGCAAATGTCACAAAAGGTAGCACCTCATCCCAGTTGCTCTGCTCAACATTGATAAACATTGATAGCATGTTGGCCAAGGTCTTATTAAGGCGTTCAGTAAGCCCGTTAGTTTGCGGATGGTAGGCAGTCGTCATGTGATAGTAATGTTGCACCGAAGGTTTATCTCTGTCACAAGATTTGGTTGAAAAACTTTCCCCTCAATCCATAATTAACAACGTTGGGGTACTGTGTTTAAATACAGTGTCTTCTACGATGAATTTGGCTACCTTGAATGCTTCGGCTGTTTTCATGGCTTTTGTAATGGAATAGCGTGTCAGGTAATCAGTGCAAACAATCCATCTATTGCCACTAGCAGATGTTGGAAATCGTCCAAGGAAGTCAATCCCAACATGCTGGAAAGGTGTTTTGGCTGGTGGAATTGGTATGAGTCTGCCAGGTGGCTTCTGAGGAATTGCCTTTCTCCTCTGGCACTCTCGACAGTGCGACACAGTGACAAACACTGCTAAATAAACCTGGCCAGCAAAATCTCTTGGGGATCCTATCGTATGTCTTAATAAATCCTTAATATCCGGCCTCATGTGTGTCATAGAATTCCTGTAGAACATCTAAGCGCATGCATTTAGGAATCACTGGTAGCCACGTCGTTCCAAATGGATCAAAGTTTTTCTTGCAAAGTAATCCATTAACTACCTTAAATTGTCCTTTCACATCCTCCAACCAATTTAAGGCAAGCATAACTCGAGATATCTTGGCATTCTCCTCCTGCTCAGCAGAGATATCCTGGAGTGCAGTGGGACAGTCACTATCTTCATCATCCAGGAAGATGCGCATCCGAGTGTGTGGAGACTGTGTGTGCTGGATAAAATGATCATTCCTGCAGTCAGCGCTAGAAAGGTAACTGTCATGTGTTATTCCATGCATCAACCCAAGGATTTTGTAGTGGAATGTAAGAGAAGCATACAACTGAAGAATAACTTGGTCATCCCAGCCTCTGTAATCTCATTTAAGAATGGATTCGGTGAACTGTAGATAGTTAACTGCCGCCGAGAACCGCAGATCCTTCCAAGATGCATGTGCATAGCAAACGCAGAGCAATTAATTGTTGAACAGCTAAGCCTCATAGGGAACTACCATGCTGAGTCTGTGGGTGAAATAAGCGCTACCATTACGAGACAAGATCTTCTAGCTCAACTATCACCAGATCTCACTAAGGAATAACAGAAGAAGCTACTTGCCATTCTTCAAGAGTTCTCTGAATACTTCAATCCACAGGTGAAGAGCAAATTAGACAAATCAATGGTGAAGCACTGGATTAGCACTGGAGACCATCAACCAATAAGCCAGAGAGCATACTGTGTGTCAGCAATGGAATGTCGTATAATTCGCGACAAGGTAGAGAAAATGATGAAGAATGACATAATTCAGCTTTCGCAGAGCCTATGGTCGTCACCAGTGGTTCTAGTCAGGAAGAAGGATGGCATTTAGTGCTTTTGTGTTGATTACAGGAAGCTTAATAAGGTAACTAAAAAGGACATTTACCCCCTTCCACGAATTGATGATACACTAGATTGTATAAATGGGGCTCAGTTTTTCTCAACCATGGACGTGTACTCGGGATACTGGCAAATCGAAGTAGATGAGGCTGATCATGAGGCTGATCGTGAGGGCCTGTATGAGTTTTAGGTAATGCCGTTTGTTTGTGTAATGCACCAGCATCTTTGAACGGATGGTGGATAATCTTGTAAGTCACCTGAAGTGGATGATATGTCTTTGTTATTTAGATGACACTATAGTGTTCTCAGAGGCATTTGATGAACACATAAAAAGACTGAGGGCCATTCTTAGGTGTCTCCAATAAGGCAGACTGAAACTTAATCCAAGAAAGTGTCTCTTTGGTGCAAAAGAAATCAAAGTACTCCGGCACCTTGTGTCAAATGAAGGTTTGCCGTCAGACCCAGAAAAGCTGAGATCTATAACGGAATTTCCTATTCCTAAAAGTATTACAGATGTGAGAAGAATCCTTGGATTATGTTTTTATTACCATCGTTTTATCAAAGACTTTTTTATCAAAGCAAGGCCACTCCAAGAGTTGTTAAAAGCCAATGCTAAATTTATCTAGGGTGGTGCTCAACAAGATTCTTTTGATGTGCTCCGCAAAGCTCTGACGACTGACCCTGTACTTGGTCTGTATGGTGAGAGAGCACCTACAGAACTACACACATATGCCACTGGGTATGGGATCGGTGCTGTTCTGGTACAAATTTCGGATGGAAAAGAGATGCTTCTAGAACACTTGCAAAAACCAAGAGAAACTATTCAACTACAGAAAGAGAATGTATCGCTGTGATCCGAGCCATGTGCAAATTTTGACAGTATCTCTATGGAAGGCCATTCACAGTTGTTACAGACCATCATTCACTTTGTTGGTTGACAGGTCTCAAGGATCCAACAGGATGACTCGCCAGGTGGAGTCTAGCATAATCTTTGAGCGACCACAATCTATAATTGCCTGAGGAGCTGTCAAAAAGTCCCATCCGAGAATGACGTCATGACTACACTCTTGTAAGACAATGAATTCTAAGGGCTGATATCCACACAAATGACGCATCTTCCCATAGGTTTTATATATTTCCCATTAGCCACCTTCAGCAGAGATGTTTTGTTTCTGCAACTGGCAATGGTACTTCCCCGAAATGACTGAATATGATGCTCCAGAGTCCACAAGAGCTTGGGCTGGTTGACCATCCATGAGGATAGTTTCCTATCATACTTGTAGTGATCGATGGTGGAGGATTTTTCTCTTCAGCAGTGTCATCTCCAAGGAAGGTCGCACCCTTTAGTTTTCCAGGTTGCAGCAGCTAGGTGATTGGTTGGAGCTTCTAAACGGCGATGGAGATCTTGATCAGTGTGTTGGGGAGCATCCTCTCCAGTGGCTAGCTTGTGGCAGTGGTGACCTACGTCATCCTGCACCCACAGCTTCTTGTTCATCTTCGTCATCCCAGAGTTGGTGCCAACTATGATTGGTCTGCTGTCTTCTGGCGCAGGCATCATCAAATATCTGCCACCTTTCTCAACAATATTGCACCACATGTCTCGGTCGTCCGCAGTGGAAACAGCTGGTTGGTTATCCTGGGTCCTCCGGACGTCAGTCTTCCTTGGTGCCCAAACAGGTTTCTCATGTGGCATCGTAGGAATGTAACTTTGCCTGCGTCTCAACATTTTCACCATTTTAAATGGAAATGAAGGACGAGAGATTGGGTTCAGTGTTTGTTCCACTCCCTCCCTTATAACCTCTTGAAACATCTTGGTTTTTTGCTCGCCATGCAATCCAAGTGCCTTCTGAACTTCCTCTCTCACTATCTGACGAACACTTGTGAAATCTGTTTCTTCCTTTATCACAGACATCGATACAATGTTTGGAAGCCATTCAAACTTCTTGTGTGTAATTTTTTTTGATGCATTGTCTTGATATACTGGCGCCATTTTATGAAGTCGGCTGCTCTCAAACCCTCATTCAGGAGTAGGGCTGATACATGTCCTCAGCAACACCCTTCATGAGATGTGCAGCCTTATCTTCTTCCTTCATTCTAGGAACCACTATTTTACACAGCTCCAAGACGTCTTGAATGTAGGATGCTGTAGTTTCTCCTGGACTCTGTGCCCTGTACTTTAATTTATCTTCAGCCTTGCACTTCTGTCGTTGTGTCATCTGGAATACTTCCCAGCTTGTGAACTTCCCCTCATTGTTCTCATACCATTGCTTGGCAGTGCCCATCAAGTAGAAAAATACATTAGCCAAACACACGATGTCATCCCATTTGTTAAATTTGGCTATACGTTCATATAGCTTCAGCCACTTGTTTGCATCTTGGGCATTGTCACCAGAGAACCCGGAAGGATGTCTCGTTTGGTGGCACACAGTTGCTGTCATCGTAACGTCCTCTTCTTCTTCTGTCTCTGATAGATTGTGATCTGTTGACTATGGTTCGAACTAGGGTTTCTCCCCATGTAAACGGCGGCTCTGTCATGGCCTGATGGGAGCCACTGTGTCGTCGATAATGTGTGCTATCTCAAGTCCCAATACCAAGCAACTCTACCAGACTAACGTCATGTAGTCACATAGAAGAAGATGTAATTAGATGAATGACGAACACTAACTTCCCTTCACAAAGGTTTATTCAGCACTTGCACATACAGGAGCGTGGAGCGAACTGCCTCCAGTCAGAACACATATGGTATATATACAGTTACAGAACATTACAGTACAATGATTCTTGACATTTGTGGATACTTCTTGAATGTACTCGAACCAAATATAGAAATTAAAATTTTACAGCTCAGGTGAGTTTTTGACTCATATTATTTGTATTAACATCTTTTTCAGTATTAGAAAATGACATTTCGTTTTTTCATATAGCAAAACGTATGACAAACTTTGATGAGGTAATAGATTCTTTTGCAGAAAGGAAAGCACACCATGTAAAACTGTAACAAGATGAGAGAGAAGACAATGCTAGGACTTAAGGATTGAAGAAATGTCTACTGTCTTCCTCGTCTCTTGTCGTTACTGGTTTTATGTATCCTATATTTCACTTTATGTCACACAAAACAGCAAGTTATTAACTAATTGGCAATAAAGAGTCAGATTTTTTTGAAGAGTTCTTATTCTCCCAGTTACAAGTGATCCCATCCTGTATTAATTGTGAGTTTTTTAAGAGGAGCAGACTGTCAAACCGGCCAACTGGGAGCAAGAGGGGCACCACAGGACACTTTAATTACCACTGCCCTGAATATAGCTTGATGGCAGAGCGAAATACAGTGATGTGTGGTTGAAGAATGCTGTGTGAAGAGGCATGGCACTGCACCCTGGCACACTTAAGACCAAATCATGTGCCTTACATTTGCTTGAACACATGTTTTATGTATCAGACTCTTCAGAGAGATGTGCAGTACAAAATGAATATATTTTTGAAAAATAGACTCCACGTGACCAGTGTTCACATTTACTGATTTTGCTGGTTCCTCTTTATTTACAGTTTGCATGTGAAATGAAAACAAAATGGGTTTCTGTGGCCAGGCGCTATCAAGCAAATTAAAACACACTCACATAATTATGGAAGGCTAAAATATGTTACTAGTTTCAGATTTTGTTTTATTTCCACCTTTCTGACAGTCAAGCATTAGTCACCTTGCAGAAAATTGGAAGTTATTTTTGTCGGTTTGCTAAAGAAATTTGGCTTTTATTAATCTTTTCCACTCAGGCAGTCAATTTGTTTGAAATGAAGTATTTGATTCCACTCTATTGACTAGTTTCAAATGTTCACTGCATTTTGAGTGCACATTTTCATCTTCTAGCATGTGTGCCATTCCACCATAATAAATAGCCAAACATGAGATAATACAGTACTGGTACTTCAAGAAAATTTACATCCGAATCTGCATGTAAAAGTGTGCACTGTAAACGAAGTTGTGCATTTTAGTATGGTTCACGAATTTCTGGTTCTCTTGAAGTATTCTCTGATGTCTTGTTTCTTTTGTGACATAATGTAAGCTCTTTTAATGTTTTAAACATTTGAATATACGAGCATCCTGCATCATCATAGCTGTGCAAGCACGGTGTCACCTGACAACTGCTGAAACGAACCTATTTCTAACAGGTCACAGGAAAATATTGCAAATGGTGGTTTGAAAAGCATTACTTTCAAAGTAAATTTCCTTTTACTCAAGATGAACTGTGTATGAGAATGGACGCTGAATTTCTTAAATCACAGAGCTTTTGACTCTTGTTGGAAAATCAACTCTTTGAGGACGACTATTTCGAGCCCAGAAGATCAGACATTTGTGTTGTTAATAAAAATTTTACTGACACATTTGTATGATGTATTTTAAAGTGTAAAGCACTCAAAAAAGAACAACATTATATGTGAAACTTAGCTTCTTTTGCAGCTTATTAATCTTAGAGACCAATATAATATGTAAAGCTTTGCTTTTCTTGTAGTAACACTATGTGCATTAATTTAAACCATTACCTTTTTCTGGTTGTGTGTTTGCGCTACTTAACAGTGATGTTGCTATTGGCTGACTGTCTCATGTGTCCTATACTCTGAATATCCGCTGTCATCGGCTGGCAAGATCACATGACATGAGCTATGACCTGCTTACAAAAGCACATTACAATCTTGATTTCAATGTTTTGGAAAGTAGCAGGCGGTGTTTGGTGGAATTCAAATTTATACTTTCGTAATACGAAAACATCCAGTGTACATGTTGCTGCATGACACAGGTCTTTCCAGAACATGTTGTTTTCCTCTGAGGTCCCTTTTCTAAAGTGCCAGGAAATTCTAAACCGTGTGTAAAACTGTAACCATTCAAAGGATTGATATGTTTCACAGTTCCAAAGAAAAGTATACTGTCACTTAACATGGAAAAAGTGTATTTTCACCTGGGAGAAAGTTTATTTTTAACCGGGAAATCCAGGAAAAATCCGGGATTTTTTTTCCCTTGCCTGTGTGGACAGCCTGACTGTTCACCTCAAACTAATATTTCTAAGTCACTTTGGAACTATGTTTTGAAGTGGATATCTGAAAATGCCAGGATCCTGTTTGCTTGAGATAAGTATCGGCCTCTTTATGCCAGTCTAACATTTGGTATTGCTCTGCTGCTTTAAACAAGATTATTTCTACATATTCCTTAGAATTGGATATCACTTCATGCTGTTTGAAAACCTTTTCTAAATTTCCAAATGCCTTGTAGGGAGGAATGGAGTATTGTTACGTAACAGAAAACTTGAGTTGTACAGATATATTATGGAGCTTTCAGCAACCGCTTCATGTACACAGATAGAAGAATTCTATTTTTGTTTTGTCCAGAACATCCGTCTTATACTAACGTGACTTTTCTGAACTGGGACATATTTGTGTTTTGTAAACAATGATAAAGATCAGAGGAGACCTGATTAGCTCCTTTGGGAAACTGACCTTCAATCCAAATGTAACTGAAACAGTTTGCTAGATGCCAGAGGAGCTAAATAAATAAATTAAATAAATTAAATAAAAAAAATAAAAAAAGAAAGAAAGAAAGAAAAAGAGCTCTACCCGAATAGGCCATGTATGCTCAATGGTACCGACCAGCCGCCGTGTCGTTCTCATCCCACAGGTGTCACTGGATGCTGATATGGAGGGGCATGTTACCAGCACACCGCTCTCCCAGCCATATGTCAGTTTCTGAGACCGGAGCCACTACTTCTCAATCAAGTAACTCCTCAGTTTGCCTCACAAGGGCTAAGTGCACCTCGCTTGCCAACCACTTCAGTGATCTGACGGTAAACGGTGTTATCACAGAAGCAGGTCCATTGGCCTTGATGTCCTTGTAACTACTGTAAAATTATACAGGTATAGTTGCCTACTGCAATAAGCCTACTGATTGGCACTTTAGGTAGCACCGAAGTTTTCTATGTATCAAAAGGAAATTTCAGTACATTTTCATCAGGGCAATGCAGTGTTCCATAAAATGTTTCAGCTCTTAATGTATGAGCTCGTCTAATAACCATTACATCATTTTTCTATTTAGATCAGTCGCCAGAACCCACATTAAATTGTATTGAAAATAGGGTCCTAAAATGCGACTTCTTTGTGATTAGAAAGCTTGTGAGTTGAGCATTGTACATTTTCCAGATTTTAATAGTATTAAGAGTGGATGGCAGGTACCACAGCACAAAAGTAGAAAGGAATCTAATAAGAACAGTCTTGTGCTCCATGAACTTCATCTTCTTTCTAGCTCCACCACTTCTTTCTCCAGGGTAAAGCCCTGTAACACCAATTTGCTTGGCAAATTACTCCTCCTGTGTTCAGTGTATTTTAAGTTCTTTCGGACACGTACAAAAGAACAGATACCATCAGTGACCATGCAGCTCGATTTGATAATGAAATTACAACAAAATCACTATGCTTATCTGCATACAGGCGTCAATATAAGTCAACGGGGACAGTCGAAAATGTTGCCCTGACTGGGAAGTATGTTAAGAAATGTTTTCTGGCCCATTGGCAGAGATTTGGCTCCTTTGCATTTAATCAAGTATTTGGTTTAATGTGTGTTGCACTGATGCCTTTCATTTTTTGGCCTTCTGCTTGCAACTGAAATGACAGCAATATTTCTTAATATCTTCATCTTTGTCAGTTTTATTGTTAGAAGCATAAAACATCCTGTGGAATGTCATTATTTTGGACATCCTGAGCTTGGCACACTGCAGAGCTTGATATTGTGTTTGCACCCTTGAATGTTCTGGTAGAAGCATTGGCACATACCTGGGAAAGAATAAGGTGTAAGACTGAAGACATGGGTTTATGTCATTATGTGTAAGGTAATAAGATCATAAAATTTTATTGTAGCTGTCTCTGTTGTTTCACAACATTTTTTTGCATTTGTCCATTTGCCTTATCTGTTTTTTGTCTTCTGTTGGTGAAAGTGAAGAAACTGTTGAAGTAAAAGTTTCAGTGCTGGCCATTTTACATGTAAAAATTAAACCCAGTACCAATCGCACAATTTACAATAAAAGTGGAGATTGTTGGGACTGAAACATGGCTCTCAATTATTGATTACCACAGAGGTTACAACAGTTGATCTCCAGTTATTTTCTTAACCACTCTACATTTTTGATATGGGTGCTAAGGAGTTTGAATTCTTTCTTTATCGTAACTCGTTCCTTGTTCAACAACTTCTGAGATGAAGTATAAGGTACTGCTATCTGCTGATTATCATCTCAGTCTTCAAATTTCAACAATAAGAGATTTATACAATCAGTTTCCCACTTTCTTCACAGTAAATTTCCAGATTTAGCTTCTGCATTGTTCTTGATAAAAGGATATACTACTGAATTTTCACTGTATGATCCACAGGAATAGGTCAACATGTTGCAGCTTCCCATTCCCTGTCATTTTCATCCAACATGGAAGGTAATTGAGGAATAACCTAGCATCCAGTTTCAGGCTAATATCTTTGGAGCATGGTGGCTGAGATGATGACACCAAGCCAAGTGATGCAGTGGGGTTGAAATACTTGTGGAGCCTTCCAGATTTAAGTTTTAAATCGCTTTGAAAAGGCCGTAGCTGATTTCTCCTTCCCCATCTAGCTCTTCCCAAGCTTGTCCCCTGTCTTTAATGACCTTTTAATCATACTATTTCTTTTCCTTTTGGTGGAAATGATGTAGTCTTTCCTTTGATACCAGAATATTCATCTGACAAGCTTATGTCAGCATTCTTGAAAATTGTGCAACTATTTTTTTTTTTTCAAATTTGAACACTCCAGAAGTTGAATGCTGTACTCACCCAGTGAAAAAGCACTACAAAAGTGATAAAAACTGTGCAGTACTAACCACTCGTGAACAAATGCATTTGGTGAGACACTATTCCATTGGCTAATGATGTGATTGAATAATAGTTAAGAAACATAATCAATGGCCTTTAAAATGGTGGGTTTTGAGTTTAACATAGTAGTAAGACACCGTTTTTGTTTTATTTGTTTGATTTGTATTTGTGTGTTTGTTTATTCAGCAGTTAGTTATGAAACCAGAGGTTTGTGTAACAAGTTGTGTTGCTGCAGTGCTATAACGTTTGTTGCAGAAAGAGAAGAAAGAGACTTTTCTGGAATCACTGTTAAATACCTGCCAGCAGTGGTACCAAGAAAGAGAGAGAGTGTTGAAGAGCAACGGAGCCTCTAACAACCGATATTGTGCTTTCATCCACTTTGTTAATGAGATGTATTGTGAGGTAAGAGTAAAAACTTAATTGAAAAGTTTGCTTTGAATGAGATAATTTATATAACTAAAATACTTTCATGCCACTTTATTTATAAATCAAATCAATGAACTATTGCTGCACAGCTATGAATTAACGTTAGAAAGAATTAGTTCAATTACTCTCACAGTTGTCTTAACATGTTCATTTCTATACACTTCGCACATGTGTAGGAATTGTATATGATTTTTATTTCTAGATAAGAAGTTTTATATAAGGTAAATTGTACTGTTGGGTATAGCTTTCGGCTGACCGTCGTTTCTTCGTGCCCTGCATGAGCATGTAATGTGTCAGATTGGAAATTCACTTTGCGAGTAGCTGCATTAATGTTGTAGTGGATATCATGTGAAAATGAATAGAAATTAAAAAAGTTTTGTGCCTTTTATAATTAGCTAGCTTTACATCCACTGCTTTGCTCATGTGGACTGTATAGACTGCACAGAGTATTTTTAATCAAATTTTTTTGTTCACATATTGCAACACCTTCTAAAATTTCCATGTTAGTTGAGGTCATAGAGGCATGGTGTTTCCCCAAATACGCTTCTGACCAAAAAATGAGTCTAGTGGCTGGAGTCAAAGATTTTTGTTAATCACACCTTTTACATTAGTGTGGTGGTATTTAATCCCCTGACACATATTTCTTTATATCTAACTGAGAAGCAAAATAGCAGCTTTCATAGGTTTAGCTTTAATTTTTTTTAATAATGAAATATATTCTAAAAAAAGTTTCATCACCTATTTCAGTCGCTTAGGGGTTGATTTTCCAGAAAGAGGAAACAATTTTTTTTTCATTTCTAACAGAGAAACCAGATACAAATTTTCATAGATTTAGATTAAAAAATGCTTGCATAGTATTTCCACAAAATCTCTCATCCCCTATTTCAGCCACAGAGGGATTGAATTTCCAAATACAGTGAAACTTAACCCTCCCCTCCTAGGGAAGCCAAATACAAATTTTCTTAGGTTGAGCTTGAAAAATGCTTTCATAATGAAATATTTTACTAAAAATTATTTTTTATTTGTTACCAACAAGTCAAATACCAGTTTTCATAGATGAAGGTTTAAAAATCCTTAAATTGTTCTTTAATAATGATATATTAAAAAAAAAATACTTTCACACACTATGTCACCTCCAAGGGAAACAATTTCAAAAGATGCTGAAACCCATAATGCTTTGTATCTGAGTGAGAAACAAAATACCAATGTTCGTAGGTCTAGCTTCAAAATTGCCGTAATAGCAGCATATTTTCAAAAATCTGTCATCCCGTATTTCACCCCCTTAGGGGGGGAAATTTTGAAAATTCCTACAGCATAAGATAAAGAACCTCTCCAAATATTAGATTTCTATTCTTAGTGATTTGGGCTGTTAGTTCATTCCAGTTAATCTCCTTCCAGAAGGTAACATTATGATTTGTCCTCTGTATTTGGTCACAGCAATTATTCTGAAGCATATAAATTTGTTAATCACGGTTAAATGATAATGGAATCCTCTTGGGTAAAATATTCTGGAGGTAAAACAGTCCCCCATTTGGATCCCTGAGCTGGGACTACTCAGGAGGACATAGTTGTCAGGAGAAACATAACTGGTGTTCTACAGATCGGAGTGTGGAATGTCAGATCACTTAATCGGGCAGGTAGGTTAGAAAATTTGAAAAGGGAAATGGATAGCTTAAAGTTAGATATAGTGGGAGTTAGTGAAGTTCAGTGGCAGGAGGAACAGGACTTCTGGTCAGGTGAATACAGGGTTGTAGATACAAATTCAAACAGGGGTTATGCAGGAGTAGATTTAATAATGAATAAAAAATAGAAATGATGTGGATAAGCTACTACAAACAGCACAGTGAAAGCATTATTGTAGCTAAGATAGACACGAAGCCCACGCCTACCACAGCAGTACAAGTTTATATGCCAGTAGCTCCATACATAACGAAGAAATGTATGATGAGATTAAAGAAATTATTCAAATAGTTACGGGAGACGAAAATTTAATAGTCGTGGGGGTTAAGGAATGAAGGAGGAAGATGCCTGGTAGAATTTTACATACAGTATAACTTACCATAGCTAACACTTAGTTTAAGAATCATGAAAGAAGGTTGTATATGTGAAAGAGTCCTTAAGACACTAGAAGGTTTCAGATTCATTATATAATGGTAAGACAAAGATTTAGGAACCGTGTTTTAAATTGTAAGACAATTCCAGGGGCAGATGTGGACTCTGACCACAATTTATTGGTTATGAACTGTAGGAACTATAGGAAAATTAAAGAGACCTTTGGAGAAAAGAGAGCTACTTGTATGAATATTCAGAGCTCACATGGAAACACAGTTCTAAGCAAAGAAGGGAAGACGAAAGGTGGAAGGAGTATATAGAGGGTCTATACAAGTGCGATGTACTTGAGGACAATATTATGGAAATGGAAGAGGATGTAGGTGAAGATGAAATGGGAGATACGATACTGCGTGAAGAGTTTGACAGAGCATTGAAAGACCTGAGTCGAAACAAGGCCCCGGGAGTTGACAACATTCCATTGGAACTACTGACGGCCTTGGGAGAACCAGTCCTGACCAAACTCTACCATCTGGTGAGCAAGATGTATGAGACAGGCGAAATACCCTCAGACATCAAGAAGAATATAATAATTCCAATCCCAAAGAAAGCAGGTGTTGACAGGTGTGAAAATTACCGAACTCTCAGTTTAATAAGTCACAGCTGCAAAATACTAACACGAATTCTTTACAGTCAAACGGAAAAACTAGTAGAAGCCGACCTTGGGGAAGATCAGTTTGGATTCTGTAGAAGTGTTGGAACACGTGAGGCAATACTGACCCTACAACTTATCTTAGAAAATAGATTAAGGAAAGGCAAACCTACATTTCTAGCATTTGTAGACTTAGAGAAAGCTTTTGACAATGTTGACTGGAATACTCTCTTTCAAATTCTAAAGGTGGCAGGGGTAAAATACAGGGAGCGAAAGGCTATTTACAATTTGTACAGAAACCAGATGGCAGTTATAAGAGACGAGGGGTATGAAAGGGAAGCAGTGGTTGGGAAGGGAGTGAGACAGGGTTGTAGCCTCTCCCTGATGTTATTCGATCTGTATATTGAGCAAGCAGTAAAGGAAACAAAAGAAAAATCTGGAGTAGGTATTAAAATCCATGGAGAAGAAATAAAAACTTTGAGGTTCGCCGATGACATTGAAATTCTGCCAGAGACAGCAGAGGACTTGGAAGAACAGATGAATGGAATGGACAATGTCTTGAAAGAAATATATAAGATTAATATCACCAAAAGCAAAACAGATAATGGAATGTAGTCTAATTAAATCAGGTGGTGGTTAGGGAATTAGATTAGGAAATGGTACACTTACCCCAAAGTAGTAGATGAGTTTTGCTATTTTGGCAGCAAAATAACTGAAGAGGGTGAAGTAGAAAGGATAGAAAATGCAGACTAATGATAACAAGGAAAGCGTTTCTGAAGAAGAGAAATTTGTTAACATTGAGCACAGATTTAAGTGTCAGGAAGTCTTTTCTGAAAGCATGTGCGTGGAGTGTTGCCAAGTATGGATGTGAAGCATGGACGATAAACAGCTTAGACAAGAAGAGAAAAGAGATTTTAGACAAGAAGATAAAAGAGATTTTAGACAAGAAGAGAAAAGAGATTTTAGACAAGAAGAGAAAAGAGATTAGAAAGAGGTTCGAATCCTACCTCAGGCATGGATGTGTGTGATGTCCTTAGGTTAGTTAGGTTTAAGTAGTTCTAAGTTCTAGGGGACTGATGGCCTCAGAAGTTAAGTCCCATAGCGCTCAGAGCCAATTTGTGGCACATCTTGACTAGAAGAAATGATCGGTTGGTAGGACATGTTCTGAGGCATCAAGGGATCACCAATTTAGTGCTGGAGGAAAGCATGGAGGGTGAAAATTGTATAGGGAGACCAAGAGATGGATATACTAAGCAGATTCAGAAGGATGCAGGTTGCAGTAGTTATTCAGAGATGAGGCTGCACAGGATAGAGTAGCATGGAGAGCTGCATCAAACCAGACTTTGGACTGATGACGACAACAACAACAATAACAACAACAACAACAACAACAACAACAACAACATAAATTTGTCCATAAATTTATTTAATCTGGTCAACAATTGGTATATATAGAAATAAGCAATAATATTAGTTCCAATAAACTTTGTAAAATCTTTCTCTACAGCCATTTGTTTCAGTATGGGGAAAATGATCAGTTGCACCAGAGTTTGGATTCTGCATTAAACTGTAGGCGTGCACCCCCTTAGAGGTGTAGTCAAGATGGGAAAGTGGTGTGGGCTTGTAATTAATACACAGTGCTCAGGTTTAGAAAAAGAAACCGTATCAGTTTATTTGCTCATGGGAGGGAGGGGGGGGGGGGGGGTTCATGATAAGGATTTCCAGGACATCAAGAGAAGATATCTCCAGTAGCTCCAGATCCATCTCAAAACAGGAGGGAAAGTTTAAAGGTGAAAGAAATAAGCTATTTAGTGTCTGCTTTAGGTAGTGGCTTGGAACAGGGCCGGGGGGGGGGGGGGGGGGGATGGAGATAGAGAGAGAGAGAGAGAGAGAGAGAGAGAGAGAGAGAGAGAGAGAGAGAGAGAGAGAGAGAGAGAGAGAGAGAGGGGGGGGGGGGGGGTTCACTTGTGGCTATTTAGTGTCTGCTTTAGGTAGAGGCTTGGAACAGGGGAGAGAGAGAGAGAGAGAGGGGTTTTTCACTTGTGGTAGTGAGAGCCCTCAGTCTCACCAATCAGGTGTTATGGTGATATGATATGATTGGCAAGGCGGCTTTGCTGTCAATAATTTGGTGTATTCTGGCATGAACTAGTAGATTG
This sequence comes from Schistocerca serialis cubense, assembly GCF_023864345.2. NCBI lineage: Eukaryota > Metazoa > Arthropoda > Insecta > Orthoptera > Acrididae > Schistocerca > Schistocerca serialis. The sequence goes on from NC_064638.1 coordinate 708,793,480, forward strand.
TTATTGCACCAGTTGAAAGATGACGGATGAAATAGGTAGACTCTTTATAAATTTCAATAATAAAAATTGCTCACATTCAGGACCTTGGTATACCTTGTATATCTCCTCCCCTCACACCAGGAGTGAACTCAACAATCTCAGTGGGGCCATAAATACATGGGGTAAAAGTATTTGATTTTAATTTAACAATACAATATTTCAATTTCATTTAATAAATCAAAACTTGGAATGTGGGTATAATAGTTAGGTCACCATGTAGTGACAGCAGTTGTTGACAGAGAACTGTGATGGTGGCGGCATTACAGAGTTAACAGAAGCTGGTTTCAGAGACAGCTTTGAGGAATACAATTAACTTAAAAACACTCATACAGCAAGGATTGGGATATAACATAAAAATAATAAATATGTGTATACAGATTGTTTCAAATCTTTTTTGCTTCCATTTTTTTATTGATAAAGAAGTGAATGATTAATTTCTAGTGTTGTTAAGTAGGTAATGAACCCAGTGTAGTTTCTAATAGAATAGTAGATGTGGTTGGTTTGTTTTAGAATGTCCTTGCAGTGGCTGTGTAACCATCAGTGTGGCATCAGTTGTTTGCCAACCTGATGATATCACTGAATTTTGAAACACAAAAGTTTGTTTTAACTGTAATAAGGGAGGATGGAACCATTGTAAGTCAAGTGAGATTACAAAATTACGATTTGTAACAGTAGGAAAATAAAAGTCGTCATAACTTTGGACTGTAACTTGGTCAAGGCACATGGTCAGCTGGAGTGGCTGTACGTATTTTACTACATAAATTGCATGTGGAACATCAAAAGTCCCATTAGGTATTAGAATAGCAGTAAGAGTGGGAGTTGCTGCAGGAACAATTATATTGAATAAAAGTTGATAGAATGCCATAATATTGGCAGCACTCACCCTAGTGAAGTTAAGTTCATTGGTGCTCCTGCACCATCAACTAATCCCAGGATTTGAACAATTCAATGTTGAGTTCAGTGTTGTTAGTATCTGGAAAAACTGGTAAAGGGGGCTGGGCACTGAGAGGAAAGTTAAATTCTGGGATGAATAACAGGAATGGTTTGGTAGTATCATTAAAGGTTCTTTTCAACAATGCGAGATGTGAAATTCAGGCCCCACGGTATAATAACAGAAAGTTCTGAATAAAGTCCGCTGTTATGCAGCATTACTGTGGGGAGTGAAATTCCAATGTGAACACACAGGTGAAAGCTGAATGGGATATGGGGCAACATGCAACTAGCAGTTTCTTATGTTGTGGAACAAAGGTTGCATTAATTAAACCAGTTAATTCGGGGACCAGTTGAATTTGTTACATATAAGAAACTGTCTTCAGTATGTTCTAAGAAGGAGCAGAATCCACAAAAATCCTGAATTGTGTCGCCATTCTCTATTCGGAGATCAGGCATGTGGACCAGTGCTGGGTTGCACTTACTCAGTAGTGGTTGAACAGTAGGTGGTTCAGTTTGGCATAGAGAGGGACCTTATTTGTGCAGAATCCTTCAAAACAACATGGCAGCCCTTTTCATGATGATATATTGTGGTCTGCCCTTTCGTAACCCAAGTTTTAAAATTCCATGAACTTTGAACATAACTTGGCCATACTAGACAGTGGTGAAAACTATTTAGCAACAAAATCATTCAATAATAGAGTTTGATAATAAAATATAAAGGAATAAATAAAAGAGCAGCAAAATTAGGCTGGGAAGGGTGTACCAGATAATTTTGTGATAACAAGGAGTGTGCAACATACAAATGTTAAAGTAGAGATGCATTAGTAACAAAAGGCTTGCTAGTCTTGTGGAACTGAGGTACAACCATGTTAGAACCCACAGTGGGCAAAAGACGTCATTGGTGTGGCTGGCGTTGTTTCACGAAGTCCAGATGTCCATAACCGACAGGCTATTGTTCATCCAGATGGGGAATAAGTGTTATGCAGACGGTAGCGGTGACAAACTTAACATGTTTAAAAAAAACTGTAAGGCTGAGGGGCAACTTTACAAGAATGGCACAAAGCAAAATATTCTAGCTATAAGGACCAGTATCGTCACCATGGCTAAACAATACATTGGCATAGAAAGTACTAACTCTACTTCCACCTAAGACTCGGGAAAAATTTGTTCTCAGTCCCTAGGCTATAAATTGTGCAGAGGGGCAGAACATAATTAATAGCGACATGAACTCGTTGGTTGCTGTGTAACAACTTTAGTGCACTAAATAATTTTTCCTGAGTTTTGATGGCTCCACTACAGGAGCTGGTTTATCACAGCCTTTATTCTCGGTTAAGCAATCAAAGTGAACTTTAATCTTCCAATCTGGGATTTGGTATTTGGCATTGAAAGGCAATGTGAAAAGCAGTATCTGAAATGGTACATCCCAGGACACAAATTTTGTAGTTCTTCCCAGTCTCACGGCAGTTTATCATAATATTATATAATCTCCTACGTGGCACTGTGGCATCCTAGCATTCTTTTGACTATGGGCCTATTGCATCTGTGTTGCCACTGCATTGTTCTGCTGAATACTTTTTCAAATAAACTTTAATCTTTTAGCCGCGTGCTTCACTTACCTGGAATTTATTCCAGTGGCCACTTCGCTATGTCAAATGCCGAGTGCATTTTACGGCAGTTAATAACTCGTAGGGACTCACCCCTGTTCACTCATGTATCCTGGTGTTCTGTGATGAAATTACAAATGAAAAATCCTACCCTAGTCTGAGCATGAGCTGTTCACGTATTAAAACATAATGTTTACAACTGTTTTATGAATGCATTCAATACTGCCATTACTCTTAGCATGAAATGGAGTAGTTTGCTATTTCATTTTGATGGTTGACACACTTGTGCCATAAGATTGGACATAAAGTTTGCTCCTTACTCTGTTATAATAGCCTCTGGACTTTCAAACAGTAGTGCTGAATAATTGACGAATGCTTTCGCAACTCTTTCAGTGTTGTTGTTGTTGTGGTCTTCAGTCCTGAGACTGGTTTGATGCAGCTCTTCATGCTACTCTATCCTGTGCAAGCTTCTTCATCTCCCAGTACCTACAGCAACCTACATCCTTCTGAATCTGCTTAGTGTATTCATCTCTTGGTCTCCCCCTATGATTTTTACCCTCCATGCTGCCCTCCAGTACTAAATTGGTGATCCCTTGATGCCTCAGAACATGTCCTACCAACTGATCCCTTCTTCTGGCCAAGTTGTGCCACGAACTTCTCTTCTCCCCAATCCTATTCAATACTTCCTCATTAGTCATGTGATCTAGCCATCTAATCTTCAGCATTCTTCTGTAGCACCATATTTCGAAAGCTTCTATTCTCGTCTTGTCCAAACTATTTATCGTCCATGTTTCACTTCCATACATGGCTACACTCCATACAAATAGTTTCAGAAATAACTTCCTGATGCTTAAATCTGTACTCGATGTTAACAAATTTCTCTTCTTCAGAAACGCTTTCCTTGTCATTGCTAGTCTACATTTTATATCCTCTCTACTTCGACCATCATCAGTTATTTTGCTCCCCAAATAGCAAAACTCCTTTACTACTTTAAGTGTCTCATTTCCTAATCTAATTCCCTCAGCATCACCCAACTTAATTCGACTACATTCCATTACCCTTGTTTTGCTTTTGTTGATGCTCATCTTATATCCTCCTTTCAAGACACTGTCCATTCCGTTCAACTGCTCTTCCAAGTCCTTTGCTGTCTCTGACAGAATTACAATGTCATTGGCGAACCTCAAAGTTTTTATTTCTTCTCCATGGATTTTAATACCTACTCCGAATTTTTCTTTTGTTTCTTTTACTGCTTGCTCAATATACAGATTGAATAACATCGGGGAGAGGCTACAACCCTGTCTCACTCCTTTCCCAACCACTGCTTCCCTTTCATGCCCCTCAACTCTTATAACTGCCATCTGGTTTCTGTACAAATTGTAAATAACCTTTCGCTCCCTGTATTTTACCCCTGCCACCTTCAGAATTTGAAAGAGAGTATTCCAGTTAACGTTGTCAAAACCTTTCTCTAAGTCTACAAATGCTAGAAACGTAGGTTTGCCTTTTCTTAATCTTTCTTCTAAGATAAGTCGTAAGGTTAGTATTGCCTCACGTGTTCCAACATTTCTACGGAATCCAAACTGATCTCCCCCGAGGTCCGCTTCTACCAGTTTTTCCATTCGTCTGTAAAGAATTCGCGTTAGTATTTTGCAGCTGTGACTTATTAAACTGATAGTTCGGTAATTTTCACATCTGTCAACACCTGCTTTCTTTGGGATTGGAATTATTATATTCTTCTTGAAGTCTGTGGGTATTTCTCCTGTCTCATATATCTTGCTCACCAGATAGTATAGTTTTGTCATGATGACTCTCCCAAGGCCATCAGTAGTTCTAATGGAATGTTGTCAACTCCCGGGGCCTTGTTTCGACTCAGGTCTTTCAGTGCTCTGTCAAACTCTTCACGCAGTATCTTATCTCCCATTTCATTTTCATCTACATCCTCTACCATTTCCATAATATTGTCCTCAAGTACATCGCCCTTGTATAAACCCTCTATATACTCCTTCCACCTTTCTGCCTTCCCTTCTTTGCTTAGAACTGGGTTGCCATCTGAGCTCTTGATATTCATACAAGTGGTTCTCTTCTCTCCAAGGGTCTCTTTAATTTTCCTGTAGGCAGTATCTATCTTACCCCTAGTGAGAGAAGCCTCTACATCCTTACATTTGTCCTCTAGCCATCCCTGCTTAGCCATTTTGCACTTCCTGTCGATCTCATTTTTGAGACGTTTGTATTCCTTTTTGCCTGCTTCAGTTACTGCATTTTTATATTTTCTCCTTTCATCAATTAAATTCAATATTTCTTCTGTTACCCAAGGATTTCTACTAGCCCTCGTCTTTTTACCTACTTGATCCTCTGCTGCCTTCACTACTTCATCCCTCAAAGCTACCCATTCTTCTTCTACTGTGTTTCTTTCCCCCATTCCTGTCAATTGTTCCCTTATGCTCTCCCTGAAACTCTGTACAACCTCTGGTTCTTTCAGTTTATCCAGGTCCCATCTCCTTAAATTCCCACCTTTTTGCAGTTTCTTCAGTTTTGATCTACAGGTCATAGCCAATAGATTGTGGTCAGAGTCCACATCTGCCCCTGGAAATATCTTACAATTTAAAACCTGGTTCCTAAATCTCTGTCTTACCATTATATAATCTACCTGATACCTTTTAGTATCTCCAGGGTTCTTCCATGTATACAACCTTCTATCATGATGCTTAAACCAAGTGTTAGCTATGATTAAGTTGTGCTCTGTGCAAAATTCTACCAGGTGGCTTCCTCTTTCATTTCTTAGCCCCAATCCATATTCACCTACTACGTTTCCTTCCCTCCCTTTTCCTACACTCGAATTCCAGTCACCCATGACTATTAAATTTTCATCTCCCTTCACTATCTGAATAATTTCTTCTATTTCATCATACATTTCTTAAATTTCTTCATCATCTGCAGAGCTAGTTGGTATATAAACTTGTACTACTGTAGTAGGTGTGGGCTTCGTATCTATCTTGGCCACAATAATGCATTCACTATGCTGTTTGTAGTAGCTTACCCGCATTCCTATTTTCCTATTCATTATTAAACCTACTCCTGCATTACCCCTATTTGATTTTGTGTTTATAACCCTGTAGTCACCTGACCAGAAGTCTTGTTCCTCCTGCCACCGAACTTCACTTATTCCCACTATATCTAACTTCAACCTATCCATTTCCCTTTTTAAATTTTCTAACCTACCTGCCCAATTAAGGGATATGACATTCCACGCTCCGATCCGTAGAACACCAGTTTTCATTCTCCTGATAATGACAACCTCTTGAGTAGTCCCTGCCCGGAGATCCGAATGGGGGACTATTTTACCACCGGAATATTTTACCCAAGAGGACGCCATCATCATTTAATCATACAGTTAAGCTGCATGCCCTCGGGAAAAGTTACGGCTGTAGTTTCCCCTTGCTTTCAGCCGTTCGCAGTACCAGCACAGCAAGGCCGTTTTGGTTATTGTTACAAGGCCGGATCAGTCAATCATCCAGACTGTTGCCCTTGCAACTACTGAAAAGGCTGCTGCCCCTCTTCAGGAACCACACGTTTGTCTGGCCTCTCAGCAGATACCCCTCCATTGTGGTTGTACCAAGGGTACGGCTATCTGTATCACTGAGGCACGCAAGCCTCCCCACCAACGGCAAGGTCCATGGTTCATGGGGGGGCTGTTTCAGTGATCATATATTAAATAATTATCATAATAAGTTATCGAGAGAAATGGTTAGTGATAGATATAACATATCTCTTAATTTGAGCAGTTATGAAATGATCTGACTATATCAAGGGCTATGATTTGAAAAGGACCTACTGCTGTAGGCAGAGTTTTAAGAGGTATTTTTGATCTTGATCCTTGCACTCTCTTAGCACATGGAAGACAATTTAGAAAGTATTCTTTCACATCTTTCTTCTGTTGTGGCTACCAATAATGGCCTCCAATGCTTGCTTGCAAAGTGCTTTGTATGCTATCATGACATGGTTGTAGTGTCCACTTACAGATAGGCTTAGCACCTCATCCACTTGCAGGATCTTAATTTTCATACTCAACACCTCTGTCTTTTTGTTTAACTTGCCAGGATTGAGTTTGACTGTTATTGTTGTTGTTGTTGTTGTGGTCTTCAGTTCTGAGACTGGTTTGATGCAGCTCTCCATGCTACTCTATCCTGTGCAAGCTTCTTCATCTCCCAGTACCTACTGCAACCTACATCCTTCTGAATCTGGTTAGTGTATTCATCTCTTGGTCTCCCTTGGTCTTGACTGTTTAGTCATATTCACTAAGTTTTAAGGCTCATCCAACAAGTCTGCTACTGGGATCTTTTAAATTTAAAAAGCCATTGTAAAATGGCGTAATCTATCATTACTGTGAACTGTCATCTGAATAAGTAACACCAAAAGTAACGGGCATTAAAAACAAGTGATAGAAGATCTTTTTCCAGGGTACTGTAATTTAGTTCAGCTTGATTCAGCTGACTTGATGTGTAACCAGTTGGTTTTTCTTCACCAGCTAGTATTTGACTTAAAATGCAGCCGACAGGTATGTTGCTAGCATCACATGACAAGGTAAAAGGTTGCATAAAATCCGGGTAAGAATTTCCTTCAGTTTTAACGTGGCACTCTCGAAATATGCTGTCCAAACAAAAGTAGTTCCCTTCTTTAGTAATTTTGTGAGCAGTTTTGGGGTGGCTGCATAATTTTCCATGAAACAACAATAGTAATTTGTTAATCCAAGAGATGATTGCAGTTCTGCAACATTTCTTGGTGCTTGAAAATTGTTCAATGCATCCTTTTAAATGCAAATCTGGTCAGACATCATCTGCAGCAATATAGAGCACTTGTTACTGCATAAAAGTGCACTTTCCCAATTTCAAATTCAGACTGGCATCACTAACAGAAATTAGCATGCTTCTCAGTTGTTCTGCATGTTTTCTTGTCATACTTGAAGAAACAGTTACAGCATCCAGATATATTAGAAACATGATTGGCTTTAAACCAAATTAAAGTGTAACAGCAAAATGTTGAAATGTAGGAGTGTTTCAGAGGCCATAGAGCATCCTTAGGTATTCGTAATGACTGGAAGGTACAACAAAAGCTGTTTTTTTTACCAACCTATTGGAGCTATAAGAATTTGATGGTAGACAGTGTCCATATATAAGGTGGTGAAGAATTTGCACAACAGTGTTATCCCCTTGGAAAGGGGATAAGTATCAAGTTTCATGATCTGATTGACTGCTCGCATATCTATATTAATGCGATACCCTTTTCTTAATTATTGGTTGTCTTGAGAACAAACGGTAGGTAAAGACCAGAGGCTGAAAGGTGGTTTAATTATTTCCAAAATTATCTACTACACTCACTGGCAAAAATGTACCCTTGCTTGTTGTACTCATTTTACATAATCTCTGCTTTCTGTTCACTATCTAATACCTCATTTCTTGTTAATGGATCCATTGAGAAAATATCTCCTCTTAAAAAATCTTTGTTCACTTCTGTCCAAACAGTTTTCCCTGTACTGCCCGATATTTTCTCGGTTTTGTATAACTTCAATGCTGTGGTACCTGCTTTTGTGCATTGTCAGAACATGGCATTCATTCTGGAGTCCTTCACATTCTTACAACAGGAATGCTACCAAAGTGGTGAACATTTCCCCCAATTTGGGAGTTAACTATGTAATGAAAATGGTGAAGGAAATCATTGCCTAAAATGGTATCAGAGTTGTGGTCATGCTTCCATACCACTTTGTATATTAACTGGTACCTCCTTCCATCTATTTCTAGTTCCATGCATTGCAAACTTATTGGCTAAACTACCTTTTTTTTCGATCCACTCAGTCTACAATGTTGTGGTTTTAATTCTCGAGCTCGAGTGGATTTAATGAACAAAATACTTACTTGGGCACCCAAATCTGTGGTAATGATAGACAGCCTACCATTTATTTCACCTTCAAAATTACATTTGCAACTTCAGTGAGTCCTACCTTTTACTGGATTCGCTTCATAGAATGAGAGTGAGGGGCAGTGGCAGAACCACTCCTGCATGCTTTTCCCGTATTCGCATTCCTTTATGCATTTTCATAACCTATTTGGTTAGCCAAGTGTGATGCTGTAGAGACTGACAGTACGCTCTCACATTTCCAGTCTTCCTACAGTAGGTGCACGATGGTGCCAAACTCTCAGGAGCTTTGTGACTTGGGAGTTTTCAACGAGTGCAGCACACATTAGCAATGAATTCACATCTAGTGGAGTTTACCCTGGTGGAAGATCAGACAAATTGGGGAGAGTCCTCATGTGGAAATGTGAGCCATACAGCTGCCATTAGTGTGCTCAGCAAAGCAAACTTTACCTCAGCACCTACTTGTGAGTCAGTCCTGCGAACAAATACATCTACACAGTGAGATTCAGCTTCACTGTGTAATACATCATTCCTTTCATTACCTTCTCCTAGTACATATGTATGACATGACACAGCTCTTATATTCTGTCAGCAAAATGATCTAAATCCTCTCTGGAATTTTGGCATAGGATGGGAAATACAATAGCTAATGCTGTGCATTTCCTCATAGCTGTCCACTAGCCCTTTTGAAAGAACATCTAATGCTTAGGTACATCTGAGCCCTTCCTGAGTATATCTGAGCTCTTCCATGGAATTTACACAAGTGCATACCTCTCCTTGCAACTTAAGATCAGTGACTCCTACCGACACCTCGTCACTCTATATGGACTATTTCCTTACATTTGTTATATTTTGAATGAAAGTGTGGACATTTTTGTCCGATTTGCTTGTGAAGTTGGGGACCAGTTTGTACATCCCCTCCGGAGTGTAGTCATGATTGGAAAATGATGTGGACTTGTAGTTGATACACAGTACTCAGGTTTAGGAAAAGAAGTCATGTCGGTTTGTTTCTTCATGGGGACTATGTGACGAAGTTTCCCAGGATGATAAGAGATGACGACTCCAGTAGCTCCAGAACCGTCTTGAAGGAGAAGGTAAAATTCAGAGGAGGAGAAACTAAGCCAATTAGCGTCAATGTAGATGGCAGCTCAGAGCAGAAGAGAGAGATGTTTTTCAGTTGTGCTTCAGAAGCCCTCAGTTGACCAGTCAAGTGATCTGGTGGCATGATTTGACTGGAGAGGAGGCTTTGCTGATGATGATTCAGTCTATTCCAGTGTGAATTGGTCGATTGTTATTGCTTCAGCTGAAAGGCAATGGACAAAATAGGTAGAACCTTTGTAAAATTTAAATAATAAAAATTACTCATTTTCAGAGCTGGAGGATCACTTTGTACATGGTTTATCCTATAAAAACGTTTGGTAAATCAGTTCATGCCATAGAAAAAAGTGAGAAAGTATCACTTTAAATTTGACAATTTCTTAGTAAAGTGCAGGGTGTCCATCACTGAAATTCCAATTTCAGAATGCTGTAGAAAGACAACCATTGCTGAGAATGACATCAAATTTGGACAGCATATTATTGACACAGGAAGAAATGTCATGCAACAAATTTAAGGAAAATTTTACCAGTAGATGTTGCTGTAAGCATCTTAACGTAAATATGTGGCGGCTACAAATTACAGATGAATCACAGCAAGGTGACTATGGTTTGAGTTGCACATTACACAGTCCGTATTATTAAGTGCATGACTTCAAAAGTTCAACAGTCAACAGTTGCGGCACTGTTAGTTAGGTAAGTTCATCTGCCATGGCAAGGTCATACCACGTTGGATGGGAAAAATTTGTTTTTAATTGTCCTGAGGCCAAAAACTGCATAAAGAGCAAACTGATGTCAGTTTGTATTTGCCATGAGACTGGCATAAGACATGTTCAACATGTTGTCCACCATTTTGTGCCACAAGTTGAAATCGAGAAACAACATGTTCCACAACATGTATGAGTGCCTCAGGGATCATGTTCAGAATGCATTGCGCAATGCGTGCATTAAATTCAGCTACATTGGTATTTAGAGCACTGAGCATATGATCTCCAGATGACTCCACTGCCAGATGTCACACAGAGCAAAATAAGGTAATCTGTACAGACAGGTTGTAGGGAGATGATGGCTGATAATCCTAGCATTTCTGAAATGCCTCTGCAGCTGCCACTTCACTGGCTGTGCAGTGTGCAGAGGAGTGCTGTCTTGCATTAAATAATGCTGTCCACACTGTTGAAGGGTTGGAATGATGTTGATGCCCAAAAGACTCTCGTAGCCTTTACCAGTCATGGTATAGATAACAGGATTCTCAGAACTCATCTTCTCGAATAAATACAGTTCTATGATAAACAATGGCGTCAATCTGCACCACATAGTTACCTTAGCAGGATGAAGTGTTACTGGTTGATGTGCTTGTGGATTTCCCATTGCCAGTCTTCTGCAATTTTGCCTACTGACACGTCCATGGAGATGGAATTGAACTTTGTTTGACCACATAATATTCCATGGCCATTCATTGCCCACTTCCAAGCTAGCAAGAAATTCCAGAGTGAATATTTATGTTGCTGGCAGGTCTGCAGGAAGGAACTCCTGAACATGGATGATTTTGTATGGCTGTCAATGCAGGGTGCTTCGTAGGATTTTATGCACTGTGCTTGCAGGCATGTCCAGTGTATGGGCAGTTACCCGTGCACTGCATGTTCACTCACCCCCACCCTACCCCTCCTGCAGTGGTCTGGCCACATCGTAGATGGATATTGGATCAACTACTTTTTTCCCCTGTTGCACATTGCATGTCGCAAGAACCTGTCTTTTCAAAATTGGTAATCATTTTCTCCATACCCATAGCAGACATTGGACCAATGCCTTTCTTCATACCCTTGAGTGCACAGAACTTCTGCAGGGATACTGGTTCACAGACACTGTTCTTGTAAAAGAGCTTTACCAGCAACATGTAATGCTTCATGGAGACGGTCATGTTGGATGCCTGGATTGCAAACTGTGGAACAGCTGTGTGCCTTGTGTATATTGGTGTGCATATTCTGACATTTACAGAGCCATCTATTGGTGTCTTCTCCCCCCCCTCTCTCTCTCTCTCTCTCTCTCTCTCTCTCTCTCTCCCCCCCTCTCCCCCCCTCTCCCCCCCCTCTCCCCCCCCCTCTCCCCCCCCTCTCCCCCCCACCCCCTTCCTGTTTCCTCTTGCATCAGTAATATGCTCTTCAAATTTGACATCCTTCAAGCAGTGGGTCTCTGTCTCCCCTGTTTTGAAACTGGAACTTTAATTATTGACACCCTATACTTTGGTTTTCAAAATAACTTTCATGTTGTTGACTATTGTATTTTTGTTACAAATGAAAAACAATAATATATGAAATGAACATAATATCAATGACCCAGAAGTTGTTGAATATATGCCTCACTGTGATAGATTGCTAGTGTGTCATAGAACTAATAGAGAGATGGAAAAAGATAGTGATTCTTCATGCTTGTAATTGCCATTAAGATATTCCTATGTTCATTAGGGTAATTAATGACATTTGTCTGTCTACATTTGGTATAGGCATTTTTAGTATATGAGACCTTCACAGCCAAATAACCTTATGATAAGACTGCTCAAAAACAGACAGAAATTGATGAAATCCTTGGAATGGGGAAACAAAGCTGGAGATGTTGGTACAGATGGACAGTACCAGAACATTAAAAACAAAAATAACTGTAACTGTAGCCATATTAATATATGTCTATTTTTGTTGACAAATTTTTTTAAATATAATTAAGTCACCTCATGAGGTTTTCTGGGGCCCTTTAGAGGCATCACAAATGTTTCAGATCCTCTGATTGGGTGGGCAATACATGTCCAAAATTTGTAGGCAGACACAAATGTTGTGCTGTTCAGATTGTAGTGAGATGAAATATGAGTGAGGGACATGAAACTAAAGAGAATTTTCAGTGTTGTTGTTGTCATCCTCAGTTTGAAGACTATAGACTCAGCACTGCATATTAGTGTATCCTGTGTGAAGACTCTTCAGCTCTGTCTACTGCAACCTACACTCTTTTGAACCTACTTGCTGCAATCAAGTCCAGCCTACACTTGTCCCACCTTACAGTTCTTTCCATTACCGAATTAACTATTCGTTGGTGTCCCAGGATGTGTTCTATCAACCTATCCTTCATTCAAGCTGTTCCATGAGGCTGTTTACTCCCCAGTTTGGTGCATTACCTCTTCATTAGCTACTCGATCTACTCATCTTATCCTCGGAATCATTCTTTAAACACAATATTTCAAAAGCTTTTATTCTTTTCTTGGGTATATTGTTTATCATCCATAAGGCCATTCCCAAGATAAAGATTTTCAGAATAAGCTTCCTAGAACTTAAATTCAATCCGATTATTAGCACTGATTAAATTTATCGGGCAAGTCCTCCTTTAATTACATCACCCTAGTCCATGTTCTACTATTTTCTTCCTCTCTTCCTTTCCCTACTTTTGAATCAACTGCAGAGCTACATGGCATATATACTTGTACAGCTGCTGATGACTTTGTGCCTATCAATGATAACACATTTAATTCTTGATAGTTAACCCACATTTCTGTTTTCTGGTACATACTACCTCAGTTTGATTTTGTGTTGATAATCTGTTACTCATCTGACCAGAAATCCGTTTCTTCCTGCCACCACACTTCATTAATTCACACTATGTTCCTATATCACTTTCTCTTTTCAAGTTCTGTAACCTTCCTACACAGTTAAGGGCGCTAACACTACATTCTAGAATGCCAGATTTTTTTGTTCTTCTTTATGTAGTTCAATAAAGGTTAACCTCTATAAGTGGAGTAACAATTGCTGGAATAGCTATGACAGCTGGGATAGAGAAATTACACAACAAATTTAAGGGTTATGCAATATATAAAAGGTAATCAAACTTTAATGGTTTTGGGAATCTTTTGCAATGAAGCCAAAGAAGATAGAAATGTTAGTAATGCATGTTAGAGGAATGAATTAATAAAAGCAGGAATGTGAAAGACTCTTAAAACAGTTGGCTCAATACAGAACTAATGTAGCACATAGAATGTGTATAAGAGCAGCACAGAAGTTGGCAATTAAAGATATAAACTGCAGTATTACTTTGAGAAGCATCTGAAAGATAGAAGGGAAGATAAGAAAAGAATACACCAAAAGACCTTCGAGAAGTGTCCCTGTTTCATTGTCCAGAAGAAGACATCTAATTCGTAATGTATCCTAAAGAAAGTATTACAACTGAATCATTTTCTAGAGTGACAACTTAACTGAAGTCCAAATCAGTCAATAGTTCATATTTTACAATATCACATTATACAGGGTGTTATAAAAAGGTATGGCCAAACTTTCAGGAAACATTCCTCACACACAAAGAAAGAAAATGTTATGTGGACATGTGTCCAGAAACGCTTACTTTCCATGTTACAGTTCATTTTATTACTTCTCTTCAAATCACATTAATCATGGAATGGAAACATACAGCAACAGAACGTACCAGCGTGACTACAAACACTTTGTTACAGGAAATGTTCAAAATGTCCTCCGTTAGCGAGGATACGTGCATCCACCCTCCGTCGCGTGGAATCCCTGATGCACTGATGCAGCCCTGGAGAATGGCGCATTGTATCACAGCCATCCACAATACGAGCACGAAGAGTCTCTACATTTGGTACCGGGGTTGCATAGGCAAGAGCTTTCAAATGCCCCCATAAATGAAAGTCAAGAGGGTTGAGGTCAGGAGAGCGTGGAGCCCATGGAAATGGTCTGCCTCTACCAGTCCATTGGTCATCGAATCTGTTGTTGAGAAGCGTACGAACACTTCGACAGAAATGTGCAGGAGCTCCATTGTGCGTGAACCACATGTTGTGTCGTACTTGTAAAGGCACATGTTCTAGCAGCACAGGTAGAGTATCCCGTATGACATCACCAACAATGCCTGACCAAACGTTCACAGAAAATCTGTGTTGATGACGGGATTGCACACTTGTGTGCGGATTTTTGTCAGCCCACACATGTTGATTGTGAAAATTTACAATTTGATCACGTTGGAATGAAGCCTCATCCGTAAAGAGAACATTTGCACTGAAATGAGGATTGACACATTGTTGGATGAACCATTCGCAGAAGTGTACCCATGGAGGCCAATCAGCTGCTGATAGTGCCTGCACACGCTGTACGTGGTATGGAAACAACTGGTTCTCCTGTAGCACTCTCCATACCGTGACGTGGTCAACGTTACCTTGTACAGCAGCAATTTCTCTGACGCTGACATTAGGGTTATCGTCAACTGCACGAAGAATTGCCTCGTCTATTGCAGGTGTCCTCATTGTTCTAGGTCTTCCCCAGTCGCGAGTCATACACTGGAATGTTCCGTGCTCCCTAAGACGCCGATCAATTGCTTCGAACGTCTTCCTGTCAGGACACCTTCGTTCTGGAAATATGTCTCGATACAAACGTACCGCGCCGTGGCTATTGCCCTGTGCTAATCCGCACATCATATGGGCATCTGCCAACTCCGCATTTGTAAACATTGTACTGACTGCAAAACCACGTTCGTGATGAACACTAACCTGTTGATGCTACGTACTGATGTGCTTGATGCTAGTACTGTAGAGCAATGAGTCGCATGTCAACACAAGCACCGAAGTCAACAGTACCTTCCTTCAATTGGGCCAACTGGCGGTGAATCGAGGAAGTACAGTACATACTGACGAAACTAAAATGAGCTCTAACATGGAAATTAAGCGTTTCTTTATTTGTGTGTGAGGAATGTTTCCTGAAAGTTTGGCCGTACCTTTTTGTAACACCCTGTATATCATGAGATCACAATATTTCGTTCATATTCAATTGAAATTTAGTCCATGTAAAAAGATTTTGAAATTAACAAAAAAACTATTTGAAATGTTTAATGCTCTGTATCTTGATCTCATATTTCAGTTAAGTTGTTGTTACAGAGAAAACCTTAACTGCTGTCTATGCTTTAACCAATCCAATTCACATTTTAATGATTTTCTTAGCAGTTTTAAAAATACTTTACCTGCACCGTATGTTAGTTCAGGGGCCATTGTTCTGTGCTGCAAATTTATTATTTTTCTGTATTTTACATGTAAATAATTTCCATTATATTATTCACTAACCTTACTCAGCTCATTCAATATTAACTAGGAACATTGTAAACATTAAATACCATGAGGTATGACACATCTTGTCCAGCACTGTGGTAATAAATTATATAGTGGAAAGTTTATTAAAATCCCTACACTAGTTCCTGAGGTTAACTTACATGTAGAGGCAGAATAATGCAGTGCAGGTAGTTTAATTGCCATTTATAGGACATAGCTTACAGCCTCTTCTGAGCATAAAATATAATAATACTACATTACTGTTCAGTTTCTTACTATATGACCTATTTTGTTGGTTATCAAACCACTGATGAAAGGCGGGTAGGCTAATTTTTTTTTTTTCCTGGTCCATTCATTGCATATTGTCAACTGCATTGACCAGCACAATAGCTATTCTTTAACAAGTTCTCTGTATACTAAACTTCATTTTGTAATTGTTTCTTACTGGAAATGATTATAGTTCTGTATATTAACATAAAAAATACAGTTATCTTATAATGAAAGAAAGTGGACACAATGTTATATAAATACAAATCACAGTGCTTCCTTTTTCAGTAAACAGAGTAATTGCATGATCATTTGTTCTCAACTTAATGAAGATATTTGGAAATACACCTCCTCATTTTCCTTTAAATATACAGAATGACCACTAATTCATGAAATAATGTAGGTAGAGAGAGAAAAATTGACACACGTGCCTGAAATGACACAGGATTTTATTAAAATCAAAAGTGAGTGCAAAAACTCGCCAATATATGGCACTGGATGGCAACACACCAGTGACATCACATGAGAATTGTGTATAATATGAGCTGTAGTGAGAGGAGGAGTCAGCTCATCTCTAGCTGGCTCTGCTGGAAGGTGGGTGGCACTCCACCCCATATTGCTACATGTGTGAAAGACCTTTTGTGCATATTGTTTGGTGAGGATTGCATGCTGAGCCATCTTTTCCGTCATGCTCGGCCTCCCAGGTCCCCAGGAGTCACTCCATGTGATTATTGGTGGTGGCGTTACCTGACGTCGCAAGTCTATTCCTCTCAACTGTGAGTGGCATGTCAATGGTAGATCTAGGTGTCCTGCACACGGTGAACGGAGACTAGGGAGGACTCGGTGTGTTCCACTGCCCCCCCCCCCCCCCCCCCCCCCCCCCCCACCAACCAATATGTTTGAGGTCTTGTCTTTCACTGTAACTGAAACTGAGCCAATGGGACTCACTTCACCTGTTTTGGGGAAACTAGTTTTATCCAGTGTCAGGAGGAGACAAACACAAAAGGGTAGGCAGCTCAAATGTATGGAAAAGATTGTACCTCATAGGGAAATGGTAGCAAGAGAAAGGAAAGGACTCCAGTTGCGCTCAGTGTGTATGCCTGGGGGCCTCATTCAGCATGTTGAGGAGGCTATTCTGGCAGCCATTGAGGGAACAGGGTGCAACTAACTGCAGATTGTGATGCGCATTGGAACAAATGTTGCCTGTTGTCCGAGCTCAGAGGTGATTCATGGGTCATTCCAGTGACTGGCAGAGAAGGTTGAGAAGACCAGCCTTGTGTGTGGAGTTTCAACAAAGCTCACAATTTTGCAGCAATGTCCCCAGAACTAATGGTGGAAATTTAATTTTGAGTGTAGTGGAAGGACTGAATCAGAGACATCAGTGGTTCTGCGACAAGCTAGGCTGCGCCTTCCTGGACTTTGGCTAGAGGGTTAACTGTAAGGTTACCCAAAATAGGTCAGGTGTGCACTACACATCAGAGGCTGCTACTCAAGTAGCTGACTGTTTGGGGGGGGGGGGGGGCGGGGGGCACACACAATGTGTTTTTTTTTTTTTTTTTTTAGATTAGGTGACTCTTCAACCAATCCAGATAACAATAGCTGAAGGAAACCCGAAGTATCAGTGTAAGACCAAAAGAAATGCTTCCCACAGGTGAGAGTATTAAAATCTAACTAGTTAACTACTGAAGCATTCGCAATAAAATGAACAGCAGTGAACTCACATTATATTAGGTATGGAAAGCTGGTTGAAACCTGAAATTAATAGCAGTGATATTGGCACAGAAGAAGCAGAGTAGCACAGACACCGTGGTGTAGGGGTTATGATACTAGACTGTTGCATGGTGGGTTGTGAGTTCAAAACTCACCTGAATTGTAAAATTTTAATTTCTATATTCGGTTTGAGTACATTCTAGAAGGATCCAAACATGTCAATAATCATTGTACTGGAATCTCCTGTAACTTTATATATACCATATGTGTTCTGACTGGAGGCAGTTTGCTCCGTGATCTTGTATGTGCAAGTGCTGAATAAACCTTCGTTAAGTGACATTAGTGTTCGTCATTCATCTAATTACATCTTCTTCTACATGACATTAGTCTGGTGGAGGAGCTTGGTATTGGGACTTGAGATAGCGCACATTATCGACGACACAGTGGCTCCTATCAGACCTTGACAGAGCCGCCGTGTACGTGGTGAGAAACCCGAGTTTGAGCCATATTCAACAGATCGCGCTCTATAGGAGACAGAAGAAGAGGAGGATGTTACAATGACAGCAATTGTGTGCCACCACGTGAGACATCCTTCCGGGTTCTCTGGTGACAATGGCCAAGATGAGCGTATAGCCAAATTTAACAAATGGGATGACACTGTGTGTTTGGCTAATGTATTTTTCTAGTTGGATGGCACTGCCAAGCAGTGGTATGAGAACAGCGAGGGGAAGTTCACAAGCTGGGAAGTATTCCAGGTGGAACTATGTGAGTATTTCAGTGACACACAATGACAGAAGTGGAAGGCTGAAGATAAATTAAAGTGCAGGGCACAGCAGCCAGGAGAAACTACAGCATCCTACATTCATGACGTCTTGGAGCTGTGTAAAATAGTGGATCCTAGAATGAAGGAGGAAGATAAGGTTGCACATCTCATGAAGGGTGTTGCTGAGAACATGCATCAATCCCTACTCCTGAAGGAGGTTTAGAGAGTAGACTCCTTCATAAAATGGTGCCAGTATATCGAGACAATGTATCAAAAAAAAAATTAAATGCAACAATTTTTAACAGCTTCCAAATGTTGTATTGATGTCTGTGATAGATGAAAAAACTGATTTCATAAGTGTTCTTTGTCAGATAGTGAGAGAGGGAATTCAGAAGGCACTTGGATTGCACAGTGAGAAAAAAACCGAGAAGCTTCAAGTGGTCATAAGGGAGGGAGTTGAACAGACATTAACCCAATCTCTCGTCCTTCATTTCCCTTTAAAACGGTGGAGCCCCAGGCGAAGTTATATTTCTACAATGCCACATGAGGAACCTGTTTGGGCACCAAGGAAGACTAATGTCTGGAGGACCCAGGATAACCAACCAGCTGTTTCCACTGCGGACGACCGAGACATGTGGTGCAATATTGTTGAGAAAGGTGGCAGATATTTGATGATGCCTGTGCCAGAAGACAGCAGGCCACTGATCTTAGCCAACGCCAACTCCGGGACGACGAAGATGAACAAGATGATGTGGGTGCAGGATGACGTAGGTCACCATTGCTGCAAGCTAGCCGCTGGAGAGGACGCTCCCCAACATGCCGAACAAGATCTCCATCGCCGTTTAGAAGCTTCAGCCAATCACCTAGCCGCCGCAACCTGGAAAACTAAAGGGTGCGACCTTCCTTGGAGGTGAGGCTGCTGAAGAGAGAAATCCTCTGCCGCCGATCACTACAAAAAAGATACGAAACTATGTCGATATCCTCATGGATGGCCGACCAGCCCAAGCTCTTGTGGACTCTGGAGCATAATATTCAGTCATTTCGGAGAAGTACCGTCGCCAGTTGCAGAAAACCGTATTTGTTGACTACAAAACCCCTCTGCTGAAGGTGGCTAATGGGAAATATGTAAAACCTACAGGAAGATGAGTCATTCGTGTGGGTATCAGTGGCCATACACAGCCCTTAGAATTCATTGTCTTGCAAGAGTGTAGTCATGATGTCATTCTTGGATGGGACTTTTTGAAAGCTTCTCAGGCAATTATAGGTTGTGTTCGCTTGAAGATTATGCTAGACGAGATGAGATACTGTGGACAGGAAGATGCACATCTGAGTGTGTGGAGACTATGTGCTGGATGAAGTGATCATTCCTGCTGTCAGCACTAGATAGGTAACTGTCATGTGTTATGCCATGCATCAACCCATGGATCTTGTAGTGGAATGTAAGAAAAGCATACAACTGAAGAATAATTTGGACATTCCAGCCTCTGTTGCCTTGTTTAAGATCAGATTCGGTGAATTGTGGATAGTTAACTGTTGCCGAGAACCGCAGAGCCTTGCAAGACGCATGTGCATAGCAAACGCTGAGCCATTAATTGCAGAACAGCTGAGCATCATAGGAACTTCCCATGCCGAGTCTGTGGGCGAAATTAGCACTACCACTACGAGACAAGATCTTCTATCTCGACTATCACTAGATCTCACTAAGGAACAACAGAAGAAGCTACTTGCCATTCTTAAAGAGTTCTCTGAATGCTTCAATCCACAGGTGAAGAGCAAATTAGACAAATCAACAGTGAAGCACCGGATTAGTACTGGAGACCATCAACCAATAAGCCAGAGGGCATACTGTGTGTCAGCAACAGAACGTCGAATAATTCATGACGTGGTAGAGAAAGTGATGAATAATGACGTCATTCAGCCTTCGAAGAGCCATTACCAGTGGTCATTACCAGTGGTTCTTGTCAGGAAAAAGGATGGCATTTGGCGCTTTTGTGCTGATTACAGGAAGCTTAATAAGATAACTAAAAAGGATGTTTACCCTCTTCCACAAATTGACGATACACTAGATTGTCTGAAGGGGGCTAAGTTTTCCTCAACCATGGACATGTACTCGGGATACTGGAAAATCGAAGTAGATGAGGCTGATCATGAGAAAACTGCATTCATCACCCCTGAGGGGCTGTATGAGTTTAAGGTAATGCCGTTTGGTTTGTGTAATGCACCAGCAACTTTGAACGGATGATGGATAATCTTGTAAGTCACCTGAAGTGGATGATATGTCTTTGTTATTTAGATGACATTATAGTGTTCTCAGAGGCATTTGATAAACACATAAAAAGACTGAGGGCCATTCCTAAGTGTCTCCAACAAGACAGACTGAAACTTAATCTAAGAAAGTGGCTCTTTGGAGCAAAAGAAATCAAAATACTCTGACACCTTGTGTCAAATGAATGTGTGCGGCCAGACCCAGAAAAGGTGAGATCTATAATAGAATTTCCTATTCCTAAAAGTATTAGAGATGTGAGAAGCTTCCTCAGATTGTGTTCTTATTACTGTCATTTTACCAAAGATTTTTGTATCAAATCCAGGCACTCCAAGAGCTGTTAAAAGACAATGCTAAATTTATCTGGGGTGGTGCTCAGCAAGATTCTTTTTGGGGAAATTTAAGTGTAAATCAAAAGGTTGGGGAAATGGCAAATAGAGGTTGTTTTTTTGTCGCAGTAGGCAAACTCAAATCCACTGAGACAGAAATTGAAGCAGTATGTGAGATTGGCCAAAACTCAGTATCAGCGGCGAGCATAAAATGAAAATTGTATCTTTCTATCGCCCATGAGACTCATCTCGTTAGGTAACTGAAAGCCTTAGAAAAAAACCTCAATTCACTTGTATATATAAGTTCCCCAATCATACTGTAATCACTGGTGGAGACTTTAAACATCCAACAATCAATTGGGAAAATTACAGTTTTGTTAGTGATGGGCATAAGACATCCTGTGGAACTTTACTAAATGCTGAAAACTACCTAGAAGGGGTAGTTATGAACATCACTCATGATGGAAATATGTTGGATCTAATGGTAACAAATAGACCTGACCTTGTTGAGGATGTCCACATCGAAACTGGTATCAGTGAGCATGGCACGTTTGTGGCAACATTGATTACCAATGTAAAAAGAACAACTAAAACAGGCAGAAAGCTATATATGTTGAGGAAACTAGACAAAATATCATTATTGTTTATCTCAATGAGAAACTTGAAACTGCATCATAGGGTAGGAGCGTGTGGAGGAACTGTGCTCAATTTTAAAAGAATAGTTGACCATGCACCGGATAGATATGTACCCAGTAGAACAGCTCATAATGGGAGGGAACCTCAAAGGTATATATTCACTGTAAAGAAACTTCTAAAAAAACAGATTACTGTGTAATAGGTGTAAAACGAAGCATAGAACTGTAAATAAATGCTGAATGAAACACGTTTGGCTGTCAAGAGGGCAATGTGTGATGCCTTCAATGACTACCATAGAAGAATATTGTCAAATGACATTTCACAAGATCCAAAGAGATTCTGTTCACCTGTAACGCCTTTTAGTGGCACCAAATGTAGTGTCCAGTACCTCGTCACTAAGACAGGAACTGAAATTGAGGGTAGCAAAGCAAAATCTGAAATGCTTAACTCCATTTTCATATGTTCCTTTACAAAGGAAGACCCAAGAGAATTACCCCAATTTAATCATCGTACCACTGGAAAGATGAATGGAATAAGTATTAGTATCAGTGGTGTTGAGAAATGCTCAAATCTTTAAAACAGAACAAAGCTCCAGGGCCCAATGGAATCCCTGTGAGATTGTGTACTGAATTCGTGGGTGAGTTAGCCCCCTCTTCTAACTATAATCTGTTGTAGATACCTCGATCGAAAAACTGTAATCAGTTCTTGGAAAAAGGCAAAGGTCACATCCATCTACAAGAAAGATAGTATAAGTGATCCACAAAACTGCTGTCCAATATCCTTTGACACCAGTTTGTTAGATAATCTTAGAACCTATTCTGAGCTCTAACATACTGAGATATCTTGAACAGCTCTGACGAAGGACATTTCCTGAAATTTTATCAATATGCCTGTCAGTTTCTCAACATCTCAGTTTTGCAGCAAGCGACACTTTGTCCATTCTCTTCACCAGGTGTGTAGTAATTTGCATGACTGATCCTTGCATTGTTTTGTAGTCCATGACATAGTTGGTAATAGTTTTACAAACACGAAATTAAAAAGTTTTCCAGATTTATGATCATGTTGTAAAGTTATATAGAGCAGCATCAGTGTTAAAACCCACTGAAACGATGTGATGATGCAGCCTTGTATCCATACATGTTTTATTAAAAATAACAAGGGCTGCAAAAGCCAATATTCATAAACATTAAGTTGTGTGTGTGGACATGCAGCCAAAATTGCTAACCACAAAAAGTTTGGCATTAGTGTTTGTGGCCATACTGTAAACAGTTTTTCTCATGATTATTAGTTTAATTTTTCCAGAGCTTCCTGGGTGCATTCCTTCCTTCCTTCCTTCCTTCCTTCCTTCCTTCCTTCCTTCCTTGTCCCAATATCCACCAGTTCCAGTTCAGGAGTACTATGGGAATTCACAATTTTCACAGAGAATTAACCATACTTGTATGTAGGCTGTTATTACACTGGGATTTCCATTCCCAATGGCATTTTAAAGCTACTGTCACTGCTCCTCTCTGGGGAGGAATCTGTGTACCTCTTCCGTCTGTTTCTAGTGTACATTGCACTTTCAAATGTGACAGTTTTTCAGTGTGTTGGTGCTTCATATAACTGGGGTGGTACATTGGAACCAGGCCTCTATTTACTGTATTTTACATACTATAAGATACACCTTTCTCTTTTAAAAATTGCCTCCAAAATTCATGTGCTTCTTATACTCGAAATTAATACAATTCCTGCCAGTCTTAAAAATGTCCATATATTCTATGCAGAGGAAAACTCACTCTATATGGCACTGGTAGCAGAAGTGCACCTATGCAATGAACATGAGTTTCAAGGGTTCACAAGCTTGGTAACACTGTCTCCCTCATGCCCTGCAATCACAAACCCAGAACACTGTGTAGCCATTGCAGTCTACAGTGCCAGAGAACCTGAATTGAAAGTGATTTGTGTTATCAGTAACAGTACATCATTTCTGTTAGTAGCTACTTTCATAATGGAAAAAATAAAAGTTATTCTTATGATGAAGGCTATACATGGAATAACATGGAAGCAGAGCAACTGAGTGGCATTTTGGTCCTCCACATACAGAAAAAGCCATTTGCAATTGGCGGGCTATTAAAGAAGAACTGGGGGAGAAAAAAAATGAGAAAAATTAAATGTGCAAATAGAGGACTGAATGTAAAATGAACAAAACTAGATGATGACGTACTGAAATGACACCGTCAAAATGGCACTGGAATTAATACAAAAATGATTCAAATACATGCTCATAAGCTAGCTCTAGAAGTGGAACTTAAGACTTTAAGGGTAGTGTTGGTTGGTGCTACAGGTTTATGAAGCGTCATGTACTTAGCATGTGAACCAAAACCAAAAGATCTCAGAAAATACCACAAGAGTATGAAGAGAAAATATTATCTTTCCATCACTTTATTATTCAGTGTGGAACTAAAGCAAATATGGCCGAAACTCCTCTGACATGTGATGGGCAGATTAACAGAACTGTTGCCATGAAAGGTGATAAAACTGTAACTAAAAAAACAAGTGGGTAAGAAAAAATGCACTATGCTGTTCTACTTTCATGTTGTGCTGATGGTACTAAAGTTAATCCAATTATCATTTTCAAGCACAGAACAATGCCAAAACCCTCTGAAATACTGCCAGGCAATGTTGTTCATGCGCATGACAAGGGTTGGATGGACAAGGCTGGTATGGAATTATGGATTAACAGAGTGTGGGAGAGGAAGCAAGGTATTTTATTCAAGAAGAGTTCTGTTCTTTTGCTAGATCATTTTAGTGGCCATTTGAAAAATTTTGTGAAATAGAAATTGAGACAGGGAAATACAGAGCTTGCTGTTATTCTGGGAGGAGATAACTTCACAACTGCAACCTCTTGATGTCTTGAAAAATAAACTGTTTAAAGTGTATATGAGAGAGGAATGGAACAAATTGATGAGGGCTGAAACCCAACATGAATTCACATTGAAGAGAGCTTTGAAATGATCTACAATCAAACAGTTGTGTCAGTGAATAAAACATTTGTGGTCTAGAGTGAGAGAAGACATTGTTAAATATTTCAAGTGGGGCATAAGTAATGCTCTTGATGCCAGTGAAGACCATCTTATATGTGAAGAGGACATTGATGAAGAAGAAATAGTTCTCAGGGATTTTAAAGGTCAGTTCAGCTTTATACATTAAGAATTTCTTTTTAGTCTGGCTTTGTAGTTTGATAATAAAAATGGTATAATATTACTTTAAAAAATAACTTAAAAATTAAGGAGCATCTTCTAGCCCGTAAGATCAGTACCTGGAAAACGGTCCAATAACTACTTCCAGGCTAGCCAGTACACCAGTCCCCATCATTAATCCATGAAGCAGATTGGACCTGGGACCAGCTTGACTCCTGTGTTGCAAAAACACACATTTTAACACGCTTATTTACTCAGGAGCTTGTTTTCCACCTAGCTTTTAGTTTGATAGGTAAGGTGGTTAACAGGTTTTGATATCTAAGATTTTATTCTGGTAGGTACTGTGACTTTCATGACTGGTAATACTTTGTGGGTGCTCAAAATGCCAAATTGAACTATGATTCAGTTTACACACTAAAATGTTATAAGAAAACCTGTCTGGATAGCTGAGTGTGTTAGAGTACCACATTATCAGAATGTGGATCAAATCTGCCCTGTGGTTTAACAAGTGTGCTGGTCAGCCTGAACGTGGTTTTGAGGTGGCTTTCCACAGCCACCTAGGTAGACACTGTAATGGTTCCTATGTCTCACTTCCTATGGATAATGTACAAACACTTGGTACCACAGTGTCGTATTTTACCATGCAATTTCACTGTAGATGGACATTAGAGGTACACAGATTCATCTCTAGGTAAGAACTGGCAGTAACTCTAAATTGCCTTTGGGAGTGGCTACCCCATCATAATAATAACCTGTATATGGCTGTGGTTTGTTCTTCATGAAATAGAAGTAACATACTGGTCCCAATATGGCACTGGCTGGATAAAAGGGCATCACACAAGAAAGAAGTATTAAAAGAATTTTTGTATCACATTGACCATAAAGCTCCTTCACCGATTGTTTTCAATAACAGCCATAAACATAAACATCATGGAACAGCTCTATTTAGCTCGATGTATTATATGAATTTAGATGTCTTCAATTATTAAAAAATGCTGACAGACTCGAGTAAAGCACATTTCATTTTACATAATTTTGAATTGATGAAAATAGGAAACAGTGTTGAAATTGAGGAAATTGTTGTTACACCCAACACCAGTTTAACTCATCAAGTGAAAAAATTCTTTTTTTCAGCTGAAACGCCGCCAACTTCAGCTGCGGACACAGTATGAAGGTATACCTCCTGGTTTGGTGCTATTAAACCTGTTGTACAAAGGTTGTCAGGACTGTGTAAAACCTCCTACCACTGAAGGCGATGTAAGTGAAGCATTGCTCATAATCATGGCTTTTATATTGCTTATGTCTTTAAATGAGAGATTATTTTCATTTTGCTCCAGTCTTGAAAGTTTCTTAAACAAGTTTCGTCTGTAGTATAGTAAAGACAAAAATTTGCTGAATCTCAATTCTTTTCCCTTGCATTTGAGTTGATCAACTTCCTTAGTTGAAAATCTTTTTCCAAGAAGACTAGAGCAAAAATAAATGTGTCAAATATCAGCATTGTTACAACATCCACAGCACTTAATAGTAAGGGAAGTGGAAGTTTATTGTCTCTTAACATACAATTTCAAGTCATTGACTTAAATGTACAGGAGACTCAACAAAACATAAAAACTGGTTTACAGTTTTCCTTATAATACCAGTAACATAATATACAGTACTGAATAATTACTTAATTAAGCAATTAATAGTTTTTCTTCAGAAGTAACAAAGTTTTAAGATTAACAGTCCTAAGTACTTGCTCTCTCCTGCTCAAATTTTCAGGTTGTCATTTATGATTCTTCTACTGAATAGTAACATTTCTGCAATAGTTTCTCATATAAGGATTTTTTCAGTGTTTCTAAATTTATGCTGAGCAATGCTCTTCCATTCACTTTGTTATAAATTTTCATACACATATAGTGTGGTGTTTGAGCATAAATTTTTAAATAGTGGGTTGGTAGCATAAAATTATTTTGATTTCTGGTGTTGTAATCATGCTGAAAATGATTTGCTACAAATAAATCAGAGTTACTGTGTAAAGACAATCATCTCATATAAGTATAGTCAGGAAACACATAGTATACTCAGATTTTTTAGGAGTGGGTGATACGATTTTCTTCGCCCTACATTGTGCATATTTCTAATGATGGTTTTCTGAAGTTTTAGTATTCGACACATATAGTTTGACGTATCCCAAAATACAATTCCATACCTTATTACTTACTCAAAGTAGCTGTGATATACTACTTTTCTTATGCCCATACTGGTAGCATTGTACAGTATTCTCATTTAATTTATTTGCAAGGTACTGTGTGTGTGACCCCATGATAGATTTATATCTAGTTGCATTCCCATGAATTTCACACAGCTAGCTTCCTGCAAAACCTGGTTTCTGTGACTGATCTGAATATCATTTAATTTTGCTTGTTTTGTTTTAAATTGCATTAACTGAGTCTTCCTTGTTTAATTTTAACCCATTTAAATCAAACCAGGTATCTAAGTTTTCTAAAGCATTTAATACAGTTTGTGGAATTTCATCTGTAATGTTACTTTCAATGATTAAAGGTGTGTCATCTGCAAATAAAATTCAATGACACTCAATATTAAATAGCAGATCATTTATGTAAAACAAAAACAGAATGGGACCTAAGACAGAACCTTGGGGTACTCCTTGTGATGAAATGGTTGTCCAGTTATTTTAGAGACTGTTTTTAACACTTTTGTTGGCATCCCATCCCATCCCATCCTGCTGATGTTTTATTTTTTGGTGACAGTATCACATTTTCTGTATCTTTTACTGTAGTTTTTGTAAATGTACTCAAAAATTCACCATGAGGCTGCTCACCATTGAAGAAATTGACTGCGTCTGGATACTCTGCTACATTGTTTACATTTATGAAGAATTCATTAAACAATTTAAAAATTTGAGCAAGATTTACAATAGTTTTATCCTCTATCTTGATTTCAGAAATATCATGGCCTCTACCTGTGGCACCTGTTTCAGCTTTGATCACTGACCATAATGCCTTTGATTTGTTTTCACTATCCAATATAATTATATTATTTGCCAGTTCTTTGGCTGCCTTTACAACTTTTTTAAAAAATATTTTTGTAATCTTTTACATAGGTAACAAAATCAGGACTTTTATTATGTTTTAGTTCCCTATGTAGCCATCTTTTTCTTGCACTCGAGATTTTTATTCCTTCAGTAATCCACTTTACTTTATTTCCTACTTTTTCATGATGCACAGAAAGGGGGAAAGTTTCATTAAAAACGAGCAGGAATTTTTCCGAGAAAGTAGCAAAATTTTCAGAGCATGAAATACTATGATCTATAGACCACTCCACTTTATTTAATCTACGTTCAAATAAGTTTGTATTTTCTTTGCTGAACTGGCGTTTGGTGTAGGTTTTTTTTTAGCAAGGTTCTATTGTTTTTGGTAAGTTCTATTGTTTTTGCTAACTCCATAAACAGAGTACAATGATCAGAAAGTCCTTAATCCAAACAAAACTTATTTGCCTCATTATAAGTGTAATTGGTTAAAATATTAGTGTAATTGGTTAAAATATTAGTGTAATTGGTTAAAATATTATCTATACATGTTGCAGACACTTCATTTACATGAGTGAAATCAGTTAAATTTGCACTGAAACCCGATGTTTGAATCATATCAATGAATTTTGTTGAGTTATTGGCTTCACTGGCTAGATCTTTGTTGAAATCAGCGTTTATTATGACACTCTTCTTGGTTTCTTTTTGAAGTTTTTGCAATAGACGCAGGAATTTCGAAAAAAAATGTTTCATTATTTCTGCGCCCGGAATTCTGTGCCCAGATAAAATTACAATATTTTGCCGTAATTCTACGCAGCAACATTCAAATATACATTCTTCACTAAGGGAATCAAAATCGAGTCTTGCTTTATATTCCATTGATCTTTCCACTAGTATGCATGATCCGCCTCAAGTTAAATTACTTCTACAAAAGCTGCTGGCAACATAAAAATTATCAAGGTTATTTAAGATTTTGATACTATCCTTTGTAAGCCAGTGTTCATTCAAGCATACAATCTTGATATTTGGTTTTTCTGACAAAATGATTTGCAAGTCATTAATTTTTGTTTCTCTGCCATCTGTGTAATTTGAACTTAACCCATTTATGTTCAAGTGCATTACTAACGTATTGTTACTTCATTGAATATTCCTAATGGCATCTGGTTTGAAACTTCGTTATCAATTTTTACACCCCCATATTTGCATACTAGTTTCCCTTGTCAAGTATGTTCTTACATATATCACTATATATATTGCTGAATGTTGCTGATCCTTGCCTGTTCAGATGCAGTCCATCTTGTCCCAGACATTTATCACTAATAAATTTGTTCGAATCCACGAAAACTACACCAAGGCTGTTGCACTGTTCTCTGATGCGATTGTTTATCCTCTCTATGTATTTATCACTTACCGATCTTCTGTGCAGGATACTACTAATAATGAGTGTCTTAATAATCTATATTACCAAGCAAGTAACTGGGGGTTTGGTAACACTGTTCCAGCTGAGGTTGCATATCCAGTGGCTCCTAGGTGTAACAGTTACTTGATTTCAGTATGTCCTGTGATTACTGGCCAAATTTAAAAATTTAAGTTACTGTCATGCTATCATAACTAACCCATTAAAAAATATACTCTTATGTTAAAGGTTTAATACAGTAAGACAAATACTACAGTTAGAACCCGTGTATGCGCCTTGAGCAACATAGGAAATCACCCCGAGTGTATTCAACCAATATTTGAGAACAAGGGCTTTTAGTGATTTCCAACGAATTTAAACTAAATTTCAAACCTTTGAGGGAATAGGATATAGTTGTAGGTAAACAATTAGAATTCTCTCAGGTACAGATTTATTAGCACTTCGCTTCTACACAGATACAAGTCCAGAGGCTAACTGCCGTTAGTGGCCAACATCCCCAAAGCCCTCTCCTCAAAGATAGCACACTTATACACTGAACAAATATCAATATTTATGGTGCTCTATGCCACACCTTTATCAATTTTTTCTGGCTGATATTCACCATGATGAAAGGAGAAAATATGTTGCTTACTACAATTTCAGTTTTCTTGCAGTAAAACTTCAGCATTAGGTGTGACATTTTAATTTATTACTTCTTTAACACTAACTCTATTTACAACAGTTTTGCAGGCTGTCCAGTCTATATTCATTCAGTGTTTTATTAATGAAAGCACATTAAGCATGACTGGATACCTTTCCTAAACTAACCTTACTGTCATGCATAACATCAAATACATCTTGATGCATTAATTCATTTTTAATCAGACACTTGATGTTGTCCAATACACGGAAGCCTGATTCTTTAAAGAATCGGGGAAATACTCGTTAACTAATGTTAGTGAAAAAAGTAGTGTGTTAATGTGGAAAGGAGTAGTACGACGATGAAGCGAAAAAATGTTGGTAAATTACATGGTTTTTCTAACTGTCTTTATCCCCATGTTGCATGTAGTGAAGCAGCCCAAATCGGTGTTTTTAAAATTGGTGAACAACTATTTTTTTGGGCTGATATTCTCTTTTGTTTTGCTCATAAATATTTTATGACAAGTGTGAATCACTGTGACAAAATTCTTCTTATCTGTTCCATTTCCAAATTGTTAGTTTTTGATACTTTGGTCACTATTATTGTTTTCTACATTTAAAGGACATTTGGAATTTGTCTAGAGAGCTGTAATATGAAATTTGCATGTTAATGTTAGTTTATTACTTGACCCTTCTCTTACAGACGGATTGCTTACTTTTTGTGCTGACTACTGCTGGACGGGACCTGGACCAAGAACTCCCACAACAATTGCAGCAGCTCCTTGCTAAAATTAGAGACACTTTCCTCACAGCAGCTGCTACTCCCCTCATTAAAAAGCATCTCCTGCAGTTGATTGAGCTTCACGCATCACGGTGGCAGTTACCTGCATCAGCTGTTATGTATTACACCACACCACAGTACAGTCGTTCAGCAGCTACCTAATTTTTAGTAACCCACTACTCTGAAATCTCTCTGAATTGTGGAGTGCTGTATTTTCAAAAGTTTCCATGATTCTGCAAAGTTGAACTGTACCTTGTTAATATTTATTGTAGAATAATTAATGTGATCTAGGTCGGATGTGAAATTGATGCTTGCAAAATTTGAAAGAAAACATTTCAAGTTATTTAATGTTAAAGCTTTAAAGATGCAATTATTGATGGCTTCTATAACATTGTGGGGCTCCACGTCACCTACAGAAAGGTATATACTGTATAAAATGACAATACTAAATATCTTTTAATGTTATATTTTGATTAGTGTAATCATATTAGAATGACTGCAGGATTCCACTGTTATTGAAAAATCAAAAGTGGTGATGTTTAATGAATAAGGGATTACTTGATTTGTCAAAGAGGTTGTTAGGCAGTATGTGGTGAAATATGATGACAGTAGCAACCTCTTAGCTGTAATAAGCTGCATTCATTTTGCCATAGCTTGCAGTCAAGAATCTTGGCCTCTTACACTACACTTCAGGGAACCGATGAAAGATTATGTTCTTTTTGTGAATTGTGTTACTCAAGTAACTTAGTTTGAGAAATTGTGTTGTATCAAATATGTCAGCACTTCAAGACATCATTGAATGAAATAACAACATTGCTTGTTTTGGTACAACACTGCCAATTCTTGTGTTGGATTCCACTACTATGTCATAGGATACATCGAAATGTCCAGATATATATGTGATGCGTAATTCAAACAGATGAACAATAGAGCAGAATGGCAAGTAATATTTCTACCTGAATTTGAAACTAATTTAGTGGAAGTCCTTTGCTAATTCATAATGTGTATACATATCTGTTAAAACAAGAACATTGAGTGTTATGGTGTATTAATTAAATGTAGTATGTGTGTTACTCATGACATGTTTTTCATGTTACAAAGGAGTTTATTTTCTTCTGGTAAATCATATATTTCATATTGGTAACCAAACATTGTGAACTTGTATACTCATTCTGGAGTCCCTGTTCCTATTTACACTGTTTTACAGCCTACATACTAGTATATATGTCGCTCCATTCAATTAGACGGACAGACCATAACTCATTATATCATATGGCCAGAAAAACATATGATAACAGCAGCAGTTGTTGCAAAATACTTAACAGTTTGCAAATTTTGGATGAAAGTTGTAGATTTCATTGTCCAGTAATTTAAATGGTGCTTTTATACAACTTATAACCAAAGAGGCTCTTAATGAAGTGGTGCTGTTTATTATTATTTTGGATTGAATCTGTAAATAAAACATTCATAGTCATTGCCCTGTCTGAAACACGTGTTTCAGATCACTTCACAATATCTAAGCAGTATAACTTTAGAATTTTCCATTTCTTGTTTGTGTTTGTGCATTTTGAGTTAACTTGTCTGTTGGTAGATGAACACACAAAGTAATTGTGTTAAGTTTAGTTTCATGTTGATGTGCTCTTTTGTTAATTTCACATTTTGTTGTTATGTCGTCATTACTATATTTATTTTCTAAAGTTTGGATTATTGATACAGAAGAATATGGCTCATCACTTAGGTGTTGTACTTAAGTTTCATGCAGCCATTCTGTATAAATTCCAAAGCAAGTTAATAAAATGCAGAGTTGAGACAGCAAAATTTGATTATATATAAAATATTTAAAAAAGAAGTACTTTGTATATATGTGTTTTGTTATAAGATATACTTCATGTTTTGTACACTAGAAGATGTTACTTTCTTTACTCATTCCTCATATATCATCTTTTTTCTGGATGTGCCTTAGGAAGAAATCAGGGTTTCTTAACTAAATACTGAAATACATAAATACGTAACATTTTCTACTTTGTGAAATATCTAGTCTTATTGTTATACTACATTTGTATTTCTAATAAATAAGACAATTGAGATTTGATAATTGTATTTTCTCTTCTTTCTTACTTTGTATGTGCAACACTCTTTCTTCATGGTGTGAAACAGTGTGCCACAGAGATTCAGTGATAGATTCCCTTTTTTAGCACAGCTGTTAAAAAGTTTATAGATTTCATTCACACAGCTCTGACCTACAGAGGGTAATAAATAAGAATGAATACTTAACATGGAAGTGAAATAACTAGGCTAATCATAAAATTGACTGAGTGGGGCACTGACCAACTGAAATTAGTGAGTTATTCTGTGCATTGAATAAAAGTGAATTCAAAGACTGCGTTATAATATTAACTTTATTGAAAAATACAATTGTACTTTACAGCCATTTTTTTCTGCATAAAATGACTGAAAATATTTTAAAAAATTTACCTCAAAAATAAAATAATGTTGTTGGGCCAAATGAAACTGCCATGTATGTTTATCCATAACAAGTTTTACTTACAGCAAAGAAGCCAAATGCAAATACTGTAGAAGGCAATTCTATGAAATTCTCTTCAGATTTGCACATGCTTCATATCTCCTCCCATCCCTTCTGTTTTTATGTACTGTATGTTATTTTATAAAACAGCCAAAAAAGAGCAGATGAAGCCTTTGTAAATGATCACATAGTATACCAAACATATGGTGCAGAAAGCACTTGGTGAAATATAAACCATTCAGAGACTAAAGGTAACAATTCACTGAATAATTGAGGTGCTGTGCTGAGTCAGTGACAGGCCCATAAACAAGACAAGTTGTTGCTAGCTTTTGGTCAAATCCTTCTTCATACCTCTAATGATTTAAAGCCCTGCAGGATGATTTGTCCAAAAGCTAGCAACATTTTCTGTCTCATTTATGTACCTTTTGACAACTCAGGATCTTGGCTATTTGATGAGTATATGCCTTTACTCCTTAGCTAATTTATACTAGAGAAACTAAAATACTTAAAATTACTTAGATCTTGTAGTGAAATGAAGGTTCCTTCTCTATTTATTTATTTATATCAAATATCATCATTGCAGATATTAAGAAGTTTTTGTGCAGTTTATTTATTCATTTTGCATAGCCACCATTGCAAATCTGGCTCTTTTTTTTTTTTTTTTTTTTTTTTTTTTTTTTTTTTTTTTTTTTTTTTTTTTTAGGGCACAAAACAGCCTGGACGTGATCCATTTTCCATACATGTGATTTACAGGTTAATAGTAAATAAATTACAAAATTAATGAAAACTACAGAAAAAGAACAAAAGTCATCTTCAGAAAAGAGAGCTCACCATCTGTCAGAGAGCAGTATCCAGTGTGAAAGCAAGTAAGGAGTACATCATATCACCTTAGTAACTGACTTAGTGACTGTTATACAGTTGAGCAGGTTTGCTTACTGACCATAACTTGCTCCTCTTTTCCAGCCAGTCTTCCTCCCAATGGTGCATCCCTGTGTTTTAACATGAAGGTCATTGAATTGGGTTTCTGAATTTGTCAAATTATTGCCCTGAATTTCTACATGCTATAATGGAATATCGGCACTTTTGCCAGCTGCTGCACATAAGGTGATAGGCCTGGATGGGTTGAACTATTTTTTGCTGCAGAGTACATAAACTGGATGGCTGAAATGCAGGCAGGTAGTTGGAGCGGATAAATTTAGTACCTCAAAAAATCTCAACAGCTCCAGTGTCCTGCAGGTCATAGGTATCATTGCATCATAAATGGTCAATTTGTTCACTAAATGGAACTTGAGATGACTGAGAAAAGGCATAAAATCTCCTGTGTAAGGTGCCATATGATCACGATTATTAGAAGTTAATTCAAAAGTGCAGTTGGGAGTATTCTCCCTCCTACACCAATTTAAATCTAATACAATCCTGGCCTTCAAAAATATTTGATGCAGCAGCTGCAACCCCATTTGGTGGGTACTGACAAAGAAATTGTCATGTATGACATTTCAAGCTTTTCAAGAACTTTTTTTCACTGTAAGAGTACATTAACCAAAATTGTGTTCTAAAACACATTGGGGAGTATTTTAAAAGTTACTAGTGATACCCAATATTGCTGCATACAGAATTATTTATACATTCTTTCTTTCCTAATGTTCATAACAAGTAAAGATAGCACAATCCTGACTATTGGTCAGACTGGACTTAATACACATATGTATATAATGTTGTTACAATTCTCATAACAGTTTTTACATTCATCACATTTTCCCCACAGTCTCTCTTGTTTATTTCTTACAGTACATTGTTTTGGAGTATTGAAAACATTTTCTTTACACCAAATACTCTTAACCGATAAAGACTAATGCATCAAAGCACTTTACAGTATGTAGATCATAAAACATGAATAACTGAAAACCAACAAATGGCTCATGTTCAAGATGTATGTTGTTGAAAGATGTGAAATGACATATCTACTGGAAATTATATTCTCTGAGAATGTCCTGAAAAGTGCATAATGTATATTTCAGTCATTGAATAATGCTGGTTGTTCCCTATGTAACCACCTTTTTCTTGTCCTGCAAGACAGTAGTGTCATATCTGGGTGGAAGAGTCCAATAAAAGCAGTAAATTATTTTTGTTGATGAGTAAGTAGATATTCTGAGTGTCCTTAATCAATCTCCCATCATTTCATCTCACTTCATGTGAAATCTATCACCATTCTTATCTTCACAAGCACTATCAGGACTTGACTCTTGTCTTTTATGCATCTTTCCACTTGTAATTCAGCAAACCTCATTTTTTGGACTTTAACATCAATTCGTGTTCTTGTTTCACTGGGGGCAGTGTATATTGGCCATAAACTTGCAGTTTAAGGCACATTGCAGATTTACTTGTGACTACAGCATTCTACTTCCTAAATGAAACCAGTCATTTTTATCTCCCTGTTCCCTTCTTTAATTGTCCATCCACATATTTTCAGAAGTGCTACAAAAAATCAGATTAATATTTGCTTAAGGGAGTTGGATGACTAATTTCTGTGGGTGCCGCTTCTAGTGTCATTCTTAGCTTTCAAAACTCCAGGTTACATCATCTTTATTGGAGATGTGGGTGGGACAGGTCACTTAGAACTTGTTGAATGGATACCCCATTTGGTTCTGGGTAGTAATGTACTTGCAAAATCAGGCAAGCCACAGTGGTGAATAGTTTTATGATGGAAACAACCAATGGTAGAACTAAATTCACTTGTCAAATTATGTAACAATAATGGAAACTCCTATGTTTTTGATTCCCCTAGATGTGGTAACAAATGGAGCCTGTTATTTACATGTCTAAAAAATCTCATCAGTTCTTTCACAATAATAGGGGAGTCTTATTTTTAACATGTTGCAATGAAATATATTTATACAGTAGTTTTCTTTATGTTGTTGTTTGTGGTCATCTTCAGTCCAAAGATTAGTTTGATGCAGATCTCCACACTAGTCTATCCTATGCAAGCCTCTATGTGTCAGCATAACTGATGCACCCTGTATCCTTTTCAGTCTGCAAACTGAAGAGACGAGTCCCTTCTTTTAGTCAAGTTGTGGAATAATAGATTTTTTTTTTTTTTTTTGTTCAAATTCAGTTTGGTACTTCTTCATTGTTTACTTGATGCACCCATCTGATTTCAGAATTCTTCTGTAGCACCACATTTCAAATGCTCAGGTTTTCATCTTGATTTAACTGTTTATAAAGAATTTAACGTCAGTTCCTCCAACATCCTCATGATGAGATGCTACTGGTAGATAGCCATCTCGGGAGTAGAGGAGAACCAAAGTACTGTAAAATCATCTGTGAATCAGGAATATTGTACAGTTAAGGTGGATGTAATGAACCCACATTAACAGTATATTGAAGAAGTCAAATAAGATGGCAAAGCACCTGCTATAAATTCATATGCAGCTCTTGAAGGCAGCACCACATTAACTACTTGTGGATGTGTATCCCTTCTTTCATTAGGAGGGTAGTAGTATTGTAGCCATCCATGGGTTGTAAAAGTATCGTCTGTGAGATTCAATTTAACGTAACAAGGAGGATTTTTCTGGTGATGACTTTTACAGTTTTGCTATGTGGTGTTACGGATTTCATGAAGATCAACTATCGTCCCCTGGCCCTCCTTCATGTGTTACCATCCCACATTTACCTCGTTGCCTTTAATTTGCATCTACCGTCATGTGATCAAACTTTTCTCTTAAAGCTCACATGAGACCTTTAAGACTTTCTGTCCCTGTTCTCCAGTGTGCAAATTGTCTACACCATTTTTAGTTGTTTGTTGTGTAATGAAAGCCTATCAGTGCCTAGGATTTGAAATTTAGGATGTAACCTTCAATAGAACAAAACTAACATTAATATGTTCAGGAAATGGTAGCAACTTGAATGTTAAACTGAAGACAATAGTTTTCTATAGCTTGTCATTGACCAAACACCGACCCCCCCCCTCCCCCCCCCCCCCCCCAATGGCTACGATTTATCTATTCACATAATATGTTCCATAAATGTCATCATAAAGCAGTGTCTTCTGGGATGTCACACCAAGTTAATGGTATAACTGGCAAAAATTGCCATTTAAGACAACATTTGTAAAATATACAAACAGCTAATTTGTCACTCTCCTTACTCTTTTTTGCAATTTTTCAGTATTAATTTTCATATATGTACAGCTTATAATAGCCTCATCGAAGTTAAAGATGATGTGCACTTTTTATTGGGGCACTGCCTCAGATTGTTGGTGTGCAGATCATCATCAGAAAGAATTTTCTGCTCTACTGCGGGTGGGTGACTTGAACCTCAGAAATTTGCCTTTCATGCGCAACACTCTTACCACTCGAGTTATTCATGCATGAGTCGTAGTTGACCCCAACAGCTTCAATTCTACCAACAGATCACTCTTACCTTTCAAATGTTCCAAATCTCTCCTATGTGCTTGTCTTGCTGGTTTGATTAACAAAAAAACTACAGTAGAGCCCCATGATCTGAAAAAAGCACTGAAATTGATAATGTTCTAGAATGAATTTTATTTGGAAGTGTAACTGTTGGCCAGCTTTAATCCTTAAAAAATAAAAGGAAATTGTAGTTGCAGCTCCCATCTCCATGTCTCTTTGTGGAGAACTTGATAAACAAAATAAATGTGTGACAGGTTGACAGCTATCAAAATATGGATGAAACACACACACACACACACACACACACACACACACAAACACAAACACAAACACACACACACCAAGTTCTCTGGGACCCACATGAAGAAACAGTATATGAATAAATAATACATTATAGAAAAAGTTC
Organism: Schistocerca serialis cubense; assembly: GCF_023864345.2. Classification (NCBI taxonomy): domain Eukaryota; kingdom Metazoa; phylum Arthropoda; class Insecta; order Orthoptera; family Acrididae; genus Schistocerca; species Schistocerca serialis. Next base: position 708,831,473 of record NC_064638.1, read on the forward strand.
TCAACTACTGAAGAATTCTTGTACAGAATAGGAGTGTTCTACAAGGAAACCTTTCAACTTGGAGGTAAATACTCAGAGTTTATCACTCAAGTTCAGTTCTGCTGGAAGCTTACTGAAAATGAAATTTGCTGAATAGTGCACACTTTCCTGTACAGTGCTTAAGGAAGCATTATCGAGGTGTGTATTGTATTTCCATAAAGTGTTCACTGGATGACCCAGTATTGTCAACAAAATATCCCATGGTCGAATATATATACAGGGATGGCAGAGGGAGTATTCAGAGTTGTATATGGAGTTCATGAACAACACTGCAGATCAGTTTGACACCCGTTTTCTGTACTAAGTATATTTTTGAGAGTGCACAGAGTTGCCCCGAACTATAAACTGTGAGACAATAAAATGACAGTAATGTAAACAAGCTTATGTGTTTGTGACATAAACAGTGGAAATCATTATAATAGTGAAGATAGCAGCATTCAGTTTTTCCACAAGATCTTGAACACGATACTTCCAAGAAAGCTTTTGATCTACCCACAATCCTAAGAATTCAGAATACATGGCGTTGCCAACTTAAACTTGACAGCCTTCGGACAGTAAAATTCTACTTTTATGTGAGTAATGTGTGGTTGAAATTATCAGATATTTTTGTTAAGTCCAAGTAAACAACTACTGTCCTCAATCTATTGTTCAGCCGTGCTAGTTCCTCACACACAAAACAATTAATACAATTTTTTGTGGATACTTCCTTCTGTAGTCGGAGTCTTGACAGCAAGCTGTGTGCCCTGAGATATGCCACTATTCTCCCACACATTATGTTCTCAAAATCTTCTGAAATCACTGGTAGAGCAACTGGAGGGGAGGAGGAGTCTGGTGAGCAAGCTACGGACATTCTCCACAGGCATGGACTCTGCACACCTGGAACCAAGTTGGAAAAACTTCTGTGTGCAAAGCACAGCCACATTGACACCTCCCACAGATATGAGAGCACTGGCAAGCACAAGGGGTTTTGGTTAGGCCACTGCCCTTTTGGCCCCATGACCCAATCATGCTTGTCAAGTGGAGACAGTTTTCCTTCTCACCTAATTCAGACATATCATGAGCCAGCTAGACAAAGATTATGTTGCCTAAGTGCAGGACATAATCACTGTCCAACTAACACAGGCTTCATATAAGTGACTAAAGGAGGAATTAATCTGGTGAATTTCATCATCGCAGGAATAACAGGTGTATCAGTTGCTGCACCAAGAGGAATGTGGTGACAGGAGGCCATCACAGTTCCTGTGCCATCTGCAGAGCCTGGCATAGTCTGACATGGTTCGGGACTCAAGAGTTGCATGCTATCTGTGTGTGCAACCTCCCAGCACAAGTGCAAGTGATCATCACTACATGGACAGAAATGCAGCTGGATGCCATTGTGCACTTGGCCAATCGGATGCATAATGCACTGGCAATGGTGCTTAATATAGCTGCTGCAGCAGCTTACAATGCCGTAATTCACCAGCAAGTTTCACTCCATGGCAATCCTTCGGCCACAGCCACTGCCCCGGATGCTGACCTGCACCATCTAGTCAGAACTTGGCCTTGTAGTTGGCAGCAAGCAAGTCAACCAGTTCATGCATGTACAGCCAGAGGGCAACAAGCAGTGCAGCAGTAGCAGATCCAGGTGCTGCTGAACTGGCTTGCACAACTGGCAGTACAGTATCAACCATTCTATCGGTACTCTTCCAGCATCTGATCAGTCACTGGGCAGCCTTTGCTGGTATCATATCCACTCTGGCAATGAAGTGAAAAAGTGTCAGCCTCCCTGCTCACATCCAACTACCATCTTCAATCAGGCCTAGAAGCCCCCAGCTGCAGTGGAATATCCAGGAGGCGTCTTTGTAGCAGAACGAGCTGGCAGTGTGAAGTACCATAGCAATAAGGTTTTCTGTCTGTCACCTCCAGAAGTCAAAGGCACTGTCTCTTACAGTGACAAAAAACTGAGGCAATAAAACATTTGGCTCACAGCACCAAAATTCAGATCTCTGACTGCATCTCACATTTGTATGTACGTGGATGACGTCAATGAGCTGATCCTAGGAGCGGATTTGCTCAGCCAGCAGAAGCTGCTAGCTGACATTGCAAATGCCCGGCTGACTGATTCAACAGCAAGTTTGACGATAGTGGGACAACACCGGCAGGCCACTTCACTGTAAAACCCGTTATGTCTCCCTCTCCCCGACCATACGCAGACATGCTGGACAAATTTCCAGAGCTCACTTGCCCACCTGGTGCACCAAGGGACATTCAACAGTCCACCATCAATGGTCCTGTGCCTTGCACTTAGTCTCCAAGAAAGACAATTCATAGTGACCATGTGGGGGCTATTATGCTGTACTGCACATGTATGATTTTAGCCACGTGTTAACAAGTTCCCATTTTTCCCTGTGCAAGCCCGTCTTTGTTATTAACCCCTCAAAGTGTATACTTTGGGCCACAGAAATTAAGTTTCTAGACCATTTAATGATCCATAGCGGATCTAAGTCACTACCAGACAAGGTACAAGTGATCTTGAATGTGCTGCACCCACAGACACTAAGACTTACGCCCCTACCTTAGCATGAGAAATTTTTGTCGGTGTAATCTACCTAATGCCGCACTGCGTCCCCACCTAGAAGGGAAGGACTCCCATTATCTGGGCTGATTCAATGGAGAGAAGCTTTTATTGAGTCCAAGTGGAGTGACGTTTCTCGTTCCACAGTGTGCAGTCAGTAACTGGCTGCCATTCGGTTTCTTCTCACAGGAGCTATTAGAGTTGCAATGCACCAGGAATGTTCACAACCCTGAGCTGCTTGCAGTGTTCGAGAAAGTGATTTTTACTGACCACAAGCATGTAATTCACTTGTTTCAGAACAAAAATACCAAGTGAACACCACACCAGTTGTGACAGTTGGAGTATGAGGTCTGTTCAAAAAAATTCCGCAACTTTGTCCACAAAATTTTTCTATGCTTACCTTTTACTTATTGTGCATGGTCTCCTTCGGAATACTCTCCTCCACAAGTGATACACTGCTCATAACAATGTTTCCACTGTCAAAAGCAGTCTTGGTATGCCTCTAGCTGGATCGTGTGAAGCGCCGTGTGGGAATTTTCTTTTATCTCGTGTATCGTTGCAAATCTTTGTCCTTGGGTTTTCAACATTGGAAATAAAAGAGAGTCTGCAGGGGTCTGGAGAGTACAGACAATGAGCCAGCATAGCAATTTTGTTTTTTATGCAATGGATACACACCGACAGGGATGAATGTGCAGGTGGATTATCGTGGTGCAAGAGCCAAGAATTGCCTCACCACATTTCTGGCCATTTCCTTCTCACATTTTCTCACAGGCATCACAGCACGTCCTGATACTACCACTGATTAAAAGTTTGTTCAAGTGGCATGAATTTATGATCACCTATTCCTTCAAAGTGAAAGAGAACTATCAGCATGGGTTTGATATTTGACCTGACCTGACGAGCATTTTCTGCCTTGGGGAACCTTTCCCGATGCATTATGAAGACTGAAGATTGGTCTCAACCTCATTTAGTGCAGAAATGTTGCTCCTCTAACTCTGCCATCTCGAAATTCGCGAACAGTGCAACACAACGTTCTACTCAATACAGCACTGAACAATAACTAACAGAAATACAACAATGAAACTTCTGACAGTTACACATTAAACACAGGTGTGTGCAAGGATGACAATTGTATTGCCCTCCAACACACCAATGGCATGAAATTATGAGTGTTACAGAATCTTTCAAACAGAGGCTGTATGTATCGCAGTTCTCCACTATAACGCCACAGTCGAGCAGCTCCATCAAACACTGAAAGCCCCTATGACACTGCCTGGACAGTAATATTCCACTGGTCCTGCTCAGCCTGTGAGTAACACTAAAGAAGAGGTCCTCACCTGCCAACCTTGTCTATGGCCAATCATTTGGCATCCTTGGAGATTTTATGGATGAGGTACCACCACTCCACGACACTTCGGCACACAACAGCACGCACCGACATGGCAAAGTATTTGTACATACCAACAAAACTGTACATGCCAGTGCAGTACAATTTCCACTTTGACTGCTTTACACTATGTCATCACTGTTGTGAGCTAATGCATGATATCGAATACAAGTGCAAGCCAACCAAAGTGTCAACGAAGTCAAGCCAGCTTACGTCTTGACTGCTCCTGCTCCCATTCACTTCTTCAGTCCAGCAGAAGCTGTGTCAATCGATGACTTTCCCCATCACCACTCAGACAGAGCCCATACCCATGGCTCTGAAAGATGCACCCATACTGTCACTATGCTGCTATGTGTATGTCAGCCCCACCCCATCTTGCCTAGCCAGATGGCATAGCTGCCCAAGCCATGCCCACGAGAGCCAGCCAGATGACTCCCACCACAAGTGCCAGCAGACTGTGTCATGTGCTCTGCCCCCTGCGTTCACTTCAGACACCCGTGATACACCATAACAGCCTGCCACACAATGCAGTAGCCCGTACCCCAGTCACCAAATGAGTTACAAACTGTTACCCCCAGCTGCCACCTGCAGGAGTCACCCTGTCTGCAGCAGGCTGCATCTTCAACAAATCACATCGAGTCGAGCTTCAGACTCCACCTCCCACACAGCCAGCTGCATGTCCATCACAGCAACTAGACTCGTATTTGCATCCACCTGCCTCTGCTTGTTGGGTGTGGCCAGACTAACTTCCACACTGGTTATGTGTGCTCTGTCCCATTGAGCTTGGACATCACCCTCCGCGCCACTCCACTTGTCTGTCGCTGTTCCAAGATTCCTTACAAGTTGCAACGACACTGTATTTGCATGAGTACAGACACATGCGTAATCTCCGTGTCTGTTGTCTCTTCTGTGTCCCAGTGCCAAGGCCAGATTAAATCCTGCGGCATGCTTCTACGTCTGTGTGTCTTTGTGAATCTGAATAGTATAACTCGCATCATTCTGAACAGTGTACAACTCGTGAGTGCTTTACTTCACTGCCTCCATCATGCTTGTGCTGACATCACTACAAAGCACACAAAACCTAAACATTTGTTACAGGAGACAGATGCAGGCTAGATGCCTGCACTTTCTCACAGCTTTCAAGTTTTCTCTCCAAGGGGTAGACTTCTGTGGCAGCCACACCACAGAAATGTGCAAACAGACCAGAGCTACTCACAGCCAGTACAAGATAGTGACAGATACCCACCAACATGCACATTTACCAAGAAGCAAAATACTGGCAACGGTGTGGCATGCATGGGTACAGGTCAGCAAAAAGCAACAGCCAGTGTGAGTTGAGCCATTGTATGGTGCAAACAGGTTTTCATCTGTGGACCACGTGGTTTGAGCCCAACAGGAAATCCCCACCGATGCAAACAGAAGTTTGTTTGATGCTCCCCACTTGTTTTCACTTTTGTTTCATTGATTCTGCAAAGTACATGGCACCCCATGACTGCGAAAAAGTTTGCTTCATTCCAGACACATGTCCATTGTTCTCCCATAATCACGCGATCAGATGAAGCACTTGCATCTCTGAGGAGTGTAAGCCCTCCTTGGATCAGTGTTTGAACAGAATTCTAATTACCCCGGCCATGCAATTGCCAGTGCATAAACATTATGAATTGAAATCACAGTCAGTTGATCATGTACTCATTTGTGGCAAATAAAATGCATCACTTGGTAAACATGCTCTTCATCAATTAACATCACCATAGCCTATGTCCTGAACATAGGGCGTGGGTGTAGCAGTAAAGCCAGCTCAGTAGCTCACTGCAAGACTCTCTTGTTAAGTGGCAAAACTACTTGTTTCTGTTTCATTACTATCTGCACATCATGATCTGTCAGGCCGTTACTATTACTAATTTTTCTCACACTTTGTCCATCAACCAGAGGACAATCTGTGAAGATGTGTTCTATAACTTTGCTGTTATCTCCCTGAACTCTAATTAAAAAGTATACTGTGTGTACAAGGCTTTAAGATTCAAATAAATCCATTATAAATCTTTTCTCCGGAGAATCAGTCAAAGTTTACATTGAAATCCACTCAGAATCAACTTCATGTCTCGATTAAGAACCGAGCATAGCACAGTTTCAAGTCTGGAGAGGAAAACCCTGTAATGTGAACTGTGATATCTGTAGAGGCCTATAATGAAAAGTTTACTCCTTGAAAATTCGAACTACCATGCACAACTTTCAAATATTTGATCTTAACAATATTTAGACATGTGAAATCTGCATAAATGGCCACTCTCCCCTTCTTCAATAAACACCTTGCATAAAAATCAGATATGATGTGCCCCTCCAAGGGAAGCCTTGGTATTTATTCACTACACAACTAATTCTCTTAGATACAAATAATTTCAGTGTCAAGATCTATTTAGCAATTCATTTACTTTACCTTTAATTCTCCTAAAACTTTGATTAAATTAGCTTACTGCACCTACTGATCTGCATTCTCCATTTGTTAAACTATCATTCAGCATTAAAGGAAAATTCTTCAATGAGATTACCTCATAACTGATTTTATTCTAAAAATGGTCTAACCCTTCTACACTTTATCAATGGAATTTAGCCTTCAGTGGACCCATGTCTACTTACTATACTGTCACTTATGTCACCAACCATCCCTTCCCAACACTGTTTAGGGGTAGGCTGTATTTAGTACAGCTGCACATAAGGGTTTTCTCAACTGTCTACACCAAAATATGTACCTTGTTAGCAGTCATCAGCATCCTCTCAATTCCCATATTAAATTTCCTTGCAGCACTGTGGAGATGGGCTTGATTGTAACACTGGAACAGCTGTACAGAGTAAATATTAGCTGTCTGAGTTTCTGCAGCAAACCTTTCCAAGTCACCAGCTATATCATTATGCAAAGCCCTGAAAAACCTTCTTCTTCCACCTTATTAAGCCCAGCTTCTAGTTTCACAATGCTGGTGACTTCATACTCCCACAACTGTGTGCCTATACTAGACCGATGCCTGCTACCTAACAGCAGAATCCCTTTCTTCTTAATTTTCCTATCTAACTAAGGCTTCCTAACAACACTGGATGTCTGCTGCAGACTACTTGCTCCTGCAGCTACTGGAAGCTCCTTTCCACCTGACTGACAGCTGACCAAATCTTTTATCAACATTCGAAATGAAACTATCAGTGTGTGTTCCCTTCCTAATGGCTAAAATACCAACTGGTAGTTTCCACTTCTCCACTCTATCTTCTATAGCCTCTCTAGTTCCTCTGTAACATCCTCTACTGTGCCTGAAGGGCACATATTCTCAATTCTTGCTCTAGTATTAATCTATCCATACTACAGGTGCTGCAGCTTCAGGAGAACCTTGTTGGATTCCCCACCAGCTCCATCACTACACTCACCCCAGTGAAAGCACTTACTTACAGCTCATAGTGTGCTCCATAACACATTGCAATAATTTGCACACATCTCACTTATGGTCAAATTTTACACTACTTTTAAACAACACGCGTCTAAACTTCACCACAAAAAGCTACACTGTAATCTACCAGTAACTTATCTACCTTATCTATCTAAAACAGAAGCATTATAAGTGTATGTAGATTACTTCCTCTGTTACAGGATGAAAAATATGAACTAAAAGAGCACTACCTGTCCAAGCTGTCTACAAACAAAACACTAACTCACAAAAAATATATACACAGTAAAGAAAGATATTTTCTCAATGTTAGTCTAGCAAGTAGCTAAAGTTAAATGAAAGGCTTTCTGCTTTCTGAGATTGAGGGTTTCTGAAAGAAACTACTAAACACTTTAAACAGTAAAACTTGCACTGGTCAACATGCTCTGGGAATGTGCGAGGACAAGATGGAGAGCTGCTAGATGCAGCATCAGGAGGCAAGAGGAAAGGGGGGGGGGGGGGGACAAATAAGTAAAAAAGAGGAAAGGACTATGCTGGTTGCCAAATATGTAAGTGGTCGGAGAACTTCTTAAGTAACAGAGTACAGAACAGTGTCCTCAGTGATGAGTGTTCATCAGAGACAGGGGTGTCACCAGGAAAGCGTGACAGGACTGCTATTACCTTCTTTATACATAAATGGTCTGGCAGACAGGGTGAGCAGAAATGTAAGGCTGTCTGCTCATGATGCTTGATGTGTGGGAAGGTCATGTCATTGAGTGACTGTAGGAGCTTATAAGATGATTAGACAAAATTCCCAGTTGGTGTGATGAAGATGAATGACAGCAAGCTCTAAAGATAGAAAAATGTAAGTTAATGCAGATGAGTATGATAAACAATCCCATACTGTTAGAATACACATTAGTAGTGTGCTGCTTGACACAGTCACATCAATTAAATATTTAGATATAACATTGCAAAGGAGTATGAAATCGAGCAAGAATGCAAAGATTGTAATAGGGAAGGCAAATGGTCGACTGTAGTTTATTGGCAGAATTTTGGGAAGTGTGGTTCATCTGTAAAGGAGACCACATATAGGACACTAGTGTGACCCATTTCTAAGTAGTGCTCAAGTGTTTGGGATCTGCACCAGGTCAAATTAAAGGAAGATGTTGAAGCAATTCAAGAGGAACTCAAACAGAAATCCCTGGAGGAAAGGCATACTTCTCAAGGAACACTACTGAGAAAATGTAGAGAAACAGCATTTGAAGATGACTGCAGAATGATTGTATTGCCACAAAAGTACATTTCATGTAAGGACCATGAAGATAAATACGAGAAATTAGGACTATAAGGAGGCATACAGAGAGTCGTTCCTCCCTTGCTGTATTTGCAAGTGGAACAGAAAAGAAATGACTAGAAGTGGTACAGGGAACCCAACACCATGCACCATACACCATACAGTGGCTTGCAGAGTATGAATGTAGTTGAAGTTGCACTTCAGAGAAGGAAAGTGTGTATGAGGCCGGAGTGGACCAGGGAATGGGATGGAGGCGTTACTAGGCCTCACATGGTGTTACAGGAATGAAGGCTACATCCCATGGAGAGGTCCCACCTGTGCAGTTTAAGAGAGTTGATGTTGGTGATAAGAATCCAGAAGGCATGGGCTATGACACTGTCATTGAAGTCAAGCACACCGTGTTGTGCAGCATGCTCAATAATTTGGTGGTCCAGCAGTCTCTTTGCCACGGTTTGGCAATGGCTATTCCTTCAGTGAGACAAGATTGTCAGTGGTCATGCCCACGTACAAAGCAGCAGAATGTAGCTAACTTGGTAGAACACATGGCTGCTTTCACAGTTGGCCTTGCCTGTGATAGGGTAGGCACTGTCTGTAGCAGGACATGAGTAACTGACAGTGAGAGGCTGTATGGGACAGGTCTTGGATCTCAGTCTTTTTCAGAGATGTGAGCGGTGGGCCAAGGGACTGGTAGCAGGAGTGGAATACAGACAGATGAGGCTACTGTGTAGGTTAGGTGGGCAGTGGAACTGCACCTGCATTGTCCTTTCCTCTTCTCTGTTTCCACCCCTCCACCTGTCACGGACTTCCAATGTTCCACCTAGCAACCCAACATTAGACTTTGTTTGATAGCTTAATAATAACAAACAGTCTTCTTTTAAATGTGTGTGTCTGCCCCTTAACTCCTCCTCCATATGGTGAATAGCAAGCTATCCTAATTCATATTGTTATCAGACCTTAAAAATCATGACCACATTCACCTCATCTAAAACACAGAATGTCACCTAGTAAACCCAGGTAGGGCCTCCTGTCAGTGCATAAAATGTACTTAGTTCCCCTGTTGATTGCCACATGGTTAGTGATGGAAGTTTCACAACCAGACAAGAAGCCAGGCATAGGTCGTTCGCCATGATGCTCTGCTGTAGCTGCTGATAGCCATATGTCAGGCCTCCTGTTCTGCTGCAGCTGGCAGCGGCCACACAGCAGTCAATGTGTTAAAAATGGTTCAGTTAAACAAGTGTTGAAAACTGTTGGATCCTGTTTCTTGATGAAGGTAACCATGTATTTGGGAGACAGTGTGCTGTTCTCTTATTATTTTCTTCAGTAACTTCAGTTTTCATTGACACATGACCTACTTTTTCAATGCAGTGTGATTGCATGCTGGGGGCCGGGGGTGTTCAGTATCAGGTTGTGCCAGTGTGGCCCCTTCACATGTCTCTGGCCACTATGTTGGCTTCGTTTGTCCAAACTACCTTGTGCCTTGATACCCAGAGGTATGAGATTTACAGTACTCCCCTACAAGTTGTAAATGGAGAGGAGTGTAATGAATGTCAGGGACAGTTTTCCCAGCAAACTACACATACTTCAATGCATCGTAAATAGTAAATTGGGTGAATCTCAAGGGTATGGTCAGGAAAACCATTGAACACCTAGTGATTTCCCCTTGCAGTGAACTACACAAAAATCGAACAATCATCTAAAATTAAATAAAAATTGTTTCAAACTTACTTAAGAGTCAGAGACTTCTTACACTATGTAAATTGTAATCACTCAGACTCATTAATAATCAGTGTAGAAACTTACTCCTGTCTTGAAAGGAACGAATTAAAAACCACGTGTTTCCAGTCCTAAACTTGTGGGATTGTTCTTTGAACTACAGCTGAGTGCGTTCCCTGCTTTTCTTTTAACATGTTGACTGCCGCATGCATATTGATGAATGTTTCACAGCCAGGGCAGCAGATACACTGCGTCAGGCACAAGAGGCTCTGGTGTGGCCACGGATGGACTTGTGGCAGTCAGGAAAATGCACTCAAATAATTTGCTGTACATTGGTCATAGTGATGTTGATGGCAATCTTATCCAATTTTTATGCAACAAGAGTTACCTTCTGACTGAAACAGGTGATCCAGCAAACTCTGCAAAAAAACTGTGAATGGGACTCTTTCCGTAGGCTGCGCCACCAACCTTATCCTATTAAAAATAAAATAGTCTTGATTGAATTTAAGTTATAAATTTTATTTTTTAAAATGTTATCCTGACTTTGTTTATTAAATAAGTTATTAAGTTATAATATTAATAGATCAATGTTCCAAAAAATTTTAAACTTTATATTCTCCTGGTGGAAAAGCTAGCAGTTTCAAGTAATTTTATCGCACAGATCTGTAAACTACAAAGTCTTAATTCAGGTAGGGCCATACAAAATATTAATAAAACTGCACCATGCAAAAATTTTCTTCATACCAGATCCTGTTACTGGTGAACTTAACAATGTTTAACGTGCAAATCTCTGTAACTTCATATCTATCACATATGGCAAGCTTGAAAATTGATCAGAAAATTTGAGACCCAGAAACCTCATCAGTAATTTAAAATTACAAACAGTGACCTGAAATTACATTAAGTAAATTTACATTACTGTCATTTGTACTAAAAAAGTTAAAACCAATCATTTTTTTCCCTCCAATCATCTAGTCTCCCAGCACTCAACTACAGCTTCTTCTTCTTCTTCCTCCTCCTCCCATTACTCATACAGGGTAAGCACTGTCATAAGAACACACACACACACATATATATATATATATATATAATAGAGGGAAACATTCCACGTGGGAAAAATATATCTAAAAACACAGATGATATATAAAAACAAAGATGAGGTGACTTACCGAACAAAAGCGCTGGCAGGTCGATAGATACACAAACAAACACAAACATACACACAAAATTCAAGCTTTCGCAACAAACTGTTGCCTCATCAGGAAAGAGGGAAGGAGAGGGGAAGACGAAAGGAAGTGGGTTTTAAGGGAGAGGGTAAGGAGTCATTCCAATCCCGGGAGCGGAAAGACTTACCTTAGGGGGAACCCACTTCCTTTCGTCTTCCCCTCTCCTTCCCTCTTTCCTGATGAGGCAACAGTTTGTTGCGAAAGCTTGAATTTTGTGTGTATGTTTGTGTTTGTTTGTGTATCTATCGACCTGCCAGCGCTTTTGTTCGGTAAGTCACCTCATCTTTGTTTTTATATATAATTTTTCCCACGTGGAATGTTTCCTTCCATTATATTAAAAACACAGATGATGTGACTTACCGAACGAAAGTGCTGGCAGGTCGATAGACACACAAACAAACACAAACATATACATGAAATTCAAGCTTTCGCAACAAACTGTTGCCTCATCAGGAAAGAGGGAAGGAGAGGGAAAGACGAAAGGATGTGGGTTTTAAGGGAGAGGGTAAGGAGTCATTCCAATCCCGGGAGCGGAAAGACTTACCTTGGGGGAAAAAAGGACGGGTATACACTCGCGCACACACACACATATCCATCCACCCACATCCTTTTGTCTTTCCCTCTCCTTCCCTCTTTCCTGATGAGGCAACAGTTTGTTGCAAAAGCTTGAATTTTGTGTGTGTGTTTGTGTGTCTATCGACCTGCCAGCGCTTTCGTTTGGTAAGTCACATCATCTTTGTTTTTAGATATATTTTTCCCCACGTGGGATGTTTCCCTCTATTATACACACACACACACACATATATATATATATATATATATATATATATATATATATATATATATATATATATATGTATATATATATGTATATATATATATATATATATATATATATATATATATATATATGTGACAGAATCTGTACCTCATCTGGAGTGTGGTCTTTACCTAGTTGGATGAAAGAAACTGCCTAAAAACCACTTCCAGACTAGCAGGCTTGACAACCCTCTTCAATAATCTGCAAGGTAGATTCAGTCTGGGGCAGGCTTGCCTCCCTGTGCTCCAGAAATATTACTTTAACACACACTGTTATCCATGTGGGTGTGGGCTTCCTATCGAAAGTGATAAGCTGTTTATTGATATAGCAAATTGAGTGACCCTTAACATATACTTACCTGCAAGACCCTATTCTTTTGCATAAATTAGCGTAAAAAGCAAACTGCAATTTAATAGAATTTCACAAAGGCAGAAAAGATTTTAAAAAAATTATGACAGCCAGCTACAAAAATCCCACTTGTAAAGTTAATTTGGAATACTATAAATGTTTTTCTTGTTAGTTTAGGGTTTTATGTATCTTGTTAGTTTAGGGTTCTATGTAGCTGCTGGCTCGCTCCTTGTAGATGAAGCTGAATCAGAAAGTTTCATGATATCTGTCATGTGTCATAACATTTAACATATTTACCTTTTCTTTTAATCCAAGTGCCATACTTGATACTCTTTAAGTAGAGGTCCTGCTAATCAGTATCTCTGAAATGCCATGTGTAGCCTAGGAAAGGTGCAACTTCTTCACGTTCTGCAACTGTTAATGGAGCAAAAGAAGATAACTGCTACTAATGTCACGATAAAGCATATTCACTACTTCCCTTTTACAAACAAACATATTACCTTGAATGAGTGTACAGTCATTAGTGTGAGCCTCGAAAGCTCAGCATGACTATCCACATTACAATATATTTCATTTGCCTTTTGTTTTCGTTCTTGGAGAGTGTGGTTGCTCTTTGATAGTCAAGTCACTGCAAAGCTGCAATACCAAAATGTTTATTTGTTACCACCTCTAACCATTTTCTCATATTCCATACTGCCCATTTAATGTCTGCACATACTAAAACAAACACCTGTGTACAGGATATGTTCCACTACTTACTCCCTACTTAATATCATTCTGTCACGATCATCTTTCCTTGTAGTACACAAGGAGTGCGAAATGTAATTTGTCTAAATGGCATGTAACACATCAATACGTTGCCTTGCATTTTCTGTGTTGAAAGAGATGCCTGTTAGATGATGTTTCCATAGGAAAGACTTCTGCATTGCTGTCTCCAGCAGGATCATGTTTCTAAGAGCAATCCTACTGTTGTAGATTGTAAATTCTACTATACAGACCATAAAGAGAAGAGATCTTGCAATAGGAATTTTTCATAGAACCTGAAGAAATTCTGGCCATATATAAAGGCTGTTAGTGGCACCAAAGTTAGTGTCCAGTCCCTAGTGAATGAGACAGTAACTGAAATTGAGGGTAACAAAGCAAAAGCTGAAATTCTCAACTCTGTTTTCAAATATTCGTTTACAAAAGAAAGCCCAGAATTGCTCCAATTTAATACTAATACCACTGACAAGATGAATGAAATAAGTATTAGTGTCAGGGGTGTTGAGGAACAGCTGAAATTGTTAAAACTGAAAATATCTCCAGGGCCCAATGGAATTCCTGTCAGATTCTGCACTGAATTTGTGACTGAGTTAGCTCCTCTTCTAACTATAATCTACTGTGGATCCCTCAACAAACAGCTGTGCCCAGTTCTTGGAAAAAGGTCTAGGTCACACCTGTCTACAAGAAAGGTAGTAGAAGTGACCCACAAAACTACTGTCCAATATAACTGACAATGATTTGTTGTAGAATCTTAGAATATATTCTGAGCACCAAACATAATGAGGTATCTTTAACAGAATGACCTCCTCAGTCCCAGCCAGCATGGATTTTGAAAACATTGATCATGTGAAACCCAACACTTTTCTCACATGACATACCCATGCTTTGAATCAAGCAAGTCATGTAGATGCTCTATTTCTTGATTTCTGAAAAGCATTTGACTCAGTACCACACCTATGCTTGTTGTCAAAAGTACGATCATATGGGGGTATCACATGAAATTTATGACTGGACTGAAGATTTTTTGGTAGGCAGGACGCACCATATTATCTTGGATGGAGAGTCATCATCAGATGTAGAAGTAACTTCGGGTGTGCACCAGGGAAGTGTGTTGGGATCCTTGCTGTTCATCTTGTATATTAAGGCAATGAAGATAATATTTTCAGTAATATCAAGCTTTTTGTAGGTGATGCAGTTATCTGTAATGAAGTATTATCTGAAAGAAGCTGCATAAATATTCAGTCAGATCTTGATAAGTTTTCAAAGTGGTGCAGAGATCGGCAGCATACTCAAAAGTAGAAAAATTTGCACTTCACAAAATGAAAAAACATAGTATCACATAACATCAATAAGCCACTGTTGGAATCGGCCAACTCTCACAAATACCTAGGTGAAACGCTTTGTGGAGATATGAAATGGAGTGAGCACATAGGCTCAGTCGTGGGTAAAGCAGGTGTACACTTTGGTTCACTGCTAGAACACTGGGGAAGTGCAATCACTCTACAAAAGAGACTGCTTACAAATCACTTCTGCAACTGGTTCTAGAATATTGTTCAAATGTGAGAGACCTGTACCAGATAGGATTAACAGGGGATATTAAACTTATGCAGTGAAGGCCAACATGACTGGTCACAGAGTTGTTTAATCCACAATAGAGAGTGACAGAGATACTGAAGGAACTGAAATGGAAGACCCTAGAAGTTAACATAAAACTATCCGGAGAAAGCCTATAACTAAATTTCAAGAAACTACTTTAAATGCTTACTATACGAATATATTACGACCCCCTATGTATCCCTCACATAGGGATCAGGAATAAAAAATGAGAATAATTATTGCATGCACAGAGGCATTCAGACAATCATTCTTCCCGTGCACCATATGTTTCATATGGTTAGAGAAAGGGTAGATTTGGTACTCCTAATGGAGAAGTAAGAAGAGGGAAAGAAGAAAAAAAGACAGTACCCCAGAGATGGATTCCCTAACAAACCACCACCCCAGGGACCGCTTCTGCTAAGGTACTTCACTGTGGCACCAGAGGAAGAAGTCCCTACAGAATGGACTTGTCACGGCTTCGCCACAGTCTAACATTAGACTGTGATGGCTATTATGATTTGCACTACCTGGCGCAGCCAATGTCTTGAACACTGCCATAGGTGGACTGCACTGTATTGTACAACAGCACCCCTGCAGCATTACTCAGCTACTGCTGCGTCTCTGCCGATGTCAGGATTCAAAATCTTCTCCTCCAAACTTGCTTAGAAATTACACCATTGTATTTAAAACATTCTTTTATTCACGTGTCAACGTTGTTTATTTGATATGTACTTTAACTGAAGCTGCCATAATACTTGTAGCACAATTGTATAAGTAGGGTTTGTTTACAGATTTTGTGAAATGATCGAATATTTCTTTTCGCTTTCTTCGTAATGGATTGTTATTGTGTTCTACATACATTTACTTACAGTTAATCCTTGTTGCTCTTAGCAATGTTTTAGTTTATCACTGGTTGAATTTCTAGATTTTGAAAATTTATAGTTCTTTATTTTCTTCCTTTTGCTCCAGTGTTCCAAGCCTTGCACACTGGGAGCCAAATGAAGTGTTTTTCTTGTTGGTTTAGGGTTTTGTGTAGCTGCTGGCTCACTCCTTGTAGTTTAAGCTGAGCCAGAACACTTCATAAGGTCTGTTACCCAACAAAACATTTAAGAGATTTATCTTTCTCTTTTAATCCAGTCACTGTAGTCGATTCTCTTGAAGCAGAGGTCCTGCTAATCAGTACCTCTGAAATCCCATGTGTAGCTGAGGAAAGACTTGATTTCTTCATGATCTGCAGCTGTTATTGGAGCAAAAGAAGAAAACTTCTACTCATATCACAAAAAAGCATGTCTGCTACTTTCCTTTTACAAACACATATTTCCTTGAATGGGTGTACAGATCATTAGTGTGACTTGTGAATTTGAGTACAACACAACTTTTCATACTACATATGCCACAAAGGCTCAACATGCCCGTTTTCATTCTTGGAGCGTGTGGTTGCTCTTTGACGGTCAAGCCCTTGGCTTCTGTAAAGTTCCTTAAATTACTTTTAGATGCATGCTAAATGGCATGAAACTGACATTTTACAGAACCCTGGGCATCATGATAAAATTAGAAATTTGAATTATCAAGCTGCTGGAGCATCTATGAAATCTTACGGTCAGTTTAGGTGACAGTTATGGTACAATGCAGCAAGGAACACAAGTCTACATTTTGCTGATGGTCTGCATTTCAAGTTCACAGGATCACTTGCCTGATAAGGCAATTTCAAATGCAGACCATCAGCAAAATGGCTGTCAGCATTTTGTGTACTTAACAGAGATTCACAGAACATTTGAGGAAAGCATGAAAACAAATGCTAGAAGAGTGAGATGGCGTTCAGTTTCAAGAATCACATTTGGTAGTCAACTGGTTCTGACAAAGACAGATCAATACCAATTAGTGTCAACAAGTCAAAATGGGTCAACACACAAATTATCTAATTGAGAAGCTAAGTTGATTGTGTTATGTTCTTAGAAGTATCTCCTATTGTATTGACCTAAACACAAGACTATTGGTTTAGTTTTCACATTTTCACTCCCTATTGTCTTGCGGAATTATCTTCTGGAGCACTGCACCTAAAGTAAATAAAACATTTGTTCAGCATAAGCAAGCAGTAAGAATACTGTGGGGAGTAGATAATTGAAAATCATCTTGACAATATATACAAAAAATGGATGGGTGGATCACACTTCTAACCTCTCCTGATGACATAGTGCAGGAGAAAATGATTATTTTTGCCAAATAACATAGGCGATGCAAAATGCTCCTGCTAATTGCCATAAGTAAACTTGGAGGGAAATCACATGGGCTTTAATTACACAAAGCATGAACTATGAAACTCTCATTTCTCCATATGGAAACTAGAATTGTGTTTCTAGTGGATGGTATCACACTAGGGCTGAACAGCAACCAGTGTAACAAGCACAACTGAATATGAAATCCAAAGAGATCAATCTCAATCTTTATGATTGAAACAGTTTCCATATGGAGACAACTAAAGTCTGTCCTCTTTGGAGATTGGGTTGTCGCAAGACAACATCAGGTGGAAAGTGTCACCAACCTATTTACGGTACACCCATATTTTATACAGGTTTTTGTGCCTCTCCACATTGTCTTTTTGTCACTTTTTCCCCTTAACTGTGGCACAATATTTGGGACAGCACCATGTCTTAATATGATCATTTCATTTGAATAAATTTGCCAAACAATAGAGTCTAAAACATAAAAATGGCAACTGCCATATTTTATAGGTTTTATAGTCTGTTGTTGATAGTGAATATGTATAGCAAGCTACTCCATCTTTTCCTTTTTCATTTGTGATATTGGGATGTCCATTAAAGTCTTTCACATTACAATACTTTTGCTAATTCCAGTGCATTTGACCAATACTGTTACGATTAACAATAACCCCTGAACATAACTGAAGAACAGCCTTCTCTCAAATGGTTATGAAAACAGTACTAACATTATTTGACACGCTCCACTGACTTTTTGTCAGAATAGATTCCCACAAGCAGTAAAGACAATAAATATCTACTTTGGAAAAAACGTTCTTTAACAAGCCTAATGTTACTGGCCTGCAACTGAAGCGGCAAAAATTATCACTAGAGACTTTTGCATCAAAAATCCAAACACCCCATTAACCTTGAGGTTGACGTTGGTACCATCCTTGGGATATAGGAATCTAATCCAAGGTCCCCATTCTATTGAACACACAATGTTCAGCTGTCACACCTGTTTATGGTTGTTGTCTAAGCAGAATTACTGGATAACCAGACCAGCCCCCATACTATAATCCCAAGTTTGCCCAGTCAGTACTCGTAAGGGGAATATATGAACTTCTCCCCAATTTGATTCATATTGATAGGGGATATGTAGAGCACAACTAGGACCTCAACATATGTAAACATGGAGATGCAACTTTCAATTGACTTTTTGAGAAGATCTAGTTTGAAAATTTTTGGTGTGTTTATATACCTCCCATGACCACTAGTATTCTAGGAGTATGCAGCACAGCAAGGAAGCACTTTGTTTCACAAGGTTTCTGGATCGAATGTTACTTTCAATTTTTTTTTTTTTCCTTTTCTTTCTGCATAATTCCAGCAACAGATACACGTGATACACACCGAAACTGTGTGATTTCAGAGAACCATATATGAATGTAAACCAAGTTTGTTTTGCTGCCCACAAACTGAGAAAACCAAGCTCATGCAAAAATTCAGCTTTCATTACATCGTGTACGCAGCAGTAATTACTGTCTCCTTGTTTCTATGATCATTATCAATCTGTTTCATGCAGTGCTCCAAGATAATATAAATAAAATGTCTATATTGATTTGATTGAATTTACTTGTATATCCTGTTTAAAAATCAGTCTCCTTAAGAAATTTTTTTTTCCTTTTCCAACAAAGATCATCATGATAAATGAATTTTTAAATATTGATAATTTGCACAGTCATGATAAAGCTGTTGTTAGAATTACACTGGAATGGAAAAAAAGGTATGTACCAGCAGTGAGTTTCAATTTAGAGATCTCGTCCTAATTAAACTAAGTGCTTACTTCAGTGGCTGTAGACTTCTTGATTCACAGTCATCACACGAGTACACCTACAATTTTCAAACTCAATTTTCTCACGAACATTTGAGAATTGCATCTTCCTGTACACATATGTTTAGGTCCCAGTTGTGTACTGCACACCCTGTCAGTATGAAGAGGATTGGTGAGGGAGTTCATACAACCCCCTTGTCAACATCCTCTGAATAAATTCTGTATTCTCACCATTTTGACACTACTGAGAGGGAGGTGTGGGGTCAGTCCCAATTTTACAAAATGTTGTGGGTTCACTACCACTTGCAAAGTTAAGAATGAAGTGCACATAATTTTATATCTTTCACTAAAAATCACTGAATTAAGAATGAATCCTACGTAGAGTGTATAAGGACATCTTGTGCACAACGAAAATGAATTTCAGGTATAGTCCAATATCTGTTAGGGTGTAAAAAAAACTATATTGGACAGCTGTCAGTGTCTTCATGAATGGCAATTTCTCTGCTCTGCAGATTTTTTGTGCAATATTTGCCAATTACTGTATTGATCTTATTCAAGTGATTCTGCTGCTCCATTTAACAAGTCCAATGAGCAACATAAGTTTTAGGATTTTTAAAAACAGGTCTCATAATCCTATAGGAGATTATATAGTCTAAATGAGGTAAAGTCATGTAAACATGTGTGCAACAACAAATACTTACTGACATATGGGTCCTTCTGTCTTACAGTATCCATCTGTGTTTTGACACTACAGTAATTAATTTTCCTAGTTCTAATTGGAATGTAATAACTGTGTGATCAAGCAATGCATCATTTTATATTGAAACCTAACTAAACTCTGTCCAAACAGGCCTTGAAGGCCCAATGGTACCAACTGACCCTTGATGACTCAGAATGTGTCCTATCAAGCAACTCCTCCTTTTGCTCAAGTTATACAACTTTCTTTTCTCCTCAGTTCTATTCATTATCTCCTCAATGTTTACATAAAAAACCCATCTAATCTTCAGCATTCTTCTGGAGTACCACATTTCTAAAGCTTCTATTCTCTTCTTGTCTGAACTGTTTATCGTCCATATTTCACTCCCATCAATGCTACACTCCAGACATTTGCCTGCAGAAAAGATTCCCAAACACTTAAACCTATATTCAATGTCAACAAATTTCTCTTTTTCAGAAATTCTTTTCTTGCCTCTGCCAGTCTTTTCTGCATCAGCCACCGTCAGTTGCTTTACTGTTCAAATAACTGAACTCATCTACTACTTTACATATCTTGTTTCCTAATCCAATTCCCTCAGCATCACCTGATTTAATGTGACCACATTCCATTACCCTTGTTTTGCTTTTGTTGATGTTTATCTTATATCCTCCTTTCAAAACACTCAATTCCATTCAACTGCTCCTCCATGTCCTTTGCTGTCTCCGACAGAATTATTCTGTCATAGCCAAACCTCAAAAGTTGTTATTTCTTCTCCTTGAACTTTATTCCACCTTCAAATTTTTCTTTGATTTCCTTTACTCTTGAATACTATCAGGGATAGGCTACAACCCTATCTTAGTCCCTTTTCAACCACTGCATCCCTTTCATGTCCCTCCACTCCTAAAACTACTGTCTTGTTTCTGTACAAGTTGTATATGATCTTTCACTCCCTGTATTTTATCCTCGTTACTTTCGGAATTTCTAAACAACATTGTCAAAAGCTTGCTCCATATCTACAAAAGCTAGAAATGTAAGACTGGCTTTTCTTAATCTACCCTCTGATCTGAGTCATTGGCTCAGTATTGATTCACATGTTCCTACATTTCCCCAAAATTCAAACTTAAGTCAGCTTCTATCATTTTTCCATTCTGCTGTAAATAATTTGTGTTAGTATTTTGCAACTATGGCTCATTAAACTGGTAGTTCAGTAATATTCAAACCTGTCAGCTTTCTCTGGAAAAGGGATTATTACATTCTTCTCTAAGTCTGAGGATATTTTGCCTGCCTTGTACATCTTGCATACCAAGTGGAACAGTTTTTGGAATAATTTTTCACTCTGCAGCAGAGTGTATGCTGATATGAAACTTCCTGGCAGATTAAAACAGTGTGCCAGACCAAGACTTGAACTCTGGATCTTTACCTTTTGCATGGAAGTGCTCTTTTTTGGATAGCTCGTTATAACTGGCCCTCCTAAGGATATCAGTAGTTCTGAGGGAATGTAATTTATGCTGGAAGCCTTGTTTCAACTTACATCTTTCAACACTTTGTCAAATTCTGCACACAGAATGATATTTCCTGTCTGATCTTATCGACACCATCTTCTCTTTCTATAATTTTGCTTCAAGTACATTTTCCTTACAAATCCATTTTATATATGCCTTCCACCTTTCCCTTCTTTCATTACAATACTGAAATGTCTTGGACTATGATTAATGACTTGACAAAATATAACCACTCCCTATGGAAAAGGTGACAAATAATGGAAAATCACACAATCATTGCTTCACTTTCCCTTTTCAAAGCATACAAAAGTGCAGCCATTAGAACTCAATCAACCAATAAAAAGAAAGGTTATTGTTGAAGTCCTGCTACCACAAGTGCTTTAGAGGTGGAGCACAAGCACTGATTACTCCACAATCAGACAGGAGTAACACCTTAACATGGATAGTTTGATAGCAAATTGAAATTTATTCCTTCTGAATAAGAGCCCATAATCTTAACCACAACATTAACTTGCTTGATTTTCTAATAAAAAGGCAAGAAAGAAGACAGGATTATGCTTTTAATGCAATAGTTATCAGTGTGAGCAGATTAGCATAAGGGATAGTTCATTGTTTAGTAAATTTTGTAGAAGTTGCCTGCAGCAACTACTTCTTCGTGATGGGATTTATGCAACACAATGAGTTAATGAATGATTGAACAAACAAACGACCACTGACAGTTTATCAATGGAAAATGCTATCAAAATTTTGGAATGGAAGAATTGCAATAGCATTCCAGTATGAAATACACAATCACACTTTGAATATGCTGTAATTGGTAAAACATCATATGAAAACCCTACGAGACTTTAAACAAATAAGTATTTAAAATACACAGATGCTGTGAATGAATAAATGAAAGAATCACATTAATTAGTTTCAGTAATAGCAGTTACTACCTAAATGCTGAAATAATGTAGATCAATTACAGAATTTAAGAAATAACATTTGAAATATTACAATAACAAATATAATTTAATAGGAAGAAGTTGATTAAGTGTTTCTGACTTCATGCATTGCTGACATTTATTTTATTTATCATATTCACTGAGGAAAAAGCTATTAATCCTGGAATTTCTTCACTAAATACCAATATTTTTATTTTTATTGTTGTTTGCACTGTGTCTGTAGCAAATGTTAGAGCAGTCTAATCATTTTGTCAATTAAAAGGCAACTGGAAAAAGTGTTTCATTACATTTCATTTCCATGAAAGACAATCCCCGTCCACTACCACAGCCTCTGTAGCTGGACGCAGCAGGTGATATGTATCATACCAAAATCCACATAAAGAAAATGTAACTACATACTACAGCGTTTTTGCGCTTATCATTTTGCTGGCTATCAATCTAATAATGAAAATTAAGATGTTGAGACTACGAAGGCACAAACAAAGCAAGTGGATTCAAAAGTACCACTACATTGAATAAAAAATATGTAACAAAAACAAAACAGTTGACCGTTAAATGTGATTTATTTAACAGATGGTGTATCCGTTAAAGTACAATAAACATTGTTGACAGGAATTTTTTATATAAATATATTAACATAAATATCAGTCTAAAAAGACTGTACAATAAGGCATTCAATCGGAACATAAATGTAATGCCATTATTCTAGTCATTTCTTAAAAACTGATTATTGTTATTAAACCACATTCTGTTCTACTATTTCAAAGTTTATTTGAAATTCTATCAACATTAATAGACACTTTTAGAATCAAATTCCTATGCCTCTGATGTGGCAGCATTTCATAGAAATGTTGCTGTTTTCACATAATCAAGAACCAGAAGTCAAATTCAGAAAAAAATATTACTTATATTTATCCACTGAAGGAAATTTAAACAATGTTTAACTTTAAAAATTTTACAACTCATATGACACATACATCATTTAAACACATATATAGGCTGAGAATACTGAATAAAATGTATACACAAAGAAATTTCATAACATTTTTAATGCTCAAAGAAATAAAAAAGTCTAGTACCTCATGACATAGTGATGGTATTTGTTGTTTAAACCTACGATTAAAATGCTCAAAAATGTTTGTACCATACTGTTCGACCATTTACTATTTATACTATCCCTTCCTATCCTGCAATAAAGTACAACATGCAGTCATTTGAGAAAGACAACAGGTGACTAATCTGTCATGCTATCAGCACTGATCAAGTATCACTGTGCAGGAAATTTCCAGCAAAATGTACGTCCAGTACAATGCCAGCACCATAAAGACATTCCCAGACATTTTAACATGCGTTGAAATTCTCATGTAACTGCTGAAAAAAGGAATATTTCCACTGTGTATTAATAATGTCTTTCAATATGCAAAGCTTAACTGTTTCTATTACAAGCACTAACATTTTTATGTTTAACTGGTAGTCAATAACTATAATAAGCAGGTATCACAATACTACTATTATTTTCTGTACCTGGAACTAACTTAATATAAAATACATCTGATGTGTTCAATAAAAAAAAATGCACATATGCAACAAGCAAGGTAAAATGATTTTACGAGTCATTTATTGAAACAGTGTGTGCAAGTTACCAATTCATTTAGACTGGTAATTCATTTACCTGAAATTTTTGCTATGCAAGAGGAGCCAGTTTATATTAAAACTCTCACATTGCTACTCTAATATACATGCTGTGGCGAGAAAGATGGCTTCTGAAGCACTATTTACCCCTTGAGCCAGCAAGGAGTGTACAAAAATATAGTATCTTTAGGAGATCACACTAGCTATGCTACATATATACAAATGGCATCTCTGCAAATAATGTAACATGCAAAGTGATAACTTTACAATTAAAAACATGGATGCAAAAGAAAAAACACGAACTTAAAATAATGAACTGTGTTTTTCCTGAGATTGTTGCCCTCTACAACAGCATTACAGTGTCAAGATGTTTTGGATGGGCCACTTTTGCTATCATAACATCATCTTGATGGACAGGAGCTAGTACCAGATCTAGTGCTTTTGCCTGAAATTCCACTATGTGCAGATTGCAGACTAGACATAGAACCTCTGAAAGAATGAAGACAAAACATTTTATTAAACTTTAGTACAAACATTCAACCAACTATGAATTTCTAAAGCGATCTCTCAAATACCTGTAGTCTGATGATCGAAGCTGTTCATAGTAGTACATGACCTGGGCTTTATGAGCAGTAATTGAATCAATTATATCTAGTGGATGATTACAGTGGAATTTCCACTGGAGGATGTATGTACCCACATGACTTGTGACATGAGAGCCCTGAAAATACATAAATCATTTATCATTCTTATTTAAAATTGCAAAGTGTCCAACATGATTCAACAAACAGTGAGAATGAAACAACAGAAATTAAAAGTATATTGTAGAGCTGCAAGTCCTTCCAATTCCTTCTCTACAATGAAGAGTCATAGTACAGACGAGAAACCTTGCACTCAGCACACACAAATAGACTGTACAGTGTTTCAACTGCAAACTGGTAAGATACATTAGTTTGTTGTAACCTATTAAGATTTATGCTTACTCATAAGCTCATGTTATCCATGCTGCATATGTTCCTTTTATATCACACTAGCAAACCCGACAGTGCTTCGCAATTGCTACGTATGTATGGGACTTTGATATATGTTCTGCTATCCTTCTCCCCTTACCTATGTCCATCTCCTCCTCTCCCACCTCCACTGATCTCCTCCTTGTCCTCTCCTTGTTCATAACCTCCCTCCACCCACTCACTCTCTGTCCATCTCCCACTCCCCGTATCTGCCTGCACATTCTCTTCCCTACTCACTCTATCCATTTCCTCCTTCCCCCTCTCGCTGACCATGAAACTTGTTTATTGTTACAGCCAATTAAACCTTGAATGGGAATCGAAATTGCTTAAAATAAATGGGTAAATCAGATGTTATCATTGGTACACAGAGTGTGAGAGACTTCTCCAACTGCCGGATCTATGAGGAGAGAAGCTTCAATGACAGTAGTTCACATAGTTTTAATTGCAAACTTGTAGGATAAAGAAGTTTAAGACAAGTCAGTTCTATAGTAGTATTCTAATCATAAACCCATAGCCATAAATACAGCTTTCCTGTTAAAAGCAACTTTGAGGAAGAAACCAAGGAGCACAAGTTGTTTACATAATTTTTGCTTAAAAGGAGAAGAAGTGCATATGGAAGAAATAATTTGTCTAATGGTTGTACAAAAAGTTTCGCTACCAGTCACAATAAAAGATTATTTATTCATCACATGACCAGTTTCATGTATATATTTATATTGTTGGAGATCACTATATAAATACAAAGAAAATTATTTGCTCATGACTAAACAGATACAAGTGGAACAATTGCAAGTGGCAAGGCAACATTTGTCGAAAATATATGTGCACTTAACATAAAGATGAAGCATCATTATTACAATTACGCTGTGGTGACAGTTTTTCCACTTAGTTCCACATTTGTTATCATTATAACACCCACATTTCAGTTTTATAAAATTTGGCTGCATATTTCACTATTGCAACGTGCACTCGTGAAATACACTGTTTACATACAAATATACGGGCTTAAAAAAATGCATAATGTGGATCAAAAAACTTCGCAATTCATAATAGCTTTTTAAGTTTCTATATGTGCAACATCCTTGCTCTTCCTTTGGATAAGTTCTTTGTCCATAACCTACATGTTTCTGTACAAGCAACATCTTTACACCTCCTACATTTAAGTTCTTTGACCATAGCCCTTATGTTTGTATCTAAACACAGTGTATTCCACGAGTGCACATTGAAATAGTGAAATACACAGCTAAATTTTATAAAACTGAAATATGGACATGAAAATGATAAATGTGCAACTATGTGGAAAAACTGTCACCACAGCATAATTATAATAATGATGCTTCATCTTTCCGTAAGTACAGATACATTTTTGACTAATTCTGCCTCACCAATTACAACTGTTCCACTTGTATCTGTTTAGTCAGCAGCAAATAATTTTCTTTATATTTATACAGTGATCTCCAGCAATATAAACATGCACATGAATGTATAAACACCTGAGGATGGGCACAAGTCCAAAACTGGTCGCTTGATGAATAAATAATCTTTTATTGTAACTGGTAACGGAAATTTTCCTACAACCTATAAAGGAACAGTCACAGAGTTCAACAGCATCCTCTATGGATAAAATTCACTTAATTTGTCTAATGTTTTAAATATTCTACTATCATAGTTTGGTAATAAATGCTGCTCCAGTAAATATACCAAAAAGTGGGAACCTGGATATTTTAACAAACCATATTACCAAACACTCCAGCACACACAGAACAAAAACTATTAAGTGCTTCTGACATTTTTTTATTCCTCACCTGAATACTTTCACCATCATGGCAGACAACTGGGGCTTCAACCCTGAAATAATCTTGTCCTTCTCGCCAACTCTTCTCAATAACTGACCGATGCTCAGGGTCTGTTGCTAGAGGATTCATTTGCTGAATTGTCTGCAGAGGACCTGTGAGAGTCAGATGTATAAATGCAAGATCCAAATAAGAAGTAATGTCATCAACTTATCACATTCTGTATTATACCTGTGGCAGTATGTAACATCACGGGAACGCGAGTTCTGTAGACTGTGAACATTACATCCTGCCTCATTACATCAAAATCCCAAGTGATTACACTTCCCGGATCATCATTTGATATCAGTACTTCATGAACCTAAAAAAAAGTTTAATCTTCTAATGATACATGTAACTTTTCAAAAAATTAAATAAGAAGACATGATAACCTGAATTATGTTCAGCTACAAACAACTGCCCTTCCTGACACCAAGATGAAAGATTCTGCTTACCTGCCCTCTGCCTAAGGTGACACAGTGATATATGCTGTCCTCAGTAAGAGGACAGCCTTCCTTTCCCAATTCTTCCTCCGACATGTATAATGATTTTGGTACTAGGCCACCTTCCTGAACCATCGTCTGGAAGTGTACAATCAACATCAGGTTAATTTACTAACAAAGTATTTTAATAATGCATTCTAAATGCTACTTACATAAAAAACAAAATTTCTCACATTATAAATTGCAGTTCTCATAAAAGGTGAGATGCAATTATCCAAACAATTAATTAAAGAAGTGTGTCAGTGATTACTCCACTTCCACACACTATTAACATATGTAAATTTTGTCCAGTATCTGAAGCACCCAAAGGGAAGAGACATGTCACTTTTAGTCCAAACTGAAGAGGGGTCACATAGCCTCCCTCTCTGTTTCCTTTTCTTTATCCATTTATTTTTTAATCAAATAACATTGAAACTTCCAATATAATGCTTGCTGTTATTTTTTTAAATTATAAATCATTGGATTTACATCTGGTGAGTGGTGAAGTTTTGTTATGCTTTTGTGTATGACTGATTTTGGTACCCTTCACAAACAAGTCCTAGAAACAGCTGCAGTTAAAAAGAAGGCCTTTATTTGCATTATTTTATGGGGCATGTTTTTTAAGTAAGGTCTGTTTTGTTGTAGTCACTAGCAGTTCACGCACATACGGCAACGAGCGCATGCGTCGTGTACCGGCATGCCTTGGGAACACCTGTGCTCAGTTTCAGCTCTGCAGCTAACCTGCACGGTTCAGTTCTGTGCTTTTAAAATGTTTAAGACTATCAACTCACTCACCGCGTGTGAGGTTCGCTCAGTGATACAGTTTTTGTCAGCAAGGAACCTGTCTGCTACAGAAATTCACTGACAGATTTGTGAATTGCACGATGATACCGTTATCAGCGAAAGCAAAGTGCATAAGTGGGTACGAGAATTCAAAGATGGCCGTAACAACGTCCATGATGAGGACTGCTCCAGTCGCCCTTCTTTGATTACAGATGATATGGTGGCTTCAGTTGAAGTGAGGGTTCGTGAGAACAGGTGCTTCACAATAACAGGGCTCTCAAATAAATTGCCTGGCATGCCGAGATCAATGCTTTATAACATTGTTTCTGAACACCTAAAGTTTAGGAAACTGTGCTCCCATTGGGTCCCAAAACTCCTAACAGAGATCCACAAAAACCAAAGATCTGAGCGTGCAATGAAGTTCTTGACTCACTATCATGAAGAAGGCGGTGGCTTCTTGAGTCAGATCGTAACTGGAGACGAAACATGGGTTTCACATTTTGGGATAGGCATGGTGTTTTGTTGGTTGACTTAATGCAACAAGGAACCACTATCAATGCAGAAGCACACTGCCAAACCCTGAGAAAGCTATGCAGAGTGATTCAAAACAAAAGACATGGCATGCTGACAAAGGGAATTGTCCTTCTCCAAGACAATACAAGACCTCACACTGCAGGTCAGACCAGCGATTTATTGGACAGTTCTGGCTGTGAAGTTTTAGACCACCCACCCTACAGTCCTGATCTTGCAACTGAGCAATTACCATCTGTTCCTCCACCTCAAACAACACCTCAGTGTCAACCGTTACAATGACGACGACGACGTGAAAATGGCAGTGAGCTCTTGGTTATCGGAGCAGGCGGCAAGTTTTTATGAAGAGAGTATTTTAAAATTGGTTGAGAGGTATGATACATGTTTCAACAAACTTGGCAACTATGTCGAAAAATACAGTGAAGTATGTACTTTCTGAAAATAAATTTACTTTTTTGAAATAGTCTTTCATTGTGTACTTATGTTCAAATGGACCTTACTTAAAAAAGACGCCTCATATCTTATAGAAAGAAACTGTCATATCTGAACGGAATTTAGGTAATACGCAAATCATAGATCTGCAACACAGGACACAGTACATGTACAACAGAGATGAAAACTAAGCCTTCCACAAATATTTATATTTTAAACAATCTGAAACTTCTTATACACCATTAGTCATCATTAGTTGATCTGATTATGAAATTTAATTTTACTCATGAGTAATGAGTTTCAGTTTGGCTTAACTGTGACTGGTAAAGGACTGTTTTGCTTTGAAAACACTATACACAGTGTAGTTTCGTTCCACACAATATAATAGCTGAAGAACCTTAGAATGGGTGTCATATTAATTGAGTTTCACTATAAATTATACTGTCTTAAACAAATAAAACTAACTAAAAACAAACAAACAAACAAACAAACATGTGTGCACGCACCTGCGCGCACACACACACACACACACACACACACACACACACACACACACACACACAGAGCAACTGGCTACAACAATGTGTTTTTGAAAATATAGTGAACACAAATTCTAAAAACATTAAACAACATTCAAAATGTGTCCACATGAAATTGTTAGTAGCATTACTATCATGTTTCTAACACATGAAGTCTACTTTAAGCCCATAAACAACTTTAACAATATGCAGCCAAGGTGGAGTAATGGTTATATTCTTCTCACATCATCAACAATATATATTAAATGTTTCATTACTAATGATTATCAATAGTACTTGGTTTCAGTGATAGTGTTTGTGACACTAGAACAAAATATATCTCCTTACCGATTTCTTTTGTGAATAAATGTGGCAAAACTTTGCATTTAAACATACATTCTAATTTTCTCACATCCATATAAACTGCCACAAAAACCTAAAAGTTGCTTATGGTATCTACAAGTTACTTCTTCAGTTTTTAGAAACACACTGTATCTATACTGTGTACACTACTTCTAAAAGCTATATCCCCATCTGATGAAGTTAAATAGCTTTATTTTTTCTGTAACTGATGCCGCAGGAAATGTTACGTATGTGGCTGTGAAGATTCAGTAAGTCTACAGTCAATGAAGATATTCTGTCATTCATCACCACCCACACTTCCTGTCACGGCCTTTGCTCCTTCTATACACGGCCATTATTTATCACTGAAACCAAATCATTCATAGCAGAAGTACTTGTATTTGCAGATTCTTTAAAGATAGACTTCCAGTGCCCTTGCGGCAGGTAAGGGTAATTTTTAAAAAATTACAATAATGGAAATGTCTGGATGTAACAAAACATAAAATAAAGGAAAGGCAACCACTTTCATTTAAGCAAACTAATGTGTGGTACATAGACACATGTAACAAATACAACATTAACTAGTTTCAAGCTTTGTCTCTTCTTCTGGTGGCAGCAAGCGCACACATTCACACAAAGAACCACACATTCACCCAAAAACACTAGTTAATACTGTGCACTGTTACACATGCCTATGCAACACACAGCAGTCTGCTTAAAGGTGAGTGGCTGCCTTTTCTTTATTTTACGTTTTTGAATGTAAAATGGGCTAATGGAAGTTTTTTTTTAGGTACAGCAGTACAGTAAAGACATGTTGAAATAAGAAATGAATTGCTAATCATGTTGTTGGAGGTAATATGCTTTTGTCTTCCTCCAACCTCACAACAAACTAGTTTTACAAGTTTTGTGAAGGCCATCATATACAGCACAAAAACTATGATACAATGTGGCATTTTCAGGCACTTACAACACTGCCTGAGATAAAAGTAATTCCAATCTGTGGAGACGAGACAGAGAGAGAGAGAGAGAGAGAGAGAGAGAGAGAGAGAGAGAGAGAGAGAGAGAGGGGGGGGGGGGGTAATGGAGACAGAATCCAAAACACACACACAAATTTGAGGTGCTTCTTATACTCTAAACTAATATAAAAATGCCCAGTATTTGATTTAAAATTCCTGCCAGTCATAAAAATGGCCATACATTCAATGTTGCAGGAAATATATCTGTATCTGGCAACACTTGATTCAAGTGGCAGCAGCACCGATGCAACAAACTTCACTTGCAGGGATTCAGAAGCTTTGTTAACACTGTCTTCCTCTCACCTCCCCATCACACATCCAGAACACTGTATAGCCTAAGATGTGTCATAGTAGTCTACCGCACCACTGAAGTTGAATGAAAGTAATTTGTATTATTGGTAACAGTACAATATTTCTGTTACTAGCTAGTTTCATAATGGAAAGAAAAATAAAAGGTATTCATATGATGCGGGCTGTAAATTGAAAGTAATAGCATACACAGAACAACATGGAAACAAAGCAGCTGAGCGGCATTTGGCCCTCTGCCAACAGAAAAAAAAAACATAAAACTATTTGCAGTTGTCAGAATAGTAAAAAAGAACTGAAAAAATGAGGAACAAAAACTGTTCAAATGGAGGACTGAATGAAAAATGGCCAAAACTATAAATGATGTACTGAAAAGGATTCGAGGACACTGTCAAAATGACACTGGAATTAATACAAAAAAGATTCAAATGCTTGCTCGTAAGCTAGTACTACAGCGGAACTAAACGGACTTTGAAGTTTGAAGTTAGTTGGTGCTACAGGTTTATGAGGCATTACGGACTTGGTATGCAAATCAAAAACAAAAAGATCTCACAAAATACTGGAAAAATATGAAGAGAATGCCACAAGAGTAAAAAGAAAAATATTTTTTACATCACTTTATTATTCAACATTGAAAGAAAACCAGTGTGGAACTAAGCCAAATACTGAATGTGGACTAAACTCTTCTAACATTTCGTGTGCCAAGCAACGAAACTGTTTCCATGAAAGGTGCTAAAACTGGGAACAAGTGGACATGAAAAAACCCACTACACGGCTGTCTTTTCAATTTTGCTGACGGTACTGAACTTAATCCAATGATCATTTTCAAACACAAAACAATGCCAAAATCTTCTGAAATACTCCCACATACATGACAAGGGTTGGAGGGATAAGGCTGACTTGAAATTATGGAATAACAGAGTCTGGGGGAGAAAAAGGTGCTTTATTGGAGAAGAGTTCTCATCTTGTGATAGATCATTTGAAAAATTCTGTGAAAAGAAATTGAGACAGGGAAATACAGAGCTTGTTGTTACTCCGAGAGGACTTAGTTCACAATTGCAACCTCTTTATGTCTTGATAAATAAACCATTTAAAGTGTATATGGGACAGGAGTGGAACAATGGCTGATGGATGAGACCCAACATGAATTCAAGCCAAATGGAGCTTTAAAATGAGCTACAGTCAAACAAGCATGTTGGTGAATAAAGCAGTCTTCGTCTAGAGTGATATAAGACATTATTATTAAAACTTTCACGAAGTGTGGCATAAGTAACATTCCCAATGCCAGTGAATACCATCTTATATATGAAGAGGACAATGAGGAAGAGGATTTCAGGGATTTTAAAGGTCAAATTGATTTTATAAACTATGAATTTTTTTTAGCCTGGCTTTGCAATCTAATTACATAAATGATAAAAATGTTATTTTTTAAATTGATTAAAAACTAAGGTGCATTTTGTAGTCTGTAGGATCTTGTAGTCCATAATGTCTTATGGTCTATAAAATACAGTATTATTTTTCAAAACTTAGTTTCATTATAGCAGCATAGCGACTTTTCTCATAGTCAGTAGCAATGTTAGCACTGTACTGATTTTCCTTGTTTAACCTGGTAATTTTCTTCAGGTAACTCTGAAGCAAGTAACATTTTTCCTCCAACAACATTAAATTTAGTATCTATCATTTCTAACAGCATTAATTTTACAAGGCAACAACCATCTTTTGCTCCCTGTATTTTACCCCTGCCACCTTTAGAATTTGAAAGAGAGTATTCCAGTCAACATTGTCAAAAGCTTTCTCTGAGTCTACAAATGCTAGAAACGTAGGTTTGCCTTTCCTTAATCTTTCTTCTAAGATAAGTCGTAAGGTCAGTATTGCCTCACATGTTCCAGTGTTTCTACGGAATCCAAACTGATCTTCCCCGAGGTTGGCTTCTACTAGTTTTTCCATTCGTCTGTAAAGAATTCGTGTTAGTATTTTGCAGCTGTGACTTATTAAACTGATAGTTCGGTAATTTTCACATCTGTCAACACCTGCTTTCTTTGGGGTTGGAATTATTACATTCTTCTTGAAGTCTGAGGGTATTTCGCCTGTTTCATACATCTTGCTCACCAGATGGTAGAGTTTTGTCAGGACTGGCTCTCCCAAGGCCGTCAGTAGTTTCAATGGAATGTTGTCTACTCCTGTGGCCTTGTTTCGACTCAGGTCTTTCAGTGCTCTGTCAAACTCTTCACGCAGTATCATATCTCCCATTTCATCTTCATCTACATCCTCTTCCATTTCCACAATATTGTCCTCAAGTACATCGCCCTTGTATAGACCCTCTTTACACTTCTTCAACCTTTCTGCTTTCCCTTCTTTGCTTAGATCTGGGTTTCCATCTGAGCTCTTGATATTCATACAAGTCGTTCTCTTATCTCCAAAGGTCTCTTTAATTTTCCTGTAGGCAGAATCTATCTTACCCCTAGTGAGATAGGCCTCTACATCCTTACATTTGTCCTCTAGCCATCCCTGCTTAGCCATTTTGCACTTCCTGTCGATCTCATTTTTTAGACGTTTGTATTCCTTTTTGCCTGCTTCATTTACTGCATTTTTATATTTTCTCCTTTCATCAATTAAATTCAATATTTCTTCTGTTACCCAAGGATTTCTACTAGCCCTCATCTTTTTACCTACTTGATCCTCTGCTGCCTTCGCTACTTCATCCCTCAAAGCTACCCATTCTTCTTCTACTGTATTTATTTCCCCCATTCCTGTCAATTGTTCCCCTATGCTCTCCCTGAAACTCTGTACAACCTCTGGTTCTTTCAGTTTATCCAGGTCCCATCTCCTTAAATTCCCACCTTTTTGCAGTTTCTTCAGTTTTAATCTACAGGTCATAGCCAATAGATTGTGGTCAGAGTCCACATCTGCCCCTGGAAATGTCTTACAATTTAAAACCTGGTTCCTAAATCTCTGTCTTACCATTATATAATCTATCTGATACCTTTTAGTATCTCCAGGGTTCTTCCATGTATACAACCTTCTTTCATGATTCTTAAACCAAGTGTTAGTTATGATTATGTTGTGCTCTGTGCAAAATTCTACCAGGCGGCTTCCTCTTTCATTTCTTAGCCCCAATCCATATTCACCTACTATGTTTCCTTCTCTCCCTTTTCCTACACTCGAATTCCAGTCACCCATGACTATTAAATTTTCGTCTCCCTTCATAATCTGAATAATTTCTTTTATTTCATCATACATTTCTTCAATTTCTTCTCGTCATCTGCAGAGCCAGTTGGCATATAAACTTGTACTACTGTAGTAGGTGTGGGCTTCGTATCTATCTTGGCCACAATAATGCGTTCACTATGCTGTTTGTAGTAGCTTACCCACATTCCTATTTTCCTATTCATTATTAAACCTACTCCTGCATTACCCCTATTTGATTTTGTGTTTATAACCCTGTAGTCACCTGACCAGAAGTCTTGTTCCTCCTGCCACCGAACTTCACTTATTCCCACTATATCTAACTTCAACCTATCCATTTCCCTTTTTAAATTTTCTAACCTACCTGCCCGATTAAGGGATCTGACATTCCACGCTCCGATCCGTAGAACGCCAGTTTTCTTTCTCCTGATAACGACATCCTCTTGAGTAGTCCCCGCCCGGAGATCCGAATGGGGGACTATTTTACCTCCGGAATACTTTACCCAAGAGGACGCCATCATCATTTAATCATACAGTAAAGCTGCACACCCTCGGGAAAAATTACGGCTGTAGTTTCCCCTTGCTTTCAGCCGTTCGCAGTACCAGCACAGCAAGGCCGTTTTGGTTATTGTTGCAAGGCCAGATCAGTCAATCATCCAGACTGTTGCCCTTGCAACTACTGAAAAGGCTGCTGCCCCTCTTCAGGAACCACACGTTTGTCTGGCCTCTCAACAGATACCCCTCCGTTGTGGTTGCACCTACGGTACGGCTATCTGTATCACTGAGGCACGCAAGCCTCCCCACCAACGGCAAGGTCCATGGTTCATGGGGGGGGACAAAAACCATAGCCAAGTTTAATGGTCAGAGCTTTATTTTAATATTATAAATAACCCTTGTACACCACAACTTGCTATGCTCAAAGGTGGAATGTTTGTGTAAAAATTAGCTTTGTGGACCAGTACGATTTCTACATCACACAACTTGACCCTGTTTTCTATAAGTAGTGGTCACAAGTGACATCACTCCAGGTAGAACATCCAAGACTATCCAGTGCAAAGAAGAGACAGGTCCTAGGAGGAGGAGGAGGATATTAGTGTTTAACGTCCCGTCGACAACGAGGTCATTAGAGACGGAGCGCAAGCTCGTGTTAGGGAAGGATGGGGAAGGAAATCGGCCGTGCCCTTTCAAAGGAACCATCCCGGCATTTGCCTGAAGCGATTTAGGGAAATCACGGAAAACCTAAATCAGGATGGCCGGAGACGGGATTGAACCGTCGTCCTCCCGAATGCGAGTCCAGTGCGCTAACCACTGCGCCACCTCGCTCGGTACAGGTCCTAGGAATATGGTATTGGATTGTGGGTGATTATTCCCTGGTGGTGTATGCTTCATGTAGTCAGTCATCCAGATATTTTGCTACATATCCATACCTCACTGCCATGAGGCCTAAGCTGAATTTCTGCACATGATATATTTGTAATACTGACACTCTGTTTCATTTGTGGAAGAAGAATAGCAGTCTTCCAGCTCATGGCCTACAGGACTGCCACCAATCTTCCACAAATGAAGTAGTGTGCAGGTTTTACAAATATGGTCTCAAGTTGAAACTGTGGAAATTGCACTTGTGTCCCACTACCTCCCACGGACATACATACAATAGTTACTGTACAAGAAAAAAGATGTAAAATATTACACATTTTGTTGAAAATAATCATTTTCATAACTTCAGGATTAAACTAGCTGATTAGTTCAAAGCTTCGGCTTACCAAACAATTGGGAATGCCATTTCGTGCAGCATGTTCAAATGAACTACAGGAGCTACTTCACTGTGAAGATGGTGCATCACATTAGTACCAGTTAGCTTAAAATTGTTCATCATAAAACTACATCTAGCTTGAGACCAGTGCTTCACAGTGAGACCATCTCTGTCACTTCATTTCACAATACAGTGCCAAATCATTGGCTGTTGAAAAGAAACTGCACAGAAGAATACCAAAGCCAATCGAAAAAGGTCCACAAAGTAAATGTTAATGAATGTTTGTTTTTAAACATCTGTGTGGCTAATTCTTACACGAGCCTTCTGTTGATTTAGCAGTTTCACAATATAGCTATGCTGTGGGAAAAAAAAAGAAACTTGATTTGTACTATTTTCTTTGCTTGTGGGAAAACCTGACATGATTCAGAATTTTGCAAATCATTTTGGTTGTTTCTGATACCGCTATTCATTTCAAAATAAATCTTATGACCATAGGGACATCAAAATTTGATACTTAACAATACATTTCACTTTTGTACAGAATCTCTTAAAAGAAATTACAGTCAGCACAGACTATCAAAGACAGATAATCTGTTTTAAGATTTTTGCTATGTATCAAATGTAGTGACATCTTAGAAGATAATATGTGCTGAAATAACCTAGTTTGCTGCACTTTTACCAAACAATGGAAATGACAAGGTAATGAAGATATCTCCTACTTTCTATGTTAGAAGACTAACAGCTGCAGTTAAAAGGACATTCTTGAGAGATTTTGTTACATTAATGAATGTCACATTCGGTATTGAAAAAATGGAGAAATAGCTTCACAATTTCTGATGAGTTACTATGCTGAAACAACAGATTATTTGAAGCAACACAGAAAGATGCACACAAAAACTATTCTTTTATATCCTCACAGTAACAAACACCCCCCCCCCCCCCCCACACACACACACACACACACACACACACACACACACACACACACACAAGGAGGAGGAGGAGGAGGAGATGCAGGTTTAACAGTACAGTGGCAATGTTGTTATAAGAGACAGAACATGCCCTGCTAGAGCAAGTATGGGCTGGAAATTAATGTCTTTTTCAAATGAACCGTTCTGACATGTACAATAATTTAGATCAACTCCTAAAAATATAAATCAGGATTGCTGGATGGGTATTTGAAGCTTGCTCCTGAATGCGACTCCAGAGTGCTAACCCCTGCATCGTCTCTCACTGTGGATTGGTTGGAATTTGACACACTGTTAGCAGTGAGGTCATTTGGCAGTGTACCAGTTCAATAGACAGACGAAACAGAAAGAAATTAAACATAGCCTTAACTAAAGAAAGATCACAGAAATACCTTACATCTTTAAGGGAAACTGCAAAAACAAAATGGTCCAACTGGAATTTAAATACCTGTCTTATTAAATATTAATTGTAGCCTCTTAATGACACAGCTTGCTCACAGAGATTAATTAAACATTTAAGGTACATACTGAATATGCCAGCAATTGCAAAACTAATGCAGATCAATAATTCCGAGGTTGATGGGGGGGGGGGGGGGGGGGATCTACTGGTTACTTACAAATTGCTCATGAACTTATTAGCAACACATCTATTGGGACTGCTTTGGT
This sequence comes from Schistocerca serialis cubense, assembly GCF_023864345.2. Lineage (NCBI taxonomy): Eukaryota > Metazoa > Arthropoda > Insecta > Orthoptera > Acrididae > Schistocerca > Schistocerca serialis. The sequence continues at coordinate 708,869,254 of NC_064638.1, forward strand.
AGATTAATAGGTGTAAATGTGTTCGCTGAATTATGATGCGAGTAAAGACAAGTAACAAACTAGCCTACAATTTCTGGCTACTGAAACAGTTGAGCATAATGGAAGAACATAAAAGCATACAGGAAATTAAATACTCTCACTGTGGTGTATCTCGTGATTTAAGCCCTGTGCACATTCTGCAGTTGTGTGTTCAGATTGGTTATGAGGTGCTGTAGCACTGTGACCTAGCACATAAATTTCTGAAACATGTAAGCAACACCAGCAGCACACGTATACTGAGTTCTACAGCAAATACGCTGACAGAAGAAACAGGGATAACTCCTTACAGTAAAATACGTTGAGTCTTCCCATGTGTCGAACATTGAGAATGGGACAGATCCTGGCTCGACTGGGAAGTTTGGCTGCCACAGACATCATAAAATAAAAACATTGATTTGCTGTTACCAATAAAAAAGATTGTTACTTAAACATAACATAGAAATGCTAATTTGCTGAAGTACCCTTGCAATATAATTCTGGAATATAATGTCTTCATCTTGTGAATAAAATTCCGGACAATTCTATTTCATAACTTACAAATGTACCTACTTACAGTATTTATATTCAGCTAAGTGAAATGCTGTATACAATATAAACCTAACTGTGCACTGTTTTCATTAAGACTGCGATCTGAGTAAAAGTTATGACAAAGTCCTTGTACTACCCAAGGTTAACAATATATTGCATTTGCTTAGATCTTGCTGTTTATCTTTCACAATTATGTACATACATTTTTATTTTTATTGAAGAAATATAAAATCCAATGGGCACTTGACAGAAAGGAGGAGTCATGTTTGAAAGAGAGATGTGTAAACACAATGACACTGTACCTCTGTTCCTGAAAATGAAGAACTTGTGAGGCATGATGAAAAAGAAGATTGTGACGTGAGGAATAAACCAATGTTATATTAGCAAGAGTATTTTACTGAAGTCATCAACACAGTCTGCAGTAAGGATGAGTATGTTCTTTCTAGCTAGTACAAGATAAAAAGAGAAACCTGTAGTGCATTTTCGTGAAATGAGTTAACACCCAGGTGTCACTTAAGTAACTTGCACAAAATATTTCTCTTTCTTATTTTAAAACTTAGCACTAAGTTCATTTTTTAAACAATATGTTAAATCTGCATGTGTTCACACACACACACACACACACACACACACACACACACACACACAGAGAGAGAGAGAGAGAGAGAGAGAGAGAGAGAGAGAGAGAGAGAGAGAGAATGAATGAAGACAAGTTATTTCATTATTTGATACTTACTCTGCATGAGCCACCTAAGAAGTCTGGAATGTACTGCTCTGGAATCCAGTTTTCAAGACCTTCTGCTCCCTGGTAGTCATTTCCCCCATAGAAAAGGAACTTGCTACGTGTATTTTCATCTGTAAATTGATGGTATTAAGAAACAACATTTCTACTTGTGCTGTTAAGAAAAGGGGGTGGATTGGAGGAGAAGAAAGATACGCCAAAATAATTTTTGGAATTGAAGGAAAGAAGGAAGGTTAAAGTATAACATCATGTTGACTAAGATCATTCGAGACTTAGCATAAGCTTAGTTGCATGAGGATGGTGAAAGAAATCAGCTTTCACTTATTCATAGCAACAACACTGGAATTTTCCTGATATTATTTAGGAAATGAAAGAAAACTAAATCTATGAATGAAGCAAAAAACTACATTAATGAAAGGAGCTAAACTTGTTTATGTATGTATCTGGATTAACATTTCAAACTTGCAACGGAAACAACATACCTTAACTACAATTTGATTAAAAGACAGAAAAGTGAAATGTACTATAATCATAAACCGAGTAAAGGTGAGGAATTGTATGCCAAGTTATTAAACTCAATACTTACTACAAGATATAACTTCCATGACTCAGGCATATAACTGAGTATGTTCACTTTCTCAAAAATACTTTATTCTTTGCGCATGCATAGCATTTCTTTGTATTTTGTGCAATATATGATTTCTCTTCTCAATATCCTAATTAACCTGCATTATGAGAATCAGTTTATTTTGATTACCTTATTTTACAGACTACAAGCCACTACAGACTATAAGACACGCCTTAATTTTTAAGCAAAATTGTTTTAAAAAATATAACATTTTTACCACTTTTATTACTTGGTTGTAAACCCCAACTAAAAAAAATTTCTTACTCCGTAAAACTAAACTGACCTTTAAGATTCCTGAAAATTGTCATCCGAACTTTCTTCTTCTTCTTCTTCTTCTTCTTCTTCTTCACTGTTGTCCTCTTCATATATGAGAAGATCTTCATTGCCATTGAGAAAATTACTTCTTGAAAGATTTAACAATAATGCCTTCTCTCAATCTAGACCATGACTATTTTATTCACTGAAACACTTGTTTGACTGTATGTCATTTTACAGACCCATTTAATTTTTCAAATGATCTAGCACAAGGTGAGAACTCTACTCCAATAAAGCTCCTTTTCTTCTCCCCCAGACTCTGTTATTCCATAATTTCAGTCCAGCCTTGTCCATCCAACCCCTGCCATGTACATTAACAACAGGTGGAAGTATTTCAGAAGATTTTGGCAATGTTTTGTGCTTGAAAATCATTGGATTAAGTTTAGTACCGTCAGCACAACTTGAAAAGCCAGCAGTGTCGTGCATTTTTTCATGTCCACTTGGTTTTACTGTTGCAGTTTTAGCAACTTTCATTGCAACAGTTTTGTTACTCGGCACATGAAATATCAGAGGAGTTTCATCTATGTACACTATCTGGCTTGGTTCCCCACTGGTTTTCTTTCTTACGATCGTGTACTTGAATCATTTTTGTATTAATTCCAGTGCCATTTTGACAGTGTCCTTGAATCAATTTCAATGCTTCATCCACTACTCTTGGTCATTTTGCATTCAGTTCTCTATTTAAATATTTGGTTTTCCTAATTCCTTTTTTTTTCCAGTTCTTCTTTACTATCACGTCAACTGCAAATGGTTTTTTCTGTTGGTGGAGGGCTGAAATGACGCTCAGCTGCTTTGTTTCCATGGTCTTCTGTACATGCTATTCTTTTCAACTTATAGCCCGCATCATAAATACCTTTTATTTTATAGCCCGCATCATAAATACCTTTTATTTTTTCTATTATGAAACTAGCTACTAACAAAAGCATTGTACTGTTGCAGGTAATGCAAATCACTTTCAATCCAAGTTCACTGGCACTGTAGACTGCAATGACACATCATAGGGTACAGAGTGTTAACAAGATTGCAAATCGACATTTTTATATTAGTGTCAAGTATAAGAAGCACCTGAATTTTGGAGGCAATTTTTCAACGAAAGAAGTGTGTCTTACGCACAGAAAATTTTGTTTCCTCTTCTTGCTGTGGGTAGCTGTCCATTTTTACTTCTAGTATTCCAAGTAATTTACTTTTCTGTGCATCAAAACTGTTCCCCCATTAATATCCCACACAAATTTCCATACTTTTACTCTCTGGTGCTCCTTGTGTGGTATTTTTTAAGCCACATATATGGAATATTTATTTTTAATTAAGCGTCCTTGTATCTTCACTCATCCATCATTATCTCCCAGTTTTTTCTTCAGTTCTGTAGTAACTTTAGTTTTCACATTAATGAAAAGCAGTAAGTGTATATATTTATCCCATTACTCCTGATCACTAAATATACCTATCACATCCACTGTCTTGGCCAGTGCAACACCTTTTGTCCCTGCCCCCCTCCCCCTACATAATTGTAGTAACTGGACATGGTAATTCAAAGTAAGATATTTTAGCTCCTCTTGCCATTAATTAATGATTAACCCTCATGCAAAATAAATTTTTAACACAAACACTTGTTGAAAATCTTGTTACCAATGGGTGTCTTAAAAATCAAATGATCATATTTACGTAAAATAAAGACTAGCCAATTCCGCAATCATACATGTATTTTATTTTAAACATAGACATTAACTTTATAGTTAGTTCATACAGCACTGCGTAAATGTACAACAATTTATCCGGAAAAAAAACAGCAATGACAAGATATAAACATACCTATGAAAGTACCAACAATTGTCCACAAAATCGGAAAAACACGTGGTGCTCTTATAATGAGGACTCTACCCATTGTCTCTGGATAGTTAGCTTCCACTATTTCTATTATTCTTAAAAGGGCCTGGAAAATTTAAGGAGATGATATTAGGTGCGAACTGCAACAACAGGTATCCTTTTTTTTGTAACAGAACAACATATCTAGCACATTCACTCAATTAAATATACATGAAATTAATCAACACATATTTTTTTAATGTCTTTGCATTAATGTCTTGTCCAGTGAAACAGATTAAGTTACACAAAAAGAAAATTTTAACAAATGTATTTCATGTGATACTACTGACTTGCTTACAGAAAGCATAAATCATCATATTCTATACAGCTTTAGAATGTTTTACTTCAGTGAAGATCATGAGAAACAAATGATTTTCAAATGAGTGACATGTTCCATGTGAGGGAAATAGGCAGTTCCCACCACCAGTGCTGACTTTGCTCTTTCAGTAGCCACTGCACAAAGAACTAGGAAACACTGTGTCTTTTATAGGGGAGCATAATTTTAAAACCAGCAAATCTGTGGTTAATGTTCATCATCTCTTCAATTAATAGTTCAAGGTTTTGTGAGACTGTCTCAAATACATGGTGCATTTTGAGTTACATAAAACAAATTATTAGGAAACCACCCAGCCTTCCCCAAAAATAGAGAATCACAGACATGAGCAGTCTCTTTTAGTTTAAAACGCTCCATACATATACAGTGTCTTTGAAGATACACTATTACGATCATCTCCAAAGTATGTATTCATACTGAATTTTACTTCCACTGAGGATAGCTCCCATCTGTGCAGCTCATGAAAGGAGGTGGTGGTGGTGGTGGTGGTGGTGGTATGGATGTGAAGTAGCCATCGAAATCTTGCATGTTGTGCCATTGAGTGGTCCATTTTGGTTTTGGGAACAGTTTGGCAGTGGCAATTCATTCTAGTTGACAGCTAGTTGGCTGTCATACCAATTTAAAATGCTGGGCAGTGGTTGCAGCACAGAAGGTATATAACACAGCTGCTTTCACAGGTGGCATGGCCTCTGATGGGATAGGATAACCTCTGGCAGGACTGCAGTAGGTGGTGCTGGATGGGTGCATTGGGTAGGTCTTGCATCTGGGTCTTCCACAGGGGTACAATCCCTGTGGCCAGGGATTGGGGTAGGGTGTGACATAGGGAAAGACTAGGATGTTGTGGAGGTTGGGTGGGCAGCGGAATACCACTTTGGGAGGGGCTGGAAGTATCTTTGGTAGAATTTCCCTCTTTTCAGGGCATGAAGATTGATAATGAAAGCCATGACGAAGGACGTGGTTCAGTCTTTACAACGTGAGGTGGTACTGGTCGACTGGGGAGAGCTTCTTTGTGGTTTGTTCTTGGGATGGATGTGAAGATCGGATTTGTGTGAGGATATGGCATGGAAGATCTGTTTGTGAATTAGGTCTGGATGGTGTTGCCTGGCTGCAAAGGCCTTTGTGAGGCCTTCAACATGCTGGGTGTGGGAGTCGTCATCACTGCAGATGTGTCACACATGGTTACATGAGACTTATACCCTGTATAATCACCTGTGTCCATTACAACAGCTGTACATGGAACTCCACATGCTGTGTGATTCTCAATAGCAGTGTAACGCACTTCTAGCAACTCAAAATCCCCCCCATATATTACTCCTGGTCTGACTGTTCTTGTTTCCTCTTTGGCTCTGACACATGACAACAAATCATGTGTGAGCGAATGTATTTCATGTGCATGGTGATATATCATGCATGATCAGATATACCCCAGTCACAATACTACCCTTTGCTCCTAACACAATTCCTTCAATTCCTTACACCTGTCAAAGTTATTCAACTATCCCTACAACCATCTGACACCTTTATTTATTTGCAACTTCCAATGCAAATTTTTTTGCCCAGCACTGACTCCTCCCCCCATCCCCCCTCCTCCTAATGAAATCCTGCTCCATTTATTTGGACCAGTTAAAAAAAATGGTTCAAATGGCTCTGAGCACTATGGGACTCAACTGCTGTGGTCATCAGTCCCCTAGAACTTAGAACTACTTAAACCTAACTAACCTAAGGACAGCACACACATCCATGCCCGAGGCAGGATTCGAACCTGCGACCGCAGCAGTCGCAGTTCCGGACTGCGCGCCTAGAACCGCGAGACCATCGCAGCCGGCTGGACCAGTTCAGAAAAGTTTCCCAATCACTAGCCAAAACCTTGTCCCATATCCTGTTCCTTTAATGCTGCCTAAGCCATGGAATTTCCCTCAAATGCCTAACCATAAAAACATCTATTTCTGGATTCCACTCCTCCTTCCACAATGGCCATCTTTCCAGATTCACTGGACCCTTTCCCTCACAAATCTGGTCCTACAACAACAATTTCCACTCCCTCCACAAAATACTGTTACTATGCAATCCCCACTACCTATACCTCATCACCCTAATTGAAATCCTCACACTCCCACTCCTACGACATTCCAGACATCACTTCCTAAAGCTATCCAGCCTGCTGACATCCTACTCCCACCTTGGGGCATCACTGTCCAACCCCCATCCTACCCACAGTGTTCCTCCTTGGCAACCCCTCATAGCACCCAGACTTTGCCTAGTTGACTTTCAACCTACCACATCCTCCAAAATGCACCCACCAACCTTCCACGAATAAATGGTAACTGCCAAACTGTTGCCAATAACAAGGTCGACCACCCACCTGGCACAACAGGCAAGATTTCAATGGCTGCTTCACGACCTGTGTAATGTGAATACTCCCCCCCACCCCACCCCTACCACCCCAACCTTTTCTGAAATGCACAGATGGGAGCTATCCTCATAGGTGTGTGTGTGTGTGTGTGAGAGAGAGAGAGAGAGAGAGAGAGAGAGAGAGAGAGAGAGAGGGAGGGGGGGGGGGCACTTTTGTGTGTGTGTGTGTGTGTGTGTGTGTGTGTGTGTGTGTGTGTTTTTACATGTTTTTTTCCTACAAGCTTGAAAAAGGAAGTTATGCCAGAAGCTAGCGAATCCCTGTACCTTTCGTTTGTGTACCTATCGACGACGCAGCCCACCTGCCTTTAGGTGTGTATCCTTTATTCCTAAATAATCCTTAATTCTCAACCAGAACTTTTTGTACATAACTGTAATAACAGTAGTAGTAAACCACTGTCACTACTGTTATCAGCTGAAGTATCAAGACGGTACCTGTAGGCATTACACAAGTAGTGCAGGGGTACCAGTTATTGATCCTTACCTTCACGCCTGGACGCCAAAGATGCCTCATGTTGAGTCCTTCAAGATCAACAAGTAAGGACCATGTTGATACTGGCTTTCCTTGAGTTCTTGTAGCTTCTTCCATAAGCTGCAGACCCTCTTCACAAACATGCAGTGTCTGTATACAATGGGAACACAATGACAATGTACATCAGTAAATCACTACTTTTTAAATATTCAAAAAGGAAAATAAATCTTGCCATTTAAGCAGCTTCTTTTAATAAAATTACTTAAACTTTCTGATGATGATGAATTCCATCATCATTTTTATTTGTTCACAAAAAATTAACATTTCCGTTCATTATTTTTGTTCCTTTCGAACAATGGTACCATACCACATGGGGAGTGATCAAAAAGTAGCAGGAATTTTTGTTTTTCCTCAACAAGCTTTATTTATTCATCAGCATCAACTTTGTCCCCTTCATTGTAATCCTCCTCTGACATAATACGCTTGGCCCAGCAACCTTTCCATTTTGGAACCACTTCCAGAACTCAACTTTTTGTTATGGTGTTCAGTCCCTTCAGCAATTCTGTCCCCCCCCCCCTCCCCCCTCCTCCTTCCATGATTGCAAAACAACATTGTTTTATGGTTCTCTTCAGCCTCAGGAATGTCTGGCAAATACGGTGGTTAAGGCAACATAACAGTTTTGTCTTTTGCCTGAAAATCACAGACAAGCCTTAAGGTGAGAGTGGGAGCATTATCACAATGCAATTTCCACGAGTGGTTTTGCCATACTTCTGGTCATTTTCTTTGGATGAAAACAGCACATAACTTCCAGTTCATATTCCTTACTGACCGTACAACCATAAGGCAGGAACTCATGATGCACTATCCCATTGTAATAGCAGGAAGAACCACCTCATGTGGTGGAATTTTTCGAACTTTTTTTGTGGACTTGGCTCTTCAGGCAGTTTCCACTGGGACAACTGGGTCTTCGGTTCGATGTCATACCCATACACCCATATTTCGTTCCCTGTTATAGCCTTCTTTAAAAGTTTTGGCTTGTTGTTGACTTCGTTCTGCAAATTCCCGAGTGATGTCTAAGGAACATCATTTTTGGTCAAAATTCAACAATTTTGAAACAAACTCCGCTGCTACAAGTTTCATACCCAAAAATCTGAAAAAATTGCTGTGTACGAGCCAAAAGATATGTCGACATTATTAGCAACCCCTCTGATGGTGATTCGGCAAGTTTCCAAAACCAGTTTCTTTACTTCTTCCACACTGGCGTCAGCAACTGATGTTTATACCACTCAAACTCTTGCCTTACTCATAGTAGATTCACCAAACGCCACAGTCAACATTCTGAATGCAGTGCTGCACTTTATTCCATTTTTCAAGCAAAATTTGATGCAAATTCTTTCATCCATCTTCTCTGAAAGTATAAATTTCCAAGCACTCAAAAACATGTATAACCTTTCAAACTGCCAACAATAAACTAAATATTCAAAACAGCTAAAAATGCAAACATACATCATGAACATGTGTACCAACAAGATAAAAAAAGATGTTGGAAATTGGACGTATAACACCTGCGAAATTAGAAAATTCCCATTGCTTTCCGATTATACCTCATACTTATAATACATATATGCAAGTAGCAATTTAGAGACTACTAGATAAAACATTTACCGCCACCAATATAAAGTAATATTCAAAAGTAATACTACCAATCTTTTACAAACACAATTGTATTAACACACAGACACTAAATTAAACTTGATGAGGTAGTCCCTACAGGACAGGAGTTAGCTTGTATTATCAATTATCCTAACTGCTCTCTTCTGAAGCCTGAAAATCCTATCCCCGTAGATTGTGGGTACCCCACACCAAATTTCAATCCCATATTGCAAATCTGAGTGGATTAATCCAGAGTATACCTGTTTAAAGCCAGGAGGGATTGTTATATTTTATGAGATGATTTAGTAAGTAAATATTACAGCTAATGTTTTTACAGCTGTAGGTGACATGCTCCTTCCATGTATGATGTGTAATCAATCACAATGTCTACAAAGTTATGTTTATTGAATGTTTCAGCTTTAGATAGTGGTTCAATATTTATGTCCACTTGAGATTGGTTATAATTTAACAAAAACCATGACAACATTCTTCTTCCCATTCAATGTTAAGTTTATTCATGGTTAGATAATCTGTCTTCTGTTCAAAGTTCTCTTTATGATTTTAGAATGCTAGCTGCTCAGTATGGCTCCAGCTAATGATTGATTTATCATCAGTTCAGTTAACTAGCTTTGAGTTTTACGGATGTGCTTTGTCACTAACATACACAAGAAACAAAAAGGCCAAGAACACTACTCTGAGGGATTCCACAGTTGAGAGAATCATGTGCTGATGATGATATTTGGTTTGTGGGGCACTCAACTGTGTGTTCATCAGTGCCAGTATGAAGTCTCAATTTTTACACAGTCCAATTTTTACACAGTCCAATCTAGCTACTATAATGAATGATTATTATTATGATAACACGAACACCATCCCTGGGCAAAGAAAATCCCCAACCCGGCCAGGAATCAAACCTGGGAGCTCGTGATCCAGAGGCAGCAATACTAGCCACTAGACCACAAGCTGCAGACGAATTGTGAGCCGATTTTACTATTAGGATCTTACAGTCATCCTTATAAGACAGTTTGACATACTGTCTTCTATCTTGGAGCTGAGTAGTTAAGAAATTTAATGCTACTCCTCTAATAGTGTCCACAGTAACTTTTTGCTGCGTACTGCTGAACAAGTTGTATAATGGAAACAGTAATTAGGATTTTTCTGGGCTTGTCTAAGGCCTACTTTTATCCAAACTATTGTGTGATCCACAGTGTCAAAGGCCTTAAACAAATCTAGAAAAATCACAATGACTGTTTCCATTATACAATCTGTTTAGCAGTACATGGCAAAAAGTTATTGTGAACCACTCTTTTCAGAATGCATACTGTGTATTATTTAAGAAGTTGTATTCCTAGAAGAAAGATTTCATTTCATTCAGACTTACTCCTTCAAGTAACTTGTCCAGTATTCAAGTCAATGAAATTGGTATGTAATTATTTGCCAGTGGTTGCTCCATTTTTGTACACTGGTCATACCTCAATGATTTTTAAAAATCCTTGAAAGGTCCCCAGGGTAGTTCAGCCATGTATTAAAAGTGATACTGGTTTTATTAATCCATTTCTGCATTCTTTAAATAATGCAGATGACGTGTCATCTCATCCACTACATATTTTTTAGTTTGAAGATTAGTTTCATTCTTTTACACTTCTCAGGAAAAATTAATAGCTCATTTTAATTGAGTTTATATGTAGCATTGACTCATCCATAAATTATTCTCTGCATACCATACTAAAATGTTTCTAGAAGGCCTCACATAATGTCTTTGACTCACTCATCAACATTCCATTTTCCCATCCTTCGTTTACTATGCTCTAGGCTGTTTTACTAACATAACTGGGTTCATTTACCTGTTCAGTGTAACAATGCGCTTTTAGAGTCTTCAGTGATTCCCTGCATGTTTTTCTGCTGCTTCTGTACTTTGTTAGGAAATAATGTAGTTTTATATTCCTGAACCGGACGTAAAGGTGCTTCACACTTTCCTTTAATTTATGGATTTCTGGAGGAACTAAGTTCCTTTGTGTAATGCGATTTCCTTCTCCCTTTTTTTCTGATTGAAACTTTGATTAAATCAGTGAATAGGAAGTCCAGGTTGGAACATCAACAACAATGGAATGGACAGATTGCTGCTCAATGTAAAGAAGGCACAATGAAAAAAGCCTTCTTCAAAAAAGAAAGAAAAATATACACATTCACACATGCAGGCACAGATGATTGCTATTGCTGGCTGCGCTGGCCTGACTGCTACTGTTTTGAATGAAAGGAACAATTCTGAGTGGGGTAGGAACAGGAAGGTATAGCAGGGTAAGGGTTGGCTGGGGGGGGGGGGGGAGGGGGGGGGGGAGGGGGGGGGGAGAAGAGTGCTGTCTGACAGAGCATGCAGGGATTAGAAGGTGGCAGGACAGGCCTGCTTAGTGCATCATCAGGAGCCTGTGGGGGAGGAGGGGGGAGAGGAGGAATAGAGAGGTGCTGGGAGGGTGCATTGGCAGAGAGGAGTACAAAGTGAAGGTGAAGGTAGGAGAGCTGGGAGAAGGTGCTAGGACAGAGGGGGGGCATAAACTATCACCTGCTACTAATTCATGTCCCTCACTGCTATTGTGCACTGCTATCTGCCAATGTAGGATATTCTCTTTACAAGCTCATTTTATATTATTGCACTCTGAAGAAGCTTGTTAGCTGGTTACATGGAATGAGCCACCTGTACCTCACATTCTTAAAATAGTAGCATAGATTTGGGATATTCCTTTTAAATTCTGAGGCTACTCTCTTTCGATGCAGAGAGTAATAGGAGCACTAGTCAGTATTATACTGTTCTTGGTGAACATTTCTTCTTATCGCAGTCTCCTCCTCCTCCTCCTCCTCCTCCTCGACCACCACCACCACCACCACCACCACCACCACCACAAAAAAATTCTTACCTCATTCTACAACACAAAATATTAATGCAAGTCTTATTATGTCACATTCCTTTTCTTCCACATCTTTCACAATTATATTATTTACGTAGTTGGAATACTTGAATGTGAAATATATCTATGTATCTAAAAGATGATTCATTACCATAATACTTCAAATCAATTACAATGACTTGTTACTTCCGGGTATTTTACTTTCCTCCACCTTACTCCCGTAACCCTTGAAGTCCCGCAATATTAACAAAATATATAATTTACAAATTTTTCATAAACTTAACCTTTATTGTTATAACTAATACAAGATGAAATTGGCAAAAAGTTAATAATAAAGTGTTTTAAGGAGGTGGTTTCACTTTGGAATGATGAGGACATACAGTTTCCAAGCAGTTAACATGATATGTTTGAATGTAATGTGATATATTTGAATACAAGACACATCCCACATCTCAAAACTTCTAAGAACTCATAATGCATAAAACTAAGTGGTCCTAAAGAACAAGCAAAAATGGGCCTAATGTTTGGTAAATTTTCTATTTAGAACTACATGCAGCCCCTCTGGTTCCATTTCAAAACCACTGTTTCTGGCCGATGAGGCCAGACTGCAGAGTGCAGCAATACCTCATGGGAGAAACAATCTGGCATGGGCAGTAGGGGTAAGGAGGAGGCTGGAGTGGGGAGGACAGGAGATAGCAGGTTAAGGGTTGGGGAAAGCTGTAGTGCTGCTTGTGGGAGCCTGCAGGAACATGGTTGGGATGTGATAGGGCTGCTAGGTGCAGTCTGGAGGTAAGGAAGGGGAGCGGACATGGAGAAAATTAGAGAGAGACAGCTGTCTCTTGGTTACAGTTTGTCGGTGGTCATTCTTGTGGACAAACAGCTTGTTGATTGTCATGCCCACATAGAAATCAGTGGTTGCAGCTTACTTTGTACACCACATGACTGCTTGCACATCCCTTTGATGGGATAGGGGTTAAGTTGACCAGGATGGAGTAAGAGGTAATGGGATGACATACGGGAAAAGTCCACATTTTTGTGTAGGTACCATCCCATAGACAACTTTATGATTTATCTTACTGGTTTGTATTTTCTGTGACCTGTATAAGACATTTGACTCTGTGAATCACTACATCCTCCTAGATAAACTGAGGTTTTGTGAAATTGATGGTATAGCCAACCAATGGATAATCCAACCAAAAGACTGCAGATAGTTGTGCTCAGTAATTAAACTAAAGTAATCAAGGGAGATTATTCTGACTGGGGAGAAATCACATATGGGGTTCCCAAAGGTCAATCTTTGGTCCACCACTGTTCCTCATGTATGTAAACAGTCTAACACATAATATACAAGAAGAATTAGTTCTTTTTGCAAATGACACTACCAGTATTGTAATCAGTCCAAGCATACAGACCCCCCCCCCCCCCCTCCACACACACACACACACACACACACACACACAGACAGAGAGAGAGAGAGAGAGAGAGAGAGAGAGAACACTCATTCCACATCATGATTAATCGCGCAAATGATCCATGGGACATGAAAGTAACTAACTATAAACTAACAACATATTCCATCCTGGATTTTCCATTGTTTAACTATAAACTAATTAACTCTAATTTCACTGTCTTTATGTCTCCCCTGATTTTTTTTTTTAATTAGAAAGTGTAGAATCAGGTGTTTCCCCATTTTACTGCCTCAGTTGCAGCATGCATCATTAATGTTTTAGTTGTTCAGGTACTATACTATAATGAATAATGAATGAAACCTGAAGACAGACACACATTTTACGAGCAATGTTACAATACTGAAAGGAAGAAAAATATGTTTTTGTACTGCCACAAAAACAGAAACTTTCTCTCTCTTTTTCTTATTTTTCATTCAATAAAATACTGCTCACTTGTAACTACTAGGAAGACAAATTTACATTGGACTTTCAAAAACAAAATAATAATTACCAATTTCAAGAGTCCCTCTTCTCCTACTGATTTGAAAAGTCCTTTAACATCCATTTGACCAAGACGTAGAAGATACAATGGCCGACCATCTGAAAGTACAATACAAAAACTTTGAAGGAAATCATTAAACAAAAAAACAAAAAAAAAATGCACACACGCCCTTCCCCCGCATTTTACCTTTATCCATATGGTGCCACCCTCCAGGAAAATAATCTTGCACCACCTGAGGGATCTGATATTCAGAAAGTATACGGTCCACTTGATGTTTTTTTCTCCAAATGAGTGACTGTGACAGCATTTCTCTAGCCTTCTCCACATTGAAATCCCTGGCTCTCAAAAATCTTAGTAAAGTTGAATCACTTGGGACCTGCAAAGATAGTATTTCATAATAAATGTTCTCCATTATTTTCGGTTGTTCATAACCTCTTACAAGTAGCCAACACATTTAATAACATTTTCAGTTGTTGCTGATAATATGACAAAATCAGACTTAAGTAAGAACATGCCAGCCAATGAAAATAAAGTAAGTGCATGTAGAGTGTTCAGTGTACATCAGCTCTGTCTCACAAGATGGAGTAGCAAAAGCAATAAAAAGACTCAAAAATTCCAACTCCCGAGGCATTGATGGGGTCCCTGAAATAATCTTAACGAAGAGTACACCAAGCTTAACTGAAATACATACTAAATTGCTCACTTCAGACAAGTATTTTCTCTGATTTATTAAAACATCTGAGGTTATTCCAATACATAAAGGTAAGAGATGTAACATTAGTAATTATAGACTCATCTCCTCTTGCATTTCAAAAACATTGCAAAAAGTTAGGTGTGACAAATTTATGGAACTTGTGAATCAAAACAATATACTATGTAATGAACTACATGGATTCAGAAGCAAGAGTTCTACAACAACTACATTTCCAAGTTTATCATTTGCATACTAAACCTGACAGACAAGAAACAGGATTCAACAGGCTTATTTATTGACCTATCGAAACAGGGTGAATCATAAGATTCTGCTGTCAAAGCTTGAAAAATTTAGCATTCAAGTTCTGTCCAACAATTGGATCAGTTCCTTCCTGAGTAATCTTAAACCAATTACATGTGGTGTACCCCAAGATCAGCAATGAGATCTCTTTTGTTCTTTCTGTACATAAATGATCTAAGGTTTAATGTGGGTGCATATAAAAGAACCACATTTGCAGATGACACCACACACTACTACAAGGGGAAAGTAAGGAAGAATTACAGCAATTAGTAAACACTATCACAAAACAACCTAGCAACTGGGCACAGAATAATCAGTCTGTAATATATAAGAAAAAACTATCACACTAAAATTCTACAATTCTCTGAACAAGTATATATTTATCCCATTCGTTTCTACCAATGATGAAATAGCTGGTAACAGTACAGGAAGCAAATACTTGTGACTATGGCTGCAAAGCAATGTAAAATGGAATAAACATAATAAATATCTTAACGAAAAATTGACCAAAACATGCTACCTCCTTTGCTCACTAAAATCCTACTTTAAAGAAAAACAGCAAAGAATGCATATCATGCCTACTTATATTCTTGCCTTAAATATCAGGTAACTTTCTGGGAAAACTAAAGCAGCTATCAGCACTTTCAAACTGCACAAAAGGGCCATTAGAGTTAAATTCAGATGAAAACTTAGTTACCACATGTCAACATTATGGAAACCCTTATATTAATAAATAAATAAATAAATGTAACAGTTATAGGCTGCTGATTACAAAAAACCTGTGATATTATGATCACTTTAACGAACAACAGAAAAATTTAATCTGACTGAAACCAACACATCCTCGAAACTTCCTGGCAGATTAAAACTGTGTGCCAGATGAGACTTTAACTTGGGACCTATGCCTTTCATGGGCAAGTGCTCTGGAAACATCCCCGAGGCTGTGGCTAAGCCACGTCTCAGCAATATCCTTTCTTCCAGAAGTGCTAGTTCTGCAAGGTTCAGAGGAGAGCTTCTGCGAAGTTTGGAAGGTGGGAGACAAGGTACTGGCGGAATTAGATCTGTGAGGATGGGCTGTGAGGCGTGCTTGGGTAGCTCAGATAGTGGAGCACTTGCCTCTAAAAGGCAAAGGTCCTGAGTTTGAGTCTTGGTCCAGCACACAGTTTTAATCTGCCAGTAAGTTTCATATCGGCACACACTCCACTGCAAAGTGAAAAAGTTCATTCTGGCAACACATGCCTGTGCCAAAACATTATTTTTCACATGGGAATTGAACTTTAGAACAGACTTCCAGAAAACACAAAAGCAATTATTGAGGTCAAATCCTCTGGAAAACCTTTCAAGTCAATTACAGCATCATTGCTTTCATTCAACTGAAGAATATTTAAATTTATGAGGTGTGCTATATAAATAATTAATATATGAACTATATTATTGTAATCCTAAATAAGTATGCATAGAAATCACTTTCATTTGTATACTAACTGACTTGTATAATGTCTTATGCAAAAGCTGATTTGTGAATAACAGGACTAGTAAAACAAATCTACAATGCATATATCCTCAATAAGCTCTTTACACAGAAGGTGTTATTTTTAAATAAGGCTGAAAATACAGCTGGCAAGGCACTAACTAAAGAGTACAGGCTTCCATTTACAGTCAAAACTACATGAAATGCACAAGATACTTATTAAGTGGAAACACGAGAGACAAAACAATGAATATATAACATACCTTCCCTTTTTGGAGATCAGCTACCCATTTCCGCAACTGCACAAGGGAAGATTCTTGAATGAGACTCAGTTCCCCAAGGTATCTTTGAATGTAATCTGTATCTAGTTCAAACTGTGATTCTGAAATATTCAAACCACTTCCCTATGAATTGTGCATATATTAATAAAGAAAACTTAATATTGTACACCATGACTAATAGTTTGAAGAAATTAATTGCACTCAACAAAAAAACTGGTGCTCAGTGTCAAAAAATGTGATAAAAAGCCAACACTACACTACATTAATATTTGAATGTTTCATAGTGTAGACATAACAGTTAGAAGTATTTTAGCATTCCAATTTACAGAAAGGAGGCAAGTTCAATTAGATCTCTAATTTTCTTCACAAATTTTAATTATATCATAACTTTATTCTTTCACCTCTTTTTGGAATATAATCATATTAAGCACGTTAAAACTACAATTTTTTTCAGAATAAAAACTTACCAGCACTTGGAGACAGCATGGGAGGGGATGGTAAGGCTGCACTGATGTTTGAAGCCGATGCTCCCAATGCAAAGTCCCCAGATGAATCATTTGCTGTTTGTGCCCTGAAAAAACATATATGGTTGCAAAAGTTGATTAACACAGAGTACCACCACAGCTGCCTAAAACTATCTCAATATCACACCTCAGCCACCTCAGTAGAATCATGTCTGCAGACTGCTGCAACAAATGCAAACTCACTGTAGCATGACATGACCTGATCTACTTTTAACGCATCAGCGCACTCACCTCTCTTCCTCAGCTGCAGCGGAACCATCTTCAGGTTCTTGCCATGGTGGTATATAAACAACGCCTTCCTTTTTGAGCTCATTTATAAAGTGCTCAATTATTTCCTTTCCCTGCAGATTTGAAGTATATACAGATGACTGTCATTTTATAATCTAACACAGTAGTATTTCATTTCTGAATTTTCTTGAAACTGACAATAGTAATAAATTTCCCAACCACTTTAAAGTATTTTATTGTTAACTGGATGCTTTGTTTGTACCCACTGGTTCTCTAGCACATTATGCCAGGATAAAAGCATATTCAACTCACCTTAGCTATGTTCTGTGAATACTGCTTCATAGCTAACTTCTCCATTGAATTTTCAAAGCCAAAAAAGGATTTTATGTCAAGAGTGGCAGACTGGTCGAAGCATGTCCAGTCTGGATTTTCAGGGTGGACCTGTATGGGTCAATATCACACACATTAAACTATTTGCACTATTTAATACTTCTAGGTTACATTCACTATATTTCATTTGAACAGTGTTATTGTGATACTGTTTTACATGACTTAAAGACTACATTTCCCTGTCTATGTGAAGGCCAATCTCAGGAACTACCATAGGGATTTTAATAAGGTTTCCATTACTAGATATACTGATTCATGAGGAAGGTTTCTGTACATAATTTATTAACACTATGATATATGTTTATTAACACATGTCGTCCAGCCATAGATAGTTAATGCAACCTATGCAAAGCTGAGACAGCAGATTGTGTCCATATACAATATTTTATTGTAACAGAAATATTGATCAAATCTCACCTAACTTGCTGTTTATTTATTTATTTATTTATTTATTTCCTTCCTCCCTCCTCCCCTGCAGATTTGCATTTTGTGGAATGTATGTACAAACTTTACCATTTCATGAAAACTGCCACTATCATGGATGTCTGTTACTAGCTAACAATGTTAGGTGAGCACGATAGCTACCTGTATTATTCACAGTGTACCTTCAATATGAAAACAATGCATTCAAATTCTTGCATGCTTTTTTGAGCACATACTGGAGCAATTCTAATTCACTTGGTTAAATTTAATGCAGTGTACAATTTGATTTATTGATCTCCCCTTTTTTTTGTTAATGTATACATTAACTCATTCACCATCGTTGATGAAGATTCCTCCTTAATGGGAGCTGTAAAAATCAATGATTGAATGACCCTCCTGTGGTTCTGATAATTAATGAAAGCGTGTAACTTTTCACCATTGTCGTCTTCCACCATCACCGTCATTTTTCATCACCTGTGAGTGTGTATCACTAGTTTTTTTTCTGAGCAAAGACATGGCTGTTCATTTGCAATTTCAGTAGACATGAATTTATGTAGTGTATCTCTTTTCCATGATTTATCATTTTCCTCGTAGCTGTACATGACACTGTTAATAGATAAGTCATTACTCCAGGTTACTTAGCTTCCTAGACTACCCTTTATCTCCAGGATGATTTGTAATGTTCCAATGTATACTAAAACAATAATATAATTTGTTTCTGCACTAACTGGATGGAGCCAAGACATTTTTAATGCTAAATGGTATATATGTGAACAACACAAGCTGAATTAAGTTAACAATAAACTCTACAATGATTTTTGCTATTTCTCCACCTTCATAATATTGGACAGCCTCCTCTGTCACAATCTTCTAATGCCATGCTTTTCTTTACAGTAAGATAAGGTTGTCCACCCACAGCTGAACTACCTCCAGAATAGTGAAGCATTTTTTTGGCAGTGTGAACTAAGTATGTGCACATAATTTGATAGCTAATCCTATTACAAATATCTGGCGCTACCAGTAGTTCAGCCATTGATCCACAAATACTGATCAAAGTTAAATCTAATAATTTTCCGATACTTTGTAAAGTAGCTAGGTCGAAAATCATCTAACATAATAAAAATCTAACAGTTTTCCCTGCACCTGTTTCTCTCTTAAATCATCCACATGAACAATAATTTATTGGTTATCCTCGGCAGACACATCTATCCTCCCTTGCTGCTATGATTTCCATACACAGATTGACACACAAAAACCATTATCATCCATCCATTATAAAAGGCCCATCATAAGGAAACTTTGTTGATGTGTGATGATTCACAATGCACAGAGCGAATCAGGACGAAAGATACGTGCTTTTAGGGATGATAGTATTGGTGATTCCTTAAAAAGACATATGCTCTGTTCTTAACAGATTCTGAGGAAACTAATCAAAACAGTGGGGAGAAGGACAAATGTAGGTTTGTACATTTCTTCACAAAACATATTCAAAAAGTCTATACATTTTGCAGCTCAGCTCAAGTGAAGCATACATTGAAATGGTCAGTAAGTACATCATTACATAGCCTAACATTGCTTTGGTTCTACCCACATGTGAGTGCTGGTGAAGAATGACTGTGGTTGGCGGCAGTGATTTTCAAACACCTGTATACAGTTAAGAAAAGGGCATATGTTCATTTGAAGTTTTTTGTTCAGAATCACCAACACTATCATCCCTCAAAACATGTACCTTTCCCTCTGTCTCACCCTGAATATTAACGTCATGAACGGCATCTTTTGTGTGAAGTGTAACTACTGGTTTCATGAAAAATGCGCGAAAGTGAATTTAAAACTCATAAAAGACGAGTTTCCATGGTCGTGTCCACATTGTTTGCGTATGGAGACGGCCGAACTCGTAAGTACCGTGAACTCAAAAGAAGAAATTATTAAATTGCTTCAAAGTGACATTGAAGCGCTGAAGGCGGAAATTTTAGCATTGAAACAAGAAAATTCTGAACTGGTTATTGAAAGAAAATCCTGCGTGTAGAAATCAACCCATTACTGAACAAAGTGGCAAACATCCGCATTTGTGTAATACGGCAAATAATACAACAGAGAACTCTGTCAGTGAAACAAGTGATAAGTATAAATGGAAAACAGTTTCCTATAATAAGAAGGGCAAACGTAAAAGTGCAACGAACAAAGAAGATGACAAAAACGATTTTCTGTTAATAGGTGATTCTATATTAAAAAATGTTATTGTGCCGGACTGCAAGGTCTATGTTCGACCTGGAATCCGATCGCATCAGCTCAACAAACACTTTAAGAATGTATTGTCCACGAAAAGAAACACGGGCGAAACTGGTAACAAAACTTTAAGTACCGACGATTACAGAGGTGTCTTAATCCACGTGGGCACAAACTCCATCCGCAGTAACAGTGAGGAAGAAATCGTGAATGAAACGCGGAATCTGATTAGATCGGCGAAAACTGTATACCCAACAGCCAGGCTGGTAATTAGTGGAATCATTCATCGAAGATCGGTAAGTGATACTTACATCAACAGGATAAATACCGGCATTAGGGAACAGTGCAACAGACTCGGTGCAGTATTCATTGACCCAAACAAATTCTTAAACTGCAAGTGTCTGGGAAAAGACGGCCTGCACTTTAATAGATTAGGCTCTGTGAACCTTAGTAAAATGTTCATAGACGTGTGTAAAGTCCTAAGAAGCAAGGGAAACTAACTCATTGTGATAGGGGTGACAAAGAAAAAATTCAAACTGAAAATAAAAAGTTTAGGTACCAAACAAAGGATGCACGCGAAATAACTAAAAGAAAAAATGATCTATTGATGCACTTGAATATAAATGGCTTAGGGGCAGAACTACCAAATCGTAAATTCTCAAAAATCGACGAACTAAAAATTCTGCTTTCAGAATCCGTAAATATTAAAATAATCTGCCTAAATGAACACTGGTTAACAGAAGATAGTATAAAACTACTAAATAGTATTAATAATTATAAGGTAGCTGCTAGCTTTTGTAGAATAAGCAAATCTCGTGGAGGCTCCTGCATTCTTGTCAATTCTTCCATAAGTTATACAGTAAGAGATAGTTTTAATTATTTAAATGAAGAGAGCGTGTTTGAAAGTTGCTCTATAGAGCTGAGTGATCTGAATACATTGGTTATAGCAATCTACAGAATTCCTGGATGTGCGGTAACAAAAGTGTTTTTAACCAAATTCGAATGCCTCCTGGAAAAACTCCAGAAAGAAAGTAAGAAAAAAGTTGTTATAGCAGCAGACTTCAACTTAAATGTCTTAGTTGAAAGCAATGATTCCACAAAATTTCGTGACTTAATTCAGAAATCTGGTTTCAAGCTAAATTTTTCTGAAGGCACTAGGGAAAACAGCAGATCAGTGACCTGCATTGATAATATTATTACTAACTACATATTTGACAGTGGAAATAAGCACAAATACTGCTTAGACTTGGGTATTTCAGATCACTCAGCTCTGTTTATTGAGCTCCCAAAAGCAAATAACCTAAAGTCTCCAGAAGTGTGTATAAAAAGGGATCTCAGTAAAAGTAAAATGGATTTATTCCGCAGTAAATTAAGTATAATAAGCTGGCCTGTAGACTACAATAGTTCAAGCTCGATTAACTATGACAAATTCTTAAATTGTTTCTTAGAGGTATTTAATGAATCATTTCCTCGTAGATATAAGCAAAAGAAGGTTAATGGTAAACTCAAATGGATTACAACAGGAATAAAGATCTCTAGTGCCAGAAAGAGAGAGCTCCACAATGAGTTAAAATCAAACAGAAATCCAGATTTTGTCATTTATGTCAAACAGTATAAAGCTGTATTTAGGAAAGTTGTAGCGGCAGCTAAAAAAATGGCAAATAATAAATTCATACGAGAACACAGAAATAAGACAAAAGCAGTGTGGTCAGTTGTTCAGTCTGAACTAGGAGCCAAAGTAAAAATTCATGAGATTTTGAAAATTAGACATGAAAATGAAATTATAGTAAACCCTGTTCAGATGTCAAGTTGTTTCAATGAATTCTTCCTAAACGTAGTAAGATCGGATGTGGATATGACATTCTATCAGGGCATCACAAATTTGGAAAACAGCCAGAACACATCTTTTAAACAATTTGAAAAAATAACCCAAAGGGATGTGGAAAAGGAAATATTGTCTCTAAAAAACAAAACCTCACATGGGTGGGATGAAATAACAACATCTGTAATCAAGTATGTGTATGATATTATTTCCCAACCACTGTCAACTATTATAAATCAATCTTATGAACAGGGATGCTTTCCAAAGGTATTGAAATATGGGAGATCAAACCTCTATTCAAGAAAGGATCGACAGAAGATATGGGGAATTACCGCCCTATCTCTCTCTTGCCGGTCTTCTCTAAAGTGTTTGAAAAGATTGCAGCAAAACAAATTAATAACTTTCTTACTGTAAATGATATAATTTTTAAAAACCAGTTCGGATTCCAACAGGGTAAAAGCACTGCGAATGCTATAAATGAGTTTATCCAAAAAATATGCTCCACGTTAGATAAAGGTAGAAAGGTCACAGGTATTTTCTGTGATTTGACTAAAGCTTTTGATTCAGTGAACCATGCATTACTCCTCCACAAATTACAGATGTATGGAATCAGAGACACTGCTTTAAAATGGTTTAGCTCTTACCTGTCAGGTAGGAAACAAAGAGTAATTTTAACTTCAAATGGAACCAATTATTCATCAGACTGGAAAACAGTTCCCCAAGGAGTCCCACAAGGTTCGATATTGGGTCCCTATCTGTTACTTTTTTACGTAAATGACCTACCACTTGCTATTGATGTTCATTCAGTCTTATTTGCTGATGATACATCAGTTCTAATTGAAAATGAGGTATCTGAAAATATTCCAGAAAAAGCCAAAAACACTTTAGAAAAACTTGAATCTTGGTTCTATCAAAATGGACTAAAACTAAATGTAACTAAAACCAAAATGATGCAATTTGAAGCTAAATCAGTAGAAAGGAGTGAAATAAAGATAACTTGCAATGATCAGGATATCACAGAAGCAAACCACGTGAAGTTCTTAGGCCTAAATCTTGACAAAAATTTAAATTGGAAGGTACACATAGATTACTTAGCAAATCAACTGAACAACTTAGCATTTGCAATGTGTATTTTGTCAGGTGCCACAAACATAGATACCAGAAAGATAGTTTATCACTGCTACTTTGAGTCAGTTATTCGTTATGGCATAATCTTCTGGGGAAATTCAGCAAATGTCACTAGGCTCCTAGTATTACAAAAGAAAGTAATTAGAAACATGTGTGTTGCAAAAAAACGGGAATCCTGTCGACCACTGTTAAAAAATTTAAAAGTACTATCTATCCCCTCACTTTACATATATGAGATGGTGGTGTTCCTATATAGAAATCAACATACACTACACAATTTCCGTTTTGACCACAACTACAGCACTCGCCACAGAGATAACTTCAAACTTCCAACACATCGTTTAAAACTTTATGCCCAAATGCCAGAGTATATGGGGTTAAAAATTTTCAATAAAATAAAAGGCAGTAATATATTTAAAATGGAGATTGGTTCACTGAAAAGATTGCTCTTTACTCTCCTGGTGGAAAAGTGTTGTTATTCTGTCGATGAATTCATTGAGGACAGCTTCACAATCTGAACACAGTGATTGTAATACATTTATTATTTTATGTACATGTGTAGCTGTAACTTAGAAATGTAAAATATAATGTAAACTTTTGTAGTTCTCTTAAAAAAGTGAAAAAAGTTTCTTTTGTAAACCTTGACATGTCTCCTGTACATCAAATCAAATGATTTGAAAATTGTATGTAATGAGATGAATAAACCACATAACATAACATAACATAACAAAGAGGTTAGAAAGTTGTGAGATGCATGTGCACCTCAGGTATTCCAATTTTGTGTCTGCGGGTTGAGTGATTGACATGTGTAACTATGTTTCCAATTACTTTTGTTAATTGTGAATGTGGGAGTGCATTGCTCACTAATTCTGGTCTCAAAACTAGGCTTGGTTGGGTGTGCACCTGCCTGTTGCAAATGTTATTTAGCAGTAATATGTGTCAGATTCACTGTGTGGAAGCAGGTCTAGCAGAGCACACTAGTCTGCCACATTTATTGAGTAGTCTGATTTATATTTTACATGCAGCCGATGATAGACTTTTTGAACACGTTTTTTGAGGAAATGTACACACCTAAATTTTCCTTTTCCCCCACTGTTTTCATTAGTTTCCTCTCAGAAATTGTGTGGCACTGGTACTTGTGCCATAAAAAAATGTAATAACTGTCGTGATAGATTTTTGTGGAACTGATAAAATGAACATATTCTTTATTCAATATTGGTCAACTCCATCTACACCTACACCTTTAGTATGCAAACCACCTTGAAGTGCAAGGTAGAGGGTACATCCCACTGTGCCAGTTATTAGGGTTTTTTCCTGTTCCATTCACGTATGGAACGTGGGAAGAATGATTGTTTGAATGCCTCTGCGAGTGCAATAATTAATCTAATCTTATCCTCACGATACCTGAGAGAGCGGTAGGTAGAGGATCATTTAAAGAGAGTTCTTGAAAATTTGTTAACAGACTTTCTCGGGATAGTTTGCATCTGTCTTGAAGAGTCTGCCAGTTCAGTTCCTTCAGTATCTCCATGACACACTCTCATGATTTAAACAAACTTGTGACCATCTGTGCTGCCCTTCTCTGTATACCTTCAATATCCCCCATTAGTCTTATCATATACGGGTCCCACACACTTGAGCAATATTCTAGCTCTGGTCACACAAGTGATTTGTAGACTGATTGCTCTTTCCCAGTATTCTACCAATAAACTGAATTCTACCACCTGCTTCACCCACGACTGAAGTTATGTGATCTTTTCATTTCATATCCTTACAAAGTGTTACACCCAGGTATTTGTACGAGCTGGCCAATTCCAACAGTGACTCAGTAATATTATAGTCACAGGATACTGTGTTTTTTGTTTTGAGAAGTGCAAAATTTTACGTCTCTGAACGTTTAAAGCAAAGTGGAAGATTTTACATTTCTGAACATTTAAAAGAAGTTACTAATCTCTGTACCACTTTGAAATCTTATAAGAGCTGACTGAACATTTATGCAGCTTCTTTCAGATAATACTTCATTATAGATAACTGCTTCATCTGATTTCACTATTAATACTGTCTGCAATGTCATTAATATGCAATGTGAACAGCAAAGGTACCAACACCTGTTATTTTCCCAATTAATTGTTAGATGATTAAAGAATTCACTGATGATTGTGCACAAGTGAACTGAAGTTTTCCCTGAAGGGTCCAATTTTCATTTTATGCCCACCCTTTATACTGAGTCTTGCCCAAACAATCTCACATGCAGCTTCAATTTCTATCTCAGTGGATTTGAATTTCTTGTCTACTGCAACAAATATGCAACCTCCATTTCCCATATGATTATCCTTTTGATTTACACTTAAATTTTCCCCAAAAATCTCACTGCTATCAATTTCGAGTTTCCAGCTTTCTGTACCTAGTATTGAGTGAGTGTCACTGCTTTTCATAAGCACTTCAAACTCTGGCACTTTGCTGGAAATGCTTTGGTAGTTTACCATTCGGATTGTAATATTCCCACCTGTGGGAGGCATGTCTTTCAATCTTACACCGATTCTTCTAGGTTTCCTACAGCTATCATTATCTGAATTGGATGGAGAGTCACCTAAACTAAAAATCTCTTGGGTGTGTGCACCCCACACACAATCAGCTACTCTAGTAGCAGCCTCTGATGTGTAGTGCACGCCTGACCTATTTCAAAGGACCCTACAGTTCTCTACCCTCTGGTAGAAGTCTGGGAAGTCCCAGCCTAGCTTGTCACAGAACCTTCGAAGCCTCTGGTTCAGTCCTTCCATTCCAATCAGAATCAAACAGCCACAATCAATTCTGGGGACAGTGCTGCAAATTGTGAGCTTCACTGAAACTCCATGCACAAGGTTGGTCTTCTCAACCTTCTCTTCCAGTTGCTGGAATGACTCAAGAATGACCTCGGGAGCCCAGATGACAGGCATCATTTGTACCAACAT
The DNA here is from genome assembly GCF_023864345.2 of Schistocerca serialis cubense. Lineage (NCBI taxonomy): Eukaryota > Metazoa > Arthropoda > Insecta > Orthoptera > Acrididae > Schistocerca > Schistocerca serialis. The sequence continues at coordinate 708,895,525 of NC_064638.1, forward strand.
GCATCATAAGCTGCAGTTGGTTGCACCCTGTTCCCTCAATGCCTGCTGCAATAGCCTCTTCAACATATTGAATGAGAATTGCAGGCATACATGCCCAGTGCATCCGGTGTACTTTCCTGTCTCTTGCTGCCATTTCCCTAAGGAGTGCCATCATTTGCTGAAAGTCTGAACTGCCGACAATTAATAAACCCTTACCCTTCTGTATTTCCCCCCTCCTGACACCGGACAAAACAGGTTTTCCCAGAATAGATGAAGTGCCTAGATCTACCTAGACACACCACTTGCAGTCAAGTGTATGAGTAATGACACATTCTTACTTTCTGCAGAGGAGACAGGATGCACGGGAGGGAATAGAACATGTTAACCCGCGATCTTGCAATTCAGCAACCTACCATTAAAGTTTGTGAGCTCGCTCTCTATGCAATGTGCACAGCAGGATGAGAGCAAAAGTTTTATTCAGCAAGATATGACAGGGTAGGAGTTTACGAAGTGTATTAATTATTAACTACTGTCAAAGTGCTGTGAATGAGTATTGCTTGTTGTCATAGTCTTCATTTAAAAGACTGGTTTGATGCAGCTTTCCATGCTAGTCTGTTCAGTGCAAACCTCTTGATCTTTACACAAGTATTGTCACCTAAACTCATTTTGAACTTCCTTTTTGTATTCAAGCCTTTGTCTCTGTCTACAACCCTCTTCCTGCTTCCATTTGTCAGCAAACTGATGATTCTTTGATGTGCCTGGATGCATCCTGTCAACCACTCCTTTCTTTCGGTTCTGTTGTGCTCGAAATTTCTTTTTTCAGGTCCTTCTCATTAGTTATTTTATCTGCCCATCTGATTCTCAGCATTCACCTGTAAAAACACTTTTCAAACACTTGTATTTCACTCTTGTCTGTGTTTTTATCTTCCCTGTTTCACATCCATATAATGTTGCACTCTAAACAAATAATTTCAGGCAAAGAGTTCCTAACACTTAAACATAAATTAATATTTACAAATTTCTCTCTTTTTAGAGAACTTCTGTTACTATTCCCAATGTGTAGGTCATACCATTTTTACTTCTGCTATTTGTGCCACTAAATAACTAATGATGGCACAACTTTTCTACTACTTTTTGGGCTTCATTTCCTAAACAATTCCCTCAACTTCACCCAATTTACTTTCAGTATATTCAATTACCCTTGCTGTAGTTTTGATGACATTCATCTTTTAACTTCCTTTCAACAAACCTGATTCTTTGTCATCTCACTCAACTGCTTGCACTATGTACAAGCTGAATGTTTTTCACTCACTCCATATTTACTTCCTCTCTGTCATGTCCTTCATCTCTTAATTAGAGTCTTGTTTCTCTATCAGTTGTAGTAACTTTTAAGTTCCTGTATTTTGTCCCCAGAAACTTCAGAATATCAAAGAAGGCTTTCCAAACCACATTGTCAAAAAGTTTTCTCTCTATCTAAACATGCTGTAAATGTGGGTTTTTCTGTAGTCAATCTGTCTTCGAAGGTAATGCTTAAGTTTTGTATTGCCTCACATGTTCCTACATTTCTCTTGAACCCAAACTGATCTTTCCCAAGGTTAACATCTACCATTCTCTCCATTTTTATGTAAATAACTTCACAAACATAACTTGTCAAATTGAAGCTCAGTAATATTTGCATTTATCTACACCTGCCTTCTTTGATATTGGTATTATTTTCTCCTAGAATTCTGAAGATGTTTCACCTGTTCCTCATCTCCTAAAAACCAAGTGGAAAAGTTCAGTAAGGACTGGTTCCCCCACAGATTTTAATAATCCTGAGGGAAAACCGTCTACTTCAGGTGCCTTGTTTCTATTTTGGTCTTTCAGTGCTCTGTCAAATTGTTTCAGGATAATTTTAAAATGAAACTTAAAGTAACAACCTTGAAAAAATTCTGCTCCTTCCTCAATTATATTAAGTAGCTGCTGTTTACCTCTTAGTGTTAATACACAGGGTCTCTCACAATTCCTATAACAGGTATCTACAGATTGTAGAAGGGACTTTAATAGACAAAGTTTTGATAAGAAACCCATGTCCATTTAGATATAAATTAAGTTTGAATAACAGATCACTTTCAAAGCTCCCACTTCACAGTACACATGAACTGGTTACAATGAATTCTGACCTGGGAGCTCTCCATGAGCCTACGGCATGGACTATGTTTCAATTACTCATCATTGGGTTCCTTTCTAAGTGATGAAGGACATCCTTTGCAAAGTCTAGAGTGCAGCATGTCCATGGAGCAACACAGTCAACCCTCCTAGTTGCAAATGTACCAGTTTCTCTTAGCCATTGTTTTGGTTGAACAAAAACGGTATGTGACGTCATAGCTATGACAGGGACTGACAATGGCACCCTCTTCTCAGTTTGTGTGCTTACCACGAAGTGGGAGATCTGAAAGTGATTCCAACTTTGAACTTATTTTATACACAAATGTTAGAATTCCATACATGGATTTCTTATCAAAACTTTATCTAAAAACTCTTCTCTACAAACCCTAGAAGTCTGTAATATTAATTGTGGCTCACCTCATGAAGATGAATAAATATTTATATGTTGCAAGAATAGAGGCCAGTTTACAGGGTACAGTTTTACCTGTTATATAGCAAACATGTATGCCTACTTGTTTAATACCTTTGTACTTTGTACTGTGCTGTGTACATTGTAATCAATATGAAACTAATCATTGTAGTGTGTAACTAATGTCATTAAGAAGTAAATTTATTGAAATGTGAATGCAGGTACTTCAAAAATTTTTAACACAATTGTTTCCTGTGCACAATGTTTTTGCTGTTTGTTATTGATGAGTAATAACTTTATTAATTTTACCTGCATTGTCCTACATAACTTGACTAGACACCACTCAGTGATGCTACGCACAGAACCAAAGTATCCAGCTCTCCAAGTCATGCAATGAGGGGCACTTAACAGTGAAAAAACTCTGCAACTTTACTTCTGTGTCAACTCTATTCTGTCACTCTATTCAGCTGAATATTAAAGAATTTTGTACACATACTGTTTCAGCAAAATGCAAGGCCAATGATGGCCTTCACATAAATGTAAAGCAGCATGGGAAGTTATCAAAACTGAAATAAATTGTCAAGAGAAAGACTGCAGCATTCCAATTCCTCCTGACACACTAAACAATTACTTTGCCAATCCTATACCAGAAACCAACATCACCACCTGCTGTGGCCAAGCGGTTCTAGGCGCTTCAATCTGGCACCGCATGGCTGCTATGGTCGCAGGTTTGAATAGTGCCTTGGGCATGGATGTGTGTGTAAGTTAGTTAGGTTTAAGTAGTTCTAAGTCTAGGGGACTGATGACCTCAGATGTTAAGTCCCATAGTGCTTAGAGCACTTTTTTGAAACCGACATCAAGGAAGATGTAAGCAAGGCTGAAGCACTGCTGCCACCATTACACAATAAACCTCTAATTTTCTTATTAAACAGATAAGAGAAGAGAGAATAATGCCCTTAATTAATAAAGAAAATATCAACAGATGGAGTGTACACAGAATGTTTAAAAATATCCATAATCAAGTCAGTCCATAAGAAAGGTATCACATCATCACATGGCAATTACCAACCAATTTAACTAGTCCCAATTACTTCCAAAACAACAAAGCACTGGATGCACCAGCAGTAATCTAATCTGTCCTGCACAGTATGGCTTTAGATCTACCCTCTCCACCATGAAAGCAGCTGACAGTATTAAAGAAAGCCTTTGATACAATGTCCCACATTATCCTAATAATAAAGCTATGGTACTATGGAATTGTGGAGAAGCCCCTACTCCTACAACAGTCATACCTAAGTAATAGAAAACAGTTAGTGCATGTGTGAATAGTAAAAAAATCAGCTCCTCTGTGTGTTAAAGGAGTGCTGCAGGGCTCCGTTCTTGGGCTCTTTCTGTTCATGACACTTATAAATGATCTGGCTTCCTTATTGCCCTGTGGCACTGTACTATATGCAGATACCAGATTAATAACTCAGAATACTAACAAGGATGAGTTACAGCTGAATGCTGAATGTAGCAATAGCAGTAGATGTTTGTACCTCCTGGTTTCAGGCTAATGCACTACACAAGTAATAGAAAAACAGAACACTGTATTTAATCTGAATGACTCCAACAAGGAAAATAAATCAATGAAACTTCTTCGATTCCATATTGATCAAAGTTTAAGCTGGGATACACATACAGCTCCAGACTCGTACATGCGATTTATCTGCTATATAATTGAGAGGCCGTGTAAGTGAAACTCTGCTGCACTATGCATGCTTTGCTTTCTTCAATTTCCTTCTGACATGGAATTTTGCTATGGGGAAACTCACCTGGATCTAAGACTGTATTTAAGGTCATCAGATGCATTGTGGGACTCTCAGAATCATGTAGATACTACTTCAATGAATCAATATTATGACTGTACTTAGTTTATATATTTATAGTTGCCTAGTATACACCTGGATAATTTTGACATTGAGATGTCAATACACCATCATAACACTAGACAGACACGCAATTGACAAGCCCTATGCCACACTAGCAAAGATCCGCAATAGCTATCAACATCTTGGTGTCACATATTTTAACAAGCTACCCAAAAATTACTAAATTATTTAGATACAAAGAGACTAACATGATATGCTGATTCATTGTGGCATACTGTATTTGGTTTGCACAAAGTGATCATTTTGTGTTACAATGTACTTTTCTGAAGTAGTTACTTATGTAACAGCCTCCTTAGCCTAATTAAGGAACGATGACTGTAATGTTGTAACTATAAAACGTATGACAACACCAATTACATGTAAACATGTTCAAAGGTGGATAAATATTCAATTCTATTACATTTTTGTTTGACAGTCTTTGCTTCTGGTATCTGCAGGTCATTTTGGTTTGTTTGAAACTGCTAATGCAAGTTTTTGAGAGATTAAAACAAATCATTTACTTTGAACCTGTTGTAGATCCATTCTCATCTCAAAGATGTCTCGAATGGATGTGTTTGGGGCCTTGATTTGTAGAATTATGTTGTCAGGGAAAACAGTTTTGGACAGCCCCCTAAACTCAATGAGAAGTCATTTATGTAGACTTAGAATATGGATCAAGTCAGTACTGAACCCTATGGCACTCAAAACAAAACTCAGAATGAGGGAACAAAATATGATGAAGAGCAATTCGTCACAGAGTTCACACTGCAAGGTTACAGAGAACTCCGATGAAGTAACTTGCTGTTCAGCTCTTCTGGGACTTCACAGACAAAGCTAAACACGATCGGTCAATGAGTAATTCTATTTCAGCATATGCAGCATTTCCTCATTCTCGAGTACTTTTCACTTTTGAAAACTGATAAAATATAATTAAAGTGCACAAAATTGAAGATTCCTTCTTATTTTTCTTTTCTTGTAGAAGAAATTTTTTAATTAACATAATTCTGAAAGAAGTTGACGCACACCATATTCCTATCAGAGATTAACTTCATTCACAGTGAATTTGGTAGGTGGTACGAGAAAAGTCTAATTTTAATTTAAAATGTTAATTGGTTGCTGTTACCAGTGGCAGTTAGTGTAGACCTTTCCAGTTTATACGCATTTATTTATTGTTTCGTAAGTGACAAACATGGTGGTACATGACCACTTTTAACAGGCTTGAGACGCAGCAGTCACCAGGAATGATACAGCAATGGTGGAGAAGCAGTAAAGGACAAATGCAACACTTCATGTTAGAACAATTAAGAGATTTCATGTGGATTTGATGTGTGTTGGTATGTTATTAAGCGCAATAGTAAACAACTACTCACAAGAAGAAGAAGAAGAAGAAGAAGAAGAAGGATTCTCCAAGAATTTCGAGAGCAACAATATGAGAGAAGGAAAGTTGCTACTCACCATATAGCAGAGATGCTGAGCCACAATAGGCACAAGCATCTCTGCTACATGGTAAGTAGCAACTTTCCTTCTCTCATATTGTTACATTCCATCCTGGATTTTCCATTGTTTAATTTCAAGAGCGATATATTTTAATACAGACTCACATCATCCGATCACTTTGCAGTAAGGACCATGTAAATTGGAGCACTATCACATGCAAAAATCTATCACCATTTAATACTTTTGGAGGTACAAAAACAAAATAGAGTGTGTGTGACAGGAAAATCCATAACTTGTTATCAAAAAAGTTCCTTACTACAGAAGGAGGTGCATATGAAATTGCGATGTAACATACTGCTTGAGACCATTTGGACATTACATCCTTCTTGCAGAAATTACAATTGCAATAAGACAGAGTTGAGACTACAGTCAAGCAATCCAATTACACCATCCTGCATGTCTTGTGTTTGTCCAGTTATTTCTTATTGTGCTGACATTTTCAAAAAACAATGCTACTCTCAAAATACATAAGCAAATAATACAGTGAATATAATTCTTTAGTTTTGTTTGTATACTCACTCATGCATTTAGGTTTCTCACATCCAAGGATAATTTTGTTTCATAATGTGTCAGTAAAGAAATCTACATGTATAAAGGTGTGAATTTCATAAGAATAAATAGCCTCTGATAACTTATTTTCATTTGTATGATGATTATAAGTGTCAAAATTATTGCTACTATATGTTCTGAAAAGTAAGAGCCACGCATACTGACCCAAAAGCAGTTATTGCCACAGGAACGGGATTATGATTTTGCTAGTTTTCCCTGTTACCGTAGATAACTGTCCTCATTTCCACCGATGAGCTATGACTTTCGCATCTTTAGTGTAGCCTTGACACTGCATCCGATCAAGCTGTTCAGCCTTGTTTACTGATGTATCCTGCTGTCACTCTTAGGTCATTCTCAACCTAAGCAAACATTACTATCTGATGTCTTACATTTTGTACATTAATCTCTGGGTCATTGTCCTGATGCAACGAAACAATGCCTGCATCACTTAGACATTTATCATTTTAATTTAACCCTTTATGTAGCAAATAAAGAAGTTGTAGAGAAAAAATTTTCCTTGTTTTTCCTCACTATATAGACTTAGAATAATGATGATAAATGTTTTAATTGTAATATTTATTTGTTATATAAAAAATACAAAATGTCGTTTGAGAGCAACATTGCCAAATAGTGACACTGATATGCCAAAGGTAATCTACTTTGTGCTTTACTTCAGTTCAGTTGTATAAAAAATACAAAATGTCGTTTGAGAGCAACATTGCCAAATAGTGACACTGATATGCCAAAGGTAATCTACTTTGTGCTTTACTTCAGTTCAGTTGTGATAAATGTGTCCACAACCAACTTATTGTCTTCTTACATGAGAAAATCAGTCTCCTGACACACACAACAACTGAAAACGAAGGTTACCTACCATTTATTGATAATTTCACATATCAATTACATTTTGCATGAAAAGCTTTGCAACAATTTCTTTCAGGTACAAAACACAGAACTATATTGCACTTACAACACGTGACTGTCAAGTAACCTCTTGGGCAATAACGACATCGACCTTTTGATCAACGAGTAGACCAGTGGTCAAGGTGGAATCTTTGCTCTCTTCTTGGGAGGTGGCAAAATTAACTGATTGGACCTAAATTACTACTGCATAAGCATTCCAATAAAACACACTCAAACACTGCATCAGTAAATGAGTACAGGGAATACCAACACACCTTTTGTGACATAATATCATGACAAGCTCGCAATGCTAATGACAAACTGTCACTGTATCACAGTAGTGGCACTGTCTGAAGAGGAAAAATGTGGTGGAAAATCATACTGCAATGAAGTGTGCCTATAATCTACAAAAAGTAAATTGGGATTTTCTGCAGTCTAATTTAAGATATGGTCAAGAGGTGGAGTAGGATTTTCCATGGGCTTGGTGTTGAATTAAAACTGATTGGTGACTCCATGGAGTGCTGTGTGCACAACGACCATATATGTTAAATTAAAAGGAAAGTCAGCACTGGCCGTAATATTGATGTTTTATTGATGTTTTATTGATGGCAAAATCGATTTTCAATCATCTTCAGTGCTGGAAGTTAAAAATTTCACATAGCGATCAATGAATAAAAACAAAAATCCACAAATACACCTGAGTATAAACCAACAATTGAAAAGAACATACCTGTGGTGTACAAATTAAACTCATAGACACTGGTATCTAGTTATCATTAACCAAAGCTGAGAAGCGATCACAACAACTGAAGCCGCTGTTTACATTCACTTATACAGCAGACCTCGGTGTGACAGGATCTTGGGACGCCCTCTATGTGGCGTGTGTCACATGAAGACTTAACAATTCTTTATTTGCTGAGAGATTACCACAAAAATACCAAAGTTCACTAGCAAATCATTAATTGAATATTTCAATTTTGAAATTGTACATTAAAAATCGCATAGCAAAAAAGACAGGGGGAAATGCACATCTTGCCAACATACGTTGGTGTGTTATTTTCAAACAACTTAAAAAACATGTCCGAATAAAAATCAACAGTTGAAGTTATATGGTGTCGGATTACAGGACTAGAAAAGAAGAAAAATATACAAATAACATGACATCAAATGTAACAGAATTTGTTATCCTGTGGCTTGTGAAGTTTCACGACGCCACTGAAAGTGGGCATTCTCGGATTCATTGGTATTAAAGTTTTTTTAAGAAATGGGGTGAATAACACATCTGTTTCTTTAACTGCCTTCTTAATTTCTGCGACGAACTTAACTGTGGGGTTACATGAGTATGTTTTGAACATAGGGCTGGAGAAGAAGTCCTGTGCTTTTTGTACATAGTCGGCCTCCTATTAGCGTATTTTTTTATGCAATTTTTTTTGTTTTTTCTTCATTTTAAATGTAAACCACTAAACTCAAATTGTGCACTGCGGGGCTAGTGGCCCCGCGTTGTTCCCTCCTTCAATAGATGGCAGCACTTTTGCCACTCTGGTTTACCAATTTGCCTCATCGTTTGCATCCGCTACTCCCTGTTCTGCACTTATAGGCAGCACACTGCACCTGGTACACGCAGCACTCTGGGACCACAGCACAAGTGTCATGATATCATTTGTATATTTCCCTACCTAGGCAGTCATCCATGGGGCCACTCGCGCATTGACATACATTTCACAGCATCCAGCCCAACCAGTGGTTTCAAAATGTTTTTTAAAAGTTTTTAAAACTTTCTAGGGAAAAAAAACTTTTGTTTGTTTTTTTGTATGTGTTTCGGCATGTGAAAATTATCTCCCGTCTTTTGCTATTTCCAGTACAACACCTGAGGATGGGCGTATAACAGTCCAAAACCAGTCGTGTGAAAATAAAGAAATTTACAATGGAAGCGGTATTTTCAACCCCTTCCAAAGTAGCCAAGATGGTTTCCACAAGAGACCTGGAGATTTATGTTCAAAGACAAAAGAGGAATTACACTGATCTACCATGAAGATGTAAATGTAACTGAAGATCATGACAGATGTCTTGTCTTGCATGTGGCAGGATGATAAGCATTACAAACTACCAGGATTTACTTCTGTGGACCTCGAGCTGCTGTCCATGACCTGCTGCTGTAGAGCAATTGAAGGAAACCAAAAGACCAAACACTCACTGTCATTTTAGTGTATGTCCTTGCTGGAGTCATGTGGGCAATGTAAGAAGTGGAGCATGTATGGCTCTGATAGAGGCACAAATTGGTACACACATCAGCGGAAACTTAAAGGACTGTGAATTTCAACTGTTCACCACTGTCATGGTATTCTGCATTATAGAAACACATGGTAGTGCTGGAAGCTATAAGGCTGGCAGTATCTATTTTTTAAATAAGTGCAGTTAAGAAAAGGCTGAGATCTTGGTAAGTAAGTAGGTTTGAAATACTTCTGCTCATTAATCAGAAGTCATTTATTAAAATAAATAAAGATCATACTAGCCAGTAATTCTGAACCCCATAGATGAGCTGGATGTTCTGAGGACAATAAAATCACTCAAAAATAAAATGTCTTCTGCTCTGGATGAGCTACTTTTTTGTGTATCTGACGTGCTACTGTAATTTCCAAACCTCTATTAAACATTGAAAACATCTTTTTATAAGGCATTTTTCTGGCTGAATTAAGTTTCCAAAATAAAGTCTCTAAACAAAAAGCAATACATCCACAAATTGGTAACTATGAACTTATATCGTCAATGTCAGCCTTTTCAAAAATATTAGAAACTACTATAAAAAAACAGTTACCAAATTTATTGTAAAATTTTTACCTCCTTCCTCCAATTCAGCACTCCTATAAAAGTAGGACTACTGAAACATCTACAGGTTCATCAACGGATGACACTGAGTGGACTGAGCCAGAACACAGAATTACAGCGGTACATTTTGACTCATCAAAGCTATTTGATACATCTAATACACTATCTTGCTGGAAAAACTAAATGAGATTGGTATAGTCATCGTCACTGGGATAGTAAAAGAATTGATTCTGTCTTATCTTGAAAATAAATATCAAGTAATAGAAATCACCTTGACTAACAGTCAAAATCAAGGAATTAAATTCACATGGCGCTTCCATCCAGTAACAATACCTGAAGACTTCTCATATTCGTTATTTATGTTACTGATAATGCTGACATTATTTGCAGATAAGACAAGAGTTTTAATAAGAAATGTAGATCAGCCATTAGCAAACATGCAAGCACAGTTCTGAGGGAGACTGATTCATCTCAAATTTACTGACTGTAAATCTTCTAAAATGCTGTTTCATTCATTTGACGAAAACAATGTCTCAAACAAGAACTCTGTATCAGTAGCCATCAAATATAGAGGGTGGCTATAAAATTATTGGGTTTGTATATGGATGAAAATATAGATCACTAGGCCTATAATCTACCCAGTATGCTCTCCTTTATGTTTAATATGTCAGATCTGCAGAATAGAATTGCCAGAACTGCATATTTTCATATTTTCACACTGCTGTTACATACGGGATACCATGGGGACATGGTAAAACTAACCTAAACGCAGTTTTGCCTTCCGGAACAGGATGCAAGAACAATTACAAAAAGTTCCAGATTAACATTCTCAAAATAACTATTTGTTCAATTAAACATACTTCCTTTGCATTGTCTCTCTATTCATAAAGACTGCAATTAGCATAATATCAAATTAGGACAAGCTGAAAATTAATTCCTATGTACATCCGTTTATGTATTCTCATGTCAAACACATGTTATATACACAGTTGAGACTATAACTATTTTAATTTTGCCCAAAACTTTGCCATTCCCAAAGTGTTTTTGGCTCCATGATGAAGTTCATTTCTGTGCAGGAGGCTGAACACAACAATATGTAACAACATTCATGTAATGGGAGTAAATTTTGGAAAAGTGTGGTAAGTTCCTATGGGACCAAACTAATGCGAGTTAAAATAAGGCTATGCAAAGGTCTTTAGTATTAGACAGTGTAACACGCTTTCAGATGCCATAAAAGCTATCAAGAACGGAACAATGTTCAATGACACAGATGCCTAATCTCTCCTGTTGAACTGCTTGTCTGATGTGATTACTTGGTCCATATGCAATAAATAGTAGTTGAATCTTACAGGAAAAGATCATGATACAATTTACATCAATTATTAATGTTAATTAAGCATTCGGAAACTGTTGAGGAAGCAGAAGCTATTGCACTCTTGGTTCAAAAGGGAATGCACAAATGATGACATGCGAAGGTTAGTCAAGATTTGTATGCCTGTGAAAAGATCTATGTGTGAAGCATACAACTACCACCGCTGTCATACCCTAGCAAAAGATCTGGCAGAGAATCCGAGAAAATTCTGGTTCTTTGTAAAATCACTAAGTGTGTCTAAGGCATCCATCCAATCACTTGTTGACCAATGGCAGATGAAGATAGTAAAACAAAAGACCAAGTTTTAAATTTCACATTCAAGAAATTGTTCACACAGGAGATTGATACAAACATACCATTGTTTGACCATCAGACAGACACCTATGTGGATGACATAGTAATAAGCATCCATGGCATAGAGAAACAACTTAAGGAGTTGAAACCAAATAAGTCACCAGGTTCAGATGGAATCCCAATTCGGTTTTTCAAAGAGTACCCCACAGCATTGGCTCCTTACTTAGTTTGCATTTAACATGAATCTCTTGCCCAGTGGAAAGCCTCAAGTGACTGGAAAAAAGGGCAGTTGACTCCCATGTATATGAAGGGCAAAAGAACCAACTCGCAAAAATTATAGACCAATATACCTAATATCAGCTTGCAGTAGAATCCTTGAACATATTCTCAGTTCAAATATAATGAATTTTCTTGAGATCGAGAAGCTTATGTCCATGAATCAGTTCAGTTTTATTAAGCATCACTTACGGGAAACTCAACTTGACCTCTTCTCACATGATATACTTCAAACTATGGACGAAGGGCAACAGGTAGATTCCATATTTCCAGAAAGCATTTGATGCATTGCCTCACTAGAGGCTGTTAAAGAAGGTAGAGTATATGGAACAGGTTCACAGACATGCAAGTGCACCGAAGACTTCGTAAGTTATAGAACCCAGTATGTTGTCCTCGACGACTAGCATTCGTCAAAGACAAGGGTACCGTCAGAACTGCCACAGGGAAGTGTGATAAGGTGACTGTTGCTCTCTATATACAGAAATGATTTGGCAGATAGAGTGGGCAGAAAGCTGCGGTTGCTTGCTTCAATGTTGTGGCATACAGTAAGGTGTCGAAGTTGAGTGATTGTAGGAGGTTACAAGAAGAAAGAAAATTTCTCCTTATGATGAAGGGAATCTTGCTCTAAATGTAGAAGAATGTAAATTAATGCAGATGGGTACAACAAGTAATCCTGTAACGTCCAGATATAGCATTAGTAGTGTCTGCTAGAAACAGTCACATTATTTAAATATCTGGGCATAATGTTGCAAAGATAGATTAAGTGGAACGAGCATGTGATGATTGTGATACGAATGGCAAATGGTTCAATTTAATTTATTGGGAGAATTCTACAAAGTGTTGTACATCAGGAGACCACATATAGTGCAGTAGCGCAACCTATTTTTGAGTAAAGCTAGAGTGTTTGGGATCCGTGATACGGATTAAAGGAAAACATTGCAGCAATCCCGAGGCGGGCTCCTAAATTTGTTACTGGTAGGTTTGAACAACATGAAAATGTTACGGAGATGCTTTGGGAACTCAAGTGGAAATCTCTGGAGAGAAGGTGACATTCTTTTTGAGGAACACTATTGAGAAAATTAAGAGAACCAGAATTTGAAGCTGACTGCAGAACAAATCTGCTGTCTACAACATACAATGCACTTAAGGAGCAATAGGATAAGATATGAGAAATGAGGGTCTTTTTTCCCTTGTTTCAGGCCGTAAGGTGGACTGGCGAGTCTCTCATATTTTATATTCTTTCAGATTTATTATATTAAATCATATTGTGTGGTTATTCTACAATGTGGACTACAATGTTTGATTTTATTGTGCTGTCCTATACTGAAATAGGTTTTTATAACTTATATTGCCCTGTGTATTTGTTATAGCTGGATATTGTGTGTATATTTAATGATACTATGCAATGTGATTTACCCGGATGAACAAATGAAGTGAATTAAATGAAACTACCTTCTCCTGAATCATTTCCTTAACATTAGTGTCATCTCTTACATTATTCTCCCCAAACCAACCTGATGTAGTTTTTCATTCGTTGTTCTTGTAACCTGCACAGCACATTAATCAGATTCTTACACTACATTTCAACTTACCACTTCACTTGTGGAAGAATATTCGCTAGATACAAGCTATTCATAACACTCTCCAGTGCAGTCTGTGACAAGACCTACTCCATCAGGATAGACACTAATTGTGCTATGAACTAAACATTGTCATCGTCTTGGATGCATGTACTGTTTAGATGACAACTAAACCACAACACTGTCAGTGCAGATTAATCAACACAGACAGAATTTATACTATTAACTGTCTATCCTGTTGCAAAATCACACTCTGTAGCACCACATCCATGGGCCATAATCTTGCTGCTTGTTCACCATATTTTTAATTTTTATTCTTCACAACACCACCAGCAATTCAGAGTTTAACAAAACAAACTGTTTTTAAATCAAGCACCTGGTTCCAAGCACCAACCAAATATGAACTTCAAGCTACTGACTACTGTCACTTCCTACTTAATTTGTCAGCCTCTCATTGCTTAAGATCTTCAGTTTAATTTTTCCTTCTTCATATCTCTTGTTCAATGAGAAAATAATGTGACCAGAACAAAAAAATAGTTCTGCTTCAAGATCATTATAAAACACTTAAAATGCTTCCCTGGGCCTCTTCTCCACTATTTGCATCATTCCTTTTTCTCTGTTTGTACTTCTTCTTATGTGTGTGTGTGTGTGTGTTATTTTCAGTCCGTATTTACGTGATCTCTGACCCACTGACACATGCTCCCAATTTGTCCTTTCGGGACTGGAAATCTTTTCTGTTGCTAGCATTTTAATTTCTTATTTCCATGAAATCTACCCTTTTAGTTTTAGAGCACAGATTACTTTTACACTCAGTTCAACCATTTAAGAAATACTGTATAACAGCAAAGAAAATTGTACTTACAAAATATCGACATTTCTCTACAACTACTACTCTGCTTGCGAAGCTCTCATTGTACGCTTCAATATGGAGCGTTCGGTTTCTCCGGTCCAAATTATTTTTCTGAATGAAGTATACATGATCAACACCAATGATCTGAAAAATGAACATACTGCATTCATACATTGTTTTGAAAAACAACTAATGCTTATGTTTGTATTACAGAAAACAGCAAACAATACGAGACTGAGCACTGGTTTCTGAGGAAAGTTGCGCAAACTTCCAGGTGGGAATTCAAATAGCAGCAACAGCATAAGACTGCCCATATTCAATGTACTTTTACTCTAATTCATCAAAGCTACATAAGAATTGTATCAACTGAATTTCTTTTACAGATCTGCTGTATAATCCTTAGCCATTACTTTCTATAAGGTGATGCAGTACAACTGCTTACTAACCTTTTTAATCAAGTATGGTGCTTCAACATTTAGCTTACAACGTCTTTCTTTTAGAGAAACAGCTCCATCAGGGCTAGTAAATTCTGACGTAACTTCACATCCGACAAACACAGGTATAAGAGGACATGTTGGAAATCGCCTTTCGTATGCCTGAAACAGTTCATAAGATTTATTGTGTTAAATTCCATTACGCAAAATATGTAGATGCACAGCGGCACTAAAATATGAAAGAAATAGGGTCAAGTGTAGTTTTCATTCTCAATTATGCTTTGCTTTTCAGTATCTAAGCACGCAACACTGCATTTAAAGTCAAAATATATGTTTCTCATTTTTGCCTCTGCTCTAACTTGTTGGGTTTTACACAATGAACTGGAATGAAATCAAAATGATAATGAATATCAATGACAAACTCTGAAATTAAAATCAAAGCACATATTATACTAATAGTAGCAGCTGCTGCGTTGCAATTATTATCTATAACAACTCACTAAAATTCAGAATGTTTAATTCATAAATATACTGAATAACTGTACATTTTAAGAGTTATGTTGCGATCATGGAAATTCCATGACAGTATAAAACAAAGAAACAATGAGAATGAGAACAGGGAGGGGGAGACTTGTGGGCGGCTTATAGAAATAATGATTTTCTGTTCTTTTGTGTATATACTGCATGTATTACACATAATTCATATGCAGGTATAAGGGTGAATGTTCTCTTTTTCTTTATTACTTCTTGTGTTTTTAAACATGTTTTAAGGATTTAAAAACTTAGTACAAAACAGTACCAAATTACATTCATCACTGAACACTACAAGCTATCTCTCTGTACACGAAAGAACCACAGAGATGGAAGCTTCCATAAGAACTCCAATATTTTCTTCCACAGGATATTCCTTGAAACTCCCTTAAAACGAAACACTATGGCATGCAACATCAACCAGTATTTTGGTAATAGGTCATATTAGCAATAGGAAATACATCAAGAGATTTATAATTATTGTCAGTTTACTCAGTTTTCTTTCCTTCAAGAAAAATGGCTACTGTGAATTTGTACTCTAAAATATAGACAAAAGAAGGAACTAATAGTAAATGGAGAAAGCAGTATTTTCTTTTATGCACGGAAATTTAAACAAGAGACAAAATTAAAAGAAATGAGAAATACAATAAGATAATAACCTTGGTTCAAGGATCATAAAAGAAGGTTGTATACATGGAAGTAGCCTGGAGATACTGACAGGTTTCATATAGATTACATAATGGTAAGACAGAGATTAAGGAACCAGGTTTTAAATTGTAAGACATTTCCAGGGGCAGATGTGGGCTCTGACCACAATCTATTGGTTATGAACTGTAGATTAAAACTGAAGAAACTGCAAAAAGGTGGGAATTTAAGGAGATGGGACCTGGATAAACTGAAAGAACCAGAGGTTGTACAGAGTTTCAGGGAGAGCATAAGGGAACAATTGACAGGAATGGGGGAAAGAAATACAGTAGAAGAAGAATGGGTAGCTTTAAGAGATGAAATAGTGAAGGCAGCAGAGGATCAAGTAGGTAAAAAGACAAGGGCTAGTAGAAATCCATGGGTAACAGAAGAAATACTGAATTTAATTGATGAAAGGAGAAAATATAAAAATGCAGTACGTACAGCAGGCAAAAAGGAATACAAATGTCTCAAAAATGAGATCGACAGGAAGTGCAAAATGGCTAAGCAGGGATGGCTAGAGGTCAAATGTAAGGATGTAGAGGCTTATCTCACTAGGGGTAAGATAGATACTGCCTACAGGAAAATTAAAGAGACCTTTGGAGAAAATAGAACCACTTGTATGAATATCAAGAGTTCAGATGGAAACCCAGTTCTAAGCAAAGAAGGGAAATCAGAAAGGTGGAGGGAGTATATAGAGGGTTTATACAAGGGCAATGCACTTGAGGACAATATTATGGAAGTGGAAGAAGATGTAGATGAAGATGAAATGGGAGATACGATACTGCATGAAGAGTTTGACAGAGCACTGAAAGACCTGAGTCGAAACAAGGCCACAGGAGTAGACAACATTCCGTTAGAACTACTGACGGCCTTGGGAGAGCCAGTCCTGACAAAACTCTACCATCTGGTGAGCAGGATGTACGAGACAGGCAAAATACCCTCAGACTTCAAGAAGAATATAATAATTCCAATCCCAAAGAAAGCAGGTGTTGACAGATGTGAAAATTACCGAACTATCAGTTTAATAAGTCATGGATGCAAAACACTAACGCGAATTCTGTACAGACGAATAGAAAAACTGGTAGAAGCCAACCTTGGGGAAGATCAGTTTGGATTCCGTAGAAATATTGGAACACGTGAGGCAATACTGACCCTACGACTTATCTTAGAAGCTAGATTAAGGAAAGGCAAACCTAAGTTTCTAGCATTTGTAGACTTAGAGAAAAATTTTGACATGTTGACTGAAATACTATCTTTCAAATTCTGAAGGTGGCGGGGGTAAAATACAGGGAGCGAAAGGCTATTTACAATTTGTACAGAAACCAGATGGCAGTTATAAGAGTCGAGGGACATGAAAGGGAAGCAGTGGTTGGAAAGGGAGTGAGACAAGATTGTAGCCTATCCCTGACGTTATTCAATCTGTATACTGAGCAGGCAGTGAAGGAAACAAAAGAAAAGTTCAAAGTAGGTATTAAAATCCATGGAGAATAAATAAAAACTTCGAGGTTCACCGATGACATTGTAATTCCTTCAGAGACAGCAAAGGACTTGGAAGAGCAGTTGAACGGAATGGACAGTGTCTTGAAAGAGGGTATAAGATGAACATCAACAAAAGAAAAACGAGGATAATGGAATGTAGTCGAATTAAATCGGGTGATGTTGCGGGAATTAGATTAGGAAATGAGACGCTTAAAGCAGTAAATGAGTTTTGCTATTTGGGGAGCAAATAACTGATGATGGTCGAAGTAGGGAGGATATAAAATGTAGACTGACAATGGGAAGGAAAGCGTTTCTGAAGAAGAGAAATTTGTTAACATCGAGTATAGATTTAAGTGTCAGGAAGTCATTTCTGAAAGTATTTGTATGGAGCGTAGCCATGTATGGAAGTGAAACATGGACGATAAATAGTTTGGACAAGAAGAGAATAGAAGCTTTCGAAATGTGGTGCTACATAAGAATGCTGAAGATTAGATGGGTAGATCACATAACTAATGTGGAGGTATTGAATAGGATTGGGGAGAAGAGAAGTTTGTGGCACAACTTGACTAGAAGAAGGGATCGGTTGGTAGGACATGTTCTGCGGCATCAAGGGATCACCAATTTAGTATTGGAGGCCAGCGTGGAGGGTAATAATCATAGAGGGAGACCAAGACATGAATACACTAAACAGATTCAGAAGGATGTAGGTTGCAGTAGGTACTGGGAGATGAAGAAGCTTGTGCAGGATAGAGTAGCATGGAGAGCTGCATCAAACCAGTCTCAGGACTGAAGACCACCAAAACAACAACAACAACAACAATCTTGGCCTTCTAGGAAGCAATATTTCCTTGCTGTTCTGAAGCCAGAGAGAATAAAAGGAAACTTTCGAGATAGTGAAAGAAAATGAAGAACCACACATATACAAGGTAGGTACCATAACTCTTCGTAAGTACATATGTTGACAGTAACGTTTCTACTTCGAAATGGTCATGGATAACATCTCACAGCATAAGCAGAAGTGGGGCAAAGCTTGTTGATGATACACTAAAGCTACCGAGCAAAAGAGTTATGAATGCAATTTTCATAGTTTTGGCACAATCACAATGAAATTTTTTATTTCTGTATCTGCCACACAGCATGCCGCAAGTAATACTTCATTACTTTTCCCACTTCTTGACAGAATTATAGTCATGGGATACCTAGCAACTGCAAGGCTTCCTCTCAATAAGATACAAGTTGATTATTAAACAACAGCCAATGCTATTTTATAGTATGCGTAGAAATCTATAATGAATCACTACACACAACAGAGTTTACAGCATAACCTGCAAGCCAATGGATACCTTTCTGTAGAGTCTGGGTTCAAATATCCTACCGGCCACTTTATTTAAGGTTTTCGTAAATCATTACAAAGAATTGGACCAACTTCATATACGATACAACTCATTACTCTTTCCAAACGAGCTTATGTTAGATCTCGAACCTGTGTGTGTGTGTGTGTGTGTGTGTGTGTGTGTGTGTGTGTGTGTGTGTGTGTGTGTGTGTGTGTAATGCCTGACAAAAAATATGAAGCATCCAGATGGTGAGGAGCAAATGAAAAGAAACTTCACAGGCTGAGACAGTATGTGATGCTTTTTCAATGATTACAAGAACTTGGTATTATAAGTTTCCTTGTCAAAATGACACTGCACACCGTCTGGCCTGGGTGTCTGCACTGTTTCAGATGGGAAGGATGTCATGAAGCCGCTATATCCTCTCCTGAGGCAACTGGCCCAAACATCCTGAGGGGAATGATACGCTAACACTAAACTACCTTTTTTCTTTATCGGAGGCCTTTCTTCCTTCCTTAGTGGTCACTGTTGGTAACTGCAAGCAAAACTGATGTTCATCCTCAAAACGTGCAACAATAAATTAGATACTATGCTAACGACAGATATCTCAAAGCAAGATAAGGGATAGGAACATTGACATCTCGAGAATTTTCTGAGCAATGTTTGGTTGGTTGTTTTGGGGAAGGAGACCAGACAGCATGGTCATCGGTCTCATCGGATTAGGGAAGGATGGTGAAGGAAGTCGGCCGTGCCCTTTCAGAGGAACCATCCCGGCATTTGCCCGGAGTGATTTAGGGAAATCACGGAAAACCTAAATCAGGATGGCCGGACGCGGGATTGAACCGTCGTCCTCCCGAATGCGAGTCCAGTGTCTAACCACTGCGCCACCTCGCTCGGTGAGCAATGTTTGTATGCACATAATGGAAACTATAAACTGCAAGTTATCTGTACCGGTATATTAGGACATCCTTGTTGCCATGTCACTGAGGAAACACTACTCGCTTATCCAATGCAGTTTGTCCTCTCTGATTTGCTGAACCTGTTTCAAAAATGGTTCAAATGGCTCTGAGCACTATGGGGCTTAACTTCTGAAGTCATCAGTCCCCTAGAACTTAGAACTACTTAAACCTAACTAACCTAAGGACATCACACACATCCATGCCCGAGGCAGGATTCGAACCTGCAACTGTAGTGGTCGCACGATTCCAGACTGTAGTGCCTAGAACCGCTCGGCCACTTCGGCCGGAGCTGAACCTGTTTCACAGTGAATAAATGGTTCGTCAGCATAGTAGTTGCATAAACGAAACATAACCAGTTTATATTTTTGGACGCTAGAAAGGCAAAGCCAGTTTTCCAAAATTCCAGAGCGTACATGTAAAGGAAGAGGAAGTGAAATACAGATACCAATTACTGACTCTATTAAATAATACTTCATTCATATTACTTACACATTTCTATAACATGTGCAAAGATCCAAGAGATATTACCCTATTCCCTGAATGGCTAACAAAATTATGGCAATTTCCAAAATAACTGATCACTTCCACCCTCAAAACAGCGGGCAGTGGCCCTTGAGTTCTGAAAGCCTGAATTTAAGGCGACTAGCGCGAGTTTTGGTGTTCTTGTAAAGATAAGTCATTTTAGATTATAAAAACAAATAGTTTAGTACTGATTAAATGGTAAATAGTTGTATTAGTGCGCCTTTTAAGTGTACCATTAAAGGTTTCATTCTTCTTTACGTAATATAGCAGAAAACGCGAAACGATCGGACAGTCGTATTTTCTGTTTACGTTTTGCCGCAGTAAATCTATAGAATTTCGTTTAGTTGTTCTTTGCTCTCTCCAGCAATTTAACTGTAGCGTACTTCATTATTTAACTCACATTTCCGGAAAATAGCGTAAAGTTTAAGTTGTTGTTTCAGAGACTTTGCATTGTTGTTCATGTTTACACACAGTCACGTGTAGGCCAAATTTGTGAAACCATATTTTCGTTTCCAGAATGAGATTTCCACTCTGCAGCGGAGTGTGCGCTGATATGAAACTTCCTGGCAGATTAAAACTGTGTGCCCGACCGAGACTCGAACTCGGGACCTTTGCCTTTCGCGGGCAAGTGCTCTACCAACTGAGCTACCGAAGCACGACTCACGCCCGGTACTCACAGCTTTACTTCTGCCAGTACCTCGTCTCCTACCTTCCAAACTTTACAGAAGCTCTCCTGCGAACCTTGCAGAACTAGCACTCCTGAAAGAAAGGATATTGCGGAGAGAAGGGTAACAGATTAAGGAGGGAGAAGGGTAAAGAGAGGTGGGAAGTGGCAACAGGCAAAACTGGCCTAGAACTTTGTCTGACAGCTTGGTGGTGAATGTAGAAAATAGATTTGACCTGTTGCTTCAGTTAGAAGCTGGTGAGCCTGAAGCAGTTACAGATGTAGACAGTGCAAAACAAACTTTCAGCAGCAAATTGAAAAGTAAGAATGTAGGGAAATCAGTAAAGAGAAAGAAAGTGTTGTTAGGTAGTTCCCATGGAAGAGGTGTTGGCCAACTTCAGCAGGACGAACTAGGATCAGAATACCAGGTCACCATTTTTAAACCTAGTGCTGGTCTGGAGCAGGTGACAGAGGATTTAGGATCACTTTGTAAAGATTTCGCTAAGGAAGACACCGTGGTTATAATGGGTGGGGCAGGTAATAGTATTGACAGAGATCCTGGGTACAGCATAGAGTGTGACCTGACAATCCGAATAACAGTTTGCATAAGGGCCATAGATGGACCAACACATTGTAGGCTTCTTCCTCAATTCGTGGAGCTCCTTCTCTTGAATAAGTTATTCATTTTCTTCTGAAAATGCATTTTTTTTCGTCGTCGAGCGTATGTCACGAGATACAATACATCACTCCCCTATAAATCGTGGTGTCGTTCGCGAACATTATTGGAGATCCCCTGGTATTAAGTTATTTACGCATAAAGTGAATCGTTGCTTCCGTTGCACGTAACTGCAAAACGCACGACTTTGCATTTTATGTAACTATTATGTGGCAAAAAACAGTAATGAAATCTTGACGGTAGGAAGTAAACGCTTCTCACATAGTGCAAAATTGTAATCTGGTCTAAGAGTTTAGTCAACGACAGTTCATTGTGGCAGCCGTCTCATGCACCGTATCAGGAATCCTCGTAAACAGGACTCTAAAGCTGATAGTGAAAGATAGCGGAACTGACCGTTTCATGGCCGCCACGCTGCTTATGCTCTCTTTACGAGTAATTTAAAAATGGCTTTCCACAGACCTCTCAGTTTCATTTCAAGTAGCAAAAAGGACCGTATATGTGGTTATGACGGGATATACAGACTCAACAAAAACGTGGCTACACGTCAAACCTTGTGAGAGATCTGGGCAAAAGTGATGTGCTAAAGAAGGTCTAAATTACTTGCACTGAAGGAAACAGTGAATGAACTGCCTATAGCAATCAGCTGAAAGAAAGTAATATAATCTCAAATAGTTTGGAGAGATTCCAGTGGCAGATTTATGTATCTTTAGCTTTTAAATCGAAATTTGGTTTCTTAATTCTGAAGTGATATAGTTTAGTTCTTTTTATTGCCAGATATATTACAGGCACCCACTGTATTTTGAGGAAACGCAGACCCTTAATTTAGAATCCAGGGTTTTCTATGAACATTGTGATTCATAAAAAAAATTAGCACTGTAAGGAAACAATGTCAGGTAGTGCCCTCGAACCATGTAGCGCCTCCTCAAGAGGGGGGAAAGGAGAGGGGGGGGGGAGAGAGGGGGAGAGGGAGAGAGCGAGCGATATTACATTCTACCCATTATACCACCCACTGCGACAATTCTAATAAACGTCCTTTTCGCCTATTTCCGAATCGCATATGTTGGGATCACGTTATCATTTCGGGGCTGTAATTAACATTTTTTTTAAAAATGTTTACATGCGCTATACTTAAGCGGCTGCTTACTTGTGTCTGATCTCCAGATGTAAAATCGAACCTAGATATACGAGATAATCGTTCCCATTCTTCCTGTGGCTGCAGTTTCTCTTGAAATAATAGACCCTTCTCACTGAAGTGTTCCCGCACGGATTGCTCCACATACAGGCTTCGCAAGGGGGCATGCAAGAAGGGGCACTCGCCACCCCACCTGCCACCCCTTGAAGTTTTTATTCATTAAAGTACTTCCGTACACTATATAAACCATCAATTTTTTGGGATATCATAAGTCTTTTGTGTCACTTATTAAATTAAGTTCTACTTGGTTCAAATGGCTCTAAGCACTATGGGACTTAACACCTGAGGTCATCAGTCCCCTAGACTTAGAACTAATTAAACATAACTAACCTAAGGGCATCATACACATCCATACCCGAGGCAGGATTCGATCCTGCGACCGTAGCAGCAGCGCGGTTCCGGACTGAAGTGCCTAGAACAGCTCGTCCATTAAGGCCGGCAAATGTTCTAGTTGCACGACACGTATGGAAACTGACGAACTCATTTATATTTTTAAAAATGGCAAATTTTGAGTTCCCTCTCCTACTCAGCGTAAATTTCTGCGAACGCTAGTGACTCCAGCCAGTATTATCTGCAAAATCTTGAAAGAAATACGATGTAGTTCTCGCGAAACCTTTTCGCTAAATTTTGAGTACATGATCCGAAGACAGTGCGGCCATTACGCCGTCATACCACCCTGTGTCTCGCTAATAGATCGTGCGGATAAGATAAGAGATATAAGAGCAAATATAGAGGAAAGTAGATAGTGATTTTTCCCCCTAGCCCAATACGTGAATGGAACAGGATTAAAAAAAAGATCATATTGGTATGGTGTAATCGCCGCCATGCTCTGTACACTGGCTTGTGGAATGTGGATACGTCTATCCAGAATGTGAATGCGACGTAGACTGACAGAACGTTCCTAAATAACAAAACTAAAAGAAACGAAAAGAATCTATAAGTATCGACAAAATATTCGTGAGGTTAGCAGTCACATGCTGCTGATTTTTGTGGATTTTATTCCTTCGCGTATGCCATTGAAATTTAGCTGTGAAAAGACTGTTTATCTACTATTAACTTCGTAACCTCGCCAAATCTCTCTAACACTACAGCATAACAGATTACCCGCTCAGTTCAGAACCTCCAGGGAATTACAAACGCAAGTTGCGTAGGAACACCAGTCTGTGACAGTGTTACATAATCACGTACGGAGCGGCACACAGCGGCAACTAAAGAAATTCCTTCACTTGCATAACAGAAATTGCCAACGTGTCTCAGCGCGTACAAGATTTAAGACACAAGATAGCCGACCTCGATTTACCGCTGAAGAGCTAGCTGTGATCATTTAAAATGAAAAATTCTGCACATCAACAGTGCTGCAATGGCTCATCGGCTGCCTATCAGATTACTGTAGCTTGGAAAGACAAAACACCCACAAATTAAAAAGTCATTGAACGTATTATAAGTGATGGATCGTTGTGACGTGTAAATCAAGCCCTTCGAGGCTGCATTTTCTTCTTGAAATCTTATCGAATCCGCATGATGCTGCTGCTCTGTAGACTGCGTTGCGCTATTACGAGCGCACACTGGAAATGTGCTTTGTCAGCTGGCGTACCCTCACATTTTTTACGGGTACATTTTAATCATTCGCGACATGACACGCAGCACCTGACAATGGGATCAGATTGGAAAAAAAAATTGTTTCACGACGTTCACAAAGCACCTACAATGCCACACAGTATTGTCGTATGATACGGTGCTTCAAGTACTATGAAATGCCATCATCACGCAGACATATTCTGAAGAAGGAAGGAAGGCTGATGCAAAATACCTCAGACTCCTGTTCTCACAAGAGGGTAATGCCCATTGTTATCGCATGAGTGGCGTAAACAGTTTTAACTGCGCGCCATTTCCGTCTTCGGTCGCTGAACTCTTCGTCGCTAATTCGCATTCCATGTGACATAAAATTTGCAACTAATCTGCTACATGTACTTTGTCGGAAACGAATTCTCTAGAGACTATCACCGAAATGAGAGCTGTCACGACGGAAATAGTGATGTTCTGTTTAAAATTTTACAAAACGGTGAAAAAGTTTGACAAAATTATATAACTGGATACATAAAAAATCTACTCACCTAGCAGCGGCAGAACACACACATAAACGGTTGTAACTGGCAAGCTTTCGGAGCCAACGGTTTCTTCAGGCAGAAAGGTTGAAGGGGAAGGAAGAAGGATGAAGGAAAAGGACTGAAGAGATCTAGGAAAAGGGGTAGATTTCGGGAAAGTCACCCAGAATCGCGGGTCAGGGGACACTTACAAAGTTTTGGTCTTTCCTTCACATCCCGTACTGTAAAACTTTTTTTATGAACTATCCATTCCACTACTCTGCAACACAGTTCTTTATGGGCTAAAGCTAATGCTACACGTCTTGGCGAGCACAGAGCCTCGTAGAACACAAAATTCGTCTAAAACAGCGCAACGTCGCCCGGTTTCTCTAGTACACAATATTGTTTTCCAAAGAAGCAAGTGAATAATGTAAAAAAGATACTACTGTTCATTCATTCCTCACTACCGATTACCGCCCACACTACACACTTCTAGCAAAGCACATTCATTTCGTTATAATTTCGTGTGTGTCGGTATAACAACAAACGTGCTGTAGTTCTGGAATACATTAACATAAAGCAGAAGGAACGAAAAACTGCGCAGGGCTATGGAAAAATTTATTGCACGGTGTCCGAATTTTGCGGTCAGATGAAACTAAAATGTACTTAGCAACAGCATGTATAACAGCTTCCAAAACCAACGGATTAGGGAACGTTGCCAATACTTTGTTAATAACAATTTTTTCTCCGGCGTTATCTCGTACGGTTTCTATTTAATTTCTCTCGTCGTCGATACCTTTAAGGTCTTTCTGAACGTTCATACAACACAAACTTTTTTCTATCTTCCTTCTTTTAGATAAGAAAGAAAGCATTAGCAATTGATCATATTCTCCTTTCTCCTGAGTTTCCGTTGCTTAAGATGTAAAGCACGTCCAATAAACTTGGAAGTATAGCTATCTGCCTGCTTTTGCTTACAAAAATGTCACTCTTTGCTCTATGGTATTTTTATATTTGACGTTCGGCTTTATTACAATTTTAATTTCACTTCACTTTACTAAAAGCTTCCTCAAGATTTGTCAGCGACGTTTCTATACATTCACTCTCCCACCATCGCACTTAGTATCGTAAGAAGTATTTTTGGGAATACTGGCGGATACAGTACCAACTGACGACGCACTCCGTTATCGGTGTCTAGTTATTCAGAGCAGCTCACATAAGAATTCAAGGAATCGAGTGTCCATCTGGAAATTTCCATCAATGTTACTGCTTTTCCTCACTAAATGGACACACTGTCATAGCAGTCTGGAGAGGGGTAAACAGGGATAGGGCTACTCTATAGTTTCCGAATTTACGATACTTATTTCACCCATTCTCAGTATGAAGTTAATAAGTTCCAAGATCCCCTCAAATCCAGACTTACACCGTATGTTGTTTCCATGTGTATCAATATCTTTCTCTTTCGGCCTATCGTGCTTCTGAATAGCGTTAGTACCTAAAAACGTGCGCGACTTTAGATATGGTTTTTTTAGGTCGTGTGATGGTGTACATGCGTTAAAATTTACGAAGTATTTTTGTTATTGGCATTGTGTAAAGAGAAAAATCGTTTAACATTCGTTATAGCTCAAGTTTAATTAAAATTGTTCGCATATTTCAAAACTGAAAAAGTTGCAATATAATACTCGATTAGAAAGTAAAGATGGCAGGAACTCACCATCACAGAACGAATTTTGTGCTATGTGAGAATGGATGTGGATGTGACGTGAGAGACAGTTAACTTGAAATCTGTATCCAATGAAAATGTTAACTGTTTGTGCATGTTATTTGGAAGTCGA
The DNA here is from genome assembly GCF_023864345.2 of Schistocerca serialis cubense. Taxonomy (NCBI): domain Eukaryota; kingdom Metazoa; phylum Arthropoda; class Insecta; order Orthoptera; family Acrididae; genus Schistocerca; species Schistocerca serialis. Next base: position 708,922,509 of record NC_064638.1, read on the forward strand.
AAGATTACTCTGTGTAGGACCGAGACTAACTCCACTCTTAATTTCGCGGTTAACGCTTTTACCAAATCGACTATCTATGCACGCTTCGCGCATTCACTCTACTAATACCTTTCTCCTATTGCCAGTAGTAACATATTAGGGAAGTTTGCCATCAGTGTATATTCCGCAGCAAAGTGAAGGACTCCCTCTGCAAACAACCCGGAGGCTGAGAGTGGGTGGCCCGCTCTCCGCGATATCTTTTCTCTCGGGAGTGCCACTCCATCACGGCACATAGAAGAGACGCCTGGAGAGTTTGAAGCAGAAGAAAGGTGTAGACAGATGAAAGCGGTTGAGCGGGTGCCAAGTCGCGACTGGGTGGCTCAGTCACAAAATCGACGCGAAATTAGATGAACCGAGTACCGGTGTGCAATTTGGTTTCAAACTGAAAGTCATTATATTTCACTTCATCCACCCTTGCTGGGAGGAACGATAGGGCGACAGCCACTATACGTATATATCCAGCAATAAATAAAACAACAGCTCTATTTTCATCTCTGAATTATTCCAGAGACCATCGGTTTCGGTACTCCATCACATCATCATCAGGCCCTCTATGGTAACACAGTGGCTGAGCTTATACTGTCAGACAAAATTCACGTAAAAGCGAAACAGTATCCGCACTTGTTTTACGAGTGTGTAGCCGTGTTACGTACGCTGGCGCGGATACTGTTTCGCTTTCGCATGAATTTTGTCTGGCTATATAAGCTCAGCCAGTGTGTTACCATAGAGGGACAGATGATGACATAATGGAATATCGAAACCGGTTGTCTCTGTAATAAACCAGAGATGAAAAATACAGCTGTTGGTTTACTTATTGCTGCTCATATGAAAATCATTGCATTTCTGCATATAAACTGCAAACCACTGAAATGGATGGTAGAGGGTATTTAGAATGGCACCACACATTTTAGAATTTCTTCCCGTTCCGATCGAGTAAAGAGCGTGGAAGAACAACTGCTAACATTGTCTTCGTGGTCTCTATGGAACGGTAGGTAGGGGGATGAATATCTCAATCACTTAATACTGTGACCATTCGTGTTCCCTTCTTTGGATACGTTCAGTATCCTCAGTTGGTCCTTCGTGTGATGGGTCCCACACACTTAAGCAATATTCTGACATGGGACGCGTAAGTGATTTGCGTGCAGCCTCCTTTGTATACTAACTGCATTTTCCCATTTTCGTGCTAATGAACCGGTCTGCCACCTACGATTGAGCCTATGTGACTAGTGTAGTACATGTCTCTACCATTTGTTACAACCACGTATTTTTACGAATCTACTGATTACAATTGTGACATACTGATGTTACACTCTTAGGATTCTACTTTTTGCGTTGTGTAAAGTGCATGATTTTAGATTTATGAACATTTAAGGCCAGTTGTCGAACTTATCAAGAAGTGACTGGCATACAGTATGCGCACCTCTTTTAAGATAGCACTTGAATGAGTGATAACAAGATCATCTTCTTTTAAATCTCAGATTACTATTAATACTGCCTGCCTGAACATATCTTTACAACATGAGCACACTTCTCTACAGCATGTCTGAAGGGACTTCTAGATCTGTCGATAACACACCAATCTAGGTAGCGTGCTGCGTTGACCCTACCATAAAATCCTCAATCCAGTCACAAATTTTTTTCTGACACCCCATATAATCGCATTCTTTTAAATAATCGTTAGTGTGTTGCCGAGTCAAACGCCATTCGAACGTAATGAAATGCTGCCTCCTCCTGATTACAGCATACTGTCTCAATACTATGGGTCAAGGCAATTTCATTTCATTCCCTCGACAGCTATAAAACACATTCCAGCTTTAACAACAAAGGCAGGTTCTTTAAATTATGTTCGAACTCTTTCTATACTAGCTTTCAGCATATCATTTGCCTTGATTTAGACCATGACATTGTCAAACAAACTCTTCTCTTTTCTAAAACATAACTTACTTTTTTAGGGTGGTGTAAACTGAAGGCCTGTAAATAAATAAAAAAACACCTTTTGAATTAGTAGGTTGACTTGCGATTTACTAAACTCGCCTTCTGCGAAGTTTATAATTTTTCTTTCTTCACTTCTCACGGAGCTACATTACTCGTGGAAGACAAGAGCAGTCACGGAAGACACCTAGCGGATGGGTTTTCGTGACCAACAGTGGCCTGAAGACACCGTCTAGGATGCACCCTGCGGAACATAGCGCCAGTCGACGTGGAAACACGCACGTTTTGCCCCGCATCGGCCATTGTTTATTCAGGCAATCCACTAAATTCGTATGCACAGACTATCGCTGTGCAATACATTAATGCCCTTTGTTATAAACGGTATTTCTCTTTCCACAAAAAATTGTTGAGAGCATGACTATGACACTATGACCTAAAACGACCTCCAGATCTCACGGGGTTAACATTAGTGACAAAGGGTATACATGTATCCAATAAACTAACGCAGCCCATTAAATGTCGCGTAGATAACGAAGTGGACTTTGAATTAATGAGCTTTCTAACAGGCAGCTCTTTCTACCCGACAAGTATCTACAGAGAAAGGTGTTCCAATATTTCACGTTAAATTACAATTATAATTAACACTGTAATACAGAAATGTAACTTCATTTTACTATTTTGGACTTAAATTACATGTTTTACGCTCGCGCGTTATGACATTTCTGGAGACAAAGCATCCTCTGTAGGAACAGCACGTGTTCAGAAAACGATCGTGTGAAACCCAGCTCGCTCTGTTCATCCAGAGACCCAGAAGTTAGCCAGGTAGATGCCGTATTTCTTTACTTCTGTAAGGCATTCGACACAGTTTCGCACTGCCGCCTAGTGGATAACACAAGTACGGAATGTCAGACCAACTGTGTAATTGAATTCAAGAGTTTTTAGCAAACAGAACATAGCATGTCATTCTCAACGCAGAGAAGTCACCAGACGTAAAGTGACTTCGAGGGCATCTAGAGGGAGTGTTATACGTCCATTACTTTTCAGTACACATACAAACGATATAGTACACTATACTGGAAGTTCCATGAAGCTTTTCGCGGATTATGCTGTTGTATACAAATACGCCGCGATCGATGTTTGGTACAGCGAGTGGCAATTGACTCCTATATAAACAAATGTAACGTATTGCGTACTCATAAACAGAAAGACCTATTATCGTATTGCAGAAAAACCGCTGGAAGCTATTACTTCCTTTAAGTTATCTAGGAGTATGCGTATGGAGCGAATTAAAATGGAATGACCACATAAAACTAATGGCAGGAAAGGAAGATGGCAGATGGATTCATTGGACCTATGCTCTGGAAATGGGGCCCCCCAGTTAAGGGGGTAGCTTACAAAACCCTCGTTCAACCTATATGTGAATACTGCTCGTCGGTATGGGATCCGTACCAGGTAGAATTGATAGAAGAAATAGAGAATATCCAAAGAAGAGAAGCGCGCCTCGTTACTGGTTCGTTCATTAAGCACCAAGGTGCCGCGGAGTACGTGTGGCGCGCACACGGGGGTTTTTTAGGTTAGAGGGACCCCCCCTTGGGCGAAACGATAAAATACCTGACGGCTTACCAGAGAGGACATTATCATCGTTGATAAAGAACGTCCGTCCTCAGAGACCAAAAACAGGAAAAGTTAACGTAATATTGGTAAACTGCAGGAGTATCCAGGGCAAGGTTCCTGAATTAGTATCTCTTATTGAAGGAAATAGTGCGCATATAGTATTAGGAACGGAAAGTTGGTTAAAACCGGAAGTGAACAGTAACGAAATCCTAGACACAGAATGGAATATATACCGCAAGGATAGGATAAACGCCAATGGTGGAGGAGTATTTATAGCAGTAAAGAATTCAATAATATCCAGTGAAGTTATTAGCGAATGCGAATGTGAAATAATGTGGGTTAAGTTAAGTATCAAAGGTGGGTCTGATATGATAGTCGGATGCTTCTATAGACCACCTGCATCAGCAACCGTAGTAGTTGAGCGCCTCAGAGAGAACCTGCAGAACGTCGTGAAGAAGTTTCGTGATCATACTATTGTAATAGGGGGAGACTTCAATCTACCAGGTATAGAATGGGATAGTCACACAATCAGAACTGGAGCCAGGGACAGAGACTCTTGTGACATTATCCTGACTGCCTTGTCCGAGAATTACTTCGAGCAGATAGTTAGAGAACCAACTCGTGAAGCTAACGTTTTAGACCTCATAACAACAAATAGACCGGAACTTTTCGACTCCGTGAATGTAGAAGAGGGTATCAGTGATCATAAGTCAGTGGTTGCATCAATGACTACAAGTGTAATAAGAAATGCCAAGAAAGGAAGGAAAATATATTTGCTTAACAAGAGTGATAGGGCACAAATCGCAGAATATCTGAGTGACCACCATCAAACGTTCATTTCTGAGGAAGAGGATGTGGAACAAAAATGGAAAAAATTCAGAAACATCGTCCAGTACGCCTTAGATAAGTTCGTACCGACTAAGGTCCAAAGCGAGGGGAAAGATCCACCGTGGTATAACAATCATGTACGAAAGGTACTACGGAAACAAAGAAAGCTTCATCATAGGTTTAAGAGTAGTCGAATCATAGCTGATAAGGAAAAGCTGAACAAAGCGAAAAAGAGCGTAAAGAGAGCAATGAGAGAAGCATTCAACGAATTCGAACATAAAACATTGGCAAACAATCTAAACAAGAACCCTAAAAAGTTTTGGTCATATGTAAAATCGGTAAGCGGATCTAAATCCCCTATTCAGTCACTCGTTGACCACGATGGCACCGAAACAGAGGACGACCGAAGAAAGGCAGAAATACTGAATTCAGTGTTCCGAAACTGTTTCATGCGGAAAATCTTAACACGGTCCCTGACTTCAGCCGTCGCACGGACGCCAAAATGGAAAATATTGAAATAAACGATATCGGAATTGAAAAACAACTGCTATCACTTAGTAGCGGAAAAGCATCCGGACCAGACGAGATACCCTTAAGATTCTACAGTGATTATGCTAAAGAACTTGCCCCCTTTCTATCAGCAATTTATCGTAGATCGCTGGAAGAACGTAAAGTACCTAGCGACTGGAAGAAAGCGCAGGTCGTTCCCATTTTCAAGAAGGGTCATAAATCAGATGCGAATAATTATAGGCCTATTTCGCTTACGTCAATCTGTTGTAGAATAATGGAACATGTTTTGTGTTCTCGTATTATGACGTTCTTAGATAATACAAATCTCCTTCATCATAACCAACATGGATTCCGCAAACAGGGATCATGTGAAACTCAGCTCGCCCTATTTGCCCAAGAAATTCACAGTGCCGTAGACACTGGCGAGCAGATTGATGCCGTATTCCTGGACTTCAGGAAGGCATTTGATACGGTTCCGCACTTACGTTTAGTGAAAAAAATACGAGCTTACGGAATATCGGACCAGGTTTGTGATTGGATTCAGGATTTCCTTGAAGAAAGAACACAACATGTCATTCTTAACGGTTCAAAATCTGCAGATGTAGAGGTAATTTCGGGAGTACCGCAGGGAAGCGTGATAGGACCTTTATTGTTTACAATATACATAAATGACTTAGTTGACAACATCGGTAGCTCCGTGAGGCTATTTGCAGATGACACGGTTGTCTACAAGAAAGTAGCAACATCAGAAGACTCGTACGTACTCCAGGAGGACCTGCAGAGGATTAATGCATGGTGCGACAGCTGGCAGCTTTCCCTAAACGTAGATAAATGTAATATAATGCGCATACATAGGGGCAGAAATCCATTCCAGTACGATTATGCCATAGGTGGTAAATCATTGGAAGCGGTAACGACCGTAAAATACTTAGGAGTTACTATCCGGAGCGATCTGAAGTGGAATGATCACATAAAACAAATAGTGGGAAAAGCAGGCGCCAGGTTGAGATTCATAGGAAGAATTCTAAGAAAATGTGACTCATCGACGAAAGAAGTAGCTTACAAAATGCTTGTTCGTCCGATTCTTGAGTATTGCTCATCAGTATGGGACCCTTACCAGGTTGGATTAATAGAAGAGATAGACATGATCCAGCGAAAAGCAGCGCGATTCGTCATGGGGACATTTAGTCAGCGCGAGAGCGTTACGGAGATGCTGAACAAGCTCCAGTGGCGGACACTTCAAGAAAGGCGTTACGCAATACGGAGAGGTTTATTATCGAAATTACGAGAGAGCACATTCCGGGAAGAGATGGGCAACATATTACTACCGCCCACATATATCTCGCGTAATGATCACAACGAAAAGATCCGAGAAATTAGAGCAAATACGGAGGCTTACAAGCAGTCGTTCTTCCCACGCACAATTCGTGAATGGAACAGGGAAGGGGGGATCAGATAGTGGTACAATAAGTACCCTCCGCCACACACCGCAAGGTGGCTCGCGGAGTATAGATGTAGATGTAGATGTAGATATGATCAATCACGCAGGAGGAGGAGGAGATGTGTTTAACATCCCGTCGACAATGAGGTTATTAGAGACGGAGCACAAGCCCGGACTAGGGAAGGATGGAGAAGGAATCGGCCGTACTCTTTGGAAGGAACCATCACGGCATTTTCCTTAACCGATTTAGGAAAATCACGGAAAACTTAGATCAGGCTGGCCGGACGCGGGTTTGAACCGTCGTCCTCCCCAGCGCGAGTCCAGTGTGCTAACCACAGCGCTACCTCGCTCGGTACGATCAAGCGCTACAAGAGGCGTTCTGCATCACGTTGGTTTACTGTCAAAATTCCGAGAGCGTACTTTCCTAGAAGAGGCAAGTCAACAAACCTATTGCTTCCTCCTACGTATATCTCGCGAAAAGATCAGGAGGATAAAATTAGAGAGAGACAAGCCCACACGGTAGTTTAGCGGCAGTTGTTCTTCCTGCGAACCATTCGCGTCTGGAGCAGGAAGAGTAGCAAGTGACACCGGTACACGAAGTACCCTCCGGCACACACCGCAAGGTGGCTTGCGCAGTACTGCTGTAGAAATTAAGCTAAATGCACATAAATGACTACTCTCCACATCCCAGAGGACAAAGAGCGGGCGTCGCAACTAGTCAGGAATTCTACGCGCTGAACCAGATATATGAATGCCTTTGTCTCCGGCAGCAGTGCAACAGAAATTATCTCCGCAGGGCTCAGGCTGTAAACCGTTTTTGGCCCGCATCATGCTGACATTTCCCTTGCAGACCGTATTTTTATTTCATAAAAGCTGTGAAAATGTTCGAAGGCCCAACTAGTGGATCGGCGTTTTACACCCCACAGCGACTTGAGAACTTAGTTCTATCACAAGCAGCGATGCGTGTTTTTTGCACTGAGAAATCTACACTACTGGCCATTAAAATTGCTACACCACGAAGATGACGTGTTACAGACGCGAAATTCAACCGACAGGAAGATGATGATGTGGTATGCAACTGATTGATTAGCTTTTCAGAGCATTCACACAAGGTTGGCGCCACTGGCGACACCTACAACGTGCTGACGTGAGGAAAGTTCCCAACCGATTTCTCATACACAAACACCAGTTGACCGGCGTCGCCTGGTGAAACATTGTTGCGATGCCTCGTGTAAGGAGAAGAAATGGGTACCATCACGTTTCCGACTCTGATAAAGGTAGGATTGTAGCCTATCGCGATTGCGGTTTATCGTATCGCGACATTGCTGCTCGCGTTGGTGGAGATCCAATGACTGTTAGCAGAATATGGAATCGGTGGGTTCAGGAGGGTAATACGGGACACCGTTCTGGATCCCAACGGCCTCGTATCACTAGCAGTCGAGATGACAGGCATCTTATCCGCATGACTGTAACGGATCGTGCAGCCACGTCTCGATCCCTGAGTCAACAGAGGGGGACGTTTGCAAGACAACAACCATCTGCACGAACAGTTCGACGACGTTTGCAGCAGCATGGACTATCAGCTCGGAGACCATGGCTGTGGTTACCCTTGACGCTGTATCACAGACAGGAGCGCCTGCGATGGTGTACTCAACGACGAACATGGGTGCGCGAATGGCACGACGTCTTTTTTTCGGATGAATCCAGGATCTGTTTACAGCATCATGATGGCCGCATCCGTGTTTGGCGACTTCGCGGTGAACGCACATTGATAGCATGTATTTGTCATCGCCATACTGGCGTATCACTCGGCGTGATGGTATGGGGTGCCATTGGTTCCACGTCTCGGTCACCTCTTGTTCGGACTGACGACTCTTTGAACAGTGGACGTTACATTTCAGATATGTTACGACCCGTGGCTCTGCCCTACATTCGATCCCTGCGAAACCCTACATTTCAACAGGATAATGCACGACCGCATGTTGCAGGTCCTGTACGGGCCTTTGTGGACACAGAAAATGTTCCACTGCTGCCCTGGCCCTGACTGTTTGACTCAAATGTCCAGGCGCATCAAGGCCGTTATCACGGGCAGAGATGGTTGTTCTGGATACTGATTTCTTAGGATCTATGCACCCAAATTGCGTGAAAATGTAATAACATGTCAGTTCTAGTATAATATATTTGTCCAATGAATTCCCGTTTATCATCTGCATTTCTTCTTCGTCTAGCAATTTTAATGGCCAGTAGTGTAACTGCAGACTAAATCGGACGCGCGACCACCACTGATTTTCACGACCGCTTTAGCTCGTCGTCACTCAAAGAGAAAGCGACGACACTCCAATGGAGTTTCACTTTATGCTTACGGAACCACCTGAGCATATTACTGTGCAAGCACGGCAAGGCGAAAACATCGTAGGCAGACATTTTCTAACCAATTGGCTCTTGCTTCTGAGATGGTGTTCTTCTACGAAATTAATTTCATTCTTCTCCGAGTTCACATCCAATCTCCCAACACTGTCAATATTCGTACATTTTCCGCCAATTCGTCTAAATTTTGCTCCCACTTTAGGAAGTTCTCAGACTGGCACCCAGAAATGCATTTATTTTTTTGAGCCAGTCCCGTTTTAGGACAGCGCAATTCGTCGAATGTTATGTTTTTCACCGAGTATATTCCGCCCAAGAAGTGAGATTAACCTGCAAAACATTCATATAGAGCTGTCATTAAATCTTGTTAAGCTGGAAATGTTTCTTTAGATGCTGTGACGCGTGTATGTCATTGAGTGCCCAAATCCTATGAACTGTGTGGACGTTACAACATCCGTTCGTTTATGCATGGCCTCGTGGCGATATGACTTATCATCATCTCGAGCTTGAAGTCGTTTCAGATGGTTAATACATGCACTAGATTTCGGCTAACAAGTTACCACTTGATGACGAGCACTTGGCCAAATCTCGCTCATGTTTGACCGTTTGACGCAGTTTGGAAGGCCTAGACGCTTTTCTTCAATTGTTATTTTAGTAATCCACTGCCGAAGCACCATCGTCTTCATTTTTTAAAATTTAGTTTGCTTTCCACATTGCTTCTCCCGTATTGTTGCTTACAGGTGGTCTGTAAGACTGTGCTACTACATTTATTTTAGTAGGCAATTAAGCTATAAAGTAAGTCTCTCGGTTTTCTTTGTATCACGTAGACGAGAGAGGCGGAGTGACTACTTGACATCATTCCCGCTGCGCACGAGTAAAAGGCAACGCCTTTCAAACTCTAATTACTGGCAGTCACCAAGATCGTGGTGACCGTTAGGGAGGCTCCTTGGTTAAAGAAAGACGCCAGAAGCATAGGGATACAACCCTAAGAGGTGATTGGCCGCCGGAGAAACGGCCCCATTCACCATACTGGTTAATGTTTTAGTTGTGTGTTCACTTGAAGATGTGGCTCTTAGTGTCATGAAAACGGTACGGTAATGATCTAAAAATAAAGGACTAAATACAGCTGAAGCAGTTTATTAATACCCAATCTGCCAACTGAATCAGCTATTTCATGCACCTTCTATCGGCTACCATCCAGTACGAGCAGAATACGAACAGAACCAATAACCGCGGAGAAATTCCAAAACAGGCAATTCCCTTTTTTTTTTCATCGGAGCCCACTTTAATTTCTAAATTTTACTGCCGGTAAGAGGATAAGTATCTGATATCATGCGAAAGCATGGTGCCAGGGCTTTGGCGAAACAGGTGAACAGAGGGTCACAAAAGACATCCTCACGTCTTACAGCCCTCGTGGCGATCTGTACCACGAGACGTAAAAAAATACTGACAAGATAATACACTCATCAGCTGCCTACACGTTAAATTTAGCTCTTGAAGGACTAATTTAGAATCTGTTTTTTTCTTCTTTCAGAAGTAATAAAGCAGAATCTTAGAGGCTACTGGACAGAAGAAATCCAAGACTAGCTCTAATTAATACTCTTGCGAAATGCCAGTCTCGCTGCCTACAAAGACCAGTGGCAATGATAACTGAATTTAAGCCACAGTCCAGTGTGACAGAATTTCAACGGACATTCCACCATGGACGATTTTACCCATCATCAGTCCAGTCGGCCACACCTACATCGCTAACGAGTTTCGCCTTAGAGGTCCCCAACCACTTTCTGTCTTGCAGGAGGTCGTGGGCATGTCGTGCAGTGCCATCTAGAACCAGCATAAGTGAGCTGGTGCAAAGGTAAAAATGCTGACGTACAATATTTGGGAGAAGTTAGTTTCACATACCCATGCCGCCATCTTGCTTTACGTATGCCTTGGTACCTTAAATCATTTCGGGGAAACACTCGGATGGTTAGTAACACAAGCTCACGGTCAATTCTCTCCCCATCCACACTAAAATGACCTAGTGCTCTGCGCAGAGGGCCTTACTCTCCACGCATTATAATACTACAGTACCAATGTTTGACTGATAGCTCGACTCCCTTCCGCTCTCCCCCTGCCGCAACTAACAAACACAATGCTAGTATTGCAAACCAATTAGGAGATTGCTCAAAGCGAATCTAGTAACTCTTGCGTAGCGAACAGTTCCACGTGACGAGAAAACAACGCTGCTGATACCTGTTTAAAAAAAGAGTAAAAGGAAAACTTGCAGCATTACGGCCCACTATCTCTAACGTCCATCTGTTGCAGGATCGCAGACTATTTTCACGCTCTGCAATTACGCAGACTATTTTTACGCTCTGTAGTTATGCTTCCCTGGCGGAAAAAGAAACCCTCCTCAGAGAATCAGCTCAGATAATGGAGCAGCCACTCGCGCGGGAAACGGCTGGCTTTACTCGTATTCCCTCAAATACCTTGGACTCTACCTGGATAAACTCAAACAGATAGTTAAATTTTCGCATATTTTCGTGAGGTATTCGACACTTTGCTACATTGTCGACTAATAATAACGATATGATCGTTTCATGAAACGAGTTTCGCTCAGGTGACTTCGCATATGAATGGACACAGCGACACCAATGAAGACTTCGGCTTCGCCGTTTTGTGAGAGCCGGGGTCGTGTCAGAAATGAAAGTTTCGGCAGCTGTACGAGTTGTGGCGCGGATAATGCTCGTCTGCATGAAATCGCTGCACAAGAAAATAGTAACAAACATGGGTGGATCGTGGTTGAATAAAGCTCAGCGATCTTGCTGAAAGAAATTGTTGTGGTAGATCAAAAAGTTATTTTAGTCATCTGAGAATTTCATAACATTTAATGTTTTTCTAAGTAGAGTCAATCTATATAAATAAAAAGGTAATCGTTCGTTTGCTCAAAATCTTACATCTCCTTAAGTTCTTCACCAATTGCTTGTAAAAATTGACACGACGATCATTCGAATTCGCGAGTGTTAATTCACCTACTGGAGCGCCATCTGTTGGACATAAAGATACATATGATACATAATAGGGAACAGCTACAAGTCCGGCACCGATGTGCCTCCACAAGTGACGTGTCTTGTCTTCTTTGACACTTTAGACATCTGTTTCTGTAAATCAGTTACAGTTGGAAGCTGTTGTTAAAGCCACCATGACACGTTCTCACGCCATTCTAACGTCCGTTATCTCCTCCATCGCAGTTATTTGAACAACGAGAAAGCGTGAGTCATCAAGTCAAGTGTGGAGAGGTGCATTATACAACACTAAAAAGCGACATAAACAAACTAATTTTTCGGCATGCAGAAATGGACTATAGCCACGTGGGAATCTAATTCTGAGCAACTGTGAAAATAAATCAATACCTATTATAAAATGGATGTATTTAGTTTTATGTATATGGCCCACATCTCTTAGATCACTGGGAGTAAGCACCATCTACCCATCATAGTTCAGTAGATGTGAAGTCAAACTCTTAGATGCGTGGAAAAAAAAAACCGCATCATGCATGAAGTTATAATACATGTATTCTGTACCATTAAGGCACTGCTACTGACGAGTCAACTTAAGGAAATCCCTGGCACCTGACAGCGTTTTTTTGACAGCTTTCAGCCGTGCGGGATTAGCCGAGCGGTCTACGGCGTTGCAGCCATGTACTGTGCGGCTGGTCCCTGCGGAGGTTCGAGTCCTCCCTCGGGCACAGGTGTGTGTGTGTGTGTGTGTGTGTGTGTGTGTGTGTGTGTGTGTGTGTTTGTCCTTAGGATAATTTAGGTTAAGTAGTGTGTAAGCTTGGGGACTGATGACCTTAGCAGTTAAGTCCCATAAGATTTCACACACATTTGAACATTTGACAGCTTTCAACTGCGAAGCGCAATCGGCTTTAGGCGAAGATAGTTGCCGTCTATACAGCTTTGAAGATGCGTTGCCATAAAGACGTTTCCAAAATCGTGTTATAGACACGTGAAGCAGTTGCGCCCGGTGTACAGAAACTGTACGCTACTAACAGAGTTCAATTTTTGTTTTCGTTTCCAATTAGAAAATTGGCGAATTGAATACCCGGGCAATGCCGGTTTTGTTAGCTAGCAAATAAATAAAGCGTTCGGGAAGAGTGTGATGCGCACATGGGCCCGCCTTCCGTCAGGCGGGTGTCAAGTGGCCGAGGTCAGTACAACATAGCCAACGCCTCTTGGCCCCGGGTTAACTGGTTAAGGTCAGCACAGAGAAAACCATTCTCACTCGTGGAATGTCGACCGTACAGATGAGAGAGTGAGCTTCGCTGTTCTGCAACTTCCCATAGTACTACAACAGTTGACTGTTGCTGGGCACCTGTACAGAAAGTACTAGTTTCATTCCGGGAGTGAGGCGAAATAAAATTCTTGTGCTGAAAAATTATTATTCACTCTGTTAATAAGTAATCGCCATCTCTGTCGTCAGGACGGATAATTTATATGTGCTACATAGCAAGAACAACTATCTCAAAGCCTGCGGCTACGCCAGGTAGCAAATTGCGAGCCCCTTTCTCCTGTCCAAGTTCAAAAAATGGCTTTGAGCACTATGGAACTTAACATCTGAGGTCATCAGTCCCCTAGAACTTAGAACTGCTTAAACCGAACTAACCTAAGGACATCACACACATCCATGCCCGAGGCAGGATTAACCTGCAACCGTAGCGGTCGCGCGGTTCCAGACTGAAGCGCCTAGAACCGCTCGGCCACATCGGCCGGTTCCTGTCCAAGTACACGGCGAAGAACGTCTTCTTACGGGAGAGGTGATTGTCTTTTGCAAGAAAATTTAGGCTAGCCTTTCCTCCATTAAGCCATACAGCGTCACACAACAGAGATCCACGACCGCAATACCAATTCAGGTCAGCATTAACTATTTATCACCAGTCAGACTGTGACTACGCACTGCGACATGCTAGGCTGGTTACTAGAACCGAGATTTTCCGTGAGTAATCAAAATGGTTGACATCTCACATATCACTACCACAACCACCAGAAACCATTAATACTTTCACGTACCAAGCGCTAACCACTAAGTGTCGGAAGTATTTTCGTCACTGATCTGAAATATTCTGACATTCGTGCAGATAAATGAAATCTCTCAATGTGTGCATGGTCCATAAATGATCCTTATTTCGTACGAAAGCCACAATTATCCTTCAGATCATTTTTCCTATAAACGATGATTTGCATTAACTACCACAAAACATGTAACTTCCATCTTACTTTCCTAGTGAATTAAAAGGTCGTCAGAAATAGCACATTTGATTGTCCTGTAAGGGCGAGGATATTTCCTTTCACTGTTGTCGCTTCCTTTCATCTACCGGACACGTACGCATCACGTACTCTCAACAACTAGCTTCCTTGTTTGAGGTCGTTGCGCTACGTTCAATACGGTTCTGCTGAAAAATCCCCTGGAACTAATCTCTGTAATATCGACATGTCAAACACCGGTACAACATTCGGCAGTACATTCATATACTTTCGTCGCCAGAGTTATTTAGCCGGCCGCGGTGGTCTCGCGGTTCTAGAGGCTCAGTCCGGAACCGCGCGACTGCTACGGTCGCAGGTTCGAATCCTGCCTCGGGCATGGATGTGTGTGGTGTCCTTAGGTTAGTTAGGTTTAAGTAGTTCTAAGTTCTAGGGGACTGGTGACCATAGATGTTAAGTCCTATAGTGCTCAGAGCCATTTGAACCATTTTTTTGAGTTATTTAGCATAAAATTCCTCTGGGTTATAGACCAGGTCACGGTGTGAAAGAATACAACGTCTTTGTCACCATTTGAAGTGGTCTTCATCAGGGTATGTGAAACGGCTGAGAAATGAATTTGGCACCATATGAAAGCTTGGTGTCTTGTTCTGTAACTGTGTAAAGATCATAAGTTTCCTTTACTTACAACTTTTTAATTTTAGATAGAATTGGAGATGATAAACACAACACTTTTATGTCTATCGAGCTGCGGGGCGTCTTTAGTAGTTGTTTCTCCAGCGAACACTCAGATGCCAAACACTAGGAGCAAGTGATCTTTCTACAGCACTATGTTTTATACCAATGATGAGCATTTCGGCTATGAAGATGAACCCCGCAGTGAATGGAGTACAACATCGACACACTTGGCAACAAGCGATGCCGTCCAATAGTAGATTCTCGAGAACCAGTTAATAACCGCAAAAAAAAAAAGAAAGATGCTGGACATTTCGCAGGAGCCTGCTGTTTTCATTATTAGCAATATCGTATAGAGCTTGAAGCTTTCAGAGCAGTTGTCGCCGAGATGTTAAACAGTGAAACTAAAGGCACTAATTGATACATCAGTAGGTGTTTCGGCTCATGTTTATTTCATGAAGAACTTTTTGGCAAAGTTATTGACAGGCTTAAACTCGGATCCAACCTTACATCCCAAAGCGACGAACGGTCAACAGAGATACATCACAGTGCGTCACTGCACCCAGAAATAGATCAAAAACTTCGTGGCGTCTATTTTCTGGTGCAGACAGTATTCTGTAAGTGGGCTATCTACCTCAGAGATTATCCCGCAGCCTCCTCTAGCAGCTGAAGGTGGCAAATTAAGACGGAAAGCCACGGAAATTTGGGAAAAGGTGTCCTCTTGTTGCAAGGCAATGCAGCTCCTCATAAGTCCAAAGCTATTGTTGCTTAATTGGCGTTTCCAATATTGTCCCATCCCCCCACTTATCTGAGCCGACTCCCATCGGATTACCATTAAATCCGAAGAAACATATGAAAGTTCGTTATTTTGACGACACCAAGGATGTCAAACGTGCTACGAGAGCTGGTTTGACCATACATATTCTTTTTGAATGGGCTAAAAACATCGATATAACAAATTCGCAGTCTCTGAGGAAATAGATACATAGAAATGAATATACCGTCAGAACTTTATTTATGCTTATAAAACAAAGGGCCACAATTTTATTTACGCCCGTTCTAAAAGAATCGTAGGAGCGTTAGTGAAGGTATATTAAAGTTTCATTATCCCAGCAGTGTTTTCTGCCCTGAATATGGCCACTTCAATTAGCGGCCGAAAAGTTGGTAGATTACAAATTAAACGGGAGTTATTCAGTAATTTGCGACCGTAATGACCATAGTCCAAACAAGACTTTATTACAGACGCAAAAGACGGAGTAACTCCCACACTACTTGATAAACTGCATCTACGGAAGAAAGGCCTCAAAACCAAGAAGCCACTCTGTTGGCAGATTATTTTATATGGCGCAGTCCACAACCCTCAAGAATTTAACAGAAATTCTTAAGTTAACTTTGATTGGTTTCTTGGGACGAAAATGAGGGTCTTGGGTCCCTGATAACTGCCGCGGTATGCTAGAAAATTACTGCGGGAGTGCTGTTAAATATTTCTCAGACGGATGCACAGAATTCTCCAACAAATTTAAGTCAACTACTTGTTCTCCCACGATCGTTCCATTCCATATCGCTGTAAAATGTTACGCGTAGATATTGAATACAATCTTTAGAGAAGTACTACTAATGTATTAGAATGCTGCGTTTTGTTTTTTTTTTTTCTTCCTGATTTCGTTCACTGCCTTTCATTTGCACACTTCTTTTCACCACAACCACTGAAAATACTGAAAGACATCTACATCTACATCTACGCTCCGCAAGCCACCTTATGGTGCATGGCGGAGGGTACTTTGAGTATCGGGGTCACGTTTCCTGTTCCAGTCGCGTATAGTTCGCGGGAAGAATGGCTGCTGGTAAGTCTCCGTACGGTCTCGAATCTCTAATTTTATCTTGATAATCTTTTCGCGAGTTATACATATTTTCGGAAATTTAACAGTAAACCACACGGTGATGCAGAAGGCCTCTCTTGCAGCGCCTGCCACTGCAGTTGACTGAGTAACTCTGAGACGCTTTCGCACTAAATGAACCTCTAACGAAACGTTTTGCTTTTTTTTTTTTTTTTTTTTTTTTTGACCTTCTTTCAGTCCTATCTCGTACGGATCCTCTACCGACTAGCAATATTCATGTATATTCATGTGTTATAAGCTACCTCCCTTACTGACAGACCCAATTTTGAGGATTTATCGAACGAATGTGTCTGGCATCTGCCTTTCCTGCGATAAGTTTTACGTGGTCGTTCCACTTCAAATCGCTCCGTAGACATACTCCTAGACATTTGTGGAAGTAACTGCTTCCGGTGTTTGTTCTGTAATCGTGCAATCAAGTAATAAAGAGTCTTTCTATCAAGGTATTCAGAATAATGTTGTGGCTTAATTGCCACTCCCTGCACCAAGCGTCGATCCACCACAGGTCGTCTTACATTTTGTCAGAATTTGCTATTCTTCACGACAACTACTATCGTCGCTAGGCAATGAAAACCTCGTAACTCCATCTGACAATGAAATCCACGTAACTGCATTACCAAATGTAGAAAATTTATGCCACATAGGCTGTTGAAACCTTCCTTCTTCGAGTTGAACGGTGTTGCCATCTAGCGGCAATAATGAAAAACTCACATCTCCAGCGATATGTAGTTTGTGCTGTAAACCTCGCATCTCCGATAATCGCCATTGTTAGTGTGCAGGGCGAACACATACTCAGAGATTAAAACGTTTATTGATGTGATAGTAACTTTTTTGACTGACAGACCCAACACTGCTTTACTGCTACAGGTACGTGTTAGTATTTCTAGGTATTTATGTATTGTATTTTAATATACAGAATTAATAATGACATCGTTAAATACAATGTTGACTTACGAGTTTTTCATCGCGCGTAAAGCAGACTGCACTCGGTACATACGAGGTTCTAATTTTAGAACTGAACAGAATCATATACATTCTACAGTAACTACTTTGTTTTCAGCTATGGGTAAAAAGAGTAAATTCACTCTTCATCTTGTGAAACAAGCCGACAACGGATCATATCGTATAAAATCACCGGAAGAAGATTCTAGTCAGGTTCCTCCTTGTCCTGCACCAAAAGAAAGGGTAGACCCACAAAATGAAGGTAAACCGTAGGTTATATTGTTGTAACTTGAAGTAAGATCCCTGTTTGGAAGTTGAGGTGATTAAATTATTTAAATGTTATTGATGACGTTATGGTTTACACTACAGATAATGCGGATAAAGAAGCCAATACAGAGGCGAATTCCACTTCTGAGTTTGAAAGTCTTTTCGAACACAGCAGTGAGGATGATACCTTCAGTGGCAGTAGTGATGCGTACGATCCTGATAAAAACAAAAATGACCATAGCAGTAACAACAGCACGGAAGACGACGATGACGAAGTTGATGTGGGAGTAAAAAGTACTAAGCAGCGCCGTAAAAGGAAAAGCAATCAATCGCTTCAAAGTTTGCAGAAAGAAAAACGTATGAGGGGACAGGATTAATTAGGAATGCAAAAAGAGACCAACAATGAGCAGAAGTAGGAGGGAAATGAAACCACGATGTACTTGTAAACATTCTTCCTTAAATCGGAACAGGAATTGCAAGG
Source organism: Schistocerca serialis cubense (assembly GCF_023864345.2). Taxonomy (NCBI): domain Eukaryota; kingdom Metazoa; phylum Arthropoda; class Insecta; order Orthoptera; family Acrididae; genus Schistocerca; species Schistocerca serialis. Next base: position 708,940,737 of record NC_064638.1, read on the forward strand.
ATATTACAGAAGAGCAGAGACAGCTAATATTTAATCATTTCTGGCAGGATATGTCTTGGGGTGAAAGAAAAATTTTTGTTAGAAGCCATGTCTACTACGTTCCAGTTAAAAGACGCAGAAATAATTCAGAATCTAATAAATCTCACCGTTCTAACACACTATATTACAATTTTGTAATAGGACAGAGAAAAACTGTCTGCAAGACTATGTTTCTGAATACTTTGTGCTTAAGCGAATGGAGTGTCAGAACATGGGCATCTAGTGCATCAGGAAGAACGCTTGCAGAAGGGTCTCAAATGCAGGAGAGACCAACGAAAGTTTCAGGTGCACGACAATCAGCATCAGATTTTTTTGCAGAGTTGCCGAAACTGGAATCGCATTACTGCCGTCGTTCTTCCACAAAACTTTACTTGTAACCTAACTGGCAGAGTAAACCAGAACTACATAGGGAATATATACAATTTTGTAAGAAGAGAGGACAAATCCCAGCTGCTTACAAACAGTTCTGCGAGGTATTCGATGAAAATAATCTTAACTTATTTTCGCCTAAGAAGGACCAGTGCGATCTTTGTTGTCCTCACCAGACAGGCAATCTCTCAGACAATGAATGCTCTTTGCATACGGCATAAAACTGAGGCAAGGGAAGCGAAAAATAGTGATAAATTAGGATCAGCTAGAGTGTTTACAATGGACCTACAAGCACTTCTGCTTTCTCCCAGACTAAAAGCATCTGCACCGTACTATAAAAGCAAACTGAAGGTCCACAACTTTACCATCTATGATTTAAAAAGTAAGGATGGTTATTGTTACCTTTGGCACGAGAGTGAAGCTGGACTAACAGCTTCGGAATTTGCCAATATACTCGTGCATTTTATAGAAACGTACGTCCAAAATGATTCAAAAGCTATTTTCTATAGCGACGGATGCACGTACCAGAATCGAAACTCAGTCATGAGTAATGGCTTATCTCGCCAATCAGAAAGGCATTACAATAGTGCAAAAATTTCTGGAGAAAGGTCACACTCAAATGGAGTGTGATTCTATGCACTCCACCATAGAAAGGAAGTTAAAAAATAGACACATTTATACTCCTACTGGCTGTGTAGAAGTTTGTGCTACCGCAAGACAAAGTCCTGGACCTTACGTTGTCAATTATTTGGACCACACGTTTTTCAAGTCCTATGATAAACTCTCGTTGTATTCGTCTATTCGGCCAGGATCCAAAATTGGGGATCCAACAGTGACTGATATCCGGTGTATGATCCCTCCGGAAAAATGGAATATAAATTGAAATTCAGCGATACATGGGAACCACTTCCAAGAAGGATGTCAAACATACCCAGCTCATTTACAGTGCCCCCTCTCTACAGTTCACCACTAAAGATCAGCGCAGAAAAGTTTACGCATTTGCGACAACTAAAGCTGGTCCTTCCTAAGGATGTGCATTCATTTTGACACACTGCCTCACATTTGTAATGAGAGAACATGTCCGTGTCTGAAAAAACGCAGCCGAAAATAAACTTGTTTACAGCCACCTATGACTGTCAGTGTAGCAGCAATAGTAACAATAATAAATGTCAATAAACTGCACAAATGTTTACAGTAATAAAAGGTTAATTAAAGCTAACATTGTTTCTATGTTTTTTTAAACACTAATTTATTAACATCCAGATTCCAATGTTTTGATCAATGTGAAATTAATCATTTCACTTTATATCTGTAACAATGTATCGTTACAGACGTTTCATAATACACAAATAATGCAAAATTTAAGTAAGTTTTTTTAAAACAAATTCAATTCTTAACCGTGCACACGTTGCATGCCACTTATCTCCATCACTACCAAAAAAATAACTGTGAAAACCTCGTAACTCCAAAAACCGGCAGACAATTTGAAGTGCATAATGAAGTGTTATGTACCAATGACCGGATCCATATTGTGTAGCAGAAACCACTACATTTGACTAATCAGGTCCTCATGTGATTTCTACAATTAGTTTTTTTGTTTCTCCTGTAAAATTTGACCAATTTGAGTTACGAGGTTTTCATTGCCTAGCGACGCTATGTCATTTATGTGCATTGTGAAAAGTAAGGGTCCTATAATACTTCCCTGGCGCACGGCCTAATTTTCTTGTACGATTGAAGACTTTTCTCCGTTCTGAATGAAATTGTAGCAGTTTCTGCTGTTAACCGACAGTGGTTTCACTGTGGGCAGCAACAACGCCAGCGTGACGAGGTAGTTGTGTAGTCCCATGAATGCTGCTATATTGGGCACCCTCCAGGACGTCTGCGACAGAAGTGGGGGGGGGGGGGGGGGGCAGTTCAGCGCCGGTCCCCTGGGAAGCCACACAGCTGTTTCCGCCGGGCGCCGTCTCACGCGGCTCCAGTAACACCAGCTGCGACCGATCGATCCTGGTTGCAGCCGCGCTCGTTATTAAAACGCAACGCCGACCACATGCCACGCCAGCTGTCGCATCTCGACTTGCGGCGATTAACTTCCAACTTGCGCCGGCGAGCAGGAGACAAACGTGGCGTAATATCTGTGGGGACAATAATATAGTCTGCTTTCCGGTGGTAGTTCTCTCAGATTCCTGGAGATGGCAACGTGCGTTCAGCAGCATCTGGGAATTTATCGGACATAGCAAAGATTCCATATGCCAAATAGTGAGGAGGAAGTCGCCTGCAGAAACAGCGAGGAAACTGCTATCTCTCGTTCACCATAAGAATAAACCTGATGTACCGGGTGATCAAAAAGTCAGAATAAATTTGAAAACTGAATAAATCACGGAATAATGCAGATAGATAGGTACAAATTGACACACATGCTTGGAATGACATGGGTTTTATTAGAACCAAAAAAAATACAAAAGTTCAAAAAATGTCCGACAGATGGCTCTTCATCTGATCAGAATAGCAATCATTAGCATAACAAAGTAAAGATGATGTTCTTCACAAGAAATGCTCAATATGTCCACCATAATTCCTCAAAAATAGCTGTAGTCGACGAATAATGTTGTGAACAGCACTGTAAAGCATGTCCGGAGTTATGGTGAGGCATTGGCGTCGGATGTTGTATTTCAGTATCCTTAGAGATGTCAGTAGATCACGATACACTTGCGACTTCAGGTAACCCCAAAGCCAATAATTGCACGGACTGAGGTCTGGGGACCCGGGAGGCCAAACATGACGAAAGTGGCGGCTGAGCACACGGTCATCACCAAACGACGCGCGCAAGAGATCTTTCACGCGTCTAGCAATATGGGATGGAGCGCCATCCTGCATAAACATCGTACGTTCCAGCAGGTGTTTATCAGCCAGGCTGGGGATGATGCGATTCTACAACATATCGGCGTACCTCTCACCCGTCACGGTAACAGCTACAAAACCAGAATTTCCTCGAAGAAAAAGGCCCGATAACAGTAGATGTGGTAAATCCAACCCCTACCGTGACTTTCTCGTAGTGCAATGGAGTTTCCACGACAGTTCTAGGATTTTCGGTAGCCCAAATTCTGCAGTTGTGGGCGTTGACAGTCCGTCGGAGCATGAAATGAGCTGCGTCGGTCCACAACACGTTACTCAACCAATCGTCATCTTCCGCCACCTTTTGAAACGCCCACACCGCAAATGCCCTCCGCTTCACTAAATTGCCTGGTAACAATTCATGATGCCGATGGATTTTGTACGGATAGCATCGGAGGGTACGCCTCAGTGCCAACCAAACGGTAGTGTATGGAATGCCGGTGCGACGTGCGACTGCACGAGCGCTGACTTCCTCGTGCATAGACGAACCCGCTACAGTCTCCATTTCTTCCTGAACTGTCTCAGCAGCATTACGCCTTGTGCTCGGTTGACCACTACGAGGTCTATCGTCTAAACAACCCGTGGCTTCGAACTTTCAAATCATTCTCGCCACAGCTGCATTTGCCAACGGACCTTTACCCGTTCGGATCCCTTTCCTATGGCGATAGGATTGTAACGCTGAACTAGCACATTCTCGCCACAGCTGCATTTGTCAACGGACCTTTACCCGTTCGAATCCCTTTCCTATGGCGATAGGATCGTAACGCTGAACTAGCACATTCCCATTCTGATAATACAGCTTCACTAAAAGCGCCTTTTCAGGTACCGGTAACGTAAACATGCTGCGACTGCTGGCGCATCTTATTCTCTCTCTCTCATTACAGCTCCTTTTATACACGATTGTCTTGCGCAGTCACTGACGTTTTGCTGTCCAGCGCCATATGTCTGACATTTTGTGAACTTTGGTTTTTTTTCTAATAAAACCCCGTATCATTCCAAGCATGTGTGTCAATTTTTACCTCTCTATCTACATTATTCCGTGGTTTATTAAGTTTTCTAATTTATACTGACTTTTTGAACACCCGGTACATAAATACAAACGTGAAGACTGGTCAGCAGTCGTAGCATGACGGTGTTATTACGGCCTTGGAAATAAGTCTTACTTCCTTATTAAATATCTTAGAACTTTGTTACTGTAAATGACAGGAAACAACAAATCAGAAAATTGCCATCGACGTTTTCTTAACCACACTTCATCCGTGAAGTTTTTATTTCAAAAATCGTGTACAGCTGCATTCTGTAAACTCTTGTGCTCTGAGAGTCACGCAGTTAATAGGTACTGGAAAATAGCTGACGCTGCCTCCTGCAGCGCCTGAAACACCGTTAAAAATGGAGAGAAACTGATTGGTCTTAATGTTTTTGTAAAGTTTACAGAGAAAATCGTCTATGAAATTTTCCGAGCAACTGTTCAAGACGCGCGGTGTAATCGATAGTGTTTGAGAATGGTAAACGGATATTCCGTGGATCGTGTGTTCTGATCTCCCAATACGAAATTCATGAAATATATGCTAATTAACAAATGTCAATCATTTTTATGATAAATGCAGATCAATGTAATTACATGTAGCACGCAAAATTCCAGGATGCATTACAAAATATGAATTGTTAATTATACATATTTTATAACAGATTAATAAAAATTATTTAAGAAAGCATTACAAATTAAATATTTTGGACAAAAATTAAAAATCAAGTATCTTTATTTGGACTATGTCTATTGTTTTACACCACAGATGACGTCTCACAGGAAGCGGAGTGACAAAATGGTTCAAATGGCTCTGAGCACTATGGGACTTAACATCTATGGTCATCAGTCCCCTAGAACTTAGAACTAATTAAACCTAACTAACCTAAGGACAGCACACAACACCCAGCCATCACGAGGCAGAGAAAATCCCTGACCCCGCCGGGAATCGAACCCGGGAACCCGGGCGTGGGAAGCGAGAACGCTACCGCACGACCACGAGATGCGGGCGCGGAGTGACAAACGTCGTAGAAAGACGGAAATATGGAAAACAATTTTCAGGCTTCAAGCATACAGTACAAATGCATTTTCACAGCTGATACCGTGTAACTGCAAACTGAACACAACAGAACCGATCTGGGGCCAAGCTAAGGGATTTAAGCAACCAAACGTGTGATGCCCTTAGGTTAGTTAGGTTTAGGTAGTTCTAAGTTCTAGGGGACTGATGACCATAGATGTTAAGTCCCATAGTGCTCAGAACCATTTGAACCAACCAAAAGTGCTGTAACTAAAGCACGAAGCTCTGTCACACTTCACTGTCGATCGCTGGCTTGATGCAAATGAGCGTGTCATAAAATACGACGAGAAAATGTGGCGCTTAGTTGACTTCTTGGCTTCTACTGCTGATCGCCTAATTATCAACGTAGCAGCTGACAGCTCAAGTACTATAACGTATTCCTGAGGTTCGAATATCGAAGGAGGTCAGAGATTACCAGTCGACTGATTTACTTTCAGTGGCTTCAGTACTTAACTATACGGTGAAATCGCTGCGAAACGCTTTAACGTTACTTAGCTCACGCAGAAAAGATACCCTATGTTTAACTTAGGCATTTTCATCGCTCTTAGTTTTAATTACAGTACTATGTTACTTAAGAGCGAGCGCGTGTTACGCGTTCTGTCTAGCCCCTAAGAAACGTGTTGCCAAAGTTTTGCCGATATTATTCCATCACGTTTAAAAGCTAAATGACATTCCTAGCTATAATTATTTCTCTGCTCGTCTCTTTTTGCGTCATAACTGCAACTGCACGTCACTGCAGATTAGTTGCCCAGCTAGCTGCCCATTGCTGTCCAAGTCAAATGTGCCCTTGTATTATTGTTGTGTTCTGCAGTTCAGAGACTGGTTTGAGCAGCTGTTCATGTTACTCTATCCTGCACATGCCTCTTCATCTTGGAGTTACTTTTGTAACCTACATCCTTCTGAATATGCTTAGTTTATTCATCTCTTGGTCTCCCTCTACAGTTTGTACCCTCCACGCTTCCTTCCAATACTAAATTGGTGATCCCTTAATGCCTCAGGACATGTCCTTCCAACCGATCCCTTTTTCTAGTCAAGTTGCCCCACAAATTCCTCTTCTCTCCATTTCTATTCAGTACCTCCTCATTAGTTACGTGATCTACCCATCTAATCTTCAACATTCTTCTGTACCACCACATTTCGAGATCTTCTAGTCTCTTCTTGTCTGAACTTGTTATCCTCCATGTTTCACTTCCGTACATGGCTACACTCCATACAAATAGTTTCAGAAAAGACTTCCTGGCAAATCTATACTCAACGTTAACAAATTTCTTTTCTTAAGAGACGCTTTCCTTGCCATCGCCAGTCTCATTTTATATCCTCCCTACTTCGACAGTCTTAAGTTATTTTGCTTCCCACATAGCAGAGCTCATTTAATGCTTTAAGTGTCTCTTTTTCCTAATTAATTCCCTCAGCATCACCTGATTTAATTCGACTACATTCCATTACCCTCGTTTTGCTTTTGTTGATGTTCATCTTATATCCTCCTTTCAACACTGTACATTCCGTTCAGCTGCTATTCCAGATCATTATGAATCCCATATTATCGCTGACAATGAGACGAAAACGCATCCTTATTATTAGTGTACTTGACTACAATCAAGACAGCTTGACTTCCGCTCCAAGTGAAATGAAATACGAGATTCCAGAAGACGCGGAAGAACACATGTTGTAATGTTTACATCAGCTTTATTTTTATGATGAACGCAGTAAAGAGGAGGAGCAAGACGATAAGTGTTAAGTCACAAGCTTTAACGCTATAGCCTCTGAACCTTGTGTCAGGTAAATCTGTGGAATGCAGTTCTCTTGAAAACGTGCTGAACGTAGCTGACGGCATTTGCTGCGAGCGAGGATGTGTTTGCTTTGAGGTACCAGGAAGCAGGGATTTTGTGCCGGGAGTCGTGGAGAGAGGTGCGTGTTGGATGCACGAGTTTGAAAATCTTTTTACGTGATTCAGTGTTGGCGAAACGTGTGACGAACGGTTTGTCAGCCATGAGCATTATTATTATTATTATTATTATTATTATTTTTACTGCACATGATGGTCCAGAGACCAACAGGGTTAGAATGTTTAGTACGCGATTGCTTTAACTTAGAAACTTATGTTCGTCTATGTAATTTTGGTAGCCGTGCCCGCCTCAGTTTCACCCACATCGTAGTACGGACAGTGGAAGCCAGCTGATAAGATGACCGGACTTCGTCCGAGGACTAGTTCTAACCTCCAGTTAGCAGAATTCGCGCACACCGAATCACTTTCATGGCACTAGAAGGAGCCGTAAAGTGCAAAATATTGTGGGGAAGCAGAATTCGATTCACGCACAACACGTAACTAAGAACATTACGTTTTGGTGCCACTCTAAGGGGAAGAGACCGTCACCGGAGAGTAAATCACGTGGTGAACAGCTGCACAAGATGATTTGCTAAATAGGGACGAACTGCAAAGGAGAGTATGAGGAACATCTAGACACATGGCCGGAAACGGAGGTGCATCCACTTGAAGCTGGAGATGAAATATCTTCTTAGTGATTTAAAGTACACGTGGGAACACCCTGCCAAGTGGTGATGTTCTGTCTATACAAGCGTTTAGCTCCACAATTAAGAGGTGGTGACCAATAATGCCCACTGGCACGTTGAGGCTGAACAAGTGCCGATGGTTCGTTGCCCCCGTGGCATGAGAATTCTCCACAACTCACCACGGGTCGTCATTGTAAAAGTTGGCGACGCCGCACCTCGTAAAAGTAGGGTGGATGAGCGAAATCCCAGCGCGTGGCCTGTACGACAAACAACCGACAAAACCGATGTCGCGGAGGCAAGTCCGTAGGTAATACGGCCTTCAAGCGTTGGAAGCGACAAGGACAGTGACAGCTGTGGAGGATGTTCCACATGGTCATATGGCTTACCCCATGCTGGCGGGCCACCTGCCTAGTGCTGAAACTGGGGTCCTGTAAAATATCTTATCTCTACTTCCCCAATTGGGCGCACCTCCCTATGTCCATATAATCTTATTTTGCTCCTTACTCTCCTCCTGCAGGACAGTCTCCTGCAGTTTTCCTCCATTTAACAAAATCGCACTGTACCAATCAAAAGTCTTCGACGTTTATAACCACCCGCTTGCCACGATGACTACAGCGCGTATGTCACGACGAATATCGTGTGATGTGCACTGGCCGAGTGCTTACACAATGGGACCTTAAGTGAATTAAGGATCCGCTATGAATATCAGTCATGGATACTGCAGAGATTTACGTTCTACACGAACATTAGGTTCACAAGCAGAAACGATGCAGCAGATTTCAAACGTTGTTATGAAGCCTATGACAGAAACACCAAGAGAAAGAAGATTTTGCGATTGGGTTGCAATAATGTGTGACCTTAATGCCGGCTGTTGCAGGAGACCTTAGAGCTCTGTCAGGTGACAGTGGACTTATGGACTTAGAAGAACCGTTACGTATTTTCCCTAACAGGATGAAGCAGCGATGGTGGGTGCACAATTAATACTTTTGTTAGGTACTGTGCTAATGATTAAGCAGTGTCAGGCTTAGTGTTTAGAGTCTCACTACTAACGCTCGTTTTGTACAGCTGTTTTAGCCTGTCGATCAATACTATCTTGACACTGCTGTAAGCTGTGTTAATACTTGACTAAGGGGGCACTGATGGCTACAGACAAAGTACACATTTCCTTTGTCTCGGTCGAGAGTATCTCTAGATCAGATTACACTGGCCGCACTCAAGGTGAAAATTTCTGTGCTACCTATCAGAAAGACAACACCTTTTCAGAATGAAGTCAGGTAACAGTATTGCCAGCTTTTGCAAGGTTGCTTTAACCGCAGAAATTAGTTCAGTAGGTGGGAAATGTAGATAAGAAGGCTTCAGGAACTTATTTCGCCAAAGAATAAGGAAATAAGAGGAAAGTACCGGTATAATGACATATTCACAAACCGTGACTGACATTTCCATCTCAGATTTACATTTACAGAGAGATGAAATAACACGACTTCTTTACAAGGTTATATCTTTGCATTCTTTAGAAATAAAAGGAGATGTCATTTATCCAATACAATAAGTAATAAGTTTGGATAAATACTGTTATAAAAATATCACTTAATAAAAAATTCGATCGTGATAATGAAGGACTGCCACGGTCCAGCTACAATATTTCACTACAGGCAAGGTGGTGAAGTACTTAAGAATGTCATCATAAAGGCTAAAGCTATGCATTACATCCCGGGAACAGGTAACCCTCAGGACAAAATTAAAGCTGGATGTTCAGCACCCGCCTACTGTCCTGGTACTTTCATCTACTTGCATGTGAATTGTGCAAAACATTTGTCACTTCCTGTCAACAACTGGAAATTTAAATGAAAAATGTATTGGTTCAGTGAAGTATGTATAACTTTTACCAGCTAATAACCCATGAAATCACTTTTTAAATAACTTACAATTTAAAAAAATTAAAGACTCACGTGCGCATAACAAAATTTCAGTTAGGCCTATAGGGATCAGCGCAGCACGCGCTGAAACAGCACTCCGTTACCCGTCTAGCGTGACTTCCACGTGCAGTCAGTTTTCAGACAGCATACTCGTTGGTAAAGCCAGTTTACAAAAGGGATAGATAGCAAACAGGTTACGTCCTATCGAAAGGTAACAGTCCGGTGGTGGCTGTATATCCGTGATACCGGATGCGTTATCCTAAATAATGTATCAGTCACAAAAATACGTCAAAAACACAACAGAATAACGAAATTTAACAGATGAGGTGGCTTTGTGAAACAGGAATCCGCTTGAGCGAGGGACAAGGGGACGTCTAACGGGAGAATGATTTAAACACCGCCTTTCTTAAATCCAACACACGTTTTACAGAAAGGAGAAAAAAAAAAGATGGTGGGCCCCAAGGACGTTTTTGCCGGTCTGGTATCACATCGCTGCGACCGCCGCCCAAGGCTGATATAGAGTAACGGACTGTCACCGGTCGACCTTGCTTCCGGTAACAAGCGAAATTTCAAATCTTCACACCGTTCGTGAGAACTTTAAACTGAACGGAATTTCTATGTGATCACGGAATTTAAGGCTGTACAATACTGTTTCGCTGTACAGATCATTATCACGGAACTCTTTTCCTTTCCCTCCGCTTTACTTTTAGTTTATTGGGTACTGCAGCCTTAGTTTGGTTTTTTGTCTTAATTAGTAACAGCATTTTATCTGTTAGTGGGTAATGCATAGATAAATTCTGAAACTTCTCATTTTCATCTTTTCTTTGCAAGAAAAGAAAAAGGGCAGAAGCAATTTACGTTCCACAGTAAGACCGTTTCCGTTAATAAACTACCATATTTCACTTCTTTCTAATAGTTCGCGAAATAATAGGAGACATCTGGTTTTAATCCCCCAAATCAATTCAAAACCATGCAATGTACACACATTTTCTACGCAATTCATTTCGTCAGTTCGTCGAGAGTTTGTTACATCGTATATCTGCCGGCCGAAAGTCATTGCTGCAGTGAGGAGGTGGTATCCCAGTTTATTCGATATTGTTTGCAAATGGGGCGTACACAAACACAATGCACAATCAGACCCAACGGAGGAAGTACCCTGTGATGTATGTGTGAACCGTGCCGTTTTGTTCCGACAAGATAAAAACACATTAGGCTGTAAGTATATTCTGTCCTATTTTAAGAGACACTGTAAAAGGTATAGTGAGCTTTTCTTTTTTTCCTCTCCAGTGCAGAAATACAAAAGACTACAATACAAAGACGCCATGTGCATATTGTATATGAAGTAGGTCCACAACACATCGCTGATCTACGCTTGGTCGAACAAAACTCTAAGAATGATTAATAAGGAAGATACACAATGGTTGCTTCTTTTACAAAAAGTATAAAGAATCTCATACATACACGAGACTGAAAGACAACTAGCACTTTGTTAAATGCCAGGCAGAAAGCATACGCCGCGGTGAGATGTACATATTCAGATGGCGGTAGTATCGTGTACGCAAGACATAAAAGCGCAGTGCATTGGTGCAGCAGTCATTTGCACTCATTTGATTGATGTGAAAAAGTTTCCAACGTGACTATGGCCACACGATGGTAATTAACAGACTTTGAACGCGGAATTGTAGTTGGAGCTAGACGCATGGCACATTCCATTTCGGAAATCGTTAGGGATTCAATATTCCGAGACCCACAGCAAAGAGCGTTCCGAGAATAACAAATTTCAGGCATCACCTCTCGCCACGGACAACTCAACGACCGAGAGCAGCAGCGTTAGAGAAGAATTGACAGTGGTAACAGACAAGCAACACTCTGTGAAATAACTGTAGAAATCAATGTTGGGTGTACGACTAACGTATCCGTTAGTACAGTGTGATAAAATTTGGCTTTAATGGGCTATGGGAGCGACACGAGTGCCTTTGCTAACAGCACTACTTCTACAGCGCTTCTCCTGGGCTCTGACCATATCGGTTGGACCCTTGACGACTGGAAAACCGTGGCCTGGTCCGAGGAGTTCTGATTTCAGTCGGAAGAGCTGATGGTAGTGTTAGATTGTGGCGCAGACTTCACGAAGCCATGAACCCAAGTTATCAACAAGGCACTGTGCAAGCTGGTGGCGGCTCAATGGTGTGGGCTGTGTTTACATGGAATGCACTCGGTGCTATGGTCCAACTGAACCGATCGTTGACTAGAAATGGTTATGTCCAGCTACTTGGTGACCATTTCCAGCGATTCATGGACTTCATGTTCCGACATAACAATGGAATTTTTATGGATGACAATGTGCCATTTAACCACGCCACAGCGGTTCGTGGTTGGTTTGAAGAACATTCTGGGCAATTTAGAGCGAATGATTTCGTCACCCAGATCAGTCGACATGAATCCAACTGAACATTTATGGCACATAATCGATGTCAGTTTGTGCACAAAACGGTGCACCGGCAACACTTTTGCAATTGTGTACGGCTGTAGAGGCGGCATGGCTCAATATTTCTTCAAGAGACTTCCAACCACTTGTGGAAACCATGCCATGTCGAGTTGTCGCACTATGTCGCGCAAAAGGAGGTCCAACACGATGTTAGAAGGTATCATATGACTCGTCACCTCAGTGTAGTGGTGTGTGTGTGTGTGTGTGTGTGTGTGTGTGTGTGTGTGTGTGTTCTGCAGACATCCTTTTCAATAGTCTTCCATCTGAAATTTAAGCGAAAGTCGCTCACTAGCCAAGAACATACGTCAAAACACATGACTTTTCTTCGCAGAAGGGATTTCTCACATTACCGAAGTTTTTCACTATTTGCATTTACAAAAGTGTAACTGACGGTGATGATGATGAGTCCCATACTTCTTTACAGAGCGTAGGGGAACGACGCGGGAGACCCGCGCCGCCCTACTAGGCAAGGTCCTAGTGGAGGTGGTTTGCCATTGCCTTCCTCCGACCGTAATGGGGATGAATGATGATGATGAAGACGACACAACACCCAGTCATCTCGAGGCAGGAAAAATCCCTGACCCCGCCGGGAATCGAACCCTGAACCCCGTGCTCGGGAAGCTAGAACGCTACCACGAGACCGACGGTAAAACTACATAATATCTGCAATCTGTAACAAAAAAGTGGACGAAGTGAGTCAATTAACACTACACGCGGCTGTGATGGCTGATTCTTGAGGGATAATTTTTGTTTGTTCTTTACAGTGGCGTCTCAGGTACTAGATAACACCGTACGCACAGTACCGAATGAAATGAATTTTGCCCGCGCCAGTTACATCAATAGGAGCCGCTGTTCCTTTTCTATGCGCAATTGTTGGATTAAATGAAGCGTCCGATACCGTTTCTTCAATTCCCGACCCATCATCACCTTTCAACTTTATCTACACCTCGGGGTATTTTAGATTTTAGAGAGCATCCTGTCACCACAACCATCACAACCTACAATTCAAAAACTGATACGTACACAAAAGAAATATTTTCAGTGTACGTTTCTCTTTCTTTTGGTGCACGTATGACGCAATACGCCACATTACTAATTGGGACAAAGCTAACGTCCGGTATCGGTAGGATCAGTAATCTGCATGTTTAGCTTGTTGCTTCCGACTGCGCATTTTCCATTTGCTTCCAGTTAAAAGTATCTGAAAATTGGAATTTCACATTTTACTTGTCCGTTAAAAATTAGAAATAAACATTTGTATATAGAGTGCGACAAAGATCCAACATATTATGTTGATGTCTACTTCATCGAAATCAACTAAATTCGAGCGGTTTGAATAGAAATACGTGTTGCTGTGAGAACACAACACCAAGAACGTCACTGCGGATGGCGAAGACCTTTAAGTAACTGCAGCGCTAGCTGAAATTTACTGCCCCTGTAAGATTTCACTCGTCGGCCACATAGTCTCTTCGCGGTAACAATAACAGTTTCTTCTTAAACCATGGTCGTGATTTTGCAGTAATAACCAGCGCCGTGGAATACGTAATGTTTCCTTCGTGAGAAAACTAAACGTATCGGAAGTTGTGAAGGTATTATGGCTTGTTTTTGTGTGTGTGTGGTGGGGTGGGGGGGAAGTTGGTCTGGACGACAAGTTGTTCATTGATATTCGTACCGTTATACGAGGATGCAGAACAAAATCCATGATATCGTGCTGGACGCACCCAACTGCTACAACTTGGAATAATTATTTGATAGCTGAAGGAACCCAACAATTTTTTTTCCATTAAAACTGCACTGTGCTGCCTTTGTAGAACACGTTGCACATGTCTTTAAGAACCTTATGGTGCGTCGAGTGGAGCATATGCAGTTCTCTTAGTTAATTACCATTAGATATTTCTCAATCACATCAGACATTTAATCTTGATACTATTTAGTTCACGTAAAAAAAAACTTGGATACCGTTATTTTAGTTCTGAATAACCATTATTTGTCGCTATTTGTTTGGTATCGATTAAAAAAGGTGTTTATTCTTTACTAATAAACAGGTTAAAAAGCGAAATATCAATTATTCAAGCAGCAGCAGTAAAATGTTTGGTTTTTAAATAAACCTTAAAAAAAGTAATTTTATTCTTAAAATTCCATTGTTTTGAAATATTACGTTATTATAGAAAATGGAAAAGCGATCACTGCTACTTTAATAACAATGCCAGGAGAAACAAGCAACGAACCCATGGCATAAGAATGGGTATTGCATTCTGAGGCAATAACGTACCTGTCACCATGTTGTGTGCCCTACTGGATGATACACGTGTGCACGCAGTGTGCGAGACTTACCCTATCTAGTTTATAAGGTAGCTTCTCGCTGTTGTCGTTGGACATTAGTTGTATTACAGAATGGCACCATCCCTGGTCTGGAAGTATTTTACAATGGCGGTATCAGTGAAGTACAATGCTCCATTTGATTTAAAATATTAAGGATAGGAGGAGCCACAGAAAATTTGCGAATCATGTAAGGAGAAAAATTAAAACCTAACGATTAATTCATGTTTTACGATAAAAACAGAAAGAAGTAGTTCTGTTGGCTGTTTTTACATAGTATGCCTTTATCCAATGTAGCCTTTGAAAACGGACAAATTAACACGAAAAATAGTACTCCAAGCTTAGTTTTCACCCTTTAGCACTGACTATTCGTAATGCCCAAATAGTTGGTGAGCCTATATTACAACATGATTTTTGAGCAGAGTCTCATGTAATTGGAATCAGTAGGATGGTGATTTTTTGCAATATTAAGCCACTTATCACTTTTCAAGAAAAGCAGCGAGCGGTGGACGGAGAAAGTTTTCTTTTATTTGACTTTTTAATTTAATATTTCGATTCTGTTTATCTTGAAACTGACGGATTCAAACTTTTCAATCTTCGTCCGATTACTACGTTTATTGTAGGAAATGAAATAAACACGGAAAGAGGTTACTTCAGGAACAGTTTATTTTGGAGCAGTTCTAACATTTGAGTTAGTGTCGCTAAAAAAAAAAAAAAAAAAAAAAAAAAAAAAAAAAAAAAAAAAAAAAAAAAAAACGATACAACTGAAAACCGGTTGTTCCAGCGGTAACCGCCGTTCGTAATGGTTAGTCCTTGCTTTAAACGCAATTCAGTTTCAAAGCATTATGGTGCAACCTTACAGCGGTGTGATTATTTGTCCGAATGTCTTCGTGAAATGCTCTCCTTTTTACATTGATTTCGTCAGACTGTTCAGTGGAGTAATTCAAACAGAGACTTTCGTCCTTTTCACATGCAAAGTATTAGCTTATCTTGTTCGTTACCAACACTAGAAAAGTTAACAGCATTGTTGTACGCAGTCAACAGACGATTTTGAAATTGATTTATATCAACACCCCTGTTTTTTATCTTCCGTTGCTATTTGAAACTTTTAAATCACTCCCCTAAACCCGTGCCCGAATTTCAGATCGATATTTTAAGCTTTGCAGAGTTCTCGTAGCTACAAACTGCTATGAAATAAGGGAATTACGACATTAAATTTAATAAGAGTTTATTTTTTTCTCTCCAAAAAAACGAAATAAACTGTGTGAACAGCAGTAAGGTTTTATATTCAGATACTATATACATTACTACATAAGTTTTTGTCTTTCGCGGTGGCATGCTTCAATGCTACATACATATACTGATTTCCGCATCCACTGGGAAATTTATCATAATGTTACAGCGGCTACCCCATTCCTCTACAAAAAGAAAAAGTCTGACTTGCCTATCGAGTCACGCAGGCACCTCACTCAGGTGAAACATCGTCCGCCCAATCACTTAATTTCCGCGGCAAGGACGAAGTCACTTGGTACCAAATCTGGACTGCGGTTACAGTGATCATTACTTCCCATTACTATCATGGAAACCGTTGATTAGCTGCGGGCGGCGGAACTTTGTCGTGCAGCAGAACAATTGACTGCTAAGGCCTCTTCATTTACTTCAATGTTCTGACTGGTATTCATCTTTTTGATGTAGACAGAGTTGGCAGCATATAATCAACGAAAAACAGAACTTTAAGCTTTTTATTGCTAAACGTACCGTAGTGAACTGGTTACCTGGTAACACGCTCCTCTGAGTCCAGGGTCTCTACCGCCGAGCTGTACCGAATCGATTACCGGGCTACATGGCACACCGCCAAGATGTTGGACCCGCTCTGTGCAAAACTGTTTCTATTCCAGGATGACATGGGCGCCTGTCACAACGGTGGCACGTGCTGCTATATCGAGGCCGATTTATCAACCTCTATATATGTTCCAGCCATAAAGCTACCAAATCTTAGACTACTCTCAATCAGTATCTTTCGTTTTCGATGTACTGTCCTTGAAGTTCAATGCCATTTTCCGTCCGCCTAGTAACTTCTTGAAGAGCATACATTACTTCCGGTCATTTGTTGCAATTATTATTCATTTTCTGCGTCTACGTACATAGGGTGGATAAAGATATGGTTACATCGCGAGAAATGCGTGCTTGAACATAAACGCAGATGCAGGTTGCGCTGTTGCATTTGACCATGAACGGCACGCCTGCAATGTCCCCGACACGTTGTGTCAGTCGTGGTCAGAAAGGTGTGGTGTATAGTTGTCTGAGCGTTATGTTGGAGCTAAATGTATCCAAACATGGGAAAATTGTCGGTACCCGTATGGCGCGTGGTTCCATCACCAGAGTAGCGTGCATTCGGAAAAACATCGTCCGCTAAGTTACAATGCGGTCGAAGGCGTGTGTGTTCAGTGATCGTGACAGACGGTCACACTTGAAGAGGATCATGACGAAAAATAAGAGGACGGAGCTGCAAAAGTCATTGCAAAATAATATCGCACTCGCGAATCCCGTCAGCACAAAAAACAACACGAAGAGGAATTTCGGAGCGAGCTTAAATTTCAGAATCACTCTTCAGTGACGCAAATTCCCGTAAGAGGGAAAAGTGGTGTCGAAGCGTTAAAACGTGGACTACGAACCAGTGGCAGAAATTCATTCGATCGTACGTGTCTTGTCGCACACTCTTTCCAACTTCTGGCTGAGTTGACGACTCAAGAGTGAAACATGACGGGGGGTTCGGTGATGACTTGAGTAGCCGTATCATGGTATTCCATGGGCCATATAGTTACTCTGAAAGGTCGCATTACTGGCACGGATTGGCCGATCAGGTCCATAGCACGGTAAAACGTTTCTCCCCAATTGTGCTGCTGAGTTCAAAGGAGACAGGGAATCTGTTCACATGTATCGCATCGTCGGTAAGTGGTTTTGTGAGCACGCTGATGAACTGTCGAATCTCCCCTGGCCACCAGTAACAAGATATCAGTATTACTGATCATTTGTGATCTACTTTGGAGGGAAGGTGCGTGACCCGCCTCTATCGTCGTTCCCTTAAATTGCCAATATTTTGCATGAAGAATGTTATAAAACTGCTTTCAAAAACCATACAGGACCTATATTTATCTATTCCGAGACGAATGGAAGGAGCTTTGATTGCCAACGGTTTTCCTACACCGGGTTTGTGGTGTTTCCATATTTTTGTCCACTCCCTGTATATAGGCTACTCACCAAACGTTGGCTGGCCTAAGGTACATCGTACCAATATCATCGATTTCTCATTCCACTCGCACAATGAGCGAAGAAAAAATGACTGTGTACGCACGCATCCTAATCCCTCTCATTTCATACTCACGATACCTAGGCGAGGAATGCGACAGAGGCAGTGAATGTTAGCACACACTTTTTCAAATCCAATTTTTTCTGTACTTATAGAGCGGGTTTGGCAAAAATTACGCCTTTTCTTCCAAGGATTCCCATTTATGTTGCCCAAACATTCCTTTTATATTTTGTTCTGGTCTATACTGACCTGATACGATCCTAACAGCGCATCTCTGAATTCGTGCGACGCCTGTTGCCCTGACTGCTTAATAAAGATTCCCGGCACTGGAACAATACTCTAGAACTGGTCGCACAAGCGTATCGTCGTTAGAAGAACTTGCAATTAAGGCTCGTTTTTTTCAACCTCTTAGTACGAAAGGGAAGACCTTACCGAACAACGTTAAGTGTGGAGAAGTGTCTACAATAGATTTTCAACCTACGCGTTTATTTACTAGCAGAAAGCAAAATTAAGACTGACAAAACTCTTTTTGTCTCATATCTATCAGTAATCGTTCTTTGTAGTCACATTCTTTCAAGAAAGACCGTGATTAATTGTCGCCTAAGATCTAGTAAGCATGGTTTTCTTCTGACAGCACACTTTACGAGTATGCAGAAACATGTCGCTATCATTCAGTCATTGTTAAAACTGATATCAGTTAAGGATTATCTGGCTTCCAGAAGCCGTTCTATAAACAAGGTCGGAAAAAATTGCAGTACCCTCAAGGGAAAGGTCATTTTTTGACAATTGAGGTGGCAGGTAAGTCGTCATTGTAGGAGTATATGATAAATTCAGAGCAAATTAAAAAACCATGTTACGTACAGTAAAGAGTGCCCAGACAGGCGCATCAACACACGGTGTACCTTCCTCTCCCTCCCTCTTCTGACAGAAACGCAGAAATGTATTCTCGTATCACGAAGGCGCCGTATGGCATCCTGCGAAAGACTGTCCCAAGCATCTTGCGTCTTTTGTTGCAAATCGGCAATGAGTAAGTTTCCCCCTTCATCATGTCCCACACTTGTTCGTCTGGCGAGAGATATGGTGCTCTTTACGGCCAGAGCAGTATTTGTACACCACAAAGAGCACATCGCGTCGCAGCAGCCGTACGTGGACGTGCATTGTCCTGCTGAAAAAGCATGTAACATTCCTCTTGAAGAAACTGCAGTATCATAGGGATAAAAGCTTGCGCAATGTAGCGGGCACTAGTTACTTTGTTCTGCAGAAATACCGAGTTGTAACTCATGCCCGTCCCCCGCCCCCCTCCCCCCCTAGTTAGCCCACACACACACACACACACACACACACACACACACACACACACACACCACGTGAAGCCTGCGTGGAACATTGCCGTGTACGAAAGCCCTTAGCAAAAGGCCGCTCACCAGGTCTACGCCAGACACGAGCACGTCCATCACTCGCAGACAGACAGACAGAAGCTACTCTTATCAGTGTAGACAACAGACCGCCATCCCACTTTCCAGGTAACTGTTTCACGACACCAGAGTGGCTGGTTGTACTCTAAAATGAATATTGCAAACGATGTCTCCTGAGAGCCATCTTAGCCCCTTTGACATTGACAAATGAACCACCCACACTTACAACACCTTAGTATGCACATACTATCCACTAGTGCCACTGGACATAGTACTTCAGAATGTAGCTTTCTTTTGGCAGTGTAGAATCGCACTGTCGACTGGTGAATAAAGTAGTAGCGTACACGATAGGTAACCAGCTTTCTGACTGGATTCAATACTTCCGTGTCACGTCAACTTCGCTCGTAATTGTAAACGAAGATAAATCTTACGATGCGGAAGTAGCTAAAATGAACTCCAAAGGAGTGATGTACGCGTATGTTCGTAACTAATCACGATTTTGTGGATAACAGTGTAAGCTGGACGAGGCTCTTCGTATCTAATGCTGCTAGATGTAGAAAGTCAAAAGGCCAGAAAAGGTCGCCTCCATGGCCTAGAGGTTAACGTCGCTGGCTACTAACGCGGAAGTTCCGCTTTTAATTTCCTGTGACATGTCCGTGGGTTATGTTAGGCGAGGTCTCACAAGTGGGAAACCTGCCATTACAATTGCTGAATAACAATTTTATTACTAGAAAATACCTTCGCCCGTATAAACCTAGCCGAGATGTTCTGGCGATGTGTAACAGACGCTTTGTTCTTTGAAAAGGGTCAAAAACATTTCGTATGTAAAAAAAGGAGCTTTGTGATCAGTTTCACAAGAGTTATATTTCTAGTATATCAAGGATACGCTTAGCGTATCCTAGGTCGTTGTGACAAACGCGGTCCTGCTCATAAGGAAAATTACAAGTAGCATTAGAATTCTACATCTCGTCAGGGTCAAGGGAACTGAGGAACAGGTAACTTGAACAAGGACAGGGAATGTATCTGGCTGTGGCAGAATTCGCCACAGTTATCACCAAAGTTATTTGAAAAGAACAAAAAAATAAACAGAATAGGTAACTCAGATTAACCGGGCGGAGATTCAAGACCAGATCCACCCCCACACGTGTCCAGACGAGGTCCACGTGAAAGGAGACGTACAACTGCCTCACAGCCGCGCAACTGCATCTAGTGACGGCACAGCCTGAGTGCTACGCGCAGGAACAAGCGCGAAGGTGCTACTCTTTCACGGTCCGATTTCCAGTATGACTTTTGCTGTAAATGTCTAGCCCCCATATTTCACACAAACTACGTTACGCTGCAGAGAAACTGAGAACGGGGAATAAAAATTCTTCACGAATATTACTTGAAACAATCTACCTTCAAAGCCCTAATTTGCTTCATTTTTGGGCTTTTGTGAAATATACAGCTTCGAGCTTGATATAATTTTTGTATATCACACGGCACAGTAAAGCAAACTTTCAAGATCGGAAACTTGCAAGGGAAAGACTCCATTACCCATAAAGCTGCTTTTTTAATATTCTATCAACATGAACAGGTTTTCCTTATTTTGCAAAAAACTGCATGTGAAAATATTTCCCAAAAGGTCATGTTTTAAGTGGCTTCTTTTACAACTTTACCAAATATGCGTGTCTCAGAAAAGCGATATATTTAGCACAAAGTACAGCATTCTTTCCATGTCAGAAAACTGCGCGATGCATTGCTCTAATCCACATAGCATGAATGTTGTTCATCTTTTAGAAATAAAAACTTAGGTATATTTGTTTCCTTGTCTACCCTGTAATTTACAATGCAACTTGGTACATACCTACAACAAGTAACAAAACCGACACACCCTTTTGGAAATAAAAATCGTACTGTACACGATTAAACAATGACTAAAACAACGCATTATACGTACGCAGCGTTTTCGTCAGTTGTGATATGAAGACACACAAGTCTAGAAACAAATTAACTCAAAAGTTCGAACGCAAACCATAAACTCTCACTGAATATATGCAGTGGCCCACAACCTTATTATTATGGGAAGAGGACTCCGCCGGAACCTACTGGATCTACCGAGTTGACAGCGGGATTCGACACAACGCGATTTACTAAGTTGGCAGCGCGATTTGACACAGGACACGCCTTAGTGCGGCACTGGCTTCCTGACGCCAACGTGTTATCTTTCAGTTATCGCAGGCTTTATATTTTATATCCCTTAGGCTACGGTCCAGTGCCTTAAAGTAATATGTCAGCGCGCACAGATTCTCCTGAGGCTGCTTGGTCTCAAATCGACTGAAAGATTTAACGGAAATACATATTTCATTGAGGAAGTTCTGAAAGCAAGAAGGGCGAAGTAAGTTAATGGTAGTTCAAGTACAGTCGAGAGTGCTTTGAAACGTGGAACATCTGCTCGGAAACGATGGCATCAGTAACGCTTGGGTCACTTTGTTCCATGTCTTACGAGATACAAAAACCTGCATTGTATGTGAAACATTAAGGAAAAACTCTATTCGTTAGTGAGTGGCGCACTACACATTTTCTCTAGTTGAAGCAACGTAATCTATTTTGAAAAAGTTCTTAAATAACTTCACTGGAACAGTTTTTTAAATTATGAAGTTCTCAGGTATAAAGTAATGGAGCGAAATGTTACCCAGAACTTTTACAGAAGGCTGCAGCTTTAAGAGACTAAAGATATGAAAAAAAAAACAGTAAATGAGAACAGAGAGGGGTGGGGGAGTGACTATAGCAGATGCACCGCGTTATTAAATTTGTAAACTGAATATGCAATGCGGGGAAACCATAGAGAAATTTGGAAGAAAAACTGAAGTTCAGAGAGAACCAATAAAAATTATGAGGTGTTTCGATGACAGAATTTCTATCAGGTACAGCAAAGAATTGCGAGTATCACCTGGGTGGCATGGATAGTTTTTTGGAGAGAGAGAATATGATCAACAACAAAAGTATAACGAGGTTTAGAGCGTGTAGTCCAGTTAACGAAGTTAACTCTGCGGAAATTAGACTGGGAAATGCGACTCGAAACATGTGTTGGAATCTGGACAGTAAAATGACAGTTGACGGCAGAAATAAAGGGGATTTAAGATACAGACGAACAATACCAAGAAGAGAGCTACTGGAAAAGTTAAGTACATTAACGTGCAGCTGTTAGGAAGACAGCTCTGAAAGTATGTATCTGTGGAAGTGAAACGGATTATAAACACTACAGACAAGAAGAGAAAAACGTTACAAAAGAATCCTGAAAAGTACTCGCATGGATCGGATAACCAACGACTTATTAGGAGGTTGCTAGGATACATACGGACGCATTGGAAGGGTAGTGGAAATGTAGTGTAAGACCAAGGCAATTTGAAATGAAGAGGTTTTCACAGAATAAACTAGCGTGGAGAGTTGCATCAAAAGTCTTTCGATCGACGACGACTCCATGTAACAGAAATATTGTGATTGGCCGCAACGTGACGGGCAGTGCCTTACGGAACACGTAATCTACTTGTCAGCAACGGGCGATGGGGGGGGGGGGAGGGGGGGGGGCGTGCGTAAAAATTGTAGTGTAAGATCAAGGCTCGAGTACAGTAAATAGGTGCTAGTACACGAGTGGTGCAACTGTTTTACAGATGTGAACACTTGCACAAAGTAAACTATGTTGTTGACCGCATGCGTTCAATGAGCGCTTAACATTTATGCGAGGACCTTCGAATGCGTTCGAACTTGGTTAACAGTTAAATTTGTTTCTCGACTTATGAATCTCTGTATGAGGAAACTGTCCACAAACTGACGCATTTGCTAGGTACATACAATCTGTTACATAAGTAGTCCTTGTTTAATCGTGTGCAGTGCGAGTTTTCTTTATTCCGAAAAATCTGTGTCAGTTTTATTACTACTCCTAGGTGTTTGAAACGGCACACATACGCCATGTACGAGGTTATACTGTAAATTACAGGATGGACAAGAAAATACATATTTCTAAGTTTTCATTTCGAAAAGATGAAAAACATTCATGTTAAGAGGGCGCGAGCAATTCTTCAGACAGGTTCCTCACATAGAAATAATGTCGTAATTTATTCTAAATGTCTTGCTTTGCTGAGACGCATACCTGTCGTGAAGGTGTGAAAGAAATCTCTTAAAACATGTCATTTGGGAATTATTTTCACAAGCAGTTATTCTGAAATACGGGAACGGTCTAAGGGAGTTACTATACTTTCAAAAATTGCAGTTTTCTAGGTAGGGATGTCTTTTTCCTTACGAAAGTATGTTTTTCTGTACCGTATGATACAAAAACTGCATTTTTACCCTAGATCAAGCTCTAAGCCGCATATTTCACCAAAAAAATCGAAAATGAAGGAGGTAAGGACTTAAAAAAAAAAAATGGTTTGAAGCAACATTGGTGAAGGCCGATTATAGCTTTTATTCCCCTTTCTCAATTCCTCTACAGCATAATGCAATCTGCGAGAAATGTGACTGTTTATACGTTTGCACCAAAGTTTCAGACTGGAAATCGAACCGTTGAAGCGCCGGCATCTTCGCTTGTGTGTCTGTGCGCAGCACTCAAGCTGTGACGTCACAAGATGCAATCGGAGGCCCACGAGAAAGACAGGCCGCGGCGTGTGCGACATGAAGGTAGGCCGAGCTCGCTCGCTCAACTCAGCAGCCAACTGCGTTTCTACACCTATTAACTCGTAAATGCGTGTATATGTACAAACGCCAATTTCATCTTCTACTGGAATCCACTGTTATGGATTCTAACTGTTATTAGTCCTACAATAATAGGAAGTCCATAATTTGTTACGGCGGTACTGCGGTACAATAAAATTAAAATCATGCCAAAATGATTATCACTTGCAGAAGGCACCACATCTCGTATGAAAAGAGGACTGTTACGCAGAAGAGACTAAATTCTATAACTAAGCCGTTTTACCATTTATCTCGAGAACTGGTCTTAAATTTTGTTGTACAACTAGTAATCAGTCCGAGATGAGCCAGCGAGCAAGCTCTAACTTCGTGACGTACGCGCCGTGGCCTGTCTTTTTCGCGGGCCTCGAGTCGCATGTCTCCTTCCGACTACACCTCGTATGGACACGTTAATGGGAGGGCCAGGTCTCGAACCTCCGCCCGGTTAATCTGAGTCACCTACTCGTGCTCTTCCGAAATAACTCCAGGCGAATTCTGTCACGCCCGAATACTTTCCCTGTCCTAGTCCAACTTAACTATTCCGCAGTATCTAATTCGGATTGATGACTATAACAAATGATTTCCACTGTGTAGCGCACGGTATGCCGCTGCCATTACTGCTTCGTAATCGGGTAAGTTACGCAGTGTGACCTGGCCTGTCTGGCACTTCTGTTTAAGACAAAAAGTATTCTCGTCAGAGTCAAGAATTAAGTTTAAATATTGAGTACGTCGGCGGAAGATTAGCACTGAACTTCCTAGAACCGCACTCGTGTACGTCGACACGTGGCAGCCGGCGGGTTTCCGGTGTCAATACCCGAACTTCAGAGAGACTTTCATCAATCTGCAATGAGGCGCCGGACGCCAAGCGGCCGTGACCTTCGACACTTAGCCCTGTCTTGTCACGAAGGAAACAGGATAGTTAATAAGCACGGCCAGAGGAAATCAATCGGGAGAACGTTCTGGATTTTGAAGCGACCTTACCAAGTTATTGTCACCTCTATTAATTTTTCACAGCGGAAGTCACTCACGCAACTGCAACTAGTTATGAGATGCAAGTTCGGGTAAACGCCTTAACGCGATTCGAAGTGACTCCAATTACACTATTTCCCATTAAATGTGACAGAAAAAAATGGGTCACTTACTCGGCAATAGCCGTGAAAACAAAACAATTGACACGAATGTTGACGGTATTAATACAGTAATGCAGCACAGAGAAATAAAAATTAGCTTAAGGAGAGCCATACGTGAAGCGTTCAGCTAATTCGAAAGTAAAATTCTCTCCATCGAATTGACAGCAAATACTAAGTAGGTTTGGTCGTATGTTAAATCAGTAAACGGATGGAAGCCATCTGTGCACACTATGAGACCATTATGGAACTGAAACTGAGGGTGACACAGAACAGGCCGAAATACTAAACGTATTTTTACAAAACTGCTACACAGAGGACAATCGCACTCTAGTGCCTCCTTTAAATCGTCGCACGAATGGTGAAACGTGACGAAGGGATAGAGAAGCAACCGAAACCGCTCGACAAAGGGAAACCCACTGCACCTGCAATGAAAAAGCGCCAACTGATGGGCACAATGCAAACTCTGATCTGTAGATTTAATACTTTGGAAAATACATAAGTCCGAAGATTAATGAATCATTCTACCTGTACAATGCTGATCCATGCTCCTGCACTAATATCGCTCCGAGAACAGCTTGAGAAAATCTTTCCCTCTGGAGGAACACACTCGCTCAGAGCACCTCAAACTTATTTTAGATAAACTGCTTCTTGGGACACGCCACAGTCCATTCTAACGTTACCGAAACCTGCTCTGTACGAAACTGTACGTTTTCAAAATTTTAAAAATGAGTCTTCTCCGCGTATAGCCGTATTTGAATGTTTCGTTTACGCCATGTCACATATGCTTTGACCAGTTTCTTGTGACTCGATTTTTGTCATTTCATGGCACATATTAATTAGTTCAGTTTCTAGAGAATTACAGTTTTTAAGTAATTCGGAGCAATAAAGCACGAAGGGGGGCCGTACTAAATCTGAACGCACTTAGGCTACGGCCTTCGATATCTCAGCGCATAAATCGCTAGAATAGTTCACGGCATTTAGTCATTCAAGTACCGTACTGGAACATTCAATTGTTTCTAGTACGTACTAGCGGACATATCCAATAACTGTGATGGATCGTACGAGATTTGAAACGCATTTCATGTATCCACATATGTACTGTTAACGATTACCGCCTTGGCAGAGACTTCTCATGCACCACGCACCAAACTGATGCTGAGATGAAGACTTCCCGTATATGGTGCAGATCTAAATCTGCCAACATTCATGACATTTCTGTTGCTGACGTCGCCGATATCTGAACCTTCGTTGTGTTAATTTAATGTTTTCTAGTCCTCAATACCTCGTCTCAGTTTCATAATCTTTTACATCGCCATTACTTATGGCACGTGGCATCGTATACCTTCGCAGACCACACTAGACACTATAGCCCGTAAGAAAGCCAACTATGGAAAAGCGATCATTATGCAGTCTCCACCAAAAGATAAGGCGAGACGAAACACAGATAAGCTAATACACGTTTAAACTCGAGTTCATTAGCGACACGACAAACGATTTATCTTAACAGGAAATAAAAAAATTCCTCAGTTTAACACATTTATTTTAATGGAAATTTGTTGTCAACTTCACTCGACATTTTTATTTATATGTATTATTACATAGTTTGGCGTCGATTAATTGAAATACAATGTTTTGATTTTTATAGCTAAGCGGCAATGTAAATGCATCCGGTTTGTAAAAGATGATAAAGAATGCGCTCCGTTTTCAACAACTAAGAAATGGGTGCCTAAATTCAACTCCGTACTTGTGATATCAAGTCATCACATATTTGTGATTAGCAATGTGCAGATAGATGAAGTGGAACGGTAATATACGCCTCAGCTGTAGGTAAAGAAAAAGGCAGGAAGAGTTTCACTGGTGCAATGCTCAGAACCACAGTCTGCTACAAAAGAAATTGCCGGAGTGCTACTGTGCGACTAGTATTTTAACACTAACACCGAGGGCACGCTGTCTGATCGAAAGTACCTGGACACCCCTATATAACGCGGAAATGAGAACTACATATTACGAGAGGCGTACCCGCGAAAAGGAGGCGGGAAATATAGTCTTGTCAGCTGAGAAGTAGTAACAGCAAACTGGGCTGGTCATTACAGCTCAGTAACAGCTCCACAGGGGACATTTCAACCTTTCTAAAGCTGCCCAAGTCCACTGTTGGTGATATGTGATATATGACATGTGACTGAAGTGGATGTGATTGTGAGGTGGGATCGCGAATGAACAGCCAGAGCTGAACCAAGACCAGGCAGATCTTATATATTGATATACAAGGAAAGTCGCACGCTGAGGAGGGTGGTTGTAAAAAAAAAAAAAAAAAAAAACATGAAATAAGCGGAATAGCCGTAGTTCAGCTAGCACAATGACTGTGTTTAGCGAGTTAAAAAGACTAGATTTGAAGTGACGAACCACGCTATAACCTGTGGCAATCCGATGGAATGTTCTGGGTTTCGCGAATGCCTGGGATCGTTACCTCCCATCGTGTGTAGTGCCAACACTGAAGTACGGAGAAGGACGTGTTACGGTATGGGAGTTTTTTCGTCGTTAGAGTGGTATCCGATTTTGCGCTTATAGAAACGTTAAATGCGCAGCGATATGAACACATTTTAAAGCTTTGTGTACTGCGTACAACAGAGGAACAGTTCGAAGACAACGACTGATTGTACGCTATCAGCATGACAAAGTCTGTCACAAAGTGGCATATGTGAGAATGGTTTGTGGCCAACAACATTCCTGAAAAGGACTGGCCTGCCCAGAGTCCCGATCTGAACCCAATGCACCTTTGGATGACTTAGTCCGTCGACTTCGCTGCAGACTCCTGCGTTCAACATCTATCTTCGCTGGCTTCGGCTCTGAAGGAAGAAAATGCTGCCATTCCTCCACAGACAGGCAGACACGTCTTGAATGGAATAACCTTTCCGATGTGGGGAAAAAAAGCACACCAGTTGCGTTAAAAACTATTTTTAACGCAAGTAGTGTACTATTTCTTCACACCGGCAATCTTCAAAATCAGTTGCTGAAACTGACGAACAAAAATCTAAACAACAAGATTGGTGTTTGCGGTGGGCGGAGACGTGTGAGACGAAATGCAGACGTAATCGGCGGTCGGTGCTGCCAAGAGAAACTGTAACGTTTAACTTGACACGAATTCTGAAACAACTGCTAGGTCGCTGGTGTTTGCAGAAATGAGAAACAAGGAAGCTGACAAAGCGTTAAAGATAAATCCGGTATGCGACGAGACCGAACCACGGACCCATCGGAAACCTTTTACTGTGCCACTCACATGCAGTTTCCATTGTTAGCAAAGTGCTTATCGCCAAACATGAACGTTCTTTAAGCTGGATAAGCAGGCTGCTAGCTTGTTGATGCACAGAATATCTAATAATAAATAAATAGTAAAAAATACAGCTCTAAAACTGGCAATATATTTACAATGTACAGCCGATATTTTTTAGGTCGGTACGTCCATATTGCTTACGGCGATATACATGTATAAAGTTTTCAATGTATTAAGGGTCTATAATGACATTTATTAAATGTCGATATATCTGCTTCCCGATATTTTCAAAAATATGAACAGTCCTAACTGCAGAACCGCGGTTCATCATCGAACACAATGCGATGGCGCCCATCAGCACTCCATGCTTCACGGTCGAGGCACCACTCCAAACACAGCCACCTGCACTGTGGTGTTGAAGGCAGGGTACACACGGATGACAGTACCCTAGTTCGTCTGCTGTTCGTAACAACCAGTGGTTCGACGTGAAAGAGAATGTTGCAGGGGGTCCATACTTGTTCTCGGAAGGCAGGGTGCAGAAATGAAGGGGGTTACGATGTGCCTGGTGCATAATACGGCAGTCCTCCGTTGTCAGACGTTGTCGACCTGCCCTAGCGTTCCCAAGCAGTCAAACATTCGGCCACAGTCACATCCGAATGCCCCAGAAATCTAGATGCTGCGCGATTCGACAGCTGGACAACCTGACACCCACAATCATTCCCTATTTCGAAGTCCGTCAGGTGCTGATTAAGTTGTCTCTCAGGAGTACGCGGCATCTCCGTGTCCTTCACAGTGATCTCTAACATTTGACGCCGTTCACGCCTCTTTATATACACTACCATGCCTGGTACCAATACTTAACACTAATGCTTTCGGGTAGCCGTTCTACTCACTGAGAACTGCAACTTTCTCCATGCCCGATGATGCTGTCTGTATACGCCTATGAAGTTAAACTGACATCCATCCATGTCCTGTGGATGCTTCACTTTTTTCGTCGAGGAGTTTAAAATCATTTGCAACGCTGGTCAGTAGTTTACAGGCAATAGACGTGCCGCGAATGTAAGCTCAGACCGTTATAGAGAAAAGTGCCACTTTCGCAAAAAGTGGCTAACATTTTCAAACCTTTTAAAGTTGATACCGCTTTTCAGACCAATAATACGCTGCGATTTAAACTAAGAAATAATTTACAGCAAGAAAGCGATAAATATAAGAGAGCTGGGGTCTATAAAATTCAGTGTAACACGCGCAAGGCAAGCTATGTAGGCCAAACTGGTAGGTCCTTTAAAGTACGTTACAAAGAACATAGCGATGCTTTCCGGCTTAATAATTTCGAAAAGTCAGCTGCAGCCACGCATATTTGGGATACGGGACACCCCATGTTGGGAATAGATCAGGATCTCGTTATTTTACATAGACAGGCCAAAGGCAAAAAGCTGGTTCTACTAGAACAGCTGGAAATTACGATACATAGCGTGAATAATCAGAACACACTGAATGAACAGCTAACTGGCGATACAAATAACTTTTTCAAACATTTTACTGGTTTCTTTTAGTAACTACATTTTTAGCAATTGGCAGGATACCATCATTTCATGAGGTCCTTGGAACATGTATACTTTATCTGTTTGTATATACATCTCTGTGACTTTCTTGTTTACTTGCGCGTGAGCTCACTCGCGTTTCAGTGTCGTGTTTGGTGTGTGGTATCAACGAAGAAGCACGGGCGGTTTACGACAATAGAGGAGAGACCCATGGGGTTAGATGTTTAACACCATAGGCGACACTATTTTAGAGTTTTTTATATTTTGACGACTATGTGGAGATGCACCTTGGATGACACGGCTGCAACACAGGAAGTAGCCACGATGTTTTAATTTTATTATCAATTTTATTGTGCCTGGTGCAGTTTCCATTTTAGCGAGTTTTAACAGGTTCTTTTACTTTTTATTATTCTGATGATGGTAGCTTGACTTCCGAAACGCGTCAATCTTAGTGTTTTACACTATAAACAAGTGGTTGAGCCGATACATTTTTTGACATTGACATTCACAACCACGACCTCTCATCCAGTATGGATAAAATCAAAGTTTCTGTGCTCCTCTGTTTCGCCTTCCTGAAAGTAGGGCACTTACGGTCAGGTCAACCAATGGGCGTCTTTAGCAGGTTGGTTCCATTTTTTGCAACCACTCAGGCTGAAAGACCTTGTACATCTCAGGTAAGCAACTAAAAAGTGGAATTCTTGCCATTATTACCGGACATTTTCTCCAAAAGTTGGTTAAAAAGTTCGGAAACTGAAAAATAAATCGGTAACAAGTTCTTCGGCCCCGCCTGCTTCGAATGGCGCCTGATCATTATTCTCCAGTGGTTCCGAACGCAGCGGTGAGCGGAGTGCATTGTGCAGAGCAAGCAGTGGTCGGTCACGCGGCCGGCCATTCGGAACCGGAAGCCGTACAGAGGCGCCGCCACCGTTGCGCTGCAAACCGGCTTACGGCGGCTGGCAGCTGCACGTGCACCCACACACATCCAGCCACCCGCAGCGCGGCCTCTGTTGTCCCAATCACGGCACGCGCGGCCTCTGGCACAACACCTCCTGCATACACTACCGCGCACTAGGCTACCTTAGCCTACGCTACGGCTTCGCAACTGGGTAGCAAACGCTACGCGCTCCGTTAGCAGTAAACTGCCAACTAACCACTAGGGATGAGAAAAGCTAACCAGTTAAAACTAATATCGTTGTTTTAGTTCTAGATAACCCGTATTTTCGGTATATGGCCTCTGTTATAGCAGTTTTTTTTTTTACTAATAACCGAATAAAGAATCCGAATTACGGATTAGCCATAGCAGTAGGTTTTATATAAGCCTCCTTTCAAACTAAGGGCGATGTACTCGAGGACAATATTATGGAAATGGAAGAGGAAGTAGATGAAGATGAAATGGGAAATATGATACTGCGTGAGGAGTTTGACAGAGCACTGAAAGACCTGAGCCGAAACAAGTCCCCCGGAGTAGACAACATTCCATTAGAACTACTGACGGCCTTGGGAGAGCCAGTCCTGACAAAACTCTACCATCTGGTGAGCAAGATGTATGAGACAGGAGAAATACCCTCAGACTTCAAGAAGAATATAATAATTACAATCCCACAGAAAGCAGGTGTCGACAGATGTGAAAATTACCGAACTATCAGTTTAATAAGTGACGGCTGCAAAATACTAACGCGACTTCTTTACAGACGAATGGGAAAAACTGATAGAAGCCGACTTCGGGGAAGATCAGTTTGGATTCCGTAGAAATGTTGGAACACGTGAGGCAATACTGACCCTACGACTTATCTTAGAAGAAAGATTAAGGAAAGGCAAACCTATGTTTCTAGCATTTGTAGACTTATAGAAAGCTTTTGACAATGTTGACTGGAATACTATCTTTCAAATTCTGAAGGTTGCGGGGGTAAAATACAGAGAGCGAAAGGCTATTTACAATTTGTACAGAAACCAGATGGCAGTTGTAAGAGTCGAGGGACATGAAAGGGAAGCAGTGGTTGGAAAGGGAGTGAGACAAGATTGGAGCCTATCCCTGACGTTATTCAATCTGTATACTGAGCAGGCAGTGAAGGAAACAAAAGAAAAGATCAAAGTAGGTATTAAAATCCATGGAGAAGAAATAAAAACTTTGAGGTTCGCCGATGACATTGTGATTCTGTCAGAGACAGCAAAGGACTTGGAAGAGCAGTTGAACGGAATGGACAGTGTCTTGAAAGGAAGGTATAAGATGAACAACAAAAGCAAAACGAGGATAATGGAATGTAGCCGAATTAAGTCGGGTGATGCTGAGGGAATTATAGCAGTAAAGGAGTTTTGCTATTTGGGGAGCAAAATAACTGATGATGTCGAAGTAGAGAGGATATAAAATGTAAACTGGCAATGGCAAGGAAAGCGTTTCTGAAGAACAGAAATTTGTTAACATGGAGTATAGATTTAAGTGTCAGGAAGTCGTTTCTGAAAGTATTTGTATGGAGCGTAGCCATGTATGGAAGTGAAACACGGACGATAAATAGTTTGGACAAGAAGAGAATAGAAGTTTTTGAAATGTGATGCTACAGAAGAATGCTGAAAATTAGATGGGTAGATCACATAACTAATGAGGAAGTATTGAATAGGATTGGGGAGAAGAGAAGTTTGTGGCGCAACTTGACTAGAAGAAGGGATCGGTTGGTAGGAAATGTGTTGAGGCATCAAGGGATCACCAATTTTGTGTTGGAGGGCAGCGTGGAGGGTAAAAATCGTAGAGGGAGACCAAGACATGAATACACTAAACAGATTCAGAAGGATGTAGGTTGCTGTAAGTACGGGGAGATGAAGAAGCTTGCACAGTATAGAGTAGCATGGAGAGCTGCATCAAACCTGTCTCAGGACTGAAGACCACAACAACAACATTTTATATTCGTAAAATTTAATTTGGTATGAAATACTGCGTTATTGTAGAAAACGGGGAACGCGATCACCGGTATTTTAATAACAATGCCGACGGAAACGAGTACTAAATACATGGCATCAGAATTGGCACAGCACTGCAGACAATGGTGTCCCTGTGTAACGTCTCGAGTCCATACGCGACAGCATTTACTGCACTATTTTTGCAGTACGGCTTGTAGCTTTGGAGACGTTGGCGGTGATACAAACAGCCGCTTGTATCTTAGCGAGACTGTTTCGCACCTGTCACAGTTCCAGCGACAGAATATTCAAGCCCCTAAGAATCTAAATAAACAGTATTAAATATTACTCAATTACGTTAAAAGTGAATATACTGCCCCTTGTTTTTAAAAACAAGATTGTGTAAAAATCTCGGCTTTGTAGCTGGCTTACTTTCAGAGTTGATTACCTGAAACACCTCAAACCGACACTTGAAAGATCAAAGTCACTTAGGATTCATAAGTGTCTTTTAGTGTCAATTGGAATCATTACTGAAGTTCACAAAATGATAGGTCAATTTGTTTGACATTTCATAATTAAAAACTTAAACTATTTTCATTTTTGTAATATAAAATTCAGAAAAGATCAGTATTTACTTAATGTGTTGTGCGAGTAAATAAGATGAGTGAGAGTGTGTATGTCGGACATACGAAAAAACACAATATTATCTCATGTTAAACATTAAGTAACTATGTCATGGGAAAGTGTTACGCAAGCAAGTTGCAATGAAAAATTTAATTTTTCTAAAGAGATAAAGCAATCGCCCTCCACCCAAAAATTGTTATAAGATATTACAGGATAGTTTGCTACCAGAGTTTACGCGTACTTCGCAAACGGAAGTATTGACGGTGTTTTTCTTCAACACTGCTTTTAACGGCGTCTGAACAGTATCTACGTATGCAGAGAAACGGGCTGGTGATCAGACGCCGTACTGAGGTAGGTGGAACTTGTGTAGTGCACAGTGCGACGAGAGACGGTGATCAAACAATTACGCCAAATTCTAACCCCCCCCTTACCGGTTGCCATATTTCGTGGCTTAAGGTACTGTGCGTGTGTGTGTACGTGCAGTGCGCAAGACTTGCCCCCACCTGCTATATACCGTAGTTTCTCGCTGTCATCGCCGGACATCCGTTGCATTGCAGCATGGCATCAACCCTAGTCTGGAAAGATTTGTACGGAGTGATGTAGCAATTAAATACAATGCTTCCTTTGCTTCAAAATATTAAAGATTTGTCTGCCACTTCTATGAAATAATAAAAGAGGTAGGGGATTACGGTAATAGTACGCCTTTATCTGCTTGTAGCCTTCGAAAATAGACAAACTAACACGAAAAAATCAGAGTTCTTCAACTGCAGCTTTAGTTTTCACCCTTTAGCACTGACTATTCGTAATGCCCTAATAGTGTCATATCCCTTTGTTATTAGATGACTTTTGAGCATACATTAAAAAAATTAGTAGCCTATCAATAGGAAAATACTGGTGATTTTTTGTAATATTAAGCCTTTTACTTTTCGAAATAAAAAACAGCCAACGGTGAACTGATTAAGTTTTACTTTAATATTTTCATTCTATGTATCTTGAAACTGAGTTAACATTTCTCAGTCTTTGCTCGATTTCTACGTTTATTACAGGAAATAATGGGAATGAAATCTCCTAAATTGAGTTATTTCAGAAATTGGTTATTTTTAGCGATTTTAACAGTCAGGTTAAACTGGTGTGAAAAAAACCGATATAACCGAAAACCTGTCGTTTCAGCAATAACCGCCATCCCTACTGGCCACCGTACACCGCCTCCTGCGATAAAAAACAAGTCTGTGAACAACATATATCCGGTCGTGTTACGGTGACGCCCTGCATGTCGTTGGAAGAGACAAACGTATCCTCAGGAGTGACTCATGAAAATCGTAATAGGACTGATCTTATTCTCTACAACATAAAAGAGTGTTGCAGAAATGTTCGTGAACTCAAAAGGGAATCCCTAGAGATAAGAATAAGTTCTTTCGACGAAACAACATCCAGAAAATTTAGATAATCGGCATCTGAAGTTGACTGGAAAACGATTCTAATGCCGCCTATATACACCTCGCGTAACGATCGCGAAGACAAGAGAAATCATGGCTGGTAGCAAAGCACATACATAGTCGTTTTTTCCGTAGCTCCAATTGCGAGTAGAACAGGAAAGGAAATGACCATTGGTGATACAAGGTAACCTCTCGCACACACCGTTTGGTGGCTTGCGGAGTATTTGTGCAGTCGTACGTGAATGCCTTTCTTTACATTTAGCGAGACCCTTTCCACATGCGTTTGATCCTCGGCGACAGGAAGGAATGAATGATCTAGTAGAAAGCGTCGGAAGCTCTTTCGCAGATGATGCGGTCGTCTATAACAAAGTAGCAACGCCAGAAGACAGTAACGATTTGCAGAATGATCTACAGAGAATTTATGATTGGTGCAGCCTCTGGCAGTTTACCCTGAACGTAAATAAATGTAACGTGGCGCATACGTAGGAAAAGAAATTCACAACTGTACAGCTACACTGTTGATGACAAACCGCTGGAAACAGTATCTACGGTAAAAATTCCAGGGGTAATTACCCAGAGCGTGTGGCATGATTGCATAAAACAAATAGCGGGAAAATCAGATGCCAGACTCTTAAGGAAATTTAACTCATTTACGAAGGAAGTGGTTTTTAAGGCGCTTGTTCGACCGATTCTTGAGCGCTGTTCATCTACATGGGATCCCTACCAGATAGGAGAGAGAGAGAGAGAGAGAGAGAGAGAGAGAGAGAGAGAGAGAGAGAGAGAGAGAGAGAGAGAGAGAGAGAGAATCCAGCGAAGAGCGGCGCGTTTCGTCACGGTATCATTTAGCCGCTGCGACAGTCACGGAAGTGCTCAACACACTCCAATGGCAGATGTTACAAGAGAGGCGTTGTGCATCACAGAATTTGTTGAGAGCACTTTCCCCACATACATCTCGCGTAATGACCACGAGGAGAAAATTCGAGAAATTAGAGCCAATACATAGGCTTCCGCGACAATCATTCTCCCAAAGCGCTATTTGCGAGTGGCATGGGGTTGGAGGGCTCAGTTAGCGGTACAAAAAGTACCCTCCGCCACACACCATTAGGTGGCTCATGGAGTATGCCGTAAATGTAAATGAAGGAAGGAAGATTAGTGTTTAATGCATTGTCGACTGCTAAATCATTACAGCCCAAATAAGCATGAACTGGTCATGGGTGAGAAGAAAATCGGTCATGTCATTTACGAAGGAACCGGTCCAGAATTTGGCTTAAACGATCTAGGAAAACTAGGGAAAAGCAACTTGGGCGATGTAAGTACGCGTGTTACGGATGAAGACGCCATTATTTTTTCAAAAACAAATTGTTTTCAAGAAAGTTTCTTTTAGAGATAGTAACCAATTTTTTTTCCCCTCTGTGATGACCTATTTTCGCCAGGATTTAAGCCACTTCCTCCTGTTTGGGAATAAGAAGAAATCTCAGGGAGCCAGCTCGGGCGAATCGAGGGTGGGAGGGGCGGCGTCACACAGGCATGCAAGTTTGGAGAGAAACCTCCAGATAGACGTGCTGGAGCGCTGAATTGATATAATGCTTTCTTCTTTACCAAACGGGGCCGTGTTTCCTTCAACTTCTTATCAAAGCGGTTCTATAGCTTACTGTCCTATTGTCCAGCGTTCTCGTTCCATTTTTCTGGGAAGGCTGAAAATGACACCATTCGGATGAAGAGAAAAATCGTCCCAATTCTCGTCCGGCCGGTGGGATCATCTTCAATTTGTTTGGAGCAGATTCACCGGCAGCAACCCATTGTTTTCATAGTGGCCTCATTTCCGGTATATAATGATGAGTGCAGGATTCACAGAAGAGACTCGTTGCCGCAAGAAAACAACACTTTGCATAAATTGCTGTGAAACACAGCATCCATGTTTAAAGGCCTCGCTCCTTTGTTGTCGACCCTCAGCAATTGAAGAACACAGTTTATTCTTCAGATTTAGGGAAATCTGTCTTCCTGAAAGGGGCTGCGGGAGGGGGGACACTGCTGGCTGCTGGCGAGCATAGTTTCCAGAGCCAAGATTGACAGAGTTTGATAACGAAGCATTCCTGAACAACTGTCATTTGGAAAAGATTACAAGTTATCCCATCGACAAAGACGTTAGAGAACAGAGGACTCACGCGAGGATCGTAAGGGATGGGACGTCTACTTCGTCCTTCCCAGAGTAACCATTCCAATCCCTCCTTAATAAAGAACAACATTATACAGAAAGAACAGCTTATAGTTCTTCGTACAGAGACGAACTGGTAAGCTGCAAGACTACAATTTCGACTGCTACGTAAGCAGTTCCTTGCTCGACGGTGAGGACATAAAGAAATAACCAAATAGCACATGATAACTGCATATCATGTCTAGGTCGCACCCATGACCCTCCTCGTTGCAGATAAAATGTTACACAGGGTGCCCTATTACATAACTTCCGGCTCACATGACCTCTTGTGCATGAATAAATGGTCCATTCTTAAGCTGTTGTACACGTATCTGGATCTTTGAGGCACAACTGAAGACCATTCGAGTTCATGATACAAACAAACAAATTACAGTAAGAGCCTCAGTACCCTAAATCCATACAATACTCAATAGGCTACTCCACACTGTCATTCCTATTTCTACTACGTATGACTCGAGAGGCTTCATATCCCTTACTATGGCATCATACACGTTAGAGGTAACACTTGTTTTACAGCTCGATGTGAATATCGATTCATTAAATTTACTGAACAACAAGTTCATTGGCTTGTCAAATTTCTGTTACTGCTACATAGGTTCCGGTTATAACAAACAAATATGCCTTCAACTTGTTACAACGTAGTGAGGGTCAAAAGACGATAATCTAATGGTTCATGAGTTTACGGAGAACAACCGTACGGATCTGATAACTACCGTTATAATGCTATTACCTACACTATACATTAGATATGGTATCAACAAGCTGATCTTTCACGAAAATGAATTTTCTCTCTATAGCGCAATTTACTCTGATTTCAAACTTCCTGCTAGATTAAAACTATGTACCGGATCGGGACTTGAACCCGCGACCTTTGGCTTTTATTAGCAAGTGCTCTACCGGATGAGCAATGTGGCAGGAAGTTTCGACGAGAACACACTGCACTACAGAGTGAAATTCATTCTAGAAATCTCTTAGGCAGGGCTGTCATTTCTCCTTAATATCCTATCTTCCAGAAGTGCTGGAACCGTAACGTATGGAGAAAAACTTCTGTGAAGTTTTGAAAATAGGAGAAGAGGTCCTGGTAGAAGTACATCTCAGAGGGTGGTTCGTGATTCATCCTTGGATAGCTATGTCGGTAGAGCACCTGCCCGCGAAAGACAAACGTCCCAGGTTCGAGTTCTTCTCCAGACACAGTATTAATCTGGCACGAAGATTCTTCTTGTACGCTGCTGACAACTTGTCACAGCACTAGTTCAGTCCTATCCCGATTACCTCCGTCTGACGAAAACGACGACTGTCATTGCCTATATGAGCACCGGAAGAAACTATTCCCTATGTGCTGTGACCAAAACAAACGCGTCACGGTGACCTCGTTTCAGCACTCGACTCTACAGAATCTTGCAGTTATATCTCGTAAATATCACATGATGTGGACAGATGTTTCCCTGGACAATGATGTCCTGTACATAGTACTTTTTTTCATTTTTGTTCATTATATGTAAATGTGTACACCACAGGAAAAATACTGACTAAATAATGCATTTATTAGATATGTAAAAACAAATATGCATTACAGGCCACTGAAGGTGCTTCACAAATAAAAGAAACGAAACGAAACGTGTATGGTAAACAACAAACTGTCTTTCATTTAGTTGCAAAGACGGAACATATCTCTATGAATTTTGAAGCAACTATGGAAACACGAAAAACAGAGATCTTGTTTAAATCTTTATGAAATTACTTTTTCCCACAATTTGCAAAATTTTTACGTCATATTTGCCCTCCTAACTGTTTGAATGTTAGCCTCGCTTCGTTACGTTACACCGTAAATCAACCTATGCGCACTCAAAAGTATCCCCACTTTATCTTCTACTCAAGTGTATTCTGTTCTTTTTACCTACATTTAACTTTAGCCGATATTCATTGCACCGAGTGACTGTTTAGTCCAACTCATTCTGAATATCCCTTCATTTACATAAGGATGACAAACATCTAAAAAATGGGACGTACAGGAAGTGCAAAATGGTTAAGCAGGAATGGCTGGAGGACAAATGTAAGGATTGAGAAGTTTGAATTACTAGGGGAAACATATATACTGCTAACAGGAAAATTAAAGAGGCCTTTGGAGAAAAGAGAAACAGCAG
The DNA here is from genome assembly GCF_023864345.2 of Schistocerca serialis cubense. Taxonomy (NCBI): domain Eukaryota; kingdom Metazoa; phylum Arthropoda; class Insecta; order Orthoptera; family Acrididae; genus Schistocerca; species Schistocerca serialis. The sequence goes on from NC_064638.1 coordinate 708,980,049, forward strand.
TATGAATATCAAGAGCTCAGATGCAGTACGGATATCAAGAGCTCAGATGGAAAACCAGTCCTAAGTAAAGAAGGAAAAATTTATATACGGTCTATACAAAGGAGATGAACTAGCAGGCAATGCTTTGGAAATGGAAGAGGCCGTAGATGAAGATGAGATGGGAGATATGATACCGCGAGAAGAATTTGACAGAGCACTGAAAGACCAATATCGAAACAAGGCCCCAGGAGTAGACTACATTCCATCAGACCTACTGATAGCTTTGGGAGAGCCAGCCATGACAAAAGTCTTCCATCTGGTGTGCAAGAAATGAGATATGCTAAATACCCTCAGACTTCAAGGAAGAATGTAATAATTCCAATTCCAAAGGAAGCAGGTGCTGAGGTGTGAAAATTACTGAACTGTAAGTTTAATAAGTCATGGCTGCAAAATACTAACAAGAATTCTTTACAGAAGAATGAAAAACCTGGTAGAAGCCGATTTCGGGGAGGACCGGTTTGGATCCCGGAGAAATGTGGGCACACGCGAGGCAAATCTGACACTATGACTTGTCATAGAAGATACAGTAGGTTAAGGAAAAGCAAACCTACGTTTATAGCATTGTAGACAAACAGAAAGCTTTTGAAAGTGTTGACTGGAATACTCTTCTGAAATTCTGAAGGTATCCGGGGTAAAATACAAGGAGTGAAATAGTATTTACAACTTGTACACAAACCGGAAGCAGTTATAAGAGTCGAAAGCAGTAAAGGAAACAAAAGAAAAAAATGGAGAAGGAATAAGGTTCAGGGAGAAGAAATAAAAACTGTTAGGTTTGTCGATGTCATTGTAATTCTATCAAAGACAACGAAGGAGTTGGAGGAGCAGTTGAAGGGAATGGGCAGTGTCTTGAAAGGTAGGTATGAGATGAACATCAACAAAAGCAAAAAAGATAACGGAATGTAGTCGACATAAATCAGGTGAAGCTGAGGGAATCAGATTAAGAAACGAGACAAAGTAGATGAGTTTTTCTATTTGGATAGTAAAATAGCTGATGATGGCCGAAGTAGAGAGGATATAAAATGTAGACTAGCAATGGCAAGAAAAGCGTTTCTGAAGAATAGGGATTTGTTAAGATCGAATATAGATTTAAGTGTCAAGAAATCTTTTCTGAAGGTATTTGTATGGAGTGTAGCGATGTTTGGAAGTGAAACATGGATGATAAACACTTCAGGCATGAAGAGAATGGAAGCGTTTGAAACGTGGTGCTACATAAGGATACCGAAGATAAGAAGGGTAGATCATGAAACTAAGAGAAGGTAATGAATACAACTGGGGAGAAAACATATTTGTGGCACAACCTGACCAGACGCTGGCATCGGTTGATGGGACACTTTCTGGGACAAGAAGGTAACACCCATTCAGTATCAGAGGGAAATGTATGGGGTATAAATCGTAGAGGAAGACCAAGAGATGAATAGAGTCTGCAGATTCAGAAAAAATGTAGGTTGGAGTAGTTATTTGGAGATGAAGAGGCTTGCACAGAATATGATAGAGTAGCATGGAGAGCTGCATCAAACCAGTCCTCGGACTGAGTACCACGACAACACCATCTGAAAATGATTCTTCTCTATAAACAACAGCATCATCAGAAGCCAATTTGGTTTTGTTCACACTGTCAGGCCATTTATACTGTACCGGCTTCTCCCCGTAGCAGGAAGCGTCTACGGATGGAAGATTTGGCTGGCTTGTGGTGATAAATTACATACACAAATCTTCGGCGAGACTCAGTCTTAGTGAAAACCGTACGAAAATCCCTGTAACTAGTTCATGATATAAGCCTTCACACGCAGGCTAAGAAACCTAAACATTTGTAATTCAACCAGGTGCACTGTACCACACTTCCTACAGCTGTACCGACGTCACCCAGTCAAATTTCACACCATTAGCCATAGGATATCGCTCACGGACACCAGACTGCGCTGCCGCCTAACGACACTGATCTAGAAATGCTGTCGGCTGTTTACAGCCAGCCACGGGTCGAGTTGCGTCACATAGTCTCAGACGACCAGTTAACAGGGCGCGGAAATTTCCCGACTTAGCGGCTTCGCTGAGGTCTCCTCTCAGGTGACAAGCTGCCGACGAGGTCGGCCTCTAAGCTCGTTGGGTCTAACGAACGACCGAGGTCTAGGAGTACACGGGAGGGAGACCCACACCTGCCGTTTCACTTTGCGAAGTTGTCTGGGCGCGTTTGCTGGGAGCGCCTGCCGTCGCGACACGTCTCTACACGGAGCCATACCGTACCTGTCGTGTCACAAAGGTACACGTCACGCATCTCCGCGCTGAAAAGCGGCAAGCGACAGCCATTCAACACCAGCCACCCCTCGCTCTGTGTTCGCTAGTCATCGTGCGCACCCCCGCTTTGCAACTCAGAAACAAGAGTATGAATAACAGGCATACACGCTCTCGCCTGTTTCCCACAGAGTTAATGCCGCAGGGAGGCGTCAACGGTATTCACTTTATGCACCTCCGTTTGTTTTGTACGTAATTTATCGACCACAGCGTACACCCGGCGCGAGCTACCGCCGACTTCCCCAGCGGCCAGGACACATCGGATATTAAACTGATGAGAGATTTTTTTGTATTGAGTAATATTTATGGAGTGTGAAGGAAAATTCAGAAATCAGATCACACAGAAGGTCTGGCGATGGAGTCGGGCGGTGAAATTTTACTTTAGGTGAAGGGCAGTTTCTTACAATTTTCGTTAAGAACCTATTTTTCGCTCATATGTGCGCTACATTTTAATTGAACACATGTAAGTTTTTTTTCTTTTCTTTTTTTTTAACACTGTGAACTCGGGAACAATACAATGTAGAAGTAATTTCGAGGGAATTAGCGATATAAAACCTGCCTTTGGCTGTAACGAAACACTTCTTTCGCTTCTCTTTTGTAAGAGCATATCTATCTATGTTTTTCAAACGTCTTTGTGCTCGGACTGACTTAAGCGAGCAGACGCGTATTGTTACGTTATTCGATGTTAACTGGCTGCATTCTTAGAATTGAATAGGAAAACAGGTGAAAAAACCTTTTGTTATTATTCTTACCATAAAACCTCACAGCGTGAATGTTTACATATTTCTGTGCAAAATAAGAGTGTTTCAGATTGGTTTGGCTGAAATAACGCAATACTTTTGCACTGCTCTTAGCGAAGTGCGGCCCTTAGATTTGACGCCTATCATTTTAATGCGCCTTGCACCTGTATGTGCAAGAAATTGCTGTGAATGATTCGGTCATTCGCCTCTGATCAAGGATCCTATCTGGCTTCGATACCGTCAGATACAGGCGTCACTAAGTAATACTGACGGATGGTGAGTTACAAAAATCAGCTCATGTATTTTATAGTAACACGTTTGTAGCTTTTGCTGAGCATCTTACGAGGTCATGCCACGCACCATAGCACTGCATCTTTAAGACCATATTCCAGCCACCTAAATGATGTGTTGCTCTCCTCCCCCCCCCCCCCCCTCTTGGTGATATTTGCATTATTGCTGAAGGATTTGATTTATGTCAGTTTCTATTATAATAACCGATCGCTACATTCACGAACTTTACGTCCAACCCAAGTAAAAACTAAATTTCTGAAGGAGAGTAACACGTCAGGGGCAGGCAAGAAGCCGAAGCCCGCAGCTCCCATCATTGCCCCTAGATGTCTTTCCAAACGCCAATTAAGTACGAAAACAGGTATCACATGTGTCTCCTGTGAACTTCCCTGCTAATTTTTTTTTGTACGTTTTATGAAAGTGACGATATTCAGTTATCAAATGTTTTACTCAAGTTATGCGAGGTCTGTCTAAGAAGTATCCGACGTTTGATTTTCCCGCGCAAAAGAGACGATAGTGCGGCGCCACTGTACACAGTAAAGGAAGAGACCTTTATGCACATGCGTGGATTTTGTTCCCGCCCTCCAGCGCGTCAGTCGCTGCCTGTCGGTCGCTGAGTGAGGTGCTACACAACGTGTTCAAATGGCTCTGTGCACTATGGCACTTAATATCTGAGGTCATCAGTCCCCTAGAACTTAGGATTAATTAAACCTAATTAACCTAAGGACATCACACACATCCATGCCCGAGGCAGGATTCGAACCTGCGACTGTAGCAGTCGCGCTGTTCCGGACTGAAGCGCCTAGAACCGCTCAGACACCGCGGCCGGCTCTACACAAAGTATTCGCCGGATTACCGATTCATCTTGAAGGATCAAGATGACTGAACGTACTGAACAAAGATACTGCATCAAATTTCGTCAAAAGCTTGGTGATTCTCAAAGCGAAACAATTAGTAAGATTCAATAGGTGTTTGGAGAAGATGCGATGTAACTCAAATTAAAGAGTGGTTCAACCGATTCAAAAATGGCCGCACATCAGCGGAGAGTGACCAGCGTTGTGGCAGGCCCCAAACTTTTTTTTTGTTATGGTTTTAGGGCGCAAAACTGCTACGGTCATTAGCGCCCAGTCTGTGACTTAGGAAAAGGCAGAAATGGGAACGAAACTCAAAAAATTGGAGAAACTAAAAATAGAAGGAAAGCTTAAAAAACCACTGTAGAAGATGGTTGTTGTCCCCAAAGAGAGCTTCAAATGACTGACGTCATCTCACTGGCACTAATAAAGTCGAGAACGCGATCGGCTGAGCGCGTGTCATCTGCTAAAATGGAAGATGTATCAGGCGACAGCTGTAGACGGGCGCGTAACGGAGTAAAATAGGGGCACTCAAGTAAAAGGTGTCTTACCGTCCACAGCTGAGAGCAGTGGGGACATAGTGGGGGAGGATCACCACTTAAAAGATGTCGATGGCTAAAAAGACAGTGCCCTATCCGGAGTCTAGTTAAAATTACCTCCTCCCGACGACGCGTTCGGGAGGAAGAGGTCCAAGCACAGGGAAGAGCTTTCACGTCCCGCAATTTATTACTGGGAAGTGTCGGCCAATGTGTGTGCCATAAAAGAACAACACGACGACATAAAACACTCCGTAGATCGGCGAAGGGAATCGTGCGAATAGCTGGCCGAAGAAGAGAGACTGCAGCCTTGGCCGCTATATCGGCCGCGTCATTTCCACAGATACCAACGTGTCCTGGGATCCAGAGGATCGCCACAGAGACGCCCTCCAAGTGGAGCAAGTGGAGGCAGTCCTGAATCCGGTGGACCAGAGCGTGGACAGGGCACAGAGCTTGGAGACTGAGGAGAGAACTGAGAAAATCTGAACAGATAACATACTGTATCCGCTGATGGCGACGGATGTATTGGACAGCCTGGAGAACAGCGTAAAGCTCCGCAGTATAAACCGAACACTGGTCGGGGAGCCAAAATCGATTTGGGGTGTCGCCAACAATATAGGCACTCCCTACACCTAACGATGTCTTCGAGCCATCAGTGTAAATAAATGTGGCTTCCTTCATTTGTGCACATAGAGCAGCAAATGCCCGACGATAAACAAGTGAAGGGGGTACAATCCTTGGGAAACTGACAAAGGTCACGGAGCAGGCAGGTCCGGGGACGGAGCCAAGGCGGTGCTGTACCCCAAGTTGTCAAGAAGGTTTTAGGAAAGCGGAAGGAAAGAGAAGGGAGCAGCTGACGGAAGCGGACTCCCGGTGGTAGTAGGGAGGAAGGGCGGCCTGCACACCCTAAATCCAAGGAGGCGTCGAAAAAAATGTCATGGGCCAGATTAGCAGGCATGGAAGACAGATGGCTAGCATAACGACTCAGAAGGACTGCTCGCCGATTGGACAGCGGAGGTTCAGCAGTCTCAGCATAAAGGCTTTCCACAGGGCTGGTGTAAAAAGCTTCAGACACTAAACGTAATCCACGGTGGTGGATAGAGTCGAGACGCCGAAGAATAGACGGCCGAGCAGAGGAGTAAACTATGCTTCCATAGTCTAATTTCGAGCGCACGAAGGCGCGATAGAGGCGGAGAAGGACCACTCGGTCCGCTCCCCAGGAGGTACCATTCAGGACACGGAGGGTGTTGAGGGATCGCAGACAGCGAGCCGAAAGACAGGAAACGTGGGAGGACCAGCACAGTTTTCTGTCAAACATAAGACCCAAGAATTTAGCGACGTCCGAAAACGGAAGGTTGACATGTCCTAGATGTAAGGAGGGTGGAAGAAACTCCTTACGTCGCCAAAAATTAACACAAACGGTCTTACTGGAAGAAAAGCGGGAGCCGGTTTCGATGCTCCAAGAGTGGAGGCGATCGAGACATCTTTGAAGACGTCGTTCAAGAAGGCTGGTCCGTTGAGAGCTGTAGTAGATCGCAAAATCGTCCACAAAGCGGGAGCCTGAGACATCGAGAAGGAGACAGTCCATAATTGGATTTATGGCAATGGCAAACAGTACAACACTCAGCACGGAGCCCTGAGGTACCCCGTTTTCTTGGGAGAAAGTACGGGAGAGAGTAGTGTTCACCCGCGCTCTAAATGTGCGCTCTGCGATAAATTCGCGAAGAAAAAGGGGCAGCCGACCTCGAAAGCCCCAAGAGGACAGTGTGCGGAGGATGCCTGTCCTCCAACAGGTATCGTATGCTCTCTCCAGATCAAAATATATTGCTACTGTCTGGTGTTTCCGGAGAAAATTGTTCATGGTATAAGTGGAGAGAGAGCAACAAGATGGTCAACTGCAGAACGATGCTTTCGGAAACCGCATTGGGCAGGTGTTAAAAGACTGCGGGACTCCAGCCACCAAGCTAAACGGTAATTCACCATACGCTCCAAAACCTTACATACACTACTCGTGAAAGAAATGGGGCGATAACTAGAGGGGAGATGTTTGTCCTTTCCAGGTTTCGGAACAGGAACGACGATAGCTTCCCGCCATCGTCTGGGAAAAGTACTGTCGGTCCAAATTCGATTATAAAGGCGAAGGAGGTAACGCAGACTATGGGTTGATAAATGCAGCAACATTTGGATGTGGATACCATCCGGTCCTGGGGCGGAGTAGCGAGAAGAAGAGAGTGCATGTTGGAGTTCCCGCATGGAGAAAACAAGGCTTTCGCGATTTTGAGAGGAGAAAGCAAAAGGCTGCACTTCCGCTGCACGTTTCGTCGGGAGAAACGCTGGCGGATAATTTTAAGAGCTCGAAATCTCAGCAAAGTGCTGACCCAATGAGTTAGAAATTGCGACGGGGTCCACTAACGTACCATGCGCGACACTGAGCCCAGACACTGGGGAGAAACTAGGCGCGCCAGATAACCGTCGAATCCGACTCCAAACTTCCGAGGAGGGAGTGAAGGTGTTAAATGAGCTAGTAAAGAAGTTCCAGCTTGCCTTCTTGCTATCGCAGATGACACGACGGCATCGCGCACGGAACTGCTTATATCAGATACAGTTGACCAAAGTAGGATGGTGGCGGAAAACGCGAAGAGCATGTCGCCGCTCACGTACTGCGTCACGACATGCCTCGCCACCAAGGAATTGGGGGGCGCCGGGGCAATTCGGAGGTGCGTGGTATTGAACGTTCCGCAGCTGTAAGAATAACGTCTGTAATACGTGTGACCTCATCGTCGACTCTAGGAAAGTGACGGTCATCGAATGTCGCTAGAGACGAAAAAAGTGTCCAATCGGCTTGGGCAAACTTCCAGCGTCGCGGGCACATATAGGGCAGTTGAGGCTGCAGTCTAAGGACACATGGAAAGTGGTCACTCGAGTGTGTATTATCAAGGGCGAACCATTCGAAGCGCCGAGCTAGCGAAACAGTACCGACCGAGAGGACCAAATGAGAGAAATTTGTCGTGGAGGCAGACAAAAATGTAGGGCCCTCAGTGTTGAAGCAAACAAGATCCGCTTGGTGGAAGACGTCTAGCAATAGTGAGCCACGCGGACAAGGATGTGGAGATCCCCAAAGCGGGTGGTGGGCATTGAAGTCCCCAACCAGCAAATAGGGGGGTGGAAGCTGACTAAGAAGATGAAGGAGATCAGCTCGTGCCATTGGTGTGAACGATGGAATGTATACAGTACAAAGAGAAAAGGTGTATCCAGAAAGGGAAAGACGGACAGCGACAGCTTGGAAGGAAGTGTTTAAGGGGATTGGGTGATAATGGAGAGTATCATGGAGAAGAATCGGAAGTCCTTCATGTGCTGGAGTGCCTTCAACAGAGGGAAGATCAAATTGGACGGACTGAAAATGGGGGAGAACAAAGCGGTCGTGGGGACGCAGCTTTGTTTCCTGAAGACAGAAGACGACTGGCGAGTAGGATCGTAAGAGGATCGACAATTCATCCCGATTGGCTCCAATGCCGCGGATATTCCAGTGGATAGTGGGCATAGGGTGAACAGAAAATGGAGGAATGTGACCAAGGTTGCCGTCAACTCAACGACTGCTCAGAGCTTGCGACCGACAGCATGGAACGGCATTCAGCCGAAGGCAGAAGATCTTGATCCATAGGTTGTTCAGGAGCAGCTCCTGCCACCAGCGATCGGCCGGTTGATCGGCCGCCAGCAGTGCACCTCGGCGACACAGAAGACGGCCGAGGGCGGTTACCGCCAGGTGGTGCTGCAACCGATGGTTGTGAAGTTGGGGTACGTAAAAAATCTTCACGAGTATGCTCTTTTTTCGAAGTCTTCGTGTCTGACTTTTGGGCTCGAGATTTAGCAGAACCCGATGAAGGGTGAGCCATAGAGTGAGCAGGCGAAAGTGGGGAGGTTGAACGGGCGATCTTTGCGGTGGCCGATCTGACGACCGTGGCACTAAAGGTGAGATCACAAGTATGCGTGGCTGCCTCCTTTGTTGGCTGAGGAGAGGCAAGGACAGTACTGTATTTTCCTTCACTATGATTTCCTGAATGAGCTTTTCGTCTTTAAAAATGGGGCAATCTCGAGAGGAAGCAGCGTGGTCACCCATACAGTTGATGCAACGAGGGGATGGAGGTGGACAAGCACCCTCATGGGCATCCTTGCCACACGTAACACATTTGGCCGGATTGGAACAGGACTGGCGGGTGTGATTGAAGCGCTGACGTGTAGGGTTTGGGATGTAAGGGCGAACGGAAATTATAGCCCGCTTTGATTTTCGATGGGAGTTGAACTTTGTCAAATGTCAAGAAGACAGTACGGGTTGGAATGATGTTCGTGTCAACCCTTTTCATGACTATGAACAGCAGTTACGTCCTGGTCAGACAGGTAGTGTTGAATTTCCTCGTCGGACAATCCGTCGAGGGAGCGTGTATAAACGACCCCAAGCGATGAATTTAAAGTGCGGTGTGCTTCCACCTGGACAGGGAAGGTGTGTAGCAGTGAAGAACGCAGTAATTTTTGTGCCTGGAGGGCACTGACTGTTTCTAACAACAAGTTGCCATTTCGTAATCTGGAACGAGACTCTACAGGACCTGCAACTGCGTCGACACCTTTCTGAATAATGAAAGGGTTGACCGTGGAGAAGTCGTGACCTTTGTCAGACCTGTGGCTGAGACTCATTGAACTTACGCTTGTGAGCAGACATAGCAGAAGAAGAGGAAACCATTGCAAAAGTATCCCCCATGATTACCGGCGTCGCTGATGGCGCGCTCCTTCCTTGTGGGGTCCCTCTCTGAGGGCACTCCCGCCTTAGGTGATTGTACACACCTCAGGTCACACCTCCCGAGAAACGGACGGAGGGACCAATTTGCACTTCCGGAAGGTATCAGCTCGGGTTATCACCCCTCCCTGGGCCTGGCCATTACCAGGGGGTACGTACGTGTCCTACCTGTCTACCCGGGGAGGGGAATAACGCGTTACCCCATCACCGACTACGCATGGAAATGCATGGGTCGGCCTTCAGACACGCACAGGGAGGAAAAAAGAGAAAGGGAAAAAACAAAGGGAAAGGAAGGAAGAGAGGTCTCAAACGCTGCAGCGGAGAAAAGGGCAAAGAGAAGAGGTAAGGAAAAGAAAAGGACAAAGGAAGGACGAAGATTTGCAAGCAGAGAAAGCAAAGAATATGCTACATTTTCGAGCGTCCGTCTCTGGACGTAGGCACAAAACATACTCCCAGAGGGGGAGAAAGCGAAGGAAAGAGGCGGAGGTGAGGGGGGGGGGGTGCGAAGATGGGGGATGGGGAAGGATGCAGAAAGGGAAGGTATGCAGCCCGGAAAGGAAGGAAGGCCACATTAGCAAGGGGTCCCGTGCTTGCTACGCACGTATCCACAAAAGCACAAAAGAGTTGTGGATCCCCTGTGGGGAGGCCCCAAACTGATCCGAGTGCAGCTGTTGTTGAGAGGGTGCAAAATTTGGTGATGGCAGATCGTCGTTATTGCCCAAGAGGTTGGAGTGAGTAAAGATTCTGCACATGCAATGTTGGGTGATGATTTGAACATGCACCGAGTGGCTGCGAAATTCGTGCCCAAGTTGTTGTCGCCGAAACAAAAAGACCTCCGTTTTGACGTTGCACAGGACCTTCTGGACACCACCAACACTGATCCTGGGTTTCTGAACCCTCTGATAACTGGAAATGAGTCATGGTTGTACGGGTATGACCCAGAAACAAAAAGACAGTCGTCGCAATAGAAGCATCCCGAGTCTCCAAGGCCGAAGAAAGTGCGGTAGGTGCCAAGCAAAATCAAGGTGATGCTGGCTGTCTTCTTTGATGTCCGTGGAATTGTGCATCACGAATATGTAACGAAGGGCAAAGAGTTAGAAATGAGTACTACCAAGATGCTCCCTGGCGACTCCATGACGCAGTTCGGCGCTAAAGACCAGACATGTGGACGGCGAAAAATTGGCAAATGCATCACGACAACGCCCCCGCACGTTCATCCCACTTGATCCTAAATTTCTTGGCCAAACATGGAATTACAGCCGTTCGCCAACCTTCCTAGTCTCCAGACATGGCTTCTTGCGACTTCTGGTTGTTTACTAAAGTGAGGACGCCACTGAAAGGATCCCGTTTTGAAAAGAGAGAAGAGATGATGCGGAACACGACGAGGGAGCTGAATAGTCCAAAAGAAGACCTCCAGAGGCGTTTCCGGCAGTGGAAGTATCGGTGGGCTACGTGTGTGCAAGCACAAGAGGCCTATTTTGAAGGAGATTAGGGTACCAACTATGTCAGGTATTCGAAATATTTTTTTCTGACCAAAGGTCAGATACTTTTTAGACAGGCGTAGTGTTATGCAGTGGTCATAAACAAAATCACCGCTACGCCAGACAATTCATCCGACCGTAGATACTTCGTTGTCCCCGTCTGAAGCCGGGGCGGGTCGCCGGCGGACATTAAGTACCCAAACTGTGGGCGAAGGGCGAAGGGCACTGACTGACACGACAGGCAGCAGGCGATTCCACTGATAAGGTACACAGTGGCTGCAGTGAACTGAAGAGAAGGCTCGGTGCCGTCTTGGGAAACAGCTCTTAAGGTTCAATGTCAAACCTCTCTTCAGTCCTGTGCACCCGGATGCATGTCTCCCATCTAAAAACGGCCTAGGATGTTTAACTTCTAAGGCCCTGGGAAATTTATGGAGTCCCCTGAAGTGGAAAATTTACTCCCGGGCAAGTAACAGCTGCTCGCCCGAGGTAGGGCTCTGAAAGCGCCAGAAATTGCTTCAGTATATACATGGTGACGTCGCAGGCGTAACCGTGTAGTAGTTCTAGAAAAACGACTTTAACCAGTAAATGCTTTGCGAGAGTGCTTCATATAAGTGCAAAAATCTTCAGTCAACAGCAACACTTTAGAATAAATTCTCTTATTGAACAGTTCAGTGTAATCAAGACTTTATTGTAAAGTGGCCACATAAAACGGAATTAAACTTTAATTGTGATATAAATCAGTCTTTCGTGTTAGGAAGTAAACTAGTTTAGCGTTCACTATTATAGTTGTCAACCAATTATAGATATACCAGGTGGTCATAATTAAAGCGTAGCTACTCTCTGAAGTCCACTGTGGAATGTAATTATCGTATGGCAGCGAAAACAGATGTTGTTGTTGTTGTTGTTGTTGTTGTTGTCGTTGTTGTGGTCTTCAATCTTGAGACTGGTTTGATGCAGCTCTCCATGCTACTCTATCCTGTGCAAGCTTTTTCATCTCCCAGTACCTACTGCAACCTACATCCTTTTGAATCTGCTTAGTGTATTCATCTCTTGGTCTCCCTCTACGATTTTACATATACTAATCTGTTAATGCCGAACCGATTTACGATGGAAAAAAAATTAATTCACATTTTTACCACCACGTGCAAATCTGGCACTGTAAAGCATCTCGCCGACGTCTCTGGTGCCCATATTGAACAAACTGTTTAAGCGGCGATTAATAATAAAATCAACGTTATGCATTTCTCGCTTGTTTAAGATTTTCTGCCCACGTTCCGTTCCTAATCCTATACATATTGAAGCATTTGAATACGTCTTTCTTGCATTTCCAGCGCCAGATTTGCACCACGTGGTCAAAATTGGAACAACATTTTTTTCTTCCGTAAATCGGTTCCGCATTAGCACATTAGAATATCTACCAAGTTTCGCTGTCATACGACAGTTACAGCCCAGGCTCGACCTCTGTGAGTAGGTGCACTTTAATTAAAAACACCCGGTATTTATCCTACAATGGTACTTTGATAGCTCTGTTTATAAAGTAATCAAGGAATTAGTGTCTTGTAGTGTTTAGTGAGCTATCTTGGATTGATGGGGTTTTACTGTCCGTATATCATACCTCATGTCATAGGCGCTTCTTTCAGTAGCCGTGTATTAATCAATGTGTAAGGGCAGAAGGTCCTTTTACGTACCTTAATTCATTCATAAACGAATTAAGTTAACACTGACTATTTTCTTCCCCTACGTATTCGAGCAAAAATGCCATACTAGAACACAAACAGTAAACAGCTCAACAGAGATATTTCGCTACATCATTTCCATGCTGATTCGGTTTTGCGGCGAAACCCTCACAAAACTTTTCCACACGCGAGACAATGCAACTTTCTTCTTAATCTTAAGACGGTACTCCTTGCGACATGTGTTTCATATTGCAGGCACTCTCTTCAATAAACAGTTCTGCATCGTTGGTGCAAGGGTTGCTAACAAATGAGACTGGTGAGGTCTCCGTAACGAATGCTGCTTCTCGGCGAATTGCGAGTTCGCCTCTTCACTGTCATACTGTGCATGGTTCCATCTTTTCACGTGTACGTACTGCTAAAACGCGTGGGATAATAACGCTGCGATCTGCGACGATAAACTGCTCGTGTGCATTCAGCCTTATACCCTTCTTCAGTGGAACCTAACACTTTCGCACAGGTCTTGTACTATTTTCCCATTTCTTACTTGATTTCCCCCTCTTATCTGTAGATTTTGCCATTTTTTTCTCTCTGTAGGAGCAACGAGGTTTCAATTTGGCTCTTACGGCATGTGGTCCACAGTTTAATCACTGCAACCAGCTCACTATCTCTTATCTTCTTGTCGGACTTACAAAAAAATGATTTAGAGCCATCGAGTAAACGTGTAACATATCATTGCCGACCAACACGAGGTTTGGAGGGGATGATTAGTGGATTCGTATTACGGATTTCATATCCTTTTGAGTTAGACCAGATTATGGGCACATCTATTTCGTTGTTATAATAGAGCCAGTGTTCGACAGAATTCGGCTTTGTCTGCCAGCATTGAGCTGACGACGGGTTTTTCTCCCACTACCTACGTAAAGCGTGTTGCAGATGCGAATGAGATAAACATCACGTTTGTCAGAGCCTAATAACCTGTCTGAAGGACTTCTCTTTTTTTCCCCTGACAAGAAACAGTAGTTTCCAGAGCAATTCCATTAGCGGAAGAAGGGTAGCAATGCGAATAATAACGGCATTATTTTACTGTGGCTGACTGGCAGGAACTCCAGATCCTTAAAAAATTTCGGAAGTTCGCTGGAGCTCGGAAATCATGGAGTCAGTCAGCAGCTGTCCCGGGTATACAAGGTGGAGTTTGGTTTCTGATATCTGAACTTAAATTATCCATAGTGGTAGACAGGTTTATTTTCCCTCTACGTAAAACTTAATCATTCCAAGTGCATTACCGCGCTAGTATGTGTAACTCTGTGATCCTTTTTCCTCGATGATCGGACGCCTGTGCCGTACCTTAGGCCGTCGTCTCACGGAATGTGAAAACGCACGTGGACGGTGAGCTTGTGATGTCACAGCGTCGAATTCCACGTCCCACTACGCTGCGGAGCGTGAAATACAGAATCTGCCAGATCAGATTTTTTGCCCCGTGAAGAGGACCGCTTCAGACCACTAGCAGATTGAGGATCTCTCGAAAACACGTCGTTTTAGTTATGATTTGACAGGAAACTACTTATTGGTAGGTAAATGCTTCCTTTAATTGACGTTTTTAGTATTATAACTTGAGTTCTACGAAAGTATACAGTTTCAATGCTAAGGCACAATGACGACCTACAAAAAGGGCATCTTTTTGGTACAATTTGACGAAATTGTATGCTATACACAGATCCCCAGTTGACAATACGAAGCATTAGCGCAGGTAATATCATTGTGAGCTCGTGGGTTGTGAAGAGTAAGGTGGCAGAGTCGTGCCCACCTCCTTCCAAATTTTTTTCGCCATTTGTTTTCTAAAACATTCTAGGTCTTTTTTAACTGTTTAATGGAAGTATTATATCAACAACGACTGAAATGTTTCCCCAGTGCACAGAAATCTTAACGTGACTGCCACTGTGTATCTGAAGGTAAACCATTTGTTTTCTGAAATGTTCTGGGTCTTTCTTAGTTATTTAATGGACATATTACATAATAGCTGATGTTATTTATTAAAAATGCTCATGTTTGTATCTTGCCTGTAAATATTCAATGACGGCGAGCAGCTTCGAAAAAATGTCCTTTTCCATTTGAATGAGATTACGAAACTAATGTCGTTCTTGAAATATACGTAATGAAATATGTCGTTTCGGTGTGTTGGTAGTCAATGCAACATGGAGAAAGTTTATATTACGCATTCGCAAACTGATATTAGACACTACACCTTCACACCGATAATGGGATGAAAGATCAAATGAGTTAACGAATAGCTTGTAGCAATATGTGCGTCAGATGGTGTTACAGCATTCGCCAGAAATTCGCTGTTCAAGTCATAGGCGAGTCCAGAATCTTCTTTGTGATTGTCACCGTTCATCTTAGATATTCGCTAACACAGTAAACACGGCTGTCGTACGCGAGTCCAATTTCGTAAAGAAACTGTGTAATTTCCGAGCTCTATAAAGCCGAACACGGCCGCTGGAGAGCGCAAATCACGTTAACGACCTCGTCTAGAAGGCGCTGTCTCTTACGTCAACGTTAGCTGCCTCGTCCGCGTGCTGACTGCTTTAGGGAGTGGGCACGTAACTGAAATGCGGAGACGTAATGATAGATAGCTGAACATTCAGCTAGTTGGTTGTGGCGGTATGGAACGGACATACTCAGCGAGGTTTAATTAATGCTAACAGGCTGCATTAGACAACTAAGTGGTTTTGTTTTGGCGTTACTCTGCACCTATTAACCTCTGAACTCTCACATTGTTTTATCTCTGATGAGATTCCTCCGGTAGTTGGAAAGAAACGGTTGGAGAAGTGTAACAATTATTAGCGACGTACGTTTTCCAATCCGTTGGTCTGATATTAGAACCTTTCTGAATGTATTTAAGAGTGTTACAAAGCATTTATCATTGGCGTTGCATAAGAGGTAATTTTAATCCTGTTTCCCGGGTCGACGCGAAGTTATCAACTCTTACAAGACTGTTTTAAACATGTTGCAGTGCCGATAATTGACCCGGATCTGCCGGTAAACGTGCAATACGTGGCGTAATTTGTCTCCGATCTGCGTTAGAGTTTGGACGACAACACGGCATCCCTGAGAAAAAGTCGAAGGAACGTTCCAAACCTTAGCAGCTCTGTGAATATGTTTCCTTCTTAAAGTTTAAACTTTCGTTCCACAGTGCGGTATTCGTTCATGCGCTACCTATTACAGTCTGTTTTCCACATAAAGGCTGTGACTTCCCAAAATCGTGACTGCGATTTTGTCGTCTTTGACTGAAGAGATGTGAAAAGCAACATGCAGAAACGTACTACATCTGTGATTGCGTGCGCATTTCGTATAGCTGAGGCGACTCCAGAGAGCAAGTAAAATGGCGAGGACGTTGACAGCCGGCGCCAGCGCACAGCCACTTGCAGACAGGTGTGCTGGCCGTGGGCAGCTGCTAACTGACGAGACGTCAGCATGGCGCCGGGAGGTCACTGCCTGCATTTATCGCCTGTTTACCTCGTTAGCGGGGTAGCGGGAGACTGGGCCGCTAGCGCCCGATACAGTAAACTGTGACTGTTTCCCCGAGGAAGGCGCGCAGTGGGGGGGAGGGGAGCGCAAGGCGCTTCTCTCAACTCAGGTGCGTCGATATCAACCCTGCTACTCCCAAATAGTGCCCTTTTTCTACAGCTGTCTCACTTTAACACACCATAATATATTTACTGTCCCATTCTCCACCTGGATGTGTAATACAGAATTAGGATATTATCAGGAGTGAATGTTGTGCGGGTCATCACACTCATTGATTTGAAGCGGCCGCCACGAATTCCCCCCCCCCCCCCCCCACGTCAAAATCGTCATCTCCGAATAGCACGTACACATAACGTCCTGAATTTGGATAGTTTTCAATCTCAGTCTTCCCATACACTTTTTACATACTACAGTTCCCTCAAGGGCCAACAAAGTTATTTCTTGACATGTTAACCTGTCACTTCTTGTCAATTTTTTTTCTCCAGGTCGCTCCTGTGGACAGCCTCATCATTCCTTACTAATTCATCTAATTTTCAACATCTTGTTTTTAGCACCAGATCTCAAAAATTTCGATTCCCTTCTTTCCCGGTTATCCCACAGCGCATGATTCACTACGATACAATGCTGTGCTCCAAACGTACAGTCCCAGATATTTCTTCCTCAAATTATTCCTCAATTATCAGTAGACTTCTTCAGGCCAAGAATGCCCGCTTTGGCCATGATAGTCTCCTATTTATGCCCTCCTCGTTTCGTCTTTCACGTGTCACTTTGCTTCCAAGGTAGCTGGACTCCTTCACTTCGGGATCCGCAATTTTGATGTTAAATTTATTGCTAATCTCGTTTCGTAATAACTTTCGTCTTTCTTACGTTCACGAATAAGACGCCGTATGTACTCATTTGACTGTTCATTTCACTCAAGATTTCCTGAAATTCTTCTTCACGGTTATTGAGTCATCAGCTAATCTTCTTGCTGATATCCTTTCATCCTGAATTTCTTCCCACTCTCAAGCCTTACTTTTACTTCGGTACCTGCTCCTTCGATGTACAG
Organism: Schistocerca serialis cubense; assembly: GCF_023864345.2. Lineage (NCBI taxonomy): Eukaryota > Metazoa > Arthropoda > Insecta > Orthoptera > Acrididae > Schistocerca > Schistocerca serialis. Next base: position 708,997,311 of record NC_064638.1, read on the forward strand.
ATTAAACACTGTGGGCGGAAGGCAACGTCCCTGTCTTACATCTATCCTGATCTGGTCTTCCACTGTTCTTTTTTGCCTCTCGGCTCGTGCATAATGTGTATTGCCCACTTTCTCTATAGCTTCGTGATATTTTCCCCAGAATGTCGAATATCTTGCACAATTTTGCACTGCCTAACGACTTTTCTATGTCGTCAAGTGCAATGAACGTGTCTTTATTTTTCTTCCGTCTTCCTTCCAATATCAAGCGTGACGTCACAATTACTTCTCTGGTACCTCTACCTTCCCTAAGTGATCGTTATCTAACAGACCCTCTATTTTTTCTTCCTCTCTTCTGTGTATTACTCTTGTCAGCACGTTGGATACATGACCCGTTAAGGTGATTGTGCGATCTCCCCTTGTCTTCAGAACTGTGTGGATACTGTAATATTTTTCGAAAGTCTGATGGTATGTCTGGAGACTCATAGGTCCTACAAACTGACTTGAATTGTCTTTTGGTGACCACTAAATTACTAGAGGCTTCAAATTTTTAAACACGTAGAAACAAAGAAAAATTCAGAAAATTTAGTACCATCAGTTTATACACTCCTGGAAATGGAAAAAAGAACACATTGACACCGGTGTGTCAGACCCACCATACTTGCTCCGGACACTGCGAGAGGGCTGTACAAGCAATGATCACACGCACGGCACAGCGGACACACCAGGAACCGCGGTGTTGGCCGTCGAGTGGCGCTAGCTGCGCAGCATTTGTGCACCGCCGCCGTCAGTCAGCCAGTTTGCCGTGGCATACGGAGCTCCATCGCAGTCTTTAACACTGGTAGCATGCCGCGACAGCGTGGACGTGAACCGTATGTGCAGTTGACGGACTTTGAGCGAGGGCGTATAGTGGGCATGCGGGAGGCCGGGTGGACGTACCGCCGAATTGCTCAACACGTGGGGCGTGAGGTCTCCACAGTACATCGATGTTGTCGCCAGTGGTCGGCGGAAGGTGCACGTGCCCGTCGACCTGGGACCGGACCGCAGCGACGCACGGATGCACGCCAAGACCGTAGGATCCTACGCAGTGCCGTAGGGGACCGCACCGCCACTTCCCAGCAAATTAGGGGCACTGTTGCTCCTGGGGTATCGGCGAGGACCATTCGCAACCGTCTCCATGAAGCTGGGCTACGGTCCCGCACACCGTTAGGCCGTCTTCCGCTCACGCCCCAACATCGTGCAGCCCGCCTCCAGTGGTGTCGCGACAGGCGTGAATGGAGGGACGAATGGAGACGTGTCGTCTTCAGCGATGAGAGTCGCTTCTGCCTTGGTGCCAATGATGGTCGTATGCGTGTTTGGCGCCGTGCAGGTGAGCGCCACAATCAGGACTGCATACGACCGAGGCACACAGGGCCAACACCCGGCATCATGGTGTGGGGAGCGATCTCCTACACTGGCCGTACACCACTGGTGATCGTCGAGGGGACACTGAATAGTGCACGGTACATCCAAACCGTCATCGAACCCATCGTTCTACCATTCCTAGACCGGCAAGGGAACTTGCTGTTGCAACAGGACAATGCACGTCCGCATGTATCCCGTGCCACCCAACGTGCTCTAGAAGGTGTAAGTCAACTACCCTGGCCAGCAAGATCTCCGGATCTGTCCCCCATTGAGCATGTTTGGGACTGGATGAAGCGTCGTCTCACGCGGTCTGCACGTCCAGCACGAACGCTGGTCCAACTGAGGCGCCAGGTGGAAATGGCATGGCAAGCCGTTCCACAGGACTACATCCAGCATCTCTACGATCGTCTCCATGGGAGAATAGCAGCCTGCATTGCTGCGAAAGGTGGATATACACTGTACTAGTGCCGACATTGTGCATGCTCTGTTGCCTGTGTCTAAGTGCCTGTGGTTCTGTCAGTGTGATCATGTGATGTATCTGACCCAAGGAATGTGTCAATAAAGTTTCCCCTTCCTGGGACAATGAATTCACGGTGTTCTTATTTCAATTTCCAGGAGTGTATAATAAAAATCATATGATATGCTGTAGTGGTTAAACGCTTTAAGTGGATCTGCATGACAGGTTATAGTTTCGAAGCAGGCCATAGATATGGGCCAGTGTGTGGAAGACATATCGAAATAAGACTCTTCACACAACAGCATGCCAAAGGCAGGTCTAGCATCTCAACTTTGTACAGGGTGTTTCAAAAATGACCGGTATATTTGAAACGGCAATAAAAACTAAACGAGCAGCGATAGAAATACACTGTTTGTTGCAATATGCTTGGGACAACAGTACATTTTCAGGCGGACAAACTTTCGAAATTTATTCGAGCAATGTTTACGTAGCAGTGTGTGTGAATCGATGCTAAACTGCCGCTTTGCAGTGAACGAATTACAGTTCCTCAACTTATTGTGGGGGAAAAATGTCATTGCAAATTTTAACAAACCTGTCAATGCACATCTATTTAAGAGGGTGTTGAGTATGGCAATACACTACCATTCCATCTAAAAATATATCATCAGTTTAAAATATCTCTTTCGATATAAATGTTTAAGAAAATTATCCACTTTTTCCTACTCGCAAGAAACGTTGAGTCAATGTGATGAAAATTTTATGGAATAATGTCCGTCATCAGTTATGTTTTTCCCAATGTAGCGAAACTGATCCAAACGCGGATCCTAAATCACTTTCACTTTCCCAGCGCACCACTCACAAGAGAAACTCCCCATCGTACACCCCTCCTCCCCCCCCCCCCCCAGATTTAGTGGTAAGTGGTAAGAGGGCCAAGTGGACAGCCCGTCAAAAACAGAACACAGATCAAGCATGAAAATGGGAAGAAGGTGTACTGACCTGTAAAAAAAAAAAAGGCAAAATAGAAAAAATGAATAGTCCAAGGACAAGAAGTGCAATATAGAGCGGCCAAAAATAAGAAAGACAACGTGGATAAGTGGTCTGCCAAGCGGGCGAATTGTGTTCAAACCTCTCTCGTTATTTATATTTATAGTATTCAAATTTGTGTCTGTGTCATAGTGTAATGTCCGTTTGCAACAGCGAGGTGTAGGGTAGGGACAATGACAGCCGATTCTGCACAACTACTTTATTAGCAGCCAGAAGAAAGTGGCTTTCGAATGGAAACCGCAAACGTTTGATGGCACGGCGACAAGTCAACCCAAAAGCACGTCTGGTGTGTCACGCATGGCATTAGTGACTTTACGTGTGTCACACGATAGGAATCTCTTAACGACGCAGGGACCGATGACCTCAGGAGTTTGGTCCTATAGGAACTTACCACAAATTTCAGAATTTTTTCTTATCGACGCACCTAATTTGTACGATTAGTGAGTGAGTTGAGTGAGATATGCCTCCTTGTACGATTTGGGTGTTCATATGAGTGTGATCACTCCTAAGGAACTGATGAAAACATAATGAACGCAACTGTTTCACAATCACACAGTTTCTCTGCATTCTGTCAAAAAAAAAAAAAAAAAAAAAAAAATCCGTTTTTGAAGTTGCGTTCCGCTTTGGAGGTTTTGACTCTTGAATTCCTTTGTTGTAACATAGTTCACACCCGTCTATTTGTTGTTTTCATTGCCATGCAACCTCTATATGTATTTCGCCTGATATCACAATTCATAACGTTTACTTTCGACGATAACGTATTCTTACCATGTAAATCATACATACTCTATAACCAATATAGTGTGACAACTGCCAAAACTACAGAAAGAGAAACATTTCAATGACCGAACGGAAATGTCATTAAGGTGTGTGGGAAAAAAAAGCGATACGTTGGAGTTACGAACCCGGCTCGTCCGCTTTGTAGTCCAACAATGTGATCACTTAACCAAGACGCCACATTTGACAGTACGCGCTCAATATTACACTTGTTAAGCTTGGACCGTTCACTGTTTTTATTTTGCATTTTTTTACGGTTCAGTATAAATTCTTCCTGTTTTCATGCTTGATCTGTGATCAGTTTTTGACGGGCTGTCCATTGCGCCATCTTACCACTAAATATGAGGAGGTGTGATGGAGAGTTTCGCTTGTCAGTAACAGCTTTCCGGATGGAAATCTCCAATTCCCCGATTTCTCTGAAACTACAAGGTTGCAGGCCTGATAAATACACAGAATTTACTTATTTTTGAGCATTCTAAGCGATCCCAAACAGGTTAACTTTTTCAGCGAAAAGGAAGCCTGTGCTTTCTTTCAACACGAGTTACTTTCGAGTGATCTCCAACTAGCAAGCCTAAGTTTGCGGAAATTGTTAGCTCGTAGCGTCTGGTCTCTTCTAGTTAGTATCGTTGGCAGTCGTTCTGCCGCAGTAGTAAGGCCGGAGTAGCTTCTCGATTGCTCGGGAACTTTGTTTCAATATTCGGCATCGCGCAGTGTACGCAGTAGGACCGGAAGGTTAAGTGCCAGAACTGCGCGCCCGTCTTGGCGCATGGCGTCGCCAGCAGGCTAGGTCGGAGCTAAGAAGCAGGGAGAGAGGCAGAGAGAAAGAGAGTGATGCGGAGAATTCAGCGGGTCAAGAGCCTTCGAGTCCGCAGCGGCTGGGCTGCGGCGCGAAGCGAGGCGAGGCGGAAGGATCCCTGCTGTTCTCTGCCCTGGTGTGGCCCGCTATCGCCCGCTGGCGCTGATTACGTCACAGGCGGCGCTCTCGGCCGGACGAGCACGGTGCTTTGCGGGCCGACAAAAGAGAAGAAGAGAGAGGCGAACAGATCAGCACGCTTCGTTTGGCAGAGGCAGAGAGAGAGAGAGAGAGAGAGAGAGAGAGAGAGAGAGAGAGAGAGCAGGGGCATTCAGCCGAACACAACCGACTCTCTCAAAGAGGAACTGTCAACAACAAACACTTGCTGGAGACCGACAGAGCGGGGTGATTGCCTCGCAGCGGCGCATAGCAGATTATTCTGAACTACCTTATGGGCAAAACAGAAAACGAAAAGGATGACGCGTACCTAGGCGAGAGAATTGCGGCCAACACATCTGAAAAAGATCTGTAAGGTCGAGGATTAACAAAAAGGGAGGGTATATCATCTCAACAAATAAGTTTGTTAAAATCTGTCACTGTCCGACGAATTGCAGAATATCAACAATGTATGAAAAGAATGGATTGTTGCTCACCTGAATGATGGCACGTTGAGTTGCGGACAAGCAAGGCGAAAAGACAGTAACACATAAGCTTTCGGCCAAAGCTTCCTTCAGAAAAGAAAAAGGCGCACGCATTGCTAGTTTAAGTACTTTTTTTCTGCTAAATCCGAAAATTTGCAGGCTTGCTAATAATTTTCCTCGGGAAAGGTGGATGTTCTTGCCGCTCTATCTGCAACTAACTATAATTTCATCCATTAACTCCTTTCTCAGTCGTATTCTTCCCTCTATTACTCCCTAGATCAGAGTAGTGAACTGGGATGAATGAAGGAAAAGGACTAATGATTTTATTTCTCCTAGCAGTGGCTCTTTAGAGTAGGTTCCTTGTCTCTCCCGCTCTTGTTTTCAATTTATTGGCCTCTGGTATTAACAATTTAGCCAGAGAAGTGATAACTACAGCTTTGGTATACAGTATCATATATACGGCACAGGCACAGAAAATACATCAATTCCAGGTAAACTTTATGGTACACTCTGTACATTGACAGATTCAACAAAGTCCATATATCACAACTTCTTACGCTGTAACCTTCGTGTCTCACTTATAACTGGATATCCGCTTCCTGCAGAAACCGGGCAATACTGACATAGTCTGCTTTGGACAGCTGTCGAAACAGGTCCGTCGCAGATTAGGTTGGGAACTTCCAGCTCTGATCAAGGCATTAAGTAATTTGCAACGTTGTCCGTCATAGTGTGAACACTCAAGTAACACGTGTTTGACGTCTGCAATCTCAGCTGAGTCATTCGTCTGTATCAGACCCCATCAATCTTTTGGAAAACCTCTTTGTGACACACTGACTTTATGACGGACATCTTGTTACATGGGTGGCTGACTACTCCAATCAGAGCTCATTGACTACTACTCCCAAACACTTCAGGTAGGAGGTGTGACACATAACAAAATTGTAAAAAGTGTGTTTCACTGTTCCTGATGTCAGTGAGAATGTGGATAGATCACCAAGCAAGTAGATGGCGTTACATCAGCATACGAAACACATGTAGTTAAAATATGTTGCACCGAAACCGACATTCCAAACTTCACAGACTGGTGGATCATTTTGCAGGTGTACAAAATTGCGTATGAATGGATAATGACCAGTTCTTAATCTGGTTCCTTCCATCCATGTGGCTGACAAGAGACTCGCAAGCCTGAGTGGTCGATTTTACTGACCCCAGTTTTTTGCCTACCACCTACAACCACTCTTAGTCCCACTACGGCATGCATGATCCTGTTGTCCGCCGATGAGATGTTACAGTGCAGGGATAAGGCACACCGAATCACATCGCCTACTCTAGCCGCTTCATTGGCTGCTTTGTCGAATGATTTCCCAACTCTACCGGTATACGGCAGAATCCTACCTCTCAGCCCCTGCTTTTGGATCTGCTGTAAGGCATCTTGGGCAGTTTGCAAAACAAAGGCATCCCGCAGGAGAAAAGAGATTCATGTTATTGTGATAGCTCATAACCTTCTATAGGAACTTCAAGATTCCGTACAATATGACATAACTTGTTAGTTATTGCATATGCATAAGCTCCGAATGTAGCTCGTTAAAAATCGTAGCCAAGGAGACAACGTTTGATGTCCGTAGTGTTCTTTTCTGGATAAGTGATTCTTTCGCCCAGGTTATTCTAGCTTTAGCATCCGATGTACCTCCACCACCTGCTGTGGTACAACTTGCGAGGTACATAAACCTAGTCAGTCACTTGTGCCAACTTTTCGCCTTCAAGGTACGCGCCTGCGTTCTGTTTCCCATGTTCTGTTTCCCCATCTATGGCGTACCTCATTTTTGTTTTGCTTCTATTTATCTTCGTTTCGCACTTTTGTGTTAGAATATTCATTTGGTGAATCGCCTTCTATATCTCGTCATAATTCCTGCTCAACAACCCAAGGTTATTCGCCAAACGGATCGTTCGCAACGTTCTTCACTAAAAGCTACACCTATAATACTAATTTCTTAGAACTCTTTCATTACGTTTTCTATGTATAAGGTAAATAACAGTAGAGACAAGCCACACTCCTCGTAATATCTTCGCCTGCTGTCCATTCCCCCGTATGGTAGCAAGTCGAGTCTTTCAGAGCTGCCTATTGTTCTTTTTGTTCCTGTAGACTGTTTCCATATTCTTTATCTCTCTGAACAATGTGTTAAACATTGTCGTCAGGAAATACAATTACACCCCTACCACTATGCTCCTTTTTAAAAGCTGCTATTTTCAGAGGATTAATCAAACACCTTTAATCGCCACGCGGGATTAGCCGAGCGGTCTAGGGCGCTGCAGTCATGGACTGCGCGGCTGTTCCCGGTGGAGGTTCGAGTCCTCCCTCGGGCATGGGTGTGTGTGTTTGTCCTTAGGATAATTTAGGTTAAGTAGTGTGTAAGCTTAGGGACTGACGACCTTAGCAGTTAAGTCCCATAAGATTTCACACACATTAGAACATTTGAACAAACACCTTTAATCATCTTGCCACAGTGATGCACCCAAGTAACAGCGTGTACCTTAAACCGTCCTACAGGCGTAAAGACTTGATTTAACTTTAAACTGTAGTGCTAGGTTTGTTAAGGCACAGTACTGCACCCACGTGACAACGTTTACAAAATGATAGAGGTAGTTTTGAATTCGGTGACATTAACAACTATCGAACACTTGTCACTGCCGCTTGTGACCAACCGGAAGGTTCACGTAGCATTCAAAATAAGGTTTCCCTCAAAGAGCAGTTACAAGCTAAAGAACGAATATCCGAGAAGGATCTAGTGAGTAGTCAAAACTGCAAGCACATACGACAATCATGAGCTATATTCGAGAAAAAAAGACATCATTCCGGAAGGAATTAAATTCTGTGTACAGTTCAGATGAACAGGATCGGAAAGGTTGCCCAAAATGCCTTCCTTTTGAATAATAAAACCGAAAGATCTGGTTGCCAAAGAGCAAAGTGATTTACAAGCATTCGCTACTTCACACTCTAAATTTTACTCTTTAACAAGAACGGAATTTAGTACACCGAAAAACTGCGAGTATTGGGTTAAGATTAAAGCTCAAGGACGCTTTAAAGAACGTGATTCATAGCGGTCTGAGTAATAGGCAAAATAAAATAGCTAAGGAACTTTTAAATCAAATTTTACACGTAAAAATCGGAGACAATTAGACAGCTCAATCTTTCAATACTGCAATTAGTTTTGTTCGCGAATATAAACAGGGATGGGACGGATAAAAATCAAGGAGCCAGAGATGTGAGCGAGAAAAAGAGTGGAGAAGTGAAGTGGAGAGAGAGAGAGAGAGAGAGAGAGAGAGAGAGAGAGAGATGTAACAAGACCAGTATTTAAAAGCCGGAAACGCACTAAATTTATTGAACCCAGAATCAGACTCCCAATGGCCTCGCATAAATGGGTTAAGAAAACGGCCACTTCTCCCGACCCAATCAATGGAGCGGGAAACAATCCAAACGTAGTACAAATACGAAAACCGCATTCCGGAGGCAAGAGGAAGCAAGGTAAAACTGTCATCAACACGAAGGTTAGTTTTATCAGGCATGATCCATTTGGAGGTAGTTCGTCCCTGACCGCTGAACAGACTAACCAAGGAACTTCTACGCAGACCGTAGTTTAACGTGGACACCGACCCATAGCGCAACTCTGTATTTTTCACATTAACAAACAATAATAAGCGACAGAACAAATCCTACGACCAACTGAGGATTGAAGACCAGGTCTTCGGATTTGCAGTCAAAGACTTAACCACTCAACCATCGAAGCACACTAAGTGCAGAACCAAGCTGTTAACAACACTTACTTGCAAACTATGAGGTTCATTCAAATGAAACCTGGTCATTGCGTCTACCTTGCCTTACACGAAAGCTGGCATCTCGTAACTGCGGGTATGGTAGCGCCATCTATTGGTAGAGAGACTGACGCGTGTGCACTGTTTGATGCTGCATACGGTCAGCGTGGTTTCACGCCGAAGAGAAGGTGGTCACACAAGTTATCGTCCACTACCGAACAAGCAGGCGAGAAAGCAATAATGAGTGATTCGATTTTTGGCGGCGGAGGGAGTTGGAGGCCGTGAAATGTATCGACGGATGAAGGCTGTGTACGGTGAGTCGTTCAAGTGTTGTGGAATGGCGCAAACGATTCCTTGAGGGGCGCGAGTCATTGGAGGACTATACTCGTCTTCGACTGGCTCATCGTGTCATCACACCGGAAATGGTTGCAGAAATGAATGCTTTAGTCTTGGACTACCGTAGAACCACCGTGGACGAGATCCATCGGCTACTGGGTATCAGCGTGGGCACCGCCCACACCATAATGCATGAACACTCGAACTTTCGAAAAATCTGTGCGCAGTGGGTTCCCCACCAACTGACCGCCGAACAGCGCAATACTCGAATGGGGCTGTCTTTGAGGCATCTGCAACGTTATCATGAGGAGGAATACGGCTTTCTGTCGCGTATTGTCACAGGTGACGAAACATAACGTCGCCATTTTGAACCGGAAAGCAAGCGTCAGAGCAAGCTGTGAAAACATGCGACTTCACCACCTCCAGAGAAATCAAAAGACATGCACACCAGTTCCGGTAAGGTCATGACGTCCTTTATTGAGCGCAAGGGCCCACTACTTGTCGAATTCCTGGAACGGGGAACCACCATCAACGCCCATCGTTATCAAGCCACTTTACAAAACCTTTGACGGACCATCAAGTCGAAAACCCGAGGCATAATGTCCAATGGCGTTATCCTCCTGCCAATGCGGTGAAGACGATATTGCAGCAGTTTCGGTGGGAAACGCTAGAACATCCACTGTACAGTCCCGACCTTTCACCGTGTGACTCATGTGTTTGGACCTCTAAAATAAGCTATTCGTGGACATCGATTCGCAACGGACGACGAAGTGTGTGACTAGGTCCAGGCCTGGATCCAACAGAAGCCTACTAGCTTCATCAAAAATGGAATCGACCGGCTAGTGTCGCAATGGGATAAATGTGCCAACAGTTTTGGCGACTATTTTTGAATATGTGTACTGTGTATAACAACATTTTTAAGTTAATAAAATCGTTACCTTTAGTGACCGGGTTTATCTGAATGCCCCTTATATAAATTGTTTAGTTCTTGTTCAACAACAGCTAATTTACCTGACTTCCCTGGTTGAATAGAGCGGTAACAGTGCACAAACACTGCAAAGAAACAACGTAGCAGCCAGTCCAGCAATCCTTAGTCGCCTTCTTAAATGATGTTGGCACGGAAGGAGCTTCCCGCTATGACAGCTGATAACCTGTGCTGTGTTCTGAGGCTGAAGTCTTGCCCTTTTCGTGGATTGTTCTCCTTATCTCTTGTTCGGTCCACGTGCTGCTATAGCAAGCCTGTACAAGATCCAAGCTACTGAAATGTCGTGAACAAGAGCAACCAGTTAAGTTAGACTAGAAAAACAGAAGTGCTACTCATGAAATGCTCAATATTATTACTGTAAACCAACTGTATCAACAAAATATAGTGTTTTATTGTTACTACGTCAGCACTCAGTGTCGTCGATGTCTCATTCTACACAAGTCAGAGACTGTTTTCTAGCAATGGGCATATCTCCTTTGTTGGGAGAATGTTGAGCTTTCCCTTCGTTTCCATTAGCGGATGGAGCGTTGGACGAATGATGCTATCCGCACTGAGCGCTGTAATCTTATCTTCGTTATCCCTGTGGCACCGATAACGTAAGGATTTGAGATAATAACTGGATTTATCATTGAAAACATGTCGATACATATTTTAAGTCTTTCTTATCTGCGCCTTCCTGGGAGTATTCATCAATTGACATTTTCCATTTCTGCTACACACTCCCATGTTCTAAACAAACCTTAGATAAAAGCACTGTTCCTATCTGTAGAATCTAGAATATAGGTCGTCTATGTAATTTATTTTAATGTTACATAACCTCTACAACTCTAGTATCCCAGGGTACGTAGCTCATGCATTTAAGCAGTTTCTATGCAAAAATTGAAATTTCCCAAGATCCCATCAATGAAGCAGAGGCTACCATGTGCTACGCTCATGACGAAACTAACGACAGCTCCACTTCTATATGCCACCCACGATTCGTCGTGAAGCGCAGAGCTAATACGTTCAGTATGAACATACAAATGAAAGTAATTTAATGACGAACATGGCTTCAGCAAACACCTATTCACGCAAATATATTCTGGTAAACGACATATGGTAAAAGATTACGACGTAAGAAAAAATGCCATGGGTTAAAATGACCTTTTCTTCCAACTGTGAATAAATTTCGCACAGATTAATGCCACATTAAATGGTTTCAAATCTAGGCGGTATTTTGGAAATACCCTTTTGCACACTGAAGACAGGCAGGCAGGAAACAAGCAAAGACATCGAGGTTGTTGCAGGTGGTGGGTAAGGTAAGTCGGAAAAACATTCTGGTTGGACATGGAAAGAAATTATAGATGACATTGTTTTAAGAATTGCCTCAGATTAATTTCAAGTAATTAAGCGAAGCTACGGAGAATCTGTCTCGACAGATACTTTAACCTCAATACTCCCGAATGCGAGTCCAGAGCTGTAACCTAAATCAAATCAAATCTGTGTGAAATCTTATAGGACTTAGCTGCTAAGGTCATCAGTCCCTAAGCTTACACACTACTTAAGCTAAAATATCCTAAGGACACACACACACACACACACACACACACACACACACACACACACACACACACACACACACACACACACACACACACACGCCCGAAGGAAGACTCGAACCTCCGCCGGGATCAGGCGCACAGTCCATGACTGCAGCGCCCCTGACCGCTCGGCTAATCAGCGCGCGGCGAGCTGTAAGTGACAGACGAGCAATGAAATATAATTCTTTATTAGACTAATGAAAATGAAAGCTCCAAAGCTAGCTGCAATAAGGAACTATATTTGTAATTTACACCACAGATCTGTTCCGGCTTCATTACCATTATGAAGCGACCTGTGAAAGTAACATTGGTACGATTTTCTATACGTGAATCGTGGTTGTTTTATGTTTACGTTTGCATTGGTATTTAACTCTAGTTGAGAGTGACGACAGTATTTCATCTACATTAAATTTGTTCAGTCAAGCCGTGGAAGTTCCAGTATAATATTTTTTGAGGTTGCGAAAAGTAAAAATACGTTTTTGTCATATTTTGACAGCTCTTTCCTACGATGCTATATGTTTACAAAGTATACACAGCTTACCAGCGATGTTAATGTCGTTTATATTTTCTATCGACTTTTATCTATCGTCTGTGTAAGTTTTGTTTTCCATATGACTGTTGCTTTTCGTATTATGTTAATAACGTTTTTGAGATAGTATTTAAGTTTAAAGAGTGCGTGTTTATTTAGAAAATCATGTAGAGCTCTGTAAGTGTCGGTTTTGTCTCAAATAGCAGGTGCAGTTTCGACAGAACGTCCACAGATAAAAACCGCCCCACATCCGGCGGCGTACGTAGCTAGCAGTATTGCCACTTCCGGGACGATCCTGCCGTTCGTAGTTTCAGTGCACCGGTGCCACGCGTTGTTTCAATGACCAGTCGGGCCTGGTATTTTTCCTGCTCAATACCAGCGTATATTTCGGCTAGTGTTACATTGCGTTATTGAATTTTAGAATTCTACCTACTTTTTTTACCATACGTGACGTAAATTACATTTCATTTGCGGTAACATCATGACATTCAGTAAAGACTTATTTTGAAATATATTGCGAAGGCGTGCCAAGCCCACAACTGATTTTCAGTAACACATTTTTAGTGCATTTCTGTTCATCAATAATATCATTTGTTTGGTTGTTGCTATTTTGTTACCTACGTTGTCCTTGTGTCACATCCATACAGCTCGAGTAATTTCAGAGGCTGTTTCGAAAATACCTGGTCATCGTTGTCACTGCAGGTCGAGTTTTCTCTAGTCTTGCATTTGTGTTCTAGTACTCCTCTCGTGTCCGCTTACACGCACTAGCCTGCAAGGTACCTGGCAGTTACGCGTTTTAGCCAGAAGTTACATCGAGTACGAGTCGTAAACCAAAATCTTAAATGGCGTCAATAATCTGAGTTCTGCACTCGACCCCCGACACGCTGAAACCCAAGAGCGCTGCCGCGATTTCCATTTATACTTCAACAATACGTGGCGCATCGATAGGTGAAGAACATCGCACATGGCCGCAAGATACCCTATTTTCTTAGTTACAATATGAAGTCTGTTTCACATAAAAAAGGGAAGTCCACGCTTCAGACACGACAAGTATCACGAAAGAAAACTTGTTATGGTAATTTCATGTGGAAGAAGCGCATAAAAACGAATAGGCCGTAATTGAAAGGAAAGAAAATTATAGTGCGACAGCCGTAATTGGAGAGGGGAAAAAAACGCAGTACGACAAAATCACTGCGACGTATTTGCTGCCCGCAGTGAACGCAATGTAGATATTCGCGGCCACTGAGAAACTACTATAGATACGTATATGTTGTTGCAGTAGTTATTCGGAAATGAATAGGCTTGGACAGCATGGAGAGCCGCATCAAACCAGTGTTCGGACTGAAGAAATAAATAAAAATAAGAAGAAGAAGATTACATATTGGATAACCACAGCGACTGCATAGAAGCGATGGAAAAAACAGATGCCTATAAATATCTAGGATACAGACAAAAAATAGGAATAGATAATACAAATATTAAAGAAAAACTAAAAGAAAATGGATAGACAAAGACTAACAAAAATACTGAAAACAGAATTGACAGCAAGAAACAAGACAAAAGCTATAAATAGTTATGCTATTCCAATATTGACCTACTCATTTGGAGTAGTGAAATGGAGTAACACAGACCTAGAAGCACTCAATACACTTACACGATCACAATGCCACAAATATAGCATACATCACATACATTCAGCAACAGAAAGATTCACATTAAGCAGAAAGGAAGGAGGAAGGGGATTTATCGACATAAAAAACCTACATTATGAACAGGTAGACAATTTAAGAAAATTCTTTCTAGAACGAGCAGAAACTAACAAAATACACAAAGCAATCACTCATATAAATACATCGGCTACACCATTGCAATTTCATAACCACTTCTACAACCCTTTAGATCACATAACATCAACAGATACGAAGAAAGTAAATTGGAAAAAGAAAACACTACATGGCAAGCACCCGTATCATCTAACACAGCCACACATCGATCAAGACGCATCCAACACATGGCTAAGGAAAGGCAATATATACAGTGAGACGGAAGGATTCATGATTGAAATACAGGATCAAACAATAAACACCAGATATTACAGCAAGCATATTACTAAAGATCCCAATTCCACAACAGATAAATGCAGACTTTGCAAACAACAAATAGAAACAGTAGAGCACATCACAAGCGGATGTACAATACTAGCAATTACAGAATACCCCAGAAGACATGACAATGTAGCAAAAATAATACATCAGCAACTTGCCATACAACATAAACTAATAAAACAACATGTTCACACATACAAGTATGCACCACAAAATGTACTGGAGAATCATGAATACAATTTATACTGGAACAGAACCATTATAACAGATAAAAGAACACGTAATAAACCTGACATCATACTCACCAATAAAAAGAAGAAATTAACACAACTAATCGAAATATCCATACCCAATACAACAAATATACAGAAGAAAACAGGAGAAAAAATTGAAAAATACATCCAACTGGCTGAGGAAGTCTAAGACATGTGGCATCAGGATAAAGCTGACATCATACCAATTATACTATCAACTACAGGAGTCATACCACACAATATCGACCAGTACATCAACGCAATACAGCTACATCCAAACGTATATATACAACTGCAGAAATCTGTAATTATTGATACATTTACAATTACCCGAAAGTTCCTAAATGCAATGTAACATATATCGTACAGTTAAAAGGCAGTCACGCTTGATCAAGGTCCGCGTCACTTTCCATTTTTAACCAGACATAACGTCTGAGACAGGAAAGAGAAATAATAATAATGACGACGACGACGACGACGACCACCACCACCACCACCACCACCAAAACAACAACCTTCTATTGTGATACTTCGTTATCTTTGGTGGACCTGGAACTACCGTAACTCGTTTAAATCTAACACACTTAAAGGTAGATTTTTCTGTATAATGGTGACAGTACTTCTCTAAAGCTCTTAAGTTTGACGGTGATAAAAGTAGTTCTACACATCAACTCTTTCATTTAGCCATTCCCGCAGCAGATTCCAGACGAGGTTACCTGCGCTCTGTTTGAACACAGCACTCAACTGCCTCTGTGGATTGCTTACTTTGAACATGAGCTTGCGAACTGAACCCTGACAATTAGCAGAGCCATCACTGATTTCACCGCTGTACAAATTATTTCTACCAACTTCGGTTGCCAGTCTGTGAACTATATAAATGGAATTCGTCCAATCTATGTTTTTATTTAGCTGCGACTTAAGAAAACCAGCAGAGACTTCAGTGTAGATAACTGTGCTGGACAAACACGAGCAACTAATCTTTGCACACGAAGATACTGGAGCAGCGGAGACAAACGATATAACGGAGGATACAGTTTTGGTTGCATCACACAGTTTGCCCGCCTCATCGCCTAGCCATAAGATGGACGCAGCCTGGGCTGTGATGTCAGGAAATACAAAACGTGGTATTAAGTGGCCTGTGCTACTTTCCAGCTATCGAGTCTTCTCCAGACAGTAAGACGACACTTGTGCGGTGGTAGCCTTTGCGGTTTGCCTGCAAGTAAATACGGCTCTCAAACTAACCTCAGCTCCTGAGGCTGTGACAAAACAAAGCAGAATGATTCTGGGGTGTTTCGAACACAAATAGGTGCTAGAAAGGTATTATCACATCATTCAAACCGATATGAGGCAATATTGGCGTCTTGGCCTCTGCATACAATCTATTGTCAAATGATGGAAGTACCGTGGTTAAATAATGATTTTCCTTAACAGACATGTGTGTTGTGGCAGGTAATGATGAAGAGCGTGTCATACTGATTTGTAATCAGTGTACTATTCGTCATACTGATTTGTAATCAGTGTACTATTCGAGGCACATCAACCGCAATAAGTTTAGCCGAAAAGTCATCACCCGAGAAACATGATGCCGTATCTGCCAGCTGCAGAAGAGGTCCGTGTGCACTACTGACATATCTAGAGTGTGTCCAGTCTCGCGTCTGTGAAAACTATGTTAACTTTTGACATGCAAACGGTTCAGTCAATGTTTGACTCCAAAACTTCCATCAGTTCACGGTACAGAGAAGAATAGCTTGAATAAGATTCTAAAAATTACAACGGTCATCAGCATTAAAAAGACTTGGTATGTTTCTCACCAGAACAGAGATTTTTTGAGAAATCCGCCTGAGAAAAATGCTAGTGACAGTTATATATTTCTGCATGTGTCATTCAAGTGATTTTCTGTAGTGTAAGATTTTCGAACAAATCAACTTTAGTCTGAACAGTTATTTGCATGTCACATCAAAATTAACATTGTTCTCGTAGATGCCAGAGTTTAATACCCTGTACACATCACAAAAGAAATAGTACATTCATATAGAAAAAAATCCACGGTTAATTTAAGTCACGTTCAGAAGTCAGGTATTCTAGTTTGAGGTACGGTCCGATATAGGTTCCGGCATTTGTCACCGTTCGCTTGAGGCATACACTTCGTCCTTCTACAGTAGGTAGAAAATGATATCTTCCTTCGTAACGAGGTTATCCGGACGTTTCACTACTTATCTGGATGTGAAGGACGCTCACCTACACAGATGTCGAAGACAAAGAGTGCAGCAGCAAGAGTAATTTTGTGACGTGTATCTAAGCTTCTGAAAATGTGGGCGACAAAAGGATCAGTTGTGTCGACTCTTACGCGTAAGTGAAAGGACTACATAATTCACTCAGCTCTTTCTCTGCAGTTACTGAAACTAGGCTTTTTTCCTACAAGAAACACTGACTTCGTTTGCTACGTCTACCAGCTTGTGCTACTTTAACTGACGATGTGTGCGAAATGGAGCTGCTTCGATTTTCACGTTTAGCAGTGTCTCAAGACATCGGCGACAATCTTCTGAGTTGCAGGCCCAAAACAGAAAGGATCATTTTTCTTAAAAAGTTAATCTTTTTAACCTAGAGTTTATGAGTTCTAAAAATCTGAAGGCCGCAAGTTTTTGACAATGTACAACAACTGTACACAAATTAAATGCTATTAAAGGTATGCTAGACAGCATTTACAATAAATGTTCAAACAGTATGTTTTGAGCCTCATTTGACAGTTGATACCATCGCTGCAATGACTATCCAGACCATGGTCGATTATAGCAGAATTCTTTCTCATATTATGAAATTAATCATGCTCTTCTGGCAATTTGAATAATGTAAATGAAACTCCAGAAATTAATCCAAAGAAAGCAACTATACAGGAACATTAAATCTGGGCAACGCATTTGTCACAAACCGATGTCTCTTTTGACCAACGCTATGTCCCTTGAGGTCTGGAACAAGAAGTTGTGAAAAACAAACGGTACTGTGTCCAGCGGTTCCCTGAGTGTAGTACGCAGAAACTGATGACTGATGTTAACTGTTAAACTGACAACCAGCTATCGTTAAGAGTGCTGACCACAGTATAGACATGGAAGTTCGAATGATTCTAATGCTAATAAGTTCTGGAAATGTTACAAGCGTAGGTTGTCATCCTACAACACGGTCCAATTAAATACACGAGCTGTGCCCAAAGCACTGGCCACAATATGTGTACCACTAAATCTCTCTATTACGACATCCCAACATCCTTGTCCTCACAGAGCGCGTACCATGGCCAATATACTTAGGACAAAGACACTATATTTCCTCATGTGTCAATAATGCAACGAAGTACAGGCGTGGATTTGTATGAAGCCGATACGGGAGCGCCTTGCAATGACCATAGCTAAACCGTTAAATACAATCTGTCAGAGATCTCAAGCTTAAGTTCATGTTACATTCCAACCCTCACTCACAATCAACCACTGGTAAAGCATAAAGAAGGTTTAGAAGCAGACCACAACAACAACAAATACAATAATTACGAGTTGGCTACGTCCTTTGCTGACCATGACTAATGAGTCTCACTCAGGCACGTAACACAACAAACTGTTCGTTAACAGAATGTTATCTTCTGTGAGACGCAATGTCGCTTAAAGTTCGTTGGTGGTCCTGAAATACGTTGTATACCGTAGCCGCAGAAGAAACTGAACACACTTCAAAGGCGATATTTACATCATATATCTGGAAACCTGAAAGTAATACAACAAGCTAGGGTCTGATCTCTAAACATATTACAAATACGATGCTGTAGCTAAACATTGCGGTCTGTACATTAACAAACGCAGTTGTTGTGAATATAGCTCGTACAATGAATGGTAGTTTTAAGGACTGGCAAAATAATGTTGGTCATTAACGCCGTTGAAACCTTGGGCATTAAACAGAACAACCAGCTTAACTAGAACGATTTGATGCATTCTTGGTAAGCTTCAAACTCTTGGAACTGTTTGGTGTGTAGCCAAGCAGAGACTTTGCACAGCAAACAGACAGCTTCCTTGTTTATGACAATGGGACATAATGTTCCTAGCAAACTTTAATGAGGACTTTGGTGGAAAACGGTTTGGTGCGCCGACTTACGCCTGTTTACTGTTCCGTTGACGTTAACTGCGAGGGTGTGGTAAAATGGAAGCTCATCCACATTTGTAGGAAACAAGTCACTATCAAGAAGTTAATATTATGTGTAGCACGTCAAAGAGGCTAAGCCTAAGCGTGCACATCCGTCTTCCCCCCAACGCCCTCCCTCTATGATAACAGGAAATTTACAGTTAATCACATATCGCATCACTCTCCCGTACACATTACCGACGAGGCCAACGAGCTTCCCTCGATACTGCATAGGACTAGGAGTTTTGGTAGAGTTTCCGCCTTGTTCCCCGGGTTAAATCCACTAGACATTTGCCTATCAAATCTCTAAAGCATAGTTTCTCAAATTGCACTCTGCGGAGCACTTCGTGCCCCACGAAACAATTCCAACTGCTCCGCGAAAGGGTAAGGATTTTTTAAATTAAAATAATTATTTTTATTTTTACGAAATAAATGGGGTAATGATATCAATATAGCGATTTCTTTCGCCCTTGATCAGAGTGCAGAAATGTATCGAGTAGAGTAGAGAAGAATGTTTAGTACCGTTCAAATAAAACACAAACCGTACAGAGGCCAGTTGCCGTTCCGTTTAATATTTTCGCCCGTCAGCTCCTGGGAACCGAAATATCGGAAGGATACACCGTGCATATAGACAATACGTCCCGCTGTCAGACGGTGGTGAAACTGTGTGTCTCTTGTGTGTCCGCCTGGCAGCAGAGACAAAGGCGAGACATTGAGAAACGCTCCGGAAGCGGGACAAAAGTCGCTTCCAGTCTTTTTCATTGCACACAGGACCTCTATTCACTTTCTTCTAAAGTCAGTAACTGCTTCTCACTTTCTTTCAGTTGTGTCACTGGGGAATCGACAGATTAACTTTAAAAAAGGGTTATGTTTGTACATATCTGTCAACTCTCCCGATTTAGGGGAGTTTGAAATTCACCTTTTACGTTTATTTGCTTCTTTGAACTCCAATTTTTCGAACTGTTTGCAAGGAAACAGTAAAGAAAATGTTTGGGTTGTAAATCCATACTCTGTATCGAAAACAAACTGCCTCTCGGACGTCACAGTAGTATGAATGCTTGCTTGATATGACATCAGATTCAGAGATAACCGCAAAGTCTGAAACTCAGCAATCTGTCTTAGATTTTTGGTGTACGCAAAAAGATGAGTTTAAAATCAGATAAAACTACACTTATTCTTCTGCCTTTCCCAACCACTCATTTATGCGAATAAGGGTTCTTTGCATACGTTTCTACTGAAACAAAATACAGAGTTCGTCTAATGCAGAGCAAGATATTCGGTTGCGATTGTCCAAAACTCACAATTCGGGGGTATATAACATAGTGCAAATTAAAACAGTCTCATCCTTCTCATTGAAATTCCTGATTTTTCGAAAACAAGTAAAAGCTTGTAACAACTTCTTTAAATACCTGTTTATGTGCATAAAAAATTTTAGATCTGCAATATTTGTTCTGTTGAATTCATTCTCAAATGTTTTGTTTTACTACAGTTTTGTCACAATGTTTTTTGTGCGTGAAATTCTGTATAATGTGAAATTGGTGGGTAAAACAAACATTTGCAGTAATCAGCCTTAATGATTTGTATGCTCAAATTGTGAAACTACCTTTCTTCGTCAATAATACTCTGATTTTCTTGAAATTACTGCTAACCAGTCCCCTTTTTGTTTTGTTCCTCAATTTTTATTATCCTATTACCGTTTTTCGAACTGCCTGACGATTCATCATCAGATTATATATTTTTATTGACTGATTGCAGTAGTGTGGGAGTCGTAGCTGTGGCAAGATGTATAAACGGAACATGTAAGCATTAAGTGTGGCGAGAATTCTTCACATTATGAGATCGATTCTGATGCGTTACTTATCCGTTAACCATTTGTTGGTTGTTGCTACACATAGTACTCTGGAACACACAATGAGTCTACCGAAGCACGGGATACAACCAGTCGGCTTTGACCAATGACGTCATAGCTTACTCATAGATATTATGTGTTTACTTTCGAGCCATAGATAATAAATTGGTTGTCTGCTGTGGATAAGCGCCATAACTGTCCATTGAAAAAAATGAATGTGGTTTTAAAAGATAGGCTAGACACTGTGTAAATTTTTCTCCTGTGCATTGATTTGAATAATTGGTTGTTTGCAATTCATTCAGTACTTAATTTCATTCTTAGTGAGTTTGAGATAATTTGGACGAATAGTTTCTTTTTTATTTTAGGAGAATTTTAAGTTTTTCGTTTTCGTTTGTAGATATGGATTTATCTATTCCAATGAATCTGGATGACTTAAAGGAAGCTATGGGCGTAGACATGATGGCAACCACTCGATTTTTAGAAATGTCTGGTCTTGTTGCCCATTACGTTCGATGTCTTGAGTGCGGCGACCATATGCGCCTCGTAAGTGTGTCTGCTTGTCATACGACTTATTCGTATGGAGGTGTAGCAAGGGTCGGTTATGGCGCTCAATTAGACGAGGAAAGTGGTTCGAGAAATTTAAGTTCGCCTTGAGGGATATCATAAAAATTACATACTGTTGGTGTTTGAGGTATCCTGTATGGCTGTGTGTAAATAAGTGCCGTGCGAGTGTGTACTGTTTCTCCTGGGTGGACCTGGGTTAAAAAAAATTGTAAACTAAATATTACGATAAATTTTATAAATAATCGACGAGTATGACAAAGAAGAAGAGATAGAACTACAATGGACATGTTATTCCATGGATTCTTGCGCTTCTATGCATGAACTATCTTTCTTTTGTCATTCGCTTATCTGCTTGGAATCGGACCTAAGAGGACGTTCTTGTGTAAAGCTCATCTTGCTGTACCAGCTTATAATGTAAGTTGAGCGTAAAACTCGAAAAATATAATGGTTATTTTGTCAAAGGAATTTGTGTATGTGGTCAATCAATTTGTAGTCTGATACCTTAATTGTCTTTAGTAGATATGGCCCTCAACAAAGAATTTTCATTGTTAGGCGCCATCTTAGAAAAATCTTTAACATTTTTCTTTGAGCTCAACTACGAGACGTGCCGTCGGTTAGGACAATTAACTTTATTTCAGATCCCACGAGACCAGAGGCAGCTACTAATAATTTAACAATTTCATTTACAGATTTTCTTTATATAGCGAGATAACATCCCAGGCAGAAAAGGTCTGGTCACAGGGGATTCCAGATTCATTATAGGATTTCATTTCTTGTTATCTTATATTGGGGAATCGAGACGAAACCACGACATTAAGTTACGTACTAGATTAGTGTACATCGAACAGACTTTGCAAATATTCTCTGGTGCAATAAGCACACGACTTCTCACGAGCCTAGTGTTGGATAAATAAGAAAAGGAAAATTAATTATAGACGATTACGTAACTACCCTGAGAGCTGAGCTAGCTTATTGAGTGCTTATACACGTCGGACTAACTTAAACAACATATTACACTGTTAATAATATTCCTACCTTAGTTATTTCTCTTTTATGCTGAGCCATTGCATTAAAGTTGTTTCTTTTTTGTATAAGTCGCGGCTCATATTTTATTTTATTACATTACACTAATAGTCACAAAATAATAAACATTTTTTTTATTTTATTACATTACAAGTGAGCGTACCGTTGTAGACTGGTACTCTTTTTGTAGGGAAGTTTGTGGGGAATACATAATGTATAGGGGGCCGGGTGTTATAGTCGAAATCGATGAGTCGCATTTTGGCAAAAGGAAGTACAAAAGTACAACGGGGGGGGGAGAACCTGCGGTAGGATTATGGGTTTGGGGGCTGTAATTTCAGGTGCAGAATGTGACGATGTATTTTTTAAAGTAGTTCCTAATCGAACGAAGGAGGTTTTGGCGTAATTAATTGAAGGTCATGTTGCAGAGGGTTCCGTAGTTATTTCCGATGGTTTTTATTCGTATGGGGATTTGGGCAATAGAGGTTTTCACCATCTTGTTGTTAATCATAATATTGAATAAAGATCTTCATCAATTGGGGCTTGTACCAATAGTATAGAAAGTTATTGGTCAACTATAAAATTTGTTGTGGGGAGGGGGAAACGACGGATTTCGACACTACAGAGTTTCTTAGATGAATATTCATGGGGGCGTAGTGTACCAGATACATATTGCCCGTTTAAGTGTCTCCTTAAACGCGTTGGGAAAACGTATCGTCTAAAATTTGTTAATTTCAGATAGGGATGGGGCGGTTGGGGTAACTGATAATTAAGGAGAAGGGTGCAGTCGGTAGAGCCGGTTAAAATCTTGATTTGGATTTCTTGAGGTTTATCCTTCATTCTTCATTTTCTTCTGTGGATTTTTTTTTAAGTTCACTTCGTTGATTTTATATATATATATGTGTGTGTGTGTGTGTGTGTGTGTGTGTGTGTGTGTGTGTGTTCGTAATGTTGTGTTTCTTGTGTATGTGGCTATGTGATTTTTGTTGACGTCTTTCTAGGCGAGCTTCGGGTTTTTGCGGAGGAGTTTGCGTGTGGTAAGTCTACTTTTTATTTTTTTGTTGTACTGATTTGTCTATTTTGATTTATTTCATTGTTGTATTACGCTGTTTTGCGTTACTTATGGGTTCGTCAGCTGCAGTACGCAATACAAATTTTGCAGCTGGTACTCTTTTTCCCTTTCCCAGCACTAGCATCACTACGATTTTTTCGAATCTATACTAGCACTACCAAAGGCGAAAAGACCGACACACGTAATATTTGTATCCCGGACTTCAGTTGACGAATACAGGTCAACTGAAGTACGGGATACTGCTGGTAGCAAGACGAAAAAAAGCGATATATGTAACATTGGTGTGATTTTTAGGTCAACAGACGAGCAGGATACAAATGTTCTGCATGGCGCTATTTTTCGCCTTCGGTAGCACTAGTATCCTATTCTTCAGTTGAGGTACACAGGTAAATTGAAGTACAGAATACGCACGTTATAAATAATGTTATTTCCCATTC
Source organism: Schistocerca serialis cubense (assembly GCF_023864345.2). Lineage (NCBI taxonomy): Eukaryota > Metazoa > Arthropoda > Insecta > Orthoptera > Acrididae > Schistocerca > Schistocerca serialis. Next base: position 709,021,102 of record NC_064638.1, read on the forward strand.
AGAAGTACTAGTATTCTATTCTTCAGTTGATCCCTATAACTCAACTAAAGAATGGGGTACAAATTTCACTGCTGTTGTTTTTCTTGTCGTCGCTAGCAAGACTATGATAACTTGCTGTGGATACTATTAACATCGAAGGAAAAAAAATTGCATCCCATACTTCAGTTGTCCTATTTAGGTCAACTGAAGTACGGGATACAAATTTTAAGTGTATCGTCTTCTTCCGCATTCGCGTAGTTGAAGTGAGTTACAGGTTGCCAATGTAACTTACGTCGATTTCCTCGTCTTCCTTAGCAGTAGTATCCTATTCTTCAGTTGACCTATATAGGTCAAGTGCAGTGTGGGATACAAATGTCGTGTATGTAGATCTTGCCGCCTTCGGTAGTAATACTATCTACATAAGAACAGACTATTATTAGCTGTAGCGCAGGCGAAAGAAACAACATCTGTAAAATTTGTATCCCGTACTTCAGTTGACCTATGTAGTTGAACTGAACAATAGAATAGTAATGCTAACGAAAACGAAGAAATCGACATACGTTAAATTTGTAGCCCGTACTGCAGTTAACCTATACAGCTCGACTGAGGTTTGAGATACAACTCATATATATGTCAAGTGATTTATTCTACGCTGCAGCTATTTTTATCCCTTTCTTTCCTCTATTTTTTACAGAAGTACTAGGACTCAAACAAGCGATATCTTTAACTTTATGGTCGAAATATTACTAGCCGCGATATATCTCTAACATCTGTTTTCTCTCCTGCAACCCTTTGTTTACGAACATTATTAGTCTTTGCTGTTAAATCTGTCTACCAAATGATCCCTGCCAAATTCTGACGTCATTGGTCAAACCCTACGGGCTGTATCCCGTTCTTCAGCAGTCCCCACAAAATGAATGTTTTCCAGTGACAATTTTACTGCACTTCACACACTTAGCCACAAGTAACATACTCCACATGCTTTACAAAACGTAAATAAACGAAGGAGTACAGCTACAGTCATGTCAAACAGTTTGTTTTAGGTCGGAGAGTCTCTTTCTTCAGCTCTTGTAATACACACTGGCGACGGTAAGTGTGTATCTATTTCTCTATGGCAAAAATAACCTAACTATATGGTAAAATTGACATATGCTTTTAAAAATCTATTAAACAATCAGTTTGGAAGAGAGTACATTAGGAAGATATTAAATTAGTACGCACCAAATAACAACGAATCTTGTAGCAGCTACACGACACGCTAAAATTGTTTCAGCACCATATTAACACATTGTTTCAAAGTCCGATAACATACTTCGTGTAAGAAGTATCACCAAAAACTGTCACTGAGAAAACATCTAATGTGAGTACTTCAATTGGACGTAAAAATAATGCAGCTACACGCGTTACATTCTTACAACCCTCAATTTTGGAAAATAAGTGTTAATCTCTTCATTTTGAATCGATTGCGTTCATTTACACTACATAAATGTCCAGTGATGTGGCTTGTATTATGTTGACAGAAAACTTAAACACAAAATCAGTAGATCCTAATGGCAAGAATCTGCTCAGTTAACATCACCATGTTCGACTGCACATCACTGGAAATAATGGTCTGATAAGTGTTCAATTGCCAGGTACAGGCTCATATTCTACATAATGTACAGGCTCATATTCTACATAATTCGGTAAAGTTCTTAAGTAGAAGTAAAAATCTGAATATAGTCAGTGGCAGGTATGTTTAAGACAATAGTACATGGTGCGAGTATGACCCGAACGGTGTGACGAGGCCCTCCCCCCCCCCCCCCCCCCTTCCTCCCAATTGTGTCAATTTCAGTCGATGCAGTTACCTAAATGTCGGGTAAGAGAGGTCGAACTAGCTGCATGTCCTGTTAGAAAAAAACAGATTTAGTAAATTATTTGTGACTGCAATGGGTCGTGCATTATTCCGCCAGAGAGACAAGTATCGAAAGGGCCTTGACATATTGATTTACTTGCTGCCTTGTGAGCAGTGACACTGGATCGATGCCTATTATGTAAGCTAGGCGCCCTGTGACGCAAATTAATTGACTTCTCAGACTGGTGACAGCGCTTCCTACCGCAGTGTAAGGTGATTTTCTTTTTACAATGTCTACTGAAAGCTCCTTACCGTCGCCTATTGTCAATTTGACAGTCGATCGGGCGTTGTGTTGATCGATACACTGCGCCCTTAGGCTATCAGTGTCTACAAATTATTTTGTCATCAGTTTAGTTTACTTTTCTGTTATAACACATCACCGAATTTTAAGTCATGGTTGAAAGAGATGTGAAACATAACTTGAGTTCCGTCGTTACACATCACGCAACAGTTGAGGTTACCGCTGCTCAGATCACTTTCATCTATAGCCCATTCCGTGTACCACAACCATTACTCCTCCAACTCCCCCAACCCCCTTTACCGTCACCTTTTCACCATGATTGTGTACAGAGCGGCTGCATACACGCCTCATCCAAAACACGGCTTGTTTCTAATTTCATCGTCTTAGTCATTAATCAAGATGTCTATGGAAGACTAATAAATTCCTTTCCTTACGTCGTACGCACACGCTACATTACTAGGAACACTTCGTGTGAGCCACAACGCGCTACCTCTCCCACTGGACGCCACTAGCGTTTCTTTGGCGCTCTCTCGCTGACGAAATACCACCTTGACCAATCTCCCAGCTTTTCCCTTAGTATTTTCTAACGTTTCCCTTGATGCAGCTCTCGGCGGGTCCAACTGAGAGAGAAGACAGTGCTCAAATCCCAGTGCGGACAAACTTAAAATTTTGACTGGTTTAGTTGAGGCGAACACCAAGAGGTTTCCTTTGGAAGAGAGAGCCAAGATCCACCTGTGGCTCTCATGACCGCCGTCCACTGGACGTCAAATCCAAACCATCCTTTCGGTAAGGGACCCATGTAGCGTGCAGTACCGGACAGTGTCACACGTTGACTTTTTTCATGGCTAATTCATATGTCTGAATAATCTACCGATGAATCCAAAAGTGGAATTTGTCTTCCCCTAATGTACATTTTCGTCATTCCACTTACATTAACGGGGAAGCGACATTGTGACCACGTTATTAATAGCGTTTTGGTGTACCTCTGTAACTCAATGCAGCACTGATTCTGGGATCCGAAAGGTCCTTGTTAGGCTTCCATAGGTATGAGGCACGCATATGTCCATGCCTAGATCACACGCAATTACTGTACATTACGCGGAGATGGTGCCCTATGGCGTCCAAGATGTGTTCCAATGAGTTCAGATGTGATGAATTTCGTGGCCACGACGTCAACGTGACTTCACCATTATGCTCCTCAAACCGCTGTAGCGGGAGACTGTTCTCGTGGCACGAAAAGTTATTCTGCTGTAAGATGCCATCGCCGTCGGGGAAGACATCCAGCAATGGGGGATGCAGGTGGTCCACAATATCGTTCAACGTAGTCCACAGCTGACATGGTGCTTTCTATTACTGCCACAGGTGACATGGAAGCCCACCTGGATGTCCTCCATATTATCACACTGGTCCCACCGGCCCGCGACCGTGGCGCGGTGCATCTTTTGAGCAGTCGCTTGTCTTCATGAAGTCCTGCCCAGATACGACCTTGGACCTAGTGTAACACGAAACATGATTAATCCTACCTGCCAATACTTTTCCATTCACCCAGACCCAACCTCGGTGATGCCACACCTACAATAATCGTAACCGACAACGATGTCGGGTCAACACGGAAAGGTGTGTTCTGTTACGAAACACTTAGCCTGGGCTCTGCTACACATCACTGGCTATGCTACTTTACAGAGCAAGCAAGCCTCCGACCTCCACGTCCCGTGGTGCGGCGACGATGTCCAACAAACTGACGCCAACTCCCAGTTCCTCCGTCTTTCAAACACTTTTCTTGGATCAGGCATTCGCAACCAGTGGAGACCCAAGGGCCCGACTCTCATGCTTACTTAAGCTCGTGGGCAGCTTTTCACGACGTGACAGCAATGCTCCTACCGTATAAAGTCAAAACTACAGCGTCCGTGACAGGTTTTTATGGGGTAACGCACCGATATCGATGGCACTTTTCCGGACACGCCACGTTAGAAAATTACGCCTCAAAACTAGTGTGTGCGAGAAAACGTTAACTTTAGGCCGGATTGAAATCAAGTGCGGGATGCTTGTTGCCCACCCGTTTTCTAGACGTTCTCCGCTGCTCCGCTCGTGTGATTTCCTTACCGCGTAACGTGGTCCCAAAACCACTAGATGGGATTCAGTCTCGCGATGGGCAGTGGTCACGCTGTTTTAGTTCTCAGTGTATATCCTGCACCAACACTGGTTCCAAAAATCGCATCCCCATTTGCTCTGTCAGATAACAGGCATGGTACGAATTCCGTTCAAAATACGAGAACTCATCAGCGAGCGATGAGTAGAAATACGTTGGCAAGTACCAGGAGACGGCAAAACAAATAAATACACTGATGAAAAAAAAAATTAATACATCTGGAAAGACGACGTCGACTTTGATCCGATGTCGGCGCATGTCATCTGGGGGATAGTAGATTTACTGATAATGGTTTCACCGTCGTCCGCTAACAGGTAGCGTAGTGGCTTAGTTACAGAGCGCCATCTGTATCTACCCTTTAAAACTGAATGCTCACAACCACAAGGCTCTGTGTGGTGCTAAATTGTGAAGCAAGCTTGCAAAGGGGCCAAATTTCGGCCTCGCGGGTGGCGGGATGGTCCTTTCGGAGAACTGCCACACAAGTTGGACGTGCTGTGTCAGTTGTGCAATGATGCTGGTACCAATGGTCACGTGAACATTCTCATAGCCGTAGACGAGTTTCTGGACGACCACGCAGCACGGACGCCCGCCAGGATCGCCGTATTGTAAGGACAACAGCGGCAGATCGTACATGTACCATTGCGCAGGTACTTTTGAGCCCAGACATGTCAACACGAACTGTTGCTAATTCGTTACTAGCAGTGGAACTACAGGCTTGCACACCACTAGCCCATCTTCACTCACGCCACAGCATCGACGTGCACAGATCCACTGGAACCGTCCGAGGATCATTTAGACGGTCAGCCATGAAAGCAGATTCTGCCTGCATGCAAGTGATGATCGTTTGCGCATACGACGTAGTGTAGACGGGGTGAGCTCTGCCTCGTAGAGAGCATTCGTTCAAGACTCACTGGCGCTGCCCCCCAAGCCTTATGATCTGGAGTGTGACAAACTACAACTCTCTTTCACCTTTCGTCCTTCTGAAGGGGACGCTAACCAGCGCCAAGTACATGGAGAATGTTGTTAGACACATTTTGCCGTTCGTGCAACAGAAAGGTGATGTGTTGTTCCAACACGATAATGCTCGCCCACACGCAGCCCATGAAACTCAACGCGCTCTGCAAGACGTGCAGCAACTTCCCTGGTCGGCACGATCTTCGGACTTGTCTCCAGTCGAGTATGTGTGGGATATAATAGGGGCGAGAGGCAACTCGTCAACCAATAACTTATGAACTACGTGAACAGGTCGAGCAGGCGTGGCATAACGTATCCCATGACAGTATTGGCCATATGTACGATCGACTCGATGCCGGAGTCAGTGCCTGCATTGCCGCCTGTGGAGGCTATACCACGTACTAATATGGATTTCTCAGCGTGGGTCGATATGTGGTATCTCATAACCGCTTGTGCTATTGATCTGTAAATGTAATCATTTCATGTACTCCACATGCACTCTTGCATCAATAAAACTTGAGCGAATTGGAAACATATTAAAGGGTGTACTATTTTTTTCTAGTAGTGTATATCGAGAAACAAGCAGCGGAAGACAACTATGGGTTTAGTTTGAAACGGAATGGAAGTAGTCAGGAAGCCTAGCCATGCGAATGGATGGTAAATGGCACAAGGAAATTCTGTGGAGGCCAAGACGAAGACCGACAGAATGTGTAGAGATGGCATCAGAAAACACATAGCAACAACTCGAATGGGTATAGCTGAAGATCTTTACGCATGGGAAAGTCTGGCGAAGGTCTTTACCCAGGACACGCAGACGGCGGGATTGTAAACAGCGCCATGGCCAGATCAAGCCGGATATTCGCAAGGGCCAGAGTATAGCGGCAGTAACGCAAGCAAATAGGATTGTCCCGCGTCCGCTTTAACTGCAAGGAACCCGAAAGAACCGGTTTACACATAAGGTTGCAGTACCCATGTGCGCTGCCCTCTGACCGCAAAAGTGCTACTGAGATAAAGGGAGTCTAGCCGCGAAGGTCTGCGACCCGGCCTCTACCGAGTAGCGCAAGCATGAATAGCTACGTGCTAGCGCATTGGACCCCGTAGCCCAAGTTCGTGGGTTCAATACCGCTTACAAGGGAACCTCCCCATCGCACCCCCCTCAGATTTAGTTATAAGTTGGCACAGTGGATAGGCCTTGAAAAACTGAACACAGATCAATCGAGGAAACGGGAAGAAGTTGAGTGGAACTAGCAAAAAAATAAGAAAATATACAAACTGAGTAGTCCATGCGCAAGATAGGCAACATCAATGAGAATCTGAGAACAGGAGCGCCGTGGTCTCGTGGTTTGCGTGAGCAACTGTGGAAGTGGAGGTCCTTGGTTCAAGTCTTCCCTCGAGCGAGAATTTTAATTTTTTATTTTCAGACGATTATTATCTGACAAACTCTTATGTTTTCATCGCTTTTTGGGAGTGATTATCACATCCACAAGAAAACCTAAATCGGGCAAGGTAGAAGAATCTTTTTACCCATTCGCCAAGTGTACAAGTTAGGTGGGTCGACAGCATATTCCTGTCATGTGACGCACATGCCGTCACCAGTGTCGTATAGAATATATCAGACGCAATTTCCTGTGAAGGAATCAGTTGACCTATGACCTTGCGATCAAATGTTTTCGGTTCCCATTGGAAAGACACGTCCTTTCGTCTACTAATCGCACGGTTTTGCGGTGCGGTCGCAAAACAGACACACTAAACTTATTACAGTGAACAGAGACGTCAATGAACGAACGGACAGGTCATAACTTTGCGAAAATAAAGAAAGTAAACTTTTCACTCGAGGGAAGACTTGAACCAAGGACCTCTCATTCCGCAGCTACTCACGCTAACCACGGGACCACGGCGCCCCTGAGCCCAGGCTTTCCTTGATGTTGCCTATCTTGCGCATGGACTACTCAGTTTGCATATTTTGCTAATTTTTTCATAGTTCCACACAACTTCTTCCTGTAAAAAAAAAACAAAAAAAAAAAACAACTGAGTGGAAAGTTCAACAAACGAACTTGACCGGATGTCATGTGACGTTCGCAACGACCAAACAACGATCAACAACGAACAAAATGAAAAAAAAAAAAGCTAGAGTCTGAAGTGCGTGAAGCTGCTGTTTTACGGGCTTAGGGAAGGACAGCTCTACTCCGGAATAATAGCCTCAGAACTCCTTATTTCGGCTGTAAATGAGGAATTTTTCTAGTGCCTTCAGTTACGACGGCAACGGCAAGAGAAAAGTCTACCCATCTACAGCAGCAACTCCTGCGCTTGCGTCAGTTTAAATTACAAAATCCATTACATTTTTTTTCCCGATATTTCCCAGAACAGTCCTCGCCTGGAGAACAGAATGAGCACTCGGAATATTTTACCAGAGGAGACGTCGCCGTAGTATCATAAAAGTAGAGCAAGTCGTCGGGAAATAGACTGACGCAAAAATAATCGCAACACCAGAAAAGAGCTGTGCGACGAACTAAAGTTGGTAGGCGGGTCTCCACATATGAAAGAGGATGTTTATTCAAATTTCGCGCCAGTCGAAATCGCGCTGGCAGCGGCACTATGAGCACGCAAACGAGGTTTGCTTAAAATACACGCAGTAACGGTCGTGAGCCTTAATTTACCTTGAGATTGGACGTGGTGAGCTGGTATTAGTCAAGAATTGCCTTTAAGGCGAAAAAGACGCCATCAACACCACCTCACTGAGTTTGAACGAGGTCGAGTAATAGGGTACGACAAGTTCCTTCTGGGATATTGCAAATAAAAAAAATGGCAGGGATGTAGCCTTTGTACATGATCGTTGGCAGCGGTGTTCACGAGAATGTACGGTCACAAGACGACGGGGCTCCAGACGATCACACATGCCACTAACGAGAGAAAAGACTATCGTGTTCGACTTACGGCTCTGGCGCATTATACTGCTTCTGAAGCAGCAATCTGAGAAGCAGTTGGCACCAAAGAGAAACAACCGACTGTCAGAAATCGTTTACTTCAAGAGCAGGTCAGAGACAGACTTTCTGCATCATGCATTCCACTGATCCCAAATCAGCGTCATTCGCGACTTCATTGGTGTCAAGCGAAAGCTCATTGGGGGCAGGGTGGAAGTCTGTTGTGTTTTCTGGTGAAAGATGGTTCTGCTTCGGTGCCACTGGTGGCCGTGTGCTGATTAGGAGGCGGCTAGCTGACGATCTGCAACCTACCTATATGCATCCAGAATGAGATTTTCACTCTGCAGCGGTGTGTGCCCTGATATGAAACTTCCTGGCAGATTAAAACTGGGTGCCCGACCGAGACTCGAACTCGGGACTTTTGCCTCTCGCGGGCAAGTGCTCTACCATCTGAGCTACCGAAGCACGACTCCCGTCCGGTACTCACAGCTTTACTTCTGCCAGTACCTCGTCTCCTACTTTCCAAACTTTACAGAAGCTCCCCGCGAAAGGCAAAGGTCCCGAGTTCGAGTCTCGGTCGGGCGCACAGTTTTAATCTGCCAGGAAGTTTCATATCAGCGCACACTCCGCTGCAGAGTGAAAATCTCATTCTGGAAACGTCCCCCAGGCTGTGGCTGAGCCATGTTTCCGCAATATCCTTTCTTTCAGGAGTGCTAGTTCTGCAAGGTTCGCAGGAGAGCTTCTGTAAAGTTTGGAAGGTAGGAGACGAGGTACTGGCAGAAGTAAAGCTTTGAGTACCGGGCGTGAGTCGTGTTTCGGTAGCTCAGATGGTAGAGCACTTGCCCGCGAAAGGCAAAGGTCCCGAGTTCGAGTCTCGGTCGGGCACACAGTTTTAATCTGCCAGGAAGTTTCATACCTATATTCATGCTAGACACACTAGACCTGCTCCTGGCGTTATGGTTATATACATGCTCTATGGTTTCGGCAAGTTGCCTTGCCCAGCTCTATCACCAGATCTGTGTAAAACTGAGCACATGGGGGACACCATCGGACAACTCCAATATCATCCACAAACAGCATTAGTCTTTATTAGTCTTTCCTGTATTGGCCGACTAAGTCCAACAGGCATTTCACATTTACAATGGTTTACCTCGCACTTACATTAACCTTAGATGTTGCAATGTTAATCAAATATATTTTCTCGACAAACGTGTTTGCAAAATTTCGTTACTCTACATAAATTATTTGTTGGTGTTACTATCTTTTTACTGTCTGTATGACAGCTGTAGCCCCCCCCCCCCCCCTTAGCCGCCTCTCTGCATGTCAGTCTGTCTGAAAAGTCCCTTGATAACAAAAGCGCCCAAAAAAGGGCTTGAAATGTTGTGTGATGTTGTTGGTGACTGTGAGGGTACTTGTTTTGGTATAGCCGTGCTGCCCCTCCACCGTATCCATCTGCTTGGCGTATACAAACACCGTCTCGACTTGTTCCGGACATGAATACCGGATCATTCTGCTGTTTAAAGTACTCTGCGTCAACCATACAGCCTGCAACACACAACGAACACAAGGCACGTGGTCAGAGGAACTGTCATTCGTCAGCGTCATCTACCGTGGCAAATGGTGCATTTCCGGACACACATTGATAGCACCTTTTTCCTCCCATTTCAAATCACGAATCCGTTCCTAAAATTATATTTGCGATAACGTACCGTATACAGACGGTTATGACTTTTGACTTTACCGGAACTTCTAAGTTGCATTTTTAAGGAAGTTTCCATAGAAAAACCTTTTCAAAGGTCTCGCCTTGAATGACATCGATTACTGTGCTTCCTCCATTGCCACGCATTTCCGCCCGGTTTACACCTTCCTTGTAGCCACAGAGTGTTTCCGGTGACGGAACGGTGTCCCTTACATTCCGGGATCAGTTATTGCGTCGTGTTATCACAACTTCAATAAAACTATAGTAGCGCTAATTAACGAACGTGCCCCAGAAAGGGGGTTTACTCTAAGAAAGCTCCGATGGCAGATACCACCTTCCCATTATGAGAACTATAACTTTTTGATACAAAACCTAGCTCCAAATATTAAAAGTCAAATTATTAGATACGATGCTGTTGTCTATGATAATTTAGTGATCGCCTTTTGGTTTTCAAAGAGATCAGTAACAATACAAATAAGGTGGCCGAGCGGGAATTTTCATTTCTGTGTAGCTGTATGTTTATGGTCGCACTAGTCGCAATATACTACACCCGACTACTTTTACTGCGCACTCTAGTATGGGTTTCTGACTTCGGTCCATTATCTGTTATCTTATCATGCTTAACTTTGACGCAACATATATTTTCACACTATAAAATAACCTTTTATAGCAGTATCTGTTACGTTTAACGTATCGACAGCTAGGTAGCTTCAAGTGATAACGCGTATTTGACGTAACTCAATTTTAGACGAATTTCAGGGCAGTGCCCTGTTTGACACCCACTGTTCTATATCCAGATCTCGTCCTGGAAGGCTAAGTTAACTCGCTGTATAAACAGACAAGCACTCCTATATCTCGATAAGACAAGATTGTTGCGCGGCTCCAGCGCGAAACTAGCGCCGCATCCGAATTTCTAATATTAACGCCGCTTCACAAATAGCTTTCGATATATGGGTGTGGGGAGTGCGGTCCGAGGGACTGTGGAAATATGAATTTATGACGATATCAGGTACTTGTGCTAAACTAACAATGTTGAAAGGGGCAACAGTGAACAATGTCTTCTATTTAAGCGACTAAATAATTATGTCCTCCTTAAAAATGGTTAATTGTCTACCAAAATCACATAGAACTGCAAGTGGAAAGACCGGTCTTCGGTTTTCAATGACATCAGCCGCATTTTAGCACTGAAATGTTTAAATGGCAATAGGTGAAAATTTGTTCCCGACTGGGACCCTAACAGATCTCCCGCTTGGCGCGAGCGGTCGCTATAAAGCGCCTGGAGCATCCGGGCACACTCCCTATCCGACTGCACACTACTAGCGTAGTATCACCTACCCATGTACCACTCACTCGCCATTTCGGATTCACGTACGACATCGTGTTTGATGTGCATCCGCACTGAAAGCATGGATTTTTGGTTGCCGCGCGTGGGTGCGGCACGTAAAACCGGCCCGTCGCACGCAACGATACGTTCCAGTGCGTCAATAATAATGGAAAACGAGAAACGCCGTCCAAACAGCCGCGCACGAACTAATTATCTCCTCGGGTGTACCGACGACACTGCTCCAGTGAAACTCGTCAAAACCAGTTGTCAGAAAGGTCTCGTAATGTGAACCGAGTTAGTGTCAGTGTGTGGTAATGCTGTGTTCGTTATGCGAGCGTGTTGCCACTGTTGAAGCGGTTATTTGCACTGTATCTTTTGTAAAAACAAAGAATTTGTTTCAGAAGAAATGTCTAGGACGTTCTGCGAAAGAAAAAAAAAGCACCACACAGGAATACATTGAAAAATGGCGGATTACAGGATCGGTTCAAAATGCTCTCTGGAACAGACGACCACCTGTCTGCACACCTGTAATGAGGACGTAGGTGCAGGAGATAATGACAAGAAGTCCTCTTAAGTCAGACAGGAGCTAGAGTCAACAGTTTCATGAGAGTGAGAGAAGTTGCAGACGTGTTTTAAGGGGACTGAAGTTAAAACTGTTGTGGAAGAACTGAAGGAGTCCGACCTGCAGAAGCGAGTGCTTTTCTGTTCATGGTTGTTGAGAAATGATTCCAGTGCTGTCTTCGACCCACTAAGGCTCATCATGAGTGACGAGGCGTGGTTCCACCTGTCTTGGTATATAAATTCCCAAAACAACCGGTATTGGTCTACAGAAAATCCTCACGCGATCCACAAGGTGCTCTTGCATGACAAGATTGGTGTTTGGTGTGCCATTTCCGCCACCCGCGTTATGGAGCCCATATTCTTTGAGACTATAGTGAACAGTGACGTGCATTTGGGATATCTGGAGTTTGAATAAAACTTGACTGAACAGGGCTTTATGGGCTGGTTTTATGTGCCGCACCCTGTGAACTACTACTTCCTCTTATGGTCATAAGAGGAAATAGTGGTTCACTCTTAAGCACGCTGAAAAATCGTCAATTTAAATGCATATCAGGCATCTCGATCATGATTGAAATGTTCTTTCAAAAAATAATGTGGTTCGAGAAGCTAAACAATCGCAATGGCCAACCATCTTTCACACTGCAGTGGAATGGACTTCAGTGAGAACTTTATGTCGGACAAGGAGCCTATACGGAAGCTTGGTAGGAAAAGTATCTCTACAACTGATTTTTTAAAAAAAATATTTTTGTTATTAAAATGAGATGGACGTTATGGTGGATTCAGTGGATTCCTATTGTATAATGAGATCTGGATAACGTAAGAAATCGTGAGTATAATGCGGCGATCGGTTATTCGTACATCTACACTCCACAAGCCACCTTATGGTCTGTGGCGGAGAGTGCTTTGTGTACTACTGCCACTTCTTCCTTTTCGTGTTCCAGGCGGTTTGCAGTAAGAACGACTGCTGGTAGGTTTCCGTGTGAATGTCTCTGATTTTAGCTTCATGATCTTTTCGCAAGATATACGTAGGAGAAAGCAATATAATTTATAAATTTATTCACTTCTTATTTAGCCTGACCAGATTACGGCCTTATGGTCCGTTCTTACATCTGACTAGGAACAACACATACCAGAGATATTACAAAAACATTCAGACTAATAATAATAATAATAATAATAATAATAATGTAAAGGGCATTACCGATAAATTAATTTAGCCATGTGAATACATGTTTAGTATTACAGAAGCGGAAATGACAGTGATAGTGGCTTTTAGGAAAGAATAGAATTTAAATAAAGACTTTTGCCAATATGTGGTAGCGAAAAGTTGTGGGGGAGGGGGATTGCCTAGAGTGAGTTGCAGATCAGTGTATGGAAGAGATGGGTATTTTGAATGCAGGTGGACCATTAACAGTCTCTTCAAGTTTGGAAGGAATTTAATTTTTCAGATTTTTTGAAAAAGAATGTTCCAAAGTCGATTTCCCGATAAACAAAATAGTTGACTGTTCTGGAAACTTACGCTCTTTGATTTAACTGTAGTCTTGCCAATGGAGTTGGATGAAAATGTCTCTGACGCTTTCGCACTTGCTAAAGAAACGTGTAAGAAAGTGCGCTGCTCTTCTTTGGATCTTCTCTGTTCCTTCAAACAGTCCTATATCGTACAGTTCCCAAACTAGCGATGAATATTCAAGTATTTGTCTGACGAGGGTTTTGTAACCTACCTCCTTTGTGAGTGGGCTGCACATCCTGAGGATTCCTCCAGTGAATCTCAGTCTGGAATCTACCTCACCTGCGATTAGTTTTATGATGTCTTTCCCATCTAAACCTCTCCATACGCATACTCCTCGATATTTTATGGGTGTGACTGCTTCCAGTGATTATTCTACAACTGAGTAATCATAGAGTAATCGATATCTCTGCCAAATTCTGCACAATACAGTTCTGTTTATATGTAGGGGTCAATAGTCAGTCCCAGTGACTAGCGTCGATGCTCTGTGAGCATTTTTTTCCCTACACAATTTACTGGCGATGCAGTACCCGAACACGCAAGCTTTTTCTAGAGAGCACAAAGAAATGACCGTATTTGCAGCCATATTTGCTCATCTTTTTCGGTAACATAACGACAACTGGAGAGTTTGCGACAGCGTCCGACTTTGACGGCAAGTGGGACGCGCGCTACATATCGGACAGAAAGGCGAGATACGGCTTATCTGGCAAGGTTGCACAGTACAGAGGGAACATATGGCGAGGCAGTGCGGCTAGGAATGGGAGCCCACGGCCGCAGCGAGCGCGAGGTCAGGCCGACCACGGTCGCTGCTCGAGGCCTCACTGCCCTACACGTACTAACTAGACCAGGCTAGAGGGCGCTGCCGCAGCACGGGCACAAGGCGGACCGCCAAGTCACACAGACCTCCGCTGGAGAAATCCTGTTCAATCGGGCCCGTTCGAGATTCATGGCACTTTTGCTAACGATTGCTCGATTCGCCAACACGCGACTGGGCATGTTCGCACGTAAAAATTCGCAACAGCTTCGCCACGTTAAATCCAAAGTGTTCCTGCCATTTGAAACTATTTTAATCGTACGGTGGATGAAATATAAATTAAAATGTTTACACATTTTACTGTGTCAACATTTTCAGAAAACGGAAAACTGGTTCTAGAGTTTTGCTACACAGTTCCAGAAGGCAGTGTAACACGCTCACAGTAAAAAAGGGACTGATGGACGTGCTTACTGCAGGCACGCCTTCTACAATTTGCACTCCCCATACTTCCCCTCCATCACCAATATAGTACCCACTCAAGCGTCAATATGTGTCTTATCAAATTATGACTTCTCGTAGTCGAGTTGATCGGTAAAGCTATTTCTCTCCACTTTTATTCAACGTCCCTTCTTTAGTTACTCTCTCTACGCATGCAATCTTCACCAATCTTCCCTAGCACCATATGTCGTAAGTTTCAATTCTCTTCGCCTACGTCCACATGATTACCCTGCAATTCACAATTAAGTGCATTAAGAGGGTATATCGAAGCACTTTCAAGCAACGTGTCTATCGTACCACTCTGGAACAGCGTCCGGGAAAAATGAACACTTGAATATATATATATATATATATATATATATATATATATATATATATATATATATACGAAGGCTTTATTCGTTGCGGTATGAGCTTCTCATGAAATTTATATATGAGGAGAAAGTTGGTGACAAATTTCATGAGAAGCTCATACCGCAACGAATAAATCCTTCGTTTTAATGACTGCCACACCAATTAGTATATCATATCCATGGCATTTTTCCCTTATTTCGCGATAATACTAAACTAGCTGCCCTTCTCTGAACTTTTTCAGTGTTCTCCAACAATTTTATCCGATGCGAATCCCACACCGCACAGCCATACTCCTGAAAAGGACGAACAAGCGTTGGTTTGCTTTTCCCCCCCACAATATTATTTGTGCAATCGTTCCAATTTAAGTAATTCTTAATTATAATCCCCAAGTATTTAGTTGAGTTTAAGCCTTTACATTTGCGTGATTTATCGTGTAACTTAAATTTAGCGGATTCTTTTTAGTGTTCATATGGATGACTTAACACTTTTCGTGATTTAGAGTCAACTGCCACTTTTTGCATCATACAGATAACTACACAGCTCCAGAAGGCAGTTTAACATGCTCACGGGAAAAAAAGGACTGATGGACGAGATTTTAAATTCGTAATTGTCGTCGCCGTGTACTGCAAGCTGCATCCATTAAAAAGCGCGTACTGCACGAAAGCCTTCTACAATTTTCACTCCCCATACTTCCCTCCATCACCAAATTAGTCACGCATTCATGCCTCAGACAACAGTCAGCTGAGAAGAATACCTGTGACGGGGTAGGCGGGGGGGAATCGGTAAACAGTCCATCGCCTCGCTTCCTTCAACCCCGCAGCAACCATAGCTTTGTTACTGCACGTCCCACAAATACAGTCTTGCTGGTAGACTTTATTTATCACCCTTGTTTCATTCTTCGCCATTTACGGTCCCCCTATTTCTTTTATTTATTATGCACAGTACCAATACGAAGCAGGAAAGTTTTACTAAAATGTTCTTGCTGGCATCACTAGCACACTGAAAAAAAGGGAAAAACCCTGCCATTGGCGACGTTTTAACCGACTAAAACAAAACTTGTATCACTAAGAAAAAATCATTTTTGCAATTGCATGGACAACTCCAGTATTAATAAAATACTGACAACAACGGCTACTTATGCTATCAAATAACAGGGATACGCCGCTCGAACCTGTTCAAGGCAGTCGCAATTACAATGCAATTTCGTGCATGAAAATTTTTTTAAAACTTTGCGTACTATATTTTACAGAAAGCGTCCTGTTCCGCCCATTCCTTTCAGCTGCGGACAAGATTGTTCATCGTCCACGTTTCTCTTCCACATAAGGTTGCACTATAAATATTTTCAGAGAGGATTTCCTAACTTTTGCCTTTAACCGTTCCGAACACCAGCTGCTAATACAAATTTATTCACATTTACCTTTCTTTCCACTGTGAGTTTCGAAGGAGTATACCTCTTGCATAGACCACCAAATACCCCACAACTCGAAACAACAATAAAAACCATCAACACAATCATACACAACAAAATAAATGAAAACACAACTATGGAAGAGTTACAACTACTGGTTTATATAGGAGCACTCACTTCACTAAATATACACACTAGGCAGAGATCAGAACCAACCAACACACAGAAGAAACCCACAAAACAGGCATGGCAACACAGGCTACAGATCAAAATAGAAAAACTGAGAAAAGACATCGGACAGCTAACACAATTTATAAGAAATGGAATCTCGGAAAAAAAACGAAAAAGGTTAGGTAAAATCTCACAACAAGAAGCGACAGAGCAATTAGACGAAAAGAAGCAGAAATTACAAGCATTAGCCAAACGACTCAGAAGATACAAAAAAAGTGAAAATAGAAGGAAACAAAACCAAACATTCAACACAAACCAAAAGAAATTTTACCAGACAATAGTAACACACACATTAAAATAAACAATCCACCAAACATAACAGACATGGAACACTTCTGGAGCAACATATGGTCAAACCTGGTACAACATAATAGGCATGCACGGTGGATACAAGCAGAAACAGACACATACAAGATGATACCACAAATGCCTGAAGTGATAATTTTGCAACATGAAGTCACCCAAGCAATTAATTCTACTCACAATTGGAAAGCCCCTGGAAATGATAAAATAGCAAATTTCTGGTTAAAGAAGTTCACCTCAACACATTCACATCTAACTAAATTTTTTAACAGTTACATTGCAGACCCATACACATTCCCTGATACACTTACACATGGAATAGCTTATCTGAAACCTAAAGATCAAGCAGACACAGCGAACCCAGCTAAATATCGCCTCATAACATGCCTACCAACAATATACAAAATATTAACTTCAGTCATTAAACAGAAATTAATGACACATACAACACAGAACAAAATTATAAATGAAGAACAAAAAGGCTGTTGCAAAGGAGCACAAGGATGTAAAGAGCAACTGATAATAGATGCAGAGGTGACATATCAAGCTAAAACTAAACAAAGGTCGCTACACTACGCATACATTGATTACCAAAAAGCTTTTGATAGGGTACCCCACTCATGGTTACTACAAATATTGGAAATATACAAAGTAGATCCTAAATTGATACAGTTCCTAAACATAGTAATGAAAAATTGGAAAACCACACTTAATATCCAAACAAATTCAAATAATATCACATCACAGCCAATACAGATTAAGCGTGGAATATATCAAGGAGACTCATTAAGTCCTTTCTGGTTCTGCGTTGCTCTGAACCCACTATCCAACATGCTAAATAATACAAATTATGGATACAATATTACTGGAACATACCCACACAAAATCACACATTTGCTATACATGGATGATCTAAAACTACTGGCAGCAACAAATCAACAACTCAACCAATTACTAAAGATAACAGAAGGATTCAGCAATGATATAAGTATGGCTTTTGGAACAGACAAATGTAAGAAAAATAGCATAGTCAAGGGAAAACACACTAAACAAGAAGATTACATATTGGATAACCACAGCGACTGCATAGAAGCGATGGAAAAAACGGATGCCTATAAATATCTAGGATACAGACAAAAAATAGAAATAGATATATACAAATATTAAAGAAGAACTAAAAGAAAAATATAGACAAAGACTAACAAAAATACTGAAAACAGAATTGACAGCAAGAAACAAGACAAAAGCTATAAATACTTATGCCATACCAATATTGACCTACTCATTTGGAGTAGTGAAATGGAGTAACACAGACCTAGAAGCACTCAATACACTTACACGATCACAATGCCACAAATATAGAATACATCACATACATTCAGCAACAGAAAGATTCACATTAAGCAGAAAGGAAGGAGGAAGGGGATTTATCGACATAAAAAAACCTACATTATGGACAGGTAGACAATTTAAGAAAATTCTTTCTAGAACGAGCAGAAACTAGCAAAATACACAAGGCAATCACTCATATAAATACATCGGCTACACCAGTGCAATTTCATAACCACTTCTACAACCCTTTAGATCACATAAAATCAACAGATACGAAGAAAGTAAATTGGAAAAAGAAAACACTATATGGCAAGCACCCATATCATCTAACACAGCCACACATCGATCAAGACGCATCCAACACATGGCTAAGAAAAGGCAATATATACAGTGAGACAGAAGGATTCATGATTGCAATACAGGATCAAACAATAAACACCAGGTATTACAGCAAGCACATTATTAAAGATCCCAATACCACAACAGATAAATGCAGACTTTGCAAACAACAAGTAGAAACAGTAGATCACATCACAAGCAGATGTACAATACTAGCAAATACAGAATACCCCAGAAGACATGACAATGTAGCAAAAATAATACATCAACAGCTTGCCTTACAACATAAACTTTTAAAACAACATGTTCCTACATACAAGTATGCACCACAAAATGTACTGGAGAATGATGAATGCAAATTATACTGGAACAGAACCATTATAACAGATAAAACAACGCCACATAACAAACCTGACATCATACTCACCAATAAAAAGAAGAAATTAACACAACTAATCGAAATATCCATACCCAATACAACAAATATACAAAAGAAAACAGGAGAAAAAAAATTGAAAAATACATCCAACTGGCTGAGGAAGTCAAAGACATGTGGCATCAAGATAAAGTTGACATCATACCAATTATACTATCAACTACAGGAGTCATACCACACAATATCCACCAGTACATCAATGCAATACAGCTACATCCAAACTTATATATACAACTACAGAAATCTGTAATTATTGACACTTGTTCAATTACCCGAAAGTTCCTAAATGCAATGTAACACATACCGTACAGTTAAAAGGAAGTCACGCTTGATCAAGGTCCACGTCACCTTCCATTTTTAACCAGACATAACGTCTGAGACAAGAAAGAAATAATAATAATAATAATAATAATAATAATATTTCTTCTTCCTTGTCATCATCATCATCGTGTCTCAAATTTGCCAGTATTTATCAGCATTATTATTCTATACGTCTATCGCACTTTAGATTGTAATATGTCCTCATTACATAATTATTACAGGAAGCATATTTAATGCTACTGTGCTTCAATGTTTGTGAAAACTGCAGAACAAGCAGGTTACACATGACTGAAAACAACTTTATAACCCAAGTTACATCACAATGCACAATCTATTACAACTGAGCAATTGTCCACGAGGATCTGTGATATTTGAACATGGCATGAAGCTTGCTGATGTGTATCTGATCACACAGTAACATGCCAGTATTCCACCGTCAACCCAAACTTGTCAAGCAACAGCAATACGCTCAATCAGGTTTATTTGCACCTTAATAAAGCTTCCACTATATAGATACTGACACTTTATTAGGTCAGTTTCACACAAATCTCAATATATATTGCAAACTGACTAATTTTAAGATTCATATGAATAGTTTGGAAAAGTAGTTTGGAAAAAGTGTCGGAAACTCTTTACGCCCTGGGTGTGAATTTAATTTTACTCCGTCTCATCAGTCCTGAGAGCTGTGTCGCGTACTTCCGCTGCACTCAATGTCGACCGCGTTGTAACTGATCAGACACGTTGTCTACGTCCGGAGTCTTCCTTATACTAGTAAACATGGTCGTTTATGCTTACGCCTGTCAAATATTTTATTTATCGCCATTGCAGTTTTTAGTATTATGCACCTTCAGGCAGTTGGAAGCATACCGCAAACCAGTACGTACAAAGGCTAAAAAAACTGTTTGTACAATATAAAACACCAGAAATTGTGAGTAAGCTGCACTTACAAATCTCATATGCAAATTAAGCATACAAGGATTAAGACATCCGCTAGGCAAACATCAAGCGAATACGAACAGAATCGAAGCCACAAAGAACACTAATAATAATAATACAAAAAACTAGCTCCTCGCCAGGCAGTGAAGGCCGAAGGGATGTCTACCGGCCGCCGTGTCAGCTTCTGTTTCATTAGGATGCGTCATGGAGGGGCGTATGTTCGGCACACCGCTCTCCCGGCGGTTTTGCTAACTTTCAAGACCGCGTAGCCGCAACTACTCGGTCAAGTTGCTCCTTGATTGACATCAAGAGGCTGACTTCCCTGGACCTGCCCTCCCACCAAGGAAAAATCCCTGGTAGTACCTGGAATCGAACCCGTGTCCTCCACATGGCAGACGTCTACCCTGACTACTCACAAGGGAACCTCCCCATCGCACCCCCCTCAGATTTATTTTTAAGTTGGCACAGTGGATAGGCCTTGAAAAACTGAACACAGATTAATTGAGAAAACAGGAAGAAGTTGTGTGGAACTGTGGAAAAATAAGCAAAATATACAAACTGAGTAGTTCATAGGAAGATATGCAACATCAAGGACACTGGGAACGCAGGAGCGCCGTGGTCTCGTGGTAACGTGAGCAGCTGCGGAACGAAAGGTCCTGGGTTCAAATCTTCCATCGAGTGAAAACTTTAATTTCTTACTTTCAGTTTATGTGGCAAACTATTATGTTTTCATCACTTTTTTGGGAGTGATTATCACATCCACAAGAAAACCTTAATCGGGCAAGGCAGAAGAATCTTTTTACCCATTCGCCAAGTGTACAAGTTAGGTGGGTCGACAACATATTCCTGTCATCTGACGCACATGCCGTCACCAGTGTCGTACAGAATATATCAGATGTGTTTTCCTGTGGAGGAATCGGTTGACCTATGACCTTGCGATCAAATGTTTTCGGTTCAGATTGGAGAGGCACGTCCTTTCGTCTTCTAATCGCACGGTTTCGCGATGCGGTCGCAAAACACAGACACTAAACGTATTACAGTGAACAGTGACGTCAATGAAGGAACGGACAGATAATAACTACGCAAAAATAAAGAAAGTAAAATTTTCACTCGTGGGAAGACTTGAACCAAGGACCTCTCTTCTGTAGCTGCCCACGCTACCACGGGACCACGGCGCTCCTGAGCTCACTTTTGCCTTGATGTTGCCTATGTGGCCCATGGACTACTCAGTTTGCATATTTTGCTTATTTTTTCACAGTTCCACACAACTTCTTCCTGTTTTCTCAATCGATCTGTGTTCAGTTTATCAAGGCCTATCCACTGTGCCAAGTTATAACTAAATCTGAGGGGGGTGCGATGGGGAGGTTCCCTTGTCAGCTACGGAGGCGGGCGAATAATAAGAAAACCAGATAAACACAACAGTTAACACATTCTTTACGTTCGTATGGTCACGGTTGACAACTGGTTAACAATGCGACAAGTTAGGACTATGGGGCCAACTTCAAAGGTAGTGTGACCCTGTTGGTGCAAAGGTAGTGATTAAGTCGACACTGAGCTTGATACGTAATTTTATACACATGTAACTGAACTATTCAGTAACTTATAACAATTGTCACTTTAATGCTAAAAAGTGACTAATGGTAAATTTAAAATAAAACTTTACTAAAACGCGAAATATAAAAACGTAACGACCAGGGAGAATGTAGCACAATATGGTGGCAGCAGTCCAGCTGATGCAAACGGTGTACGACCTGTGTTGTGGAATGCAACAGATGAATTATGCACTTTCCTTCATTATTCATTGACGACTTTTTTTTACAGTTATTATTGGTACATCTCTTATTCCGTTCAGATGCGAACAACTGTAAGACGAAACCTCTTCAATCCTAGTGGAATCTCTGTACGACCACAGTCGGGCCATCCCCGATCACCGCGTAAGTATCTTTATTCAACCTAAGATCGGCCATTGCACGGTATCCACCAAAAAGCACTACCATGACTTACGTGGTAAGAAAGGTTATGAGGCAGACTACACAGCGAGTGATCTGGCAACGCCGTGTTGTTCTACTTCAGCTCCGTACAACCATCAACTGATTTTTGACAGCGTCATCAGTAAAACTGTATTTTGTTGCGTGTTACAAAAATGGAATAGCGAAATTTAGAACAAAATTATGCCACCAAGTTTTGCGTTAAACTTGGGGAATCTGCGAGTGTGCGCTTTTGAAGAGTTGAAACAGGCCTGTGGGTAATATCCCTTATCAAGAGCATAAGTTTTTCGCTGGCACAAATCGTTTTTGGAAGACCGAGAAAACGAACCACGCTCAGGGCTGCCCATCACACACATCCATGCCTGAGGCAAGATTCGAACCTGCGACCGTAGCAGCAGCGCAGTCCCGGACTTAAGCGCCTAGAACCGCTCGGTCACAGCGGCCGGCGTCAACAAAGTGTTTTACAAAGATGTCCAACGCTCAGGAAAAGGATGAATCGTGTGGAACTGACATTGCAGACAAATAGATGCATCATCATCACCAACGACAACATACCATGTGACACAGCTACTTCCATCACCCAATTTTCGATTTCAAAAGGCATCCCTTCTGTTCCACAGGCTCCCCTCCCCAATTCCTATTCACATAAGCGGAGTCATTGTGACGTTTTTCTTTTCCCGAAATTGAAAAACCTCTTAAAAGGACGTCATTTTGGGACTCTGGAGAAAGCTCAAAAGAATGTGACATGTTAAATGCCCTACGAGTTGAAGTGTTTCAGCGCTGCTATCAAGACTAGGAAAAACGACTGCGCAGGTGTCTACATGCGGAAGCGAACTATTTTGAAAAGGACGATATTGCTGTTTGGAAAAAATGTGTGGTAGATAAAAAAATCAGTCTCATTTATATACTCACAAACCTCGTATTTCAACTACGACAACCTCTGTAGGAGTTTGTTTTACAGAGACATTCATCATCTAATGCGATGTATCACTACATCCGCGGAGCAATGGTTGGAATTGTGATGGCTTTACGTATTCGGAGGTTATTCATTTGCACCCTCGCATCTCTGTCCAACAAAAGTCATACTTTCTTGAGATGATTTAGTTCCAATAATTCGGAAAATCGACGAAGAAAACATTAGGGTAGCTCAATTGAAAAGTCCATAATTTTCCGCTAATATTCAAATATTTTTTACTGGCTGGAAAGAACTATGCCTTTTACACGAGAAAGTATAATGGTATTTGGGACGTTGATTGTATACCAACAGGCCAAGCTCGTCTTCCGGTGTTTTTTTTCCAGCGAACGCTGAAACATAGGATGTTATGTGCTCTTATATTGAGCTGAACTTGCGCACAGTCACTGCGGTCGACTGTTTAATGTTAAATCTCGTTTATGGCCGTTTTAATGTGTTTTCGTGTTTTGAATGAACGTCCTGTGATAAACTGTGCTACAGTTTCCATGTTTACGCTGTCTCGCTGTTGCCACGAGACATTCAGTTTTACAAATTGCGCAGTCCAGCTTTGCATTTTTTTCGCGAGGGATGCTGGGGCAGAGGAATCGATGGAAGTCTGTATTCACCTATTTTCGCTCAGTGACAATTTGTTCGCAATATAGCTATACAACAGAATTATGTAATTTCAAAGAAAGAAGATATATTTACGATATTAACGAACTGTAAGCGGACGTTACCTTCGACTGTCGCCCGTGCTTTCGCGGAAACCCAAGTGCATGTTTGCTTTGTACACTGCCTGTTCGTCCAGTAGTTCCTCACTTTCAACTCGATGCTACTTATTGTTTTCTCATGCGTTCTCTTTCCTCCTGTGAGTTTTGTTTTCGTTTAATTTGGAAGTTTTTAATAGTATTCAAGTACAGCATTTCTGGTGCTGTCCTTTCTCTCCTTGTCGCTAATGGAGTTGTTTAGAACGTAGTATTCTTTTCCGTTTTCCGAACAAGTTTTCAGTATTCCCCAAGGTCAGCAACTATTTTCAGTTGCATATACGACGTTTCCATCTCTGTAAGAGCTTCCTTGTTCGCCACTGTATTGTCGTCGTCTTCGTCTGCTTGTCTGCCCGTCCGTTCTTCCTTCCTTCTTTCCGTCTACTGGTTTGACGCTCGTCTATGCTCTGCAAGCCTCTTCACTGCTTAACTATTGCAGCCTACGTCCATTTGAATCTGTTTACTGTAGTAAAGCCCTGGTCTCCCTTTACACTTCCGCACTACTCTGGACAGGTACTATCAAATAATCTCGTCTTTTACTCACAGTCTGCCATTTAAGTTTCTTTTTTCCCCAATTCTATTTCCTAGCTCTTTATTATTCATCCGATTTACCCACCTGATCTTCAGCATTCTTCTGTTACATTCACTTGTTACATTCACTGCAGTGCGTAGGGACTTTTCTTCTCCTCTGGAATGTTTATCATCCAATTTCGCTTTTTTTTTCCAAGTTACACTCCAGACAAATATATTCCCAAAATACTGAGTGGTTATAATTCAACTTTGCCTGTTTAACGCGTTATAACACAGAAACTAATTTCCATACCAGTACCAAACTTGGTAGCATTGATGTCCAGGATGGGTTGCACGATTTCCATGAGTCGCAGCGTCACCGTCCAGTCCCAACTATGGTCACCAAGTGCTGTAACCAGTCATCCTGATTCATAGTATCACGTGCCTGACCAGTCGCAATGCACTTGACGTGTCAACTGAGATTGGACAAAAGGAGCAGGGCATTACTGGTGAGGGTCTATTATCAAAACGACAGTAATGCTGCAGCTGCGAGAATATCTCCAGCTGAAACGATTACGGAAGGGTGGAGCATGATGAAGTTCCAATCAACTGGAGAATGGGCGTCGCTCCGGGAAGAGGTCGACCGAATGCACCACAGGTAGTTGATGAAATCGCCGTTGCTATGGCAGAAAACGCTGCGCACAATTCTCCATCGTCAGGAAGTGCGCGTGCTGTTTCACGACAGCTGAACATCCCATAGTTCACAGTAAGGACTGTGCTTCGAACCATTCTTAAATGGTTTCCGTACAAGACCCATATCGTATAGCAGCTTGTACCACGGGACTTACAAAGACCCGTTGACTTCGCTCTCCACTTTCTCGCAAGGATCGAAATTGACGAGGGCTGGCCCTGGGCCATCCTCTGGACAGACTTAGCTCATTATTCTCTGAGGGATGAGATCAACACAAGGAATTGCCGAGTGTGGCGATCTTCACCTCCAGTCACTGTGCATGATGTTCCTCTGTGTGGTGAACGTGGCTTTACGGCTACTTTCATAATTGGCCCATTCTTTTTTAGAGACGCATTGAACTCAACAGTTTTCATGCAAATGCTCAAATGTGTGTGAATTCCTAAGGGACCAAACTGCTGAGGTCATCGGTCCCTAGACTTACACACTACTTAAACTATCTTATACCCGCTTATGGAAAGACCACCACACACACACACACACACACACACACACACACACACACACACACACACACAAACGCGCGCGCCCCCGAGAGAGGACTCTAACCTCCAGCGGGAGGGACCGCACAATCCGTTCATGGCACCTCAAACCACGCGGCCACCCCGCGCGGCTTTTCATGCAAGATTAGGCCCCGCCGCACATCGCTCGTGAAGTTCATCTGCTTCTCCGGAACACATTTGGGAACGATCGAATTATCAGCCGATAGTTTCCAAACGCTTGGCCGCCACGGTCACCTGATCTCACTTCCTGTGATTTCTGGTTGTGGGGCTGCCTGATGGACAGGGATTACCAGGGGAACATTTCACACATGTGCTGATCTTATCAAGAGAGGTAGCCAGCGTTCCTACGGATAAGCTTCGTTCTGCTGTGCAGAATGCAATTCTGCGCTCTCAGACTCTTCTGGACACTGATGGACGCCATATTGAGCTCCTTTTGTAGCAGTAATGGTACCGGTATGTAATGGTATGATGTACCGCAGCAGCACGTTAAAAATGTTTCAACTGAATTCATTCTGCTTTATTTCTCTTCCAGATGTCCTTGACAATGCTACCATGTTTGGTACTCGTATGGGTAATTAGTTTCCGTGTTATAACGTGTTCAATAGGGAAACTTTAACTATAGCCACCTCGTACTTTCGAACTGTTAAATTTATATATGACGTCAACAAATTTCTAGTTCTTGCTACTGCCCGTCTACATTTCATATTCTCTCTATTCCTCGATCATTACCAAAACTCATTTACTGCCTTTAGTGTATCATTTCTTCATGTAATTCCCCACCATAGCCTTATTCGACTAGTTTTCATTCTGCATTTTTTTACTTTTTGTTCATATCTTATAACCTCTTTTCAAGGTATTATCCATTGTGTTCAACTGCTGTTACAAGTCCGCAGTCGTCAGACAGAATTACAACGTCATCGGCAAGTTTTTATTTCTTCTCCCTAAACTACAATCCCTTTTCCAAATTTCTCCTTTGTTTGTCCTTACTGCTTCCTCAGTGTACAGATTGAATAAATCAGGAGTTGGTGACAACTAAGTCACTTCCTTGTCAACTACTACTTCCCTTTTATGTCTTCCGACTTTTCAGACTGGGCTTCTGTACAAGTTGTAGATAGTTTATGCTCCCTGTTTCTTTTTATCCTCGCTACCTTCACAATTTCAATGTATTCCAATCAACATGGACGGAATCTTGCTTTAAAGCTATAAATGTTATTGCGTTCCCTTGCCTTTCGGGACTGCCTTGCCTGTTTTCGCATTTCTCTGGAACCAAAACTTATCTCCCCCGGACGTCTCCTTTTACAATTCTTTCCTGTCTCTATAAATAAATCTTATCCGACGTATAGTGTTATTTATGACAATGTTCCCAATCATCATTATCCCAAACAAATGAGAATGTAATAGAATATACAAACGTTTTATCAAAATCAGTTCCTGTGTACGGTAATCTGATGCATAATATCCCGTCGATGCAACGACAACACTTGAGACAGAAAAAAGAAAATATGAATGTTAAGCTGACTAATGGAGTTCAATTTGTCATTGTTTACTCTTGGAAAACTAGATATAATCCAATGTACGAACGTCATGTATTACGGCAAGATCACACTATATCCAATTGGGTAAAGTAGGACCACCACTTCCTACTCAGTGATATTTAAGACTGACCCCACAACGTTAATCTGAACTGAAGCGCCGGCCGTGGTGGCCAAGCGGTTAAAGGCGCTACAGTCTGGAACCGCGCGACCGCTACGGTCGCAGGTTCGAATCCTGCCTCGGGCATGGATGTGTGTGATGTCCTTAGGTTAGTTGGGTTTAAGTTGTTTTAAGTTCTAGGGGACTGATGACCTTAGAAGTTAAGTCCCATAGTGCTCAGAGCCATTTGAACTATTTTTTGAACTGAAGTACTCAAGAGGAAAAAGCTTTTCATTATTGTGAACTTGAGAATTATTTAAGGGTAACCGCTCATTCTGCCCTACATTGAATGCAAAAGAGAGTGCCAATAATGATTTTCGGCCTGTAGTGAGACGTTTCGTCCAACAACGATTTCCATTCACAAAACACAGAGGTAAATGAAAGCCGAGACAGATTGAAAACTGAATGCAAAGCTTTGTTCAACTGACAATTATCTGTCTAATGGAAACTTGTCATTTCACTTAGATTTAGCGAATGAAAACGAGAAATCTGGATCCATATTCATGTCCAGCAACATTGTTAAGTGACACAGTAACCGTCAAACCTCACATACTAATGTGTAGAACCGAAAATTTTGGATTTATTTTGTAGTCCGTAGAATGCGTTACTTATAATACTGAGGACAGGAAATAAAGTTACCTTCTTACGATATTTAAAAATAACGGGAGATTTTTTAACGAAGAGGGGAGGAATTTGCAGGTTGCAATGGAAGATCAAACGTAGACCTCTAGTATTTCACTAAGCAACACGGATTGGGAATATATAAAGTTTCATAAGAGCATCCATGACAGCAATTCGCTAACTATGGACCATACGAAAGTTGCACAACTTCCTTTTTACGAGAACACACACAAAAATAACACTTTACATCACGCACAGAACGTACATTCTTCACAACAGAAACGTATGGTCTCCTACCAAATTTGCACAAATAATGATTCTATGCATACGCAATAACGAGTTACTACCGCGCCGGATGTCTCTTTGCTCATATGGAAACATTACATAATTATGATATGCTTTTATTTATGTTAATTTCCCAACCAGTGGCGAAACTTTACATGAGACTCGCTATGACCGAATTCGAAAAATTTGCTTGGTCTGGTGGTTTGTTTGCTAAGTCCCTCGGCCGAGAGGCAACTCACTTTAGTTAGTGACGTCCGCTAGAAATTTGAAAGTACATAGGAGTGGAAAAATCGAGGCGCTGAAAGCAATATTGAAACCGAAGCTGAGAAGAATGTTAGGAGAAATAAATGTATGTGGGTTGGGATGGTACTTTGGTCGAACCAGACATCCCAGGAAATTCAAAATGACCTGCAAAGGCGTTTGGCGTGATAGTATACGCAGTAATTTTCAATATACATCGGAAAAAGTGTGGTGATGCAACATTTTAATAATGGTGAAGTAAAACACAAGATAAAATATAATTACTTTGCACCAAGAAGGCAACGGTGACCAACATATATCAAAGAAATTTGAGGCCTCTATTAGCGGAGGGGTCAGGACCATACACCGGCATCGAGATACAGGTAACTATGGCGATCGTCCTCGCTCTGGAGCAGGCGGGAAAAGTATTTGGTAGCGACCAGTACAAGTAACAGATCCAAAACCGTACGTGAATTGACTGCTGGACTAAACTCAACTAGTGAGTGAATCAACACTGAGACGCGCCTTGCAGAAAACAACCTCCAGGTATACATAGCAGCGACGAAACAATGTTGCACCCAGTTAAGACGAAACGTCTTCAATGGGCTACGACAGACCAACATTGGACAGCAGATGATTGGAAAAGAGTCTTATTCACTGATGAATCCAAGTTAGAAATAAACGCCGTAAATTCGTATGCCTCTTACCCCATTAATCTTCAGTGCGTAATTCCAACTGTGAAGCGTGGAAGGGGTTCTGTTATGGTATGTGGATCTTTCGGAGGTAATAAAGTCGGAGATTAGGTAAAAGTAGATCGAAAAATGAACCAAAAGTATTACCATGCCATTCTATAGCGACATGCCAAGACATCTGGTTTGCGTCTGATTGGGAAAGGGTTTGTCTTGCAGCAAGACAACGACCCGAAACGTACATCTCGCTTGTGCCAGAACTATGAAGACTAAGAGATTCAGAAAATGGCATGGCCTCCCCAGTCTCCTGATTGTAACCCAATCGAGCTACTATGGGGTGTGTTGGGCGTGAGGTCTTGGAAACGGGAAATGTGAGTGGAAGAAAATCCTGGGCGGTCGTGCAGCAAGGTCGGACATTAATTCCAACTGAAACCCTGGCAACATTGATCCATTGCCTGTCGACAGTATGCAAGCCAATAATTAGAGTAGAGGGTGGAAATTACGAGGAATGTAAAATTTAAAAGTTCCGTTCACCTATCTATTGTTTGAAATTAAGAACATTTACAAGCCCATAATATGAGGTTTTGTAGTGCTTTGCTTTCCGTTGCCGTAATCACTTGGTATTTCCAAACTTATAGATGGTAGTGTATGTTGACAGAGCGTTTTCAAGGCGCAATGTGCACAATGTTCGAACAGATGACTATGCGAGGAGATCTTAATGCTGCTGAAATGTATATTCTTGACAGTAGGGAGAATCTCGCACCAAAAAACGTGCTACATTTTTCTGCCTGCTGGCACGCAAGCCCGATATTCGTTTGAGCGCCGCTGCCTGGCGCTATGACGCAGGACACACGCTCCAACGCCACTCAGCAGCGTGGGGTGGGGTGGGACGGCTCTTGCTGCGCCGCTGGATCGTAAATTTCTGTTTATAACACAACGTCGCGGCTCAGTGCATAAGCCTTCGAGTGAAGCTGGCCATGAGAACCACAATGCCCGTAACGTTATCCCGCACCTCTAAACGGCAGTACCGAGCGACGTGGCGCAGCGGTCGATACACCTGCTTCGCATTCGGGAGAACGACGGTTCAAATCTGCATCCGGTAATTATGATTTAGGTTTTCCGTGATTTCGCTAAAACGCTGCAAGAAAATGCAGGGATGTTTCCTTTGAAAGGGCACAGCCGATTTCCCTCCGTATCCTTGATACAATCTGATCTTGTACTCAGTCTCTGATGACATCGTTGTCGACGGGACGTTAAAAACCTACTTTTTTCCCCTTCCTACCCACGGCCATTTCGACTGTGAATAACCAAACAATCAAGACTATCTTTGCCCTCATTGTATGCTAGTCTTCCGTGCCCAACAGAATATTTCAAAATCGCTGGATTGCCTGAGAAAGATTAAATATACCGTCGTCCATATAAAGGTGAATTGATTCTAATCACACAATTATTAGTGGAGATGAAATTAACTTTGTCCGTGAGACTTCAGTTTTGTAACATTTGTGCGAAAATTTTATGTGGTTACCACATTTTAATCAAAAGTTTCTGCTGTGGTGATAATGTTAAATGAGGCCGCGACAGCTTATAAATGCTTCGGTGAGATTTTTTTTTCGTTTCAGACAGCTATATCGACCTTTCGGAATTTCTTCCGCTGATTTGTTGTGAGAGAAAGAAGTATTTACTCACCGAGGGGCACAAGCTGCGTACAAATTACCAGAAACGGTTAAAACCAAGCGTAATTCTTGATACTAATAAGTGTTCGAAGCAAAAAAGGAACGAATAAAGTGCTTGTTTACATTTGTTACAGTGCTCGATTTACCAGTCGTCCTGTCCTAGAACAGTGTTGTCACATGTCACACGCTATACCTGTTTGCGACTAACATGGGCCTCACTGCTTTTTGATGCCTCGTATCAAGGCCTCCTATTTTTACCATATTATTCACTAAGTCAGGCACGCGCTTCCAAAACGCTGTTTTAACTCACAAAGGAAGTTTTCATACTAAATATTTGTTTGCAGACTTTCTCGGCGTCTTCATACTCCATGTTTACTCATTTCTTTGAACAAACAAAATGTACTTGTTTTTCAAGGAAGGAAAAAAAGTACATTGTACCAAAATAAAGTGTTACTTATTTTGATCTATTATTTTGTTTAAACCGTACATACGTTTCTGCTAAAAATACAGATCGCGTCTCAACGCAAAGCAAAATTTGTTTAAAATATATTTTTGCTGTCTTTAGCAATATTTAACAAGTAATCGTAACTGCTCAACAGCATTAATGCATCTTTAGGCGTCTGTATTTACAATTAATAAATAATTCATTTTATCAAATTCGGAGACGGTTTGTTTCTTTCATTCACCGCAGAAAAAACTCTGAATGCTGACGTTGGCGGGACGCAACAACCAATCAGTTATATGCAAAAATAATAGTCACACGAAGAACTCATCATTCTGCGAGATTTGCCTATCGGGGCCGTGTGAACGTAGTAACATAACCGACTAATCGTTGCATTGTGGGTGTAATGTTTTTTCTTCGTCCTTTCAGAAGCGTATTTCTTAGGTCACCCCGATGATACCAGCCATAAGTAGTGCAATACTGGGGTATCAGCGAAGGTGAGCCACCGTAATATATTGTCCCGATGGAAGAAGATACGCGTCAAGTGATTAAAAAATTTAACAATGACAAATGAACCACTTGGCAGACAGTATGCTCTTAATATGCACTGGCACCTCGTGCTAAGTGCGAGTGCCGTAAAATAATTTTCCTTACTCAACGAAATATTTGTGGCAAAAGGAAGTGTGCAACAATGGACGAGCGTAGCGCCCCCGACTTGAAGCTGCGTTCGGGCGCAGATGGCCTGGGGTGGCGCAGAGCTTCCCTGGCAGGTGGCCAGCGAGGAACACCTGGCGACCGAAGGCTGCTGCGGCCTCGCGTGATAATACTCGCTGCATCTGGAACGTCGTCTCGACGCCACGTCAGAAAACGCTTTTCAGTCACGGCTGAAGGAAGCTTAGGTCACAAAGACCTCCTTTAATCCAATTCACAACAGCGTTCCCTGCCAAGACACGGCGTCTTAACAGTCTCCGCCAGCAACAAAGCCTTGCTGCTTTTTACGTAACGTAATCATGCTGTTTACTGGTCCTGCGGACACTGGTGGGACATGCCCTGTTCCATGCAACGCAAACGTGGAAATCACGCAGGGGCCCCTCACGCAACACGCGATGTTGCTGAATACCACGTGGATCTGCATATTATATACACTGGCCGTTTTAAAAATGTGAATGTATCGTAGCTCATGTACATCAGTCATAACTTTCCCACTAAACAGCGGTAGAACGAGTAACTACTGAAGTATCTCTTTACTCCTTAATGATATCGAAAAAATACGGTCAATAACTACATGCTTTCCATGTTCCTTTCATCACCACGCGCACCTCGCTTTGAAACACTAAACCGCCGTCTCTGGTTCCCACCAACAATTATATTATAAATTACTTTCCTAATTGTATCAAAGCAAAATGGTATATTCCCAACATTGCTTCGAGCCTTTCAGGATACAATCACTGAAAAAAAATCAATCACACTGATATTGAATACTAACTGACAAGCCGGCCGGGGTGGCCGAGCAGTTCTAGGCGCTACAGTCTGGAACCGCGCGACCGCTACAGTCGCAGGTTCGAATCCTGCCTCGGGCATGGATGTGTGTGATGTCCTTAGATTAGTTAGGTTTAAGTAGTTCTAAGTTCTAGGGGACTGATGACCTCAGATGTCAAGTCCCAAAGTGCTTAGAGCCATTTGAACCATTTGAACTAACTGACAAACACGACATTGCCCGGGTATTCATTTTATGAATTTTCTATTACGAAAGAATAAAAATGAACTTTGTTTGTAGTGAAGTATCGAAAAACTTTCATTTCCACATATTCGAGGAAACACCTTTCAAATATAAAACAGTAGTGCGAAGAAATATGCATAGTGTGCAAATGTGTTAAGTGCAGTACCCTGGTCAAGAAACAAGATTCCGGGCAGCTCCCGTACAACGCGCGCAGTTTCTTCGCGTCTCAACAACGCGATTTTGTAAAGGTCTCTGTGGTAACTCCTCTTCATAGCTCAATGAACGGCAAATGATTTCGCCTGCAGCCGTTTGCGCTTCGCAGTTGAAAGCTGTCAAAAGCGCTGACAGGTATCAGGAATTTCCTCAAGTTGACTGGGCTGTACGAGTGTCTTACTAGTAAATAATAAATTTATTAAAATTTCATGCACGATGCAACATTTTTCATATATCTCGAATTCTGCGTCGTTCAATGAGCTATTTGTGTAAGTTCATTCAGCTGCACATTTGGATACTGTCAGCGAAATATGTTGCGCTAGTTAGGAGGAAGACGTAATAAAATTAAAAGTCACGCATAATGCGGCAGTTTTTAACGCATTTCATTGCTTATGACGTCATATCGCCTGAACTATGATAGGTAGGTGGTTCTTACCCCCACGGCGATTGTTGCCTGACAGTAACGGATGTGTGTACCAAGTTTCGTTGAAATCGGTCCAGTGATTTAGGAGGAGATGTGAAACAAGAAGGTACTCTTTTTTCATACTTACAGTGATACATATGGTAAAGGAAGACGAAACTTGCCAATATTAGATCTACAGCCTACTATCAAGTAAACAGTGAAGCTCTATATCACACGTCAGCGCGACTCCGCAATCTTAATGTGGGGTGATGTCACGATCCATCACTGAATAGGTACGTACAAACATTTTGGCTTGCTCAGCTTGTTTACGTTCGAAACTACTGAGTCTCTGCAGTCTCCAATGATGTCTCTGGCGTTACGAGACGAAAAGTTAGGCAGGAAAACATGCGTTAGACAACGTTCTAATACTCCAATAACAAGTAAACAAATAAATCACGAGGGATTTGATTATGTTATTTCCATGGTCCACCGGGGGTGATACGCGGGATTTGGAAGATATTCGCAAATTATATCTGTAACATGGATTCTTTGAATTTTCGCAAGATATTTGGCGACTTTCCTCCAGTGTGTGCCAGATCAGACTTTGCACTTTACTCTTCTACAGATCCACTGTAAACTACCTGTGCCAATTCGTGTTGCTGTAGAACAGATCCCACACATTTCGGTAGTATTTTCTTCAGTCTCTTAATTGAACTCATCAGAACCTACACAGCTCCCACTACTATCTTACGGTTGTACTGCAGCGAATGGACTAAACCGTCGAAGAGTCTAAACTGGAATCACCCTCTCAGTTGCGTAAAGTAACAGGTTACCGTAACTCTCAGGTGTCACACTTGCTACGTATTGCGTTCCGCTACACCACACATGAGGCGGTACAGAAAACCTAGGACTGAAGCTAAGTACGCAGCGGTAACATGTGCACTCCAAACAAACTGTTGCTCAAGAAAACGGGGCGAAAATATACCATTACGAATAATATTTTACACAAAAAATTATTCAGCCTGTCATGTTGTCTGAGCTACATAATCTTCAACGGAAAATATTCGCCAACGCAAGTTATTACTCGCTGTAAACTTGTAATCTGCAAGTACGATAAACACTAAGCTATAGTTACGTACATTTTCAGACACGACGCTAACACAGTAGTTGCAGTTTTTCCATAGCTTCAAAAACGATAAACCAGCGCAGTAGTTGAGGATTTTAAAAAGCAATAGTGTTAATGTACTCAAATAATCCTTTACCGAGATCGACGGCTAGCCCTTCATTGTCTCACTGGTAATCAGACGAGGTAACAGTATTAGTTTTGTTTATGAAATATATATTTACTTTACTAGATTAACATGAACTTTAAAGGATGAGCTGAACGGGGATTCTAAAAAAGGAGGTTGTGTCCTTGAAACAAATGTTTTGTTGCACTATTCTCACCCTCACAGTTCCGGTAACAGATGCTGAATACTAACATGATTGTTTGTAACAACCAATCTGCGGTAGTATCTTTATCTCAGCATACTGTTTACGCTCAGGGAATGAAGTCCGGTGCCCGGAACACATCCATGTAGCCACAGTTGAGAGGTGCGATGGATTCTGCCCTTACCTGTACGATGATCCGAAAATACATCAGGAATTTGAGTCATCTAAATAAGTACTTTTAAACCAGCTGCCGACGGGGTCGTAACACTTCTTTCCAAGGGGAGTACATGTTCAATTGAACGACGCAATCACGAACACTCAAATCTGTCAACATTTTGTAATGTTTCCCCAAGTGTTAGCGCGTTTCGTGACTGTTATCGCGCAGCAGCGCTGAGATTTTATCGCTGACAACAGACACTGCGATTACAACGAAATTAATATCTCTGTGTTCTCTCTCTTCATTTCCAGTCACTGTCTGGTACGGTTATAAAATATATTGTTTAGTCTATGTCGTAGAGATTTTGTTATTTGTGCTCATTTTGCATAGTAATAACTCTCATTCTGGAACTATTTAATTTCATTACGTTTGTTAATACTACTAATCATACTTTTTTCCTCAGCTTTTTTTATAAACTTGTGGTTTATTTTGTGTGGGGAGTCTGTTGGTGAATGATCGCGTATTAACGGCACCAATCAGTGTAATACGTTTGGTTTGCTTTCAGAAAAGAACCTGCATCTAAAATTTCACTTTTCACAAAACGAAGTCCGATAACTTCTAGGCGTAAATCACGTCCCAAAATTATACTCGCCAACAGACAATCCCCGCAGAGGAGCCTAGCTAAAAAAATATGGTGGTAATACCTGGCTTATTGCATTCAAATTTCAATATTTAGAAGTATTTTTACATAATTTTTCTAGTACGTAATTTTCTTACTTTAATTGGAGACATTTAGCCAACGATAATTTTAATTTGATCCAGACTTGCATTTGAGTTCTAACATTTTAAAACCCAGAATAATATAAAATTAAATACTAATTTCAAAACCGAATGATTATAATAATAATAATAATAGTAA
This sequence comes from Schistocerca serialis cubense, assembly GCF_023864345.2. Classification (NCBI taxonomy): domain Eukaryota; kingdom Metazoa; phylum Arthropoda; class Insecta; order Orthoptera; family Acrididae; genus Schistocerca; species Schistocerca serialis. The sequence goes on from NC_064638.1 coordinate 709,057,193, forward strand.
AAATAAACCATTAAAATTTCTCTCTAACCAGCCACACTTCCATATACCACAGAATGAACACTTTAACCGGAATGGATAACGTCAGCGAGCAGAAGACTGATTTTCCGACTGAAATATCAAGGTCCAACCTGCGATGGTTCCAGTTAGGAACACACGGTTTCGAAACCCCAACCTCGTCCCAAATCATTCACGCAGCAATCAACTTTGGCCAGTGTTGTGAAGACATTCTCCGCTCGGCATTTGCGTCCAGTGGCAGTAGTCTAGCAATTTCCACAACAGAAGGAATATAAATGTCCCCCTGTCGAGAAGATAGGAGACTGAGCCTTAATTCTATATGGGGAACGGAAGGAAATGCGGCGTGTCTTTTTCAATGGAACCATCCCGCCATTTGGCTTCACTTATTTAGTGAACAGAATATACCTATCATCAGTATGGGTAGACGAAATTTATACCACCATCCTCTTACCATCCTCTGGAAAGAGTTCGGCGTCACGATCTTACTGTGCGATCACCTCTCTCGGTAATCGGGCCTGGTGGTCTACCTGTAAAGCGCGTGCCTTGAAACTGACAAGCCACGGCATCGAATCCTGATAGGGCCACACATATTTCAATACCTTTGACCACACCTTCATTTTAAAGTGATGTGAAGATTTGTCCGAAGCGGCACGTCGTTCGGATTCCACTATAAACTGTAGAACTCCTTTCCCTTTGCGATAGATGGGATAGGATACGAACCCGCAACACGCCGAATGATGTCCAATTGAAAGGCTTGCACCAACCCATTGTCCCACACGAAATAAAAGGTGGCATGGAATTTAAAACTGCTGAAAGGGAAGGGTGACAGATTAAGCAAGTTAAGGGTGCACGAATAGCAGAGCACTATCCACGAATTAGAATACTCGCTTCTGCCCTGCCGCCACACTTAAGTTGTCGCTCATGTCCATTCACCATAATAATAGTATTTAAAGATATCGTCCGTATAAGATGTTAGCAAAGAATCCTACCACGGTTCCCAGAACTAGCAAAACTATTTTAAATACCACTTCGCATTCATTACCGCGAACCTATTCCATTCGGCCTGCACGGCAGCTTTTCGTTGCAGGTATTTCTACGTCTGTAGCACTTTCGTAGTTTTGAGAAGAAAAATCAACAAGACAGTAGTAGATATCAAAGACAGAGGGGCGGAATGTATCTTCCGCAACAAACATGCAATGCACTGGCGGTGACTTCAGCATGAGCTCAGAAGTATTCACAGCTGATGCAACATGAACAGGTGGAAGGAGTCAAGCTGTGTCCTTCACTAACAGCCAGCCTTTTATTAGACAACTCTTCATCGCGAAGCATTTTACGGAACAATTTTTGAGTATTCTGTTATGAAATCATCATTTGATTGGAAATGAATAATATTGTCAAGTGATTAACCAGATTACATGACGAAATCCGCTTTTGACTTATTAATATTTTTCAGTCTTCTACCTACACCACAAATATCAAAGGTATGATAATTTAATTCACTAGTTCGCTATTACTCTTCTCACAGCGTCGACCACTTCTGAAAACTTGTGACTACGTTCATACTAAAGGACCTCAGACTTACCTCTTAAACGAACAATGTATAGGGAACTTAAGTAGGGCACATAACGTTCTAATGAATACTTGTAAGGTTCATTGTGTTTAACTATGTTAAATATACTGCCGCTAAATGTAGCTATATTGAACTATATTGGTACTAAATGTCGTTTGGGAACTTGATTAGGGTGATTATTACGCGACCGGTAACAATTTATACTTACAAAGGCTTTAAATTCTAATCACAGGAAGCAATAAAGAAACATGCAGATTTGGTATCCCGTCGATATCTACGTTAGTAAATATGAATGGACGAGGATAGAGAAGAAAATATGCTGGGGACTTGTTGAAGGAACTACCAGAGTATTTAGCACAAATTATACGCAAAGACGTTGGTTGGTTGGTTGGTTGTTTGAGGTTAAAGGGACCAAACAGCTAGGTCATCAGTCCCTTGTTTCAAATAGACTCCATTCTGCTAACGGGACATCTCAGTATAGTCAGAAAAATAAAACGGATAAAGGGGAAACGTAAAAGGGCAGTCACGTTGTCATTAGTAAAAACAAATGAGGGAAGTTGGCAAGAGAACGAACCCAACACTATGCTGAAGCAGCATAGGGAAGACCACCTGTGACTTAAAAGGTACAACTGCTATAATGCAGAAAGTACGTATGGGAATAGAAAAACTAACCAAGCCTGAAAAAGAATGGGTGAAAACAGAGTAAAAGGGAAAGAAAAGAGGATTCCGGTCAGGGAGGTGAATCGGGAATCTCTGACCACTGCCTACAGTGGGAGACACCCAAACACTCACCGCCCTGCCCCAACACCAGAGGGAGATTAAAAACTTTAAAACTGAGAATAAAAACCACTCTCCCGGAGGAAACCTAGAACCAGAGAGACCATCCGGGAATCGTCAGCCAACATCAAAGGTAAAGTGTGGGGGAGTCTGTACTTAGCACGCAGAGCCAAAAGAAGGGGGCATTCAACCAAAATGTGGGCCACTGACTGGAAGGCTCCACAACCACATAGCGGGGGTGGCTCATCACGCAAAAGGAAACCATGGGTCAGCCTGGTATGGCCAATGCGGAGACGACACAGTGTGGTCGAGTCCTTGCGGGAGAGGCTAAAGGAAGAACGCCATGGGCCTGTATTCACCTTAATGGCACGAAGTTTATTAGACAGTGGAGTAGCCTCCCAAGAATTGGCCCATGACTGTGCAAAGTGGGATTTGATGTGAAGCCGTAAATCCGCTGCAGGAGGGGTTACAGAAAACGGGGGGTAAGTAACTGCTCCCCCAGCCAAACGATCAGCGCGCTCATTACCCGGGATACCCACATGGCCCGGGACCCATAGGAAGTCAATGGAACAAGCAGCACGGTGAAGATCAGCGAGATGGTCATGGATGGCAGAGACCAAGGGATGGCGCGAAAAACACCGGTCAATAGCAAGAAGGCCACTCATCGAGTCCGTACATAACAAAACGCGGTTGTGTTGGGATTGTTTAATAAAGGTAAGGGCCCGGGAAATGGCCATCAATTCCGCAGTAAACACCCCACATGAGGGTGGCAGTAGATGATTTTCCGTTCCAACAAAGGACGTGAAGGCATACCCAACATGATCAGCAGATTTAGAACCATCAGTGTAAAAAACAACAGCATCCCGAAACTCCCATAAAATTTGGCGGAAAAAGGAACGGAACACCACCGGGGGGATGGAATCTTTCGGACCGCGGCGGAGATCCATCCGAATTCGAGGCCGAGGAACTAACCAAGGAGGGGTGGAGGGGAGGGAGCGAGGAAGACAGGACAAAGAAGGAAGCCGAAAATCACGGGTAAGAGACGCAAAGCGCAGCCCAACCGGTAAACCCGCCCGAGGGCGGGAGTCAGGCGGGCGACGCCCATGGTCTGGGAATAGGATAGAATAGGAAGGATGAGCGGGAGAAGAACGGATAGTAAGGGCATAAGACACCAGAAGCTGGGACCGCCGAACAGAAAGGGGGGGGATCCCAGCTTCAACCAGGAGACTATCAACAGGGCTAGTAGGGAAGGCACCGGTGGCCAAACGGACACCACGATGGTGGACTGGATCCAGCACGTGCAGCGTGGAAGGAGCAGCTGAACCATAAACTTGACAACCATAGTCCAAACGTGACAGAACTAGAGCACGATAAAGACGGAGGAGGAGGGAACGGTCCGCACCCCAGGAGGAGTGGGCAAGGAAGCGAAGGACATTGAGTTTACGGAAACATCCTACCTTCAGGAGTCTGATATGGGGCAGCCAAGTGAGCTTGTTGTCGAAAAGAAGACCTAGGAAACGAAACTGTGGAACCACAGGCAATCTTTGTGCAGCGAGATAGAGCTCTGGATCAGGGTGGACCGTAGTACGGCGACAGAAGTGGACCACCCGCGATTTTAAAGGAGAGAATTGAAACCCGTGGGAGAGGGTCCATGCAGAGGCACGCCGTATAGCCACCTGGAGCTGCCGTTCTGCAGATGGCATCGAGGAGGAACTAACCCAAATGCAGAAATCATCCACATACAGGGCAGGGGCGACCAAGGGACCGACAGAGGCCACAAGTCCATCGATAGCAATGAGGAAAAGAAGAACACTCAAGACAGAACCCTGTGGGATGCCCGTCTCCTGGGTCCGTGGAGAACTAAAAGCAGTACCAACTCGAACTCTGAATGACCGATGGATCAGGAACTGGCGGATAAAAATCGGGAGTGGGCCCCGAAGACCCCACTGATGAAGGGTTAGTAAGATGTGATGGCGCCAGGCCGTGTCATAGGCCTTGCGAAGGTCAAAAAACACTGCAACCAAATGGCGGCGCTGGGAAAAAGCCTGCCGAACTGCGGATTCCAAGCGAAGCAAATGATCGATTGGAGATCGTCCCTCTCGAAAGCCACACTGGTAAGGGGACAATAGATCCCGAGATTCGAGGACCCAAGTGAGCCGACGGGCTACCAGCCGTTCAAGTAACTTACAACCAACATTGGTCAAACTAATTGGCCGATAGCTGTCAACAGATAGGGGCTTGCCGACGACGAAATTGTCCAGATGAGCGCGGGACAGCAAGGTTAGCAGCGCGAACAATCGCGTCAGACACGTCACGTAGGACGTCATCAATACAACCCGACAAAGAGGGAGAAAACTCGACCTGTGCAGTATATAGAGGCCAATCGGCGCGGTGGAAAGACCAACGAGGTAACCTCTCCATCGGGGAGCGGGAAGGGAGCGTGATAATCAACGGGAAATGGTCACTATCACAAAGGTCGTCGTGTGGCGACCAGTGTAATGAAGGGAGGAGAGAGGGAGAAGAAAGAGAAAGATCAATGGCAGAAAAGGTACCATGACCAGCACTGAAATGAGTAGGGGAGCCATCATTAAGAAGGCACAGGTAGTGGTCTGCAATAAATTGGTCGATAAGAAGACCTCGTCTAGATGGAAAGGCACTGCCCCACAAAGGATGATGAGCATTAAAATCCCCAAGGAGGAGGAAGGGAGGAGGAAGTTGCTGAAGAAGGGTGGTTAAGGCAGCAGGTGTAAGAGTCCTGTCAGGAGGGAGATAAAGATTGCATACTGTGACTGCAGAGTCTAAGTGGACCCTAACAGCAACTGCTTCCAATGTAGTTTGGAGAGGAATCCACGTGCTAGCAATGTCTGTACGGACCAACGTACAAACGCCACCAGAAGCCCGCAAGGGTCCGACCCGATTTCGACAGAAAACACGGAACCCACGGAGGGTCGGTGAGTGAGCATCAGTAAAATGAGATTCCTGGAGAACCACACAAGCTGCTGAGTAGGACGAAAGAAGGGATTTCAATTCCGGAAGGTGACGATAGTAGCCATTACAATTCCATTGGAGAACCACAGAACGATGGTTTAAATGAGGGCTGAACACGCTAAATCCAGTCATACCGCCGGGTCCCCACCTGTCACCGACAAGGAGGGGGCGACATCCATAAACGACAGGTCAGAATCCGGTTGTGAAGCCGGGGAAGGGACCTCCGGTGACACCAGAGGCTCTTTGTCCCGGGACTTATGTTTCTTCTTCTTTTCAGGCTGAGATCGAGGAGGGCTGTGTGGCATAATGGAGCCAGCTGCAGCAAGATCAGGAACAGAAAGAGACCGGGCGACCTGGGGGCCGATAGACCGCGGCTCTCGCGGTCGCCGCGCTGCAGCAGACCTTTGACCTGGAAGGTGCCGGGAAGGGGCATCCCGGGAGAGGCGCCCTTGACCGGCAGACGCCGAAGGAGTGGGACACTTCTCCGGCTGGGGAGGGGGAGCGGCGCCCAGAGGAGAAGGTGTGGGAGCCGCAGGGGAGGGGGGAAGGAGAGGGGTCCGGGACGGGGGTAAGGAAGGGGGAGGAAGGGATGAAGATGTAACCAAGGCGTAACTAGATGTCATGGACACAGGGTGCAATCGTGCATATTTCTTACGGGCCTCTGTGTAGCTTAAACGATCAAGAGACTTATACTCCTGTATCTTTTTTTCTTTCTTATAGACTGGGCAATCTGTTGAACGTGGAGAATGACTACCATGACAATTTACACATACAGGAGGGGGAACACAGGGACTCCCCTCATGGAGTGGACGTCCACAGTCACCACAGAGAGGGTCCTGGGTACAGCGAGAAGACATGTGGCCAAAACGCAAGCACTTAAAACACCGCATAGGAGGTGGGATGTACGGCTTCACATCACAGCGATAGACCATAATCTTAACTTTCTCAGGAAGGGTATCCCCTTCAAAGGCCAGGATAAAGGCACCAGTATCAATACGATTATCTTTACGACCCTTCTGAACACGCCGAACAAAGTGAACACCCCGCCATCCGAGATTGTCCCGAAGTTCCTCATCAGTTTGAAGGATGAGGTCTCTGTGAAAAATTACACCTTGTACCATATTTAGAGACTGGTGAGGGGTAATGGACACGGGAATTGTGCCAAGATGGGTACAGGCACGAAGGGCCGCAGATTGGGCAGCCGAAGCAGTTTTTATCAGTAATGAACCCGACCGCATCTTGCTCAGGGAGTCCACTTCGCCGAACTTGTCTTCAATGTGTTCCACAAAGAATAAAGGTTTGACACCGGTGAAAGTATCTCCATCAGTCCTGGTGCAAACTAGATAACGGGGGAAAGGTTTTGCCCCTAGACGACGGGCCTGACCCTCCTCCCAGGGGGTAGCCACGGAAGGGAAGGCCGAAGGGGCAAGAGAAGCAGCACTTGAGGAATCAGTACCACGCAGAGAGACGGCCGCAGAAGAGCGGCCAGAGGTTTGGACCCTTATGCGTTTCATCTGCATAGCGTCCGCCCTGATACCACCCACTCCGATCAGGGGCTCTCCTCACGGGCGCCACCCAGCCACAGCAAGGGCCGTCTGGCACGGCGGCCATTGCCGGGAGTTCCGATGCTCCAGGATGACGAGCAACCACTCCAAGGCATGCATGAGGAGGTCACAGCTCAGGTATCAGAAGTGTGATCCCTGTGTGTTCAGGGGGCTCAACCAAAAGGGTACATAGCGACCCCACCACACGGGCTGGCTACCGTGCTGGCTATGCACCCTAGCATCAGACAACGACGTAGAAGAAAAGGTGGAATATACTAGGAGGGCACACGTCGGAGACACTAGGTAAGGTGCTCTTCCCCAAATGGCTCACACTACGGAAAGAGAAATTTTGGAATGGAGGTCAAACCCCAGAGGGGGACCAAGGAATGCCAAAAGGAGGAGATGATTACGCAACAAAGCCAGAGTGTAAAACCAACAGAACCAGGAGGATAGCGGGGGCCAACGTAAGCAAGGACACCAATAGAGGGAGAGGAGAGGGCGAGGGGAAAGGGGTATGGAGGGGAAAGGAGGGGAAGGGAAAGGAAATGCAGCCCGGGAGAGAAAGAAGGCTGCAATGGCTCGGGGCCCCGTGCTCGCCACGCACGTATCCACGAAAGAGTTGTGGACCCCCTGGGGGGGCAAAGACGTTAATGACGATGACCGGACAGGGATCCGGGTTCCACTTCTCCTAGGTACGAGACCAGTCGCTTAATCTCAGTGCAACCGTCTTCTTCAACGCAATATCTGTCCTGTGTACCCGTAAAATTTACTGCTGTCTTTCTTGTTTCTAGGTCTCTTTTCTGCAGTCGCATTTATCCAAGTAATGTAGGTTCCGTACCGTTATTTGCGAATGTAATAAAGTCTTCTTTAGACCATACGTGTTTCGCTTTATTTCAAAGTATCTTCAGTGGTCACTGTAATAATGTGGTCTTCCTTAGAAATCTGTTTGCCAAGATCGCAAACCGTCCTGAGGTTTTTAAACTACTACTGCTAAACAGTATTAAATAATGAAATGACATGATCGTATTGCATTCGAGCCACATGAGCGACTTGCATGTCGACAAAGAGGAGATGAAATGACGACACAAAAACTGAGTTCCCGAGGGAAGAAAGTCTCCGACTCGGCAGAGAATAGAACTTGGGACACCGCAATATCCAAGTAACGACGCTTACCATTGGCCCACGAGCTGTGGACTATTAAATAATACGTACGCAGTAATCGTAAATTAATATTGCTTAATAGCAGTAATTTAAAACATGAGAACTGTTAACGATGATGGTAAACAGATTTGTACGAAAAACAACATTGTTACAGTGACTAATGAAGATGCTTTGCATTCAAGCGAAACGCGTAAAGTCTAAGTAAAACATTTATTACAGTCGCAAAAGACGGAACATACAAAATGCGATCAAAAGTATCCGGACACTTGGTTGAAAATGACTTACAAGTTGGTGGCGCCCTCCATCGGTAATGCTAGAATGCAATATGTTGTTGGCCCACCCTTAGCCTTGATGACAGCTTCCACTCTCGCTGGCATACGTTCAATCAGGTTCTGGAAGGTTTCTTGGGGAATGGCAGCCCATTCTTCACGGAGTGCTGCACTGAGGATAGGTATCTATGTCGGTCGGTGAGGCCTGGCACGAAGTCGGTTTTCCAAAACATCCCAAAGGTGTTCTATAGGATTCAGCAAGCCAGTCCATTACAGGGATGTTATTGTCGGGTAGCCACTCCACCACAGGCCGTGCATTATGAACAGGGGCTCGAACGTGTTTAAAGAAGCAATCGCCATCCCCGAATTGCTCTGCAACAGTGGGAAGGTGCTTAAAACATCAATTTAGGCCTGTGCTGTGATAGTGCCACGCAAAACAACAAGATGTGCAAGCCCTCTCCATGAAAGACACGACCACATCATAACACCTGCGCCTCCGAATTTTACTGTTGGCAGTACACACGCTGGTAGATGACGTTCACCGGGCATTCGCCATACCCACACCCTGCCATCGGATCGCCACATTGTGTACCGTGATTCGTCACTCCACACAACGTTTTTCCACTGTTCAATCGTCCAATGTTTACGCTCCTTACTCCAAACGAGGCGTCGTTTGGCATTTACCGGCGTGATGTGAGCAGCTGCTCGACCATGAATTACAAGTTTTCTCACCTCCCGCCTAACTGTCATAGTACTTGCAGTAGATCCTGATGCAGTTTGGAATTCTTGTGTGATGGTCTGGATAGATGTCTGCCTATTACACATTACGGCCCTCTTCAACTGTCGGCTGTCAGTCAGTCAACAGACGATGTCGACCTGTGCACTTTCGTGCCGTACGAGTCCCTTCACTTTCCACTTCACTATCACATCGGAAACAGTCCACCTATGGATGTTTAGGAGTGTGGAAATCTCGCGTACGGACGTAAGACACAAGTGACACCCAATCACCTGATCACGTTCGAATTCCGTCAGTTCCGCAGACCGCCCCATTCTGCTGGTTGGTTGGTTGGTTTGGGGAAGGAGACCAGACAGCGTGGTCATCGGTCTCATCGGATTAGGGAAGGATGGGGAAGGAAGTCGGCCGTGCCCTTTCAGAGGAACCATCCCGGCATTTGCCTGGAGTGATTTAGAGAAATCACGGAAAACCTAAATCAGGATGGCCGGACGCGGGATTGAACCGTCGTCCTCCCGAATGCGAGTCCAGTGTCTAACCACTGCGCCACCTCGCTCGGTCCCCATTCTGCTCTCACGATGTCTAATGACTAGTGAGGTCGCTGATACGGAGTACCTGGCAGTAGGTCGCAGCACAATGCACCTGATATGAAAAACTTATGTTTTAGGGGTGTCCGGATACTTTTGATCACACAGTGTATAATACAGTAAACCATGTGTATACTTGAACAAGGATGTGGTGGTTTTCAGTTTGAAGACTAGTTATGCAGCCCTTCACGTTTTTCTACCCTGCCCGCATCTCGTGGTCGTGCGGTAGCGTTCTCGCTTCCCACGCCCGGGTTCCCGGGTTCGATTCCCGGCGGGGTCAGGGATTTTCTCTGCCTCGTGATGGCTGGGTGTTGTGTGCTGTCCTTAGGTTAGTTAGGTTTAACTAGTTCTAAGTTCTAGGGGACTTATGACCACAGCAGTTGAGTCCCATAGTGCTCAGAGCCATTTGAACCATTTTTTTTCTACCCTGTACTGCGCAGGTCTCTTCATCTCTGCATAATTACCGTAACCCACATCCATTTGAGCCAGTTCACTATATTCAGAGCGGTCTCTCTCTCTCTCTCTCTCTCTCTCTCTCTCTACAACTTTTGCACGCTTCCTCTGCACTTCCATCATCAAATTGATGATTCCTTGATATCTCATGATGTGTCATATCAAGCGAACCGTTATTTCAGTTAAGATAATGCCATTAATTTCCCGTTTCCACTACTCATGTGAGTGTCTTCTGATCACTTATCCGAACTAGTCATATAATCTTCGCCACCACATTTTAAAAGTCTCTGTTCCCTTATTTTCTAACCTGTTACCGTCTACGTTTCACTCCCGTACAACAGTACACTCCACACACACACTTTCGGAAAACGTTTCCTAATACTTCAATTGACATTAAATTAACAAATTACTTTTCCAGAAATGTTTCTCTTGATAATAACCGTCTGAATTTTATATCTTCTTTAGATCGGCCATTCTCAGTAATTTGTTGCCAAAATAGCAAAACTAGCAAAATTTTGTGTCATTTTCTAATCCAGTTCCCTCAGCATCGCCTAATTTAATTCTGCTACATACCGTTGTCCTTACAGACTACTGGTGGGAAAAAAATGCAACACCCTCTTCAAGGACTGTTCAGTGACAGCACAATGAGGAGTTGTAGGCTTAGTGATCAATTTATCAGGGTCATCGTCGATCATACGGCTCTCAGGGGGCCTGTCTGACCACCCTAGGTTTTGACTCTTGGAGGATCTGTGCTGAGTTTAGAATTCAACAGTTTTTGCAACATTTATTCTAGGGTACACCCAGGCCCCACCAACGAGTACGTGCTCCTGTTAAACAGTTTCACCCATCTGTAGGGGGTCGCATAGTGGGCCTGTGGGAAGCTGGACGGACATATCAACAGACTGCTGCACATGTTGGGCAAAATATGTCGGTCGTGTATCGCTGCTTTCCATAATAGTCTGTGGAACAGGTGTAGGACAGATTCTAGATGTCCATGTAGTGCAGACACACGCCAAGCTCGATGCAGTTTGCGAGCAGTAGTGACTGATCGAACGTCATCCAGCGACGTAATCCGGGCAAATGTTGTGCCTGTTGTGTTGGGAAGTAGGTTCCCAGTAGGAGTACGAATACGCGTGGATCTCGCCAGGCTACCACTCGCACCACGACACCGACAATCAAGGCTACTCCGGTATCTGGAAAAAGCAGACTGGAGAGTGGAATGGCGCTCGGTTGCCTTCAGTGATGACAGCAGGTTATGCGTCTATGCGAATGATAAACGTACACGTGTATGGCGTAGACCTGGTGAGACGCCTGTTCTAGAGTGCATCCACCCACAACACTTGGGTCCCATCCTAGGCTTCATGGTGTGGAGGACAATTAATTCCAACTCAGACTTGGTGTTACCGCAGGGAAAGTAACCAGTTCCCCATACATTGGACAGGCTGCCCTTGCTACAGCAATTTCTTCTATTTGAAGATGACCTCCTTTCCCAGCACGAAAATGAACGTTCACGTACGTCTGCCATGAAGCAACGTGCTCTTTGTGGTGTACAGTAACTGCCACGGCCAGCAAAATCACAGATATGTCGTCCATTGAACACGCGTCCGACGTTATGAAACGGGAACTCACTCCATCTTCAGGGCCTGCAACAATCATTTGCGGCCTGCAACGAAACGCGCAAGACGCTCGGGGCAATCTATCGCAGGATGCCATTCGGCACTTCATGATCCTCTGCATGCGAGGAGACACGCCTGCGTTGCCGCCAGAGGGTGATACAATGTGTATTGATTCGACTATTTGGGCACCCTCTACTGTGAAGTGTGTCTCATTTGGTCTGAATTTATCATTACACACTGCTACATCGCTCAACTACCCGTCACCTCACTTGTCCCTGAGACTGTTGCTTTTTTCCGATACTGTAGTGGGGGTCTAACATCTCGTTTCGCTCTTCGACACGCATTAGAGAAGAAATAAATAAGGGAAAAACTGTACAGAAAACGCGCTGCCGAAATGCAAGCCAGCTATTAGGACGCAAACTGAAAACGTTCAGATAGCTAGAAATCGGCCTTCGACGTTGCTTAAGGGCCATCATGTCACGCTTTCCCCGCAGGCCACGAGCTTGCACCAACCCGCAGACTTAAGAGATCAGTTAGTGGCACTGCTATATCTAACACATACTGTATTTTCAGACTGTTCTCCTTCCATAATCAGCTTGGGTTTTCTTACACCGCTGTAGCCAGCATTCGCTTACGGCATCACCGGAAACGCGTGGGCTGAGGGGCAAATTCAGCCGGCAAGGAGCCGCGTCCGGTCCTCCAGGTCACCAGATGCTCCAACACAGCCGCATTTAGTCCGGTTGGTGCACTTCCTACACATACTGTCCACGTCCGCCTTGAGTGAGCGAGCGTCTGAGCTACGTCACTGCTGTCTCGCACGAGGAGTGCAGATTCGGCGATTTCTCTGAACTTTGCGCTGCGCTGTATTTCTTTTTGCTGGAAGCTTGAAAAACTAACTGGTGTTCTTGGCATTTGTACTTACGTTCCTGTCAACTCGAAATAGTTCAGCACGTAAACAAAATCGTTCGGTAAAATGTTACGAAGTCAACAACATTACAGTACTCACATCAACAAGCTTAAGCGTAAATTGAGCCGGCCGTTGTGGCCGATCGGTTCTAGGCGCTTCAGTCTGGAACTGCGCGACCGCTACGGTAGCAGGTGTAAATCCTGCCTCGGGCATGGGTGTGTGTGATGTCCTTAGGTTAGTTAGGTTTAAGCAGTTCTAAGTTCTAGGGGACTGATGACCTCAGATGTTAAGTCCCATAGTGCTCAGAGCCATCAACCATTTTTAAGCGTAAATTACAAAGCGTGGTGGCAATAACTTGGATGTAGGCCGTATGTTGGAAGTACAGATGCCACGAAGACTGGTTACAAAGTTTAGCAACTTTCTGTTCTGCGGTACGAAACTAAATGAATAAAGTATGTTCGAATACCGATTACAGAAAAGAAAATCATAAAAGAGATAAGCGGTTGTGATGCACCTACACGAAGCAAGAACTGTCTAGATCGCACTTTATTTACCCAAATAATTTATGAATTTCGTGTTTAGTCAGACATGTACATTGTACGATTCAGTACAGAAACTGATATTCTATAAGGGATATTTCATCACTCTTATATACGCAGTCCGCCGGAACGCGTTATTTATAGCTGATGTGTTATAAAAAGCTGCGATCCAAACAGTTTTTTGAACAGAGATCCGCTTTAGGATCCCAGTTACTAGACTAAAGAAAACTCAAGATAGTTACAGGTATATGGGAGTAAAACTATTTAACATGTTGCCAATAGAGGCACATAATGTGTCACTGAATGAGTTTAAAAGTGTCACAAAGAAATGGCTTAGAGAAAAAGCTTTTTATACAATAGTTTATAATGTGCACTAAAGATAATCTTAAGTACCAGTACAAATATAGTTTCACTTAGATTAAACTTATACATGTAAATATAATGCAAATACCTTATGCAGCATCAAGGACAAATTTTTGTATCTCTTAGACAATAATGATCTACAATATATTACACTGGTTCTGTTAGTTACGTGAACTGTATATGCACACAAATGACGACATCAATTGTATTTTTTTATGCCTAAAGATGGATAATAAAACAAATAAAAAAGAAACTTTCAATAATCAGGTTGTTGAAAACAGGAGTCTAATCTTTCTTTCTAACTCGATCACTTGCCCAAAATCGTAGGTGCTAGTGCGACATAGTACTGAAATGCGCTCTCTCTCTCTCTCTCTCTCTCTCTCTCTCTCTCTCTCTCTCTGCGCGATAGTTAGCAGCAGGTCTCAGAATACACTAAATGGTCGTATCGTGCGTAAGTGACTTCATCCTGTTGCGTCAGCAATGCCACTGCTTTAAGAGACGGGGCGACCATAGAACAAGGTTCGGTTCTCTTCGCGCAGCCGAGAAGGCGTGCGGCAACCAAACGACATTTTCGCGTGACAACTTTTCACCGCTGTAGTGAAATGAAATGCCACTTGGCTGGCAGCCACAGGTTTACGATAGCAATACAAGTGTTAACACCCCAAAGAACAGGCAGTACACTGCTCATGACTTTCTAAGTAGGCTCCATCTCTACAGAGGGGCAAGCCTTACAAGTGTTATGGAAACAAGCCGCCCTCAACCCGAAATTTGGCTTGAACACTGCTTTACTGGGCAGGTGACAAGCCATCACCTTCATTAGACCTTTTAACTGACTTACCTATCCATCTATAGCGGGACATACCGTTTAAGATGGCCCCCGAACCATGGTCGAACTTGGCATTTTTCAAATTATCAAATCATTGCCAGTGGCGAAAGAATGGGATAAGTGACAAAAGAATCTCAAGGAGCGACCGAAGATTGAACGACCGACTTTTGCATACGTAGTCTCATACCCGCTGAGCCACCTAAACAGAACTGTTTTACCTCCTTTCCTTATCACAGATCACTTACTTCATAAGGCGATCTCTCTCTCTCTCTCTCTCTCTCTCTCTCTCTCTCTCTCTCCCTCCCTCTTTCCCAATACACTGACTTTTCCCTGAGTTGTTATCTCTTCCACTCCTTCAGACAGTAACTGTATCGTATCACAAAAGGATAACGATGGCGCGTAAACGGCAATTGTTTCAGTAAATAGCGCTGATAGGCACATAGTAATGGCGTATTGAAGACCCATACACACACAAGGGGGTTCCTTTGAAAGGGCACGGCCGATTTCCTTCCCAATCCTTCCCTAACCCGAGCTTGCGCTCCGTCTCTAATGACCTCGTTGTCGACGGGACGTTAAACACTAACCACCACCACCACCACCACCACCACCACCACACACAAGGGGGTCTCCATGAGACCTGCTCTACAAAACAATTATGCCATTCCGAGACCACAGAACACGCAAATAACTAATTAACACAGTGAAAAAACTGATTTCAACTGTTACACGACTTTTGTATTGTTAAGCCAATTGTGTGTTTCACGTGTAGTCTGCGATAACTTTTTGAGGTAATTGGTTAATTACGCAGACAATCAACAGACACTTTTCAACGTCACAAAAACTATTGTATAAGATATCTGCAAATACATGTTAAGTCGTAGGAACTGTGTGACTCGTGACAGCTGTGAAGAACCTACAACAACCGCGAAAAGCTAAATGTGTATGTGTTGGTGTTTGAAGGAAGCGCGAAAGTATTTTCTAACAGTAAACATTGACTTATGACACCATTAAAAAGCTCCTTAAATAGGAGGATCTGTCTACAACGTTAGTTTTTAGATTTCCAACGTTCATGTGATATGCTTCAAATTTTTACATGAAAAAGCCAACAGTCTACTACTTACAATGGAAAGTTTATAGGCTTGAAGCATCGGTCCTTTAAGAGTATTGAGAGCTGTGAACGGCGAACACGAACCCAGGAAAGTAACGGCTTCCGAGGCGTTGATGGAGAAGTCGTGTGAACATTTCTGACGAATGGTGGGTAAAACCTTATTTCCAAACCAAACGAGCCCTAGGAAAATACATCATCCTGTGCTTAGTTTCCGCCAATCACAGTACGCCGTTTGTCGCATGTAGATGTTTAAATGATTATAACTCACGCTAATAACTGTATCCTTAACACTTTTCAGCATCCACCCAGCAATGACTGTCAGTATTGCGTAAAATAATCAGAACCCGACTGGTCGGACGAAGTGAAAGCTTATCATGCCAGGAAAGCTGTAAGATCGCACCCATCTGCACGCTGCAAACGTCATTTCCGATACGCCAAGGCATTTGAAGACGCACGGTGGCAAAGAAATGTGTAGCTGTGTCCAGTAATCCATCAAGTCTTAAGTTAACACAAGCTAGCACGTCTGTTGACAAGTGCCTTATGAAAACATTCCATCATCTGGTCTTTACAGGGGAAAAGTCAACATCCGGTCTCTGATACGTTGCGCAACAACGTTGACCATGGACGCGTGTGTACTCGTTGCTCCCAACAGGCTGCTATCAGTTGTTTACATGGCTGCAACGACCGCGCTGGTAGCCATTCTGTTTGTGACAGGCCACGGAGCTTATCGACAGGTCTGCGCGTTTCGAGTCGCTGATACGAGATGTGACGTTTCACACAGCTCCAATGAAAAGGCCCGTCACACACATTTCAACAGCTGACAGACATGACGCTATCTACTTCTTAAACAGCTTCTGCGTGGGCAGAAATGTTTTTAAACAGCGGCATAGCCCAAGTTGTCAATTTCTGTCAGCACAAAACTGATTTCGCGAATCGAATCGGGCGCCATTTAAAAACCTAGTGCGTCATGTATCGCGCAGAAAAAAGGCTGCCAGTCTTTCTGTCGTGACGGCCTGTATCGCCTTCAGCCACTGAAACACATGCACTAGTCAAGCTGGCTTCATTCATTCTCATTCTCTCTCTCTCTCTCTCGCCCACCCCCTACCCCCACGTGGAGCTGCGTTTGAGTAACTCTAACCTGTTTATAGCCAATAGGAAAATGCGAGGTGCACTATCGCTTAAAGTACTTACTCATTCTGCCGTGCCATTTAAACTTCTTTGAAACTACGTTCATTATCGGTGTTGGTTGGTTTAAAAGAGGGGGGAAGGGAAGGGACCAAACTGCGAGGTCATCGGTCCCTTGTTCCCAGTAAAATAATTACACAAAGGAAAGAAGAAACAATAACAGGAGACTGGAAGAACCAGAAGAACGTCATTACCGGTGTGCTAATAGCACTGGTCCACCAAGTAATACAAATACTACGGCAGGAGCAACCAATTTTTTTCTGCCCTCCTGTTTACCTCATTTATTCATTTTTCACTTTTTTCCTCAACCTACTCTAGCGTTTTCACTATCCTGATTGACCCACGACAATATCTGCATTACCTGATCTGAAATTATCGCTGCCTGTTAGATGGTCGGTGAATACACCCCCCCTCCCCCCTCCACACACACACACACACACACACACACACACACACACACACACACACACACACAAAGAAACGCCCATCACAGTTATATCCTCTGCCAGCCCTGTCTTACTAGTGGAGCATTGTCACGCGTTCAAAGTCAAGCGAAATACGAACTTTGACCGAGACATAACAGTAATTCCCGCTCACAGTTGCTTTGCTGGCATTTACTCTCAGTTTAATGTGTGCTTTTGTACGTCTCGTCTAAATGTAACCACTGTCATTAACTTGTAATGCGTCAGTTATAATCTGACTTACCACGTATGTTTTATCGTTTACAAACGATCATTTGTTTATATGGAAGCTTAAAGCAGAGTTCAGAATATCAAATGATGTTAAGATCACGCAAATTAGTATGTTATACTCGATACAGTACAAAATAAATAATTGATTAATACCACAATCATTTATTCATAGTCATTGTCCTTTAGGTAATTATCTACATAAAATTCAAAAGAAATTGTAAATACTCTTTGACTCTGGCGTTACTGCTATTGGCCAAGCTGATCGTGCGACCAAGCTGATCAATTTTATGGCACTCAACAGAATGGTTATCAGTGCCTTCGTCGAATAAGAATGTGCGCATCTAGTGAGATAAACAGTCATTACTAGTTAGCAATCTCTTTGAGACGATGGTCCATAGACACAAATTACAGACTTTTTTAAGCAATGTCTGGCAATGGGAATGTAAGGAGGATGGCCGCTCCCCACGGACGGGACCTGGAGAGAGCTGACCCGTCCCAACCCACGCCAACGCCAAAACTGCCACGTGTCTCATTTTCTCTTTCCACTAGGCACGTAGCAGGCACGGCGTCCCGTGCACAAATGACGAACCAAAAGTCAGATACACATCAACAGCTATACTCCGCAAGCCGCCGTACAGTGAACGAAGGAGGGTACAACGTACAAATGTTATCGAATTTCTGTCCTCTTTCATTTGCGTATCCTGCGAGATAGGATGACTATGTGTACGTCTGTACGCGCCCTAATCTCTTACTTTTATAATCCCGACGCGAGATATACAATTGCGGTCGCACAGTCTTCCTCCCATGGCGGTATTCTAAAACTACGCAAGTCTTTACCAGCACCTACGTCATCTTCCTTCTTAGGATTCCCATTGAAATTCAAGCATTTCCGTTACACTTTGTATGGACCATACCGAAATGTTAACGACCCTGGCAGTGAGACCCTGAATTACTCTGTCTCTTGACACGCCTACTTAGTAATGACTTAACAAACGGAGCGATACTCCGGAACTTGACGCACTTGCGTCTCCGCTGTACTGTGAAACAGTTTTCACCACTCAACACTGAATTAAGGAAGTTTATGAAGTGAGAAAGACCGCCCCTCGAGACTACACCCGTGGCGAAGGAACCCCACCGCCAGCTTTTTCCACACAGTAGCTGCATCATATTGCGTCTGTGAATAGGGATTGTTCCGTGGAGTGTTCTGTTTCATACTTTGTACGCTAACTTTTTAAGGAAGCTTGGTATCATGAACGATTATTAAAATTTATAACAAAATATGGAAGATTAAATTTTCTCTGTGTACTGATTGCCTTAATTAATACAAGTACACCGAGAACATATAACAGAAGCAAACTGTGTTTGGCAAGTACGAATGAATATGTTCACCGTATTAATCCTTTCCAAGACTGCTGTTGAAGTGCTAAAATTAGCTGCTAGCAAAATCAGACTAACCAGGCACTTTGTAAAGGTGTCAAAATTACCATATTTTTAAAGTGGGAACGAAATTATATCCTAAGCTGTATGGAACAATCTATTAGCCTTATTTAACAAAATGCACTCGTTGCCTGTCTCTCGCTGCTGCTGCTGTTGGCAAGTTACTAGAAAGAAAATTATTATTTTAATGTGAGCCTGAAACACGTCTACAATTCAAAATAATTGATGTTGACATGCCACTTGCTGACGTATTGCCTATTGGCTTTTGCCTCGGGATATTTGGCCGCCGGCCCTTTGTGACCGATCAGTTCTAGGCGCTTCAGTCTGGAACCGCGCTGCTGCTATGGTCGCAGGTTGAACCATTTGATATTCGGTCGAAGTTTAATTCACGATTTCTCTAGCGTTTCGCCAGTCGATCGTAAAGGCTCCTGGCTCAACATTTTGCTTCTACGGTGGTTCAGCGTGAAGTGCCAGGCTACACATGAAAGAATCTCAGGTTCGGTCCTCTCTCAATTCTGGCGATTTTTTTTTTTTTTTTACCTGCACGTATCACTTTCGCCTCTAGTGACGTTTGCTGATATACAAAACGGCGAGTTGCAGCGTGGTTCGGAATGCACGTTAAACTGTAGGATCCCTATGGCTGGCAGGGTGTAAGCTCGAAGAAAGGCAACGACATACCACCTCCAACAGGACCGTACGTACCTAGTAAAGCACTGTGTTCAAAAACTTCGGATTGAAGATGCTTTACTATACTACTTCAGCCACACATG
The DNA here is from genome assembly GCF_023864345.2 of Schistocerca serialis cubense. Classification (NCBI taxonomy): domain Eukaryota; kingdom Metazoa; phylum Arthropoda; class Insecta; order Orthoptera; family Acrididae; genus Schistocerca; species Schistocerca serialis. The sequence goes on from NC_064638.1 coordinate 709,076,733, forward strand.
GGAAAGACCGATACACACATAATAAATGACTCGGGACATTTCATTGAGAAGTTGAAGAAACAAACTTGACCAAACGGAATCCTGGTCAAATTTGATGGTGTTTATTTTTCCGCAGGACATCAACACGCCGTTTTGTGCAAGTCTTAACAAGAGCAACGTTACGTGAAAGCATGATTTCTACGAACAATTGGAAGGCTTCGCCATGGTTAGTGCATGGTTACTAATTATTTTACGGGGCACTTTGAAAGACAGGCGCTGGTCTTAGGACCCTGCAAAATTACGGTATGTTACTGTTACGTCTACGACGCCTTCCTCGTGTGAAGCCATGGAGAGGAACAGCTCTGTGATTTTCTAAGACACGTGAACAGTCTTCGAGCCAATATTAAATTTACTCTGGAGATAAAAAAGGATCAACAGTTACCCTTTCTAGATTTTTTGGTTACGAGAAATGGTGAGAACCTGGGTCTTTCAAGGAGCAATGGGTACTCCACCAGCTGGGTAAGAATTGTCACAAAAAAAACCCGGCGAAGTGACACTTCGGAAGAAGAAATGTCGGGCACGTCCTTTCTGCCACATATCCGGAGGTGAATACAGAATCCTCCGTACTTTGAGCTAACACGGCTATTTACTACATAGCAAGAAGGTCAAACAGTGTGTCAGATCAGCCAAGGACAAAAGAAATTATTGGAAATATAATGGAATGTTTGTAGGATGATACATCGGTAGCAGGATCATCGAACATATACGGTATTGCAGTTTGGGGCAGGTGGAGAAATCGGCTGTGGCGGCGGACGCGTTGTGTGGGACAGGTCACGGTTCGCTGACACGCTGGTTGTCGCTGTGGAGAACTACCACGCCCGTTTCTTCAGGGAAGTCATGTTGTTGTTGTTGTTGTCGTCGTCTTCAGTCCTGAGACTAGTTTGATGCAGCTCTCCATGCTACTCTATCCTGTGCAAGCTTCTTCATCTCCCAGTACTTACTGCAACCTACATCCTTCTGAATCTGCTTAGTGTATTCGTCTCTTGGTCTCCCTCTACGATTTTTACCCTCCACGCTGCCCTCCAATGCTAAATTTGTGATCCCTTGATGCCTCAGAACATGTCCTACCAACCGGTTCCTTCTTCTAGTCAAGTTGTGCCACAAACTCTTCTTCTCCCCAATTCTATTCAATACCTCCTCATTAGTTATGTCATCTACTCATCTAATCTTCAGCATTCTTCTGTAGCACCACATTTCGAAAGCTTCTATTCTCTTCTTGTCAAAACTATGTATCGTCTATGTTTCACTTCCATAAATGGCTACACTCCATACAAATACTTTCAGAAACGACTTCCTGACACTTAAATCTATACTCGATGTTAACAAATTTCTCTTCTTCAGAAATGCTTTCCTTGCCATTGCCAGTCTACACTTGATATCCTCTCTACTTCGACCATCATCAGTTATTTTGCTCCCCAAATAGCAAAACTCCTTTACTACTTTAAGTGTCTCATTTTCTAATCTAATTCCCTCAGCATTACCCGACTTAATTAGACTACAATCCATAGGGAAGTCATACAAATTCACAAACATGACAACAGTTTTAACAAGAAAGAAGAAAGCCCAAAGCTAAACAAATCTTGAATTCCCTTGCTGCAGCGAAAATCCGTTACAGCCTTTACAAGTGACAAGGGGAGAACCAGAGTGGTAATGACCAGGACAAAGTCCTCACATGTTGGTGCTACAGGTGCATATTGTAATACTCGGCCACGGCCTTGGCTCCATTCCGCCACTAGCAGTGGAGGGTGAAACTTTGACAAAACTACTCGTACTGGCGATACGTCAGAAACATTGTGAAACGTCGGTCGAAGATCCTCAGACAAAAGCCAGTACGCAACACTGTTTATCGATATATCAAAATGTTGAACAAAAGCGGGATACGGCGAGTGCTTGCCTACACGCATATTTCTTCACGTGTTAATAAAACTAGTACAGCCGTGACACCGAGTACGTAGACGAGAATCAGCTGCTGAAGTTTGTCAAAGTTGGCTTTCCGAGGTGTTGGAGGGAGGTGTGAGCCGTCGGTTGAGGAAGACAACAGGTTCCGCTTCGAAGACCTTGTGAAGCCTGTCAGCAAGTGACTGCGAAAGCGCGTGCTTCCGTTCCGGCCTTGGCTGGCTCTTCCTCGGCTGCACGTGACCGCCAGAAGAGCAGACCCCCAGACTGCAGGCCACGGAACGGCGCCTGCCGCGCTGTCCCCCACACCCGCTCTCACATCCTGCTCACAGCCTGAGTCACCAGCGAAGGGGAAGGGCAACGGCACTGGCCACAGCACGGCCGGCACCTCGCCACTGCCTATAACGCCTCCACAGCCACACTCGCCTCGAACGCAAGGCCAGCCCACTGGGAGACAAATGGTTCAAATGGCTCTGAGCACTATGGGACTTAACTTCTGAGGTCATCAGTCCCCTAGAACTTAGAACTAGTTAAACATAACTAACCTAAGGACATCACACACATCCATGCCCGAGGCAGGATTCGAACCTGCGACCGTAGCGGTCGCGCGGTTCCAGACTGGAGCGCCTAGAACCGCTCGGCCACTCCGGCCGGCCTGGGAGACAATCACTGCCTAGCACACGGGGCACTGATATCACTTCGCTGCGTTAGTACCGAAACCCAGACGTCGGCTTGGACCTTTGATGTAATAGTCCGGTCTATGGCGTAATACGTGCCCAAACAATTATATTCCTCGATTTTCGGAAAACGTTCGACACAGTGCCCTGCAGACTTAACGACGCTCCCGGCATACGGATTAGGTTCCCAGATACGCGAGTGGCTCGAAGGCTTCTTACGTTGTCCTCGGCGAAGAGTGTTCTGAGACATGTTTATCGTCAGGAGTGTCCCAGGGAAGTATCATAGGGGCGTTCTTCTTCTCTATACAGGGTGAGTCAGGAGGAAAGGTACATGCTTTGAGGGGCGATAGTGATTTCAAACAAAAAAGTCATACGAACATACGTCCTGTTCTTAACAGTTTCCGAGGAAACTAATGAGAACGATGGGAAACTGGATAATGCAGGCACTAGTAAATGAAACACTGATTTAATATTTTGTTTAATTGTGTACATTTCCTCACAAAATTGTTCAACAAGTCGCAGAACTGTTCAAAAAGTCCACCGCCGGCTACAATGCATTTTGCAGTTCTTTTAGACAGCTGCCGTGTTACTGATCTGAGCTCACTCGTACGGTCCGCTACCAGAGCACACGCATGTAAGATATGTGCGAAACGTTCCTAATTTCTGTCCACTCTACGCTTGTTCACTTCGCTCTTAAGCCAACTCCACAAACAGTAATCCAGTGAAGCAAGATCGGGGGACCTCATTAGCCAAGCAATGACTCCACGTTGACCTATCCAACACCCAGGATACGTTTCACTGAAGTACTGTGTCAACGGCCGTACGGAGTGTATATGTGAAGAGCTATTGCATTTTCATTACACTGACCCGTAGTGTTTTGATTGTACACACAACTCTGTAGTACACTAGTGTAAGCAATATAGTACTGAGACGTGAGGTAAACAACGTGTACACTTGCAGGAATCGTCCCCCGCCATGCGCAAGTGAAGAACTCATTGGAACGTTCAGTAAAGACAACACTATGTAGCCTGATGTCGCTTTCGTTACATTCGCATGTGAGTGCTGGCGAACAAGGTAATGCCACTGGCTCCCGTGATTTTCAAACAGCTGTATGTAGGGCATTTGTTCACTGAACGTTTCCGTGAAGAATCACCAATACTATACCCTCTGAACACACTTACCTTTCCTCCTGAGCCAAACTGTCAGTCTGTAGGACAGGTTCAACAGCAGTCTGCGACTGTTTTCCGTTGACGCTATAGTGTACAGGAAAATGTTGACGTTGAGTGACTGGAGGAGGATACAGGATGGCAGGGTTTCTCCTGTTGTGATGAATGGCAGATTGCTTTTAACACAGAATTGAGTAAGTTAATGCAGACGAGTAGGACAAACAATACTGTAATATTCGACTACAGCTTTAGCGGTGTCCTGCTTGACACAATCGCGTCGATTACATATCTAGACGTAACGTTGCAAAGCAATACGGAATAGAAAGGGCATGTAAGGGCGATAGTAAGGAAAGTGAATGGTCGGACTCCGCTTTACTGGGAGAATTTTAGGCAAGTGTAGCTCATCAATAAAGGTGACCGCATATAGAACGCTAGTGCGACCCTTTCTTGAGTTCTGCTAGAGTGTTGGGGTTCCCCACAACGCTGCACTAAAGTAAGATATCTAAACAATTCAGTGGCAAGCCGCCAGATTTGTTACAGATCAACATGCGAATATTACAGAGCTGCTCTGTCAGCTCAAATGGGAATCCCTGGAGGGAAACGACTTTCTTTTCGCGAAGCACTACTGAGCAAATTTAGGGATCCCGAATTTGAAGCTGACTGCAGAGAGATTCTACTGCTGCCGACTTACATTTCGCGTAAGTACCACGAAGATACGAAAAATTAGCACTCGTACGTAGACATACAGAAAGTCTTTCTTCCCCTCGCTGTATTTGCGCTGGAACAGGAAACAATGAGACTAATGGAACAAAGTATCCTCCCCCATGTACCATACGTTGGTTTGCGTGATATGTATGTGTATGAAGATAACAGAACACTAACAACATTTACTTTGGATTATTATTATTCTTTCTTTTCTCAGACGTTATGTCTGGTCAAAAATGGAAAATGACGCGGGCCTTGATCAAGCATGACTTCCTTTTAACTGTACGGTATATGTTCTATTGCATTTAGGAACTTTCGGGTTACTGAACATTTATCAATAATTACAGATTTCTGTAGTTGTATATATACGTTTGGATGTACCTGTATTGCGTTGATATACTGGTGGATATTGTGTGGTATGACTCCTGTAGTTGATAGTATAATTGGTATAATGTCAACCTTATCCTGATGCCACATGTCCTTGACTTCCTCAGCCAGTTGGATGTATTTTTCAATTTTTTCTCCTGTTTTCTTTTGTGTATTTGTTGTATTGGGTATGGATATTTCGATTAGTTGTGTAAATTTCTTCTTTTTATTGGTGAATATGATGTCAGGTTTGTTATGTGGTGCTGTTTTATCTGTTATAATGATTCTGTTCCAGTATAATTTGTATTCATCATTCTCCAGTACATTTTGTGGTGCATACTTGTATGTGGGAACGTGTTTTATAAGTTTATGTTGTAAGGCAAGCTGTTGATGTATTATTTTTGCTACATTGTCATGTCTTCTGGGGTATTCTGTATTTGCCAGTATTCTACATCCGCTTGTGATGTGATCTACTGTTTCTATTTGTTGTTTGCAAAGTCTGCATTTATCTGTTGCGGTATTGGGATCTTTAATAATATGCTTGCTGTAATATCTGGTGTTTATTGTTTGATCCTGTATTGCAATCATGAATCCTTCCGTCTCACTGTATATATTGCCTTTTCTTAGCCATGTGTTGGATGCGCCGGCCGCGGTGGTCTAGCGGTTCCAGGCGCTCAGTCCGGAACCGCGCGACTGCTACGGTCGCAGGTTCGAATCCTGCCTCGGGCATGGATGTGTGTGATGTCCTTAGGTTAGTTAGGTTTAAGTAGTTCTAAGTTCTAGGGCACTGATGACCACAGATGTTAAGTCCCATACTGCTCAGAGCCATTTTTGTTGGATGCGTCTTGATCGATGCGTGGGTGTGTTAGATGATACGGGTGCTATCCATGTAGTGTTTTCTTTTTCCAATTTACTTTCTTCATATCTGTTGATGTTATGTGATATGTGATCTAAAGGGTTGTAGAATTGGTTATGAAATTGTAGTTGTGTATTATTATTATTATTATTATTATTATTATTATTATTATTATTAGTAGTAGTAGTAGTAGTAGTAGTAGTAATCTCCTCCCTGTAAATCCTTCTGGGTGTCAGCAAGCCATAGTACTCTGATGTTTCGGGTCCCATTTACGGCATTGACAATTATCTCCGTTAATCGTCATTCGTCCATTTGTGTTACATACACACAAATTTCGGGCAATTTATGTGCAATTAAACGAAATCGTTCCATAGCTGCTTCTATTCATCTTTTGGACGGTAGTTGTGATCGTGTACTGATGTATAGCATTGCTCGCCACCTGCATTAGGTTGTAAAGTGACTGCTCGGGTGTGAGTTGGGAAGTCTACGAATGTGATGTAATGAGAATAGCAGTAGTCTTCTCTAGGTGATTTTTTTACGCATACTGGATTCTGATCAGTGTTTTAAGTCCGTCAATGAATACTCGAGTCCAAGCAAACGGAGGCTATCGGCCGGTTCAATATTTCCATCTCGAGCGCCGACTGTCATTTCAGGTTACTTTTGTTTATATGGCTATTTAAGGCCATCATGTGTCTCGTTCACAAGATTAAAAAAGCAAAGCTGTCGTCAAGTCGAAGATTGCTTCCAACGGCGCACTACACTGATGTGACGAAAAGTAATGCGATTGCGATACGCACACACACGTATGGCGGTAGTATCGCGTACACAAGGTATAGCAGGGCAGTACAATGGCGGTTAGGTTAGTGTTTTTTTAACGTCCCGTCGACAACGAGGTCATTGGAGACGGAGCACAAGCTCGGGTTAGGGAAGGATGGGGAAGGAAATCGGCCGTGCCCTTTCAAGGGAACCATCCCGGCATTTGCCTGAAACGATTTAGGGAAATCACGGAAAACCTAAATCAGGATGGCTGGAGACGGGATTGAACCGTCGTCCTCCCGAATGCGAGTACAATGGCGGAGCTATCATTTGTACTCAGGTAATTCCGACGTGATTGTGGCCGCACGACGGGAATTAACAGACTTTAGGGTTCGGGTGTGGCGCAGACCCCACGAAGCCATGGACTCAAGCTGTCAACAAAGCACTGTGCAAGCTGGTGGTGGCTCCACAATGGTGTGGACTGTGTATACATGGAATCGACTGGGTGCTCTGGTCCAACTGAACCGATCATTGACTGGAAATGCTTATGTTGGGGTACTTCGAGACAGTCTGCGGGCATTCATGGACTTCACGTTCGCTAACATGTAACCAGGCCACAATTGTTCGCCATTGGTTTGAAGAACATTCTCGACAATTCGACCGAATGATAAGGCCACCCATCGAACATTTATGGCGAGTCCATGCCACGTCGTGTTGCTGCACTGCATTGGGACAAGAAGGTCTGGCACGATATAAGGAAACATCCCATGACTTTTGTCGCCTCAGTGTATCTTACTAGGCAGGGACACCTTGCAGGTAGTCTGCCAAGGCATCCAGGAACGATGAGAAAACCCTTCGAGAAATCTGGAATCAACTAGAGATCCCAGTCGACAGCACTCGGTATTTCGTGAGAGTAAAGAGCAGTTGTGTTTCAAAAGAACGATATTTTCTGAATCCGCGCTGGTTATCTGTCTATATAGTTTTTTCCTCTAGAGATATTTCATAATGTTGGAATATAATGTTCCAAAAACCAACTACAAATCGATGTCAGTGACGAGAGTATAAAAGCTGGCGCTGAAAATTTTTAGTTTCATATCCACAACCGTGCGCTTCCTGTTATACTTGCACAATGCGAAAGAAATGTCTCGTACGTTACTTAAATGCTTTATTCTGGACTACGCAATTAACTTTGATCAGCAACAGATAAAAGCTTCCTTCGAATCCCAGGAGACTTGCTTCAAAATATTCTACTTAAGAAAACAGGGCCCAAAAACTTCCTGACGGGTTATAACTGCACAGATTTGACAAACGCAAAGCGCTGATAATGACACGCTATGTGTGTTAGGTACTCAGTTTCCACCCAGCTCGCGAAAAATCGGCATGGACTTCGCGCTGGATCTTTCAGGGAATTCAAAGCCTGGAAATATACACGAACTTCCACTTCTGTTTCACAGCACGGTGTCAGCGGAGCGTATTTACCCGCTGGCTAGAGAGCTAGCCACTCAGGGGCTATCAATCGATCGCAGCTGGGCGTAATTAATTACGTGTTCGCGCCGAGAAGCACCCATAGAAAAAATACTATCCACTGGGGGAAATCGAACGATTGTTTCTAAACGTAAACAAAGAGAGCATTTCGAGGTGCTTATTGACCCGCAGTTAAAAGCTTAAATGTATGGCAATGCGACCCGAAGTGCGCAAGACGTTGTCTGTTTCCTAGTCTCTGAAGCTGTATTAAAATAACTGCGGAAATTCCATAACAGCATAATCTTGCACATTCTGAAATGTGTTTCTTGCGTGTAAGACGTAAACAGAAAATATTGGTGGCGTTAATTGCTGTTTCTTGCGCAGTACACCCACTTTGTCAACGATTTTTGTTGATTCAGGTCTCCTAAGAACATTTTTATTTAGCCCAAAACCTAACTACAAAACCCATCCTCTATGAAAAATACTGAAACTTGCGTCCGACTATATATAAAACAAAGTTTTATACAACGTGCTTCTGTGAGATGCTGTCACAACAGCTTCTAGTCAGGTTCAGATTTCCTCGTCAGTAATTCGATCGTTGCCTCCATCCAAGGTTACCGAATCTTACGAGCTCAAGTTTACACGTAATGACTAATTTCATTCAGTTCCGTATGGTTTAAAACTACGTCCAAACCAGTTTAAATAAATGTCATGAAGGCCTTTAGCTGAGCAGCCTATATCACAGTACCTCACATTTCAGTCCTGTCTTCAGTTCTTGTCCCCTTCTGCAACGAACCAACGCTTCGTAAACAGAGCTCTCGACTAAGCCGTTCAAGAAACGCAAAGACAAATATGAAATGGGAAAATAAGGAACTGTAAACCTATGGTTGAACGCCTAACTGCTGGAGAATTTTAGGCGCTATTTACTAATGGCTAACGCCACTGAAGAACTCAAATAATTGTTTACTGACCATGCCTCTAACTTGTTTCAGCATAAATCGTTCCGAAATTAATATTAGAGCCAACACATGGGTCACGGTGCGGACAAATCTCGAAGTCAGAATATAACTAAATTGGTATGCGCGTGAAAATGAAGTTAATAATATAAATTCAAAATAATTCCGAACCATCTAACTAGATTATCACCATTCAGATCTAAAAACATGGATTCTGAAATAATTTTTTCAACGAGGCGGTGGTCCATGGTGGGCCTTAAGGAGCACCATTAGTTAATGGGCGGTTCCTTAGATAACAACCAAAAAAGATTTACCATTTTCGTACCAAAAACCGAAACGATATATTGCTAAGATCCCTATCTCGAATAACCTTGATATCAGTATCTGTTTTCTAGGTATAGGTTTCCAGAGTTACCCTATCTGTACACGTAAAATCCAGTATAAAGCGACGTAACATGGAGGTTATGCAGTAAAGTGTCGCCCTTATCATCAAAAGGGTTCTGGGAAACCCATGTTGTAGTACCGAAGTAAATGCAAAATTTTTGTGCGCATAAAATCCGGTGTGAGGTGTAAAATTAGTTTTGCGTTATATCAATTTCACATAAATAAGTAAACTAACAAAATTTTGGTGCCCCAAAATTTCTTTTCATATCAGTCACGTCCCCTGCTGTGGCAGGGAAAAGAAGGGAACTAGTGGAAAAATGCTCCTATGGAAGCACAAAAAGGGTGAATATGCTCCTGTTTAAAAGACTGACTGAAAATTGGGATGTTAGCTGCCTCATTCTACCTTACTTAGCACCTTTAAAAACTTCCCTAAAAATTCTGGCATGCGAACGTATCCGCGCTTTTTATGCTGAGACAGGAGGAGACAATCGCAGTGGGAAAGAGACGGAGCAGAAATAATGGAAGTAGTAGGCAGTGGTGGTTGTGGTATAGACAGAGCGAAGGAGGCAACGGCACAGAGAGAGAAAGAGTGGGACACGGTGGCAATGGAACATAGTTGATAGTGACAGAACAGTGCTAGGAAAAGAGTGAAGGAGACAGTACCAGTGGAAGAAGAATAATGAGAAGGAGATAGTGGATGTAGGTGAGAGCCAGTGACAATGAGACACAGAGTCTATGACGATGACAACGAGAAGGGGACCGAGATGAAGACAGTGATATGAGACAGCAGTAGTAGGACAGAACGAAGGAAACCGTGGCTGCAAGACACGAGACAGTGACAAGTAACGGCGCGTTTACACCCGTGCGCCTTGCGGCTAGTCGCCGTTCGGCTGCAGCTCACCCCCCACACGGAAGTAAAGGTGTCCATTGTGAACACAGGTGTGAATGGAATTACTCGCAAAGCATATGCTGAGGAAGAGTGCCTCTACTTCTGTGTTGGGCAACAGTCGCACGGCGATTAGACGTACAGGTGCAAACGCACCTATAGGGGGAGCGAAAGTGCTAGCGGATGGATATGAGAAACTTAAGTGATGGACTACTGCATGTGACTTAGCGAAGTGGAGCCAGTGGTTAGCGCACCCAATTCGGATTCTGGAGGACAACAGTTCAAATTCGTGTCCGGCCATCCTTATTTAGGTTTTCCGTGATTTCCTTAATTCGTCTCAGGCAAATGCCGGGATGGTTACTTTACAAGAGCACGGACGATTTCCTTTTCTAATAAGAGCTTGTGCTCCGTCTTTGACCTCGTTGTCGACGGGACGCTAAACACCAACCTCCTCCTCTATTGCTTGTGAGCGAGTTACAGTTAGGGGTGCAATTGGAAATGAGCTGCATGTTAAAAAGATCGCGAATATGTTCGTCGCGTGCCAAAATATTTGGGACACTTTTCAGTCTTAGTCTTTCAAACAGGAGCTTATTCACCTTTTTTGTTCTCCGACAGGGGCTCCACTGTGGGACAATGACAGAAAACTCGAAGAGCAGCCCAAGGCGTTGCTAGCTAGCTGTTTAATACTCTTAAGAGCCACAACGCTAGCCCTGAAGAGGTCCTGTCGTTATGCTATAAAAGGCGCATGATGACGAAAACTTTCTCTGGAATTCTGTTGGAGAACCATAAAACTATAGAAGCTTAATAAGCTAACAGATTACTTAGAGAGATACAGATTCGCATTTAATTTGGTTCAAGCTTTCCATAGCGAACAACGCTTGATCTACGAATTTCAAGTTGTCATCGGCGGCGCAGTGCTCCATAAAGTAAGGGAAAATATTCCCCTCCGGCTGACTCATCTCCACGGTGTCCCTCGCCGCCTGCGGCGCCAACCCCTGCGTTCTCAGTCGTAAATGGCGAGGGGACGAAAAGGAGATTGAAGACTGTGATACGAGCAGTGAAGTTCTCTGCAGTAGAATCAGTGGTAGAACAGATCCCAGACGAATACACCAGGAATATTTTTACCGACGTTCAGTCGGTCAGGTCTCTCTTCTCTCTTACTTGCGGTATTTAAAGTACCAGAGACTTTAATTAAACGCAGGACAAACAATTCTATTGCATCCCCATTTACGCCGATTTAAATCCTATTTGCGTAAGTGCACTGAAAGAGTTACCACGTACCAAACGAAAAATTATGATAATAAAAGTGGACAGAATGGCACAGTCATTAGTGATAACACGAGCAATCGTCTTAAAACAGAACTCTTCCAACAGTCAGATATTTCTTTCTGAATTACGTGAAATGATAGGCTTCCTTGTATCGGGTTTGCTAGTACTTACAGAGCCAATAAATACAGGCAAGAAAAACTAGTGGCAGAGGGGGCTGGATGGAGTGACGTAACAACCACCTCCTCCCCTCCCCCAAAAAAGACTGATAGCCGATGTAAATAGATTAACAATATTTTATTGTAATTTTAATTAAAATCCTCAGCATTTGTGTCACGTTAAATGAAAATAGTCCTGATTCCACGCCTTTGAGAAAATTGTCTCTATAGACTTGTGCTTTTCAAAAATATTCATATGGCACGACTTACTTCGTCGCCGCAAAGTCGATTTCCACATTACTGAAAGTGGCTGCATCCTAACCACGTCGTTACCAATCGCTAACGACGTGTGTGCGGTAACTGTAGGATCCGCGTTTATTTCAAGTGTAAGGCCACGGCTGAAGAAGCACCGTATTTATGCCGACCCGCTTGTGTACATTGTTCACAATTAACGGCTTGATCGGGCAGTAATTGCAGCCGCGTTGTGCGACTGACATTGTCATTAATGATGTTTTGTGTTCGATTTCTCTGGAGAAAAACGTATCCATTAATAGGAGATTTAAAAAAAGGTACGAGTGTATCAGTACAATGATGATAAATTTTGCAGGGTAGTTAAATTAATTTTAAATCTAGCGTCAAAATTATTATATTTATATTTTACTAATAGTTGCTCCTCAATGGACTCATACGGTCCAGATGTCAGTATCAATTATGGCATTCTTTGTTCAGCTGGTACCACAGCGAAGCTCCTACCTCACAGGATCATTCATAAACTGTCAATTTTCGCCGACATTCTGTTCGGTCTTGTCCGTTAACTCGGTCTGTAATCGGTTGTTGGATCGGGCTTTTGCTTCCATTTGTAGGCGCTTACATTGGAGACGTGATGTTTCCCTCACGTTGTTCGATGGTCCCCCGAAATCGGGATGGGAGGATTACAGATCCAATGTTGATGCAGCCTAATGTTCACGTCATCACTCGCATGGAAAGGCCTTTACTTTGCGACTGCCTAACTTCGCGCACTTTCACTATACGGGCAACTGTTGACTTTACCGACAAACCAACATTTACGCGGCAGATATGGCGATATTCTAAGCAAAGCCGCAACTCTAGCACGGGTCACAAAGCCGCCACTTTTGATGACCATGGGGCAAGTTTTCAAATTTAAAGTAACAGATGAGCCAGTGAGATTATGTATCAAGTAATGTTACGGGCTTACCACATAACACAAGAAAAACGTTGCAGAAATATGAACCCATTCACCCACACTAGTCTTTGTGGAGTCAATGATTTCCACCGCCTGAAATTCCGAATAATTCCATCTCTAGAACAAGTCGCTCCGTGAATTTTATTCTACCCCACTTATCTTATTTCGCCACAATTTAACGTCAACTGCGAATGTGTTTTAGCTACTAGCAAGTAGCAAAGGCTTTCGTAAATTAAAACTTGATATTTCAGTCAATGACAGGAAAAACCCATATTCGGCTTACAGTACACCAAATGGTTCGAATGGCTCTGAGCACTATGCGACTTAACTTCTGAGGTCACCAGTCGCCTAGAACTTAGAACTACTTAAATCTAACTAACCTAAGGACATCACACACATCCATGCCCGAGGCAGGATTCGAACCTGCGACCGTAGCGGCCGCTCGGTTCCAGACTGTAGCGCCTAGTACACCAAATTCACAATAATTTTTTTACTACAATTGTCTCATTTAGTTGGCATAATACAAATACGGAAGAGTATGCGTCATCTCTCTCATTAGGTGATAAAATGTATGATAAGAGGGCACATCGTCACTATAACGTGTGTTCATCCTCCAAAAGTAATGATGAACCTCACGGGCAAATACCATGTCATTTTTTGGTCCACCAGTTTACGTGCATTCTTCACGGGGCAGCAATTCACTGGCCAACTGAAATGTACACTTCTTGCTACGTTATGCACGTTTATTACAGATGAAGTCTATCTTCCACACAACGTACTGGAATCGCACAAAAAAAAATTTATGCTGCGATGTCAAAGTGGAACAGTGCTGAATGTCTATAAATCTTATTGTAATTAAATACAACAGGCCTACGCCGTAATATCTGCATCATTGCTGAAATAGAAATTACACATTAAAAAAGTAAAACAAAAATATAGATTTTTTCTTGTACCACACATACACTGAAAAATGCCTACTGTGCCCAAGAGTTGTGGCGGCAAAGTGTGCTCGCTGTCATGATTAGACATTGCAAATGTTGCACTACTCGAAAGAAAGCTTTGCAAAGAGCTTAAAAATCTGGTTTCCCACAATTTGTGTGGACTGTATGTTTAAAGACATAGTATACAACGTTAAAACAATGAACCAATTGTTTTTCACCGCATTAAAAATTGCCACAAAACATGAGACACCTTACAATTGAGGGAAAACAGTGAAATAGGGGGAGGGGACTAACAGTATGTCGAGTTGTTCCCCAGAACTTACAGTCAGTACGATCAAACTGTTGACATAATTATATTCTCGGCTCAGCCTAGAGAGTAGTCGCGGACGTAGGATAAAGAGCCCAAAAACAGACGACAAACAAGAAATATTAATGGTTAAATTAAGATTTCCTGTAGGGAAAACTTAAACCTGTTAATTACGGATTTCGAAGGATGCTCACACAGCTGGCAATAGTTTGGGCTGTATCTTACACCTAATGATAGATCCCCAGACTTCCAGTGGATACTGGCCTACTCTTTCTTCCGCATTCGTAGGAGTTCCATATTTTCGCAACCCTACTGCGACTTGAATCATTGTTCCGATGAGACAATGGTCGTACGTTTCCTCCGACAGTAAGTCAGCAGCTAGACCTAGGAAAATGTACATTATATTAAATACTGCAATACAGAATTAATGAAATTTTACACTGAAAAATATAGCAGAACTGTTGCTAATGGTATAGACATTACGGAATTGACAGGATCTAATACTTCTGGCAAATGCGATCTAAATCAACGAGAAATAACAGACTACAGTAAACTGTAAAGTAAACAAAAGCGACGTGTGGAAGCTGTAACAGCTGTGATAATCCTTTAAATATTCATCTGATAAATTCCAGCAAACACAAGTCACTTCCAAACCGAATATGTAATGACAGATTTGTGAGCTACTGGATAAAACCTACACGTTTGTTGATTTTCACCTTTGTTATCAACAAACACACCGTAGTTGGAACATTCATACCTTAGACGAATTTGGTTCCATCAAGTAAAGCAAATAATTAAGTTGTACAACATGAGTTTTAAATCTATCCAAAGTTACCTCAGTGCATAGTACTATGATAACTTCATTTCTCAGAAATATCTTCAGACGACAGTGTATAAAGTGTCATCTGTTTGCGCTAGAAAGCAGATTATAGTGTTGACATCAACATCTGAGTGGATAACAGATATCACAAAATAAAGAATATCACAAACATCGAATACAGCCACAACTGTCACTCTCAGACCCACACCTAGCTAGATGTTGACAATCGTACCTGACATGCTAGCTTCCCATGCAGAACACACTGTAGATATAGTCATAATTACTGACTGCAGGAAAATTGCAGGTAAAACAATGATTTTCCAGACAGCATTTACTTTTTGATTACAAGCATAATAGTGGACGCCAAATAGAAACAATTTGACACATATTAGAGTGCTTACCGCCATCACAAGTTCAAACGGATATTTGTAGACGCGCACGGGTGACTGGTACTTCTGAACCATTTTGAAGTCAACTGCTATGAACTTGCGTCAAGGAATCATAAATAAATACAACATAGCATCAGACAACGCACTCTCCTCAACCACTGGTAGCAGACTACAAGGAGAAGGTCTGCGTAACTAAAGCTGTCAAAGATTATAATTCAATGCACTACCGCAAGCAACTCTCATATCGATACTCAATGATCGATCTTTACGAATCTCGACAGTGCTACACATTGCATCGAAATACAAAACCTTATCGATACAAGCTATATGCCATGGTAAACACTAAACAGTAAACACTAAACACGACACCGAAAGTAGACAGCACAATAACAGTTTACTGCAAATATACGTGCTTTGTAATTTGAAAACAGATGATTATTTTAGTAATAATATCTTTTAAGTTGTACGTCCCGCTATCTCAGTATACACAAGTTTTTCCAAAGCGACAGTCGATGTGATTCTAAGACACCTTAGTTATAATGACTAGTAGTAACGTTTGTTACTGATAACAAAAAGGGTAAATACGTGTAAACTCGAGGAAACGATATGTGCTGCCGAAGGAGGGTGGGTCATTTTGGAATTACAAGACGTTTATTGTGACCAGGACGATCATACGTGTTCGTTCTCGAGACTGGAGATTAACAAGAACGTTATAATTGAGCCTGCTTCTCATTTGCAGAACTATACGAATGTCGTGTCTTCTTCTCGATCGACACAGCACATTATTATCCTCATCGGGATCACACAAACTTCGCTTAGACAAGCAATAGACACACCTTATTTAAGGGTGTAATCGTTAGATATTTAACGAATGCCCGAACATCACTCAGCCTAACTAACAAGTAATAAACAGTGACAAACGTCATTTGAAAGTGAGCAGTAATTAAAAGTTCGTTACTGCTTTTGTCAATACAGATTTAGACATTGATGCCAATAATGGCTTGTAACCATACAGGGATACTGGCATACTGATCACCATCAGGGGTCTTGAAATTTTTTGTTTCTTTGTTATGTAAGAGCTATTTGAGTAACTTATGTTTCAATAATATCTGTAATCTGCAAATGATGCAAGTGTAATAAAGTCAAATATCACTATATCAACATATTTCTGAGAATTATGAAAACTATTGTTAACAAGTCATTGTTCTGCAGAAAAGCAGTCAAAGACTAAAACATTATATGCGTGATTCTGTTGGGTTTGTGAAACCCTGACGAGCTTTATCATGGCATTGGAAAAGCAGACAGCTTGTGAAAGCATCGCTCATCTGGCATGTATGTTGTGGTCTTCAGTCCTGAGACTGGTTTGATGCAGCTCTCCATGCTACTCTATCCTGTGCAAGCTTCTTCATCTCCCAGTACCTGCTCCAACCTACGTCCTTCTGAATCTGTTTAGTGTATTCATTTCTTGGTCTCCCTCTACAATTTTTACCCTCCACGCTGCCCTCCAATACTAAATTGGTGATCCCTCGAAGTCTCAGAACATGTCCTACCAACCGACCCCTTCTTCTAGTCAAGTTGTGCCACAAGCTCCTCTTCTCCCCAATTCTATTCAATACCTCCTCATTAGTATGTGATCAACCCATCTAATCTTCAGCATTCTTCTGTAGCACCACATTTCGAAAGCTTCCATTCTCTTCTTGCCTAAGCTATTTATCATCCACGTTTCACTTCCATACATGGCTACACTCCATACAAATACTTTCAGAAACGACTTCCTGACACTTAAATCAATACTCGATGTTAACAAATTTCTCTTCTTAAGAAACGCTTTCCTTGCCATTGCCAGTCTACATTTTATATCCTCTCTACTTCGACCATCATCAGTTATTTTGCTCCCCAAATAGCAAAACTCCTTTACTACTTTAAGTGTCTCATTTCCTAACCTAATTCCCTCAGCATCACCCAACTTAATTCGACTACATTCCATTTTCCTCGTTTTTCTTTTGTTGATGTTCATCTTATACCCTCCTTTCAAGACACTGTCCACTCCGTTCAACTGCTCTTTCAAGTCCTTTGCTGTCTCTGACAGAATTACAATGTCATCGGCGAACCTCAAAGTTTTTATTTCTTCTCCATGGATTTTAATACCTACTCCGAACTGGCATATGAAATAACATTTAATGTTGGCAGCACTGATAACAGCATTTCGATTGGTACTCTGGCCACTCAGTGCTACAAGTCACACAATTTTCGTTTCTTCTTTCCTTTCATTTTCAGAAATATGGTATCATACTTTCTTCCCACACAGACATCTGTTATGTATCTAAACAAATCATTGCATTACAACAATATACATATGACCACATGTACAAACAAAAACTCATGAACAGCAGTAAAACTAGAAATTCTGCGGTTTTCTTATCAGTTGTAAATGTATTGTCCCCTGCAGTATTTTATGTTGCAGGTTTCATGTATTCACAAAGGGCATGCTTGGTGATGTATCACACTGCCTCAACTTTTTCTTGCATTGTAGCATCATCCGTTTTAACACTAACTTTCTTGTGCTGTAGAGGATTTCATAGTCAAAAATGTATTCTTCCTTGGTTTTGTTGAACTGTCCGTTATGATGTGGAAATTGTCAGAACTGCGTTTACCAGTACCTGTAAGATGTATAACATGTAACCAGCTTATTATTATGGGCAGTATCATTTGCCACTGTTAAATCAACAAATTCAGCTCATGTTACTGTATCTCTTAGTACTCCGTCTGCAGTGTGTCATGTCAAAGTTAAGAACTCCCTGTGTGAAATCCACATTCTTCCTTTATAAGTATTCAGCCAACATCTTCCTTGACACAGTTAAGTATTATTTTTTTGTAGAGAAGCAGAAGTGCCCAAAGTTTGTTAGATCTGAAGCATCAAACCATAGTTTAGTAAGATTACAACATCAACTTTGCACAATATTTCAAGCATTTGGTTTGGCTCAGGATTCAGTTTTTGATTGTAAGCCCAATTGTTTATATTTGTTTGGTTTAAGTTACAGCTCATCTTGTTTCACAGCAATGCTACTTTCCATTAAAAGACTATGGTTATCGCCATAGGGAAGTTAACAAATGCGCATATTTACAATTCAATAGTCAGTCAGACTACTGGAAGCAAAGAATGTCTGTGTTAACGCATCTCAGGTGGATGTCAGAGAGCGTACTTTGTCAGAGGTTGTAGATTTGTAATGTTTTTTAACTGGTTCACAGTCTGCAGTCCCCACAAAGCCCAATGAGCATTGTTCAGTGTCTGAGCTCAAGTTGCGGACAAAGCTTGTGGTAATGTTTGTTGGTTGGTGCAGTACAGTGAACAAGGTCGAGTGTGAATGGGTAATAATTGAGGACTCAAGCTGGTTTCAAACAGCGAATGAAGACTTAGAGGGTTGTTGTGCAGTAAAATAGTAAATGTAATTGGATAGATGAAAAATCTATTAACCAAGCAGCAGCAGAACACACACATAAAAGAAGGTTATAATCAGGCAAGTTTTCAGAGCCAGTGGCTACTTTATCAGGCAGACTGGTTGAGGAAGAAGGAAGAGGGATGAAGGAAAAGGACATCTAGGAAAAGGGGTAGTAGTAAGGCTCCCTGACCTGGGGTTCTGGAAGAATTTCCCAAAATCCACCCCCTCTTCCTAGACCTCTCCAGTCCTTTTCCTTCACCCCTCGTACTTCCTCCTCAACCTTTCTGCCTGAGGAAGGTGCCACTGGCCCCGACAGCTTGCCTAATTATAACCTTCTTTCATGTGTGTGTTCTGCTGCTGTTTGATGAGTAGCTTTTTAACTATCCAGTTACGTTATTTTGTCAATCAATCAATTGATTTCATTGTTAAAATAATAAATGTGTTGTCTCCCCTTTGGAAAAATGTATGTGGTCCGAAATATGGGGGCTGCAGTGCTCTCCGTATGGTGTCGTCTCTTAACATAAAACAGTCACAACGTGAGAAGACGTTTTGCATGGAAACTTTTGGTAGGGTGTGTGATGTGGTGGTGGTTTGTGGACCGTGCAATGTGTTTTCATACTCTGCTGACTAGTTCTGGTAACTCTGAAGCATTCAGTGGTTCAACAAATTCTTCCGAGAGATGTAAAGGTTCACCGTAGAAGACTCTGGCTAGTGCTTCCTGCAAGTTCTTTTTGAAGGTACTGTGTACACCCAAAAAGTCTGTCACACCTTGTCTCCATGGCATATTAAAGCTGTGTCCAGAGTGCAATGACCCTGCTCTGCCAACCTGTTGCTTTGGGGGTAGTAAATGGTAGTGCAAAAGCACATGATGCCATGAAGCCAGCAGAGTTCCATGAGAGGGCCAACTCAGATTGATAGCCCTGGTCAGTGTCAATTACACCCAGACAACAAAATCTAGAAATTCACAACAGTAAGAATGCTTTAGCTGTTGATTCTCTGGTAGTGTCAGCCAGTGTGCTGCCTCCACCCAGCATGTCACA
The DNA here is from genome assembly GCF_023864345.2 of Schistocerca serialis cubense. Taxonomy (NCBI): domain Eukaryota; kingdom Metazoa; phylum Arthropoda; class Insecta; order Orthoptera; family Acrididae; genus Schistocerca; species Schistocerca serialis. The sequence continues at coordinate 709,096,449 of NC_064638.1, forward strand.
CACTCAATTATTGACAGAATGTATTTATAACAATTTGACTCCAGAATGGGCCCGAGCAGGTGTAAGTGAGCAAGTTCTAGTCTGTAAATGTTTTTTAATACCAGTCACAAACTTTGTTGACTATTGTATTACTTATTTATTTAGCAACATGTTTCGAGGGAAAACCTCATTTTCGGGCTAAATGGCATTACAAAAACAATTTTACCATAAGGCCATACTGATGTTACATAGTCTTTTCGTAAATTCTGTGGTTATCTGTGTTCTTCCGATGTGGCAGACTCGTTGTGATGTGCAGAGGTGTTTCCATTTCTGTGGCTCTCTTGGCTTTCTTGGTCACTGTTCACAAATTTTCACTAATGTAACAGTAACTTGTAAACACAAAAACAAATCTGTAGTGCTTTATCAGTGCTTTGGAATGTGTACTAATTTACAGCTTATATGCATGTGCTTTCTTGAGATGGCTTTCATTAAATCGAAAAAGTTGTCATACTTTTCTGGAGTAAAGTGATATTTTAGAATGTCTTCATCTGGATCTTGATAAATGTTTTCCTTGCACTTATTTTCACTTGAACTGTCTCTTAAAAAGGACAATCTCTGGCTCTGCAAGTAAATCAACAACACAGATGGTAGTTTGGTGTTGATATGAGAAAACAGCTCTAAACATTTTTTATCACTGTATAACAAATATTAACTAAAATTTATCCATAATGTAGATTAATACAGTTAGAAGAATATGGCATTTTCACATTGTGCAAGCATTTCAGAATTATATTCAAGCCAATCAACAAGATCTTCATCCATTTTTTTGCCTGTATTTATAACCCTTCCAGCTGAAACCTATCTTGATGAAATTTGGTTTCAGGTAGGTAGAAATTTACTGAGAGTGGAATGAAAGCACTCTCTACACTCTTGTAACTACTAACACTCTAGTAACTAAACAAGGTAGTTATTTATTTGTGACATTAGTGTTTTGTGGAAGGTAGCTCACATACACTTGACACAAACACAACACATCCATGATTTGCAAGAAAATCTGGTTAGGAAACCAGCAATAAAAAATTTGACATTTCTGTAATGTCAGTACATCAGTTCTATTGGTAGGGCCCTTACTTACTGTATCAAAAGATGATGTTACCATGGAATAATGACCACATGCCAATTCATAAATTTACCTCTTTAGAAATAACCCTCCACGTGCCCCATTCTTCTTTGAAAATGATCTGAACATATGATATAGCTTTATGTTCCAAATGCTCTTACTTTGCTTCTCATCTTCAGCTACAGTACTACTTTGAATCTTTCACTGCATTCTTCTAAAATCAAAGTAAATCAGTTTAAAAAGATAAAAGTGACCACAAAACAACACATTAAATTGGTAGGAAGTCCACAAAATTAATTTAGAAATTTGACATTATAATATCTGGAAAAGCACACAGAATGCAATATATGTGATTGTTATAAATGCATCCTGCAGAATATAACAAGTAACAGTATTGTACAGCATTAGAAAAGCAATAAAATCATAGCCTCTGTGTAGCATGGAAACAAGTGAAGTACTCAACTGTAAAAAATAATATAAACCACAACATGTAAGAAACAAAATGTTCACTGAGAAAGAGTTTTAAAATTATATAGTAACAGGCATAAGTTTGAAAGACAACATTGACGGTATTCTGTAAGAGACCATAAAACATTATTTCAACTCCATTGCCCACACTCTTTCAAAAGTTATTTAATGCGACAACAATTCCAACAAAACTAAAAGTCAAAAGGAAATAAGCCCAATATTACGTAAACTAAGGGAAAGGCAACCACAATAGCAGACAATTGTGTGGCACAAGAAACACACAATAGAAACAGTACTGTGTGTTCCTATGTGCCGCACGTCAGTTCACTTATAGATGAGTGGTGGCCTTTCCCTATTTTACATATTATTTCATACAGAAATTTCCAGTGCATTATAGGTGTCCAGATTCAGACCCCTATGGTTTTCAGAGTTGATCCAGTAAGGGCGCCGTGAGAAGGATCAGTTGATGCTTGAGAGTGTCAAGGAAACATCATTCACAACAAAACATTTATTTATCAAAAGTAAAGGGTTGTCTTCTGCAGGTGCTGGCAGCTCCATTTGGCCAACCGAGTGCAGATCCAGTCAGCAGAAGTGAGCGTGCATTACTGGCAATTCTGCTGTGTCCTGGAAGCCTCGTATGGCAGCCGTTACATCATGGGTCAACCATTCTGTCATGGGTCAGTCGATGGTCTACAGGTGCTGGCAGGTGTGGCACTCCCTGGAAGTGGTGGACAGCAGCCTATGTGGACTGATCTTCAAAGTGATCTTGTTGAAGATGTGCACCTGGGAGACTTGCCCTCTAGCCCAGTCTGAAGTACTCTTTGACAGAGGCCAGCAGCATCAGTGTTGGCTGCAGGAATGGAGCAGGCAGCAGCAGGACACCCCCTCATGATGGCAGACAGTGTACAGCTTACTGGGCCTGCTGGTCAAGCCTCCAGCACACCAGCAGACTGATGGTGGTCCCTATACCCTGTCAGTGAGACTCTGAAGTTGACACTGCAGCTTGCAGTGGCAGAGTATCGACAGCGAGACTTGCACGATTGTAGACAATCAGCCACACAAAAGAGTCAACTGACATAGCCTCCCCTGTACCACAGGACTGCTACAACTGAGAGTGGGTAAGACATAGTATTTATGCTGGTGGTTTCCGTGCCCTCTTATGTGGTGGGGGTAGCAGTGACATAGTGTGTAAGAGTTTTCTTGTGTAGTCAACTTTCCTAGTGGCTTCATAACTTCATCTTTCATAACATCATTCTTCCCAACTCCATATGTGAATAGAACAGGAAAGAGCCCTAACAACTGGTACAATGTGATATACATTTCACAGTGGTTTGCAGAGTATAGATGTAGATGTGGATACCTACAAAGATGTCAGCAATGACAGTTTTTGAGGATGAGTTACCATTTTTTGGAAGTTCACAGCAGAAATTAAGTTGATAAATAATGTCACCAACCGAAATGAAATTTGATAAGAAGAGTTCTTATACAAATAAATATTAAAATTACCATCATCCAATAACAGTCACCACAGTTCTGTCTAAACAGCAGAAGCAGCGATTAAAGATAGAATTATGGACTAAACATCCTAAAAGAAGCACAACGGGGGTTTAGAAAGGGGAGAGCCAGTAATACTGCAGTGACAAACTTTGTAAAATATATTAACTCAGGCCCTGGACCATCAAAGGAAGGCATCTATTGTATACTTAGACCTTTCAAAAGCTTTTGGTAAATTCTTTATAGAAAAACTGGACTGGTATGGCATAAGAGCAAAAGCTATGGATATTATAAAAACCTTAGCTGAAAACAGACAATAGTGTGTTGAAATAAAACATAAATCCAGAAATACAGAGAAAAATGTCTACTCTGATATTCTGCAGGTAAAATATGCAGTGGCTCAGAGTTCAGTACCATGACCTCTGTCCTTTACCTTGTATATAAATGATACTCCCCCCTTCAGTAAATGGAAAAATGATTATGTATGCTGATGACACAACCATACTAATAAGCATTGACTCGGTGAAGAACTTGGAAGAGGAGAACATGCAAATGGTAGAATGGTATTTTTGAGAGAATTATTTATTGAACAACAGGAAGAAAACAATGTGTACAAAATTTGAAACAAACAGAACCAACAGCTCAGAGAACTTTATTCTGAGCATTGAGGGTGCAGACTTAGAAGAAATTGTCAATAATAGACTTCTGAGAATAGAAGTGGACAAATTTCTGACATGGGAAAACCCCATTGATAAGATATGTCAAAAATATGTACAAATATCCTCTTAATGAGAAAAATGTGCTATACGATGGACCAGAAACCTTGCTAAAAATGTACTTTGGACTTATCTTCCCATACATATTGCACTGTATACCAATATGGGGAGGAGCAGCAGATGTACACATTCAGAGAATTTTAAAACTTCAAAAGAAACCCGTAAGATGGATAGCAAAACTAATACCATAGGAGTCTTGCAAAAGCATATTCAAAGAATTTAAAATATTAACTGCACCAAGTTTGTACAAGTATGAGATAATACTCCTTTTAATGGTAAATTGTACACCACCTTTGAAAAGAGATTTTCATGGCAAGAACTGGAGAGAATTAGCATATCTGCTGCAAAAGAGTGAAAATGACAGATAGAGACCCTTCAAATGCAGGAAGCTAATTTTATAACAGACAGCCATTCAGCTTAAAGGAACTGAGCACCTCCAAAAGAAAACTAAAGGAACATTTCATCTCTGGGTGTTTGGATTACAGTGAGGGAGTACTTGCAAGCAAATCCACAGGAAAAATGTAAATATAAAGTTGGAAATGGAGTAAAACAATTCCTTTTTCATGTGGAAATAAATTTACTGAAAGAATCAAAATGAAAACAAAGTGCAGTGCTGAAAATATATGAAAGGACATACAGGCTAAGTGTATTTGATGCAAAAATGATTTAATGAGCTTCCACTCGGTATAAATGTCTAAATTTTCTTTAGTATGGATAAACATACATGATCTAAAAAACTGGTTTTCAGTATTTGTAAATGTAATTTAGTATTTTCAGTGATATGGAAAAAACTGCTCAAGTGTGTGGGATCCATACCAGATTGCCTACCATGGGATATTTAACGTATACAGAGAAAGGGCAGCACGGATGGTCAGAGCTTTGTTTACTCCATGGGAGAGTGTCACAGAGGTACTAAATGAACCGAAGTGGAAGACTCTTAAAGATAGACATAAACTATCCCGTGAAAGTCTATTAACAAAGTTTCAAGAACTTATTTCAAATGATGACTCTAGGATTATACTACTAGCACCTAGTATGGCTCACACAGGAATCGTGAAGATAAAATCAGAATAATTACTGAATCCACACAGCCATTCAAACAATCATTCTTCCCATGTCCCATATGTGAATGGAACAGGAAGAAACCCTAATAACTGGTACAATGGAATGTACATGCTACCATGCCCCTCACAGTGGTTTGCAGAGTAGAGTTGTAGATATAGACATATAACTTTGTTTACTTTCCTTAAGTATCCAATGCTGTTGTGTAAATTAATGCACGCTGTTAGTATCTATCATCACAGTGTGTTGCTATTGATTATCTGTTAACATTATATAAAAGTAGTTGTAATGTATCAGTGACAAATTTCTAAGCAATTTGTTTATTGTCTACAAAACAGGCAACATGACATATCTAATATCATTGTGAAATATAATATATGGACAAAAAACTATAACTATAACTTTGTTTTTCATTGTTAAATAGACGAATGGAACTTAAGGTAATTTATGAACAGATTGAAAGTTCCTGCAGGTGCTCAGTGTGAACTTACTATTATAAAGGACTTATTATGAAATGTTCTTAAAAGCATAACAATTCCTGAAGAATGAAACAACATCTCCTTTCTCCACTTCTTCTTTACAGAATAACACTTAATGTAGATATACCAATGGTCACATGATATTGAGAGAGGCAAACTACATCAATAAAGTTTGTCAACTATAATTTATCAATCCAAATAAGTGACCCATTAAGTTCATTCTTCAATCCTTAAATATTGACAGTCTGTCAGAAAAAGTGGCATTTTAAATTGGCCAAAATACAATTGGGTGGAGATAAAGTTTATGGCTAGTTGAAAAATATCAATTTAAGGAAGTATGCTTAAGTTATGTTGTTTACTTTCTTTCTCAAAATCAATTTTTTTTAAGTCTGTCATAGTCTTGAGCTTGCCCTCCCAGCTCTTTCTCATTATTTTATGACTTTCGCTCTTCTCATACCATGTGTTCTAAATGGCTAAGTTGTTTCACACAAAGAAATACATTAGGTTCTCTCCTTCCAGGGGTCTGTTCCCATAACCATGAGGACTGATGATATTTTCACATCCTCGTCTGTTTACCAAATTGAATATTCAGGTCACCCATAAGGATGATGTTCTCCTCCGGTATTTGTTCTTCAAGTTCATTAAGGAAATGTTCTTTCTCGTCTGTGGTGCATCCCATCTGTGTTGCATGTACTTGCAAAACAGTATGCTATATATTACCAGCTCTTAGTCTCATCTGGATGATCCTCACTCGCGTATTTGACATCTTTCTGTATGTCTATGTCCTTATGGAGGATGAGGTCGACCCCATTTTTGGATTCTACTACTGCTACTACTACTACTACTCCAGTATAGCACATATCCATTTTTCAGTGATTTCTTCCCACAGCTTTTCCACTTTAGAGTCATTCAATCCCATCATCCTGAGCTTACGCCATACATAAGATCTACTAGTTCTTCACGTTTGTTGGTGAGAGTGAGGATATTGAGTGTACCAATATTCAATCATTCCTTTCTGGGAGGATTTTGTGTCTTCCAGTATCTTCAATGAGCATCTGGCATTTGTCCATCATTATATCAAGTGGTACTGGAAGAACTGTCATGTCTTGTGTTTAATTCATTCTTCCATCTGGGGCTTGGTTTGGGTTTGAAAACAGTATATATTTGCTCAGCTGCTGACTTGCTCGGACTTCTTTTTTTTCAATCTCATCTACTGACAGAATTAACAGGAACCACACCAGTGTGTGACTCTGCACCCATATGAACATCTATTCCACAAAAGCAGAAAACAAATTAAAAGTATTTGAAAGTAAAATCTTGAGGAAAATATTGGTGTCATGTTGTTGTTGTCATCGTCTTCAGTCCAAAGACTTGTTTGCTGAAGGTGTCCATACTAGGCTGCTTTGTTCCCCTTCTCTGCCTAGCTACTACAACCTCCAAAAAATTTAAACTGCTGATTGTATGCAATTCATGGTCTCCCTCAACAAGTTTTATCCTCCACACTTCCCTCCATTACCAAATTAGCCATCTTTGTGCTTCAGGATGTGTCCTGCCAACCTATACTAGTTTAGTTGCAGTACAAAGAGCTATTACTTCTTGCACAATTGAGTACGTCTTCATTGTTTATCATACCTGCCTATCAAATTTTTAGTGTTGTACTGTTTAACACCATCTTTTAAAAGATTCTTTTCTTATTTCGTCTGTACTGTTTATCATTCCTGTTTCAGACCCATACAAGGCTATTTTTAGAACAGACTTAAACTTACATTTCCATTAAGAAATTTCTAGTTTTCTGGACTGCTCTTCTAGCTATAGCCAATCTACATTTTATAATCTCTTTACACCTGTCATCGTCAGTTATTCAACAACCCAAATAACAAAATCCTTAAGAGACCCTTGAGAGACATATATAATAATGGTCTGATAATACTATGTAATGATGTTTACATAAGAAGATATAGTAGCAAAGAATAAAGCCAACAGATCACAATGTTTTGGGCATTTCATTAGAGCACTACCAAACAGGACCATCAAGAGAGTGACAAAAGAGCTTATCATTGGAAGATGACTTTTTAAATGCTCATGTAAAAGACATATATGAGATAACAAGGAAAAATAAAGACAGCATAGAGACTGGAATATTAGATGTGAATATACTGTTAGTGTGAAGTGTCACAGTATCCTTCAGTCTACAGTGAAATACCTTCACAGCTTGTTATAGGCCCCTTACTAATAATGTAACAATAGTACACTAATTAGACATATTTATGCCAGAGAGGCAATCATCAGGGTTCTGTAACCAAAATTTCCCATAATCAGATGAGGTGCATCACCAACGTAAGATCTCAAAAATAATTGAAATTTCATTGCTGCAAATATTATTATCAAAATAGTTTAGTATCATGATAATAAATTGTGGGTTACCTAATCTTATGCATGAAGAAGTTTTCTGATTTTCTCATCATTATCATTTGACATGATATATTCAATGTGGAGCCGTTGTGCAATCTTTATTGTGGCATTTTTATGATATATGGAAATTGATTTGTGAAACGTTCTTCTCATTACCTAGTTATTGGTAAAATAAGGAACACCAATGGGGACTGCATACTTTCAGTACTTATTTGCAATACCAATTTGTAAAACCTGTAATAGGCCAATACTGAACCAACAAGCAGTAATATTGTCAATACTGTGACTGGGCAACACGATGTCAAACATCCAATAGAAAGTGTGTGTCGCTATTATATTGGCTGTAACAACGTAAAACAACAATAAATGTGGAAATTTCTCAGAAAAAGGCTGGAGACGAGGAGCAACTCTTCGCATGGTAGTTTCCTAACTGAAGCGAGAATCACGTTCCCGAAAGATTTCACAACTATTTTCGGACCAATCCTGCATCGTACGACAAAAAGTAATGTCGATAGAAAACAAACTATTTTAATGAGGGATCAATCGCTGTCGGCGAGAGAAGAGTAACTTCGAGATTTCTGGCAACAGGCAGGTCATCCGAAATTCTTGGAAGTGCATCTTCAAACACAACTAGCAGTATTGTACGGAAAACTGTATTTTATCTGCCTGACAAACAAATGTTCAGATATTTAACGTAAAACATTTTTTACGTTTTGCCTCAAATTTCCCCTTAATTTCCAAAGATAATAAGACAGTCGGAACTCCAAGGTGAATTCAATCCTTCGCAGATTTTTATCTTGACGTAACCGATTGAATATCTTTGAATTGTTTAGTACTTCGACGCGTGTTTACTATGTTGTCAGTTGTTTTACGTTTGTAGATTTGTAACACATTTATAGAAGTTGAATTGTGTGCTGGAATTTGTACAGTTTGTATCTCAGTTTGGAAACGAAGAGTAACGCTTAATAATGGCTAAACATCATCCAGATTTGATATTTTGCCGAAAACAGCCTGGCGTCGGTAAGCTTAATAGAGTGATAATTACTTATTGTTGTCCATCACTTTTTTTTATAGTGAAACATTATTGTTAAACTTAATATTTAACAGAGCGCAGTGTTTTGCTGTGGTTCCTCTCACCCCAAGAAGTCATTATTGTTTGCTGTCTCATTTAATATTTAGAAAATAAAGTTAGCAGAAATTATAGTGATTGTGAGAGGGAAGGGTAAACTTGCTGAGATGATAGCAAAATCATTAGGAGGGGGGGGGGGGCACTGAAACTCATGAGAATACTTTTTTAGGCTAAGATTAGAATCCAGTCATCCTACATTGATTGAAATTAAGCTTAATTAAAAGTTCAGACAGGCAGGTACTAGTGATGTGAAAATATCACAAGATTCTTATAACAGTACAGTGAAAAATAATGTTAGTATGTCACAAGATTCACATAAAAGTACAGTAAAAAATTATGTTAATATATTGCATCAGAATATCAGAGGATTAAAAAAAAGGTAGATGAGTTTCTTGTTCGTATAGAAGATTTAAATGTACTATGCCTGTCTGAACATCATATAGTCACAGGTATCGAAATGGTAAATGTAGATGGATATAAGCTTTCAGCACATGTAAGTAGAGACACTAGGCCTATAGAGAGAGGAGGAGTTGCCGTATAAGTTAAAATCCGTCAGTGTGAAAAATTTGGAAACTAAAAAATTTTGCGTAGAGCAACACATAGAAGCATGTGCATGTGAGCTTAAACTAAATAAATGTACTTTTATAATTGTAGCTGTATATAGGTCCCCATTGGGAAATTTTCAACTATTTTTGAAGAACTTGGATTCTTTGTTGTGCTACATGTCAGACAAAGGAAAGCAAATTATTGTTTTTGGGGATTTCAGCGTAGATTTTCTGAAAGAGTCAGATAGAAAGCTTGACCTTAAAGTATTACTAGGTTCTTTCTATTTGACATCAGTTATTGATTTTCCTACTTGGGTGGTACAGGAAAGCAGCACACTGATAGATAACGTTTTCATAGACCAAGATAAATTCAATCAAATAAAAATTTTCCTGTTAAGAATGGTCTGTCACAATGCACAGCTACAGTATATGATATAACTCCATACAGTAATGCAAAACGGTGCTCCAAAATAGTGTGTTCCACTAACGATTTAACACTTCAAAATTTTAGGGAAACTTTGCAACATTTAGACTGGGATGAGGTGTACAGGGAACATGATGCTAATTTAAAATTTAACTTATTTCATGATACCTTTGTGAGTATATGTGAAAACAGTTTCCCTAAGAAAACAGTGAAATATAATTGTAAGAAACCATGTAAAAAGCCATGGCTTATTAAAGGGATAAAAATATTTTGTAAACAGAAAAGGCAAATGCATCTTATAGCTAGGAGTGTAATGATCCCGAAACAATGAAACATTAAAAAAACTACTCCACTGCATTAAGAAAAGTTATTAAAAAGTCCAGATGTATGTGCATTATGTCTGAGATTAGCAGATCTGACAAAATTAAAACAATTTGGAATATTGTGATAAGGGAAACAGGGCAACCGAGAGCACAGGAAGATTGTATTTCTATCAAATACAATGAAAAGTTTGTTAACAAGAAGTTAGAAGTAGAAAACATTTTCAATAATCTTTTTTAAGTGTTGTTGAGAAAATAGGTTCCAGCTATTCATTAGAAAATGTAAGGCAGTATATGGGAGAGGCAGTACCTATGCAGTTTGATAAAACTGAAATTCAACCCACCTCTCCTACTGAAATTAGGGAAACAATAAATTCACTCAAAAGTAAAAGCTCAAATGGAATTGATGGCATTTCCAACAGAGTTCTAAAAGATTGTTCTCAACAAGTAAGTAGGATTCTTAGCCACATATGTAGTAGCTCACCGAAACAGGGAATTTTTCCAGATAGACTGAAATATGCTATTGTTAAACCATTGCATAAGAAAGGGGATAGATCTGATGCTAACAAGTACCACCCAATCTCACTTCTGACAGCTTTATCCAAAATTCTTGATAAGCAATGTATTCAAAAGTAGCATCACATATTTGTAAAAATGAAGTAGGCTACTAACAAAATGTCAGTTTGGTTTTCAGAAAGGCTTTTCAACAGAAAATGCTATATATGCTTTCACTGATCAAATATTAAATGCAATGAATAATCAAACATCACCCATCAGGATATTTTGTGATCTCTCAAAGGCTTTTGATTGTGTGATTCATGAAATTTTTCTAGATAAGCTTCAGTATTGTGGTGTGAGTGGGGCAGTGCACAAATGGTTTAATTCATACTTAACTGGAAGAATGCAGATTGTTGAAATTAACAGTAGAGAGAGACTACAAAATCCAGCAGAGTTCTCTTATCACACCCAAGAAGCAAGAAACAGCTGAGGAAATTACAAATAATGTCTTTCAGAAAATTATTGAGTGGTTCTCTGCAAATAGACTCTCACTAAATTTTGAGAAAACACAGTTTATACAATTATGTACAGTAAATGGCATAACACCATTGATAAATATAGACTATGAACAGAAGTCTCTTGCTAAGGTAGAATACTCAAAATTTCTGGGTGTGTGCATTGATGAGAAATTGAAATGGAAGAAACACATCGATGATCTGCTGAAACGGTTAGGTTCAGCTAGTTATGCTATTAGGGTTATTGCAAATTTTGGTGATAAACATATCAGTAAATTAGCCTACTGTGCCTATTTTCATTCATGCTTTCATATGGCATCTTATTTTGGGGCAATTCATCACTAAGAGAGAAAGTATTCATTGCACAAAAGCATGTAATCGGAATAATAGCTGGAGCCCACCCAAGATCACCTTGCAGACGTTTCTTTAAGGAACTTGGGATATTCACAGTACCTTCGTGATACATATATTTGCTTATGAAATTTGTCATTAATAACCCGTCCCAATTCAAAAATAACAGCGAAGTGCATAGCTACAACATTAGAAGAAAGAATGATATTCACTATTCTGGATTAAATCTCACTTTGGCACAAAAAGGGGTGAAGTATGCTGCCACAAAAATCTTTGGTCATTTGCCAAATAGTATTAAAAGTCTGACAGATAGCCAACCAACATTTAAAAGCAAATTAAAAGAATTTCTGAATGACAACTCCTCCTACTCAATAGATGAATTATGAATTTTTAGATATGAAGTAGTAACTGAAAAAAAATTAATTAATTAATTAATTCTTTTATGTAAAGAAAACTTATGTTAAAGTGACATGTTCCACATCATTACGAAACGTCATATTCATGATCTATGGAACAAGGATTAATGTATGGATGTATGTAGTTGAAACACTTAACAGCATTGTCATTCGGCGTCGCAGGTATTATCATCAAGAAGTAGAAAATTTCACTGAGGCCTATTTATGTATAATGTTAATTTGAAACCATAGCTTACGGAGATAGTCTAATGGAAGAGGTGGTGGCCTCTTTTTTTTCTTTTTTTTAAAAAAAGTTAAAACATAAGGAAATAAAATTGAGCCCATGTAGATTTTTTTCTAGTTACATTTACTTTCGTGGTAGAGCAATGTGGTTAAGTCCTAATGAAGGGCAGTTGTATTGTTGGCTTTTATTCCTTAGCTATTGGACGCCTGTGTGAAAAATGTGATGGGAAGTGCGTTATTTGTGACTCCTACGTGCGGCCCTGTACGCTGGTGCGTATTTGTGACGAGTGTAACTACGGGTCCTACCAAGGCCGATGTGTGATTTGTGGAGGACCTGGGGTTTCTGATGCTTATTACTGCAAGGAATGTACGATACAGGAAAAAGATGTAAGTTAATTGTAATTATTGTCATGGACAAACTTTAAAATAATTAGGCCTACATCATTGTGTTAACATTTTGATTGTCTTGAAATGTTAACAGATAGTAACATATAGGGCCTAATGTACGATAACTATAGGAAGGAGTCTAATGAATAATTTGTTCTGATTTTACAGAGAGATGGCTGCCCCAAAATAGTTAATCTGGGCAGTTCGAAGACTGATTTGTTCTATGAACGGAAAAAGTATGGCTTTAAGAGAAGATGAAATGTGGAACGTAACAGTTTTGGGCACTGTCTGAAATGGAGTATGATGTATGTTTTGCTGTATTTAATGTATTTTTTGTTTGATGTTTTGTGTAAATAAATTGACAAATTCAACAGTATATTTTATAGAAATATTTAATGTGTAAGATAAATGGGGCACACTGGGAACCCTGCTCGTTTTAATGTTAATGAGAGCTGTGTGTGTGTTTAAAATGAGGAAGACAACATCTGATTATGGAATTTGTTTTTTAAAAATGATGGAGCACAGTTGTTCCACTTGTTAAAGTATAATGTGGATTTGAGATTACTCGACTGTCATGTTTCCTTAGATTGCAATGTAACAGATTTACTAATGTAACCCTAACCTTTTTAAGAGACTAGTAGGAGGTTGAGCACCCATGAAGGGAATCAAGTTTGGGAGTACTTCCTATATGATCATCTCCAACTTTTGTTTCGATGGGAAGCTTTTGGTTGTGAAAAACCTGTGGATGAGGTTAAAATAATTAACTTTAAATACTCTCCAGTATTTGCAAGCTGCAGTTGTATTCAGAGTTTGGGAGATTTTTACAAATTTGTAGCACTGTAATTGTGTATTTGCTAATATATGTCCTCATTATCTATCTTTAATCATAACCGAGGGATAATGAAAATCTGAAATTGGGAAACAATTCAAGAACAACTTTCCATATATGGCTTTAAAAGTTTACGTCTCAAATTTGACATTCCATATATGCTTGTTTCCAGGTTCACTTGTTACTTATGTAAAAAAAAAAAAAAAAAAAAAAAAAAAAAAAAAAAAAAAAAAAAAAATTAATAATAATAATAATAATAATAATAGTAAAAATAATCGTTGGTGTGTTGTAGTAACCTGTTCCACTTTTTGAGTTTATAACTAAGAAATTAGTTAATTTTTGGTCAAAATACATGCCTAGCTTTTTGTTACCAATGTTTTTGTCAACTCAGCAATAAAGTTAAAATGATTTTACTTACTAGGCAGATTGCAGGTATAGTAGCAGAGGGTGTCTAATTAGAAATATTTTCCTTAGGATAGATGGAGAAAGACTTTGGCCTGACTTATATAACTGCTTAGACAATCCGAGGGCCATAGAGCCTTTTTTAGTGATTACTGAACAAACTACAACTACGATCCTTTCACAGAAGCAAATTGTCACATTGAAAAGGGCTTATTAGTCCAGGCAAATGGTGCTCAAACAGACCAAATATCAGAAAGTTTTGTAGAAGTTTTTTTCACAAGCTTTTTATATGTTTTTTAATGGTGCTGAAACTCAATTTTCAAAGTTTCACCAGAATTTTGGCCCGAGAATGGGTCAGTAATGGAAAAAAAACTGCCAAGAATGTGGCGTATTTTGGTTTTTTCTCTTGTAACTCTGAAACAACTCAATTTTCAGCAAATTTGAGTATTTGTGAAAATAGAGGACATAAAATTTCCCACAAAATAAGCCACAGCGACTTTTTATCAGATTAATGGTACAGTACAATTAGCGTGATATCAAACCTGAGGAGGTGGACGGTTCAGGACCTACCCCTTTGCGACCTTACCGTGCTTCGTTGCACATCTGTTGCCAGATTACATCCTCCAGTGGTATCACAATGTTATTGGAGTGGTTGGTAGTTAATACTTGCCGCCGCGCAGGATTAGCCAAGCGGTCTAAGGCGCTGCAGTCATGGACTGTGCGGCTAGTCCCGGCGGAGGTTCGAGTCCTCCCTCGGGCATGGATTTGTGTGTTTGTCCATAGGATAATTTAATTTAAGTAGTGTGTAAGCTTAGGGACTGATGACCTTAGCAGTTAAGTCGCATAAGATTTCACACTCATTTGAACATTAATACTTGCCGTGGTGAGATGCCTGTGCCCTCTCCACTCTTGATGGGGGTGGCTGATTCTTGTGTTGATCTCGTGCACCAGCAGTCATTTGTGAGTTCACCTGCAGGTGGTTGCTTAGAATGTATTTGCAGTTGGTAAATTCAGTTTATAAAATAGTCTTATGTAATGAGTTCAAATGAGATGCGTGTTCTATTTGATGGTGTGGTGAATGATGTGAGAAAAGTGTCATACTTAGGCCTGAAGTGGGCTTGAAGAATGGTCTTGAAAGAACTACGAAGAGGACGAATGGTATAGCTTCCCTTTTGAAGGGCAAAATTGTAATTATGGTTTGTGAACCATGTCGAAAAGAGTACACTAAGGAAAAATTAATTGCTGTGGAGGTGTCTTACAGGAACAGGATTTTGATTCCAAAACCAACTATTTTTTATGTCAGTTTGCTATTACTCATCAAGAACTTATGGCTTAACTAAACAAGCTCCCAACCTGTCAATGGGACTTAGTGTATTCTGTAAGCCAGAGCTGTGAGAGACTGTTCAGAAGCTTGCAGGGAGACAAAACAATGAATTAGGGCACTCAGTAATTCGTTGATTTGGACCATTTCCTGACTTGGTTGCAGCAGGTGCCCAGTGCCATATCAGACGCTTGGAGGTTCTGCACAGCAATCGGAAACAAGTGGGGGGAGGGGTGGGGGAAACCATAAAAACCTCAATCTATGTGCCACAGAAATTGATGGAGCTATGCAGCAAAATGAAAATGAGGAGGAGTGTTAATTCCCTCTGCAGCACTTAATACACCAGATCCACAGTGACTACCCTTCTGTGTCAAGACTGTGGAAGCTGAAATGTGGATGGGGTATAGCGACTGCCTCTCCCGTGAAGAAATCAACTGTTGTTTGTTTCAAAAACATGGTACAAAGTTCTTACAGGTAGGTGGTATCACTCAAAAAGGTCACCTCCAGAGGAGAAGTGTCAACAAATGGTTGGAACAGTAGCAGCAGTAGTAGTAGTAGTAGTAGTAGTAGTAGTTGTTGTTGTTGTTTTTTATTTCATTCCCCGCAATGTTAAACTATTAATTATGAAATTTAAATGTACTTAAACAGGTCATATAGTATAACGTAACTGTCAATCTCTATATATACAGATGAATGTATGTATGTCTGCCCTCTGTGCGTTTTGAATTTGGAAATGTACTGTAATACGAATATGCTTCGAAATAATACAGCAGCCAGTGGTGTTTCCATACAAAGCAATACGGTAGCAAGGAAAAATGTAATATAAGGTAATTCGGACGAAATAGGGGGCTCCTTCAAAGTGATCGCGAACAAAATATCTGAAATGAAAACTCACCTTTTCTTGCTAGGCGTTTGTGGTGATACACCAGGATGATTCTTGGAAAACTGTTTGAATCTTCCAATGCTACGCATGCTTTGTCATGTGTATGTAGCAGCTCTCAGTAAAGATTTGTAAATGGGGTGAAGCAATTTTTTCTGCTCCCTTTCTCTTTCGCAGCATTCAATCACACACAATATAATTTTGCGAGCATCGCTACGTAATACTGGTTTCCTTCTAACCGTAGGCCTACCAGTAGACGTTGTTGGCGACTCCCGAGATGGGGCAGCAACTGCCTCTTCACTCATTTTGATAATGTTTAGCACAACTGCACAATAAAAACACGCAGAACAGTACAGCGCAAAACAATAACGAAGCAGACGACGATGGCTACCTTGTACAACACAGTCAGCTACGTAATGTTGGCAGCAGTCGAAACTGCGTGCCTACCGAAGCCTCCCAACGTTTACCGACTTCTACCGATTCAGGACTAGGGAGAGGTCTGCCATCTAAAAGTTTACACACTGTAGTAGTAGTAGTAGTAGTAGGCTTCTAAGGGACTCGAAGCTCTCGTGTCGATCTCACATGATTCCTCCAGATGCTCCTGTCTTATGCCACCTCTTGCCAGTTATTTATTCCCAGTCTTTCGCATATGCAATCAATTTCATTGCACCAAGTACTTCTGGGTCTCCCCCTTGGTCTTTTACCATATGGTTTCTCCCTGAATATTTTTAACACAGTTTGGTCTTCTTTCATTCTCATCAGATGTCCAGCCCATTCCAGTCTTCTAGCTTTTATTATGTTACTATCGTTGATTGTTGTGGTAGCTCGTGGATTTCTATGTTGTGCCTTCTCTTCCAGCATTGTGATTCGTCATAATATGGACCAAAGATTTTTCTATAAACTTTATTCTCAAACACTTGTAAATGGTGGTGTTCTGTTTTCGTTAGGCTCCATGTTTCTGCCCCATAGATTAGAACTGATATATTGCATTATATAACTTTATTTTAGTTTTCCTAGTCAGCAGTTTGGACCCTAAGAGATTTTGTATTACATAATAGGCTTGGTTAGCATTTTGCAGTCTCCCTTTTATTTCTACCTCTCCCTGATTTTCTCCATCTATCACTGATCCCAAAAATTTGAACTGTTCAACACGCTCGAATTTGTGTTGACCAACCATTAGATGTGATTGGTTATCCCACTGATCTCTACATCTTTGAACTATTATGTATTTTGTTTAATCATCATTTATTTTCTGGCCAAATCTTGATGCTTCTGTTGCAAGCTCCACAAATAATTGCCTAATCTCTATTTCACTGTTTCCCATGACCACTATGCCATCTGTGTATGCTAACATGTTAATTTTGCAGAATGAGATTTTCACTCTGCAGCGGAGTGTGCGCTGATATGAAACTTCCTGGCAGATTAAAACTGTGTGCCCGACCGAGTCTCGGTCGGGCACACAGTTTTAATCTGCCAGGAAGTTTCATGTTAATTTTGGTTTCTTGGAGGATCCCAGCAGGTACCAGTTTGAGTTTCCTCACAACTCTTTCTAAAGCTATATTGAAGAGAAAGGGGACAAAGAATCTCCTTGTCTTAACCCAGCTTTATTTTTAAAATGGTTAGTAGCAGATACACTGGTTGAAGTTATTCGACTGCAGGTTTACAATACAATGAAATATCCCTGATGCCCTCTAAAATTTCATTAATTGACCAGTGTTGAAGAAGGGAGAAAACTTGAATAAATGGAAGATCAGAAGTAGGGCATAGCACACAGTTTGCTAGCAGCTGTCAGACCCGACTATTTCTTGTCACCATTGCGAATTGGCCTTGCCACATTCGTCTATGACTCTCAGAAAGTAGATGATGTAGTGTCTGTTATAGGATACAGAGCCTCGTACACAGAAGCAGTAAGTTTTGAGGTGACAGCAATGATGGTAAAGGGATGGGAATTTGATCCATCTGTGTCATTTCAGTTTGTCTTTGACAATGCTGACTACAACACTCAAAGTCCGCAGCTCGTGGTCGTGCGGTAGCGTTCTCACTTCCCGCGTCTGGGTTCCCAGGTTCGATTCCCAGCGGGGTCAGGGATTTTCTCTGCCTCAAGATGACTGGGTGTTGTGTGATGTCCTTAGGTTAGTTAGGTTTAAGTAGTTCTAAGTTCTAGGGGACTGATGACCATAGATGTTAAGTCCCATAGTTCTCAGAGCCATACAACACTCAAACTCTTCTTCATGTAATTGAGGGAGGAGGGGGGGAATGAGTATACCACACCAAATGGAAGTCAGTCATTTTTTTCATTGTTGTTGTTATAATTTCCCATTGTGAAATCTCATGACCTGATTATTGTAACAAATGCATTTAGTTTAAATGAAAATTAAATTTTTAATTCCTCAAAAAGCGCATCTTCGAAAATTTTCAAAAAAAAATATATACCTATATAATACTTCACATTATTGTTGACTAGTTCTGTAAGAATGAAAATGGGTCTGTAAAGGACCTTTATAAAATTTCAAAAATTCACATTTCACTGAAAAATGACGTTATTGTAAAATTTGTAGATTTAAGTGGACATATACATGATTTACCACTAAATAAATTTACACTTTTTCATAAATTTATTTGTAAAGTGTTTAAAATGTCACCAGTGACTATGGTGAGTGATTATTTTATCAGAAGTATATAAAAAGAGCAAACTGGGATAGGACTGATTGTTCATTCCAACAAAATAGCTAACTGCTATTATTGTAGCTATCCAGTCTTTCTATGTCAGTTTAGGCTAAAGCCATCTGCATCTGTGAGTAATTGTGAGGTATTATGATTCAGTTGTTTTAAACCTATAAGCCTTCATGCTGATTTAGTGGCAGTTGGGTATGAATGTTTTTGGTGATTAATGTGGTGATACAAGCTTCATTAATATTGTGTAAGGTGTTGGTTAGTGAAAAAAGGTATTATCTAAGTCGTTCGTGACGTGACGTATTACTTCAGTATATTTTCCTAGTGTTCTGTACATTTATAAATTTTAATTGCAGGTGGTATTATACAATTCCTCAGGAAGAAAGATTTTGGAGACTACAGTGTTGCATTACTTAAAAAACAGAATTGTTCAGTGGAAACTGTAAAGGGACTAAGAAATGTGCCTGAATGAACATGTGACATGTTCCTGATATCCCAAAGATATCAAAAATTTGTGATAATTGTAGGAAGCAGATTGGTTCATTGAAAAATACTCAAGAAAATAATGATGGTAGATAATATTTGGAAGTGATGATGAAACAAGCTATGTTCCTCCACATTCAGCTGTCCTGGAAGCACTAAGTATGTCTCTTCAGGAAATAGGGGAGTCCCTTGTACATAGTACAGATCATCAGATAAACCACTATTCCATCAAAAATTAAAAAAAAAACATTGAGTCAGCACTTAAAAAACAAGTGTTTTCTAATGTAGAGGCTTCTTCAGAAAATGAATGAGTCATTGGAACAGTCTGTAATAGGTAACCTGTTAGCTAGTTTTTGTTCAAGTAGTAGGAAAAAGAAAGTAATGCTACTAATTTGTTTGCCTGAATCTTGGTGTATAAGGAAGATAATGCATGAATTTTATGTTCCCAATTACATGATAGGCCAGGCAAAAAAGGCTTTTGAAGGAAAGAGGTATATTTGAAAGTTCTGATGAAACACTGGGAAAGAATTTGTCACAAGAAGTTGTGCAAACAGTGTGTAATTATTTTAATGAAAATGACAGAAGAAGTAAAGTAATGCTAGGGGAGAAACTCTGTGGAACTGTGAAGGGGGAGGATGGGGATAGAACAGTCAAGTCTAAAACAATTATTTTGTGCATTTTAAAAGAAGCATATAAAAGTTTCAAAGATAAATTTCCATCAGTGAAGACTATGTTTTCTAAATTTGCAGAACAGCATGCAAAACACTGCATTTCAGATGGTAATAATGGAACGCATTCAGTATGTGTTTGCAATACACATCAAAATGTCAAGCTAATGACAGAAAATGCGAAGCTTGGTATCTTAACCAATGGACACCATTTGGCAAAAGTGCTGTGCAACCCAGCATCATTCCACTGCATTATGGGAAACTGTAGTTCTTGCCCAGGAAGTGACCCAATAAAAAGAACACTACAAAGTGCATTTGATGATAATGTGTTTGAAAATATCACTTTTTGGCAGTGGGTTTCTGTAGACATGCAACTTAGAAAGAACGCAGTTTCTGAAAAACTGACTGCGCTACTACTCCATGATTTTCTAATGGTGCAGCAAAGCGCTTTCCTAAATGAAAGGAAAATTTGAATGAGGGTGAATGTGTTGCTATACGTGACTTGTCCGAGAATTACATTTTTGTGACCCAAAATGAGGCCCAGGGTTATCAGTTGGTCAAGTGATCATGCAACAGTGCACCCCTTTATAGTGTATTATAAAGGAGAGAACAAAACTTAGCATATGCGTTATGTCATAATTTCTAACTGTCTAGAGCATAATACCATAGGAGTCTACAATTTTCAAAAAAGCTAATTCAGTTTTTAAAAACAAAATTTCAGACAGATGTACAGAAGATATGCTACTTTTCAGATGCCACTGCATCCCAGTACAAGAATAAAAAGAATTTTGTAAACTTATGCTTCACAAAGAAGATTTTGACATTGAAACAGAATGGCATCTTTTTGGTCTCTGCTACTGGAAAAGGACCTTGCACTGATGTCAGTGATACTCCTAAGAGATTAGGAACAAAATCAAGTCTGCAGAGGCCGTACAACAACCAAATTTCTTACTCTGCAACAACTTTTTGATTGGTCAATTAAAAACGTTACATCTGTACATTTTGAATTTTTTAACACAAGAAAGGTACATTGAAATTGTGAGATTTCTGGAAGAGTGCTTTAGTCAATCTGTTTCCAAAAAATGGGACATGGATTTTCTATGCTTTTATACTGACTGTCAAGTACATCAAAAATATTAGTAAAGACCTTTTCAGACACAACAGAATCTACTGTTGAAACTGTTTCAAAATCTCCAGGAAGATTCGCTTTGAAAGACATTCAAGGATATGTAACTGTTGTCTAGGACAAGAAATGGCATTTAGCTTATATTTTAACAAAAGACGAAGATCTTGAAGATGTTACTTTCCTTCATCCAGCTGGCCCTTCACTGTTTTATGCATATCCTATAAAACCAGATATTCTGTCGTTATCTGTAAATGATATTCTTTGTAAGGTGAACCCAGTAACACCGACAGGAAGAATATATCAGTTTCCTGAGGATGAAACTGTAAAAAATAAAAGAAACATTGAATAAGAAGTTCAATCTTAAAACATCGATTGTTTAAATCGAATTTTGATAGAGACATTTGGAATGTGTGTGTTAGCATTAAATTTGAATGTGTACATAGATGTATTAAGAATGGAATTATGTATATTTCTCTTAAAATCTACAAATTTTACAAAAATGTCATTTTTTAGTGAAATGTGAATTTTTGAAATTTTATGTGGTGTGAATCCATGGCAGTCCAACGTTTATACTCGTGGAATGGGATGACAATAATGTGAAGCATTATATATCATTTTTTGAAAATTTTTAAAGAGGCACTTTTTGAGTAATTAAAAAATTAAATTTTCATTTAAAATAGAAAAAAATCTCGAACCCATGTTGTGTTGTTTACGGTAGTAAAGCTCATGAGAAATGAGCCTGCAAAATGACACCTCTCCCACCATTTTAGCTTAATTAGGAGAGTTGCTAAAGCAATTTGAATTTATGGCAGTGTAGTGTTTTTTGGTGATTTTTGACAACTTTACACTGCCATAATTTCAAAATGGGTCAATGGATTTTGATAAAATTGGTTATCTTAAAAGCAAGATGGTGAGCAAAATCACTGTGTTGATTTGACATGGAATTTCTCCGTAACATATTGAGACTAACTTCAACGTATGCCACATGCCATACCATTGGTCGTCAAAAGAAGGCATGAGAACCCATTTTGTGGGACATTTTATGCTCTTTATTTTCATAACGAGTCATCTTTGCTGAAAATAGTGTCGTTTATGAGTTTTAAGCAAAATAATGCAAACAGTTCCATTTTTTCATTGGATTTCTCCATTTTTGACCCACTTCTGGGCTGAAAATTTTTGGAGCTCTAAAAATTCAGATTTAGAACCCTCAAAAACATATAGAAAGCATGTAAAAAAGTTTCTGCATAACTTTTCTATAAGAATCACCATTTTTGTGGGCTTATTTGCTTTTGGGGAAGCAAGATCAGCTGTATTAAAAACTTCACAAAAATTTTCCCTGATATGCCACAAATGTCTAAAAGCAAAAATAAGGTACAAAAGGCTATATAATGGACTAGATTTGCAAATAGAAAGTGAAATTTGTAGACTGGTGCAGTTTCAGGTTGGTTTAAGTGGGACACATTCACAAAGCAACATTCCTATAACAAGCAGTGCTCATACTGCTTTAATTTTGATATACTGAGTGAGTTTGGAGGGGAAAATAATGAGAGTTCACTCAAGTGCTGAGATTTGCAAATGTTAACACTTGCTCCCAAAGTTAGTCAGTGTTACAGTTGAACCAGAATGGTCAAGAAAGCCTGAACATTTATTTTTATGTGCTGTCATTTACATATGACCTGCCACTTAGTGACTAAGAATGGTCAAGTTTCCACAAGATTAAATTGTAAATAGGCACAATATGAAGCTTATTTAATTTCTTATTATTTAAACAACGTTGTGCCTTTAAATAGCTGCAAATTTAAAACTAATTATGAAATGGAAACACTTAAAATTAACAATTTATGAGAAAATAGTAAGATATGAACATTTAGATTTATAGAATACCACCACTGATGCTGTCCAGAAGTGAGTACCTAAGAAAGACATTGAGCACTTCACTCCTGGGCAGCCACTATCCGCTGCTATTCGCCATCTGATGGCGAGGGCCTCACTAACACTTTGAGCTTCTCCCTGTCAGATGATGTGATCCTACATGTAGGTTAGGTTACTTTACATGGCAGCATGTGCTGCCCTCTCTTTGTACATTTGTCTTACTATCTAATATGACTTTCTAATGAACACTTATTTTTGTGACACTCTGGTGGCTATACATTTATTCCTCTACCACTGCCACGGTCATCTGTCTTGTAACGTTGTCTGTGGAGTCATTTGTCACCTGTGCTTGTTACTGCCTGTACACTTGTTGCTATAAGCTCTGCTTATGCTGAGCTCTAAATATTGTCTACACAGTCGTTGAGATTGGTCCACAAGGTGTGGTCTCCAAGAGATCATGTTACGCCATTGGGCGAATGTGCTAGTTGTCTTTCCTGCAACCAACAGTCCCAGTATAGAAGTGTGTGTTCTGGGACCCTCTCTCTTCCCAGGCACAATCAGCTTCCTGACAGAAGTACCCATATAGCAGATGCCCCCCTGCGGGTCCGGGGGTAAGGATAGGCCTGAGGTACTCCTGCCTGTCGTAAGAGGTGACTAAAAGGAGTCTCACATGTTTTGGCCTTTATGTGATGGCCCACAGTAGGGTTTGACTTCCATTTTTCAAAATTTTCCCGAAGAGCGAGCCAATTGGGGAAGGGCACCTTACATGGTGCATCATGTCCATCAAGCATTGAGATCTTTAGCCCACTTTCTCATCGTCTTATTGCAGTCTGACCCATTCTCCGTCTCTTGGGTGAGGACACCTTCCTGGGTGCATTTTCCACCATCCGCTATGCAGTGTCACTTTCTGTGCCAACAATGACCATGGACTTCTTTGCACTTCATATCCAGCACGGTAGCCAGTCCGTTTTGGTGGGGCTGCCATGTACCCTGTTGGTAGTAGCTCCCGTGACAACACAGGGATCACTCTGCTGATGCCTGCACCGTTATCTCCCCACATATGCCAATGAGTAGATGCTTGCCACCCTGGGGCATCGGGACTCCCGGCAATGCCCATCCTGCCAGGTGGCCATTGCTGCGGCTGCATGGCGCCCTTGGGGAGGGCCCCTGGTCAGAGGGGGTGGCATCAGGACGGATGACACGCCATGAAGTGTAGTACGTCATCTCTTGCTGTTGGTCCGCTGCCAGCAGTCTCTAAGTGGGCAAAGTCTAACTTCAATGTCAAGAAATATGACCCCAAGTTGTTCCTCTCCCTGGCCACACCATGGGAGGAATGCCAGGCTAAGGATGGCAGTGAAGCTTATTTGCCCCATTACCTTGTATGTACGAGAGTTGATGGGGAACCTTTCATGTCCATGAAGCATCAATTTTTTGTGGAGCATTTGGAGGACAAGTTTGGGGAGGTGGAGGGCTTGTCCAAAATGCGCTCTGGGTCTGGGCACTCGCTTGTGGCAAGTTGGGGGGATGTTTCTGTTACCATCACGCCTTATAAGAGCTTAAATATGGTCCAGGGTATTATATTCCACATGGACCTTCTTCTGCACTCTTATGATGAGCTGTGCACCAATTTAGAGCGGCGAGGTGTTCATTTTGTCTGGCGACTCCACCGGGATCCAAGAGATAACCAGGTTGCCACCAGTGCCTTCATCTTGGCCTTTGAGGGTGACACTTTGCGAGAGAAGGTCAAGGTGATGGTCTACTGCTGCGATGTCAAGCCATATATCCCTCCCCTGATGTGGTGCTTTAAGTGCTGGAAGTTTGGCCATATGTCGTCCCGCTGTACTTCCAGCCCCATCTGTTGAGATTGTGGAAGTCAATCTCATCCCAATACTCCATCCCATCTGTGTCAACTGCAGAGAGCATCATTCACCTTGCTTGCCAGACTGCAGGATTTTACAGAAAGAGAGGAAAATCATGAAATATAAGATGCTGGACCGACTGACCTACACTGAGGCTAAGAGGAAATTTAAGTGCCTACATCCTGTGGCTATGACCTCATATGCCACCACTACTAGAACAAGTTGTTGCCCCCATCAGTTCCTTGAATTCCTGTAGCCTCCCAGAACCTGGAGACTACACCTGCCCCTGTGATGGTGGGGGGGAGGGGGGGGGGGGTGTTCACTTCCCTCCCTGTTGCTCCTGCTCCACCTACTTCGGGAACAACCCCCCCAACCATCAGAGATTTCAGTCTCCATTTTTGAGCCAGAGAAGCTTAAGGCTTATTTGGCTCCTCTTGCTAGGAAGGGGTCCCATGGGTCACTCCCTTCCCAGGTTACTGCTAGTGGGAAAGATGACACCCACCAGAGGCTGAAGAGCACAAAAGCAGCTGGTCGTAGGGCTTCACGCTCATCCTCAGTCCCGGCGACTGATTCAGTGAAGTCCTCACAGCCAGGGAAACCCAAGGAATATCGAAAAAGAAGACCCCCAAGAACAAGGAACTTGCGTTGGCACTCACACCACGCTACCTAAGCTCTGTGTCTGAGGATGGGGGGGAGATTCTGCCATCTGCTGAGGACCTAGATCTCGCCGGACCCTCAAGACACAATGGATATAGACTGCTCATGCAAAAAGTCGGTGGCAGCAGGTGACCCTGAGACGTAAACTGCCTCATTGAATGTTCCATGCCTTCCCAGTCTCACGATGACGTCATCCTCCAGTGGAGTTGCAGCAGTTTTTTCCACCGCCAGGCTGAACTATGGTAACACCTACTTCCTGCATTGCCCTCCAGGAAACCTGGTTCCCAGCAATGCGGACCCCTGCACTCTGCGGCTATAAGTGATGTTACAGGAACCATAGCGACTATAATTGAGTGTCAGGTCGAGTTTGCGTTTATGTCCTAAACTCAATCTGAAGTGAAACTGTGCCTCTTAAAACCTGTCTTGAAGCGATGGCTGTCAGAATATGGATGACACAGGAAATAACTGTCTGCAATGTGTATCTTCCTCCAGATGGTGCAGTACCCCTGAATGTATTAGCTGCACTGATTGATCAACTCCCTAAACCTTTCCTGCTTTTGGGAGATTTTAACGCCCATAACCCTTTGTGGGGTGGCACCGTGCTTACTTGCCGAGGCAGGGATGTCGAAACTTTACTGTCTCAGTTTTACCTATGCTTCTTAAATACTGGGGCTGCCACACATTTCAGTGTGGCTCAAGGTAGTTACCTGCCTATTGATTTATCAATTTGCAGCACAAGACTTCTCCCATTTATCCACTGGAGAGCACATGACAACCTGTGTGGTAGTGACCACTTCCCCATCTTCCTATCACTGTGTCGCCATTAGGCCCACGGACGCCTGCCCAAATACGCTTTAAACAAGGCAGACTATGAAACTGTCACCTCTGATATCACCGTTGACTCACTCTCACATGGTAACATCAATGTGATGATTGAGCAGGTGACTACCACAATCGTTTCTGCGACATAAAACGCGATCCCATGCTCTTTAGGGTGCCCCTGGCGAAAGATAGTCCCTTGGTGGTTGCTGGAAGTCGCTGAGGCAATTACAGCGCATTGGCGAGCTCTGCGGCGACATAAGTGGCACCCTTCCCTATAGCATCTGATAGCCTTTAAGTGGCTCTGTGCCAGTGTATGACAGCTTATAAAACGATGGAAACAGGAGTGGTGGGAAAGGTACGTGTCAACCATTGGGTGCCATATGTCATCTTCCCAAGTCTGGACGAAGATCAGACGTCTTTTTGGGTACCAGACCCCAACAGGTGTCCCTGGTTCTACCATCAATGGCTTGCTATGTACCAACACACACGCGATTACCGAGCACTTTGGTGAGCATTATGCTCGAGCCTCTGTGTCAGAGAACTACCCCGCAGCCTTTCGCTCCCCCAAATGGTGGATTGAAAGGAAAGTCCTCTCATGCACTACACGCCACAGTGAACCCTATAATGCCCCATTTACGGAGTGGGAGCTCCTCAGCGCACTTGCACATAGCCCCGGCACAGCTCTTTGGCTGGATCGGATCCACAGTCAGATGATTAAACATCTCCTGTCTGACTACAAGCGCCATCTCCTCATCTTCACCCGGATCTGGTGTGATGGTGTCTTTCCATCCCAATGACGGGAGAGCACCATCGTTCCAGTGCTCAAACCCGGTATAAACCTGCTTGATGTGGATAGCTATTGGCCCATCAGCCTCACCAACATTGTAAGCTGCTGGAACGTATGGTGTGTCGGCGGTTGGGTTGGGTCCCGGAGTCACATGGCCTACTGGCTCCATGTCAGGGCGGCCTCCGCCAGGCGCGCTCTACCACTGATGATCTTGTTTCCCTCAAGTCTGCCATCCGAACAGCCTTTTCCAGACAACACCACCTTGTTGCTGTCTTTTTTGATCCACGCAAAGTGTGTGACACCACCTGGCGACATCATGTTCTTGCTACATTATACGGGTGGGGTCTCAGTGGGCCGCTCCCAATTTTTATCCAGAATTTCATGTCACTCCATACTTTCCATGTCCAAGTCTGTGCCTCCCATAGTTCCCCCCATATCCAGTAGAATGGGGTCCCGTAGGGTTCTGCATTGAGTGTATCACTATTTTTAGTGGCCATTAATGGTCTAGGAGCAGCTGTAGGGCTGTCCGTCTCACCCTCTCTGTATGCAGATGACTTTTGCATTTCGTGCTTCTCCACCAGTACTGGTGTTGCTGAGCAGGCGCAGTCCTGGGCTCTCGCCCACGGCTTCCAGTTTATGGCCACTAAGTCTTGTGCCATGCACTTCTGTCAGTGTCATACTGTCCATCCGGAACCAGAACTTTACCTTCATGATGATCCACTCACTGTAGTGAAGACATATCGATTCTTAGGGCTCGTTTTTGACACCTGATTGACTTGGCTTCCTCACCTTAGTCAGCTAAAGTCATCTCGGCTGCCTGAGCAAAACCAACTGGGGTGCAGATCGCTCTAGTCTGCTGCAGCTCTACAAAGCCCCTGTTAAATCCCCCTTTGACTATGGGAGTCTGGTTTATGGTTCAACGGCGCCCTCAGCGTTGTGTGTACTCAACCCAGTGCACCACTGTGGCATTCGCCTAGAGACAGGAGCCTTTAGAACAAGTCCGGTGACCAGTATCCTGGTGGAGGCCCGAGTCCCTCCATTGCAGATCCGACGTGCACAACGGCTCACCAGTTATGTTGCACACATTCGTAGTTCTCCTGAGCATCCGAATTACTGTCTCCTTTTTCCATTTCCCACATTGGCGGCCCAGTTCAGGGCTAACTATTGCGGTTCACATGCAATCACTTCTGTCAGAACTGGAGTCCTTCCCTTTACCACCTCCCATCCAGCTCCGTCCACATACACCTCCATGTTGTACACTTAGGCCATAGATTATTCTGGACCTTATGCATGACTCTAAGGACTCAGTTACTCCTGCCACTCTCCGCTGTCAATTCCTCTTGATTCTTGACGTATTCTGGGGCTCTAAAGTGGTTTACACCAACGGCTCGATGACTGATGGTCATGTTGGCTTTGCCTACATCCACAAAGGCCATTTTGAACAGCAGTCCTTGCCCGATGGCTGCAGTGTATTCACTGCAAAACTGGTGGCCATCTCTCGTGCACTTAAGTATATCCGTTCATGCCCCAGGGAATCGTTTCTTCTGTGTACTGACTCCTTGAGCAGCCTACAAGCTATCGACCAGTGCTGCCCTCGCCATCCTTCGATAGCGTCCATCCAGGAGTCCACCTATGTCTTGCACCGGTCCCGTCGTTCAATGGTGTTTGTGTGGACCCCAGGACACGTCGGCATCCCAGGCAACGAACTTGCCGACAGGCTGGCCAAACAGGTTACGTGGAATCCACTTCTGGAGATGGGCATCTCTGAACCTGACCTGCATTCTGACTTGAGCCATATGGTTTTTCGTCTTTGGGAGATGGAATGGCATAACAGCACATACAACAAACTGCGTGTCATTAAGGAGACTACGAACGTGTGGAAGACTTCCATGCAGGCCTCTTGCAGGGAATCAGTTGTCCTCTGCCGGCTCTGCATTGGCCACACTTGGGTGAGCCACGGTTACCTCCTGCACTGTGAAGACCCGCCTGAGTGTCGGTGCGGCGCCCGGTTGACGGTGGCCCATATTCTGTTGCACTGTCCCACTTTGACTGCCCAGTGACGAAATCTTGGTTTACTGGCCTCTTTGCCGCTAATTTTATCTGACAATGCCTCATTGACTGACTTAGTTTTACATTTTATTTGTGAGGGTGGTTTTTTCATTTGATCTAATTTTTAGCACATGTCCCTCTTTGCCCTCCATCCTAGTTCCTCTAGGGTCGAGGTTTCAATGTGTTACAGAGTGGCTGGCTTATCCTTTTTTATTCTCATGGTCAGCCAGCCATGGTAATCTGCTTTGTTGTTTTAATCTCTTCATCCTGTATCTTGCGTTTCTGTGGTTGTCTTGTCCCCTTTTGTCTGTTTACATGTTCGTTGCCCTCCATCGTTCTTGTGATTTTTCCTTTCATTCCGTTTTGAGTTGTCAGTCTCATTTGTTTTGTTCTCATACTTGTAGCATTGTTTTATGCAGAACAAGGGACTGATGATCTCGTAGTCTGGTCCCTTTCCCCCTCTTTTAATCCAACCAACTAACAGCAGATGCTGTGGGTACAGCTAGTGGATGATTAAGAAATGGACCTTGCCTTGGCTGGGATAGAAGTGGTTCATTCCCAGTCACTCCCTGATGCTGGGAAAGGAATGCGTATACCCCAAAGTATTTTTTTTGTAGTTGACCCACTCTCTCCATCATGAATTCACTGTCCTGGTTTTGAGCCCTCACGAGGTTTGCATTTCATAACCTGAGAGGTCTACAATTGTGTAACGTATGCCTGTTTTCAAGCAATATGTTGCTGCATGATACTTAATACACTCCTGGAAATTGAAATAAGAACACCGTGAATTCATTGTCCCAGGAAGGGGAAACTTTATTGACACATTCCTGGGGTCAGATACATCACATGATCACACTGACAGAACCACAGGCACATAGACACAGGCAACAGAGCATGCACAATGTCGGCACTAGTACAGTGTATATCCACCTTTCGCAGCAATGCAGGCTGCTATTCTCCCATGGAGACGATCGTAGAGATGCTGGATGTAGTCCTGTGGAACGGCTTGCCATGCCATTTCCACCTGGCGCCTCAGTTGGACCAGCGTTCGTGCTGGACGTGCAGACCGCGTGAGACGACGCTTCATCCAGTCCCAAACATGCTCAATGGGGGACAGATCCGGAGATCTTGCTGGCCAGGGTAGTTGACTTACACCTTCTAGAGCACGTTGGGTGGCACGGGATACATGCGGACGTGCATTGTCCTGTTGGAACAGCAAGTTCCCTTGCCGGTCTAGGAATGGTAGAACGATGGGTTCGATGACGGTTGGATGTACCGTGCACTATTCAGTGTCCCCTCGACGATCACCAGTGGTGTACGGCCAGTAGATCGCTCCCCACACCATGGTGCCGGGTGTTGGCCCTGTGTGCCTTGGTCGTATGCAGTCCTGATTGTGGCGCTCACCTGCACGGCGCCAAACACGCATACGACCATCATTGGCACCAAGGCAGAAGCGACTCTCATCGCTGAAGACGACACGTCTCCATTCGTCCCTCCATTCACGCCTGTCGCGACACCACTGGAGGCGGGCTGCACGATGTTGGGGCGTGAGCGGAAGACGGCCTAACGGTGTGCGGGACCGTAGCCCAGCTTCATGGAGACGGTTGCGAATGGTCCTCGCCGATACCCCAGGAGCAACAGTGTCCCTAATTTGCTGGGAAGTGGCGGTGCGGTCCCCTACGGCACTGCGTAGGATCCTACGGTCTTGGCGTGCATCCGTGCGTCGCTGCGGTCCGGTCCCAGGTCGACGGGCGCGTGCACCTTCCGCTGACCACTGGCGACAACATCGATGTACTGTGGAGACCTCACGCCCCACGTGTTGAGCAATTCGTCGGTACGTCCACCCGGCCTTCCGCATGCCCACTATACGCCCTCGCTCAAAGTCCGTCAACTGCACATACGGTTCACGTCCACGCTGTCGCGGCATGCTACCAGTGTTAAAGACTGCGATGGAGCTCCGTATGCCACGGCAAACTGGCTGACACTGACGGCGGCGGTGCACAAATGCTGCGCAGCTAGCGCCATTCAACGGCCAACACCGCGGTTCCTGGTGTGTCCGCTGTGCCGTGCGTGTGATCATTGCTTGTACAGCCCTCTCGCAGTGTCCGGAGCAAGTATGGTGGGTCTGACACACCGGTGTCAATGTGTTCTTTTTTCCATTTCCAGGAGTGTAGTTATGTCCGCCAGGTATATTCTGACCACCACAGACAGGCCTTCAGTGACGTGTTGCCAATAGCTGTCGGAGCAGATTCCTCTGTCTGCTCCTTTTCTCCATGGTATGTAGTCCCAGTGCACAGCTGATTTGCCCACACGCTGGCAGCAAAACATGTTTTGACTGTGTTGTTTCTTGCAAAGTTTATGCAGTAACTTGCATGTCCTCTCTGAAGCTATTTTGATGTGTCCGTTAAAGTTTAATATCTGGTCCAGATATGCACCTGTATCTTGTAACCATGTTTCTTTTATGCACTTTCAATCTAGTTTAACGGTAGGATTCCTCTGTAAGTTCTCTTTCAAAATGAGGATTTTGTTTGTTGCAATGATGAGTTTTACTAGCACTTCAGTTGCTCGAAGTTTGCAGTACTGCTGATGTTTTTGCTTTAAACTGCTCTTTAGAGTGAGCTTTTACCAAAAGGAGGTAGTCATCAGGATGTGCAACTACTAGCCCTGTGTGGTGATCCACTATCATTAATTTTCACAGGAATTGAATGGCAGTGTTCCAGAAAACGGGCCTGTTTATTGACCCTTGCGGGGATCCCTTAGTGATCTTTTTGATCACCTTGTGATATCCAACATGCCATTCATTGACCCTGTTTTCTGCAATGGTCAAGCAGGCTACTGTGCAGAGTCCCCAGGAGTTGCAGGTCTCGAAATAGTACAGGTATTACAGGTCAGTGTAAATTGCTACATCTTTTAGTAGTGCTAAATCTTAAACAGCAGGTGGCTGGATACTGAGTGACTAATTAGCAGGAAGGGCTGTTCCCTTAGAAAATGTACCAAGTATGGCACCCAAATGATGCCACTGTATGCGCCAGTGAGATGAGTGTGGACACGATACATGAGCAGTCCGCCACAGAGAGATGCGTAATAAACACAGTAGCATATCACAAATTAATTAACTTAGAATGTGGAATGATAAATGGTGCAACACGCCTGGGTCGTAGCATGTAGGAGAACCAGCTGCAGAAAGGACCCACTGCAGGTAGGTCTCTCTCAGCTTGAAGTCTTGAGTTATCTGCCTTCCTTTTTAACTTTTCCTAACTGACCATTCTCTTCACCCCAATAAAGGAGATATTAGTTCTGAAAGCTAGATAGTGTATGTCTTTTATATGTGTCTATCAGCAGCGCTACACATTTCACATCTTGAAGCTAAGTGCTGACAAGCAAATCTGTCCTACAATTTAGTAATTGTCTTGATTGAAATTTCCTTTAAAATATGAAAAATCATCTTTTACAGTTTTTATTACTTTAGTGAATTATCTATTATCTTACCCAATGCTTTATTTTGTGTATTTTTCTTTGACGCTTCTGTTTTATGGCATCCTAGATGGTACAGCATTTATTTTCTCCAAATTTTAGGAACACCAGCTTTGCATGGCTATTTTCCAAGCAACCAAGGCACCTACTAGGAAGTAAAATGAAGATTCTTTGTAAGATACAAACAGTAAAGGGGAAGACCTGTTAAAATGTTGGTAACCGAACCAGGTGGAAGCAGAAAACAATGCTGGGAGGTGTATCTAATACTTATAACTAGTCATTTGTTTTCAGTAAACATTGTTACGGAAGTGGATACTTTTATAATCTTATCAAGTTTTTGTTGTTTTAACATTTATCCTGTTTACACTTCATCCCAGCAACAATTTGCTAACAGTCTTGAAAGTATCACATTTTGGAATCAGATAAAACTACTTTGGAGTTTAGGTTATCACTTGATGGATGTGATGTGATAAACCAAGATTCACCACAGAAACCCCAATTTTACATTTTCACCTAACTCTTTATCACTAATGTTGAGGTTTTTGCTCACATTTGTTGTACTGTTCTTGAATGCAAGATACCAGAACTGACAATGGATTTCATGTATAATGTTTATGTTTACAATTACACATTAAGTTTAAGAACTGAGAGTAAGTCCACAACTTAATTTATTTTATAAAAAGGGCCCACACTAGCCCTAGGTGGTTTGCACAAACATAAAATGATACATTTTCTATGGATGGAAAGTACTGTTAGGCATAGTCCATATCAATTCAGGCAGGCTGGGAAAAAATATTACCTTCATAGTCTCGGATGCTATTGAATTTAGCATATGTAAAAATGAAGGACTGAGTAAGGAACACGTATTTTTTTGCTTTCTCCAAAAAAATTTCTGCTACAAGATACACCCCTCCAGAGATGAAGCTGCGCATACTATTTTGAAGATGCGAATTTTGGAAAAAATTTTAAAATGCTGTATCTCTGGAACAGTTCTAGTTTTTTTTATTTAAAAGATAATTGCTTTTTGATTACAAAGAAATCCTCCCTTTGAACTTATCTGTCAAAGTTCTTTTACTATAGCATTCTGAACTTTTCTTATAATTTATGGATTTCTTTTTTTTCAAAAATGCCAATCCATAAATTTAGATTTTTTTCTGTTGATTAGTACCTACATCCATGATAAGGAGAGCTTCCACTTTTAGGTTCAACAGGTTTTATAAACAATTGAAATTTTCGCCATTTATAAAACCTGTTTTATTACCACATTATCACATAAAAGGCTCATAAAAATCAAAACGTAGCCTTATTTAACATAATTTTAGTTTTGAAAGCTGAATAAGATGCTCATTTTTTCAAGCATTTTAAGTGGTTCCAAGATGTATGTGAAAAGTCCAAAGACCTAAAGGTTTCAATTTATACGACTTCTGTGCGCTCTGTTTTGCACTGAAATTAGCCAGTCAATGAACTAAGAGTGTATTCCACTGCTTCAGTATCTTCCTTTGATATAGAGTGATGCCTTCCTGTTGAACCAATAGGAACTGGATCACTTACAATTTTCAAAACATTGTGAACAGGAAGTGAGCACCGATTGCGCTGTTGTTGTCCTTCAGCTGGAAACCTATATCCAGCAGCTGGTCTGTGTGGTAGCATAAAGTTTACTACAGTTTCGTTTAATTCATAACTGGTGTCTATAATCTCTGCAATCTACATGCACACAGTCATAGACACATGCCACAAACATCCCCCTTCTCAGGTTGTGTATCTGAATATTACCCTGCTGTTTCAGAGGTGTTGGCCGAATGAAGTTTTGAAGAAGGGTGCATGTAAAAAATGGGCATCACCGCTGCTGGAGTTGACTGGAGAGGATCTTTAAAGAAGTCGTTACCATCAGTTCATTGCAACAGCTAATCATGTACAGCTGACTGTATTATACACAGTGGTGCACATATTTTCATCATCTTTGATTATTTGTTTTGAGTAAATTCACTAGATCTTTCTCTGTTTCTCAAGTGTTCTTTCAGACAATTTCCTCAGGAATCTTATTAAAGCTACCTCAAAGGCTGAGCATGAGCTCTATTTGCTTGCCTCTTTCCTTTCCAAATGAAGCAGTTCTTGTTTTCATAAGAATACACTTAAAAAAAGACTGCCATTCTGCAGTCAGCTTCATATGCCAGTTCCCTAAATTTTCTCAATAGTGTTCCTTCAAAACTAAGTCGCCTTCCCTCCAGGGATTCCTATTTGAGTTCCAGAACCATCTCCGTAATACAAGCATGGTCATCGAACCTACCATTAACGAACCTGGCAGCTCACATCTGAACTGCTTCAACTTCGTCCCATTTAGCCGAACTCGACCATTCACCTTACCCACTGCGATCCTTACATCTTTCCATTTCAGATCACTTTGCAGCACTGTTCCTAGTTATTTCAACAATGTGACTGTGTCGAGCAGCACATTTTAGTGCTGTATTCTGATATTACAGAATTATTTTTCCTGATTATCTGTGTTAACTTACATTTTTCTACATTTAGAGTTAGCTGCCATTCATCACACCAACTACAGATTTTGTCACCTTGTAGCCTATTATAGTCACTCGACGATGACACCTTCCAGTACACCAAAGAACCACCAGCAGACAGCAGATTGCTGCTCACCATGTCTGTGAGCTATTTGTGTGTTATTGTTGTGGTCTTCAGTCCAGAGACTGGTTTGATGCAGCTCTCCATGCTACTCTATCCTGTGCAAGCTTCTTCATCTACCAGTACCTACAGCAACCTACATCCTTCTGAATCTGCTCTCTTGGTCTCCCTCTACAATTTTTACCCTTCACGCTGCCCTCCAATACTAAATTGGTGATCCTTTGATGCCTAAGAACATGTCCTACAAACCGATCCCTTCTTCTAGTCAAGTTGTACCACGAATTTCTCTTCTCCCCAATTATATTCAATACCTCCTCATTAGTTATGTGATTTACCTATCTAATCTTCTGCATTCTTCTGTAGCACCACATTTCAAAAGCTTCCTACCATCTGCTAATTTCCTACTATCTTTCTTCATTCAATTTTCATTAAATCTCAACGACAATTTCTTCGTATCCAAAGCTGTGTGAAAATGTGACATCATCTTACTTTCATGATGCACTGTCAAACTGTTCCTGTTGCTTATTCTGTTGTTGCAGGAGATGCCCTCTTTGATGCTTCTCATCTTCCCCCTCCCATTCTGATGGTGAAATCATTTATGGCAAGAATTACAATAAAAATACGTCTCATTATGATATGACAGCTTTCCACCCACGATCACAGTTTTAAAATGAAGATTTGCTGTAGTGGACCCCTTATGACACTCAAGGATGTAAATGTGTGACAATGTGTAATATTTGTTGCCAATGTGATTCAGTAACATTCAGCTGTAATGAAAAGCAAAGGGCAGTTACGTGCAATATTTTTTTGCTCTGCGGAAACTTAATGGAAATATGAAGGTAGACTGAATTTGTGGTTTTGTGCTCATATAAAAATCTGTACTTTAAAGCTATTTAATCTAGATTTTTCAATTAATAATTTGAACTGTATAAACATTTGAATCGATACAGATTAGTTTCAAAAATGTGCGGAAATTACAGAGTGTTAGCTCACTCTCTGACAGGCTTTTTGTTGTGCATATCTGCGACTCAGCGTCTCTGCCGTATGGTGAGTAGCAACTATCCTTCTCATAATATTGTTACATTCCACCCTGGAGTTTCTGTTGTTTAAATATTGGAATCAAATACATTTTTTCTGTGCATGAGAAATACTAGGAAACTACAAATAGTGGCCTGACCTCCTCAGTAGATGGTCACCACTAAAGGCCTACTATTTCTCGTTTATCAGGCTTTGAAGTTTCATCTGGATGTTGCAACAGTTTAACACTTAATCCTTCCAATTTTCCACTGTTTTTCTCTCTTTTGAAGGAAGAACTTACTTCACATTACAAAATTTAGATATTTAGTTGTATCGTATTCCTGTCGGGTAAGGAGTTGATGGTACACTAAGCGTTAAGTAGATGACTCAGTGTTTTTTGATCTTCTAAGGACCATCATCCTCCTCTTGAGAACCCAGAATATAACTTACCTGTTGTTCAATCCACTTAGCTCATTCCACTGGTCGTTTAGGCAGATGAATGGTATCCTACTCTGTTACTAAAAATACAAAGTGAAGTATGACAGCTGTGAGAACACTTCCACATGTCCAGGTGGGGGCCCAGAATTTTCTGTTATTTTATTAAAAGTACACCAGTTTATTGCTGAAATTATAAGCAATAGAAACCCTGATCAGAGAAATAATGGTTTGCAAGTTCAGCAAGAGAAATGGGAGTTGAGGAGAAGTATCGCATTGCCCTCGTCTTAACTTATCCTCTGTTTCTAAGCTCTGCAGTGGATTAATAAATAAATGTGAAGACACCGACAGGAGTAGAATGAGATGCACAGTCCAACACAGCTAAAAATTGGCATCAAAGGACACTGAGAAATATACATTTAAGTGGGTGTCTCCACGTAGTATAATGAGCTTCGCAAAAAGGAAAAAAAAGGTAGATTCCATCATAAAATTGTGGTTAATATACTCATTCTGACTGGATGAGACAGCATACATGACACTGTTCCAGCACTTGGATATTAAACAACTACTTAAGATAGTTGTGTAGTTAAAATGGTTGTAATGGAATGTTGTGCCATTAAAAGATCAGAAGCAGGGTAGAGACTGGCTGACACTCAAGTTATCACTGTCATGTACTTATTTGCTTGCTATACAAGAATACATTCAGTGGAAAATGCTTCCAGATTTATATTTAATTCCAGTAATTTGACACTGGTAACCATTACCTTGATTTGAGTGTCCAAAGGAAGAGCCACATCACATCAGACAATTTGTGTAGAGTGGACCTAGCATTGTGATCCCAATGTTCATGATACTGGTTTGTAGGTGATCATAGAAAGATAGTTTGCACGGAAACCAATGGTATGTCTACTTGTTGGCAAACATCATGTAAGAGAGTATTATGAGTACATAGTTCAGAGCAGTACCACAAACAGTGGTCATCAGTAATCTTAAAAGGTAACCCTAGGCATATTCCCTGTATATGCTTTGGCTGCTTCGTGCAGGGCCATCTGTGTTCAAGGATATAGCAATGACACATTGGTTTGTCTTATCAGATGAAGCAGAAAAGAACAAAGAAGAAAATTATTCTAAAAACTTGTCTCCTTGATGCGATTTACAGAACAGTAGGAATGAATGAAAAGCAGTGGATTTCCTTTTAATTTTAGCAAGTGTAATCAGAGTATTATGTTGCACATTAGCACTAGGTAATTGTTCATGAAGTTTACAGTCTTTGATTGTAACAGCAACATCTCTTTCTTAATGTATTCTTATTTGATTCCCTGTCTGTGATGGTTTTGTTATGGAAGAAACCCTGTTGAATTGGATGAGTGAATGAATTATACTATACCATTCAGAGAGGGCATTTGTTAACAAACAGCACTCTGGAAAAACAATATGTTAAGGGTAAGCGTCAGTAGAGACATCAGCCTTATAATATATTTTGTGAAGCACGTGTAAGGGACTGACTGATGCACAGCTGCCCTTCCCTCAATCCCATTTCCCTCCTACAAAATTCAAGAACCACAGTATAGCACCCCCCCCCCCCCCCCCAAGATAATGGTTCACATCCTTATTAACAACATACTACATTGTTGTAATATTATTGCTTTTTGGTTCAGCTAAATTCTGTATCAGATTATCTAAAACTTTGCTACAATTATGTTTTCACGGTTTTGGAGGTCAGGTTTGTAAAACATTGCTTTCTCTTAAAGTATGACATCATTTTTCATTAATGTACAGGGTGTCCATAATTAAAGTTCTGTTTCCAAAATGTTGTAAGAGAACCACTACTCAAATGAATGTCAAATTTAAATAGCATATTATTGATGCAAGGGCAAATGTCACAGAACAAAAAAAGTGTAATGAAAATTTTACCAGTAGTGTCTTAACGTTAATGGAGGTAAATCACAATATGAGAGCTATGGCTTCAGTTGTACATTACACCATCCGTACTGTTCAATGTGCATAACTGCCCAAGTTCGGCAGGCAACAGTTGTGGCACTGTTAGTAAGGGAAGCCCATCCACCATGGCACGGTCGTACCACATTGGATGGGGAAAACAGGTTTTTAATTGTTCTGAGGCCAGAAACCACATAAAGAGCAAAACGACATCAGTTTTAAATGGCCACGAGACTGGCAGAGGACGTGTACAATATGATGGCCACTGTTTTCTGCCCCAAGTTGAAACTGAGAAACCGCTTGTTCCACAACAGATCGAAGTGTCTCGAGGATCATGTTCAGAATGCATTGCACAGTATGTGCCTTCAATTCAGCTATGTTCATAATTGAAGCATTAAACACAACTACTTTCAGACAACCCCACAGCCAGAAGTCACAAAGATTAAGATCAGGTGGTCTGGACGGCTGGTTGTAGGGAAATGATGCTGAGAATTCAGGCATTTCTGAAATGCCTATGTAGCAGCCACTTCATTGGCTGTGCAATGTGTGGAGAAGTTCCATCTTGCATAAAAATGATCCTACTTACACATTCACACTGTTGAAGTGTTGGAATGGTGGTGTGAAAAAGTGATGGTAAGGTTACAAGATGCACAGGACTCATGTCCTCAAACATTTTGGGCCACACAATAAATTCTGCCTTTGCAGAATGAAGGGGTACCGATTGATGTGCGAGTGGATTTTCCATCGCCCATATTATGCAGTTCTGCATATTGACATGTACTTGGAGATGGAATTGGGCTTCGTCTGTCTACAGAATATACCATGGGCATTCATTCTTGGCTTTCATGTGAGCAAGAAATTCCACAATAAATGTTTATCTTGCTGACAGTCCAGCAGGAAGCAACTCCTGAACATGGGTGATTTTGTGTGGATATGGATAGCAATGCGGGATGTTTTGTAGGGTTTTATGCACAGTCCTTGCAGGCATGCCCAAAATTTGGGCAATTTCCCATGCACTGCACATTTGCACATCATTAATTGACTGCCCCTGCAGTGCTGTGTCCACATCTTCGACAGGTACTGGATGAGATGCTTTTCACACTTTGCCACTGTGCACTTCAAAAGTACTTGTCTTTTTGAATTTTGTAATCATTTTCTCCAAACCCTTGGACCAATGCCTTTCTTCACACCTTGTGTGTCTGGAACTACTTCAGGACTACAGGTGCATCGTCACTACCTTATAAAAGAGCTTTACCATGAGCGCGTGATCCTTCCTGGAGACTATAATGTTGGGCACCTCAAATGCAAACTGAGGAACAGCTATGTGCGGTGCATGTTTCTTGGTGTGCATATTCTAATGCTCACAGCACCACCTATTGGTATGAGGTTCAAATCTACCATTATTCTGAGCATCGGTTCTCTTTCTACAATGTTCTGAAACTGGAACTTTAATTATGGACACTCTCTATTGCGTAAATTAATTAATCTTTCAACTTTTTTTATATTTTTGATACTCTTCTCTTTGGAACAGGCAACAGTGAATTCTCCATTAAAGGTGACATAGC
The DNA here is from genome assembly GCF_023864345.2 of Schistocerca serialis cubense. NCBI lineage: Eukaryota > Metazoa > Arthropoda > Insecta > Orthoptera > Acrididae > Schistocerca > Schistocerca serialis. The sequence continues at coordinate 709,136,540 of NC_064638.1, forward strand.
CTGTAACTCAGTTCCCATTAAAGAGACAAGCTGTATCAACTTCTGTACCATTCGTAAAAATAACTTTAAAACCATAACTATGAAAATCACTGTGATTTATTATGACAGTACATTAAATTGTTAATATCATATGTAGCAGTGTCTGACCGGCTTCTTCATTTATTCACAGTAGACAGATTACATACAATCTTAAGTGTCTGAGAAACGTTAAGTAGCCCTATACAAAAGTCACAGTGTCTGATTTGTGCAGTTATTCTGCCATAAGGAAGCATTATTGGTGCCTCCTGTGATTGAGCAGTGCAGCAACTGGAAAAGTTTCGGCACTGTTGCATGTGACTTGTAATTTGAATTCAGAACTGGTCACTGCTCACCAAATAATCACACAGCATTATGGGTTGCTGTCCCATGAATACTTAAAGTTGTTGCATATTTAATAGCTCCGGTCAAGTTATAAGCTTTGACCCTGCTTAGAGGTCAGGTGATATGTCTGCTACAGTAGGAGCTTGAATTGATGTCACAAACCATATACAGAAACCTTACTAAATCAATATGTCTAATAGAAATGAAGGAGAGTATTTTGCTGCTATCGTCAATCTCATGCATTTCTTCAAAATTTGGACTCCAGATGGCTCAAAGAGAAACTTATCATTTTCTGTTTTTATCCTAGTGCCTGCATATTTGTTCTTTTTTGCTCTGTCATGCATTGAAATATATCACAACTGGGGTGACATGCTTTCCACAACTGATGCTGTAAACACATTTGTTATTTACCTTGCTACCAGTCATAAATATTTTAGATTGATTTATCATGAGAAGGATTTGAAGAAGTTGATGAATATGGTTGAAAATAATTTCTCTGTACCTATTCGGCAGAATGATGCAATGCACAATTCCATTATTAAAAGTTATGTGCAGGAAGTGAAAAAATTAACCATCCTTTGGACCACACTTTGTTTCACTACCCTATGTGGATTCATGATTTTGCCTTTGGCTGATGGTCTGTTCCATTACTACACAACAAATTCAACAAAAGAAATTGAATGGAAACTTCCATACAGGACTTGGACCCCATTTCATGATTATGGTACAGTTGTTACAGTACCACTTTATATATATCATATGTTCATGGGTTTTGTTCTGATTGCAGAAATACCTGCTTTTGATACTATATATTTTTCATTGATAAACCATTCATGTGCTCAGTTGAAAATTCTTCAGAATTCCCTGAGAAATATAGTAACAATATCAGCTCAGAATGTACACTCAAATGAAAAAAATAGTGTTACTTTCGATACAATGCTTGAGGAGCATTACATCATTGAGGAAAATATAGGCCATAGTAGTTTATCCCCCGCACATAAAATGAATAGTGTTTTAAATTCTTTTACCCCCAGTGGAAATTGTGACAGCCCCTTGAACTATATACATGCCAGTGAACTAGACAGCAGAATTCGGCAGAATGTTGGAGAGCTTGTGAATCATCATGAGAAGATACTTGAGTAAGTAAACTATTCATTTTATTATTTTATTGCACATTGTGTCATAGCATCCCACAGTACATCAATTGTTTCTCTTATTTAAATTAAATGTTTCCATGTTGTTTTTGTTATTTCTTTCAGTATTGGCCAGTACTTTGTATACTACATGTTGAATTCATTGTTCTGGCCTGGTAAATTTTTTTCTGTCTTTGGTGTCAACGAAGAAATTTTGAGCACCATATGCTCAAGAGTCACTTAATTTTATTTCATGTTGTTGTTTGTGCTGCATCAATGACAGGATTGTCTAAGTGTATGCTTTTCAAGGCATTCACATTTTGTAAATGTTTGTTAAATATGTTTATAAAATTGTATATAATGAATGAAGGAATATAGGGAACAAACTATAAATGATGTTGAGCTAAAATATTCCTTGGTTTAATAGTAGATAATGAGCTGCAGTGGAAGCTGATGCACATTTTCATTGGAGCACCTGAGATAAAAAGTAAGTAAACTTTGTAACAGAATTGTTCTGAAGTCTTTGTTATATAAATTTTATTTGACATACTTCTTTAAAAAATTCCCTAGAAATATAGTAAATATAGTAATTATCTGCTTATAAATACAGGCCTAATCCACAAAATACTACGGCTAATAATAAAACAGTGGAAAATTCAGGATGGACTGTAACAATGGTATGAAAAGGGTAGTTGCTACTCACCATATAGCAGAGATGTTGAGTCACAGATAGGCACTACAAAAAGACTGTTGGAAAGTGAGCTAATGGCCAACAAGGCCTTTGTCGAAAATAGACAACATATACACACACACTCACGCAAATGCAGATTTCAGCTGCCAGACTGTGGTCATTGTGCGTGGGGGGGGGGGGGGGGGCTGTTGTCCATTTTCAACAAAGGCCTTGTTGGCTGAAAACTCATTTTCCAGCAGTCTATTTGTTGCACTGGTTGATGTGCACCTAATCATTTGATTTATAGCTTCTCTTCCTTAGTTAATGAATGAAAGAGCATTTTTAGCAAGCAGTCTGCTATATTCATTTTAAAATCACTATAAGAAAACTCAAGTTTCAGCCACACAGCTTCAGAATATGGAAAACAATGGGGATATGTGCAGGGATGTACTGAGGCCATGGAGAGAGAGGCCCCTGCCAGGGGTGGAGCCACAACGGGGGTTACAAAACCTGAAATTATTTTTTAAATAAAAAAAATGAGGAAGATGAGTTAAGAATTAACAGGAGAGGCAAGTGATTTTCCTGACCAAAGGGTTCATACCTTCTGCCTGTGGGAAGAAGCCTTTCCCTTGGCACGAGACTGAAAATGCATACTGTTGTCCCAGTGTCATTTCCTCCAAATAGTACACAAAGAAATGACTACTACCAAACAGGTGTCATGTGGGTTACATGTCAAAAGTACACTTGGTTCATGCAGCTGCTACCTACACAGTCAGATAATGTTTGACAGTGGAGGTTCTACTGCTACTTCAATACAATATTGTAGGGTCTCAAAGGTTGTGAGCCATGTCTTGAAGCAAATAACCTGCTATTTAACCAAAAGCTTCCTATTTTAGCCAGTTTCTGTCACCTGACGACTGGAGTGAAACTTTTCGGGCTAGACTGCTTCATATTTGGTAGGATAATAAGTGGAATGGAAACAGATATCACATAATGTAACCCAACATTTCATCTCATGTTAATTCCCTGTCAAGGAAGCATTAAATCAGAGATCTGTATCTTGTTCTGAAAAATATGCAGCAAATTTTGGTGCCAAATATAAAAGATATATTGACAGAGCAAAGCTACTGAACAAAATAATGGCTTTCAAATTCCAATAGAAAGAGATGATGAAGAGCACTGATACAGATTTCTGTATAGATATTTTGAATTCCATTCTCAAAATATGGCTTGTCCAAACATCAAAACAGCATTTGGGATACTTACGACAATTTTATTGCAGTTTCAGCAAATTAAAAATGGTAAAAAAAAAATTACATAAGGTTGAGTGTAGAAGAAGCAGACAGTCATATTCAGCTCTTTTATAGACAGAATATTATATAGCTGCTAAATTTGCCTTCAATGACACTATCAATGAGTTTGCTGCACTCAAAGCAAGGAAGTGGGAAGTAAAATTATAATAAGAAAACAATTTTTGTAAAGGAATGTGTTCTCAGCACTTAATTACAGTCTTTTTCTTTTATTTTCTATTAATGATTTATACAGTGTTAATAATTTAATAGGAGCAAATAAAATATGTCTTTCTGTTATTCATTATGATAAAATCAATGTAAAGTAGCTGCCATAAACACTAAGTTACAGATTTTGTTTTACTTTCAATTTGTTTTGAAAGTTTGTACAGTCGGTAATTTATTTATTACAATGATACTTTTCATTTGTTGTGTGTAATATTTTTCATCCGTATAGCTCATTTAAGTAATATTTTTCAATCATGCTTCATTTTCATTAAAACTACTTACAAATTACAAAATTTCTTATATCTGTATAGAAAAAAATATGGAAAGGTAATTTTCTGGGGAGGGCAGGCAGTTTGACAGTTCGGCCAGGTACGCAGGATGACCTCGGTATGGCTCTGGCTATGAGCCCGAGCTGGCTGGCCCCAAACATTGTGTAGATGTGTGGACTGGTGAGCAAGGAGGAGGAGAGACAGCAGGATGTACTGAGGTATGGATAAAGGACATTATGTGTGAGCTGGTCTGTCCAGTTGACTGGACTTGGCCCTTAGCTATGCTGCAGCAAGGGTTAAATTGGAGAGAGGGAAACAGCTTGGTCACATCACTATGACTCCACTTTCCATATCTGAAGGTGTGGACAGTGTACAGACCACCTGGCATTGATCCTGGGAATTGGTGCACAGGGGGGGGGGGGGGGGGGGGGTTGAGAGAGGGGTAGCAATAAGGCCTGATCTGGCTGCTGGTAGTGTTTCTACAACAGAACAGTAGAAACTGGGCCTGATTACCTGGTCTCTGTCATTCATACTACTCCAGAATCATGTCATACTCAAACTGTTTGATGTAATACTAAGAAATACACAGAATAAAAGTATATACTGAAATTTCTGGCCGGGCCTGGCACTTCTGGCCCTTAAGAATGAGTGGCCCTTGATGAGATTAGAGGAAAAACACTAGATGGATCTGTGGAATAGAGATGCTGCTGGCTTTGTGAAGCTTCCAAGAACATGCTAAGAGATATTTATTTAGTCTTTAATGGGATCAGGTAACTACCTTTTATCAATAAGTGGACAAGCAATGCACTATCTATGAAAGCTGATTTGTATTTCAGTGACCTGATGTGGTGAAAGGAAATGTAATATGTACCATTTGAATAAAAAATTTGTAGAGGACCCAGATATAAACCATATAGTGAGGATATGAAGCTTACTGAAGACAATAAAATATAGAGAATAGTTTTGTATATTTAGTTAATCTGTGCTTTTCAGGGTAAGTAGCCATTTTTGGATGAGATCTCTTTCAGTTATATTAAAGTCCAAACAGGCCAGCCAGCACTGCCTTTCGTATCCTGTATGCTGTCTAAAACAGCTTTACATGATTACCAAGTATTGTAAGGATATGTATCTGCTAAAATCTGCTTATCATTCATTATTCTCACAAACTTTAAACTACACGATAGAAACACGGGGTGCAACAACACAAACTAACCTAAGTACAGTAGTAACACCACAGAAAAATTGCTGTTGGGATTATTTGTAGAATCATGTCAAAACCTGTTTCCAAAATTGGGTGTACTTACCATTACACACTGCTCAAAAGAATAAGGGAAACACATGTATCAACATCCTAAATATTAAATCTGTTTTGATACAGATAGTACCTGTGCTCTCATTGCTTAGCTTGAGATTTCCACTTTCAATGTAAATGGCAACTAAAGTCATTTGCCATTTCTATTGGCTGTGTTATGCATCACAGTATCAGGTGACCATGCAGAAGGAAGTGAGTAATGGTATCCCAGTGTTCTCTAGAAAGGTATACGGACGACTGTTGTCACGTGTGGGTGTATTATTCACTCAGGCACATGCAATCTGAAATCTTTATGCATTGCAAGTTTCAAGGGCAGTCTGTTTGATCCAATGAAGATGGACTTTGTCATGTTGCTGCAGATGCCAAATGTCTCTCCTGTGTCATCCATAGGTTGTGGCCTCTTGGCAGGGAGACAAGTTGGACAAGGTCGCTAATGATTTACAATGCCATGTGAAGACAGAAAACTGCTCATTTCGGCATTGTGGCATTGTATGGCTGCTGCCAGAGCACTGCAAGACAATCTCAGAAAGGCCACTACAGCTGTTGTATGTGACCAGACTGTAAGGAGCAGAGGAGCAGATAAAGAGAAATGACTGTATGACCCAGACAATCTGCTCCACTTGGTATGAAAACATCTCACAACTCACCTTCAGTTCTTCTGTTCCCCTGTCAACTGGCAACTTCATCACAGGTGAAACGTGTTATTCACAGACGAGTCTAGATTTGCTCTGACACAAGGTGACGGCCATATTTATGTTTGGAGGTGCCAAATGTTGTCCAGGAAATCAACAGATTTGTCCAGGGTTCTGTGATGATGCGGGGAGGCACTATGTTACAGCCACATGTATCTTATCATTTTCCACCATCACCTTACTGCCATGCAGTACATCCTGTTGGACCAAGTGGTGAATGCTGCATACACTGGTAGCCCTGAATTCCTTATCATGCATAGTAATGCCAGGGCCCATGTGGCAGGTATCATTAGGGATTTCATGTGAAACCTGGACAAGGAAATAATGGAATGGCCAGCAGTGATTCCTGACCTAAAACCTATAGAGCATGTGTGGAACATGCTTGACAGACATGTTAGTGGTCATCCTATTCTACCACTGACTCTTCAAGAACTCTCAAGGGCTCTCATTGAAGAATTGGAATGGATAGAATAAGGTGACCTCCGGAGACTTACATGGAGCACGCCACATAGATGACAAGGTGGTGATGTATACTCATGGATGGCATACACATTATTGAATTTCTCCAAGTCCAGTGAAAGGCTCCCAAGATGATGGGATGAGTGATTGTTTCCAGTTTGATTTCAACATCTGTTGGTCACTTTATTTCTTGTTATGTACTTCTTGTGTACTTAATTTCTGAAAGGTAAAAGTATACTTCAGTAACATGCCCTATCCTCAATAATTGCTCAATGGAGTTTGGCAGATGCCCAAACTCGTGTTACCCTAATTTTTTGAGCAATGTAGGTGTACATATATTAAAAGTAGGGTACATATATTAAAAGTAATTTTCTTGTGAGAACAATAAGTCCAATCTTAAACTGTGACCTACACCAGGATAATAGAAGATAAAAATTTAGATACCATGGAAATAGGCACAGAATAGCATTATATGAAAAAAAATGCAGTTCATGCTGGGCTGAAGCTAGTCAGTGCCCCACCAAAAAATCTCTCAGCCCTTTCTACTAGCAAATTAAAAGACCAACTGAAAATAATTTTAATTGAAAATCCATTTTATTTCCTAAATGAGTTCTTTATCTTTATGAAAAATGGGAAGTAAGTATATCAGGCTTATAGTTTTAAGTAATTCACAAGTGATCTAATAATGATAATTTTTTGTAACACTGTTATTTGCATATTAACAAATGTAAAATGCATTAAAATTTAAAATTCATTGTTAAACAATTGAAACTCCTGGATGGAATATCAACAGCATAGGGAAAAGATAGACTGCTATTCACCAGAAAGATGGCATTTGAGTTGCAGACAGGTGCGACAAACAGTGTGCCTTTCTGCAGCTCAACATGTCATCTTCAAGGTGAGTAGCAATCTATCTTTTCCTTGTACTGTTAAAATTCATCATTAAACACAACTTGTGAGTTTATAATTTGTAATGTAACATGTTCAGAAGAGTATTCTTTAAAGTGTCCTGAATCTGCATTATTTCTAGAGGTTGTATATTATTATTATTATTATTATTATTATTATTTTATTGTTATGTTACTGAAAGGTCTATGCATACTGTGTTTATGCTGTACATTGCAAAGCATGTGCATTTTTCCTTTGTTATCTGATCACAAAAGATTATCCCACTATCCCATTCATTTCATGGCAGTCAGGAGGCACATACATATAAAGTTTGGTGCATTCTTTGGTATTCAGACTATGAATAACCTACAACACTCCTCTTGAATTAGGCATTACCCAGGAATATGGTGGGCTGTCATTTCACTGACAGTACAAAAGGTCAAAATGGGTTCCTCTCAAACAAAGGGATATTTGAGTGAAATGTTGATGAATTTTAACACTCTATAGAGTGAGCACATTCATATTTTTGTGCAAATTCAAATGAACTTAAGTGTGCATACATAGTTTTACTAGATATGTTTCTCATTATCAAGAGTTCACAGACATTGGACTTGTATTCAAGATGAGTAGGATTTAAATCCCCAGTGATGAACAAGATATTGAACTTTCATTCCTTTGTTCTTAATTTTTCATAAAATAATAGAAGAAATGGTTAGAACTCTAAAACAATTGGTAATACTGCTTGATAGTACCTTCCTGGACAAAACAGTGCAGTGCCTCTGGGCCACTATTTTGGAACTGGAAATGCAATATCTTACCAAGATTGGTTGGTTGTAACACCAAAAGCAACTACATTCAATTAATTTATCTGTAAGAGCACTGTACAGTTACACATCAAATGGGAAAGGGAAACTTAGAAAAAAAAGTGTTGATACAGAATTAGATAGGGTAGCATTATTTAAGTAAAGTAGCACATGTGTGCCAAGTCCTTCAAGATGCTTGTAGTATGAGAATCTGGGTAATGTACCTCCATATTTCAAGGAGCAGACAACATGAAAAATATGAAAAAGAAGTACTTACCCTTTCAAGTTTGTGTAAACTGCTTTGGTGTATGCAATATCTGGGGCAGAGACTCTTTCTTATTTGCTAATAATGAGACAATTCAAACAGCATCCCATATGAGCGAACCAGTTTTGTCTTTACGTGGGATTTACTTGGGCTACACATGGCTCTGTTTAAAAATAATGTCTTAATGTAGTCACAGGGTTGAGCGGCACATTTCTGCTTTCACACCACACAGCTAATTCACTGCAAATAATAACCTGTGGCTGTGATCCTGGAGTCAACTAGTTTAGGCATTGGCCAGAATTGCAAATTAATAAAATATACACAAATACAAAATAAAAGGTAAATGAATAATTTAATAGCAAAGGTTCTATTCAAACATCTGTAATTGATGTAGGTAACAGAGAATTATGCTGAATAATGTTTATTCAAGAAAGGATGTCTTAAATAAACAGTAAGTGGTGCTACAACATTCAGTTAAAATACAGGTAGAAAATATCCTTATCAAATGCAGTGAAGTTACATGGAGAGCATTACAAGAATGGCATCAAAACCCTCAAACTAAATCATTATCAGAGACACACAAAAACTAAGTCAGTTTCTTGATCACAATACATGAAATATTCATTAGCTCAAAACAGTTCAGATTTCAAAATGGTGATCTACAAATTAACACATGCCATACAAAGAATAGTAACTCATACTCTGTCTATTCTCAGTTCTGTAAATCAAGTGGAAATAATTAGAGTCCTACTCTGGAGCACATTCAAACCTCTTGTGAGTTATAGTCCTGCCAAAAGTTAGAGTATTGCAGCAGGCGTTCACTGCCTAGAGTCTGACACCTATATGACTGAATCATGCATTTTACCATAGGCGCATCTGCTTTCTTCCAGCACTCAATACAAAGTGGCCAGAATCACTCCCTTGAGCTCTTCGTTTCTAAAGTCCCAGTCTCTAATTTACTTCTGTAGTGTTCTGCTGCTGTCTGGTTTTCCATTGGCTTAAGGCCATCCCTACCAAAAACACATCGTTTTTCATTCTGTACATGTCATTTGATTCTACTTAAGCATCTCTTGGACTTAACTATTACAACAATATTTAAATAAAGAAATATCATAAACATTTGGCTACATGCAGATCATTTACAATAAATATAAGTAATAGTTGGTTCATAAATAAATAAGCCAGCATTCTTGCACAACTGTGCTCATGATACATGACGGCTTATTGTCATCAAATTTTGTTGAAGCAATATGTGTGTGCCTTCTTGACAGAAGCATCTTGGTTCTCTTTTCAATAGTGGTGTCCCCTAACACGTGTGATTGACTACTTTTAAATTAGCACAGCTTTTTAATAGCGCTTCCGATCAACATTTAAATAAAGTTATTAGCAAAACAGTAATTTGTTAACTAAATAAAAACCCAAGTATGACAGTGATACAATGTTATTTGCAGTGTAATTGTGGAGCATGTGGTGGTTTGACAAACATTTGCTTAATAAAAAGAGATAAAAGATATCACAAGTCAGTGTATAATATCAATATAGATGTGGCTTTCTGGGATGATAGCTATTGTGCAATGCTATCATTTGAGATATCTTTTGTTGAAATCATGTAAAGTGTTTAAAAGTTGTTAATTCAGAGGTTCGTCGTGAGCTTGTTTATTTGCTGTGAAATATTAACTTCAGTAGTTTTAAAATTATTGAAATATTATTGTGTCATTGGTTGTGCCTCACTTACCTGAGATCGCTGATGTATTCAGATTTGCATTAATATATAATTGTAAGTTGTTATAGACACTCAAAGAACTGTAAGACACCATCTAGCAGCTTGTCTCAAAGCCCGCCATTGCTGGGAGCATAGCTGGTCCTCTTAAGCAATCAGTGCATTGTCCAAATTCTCCATACTGGTATTTTCCTCACATCTGGCCCTTTTCTCCTTTCTGCACTTGTCTCCTCGGGAGCAGCCATGGTTTTTGTTGCGGTTCAAGACAGCAGTGGTGGAGCCTTCGTCTGCAGGTAATATCATAAGGTTGAAGCCTTCCTAAAAACCCAGAATCCTAAACCCCTCACCTGGTTCAGATTCATTGATGACATCTTTGCTATCTGGATCGAAGGTGAGGAGACCCTATTCACATTCCTCCAGAACTTCAGCAACTTCTCCCCCATTTGCTTCACCTGGTCCTACTCAACCCAACAAGCTACCTTCATAGATGTTGACCTCCACCTCGAAGATGGCTACACCACAAGGACTCCCTTCTGTACAGCCTAGCCACCCATGGTCATCACATCTGCAGTGACAAGCAGTCCCTCTTGAAATATACTGAGGGTCTCACTGAAGCCTTCACTGACGGTAATTATCCTCCCAACTTTGTGTTGTTGTTGTTGTTGTTGTTCTTGTGGTATTCAGTCCTGAGACAGGTTTGATGCAGCTCTCCATGCTACCCTATCCTGTGCAAGCTTCATCATCTCCCAGTACTTACTGCAACCTACATCCTTCTGAATCTGCGTAGTGTATTCATCTCTTGGTCTCTCTCTACGATTTTTATCCTCCACACTGCCCTCCAATGCTAAATTTGTGATCCCTTGATGCCTCAGAACATGTCCTATCAACCGGTCCCTTCTTCTTGTCAAGTTGTGCCACAAACTCCTCTTCTCCCCAATTCTATTCAATACCTCCTCATTAGTTATGTAATCTACCCATCTAATCTTCAGCATTCTTCTGTAGCACCACATTTTGAAAGCTTCTATTCTCTTCTTGTCCAAACTATTTATCGTCCATGTTTCACTTCCATACATGGCTACACTCCATACAAATACTTTCAGAATCGACTTCGTGACACTTAAATCTATAATCGACGTTAACAAATTTTTCTTCTTCAGAAATGCTTTCCTTGCCATTGCCAGTCTACATTTTATATCTTCTCTACTTCGACCATCATCAGTTATTTTGCTCCCCAAATAGCAAAACTCCTTTACTACTTAAAGTGTCTCATTTCCTAATCTAATTCCCTCAGCATCACCCGACTTATTTCGACTACATTACATTATCCTCGTTTGGCTTTTGTTGATGTTCATCTTAAATCCTCCTTTCAAGGCACTGTCAATTCCGTTCAACTGCTCTTCCAAGTCCTTTGCTCTCTCTGACAGAATTACAATGTCATCAGCAAACCTCAAAGTCTTTATTTCTTCTCCATGGATTTTAATTCCTATTCCGAATTTTTCTTTTGTTTCCTTTACTTTTTGCTCAATATACAGAGTGAATAACATCGGGGATAGGCTGCAACCCTGCCTCACTCCCTTCCCAACCACTGCTTCCCTCTCATACCCCTTGACTCTAATAACTGCCATCTGATTTCTGTACAAATTGTAAGTAGCCTTTCACACCCTGTATTTTACCCCTGCCACTTTTAGAATTTGAAAGAGAGTATTCCTGTCAACATTGCCAAAAGCTTTCTCCAAGTCTACAAATGCTAGAAACGTAGGTCTGCCTTTCCTTAATCTTTCTTCTAAGATAAGTCGTAAGATCAGTATTGCCTCACGTGTTCCAATATTTCTACGGAATCCAAACTGATCTTCCCCTGAGGTTGGCTTCTACCATTTTTTCCATTCATCTGTAAAGAATTCGTGTTAGTACAGGGTGATTCAAAAAGAATACCACAACTTTAGGAATTTAAAACTCTGCAACGACAAAAGACAGAGCTAAGCACTATCTGTCGGCGAATTAAGGGAGCTATAAAGTTTCATTTAGTTGTACATTTGTTCGCTTGAGGCGCTGTTGACTGGGCGCCAGCGTCAGTTGATGCTAAGATGGCGACCGCTCAACAGAAAGCTTTTTGTGTTATTGAGTACGGCAGAAGTGAATCGACGACAGTTATTCAGCGTGCATTTCGAGCGAAGTATGGTGTTAAACCTCCTGATAGGTGGTGTATTAAACATTGGTATAAACAGTTTACAGAGAATGGGTGTTTGTGCAAAGGGAAAAGTTCTGGACGGCCGAGAATGAGTGATGAAAATGTAGCACGCATCCAGCAAGCATTTGTTCGCAGCCCAGGAAAATCGACTCGCAGAGCTAGCAGAGAGCTACAAATTCCACAATCAACTGTATGGAGAGTCCTACCTGAACGTCAACTACCCGAGGCGATGGATCGGCCGCCAGGCAGCCCGTGACAGAGCACTTCATCACTGGCCTCCAAGAAGCCCTGATCTTACCCCCTGCGATTTTTTCTTATGGGGGTATGTTAAGGATATGGTGTTTCGGCCACCTCTCCCAGCCACCATTGATGATTTGAAACGAGAAATAACAGCAGCTATCCAAACTGTTACGCCTGATATGCTACAGAGAGTGTGGAACGAGTTGTAGTATCGGGTTGATATTGCTCGTGTGTCTGGAGGGGGCCATATTGAACATCTCTGAACTTGTTTTTGAGTGAAAAAAAACCTTTTTAAATACTCTTTGTAATGATGTATAACAGAAGGTTATATTATGTTTCTTTCATTAAGTACACATTTTTAAAGTTGTGGTATTCTTTTTGAATCACCCTGTATTTTGCAGCTGTGACTTATTAAACTAATAGTTCAGTAATTTTCACACCTGTCAACACCTGCTTTCTTTGGGATTGGAATTATTATATTCTTCTTGAAGTCTGAGGGTATTTCGCCTGTCTCGTATATCTTGCTCACCAGATGGTAGAGTTTTGTCAGGACTGGCTCTCCCAAGGCCGTCAGGAGTTCTAATGGAATGTTGTCTACTCCCGGGGCCTTGTTTCGACTTAGGTTTTTCAGTGCTCTGTCAAACTCTTCACGCAGTATCGTATCTCCCATTTCATCTTCATCTACATCCTCTTCCATTTCCACAATATTGTCCTCAAGTACATCGCCCTTGTATAGACCCTCTTTACACTTCTTCAACCTTTCTGCTTTCCCTTCTTTGCTTAGATCTGGGTTTCCATCTGAGCTCTTAAAATTCATACAGGTGGTTCTCTTTTCTCCAAAGGGCTCTTTAATTTTCCTGTAAGCAGTATCTATCTTACCCCTAGTGAGATATGCCTCTACATCCTTACATTTGTCCTCTAGCCATCCCTCCTTAGCCATTTTGCACTTCCTGTCGATCTCATTTTTTAGACGTTTGTATTCCTTTTTGTCTGCTTCATTTACTGCATTTTTATATTTTCTCCTTTCATCAATTAAATTCAATATTTCTTCTGTTATCCAAGGATTTCTACTAGCCCTCGTCTTTTTACCTACTTGATCCTCTGCTGCCTTCACTACTTCATCTCTCAGAGCTACCCATTCTTCTTCTGCTGTACTTCTTTCCCCCATTCCTGTCAGTTGTTCCCTTATGCTCTCCCTGAAACTCTGTACAACCTCTGGTTTAGTCAGTTTATCCAGGTCCCATCTCCTTAAATTCCCACATTTTTGCAGTTTCTTCAGTTTTAATCTACAGTTCATAACCAATAGATTGTGGTCAGAGTCCACATCTGCCCCTGGAAATGTCTTACAATTTTAAACCTGGTTCCTAAATCTCTGTCTTACCATTATATAATCTATCTGATACCTTCTAGTATCTCCAGGATTCTTCCATGTATACAACCTTCTTTAATGATTCTTGAACCAAGTGTTAGCTATGATTAAGTTATGCTCTGTGCAAAATTCTACCAGACGGCTTCCCCTTTCATTTCTTACCCCCAATCCATATTCACCTACTATGTTTCCTTCTCTCCCTTTCCCTACTCTCGAATTCCAGTCACCCATTCTCTACCTGAATGATTTCTTTATCTCATCATACATTTCATCAATTTCTCCATCATCTGCAGAGCTAGTTGGCATATAAACTTGTACAACTGTAGTAGGCATGGACTTTTTTGTCTATCTTGGCCACGATAATGCGTTCACTATGCTGTTTGTAGTAGCTTACCTGCACTCCTATTTTTTTACTCATTATTAAACCTACTCCTGCATTACCCCTGTTTGATTTTGTATTTATAACCCTGTATTCACCTGACCAAAAGTATTGTTCCTCCTGCCACCGAACTTCACTAACTCCCACTATATATAACTTTAACCTATCTGTCTCCCTTTTTAAATTTTCTAACCTACCTGCCTGATTATGGGATCTGACAGTCCACACTCCGATCCATAGAACACCAGCTTTCCTTCTCCTGATAACGACGTCCTCTTGAGTAGTCCCCCCCCCCCCACCCCCCCCGGAGATCTGAATGGGGGACTATTTTACCTCCAGAATATTTTACCCAAGAGGACGTCATCATCATTTAACCATACAGTAAAGCTGCATGCCCTCGGGAAAAATTATGGCTGTAGTTTCCCCTTGCTTTCAGCTGTTCGCAGTACCAGCACACCAAGGCTGTTTTGGTTTGTGTTACAAGGCCAGATCAGTCAATCATCCAGGCTGTTGCCCCAGCAACTACTGAAAAGGCTGTTGCCCCTCTTCAGGAACCACATGTTTGTCTGGCCTCTCAACAGATACCCCTCCGTTGTGGTTGCACCTACGGTACAGCCATCTGTATCGCTGAGGCATGCAAGCCTCCCCACCAACGGCAAGGTCCATGGTTCATGGGGGGAGCCCAACTTTGTACAAAAACAAATCTCCCGTGGCTTATCTTTCCAGTCTCCCACCACCTCCCAAAGTTCCACCTTCCGGCCACAGAGGAGCATTCCCCTCATAACTCAGCACCACCCAGGACTGGAGCAAATGAATTAAATTCTCTGCCAGGGTTTTGATTACCTCTCGTAGTGCCCTGAAATGAGAAATGTCCTGCCCACTATCCTTCCCACCCCTCCCACAATGGTATTCTGCCATCCACTGGACCTACGCAATGTACTCGTCCATCCCTACACAACCCCTGCTCCGAATCCTGTACTTCATGGCTCATACCTCCGTAATAGACCTAGATGCAAGACCTGTCCCATCCTCCCGCCACCACCTACTTGAGACCAGTCACCAACATCACCTATCCTATCAAAGGCAGGGCTACCTATGAAACCAGTCATGTGATCTACAATCTGAGCTGCAACCACTGTGCTGCATTCTCTGTAGGCATGACAACCAATAAGTTGTCTGTCCACAAGAAAGGCCACTGATAAACTGTGGCCAAGAAACAAGTGGACCACCCTGTTGCTGAACATGCTACCAAACATGATATCCTTCGTTTGAATGACTGCTTCACAGCCTGTGCCATATGGATCCTTCCAACCAACACCAGCTTTTCTGAACTGCGCAGATGGGAACTTTCCCTGCAGTACAGCCTACATTCCTGTAATCCTCCTGGCCTCAGCCTTCGTTAGTCACTGTCCTCACCCATCCAACCCGTTCCCTGTTCCCATTTCAGCACTACACAGCTGTCATTCCACCACCAAACCCAGTCTTTTTATCTCTCTCCTTTTCTACTACTTCCCCCCCCCCCCCCCCCCTCCTTTCCCACCTCTCCCCTGCCCTCTGTCTAACCTGCAGCACTTCACTGTCCACCACCCTCACCATACTAACTCTCCCCCTCCCCACTCCAGCCTCTTCCTTATCCCCACCCAGTCACCACTCCCGTCATGCACTGGTGCTGCTGCTCACAGTGTGGTTTCAGTTGCCCGAGACTGCAGTCATGTGTGTGAGTTGCGCTTGCGTGAGTGTGTGTGTGTGTGTGTGTGTGTGTGTGTGTGTGTGTGTGTGTGTGTGTGTGTGTGTGTGTGTTCGTATGTGTGTCCATTGTTGACGAAGTCCTTAATGGCCGAAAGCTTCAATTGTGAGAGTCTTTTTGTTGTGCCTATTTGCGACTCAGCATCTCTGCTATATGCTGTGTAGCAACTTTCCTTCTCATAATATTGTTGAAAATGTGGTAAAGAAGTACAGGATCTACAAAAATGTCTGCCTAGGTAGTGAATGCTTGATGGGAATATGCCTATTTTCTATGTAGTAGGGATGATACCTTCAGCTGTACTTGTAGGTAAGATAGACTATATTTTCTAGAGCAAATTCTGGACACTCGTTCTTTTTGGGAAGTAAGATTATTGATGAAGAAAAGCAACTTCTTCTCCTTTTTTCTTGTGTCTTTGTCCCACACTGGTGAAGGGTAAACACAGTTATTAAAGGATTTGGCATGGTTAATTTAAGGGTGACTAGTCGCCCTTCCTGTTGCCACCCTGTTATGGCCAGGGGTTGAATGTTTGTACCCCAACTGTCTGTCTGTGCTGTTAGTTACGTCAAAGTGAGTGAAAATTTTCTGAATGTTTGCAAGTTATGTAAGAGAGGCACGACTTGGGGTACCAGGCCAGTATTCACTTAGGGGGAAGTGTGAAATCACCTAACAACAGCATCCAGGCTGGCCTGCAGACCGATCCTCAAAATTAAGAAAAATAATGAAACGTAACTAATGCAATCTAGTGTGACACTATGTAGCAAACAAATACAGTCTGATATAATTTTGCATGCAAAGATGACATGTGGTGGTAGAAACCAGCTTTGTGCCTTATGCTGAACTCATTGATAAACGTAGAACCCCTTTGTCAAACATTTCACCAGCTTAACTAAAACTAATAACAAAATCTACAAATACAAATGTAATATATTTCTAATTCTGGATAAATCATTTAATAATTGCTAAATCTGAATCAAATAGGAGTCAAATATTATCTTGAAAAAAATTGAGGACCGAGCTACAAAAATTGTGATAGAAGTTTGCTTTTTGTAGTGTTTATAATACACTCCTGGAAATGGAAAAAAGAACACATTGACACCGGTGTGTCAGACCCACCATACTTGCTCCGGACACTGCGAGAGGGCTGTACAAGCAATGATCACACGCACGGCACAGCGGACACACCAGGAACCGCGGTGTTGGCCGTCGAATGGCGCTAGCTGCGCAGCATTTGTGCACCGCCGCCGTCAGTGTCAGCCAGTTTGCCGTGGCATACGGAGCTCCATCGCAGTCTTTAACACTGGTAGCATGCCGCGACAGCGTGGACGTGAACCGTATGTGCAGTTGACGGACTTTGAGCGAGGGCGTATAGTGGGCATGCGGGAGGCCGGGTGGACGTACCGACGAATTGCTCAACACGTGGGGCGTGAGGTCTCCACAGTACATCGATGTTGTCGCCAGTGGTCGGCGGAAGGTGCACGTGCCCGTCGACCTGGGACCGGACCGCAGCGACGCACGGATGCACGCCAAGACCGTAGGATCCTACGCAGTGCCGTAGGGGACCGCACCGCCACTTCCCAGCAAATTAGGGACACTGTTGCTCCTGGGGTATCGGCGAGGCCCATTCGCAACCGTCTCCATGAAGCTGGGCTACGGTCCCGCACACCGTTAGGCCGTCTTCCGCTCACGCCCCAACATCGTGCAGCCCGCCTTCAGTGGTGTCGCGACAGGCGTGAACGGAGGGACGAATGGAGACGTGTCGTCTTCAGCGATGAGAGTCGCTTCTGCCTTGGTGCCAATGATGGTCGTATGCGTGTTTGGCGCCGTGCAGGTGAGCGCCACAATCAGGACTGCATACGACCGAGGCACACAGGGCCAACACCCGGCATCATGGTGTGGGGAGCGATCTCCTACACTGGCCGTACACCACTGGTGATCGTCGAGGGGACACTGAATAGTGCACGGTACATCCAAACCGTCATCGAACCCATTGTTCTACCATTCCTAGACCGGCAAGGGAACTTGCTGTTCCAACAGGACAATGCACGTCCGCATGTATCCCGTGCCACCCAACATGCTCTAGAAGGTGTAAGTCAACTACCCTGGCCAGCAAGATCTCCGGATCTGTCCCCCACTGAGCATGTTTGGGACTGGATGAAGCGTCGTCTCACGCGGTCTGCATGTCCAGCACGAACGCTGGTCCAACTGAGGCGCCAGGTGGAAATGGCATGGCAAGCCGTTCCACAGGACTACATCCAGCATCTCTACGATCGTCTCCATGGGAGAATAACAGTCTGCATTGCTGCGAAAGGTGGATATACACTGTACTAGTGCCGACATTGTGCATGCTCTGTTGCCTGTGTCTATGTGCCTGTGGTTCTGTCAGTGTGATCATGTGATGTATCTGACCCCAGGAATGTGTCAATAAAGTTTCCCCTTCCTGGGACAATGAATTCACGGTGTTCTTATTTCAATTTCCAGGAGTGTAGATATCAGATAGAAGAGTTTAATATTCTGTGTGCCAGTGAAGAGTAGGACAACACAAGAAAGAAGGTATTTCATTTATTTCTTTTCTGTTGTAATTAGATTGGCATCCATTGTCTACATTTGCTTGTCTAACCACAATAACTTAACGCATTTTTATTTGCTAAATAGGTTCATTGATGGTGTAGAGGCTATTGTAAATGCTGTGTTTTTAACACAGTTTTTATGCAGTGCCACACTCTTCTGTCTCACGGGTTTCCAACTCACAGTGATTTTGGTGAGTCAGGTGTTATAATTTTTTAAATAAAGATTTAATTTACTTAAAAGTGGCATATTCCCTTGCACATGATCAAGTATGTTACTTCACACACACACACACACACACACACACACACACACACACACACACACAGAGAGAGAGAGAGAGAGAGAGAGAGAGAGAGAGAGAGAGAGAGAGAGAGAGAGAGAGAGTGAGAGTGAGAGTGAGAGTGGGGGAGGGGGCAATTGTTGGATAACTTTGCTACAGATTCACATTCTTTAGGCACCTGTCTTTCATTCAGTACCTTGACTACAAAGTTAGCAGTTACCTGTACCCCTTCCAATGTTTTATTCCTCCCAGGACATTTTATTACAAGACAAGCTACAAGTTGTATATACTCTCAGTTGGTCCAAGCACTTACTGGGAAATAAATTGTGGGTATTCTTGGATATCCTATATATTATGGCCTGACATTTATGCTGTCATTCCTTATGACATCCCGACCATTTTTATGCTTGTGTTTAATCCTGGGCTTCTCATCTCCAATTTTTTGTGGACCAATTTTGATATTAAGTTAATGCACTATAGGAGCAATGAGAAGCTTAACATTGATGGGAGTAGCTAACAGAAATTGCTCATTGCTCTGGAAGTTGTTGGATGAGAGCTAATATTTTGCACTTTTTTAAAAAAAAAAAATAGATGGGCAGTGTTTTACTGTGTGCTAGCCCTTTTTCTCTGGCAAGTACTTTCTACCTTCTTACAGGGGTGCACATGCCTCTCAGTATACAGCCCCCCCCCCCCTCCCCCATTCATACTCTACATTTACATTCATGTTATTTATTTTATAAGCTATATTTGCCATAAATACATGCAATACAATTTGTCAATGCACTTAACCTACAGTGTCAACATTTCTTAATGGGTAATTCTACATAAATATGTTCCTACAAACCCATACTTGTGTTGACAAAGCAGAAATTATTCTAATGAGTAAAATGGATTTGCTCTTCCTTGTACAGTCTGTACATTGGGTGTTCCTTGACAATTAGTTATATACTTTGATTGCTGTCTAAACATGATTATTGTTCACATTTTCTAATGTGTTTTAGACTGTGAGTAGAGATGTACAGGTTCTGGTATACTTGTCTCTTTTACACATTACAATTATATTTGATAGTTCAGCAAGTATGTGTTAATACCTTCAGAAATATATAAATTAATTACTCTTAAGACATATTTAAGTAACAAAAGTGTTCACTGTGTTATGTTGTCTACCCATTACTATTACTCTGATTGCCTTCTTCTGAATTACATTTATATTTTTTGTTTCTCTAAGTTTTTGGTAGGCTGAAAATATACAGCGCTATTACAAATGATTGAAGCGATTTCATAAATTCACTGTAGCTCCATTTATTGACATATGGTCACGACACACTACAGACACGTAGAAAAACTCATAAAGTTTTGTTCGGCTGAAGCCGCACTTCAGGTTTCTGCCGCCAGAGCGCTCGAGAGCGCAATGAGACAAAATGGCGACAGGAGACGAGAAAGCGTATGTCGTGCTTGAAATGCACTCGCATCAGTCAGTCATAACAGTGCAACGACACTTCAGGATGAAGTTCAACAAAGATCCACCAACTGCTAACTCCATTCGGCGATGGTATGCGCAGTTTAAAGCTTCTGGATGCCTCTGTAAGGGGAAATCAACGGGTCGGCCTGCAGTGAGCGAAGAAACGGTTGAACGCGTGCGGGCAAGTTTCATGCGTAGCCCGCGGAAGTCGACGAATAAAGCAAGCAGGGAGCTAAACGTACCACAGCCGACGGTTTGGAAAATCTTACGGAAAAGGCTAAAGCAGAAGCCTTACCGTTTCGAACTCATTGATGGGGACATGCTGCGCCGAATGTGGGAGGAACTTGATTATCGGCTTGATATCTGCCGAATCACTAAAGGGGCACATATCGAACATTTGTGAATGCCTAAAAAAACTTTTTGAGTTTTTGTATGTGTGTGCAAAGCATTGTGAAAATATCTCAAATAATAAAGTTATTGTAGAGCTGTGAAATCGCTTCAATCATTTGTAATAACCCTGTATATACTGGGCCTCTCTTTCATTTAATGGCAGCTCACTTACATTACACCAAGATGCTGAACTTAACTCATATTTTTTCTAAGTTCCCGTTCCTACAATACAGAGTTTACAGAAACAAAAATGGCATCATCTGTAAACATACATGTCTTTTTGCATCAATATTTTGTGGTAAGTCATTTACCTGAACAAAGAACAGAAGAGATTCTACTTTTTATCCCTGTGATCCAAAGAACAGAAAAGGTCCTAATGTTTATCCCTTTGACACTCCACATTAAACTTCAGGTTGGTTAGATGGGTAACCTCCAGAACTTGCAAACTTCTCAACCTGCTTGCTTTTCATTAAGATATGATTCCTCTAGCTTTAAACTTTTGCCATAAATTCCATAGTTTTTCAATTTAGAGAGAAAAACAAAATGGTCAATACAGTCAAAGGCCTTACTTAAATCACAGAAAGTGAGTTGGGTAAGCATGGTCTTCAAATTCTGATCAAATATATAGGAATATAGGGATTTTTTCTTACAAAGAGATATGGCACACAAGTTTATAAAATTAAATGTATTCGCTTGTCATCTGATTACTTACTGTGCCTGTAAACACCAATAAAATTTATGCTTTGCTCCAAAGTATATATAGTGTCAGGGTAAGCAACTGTCTTGACACACATAGCATTTGAAGCTATGTGGACATTACCAGCAGGACCTCAGCAGTTAAGTCCCATAGTGCTCAGAGCCATTTGAACCAGGTTTGAGTTTCAGACTGGTGCATAGTTTCAATCTGTGAGGAAGTTTTATCACAGTATATTCTTCAATGCTGGCCAAATGATTCATTCTGTACACATCCCCTAGACCTTGACTTTGATATTTCTCTGGCGTAACCTTTTTCCAGAAGTACCACTCCAGCGAGATATGCAGAAGAGCTTTTAAGCAGTTTGGAAAGTAGGACATAGGTAGGTGCAGATTGAAACTATGAAATGTGCCAGTTGATTTGCTCTTTACTCTATCTGGTCAGATCCTGTGGTGTATTGTATGTGACATTCCCCTATTAGATATTTTCATGGTGGCTGTCTCATCTATTTATTCAGTAAGCAATCGACCAGCCACATTGCTGTGACCTATTATTTTAGCTTTGGTTTTATTTTTTTGTATATACATTTTAACAACACATTTTAAAGCAAAGATTGTACCAACAATTGTAAGGTTTTTTATTGTTGAAATTGAATGTGTCTTGTGATTGTACGTAAATGAGGTTGGGAATGATAAATGATGTATTAATTAACATTTTATGTTATAAAAATTTGATTTTTAAATATTTATCCATCTTTGTATAAGAGAATTATTTAAAGTTTTGTAGACAAAGCCCAAGCATAGCTTGGGGCACAACTTTGTGTTAAAAAGACTGCACTCGAATAAATGTTGGGCTGCGGGTTCCTCGGCACATGAATGATCTGTCGCTCCAAAACTGGACTCATTTCATGTGCAAACATCTCACTATCTGTCTCTTGACTGGAGCTGCCTTCTGTTGTCAATTTCTATAATTATTTTGAAAGAAATATTAATGAACGTAAGAGCTGCTATCGTGAATGGCTGAGCCACTACAATCACATTTATGTTCCCGTGCATATACTCGTTATATTTCACAGTTTGCTGTAATTCTGCTACAAACATGTCAGATTTGTTGAGTGAGCAAGAAATCTGGGAAGTTCAGGAGAAAGAAATTGCTCAATAACTCATCTTGCATTTTTTTCGTGGGAGGATAATCATATTTTCTGTCATCATTATTTAAAATTTGTAACATATCAAAGAACAAAAGTAAGCATGAAAAATAAACCTTGGAATTTGTTCCTTTTTATTATGTATTACTCTTGATGATACATCAGTTACATAATGTGCCAGCAATGCTTTAAATAAGGCATAAATTGCCGGTTTCCTAGGCCCCATTTATTCTAAGCAGCTGGTCTCCAAAGTGTCACCAGTTATTGCCGAGGCTCCTATAGTCATAATTAACATCGTCATGAGTTCAATAATTCAAGAACAGTCTTAATTGCATTTATTATTGTTATAATACCGCCAACTGGTTTCAACCCGACGTAGGGGTCATCTTCGTGGCGTTTACACCACTAGTTTCCTGCCATTATGTAGACAGGAGTGACACCACCAGCAGTTGACCAATGGTATAAACGCCCAGAAGATGACGCCTACGTCGGGTTGAAACTGGCTGGCGGTATTATAACAATAATAAATGCGATTAAGACTGTTCTTGAATTATTGATTAATCATACTAATCGCTGCTTCTCTTTCCAACCATGTTGTCCAAAAATCATGAGTTCACTCCTAGAAAAACTGTATGTAACTGCAAAATGTGTTCTGCACTCATAATTGACTGTTGCCAACAAAGTAGATCAATAGTCAAATGTGTCAGCTTAATGCACTCCTTTGTTCCAGTTGTGTACTGTAAACTACAACTTCAGCATTTTTGCTGCCTGATTAATGTCAGGTTCACTGAGCTGCAATTTTTAGTGTCTTTAACTTAGATACTAGCCTTTTTCCTGCGGCTTTGCCCACATACGCATTTGAAATTTGCATTGCATGCATATGCTCCCCCCTCCTCTTCCCCGTCTTTCTGTCCATCTCCTCCTCCCCCTCCCACTTGTCTCTGCCCAACTACTCAAACCACTTATGCTCCCCCTTTCTTGCTGTCAATTTCCTCCTCCGCCCCTCTGCTCAACCATGCCCATCGACACGTCTAGCCCTTGCAGGGTTGCTCTGCAAAGGAGGTTGATAAAGCTGTCTGATGCCATCCCCACAGAACATGCCTGTTGTGCAGGGCTGTCTACATGATAGGGTTTTGGAGGGGGGAGGGGAGAACACATTTTTGCCCATATCTCTGCTCCTATGGAAGCTATGGGGTTCTAAGGCCCCCACAATGCTTATTTTTTTTAAGTAAGCTGTATGTGTACCAAATTTGGCTGAAATCCACCCAGGAGGTTGAGAGGAGATGCTGGGACATACGTACACACTGCTGCTATATTATTCATTCACCTTTCTTCATGATTTTAACATGACGTTTGCCCTGGAGAATCATATTACTTTTACCTCCATCTTAGTAAATCTGGTACAGAAAAAAGATGACTGGGAGGATTAAAGGAACCAACTAGGGAAGATACCAACAACCAGTTCAGACTTTCATGTCATGCAGTGGTTAGTCCACCATTGTGGATTTTTTTATGGCTACGAAATGTGGATGAACTCCACTGCAGACAGTGTGGTGAGCTATTGTCTACAATCATCTAGACTTGGAAGACTGACTGACTGCATGTGACTATCTTAACTTGATGTATCTCCTGGCACACCATCAGCATAAGGACTCATGGCATCACAACTTATCATATTAAAAAGTACTCACATCTGGATTAAGATGGCTGTGAGCCAAGATATGTCAAGGTTTAGCACCATTTGCTAGCAGTGGCTGCTCATTACAATCTCAGCCCAGATCTGGGTGTTTCTGTTCTTTTAATCCGCAGCTGGTGGTCTAGTGGCTAGCATTGCTACTTCTGGATCACGGGGTCCTGGGTTCGATTCTCGACCGGGTTGGGGATTTTCTCTGCCTGGGGTTTGGTTTTTTGTGTTGCCATCTTCATTCCATCACCATTCATGAGAGTGGTTAGAGTGGACTGTGTACAGATTGGGAATGTGTACAGGTGCTGATGACTGTGCAGTTGAGCACCCCACAAACCAATCATCATCATCATAATCTATTCTTTTATTATTCCAATATAAAAAAGTAGTAAAAAGAACTTGGTTTCTAAAGTCCATATTGATTTCTTCTTAGCTAAATTTTGTGTATGAAGGCAGGGCCACGAATTAGCTGAGCATATTCTTCATGGCCCAACTGCCTGAGTTTCATTAGTCAGTGCTCATTAGTCATTAGTCAGTGCCAAACCAGAATACCAATGTCTGAGGAACTTGCTTGTGGTAGCCTGCCAATGATACATGAGCCTGCTAGGGCCTGAAGAACTGGTTGAGGCACATAAAAAGTGCTAAACTTCAGCAGAGCTATGGTCACAGTATTTTCATTCCAGACCTGAATCTTTGAGCCTAAGATCATAATGAACAGTTCATGTTCCAATTGTGTGTTGACGCAGCCCTCGTACTTTCAGTCAATACTGTAATTTGGCAGTCAGTCAATTCATGTGTCACTCTAATGCATTTAGTTCAGAGTGTAGAAGACTTCGCCTCACCAAACATTCAGGTTGGTAAAAAGTCCATCCACATTTGTTCTCTATAAGATGATCCATAAAGATTGGTTATCTTTTGGATATTAACATTGTCTGAACATTTGTATTGGATCCTGTTGAGTCCCTTGATTGTAACTAAGATATGGTGTCATATTTTGCAACTTGAAATATAGATTATGAGATTTTATTTAAAAATTGATGTCTCTCCTAAGAGTCGGGCGCATTTTGTATGGTTTCAGTGGATATGTGGAATTTCATTTTTGCTACGTGTAGATGGTGTCAGCCCAAATGAATACTGCTCATCACATTTTTCATTTGACATCCAGTGTGGATGGAAAGCGTTGGTTTGTTTCCCATTGCAAACAAAATTTTTTTGAAGCAAAATTTTACGTTCCCATTCGGTAGATTGGTCCCCAGTTAGTCTAGTGCAACATTTGTTTTATCAGTATGTATTAAAAGGGATAGTAAAAGAAGAAGAATGACCAGTACTCCAGTAGTAATGCCACTGCCCTGGCCTGTGCTGTCTGCTATCGCTGCTCAGTTGCTGCCTGAGTGCTGGTTATTATTTGTGTCTTACTGTCCCTGTTAATACATATTTATAACAATGATACCACACTAGATTAATTTGGGACCGCTCTGTCAAATAACCACATAAAATTCCGCTGTAGCAAACAATCACAGAGGCAGAGAGTGAATGTGGACATTGTGCCTTCCCCCCCCCCCCTCCCCCTACACACACACACACACACACACACACACCAAAACTGAAATATTTCTAGTGTTGCTTTTCATTGTGGCTGTCTGTGACTATATGCCTCCTCTGTATGGTGAGTAAAATCTAGACCTCCCATGTCATTGATAATTTATACTAAAATTGATTTAACCTGTGTGAATGTACTTAAGAATGTTATAATCACTGTTATAGCTTCTATTACACTTTAGAAGTGTAGTGTGAAGTTCAGAGTTGAAAGAGAATTCAGACATGGAGTTACTATATGATCAAAAGTACTCCCTGCAGCCTTAGAGAAAGTATCCAGATCACTAAACTGTGGCAAAGAGGAGGAGGAAACTATTTGAATTTCCTTCATTTTGCTATTTGTCTTTAGTTCTGGAAAATCTTACAAATGTAAGATGCTTTGAAAGTTTGTTTGAAAGCCAACTACAATAATACTTACATAATAATGTACATTCAAAGCATCAAATAGAAAACAGTGCAAACTGACAATGAAGTCATGAAAGCAGTCAAGAAATTTCTGTACTTTGAGCAGTTCAAGGCAGTGAATGGAAAAGTGAATGAAACAACTAGCATACTGTGTTAAATGTCCAGTTTTACTTCTGTTTTGCACACGAACAACTGTAAAGACTAGTTAGAAGAGGGTTGTTCTGCTCCTGTATTCCTTGTGTGTCTTTCAGCTTTGTTTCTACACTCCCTCTTATGTTGTTACTATGAACAGTCCATATTTGCAATTAATGTGCTCATAATCTTTAGAACTCACTGGTATTGCACTACAAAATTTTGTTTTCCAGAAAGAACAACAACTTGCAAGATTTCTTAATATGATGGAATTGTTAGGTGCAGCCATATTTGAAATGGGAATGTTTTGTTACTTTGCAAATAGAGTGATGGATGAAGTAAGTAACCAAAAATATAAAATTACTAATTTTTAAATAAACAATTAGTCTGTGTCACAAAAATTATTGACTCTTTTATTCATTACTTCTGACAGAGGGTGAAAGCATGTGTAGAATGATCACAAACTCCACTGACAAAATTATAGAATTTGTTCAGGCGTATTTCTGAATATTTTGGTATATTGGACATCCCATCTCCAGTGGCTTATTGTACAGTAACGGAGTTTCGTTTGATTTATTACCAACATTTATCTTTGTACACATATTGTACTGAAACATATGCACAGTAGGGCAAATATTCATGGTATGTGCTGTGTGTCTTGTTTGCAAACAAAATTGCTCCATTTTCTCACAGCACTTGTTGTTGACAATAGTAGTGCCCACTTTACTCTTTGCTCTCAAGTTTGCATTCAGTATTATCTGGTTCTGTTTTGCATTTGTTTTTGTAGTAGCACTAGTTATATGTTTAACAGAGATACACAGCAATGTGGATTAAAAATAAATAAAGATAAGAGTGAAGTAATGGTATTTGGAAGAGACAAAGGGATCAACGGAGATATTACTTTGAATAGAGAACTCCTCAAAGTTGTAGACAGTTTCACTTATTTAGGGAGTGAAATATCTAGTGATGGAAGAATAACCAATGAAATTAATAGGAGGTTACAGAAGGGAGGCAATTTCTACCAAACAATAAAACACCTGATTTGGAATGTAGAAGTTTCAGAAAAAGCAAAACTCCTTATGTATAAGAGTTATTACTTCCCTATTGTCACCTGTGGAGGAGAAACATGGACAATGACAGAAAGGGACTGGAACAGCCTGCAAGCAGGGGAAATGAAATTTCTCAGAGGAATTAAGGGAAAAACAAGAATGGACAGAGTAAGGAATGTAGATATTAGAAAGGACCTTAAACAAGAAAGTATGAGTGAAGAAATTGAAAAAAAAAGAGATCAACATGGTACGGGCAGGTTAAGAGGAAGTGTGGGCAGAGACTTCCCAAAATTATGGAAGAACTAAAGATGGATGAAAAATGACCTAGAGGGCACCCAAGAACATGGTGGAAAACAGGAGTGAGAATATCTTTGGAAAGGAGAAGTGTGACCTGGCAGCAAGTGGAGGAAGAAATGTGGTGGGAGAACTGAGCCAAATGGTGAGGACTCGTCAGCACCCAGACCTGGCAGTAGCTGGAGCGGGATCCAGATACAACAACAACAACAACACTGCAATATGGATAGGTTTACTGATAAAGCTTTGGCCGATATGCACCTCGTATATGGGTTCATTGAATGTGATGGAAGATTGACATGATGGCACTTAAGCGAGCTGTTGCCACAGTGATGGCAACCACATTACAACACTTTTGCATCTGCAGCTTTTGCAGCTCTTTACCAATAAATCTACACCAAATCTGTGTACCATTGGGGAGTAGAAAGAGCACTGCTGGAGAAAGAAATCCGAGACAGAACCAAGCATTATTTAATGCAGGCTTGAGGATGAATAGTGAATTTTGCGTTGCTGTTGTCAACAATTATTATCTTGAGTGGCCTAAACAAGTTTGGAAACAAACAGGACTCACAGTGCATGCTGTCAACATTTGCACTGTTGATCTGATATTTTCAGTGCAATACAGATATCTATGAAAAATTGACCTTGCTGAGGTGGGGTGACTTGCAGGTCTCTACAATAAAGATAGCCACATCATAGGTGCAACCACATCAGATGGTTATCGGTGGAGAGATTAGACAAATGTATGTTTCATACCATTAGTCAATGCGACTTTGCTGTGCTGGTACTGTGAACAATGAAAACCAAGGGACACTACAACTGCTATTTTCCTTGAGGACAGGCAGCTACACTGTATGGTTTAATGATGATGGTGTTTCTCTGTGTAAAATATTCCAGTGGGAAAATAGTCCTCCATTTGGATCTTGGGACAGGCACTGCTGCTATGTAGGTGGAAGAAATCTGCAGGCAGCAGGAGGATTCAAATAGATTACATAATCATAAGACTGAGAGTTCAAAACCAGATTTTAGACCTCAAAGATCTACATTGGAAGATGTCAATGGTCATTAGAGTTCTGATTTATGTGCACTATACAGTATGAATATATGCATGTATCAAAGCACTAAAAAATCTCATACATATGCTTACCAATGTTAAAATATGCATAAAAAATAAAATATATTATTTCAACTTTCTCACATTTATTAATCTGAATGAAGTAATCAAACTGTAAATTTATTCTTAAACTCAGTCATTAACAAAATTAATTATTCTCTCTCTCAGTCTATTTTAGCATAGCTGTTTTTATTACAATAAACAAATATTTTTCACAGTTTTGTGGAAGAAATAATTTTTTTCTGCCACTTAAAATGTTTTTATATGAAGAGAAAGATCTCTCTACTTCACACAAAGTCACAGGGCAGAACCAAAAGAGCTTATGCCGCTTAGAGAATAAGCATGAAGTCGACATGTGGAATAATCGGGTCTACTGCCGGATGTTTGTGTCACTCTGGCACTATATTTTGGCCATGTAACTCGTTGCCTTCTTCAGGTGCTACCTGAGACTGCCGTATTGGAGGATATTGTCCAGTATTTATGCCCAGAGGGCTCTTTGCTGTCCGCGCCTGCCTGGCGCTGCTTGTAAGTTGTTTTTCAGATTCTCCTTGTAGCACTTTATTCACATCCCAAAGAAACGTTAAACCTGTATTCTGTGCTTCAGTTCTCTCAATTTTGTTACAAAGGCAATTTCCTAAGTCTCCTCATACATATCCAGTAACAGCTGTTTTGTATACCTGGAGGGCAGAAGATAGAGACATCCCATTTTCTTCCAAACGTGTGATTGCAGCTGGAAGTTTACTACAACAGGTCCTAATAAGCACTGACTGACTCTGGAGACTTTTCTCATTGTAAGCATTAACTGCAGCAGGGATACTTGCTGCTTCATTTTTGTTCATCGTGTTGAGCGCTTTTTCACTTCTTCTAAATGATCACTATAATACAGAGCTGCTTCAGTGCATGTTCTCCAGCTTGTGATGATTGGCTCTGGGGGTAAATGAGTATCTTGCACCATATCAGTAAATAATTTCACTCTTGCTGTCATCTTCACAAAAACTTTTTTCACAAAAAAATTAAGGCATTTTCTTCTAGAAAATATTCTCAAATTTCCTATGCCAGCCAATGAAGACATTGTGTGAAACAAGTACTATGAAGTACTTTAGGATAAAATACCTGCAAAGCTTTGACAGCTTTCTCATGTGTGGTGCTGTAAATACCACCAAGAATTTTTCCTCACTTTCTGTAGCAGGACACAAAATGCATCACAAACAACCCTAGCTAAAATTGAACTGTTTCTTCTTCCAGTTCTCTGGAGGCAATGGGATAGGTTAATTCTGGCTCATATTCCATCATTTTTCACAAGACGATGCTGGCAGTACATCGCCCACATGAGTTGGTTGTTTCATCTACAAATCACCAAAAGTTTGAGTCACTGTTGATTTCTTTTATTACCTGAAAAGAATTATTTTATTGAAAATTAGTAAAGATCAGGGGTGTAATTTAGGGGTCTCACTTTTGGGAAAATAAGTTTAAAAAATTTATAAAAATTATGGTTCTTGATCATAAACTAAACCAATCCAAACTCTATGGCACTACAGGCCACATATAATTTTATGTTTCCATTTCAGAATATTTTTGTATATTACATTTAAAAGTTTTAAATACTTTGCAAGTTTTTATCCTGCTCAAAATATTGGAGAGGTGGAACATAAACTAATTTCATTGAATAAACATTTGAACTTACCTCTTCATAAGCTTTGCCATGGTAGTTTTTCCTCATTGTTTAACATCATGAACTTTTTGCTTGGTGCAGATATCTTTCGAAAAATTATCATTGCTTTGATTTCCACCCCTGTTAAAATAAAATACTGCTGGTAAGGTAGTTTGAATTTTGGAGCCATTTTTATTAACAGCATTTCAGTGACTGTTGTTTGTAAATGTCGTGTAAGCTGGAATTTTTTGTCATAGGTCACCTATAACAATGGTAAAAAAAGATGTAAGTTTATTTTAGTGAAATAAAAACAATACTCACTGACTTATTCTGAAAATACAAAAACAAAATTTACATGTTTTTCAAACACTTGGCACAGTACTACATTTTCGTCTGTTGTTAGAGTAGAATAAATCCACTGTCGAAGAAAATAAGTTTTACTGCTCTTCTTCTTCTTTGACATTGAATCATTCTGTCTTCTCATGCTCACACTTCAGAAACAGCACATTAGTTACAAATTTAAAAGTTAACTGAAAATGACCCTTTTTAATTCTTGGAAATGTTGTTATTGCAGCAGGTTGTTTTCTGTGTAACATAAAACAAACCATAACAAGTTTTGTGATATGATGGCTGCATTGATCTTTAAAGATTTGTCTCACAATTACTGAATGCCATTTAGTTTATATGAGGCTATAGAGTGTCATATTTTTTTCATAATACAGGGTGCCCATAAATTCCCTTTACAACTTCAAAATTTTATTACAACGGCAATTGTTGAAATATTTTAACAATATTTCTTTTATTGTAATCAGTGTTTATAAAAGTTTTTTGTCAGTGTTTAATAGACCTCTGTATGGCACCTTTAGTTGCATGAAGCACATCAAGACGGTACTCGATTTCTTCCCATTTTCGTTGTAGCATAGTGTCAGCAATGGTGGCAATGGCATTACGAATCCTTTGCTTCAAGTCAGCAATGTCCCGTATCTGTGTTTGATACATGATATCCTTTACATACCCCCATAAAAAAGTCCGAGGGAGTGATATATGGTGAACATGGTGGCTAAGGAATTGACCCATACCTCCCAGTCCATCTGCCTGGAAACGTTTCATTGAGGAACTGACGAACGTGCAGCACCAAATGTGGTGGTGCACCATCTTGCCGGAAAATGATAGTTGGTTGTAAGTCAATCAATTGTGATGCTACATATTAGGTCAGAATGTCGAGGTAAACATCTGGAGTAATTGTTGACTCATACAAGAAAAATGGACCAATTATTCAGTTGCAAATGATTCCACACCACACGTTCAATTTTGGACTCTTCCGGTGAAGCTCCATAGTCACATGGGGGTGTTCAGATCCTCATATTCTCACATTGTGTCTGTTTAATGTCCCAGAAACATGAAAAGTTGATTTGTCACTGAAATAAACTTGCTTCATCCTTCAAAAGGCATTCCGGCATGTTGAGTGCAAACTCTGTCCATTTTGAATAAAAATCTTTCGGTGTACATGCCGCGTCAATTCAGGATAAAACTCCAAGCTTTTGACCACTACCTCCATGGTCGTCGTCAGGGCTAAAACTGACTGTCGTGAACTAGCGAGGTTCCCACTTTTATAAGCAAAGGACGGCTTCTGATTGGCTGGAATATGTCATAGCAACAGCGATATGGCGCGCAGTGAAGTGGTGCCCTCTACTTCCATAGATGTAGTTTCTAATCCGCGTTGCTTGCAGCGCCATCCCTTGAATCAGGAGGTAAAGTGTGGGAAGTTTTTCTCTGCGATTTTTCTTTCTCCAGTGCACTCTTCCAAGTGTTGCTAAGTGCATAGCCGTTGTCTCTGTTAAAGTTATTATCGCTAAGTCTAATTTCGACTGCTTCCCAGATCACAGAGTCCCAGTAATTCGATGCGTGGGCTGTTACTCTGGTTTCTTCAAATAAAATCTTATGCTTGTTAAGCAGGCTATGTTCAGCCACCGCTGATTTGTCCAAATACCTGTATTTCAGGTGGCGCTGGTGCTCGACGTAGCGGTCGGCAACGGTTCTTACAGACTGGCCCACGTAATTCTTGCCCCATTCGCAAGGAATAGTATAAATTCCCGGCACTCTTAAGCCGAGACTACCTTTGACTGATCTCAACATTTCCTTAATTTTCCTAGGTGGTCGGAAAACTGGTTTTATTCCTTGCCTCTTCAGAACTCTGGCTATCTTGCTCGTTGTAGCAACGCAAAAAGGAAGCCACGCTATGTGTTGGTCCTCTTCTTGTATACAACGAGCAAGATAGCCAGAGTCCTGAAGAGGCAAGGAATAAAACCAGTTTTCCGACCACCTAGGAAAATTAAGGAAATGTTGAGATCAGTCAAAGGTAGTCTCGGCTTAAGAGCGCCGGGAATTTATACTATTCCTTGCGAATGGGGCAAGAATTACGTCGGCCAGTCTGTAAGAATCGTTGCCGACCGCTACGTCGAGCACCAGCGCCACCTGAAATACAGGTATTTGGACAAATCAGCGGTGGCTGAACATAGCCTGCTTAACAAGCATAAGATTTTATTTGAAGAAACCAGAGTAACAGCCCACGCATCGAATTACTGGGACTCTGTGATCTGGGAAGCAGTCGAAATTAGACTTAGCGATAATAACTTTAACAGAGACAACGGCTACGCACTTAGCAACACTTGGAAGAGTGCACTGGAGAAAGAAAAATCGCAGAGAAAAACTTCCCGCACTTTACCTCCTGATTCAAGGGATGGCGCTGCAAGCAACGCGGATTAGAAACTACATCTAAGGAAGTAGAGGGCACCACTTCACTACGCGCCATATCGCTGTTGCTATGACGTATTGCAGCCAATCAGAAGCCGTCCTTTGCATATAAAAGTGGGAACCTCGCTAATTCACGACAGTCAGTTGTAGCCCTGACGACGACCATGGAGGTAGTGGTCGAAAGCTTGGAGTTTTATCCTGAATTGACGCGGCATGTACACCGACAGATTTTTATTCAAGACATACGTCGTGAAAGACTTCGTAGCCATATCTGTCCATTTTGGCTCGTCATTTGGCTCAAGTGTCTGTAACAGTTGCACTTTGTAAGTGTACAACCGTAAGTTCTTGTGGAGTACCTTATGCACAGTTGAACATGGTAGTTGCAACTGTTTGGCAGCAGTGTGGATGGACTTCGTAGTCGAACGAGTGAAGACATTTAAAAAACGATTGATGTTTTCCTGGGATGTTCTTGGTTGCCCGCTCCTCCCTTTATCCAACACTGTCCCTGTCTCCATAAATTTTTTGTGCCATGCCTGGAATGAAGCATGCGATGGAGGATCTCTTCCATACTTTGTTCTGAAGTTTCATTGAGTCTGAACATCCGATCTTGTCTCAGTAAACCAAGACACACATTGTGCCTTCTCTTGAGGAGCTGCCATTTTATAGAGGTTCAGTTCCTTCCATCAAGAGAGTATCTGAAGCATAGTAAACAGTGATCACAATAAAAGAAATTTTGTTAAAATATTTCAACAACTGCCGTTGTAATAAAATTTTGAACTTGTAAAGGGACTTTTTCGACACCCTGTATATCAGGAACCACTCATTGTTGATAGCTATGTTCTCATTTTTTGGCATCCTTCATGGATTTATAAACGTGATTGATAACAATCCTTTTGTACAAAGAGAGCAATAAAAGAGGAATTTGCTCAGGTCTCTCTCTTCAATCTTTGCTTAAAATGTAAAATACATGCATAAACATCCACAAATTAGTTAAATGTAATAATAATTGTACGTGCATTAATATTCACTAACATGCAAATATGCAAAAATCCACTCTCTACTGCAGATTAAAATGGAAGAAATTGCAGAAAGGTTGTAAATAAAGGATATGAATAAAATGAAAGAACCAGAGATTGTGGAGTGTTTCAAAAATAGTATTAGGCAACAAATGACTGTAACAGGTAGGGAATAGAAGACAACTGGATAACATTGAGAGGTGAAGTAGTTAAGACAGTAGAGTATCAAATAAGCAGAAAGACGAGATCCAGTAAAAATCTGTGGTTAATACAAGTGATACTGAATTTAATTGAAAAAAATAGAAAATATAAAATTTCAGCAAATGAAGCAGGCAATTGGGAATACAGACATCTAAAAAATTAGGAATGGCTGAACAATAAACACAAAGTTGTAGAAACATATGGGAAGTAGATGCCATCTGTAGGAAAATTAAAGAGGCAGTGAAGAGTGTGTATGAATATGAAGAGCTCAGATCACTTTAGATTAGTACCTTTTCCATAGATCATGAAGTGGCACTTGGTAATGATGTGGAACGTGTCAGGTTAATAAAAGGTGTCTATACAAGATATTACATTACACAAAATATTACATGACACTTAATATTTTTAATTTTTTTTGTGGGGGTTGGGGAAATTACCCACTTACTATATCCAAAAATTCATCTAATGAGTAGAAGGAGTTGCCATTAAGAAATTCTTTTAATTTCCTTTTAAATGCTATATGGCTATCTGTCAGACTTTTGATGCTATTAGGTAAGTGACCAAAGACTTTTGTGGCAGCATAATGTTCCCCCTTCTGAGCCAAAGTTAGATGTAACCTTGAGTAGTGAAGATCATCCTTTCTTCTAGTGTTGTAGCCATGTACATTGCTGTTACTTTTGAATTCGTTCAGATTGTTAATAACAAATTTGATAAGTGAATATATATATTGTGAGGCTACAGTGAAGATCTCTAGCTCTTTAAATAAGTGTCTTCAGGATGATCTTGGATGAGCTCCAGCAATTATTCTGATTACACGCTTTTGTGCAATGAACACTCTTTTACTCAATGATGAGTTACCCCAGAATATGAGGACAGAATATGATGCCATATGAAAGCCAATTTACTGAGATGTATATCGCCAAAATTTGCAATGACCCTAATAGCATAAGTAGCTAAACTCAAACGTTTCAGCAGATCCTCAGTGTGTTTTTTCCAGTTCAACCCCTCATCAATGCATACACCTAGAAATTTTGAATATTCTACCTTAGGTACCGATTTCTGATCGAAGTCTATATTTATTAAGGGTATCATTCCATTTACTGTGTGAAACTGTATATACTGTGTTTTGTCAAAGTTTAATGAGAGCCCATTTGCAAAGAACCCCTTAATGATTTTCTGAACAACATCGTTTACAATTTCACCAGTTAATTCTTGTCTGTTGGGTGTGATAGCTATACTTGTATCATCGGCAAAATGTACCAGCTTTGCATCTTCATGAATATAGAATGGCAAGTCATTAATATATATTAAGAACAGCAGAGGACCCAAGACCGAACCTTGCGGCACCCCATTCCTGATTGTTCCCCAGTTTGAGAAATCACCAGTTTTTTTTTTTTTTTTTCATATTATGTGAACTGCATATTTCAACTCAGGTGGTAAGACCATACCAAGCACAGTATGGAAGGCTAAAAGGTGGAAGTACAGTCTATACAAAGGAAACAGTGTTATAGTAAGAAAAAGAGGAAGCAAATAAAGATGAAACTGTAATGTTTTCTGATGGCACAAGTGTACTAATTAAGGATTGAAACTCAACTTTAGCAGAGAGAGCTTAAATGAAAGCTGAAGTCGCCTATAAATGGTTCACAGCTAACAGGTGAAGTCTTAATCTCACAAGGATTAAAACATACAGTATTATGCAATTTCAGACCAGTAGTAATGACCTATTAGCACCAGAAGTAGACATCAATGGCCATATGTTGAATGATCCATAATGTAAAAAATTCCTTGGTGCCAACTGGATAACAAGTTAAAATAGAGTCAACACATAGATTGACTACCAAGATGCTGAGTTTACTGTGTCATGCTGTTCGAAGAATCTCTCACTATGTTGGCATAAAGATAAAAGTGTTGGCTTATTTAGCATATTTTCAGTCTTCGTCCTTTTGAATTACATTCAATGGCAGTGCACCTAAACTAAATAGTGTTTATTCAGAAGAAGTGAGCAGTTAAAGTATTGTGTGAAGCAGGTAATTATATATCTTGCAGAAACTTTTTTAAGCATATTTAAGGATACTACACTCGCTTCCCAATAGATTTATTCCTTAATGCTTTTTGTTGCTGGTAATAAAAATCACTTTCAACTGGACTGTGATTTGCACATTAAAAGACACAAAAATAATATTCATGTAGGCTTTGCCTACTTATCTAGGATTCAGAATGAACTTATGTATACTGGTGGGAAGACATTCAACAAGCTCTCGTATAATAAAAAGTAATAAGTGAAGAATTCCTACCAGTTAAAAAGAAAATTCAAAACATATCTCTTAACCAATCTTTCTACAATTTTTCAGGACACCTAGACTCAGAGATTGAAATGTTCTGTTAATTACATGGCAGTAGTGTTTATTGTAAATCTGAATAACAAGTAGCAATGTGCTGTTAATAGGATTCATTTTATTTGACAAATACCACTGTAATCAAGTAATAGCTAACAGTATCAGGTAAATAGCAACTGTATAGTAGAACTGAGGAGGCGGCAGTTTTTTCAAAGTAGCAGTTTTCTCTAACTTACTTGATGAAATGTAGCTGTCATAATCATAAGTAGTGTTACTCAGTATAGCAATAGTTTTCTATTATGGCAATATATGTCATTATTTTGTCTTATGTCAATACAAAGTGTGAAGAGAAGGTGACATACTTGGCGATCCGCATATGATTCCTCATCCCAAATCAAGACAAAAATGTATCTGGAAAAACCAGGTTACAGGTATAAACGACCACTCTGTTATGCCCGTGACACAAATAGAGCCAACAGACAATAACACTGGATACAGTAACATCATCTGTATTCAATGAGGTTCAAAAACACATTAGGTACACAACTCTAGATTGCACATTATGCTGCACACAATAATTCCATTCTGTATATTTGATGTCCATGCTTATTTTCACAGAGCCAATACATACATGCACAAGCAGCATTCACTTTAGAGAAGATGTTCAAAATTTCCAGCCCACAGGTTTATGCCAAAGTATGCCTGGAAGGGTGACATGTGGGTTGTGTTTCGACTAATATTGGCTGTCATGGAGGTTGGAAACACATTCATGAATGAAGCTAAGTGTATCAGTCCATATCATGTTATTTATAAAGTTCGTTCTTTTCCATTTGGTCCAAAAGTATTCACAAAACTTTATTCATTGAATGAGGTCTTCTGGCCACTTGTGTTGGGTTAATGTGTAATGATATGGATGTAGTTCCTCGCCGTGAAATTCTTCAACAACCAGTCTTTGAGATATCTGGAACTGCCTTGCAATATCACAGGTACTTCACAGAGGTGACTGGTGAATACTTTCAGGAATCATGTCCTCTGTTTGTGGAGTACGTTTAGTTTGTGGATGACCCCTGTCCTTTACTTGTGCTGAAGATTACCAGGCAGTGAAATATATTCTCTTCAGGATGGCACCTTTTTGAGGACACTGTCCAGCATATACACAAGCAACAGCAGCAGCTTGGTTATTGTATGATCCCAGCACCAAAAGCTAACAACATATTCATCATTTTTGTACTCCATTGAGAAGCCACCCTCCAAGAACTTGACTTGACCAGTTATAATTGTTCACTGGGTGGTTAATGGACATGTTCATACAGTGTAATGAATCCTGCTGTTATGTGATGGGCTATTGTCATGTGACAAAATGATATCTTGCTTGCAATTGACAATAAGTAGGGAATATATGTCCAAAAAATAAAAAAGGAATCTGACAAGGATTTCAACCAAAGCTCCATGGTGGATGTAAGTTTGATGTTCCAGCAGTCTACTCAGTGAGCTACGATGGCTGGTATGGTAGTGTCATGTGATACACATTCTGATGTGCTGCATGATGTGACGGTGTTGCCGGGTCCTCATTTTCAAACGTGTTTTCAAAATGCATCCAATCTGATTTCACTAGATAAACTTTTGTGTTGAATCTCAATAAAAAATCGCGTGCTGACCTTCAAGTGTGGCATTTTTTCTTTGCCCTGAATACATTGATTAGTACCACCTCCCTGGAGATTCTCCTTCTTGATGTGATACACAGAACTTGATTAATTGATTGAGTGATTAATTAATGAAATGGGTGATATGATGCTGCAAGAAGAATTTGACAGAGCACTCAAAGACTGAAATTAAAACAAGGCCCCTGAAATAGATGACGTTCGTACAGAGTAACTGAGGTTCATGGGAGAGCCAGTCATTACAAAACTATTCCACCTGACATTCAAGATTTGTGAGACAGACAAAATACCCACAGACTTCAGGAAGATCTGATCTTGAGGAAGATTGATTGGGGTTTCAAAGAAATGTAGAATACATGAGGTCATACTGTCCCTGCTACCACTATTTAAGGTGGAAATTAAAATATAACTTCTCACAGTCAATCTGCTTATTGGACAGTAGTACATTCATTGGCACCCCTGATACACTCACCAATTAGTAAATGATAGCAATTTCATTTTTCTTACAGAAATTCACTTCAGTACTCAATGAGATAATTAATATTTTCAGATGTCTGGATGTAAATCCAATACGTCATGCTACTCCATCTGTGATGTGTCTTTGTAATGGCAATCCTTTAATTTATGCACTGTGTATTACTGAACAGATTCATTTAACTTTATCATATTTGCTCACTGCTGCCTGATGGATACATTACAGTAGCCTTGTACAGAGCCAAAATGTTGCTGTAAATGGTTCAGACTAGAAGAGCTTATAAGCTTTTGAAATGGTGGTGCTACAGAAAAATACACAAGGGTAAAAGGCTAGATCAGATAACTAATGAATGGATACTGAATTGAACTTGGGAAAACCGTAATTTGTGGTACAACTTGACTAACAGAAGGAATGGATTGACAGGACTCATCTCAAGCCATCAAGCAATTGTCAGTATGATGATAAAAGGAAGTGTGGGAGAGTAAAAATCATAAAGGGAGACCATGTCTTGAGGTACAGTAAGCTGGTTCAAATGTATACAGGTTGCAATAGCTATGCAGAGATGAGGAGCCTTTCCTAAAGTAGACTAGCTTGGAGAGCTGCATCAAACCAGCTGTGGGACTGTGAACCACCACCACCACCACCACCAACAACAACAACAACAACAGCAGCAGCAGCAGCGGCAGCAGCAGCAGCAGTAGCAGCAGTAGTAGTAGTAGTAGTAGCAGCAACACATACAAAGATAAATGTAGGTAATAAAATAAGAATAATGCAGTTATTGAGTGACCCATCAGAGACCAATGGTCCCTGGTACCAAAATACTCTGTTAACATCTCTGAACAACCTTTGAAATTTTGTTTTTGGAGATTGTGTTCCCCCTGTACATGCCTAGCTCTAAGCTGATTTATTATTAACTCTATATTCTAAATAGCCATTGCTGTTAAACTGTCTCTTTCATTTTCTTTTAATTAGCTTAGTTTTTTTTTTTTTTTTTTTTGTATCATAAATCTGATACTTGGTACCAAATTTCATTTCCAAAATTCACGTGTAAAAACTGACCAACAGGGTATCAATGTTGGAAAGGCAGCTTATGAGTCTCAGTGGTATTATGTTTCCAAAGATTATGGAATATCAGTAAGCATAATTATGGCTCGATGTACCCGCCCACCAAAAATAACATTTGGAAAATTTGCAGATCTTACTATGGAAAACTTCGCCTCAGTAAGTGTAATCAACTTTTTAACTCTATATATAAAGTCAGTTAATATCTGTACAGTATGGATAGTGAATTTCCATGTTACTAATCTCATTGTCAGATGTTATTTGTTGTGACGCTAAGCTAAATGTTTGGCGTTGTGTCTCTTGGATTTGTTAGTAATGATAGTAGAAGGGGAGTTATAAACCACATTACATGAATTAATGCTGAAAATGTATTTTGCCTGAAGCATAGAACTCTGATTTGTGTATAGCATAATTCTGATGTTTATGACAAATCACAGAAAATTCTATTCATCTGTTGACTGTTTTTGAGTTCACTAAAAATTTTTGAGAGGACATAATGTTAGAAAATAGTGTCGCAGATTGTGCACTATATAGAGTCTCTCCTAAGAGTCATCAGAGTTTTCCCTGGTGCTTTGGCAGATATTTGCAGTTTCATTTTTGTAACATGTAGCTGGAGTCATCCCCAAACAAATATTTTTCACTGCATCACCCATGTGACGCCTGTTGTCATAGGTTTCATCCCTTTGTTTCCGTTAAAAGAATTTTTTTAAAACAAATGTAATTTTATGTGCTCATTCATTATAGTGATTCAAAATTAGAATAGTTTGATATTTCTTTCATTGAAATGTGTTAACGGGGACAATAAAACACAAAGAATAACCAGGGCATGGTGACTGCTACTGCCTGGCAGCAGTGCTGCTGCTCAGTCGCTCCTGGAGTACTGGTTATTCTTCATGGTTTACTGCCCCTGTTAAATTAATTTAATTCAATGAAATAAATATCACACTGGATCAATCTGGGACCTCTGTATCAAATGAGATGTAAAATTTCTGCTTTCAAAATCATTATGTTTGTAATGGGAAACAGTCACTTT
The DNA here is from genome assembly GCF_023864345.2 of Schistocerca serialis cubense. NCBI lineage: Eukaryota > Metazoa > Arthropoda > Insecta > Orthoptera > Acrididae > Schistocerca > Schistocerca serialis. The sequence goes on from NC_064638.1 coordinate 709,177,555, forward strand.
CTGTCGACACTGACCACTCTATAAAGGACATGATGAGCTGAATTCATTTGGGCTGACTCCAGCTACACGTTACGGAAACGAAATTGCAAATATCTCCAGAAATGACAGAGCAATTGCACCTGATGGCACTTAGGAGAGAGATGCTGCATATGTTCCATATAATTGTGTGTGCCACAGTATTTCAGCACAGAGTGTTCTAGCTATCTTCAGGTATATACTGACTACAGTACATTGAGCTCCCCTATTTAAAACCCTTCTGCCACATGCATGGTGTCCCCAGATGCTGCTGTGCATATGTTGCATGAGTACATGCGTTTCTGCTGGAAGTCTGTGCCCTGTGGAGGGTGCTCTTATGAGTGCACAGACTTGCAGCAGAAGTGCACGTGCTCAAGTAACGTATGCACAGTGGTGATTGGGTACACCATGCGTGTGTCGCCATGGTTTTTAAGGGGGCAGCTCAGTGTACTGTAGCCAGTATTCAGGGTGTTACAAAAAGGTACGGCCAAACTTTCAGGAAACATTCCTCACACACAAATAAAGAAAAGATGTTATGTGGACATGTGTCCGGAAACACTTAATTTCCATGTTAGAACTCATTTTAGTTTCGTCAGTATGTACTGTACTTCCTCGATTCACCGCCAGTTGGCCCAATTGAAGGTAGGTAATGTTGACTTCGGCGCTTGTGTTGACATGCAACTCATTGCTCTACAGTACTAGCATGAAGCACATCAGTACGTAGCTTCAACAGGTTAGTGTTTATCACGAACGTGGTTTTGCAGTCAGTGCAATGTTTACAAATGCCGAGTTGGCAGATGCCCATTTGATGTATGGACTAGCATGGGGCAATAGCTGTGGCGCGGTACGTTTGTATCGAGACAGATTTCCAGAACGAAGGTGTCCTGACAGAAAGACATTCGAAGCAATTGATCGGCGTCTTAGGGAGCACGGAACATTCCAGCCTATGACTCGCGACTGGGGAAGACCTAGAACGACGAGGACACCTGCAATGGACGAGGCAATTCTTCATGCAGTTGACGATAACCCTAATGTCAGTGTCAGAGAAGTTTCTGCTGTACAAGGTAACGTTGACCACGTCACTGTATGGAGAGTGCTACGGGAGAACCAGTTATTTCCGTACCATGTACAGCGTGTGCAGGCACTATCAGCAGCTGATTGGCCTCCACGGGTACACTTCTGCGAATGGTTCATCCAACCATGTGTCAATCCTCATTTCAGTGCAGATGTTCTCTTTACAGTTGAGGCTTCATTCCAATGTGATCAAATTGTAAATTTTCACAATCAACATGTGTGGGCTGCGAGAATCCGCACACAATTGTGCAATCACGTCATCAACACAGACTTTCTATGAATGTTTGGGCAGGCGTTGTTGGTGATGTCTTGATTGGGCCCCATGTTCTTCCACCTACGCTCAATGGAGCACATTATCATGATTTCATACTGGATATTCTACCTGTGCTGCTAGAACATGTACAAGTACGACACAACATGTGGTTCATGCACAATGGAGCTTCTGCACATTTCAATCGAAGTGTTCGTACGCTTCTCAGCAACAGATTCGGTGACCGATGGATTGGTAGAGGCGGACCAATTCCATGGCCTCCACACTGTCCTGACCTCAACCCTCTTGACTTTCATTTATGGGGGCATTTGAAAGTTCTTGTCTACGCAACCCCGGTACCAAATGTAGAGACTCTTCATGCTCGTATTGTGGACGGCTGTGATACAATACGTCATTCTCCAGGGCTGCATCAGCGATTCCATGCGACGGAGGGTGGATGCATGTATCCTCACTAACAGAGGACATTTTGAACATTTCCTGTAACAAAGTGTTTGAAGTCACACTGGTACGTTCTGTTGCTGTGTGTTTCCATTCCATGATTAATGTGATTTGAAGAGAAGTAATAAAATAAGCTCTAACATGGAAAGTAAGCGTTTCCGGACACATGTCCACATAACATATTTTCTTTCTTTGTTGTGAGGAATGTTTCCTGAAAGTTTGGCCGTATCTTTTTGTAACACCCTGTATAACTGTAGGTGGCCAGAAGACTGTGTTGAAACATTGTGTCACTAAGTTACTGACATCCTGTTGTTTGCCTGAAAATTTTAGGAACAGTCTGTACACCAGGAAAGTTTTAAATTTCATTTGTACTGGATGAGTTCAAAGAAGAACGTAATGCAGCTATTTTTGTTTTATTGTTATTGTTGTTTTATTTATTTATTCATGCAAAGTGAATTATTGAACACAAGTAAAAGCAAGTACATGTTACACTGCCGTCAGAAGTTGCTAACAGTTGAATATATACCGTATTTACAAGAATCTAAGCCGCACTTGAATCTAAGCCACACCTGAAATTTGAGACTCGAAATTCAAGGGGAGAGAAAAGTTTTAGAATGCACCTCCAAATCGAAACAAAGTTGGTACATTGTAACATGAGACACAATTTAGGTCGAATGGATGAAGATACAGCTACAGTAGTTTGGTTCGAGTCGTAAGCTTAGCAGTTAAGCTTTACCAGGTAGCCATTGCTATGCATCAGTCGCTCTGTCTGTATTTATACGGGTACCCTTCCTTTTTCACGTGCTTCGTCTGGTTTGAATCGATTGCTTATTTTGCTTTGATCTGATAAGTGCCGTTCTCTTTGTTATAGGTGTTTACGTCACTCTAAGACGTAAATACATTATTGTACTGTGTCATGCATTGTTTGTCGCATTCTGATAATTAGTGTTGACAACCTGTCGCCGTTCGCGGCATGGCTTGCTTTTGTGCGCGCTACCACCGCTTACAATTAAAAAAAAAAAAAAAAAAGAGAGAGAGAGAGAGAGAGAGAGAGAGAGAGAGAGAGAGAGAGAGGAATTGCCTCATTAGCGAAACAATGGCAAGAGGCTGCTATTTGTTGTTACTGACACTGCTGCTTTCGTTGATAATGATCAGCAAGAACCAAATAATAGACTGCGTATGATAGATGTTCTAAATGAGAGCTTAGCGCAAGTTTTTCACCGTTTGAAAATCTTTGCAGACGCTTCTTTAGTACATTACGTTCTGCACAGAAATTAGAGTCGTCTTAGATTTAAAAATCTAGTCAGTTGCCGTGCTTCATTTCTGACGGTATCACTAATCAGCATAAGAAGAATACGAATATAAACATGACGTGTATATTCCTCCGCTTTTGCTGTTGTCTCACTCTAGTTTCGTAGTTTATTAGGCGCCAGCCGGGGTGGCCGAGCGGTTCTAGGCGCTACATTCTGAAACCGCACGGTCGCAGGTTCGAATCCTGCCTGGGGCATGGGTGTGTGTGATGTCCTTAGGTTAGTTAGGTTTAAGTAGTTCAAGTTCTAGGGGACTGATGACGTCAGAAGTAAAGTCCCATAGTGCTCAGAGCCATTTGAACCATTTTTAATTTATTAGGCAGACAGGATTTAAATGAGATAGCAGCAAACACAAAAGAATACATGGCATAATGTTTATATTCGTATTATTCTTATGGTGAAGAGAATACTGCATGTGATTCACGACTCATAAAAGTTCATATTAGCAAAAATCTCTTGTCACAAGTAGGAAAAAATTCAGAACGTAGAGTTGGCCATATTGACATATATCCCAAACAGTCTTGCCAGTAGTGGATTTTTAGTGATGACTTCAAATGCAGTGTGTGTTGTTGTTGTCCTCAGTCCGTAGGCTGGTTTAATGCAGCTCTCCACGCTTCTCTAACCTGTGCAATGCAGAGTAGCAACACTTATAAAATAAGAATGAAAATAACTTAGAAATTAAACACTGAAATTTAAAACAAAATTTTATTAGGTTTGTAATACATCTTATAAGAAATGTTTAAAAGATCAGTCATGATTCTGAATCACTATCACTCGAGTCTTTGTTGCTCATTTCTTCATGCAGAGCATCGTCTAGTCTTTGTTACTCATTTCTTCATGCAGAGCATCGTCCTCCGCACCATCTAGTGCATTGGATATCGAATATTTTTTAAATGCTTGTTGCACAGCCTGATTTGGAACACACTTCCATGCATCATAAATCCATAGGCACACTTGTGACAAACATGCGCGTTTTACACGTCCTGTTGGTGTCCGTTGTCTGTCACTTTTCGAAAGCCAGTCTATGTACATTCGTTTAAGCTTGTTCTTAAATGGTTTATGCAAACAGACGTCAGGTTGTTGCAGAATTGACGTCATCCCGCCTGGAATTATGGCAAGTCCGGTTTGCTTTCCTCTAATTCTCGTTTTACTGCAGGTGTTGTATGACTGCGTACACATCAATCACCAACAGACTGCGCAAACGAGAGATCACTTGCATAAACCAAGCATTGCGCCAGGACGACAATTCCACACATGCCTAATCCATTCCAGCACCATGTCCTTCGAAAACCACCCAGTTTCGTTTGTTAGTACAATTACAGTTTTTGGAAACACTTCCGATTTCGGTAAAGTCTTTCGCTTGAAAACTATGAATGGGGGTAATTTATGTCCATCTGCTGCGCAAGCAAGCAAGCAAGCAAGACGGACATCCACTGCTTTTCACCCCCTGATGTAAGAACATTTATGTCTTTCTTTTCTTTGGCGTAAACCGTATAATTTGACGGCATGTCAAAATATACAGGAGTTTGAGCAGCATTTCCTATCTGACCTAGAAGGTATTGCTTTTCTGTGCGCCGCCTAATTATGAAGCGTTGAAATTCCACAAGTTTTTCTTAATAATTTTTCGACAGCTTCTGTGCAACTGAAGTTCGTGTCCGAAGTGAAAAACTTCAGCGCTTCATAAACAGATCAATCCAGCTGCGACTAGCCTTAAAATTTTTGATTTTTTGCTCTCTAGCAATTTAATGTGCCTTAATTTTTAAAATTTCTGCGTTCACAGGCAGGAATTGCTGACGCTGTTCCTTAACAAATTCATTTAAAATCACATCTAGTGCATGATATCGGCCACACTTTGCTGCTACTTGAACATCCAAATAATTTCTCCCTCTGCAGTCGCCATCGACACATTGCTCTCAATCCCGTATCGCAGACCTGCAGCATGATTAGAACTTTGTTCCGCAGAAGAAATAACTCCCCTCTTGAATTTGGCACTATAATGAAAGCGATTCATTATGGTTCACTAACACCAACAAGCACTTTACAAAATTCCACGAAGCTATAGGTGCCACTAAGTGAAATCTTAATGAGCTCCAGCGTATCAACTCGTGCAACAATCCTAAAGCCTTGTGCATTGTTGGTATTTTAGTGTAAAGAAATTTATTTTTGTTGCTACGAATATTTGAAAGGCTGCTATATTCGAAGATGAATACGGAATTTCTGTTTACTTTGTTGCATAATGTATGAAAATGAAAATGCAGTGGTCGAAACTCGTGGCGGAGAAAAAAGCTCGTCTTCTACCTTTTTTTTAAATTTATTTATTGACGCTGAGGTTTTGGTGCCAGTATTTATCTTTGTGCCTGCAAACCATGCCTGTGTAGCGCTGCATATATTCGACGGCAGAAGTCAGTTGTGGCGGCACCTACCAACAGTTTTCAGAACTTCCGCTTACTTTGCTATCGATTCTAAGCCGCAGGCGGTTTTTTGGATTACAAAAACTGGAAAAAAGTGCGGCTCAGATTTGAGTAAATACGGTATGTAAGGAAATTTGATAATGGAGTGGTTAGTTGTAAAACAAGGCCGGCCGGTGTGGCCGAGCAGTTCTAGGCGCTTCAGCCTGGAACCGCGCGATCGCTATGGTCGCAGGTTCGAATCCTGCCTCCGGCATGGATGTGTCTGATGTCCTTAGGTTAGTTAGGTTTAAGTAGTTCTAAGTTCTAGGGGACTGATGACCTCGGCTGTTAAGTCCCATAGTGCTCAGAACCATTTGAACCATTTTTTGTAAAACAAGTGGACCACCGTTAGCTATGTGAAACATTCGTCATTAATTGTGCCTTTTACCAAAAAGTGAACTCTTAATACACTTAACTTTTATTTAACAATAGCGTAAAGAATGTAAAGTTTCGTAGCGCATGTATGGATAACAAGCAAAATAAATCAGCACATTCAAAAGTCTTAACAAAAACATGAGTTTGAGGTTTATTTACTCAGAAATACCTCTCTCTTGCTGACCTGCAAACAATGACTATCTTGGATAATACAGCAGAAAAAAAAGTATTTCTTCTGTGAAAGTGAGCAATAAGCTTATTATGCATATATGTTTTGAAGACCTTGGTATTTATGCAATCAGTTCCTAGTGTATTTACATTTTAGTTGTATTTTTTGGCCAATAATGCAAATCAGTTCCCGATAAGAAGCAACTTACACAGCAATATTACAAGAGACAAAAATAATTTCGGTGGAGGTGGTTATCCATTGTCTGGAACTCAGAGGGAAGTCTTTATAATTATGGTCTCAGTACCCTTAAATGAAACTGAGAGGGTGGGGGGGGGGGGCGGGGGGGGCGCACTAATACTTGCTGTGTCCAGAAGATTCAATAAGTTACAACTGTCTCATGGGTCATGCCAAATCGTGACACCTTGAACAGCTCACTTAGAATTAGCCAGGTTTTGGTTTCTTGAACCCATGATTCCTGATCTCTTAGTCCAGACAGGGTGGGTGACTATTGAGGCAAAACAGTCATAGTAGACAACCTCTGGTGGACAGAACTCACCTTTTTTTATTAGGGTTGCTGAGATATTTGAGGTTCTGCCTCAGGTGACTTTCATTACTCCACCCCAATTTCTGTTACTGTAAATTCTGAGCAACCACTATTGGGTGCATCTGTGAAGCTATATGCGTCGCAGAGGACAAACATCTAGGATTCACTATCTGTATCATGGAATGATAGAATATTAAATCCCATAAAACCTAATGTGCAGTCTTCTTCAGTAGGGTGGATGACAGTTGAGGCAAAACTGTCAGCAGCATACCAGCTATGGTGCTGCTGCCACAAATCAGTTGAATTAGACTTACTTAGGCATTTGAAGCTCACTCTGAGCTGACTTGCATTTCCCTAGTTCTTGTGAGAATACAGTAGTCTTTACTTCACAGACTTCTGATACTCCAAACAGGTTGAGTGTACCTTTGAGGAAAAATAACATCCACTAATGTAGAGGGATTTAGGTAGCCCACAAAGAATCTCTTCTTTCTTTAAGCTAAATGGATTGAAAATGCTAAACTGCCTTGCAGTTTCCCCTCAATAACATAACTGCCCAACACTATCAATTCTGGAAAGGATATTGATTTAAACTTCCTGATATTACGACAGTGTGCTGGTCCTGGATTCAAATCTGGATCCTTGCCTTTTGCAGGCTTAACAGCCTGTATCATCAAGTGAGGTGTTGGCTTAGTGTAACAGTAGGTGTGCCTTCTTGAACTGAAAATCCAGCCAAACGATATTGTACAAAGATGGAAGAAATGTTGTAGAAACTGAAGCACTGATGTATGTTACATGGCTGATTTTGCCTAAAAGTGAATCTCACCTGGAGAATATTATCCTAACAGAGACTGTCACAGTAAATGAAAGAGAATCTTTATTAGCCATTCAGTATTTTCTTATACAATGGGCTTTGTCAATAAGTTCAATGGTGGCCTGGCCAATACTGATATAGAGGTTACTGAAAAGCGAGAGCTCATGCCATCTGCGGTTTGAAAAAAAGAGAATTCTTACAACTTTGTCAATACATTATGTCGCTGAGTTGCTGCTACAAAGATTTAGTTGTAAGTTCTATCCAGGAAAAATGCAAAAAAATACTTGCCTTGGTCATAATGCACCACTTAACATATGGAGGGTTCTCAGTATTTGCCACTTGACTATCAAGCATGTTGTATGCTGCTGACAGTTTTGCCTCAACTGTCATCCACCCTACTGAAGAAGACTGCACATTAGGTTTTATGCGGTTTCACATCCATTAGTAGTGAATTCAACAATTGCTGTGTTCTGTTCTCACCACTTCTGTAGGTAGAAGACAGGGGTGGTGACAGTGTAGTGGAGGAACAGGGCACAGGTGACTTCCTACAGTGACCAACTTACAGATGCTGGGGTGTGAGTGTGTGCTTATATAGCTTGCTTGGTCCTTTGTTGTATTTGTTGTGACATGGCAAGACAGCCAAGCCGCTAGGAGGTGAAGCCGAAAGGCATGCGTTTAAGCTCACGCAGGCTGGCGTGAGGTCTGGAACAGTTAAAGGATTTGAGTCTAGCAAATAAAGTACGTAGCTGTTGGAATACTTAACTTTAATCCATAATTGGTGAACATCGGTCTGACGGTACATGCATCACAAGATAAATAGCAATTGATAATGGCGCCTTGCTAGGTCGTAGCAAATGACGTAGCTGAAGGCTACGCTAACTATCGTCTCGGCAAATGAGAGCCTAATTTGTCAGTGAACCATTGCTAACTAAGTCGGCTGTACAACTGGGGCGAGTGCTAGGAAGTCTCTCTAGACCTGCCGTGTGGCAGCGCTTGGTCTGCAATCACTGACAGTGGCGACACGCGGGTCTGACGTATACTACCGGACCGCGGCCGATTTAAAGGCTACCACCTAGCAAGTGTGGTGTCTGGCGGTGACACCACAGTATTCATGTTACTTTCTATTCTGCATCTTTAATCATTTAATAATGTGTCCAAACATGATGCTCACCTATAGTAAAAAGAACTAAGTAGCAGTATTTTTCAACACAGGGTGGCCTCATTCCTACCAAGTGAGATCCTAGTTTAGGTTATACCATCTTTGGCCGGACATAGTGATGAAACTTAAATTCAAAAACAAGTAACAAAAATAATTTTTCTCAACCTGGTCTTGCATATCTTTCATCCATTTCAAATAAATATCTGCACTCTTTAATTCTTGAAGTATGCATTAAGCATGTAAACTAATGACATAAGAATTTAGATTCCTTTAGGTGGTGCCAGGCATCCAGGTTTACCTTGTTTCTTGCATTCATTATTTATTTGTGAACATTTCATTAAAACTATATTTTCTGTCTAGTCCTAAAGTTTCTTAAATTTGTAAGACTGATTCTATTAAAAATGGAAATCTCAAATTAAATTATTGTTTGCATGCGTAACCTGCTTTGAATGACTTTAGTGACCCCACAAATGCTACAGTTGCTTCCACCATGCTGTTCAGTGTTACATACAGCAGATCTCCATTTCCTATGTCTTCTACAGAGATCTGGTTCTGCATATTCTGCCTCCCCCCCCCCCTCCTTAAAATAAAAGATAAATACATTTTTACTTTTTCCTGCTGTGTTCAACCTACCACTGCCTTCACTTCACTGTTCGGCAGTCATATACATGACACCATAATTTAGATTGTACTAACACACACACATTACACGAACAGTACACGGGTATACTGCTGGTTCGTAGCGTCCAACGGGCACAACATTTCGGCGATCAGACATGTTGCCATCGTCAGGTGTGCTGACGATGGTGACATGTCTGATCGCCGAAATATTGTGCCCGTTGGACACTATGAACCGGCAGTATACCCGTGGACTGTTCGAGCAACAAATCCGCCAGGAGAAACTGAAGAATCACAACACACACATTTATTCCTTGCAATATTTGATTGTTAATAATGGTGACCAGTTTGTCAACTAAAAAAAATTAATTAGCTCACAGAACAAGATCAATACCTACAATAACTGTGTTGTAGTTAATTGTTCTATTGCAGTTCATTAAAAACAGTAAAATCCAACCTAGCCATTTTTCAAAACAGTATGTAGGAAACTACATAGCAGGTCACATCTGCTTGAAAAAGTCATTCACACCTGCAAAATCCTGTAAAAATTTATTACAGTGGATTACACTTCAGTAGTTCATTTAATTCAGTCCATAATGAAGATCACTACGTCCAACAATCACTCTTTTTGATGACAATGACATTCCACACTTCCTATCAGTCTTGAAAGAGCTCAGTTAAAATATTCCTTAATTTATTTTACAGTAATCATACAAAAGTTATTACAGTTCTTGAATTTTGGGGATGTTGGTGCTTACATTTTCACGTACAGAACATGTAGAGTATTGGCATTAGTCAACACTGTGGTACACCTGATACTTGTCTTACTAGTGAGCTTTCTGACAGGAAACTGGAAATTTTGGGATTGAGATAGTCTTATAAAGACTGATATTGGAAAAAACTAATTTTGAAAATTATGTAATGTTTTGAAAAATGGCTAGGTTGGATTTCACTATTTTTACTAATTTGATTATGGCAAATTTAGAAAAATTCATGGACATGATTATTCTTATGTGATGCAGATCACCTTGCATCGTAATGCAAATTAGGATACATTATGTGAAATTATTAATTGGTGCATTAATTAATTAATGTATGTCATTCTGCACAGAAAAAGTAACAACAGTAAGTAGCCAAAACTCAGACTCTTAACAGTAGTTAGGGTAAAGTTTGCAATGAATATTAGTAGTGACTCAGAACTTCAAGTTCAATTATATCATAAAATAATTAGTTTTAGGTCATTTAAAATACGTTACTGGAAAATCGGAATGCTTAGTTTTTGAATGGTGTAGATCATTACATCGGATTTTACCGATTAGCCCATAGGTTTCTGCATGTTGCAAATTGTAGGACTGACATCAATTAATTATATTTTCAAATTACGAATAACACAATGAAAACTAATTACATCACTGTAAACAGATCAATAATAAAATCGTGTGAAATTAAATAAGATCTTGAGATTTTTGGGTAAGTAAATCATGCCAATAGGTAAATGTGTTGAAAATAAAGTACAAAAACTGGTCATTTTCGGGAGTAGGAAAACAATAACAGATGGAAAGAATCCACTATGCTATGTCACACAGTGTCATGGGCTAAATTCCAAACCTCTCCACATTATTTTATGGGAGAAGTCACATAATGTTGTTGGTTCTAATCTCTCCATTGGATGAGGAGCTTAAAAACGATGACATGACTCTGTGCGTGTGTGTGTGTGTGTGTGTGTGTGTGTGTGGGGGCACCCTCCCTCGTTTCTGTAGTGCGATACCTTTTTTCCCATTGGACTTTGCTACGTACATAATCCTGTGTATTTTCATTTGCATATAATTTGAAACAAAAAGTAGCAAGCATAAAACTGTTTATTTATTGTATTTCTTGGTCAGAATGATTACTATGATTTGGTGTGCATGTGCGATCATCCTTATAAACTGAAAATGTTTTATGGGATCTTGATAAGACAATAACAGCCTTTGTTCTCTTTTCAGGTTTTGCAGATTTCATATTCATATTTTACTCTTCTCACCAGACTCAATGAATGAAGTAAATGTTGACTGTAGAAAAGTAATCACTATCCTGTGCCTGCACTAGCAGACTGAGTGGTTTCTCTAATGTTTAGAGATACACACTTCTTAACACAATATTCATTTCACTGTTTCATTTTACCAAGAGGACTCAGTACAGGTAGTTGTTTTCCTTATAGATGAAGAAAGGAAGAGAGAGAAAACAGTCACCTTAAAATTTTCTTTTCTTCTGATTCCTTTAACCTTATAATAACTTCACTGATATAACACTACAGCTGACGACAGACAATCTTTTTTTTTTTTAATTATTACTCACCCAATAATGAATGAACTCTGCTATACTCAAACTATCAGCTCAGATGTCAATGAGTAAGTAACATTTCCGTAGTGCAATACCTTTTTTCCCATTGGACTTTGCTACGTATATAACCCTGTGTATTTTCATTTGCATATAATTTGAAACAAAAAGTAGCAAGCATAAAACTGTTTATTTATTGTATTTCTTGGTCAGAATGATTACTGTGATTTGGTGTATATAATATGACAATGTCATAAATCTTCAGGCAGGTTACTGTTAACAGGTGTAAGATTGTAAGTAGTGGGTGACATCATTCCCTTGAGTGTCCAGAGCACATTTCCATTTTTTTTTTTTTTTTTTTTCTGTAGTTTCGGTACGTGGATTGGATTTCTCTTAACTGATTGAAAATAACGAAGGTATGCTATTATATACATGTCCTTGCCAGTAGTACTGCTTGATACTTGCATTGCAAATATAAGCTACACAATTTATTTACTAAATATTTAATATGTTTGTCCAGTCCAAACAACACAAAAAAAAAAATAAGCACGCCAAGCCCACAAAAGATGACACGAGGAAAAGCTGTACAGAAACTAAAGGCCAGGATATTAGCTGGTGGTGATGGAACATCGAGTTTCATAATATTAGTAAGTGAAGAAATAAACACACCTTTGCTGGCAATAGTAAACATCTCTATTAAAGATGGATTTTTTCCAGGAACTAGGAACTAGTTTCACAAATATCAGGTTTCAGAAAAATTCTTAAAATGCTAATGTATAATGGATTAGTTGTTGATCGCCAAGCCCACAAAAGATGACACGAGGTATTTTAATGTATTAAAGAATACCTATTAAATTTAATTTTTATACATTGGTCTTTGTAATCAGTGGTGTTAGCATAATCAAAATGGTTTCTCCTTAGGAAATGAGTGATGAATTTTTTCCATTTTTGATGCGCCCTATATTACATACACTCTTGCTATATACATTGTAACATTACAAGATCAAATTAAACTCAGTTCTATCTGAAGCATTATATAACCAAAAGCAGAAATACTGAGGTGTATGGGTAAATTATGTACTTACAGGAAATGAAAACTTATTACTGATTGTTATTTTATTGAGAGAGCTCAATGGCTGTTGAGAAACTGAATTGATTTTTCTGATTACATATAGCAATGTGTCAGACACAAGGAGACATTTTACAATTTGCTGTATTTTGAAATCCTGGCTGTGATGCTGTTCTGAACTGTTAAGGCAGAGTTCACAAATTGTCCCAAAGTCTCAAAAAGCCTTTGCAAAATACTTACTGTTAACACTGTTCAATCAGTTCAAATATTGGTTAGAGGAAGTAACAATAGGTATTACAAATAAAATACTTGCATTGTAAAATATTACTTATTTTGATAACTAATTGAAATTACATTTAACATGTTCTTTGAATATGTATTATGTTAGCCAGAGATTCTCATAAAGATATCACTGTATAAAAGTGAATCATGAATCATCTTAATAAATATAAAATCCTTGATAAAAATCGGTTTGGATTCCAGAAGGGTATTTCAACTGAACACACCATTTTCTCATTTGTCAACCATGTCCTCGAATCTGTAAACAATAAAATGTCACCAGTTGGAATGTTTTGTGATCTGTCTTAAGCATTCAACTGCGTATATGACAAAATTCTGCTTATGAAGGCTGAGTGCTATGACTTACATAGTAAAGTACGGATGTAGCTTGAATCATATCTAGAGGACAGAAGGCAGAAGTTAGTACTGAATAATTCTGCAGCGGTACCCTCCTGCCTCGATTGTGGCACAGGGAATTGTGGAGTACCACAGGGCACGATGCTTGGTCCCTTACTTTTCCTAATATTTATCAGTGATCTACCACAGTGTATGGCACATAAAGCGGACTACACCCTATTTGCAGATGGCACAACCATTATGATAGAGGAAGTACCAAACTGCAGTCTACAGAACTCTGCGACCACTATATTCAAAGAAAGTCTAGATTGGTTCACTTATACTGGTCTGTCTCCCAATGTTAGCAGTACCCAGTTCCTTCAGTTTCAAATAGGTAACAAAAAAACTGGAGAATATTGAACTAAAACATGGTAAATGAGAAATATTGAGAGCTGAGTCTTCCAAATTCATGGGATTACACAGTAACAACACTAATTTAGTCAGTTCACATCATCAACCCATCAACTGAATTCAGCAGCATTTTCAATTCACTAAGTTTCGTCTGTTTGTGGCTTGGCAACAATCAAAGCTACATAGTTTGGATATTTCCATTCACTTGTGATGTATGGCACCAATTTCTTGGGAAACCCGCCACAACCAAATAAAGCCTTTATTGGACAGAAGAGTGTCATCAAATTATGGGTAGAGTGCACGCTAGATGCTCTTGTAGACACTTATTCAAATGAATGGGGACCCTCACTGCGCAATTGCAATACAGTTTTCACTAATGTGCTTTGTGAACAATAATCAGACAATCTACAGGACAAATGGCGAATATCATGATCATGATACAAGAAGTAAACATAATCTTCACAAAGATATAAAAATCTCAGCATGGTACAGAAAGTAGTACATTATTCAAGCATGAAACTATACAATAAACTTCGAGTTTATGTTTAATCAATCATTGGGGATAAGACTAAATTCACAAAACAGCTAAAACTTGATCTTTTGAGTAGTTCTTTCTATTCTTTAAAGGAATTTTTTGACAGTGTGTAATAATTGGTGAAATGTGTTCAATATTAAGCATTCCTATAAGAAATGACTATGTAGCACTGTACATCAATTGTTGACAATGCATTTTACATGAGAGATAATGTAAGCCTCATAATTTGTTTGTGTACCCATCATTACTTCTATAATCTACGTTCTTATTTGAACACTTGTCATGTATCTGCTTACATATGACACAGATTGTGTTTCTTGACCATTTACATATGTTTATTATTGTAATAATCTGACACATTCCATATTGTAGCAATACACTTGCATCAAGGATCCATGGAACTTGGAAATAAATAAAATAAATGCTACTGTACCTTTATCTGTAGCACATAGAAAGCTAAACAATTGTATTTTTTTAAGCACACTAAAGTTCTCTTCCATGTTAAAAAGATCATCTCTCCGTATGTTCAGTATCAGGAAATGTAAATTTTTTTTGTAGACTGTGTGTTGAGGTATGGTGTTGCTCTAATGTGACACCTGTGCTTGCCCCATTTATTTATTCACCCACTTAATAAGTATTTACATTTAAGTGTCAATAACATACTCAAACAGAAACATGAGATGTGATCAATAAAAACCCTGAGAGAGGGGAAAATCTTTTCTTTGCTCTTCACAGGTTTTATTTGCAAAAACCACAATAAACCACAATGATATGTACAGTAATACCTAAAATTATTGTACAAATAAATGAAACTGGTTATAAGTCGTCCATGTATTTTTATTCTTCCACTTTCCTTTCTTTGCAGATATGAAATTAATTTGAAACCATTTAAACAGAAGTGATTTTCTTCCACTTGTTGCTTCAATTTTTAATAAAAGACCAAAATTAAAATCTCTGTTAACAGGTACTTTACTATTTCATGTTAATTGTGTATTTTTTTACTTTTATTTTTTTTTTTTTTTTTTTTTTGCCTTTCTCACGAAAGGCAAAAATATTGGTTTGTTGTAGAATTTCATTCAGTTAATTACCCATAAATGAGGAATGAAACTGTATTGCAGATAAGATAATCATTGGCTCATGTAAACTAATGAATAGTGAAATTACGAAATGAACAAATACCAGTAATGATAGTAGTCTCAGTGGTTCAGCTACCTAAGGTACCACTTTTGACCGAACAGTCTGTTATATCTTGTCTTTTTCCTGTTACATTTTTTGCTATTTAACATCCCATTTTCTCATTACTAAGAATATCTGAACCATTAACCCTTTCATTCCTGGCGGTCACAATTGTGTACATAAAGTTTGTTCACTAGTATTTCGCTGACAAGAAATGTCTGGTGCATCCAAACTCACAGTGCACATTCGTATGTGTTTCTTTTAGCCATGCTCCAGCAGCTGGTGCTCTCTTGTGTGCAGTCTGTGAACCACATAGTAAAATATACCCTCTGGTGTTGTCTCTCCGTGGGAAGCCATTACTCATTGACTTTATTGTTATAACAGTCACGTTCTGGGTTTTGTTTATGAATGTTTCGTGTGGTTTCCTTCTTTTGGAAACATTAGACATTCTTTCAGTGGAATTTTCACCAGGTTCATTCAGTTCATATTTGTGTTATGTATCAGGTAATTTTAATGTACACATTTGTGTACAACAGGTCCTTAATGGTGTAAAATAGGAACAATAGCCTAAAATGTGTCTCAGCTGTATTTGCATGGCTATGGTAGCTATGTGTAGTAATTTTTCTATTAATTTCAGTATCAGCAGCAAGGAAGAGAATAACTAACCTGTACATATAATTTTATTTTATATTGCTGGCTTTTGACTTACAAATATAGATAAGGCATATCTTTCTGTGGAGAAAGATTGGTACTAGATTATGGATATAATTGAAAATGGTGACATTTCTGACATTAGTTTGAATGGAGATGAGGATGACAGTGTACCAACTATTGAGAGGCAAGCTCCACAAATAGTGAAACGTGTTGGAGCAGATAAAGTGGGCGTGAATGATCTGTGGAGAGACAGACACCATATCTGAAGATGAGGATGATGGAGAGGTGGTGGATGCTGAAATGAACTTTTTATCCAATGAAAACAACCCATAATTGAATAACCTGTGTGACAACATAATGGTGGCACCTAAAGAATCCATAAAATGGAAACACAAGCCTCTAAGTACCATTGCAAAAACATACAAAGCTCCAAATTTTGAAAAATATGTCTCGTGTTTTCCAATACAATACTTTAAAATATACATACCAGATGATTTGTCCACTAGCATCGCAGCACATACTAATATTTATGCATTAGAAGAAGGCAAATCCTCATTCAAGCAGACAACTCCTCAAGAACTAGCGGTGCTATATGGTTTGCTTATGCTGACTGGAACCTTGAAATTTCCCAGATTACGGATGTATTGGGATACAAGTCTGAAGGTAAATGTGTTTTGGGAAAACATGTCACGAATCAGATTTTTAGAATTATGAACAAATTTACACTTGGTGAACAATCTGGAGAAGCCACCTGAAAATAAAGATAAATTTTACAAAGTTAGGCCAATTTACTCAGCCATTCGAAAACGCTGCAGTGAACTTCCTATTGAAGAAAATGTTTGTGTCAATGAAGGAAATATTCCTTTCACTGGAAAGTTTTCTGCAAAGCAGTATGTCAAGGGGAAACCAAGTCCATGGAGAATCAAAGTCTTAATGTTGTGTGGAAAGAGTGGAACGGTGCATGATTTCTTTTTATATCTAGGTGCTGCAACTGAACTAAATACTGCATACTGTAAAAAATCTGGATTAGGTACTGCTGTTGTTTTAGGATTTTCTGTTCCACTTTCAAAAGGTAAAGGTTATAAATTATACTTTGACAGCTTCTTTTCATCTTATCTTTTCAAGTTTTGAAATCTCAAGGCATCAATGCAGCAGGTACTGTCAATCAGAACAGATTTGGAAAGAACTTGCCTTTTTCAGATGATAAAAAAATAATGAAACAAACCAGAGGTTTTTGTGAATAAATCATTAGTGCTGAGTACATTACCATGTGTTAGTGGTTAGACAATAGGCCAGTTGTATTGTGTTCAAACTTCATTGGTGAAGGCTCTGTGGATGAAGTTGAATATTGGGACAAAAAACACCATAAATATGTGAAAGTAGAAAGTCCTGAAATAGTGAAAAGATATAATCTTGCAATGGGTGGTGTTGATCGATCAATTGATAAGCTACTACAGAGTTTTCATCAGATCTCAAAAATGGCCTTTGCGTATGATTTTACATGCTGTAGACTTTGCCATTGTGCAAAGTTGGTTGGAATACAGACGAGATGCAGACAACCTGTCTATCCCAAAGAAGAAGCAAATGGACCTTCTTTCCTTTCGTATCAGGGTAGCAGATGGATTGATACTGTGCCAGAAGAAAGTGACTGTAAAGAAGAGGGGGCATCCGTCTGATGAAGGACTAGCTTCAGACATGAGTCATACCAAGAAAAAGAGGAGAATTACGGCCAGCTACAGAGATACAGTTTGATTCCATTGACCATTTGCCTTTGCATGAGGTAGGAGCTCCAAGTCGCTGCAAATTTCCAAAATGTACAGGGCGTTCTAGAATTCAGTGCAGAAAATGTAAAGTACATTTGTGTCTTCAAAAGGACAGACATTGTTATTGCAGTTTCATACGAAACCTTAAAATCAGTGTGTTGACCATTGTTGTTTAAATAAGAACTGTAATTTGGAATTATTTTTATTGTTTCTTCTGTTTTAAAGTGAAATAAAGAGTGGCATGCTTGATCCATAGTGTTAACCTCCTTAATGTATGACATGAAGCTCAAGACCTGATGAACACAATTGTGTACATTAAGCACCTAGAAAACTAGAGATCATATGAAATTTTTTCTTACAAAAATGTTGTCAGGAGATTAACCTGAATGTACAAATGATGTCAGATATTTTTTTTTAATAAGTAAATAAAAAATCAGGTCTGAAAGGGTAAAGGTGTGTTCTTTGACTTACTAGTTGTTATCCTCTGAACAGAATGTCACAAACTTCCCACAAATTCTCTCACTACTCTTTGCTGATATGATTCCATATTCTGTTAAATTTTCTTCCTTTTTGCTCTGCATGAGAGTGACTTAACTGACTCTTTGCAGACCAAGCCCTCTGTTCCCCAGCTGTTTAAGAATAATCAAGCTGGGGATGGTATTTAAACCAGCCACTGACCCATACTACTTTCAATGTGATTTGGAAAAACTCTACAACATCCTTCACCAGGGAATTAAGACTGCCTCACACTGTGCCTCAAGATGAGAGATATCTTATCCAAAATTTTACAGTCTTTATTGAAATAACTGTATCACTGCCAAACCTATTCATTATCCTACTTTACTCTTCTCCTGGCTCTGCAGGCAATCCTGCTGCACACTGGTTATTCCCTTATGGAAGACACAGGTGCAACACTTGTTATATACATCCAACAATCACCTTATCTCAGAGCCCAGTCATTAACTTCCCATTATATAAATAGTGGAACCATAAGTGACAGCATCCACATATATACCAGCTGTCCTTCAATTACTGTGCAGAATTCTATGTGAAGATGACAAGTAAACACCCACCTACATCTATACAACTGCTCAAATTCACTCTTAAGTGCCTGGCAGAGGATTTATCGAACCAGTATTTTTCTACCATTTCGTTCTTGAACAGTGTGCAGGAAAGACAAACACTTTAATATTTGCAGGGCACTCAGATTTCTCTTATGGTGGTCATTTCTCCCAATGTACATGGGTGACTACAGGATATTTTTGCATTTGGAGGAGATAACTGGTGATTGAAATTTTGTGAAAAAACCTACTACCATGAATAGCCACCACTGAGCTGTTGCTGAAGATACTGCCCACCACAATAGACCAATTACTTCAATAGCTGCTTAAGTACTCATGCCCTTTGGATCCCTAGCCTGAACTTTGTACATAATTATCTTCTGTATCTCCTCTCGCAACTCTGCTTTTTGAATGCCACCTTCTTCAGTCCTCATTTTGCTACTGTCATTGAGAATTGTGGGTTTCCTCCTCTGTCACACATCCCAAAACATTTTCACCCCCATATGTGCTGTACATCTCATCCTTGTCCTGTTGCCATGTGCCTTTGCTGCCCCCTTTTTTCCTGACAGCCCCGGTGAGTACTCAAGTGCCTGTGCTGTTACATTTTATCCAGGAGTAGGCCTAATAATGAGGTAATTACTTAAATAAAACTCAAATTTTAATACAACATGTTTTCATATCAGACTAAAAAGTCTATTTCTCCTAGTCTCATATAGATTCTTAATCCATTACAGATAGTCCTGAAAAGTTGTGACTGAAGTATTTTCATAGCTGCTAAAAATTCACGAAGATTTATAATGAAAAATGTGATGTGCATGCAATAAATAACAGTAGGGAGATGAATTAGTCATGCATCAGGTTAGGAATCTGTATGGGGCTAGGAGAAATTAATTTATATTTTATACTCAAAATGAAAACATGTTATATTAGAAATTTATTTTTTGTAGTATTTGGTGTTTGAAATTTTTCACTTTATTTCAAAAAACATTTTAATGTGATTACAATAGAGACATCAGGTATAATTCAGTTTCTTGTCCTCCGAGTCAACCAATGAATTGCTTCTCCTATGTATGTCTTGTGAAAAGATGACAAAGGAGATATTTGAGCTTACATTAAAGTTAGTAATGTGCCTCAAAAGTTGCAGAATCAAAATACAAATTATTTTTGGACTTTATTTGATGCCTTTAATTGTGATTTTTTTTTTGGGGGGGGGGGGGGGGGGGGAGGCGGGGGGGCCGGGGGAGAGACTCTGCTTTGGTAGTCTGAAAAGGAAGAGAATGAAAAATAGCAGATGAACATGAGTTGTGGGTAGGGGGGCTTAATGAAACATGAAGCCACCTAATAGAATTTGACATGGAGCACAATTTTATCACTACAAGCACTTAGTGAAGGAGCAAAGGCTGAAAGATGGAAGGTATATCCAAAAGCACTATACAAAGAAAAGAAATGTGAAGACAGCATTATGAGTTGGGAGGCACAATACTTCAATAGTTCTGAAATATATAAGTTGAAACAAGGCATCTTGAGCAGGTGACAGTTTCTCAGATTTATTAAGATTTTTGGCAGAACCAACCATGACACCTAATGAAACAGGCTAAATGTTTTCAGGTTTCATGAATCATTTAACAATTCCAATTCAAAAGACAGTGGTGCAGACAAGTATGAATATTACCAGACCATCAGTTTAAAAATTATGGTTGCAAAATACTAGCATGAATTATCTACCAAGGATGGAATCACTAGTAGAAGCCCATGTGGGGGAATATCAGTTTGGGTTCTGGAAAAATATAGGAAACTGTTAAGACAATACTCACTGACTTGTCTTCTAAAGCAGACTGAGGAATGCAAACCTAATTTTAAAGCATTTTAGATCTAGAGAAAGCTTTTGGCTATATTGAGTGGATGGTTTTTATACTAATAAATACTAGTATGAAAATAGATACTAACACTAAAATGATATTCATGGGATGTGTAACATGTTGTACCCAGCTCAAATTTCCACTTGTCCTGCATGAATTCATCCACTGAGTAATAATATTTCAGTATCACATTGATTTCTTTTAACTGGATTTAAATTCATCTGTATTATATGACACTGTTCTTTATGATTTGCAGTGCACATATTATTTTTTTTCTGTATTTTTGGTATCCACACTATGTCGAGTTACCAAAAACACAATACCATATCTAACAGCGGATTCAAAGTAGCTTGTATACGCTACTTTTTGTGCGTCCGTGTTAAATGTAGTAGATAATATTTGCATTGCAAATGCAAAGCTGCTCAATTTTGTTTACTAGGTCTTCAATGTGTGCCTGATAGCTCAAATTTTTATCCAGAACTAACCATAAGAATTTGACTGAGATAACTTCTTCTATAGCTTGGTGATTGTGAATAGTCGTAATCTGCTCATATTTCACAGTTTGGTTTTGAACTGCATCTGGTGAATCAGGATTCAGTCCATTTAGCTGAAGCCAAGTTTGTAAGGTACTGATCAAAGATTTGGGAATTTTTTCTGTATCCTGATTTCCAGCTGACACAGAAGTATCATTTGTGAACAGAACTGATTTGGAGCTGATATTCAATGGTAAGTTATTAACAAAGAAGAGAAACAGGACTGGGCCTAATAGGGAACACCTTGTGGAACACCTTGACGGTTTTTATTTTTATTTTATTTTTTTGCTAGTCAGAATAATAATTTGCCTCATTTAAAGAAATGCTAACTCATTGCTTTCTATTTGATAAGAAAGTTTTAAGCCATTGCAGCACACTACTCCAATACCATACTTTTTAAGTTGTAAATAAACAATGCACGGTTTACAGAAGCAAACGCCATTCTGAGGTTGCAGAAAATTCCTGCGACCTTATTGCTCTTGTCTAATGACTTACTTATTTTCTCACTAAATTGTTCACTGCATCCATGATGTGTTTCCCTTACTGAAAACCAAGTTGGTTGTTTAGAATAACGGAATATTTTGCAACTAACGATTGGATTTGGGCAACAGCAACTTTCTCACATATTTTATACATGAATTAGAGAATTGAGATAGGATGATTCCCCATATGACCTCTCTCGATCCCTTTTTCAAAAGCGGTAGGCATATTTCAGTACCCCTGGAAAACAGCCCCTCAAAACATTGATTTATTATTTGAGCTAGTGGGTTTGCAATTCTGTTGTGTATGATTTAATAACTTTAGTGGCTATTCCATCCCAACATGCAGTGCTTTTGTTTTTTAATGCTAGGATTGCATTTGCTACATCTTTCACAGCAATTTAAAAAAAAAAAATCGTTAGTTTTTCAGTTTTCATTGAGACCAAAATGATTTACTTCGTTGTGATAATCTGCGACGTTTATTGAAAATAAAATACAGTGTGTGAAAGGTTATGTACAGCTCGTACAGAAACCAAACTGTAGTTGAAAAAAGGGAGGGGGGGGGATGATGTAACATATCTATGAAGTTATTCATTGTATGCATAGTGCAGAAAATAATGGAAACAATGGGGAAATTTGGAAATTATAATTCAGGGAGAAGCGATAATAGTTAAGGTCTGTTGATAACACTGTAATTCTGTGAGTGATGATAATGGACTTGGAAGATTGCTTGAAGCGAATGGCTGGTGTCCTGCAAATAGGTTAACAAGGTGAACACCAGTTAAAGAGAAATGAAAGTAATGTAATGTAGCTGAGTAAGTCAATTTATACTGGATGAAATAGCGAGTTTTTATATTAGCGGAGCATAATTACTGATGATGAACGAAGTGCACTGAGGTGAAAAAAGGTCATGGGATACTTCCTGATATCGTGTAGGACCTCCTTTTGTCCCACGTAGTGCAGCAACTTGATATGACATGGTCTCTACCAGTTGTTGAAAGTTCCCTGCAGAAATATGGAGCTACACTGCCCCTATAGCCATCCTTAATTGCAAAAATTTGGCCAGTGCAGGATTTTGTGCACAACTGACCTCTCGATTACATCCCATAAATGTTCAATGGAATTCATGTTGGGTGATCTAGCCGGCCATATCATTCCATTGAATTATCCAGAATGTTTTTCAAACCAATCGCAAACACTGTCATCCACAAAAATTCCATTGTTGTTTGGAAAATGAAGTCCATGAATGGCTGCAAATGGTCTCCAAATAGCTGAATAGTACCATTTCCAGCTACTGATTGGTGCAGTTGGACCAGAGGACCCAGCCTATCCCATGTGAACACAGCCCATACCATTGTGGAACCACCACCAGCTTGCACAGTGCCTTATTGGCAACTCGGGTCCATGGCTTCATGGGGTCTGCACCACATCTGAACCCTGCCATGAATGAAATCTTGACTCACCTGATCAGGCTGTGGTTTTCCACTCATCTAAGGTCCAAACAATAGAATCATGACCCCAGGAGAGGTGCTGCAGGCAGTGACATGCTGTTAGTAAAGGCATTTGCATCAGTTGTCTGATGCCATAGCCCATTAACACGAAAAATTCTCCACACTGTCCTAACGGATATGTTCATCCTATGTCACACATTGGCTTCTGCAGTTATTTCCAAAATAGAATGTCCCAGGCGTCTAGCTCCAACTGTCCTTTCATGTTCAAAATCTATCAATTCATGTGGTAGGCCATAATCTCACGGTAAACCTTTTCACATGAATCACCCAATTACAAATGACAGCTCCACCAATGCACTGCACTTTTATATTTTGTGTACACAGTACTACCACCATCTGTATATGCCCATATCGCTCTCAAACGACTTTTTTCGCCTCATTGTAAAGAGGACATAAAATGCCAACTTAAATTCAGGTATTAGGGAATCTTCTCTTTTTTGAAAATATTTATCTGGAAGTCAGATGTTGACAATTAACAGTACAGACAACAAGAGAAGATAAACTTTTGCCATGTTGTGCTATAGAGTAATGCTAAAGATTAGATTTATAAATAACTGATGAGCTATTAAATCTAGGTGAATAAATTTATTACATAACTTTGCTAAAAAAGGGCATAAAAAATAGAAGATGGCAGCGGTGAATGGGTGGTCAATAGTAGACTGTGTGGCAAATTAACATCTCAACCAAACTAAATCATGTTGCATGTGTTGGTTTTCCAAGTAAACCAGTGATCTGATTCCACTGAATACTTATCCTGCAATTTAAGATGTGATTCCTTTTGTTGGAGAATGCTGTTTCAGTAATAATTCCATTAATAGAGTTTGAAAGATAAGACCTTTTCGAACCATTTCACAAACATACATAGCACCTAGAAGCTAAGACAACACAACTAATGATTCTGATCCAGATGCAAACTTACAAGTACCAGCAATATTTCCTTATTAGTTGAATATGAACCAATAATTTTCTGCATTAGGTTAGATGGCAGTTCTGAGAGAGCTCTTAATAAATGAGATGACATGGTCTCTCTCTCTCTCTCTCTCTCTCTCTCTCTCTCTCTCTCTCTCAAATTTTTAATTGTATATACCAATTATTGTTTAGATGTGTGAAGTAATTTCAATACTCTTGTCAACTGCACATATACAGTTAACATCAGTCGACTGCACACAACAAGCCGAATGTAACACAAAAAGAAAAATATTCAATTATGATCTACAAGATATATGCATGTGTTCACACAAATGTGAAGTATGTCACTTGTAGGAAAGAATGCCTTCAGTGCCCCATCACCTAAGGGGGGACAATCATTTTCTGACCTGTGGTGGGGCTCATGGTTAGTGCACTCTTATCATTGCCCCATTTTGTTATGGATTTCATGCTTAAAGAGTTAAAACATGTACAATAGTCACCTCGAAATTTTTGAGAATTACTGGGTTCTGTTTCTTTTTTTATTCAAAGAGTTAAGTTTGACATCAGCAGTGATTCTAATTAATTTTTAAAAGTTCAGTGATAAGTTTTGTGGAATCTCCACTTATAAGCTACATCTGGTATTCAGTCACTGTAACCCATAAACATAAAAAAGGGAGCATTTTTGTATGATGATTTTCTTAAATTTCAAAGTAGTCATGAGAACAGGTCAACATTTTGGTAAATTGGATTTGACAATTTGAAATTTTTTTTCTTGTGCGATGAAATGGTCAATAATTTACAATTGTGGTGCTTTTTTTTTGTTACTGGCTTCAAGGAGTGTGCATGAATGAATGAATGAATGAATCACCAGACTTTTTCCATCAGTAAAGCAAATGTAGGGGCATAAATTCATCATTACCAGAATGTAAGCAGAAGTCTAAATTTTATACCAGGCCTTTTTGCAGTTTGTGAGAATGAGAGATTGTGGCACTATTGGTGGTGATCAGACTGTGGGACAGAACCATTAAAAGCTTATTGGTCTCATTAAAGCTATGTAAGAGAGTTCACCTTTGTGTTGGCACTGAGACTCAGTCTTCCTTATGCCCCAAAATCAATAATCCTACAACAACACTGCACTCTACATGTATTCTCAACATGAAACGGCTATGCTTGAGACACTACAGTCACCTGAATGAAAGCTAGATACTCATGGGTGCAAGGGAGACAAATCTTTGAACTAGGCAGGTGAACTTCCCCCCCGTCTGGCCAACATTGTTTGCTTGCTCCGAGTCATGTTAACTTTTTTGTTTATAGTATTATTATTAATAGTTCTAGCGTACCAAAAATAGTGTGTACGGTGTTCCAAGAAACAGATTTAATACTCCATCATAGCACAATATTTCAAACCTGAAACCGATTGTGCAAACACATTAGGAATATTAAGTGTAATGGTGCTTATGTTTTAATTAATACCATGATGAATTCGAACGTTCATTCTGGAGCAAAATACTGCAAAATTTCAGTTTTCATCTGGGACCCCCATCTATTCACTCACATTCTCAGCATAAAACTGATACAGTAGTTCAGACTGTTAAGTATCTAAGATAGTATATACTGTTCTGCTACATCTTAGTGTACTTAGAGAAAACAAAATACTACACGAAATGCATTGCCTCTGTCATGAGAAATATATTTTAAGAATAATTTTAAAAAGTTATTTAATAATACTGGTTAGTTGCACAATTTGGGGACAGCAACCAAACAGTGAGGTCATCACTTCCATTGGATTAGGGAAGGATGGGGAAGGAAGCTGGCCATGCCCTTTCAAAGGAAGCATCCCGGCATTTGCCAGAAGCAATGTAGGGAAATCACGGAATATGTAAGTGAAGATGAAGATGGTCGGATGCAGGACCTTTCAACATCGAATATTGTTATTTGATCATGCATTGTCTTACAGCTTGAGTAATTGTTCTGTGTACTACGTGCTTTCACTCAAGCTGTTATTTTGTAATTGTTCCTCACAGAAATGTTTCAAGAGGAATATCTCCACTTTCATATCTGATACTACACTATTTCAGTACAAATACTTGCCATTCTAGCCTAGGCTATATTTTGCTGTTTACGTGCAGCTTATTCTAAATCCGGAAATATTTAAATATTTTTTTAAAGGAAGAAATTACATGAAAAACTGAAATCATGATATCATCTACAGTATAAGGTACATAAAATCTGATTCAGCTTGACACAATAATAAACAAGGATGTTATTCCAGAATGAGATTTTCACTCTGCAGCAGAGTGTGTGTGCTGATATGAAACTTCCTGGCAGATTAAAATTGCATGCCGGACCGAGACTCAAACTCGGGACCTTTGCGAGCTACCCAAGCACGACTCATGACCCATCCTCACAGCTTCAATTCTGCCAGTACCTCGTCTCCTCCCTTGAAGCTTTGAGGACGGGTCATGAGTTGTGCTTGGGTAGCTCAGATGATAAGAGTGCTTGTCCACAAAAGGCAAAGGTCTCAAGTTCGAGTCTCTGTCTAGCACACACTTTTAATCTGCCAGGAAGTTTCAAGGCTGTTATTGTCTACATAACAATGCAGGGAAAAGATGGGGGTAGTGGCAAGGAGGGTGTTGTAAGACAGTAGCAAGAAATATTAGACTGGTGTGATTCAAGAGTACAATACAGTTTAAATTTTGATTAGGATTTAAAATTTGGCCAACTGTGAAGTCATTAAAGATGCAGTTAGAGGTAAGTGTGCATGAAGACTGAAGGCATTACCTGTAACTTTACAAAAGTAATGATACTATGATTCATCCAGAATAATTTAGATACACCGTGACCAAACAGTTTTAGTTTGTAAGAAAATGAAACGCCTACAGCCATCCTTATTATCCTACTTATTGTGTAGTTAAGTTTTGGCACTTCAATGCTGAAGGGGTTATCATCATCCATATAGATATGTTACCGGCCAAACCCGATTTTAGGATGAACTAGTTTCGCCTAGGTCAAACTCATTCATCCTGTTACTGATAGGATAAAACAGTTTAGCCGAGGTTGAATCGGTTTATCCTAGTTAGAATTTACATGCTTTAGGATAAACTGGTATGTCCTAGTCTGAACTAATTTTGCCTAGTTGGAACGCATGTCACTGCCCGTACGAATGGGGAATTACTGAATCATCTCTGGCTCGCTCCTCGTGCCTCTCATCACTCTTCACTTGCACAGTTCTTTCTTTTGAATGGTATTTTGCATTGATGAAGGTGTGGGTTAAGTTGCTGGTTGCATTTAAAAGATTTTATTATAATACTGGCATAATTATTGTGAGGCGTTTCATCATGGATGAGCCTTCGTGTAGTAGACAAGCCAGTCAAGAGCTGTGGAGAGAATAGTTTCTGGAGGAAATTTTACAGAGTGAAAACAAAAAGTCTTCTCATTATAATGTTTTATCAGTAGATGAATATGCGGATTTGGTTAAACAAGTAGAAGACGTGGGAAAGTTCGAAAAAGGATCATCATTATAAAAAAGAAGACAAACAATCTGCTGTTTTGAAAATTGGTCATCTGAAAAAAGTCATTGCAAGGTGTGAAAGGAATACAAAATACTTTGTTCCAGCTGATGAACTTTATGATGTGATTGGCGCAGCTCGTGTAGCTGTGGGTCACGTTGGTCGCGATAGGATGTTAGCCAAGACATCCAAAAAATATGCCATTATCACAAAGGAAATGATACGCCTCTATTTATCAATGTGCGATGTTTGTCAACAAAAGAAGACAAAAAAGAAAAGAGGGCTAGTTTCAAAGCCAATTCTCCATTTAGAAATGAATAGCAGATAAGTTGATTTGATTGATTTCCAAACACAGCTTGACGGGAATTTAAAATTCATTCTAGTTTACCAAGACTATCTCTCAAAATTTGTTCTCCTTCATGTGTTAGCATCAAAGAGGGCTGAAGAAGTGGCTTATCATTTTGAGTGACATATTCCCAACTGTAGGGGCGTCGTACATTCTTCAATCTGATAATGGCAGAGAATTTGTCAATAATGTTATAAGTGAACTTGCAAAGCTTTGGTCAGAACTGAAAATTGTGCTTGGAAAACCATGGCACATCCAAAGTCAGGGTCCTGTTGAAAGTGCCAACCAAGACATTGAAAATATGATAGGTTCTTGGTCTAAGGACAACAATTCGACAACGTGGTCGGAATGATTAAGGTATGTCCAATTCATGAAAAATCGAGCTTACCACTCTGGCATAAAACAATCACCTTACGAAGCATTATTCGGAATTGAACTTAGAGTAAGACTTTCCACTTCCTCGTTGCCTCAAGAAATCATAAATGATATTCAGGATGAAGATGACCTAAAGAAGGCAATCGAAGATGACAGCAATACTGAACAGTATGAAAACGGACACAAATGACGTTCAAAGTGCTAGGGGGGGGGGGGGGAAAAAAAAGCGAGAAGAATGAAAGCTTCCTCAGACAAACCCCATTCACCAGCTGACATTGAAGACAACATAACCATACCTATTCCAGATGTAGATAAAGGCAGGTGTCACCTTCTAAACATAATAGGAGTAATACTTCAAAAGACTGATTAGGGCCTCTACAAAGTTGGCACCAAACATGGCGTACTTCAAAAACATTATTGCAGGTATAAGGTTATTAAAATTTTCCATAATTTTTGTAGTAAAATATTAAAAAATATTTGTTTTAACTTCTTTTTTATTTTTTAGAACTGATTTTGACATTTGCATTCAGAAGTTTTTAGATGTTGAAGATATTATTAACCAGGATATTGAAATATCTTAAAGGACTGCAGCCACAAAACAATCTGTTGGATTAGGGCAAGGCTTCGTGAAATACAGTTGCATAAAAAAAAACTGCACAACAAACATATGCAATTCTAAGAAAAACGAAGTACTCTGCCACCAATTTTTGTAAACCTTGCAAAAATAAGCAAATTGCAAATGAGGTGATTTCTGTGGATGGATAGATGTAAGTTAATCTAGTAATAGATGTGAAATTACTGATTAGTTAATAAATAACTTTAGTGAATCATATTGACTATTTTGTTTCGATTCCTTTATTCAGTTTACTTTGAAAAGCTTATAGAAGATACAAATGAGGTGAAATTAGTTCAGACTAGGATGTACCAGATTATCCTAAAGCATGTAAATTCTAACTGGGATAAACCAATTCGACCTAGGCTAAACGGTTTTATCCTATCGGTAACAGGATGAACGAGTTTGACCTAAGCAAAACTAGTTCATCCTAAAATCGGGTTTGGCCGGTAACATATACACTG
Source organism: Schistocerca serialis cubense (assembly GCF_023864345.2). Lineage (NCBI taxonomy): Eukaryota > Metazoa > Arthropoda > Insecta > Orthoptera > Acrididae > Schistocerca > Schistocerca serialis. The sequence continues at coordinate 709,206,990 of NC_064638.1, forward strand.
CATCAGTGGCCTGCCACAACTGGTTTACACAGACGGTAATTGTGATGTCAGTTCTCCAACCATCAACTGCAGTCTGCATACACCAGTTATGTTGGCCACTGACGCATTGTATGTATGGATTGTGATAACCCCTTCATTGTCAACTATGGCCTGAAGATGGTGCACTGAAGTGCCAAAACTGGTAGCTACACATTAAATACAATCATAAGGACAGCTGTAGGTGTTTCATTTTCTTACAATGGCGAATGGCTGTTGTCCCCAGGACCTCCAGTCAAAATGGACATACAAAAGCAATTTTAAATTTGCTGCAATCAATATCAAGCCAGCTGGGTAAGGTTTCGAACCCAGTTAGTTCCATATAAACATTCCATATTACCAACTTGTCCACTTCATTAGCCTACAGATTTAAAACTGTTGCAGGGGTTGACATCACATATTCTGAAAGTGTCTAGTTTTTGTACCACCAAGAAAATAAAGTTACAGTTTTCAAATTGCTTGACAATACTGAGTCGTATGTTCCCTGCAAACAATGTTACTTAAAGTTGCTTTCCATCTGTAATTGCCTGTTCTATTATCTCAATTCCATGATTCTTTCAACAGTTCTGTAGTGAAATTGTGTGGGCACCAATAAACTTAGCATCAACTAACAAGAAAGTATAGTACAAATAAGCAAGATGCTTAGAATTTATCACAGCACTTATCAGTACCTAGGTCAACAGATTTTTAAATTACTGATTAGGTTTATCTGTTAGTAGTTCCATTTTAAATTAATTTGCTTGCAATGCCATTGCCATCATTTATAATGCACATAGATGACTTCAGAAAAATTCTGTACGACACTGTTTATAGCTATTCACTCGTGAAGAATGATTAACATCTGTTATCGAGATGGTTTATGACGTGTTACTGACAATACGTATCTCATATTCAGCAGAATAAGGTGCAATTTTTGATCACATTCCTGTCAAAAACAAACAGGAACATTGTTTCATCACTGTGTAGCCTTTGCACTTTCCAGTTTTGGGTGAAATATTGAATTTAACACTTGTTGAACATATAGTGGCTGAGACTTACACTGACAACCAAGTTTCCTGAAGCTCCCACTGTTATATTTTTGTTTGTAAGGAGTCCTCACAGACTAACACACGAGAGAGGATGGTTGCTCATGTTATGTATACTGACACCATCATAAGGAAATAAATTTATTCAAAATAAGCTTTGCTCAACTGCATTGTATCACTTTTCTCTAAGGGTGCTGTTCATGTACTAATGCATCTCAACTCCATAATGACTGCAACACTATTTTCAATACTGAACTGCGAAAAAAAAGCCATCTCTCCTTTGCATCACTATCTTTGTATTGTGTTAGTATCTTCTATATGGAGTTAACCAATTTTTTTTTTTTTCAATGACCAGTTGCTTTCAGGAAGGAAACAATATTCAGAGTATAATGACCTGCCTACAATGAAGTCATTAGAGTCAGAACAGTCCTTAATGGTCAAGGGCAAGGTACAACTTTTTATTTTTTATCTTAATTCACCTGTGGAAAGTCAACAGTTATGGCCATCTAGAAACGTGAACCACCTGCAAAATCTGTAGATGGGTTTGAATAATGCAAGCGTCCTACTGGAGCTGGTGAGCCTGTACCTTCCTTGGGCCACCGAAGTGACTTATAATGCCATTTATTTGGGGACCTTTTGGATTTATAATATTCCAGACTCTCACTTAGCTACATCCTAAATATTTACCGAAATTAAAGATTCCTTTTTTTTTAGTTTCCATATTCAAAATAGAATCAAATGAGTAAAAAGTACTCAGACCTAACACCAGTGAGTGAGTATGCAACATGTATCAGTGGCTTCAGTTTTGAGATCACTATTTAGTGGTCTAGTCCTTCTGGTGGGTTCAGTTCTGTAACTCATGATCCCGTACCAGATTTTTTTTTAAAGATGTTCAGTTGTAATAATTATGTATTTTAGACTTCTGTACACGAACCTTTGGTAGTTACAGTGGCAACACTGATGCAGCTACATAAAATTAAAACTCCACTGTATACTCCCTCCCCCTGCTTAGCCGTAGTGCACAGGAATTAGTAATCTCTCACCTTATGGTGCACATGGAGCCTGACTGTGGTGGATTTTTGGGTGGATGAACACACATTCTGTATTTTTGCGAAACCAGTGTAAGTCTACTAACATTTTAAGTTAGAACTGATCGATAAAGGGAATGTTTCTTCATTGATATTTTGTTCAGTTCAAATGTTTGCGTACACACAGTGAATACTGCCTCCTGGGGTAACAGCTACAAGTGAGGCTCATTTACTTTAACGTGTAATGTCGTCACTTTTAAGTCTTCTGCACTAAACATTCAATGTTGTGATCCCATTAGCTGCAGGAAGGGCGGTTAGGCAGCGCCCTATCTAAGCGACAGAAACGACCGTCAGAGCGCGACACCTTGAGACGACGAGACACACAACGGCAAGTATAGTAATGGAAGTGTCCTATGTGAGCGACGTTCGTGGCGCTGCTTGTCCTCTGCTACAACTTACAACCCGAGAGAGTGGACGCGCTAGCTGCTATATCGTCCGATTTAAAAAAACTATTCGGTGAAAAATTTTTATTCTTCAGCATCTTACAACTTACTGTCTTCGCTCGATAAAGAACTAAATTTATTTTCGTCATTACTGTGCTGTACGAAACGACGTAAATGCACTTAATTTTTTAAGAGTTTGCAGAGGTAAAATCGCATTGTGTAGTCTTTGCGTATGGTTTATTTTAGGCCATACATTATTGCATATGAAATGTAGCCAATAAATCGAAATTGTATTTAAAGTTGAGAGCGTAAAGATGTCTCTTCACTCTTGAGATATTGGGGGGTTATATTCGCGGACGGGTAGTTTGCGGAGCGTTCGAATCCCTTCCTACGCATCGTGAATCTAGTGGTCGTAAAAGTAGTGACGCGTAAACGGTTCAAGATATCGACACAAAATTTTTTGGACATGACAGCTCGCAAAAAGGACGTGTTTTACAGTATCATTAACACTTTTGTTATCAAACGTTTGAGCGGAGCGAAAACAAGACCCCTTATAAATTACACAATGAATTTCCGTCCAAATTTCCATAGTCAAATAAAGAGAGAGAGAGAGAGAGAGAGAGAGAGAGAGAGAGAGAGAGAGAGAGAGAAGTGGGCAAATGTGGTATCAAAGTGGCCAGCACGAGGTCTAGTTTTTCATGACAATATTTGATTGCTTGAAAAAAGGATGATTATGGAAAAGTTAATTACGGATTCGAAGAAAAATTGAAATATTTCACGCACAGCTGCCACTAGCCAACAGTGTCAAAAAGTTCATCTGTTCAAGGCCTAGCTAGCTATCTCGCGCATAAAAAGATTTATTCGTGTGATATTTGTCAAAAAGATTTCCTTCGAATCAAGTACTAAATTTAGGAATTTCGAGAACAGAAGAGGTTAGACTGGCGAATGAGGTGTCAATCAGTTATGCGTTCTGAATAAAACTTGAAAACATGAAAATGAAAAATCTGTAAAATATTTTGTGAAATGATTAGTCTAAAAGAAATAAAATAGATCAGAGAAACGTTTGACGTGCCTTTGAATGAAGCTCGAAATCACGTACAGAAAATGAGTTGCATCAAATGTTTCTCTAATATGTTGTATTTCTTACTTTAAGACAAATCATTTCGCAAAACGTTTTATTTCCTTTTCAAAAAATTTTGTACGCTTTACTTATACAGACTGTTTGGATTAACTGACATGCTTGGCCTTAACACTGACTGCTGATGAACTACGCTCTCAACAATCAAATAAAAGTAGAATTTCGTGGTTGTTAATTCTGTTTTATTGGGAATTTGATGTGTGTGATACACTGGGATGCTGTGTATGCATTTAAAGACCAAGTGCTTAGGCAAGACCTTAAAAATGCACTTCGAAATACAATGTAAACAGCATAGATAAAACTTAAAAGAGTTCGTAAAAATATACGTAGTAGCGAGAACCGAACCCTGGACCAAACGATGTCTAGATACTTGCCTGCAACACTACCATTACATCACACATTCCAATTACAATGTGGACCTTATCCTATATTTACTGTAGCCAGTCATCCTTCCGCACTTATCGCTTACTGAAAGTTATTGATCATATAGGAAACATTCGTGTTTAATTTAATAATGAGATGGTCTAATGTCTTACTGCTCATCCGCGTGCAAATTTGTTGGGTGGTCTTCGTAGATGATGTAAATTATGAAATTCTCCATGAAAATCTTCCCTTGGTAATTTCGTGCACAGCGCTCCTTTACCGCCTTATTTTCCTAACAGAGCTAATTTTACTGCCTTACACTCTAACTACAGTGTTCTACCGTTTAGGGGCGCTGTTTTATAGAAACAGCTGGTCAGCTCTAGTTGTCGTCTTGTAGTGGGAGTTCGTCGCTCGCACGTAGGACACCCAAGAGTATCAATGGATGCTGCTGCTTATTGCGGGAATGTCGCGTACCCAGATGTCGCTCGCATTCTCTGTAGTACTCTAAGCAAATTAGTAAGAAAAAAATCAGCAAATGGGGGAAAAATTTATAAAGTTTTGAAACTTCGGGAAAATACTCATATGGGGCGTTGTAATAAGAAACAGAAAAGGTCCTGTGTGTGTGTGTGTGTGTGTGTGTGTGTGTGTGTGTGTGTGTGTGTGTGTGCGCACCATATTTTAAATTTATACGCAAAATGCTCATTTTTTTTCGAACATCGCTCTTATTAGTAAATATGTTCCTCGCCAAGTTGTACACGAAAAATATCTTGTGCATCTTTTCACTTATACGAATGGTATGTGTGAGGTATAAGAATTGGAATAAAATTCTGTTAACGTAATAGTTTGCAATTTTTGTTACTTATAAAAGCATTTAAATGAAAAGCGTGATTAAGTGTATGGAAATATTTCGTAGCCTACATATTCTACTTGATATTTCTTTTGCGATCAGTACTGTTGAAATCAGGAGTACGTGCCAACAATGAAAACGTCTAGTTCCCGTTCCGATTCACTCCATTCACTCAGCACTCTTCTACCACTACTGTCGCTGCCGTTTCTTCCTACCCAGTGTCCAGGACAGCTGAGTAGTTGTTCTTGTTGTGAACTATCAAAGTAGCGCCAGAGAGCAAGTCAGGCTCACTCTGCAGTCTTATGTGCTCTTTCCATCATAATGCTGGACGAACTGGCAGTCGTGGAGGAAGCAACATATTGAAGACTGTATTCTTGATTTGAGTGGAAACTGTGCATTTGGAAAAAAGACCAAGTGATTGAAAAGCTGAAAAATAAATTTGTCAACACAATGGATGACATTAAGCAAAGAGGGAAAACTTCCCAGTTATGGATACAATACATTCAGCTTGTCATCTCGGCATTGTATTTCATCCAGGCACAGCTTATGGAGAATTGGGAGCTCCATATAGAATGTGTGTGAGATACGCTCCCAATATTCCATGCAACTGGACACTTTTTATGCTAAGACGTGTCATTTGTACCTCCAGGACATGGAAGAATTGAACGAAACCATGAAACACGTGGAGTTCGATAAGTTCACCAAGGTCAGCTTCTTCACGGTTCGATGCTCTGGTAAGTACTGGTGTGGAGTATGGACTGATATGACGATAGAACAAACGCTTATGAGGAACCTGAAAAGTGTTGGAGGTGTTTCACACGGAAGAGTGTTGAACCGATGAATTTGCGGAATATCAATAGTCCATCACATATGTGAAGCTAAGGAACAGTTCTGCAATTTACACTGGATTTCAAGTGGAGTGGGAGGATAGAAATTTACGAGAAAATTCACAGAACATTTCAGCTATGGTTGCAACAACACACTCCATTTGTTTGTAAGGAGCAATTGTGTTCATTAGGATTTGGATTTGTATTTGTAACTTCTCAGGAAGTAAACAGCTACAAATCTGTGTCTGTTGGTCAAGAAGCTCTTTGAGCAATAGTTACTGTCTCGCCAAAATTTGGTTCTCTGAAGCTTAAGCGATCATGGTTAGGACAATGTGCATGTCAACTGTCAGGCTTGAAAAAAATATGACTCAAGTAGATATAACGCATTTCTTTCAGAGAATACCGCCACCTTTCTTTCACCGGATGATTTGAAGGATTGCTTCATGTACGAATTATCGCGTGTACCAATGTCTCTTACAGCAGTGTATTGATGAGGAAAACAAAAAAGTCGTCTCTGTACAATCTTTTCCATCATGTACCTGAAAGGAATAGACAATAATGAATCGACGTTCTTAGTTATAGATGGAGAGTTTCTTATGCACCATATCGTGTGCCCCGAGAATGGATCTTTTGGTGGCATTTATAATACCTTAATAGCGTGTATTCAAAGACATTATAAAGATGATGTTTCTGTTGTATTTAATGGACATTTAAAAAGTTCTCTGAAAATAGGAACTATTGAACGCCAAGGCGAACGATGAAGCGGACCTCACGAGAAATTTTCTTTAATGACAACATGTTGTGTGTTGAATTACAGTCTGCCTTTCTTAGTAAGCTCAGCAATAAGGACATGTTTATTACACAGCTTGTGCAAAAACTAGACAGTTTTGGTATTGAAACCAGGATTGCGGATGACGATGCAAATGTTTAAATTGTTGCAAAAGCAGTAAATGCCTCAAAATTTTACCAGCAAGTGATTATAGTGCGTTAGGATGTAGATCATCTTGTGCTACTTATCACTTTTCCTCCAGACGACACAGAACAAGGGTTACAGTTCTAAATATAGGCGACTTCCTCACTCACTCATGAATGCAAGATTTCAATACTGTTTCTTCATGCAGTAAGTGGTTGTGACAAGACTTCAGCCTTGTTTAGAAAAGGAAAGCTGCAAGCTTTCCAATTGTTCTACTGGTGTCCCCAAACTGCATAATATTCCACGGATATTCAACAAGCCTGCTTCCTCTCCTACTACCATTGCAAAAGCGATGATGACAACCTAAATGCCATTCGATTGAAATGTTTTAATGTACTTGTGGGTCAGGCAGACAATGCTGTCATACTCTCTCATTTGTCACTCACTACTGATGCAGGACGCCTCAACTTTTACCGCGTTTTCCTGCAAGTCCAGCTCTGGCTGATGAACAACTTGATTCCCAGAAACTGGGGGGTGGAGGGAATCAAGCTCAACCCTCTCCCCAATTCCCATGAAACGAACACTTGCTCCAGAGGAAATATTGTTACTGATTTCATGCGAGTGCATTCATGGCTGCGGAGAAAGTGAGAATGTGTGAAGGCTGACCTGCATTGCGCAAAAGCTGTTGCATACGAAGTTACACTAATGCCCCTCACAGTGATGTGAGAGAGGATTTGGATGGCCGTTTTATGAAAAAAAACATTTACGAGAATGTACTTGTTTGGTAGATATTGTGCATTTTCATTGTCTACATGCCGTTCATATGACTGTAAATACATTATAACAAAACTAATTGTTGATTAGTTTTACAGTAATTCTTATTTTCATGAAAAATGATTTTCATTTCAACTATTTAAGTTGCATACATCTAAAGTAAAAGACTACAAAGCAAAATTGTTCTGTATAAATAGAAGTCTGTTTTAAGAGAAATTTCACCTTTTTTTACCCTCAACTTTTAGCACTCGTAAACTAATTACCTTGCTTAAATATGCATTTAACCTTCTCTGAGCAGAATTTCACCAGAAATATTTTCTCTCATATAGACAACTTCGTTAAATGAACCATTTTTTGTAAAGTTTGAAAGAGGAAAATAAATTACATTACTTCATAAATTTTTCCCATATTTTTCCTAATTTGCCTGGACTATAGCTTCTGACCCTTATGGCTTACTGCCTAATTCAATCATACTCTTTTTGGAGTGCACAACACACAACAAATAACACGTGAATACTGTTTAGTTTATAACCGAATACATTGATTGGTGAGCATGTAGTCAGAAGCCCATGAATAAGAGAAGGATAAACATTTAAATGCCTTATCTCTCTCCGAGTTCGAACCATCTTTGTATTTCATTTGGTACATAATGCCTCAGTGTCAAGGCAGCAGTCTTCTCTTTATCACAGCTTTTCTACAGTTTTGTCCGATTTGTGTGTGACAAGTGGATTATAATGTCACTGTTTTATATGTGGTAGTGTTCAGCCATATTACTGTAACAATTACAGTGTAACTTTTTGTGTCACTTGGCCTATCGTTCATTTAGTAGCAGTTTTTATCAATTTACCACCGTGTTTTGAGAAAGTGCATGAAGTTGAAAGTATTAATTAACTTTGTTGGTCTGTGACAAATTTACGCAGTGCCTGCAAACAAAGCACTAGAATGCATAATGATGAAACGTTGATAGTATGAGCAGACTCTGTGGTGAGCATGAATAAAAGTTATGAAGGAATGATATTCAGTTATTTAACACAACAAATCTACTCCAGGAGGTTGTTCTACTTCAGTTATCATCATCTCAAAAACGATTTTAAAAATAATGATGGATGAAAACAAGTGCATCCTTATTCCTGAATTTTTATGGAAGACACACTCTCACTCTCTCTCTCTCTCTCTCTCTCTCTCTCTCTCTCTCTCTCTTGTGCGCACGCGTTTTCAATACCTGCATTCTTAACTGATCCTGGTGTCTGAGGTCATCCTCTTTTTTTGTACAACTGCAAACACATTTACTACCTGTTTCTTTACTGCCATCAAGAGGCTGCTTGTTATGAAAAAATCTATACTTTTATTGTGTCATTAATCTGTAAGTGGTGTTTTATATACAATATATTTTTTAATTTAAGCATAAAGAAAAATTAAATTACAAATGTTAGTGACAGTAATAATAATGAATAAATTACAGCTATCACTGTTTCTATATTATTGAACAGTAATAAGGAAAATAAATCAGTTAAAAATGGCGACTTAGAACTTAAATGTTGGACTCAAATTTTTAATTTTGTTACTTTATTTGGATGCCCAACCCTTCAACTTTCCAACATAGTTAATCACATCTCTTCTAAATACAGAGTTAAAATATATACTGCAGATTTTCTAAAGCTCTGATTAATAATATATAATGAGTTTATTAATATTATAATAATTTTATTTTAGAAATTCACAAACTCTGGTGACGGTCACATCCATCTCTGTACACTAAGGAACCTTTAGTCCCTGCAGCTAGGGTGCACAGTCCCACCGGCAGGACAAAATGTCTGCAACAGTCTTTTCTTATACCTTACCAACTGTGTTACCCCCAGACAGAAGCAGAAGGCTAACCTGAACTCCACTCTTCACAATTAAGCATCAGTTTCTTCCTCCTTTCAGAAGTCTGTATGTTATGCAAGTGTCTATGTCAGAAGCACAAGCAGAAATAATGCACCACACGAACTTTAACTGTACAATAGTCCATAACTCTTGTACAAAGTTTTTTTTTTTTTTTCATTATACACATTTATATTAGCACTATCGGTGATTGCAGGCAACTTGTCAGTTTTTCCACACTGGAGAATAATTTTTCATACGAATTGGCCTTTCTATTTTATTAACAAAATGCATTTTGCTGAATTGACAGGAGGGGCGCTGAAAGGTAAATGAGGAGAGATGAAACAGCAGATAATGGTCCTCAGTGTGGCAGTGAACATTTGCGTGTTATTTTTTTTTATTTTTTTTTTAAGTTTTCTCTATTCTGATAGTGTAGTGGGAAGTGCAGTTATGTTTCTACTGGTCAGTTTCTTATTATACAATTCATCGAGAACTGATGGTCAAACTTTATTTTAAAAAAAAATTTCTCTGCAGCAAATTGTGTTTGACAATGTGATGCACTTATTTGTAAAAACCCTTTAATGAAACTGAAGTGGGTAATAGCTCTTGTAATCTTGTGTCGTTTGGAGAAGAATTCAAAATGGAAATATTGTTAGTCGTACGCTTAAAAATTTGCTCTCTGACGGAACAGTCTGCAACGAAATTTTAAATTCTCGCATACGTAAGCTCTCCGAATTGCTACGTCCGTCAAATACTCGTTTCCGAAGCGCGGATGGTTTTGTCCGTTTAGCGAGATTCGTGAAAAGTTTAGTGGACCGGGGAGAAGTGACGAGAAAGCCATCGCAAATGTTCACTCCGTGCAGTGCGATTCGAGTGGATGGTGGAGGCGGTCGGCCGTCTACTGTATGACGCAGCACTTGCACTTGGGCTTCTTCTTGATGACGACGTGCTCCACCTGGGAGGCGTCGCTGGGTTGGACGACAGTGCCGCGCTGCACCTCGACCGCCGCCGGCTTGCTGTCGGGGGCGGCGTTGGCGGCGGCCCCGGGGGCATTGCCGTTGGCGCCGGCGCCCGCGGCGGGCTTGCTGTTGGCCACCTGCTGCTGCAGCGGCGACGCCTGCTTGGCGGCCAGCTGGGGGCTGGCGGCCTGCAGCTGCTGTTGCTGCTGCTGCAGCTGCGGCGACTGCGCGCCGTCGGCGTTCGCTGCTGCCGCCGCCTTGCCGTCGCCGGCGATGGCGCTGGCGGCAGCGGCGGGCTCCGGCAGCTGCGGCGCCGTGCTGCCCGGCGTCGGCGTGATGGGCTTGCCGCCCTTGATCAGCTCCACTATCTCATCTGCCTCGCGGCTCAGGTCGCCATCCGGGCGGAACGGGTTGTCCCAGCCGCTGTCCGTGCTGCAAAACAAACACACACCGGCACATAAGCAATCGCAGTAAAGCAGCACACCTATGCCGACGACATGAAATATACTGACGGTAAAAACCTTAACACCAAGGATGGCATGAGCGTCATAACCGAAAGGTGACAGGCACGTTTCCACATCTTAAAGATGTGGATTCAAATTTCGAACCAGTCGCTTAAGAGTGGCGCTAGTGTAATGGTACTTGAATTACGTAACCATTACGCCACCTCACCTCAACCTCTCGATACCAGCAACATTCTACTGTGTTTTTGTGAAGTAGTAAACATATTTTTGAGACAACATTCAGATTTGATTTCATTAATATAGAGGTACTTTGATACATCGATATGTTTATATTGCAATGATATTATTCTTATGTGAATTCTTTATTTTGTCACTATGATCTTGACGTACTTGTAACTCTGATTTTTGAGCGCGTAAGCGGTTATTAGAGAGTCAAGTCTCAGTCGTCATGTTAAAAAGACGCAAATTGTAGTCAGTTTATGAAATGCGAACTTTAACAGTGAGGATCATAGCTTCAAGTATGTTTTATATTGTGAAGTGTTGGTGCAACAAAAATAATAAAAAATAAATGTAACAAATTCGGAGTGCTGATTCTGATTACTTTTTTACATCACCACTGTGCTAACTTGCAAAAGTTTAATCTTCAAGAATGGTTTATGAAACACATCTATAAAACTTTTGAATATCGCAGAATAACACCTAGGCCTCTTTGTATCCGAGCTTGGAATCATCACTACCTAGATTTTCGACGATTGAGCCATGAGTTCACAACGAGACCAGCGTGGGAAACACGAAAAAGATGAGTGCCTAGTTTATCCATTATTTCATGAATTTTATTAACTGGGCTCTAATGACACCTGTCACATAATATAACGTCGTCGTTGCCCGAAAATGCAGTATTTAGCAGCGTGAGCAACACTACAAATCATAATTAATTTTTGACCTTTGTTGTGGTAGGGTTGTTAGACTAGTAGCGCTACTATGTGGATGCAAATGAGGTTTGCTTTAAATACACGCTGTAACGGTTGTAAGCGTTAGTTAACTTCAAGATTGGACGTGGTAAGTTGATGTTAGTCAAGAATGGCTTTAAGATGACAAAGACGCCATTATCGACAACTCTCTGAGTTTGAACGAGGTCAGACTACGAAAAGCTGGATGTTTTTTCCGTGACACTGCAGAAAGGCTTGGTAGGAATGTAGCCACTGTACATGACAGCCGGCAGCGGTGATCGCGGGAATGTACGGTCGCAATAAGATCGGGTTCTAGACGGCCAAGTGGCAATACGTAGGAGGAGCAGCATCACGTTCGGTGTATGGTTCTGGTGCACCATACTGCATCTGGCATCAGTTGGCACCACACTGACACAATGAAGCCAGTCGCCCTCTGTGGCGTGCTGTCCACTGACTCCATGACACCGCCATTTGCGACTTCAGTGGTGTCAAGTGAGCTCTCATGAAGGGGGGGGGGGGGGGAGGCGATGGAAGCTGTTTCTGCCTCGGTGTCATTGGTGGCCGTTTGTTGGTTGGAAGGAGACAAGTTGAGGGTCTGCGACCAACCTGTCTGCGTGCTAGACACACTGGGCCTACACCTGTAGTTAATATCTGAGGTGCGACTCCGTTTGCCAGGACGAGCACTCTCGTGGTTATCCCATGCACCTTCACTGAAAATTTGTACACCAATCTGGTGATTCAACCTGTTGTGTTGCCAATCATAAACAGCATTTAAGAGCATGTTTTCCCACAGGATAACACTTGCCTGCAAGCCGCTGTTTTAACCCAACATGATCTAGAGAACGACGACGTGTTGCCTTGGCCTGTACGATCACTAGATCTGTCTCTAATCGAGCGCACATGGGTCATCATCGGACGTCAATTCCAATGTCACCCACAAACAGCATTAACCGTCCCTGTATTGACGGACCAAGTGCAGCAGGCGTGAAACTTCACCCCACATACCGATATCCGGCACCTGTACTGCACAATACATCCATGTTTGCGTTCAACATTCTGGCGGCGACACCAATTATTAATGTACCATACGCGACTGGAACAGGAGAGGGAGGTAATGACAGTGGCACGTAAAGTGCCCTCCGCCACGCACTGTTGGGTGGCTTGCGGAGTATAAATGTAGATGAAGACATTTCACGCTTGGTTATCTCGCACTTACGCTAACCTGTTACCTAGCAACGTTAGTCACATAAATATTCCATGGAGAAAAGTAATCCCAGAATTTTATTACTCTGCATTAATCATTTTTTGGTGCTGCGATTTTTTTCCGTCAGTGTATTATCACTTGTACGGAAGGTGAATACTGATTACGGTTCAGTGAGAGGAAAGTAGTGGAAAACGATAGCGCCTCTGCACTTGGGGTAGCCATAGGAAGTACCGATATTTTCTTTGTTCGCGCAGGAATGTCTGCTGCAGTACTGCGGCGCAGGATATACAGACATGCCCTTGCAAACAGACAAAACCGTCCAGAATGACTTTTCACTCAGCAGCGAAGTCAAGTTTGGAAGGTAGGAGAAGGGGTACTGGCGGAAGTAAAGGCTGTGAGAGGGGTGGAGGGTCGTAAGTTTAGATTTAATCTACTGATATGCCGATAGCATTATCGGGGATCGCCCATCCCTACTTCAGCGAAGACCAATTTCTGGCTATTGCTAGACGTACTTGAGCTCAGTAGTTGTTTTGTTAATCAGTTCAGTTTGTTGCAGTTGAATTTAAGGGACGTGCTGTTTATTTTTTTGTGCTGTGTGCTGTTATGATAGTTTCTAATTAAGGGTACGTTTATAACAAGAAGAGGAAAACCGATTTTGATGCGCTCACTAGCGTTATGATAAGTTTAAAAAATATGTACGCACTACTACAAAAGTATAATTACCTAAATTGTGTCATTAGTAGCGCAAATCGCAAAATATCGCGCCATCGGTTCATCTAGGCAATAATCAATTATAAAAACTAGTTCCATTACGGAACGACTGGGGGCGGGGGGTGAAGAGCTCATATAGTATGTGATGATAATATGATAACACATTCTACAGTTCCTTCGTTTCTAAAAGACTTTTTCAGCGGACGGCTTTATTTCGTCCGAGGCGACTGCGTCTTGCGAGGTTCGCAGAAGAAACTATCAAACTAAAATAAATAACAAGGAACTACATTTGCAAGTTAAAGACGTTGTTTAAACACTCATGTTCTAAAAATTACTACTATCCATGCAAATGAGGCAACAATAATAATCTAAATGACTTACCTAACATCAGACGACTCAAAATCAAAGTTTCTACCAAAAAATAAGGGGACAAGCTTTGTCTGTCGATCTCCCTGACAACAATGGCCTTAACCGCTTTTCAGCAGGCAGCAGCGCTGGTCAAGGCAAGAAATATGCAATGGCCTCTTTTCCCGTCCTGGCTCTATTAGCACACCTTCCCCTACCGATCTTACGACTAGTTGGTAACTAGTATAACCTGTGTAATACTGATTAACAAGATAATTTTAAAACTGGAGCAACCGAAGTTAAAACAATCCTACATCATTGCTAGACACTTCATATAGTCAACAGTTTTTTAAAATACAAGAAACAGAATGGCATCTCCAACAGTTCGCTGTAGGTGTATTTGTTCACATCACTTACAAACTCACACACCGGTTTCGCAAATTTGAGTTTCATCTCCAGGTGCAAATATCTATACGAAGCAGTTTTTAAAATTAATGCAGTTACGTGGCTAGACAAAGATTTCAGCACTCCTCAAATGATAAAAAAAACGAAGTGAAATGATAAAAAGACCATCTTCAATTACAAAAGTTGCTTGACGTAGGTGGACAAGAGCATATTTTAATCGGAATGTGTACAGTCCGCGACTTAACACAGGTCAGTCTCGTTTTTGGCAATTGATCCACGTCACACGGGGATGATTTCCATCTATTTTTCATTTGAGTTACTGTTTCACTGTTTTCTAATTAAGGATCAGTTCTGATTCCTAATTCTACTCTTTCGTTTTAGATATGAGTCATCACTGACGATGGCCATTTTATCATTTGACGATGGTTTATCATCAAATTAGGAGTGCTGAAATCTTGCCCTAGCCACAGCAGCTGTTACATTGCGGCTTTCTGTAACTTATGAAGTAGCATTTATGGGTACTTTCTTTTGGTATGAACTTAAAAGTTGCATTTATTAAATATATATATATATATAAGCCCGTTCTTGTGGGGCATATTTGATTCACGCCAGCTTCCTAGCTTGATGGGTAATATTTTCTTCCATGTTATGTCTAGTCATTCAGTATTTTAGCATATCTCAGATAACTGCATTAATTTTAAAAACTATTTCGTATGGGTGTTTGCACCTGAACAAATACACCTACAGCATTTCATTCAGTTTCATTGTAATAGTTTTAACACCGCCTGGTTTCGATTACAGGCTGGGTCGGAGATTTTCTCTGCTCAGGGACTGGGTGTTGTTTTGTCGTAATCATCATTTCATCCCCATCGACACGCAAGTTGCCGAAATGGCGTCAAATCTAAAGACTTGCACCCGGCGAACGGTTGTATTACAACAGCTTCAATTTAATTCCATTTACTTGTTACAAACGTTTATCACATTTGGAGATGACCGTCCCTATAATGTGCTATTATGAATCTATGTTATTTCCGTTCAACATTTGTGCCACAGTTGCATATCGGTGCTAGTTGCGCACGCTAGTGAGTTGTCGCCATTGGAAGACAGAGAAATAAAATATTCCCCTAACCACGCGGTGGCCAGGCTGCGTACCACTCTGTCCTTGACGTATGCGGCCGATTTCACCAACGTCAATCAAAATTTAGCACACATTAAAATATTATCTCTGGAACTATTGTTTGTTGCTGAGCAAGAAAAACACACTCCTAAAAAGATCTAAACGTTAGCTGACGTTTCCGGATTTTTGCTGTTGGCTGTGTTGTATAATATGCTTCCAGCAGCTGAGGAACGCAGGCCGCACGAACATTTGATTCGGTCCGTGGGCTGCTGTTTGATGACCACTGCGTTAAAAGTCTCGGCCCAAAACACATTTTTAATCTGCCAGGGAGCTTCGAAAAGATTAAGTAATTTTATTTTTTCGAGGAGATGATTATAAGTTCAACTATCCCTCGAGAAGGAAACCGCGCCGATTCTTCAATACTGTGTTTTTGAAAGGTGGTTCGTCGTAGTATACACAAAATACCGACTTAGTAATTTTTGTGAAAATTTTATTAATGTTTCCAACAATCACATGCTTTACAACTTAAGCAGGCGACGTACCTGCTTTAGTGACTTGCACTACAAGCGTAATTCGATGCTACAGAAATTCGCGCTTTAAGTTTATTTTTGTAGTTTCACACAATGTGTTACGCAATATTATTACAAATATCAAAGCCAACATTTGACCAGGAACTCAGTCCTCGACTATATTCAAAGCTATTGCAGCCCGTTGGAACAAAGGATCTAATTCTCTAGTCTGACTGACGAAATGCTATGAAGTTGTACATGATTTTTAAAAATTCTATAGGACAACTGTGACAGTACCATAAGACCGTGGATCGCGTTAATAATAACGAGAACACCAAAGAAAAGGATGGAAGAAACAAAAAAAAAAAAAAAAAAAAAAAAAAATCTGGCTAAACGCACTGTCAAGAACAAGGTTGTTTCTAGGCTGAGCAAAAGGTCATACTGGACAAGGATGGGGAAAGAGTGTCCGTTTCGTCCTTTATGGGACTAACGACAAATAATTGAAAATTTAAATAAGGATGGAGATTTTAATCCCGTTCGTGTCGACTGCAGTCCAATGCCTAAAACACTGTGTCAGCTTCGCTTGTTACTATACCGAAATTTGGTAGTAATAGTAAGTTATTAATTTCAAATAATAAAGGGCAGCCGTGGGCTACGGTTAGGAATCAATCGGGCAACCACCTGGGATGACAGTGTAACCTAGCTAACCCAGACGAGAATGTCCGGCCCGTAAAACGAATCTGAGTTACTATTACATTACACAAACAATATTTCTTAATTTTTTGTAAGTTAGGACAGTGCAGTTCAATGAATCTTTGATATTCCGGAGAGAATAAAAGGAATTTGTGAAATTACAGGCTTCCAACTTGAGTCTAAAAACATTTCTGTCACTGGCCGCCGACTGCTTTTGCACATGTCCGTTGAAAACGTATGCTGCTGAATAACAAACATTTTGTCAATGACGGGAAAATGTGTGTCTCCACATGTACATAATTTCTCTGTATTTTATTTTCTAAAAGATTGTGTTTCTGTTTTTCATGCAACAAATATGGCGAAAGATACGATGAACTGCGACGGCACTGCAAGAATTCCATCTTTTCAAATGCATTCCACACGAGTCTAGTGAATATATTACCCAGATGATACGCTCTCCCATCAAAAATATTATTTCTGCTTCAAGATGACGTAAAATGGCTAGCTAAAACAAAATACTAACTTAACCTAAATGTGCTTCAGGGAACTCTACATTTGCATAAAATATTTACCTTTAGGCAATTATTTATCATATTTCTCTCTAGATCACTGAAGATGCCTAACACGATAGATGAAACATTTTTGGTAAAAATAATAACAAGAAATCGATTGTAAACGACGCATAACATTTATTCTTACCCGCATGACACACGTTAATTGAAGTACCACTGGGTAAGAACGGCTGCAAAATTACCAATGTTAAGTCTCTAGGGAACATCCGTCGCCCTCTGATACGAACTTGTGAAGGTTTTGTGTTTGTGCAAAAAGCCGTCTATTTCGCATGTTACCCATGACGCTTCGCTATTACCACTGAGCCGCGGGGCGTGGTTAACTGCCAGACTACGGATTTTCGTCTGTCACTTTTCACTTTTTCACCAGAGGCAATGATCTATTGAAGGTGAACAGTGGTCCCCCTACGTAACTGACTGGGTAAGTCGGCTCAAGCAACGGCATGCCACTTCTATAGAGCCACGTCTAGTAAATCACTGGTGTTCAAGGTACGCTCGTCACATCTTCGCCACAACTTGCGCTGTTAGAAACCTGAGCAACTTTGGCTTCATCACCCGTCGGTTCGCGACCTGCTGAACTCCAGCACCGAGCTGCGGCAGATGCTGAGGCGGTGCGCACCAGCTGGGCTGCTTGCGTAACGCCAGCGAGCACGCAGGAGGCTGCCCCGTTTATTAGTCGGGCTTCCCTGGATGCCTGGAGCCGGCGCCAGCTCCCCTCGTTAATGCCACCAGACCGCCGGCTTACGCAACACCTTCGCCTTCTGTGTAGGTCGTCATGGAAGAATTGAGCGATAAGCGAAAACAAAAATGTGAGAGACAGCTGGCCACTTTCAGATACATAAACAGCTCTTGTGCGCAATTCGCTCTTTCAGCTGATTAAGGTTTGTACATAGCAGCCTGAGGATCAGTTTTTTTCTGTCTATTATTGGATCACCATCATCGGAAAATTGTGGTAAGTTCCTATGGGACCAAACTGCTGAGGTCATCGGTTCCTAATCTTACAAACTACTTAAACTAACTTACGCTAAGGACAAAACACATACCCATGACCGTGGGAGCCGACCGGGTGGGGGGTGGGGGGGGGGGTGGGGGGGAGCCGCGCGAACCGTGGCAAGGCGCTTCAAACCGCGCGGCGTAAGCATCATCATCTTTAGTTCTCCATGCATTCCTGTCATTTGCTGCCCCTCATCTTTTTTGACAATTGCTTCTTATCCTCATATTATCCACCATTTGGTATCTTCTTCTTCTTCTTCTTCCATTCACCGTTCCCTCCATAGCATCCACCATTAAACTACCTCTTCTCATCCAATGTACATGTCAATTGTGGTTTCTCTTTCTGATTATCTTTAAAATTTCTCTCTCTCTTCCCCACTCTTCGCGGAACCACCTCATTTCTCACTTTCTTTACCCATTTTATCCCTTCCATCCTCCTCCAAATCCACATCTCAAACACTTTTACTTATATTCTTCTTTCTTCCTCTTTCCTCGGTATCCAAATCTCAGCTCCTTATAATTCCACACTCCTGATGAATCACTTAGCCAATCGCTTCTTCAGGACCCCGTCCATGCATCAACATAAAAGCTTCCTCTTCTTATTAAATGCCTTCTTGGCAATTGCTATACTTGTTTCCACCTCCTTATTACATCTCATGTCGTCCGTAATTACGCTTCCTAGATATCCGTTGTCCCAACTTTATAGTTGTTCGTAATTTTCTTGCACTTACCACCATACGTTTTGTCTTTTTTTATTAACTCTCATTCCGAATTCCTCCTAGGTATTATTTAACTCTTTTTTAACATTCAAGTCATAGTTTTTTCGCTCTCTGCCAATAAGACATCATCCGCAGATCGAATATATTCTGTCCTCCTACCACCAACCCGCACTCCTCTTTTTCGTTTCAAACATTCCTGAATAATATTCTCCAATATATGTTAAACGGCAATGGGGAGATACCGCGCTTTTTCTTACTACCCTTCCAATTTTTCTTCTATCGATCCAGTCGGCACCATTCTTCCTAAGAATGTCCATTATTTACTCCACTGTACGGTATCAAAGGCTTTCTCCAAGTTAATGAAAACAGTAGAAACTTCTCTACCTTTTTCAGTTTATCTCTCACCTATAATCGTCAGGAATCCATTTGCATCTCTTGTACATTTCCCGCTTGTAAATCCATGCCGTTCCTCTGCAACACATTGGAACATTTAGCTCTATAAACATTTTATGGACTGCCAAGTTCATGGACAGTATTTTGGATCAGGCGTCCCAAACAACGGACGTGCTAAGCTGATTCAGAGACTTTAGGAAGCCAGGGTCATGCACTGTCTTAACAATCAGCGAAGGAAAATTGAAAAAAAAAACACAAAAATAAACACAAAAGATAAGACGTTTAAACCATGCGCTTTGCTGCAATCATTACTGCACCCTGATTCGTTATGTGAAAGGGTAACCTAAGTAACAACAACAACATGGTTTTTGTTAAGAGCGGGATGGGATTTGCGTCCTGAAGACCCAACTTTGAAGGCTTTAATATACATGGGGCGATTAAAAAGTTGCAATTCGAAGGCCGTACAGTCCAGAATCGGTACGTCGATCAGGAAAAATCGCCGTGAGCATTGAAGGCAGTCATCCCACAGACGCTCCTGGTTGAAGATAGGCCTACCCATTTGGTTAAAACACCGAGTCCTGCAGCGTGAAGAAGTCCGTAACCACCTGCTGCACATCCTCGTCCAACAAGAATCTTCGACCACTCAAGGCCTTTTTTAAGGGGCCGAAAGTGTGATAGTCACCTGGGGAGAGATCAGGATTGTAGGACGGGTGCTCGAGTGTCCACCACTTGAGTTGGCGCAACTTCTGTCTTACGATGAAACTTCCTGGCAGATTAAAACTGTGTGCCCGACCGATACTCGAACTCGGGACCTTTGCCTTTCGCGGGCAAGTGCTCTACCAACTGAGCTACCGAAGCACGACTCACGCCCGGTCTCACAGCTTTACTTCTGCCAGTATCTCGTCTCCTACCTTCCAAACTTAACAGAAGCTCTCCTGCGAACCTTGCAGAACTACCACTCCTGAAAGAATGGATATTGCGGAGACATGGCTTAGCCACAGCCTGGGGGATGTTTCGCAGGAGAGCTTCTGTTAAGTTTGGAAGGTAGGAGACGAGATACTGGCAGAAGTAAAGCTGTGAGACCGGGCGTGAGTCGTGCTTCGGTAGCTCAGTTGGTAGAGCACTTGCCCGCGAAAGGCAAAGGTCCCGAGTTCGAGTCTCGGTCGGGCACACAGTTTTAATCTGCCAGGAAGTTTCATATCAGCGCACACTCCGCTGCAGAGTGAAAATCTCATTCTGTCTTACGATATTTGCAATATGGGGACGTGCGTTATCATGAAGCAGCAGTACCCAGCACGGAAACTGACGCGCCATTCCAAAACGGTGATTCTCGACAGACGTGCTGCCCCGTACCAAGCCTTCTTTCTTCGATGGATGTCTACCGATGTTTGTTTTTCGGTAGCCAAGAAAACAACGACAGAAGGTTGGTTCTGTTTGGACGCATTTGGCAATAACGCCGCCATAGTTCACGTTTCCGCATTTACAGCACGCACGTCGGAAAGACACGAATGCCACACTAATCCCTTGCCCATATGTCGGTGATTCTATACCAGCATCGGAGTCGCGCTACGTTGCATATATGCTGCAGCATCACCCTCAAACGGAAACTTTTTGATTGTCCCTTATATTGTTTCTTTTATTTATCCAAGACGTTTACTCTTGGTTCTATTAAATAGGGTGTAGTCCGATACCGAAACAAATGACTACAATTCTTTTGCTCATGTCTGTTTCGGCCTCAGACATATTTCCAGCAGTCACAAGAATTAAGTTAACTTTAAGAGTGGCGATTATCTACATCCATACTCAGCAAGCCACGTTATAGTGTGTGGTGGAGGATACTTTCTGTATTATTGCAACTCCCCCTTTATGTTCCAGTCGCGAATGGTTCGCAGCAAGAATGATTGTTCGTGAGGTTTCGCGTGAGCTCAAATCTCTGTAACTTTACGTTCATGGAATTTTCACTCGGCTTTCCGAACCTATTACGCAGATGAAGGGCAGATGACCAGTTCTACTTCAAGAAAGTCAAATTAACACTACAAGAGAACAGGATTAAGAGACACACTTCCACGAAGACAGTAAGTTCCTTACCCCGAACTCCGCCTGCTGTTATGAAGAAATCTCGAAAAACACTCCCCAATAATGCAGATATTATCCAGATTTGCCGCAAGGTGAATACGAACCATGTTCGTACCATCTGACTTGAAAGTATAGAAAGGGCAATTACATTAAGATTTGACAAAGAAAGCAAAAAATGGGGAGATTAAGTGTAAGTTAACGTAGACAGTTAATGAAGATAGCTCCCGATAGCCTGGCTGTCCTGTCCACTATACATGTCAGTGTAGTTCCCGGTGCAGTTCCCCACTTACACATTGAAATAATGTCAGTCTTCATATACTGTCCTGGTGACCGATCGTAGTCTAAATATCTTCCAGGGAAGGCAGTGTGTTGGCAAGCAAAAGAAGTTCTAGTTAACGATCAATCGCTCATGTTTTTAAACAAGGCGAACCTTCAAATCTGGCAAATACCTGGGGACATCTTGGCAACCTCCACTGAGGTAACATTTCCTAAATTTTGGGAATAATCTGCTGTTCCTATTACACGCCGTTCCCTGTAAAGGAGATTCCGCTGCTTCTTCAAGCCAAACCCAGTCTTGTCTTGTTCCACAATACCACCTCTACGTTTGTCGGTGGACTTACGGTTCACCCTATTTGTCCTATGGGAAATGACGTTTGAATCACCCTGAATACTTTTTAAATTAAGTCATTTCCGCCGTTTGAGTGGCAGTCTCTATCATTTATTTCACTTTCACTGTTTCGACCATTTTCAAGTGGAAACGTGAAACCCCACTGCTCGCTTCACTGCTTCTTCACACAAATTTGCTAATGCTATGATTCCTAAGCATATCTGCATAAAGATCGAGGCGACGTCAGAAGCAGCGATACGAGCAATGCGGTTTTCACCTTTGCACTTGAGAATGGCTCTACAGCTGAAATCGTGATAGTGGATTAAATAATAAAAATGGCGACTGGGTTTCCTCTCGAGTAACCTCGGTTGGCATGTATACTGGCGATAATGTTTCTATTCTGCACATCTGAGTCCTTACTCCACCGATAATACTACTCTATGATGAAAAACGAGATATTATGTGAGTTGAAATCGTATGTTTTCATAGATGGAAGATCCTGAAGCAAAAACCACTTGGTGGTGACGGTGTCGAGACGGAATTACAGAACCAAAGTAACCGCTTGAACCCTTGGTTACTAAGCCGTCGTAAAATTTACGACTGCAACAGGTTCCAAGTAGCCAGTCTAGTATTGTCAGTATTGGATGTAAAACAGTACTTTTGTACTTACTATGTATGCGACCACTGGAGACCTTGCAGTTGTAATTAACTAGTACACAAACCATAAATATGACTTCCTTTAAATGAAATATGGAATAGTAAAATTCACGATGGTTTAGTAACAATGAAACATTTCCTCCCTTTAGTGTTCTAGTGTTAAGAAAGACAGCTCACTACGAAATGCACACGCGATAAAATGGAAAAAAGTGGGCTAAAACTGTGCGATACGGGGACTTGAACCTGAGACCTTAACGTTTTACGGGAAAACGCTCCACTGATTGAGCCATCAAAGCGTAACTCACGTCCCGCCCCCGCCCCCCCCCCCCCCCCCCCCCCCAGCTTTAATTGCCCAGTACTGCTGCTCCACTTTCCACCCTGCTAGCAAGGGATGTTGCGGAGAAATCGCTTAGCCACACCCTATGGAATTGTCCCAGAATGAATTCTCACTCTGCAGCGGAGTGTGGGCTGATTTGGAACTCGCTGGAACACTCAGTCGGTAGAGCGAAAAGCGAAAGTCCCAATTTCGAGTCCTAGTCCTGTCAAGAAGTATCACTTCAATGCACACACTGCTGCAGAGCGCAATTTTATTCTGAAGGGAAAAAAAAGTAAATTCATGCCTCGCCGGAATGGGAGTTATACCGAATGCGACATATGAGTAACTCACGAGCGCTGCTGTAACAACAGCAGTGCGCACCCAACACAGAGCCATGGAACGAAGCCACTTTTTCGGGATCAATAACAACTCAAATATTTCCCGCTCCCCCTGGGGCAACGCGGAGTATTAATTGGCAGTAGAGCGCTAACAGTGCGACTGCCGCCAGCGAAGATAGTGGAGAGGGACAACGGCAACAAAAGAATGAACGAGCGGCGACGCGCTGCAACCACCCCCAGTGATACGTGGGGGACAGCCGTCTCCAGGCAACCGATACCACAGCCAGCCGGAACCCCGCGCCTGTCGCTGCCGCGCCACGGGCATAGCGTGACGTGACGTGACACAAGCGGTACGCGGCGACTGTCACAGCGGCACCCTTATCAGTAAACATGAGCAGAGTGTTAACTCCACTGCGAGTGCTTCACAGTAATTTCTGAAGACATTACAAGGGTAAGAAGTGGTTTTGGGCGCTGTGTGAATGGTCTCCGGGGCCCACTGTTGCACATCCGTAATCCGTGCCCCGCGGAAAATCTTTAACAAACAATAGACATCCTGCTGACTGTTTCGTTCTTCAATACGAATACTGGTTTCGTGCCTCTGTCCACGGTAGTGTATCCTGTGCGAGCCTCAATTTTTGCATGCCAGCTGCAAAGTACATCCATCTGAACCTGCTTACTGCAGTTAAGTATTGGTCTCTCTCTTCTCTCGGCCAGTACTGTACTACTAAAGTACCTTTCTGAGTGCCTAAACGATTTTATTGACAGGTACCGACGATCGCTAGATGAGAAAGTCTCTCCTTGTCCGACCATCCGAAACCAAACTCGTGATTTTCTCACATTACATCCTGAGAGCTATGGATCAAGGTAATCAGGTGGATATACACTTACGAAAAACAATCGCAATACCAGAAAATAAATAATGCAGAGTAATGAAATTTCGCGAATCATTATCTAGGTAACATTTAAGGGCTCACCGTTGCAAGATCAAAGGTTAAAATAAGCGCGAAATAAGCCTTGCAAATGTGAAATACTGGTACAGTAATAACTGGTGTAACCGCCTACTGTTGAATACGAGCATGCAAACGTCACTCACTGTGTTGTAAAGGTGACGGCTGTCAGTTTGTGGGATGGAGTTCGGTCAATACAGGGACGGTTAATGCCTCTAGTGCATGACGCTGGAGTTGTCTTCCGGTGATGTCCCATATGTGCTCCATTGGAGACAGATCTGGTGATCGAGCAGACCAACGTAATATGTCAACACGCTGTAGAGTATGTTTGGTTACAACAGCGGTGTGTGGGCGATCGTTACCGTGTTAGAAAACACCCCCCTGGAATGCTGTTCATGAATGGCAGCACAACAGGCCGAATCACCAGACCGGCGTACAGATTTGGAGTCGGGGTGCGTGGGATAACCACGACAGTGCTGCTGCTGTCATACGAAATCGCACCCCAGACCATACCTCCAAGTGTAGGATCTGTGTGGTCCCGGCGGAGGTTCGAGTCCTCTGTGTGTGTGTGTGTGTGTGTGTGTGTGTGTGTGTGTGTGTGTGTGTGTGTGTGTGTGTGTCCTTAGGATAATTTAGGTTAAGTAGTGTGTAAGCTTAGGGACTGATGACCTTAGCAGTTAAGTCCCATAAGATTTCATACATATCTTTTTAGGATCAGTGTGTTTAGGACGCTCGCTGGTTGGGCCTCCTAATCAACACACGTCTGTCACAGGCACCGAGGCAGAAGCATCTTTCAACAGGAAACACTACAGACCTTCACCCTGCCCTTCAATGAGCTCTCGCTTGACACCACTAAAGCCGCAAATGGCGGCGGTTCGACGTCAGTGGAATGACCTCTACAGGGCTTCTGGTCGGAGCTGTCCTTTAAGTAACCTGTTTTTAGCACTTCGTCAATGTAGTGACAACTGTTGCTCAAATTGCTGCTGCAGATGCAGCACGATGTGACAAAGCCGTACGTCGAACACTATGGTCTTCGCTCTCAGTTGTGCCATGTGACCGTCCGGAGTCCGGTTCTCTTGTGACCGCTGCTAGCAGTCCTATTCAATGGCTACATTCCTGTCTTTCTGCATTATCGCAGAAGAAACATCCAACTTCTCGTAGCCCTATTACAGACCTCGTTCTGACTCCATGAAGTGGGTATAATTGCGCCTTTAACGCCTTAAAGCCAGTCTTGATCAACATCAACTCACCACGTCCAATCTCAATGGCAACTAACGCTCACGACCATTGCAGCGTGGATTTAAAGCAAATTTGATTGGGATCCTTAGCGCCACTCTTATGCGACTGGCGCGAAATTTTAACAATCATGTTCTTTCAAACGTACAAACACCCTACCAACTTTCGTTTATGTCTCACAACCGTTCCTTGCTGTTCCGATTTTTTTTCGTCAGTATAGAGTTTTCTGACTTCCAGGAAAGTATCTACTCGGTAGCACACACAGTTTATTAACGAAAGTGCATGTTATCTTGGATGGAGAGCCATCGATGTTAGATAGAAGTAAATTGAAGCCTGCTCCAGGGAAGTTTATTGGGACTCTCGCGGTTCATGTTTTATACTGATAACGTGGCAGACAATATTAATGGAAACCACAGACTTTGTGCAGGTAATTCACTTATCTATAATGCAGTATCGTCTTTCATAAGAGCTGCACTAACATGCCGCATCTTGTGGTCTGAAAGTACTACAAAAAATTGCAAATTGCTCTAAATACTTACAATTATAAAATTATAAACTTCACAAAAAGAAGAAAGATCTTATTATGTAACTACAATATCAGCGAGTTCAACTGGAATACCTGAGTGTAAAGTTTTGTGGGGATATGAAATGCAATGATCACATATTCTCAGTCATAGGTTAAGAAGGGGTAGACTTCCGTTAACTAGCAGAAAACTGGATCAATCTACAAAGGAGACTGCTTATAAAACCCTCGTGCGATCCATCCTAAAATACTGCTCAAGTGTGTAGGACCCATAACGAAAACTACTACCGTACACAAAGCAGGGCAGCACGAATAGTCTCAAGTGTGTGTCACACTCGTAAGAGTATCACATAAATGGTGACAACCTTGAAATGGCAGACGTCGAAGATAGGGACTAACCGTCCCACGAAAGGCCGCTTACGAACTTTCAAGAACGATGTTTAAGTGATGAATGTAGGAACGTACTACACTATATTGCAGTTCCCGTAGCGATCGCAAAGACAAGATTAGACTGATTACAACGCACACCGCAGTTAGATGTGCACGCATGCCGCACTACCTCCTCCCGCCGAGCATACCAAGCTCAGCCAATCAGAATTTTAGTACAACTGCGCTAGCGACTATTTAGATCCTCGCCGCAGCTCACAGGGGCTGTCACATCCCAGACTAACCGTGAAATCACCACCGTTATCACACTAGAACATCGTTGCTTCGACCTGCAGCTCGCCGGACTGGACTTCGGCGCACAGGTCAACTCCCACCAAGGACATTGGTTTATTTCGTTACTGTGCCAATTTCCGTCAAAACTGTGTCTAACTTAGTGTCTGGTGGCGTGGTGGACTTTGATTGTTTCCGGTTGTTTACCTAGTTATACAGTAACATATCACTGCCGACTTCTGATATCTTCTTACGATGATTGTTTTGATTCCGCGTAGCAGAGTGTTACTGCGTAATGGAACTTTATTTCATTTAGTCAGGGTATTAATTCATTTCGGCCGATCAAGAAGTGACTGTTCCTTTTACCTTGTCATTACCAAGAACTTCATGTTTTGTTCTATAATTTTTCTTGATTTACTTAATTAACTACGAACTGTGAACAGTTCACTACGATATCAACTATTCAGTGTATACTATTTAGTGAACCTTGCTCATTATCGTGCTTTATTAATCAATGTATTCTGCTGCCTGTCTTAAGCTCTGGTTGCATCCGAGCCTGGATGTAACACGCACAGAAACATTTAAGCTGTCGTTCTACTTTCGCTACATACGTCAAAGGAAAGGGAAAACAACCTGATACGAGGTAGAAATGAGAAGAATCCTCTGCCATGGAATTCGCAGAGGCTTGCACAAGAGGATCTTTTAAGCGTCACAGGGCGCGTTTTCTCTAGCGTTTCGGCAGATATATGTAATTTCGTTAATGCTGGAGTCACCTTCAAACTAATGTTACTCATCACGTCTTTCGGCCGACGCACTGTATCGACGGAAAGTGTCGGTTTGTTTTCCGTTACAGGACAAAACTGTTTTTAAAGCGGAATTTTACTTGCCCATTCGATAAAAGAGTCCCAAGTTTGTCTAATGCTATATTCATTTTCTTGGTATGTATTAACGGGAGCAGCAACAGTACCTGACTGCAACCCCCGCTCAGCAGCGCTGCTGGAGTACAAGTTAAGGGGCTCCGGAAAGGCTCAAAATCATGAACAGTTCAATTTTTACTTTTTTGCGTTTTCTGAATCTGCAGACTTACCTTTTAATAGATATCTAATTTATTCAATTCCGAAGACTACAACTATTTTTAAATTTTTTTTGAAATGTGTTCTACATGGGCGTGACCCACTGTGGCGCTGTTAAACTGCTGTCAAATGGTGTTATTATTAACGTCCGTGTTCATCAGGTACATTTTAGTCTGCCTCATGCAATAATGGAGGTGATAAAACCTATTTTCAGAGAATTAGCAGCACCTGAACTGTTGAAAAAGTGTATTCGCGGAAAAACTCAAAACCCCAATGAAAGTGTAAATAGTGTTATATGGTCGAGAATCCCCAAGACTTTATTTGTTGGAATAGAAACACTTCACTCTGGTGTGTATGATGCTGTTGCGACTTTCAATGATGGCAACATTGTAAGGTGCAAGGTATTTAGAAATATGGGAATGAAGATAGGTTCTAACATGGTACGAGCGATGCTTGCTTTAGACAAGGAACGCCTTCGGGCTGCAGACAGGGCTGTAAAGAGTCTAGAAATACAAGCAAGAGTAAACAGGAGGAGGAACAAGAGGAAGCTGGAGGAGTAGTTTTCAGAGGATGAAGATAATCCATCCTATGGACCTGGAATGCACTAAAAAGTTAATCCAATCTTTGTCGCTCGATTCCCAAAACTTTTATTTTCTCATACTAATTACATGTTTTCTAAGGATCTTCCAAACATATTTGTTTCAAACTTCCAGTAAATGTTACACAGTACCTTCTGCATAATTTAACACAGCCTTTTTCCAAAAAACTGTATATTTTTGAATATATAAATAAAAAATTGCAAAAAAATGTTGTGAATTTTCATTACAATTGAAAAAAAATCATCTTTAATAACTGAACTAAAATTTTGTAAAATCCCTGTGTTAAGTTGTAGCCCATATTCCAATAAATAATCTGTAAAAAGTTCAACTTCCTACCTCAAATACTTTGTGAGGAAAGATGTAATTCACAAGCGTTATTTTAACATTGCAAGGATAGGGCGTTCCGGAGCCCCTTAAACTTTGTCTTTTGCTGCCCCCGTTAATACATACCGATAAAACAAATATCGCGTCAGACTACTTTGGGCTGGGCTGGCTCCAGCTACACATAGAAAAAACAAAATTTTATTTATCTGCCGAAACTCCAGAGAAAATGCGCCCGATGACTCTCAGGAGGGGTCCCGGTAGATGTAGACATCTCTCTCTCTCTCTCTCTCTCTCTCTCTCTCTCTCTCTCTCTCTCTCTCTCTCTCTCTCTCAAAAATCTGACCCGCTTAATTTCCAACGGGCTCGGTACTGGTGTCGTGTTGCAGAGGATTTTCCAGTGCTGCGACACACTCCCAGCTGCGGCCTCGTGCTGTGACCTTTATTCGCCGAGTAACTGGCTGGAACAGCCATTCGACCGAGAGAGGCGTGGGCGGCCACACTGACAGATTGCGGCAGGTCACTGCTGGCACTGCCCTGTCACGGACCACTTATTTTCACGTCCCTACGTTGTGCGCAGCAAACGGGGCCTAGTATGTTCTTGCGGTGACTCCAAACGATCTGATGGCAGGGAGAAAACCTATTTTTCACATTTTACTACTTGTGAAACCGCTGTAGGTTTTGTGCTTTATCGATATGAAAGTAATTGGCTTTTAATAAACCAGCCCATACCAATGAATTAAAGTGTGTGATGTTTTCGAATGAAAGTTTTTCTCAGTGTGCTGCGTCAGTATTAATACTGATTAGTATATACGGTCGACTCTAGATAATTTGACACACTCAATAATTCGAAATTTTTTTCCTGGCCCTTAAAAATACCTGAAAATTGAAAAAAAAGCTGTGTGTTTTGGTCCTCTCAGTAATTTGAAGTTTTAGAGCTGTGGACATGTCGCCAACACACTATAATTTGAAGTCAGCACACCTGCACACACTATAACTTTAAGTCCCCTATTCCTGTAGTTCCCAGTACGGGATCGGACCACCTTTCGTTTGTTTCTCCGGGCCGTATCCCGTTCAGTTTGCAGTCTCGTTTCATAGAGTATTGTACTCAATCCGGATTTCTTGTAATTGTCAAACGTCATGAGGGCTACAAACAGGAAGTGTCTTTCAGTTATTGAAACTGAAAATTTGAATTTCGAAATACTATAATATGTCACAAACCAGTTCGCTGTTTTATCATCCACATTTTCAAGGATTTAAAAAAAATAAAGATCGTGTCACCGGAAGTGTCTCAGGCGCAGGAAGAAAAAGGTCACGTGACGGCGAATTTCCCCCTTTTAAGGAGTGCTTGCTCAAGAGGATAAACTAGTGTGGAGGATAAAATTTTTCCGTGGGTCGTCCATGCTGAATGAAAGAGCCTTGTTTTGCTCAAGCTCTCGGGATCGAAGCATTTGCGGTAAGTAAAGGGTGGACAACTCCGTTATTACTGAATGGACTGATGGACTAAAAGAACTTCTGAATGGTTACGACCCACGCAAAATATTCAACACAGAAGAAACTTTTTGTTTATATATAAATCTGGTTGCATCCTAGCATTCAAAGAGGGAAACTGCCATGGAGGAAAACTGAGCGAGGATAGAATAACTGTCCTCCTAGCCCGCAACACGGACAGATCTCTGAAGCTGAGGCCGCTTATAATAGGGAAATCTGCGAAGCCACAATGTTTCAAGGGAATAAAATCGCTTCCCAAAACCTGTCGCTCAAACAAAATACCATAGATAACGATAGAATTGTTTAATGAGTGCCTGATTCGGGTAATTGTGATATGAAAAGGAGAAACAAAATTTCACTGTTTTTGGACAACTGCGCTGTACATAGCACCACCACCAATAGATCACGTAAAACTGATTTTACTCTCTCATTCAACACATTAAGACTGCAACCATTGATTCAGCGTACAATACGAAATTTTAAAACTGTCTATCGCAGATAATTTTTTTACTTGTGCTGGATACCGTCGAAAAAGATGAGGCGGCGAACATAACTGATTTCACAGCTATAACCGTGACTGATAAGGCGTAATATGTATAACGGCAATTTACTTCCAATTAGACTCTGGTTTATTTGTATTTTATCCTCTGGCCCTCTAGATATTTGGACTCTCGGTAATTTGAATTTTTTCCCCTTGTTCCTTGAGTTGCAAATTACCAAGAGTCGACTGTAAATAATTCGGTTACCCCCTAAAGTTAAAATGTTTCGCTAGATACAGAGTTCAGAATAGTTGAAAAATAAAGAGCAGAAGATTCAATGTGTTTTCAACGCCCAGTGAAAAATTTGATACTCTGCGCAAAAGTTACATCACAGTCTTCTGTCTTTATAGGGAAGGAAGATTGGGGTTTGACTTCTGGTCATCAGAGACAGAGCACAAGTTCGGACTGGGGAAGGATGTAGAAAGAAATCTGCCACACCTGTCTCTTCCTCTGCTGTTCTTCAAAGGAATCCTACCGGTATTTGCCTTAGACGATTTACGGGAAACCATGGAACCTGAAACCCCTTAGCGGGCTGGAATTTAAGCGTCGTTCGTCGTCTTACCAGTGCTTCATTTCGGTCGGTGGTTACAAGTAACAAGTTGATCAACGGCAGGGTATTTTCGTGAAATTATTAGAAACTAACATTTACGTTTTTACAGAAGTTTTCATGTTTCCATTGCAGGTATCGGTGAGGAATCGAAACCTCCGTTTCGGTAAAACGGTCGAACCAGTCACGGCTTTGTTGGAAGAGCCCGGACTAAAATTCATCAAGTACAAAACTAGGGCATTGGTTATGCCACTACAGAAATAGTGCGATAATCATTCGGAACGTGGTTTACTGACCAATCTTACGTCTATAATTATAAAAGTACTTCTGTTTAGAATCGTCTATATTATAATTTTCCTCTCAGATACGAGGACAATACAGGAAGTAACTACCGGTCAAAATTCACTCTGTATAGTTCGATATCAGGTTTCTGTGCAATGCAGATATTTTTCCTCTACACAGTCTCACTCTTCGCTTGAGTGTCAGTCTAAACAAGCTGCTCTTGTACATAACTTGATGGTTCAAAAGAAATTGTGAGACACGAAGTCCTGCCGACTGTGAGTTCAGAGGTTTCATCCCACTCCTTTTTTTCCTTTTTTTCTTTTTTTTAATGTTCGAAAGTGGAAACTTGTGAAATTTCCCCCAACTGAAGTGTGTGTTTATACAGTAACACACACAATAAATGTGAGGAGACAGTGTGAAATTTACCTCAGTCAATTTAAGAACTGAGCAAAGAGCGAAATTTTGCAGGACACCTGTTCTTGGCGGCAAATGTATGGAAACTGACGCCGCGATGATGAATTCAGGGAATCAAGAGTCAGTCGAATAGGACTAGGGAATTATAAAGTTCGTAGAGTGAGGTGAGAAATGCTCCAATAACGGTGATCATACTAAAAAAAAAAAAAAAAAAAAAAAAAAAAAAAAAAAAAAAAAAAAAAAAAAAAGCTTTAGTTTTCTTGCTGTGTTTCTTACTAGAATATATGTCCTTGATTATCCTCTTAGTTCCTACGATCACTGTGTAAGAGCGTACTCATATCGCTGGCACTGGATACCAATCGTCCTTAGAACATGGCAACAACTAAAGTTATATTACGATGAAACTATGGACCGTGCAGCCCAGATTTACTTTCTGATATCGGCAGAAGTATTTCTCCAGAACTTTGTGTTAGTCTCGCCTTTTCCCAATCAATATCCATTAGTAATTTAGAGGCACGCATGCTCTTGGTTGTTAGGGAGCACCTGGATGACCGATTTGCGTCAGAACTAGGTATCACGGACATTACACGGGCCACTCAACAGTATTGATCACTGCGTTTATACCTGTGCGCGTAGCAGAGTATTTACTACCGGACCGCTTAAATTCTGTTTATGCGAGATAGAAGCAGTACCCAACTCGATCATTTGCCAATGTAATTATCGAGCTAAATACACAACATCTAAACAGACTCCTGCCGAAGATCCATAGACGACAGCCAACAGGCAAGCAATGCGTCGTAAGTGGTCACTGAAGATAATTTTGCATCGTACAAACAAGCGTGCCCACCACGCCGTAATCGCCAAAGAGTCGGCGGCTACGGTCCCCTTACAGACAGCTTTCAGCCGAATGGTGGGTTCAGGGAGTGGCCGTCGCCTGCACAGCGTGCTAGCTGTCCAGCGCTCGAGCAATTAGCGGCGAGGCGAGGCGTGTGTTCGCGGCCGCGCTGCAACGCGCTCAACAGCCGTGGGAACACAACACTCCGCGCTGACGCCTGCCTGGCCCCCTCTCCACTACTGTCCACTTCACGCCCAGTTACAGAGTTACTCACCGGAGCCGCCAAAGCCAGCGCCTCTTTCCGCGTCGCTTCAGATACGAGGCTGCTTATGTTGCGACACTTCACAGGCAAATTACAGTGAGACAGATCAACGTCAAGATAACCGATACCAGTCTCCGTTCTTTCAGAATGAAGTACTGCGTCAGTTGCCGAACAGAGCCACTAAACGTATGTATGTACCCTCTAACGCCTCCTATCTCCCCCCCCCCCCCTCCCGTTCCTTTTTTATACAAGCTCACCATGTAAGTGACCGCAGTGAAGTGGTATCGCGCAAATAAAGAATCTAAGGATTCATAGGGCCATAACGGTATGCAAAACCTAGTAGACAGGCATATTGTTCGCTCGGCCGTGCGTGATCGAACAGCCACGTCACGTACCTAGAGTCAGAAAACGGACTTGTTTGCCCTAAGACGAGTGAGTGCCAGCAGGGACAGAGCGACGACTTTTTCTTTCAACATCCGTTCAAGTTGATCGTTGATTCCGTTACTCAGTTCTTTTTATTACAGAGGACGATCGGCCCTCTCACCGAACAAGCGGCGCTTCCGGAGTACCGTGGTCTGCCACCACGACGGCCGTTGTTGTGGCTATTCTTGATGCGGCAGTAAAGTAGTGATGGCAGTTATCACTGAGAAACTGGTTTTCGGTTAGATCGGTTTTTCAAATGCCAGTTTACTTGCACTTAAAACCGCTCAAATTAACCGGTTCCTGAAAGAACCGATTTTTAGCTTTTATTCCAGTTGCTTCCTGTAATAGATGAAAAACTCGAACAGGGATTAATAAATTACGGGTCCCTCAGTTTCAAGATATTTAGAACCAATAAAAATACGCAAGTAAAAGAAAATTCAGCCCATCCACTGTTCTCTGCTTTTCTCAAAAAGTGATAAGAAGTTGACTACCACAAAAAATCATCAGTATTCTTCTAATGATTCTAATGTTCTGAAACTGTTAAAAAGCCATGTTGTAACAGGGTATAATACCATTGTTTGGACATTGGGAACAGTCAGTGCTAAAGGGTGAAAGCTGAGGCTGAAGAACTCTATTTTTCGTGTTAATTTGTCAGTTTTCAAGAGCCACAAGCAGATGAAGGTATATTACGTAGACACAGCCAGTGGATCAGCTGTTTTCTATTTTTATTCTAAACGAATAAAGAAATGTTAAGTTTTCTCATTATATTATATCGCATATTTGTTGTGGCTCCTTCAGTTTTTCCTGTTTAAAGCAAATAGAGCACTGTACTTCACTGATACTGAACTTCGTTAATACTTCCAGATGGTGCAATTCTGTAATAGAACTGATTGTCTACATCTATATCTACATCTACATTGATACTCCGCAAGCCACCCAACGGTGTGTGGCGGAGGGCACTTTACGTGCCACTGTCATTACCTCCCTTTCCTGTTCCAGTCGCGTATGGTTCGCGGGAAGAACGACTGTCTGAAAGCCTCCGTGCGCGCTCTA
Organism: Schistocerca serialis cubense; assembly: GCF_023864345.2. Lineage (NCBI taxonomy): Eukaryota > Metazoa > Arthropoda > Insecta > Orthoptera > Acrididae > Schistocerca > Schistocerca serialis. Next base: position 709,241,474 of record NC_064638.1, read on the forward strand.
ATCTCTCTAATTTTACATTCGTGATCTCCTCGGGAGGTACAAGTAGAGGGAAGCAATATATTCGATACCTCATCCAGAAACGCACCCTCTCGAAACCTGGCGAGCAAGTTACACCGCGATGCAGAGAGCCTCTCTTGCAGAGTCTGCCACTTGAGTTTATTAAACATCTCCGTAACGCTATCACGGTTACCAAATAACCCGGTAACGAAACGCGCCGCTCTTCTTTGGATCTTCTCTATCTCTTCCGTCAACCCGACCTGGTACGGATCCCACACTGATGAGCAATACTCAAGTATAGGTCGAACGAGTGTTTTGTAAGCCACCTCCTTTGTTGATGGACTACATTTTCTAAGCACTCTCCCAATGAATCTCAACCTGGTACCCGCCTTACCAACAATTAATTTTATATGATCATTCCACTTCAAATCGTTCCGCACGCATACTCCCAGATATTTTACAGACGTAACTGCTACCAGTGTTTGTTCCGCTATCATATAATCATACAATAAATGATCCTTCTTTCTATGTATTCGCAATACATTACATTTGTCTATGTTAAGGGTCAGTTGCCACTCCCTGCACCAAGTGCCTATCCGCTGCAGATCTTCCTGCATTTCGCTACAATTTTCTAATGCTGCAACTTCTCTGTATACTACAGCATCATCCGCGAAAAGCCGCATGGAACTTCCGACACTATCTACTAAGTCATTTATATATATTGTGAAAAGCAATGGTCCCATAACACTCCCCTGTGGCACGCCAGAGGTTACTTTAACGTCTGTAGACGTCTCTCCATTGATAACAACATGCTGTGTTCTGTTTGCTAAAAACTCTTCAATCCAGCCACACAGCTGGTCTGATATTCCGTAGGCTCTTACTTTGTTTATCAGGCGACAGTGCGGAACTGTATCGAACGCCTTCCGGAAGTCAAGAAAAATAGCATCTACCTGGGAGCCTGTATCTAATATTTTCTGGGTCTCATGAACAAATAAGGCGAGTTGGGTCTCACACGATCGCTGTTTCCGGAATCCATGTTGATTCCTACATAGTAGATTCTGGGTTTCCAGAAATGACATAATACGCGAGCAAAAAACATGTTCTAAAATTCTACAAGAGATCGACGTAAGAGATATAGATCTATAGTTTTGCGCATCTGCTCGACGACCCTTCTTGAAGACTGGGACTATCTGTGCTCTTTTCCAATCATTTGGAACCCTCCGTTCCTCTAGAGACTTGCGGTACACGGCTGTTAGAAGGGGGCAAGTTCTTTCGCGTACTCTGTGTAGAATCGAATTGGTATCCCGTCAGGTCCAGTGGACTTTCCTCTATTGAGTGATTCCAGTTGCTTTTCTATTCCTTGGACACTTATTTCGATGTCAGCCATTTCTTCGTTTGTGCGAGGATTTAGAGAAGGAACTGCAGTGCGGTCTTCCTCTGTGAAACAGCTTTGGAAAAAGGTGTTTAGTATTTCAGCTTTACGCGTGTCATCCTCTGTTTCAATGCCATCATCATCCCGTAGTGTCTGCATATGCTGTTTCGAGCCACTTACTGATTTAACGTAAGACCAGAACTTCCTAGGATTTTCTGTCAAGTCGGTACATAGAATTTTACTTTCGAATTCAATGAACGCTTCACGCATAGCCCTCCTTACGCTAACTTTGACATCGTTTAGCTTCTGTTTGTCTGAGAGGTTTTGGCTGCGTTTAAACTTGGAGTGGAGCTCTCTTTGCTTTCGCAGTAGTTTCCTAACTTTGTTGTTGTACCACGGTGGGTTTTTCCCGTCCCTCACAGTTTTACTCGGCACGTACCTGTCTAAAACGCATTTTACGATTGCCTTGAACTTTTTCCATAAACACTCAACATTGTCAGTGTCGGAACAGAAATTTTCGTTTTGATCTGTTAGGTAGTCTGAAATCTGCCTTCTATTACCCTTGCTAAACAGATAAACCTTCCTCCCTTTTTTTATATTCCTATTAACTTCCATATTCAGGGATGCTGCAACGGCCTTATGATCACTGATTCCCTGTTCTGTACATACAGAGTCGAAAAGTTCGGGTCTGTTTGTTATCAGTAGGTCCAAGATGTTATCTCCACGAGTCGGTTCTCTGTTTAATTGCTCGACAACGACAGTGAGTAACTGCCATGCAAACCAGTCTGGGCAAGTCTTGCTCACTAGAGGTACATACCATGTAACAGGACACGTCATGTGGCAAGAGGTTCGCTAGTGTTTTAGCAATGCTGTACCAAAGCTTATGCTCGTTTCTGTTGGAATTGTTATAAAATAGCATTGATCGATCTTCCCATTCGCAATATTTCCCATACGCAATATTTCGAAGAAGTGTAAACTTTACGAATTAAAATTACTCATCCTTTAAAAATCTTTATTTAAAAACTTGTAATTTTAGCACTGGTGCTATGGTTAATTATTAGTGAAGAATAAAAAGACCTATTTTGATCAAGCGCCGAAAAATACCGGTTATTCAGAAGTGAGATCTCGGTATCGATATTACCAGGTCGGCTTTTCCCAGTGCTACAGCTCACGCTCAACACTGGATGGAGGATAGGGACTGCTTCGTCTTTCCAGATCAGTCGCGATTGTGCGTACTATGTGCGAACTGTAACTCGGCACACGGACTCCCTATTTCTGATCGGTAGCCGTCGGGAGACTTGGTGACATAGTCAGTCGCAGATGTCCACTGCCAGCTGTGCAGCCTACCATTAGCCCGTGTTCACTGATTTGTCTTCATGTTGCAGAGCTGCGCTGTCGCTGCCAGTGTTTTGTTGCGCTATTGTCACTGCGCTTCTTCGAAAACGAGTGGTGACGCGAGTGCTGGCCATCGCAGAGGTTATCTTCTACTATGTTCCGAAAAAGGAAACCGATTATCAGGACCTCGTGGAAGCTCAAAATACATGTTTCTGTTGCCTGCAGTGCGTACTTGCAGGCAACCCCCCGGTTGCCTTACGCCAAGTTATAGTTCGCGAGTGGTATACCGCTACGATGCACGTACCGGGCAGTGGAGTCTCTGAGAAGAACGATCGTTGCCACATTGCATGATGGTATGGGGTGCCATTGGATATACGATCACCTAACTTTGACAGCAGGCGTCACGTTTATGATGCTTTACGGTTGGTGGCTGTAGCCTAGCTTCGAGGTTTCTGCAAGGTTATCTTTCAACAAAATAAATGCAATACCGCGTGTTGCCATCTTTTCCTGGCCTACTTCGACAAAGAGGCTGCTCGACTGTTGCTCTGGCCAGCAGTTCCTCCAGATCTCTCGCACTCTGAAAACATCTGATCAGTGTTGTGTGTGTGTGTGTGTGTGTGTGTGTGTGTGTGTGTGTGTGTGTGAAGCAAGTCACCAATAGGCAGCCACTTTGCTTGATGAACTTTGGCATAGCGTCGAAGCGGAAATGAATGACGTATCCATGTATGTCATCAAAGTTCAATTCATTAAATTCTCATACTGTATACCCCTATACCCCTCGTAGATAGTGTCGGAAGTTCCATGCGGCTTTTCGCGGATGATGCTGTAGTATACAGAGAAAATGCAGCATTAGAAAATTGCAGCGAAATGCAGGAAGATCTGCAGCGGATAGGCACTTGGTGCAGGGAGTGGCAACTGACCCTTAACGTAGACAAATGCAATGTATTGCGAATACATGAGAAGAAGGATCCTTTATTGTATGATTATATGATAGAGGAACAAACACTGGTAGCAGTTACTTCTGTAAAATATCTGGGAGAATGCGTGCGGAACGATTTGAAGTGGAATGACCATATAAAATTGTTGGTAAGGCGGTTGCCAGGTTGAGATTCATTGGGAGAGTCCTCAGAAAATGTAGTCCATCAACAAAGGAAGTGGCTTACAAAACACTTGTTCGACCTATACTTGAGTATTGCTCATCAGTGTGGGAACCGTACCAGGTCGGGTTGACAGGGGAGATAGAGAAGATCCAAAGAAGAGCGGCACGTTTCGTCACGGCGCTGTTTGGTAAGCGTGATAGCATTACAGAGATGTTTAGCAAACTGAAGTGGCAGACTGTTCAAGAGAGGCGCTCTGCATCTCGGTGTAGCTTGCTGTCCAGGTTTCGAGCGGGTGCGTTTCTGGATGAGGTATCGAATATATTGCTTCCCCCTACTTATACCTCCCGAGGAGATCACGAATGTAAAATCAGAGAGATTCGAGCGCGCACGGAGGCTTTCCGGCAGTCGTTCTTCCCGCGAACCATACACGACTGGAACAGGAAAGGGAGGTAATGACAGTGACACGTAAAGTGTCCTCCGCCACACTCCGTTGGCGGAGTATAGATGCAAATAGTCTATATATCCAATCACGTGTGCTTCCTTTTATACTGTACACGCAGTAAGCAAACTTTCTTGTATTCATATTTTTTCGGTCTGTTGGCGCAGACTTTTTTATATTTAGTCCGTTCATTTTAGGAAATATTTAAATCTATTGTAGTTGCAGAGCAATCTGACTGTTATACGCTCTAGTCACACCATGTCAGCTTTCTTTCGTTAACTGTTTTCCTTCCTAGCGTCGCAATTTTTATAGTCGGCAGTGATTTGTGTCGGCGCTTTAATGAGAATGCTGCTGCATTCAAGCAGCAACTGCACTCAGAAAGCGTGCGGGCGGAGCGATCTCCCGCTGGCGCGACACTGCAGGCGGACGGGCGAGGTCACGCGCTGGGCCGCTCCCAATTGCGTGGTCGGGCCGGGCCAGCCGTGGGGTGGGGCGTGGCACGGCAACGCACCGTACCGTACCGCTCTGCACTAAAAACATACAAAATACGCAGACTGCCTGTGCCTCGTTATTCAGCGCTCCCAGCGGCGCCACGCCGTACTATTGCCCGCCGTGTTTTATGTAGGCATTCAGCGATTGTTTTAAAAACGAAAGAATTAATGCATGATTATTGTAACTGCACAACTGCTTAATTTCTTTTCGCAGTTGATCATGCGGCGTAAAAAAATTTTGATGATTGGTGTATATCTTTTTACATGTATTTTGCAATCATGCTATGTTTTTATGTATGACGATGTATTTCTTCTCCTTGGCATCTGATATTCCGAGAACTCGGTGACAGAGGTTTTTACAAGTCGCAATGTACTTTGTAATATTTACGAACCGTCAGTAGCGTAAGATCGAAAACTGAGCGTGACTGAAAACATCTTTGCTGGCTGGAAGGTATGCTGAATTGCGGCTCTTTTGTTCAGTATTATAAAATAATTGATTCAGTTTGAAACAATTGCAATAGCCATCACGCCAATAACTGTTTTTGTTGCTTTATGGAAATTTTAAATGAAGCATGTTTTCAGATTCGAAAATATGAATTGTAGAGAGAAAGACCATTAGTTTCCTGCGAGCAAATAGTTAGTTCTTGTAAATTATTACTTCAAATTATAATAGGAACCCTTTACACGCCAAGTAAAATGTGTCAGTTACTCTACGAAACAATCCTGGTATCCCTTTGCACATGGATAGTCACTTTGCAAAATTTGGATCTTTGTAGCGAGCAGATGATAAACTAATTCAGTGGAAAGCTAATTTAGCTAAGCAGTGTCTTAAGTATTAATTTTTGGGTGGGTTAGGTTCTAATGCACCTGATCCGTGAGTCGGAGTTTTCGTATTTGATCCTCGTAAAACAATTCATTTCACTTATTTCAAATTTAATTGTATGCTACATACAATTTAAATACAATCAAGATTTTTTTTTAGAACATGTGTCTTAACTCCATTCTCCGAATCTTGTGGGTTATACATATCTTCAACTACTGATTTTGGAATTTGTTCGTACTGGATGGATCTCATGCATCGTGAATGGCGCATTAAATCAAAGGAAGACTGATCCTAGGCTTACTTTTACAGACCATGTCGTCTTATTCTGAATGTCACAGGGACAGGACTACTTGTGTGCATGTTTTTCAGCCCTTCCTGAAAGACGATGTAGTCCATCAAATGTTCGTCCGTCATAAAAAGGAGTAATTTCGCTTCTGGCTGTAATTGCCGAAATTATCAGTTGGTTCTTATACCTCGTCCATTTGGTTTGATAGTATAAAAAGCATAAAACATGGAGGAGGGTCGTTCAGTTTGCTCCACTGTCGTCGCGGCGTTGCCCCTCTAAGGTATTCTGTCTCCTTGTTTCTCACAAAACTGCTGCCCCGCCAGCTTGCACTGTTGCTTCGGGTCATCCAGCATAGTATCAAGCGAAGTTCTCCGAACAGTTTATAGTAGGTGCATGGAACAACGCAGGTACCAAGTGACTGGAAAAAAAACCACATGTTATTCAAGTTTTCAAGAAAGCTCGTTGAATTGATGTGCGAGATTATAGGCCTTGATTTGATTAATACCTGCTCCACGGATCATGAATACGACACACTCGCTGAAGTCAATCTATAATAGAGCTATGGGACATTACCTACGCTCACGCATTACGACGTTCTTGGAAAGTCTATAAAAACGATCATGGGTCCGCTAAAGAAGGATCTTGCGAAACGAACTCGCTCTGTTGCACTTTATGTGGGATGTCGGTAGTGTGGTCTCGCGTTGGTGTTTATGAACAGTAACACGATAAACCACGACGGATAATCAGCGTTCTGCAATACCTGATGAGTACGGCTGCTACGAGGCGGTATACTGCGAGTGCAGTGCGTCGCACAATATTACGAGCTGTTTTTGGAAATGCCGATGGTTCTTCCTCTTTGGCTATTCTCTTTCCTAGCGTTTATTCCACCGGGCCGGGCCGCTGTTGTTATGATTTTGAAAACTTATTAGCCGCCACAGTCGTCAGTTAACGTGAAGGTGAGAAGATTTGTGCACCATTTGCCCATAAACAGTATAAACTCAATTAAAATATACGAATAATTCCGCACAAATCAGTTGGAGTTCTCAATATTTCGCACACATTCGCTTAGCGACCACCATGTGCTGCAATACGAGCAACTATTTATCAAGTGCTCGGAGTATTCCGGGACACAATAGGTCGTGCTCTAGACTGAAATCCGTGTCACGTGGCACACAAAATTTTGTGATTTTAAAGGTTACCAAATGCTGTCTAAACTACTTGCAGAACATAAAAGATTTTTAACAGCGTTTTAGTGCTTGTACATAATAATGTTATTTACAGAACCTGTGGAGCACAGCTCGAGACTTCTATTCCAGGCGTTTCTGTTTTGCTGAAGCCATTTAGTGTGTGCCTTTGGCCCGCGAGACCTTGCAAAATGTATTGCTTGATAGCAAGTATAAATAACATTTAGTGATACACGATATACTGGACCCGGAGCTGCGGTGTATCGGAAAGAAATTCACAGTGGCAACTCGCTGTGCAGGGGGAGCCAACAGCTGCGAGGCAGTGCAGCCGTGTATATTGATCAAACGGCCCATGGGCCCACTTCCTCGCCACAGTACGTTATTCACGTCATGCTGGGCGCCGCAGAGTACAAACCTCACTAGCTCACTGTGCTACATTCCCCGCGCACAGCTTCATCACACAAATGGGCTGCGGTGGCTAGCCACAAAGGCACTTCCTGCATGTGCCCAGTGACGAAACATAACGTTTTTCAGACCACAACATCAGTTGTTTACAGACGATACGACACTAAAATCTATAGATACGGTAAAATGCAATACCACAACGAGACCTATATTGTATGCATAACGATTATTAATTCGAAGCTCCGCTAACATATGTTGTAAAATACATCAAACGCAGACAACTACGGCGCTTCGAAAGAAAAAACACTTTTTTTAAATTAACAGCCATGCGCGAAAGGGCCAGTATGAAGAATACAGCGGGAATATAGGAGCCACCGACGTCAATCGACTTTTTTTTTAAATTCAACCCTTCTTGCAGTATAATTTGTGCCTGGTTGAGAAATCCTTACAAAAACTGTACGGGTGGGAAAGTCACAAGATAATGGAGTCCAGGAAAGTAATTTTACACGGCATATAGTATGTTACGTGCACCACGCTCATATATTGCCTTCATTTACATGACTTCTATACAAAAAATTGCCGTTTTCTATTGGATCTTTAAGTAATGCACGTAAAAATTTTAACATTTTCAACTAGTGTAGATTATATTTAAAAACTAAAATACTTCCCATGTGAGTTCGTAAGTTATGCATATATAATTTTATTCGGAAAATTGCACATTTTATTATGAGATAAAAGACCGAAAATGTAAAAAAAATTCCGTTCCAACTCCCCTTAATCTCCAGCTGCACAACTGACGGCCACTGCGGTCCTTTCGTGTGGGAGCGTATGGCAAGATTCGCTGTGACTACCTGAGAAAACCATATGAATTCTGAATCAGATAGAGAGTAGTGGTTTTCAGTCTCCTCCGTTGACATTAAAAAAACATGTTATAAACGAAAATAAAGGTTTAACGCACCGTCGGTGAGTTCACTCCAGATAAGCCCGGGATGTAGAATGAAACCCAAAGTGTCCATTTCGAAGACGCCATCGCGGCATTTGCCGTAAGCGACTTCGCAAAACCATTGTAAAAGTAAACCTGGATGGCCGTACGAAAAATAGTATCCTGGTGCTTTTCAGCATTAGTTCAGTGTGTTATCACTGTGTCGCTATGTTCCGTACTGCATCAGACGCATTTTACCTAGTGTTACGGCATATTTTTGCAATTCCCCATCACATCTTTCATGTGACGCCCAGTGTCGCCAGAAAGCGACGGTTTCTTTCCAGTTGCGAATGAAAAGTTTTTAAAGGCGGAATCTTACGTACCCATTCGACAGACTGGTCGCAAATTGTCTAGTGCGCTGCTGTCACTGCTAGAGTGCTGGTTATTTTGAGTGTTTAAATTTCCCTGTTAAAATGAATATCGCACTAGACTAATTTGGGACCGCTCTACCACATGTGGACGCAAAATTCCGCTTTTAAAAACTTTTTTGTTCGTGACGGGAAGCAACCGACGCTTTCAGTCAACTCTAGGCGTCGAATGAAAGACAGGATGAACGCTCAGTTTATGGTGTTTCCGCTCAAATAAGCAAAACGAAATACCAAATATTTGCCGAAACACCAGAGAAAATATGCCTGACAAATTGTGAGGTGCACACTGTATTTGATCAAAAATATCCGGACACTCATGTAATGTGGAATTGACCACTGGATGTCACGAGAGGCGGTCCAGCCACTATAAAAAGAGGCGGGGAGTATAGTGTTGTTAGTAGAGAAGCAGTAACAGGAGGATAAGTGTCACGAGAGCTCAGTGATTTCGAACTTTGATTAGTCACTGTATATAACATGAGTATCAAATCCATCACGGGCAGCTCACTCTTCTAAAGCTACCCGAGTCGGTTGCTGGAGACGTAACTTAAGTGGACACGAACTACAACCACAGCGAAAGCAAGATTATGCAGACCTCATCTACTGACGGTCAGTTACCGTCGAGTCTAGCGGAGGGCGGGGATTATAGAAGGAGTGCAAGAACTCGATGGAAGGAGTCATTCACGAGTTATGGAGTGGCACCAATAGTCCAGCTGCAATACCGATCAGCTGGCACATTGACTTTACGAATGGAGTTACCATAGTTGATAAGCTCCTCATAAGCTAGACATTTCTATAGTCTATGCTAAGCGACGCTAGAGGTGCCGTAAAGACTGACGCGACTGGACGAAGGGTGAGTGGAAACGAGTTACTTAGAGTTATGGACCACGCTATACCCTGTGGCAATCCAATAGAATGGTTTAGATTCGCGAATGCTTGGAGAATGTGACCTGCGATGGTGTATAGTGCCAACAGAAGTACGGAGGAGGTGGTGGTGTTAAGGTGTGGAGATGTTTTTGAGGTAAAGATGTGCTCTCCTTATTCCACATTTTACAGCGTCATGTGTTGTGGAGGAACAGTTTGAACGCCATGACTGATTGTGTCAGCATCATAGCATCATGTATTCATCCTGTCAGAAGGCAACATCTGTGAGCCAGTGGTTTATGGACAGTGATATTCCTGAAATGGACAGGTCTGCCTCGAGTGCCCACCTGAACCCAATGAAACATCCTTGGGATGAGGCAGAATATAGACTTCCATCCATATCCTAGCGTTACCCATTACTCCCTTCTCTGGCTTAGGCTCTTCAAGAATAATGGGCTGCCATTCCTTCACAGATATTCAAATACCTCACTAAAAGTGTTCCCAGCTGAGTTCAAGCCATCAAATGGTTCAAATGGCTCTAAGTACTATGGGACTTAACATCGGAGGTCATCAGTCCCCAAGAACTCAGAAATACTTAAACCTAAGTAACCTAAGGACATCACACTCATCCATGCCCGAGGCAGGATTCGAACCTGCGACCGTAGCGGTCGCGCTGTTCCAGACTGTAGCGCCTAGAAACGCTCGGCCACCCAGGCCGGCAGTTCAATCCATCATTGCGAAGAGTAGAGACGTAGCATATTAATATCCACTAATGGGTGTCCGGATACCTTTGATCAGACACTGTGCATGACCAGGAGACGATTATGTTGTGGATGAGGAGACCATATGCCGTTTTGATTGCGGGTTGGAGATGGGAAAGTGGATACGTCAAAGTGTAAAAGAACCGGGGCAATTCCAACCAAAGTTGCTACGCATACGATTGCGACAAATAAGCTACCGGGTAACACTGGTTGACCTGGTTGTTACCTCCTTTTTCCTTTTAGTGTTCAACCCTGAGGTTGGTTTGCAGCAGAGCGCCATTCCTCTCTTCTGCCTGCCTTCCTCTTCATTTCCACGTATGTGTACATCCAACGTCATTCATGATCTGTTGCATGTATGATATCCCTGGTCGCCCCCGCCGATTCCTTCCCTCAACAGCTCCTTATGCTATTGTTCCAATGATGTTATGTCGTAGGATGTACCCTACAAGTTTATCTCTTCTTGTTTGGATGTGCCTCCACAGGGATCTGGTTTCTTGTACTCTTCTAAGCACCTCTTCATTTGTTACTTCCTGGCCTCCAGCTGATCTTCTTCAATCTTCTGTAGCACCACATCTTCAGGGCCTCTAGCCGTCTTCTCTCTTCTCTTCCAATGGCCGTATAGGGCCACACTTCAAACGAAACCTTTCATGATACGTTTCCTTATTTTCAGACTGATGTTGTTGCTGGTGAGTAAGTTCCTTCTCCGATTAAATGCAATTTTGTCCTTTTGTATTCTGGTCGCAATTTCTTTCCGGCTTCTACCATCTCTTGTGATTTTGTTTCCCAGGTAAGTAAATTCCTCTATCACTTCCAGCTCCTCTCTTCCAATCCTCATTCCCAGAGGTTCATATTCTGCTCCTGTACTGCATACCATACTTTAGTCTTTTTCTTGTTTATTCTCATTCCATACTGACTGCATAGAATTTTTTCCATTGTTCTGAGGACTTCCTCTAGATCTTCTTTTGTCTCCGTGACTATAGCAATATTATCTGCTTAACGTAGCATGTCTGTCTTCTGCCCTTTAATTTTGATCCCCACCTCAGTAGTTTCTCGAACTTGTTACCTATAAATTCTTTATCCTCTTCTGTTGGGTAAAACCCACGGTCCGCGTACACGACCCCAATTTACCCAACTGCAGTTGGGTCAGAATCTGAAGAATTTTGTCACCTCATGTAATATAACCGGCAGAACGGTAATGAGGTGGAAACACGACACCGCGATGCTGCACTGCAGACGTGGAAAGGGCAGAGGTCTCGGCAAGTGGGCAGCGGGCGTCACGGCGTCAGAGAAATTACGTCAGCAGGAGCGGGCCGGCTGCTAACCGCGGCGGCCTCGGCGCTGATCCAAAGCGGCCGCTGTTTGTTTTCGCGTCCATTAGCGCCGGCTACGCCCCGCGGGCTCCCAGCACCGGTCTGGCCTGCCTCAGGTCAGTGGCAGCTTTGGTGACAATATTCGGGGCTTACTGTGCCTTCCACTGCGAAGGAAGTGCAAGTGGCTACCGTCCAAGTTGTTTTAATTATTTGAAGAAATTTATGGTACCGCCATAAGCTTTTTTTTCAGTGAATAACCAGTAACCTCCGATACTTAAAAAGTCAAACTCCCATGTACAAAACTTTTGATTACAAATAAGTTGGGGGGTTGGTTTGGGAAGGAGATCAGACAGCGAGGTCATCGGTCTCATCGGATTAGGGAAGGACGGGGAAGGAAGTCGGCCGTGCCCTTTCAAAGGAACCATCCCGGCATTTGCCTGGAGCGATTTAGGGAAATCACGGAAAACCTAAATCAGGATGGCCGGACGCGGGATTGAACCGTCGTCCTCCTGAATACGAGTCCAGTGTCTATACAAATAAGTGAATGTGTTAAATCAGGAGTAGTCAACCTTCTTTTAACTACTGCCCAATTTTTTTTATCTGTTAACACTACGATTTTCTAACCGCCCAAAGGTTCCACAGCGATGGTGCATGAAGTAAGGAAGTAACTTGATAAAAGTTAAAAGTTACAGCAAGTTAGAGCATATCATAATAATGGCTTACCATATACTGTGTGTCAAAATTTTATGAAAGCCCACTAGTGGATGATAGGGGCCAAGTTGACTACTAGTGTGCTAAATATGTGACATTAAGCATCTAAGCGATAAAAAGTTTAGGAAAGGTTGAAATTATGCTTCAAGTTTGCTGGAAGTAACTAAGTGCTGTCATTATGAAACACATTCCCAGTAATTTGGGCTCCGTTTTAAGCAAAAGCTGCTTTTTCACGCATCAGAATGTTTATGACGCCGTATCTCCCGAACGATGTATGGTTTTGCAGGTAGCTCTACATTCAGGGGTATATGTGGATACTGTCTGCAACCTGTGTTACGAATAGAGTCGGTTGTAATGAAGTAGTAAATTAAAACGTTACGTCTGATGCTGAGGTTTTCCTACATGAAAAGCGAAAATTTTGTAAGCGATAAACCTTTTCCCTTTTTGGGGGGGGGGGGGGGGGGGGAAGGGAGGGAGGGAGGGAGGTCAGGGAGAAAAAGTATAGTAAGGGTTTGAAATTATTTGTACTGCTTGTTGTAAGTCGCTAAATGCTCTCATCCTCAAGTAGTGGATGAATAAAATCCGGGTATTTGGTGCCGTCAGTTACATTGGCTCAAGACCACAAAGTTTCCAACTGTAATACTTGTGTTACTGTATTAAAGTTTTAGCCTAACATTAAACCTCTTAGTGAGTGACTGTCAGGATTTTAAATTTTTAAATGCAGTCAATAATTACGCAAAATATTGACAGTCACATTTTTTTTGTGCTCCAGAAACGGTCAGATGAGCGAACTGCAACTGTTACAGGGTTCTGGGATGGTCGATTAAGTAATAATGATGCTTTGTTAACGACTTTCTTCGGTAGGAAGTGTCATTTCAAGTCCACCTACTATGAATAGAAAGAATACTGCAAGAAAATATGGAAGTGTACGTTTATTTTTATATAAATGACAACCATAAATTAATGTGCAGAAAACTGTGTATTGATACCCAGGTAAAAGTACACTATAATAAAAATATCTTGATAGAGCAGGTTGACACCTAAACAGTCATGTCCAAGTTAACAATCTTCCTTGTCAAAAAAATTTATATCAAAATCTGGGAAATAAGACTTATCGTTCCAAGGTCGGCTTGTGAGTGCACTGCACCAAATATATAGCCTATGAGAGACGAACCCACATTGAATCATTCGGCTAGCGCCAATCCATAATAGCAATTAAATGGAACGTAAAAAAATTCTGATCTGTTCAGAACAGAGTACATGTATATAAAATAATGTAATACCTTCTAAAGGAGGTATTCTTCTGAAAAATAGATTATATAGTTATTGTTGTTGATGCTGAGTTTGATATGACGGTTCACTTGTTTATATATTACCAACATGTTTTTATTTCAATATAATTTTACTTGAGTGCCTCTACGTATTTTCTGCATTTTACTTTCATGAATATTATTTATATAAAGATAATTATACACTTCGATCTTCTTGTAGTATTCTTTCTGGTCATGAATAGAACTTCTGAATAGTACTCACTACTGAAATAAGTCATCACCACCATAAACAGCTTATGGTGGTGACATGAATTCTTTCAAATGTATGAGAACTGTGGGGCACGTTTAAAAAGCAAGTTTTGTTTTGGTTATAACTTCAATATTCACCTTGTTAAAGCAGCTATCCGTTACTGATCTACAGTTGGCTAATCGAAGGGTATTTGGATCTAATTATTACAAAAATCCAATCCCGCTGTAGGACGACTCCATCTGACAACTTACCCAAAATCAGCTTCCTAGTATAGTCGCCAAACTAACAAAGATATGGTGTAGCTATTGATGCCGTATGTTCAGATCTCAGAGTCTGATTATCTGCTGTTTTCGCCAATCATTTTAGGTGAACGCTGGGATTCTTCCGTACTATTGAGTTTCCCGTCACTAGTTACTGACGTTTTCAGTTCGCGAAGAGACTAATACTACACTCCACGTAAGCACTCTAAGTTGACCCTAACGTCGCATGAATAGGCGAAGGGATCCACTGCTTTTCGGTTACAGTATTGACGATAAACCAACAGAAACAGCAACTACTGACAACAAGTAGGAGTAATCGCCCAGAGTGCCCGTAAGAGGATAAGCGCATAAAACCTAATGTAAGGAAAACCAGGCTTAGATTCATTAGGAGAATCTGAAGGATTTGTAATTCATCCGCGAAAGAAGTGTCACACGAAACAGCCGTGCGGCGTATTCTTGAGCGCTGATCATTAGTTCATGAGACAGACAAGGTTGGGTTATAGATGTGGTAGAGAAGGTCAACGAAGAGCGGCGCGGTACGTCACGGAGGCCTTACTGAGATACTCAACGAACACCATTGGCGGACGCTGCAAGAGGGGCGTTGTACTTAATTTATATTCGGAGAGCGTGCGTTCGAAGAAGAGTCTAGCACCGTATTGTTATCTAGTACATGTGTTCGCGAAATAATCACGGCGAGAAAATGACAAATTAGACCTCATACGGAGACTGACCTACAATCATTCTTCCCGCGTGCATCATTCGCGAATGGAGCAAGAGGAAGCGATGTTAGTACCAGGAGTACTCTTCCCCGGCACACAACGGAGGAGAGATGTACAGAAGCTGCTTCCAAGCAGCACCACTAACACAGTCCGTGGCTGGACACTTTCCAAAGTTCTCTACAGGCATTTGAAAGTCACAGAATGAAGAATAAAATCTATTATATTGATGATCGCATTGTTTGTAACGAGCCCTTCGTAGAGAGACGACTAGTGGAGTACTTAATGATTAAGGAGGCGGTAGTTTCCACCTTATCTGAGGACACTCTCAGCATTAACTGAGAATGGTTTTGCGAGCGACATCATACAGAAGTTAGAATTCTGATCTGACCTTAGCAGTTAAGTCCCATAAGATTTCACACACATTTTTTTATAGTAGCCGCCATTGGCGAATAATATGACTTCTTATGGGACCTGCGCCTATGCCTACGCATAATGAGCGAACGACCGTCTAGACTGCATCAGATTTAGTATATCGTTCGCTTACATAGAACTGTTGGGATCTACACGTGTACTGATCATTTCGGTGGCACATATACAATCCAAATGCCATCTGGATGGCTGGGTGATGGTGTTTTAAGGGATCAAGATACTGTCATTGATCCTTCCATAGTTAGTATATCAGGAAACCTATTTTGAATCACGAACTAAAACTGTGATAAAAGGGAACTGGCACATGACAGCCGGAAGAGGTGTTAAGATTAAGCTATTGAAAGAGTCAGGGGATAGAAGGTAATGGGGTGGGGTAGGATTAGCCGGGAGCGGTTGGACGCCGATCACAACTGGCGACCTAGAGCATTATTCACTCGTTCATTCGCTGTATAATTAGTGTTGAGGATGTCCTGGCAGTAATTTCCTCTTACGTGCTAATTTAAAGGAAACAAAGCTAGCAATTTAGAATTAGAGATGTGAGGGCAATTGCAGAAGGGCGGCTGAATGAGCGCGCCGGCAATTCGCCGTCAATGGCTCATTGGGAGGTCAACCGGGCGGCGCACCTCGCCTCGGCCCTGGCATCATCGCGCCGTGACGCAACCCGTCGTGTCAACACGGTCTGCAGCACAGCGGCGTCCAAGGCCTCGCTTGAAGCGCTCTCTGTACGTGTGCAGCCCGCAACTGGCCTCACCCATCACTCATCTCCCTGACTGGAATGATGCATGATGCTGCAGCGCGGTATGACACTTAACGGAAGACGATGGCACGGGGGGGGGGGGGGGGGTACGATAATGGCGCTATGGTTGGCTCGCTAGCTGGCGCTGCCATAGGTCAAACCAATATCAACTGCGTTTTTTAAAATAGGAACCCCCATTTTTATTACATTTTCGTGTAGTACGTAAAGAAATATGAATGTTTTGGTTGGACCACTTTTTCCGCTTTGTGATAGATGGCGCTGTAATAGTCACAAACGTGGTATCACGTAACATTCCGCCAGTCTGGACGGTATTTGCTTTGTGATACATTACCCGTGCTAAAATGTACCGTTTACCAATTGCGGAAAAAGGCGATATCATGTTGATGTATGGCTATTGTGACCCAAACGCCCAACGGGCGTGTGCTATGTATGTTGCTCGGTAGCCTGGACGATGACATCCCAGTGTCCGGACCGTTCGCCGGATAGTTACGTTATTTAAGGAAACAGGAAGTGTTCAGCAACATGTGAAACGTCAACCACGACCTGCAACAAATGACGATGCCCAAGCAGGTGTATTAGCTGTTGTCGCGACTAATTCGCACATCAGTAGCAGACAAACTGCGCAAGAATCGGGAATCTCAAAAACGTCGGTGTTGAGAATGCTACACCAACATCGATTGCACCCGTACCGTATTTCTATGCACCAGGAATTGCATGGCGACGACTTTCAACGTCGTGTACAGTTCTGCCACTGGGCACAAGATAAATTACGGGACGATGACAGATTTTTTGCACGCGTTCTATTTAGCGACGAAGCGTCATTCACCAACAGAGGTAACGTAAACCGGCATAATATGCACTATTGGGCAACGGAAAAACCACTAAGGTTGCGACAAGTGGAACATCAGCGACCTTGGCGGGTTAATGTATGGTGCGGAATTATGGGAGGAAGGATAATTGGCCCCCATTTTATCGATGGCAATCTAAATGGTGCAATGTATGCTGGTTTCCTACGTAATGTTCTACCGATGGGATGTTACTACAAGGTGTTTCACTGCATGACAGAATGGCGATGTACTTCCAAGATGATGGATGTTCGGCACATAGCTCGCGTGCGGTTGAAGCGGTATTGAATAGTATATTTCATGACATGGCCCGCATGTTCACCGGTTCTGAAGTCTCCAGATTTCTTTCTGTGGGGAAAGTTGAAGGATATTTGCTACCGCGATCCACCGACAACGTCTGACAACATGCGTAAGCGCATTGTCAATGCATGTGCGAACATTACGAAACGCGAACTACTCGCTGTTGAGAGGAATGTCGTTACACGCATTGCCAAATACATTGAAGTTGACGGACATCATTTTGAACATTTATTGCATTAATGTGGTATTTACAGGTAATCACGCTGTAACAGCATGCGTTCTCAGAAATGGTAAGTTCACAAAGGTACATGTATCACATTGGAACAACCGAAATAAAATGTTCAAACGTACCTACGTTCTGTATTTTAATTTAAAAAACCTACCTGTTACCAACTTTCGTCTAAAATTGTGAGCCGTATGTTTGTGACTATTACAGCGGCGTCTATCACAAAGCGAAAAAAGTGGTCCAACTAAAACATTCATATTTCTTTACGTACTACACGAATATTTAATAAAAATGGGGGTTCCTATTTAAAAAAACGCAGTTGATATCCGTTTGACCTATGGCAGCGCCATCTAGCGGGCCAACCATAGCGCCATCTGGTTTCCCCCTTCAAGCTAGACAAGCTTCGTTCTTTGCAGTTTTTTCGTTAGGCGCTTATTTCGTGAGATATTTGGCCCGGTCACGATCAATGGATCACCCTGTATATAATTTCGGAGGTTGCTCAGAGATGTTTTCTATTTTAGCAGACGGTACCAGTGGAAACCAGCAGCTCGTTATAGGGTAATAGCATTTCGTTTGATACTTCTTATCTGTAAGGTATCTGTAGAACAGCGCAAGTGTCAAAAGTATGTGCTGTGTTTATTCCATGCCGAAAAAAAAAATCTCTCTCTATTCGCCCAATGTACTTGCTTTTGACAACAGTAATTCCCACTTCATCCTTCGTTCTCCAGCTTGCATTCAGTGCTGCTCGGTTCTGTCTACGGTCTGTGTTTCCGTCACTGTTAGTAGTGCGTTAACAATTACATCAATATGAATAGGTTCACTGATGAGTTGCAAAAGCTGTAGTTTCATAAGTCTTGTGATGTGGTTGCCGTCGATGTGCTGCTCATCCATTACTTTCAGTAAAACCATACGCGCGGTTAATATCGGTCAGCTTCTGAATAGTGAACCATACTGCTGTGTATCACGGTTCACGTACGACTAACATTACCTGGAATACAAACACAGTGCAGACCGTG
Source organism: Schistocerca serialis cubense (assembly GCF_023864345.2). Taxonomy (NCBI): domain Eukaryota; kingdom Metazoa; phylum Arthropoda; class Insecta; order Orthoptera; family Acrididae; genus Schistocerca; species Schistocerca serialis. The sequence continues at coordinate 709,259,972 of NC_064638.1, forward strand.
GTTGCCGAGCGGTTCTAGGCACTACAGTCTGGAACCGCAAAACCGCTACGGTCGCAGGTTCGAATCCTGCCTCGGGCATGGATGTGTGTGATGTCCTTGGGTTAGTTAAGTTTAAGTAGTTCTAAGGTCTAGGGAACTGATGACCTCCGAAGTTAAGTCCCATAGTGCTGAGAGCCATTTGAACCATTTAGACCCTAGCAGTACTGAATGCAAACTGAGAACGCAGTGGGCGTTGCTGTTGTCAACAGCCAAATGCCATGTATAATTGGAACAAATTAGTTTCCATACAAGACACGCAGAGCATAGCGTCAACATGTGAAAAGACAAAGAACAGACCACGGGGTCCCCTACAATAATAAAAATAACAATAACCCATAAAATATGCCTGTACAACCTCCGCTTCAGTTCGGGTACGGCATCTCAAGGTTTTTGCTGCTGCTGACTTGTTTACTTTTGTATTAAGAGATTAAGTTATTCACTTTCACTGTTTTAACATTTACATGCCAGTTGTATGAAGAAATAAAAACACTGTTCTGCCGTGAGCACACGTGTTGGTGTGGGTAAGTGATGTAGCACAAACCACGAATACCTCCATAAAATATGGTGAACGTTACACCACCAGCACAAAGTATATGAGCGTTATGCGAGACAGATTAATAGAAAATGCAATGAAGATAGCACTTACGGTGCTGAAAAATCTATGAGTAAATGAAAAATAAACTGAGCCTTGCATTTTGCTGAAACACTCCAATTTTTCTTTGGAAGTGCGGAAAATAACAAAAGCTGTAAGATCCTAGAGATGATTGAGCTACAGTTTACTGAGCAGTTTAAGGTGTAATTGGCGCAAGTGATCTTAACGACAGCAAAAAGCAGATTCGTAATCGGTCGATACAACGTGAATTTGAGTGCCGAATAGCAGTAACTACGAATACATATTAGATTACGCCGCGACACAAGCAGTGTTCAGTAGTTCAGTCATATACTTTGCCCTTTATGTTTTCTTCCTCGTAACTGGAAATGTTAAGTCGATCGTTTCGTTGTCGGCGAGGTCATTAGACACTGAGGACGATTATGGCAAAGGATTTAGGACGTGGCCCTTTCAAAATAGACGACGCATGCTACAGTGGCTAAGCCAATGCAAGCCGCCCTGAGCAGACATTTTCCTGCAAAGCAAGTAGCGTAAGATGTAACGTGCACTAACAGCTAATAGATCAAGTAATCAGGATTGTGACACTTTCTGGCAGTTTAAATTTGCATACCGCAACGGGACTCGAACCTGTGATGTTTGCCTTGCGCAGACTAGTGCTTTACCGACAGAGTTTTCCGAGCGTGGATCACGACCCGTCGTGAACTGTGTTTAGGTAGCTCACAAGGGGCCGTCACGCCAGCCCAGCGTCTTGAGACAGGGAGCAGGCCAACTTCTGTGTAAAAAAACTGAACGAAGTTCTCATCGATGGAATCTGAAAGGTGTCATGCGACATCCGAACAGAACCACTCACGAAAGAGCTACGAAGAAAGAGATAAATAGGGTGGAGGGGTGTGGGCGTCGATAGAGCACTTCCCCACCAAGGGCAAAGGGCCCACTTCGATTCCAGGTCCGGTACACAGTTTTAATCTGCCAGGAAGTTTCAAACCAATCCACACTCCCCGCTGCGGAGTTAAAATTCACCCTGGCTAATTACGTTTGTGTGTGAATCATCGAATGGTGCTTCACATTCTACTCCCAACACTTTTTCGGCGGTCAGATGGAGGCAAAGACGTACTGCCTTTAAAAGGATCGCACGTAGTTAATCATAGTGCAATTTAAATATTTCTTGCTGTTACAGACTTACTCAGTAATTGAAATAAGTTACAGGCTTCGGTTTATTATCAAAATATTGTCGGAATCACTTAAACAAAACTCGTGATGGTGCGTAACGCGATGCTTTAAAAGCGGGGAAACTCCCATCCAATATGAGTTGGTTTCCTTCAATTCCTTGGTGATAAGAACAATGACTGTCCATGGCCACTTTCGTCTCACGTATATTGTTCATAGCCCAAGCCAGACACGTTACCGAGGCTATACAATTCATTGACACGTGTGTGTGTGTGTGTGTGTGTGTGTGTGTGTGTGTGTGTGTGTGTGTGTAAAACTCTCAAATTTTGCCAAAGAGCTGTCCGCTGACCGCTTCTCTGCCTCAGAGGATGAGCAACTTATCGAACTGGTTTCCGAAAAGCAAATTTTGTGGAGTATCGCCGACGCCGAGTGGAAAAATCAAACGCAAAAAGGACTTAATTTGATCAGAAATCAGAAGAAAAATGAATAAAACTATTCGCGAATGGAACAGGGCTGGAGGGATCAGATAGTGGTACAGAAAGTCCTCTCCGCCACACACCATTAGGTGGCTTGTGGAGTATGATGATGTCTTTTATTATGTCCAATGTAACACATTTTGCCACTCGGTCACAGGAATAACTTGTCAGTTTGTCTTCAATTTACGAAAGAAAATAATGAAACTGGTTGAATGTGAATCTGAAAAATGTCAAACTTCTCCGCATCGTTGAGCAAATGTTTTGTAACTAAAAATTTATATGCTCCATCTTCACGATGCAAGAACATTCGTCTCACTGCATTGCGCTCCCTGAGTACTCATTCCAATAACATACAGTCCTCCTCCTCCTCCTCCCTAATTTCCATGTACTTTCGGAGTGCGAAAATTAACAGTTCTCAGTTCGAGCACCGCGCTGCACGTTTGGCCTCCACTGTTTCCGCTGCTACTGGCGCGCTGCACTGCCCCGGGCCTAGCAGAAAGCTTCTCGGAGTGTGCAGGAAACAGCGTCGCGCCAACGAACCGCACGAAATTACTCACGTCTAGGAGAAACTATAGCACCCATCGACTTCCAACAAACTGTACAAATTATTTCAAACCTTTCCGAAACTTTTTCTCGCTTACGCACACGCGCACGCGCACGCACACACAAAATGTAACGGGGAAAAGTTAGTCGCTTACTACATTCTGGACGTTGGTTTGGTAAAAGTTCCGCATCAGGCGTTACATTTTAATTTATTACTTCAATATTACCGACTCTATTGGCGAGAACTTTTACAGACATTATCGACATATACTACTGAGGGCAACTATAAAGTTATGCTGTTGTACGACACTTAGTTCAGGCGATATGGCGTGATAAGTATCGAGTAGCGCGAAAAATCAACTTTTCTTAAAATATTAAATATTTATCAACTAACTGACCCGGCGAACTCTGTTCCGCTTTAAAGGCAATAAATAATCAGATTTTGGATGTTAAGTTCGACTTTTTATTAGGAAATACAAATAAATTAAGTATTTTAATGATTCTTTATATTTTTTGCCGTATAGCTTCCACTCTTCAATTAAGTACCTTGTGATACGCGACATTTTTTGTTTTATCATCAGGCGCAAGAACAAACAACGCAGATTATCTTCCGACCCGTGAACATGCCACATATAATTGACCATGTGAAAAACATGGATATTCCAGATTTAAACCACAAACTTTCAAGGATTGGCCTTGTGATTTGTTAATGGTCATGGCGAATGCAAAACGGTTCGGAAATTGAAGTGTTTTAAACTCAAACGGCTTATCGGCTGGGATCATCGGGATCCTCGGAATTAGAACTTCCTCACCTTCGAATTTTCCTTTCAGTATCGTCGCGTAAATAACACTTTTCATCAATTTACTTACCACCAAACGCGTACCGTTGCACAGTTTTGATTGGTTAATGTTTCGAAGCATGATTACTACGGAGCCAACTTTTAGGCATAAATTGTGCGGTGGTAAGTCAGGCACATCCAAGGAGTTTAAAAATTCAATTGGGTAGTTGGTGGCTTCATCTTCATTTGTTACACAGTCAATAGATTTGAATGAATGCATTTTACCAATGGTCTCATTCTGAATTATGTAGTTTAGGTCATCTACATCTTTATTCTTAGCTGCTAAAATTGCTCGCTCACTCAACCATTCATTACTTTTGTAGTTAGTAATGATGTTTGAGAATACTTTGTTGATAAGTTAGTCTTTCGATGAGACGAAGTTACAGAAATTATCAGGAACTGAAATCAATCCGCTCGATTCTTCGACGGGTACTCGAACATTACCGATAGTCAGCAATTGCTCAGAGAAATCTTCAGCAGATGTATCATTAAGCAACGCAACTCTCATGTTTGTTGTCAGCTGAATTAATGATGTATACTGATACTGAACCATAGACGTTCAGCTGTCATTTGCGTTTTGTTATTCCATGTGAGATGCGTTTTTGTTATACAACATTTTATAGTGACGTTTAGTTGATATTTGCGTTTTGTTATTCCATGCCAGAGGAGTTCTTGTTATACCACGTTTTATAGCGATCGAACGGGATAAAAAGTATCCTATGTCCGTCTCCTGGTTCTAAGCTACCTCTCCACCAATTTTCAGCCGTTCTTCAGTTATAAATAGTGTAACTAACACGACTTTATATATATAAAAAATGAAACTTTTCTAGAATTTGGCAACTGCAGCTGATAGTGATACGAGAATTACCTCCTGATACCTTTTTTTAACTCAATGAAAATTTTGTGATTACATATATATAGGTATCAGGAGGTAATTCTCGTATCACTATCAGCTGCAGTTGCCAAATTCTAGAAAAGTTTCATTTTTTAGGTTCTGACGAGCACCGCGCCGCTCCTAGGAAAACGTTTCACGCAGCACCCTGTGACCCGCATCGCACAGCGGAAGACGCAAGCGTATTCCGCAGCACGCTGCGACGATGTACCGCAGCTAGGAAAGCGTAGCTTTACCGAGAGTCTAGCGCTCACATATCTTGCGCCGACGGCCAGTACAGGGTCTGACGACACGCCGCACTGTTCCATTCCACGTGGCCACGGGCGCGCTCTCTCCAACAAAGCAACCATCTGTGATTCAGTTGTGCAGGAACGTAGTATCAACCACTACACGACTGACAGTACCCTGCATAGACGCAAGAAACAACTACTGAACGCCTGTGATGTGCTATACTTTAACACTCTTGTCTTTCATAAAGGCGCAGCTTGAATCCCAGGATGGATTTTTAGAAAGTCGGAACGGGAACGTCGCTGGCACACAGCCAGCAGCAACGGAGCTTTATTCTCTGAGTGCACAACGTGTGAGGATGAAGCCGGCTACACAGAAGTTCCGCCAGAATGGGAGTAGTTTCAGCAGAGCCATAACCTGAACGACAATACTGGAAATGGGGCCCGATGCCTTCGGAAACCAGCCATTTCTGTGCCCGCTCTGCCGAGAGACCGGACGCAGGCGCCACAAACGACGGCATGGCTAGAGCAGCGTCTTGGCACGCGCCGCGCACTCGGCTAAAATTATAACCAGCGCGCCGGCAACGCGGCTCCTTGTCCCTCCCTTACTCTCTGCCACAACTCATTGCAATTTCTCTGTATTTTCTCCCCGCGTGCAAGGCCCCTTAAATCGTTCACTTTTCCCTTTGTTCACTGCAGTTCTAACCAGGGTCTCGCTCTTCGTTGAGCATTTATAGTAAATGCTGCAGAACTAAGGAAGGACATCCGCATTCTGAGAAGAGAGTTGAACTGTGGATCTCATGTTTGCACTTACAATGTTGCTAGAAAAGCAGTGTGAGAAGGGCAGGGACTATATACCAGTGCTTTTAAATCTGAAAAAGGCGTTTGATGGTGTCCCTGGGAAGACAATTTGGGAGAAAAATGTACCCACAATGCCAATTCAGAAAGCAAAAATGCTTTATGAACACTGCTGCAGTTGCGTAAAGATAGTAAATAGAATTTCTGATGATGGGAAGTTCTTGTGTAAAATGTGGTGCCACACCATCGTGCTGAAACCACAGCTGTCGACGAGCACCAAGTTAAAAGTTTTCTACTGCGTCAGGCAAAGTATTGCAAAGAAACGATGAGAAAGGGGTGCATTCAACTTGTTCGGCAATTGGTAAGGCCCCAAAAGCATACCTCGCGCGATTCCAGCCCGCGGGTTTATGCCGAAGCGTGCCCGAAAGCCACGTTCACGGGTGACATATGGATTGTGTTCCGACCAATAATGGCTGTTGGTGGGCCGGGAATGAGGTGGGAGGGGTCGAAACTACCATCACGAGGGAAGCTAGATTGTCAGTCCTTATCACGTTATTTATAAAATGTTCGTTATCTTCCACTTGGTGCAACAAAACTCACAAAACTCAACTCGTCGAATGTGGTATTCTGGCTGCTCGTGTTAAGATGTAATAATAATGATGCAGTTCTTCATCTTGAAACACTTCAATAACTAGTCTTTGAGATGTCTTGAACTGCCTTGCAGAATCATAGGTACTTTCGAAGAGGTGACTGGTGAGCGGTTTGAAGAATCGCGTCCTCTGTTAGTGGAGTACGTCTAGTTCCTGGACGACCTCTGTCCATTACTTATAGACAAAGATTAACGGTTTCCCGAAGGCGTTGCTTCAGCCGACGAAAAACATTATTATCGGGATGGCGCCTTTGGGGGTAGCGTACAGCATACGCACGAGCATCAATAGCAGCTTGCTTATTGTATCCACCGGCATCAAAAGCGTATCGAAGTATACATCGTTTACGTACTTCACAAGACTAGTTATGGTTGTGCACTGTACGGTTAGTAGACACATGCATGCAGTTTAATGGATCCCATTGCCATGCGATAGGCTGCTGTCACGTGACAAAAAAATTGTTCAAATAGCTCTGAGCACTATGGGACTTAACAGCTGAGGTCATCAGTCCCCTAGAACTTAGAACTACTTAAACCTAACTAACCTAAGGACATCACACGCACCCATGCCCGAGGCAGGATTCGAACCTGCGACCGTAGCGGTAGCGCGGTTCCCGACTGAAGCGCCTAGAACCGCTCGGCTACTCCGGCCGGCTACACGTGACAAAATCATATCCTGCTTATGAACGACGATAACTAGGGAACGGGACGCAAAAAAAAAAAAAACAAAAAAAAAAAATAATAATAATAATAATAAAATACAATAAAAAATAAACAGGAACCTGACGAGGATTCGAACGATAATTGCATGGTTTGACATCCAACTATCTTCTCAGTGAGCTACGAACGGCCGACGGTAGTGCGGCTGATACACGTTCATCCGTACATTCCGATGCGCGGCAACATATGACAGTGTTGTCACATCCTCGTTTTCATGCCTATTTCAAAATACACCCGATCTGATTTTGCTAAGTAAACATTGATCTTGACTCTGGATGAGTAATCGCATGCCGACTTCCAAGTACGGATTTTCTTTTTCTTCAACGTATATGGCGTACTGCGAATACTGTAGGGCATTTGACGCTCTGTTGCTGACAAAGTAGTAAATACTGCATGGCTATGTCAGCATTCGGGCCAAAGTCAGCTAGTGATGGGTAAAAATTATTAAAGTAATTACAGATGTATCATTTTCTCAGAAAAGAGATTAAGTATGAAATAATGCTCCTGCGTGAAGTGGAACTAGGGAACATGTTCCGCGCATGTGCAGATCCTGCATGTTCTGTCTTCAGTGATTCGCTGTATCATTACGTCTGATTGAATAAGATGAACAGACGTGTTTAGTGGTAAGTTGAGTGCAACACAAAACGCTACTCACGACCAAACAGCGAGTGTCCGTTGTTGAGTGTTATGCAAAGAGTCGATGGGAGTGTTACAAAAAACCTTCGGCAAAGACTGACATACTGGACTTGGTGGCAAAACGGCGCGAAACGGACTCTGTAGCAAATAAAAACCGTAACTCTCTGAAGGGATTTCGAAACATTGCTTGAGTATTATTGTAAATATTTTCTAGTCCAACTTTATTTTGCCCATCATATATACGGTGTGAACATTAATAAAGCCGACAAACTGCACGGACGGATTCCTGGCTGGAAAAGGAGGAAAAAGGGTTCTATGGAACATGTTTCCGCAAATGCAGCGTTGCCACGATAGGGGGCGCTGATCACGTGCCCTGTGTTCCTTGTCTGTTGGAGGTTGTCTGATCGACGCTGCGTACTTTAAGCAGCAGGATAGTCCGCTATTCACGTCGGGAACGAGCCGGTGTGATGTTTGTTTACGGCCAAGCAATTGGAAACTGTCGAGAGGCAGCCTGGCTCTACCAAAACAATTACCGTCAAAGACACCAACCACATCATGCAAAATTTCAAGCCCTATTTTGGCCGTTTGTGTGATCATGGGTCCTTTCAGACAGACGAACGTGCAGGTAGGCGGCGGACTGTGCGTACGCCAGATTTGGAGGACCTGGTTCTACAGGATACATTGATACAAGCTCCATGCAAATGGTCCGACAACATAGCTGAAGCCTAAGCACGATTATGTGCATCCTGCACGACATGTATATGTGAACGCGTGCATTGCATTCCATGGAGGCCTCTTTGAACATATGTTGTGATGTGAATGCGATGCAGCTCAGTACTGTAATCCGAGACGATTTTTTTGTCGTTGCACGCACACCGTCCGTTTCCGGACAGACATTCATTGGACGGTTTTTCCTTAATTTTCCGTCAGGAATCTGTCCCTGCAGTTCGTCGGTTTTATTGATGTTCACCCTGTATATGAACTGCACCAACCGTAATGCTTATGCTGAACAGTGGGAAGTAAGAACCCGCTTGCGACGCAGAACCATTTAGGTAAAAGACACAGTAAGGCATGGACGTTAGTTTCTCACAGGAACGCCGGGGCACAGGTGTGACGTTGTGCAGCAAAGCTGGCGTTGCAAACCGGTGCCAGAGGCTCGACTACTCGCGTTACACATGCGCGAAAGAGCGTCGCAGATTCTGCACAATGGTCGCTGCTGCTCAGAGCAACGAAAAACAGTCTCATTCAAAGGCCACGAGAAAATGGTGTAAACTAATAAATCTAATTTTCCTGTAAGTGGACATGAGTGCTTTTCTCGTTGGCTAACTACAAAGATATTTCTTTGCAGCATAATTGCATTTTCTTCTCCAATTCGAGCTGTAATAGGGCTAAACAATAGCAGAAAACGAACTTAGGCTCCATTAAGCAGTTACTTTTGTCAATAACGTTGTACGGGTTTCACCAGCGTATTCAAACATTTTCAAATATACATCAATACACAAATCGTCTCCGACATTTAACATATCAAGTACTTTGCCATTTTTCAGTATCGCTTTGTAGTTGCTAAAGTGATGACAAATGCAATACAGATGACATTACTTTGTGACTCAGTCTGATGAAATTTCTCTGAACTCCATCTCCACACAAGTATGAATTTGCAACAATGTCAGTGCATGGCGAAGGATGGCGTGCACGAGTACACACCAACAAAAGGTTCCTGACGGGTTAATCTATTTCTCGACTTACTAGTGACTGGCGCCACCTCAAATCGGTATTTATACCATGCACAATAATCAGTGCTACTATTAACGCTAGTACACTCTTATTCAAGCGGGCTAGTTCCTAAGAATCTCTCCCTTGCCGTGGAGTTAGTTTGAAGACTAAAGTCCTCACGTTATTGATCAGATTCAGTAGTTGTTATCCCTGTAGTCGAGCTATATATCCTTTTCCTTAATGGTGCTGCAATGTGATGACCTATCTCTTCATTTGAACTCGTGCCTTAGTGTATGAAACTCCTTTGTCATGTCGTTTACGCAGCTTTTCTTACCGTGGTAAGTCGGTGCCAAGCTACTGTCCATACAGTGGGCTAAAATATGTCTATTACAGTGTCTAAGAGTCGCTATGTTGTAGCAAAAAACAGCCAATGTTTAAATGACAGTGTACAATGTATTTTTCCTGTGCATTTTTTGCTACTTCTGCCTTCAGTAACACTGGCACTATTCGATATACCTTATTTAGTGCCGAGGTAATTTCACAAACAGGCATATTTGGGAGAACGAAATTATTGCATCTGTTCAGCTTTGTGTAGAAGATAAAGTGCAGCACCCTCATTCATAAAAAGTCTAAATCTAAACATAAATCTTTAGCATTTGTCGAAGCAGATATATTCATCGCTTTGTGTGTCAGTTTGTTCGGTGGGCTTACACGTTGACACAAACAACGAGGTGAGTTGGAGGTAGTAAGTAGGGGCCAGTTCTTTAAGTGTGTTGTTTATGGTAACAGAATGATGAAAACTGTCAAAAATTCAAACTGTTAATACAATTATTTGCTGAGGAACATTCCATAATACTGCAACAGTGATTATCCCAGCACTAATAACAGTTTGCCTTAAGGTTTGCGACTCATGTATCACTGAAAATATAGGAAGACTCAGTTATTTTCGATTGCACATTGATTATGCGTTTTAGGTTTTCCCTTCTGTTTTATATTCTTTGCTAAACTATCTTAGCAGGAATTTAACATCAAAGATGACAAAGCATGTTAGAAGTACGGATAGTGCAGTGATATGTAAAGTTAATGGTTTTTCTTCGCTCGCGGCTTTCGAGAGACTAAGTATTCTCCGAGATGCAGAGATGAATTTATTGCGACTACATATCTTTACAATGTGATAGAAGGCTTTTATGGTTCGACACGCGCGATGTCGTTATCGTGACACAAATTGCGAACATGTCAAAGAATAAAACAGTGGAAAATTATACATGACTCAAAGGGAACTGTGCGTTGGACGAGAAGGCCGCACCTCGTACGAGTAAACGGTCGCTGCAAAAATTGCCGCCTGACTCAGTCGCAATCCAAACAACGAGGCGGAGTGGCCCTGAATAGCGTCCGGTCCGCGCGGAAGGCTATTTTAGCCCCGAGTGCAAACACTGAAAACACTGAAGGGCCTCCAGACTCTAGTCTAAAGGTTTGCGCTTCAGCGAACGTGGGTGAAAGGAGTGGAAGAGGCAGAGAGAGAGAGAGAGAGAGAGAGAGAGAGAGCGAGAGGGGGGGGGGGGAGGGGGGTACTGTCACTGTTTTACACATTACAGAAAAGCATGAAGAATTGATACGATACACGCTGACTCACGAAATAACGTGCTTGTCCACACGCAGACCTCAAATTACACAGAGTTATCATTCAAATGCAGAAGTACTGCCTGGCAGGAAACGATAAAGGAACTTTCTATTTGCATGCAAAAGCGTTGAAAACAAAATCACTGAACGTCCATCAGCAATAGATCACCCAGCCTTTCAGTTCCTTGTGACAATATCTATTTTTCGGAGTGTATTAAAAGGAGGGATGGGGGGGTCGCACGTTGTATAACCATAGGCTGTAACTCTGAATGGAGCACAATGCTACCTCAGATTCAAGGCCAGGTTGGCGTAATGTACATATAGCTTCCATCCATTCATAATCAGACTAAAATTAATCTGACAGCATAGACATAACTTCCCGTCTTAAAATTTATAAAGGATGAAGAGGAGACAGTTCTGATTATGCACTAGTTTTTGAAGGATGTTCCGTGAAGACCTCGTGTGTGTGTGTGTGTGTGTGTGTGTGTGTGTGTGTGTGTGTGTGTGTGTGTTTTATGAATAAAAAAAATTGAATTGACACTGTGTCGCAGCTGCTAAGAAGCTCAGAAGTACTTCCTAAAAGCACTTTTACCGCTATTGTGAACAGCCGTAAGGAGTTATTTTATGTTCTGGAAACCAATTACGGTTTAATGTTGAATACTGGTCGAACTGTTCTAAAATTGCAACATACTTTGCTACGGTACTAAATGGTTCTATTATTTCTTTTCCAAAACATATTTTTGTATTAACTGGGAGATTCTCATTCATGAAACTCATGGAGAGGAAAAAGGTTGGGAAATATTTAAAAAGTACAATCAATACGCAAGTAGAAGTAGTTACGGAACCTCTGTATATACCCTACGTATCACGTACGGAGAACAGGCACCTACTCGTGCTACCTCAAATTCGTCTCGTTCTTTGTGTCAATGAGTAGATTCATTGGTCAGAACATCCGATATAACTGACACGCAAACAAATGAATATTCTGCGCCGGTAACTGCTAGATATTTTGGCTTATGTTTAGCCTTGATAAAGAATATGACTGTTACGGTGTCTTTAACGGCTAATAGTTCAAGTTATTTTCTTTCACCCAGATATGCCTATTCCCGAAATTTATCTCCGCACTAAATCAGATACCGAAAGGCAGAAACAGCGAAAAAATGATTGAAGTGCGTATTAAACTATTTTTTCTACAATTTCACTACTGTGGCACTAACAACGTTAATCATATCAGAAGTTGTTGCAAAGAGTTTTATAGGTACAAGACCACCGCTGGTTGCGGCTTAAACAGAATGAAGAGCGGTTCTAGGCGCTACATTCTGCGACCGCTACGGTCGCAGGTTCGAATCCTGCCTCGGGCATGGATGTGTGTGATGTCCTTAGGTTAGTTAGGTTTAAGCAGTTCTAATTTCTAGGGGACTGATGACCTCAGAAGTTAAGTCCCACAGTGCTCAAAGCCATTTGAACCAAACAGAATGAAAAAGAGCGGTTTCACTACATTATAACTTCAGCCAAGTCAATGATTAATTTGGCTTTACAGTTCAAGGACGACTTGAAAAGCAGTCAAGTTGTCCGTGTAGGATCTGTGTTTGAAACAGGAAACACTGTTTCCGAATCGATGTAGCAGGGTACTTGACGGCACTGAATACATGAGTCCAAACTTACGATAGTAATTAAAGTGGAACTCTTGGCTCCCGACAGTGTAGAAGTACAACGCGATTTCAAACATACAGGCACGGTACTAGCTTTATTAGACGTCATAAAAGAACATGAGCGCCGAAAAATATACCGGCGACGCATGCACGGTCATTAAACACTAGCCGACTTGTAACACAATGGTATACAGGATAACCCACCAGAAAAATGTCTGCATAAAACGGATAAATGAATTCCGCAATCCCATTGCATAGCAGCTCCACTAATCTTTAACTGCCGACCTTTCGAAATGCAATGCAGGGGTGACCAGAAGGCGCTTTAGCGTGATAACGGTGCCCTAGCCTCGACCTGCGGCACTGCGAATTGTACTGCGCAGAAGGCAGCCCCGCAACAGGGGGGCCCTAGCCGCCTCCTGGCACATCGTCCTCAGTCGCCATCTGGCCCGAGACGTGTTTGTTCTCCGCCTCTGAAAAGATCACTCATTTGGAGTTGTGCTCTCGTATCGACGACGGGCCGGTCCCGTGACACTGATGCAGTGCATCATATAGGTCACTGCAACACTCAGAAAGGGAACTCGAGTAATCATGCGGAGATTCACATTGCCGCTTTCATTCTTAGCACATTTTTATTGTACCAACCGCTCGTTGCCATGTGCCGCTAATAGTTTCTGTATATGATAAATAAATACAAATAACGAATGGGGGGGGGGGGGGGGGGGGGGGAGAGTTGCAGGCAAATTCCCTGAGTGCTTTATAAATCGCAAGCATAGGCAGACAACTTTGATACTGTCCACTGCCCTTAACCACATCAGGTCCTCTACTTAGCTTCCCACGATGATTCACTCTGTTTTTGCACGTGCAAGTGCTGTTTACTCGCACGGAGACAATTATTAATCACTTGTTTTGGTAAGGATGAGAGGAAATAGCGGAAAGGAGGACTTCAACGACGTCGAGTTGTAAAATGGAAAATGCTGAATAAAGTGACACTTGTCACGTACACACCTCGATGCCCAGGAGTCCTACAGTTTCGAGCGTAACACAGTAGAAAAATCAAAGTAAAGCGGCAGAGTCCGTCTTGTTCATTCCTCTATACGATAATGGCAATTTGTACTGTACTTGGATAGGTCTTTGTCCTACAACATTACAAAGTTTAGGATTAAACACCGTATAAACAAAGCTAAAAAAAAAAATTAATGCTAAATTTGCTATCGCCTACCGATTCACAATAGCTCAAATTCGCAACTACAATGCCTTCCAGTTGTAGCTCACTGTCATTTCAGAACTTGCACTGATATGACATATAAATCTTCGCTGTAAAGGCAACGTAGAACAGAAGACATACAGTGCAGTCGAGTGGGAACACCCAACGGAACTTTGGACTGAGAGCTCTGCGCTTGCAATGGCTGTGAAGTCGGGGGCGTGATATTGGCAGCAGAGGCGGAGTACCGGTGGACACGACTGGAGGCGCACCTGATGTCCTCGCGCGGCACAGGCACGACGTAGTAGAGGATGCCGCCGTGGGAAGCCGCCATGGCTGGGAGAGGCGCTAGGAGGCTGGCCGCGACCCCATGCCGGAGCCGGCCACAGCTGACACTGCCCGGCGGCCGCTACTGGGACAGCCGCGCTATCGACCGCGCACCATGGCGGTCCGCGCCGGCGCCACTGTGCTCCCACAGCACACTGCGGAAACAGGTGCACCCCGTCCGCCGACTGCACACGCACTGGTGGCCGGAGGAGAGCTCACTGTCACAGCACACGGCGACGACCCGAATACGTGCGAACACCGGCGGCGGCGCACGAACGGCCTCACCTGCTGCCCCTTTCTCAACGGAAAAGCTACGCGGCTCTCGCGCACCGGCGGACTACGCGCGAATGTGGGCGAAGCTGCGCCCGTCGTGCGGGGGCGGCGTAACAGCCGAACTGTGCCGAGGCCGCTCGACGACCGCCGAGCGGCGACTCTCCTGTGACGACACAGATGCGCAAAAGTGCATCAGTCAGGGCAGGCGAGCGCGACACAGGTGTCCCGGCGGTACAGCTTCTCTAGTAGACGCACAGAGGCCTACGATACTACAACACCTTCCCACTAGCGACGAAAACTGATGAAGACGTTTGATGATCCCGAGCGCTGATACAGGATTCGATTCTGGGGGAGAAGGGGCCCCTTCTCCACTAACGTCTTGACTTCCATCCACACATGCCACAATACCATACATCATTCGAAAAACATTCGTCCGAAAATTTCAAAAACCCGCATGTCACTATTTCTTTAAGATCTACAGTTCAACTTTGACAACGGCGTACTGGACACGATGTAAAACCCAAGAGTGTACTCACCATTACCGGTATTTCACTTACAAGGGAACCTCCCCATCGCACCCTCCTCAGATTTAGTTATAAGTTGGCACAGTGGATAGGCCTTGAAAAACTGAACACAGATCAATCGAGAAAACAGGAAGAAGTTGTGTGGAACTGTGAAAAAATAAGCAAAATATGCAAACTGAGTAGTCCATGCGGAAGATAAGCAACATCAAGGGGAGTGTGAGCTCAGGAGCGCCGTGGTCCCGTGGTTAGCATGAGCAGCTGCGCAACAAGAGGTCCTAGGTTCAAGTCTGCCCTCGAGTGAAAAGTTTACTTTCTTTATTTTCGCAAAGTTATGATCTGTCCGTTCGTTCACTGACGTCTCTGTTCACCGTAATAAGTTTAGTGTCTGCGTTTTGCGACCGCACCGCAAAATCATGCGATTAATAGACGAAAGGACGTGCCTCTCCAATGGGAATCGAAAACATTTGATCGCAAGGTCGTAGGTCAACCGATTCCTCCACAGGAAAACACCTCTGATATATTCTGTACGACACTGATGACGGCATGTGCGTCACATGACAGGAATATGTTGTCGACCCACCTAACTTGTACACTTGGCGAATGGGTAAAAAGATTCTAACTGGCCCGATTTAGGTTTTCTTGTGGATGTGATAATTACTCCCAAAAAAGTAGCGAACAGTCAACTCCCAGCCAGGGAGCCTCGCTAACAGGAATACTCTCTCTTCCGTGCGCTTTAGTCGACTGACGTCGTGTGTTTCGATGTTTGTTTAAGTGTAGCGTCCCCATACTACGGCGCAGTTACCTCGCATCGGACGGACGGAGAGATAATAATTGTCTGAATATAAAAAATTACACTTTTCACTCGAGGGAAGACTTGAACCAAGGACTTCTCGTTCCGCAGCTGCTCACACTAACCACGGGACCACAGCGCTCCTGAACTCACACTGACCTCGATGTTCCCTATCTTGCACATGGACTACTCAGTTTGTATATTTTGTGTATTTTTTCATATTTCCACACAATTTCCTCCTGTTTTCTCGATTGATCTGTGTTCAGTTTTTCAAGGCCTATCCACTGTGCCAACTTATAACTAAATCTGAGGGGGGTGCGATGGGGAAGTTTCCTTGATAGTACTACGGCGTAAATCGTTGAGGGGGGTGGGAGGTGGAGGATGCTGTTTCCATCTGCATACTTCCGGGAAAGTCAGCAATTCTGATATTTCGTCGTTGTTTCTTAGTGAAAGTTCTCTCTCTCTCTCTCTCTCTCTCTCTCTCTCTCTCTCTCTCTCTCTCTCTCTCTCTCTCTCTGTGTGTGTGTGTGTGTGTGTGTGTGTGTGTGTGTGTGTTTGTTTTTGTCCCACTCAATTTCCTGTGGTTTTCTGCATCCGCATGTGTGATTACGAACCGTTTCAGGTATGAGGTATGTTTTCGGCAGCAGAAACAGTCCACATTATGAATGGTGGTCTCTCCCTGGGTGCCACGTTTTTCACAGTCAATCATACCGCAGTCCTATCCACGGAATCAAGTGAAAGTACCACTCGCTAAAACTTTCCGTCTTTTAATTTTCTAGAATTCGTCATTTTCGAGGCAGCTTTAATGCTGTTATTTGAGAAATCTGGCAATTCATGTACGTAAAAATGCAAACACTGTTCGTTAAGTGTCATTGGCGATGGAAGACAACATAACACCCCAACCTCTGGATGAGGCTTGCGCAGACAGCTGAAGATATGACAAGGCTGCGTGTAGAAAAAAAGGACAGCCCCCAGTATGGCATGGTTGCCGTCTCTGCTGAATGCCGAATTGTCTTTGTAACAATGTATCGGCAGAAGGAAAGGCAATTTAACTTGCGCGGCTGGTGTTCGCAAGTGAAGTTTTAGTCATATCTGTCAAATGAACTACACTTAAATTAGATACACGGTGACAATTATTGAACTAAATGAAATAAAATCGTCATAGCCTCGGAACGGTTTGCATTAGCACATTCAAACTGCACGGTTGGCCGCGGGGCATGGGGGGAATTAGTATGGTTTGGTTCACCGACGAAGCCCACTTTCATTTGGATGGGTTCTCTAATAAGCAAAACTGGGGCATTTGGGGGACTGAGAATCCGCATTTCGCGATCGAGAAGTCTCTTCACCCTCAACGGGTGACTGTGTGGTGTGCAATGTGCAGTCACGGAATAATCGATGCGATATTCTTTGGTGCCATGGTGACTACCGAACGGTACGTGAAGGTTTTGGAGGATTATTTCATCCTCATTATCCAAAATGAACTTCATGTCGACAAGACGTGCTTCATGCAAGAAGGAGCTCGACCTCATTAAAGCAGGAGTGTGTTTGCTGTCTTGGGGGAGCACTTTGGGGACCGTATTCTGGCTCTGGGTCCCCAGAGGCAACTTGCATAGGCCTCGATTGGCCGCTATATTCTCCGGATACGAAGACGCGGGACTCCTTTTTGTGGGGCTATACTGAAGACAAGGTGTACAGCTATAACCTCAAAACTGTGGCTAAGCTGCAAACAGCCATTCAGGAGCTCATCGACAGTATCGATATTCAGACACTTCAACGGGTCATGCAGAATTTCGGTATTCCTCTGCACCACATCATCGCCAATGATGGCAGGCATATCGAACATGTCATAACCTAAATCCGAATGTCTGTAGTGACGCTTACACGTTGAATAAAGTGTGTGCCGTGGTTTGTATCTAATTTACGCTTTTTTTTGCATATAGTTCAGTAATTGTCACCCTGTTGATTGCTTCCAAAATCACCTACATACGGAACCAATCCCCCATTTTCAGTGCTGTTATTTTTCTTTTTTACGATAAGTATCAATGAGAAACTAAGTACTACCCTACGATTCTTAGTTGCAAGAAGGCGTTATCGTACTCTCAAATACTCATAACAAGCCTCAAGAATCTTTTCTTATGCAACCAAATCCCTACTTTGGCTGCTGCTTCTGCGGCAGTCTTCATTCCCGCTTTTCGTACAGGTCATCGTTTGAAAATAATGGAAACACATGGAACTCCTACTTAAGAAAGAACCAAAATGTAGTTATGTCGGTAGGAAAAGAAAACAGCATTTCCAAATAATTCGTGAGCTAGCCAATAACGTTTCTCTCTGTCGCAACTAATACTCAAATTTCGTTGTTTTCATCGAACGCCTTAATCCACGCCGATACATCAATAATATCTAGTTACAGTTGGGAAGATGACACACATATAACCATATACTGGAGGGTATACACATTATCATTGATCGTTTACGTTGGAATCTCACTTGCCCAACCCAACGAAATCTTTCAATTAACCACGTGATTAATTTGCTCCTGACGTTGCATAAAAACATCTCAAAACACAAGATTTTCGATAGCAATCTTAGGCACAATATTTTCGTCGAAATCACTTTTTTTTAGGGGTTTACTGGGTAAGTTTCACAGGATAAAACCGTGAGTTTGCCAACATATACCATAAATTTTAACAGCGGATATGTACGTATTTATAGCACATGTTATAGGACAATCTGTTCATGTTCATTCTCTTCATCTATGTTAATCTGTGATAGTCAATCCGTTACGGAACTACCCATTTCCTAACTATACCTATTCATCTCGCAAGTTTTACACATTTTCTTTTTTACCCGTCTAGTACATGACATCAGTTAACTGTCTTACGAATGCAATCATGTGTTAACAGATAAATGAGCTCCGAAATAAAATTTATTCGCTTCCGCCCCCATAGAAGAAAGTCTTTAGCACAAAACGTCTGCATTTCAATGCAGAGAGAGCGCAAAGTTGAATGTTAGCATACAACTATTTTAACGAGATTGTAATTTATAATATGTAGATTAGCTTACCAGAATACTTTGTGATCAGGAAGTAAAAGAAAAATGGAAAATCAACAACTCTTCTACGGTAGCGCGATGCTATCTTCCAGTACTTGCGCAGAATATTATGAAATTTATTTTTAACAGCTGGAAAATATATTGGCAAAACGGTTAATTTTTTCAAACAGAAATGGCGCTGTAACAACGCTAATATCTGTAACTACTGAAACGAATTTGTGGTCTGATACAAATGTAAAATAATATTGGCTGGGGGTTAGGGATCCTGAGGACACACGAGGCCCACGGTTAATTTGAAATGAAGTGTAATTGCACACGACCGTGAACTGTACTGATAGAGGCAGTGGTGATTCAATTCAAGCACCAGCTATCGTCTGTAGCTATTTCGCCAGTACTTCATATTATGTTAAAAATATGAACACATCTCTGCGTATTCTTCTCAAAAACGCACTGGGCTATCGGCAACATTTTCGTATTATTGATTTTTTCCTTTGTTTGGATTGACTGGTAACTGTACCCGCTTGAAATGGTACTGAACTGAGACACTCTTTTCGACTTAAGACTCAACACCCAACCTTATAGCTTCAATTCTGTTGATATCTCTCTCTTCCTTTCCAAAATTCACACAATGCGTATCTTGCTGCACTGTAACTCGTGGAAAAATTGAATTAGACACAACGAGTAGGACGTGGAGAGGTAGTTCCCATAATAATGTTGCTAAACAGCTTAAACACCGTTGCAGAGTGAAACATTCATTTTGTTTTCACTTTGTTTGCTACTAAAACTCCTTAAGCCGTCGGCACACGGACCGTGCTGTCGAACGTTAACATTGAGAGTGCCAAGTTCAACGTGCTGCTCAACGCTCAGGAATGATGCGACTTGTGCACACGGTACGTGGGCCCCAACGTGATATACGCGATCGCAACGCACTCCAGCGGCAGTTTGAGGGATGTTTCTAGTTCGTGAATGACACTGTTTACTCAACGGTCGAGCGTAAAATTACCACGTTAGCTCTATTAAAACACACATTTCCTCCATCGTCCACGATAAGGAAAGTACCATGTCCAATCAATAAGGACACAGGCTTATAAAAGTTCCATTACAAACAGTGCGGTACAAATTTGGAACACTTCTCCACATAAGATAAACATTATTTCATCATTCCCACATTTCAGTAAAACCCCAAAGTCAGTCTTACTTGATCACTGTTCCTACCCAATAGCAGAATCTTCGCAAAATGTGAATTGCGAAGCATAAAAGAAAAAGGAGCAAAACATCTTTATACACGTAGCGCAAGCTGTCCTGTAGATTAAGCCAATCGCAAAGTCATCCCTCAAAAAAAAGGTGAACTTATATTTACATAACATCAAATATTATAGCATATACTTATATTAAACTAATAAAGTACCAGAACCTAATAAAAACACGAATGTTAGGAAAAAATAAAAACTCATTACGCTAGACCAACAACATGCTACTTATACTTAATCATATGATCTTACCCCTTACTGAAAACGTTAAACGTAGATAATTATGTTACTAATTCAAATTTAATTATAACAGATTGTACCAAGAACAATGCGTTTTGGGTGGATCTTCAGTGTGTCACTGCCTTCAAATAGCCTACTCTCATAATACGCAAGTTACAGTAATTCTTTAGCCACGAATATGATGTTTCTCATTTTATTGGAACGAATCACACAGTTAACAACGGGTTTTCCAGTTATTCTCAATTTGCTAGTGCTCAGAAACGGCATATATACACATAGGCTTGAAATGAATGCCACTATGACGCCTCACAACTCTGTACTGAAGGGGGACGGCGTGCGTGTGACGTAGGTGGCGTTGTGCCATCTCATTGGTCAACGCTGAGATGCACGCTCAGAACATCTGAGATGCCAGATATCGCTCTGCACGCTCGGAATGATTTCCACGCTATGACGTCAGAAACTCGCCACGCTCATCGCTCATCGTTCGGATGCACGGTCCGTGTGCCGACGGCTTTGGGGTGTTTCATGAACCATTTCACACTTCAGGTGAATTTCTACTGAAAACTTGGGGGAGAAACTGTTATCCCCGGCCATAAGAACCAAGTTCCTTCACGCAAGGAAGCGCAGACATTTGGTCCGCTTCGATGGTTTGCTGCGCGCAGACAGGAGAGCAACCCAGGAAAAACAGTGGCCGGTCGGGTCGAGTCCCTCCGGTGGGCGCCACTTCCGTGCCGGCACAAAAACAAGGGGCCAGGAAACTAGCGGCCAGCGGCCAGTCACGCGAGAAGCGACCGGGGGACACTGGCTCCCACAACGCCGACAGCGGGGGTGCGCTGCGACTCTACTGAGGTCCACCCCGCAAGCTGGTCACCACAATCCACCAACTACAGGCCCTAAAAATCGGTCATTTTTTATTATATCCAGTGCTTGCTGCACGTAATAATAATTTCTACGTGACGCTTGAAGACATGTTGAGCATCTCTACAACTGTTACTGGATTTCTGTCTTTCACCTCCACTGATGGGGCCCGGCAATAGCCAATTGCAGCAGCTTCTTGGACTTCACGTGCTCGCTGTGTTGCTTCTTCTGCACGAAGCACGAACAAGCACGCTCCAGGGTTTGGAGGCAAACAGACAAAGCAGACCGCACGAGATACTTGTCACCCCCCCCCCCCCCCCCACCTTGAGCGTGACACTGCTGGAGGAATGGGCTGGATACGCGCACAGTCAGCTACGGGATAGGCATGCTGAAGCGATCGGGCTTAAAAGTAAGGTCACAAGAGAAACCCACACGACTTATGGCACTGTTGAGCTCCAGAAATACCGTAGCTCCAATTACCAAAGTGAAAAGTCACTTCAGACTGAATAGATATTCGGTGAAACAACAAAAATTAACTACATAGTTTCTTCTCTCGCTTCCTTGTATTTTTCGTTAATAGATAAAGCACCTCTAGATAGCATGAAGAAGGGAACAGTGCCGGGTGGTGATGAACTCAGTGTTGACATCCTCAAACTGGCAGGAGAGTTAACAATAAATCATTTCAAAATATCCACGGGTGTACTGCCGGTCTACAGTGTCCAACGGGCACAATATTTCGGCGATCATACATGTCGCCATCATCAGACCGGCAGTACACCCGTGGATATTTTGATTATCAAATACGCCGGGAGAAACTCAAGAATCACAATAAATCACTTGGCAAAAGTATTTACTTCCTGCCCGCACTATGCTTCTATCCCACTATCATGGAACAAGGCTAAGATCATTTTGATACACAAGAAAGGAAGTATTCACAATATTAAAAACTACCGTCCTATCAGCTTGCTCTCAATTTTGTACAAAATTTTCACAAAGATCTTGTTAAACCGAATTAGTCCCACCCTTGACTCAGCCCAACCTATAGAACAAGCAGGATTCCGAAGCAATTTTAGCACTACTGACCACATTCTGACCGTTAGGGAGGGGTAAGCAGAGCGAATGAATACCAACTGCCTCTCTGCATTGCCTTTGTTGACTTTGAAAGGGCGTTTGACTCCGTTAGCCATGTAGCTGTCCTCCAAGCTTTGAATGAGCAAGGAGTGGGAGCAGCATACATTGAAGTGCTCAGGAAAATCTACGAGAATTCTTCAGCTTATGTTAACATCGGCGAATCAACTCAAGAATTCCGCATCACGAGGGGTGTCTCAAGCAAGGCGATCCCATCTCCCCAAAACTGTTCTCTGCTGTATTGGAAATGGCTATGTCAAAGCTGAGCTGGGAAGGTAAGGGAATTAGAATTAATGGAAGAAGGCTTATCAACTTGAGATTTGCTGATGATATTGCCTTACTGGTCAAAGACTTCTTAGAGCTCCAAACCTTAGTTACAGATCTTGCATCGGAATGTCAGGTGGTTGGCTTGAACATGAACCTTTCCAAAACAAAAGTAAAGTCCAACAAATGGGTCCCAGATGAAGACGTGTAAGTCAAGGACAGTGTATTAGAAGACGTCAGTGAATATGTCTACCTTGGCCAGATTATAAATATGAAGGGAAACACAAAGCCAGAAATCTATCGACGCATCAAGCTTGGCAGGCAAGCATTTGGGAAGAATTAAACAGTATTCAGATCAAAAATGCCAGTAAATCTGAAGAAAGCAGTATTTGATCAATGCATTCTTCCTGTGATGACGTATGGTTGCGAGACATGGACACTGAACTCATTTATAAAAGAGAAACTTGGGACAGCACAGGGGGCCATCTAGAGATCAATGCTGGGCTATACAAGAAAGGATAGGAAAATGGCAGATGACATCCGGTCTGTGACGAAGGTTAATGACATCTTAGAGACAGTAGGTTCCTTGAAATGGCAGTGGGCTGGCCACGTCGCAAGAAGAAAAGACAACAGATGGACGAACATCGAACATACGCGGATAAACGTCGCAGAGTTGGTGCTGACACTTCCCAACCAAGTAGCTGGTCGACCTGCCTATGGCGCGATTAGGAGTCGCTTAGTTCGCCAACCCTGCAGGCGTTCAAGTCGTATCGATACTATGGAGGTCACTGCTATGCAACACGGCGCGATACATTTCGCTTTAAGAATAGGAAGTGAATTAGTGGAATGGTAAGTTTTTATTCGGTTCGTGAAGCTGCATTGGATATCCAAGTCGATAGAGCAATAAATACAGAAGACAGGGAACAAAGATTCCAATACCAATCGGTACACCCTTCAGCGCTTCAGAAATACGGAACGGTCCTTTACAGATAACAGGAAGTGAATAGTTGGTAGAACTGAAAAAGTTGAGGCAGTTTTGACGACTGGGATTCAAACATGGATCCGTGCGTTTCGTGGGCAAAGCCCATAAGAGAGGACGTTTAGAATCAGTCCGTGAGGCGTGCTCAGGAGGACTTAACTGACTACCGGCTAAAGGCAGGTATCTCGGTTCGAATCCCGGTGTAGCACATAGTTTCAACTTGTCACATACAATCATTGCACTAGCTACCGTAAAAAATTCTGATTCTTGAGTTACCTAGGAGTGCACGTAGGCGCTGCGTTGATGGTAGGCAGTTCATTCACATACGGAAAGCTAGCGTCAGAGTAGCGCTCAACGTACGAAAGCGAAACAGGGCCCACGGGTGATCGATAGGCGCAAACGAGCGCAACCGCGGGCCTTTGAGGCGCGGCGCGCTCAGCTGGTCCGGGAAGCGAATTAGCCGCGCCGCGACATGAAAGAACACTGCCGCCCCACGTCGCCCATGCACCAGATGCAGAGCGCCTGGAGAACCGTCCTGCCAACACGCACACAGCTGTACTCCGTAAGCCACCTTATGGTGTGCGGTGGAAGGTACTACTGACAGCAATGTAGTTCCTTCGGGATGTACTCTTGAATCGAGTGCGAGAAGAACCCTCTTTCTTGTGATGATCGCTTCAAGACACATGACACCGATCAAACAGCATCGAGACTGGGTTAATATAAAATACAGAAACGTTAAGACAGTGGTTCAAGTGTTCTACACACTCCCTCCCTACTCCTCCACTGCCCCCGCCCCCTCCCTACTCCTCCCCCTCACTCCTCCTCCAGCGCAACGCACACAATGTTCATACATACAACCACGTGAAAATGGCACGTAAGTCTTTGTTTGGGATGATGATTAACTTACGCATCGCATTGGGTTGAATGTCTTATGTAACCAATGTGTTGACCCTTCAGGAGAATTTCTGTACTGTGCCGTTTTGTCATAGGTTTATATTGCTATGTAAATTGAAGGGGGGGTGGGGGAGGGAAGGATGTATCCATGGCAGCTGCATCGTGACTTTATGCGGAACCAGTGGCGACGAATGAAACTGTGCTAGACCGGGACTGGAATCGGGGGGTCTCCTGCTTACTAGGCAGTAGCGTTAACCACTGCGCCATCCGGACACAGTGTTCATCGCAAATGCACGGACTGTCTATTGTTAATGAGGATAGGTGACGCTAGGTGGGGCTGAGTCGGTTGGGGAGCGGTTGGTGCAAGGTTTACAGCAACTTCGTAG
Organism: Schistocerca serialis cubense; assembly: GCF_023864345.2. Lineage (NCBI taxonomy): Eukaryota > Metazoa > Arthropoda > Insecta > Orthoptera > Acrididae > Schistocerca > Schistocerca serialis. Next base: position 709,284,715 of record NC_064638.1, read on the forward strand.
TAAGCAGGAAATGCCGGATTCGAATCCAGTTCCAGCACACATTTTCACTCGTCGCCGCTGACTCGGCATAATGTTCCGATGCCGCTGACAACAATAGTTCCTTCCCTTGCCACAGTATGCATCACAGCTGCTGATTCCGTACAGGTCCGAAAGACACAAACATTCATGTAAGATAGTACTGATAACAGAAGTCTTGTCAACCGTGATGATTTTCCAAGAAGAAAACTGCCGCATTTTGCATTGCCATCAAGTCGCGGCAGGCGGCCATATTTCCTCCTTTTTGTTCGTGATTGAAAATACGCTGCACAAACTCTGCACACACTTTTCTTCATGCATCCTAGAGAATGTCGTCAACACATTTAGAGATAGCGATTTGACACATAACAACGGTGGCACACTATGTCTACATGTTCACTATGTAACACTGCCTGTTCACAATTTACTGCTGGAATGCAAATATGTTGTTTACAATTGTCAGTTCAAGCTGCCATCGTAGTTACGGCGCTGACGTTGCTTATGCGCCAAGAACAAAATCTTGTCTGTCAGCTTTTTGGCCGGACGGTGTATGTGGCAAGAAGCAGCGTGTTGCTTTACGCTTCTTGGGACATACCTAACGTCTCATAATATTGACAGTAAACTTCTCCGTAATGCACAACGCCTCTCTTGTAACCTCCGCCACTGGAGTTTCATAAGAATCTCTGTAACCCTTCCGCGTTTTATTGTTTTCAGCTAACTGGAAGCAATACCTGAGATCGTACTGACCAGGGAAATTGCTACAAGTTTTGCGGAGCAAGTTGAGTTGCACGGGCAGTGTGTGGGCCCTCATTACACTGTTGGAACAACACATCACCTCCCTGTCGCAAGAACGGCAAAAGACCGGGTCTAACAACATTCTGCACTTACCAAGCATTGGTTTTCATCCCTTCCAGAAGCACCAAAGGTGAACGACAGTTGTTGTTTATCGCACCCCAGACCATAAGGCCTGGGGTGGAGCCTGTGTGCCTTGGACGAATGCAGTTTAGCCGACCGGTGTGGCCGAGCGGTTCTAGGCACTTTAGTCTGGAGCCGCGCGATCGCTAAGGTGGCTGGTTCTAATCCTGCCTCGGGCATGGATGGGTGTGATGTCCTTAGGTTGTTAGGTTTAAGTAGTTCTAAGTTCTAGGGGACTGATGACCTCAGATGTTAAGTCCCATAGTACTCAGAGTCATTTGAGAGACCTTGCTCACCAGGTCTACGTCGTACACGTGAACAACCGTCACTTGCGTGCACGTAGAATCTCCTTTCATCGCTGAAGATCACGGCGCACCATTCCATCTTCCAAGGGAACCTTTAACGGCGACAGTCGAGCCGTGCACATCGATGCTGTAGCGTGAGTGGAAGATGGGATAGAGGTGTCCGTGGCCATAGTCTCACTGCTAATAACCGGTTCGCACCATTTCGCGTCGACACGTCTGGGCTCACAAGCTCTCTTTATCTGTGCTGTGGTAGGTACACGATCCGCCACTGCTGCCCTTAAATATGAGGATCCCGGTGGGCGTACGTGCTGCGTGGACGTCCAGAACCTCGTCTACGGGTGTGAGAATATTCACGTGACCGGTGATACCAGCATCGTTGCATAACTGACGCAGCACGTCCGACTTGTGCAGTACTTCTCCGAAAGGACTGTCCCGCCACTGAGAAGGCCACAATTTGATCCCTTTCAAACTCGCTCAGTTGGCTGTACCAAGCACGAGTGCGTCTACGTGGCATGGTTGCACCACACTGAGCCTCGTGGCTGTAAGCGTTCCTTATTAGAAGGTAGACGCACATAGCTCTCTGGTAGCTATGCTAGTACACTATCTGTCGGCGGAAGATGCTGAAACCTTCATCGGTACATCCGTTATTCCCCACACGATATACGAGTATGCCGTCATCGGATCAAAGTTGATGTCTTCCCAGGTACACTTATTTTTTCCGGCAGTGTGTTTATTAAAAACAGTTGGAATAATTATGTTAAAATTCAAAACGTAATTCGTGAGTACTGAAGACAAACATTTAAATGGATGTCTTACATATCTTTGGCGAACACTTGTTTAGTACAGTAGTAGTCCTAATGGGGAGTTCATAACGAAGAGTTATATGTTGGATTTCTTAACGAGAAACTAGATAAAATGTATTGAGATGAACTAATAAAATTTACAGTTAATGAAAAGATCACCAGCGAAGCTGGCTTCAGTTTATTCTAAAATATCCGCCTTAGTTACAGAATTTGAATGTACTGCAAAATTTGTGGACCTGAAGTCACTCCATGACAATTGCGTACGACAATGGATATTGAACTTCATTGAGAAAAAAGTCGAAATTATTTGAATAGAATGCACACAGGAATTTTGGCTTTCCTGAACGAAAGGATAAGGTACATCCCATTCACGACCAAGTACTGTGTGAACGTTCTACTGGTTACACACGGAACGATGAAGATTGGACTAGCTGCTCCGTATCCAAATTTAGGTCTCGCATGGTTTCTGCCGAATTCTTCCCACGTAAAGCAGGAGGAATTCGATCAACTAGGCTTCGGTGCGTTCCCTCATTAGTCCGCATCGGAGCTACCGTTCGGATGAGCATATTCCTGACGAAGCATTAAACAAAAATTTCCCTTCCAACAGCAGAATTTCGTCCTAGATTGGACAGGAATACGGACTCTGGAGAACAGGCAGCCGACCAGTTCGTAGCTTTGACAGGGCAGGCCGGTGTCGACCCGGCTTGCGCGGTGAACTGCCCTGGCAGCGAACGCATCAATCACTGGCGGCGCGGTCCATTTGTCAGCGGGGGTGCCGGCCCTCACTAGCTCCCTTCTCACTCCCATTACTGACTGACACAGTGGGGATGCTTCCGGCCGCCCTCGCTGCGAAACAGCCTCGCCGAGAAGTCCTACCCGTGACCTCGAAGCGAGGGACTCTTACGTTTGCCAAAATTAAGAATAGAATGTTATCAAGATTTGACGACATAGCGCGTGCACGGAAAATGGGACACCCAAGTCTCTGAAGAAGCCAAAAATTCTTCTACAGCCACCCTTCTAAAGACGCAGCATCACGGGAGAGCCTCTGTGGAGTTTACAAGGTGTATATACTACCCCACAAGAAGTAGAGTTTTTAAATTTCAGAGACGTTACGGTGGAGCAATTAGTAACATAGTGCTCCAGGGCAGGAAGGGTATTTGAATCGTCGTCCTCCAGAATGCTAGGCTAGTATCCTACGACCACGCTCGCTTCATAAACGTGCAGTATTCTAGCTTGTGGCTATACATGATCTGCTACCTAGTACCGGTATGGTGGGTATTCGAAAATTTGTGCACACACGCGACATATAACTTGAACATTCCACAGTAGTATCAATATCTCGTTCCCGATTGCACGATGGTGCTCGATCCTGAAAGTAAACAATCAGAATGGTGATAGTGAAATTAAAATTAGGGAAATTTCATCAGCTGACATGGACCGGAAGTGATGACATATTTTTTCTTGTCACCAAAATCTGCGCCGGCCTCTTGGATTGAAGTGTAATGGAAGGATACCTCATGAGCATCCATACTTTTTCAGTTCTCTCTAACAAATGCGTCGTCGTTCTTCAAGACTGAAAGATTTCGAACTACTGCAGGAAGTTCAGTGTCGCAGACTGCGTAATTTTGGGCTGTGTGTGGTTTCACTGCATTGAAGCGACCGAGTGACCTTTGTTTATTTTATTTCTACTACATCATGCTAAGTATTCGGTTCGTGAGCTGGGATAGAAACGTAACACAGCACGTTCAGTTATTTCAGAATTTAACTATCTGTGGCTAATGTATCGCAGCTATGTTTGCTGCCTTAATATGTTGATACCTAGCGAACATGTTGATCATGTAAAGGAGCACTGTATTTAGTCTCTCATTAGCATTACATAGCTCACAAAGGTCACGATAGCCTCTCCACTAACTGGACTAGAAGGTAATGGAAGGATCCAGTCATGTCTTTGCTATGGGATCACACCTAGGTTTTGCTTTAATTTATTTAGGAAAAACGTGAATAACATAAATCACGACAATCAGAGTAGAATTTCGACCTTGTTTTTAATTAAAGTCTCACCGAACATGAAGCGGGTGAACCTATCAGTCTCTCGCACCTGATCATCCCAGTCCAATTCAAAGTATTCACGTTCGCGTGGCTCCAGGCTTAAGTGCGCGACTTTAGCCCTAGGGGCTCAGGGTTCCAGTCGTGCGTCTAGCAGGCAGTACTTTTTTTCCATTGCCTAGGACTGTGTGTTTACATTCACGTATTGATTTCGTAATTTATTCACTGATCTCGCGTTCTCCGCTGGTTTACTGCAAAATACAGTACGACAACAACGTACCGTTTGTGTCCCAAATAAATGAGTAAAAGCTCCCGAACTGCATCGTTACCAGTAAGTGACTTACGCTTCCTCAGTAACATTATGACTGTAGACAAAAAAGGGAGAAAAGGAAGGGAAAATGAACAGCTTGGCTTGCTTACAGGGAGGACAATAATTTTGCAATTTATACATTTACAACGGATCACATTTACAAACTGTGTTCGAAATTTGCACCGGTTGCTTGAATGCAAGTATTGCACTGCTCAATCATCTCTTCACACGCGAGCTCTAAAATACCGCCCATATTTTGGATGTGGTATCACATGTTCATTAGCTGTCATCCATTTTTGGTGTCTCCCGACATTGGTGACCCCGTGTGTCTTTCGTGCACATGCTTCAGCGTCATCTACATCGCTATGAGGGTTTTTAAACGTTGACAAGACTCTCTCTTTATGTAAATTTGGAATCAACTGTTAAATGGTTCAAATGGCTCTGAGCACTATGCGACTTAACTTCTGAGGTCATCAGTCGCCTAGAACTTAGAACTAATTAAGCCCAACTAACCTAAGGACATCACACACATCCATTCCCGAGGCAGGATTCGAACCTGCGACCGACTGAAGCGCCTAGAACCGCACGGCCACACCGGCCGGCGAATCTACTGTGGAACTTCAAAGAGCGCTTGCAGATATGTTAATTATGACAACTTGCTAGTTGTTACTGGGTACTGATTTATTTGTGACAGTTGGTGTGAAATGAAATAAGCACCGCTGGTCTTGCCTGCCCGAAGCGCCCCTCGCGTGCCAGCAGCCACCTGAGCAGCCCCGGCCAAGGGTCGCCCTCTCGTGTGATGTCGACGCCGCATTACGGCTGGCCAGAGCCATCTGGCCGAGATTTTACGGGGCGTTGGCAGCGAAGCCACAGCCGCAGACATCGACCGACAGCGAGCCGGCCTCTAACGGTCCGTGTCATTCGTTTACAACGGACTGGCGGAAAGAGCACGCCGTTTGCTTCCAACACGCTACTCCGCGATAAACAAGTACGAACAAAATTTGAAAAAGAAAGGAAGTTACGAGTTTAATGTTCCATGTACGATCACGTCATTAGAGACGGAGCACAAACTCGAACTGGAGAAGGAAATCGACCGCGCCATTTTTTTAGGAATCACCCCAGCATTCGCTTTACAAAATTTAAGGAAATCGCGGAAAACTTTAATCTGGATGGTCTTAGGGGGATTTGAATTGCCCTATTCCTGACTATTAATCCACAGTGCTTTAATCACTGCACCACCTCGCCCAGTCATTTGCACTCCGGACCAAACACGGACTTTCTGATGTGGGCCAGTGTCTTACGATTGCATTACCTTGCGCGGGCGACAGATTTTGACACGGTAGAAGAAATAAATTTATAATGATACTGTTATGATTTTCGTCCTTAGTATCCTAGTACGATACATTTTGCATTGGAGTGGTAATTTATTTCCACCAACATGTTGCTTCCATTACGCATGAAATAATGAAATATGATCTTTCACTTCGATTTTTTACCGAGCGGTGACACGGTCCTGTGAATCGTGTACGCTGAAGAAACAATCGTTCGTCACTGGTCTATTGCAAATGTGTCCATGGCACGTGATCCCAAGACGTGTAAGGGGTAACGAAGGCAGCTCGGGTAGCGTTCCCACAGCCCGCGCGATGAAACAGAACGCGGATATTCCATTTTCGGATACCTTAAATCACTCCTATACAGTAGCAAACAATGGAATGTTACCCGCATGAAAACAGTTCAGGCTACACGGAAATCAATGCTGCAAGCGGCGCTGTGTACTTTGCACTGATGTACCGCTAAATTAATTGGGGGCACATTTAAGGGCTATACTGTTGTGATATGAGAATTAATTTATATTATCCTTCAATGTTGCTGAATGTTACAGGCTGGGTCTGTTCACTCTATCTGCTGCCGGTGAACTCTAAATAATACAGCTCCTTCCTCCAAGAACTTACGATTTACTGCATGGAAGCACACCAGTACTGTTAATAAAAATTCAGTAATAATTCTAGGAATGTTGTCCATTGACCTGGCAATCTATATGGATTTATAGTTGTTAATAACTAAATACGGCCGGCCGAGGTGGCCGAGCGGTTCTAGGCGCTACAGTCTGGAACCGAGCGACCGCTACGGTCGCAGGTTCGAATCCTCCCTCGGGCATGGATGTGTGTGATGTTCTTAGGTTAGTTAGGTTGAAGTAGTTCTAAGTTCTAGGGGACTGATGACCTTAGAAGTTGAGTCCCATAGTGCTCAGAGCTATTTGAAGCATTTGAACTAAATACGAACAATGTTCAAATGGGAAAGAGAAACAGCGCAAAAGTGGGCTACAGTTATAACTTTTATGCAATAAGGAACGCTCAATTAAGAATAAGGAATTTAAAATTATACTTTTCAGACTCTCACAGACTGTGTAGTGTACGCAACAGACATGGAACAAGCACCGGTAATAAATGCTTAAAAATGTTACCTTCCTCGCAGTGTAGCAATTAACTTTTCCATTTACGGTGTACCTACTGAAAGCAAACGCCTATCTTAAGTATCTCATAAAACACTAATTAAGCAGCTTCTAACTTCATCTAAGATTTTTTACCACACACTGATCTTCATTTTTGTTGATTCGTTAACAGGTCTGTCGTTCTTTTTAGGCTGCATATACTGAAATTCTTCTGTAATATGGTCTCACAGCTCTTGTTGAAACATAGTGCTCATTAAATAAATACTACAGGTCTTTAACGTTACGAAATTTGACAGCAATTAGTCTGCTGTACATTATCAAAACTATCTTTTAATTTATCCAGCACACTGCAGTGAGAAATAGCTAGGAGTGTTTTGCGAATGTATAGTTAAATTAAATCAGGGGTTACAGAAATTCCGTCACTTAGGCAGTTTTTTCCCGTGTCTAGTACTGAATGTCCAAATGAAACAATGCGGCAGGAACTAGATGTGGAGGCATACAAAAGAAAATACTCGTAAAGAAAGTCCTGGAACAACTAGTACTAACAAACAATGGGCAGTAAAAAACACGTCTCCAACTAACTTTACACTATAAGCGATATGGGCGAAATTAGCGAGCACTACACAGACTTGAAAGCCTAATCCATTAAATGGAGAGGAAGGATAATAAAAATTATTGTATTTACATTGAACGCTTTACCGTCAAAGGCTCAGAGCACATCAGTTATTCTCCGCATTAAATGTGTGTTAAATTATGTGACGAAGCTGAGCAGATAGATTTTGATACTAATTGTGTGTTATTGGAAGACAGAGCAAATTTTGAATAGTATTTTATTCCAAAAAAGAGTAGCAGACAGTTACAACAAAAAGTAACGTACTTAAGAGTTCATATGTTCCAACTCATTTAGTACGGTATTCCAAGACATCAGCAATGATTTAATAGGTTGAGATAGCTACTCTTGTTCCGAAAACAACAACCACCACCACCACTACTGCACTTCAAGTGCCTTGACGGCTGTATGTGGGCGGATACGGAAGCGCGTAGTCAGTAACGTTCACGGAATCTCTAATCTCTCAAAATTTTTCAGTCCAGATAGCGAGCTACGACAGGAGCTATTTATCTCGCAACGGACGACGGCAAAATATTTTCGTCGTGGTTGCATACGAAGAATACAGTGAGATACCGGGTCGAAGCGCACAACTCGCCCGTAAGCAGCTATGCAAGAGTCCACACCAGCATAGCGTGAATGCCGCGATAAGGCTGCGACTGTTTCGAAACGGACAAGTATTTACTGGCCATAACTATGGTTATCTGAACCACATATATCCAGTAATACCACTTATCAACAAATTGCTTTCTAAACTTTAGCTTCCACGTGCCTCCAGCTCCTCCCTGACACACACACACACACACACACACACACACACACACACAAATTAAGGTAATTTGAAAATTTCAGGAGAGAGGAAAGCAACCAGTCTGTGTAATCTTTATGGGTGGTTTTGTGGTTTTAGGAAACTGTAAAAACGTTGCCAACTCCCTGACGTTCACTAGGTCCACGCAATTTTGCACGGAGTTACGTGTCAGGGCATAGCTCGGCCACATTCCAGCTAAAAATAAAGCGACTAATTTTAAAGCTGAACGTAGCCCGACGAGAGTCAGGAATTAAAATTAAAATTAGACGGCCAGCGGAACGTGCAGAGCATCACCAACCACCTTGTCGGCGAAACTGTTACGGGTGTTCTACCGATAACTTCTTGCGAATTCTCGATATGAGTGGTGCACGCTGACTGTCACTGTCATTTTCACGCTTTCTAACCGTTACAAGAAAGAAACCTACAGTCAGAGTGTGTGTAGAGGGGTACACAAATTATTAATGTTAATTTAAAAGCAGTAGTAGTTATTACAGGATGTGCTCAGATACTGTTTCCATCTGGAAATACTTAACTGGCAAATAGTTTCTCAGAAACTGATATAGATCGGAATCAGTAGTGGCCATTGAAATCTTTACTGGAAACGTCGTTAGGTGATTGGTTATAGTATACGTAAAGCAGGGTCATGTTTCTACTTTTGCATGAGAAAACCTAACACTTCGAGAGCGCACTTCTACGACTTATGTCCACAGTAAGGACTACACGGGACAAACATTACCGACGAGAGAGAGAGAGAGAGAGAGAGAGAGAGAGAGAGAGAGAGAGAGAGAGAGAGAGAGAGAGCGAGAGAGAGAGAGAGAGAGCGAGAGAGCAGGCGGGGCACGTTCAATCGATTTAAATGATTGACGATGCGGTAAGGAACCCGGAGTTTCACCGGAAGATATCGGCATATTTTCGGTATTAGTTACCAAAGACATTCATTCTTTTTATTTGCCGGCCGGATTGGCCGAGCGGTTCTAGGTGCTACAGTCTGGAACCGCGCGACCGCTACGGTCGTAGGTTCGAATCCTGCCTCGGGCATGAATGTGTGTGATGTCCTTAGGTTAGTTAAGTTTAAGTAGTTCTAAGTTCTAGGGGACTGATGACCTTAGACGTCAAGTCCCATAGTACTCAGAGCCATTTCTTTTTATGTCAGTAAACAATCATACGATGAACTTAAATGAAGGTTCCTACGGAAGCACAGCAATGTTCTCCTTTAACACTGATAAGCTAATACCAGCTCTTTAATGATGATAGGGTAATTCGGGAAAGGCCACCGTACGTTACAATCTATTCCGAACTATGTATTTCTCTTGAGTCCCCGTTCACACCACCGAAGTGAAATACCCTTGGGATTGACCACAACTAATATGGGACTTACGTATGAACTATAGGAGGTCCGAACGTACCGCGCCTTTGCGTATGCAACCAATCCTACAAGATAGCTACGCGGGTTGCTTGTGATCAGGGGCTACATATTACACGATACCAGTAGAACCGGGCCCCAGTGCGCTGAGTACCACAGATCTGGAGACACTTAAATGTTGACGTAGTACGACAGACTTCTGAACAGAAAAAAAACTTCAGCAATACGACACTGTGTTTATATGCACTGACATATTTTGATACAATACACAGCGTCTTCACATGCAGACGTTGCAGCCTACATACAAAATATGTCGCCAGTCTCTTGATACTAAGACCAAAACGGTCACAGCAAGCACAACACGTGGACCAGTACTAATCGGCCTCCACCATCACTTGCAACAGCTCCTCCGTGCTCATCTCACACACGCAATGTCCGGAGTGCGAGGCCATAGATCCGCGTTGCCAGTCCTGTTTTCCACGTGTTGCAGGAAACTCGCACGAGGTGGTTGTAACTCTGAACTATTTCAAAGCCACGGCCGTCAAGCTCTGAAATCGTCATTAAATACTATTTCAGAAGTTAGAAATGTTATGACTTTTCACAGACAGCAAGGTGCCTATCAATGTACAGTTTAGAGCAATTAAGTATCTATATTCACGAAATTATGATGAATTTGAGAAGCTTTACCACACACTTGCAAAAATTAGGGAACACTTAATCGATAACGGACTCAACTTTAACAGATTCCCGACGCTGTATTTAAAAGGAATATTTCTTTCTGCGTTTAGGAAGCTGTTGAATAATTCCAAGTATCGTTTGCTCCTGGTTTATTGCAAATGGCGAGTTTGCACTGAAGTGACAGTAATAAGGAACAGAAAACATCCTTTCACCCGTCACAAGCCAGATTTCGTTCGACAAAAAAGGAAAAAGCTTATTAGAGCTACTTACAGAAAATTGTTGTAAAATGGTCATCTGTCGGGGGACACTGTGTAAAAGACGAATGGTCTGTCACAGCAACGTCCTCTAACAAATTTCGGACATCCCTTAAGAAGCTCAAATGCAGCCTGCCGTTTCTTACAGCAAGAGCTGATCGTAATGTTGTGCGACAGTCCGACAGATCAATTAACTGACTTCTCAGTTTCCCTTTCTTTCATTCACGTAGTTTGGTGGAGAGTCCTTCACTATACCCATCGCCATTAAATGTACATACAAGTACTACACCGAAATGTACACTACTGGCCATTAAAATTTCTACACCACGAAGATGACGTGCTACAGACGCGAAATTTAACCGACAGGGAGAAGATGCTGTGATATGCAAATGATTAGCTTTTCAGAGCATTCACGCAAGGTTGGCGCCGGTGGCGACACCTACAACGGATGCCTCGTGTAAGAAGGAGAAATGCCTAACATCACGTTTCCGACTTTGGTAAAGGTCGGATTGGAGCCTATGGCGATTGCGGTTTATCGTATCGCGACATTGCTGCTCGCGTTGGTCGAGATCCAATGACTGTTAGCAAAATATGGAATCGGTGGGTTCAGGAGGGTAATACGGAACGCCGTGCTGGATCCCAACGGCCTCGTATCACTAGCAGTCGAGATGTCAGGTCTCTCATCCACATGGCTGTAACGGATCGTGCAGTCACGTCTCGATCCCTGAGTCAAGAGATGGGGACGTTTGCAAGACGACAACCATCTGCACGAACAGTTCGACGACGTTTGCAGCAGCATGGACTATCAGCTCGGAGACCATGGCTGCGGTTACCCTTGACGCTGCATCGCAGACAGGAGCGCCTGCGATGGTGTACTCAACGACGAACCTGGGTGCACGAATGGCACGTCATTTTTTCGGATGAATCCAGGTTCTGTTTAAAGCATCATGATGGTCGCATCCGTGTTTGGCGACATCGCGGTGAACGCACGTTGGAAGCGTGTATTCGTCATCACCATACTGACGTATCACCCGGCGTGATAGTATGGGGTGCCATTGGTTACACGTCTCTGTCACCTCTTGTTCGCATTGACGGCACTTTGAACAGTGGACGTTACATTATAGATGTGTTACGACCCGTGGCTCTACCCTTCATTCTATCCCTGCGAAACTCTACATTTCAGCAGGATAATGCACGACCGCATGTTGCAGGTCCTGTATGGGCCTTTCTGGATACAGAAAATGTTCGACTGCTGCCCTGGCCAGCACATTCTCCAGATCTCTCGCCAATTGAAAACGTCAATGGTGGCCGAGCAACTGGCTCGTCACAATACGCCAGTCACTACTCTTGATGAACTGTGGTATCGTGTTGAAGCTGCATGGGCAGCTGTACCTGTACTCGCCATCCTAGCTCTGACTCAATGGCCAGGCGTATCAAGGCCGTTATTACGGCCAGAGGTAGTTGTTCTGGGTACTGATTTCTCAGGATCTATCCACCCAAATTGCGTGAAAATGTAATCACATGTCAGTTCTAGTATAATATATCTGTCCAATGAATACCCGTTTATCATCTGCATTTCTTCTTGGTGTAGCAATTTTAATGACCTGTAGTGTACATTTAATGAAAAACTAATTCTGATCCAATTTGTATAATTACACAAGTCTTCTATGGAGTGGATTGAATTGTCAAGGCAATATATTGTCAACTGCGAACATGTATGTGCTATGCTAGTTTCTTTCATCATCAGCGCGAATTTTTCAGTCCATTGGCCGCCAGCGATCGCCGGAATTCACCTTTTTACAAGTGGTGAATTTTTTTCCCGGCCCAGATATCAACAAAAGTTGAGCACTACTTCCAGCCTCGTGTTTGCAAGCCACCACTCAGGGTAAGACAGGTGTACAGCTGTCAACGCGGAGACTGCTGCACTGCCGGCTGACGTTCTACAGAATGAGCGCACAGCCACAGGTGCTTGCTTCAGACGTCTTTGGATGGTTATTACAGTTTTCAGAACGAATTTTCATTCTGCAGCGGGGTCTGAGCTGATCTGAATGTTCGAGAGATTTAAACCATGTGATGCACTGGGACTCGAACCTATGAGCTTCCCCTATCGCGGGGAAGTGCTCTGCCATTGAGCTATCTAAGCGTCACTCTCGACCCGCCCTCACAGCTTCCCCCAATACTTCTATTACCTTCCAGACTTTATAGTGTTCGTGCTTACCTTGCCGGACTTGCACTCCTGGAAGGACGGATATTGACGAGAAATGGTTTAACAATAGCGTAGCGTATTATTTCCAAATTGAATTTTCACTCTGCAGTAGACTACACGCTGGTGGAACTAACGCTGTGAGTTAGACTGTTTGGTAAATATTAGCAGTTCTCACAGCTTTCACACAACGTTTCGTAGTTTAAGATTTGGCGTTGAAGACAATGTTTTTTTTTCTAACTTGCTATCAGAAATACCTGCACTGATTACAGGGCTGTGGTTCTCATCAGTGCCACTTGCCGGATTGCTTCAGAAGTTGGATGTGGGCTAATTGGATCCTGAACAATGATGCGTTCCTTCACCGAAAAACTGCGAGGGTAGAAGAACAATACAGTGGCTTCTGCCGCTATACTGTGTTGTAAAAGCATGAGCATTACCCCTTTGAATTTTACAGCGCGTATGAAACGTCCGTAGAAGCCATAAATGCGAGGCAGGTAAAGACTTTCGTTTGTATTTTTTCTAACGACTAAAGAGGATAGGCCAGCGCCCATGAAATGCTGCGGCCACGTAAAGTATCGTGGAATTCTGTTGCGAGAGGAGCTATCCCGTCAGCCGAAAGTACCAATGGACTGTAGAGGATCCACAAGCAACTCGTTCCAAAATGCGCAACAGTGAGCTCTGAGAATTGGCCAAACAAGTCACGCGCAGTCGTCTCCTTTACGGGGCAGTATCCATACAGATCGTGTCGGCACCGAGGGGGACCGAGGCAGTCTGGCGAGAATATGCCGCACACGTAATACTATCACGACACGTATTACTCGACAAAGCCAACCGCAGACCCTGCAGTAGTGAGAACTAAGGTGGTCACCGGACTAGTAGCTACACTCAAGTTGCTGCTGAAAGCAGGGCGCGTTGCTGCCTCGCAGTGCAGACACAAAAAGCGATCGCAGAAAATGCCTTTGAAGGCAGCTACGGAGGCATGCTGTTAACGTTACTGGATTAATTGATGATGAGAACGCAAGAGGAGTGGCAGTGCTGACCGAAAAGGTGACGGAACAGGAAAACAAAATGTTGAAGTTGAACAAGTCAAGGGTTTGCTAATTATGACAGGAGGGACATGATTCTGAGCGGCGTGCAGATCCAAATAAATATCGCAAAGAAGAAACGAAGTGCGCACAATAAATATCCCATTGACGATACGGATAATTGTAGCAGCAATTTCTGTGAAGTTATAAATCATTCAAAGAAATATCAACTTTGCACACACTTCGCAGCCTGGATTTCAGGACTTTTAAGGAAAGTGAGAAAATGTGTGATATCTACGGGGATTTATTTTAAACAAGGCAGATTAAACATGTCATGTGCCCGCGAAACAAGTTACAAAAAAAGGCAATTTGTATTAGATTTTTATGGAAAAACGAAGCATCGTAATTAATACGTCCATTGATCTATCAAACGAAACGCGGATTCGTACGCATTAAACTGTGAATAAGTATATTTACATAAATAGTATACGAACTGCCGCATCAAACAAAAATTTTTGGTCGATTGTGTTTTGGAGGTCATTGGTGAATAGATGTGTAGCGTGCGACAACGCTCCACTTTTAAGAGTACGGTGCTGGTACCTCTGTTAGGTGCTGCGACCCTGGCAGATCTTCTCTCAGTCCATTCGTCCTGCAGTTTCACACAGATACGCAACTGTTTTGCCAGGAATACGATTTTGTTCGTTAGGCCCAGAAGTTGTCTCCACGGGAAGTTCTGAGCTCTTAGGTATTGTGAGTGTTATTCCATCCATGCACCAAACATGCTGGAAATTTTCCCCTATGAGCAAAACAATTCTGTAACCGGAAAATTTAGCGTTAAAAAGCAACTTAAAATGCCAGAATATGTGAAATTTCTCTATTGTGTAACTTTGAAGGGAACTGCTTCCTGTATTGTGACCATGGCGCAAGCATGTGCGGGTTTGAAGACAACCAGGCGGATGCTGTTCGTGGTCTCCCTGCTGGTTGCAGTTCTGGGGTACTGTCATTTTTGCAATGAAGTATTTATTTTAATAGTGATTTTTTCCTTGCATATTTAGCTACGTAGACTTAAAAGAAGCATGAAGTAATGCGGTAACTGGCACGGAACATTTTGAACCCAGTGAACTGTGACAATTTTGCCTTTTGCGGGTACATTTCATTTCATATACAGCAAGTGCCAGTTAGTGTTATAGAGTGATGTGCTCTCTGAATTCCAATGCAGTTCTTTTATTCTAAAAGACAAAGATATTCCACAACTGGCTCTAACCTTTTTATTTTTGTTACTAAAGTTTCAACAATTTGGCCATTATCAAAGACTTGAAGTGAATCATGTTTCTTCAATACATGGGTCGAAACTAGCAAGTTCCCTCAACCCATCGATTTGTGTTAATTACAAAGTATCAAAACACAAAAAATAGCCCTTTTGAGAAACCATGACTACTCAGAAGAGAATTCAAATAAAGTTCTGCCTGAAATAGTAGTGGTAATGAAAAAAATACAATGTTCATGCATTGATCCTCCCTATTACACAGTTGCAATTGCACTGTGTTTCACTACCGTAGGTCATTCACTTCTTAACTGCTATACAGCAGTGCACATCAGTGTAATTTCATCTGTATGACAATAAGACCCGAAGCATGAACATTGTGTTACGTCGTTACCACTACAAGGTCTTGATAGTTATTTTGGTTATTTGGTTATTTCTCCGAGTTGTCATGGTTTCTCAAATAGTTTTTTTTCCGCTGTGTAATTTGCACAAACCGATGTGTTGACGGAACTTGCGACAGTACATGTGTTTGATCATGTCTTAACAGCCGAAATTACAGCAAGACAAAGATTATAACGTCAGTCTGTTGCTGTTGTCTTTTTTGATACAGCTTCCCCCTACTCTGTCCTGTGCGCAAGCTTCTTAATTTCTGAACTGCAACTGCAGCCTACATCCATTTCAAAAGGTTTACTGTATTCGAGTCTACGTCTCCCTCTACAGTTTTCACCCGCACACTTCACTTCATTACCGAACTGACTATTCCTTGACGCCACAAGATACGTCTTATAAGGCAGTCCCTTCTTTTAATCAAGTTTTATTATAAATTTCTTTTTTTCCCAGTTAGGTTCAGCAATACATCAGCAATAGACTTCCTACGCCAGATTTATACTGCATGTCCACAAATTCATCTTCAAAATACTTTTTGTACGATTGTCATACTGCATCTTGTGCCCCCTCTACTTCGGCCATCATCAGTTACTTTACTGCTCAAATAACAAAACTCATCTACTTGTTGCGTCATTCAAAAATTTCATAGTGGGCCAGGACACAGAAGCAACAAAATTAATTTTTGCTGTTGATTCTTCGCCAACAAGCAGAACACGGCAAGTCTCATGACTGTTTCCCAGGACCTTCGCCCAGTGGAAGAGGGGTTAAAATAAGCAAACACGTGTATCGGATTATCCATAGATACTCGACCTCCTCAGAGAAAATGGCGGTCAAAATTTGCGAAGCAATTTAGGTGCCTCGTATCTCCCGATAAGTTCATCTAAAGCATTGGCACAGCGGGTAGCGCCGAGGCGTCACATATTTGAGCCCCGTGTTTCAAACCCGATTACTCTTTATTTTCTTTTTTATTTATATACCCATGTCCGCAGAACGTTACTACGCGAATGTTTCTTGTCAAGTAAGGAGATAAAAGGGCATTACATTAATAGTAAAATTACAGCTGGTGCTTCACAGTGTCATTTTTATTATGTAATAAATACTTGTATGGTCCGTTTCTGTCTGCTCACTTTGAGGAATAATTCGAGGATGATGATTTTCCCTTATTGATTTCCTCAAAAGCCAAAACCAGCTGGACAGGTCAGAATTGACTGAATACAAGACACAAGTTGCAAGAATAAACGGGTATACTTGCTGGGCGACCGAAAACCAACTCCTCGAAAACAAGGACGCAACATGACCAATTTTTTTTTTTTTTTTACGACACACAACAGGAATTTCACTGAAAACAAAATCTGTCTCATTTATTTATTGTTTTGCACATTCGTGTAGTAATAGTCTACAGACTTGAGTAGATAAACGAAAAACTAAAATGGAAACAATAATCGAGTTCCAAATACGGGACGCAAAAGCCAGCCGCTGTGCAACCACTTCGGCTGAACTAGCTACGAACTAAAAGGCATATACAGTACCCCAAAATTTTGACTGTCGTTTTCTCAGAAACGGTTCGAGTATCTGCGCATAAGCCGAGCCAAATGTTCGCTAATTTTGACTCCCTCTTCCACTGAGTGGAGTTTCTCTGAAATCAGTTTGCGGCACTTGCTGTGTTCTTCTCGTAAGAAACAACAAATCTCGACTAATCACTCAGTTACCTTTTAGACAAGCTGATCACGCTTGTCTTTTTTGTGTTAAATGGCACATGAGACTGGCACAAAGGACAGCGAGCTGAGTTCTTTAGCGCGCATAGTCTATTTCCGACGAAGAGGAAATCGAAAATTTGTGGTAAGTTCCTATGGAACCAAAGGGCTGAGGTCATCGGTCCCTAGGCTTACACACTACTTAATCTAATACACACACCCACCCACACACCCACACACGCCCGAGGGAGGACTCGAACCTCCGACGGGGAGGGGGGGGGGAAGAGTGGGGGGGGAAGAGTGGGTGGGGGAGCAAGAGTGGGGGGGGGGGGGGGGGGAGCCTCGCGAACCGTGGCAAGGCGCCCTCAGACCACGCGGCTCGAATAAAACGCGCGCGAAATGCGACCTTCCGGTACGTTGTTTAAAGCGCCAAGCGCAGTGCGGAGTTAAATCGAGGCAGCAACGTATGGCGCAGTGTGAGAAGCTGTCTGTTTAACAAGAAGCAGGGGGTGGCAGCATGGAGGTCGGACGCGCCTCGGGCGGCGGGTAATGGCAGAACACGCAGATAAGCGAGGCCAGGGCAGGGCGGCTTACTTCAGAGGCGATGGCACCGGCCGCGCGATACATGTATATTTTAGAAGGCACGCACAGGGGGAGCGGGCCCCTGGCGCTCCTGTAGCCCAGGCGCAGGCACGAAGCAGCAGGTACCACTGTGAGCGTTCTCAACAGACAACATTGATGCAGTTCACGGGTTCGAGATGGTCTTACTTATCGCCTTTCTTGGTGCAGCTGTTACAGTCTAGTAAAGGAACCAAAGAAAAATATGGAGCAGAAATTAAAAGGACTTGGGAGAGCAGTTGAACGGAACAGACAGTGGCTTGAAAGGAGGACATAAGATGAATATCAACTAAAGCAAAACAAAGACAATAGAATGTACTAGAATTAAATCAGGTAATACGGTGCGAATTAGATTAGGAAACGAGACGAAGTACTACGCGAGTTTTGCAATTTGGGGAGCAAAATAACTGATGATGGCCACGTAGAGAAGATATAAAATTTAGACTGGCCATGGCAAGAAAAGCGTTTCTGAAAACAGCGTAGACCGGAAGATAGCAGAAGCTTTTTAAACATGGTGTTACAGAAGAAAGCTGAAGGTTAGATGGGTAGATCGCGTAACTAACAAGAAGGTACTGAACAGACTTGGGGAGAAAAATTTGTGGCACAACCTGACTAAAAGAAGGAATTCAAAAACATCAATAGATCACCAATGTAGTAATGTGCTTGTGAGGGGCTGACGGGTGAGGGAGGGTGGGGGGGGGGGGGGGGGGGGGGAGGACACACAGGGACTAACCAAAGAGACACACCAAGATATGATTCTAGTAAGCAGATTCAGAAGAATGTAGTCTAGGTTGTAGTAATTATTCGGAGATGAAGAGCTTTGAACAGGATAGAGTAGCATGGATAGCTGCACAATACCTTCCTTCTTAGAAAACAAGAACAACATGTAGCTAGTTGCCCAAGAATGAAAAGTTTACATCGGCTCAGCCCAACACCTTAAACAATTTTAGGGAGGCAACACGATATTTAATGGAAGCTTCTGCAGTTCATGATAAATAATAATTAAGTTTTAAATGTTTTTGGTATTGTGTGTGCTACACTGTTAGATTTAAATCCATCTCACTGGGAACGAACATTGAGAGGTTTGTTACCGAGGAACCTTATCTGATGTTCCCGACAGTTAATGTGTGTTAATGATTCAGACAAGGGGTAGGCAAGTATCTGCTGGACTACAAGAATGGCTTCAGTGTTTGGCATAAGAAAAAAATGACGAATTATCATTCCCTTGCACACAGCGTCACGGTTGCGCAGATGTGGTGTCTCGTCAATATACAGAGCTATTCTGCAAAAGCGGTTGCTCGAGTGTGCTGGTACTTTCTTGACCTCTGTATACTGCTAGACTGCTGGAACAGACTAAATGCGTCTTTCGAACTTTGTCCCAAGTTATTCTTGTCTGCCAGAGCTATCATCTTGTGGACGTGCATACGAGTATAAGCTCTTAGAGATACGTCCGTTAAGTCGATACAAATAGGAACAAAACGTTTTACAGGTTGTTGTTATAGGAGGTTTGCTGAGTGAATCCTTCTAACTCATTCATTAATTATGGAATTACTGAAGTACAATGTAACTGTGAATGACACTGACCTTTTATATATGCAAAACTAATTAGCTTCAAGAGAAAATTTAGCATCCCTCGAGTGTGCTTTTTGTTGTAGCACTGTTCTAGATGTATTGTGCTAGTGTAGTTCAAATCATCTCTGTAGCTTATAGTTATGCGTGTGAGAGATAAATGACTGAGATCACCACCTGAAATTTCAGTCTTCATAATTTTGAGTGTATTCCGTGAAATACATCTTTCACCTTTGTTGAGCATTCCTGCGATGCACTCACAGTGATTATGGCATGACGAATAGCGTAGCTCTTCTCTGTCCGCTCTCTCAATGGAACTTTGTGGGGATCCCAAATACTGAACATTAGTAAAGATTCGTTTGGAGGACGATTTTGTAATAACCTCCTTCGATGATGACTTGTACTGAACTATTCTATTGTTTCTATCACTTCCCATAACTCGATTTTTGCCGTCGTTTTATGTTAAATCATTTGTGTGGCCACGCCGAGGTATTTGACTTTTGTAACGAAAGCACTGCAGTCTTGTAAACGAGACTGTACAGATAAACCTCAAAATAGTAAATCGAACATCTGTGTGAACGGCACTGCTCTTAATACAGGTTCATCCTTACAGCACTGCAGGTGCGTGAACAATCCGAGTGGTCTTCAATTGACCGCGGTGCACGAGAAAGGGGGTGGGTGAACGTCGTACATCTTGCTCGAAGATGGCCTACAGTACGGCGACCAGTCTCCAGTCTCGTGAGTGGTATCTCGATGTATGGCCACACGTATCTTACTCGATTGTGCCAGCTTGCGCATAGAATGCAGACTTCCAGTACACGCAGCCTCGATGCTCCTTCACTCTCAGATTCATCTCCCTCTGCATTGCGACGTAGCGAACCGCCACATTTCTTTAGTCACGCGACAAGATCACGCGACTGTTGGATCGCAATCGGTGAACCATCATGTGAAGGCAGGTGATAAAACTACAAGCCGAGTGTAGTACAGCCATGTGGAAAGATGCTGAGGCGGAACGAGTTCCACTGACGCGGGTCCGCTACATATATGAAGGGCACTAATCACCGTGACAAACCATCCGCCGATCCACCGTGACAAACCATCCGTCGATCCAGAAATTGCACGACAAGATCTCCCGCTCGAGGCAAATAATGTCACGGAGATTTACCAGTGGCAAAACTTTCGAAAAGGTGTGGTAGGAGGTATTAAAGTATAAGTCTCTCACGGAATTGAATCATTGGGAAAGATGCCACCTGGGATCATGAGTTCATGTATCTGATCATTCAACTGTCTCAGAAGTTCCCACGGAAGGCTGCCTGTCCATTCTATATGTGTCGCAGTAGAAGTGGAGAGAGAACTGTCGCGCGGAGTTAGATACGGGCGTGCACCGAGGAGTGGATTACGGTGATGAGAGTGGCCGCGGGCTAACAGAGCTGGGCGTGAGCGTCGCTGGCGAGCGCAGCCTCTGCTCTGGCGCTGCTGGCGGCACAAAAGCCGGCCGCCGCAAACACTGGCGCCATTCTGCGGCCCGCGGCCGCAATTCCGGTCATTAATAGTAATGAGCCGGGCTGCGAGCAGCCGGGGCTCGAGGGGTGGCCTCCGTTTCTCCCCGCCACTGCCCGCCTTGGGCTCATTCACCGCTCCCTCACGGCGTTTTCCTGGTTCCCCGGTCCGAGAGGCTCACAGGCCAGCCTTCATCCGCGGGTCGCACAGCCTGCTTACGTTCGCAGTGTTGAGAGCCCCTCCACCCGCCACACCGGAGCCAATTTAACTGTATGTGTCTCTCCGTTACTCTTTGAGAGCTCACTGACCGCGGTCATTGCGGCGCATCTGCGCTTGCAACGCATTCAATTATGAGAATGTGTTCTAAGAAAGATGGAGTGTCGCGGTAATCGTGGTATATAGCGAGAAATTAGGAGTATCGGCTCAACACAACATACGGAAATACACCCCCCGTCACGTCGAAGTGCAACAACAACTCAGAGACAGCAGGTGGCAGCAATAGCAGTGGATATATAACGCGTGTCGGAGGGACGCGGATAACAGTGCACTCGTTGTCGTAATACGGAAACGGAGCTATTTATCTGACGTGCAAAAGGGCGTCATCATTGGCTTTCGGGCAAAGGATGGAAGCATTTCCGAAATAACAAAATGAGCAAACTGTTCATGTGCCGTATGGTTAAACCCCACAGTGGTTGAAGTATACCGTGCAAAAATGGCGCTGTGCAAAGCCGGTGCCAAGGCAACTGCGGTGCGACATGGGCCGTAGATGATTGGGGTGAACGACAGGTGCGGAGCTGTGTACGGGCGACTACGAGGGGCGTTTGAAAAGACCGTGCGAACAAAAAATGGTTCAAATGGCTCTGAGCACTATGGGACTTAACTGCTGTGGTCATCAGTCCCCTAGAACTTAGAACTACTTAAACCTAACTAACCTAAGGACATCACACACATCCATGCCCGAGGCAGGATTCGAACCTGCGACCGTAGCGGTCGCGCGGTTCCAGACTGAAGCGCCTAGAACCGCTCGACCATACCGGCCGGCTCTCATTTGTTGATTCCTTCCGAATAATAGGAATTCTCCAAGTCTGCAAAATAGCAATTAGTTGCTGCAATCACCTCCTCGTTTCAATAAAATCTTTGTCCAGCCAGCCATTTCTTTCAAATTGTGGAACAAACAGTAGTCCACGAGAGCCAAGTCTGGAGAATAGTGGGTATGTGAAACGTGTTAGAATTATATTTCAATTACTTTCCGACCACAACTGCTGAGGTGTGTGCTGCTGTATTGTCGTGATGGAAAAGGACTTTTTTGCGGTCCAATCGCCGGCGTTTTTCTTGCAGCTCGGTTTTCAAACGGTCCAATAACGATGAATAATATACACCTGTAATAGTTTTACCCTTTTCCGGATAGTCGATGATGATTATCCCTTGCGAATCCCAAGAGACAGTCGCCATAACCTTTCCGGCCGAAGGAATGGTCTTCGCATTTTTTTGGTGCAGATTCTCCCTTCGTAACCCATTGTTTAGATTGTTGCTTGGTCTCACGAGTATAGTATTGTATACATGTTTCATCCAAAGTGACGAAACGACGCTTAAAGTCCTGCGGATTATTCCTGACCAGCTGCGAACAATCCTTGCAACACTTCACACGATTTCGTTTTTGGTCAGCCGTGAGCAATCGCGCAACCCATCTCGCGGACAGCTTTCTCATGTCCAAATGTTTATGCAAAATATTCATTTGAGATGCCCACAGCACTAGCAATCTCACGCACCGTAACTCTGTCATCCATCACCATATCATGGAATCAATGATTATGGAGTCTTAACATCCACAGGGCGTCCAGCATGTTCAGCATCACTTGTGCCCATATGGCCACTCCGAAAATTTTGAAACCACTTATAAACTGTTCTAATTGAAGGTGCAGAGTCACCATAATGTTTATCAAGTTTCTCTTTAGTCTCCCAAGGCGTTTTGCCTTTCATAAAGTAATGTTTAATCACCACACTAAATTCTTTTTCGTCCATTTTTTGACAGTCACTCGATTTCCTTGATTCACACGAATGCCAAACACAAAGAACTAGACCAGTATGGCTGAAACTGTGTGCGCTCTTTCCAAAGATGCTACTAACTAAACATGAGCTCGATAAGCGCAGGTGGTGCCATCTCTCTGACTTTGCACGGACTTTTCAAACGTCCCTCGTAGATGTGTAACTGTTGAGCATCTGACCGCGCAGATGAACAAATGGGCTACCAACAGTGTCTCCTCAGCAACCGTCCATCGAACGTTGCTGCGAATGGGCCTCCGTCCTAGGGGCCTGCTGACAGCTGTTCATCGGCGACGAAGGTTGGAATTTGCACGCCAGTACCGCAACTGGGTGTCCGTGTGGCTACAGTTGGCCTTTCAGATTAATCACATTTTATGCCCCTTCGGACTAGTGGCCGTAGGCGCGAACGTTGTGAAACGTCTGAAAGCAAACAAGGAGAGCGTTATGGTATGGGGAATGTTTTCGTGGTATTCCCTGGGTGATCTCGTCATTCTGGAAGGCATAATGGATCAACGGAAGTATGCATCTGTCCTTCTGGACCATGTCCACCCTCACATGCAGTTTGTTTTCTTCGGCACAATGCATCTACCAAGAGGACAGCGCAACGTGTCACACAGCTCGCAGTGTACGTGCTAGGTTCGAAGAGCACCAGAATGAGTTTACCGGACTTCCCCAGCCCACCAATCCCCAATTCCTCTTGCCCAGATTTAAACACAAGCTAGAATCTGTGGGAGCACCTCGACCGGGCTGTTCGTGCCATCTACCGAGAAACCTAGCGCAGCTGGCTTATGCTCTATATTAGTAATACCTAGTAGATAGTGTCGGACGTTCCATGCGGCTTTTCGCGGATGATGCTCCAGTATACAGAGAAGTTGCAGCATTAGAAAATTGCAGCGAAATGCAGGAAGATCTGCAGCGGATAGGCACTTGGTGCAGGGGGGTGGCAACTGGCCCTTAACATAGACAAGTGTAATGTATTGCGAATACATAGAATGAAGGATCCTTTATTGGATGGATTATATGATAGCGGAACAAACACTGGTAGCAGTTACTTCTGTAAAATATCTGGGAGTATGCGTACGGAACGATCTGAAGTGGAATGATCATATAAAATTAATTGTTGGTAAGGCGGGTGCCAGGTTGAGATTCATTGGGAGAGTCCTTAGAAAATGTAGTCCATCAACAAAGAAGGTGGCTTAAAAAACACTTGTTCGACCTATACTTGAGTATTGCTCATCAGTGTGGGATCCGTACCAGGTCGGGTTGATAGAGGAGATAGAGAAGATCCAAAGAAGAGCGGCGCGTTTCGTCACAGGGTTATTTGGTAAGCGTGATAGCGTTACGGAGATGTTTAGCAAACTCAAGTGGCAGACTGTTCAAGAGAGGCGCTCTGCATCGCGGTGTAGCTTGCTGTCCAGGTTTCGAGAGGGTGCGTTTCTGGATGAGGTATCGAATATATTGCTTCTCCCTACTTATACCTCCCGAGGAGATCACGAATGTAAAATTAGAGAGTGATTCGAGCGCGCTCGGATGCTTTCGGGCAGTCGTTCTTTCCGCGAACCATACGCTACTGGAACAGGAAAGGGAGGTAATTACAGTGGCACGTAAAGTGCCCTCCGCCACACACCGTTGGGTGGCTTGCGGAGTTTAAATGTAGATGTAGATATTTACAGTATATCTTTCCAAAAGACGTTCGTTGTAAGTGGTAATATAACAATGTTTGCGATGTTTTGTTAAAAGGTTCTTAATTCGTGAACAAAATAAAATCATTTAAGCACATTTGCCGGAGACAGTGACCCGGACTTAAATTCTGCGAAATATTTTAATGTTGACTTCAGTTTAATACGAAACCAATGTTTGGAATTACTACTGTTTAAACGTGTTGATAGAAGCCATGACTTTTCTTCCAAGGAGCTGGAAGTGCTTATAGCCGATGTCTACCATTTTAACAACAGGTGGTTTGCGAAACACGCGCGTCTAAGTAACTTTTCCACTGCGTCTAATCCCAGTAATCGGTGGTTCCCAACGCGACTAATTGAGCGGGATAACGAGCAGGAGAGAGAAGTAGATGATGTGCGTGATATCGACTCTTAACCATGCGTCCCGTTTCCGGTCTTGGGGATATGGTATCAGAGCATACAATGGTGGAATGTACCGTCAAATCTAGAACCTATTCCGAAGGGGAAGGAAATGCTGAAGAACTGTTCCTATCTTAGTTATCATACACTAACACGTGTACGTATAAAATGTACTAGCTGTGTTTAATTTATAGTTTGCATTTTGAACTTTTAATTGTGCAGTATGCTACGTAGGCTGTGTCCGTTATCTATACCAAGGTGAAATATTCTTCTACGTAGGGAAAGGTGACGTACAACTTGTCAAAATTAATTTTACATCTGATAGCGTAATGTCCTACGGTAAATATTAGTTTACTAGTTACGATCTAGCACACACTATTTCTTTTCGAGGCTACTGCGTCAGAAATGTACTTAATTAGATAGCTCGTCTTATCTTGAAACATTAGGCTCTGAGATGGTTGGGGTGAATTAACCATGTAAGGAACATGTGGGTGTAGGGCCATGTATCACATATATGGAAAAGGGAGTCTGGAGGTCATATAGAAATGTGGCAAGATATCTTCACATCCTGCCCCCCTGAAACAGACGAAGGTAACAACTCAGTATCAGTGAGAACACCACCAGAACTAGTGAAGGACATTGACTAATAGCAAACAGAGCTATTTTTTGTGAAATTGTCTATTATTTAATCATTCGCCATGAAGCTAACTTGAGTTGCACCTTCCCTCCATCCCCCCCTCTCCCCTCCCCTTTCACAATACTTTCTTGGCTGAAGTCTTGGGTGCACTCTTGGCACCGTGAACTTTGACGTCTGATATCGGGCATTTTTGCATACTTATTTCGGTAGCAGTCACGGTAGCATATTACTCGAGGAATGACCCGCAACCTACTTGACGCACTGGTCACTTGTCAAGGTCGCGTTAATACGTTTTCGGACCTCGAACTAGGCTTGAGCGTATCGGTAGGCGGTCGCTTGGGATCGATAGCGGTCGCTGCTGCCACCTAGTGACGACCCGCCGAACATTCTGCTACAGAGAGCTCCCATCCAAAGGTCCAAGCACACTCGCCAAAGTAAACTTTCTCATTCCTTTCAAGTCACAACTTTTGATTTACCGGCAGTTTTGGAATGCTCACGAACGCTCAACATGATGCGATTGAAACCCTAAATAAACATTAACTGAGCAAACACGACATGTCATCTAGATTTTGCGAAGGTGGCGAAAAGATAGCAATCTTACGTTTCACTGTCGCATTCAGGGAGGTGAGATACGTGTGTCGGAACTTAATATCGTTGGCCGTGAGGTCACGTGACACTTGTTATTCGACTGCATCAATGTACTGAAGATATACCCTAGCTTCTGTATTCTCAGTAACACACACATACTCTTCTCAGCATTTGTACTGGCAACTTTTACACTACTTATTTTGACAGCAGGTAGTAACAGAGATGATACAATGAATCCTTGCGAATGCCCATTCGGATACCAGAACAAACGGTAGTCATACTTTTACATCACGTCATGTATTATTAAATCTGGAGACACGAAAATGTTAACTTAAATCTCTTATTCGATTGAGCCGTGCGTGGCTGGCACTCGTGCCATCTCTTACTCTACATCCTGTTTTTTTTCTTTTTTTTTCTTCGTGTTGCCACCTCGTTATGTCAGTTTCAATTTCTGTTGTCACTGAGTTGCTGCTTTGTCTGCCCGTCAGCGGCAGCAGCAGCAGCAGCGCCTATCGATATAGCCCTCACGTGTTATCTTTGCTGCACTGCTATTACTTCCCGGTTGTCGTCTGTCGTGGTGTCAGTTGGAACGTGCCAGGAGGGAGTTCGGACCTGCCAGTCGTGGAGTTGGAACGCGGCACTAGTTCAGTCGGGTCGGAGCAGCAGTGAGGCCTGGATGTCCATGGCTCGCCCGACCGATTTGTCTTCGTGATTGCACAGCCACTGCTGAGTGTCGTTCAAGTCTTCGTGCAAGTGTTTGTCAAACTGAGTGTGTAGTTGGCGTCATTTCCACTGACGACTTGTTTTAAATGTTGTCGGCGTACTAGCAGTGAATCGGTCGGTTGGAGCGGATCAGCAAGCAAGTCTCCGCGCCGCGCAGTAGTCCGGGCCCGTTGTCGATCTCTATGCAGTGTCGGAGCGTGTGGGGGCTGTTCCGACTGCTACGAGGTCCGTGGCTCACCGACCCAGGACATGAAAGTTGAGTGGTGATTTAATTACCGAAGCCATGTCTGTTCACGTTGTCCCCTTGGTTGGTGGTTCGCTGTTGGCGGTGTTCCTGGGAGCAACAGCGAGTTTTCGAGTTGGTGAAGATTTAGCCGCAGTGTGGTGGAATTAACTACATTTGTCGGTTTGAAATTAAAGTGCACCAGCCGAATTTTCTGCCTTGTGGCCGTTAGTGTTCCGGTTACCTGCCCTGGTCGCTAATGTAAATTCAGGCAGTGTCCTTCCCTCACCTGTTGTCGCTGTCCATCATGGTGTGTAGCTTTCGACAGCTTAATGTATTTTTGGTTGTGGGCGGCTGTGTCTAACGTTTCGGCTTGGAATTCTCGTATACTGGTCAGTGGTTAGCAAGTCGTCTTGTCGGTGGGTCCCTGACTGTCTCTTGGTTGTGCTGCCGGCGGATCGAGTATAGTTGGCCCGACTTCTGGTCTCACCTAAGCGAACGTTAAGATTTCAAGGGCAGACCGAGCCCCATGGAAACTTCTGAGCGTCGTTGCCTATACTGCCTTTCTTGTTGGCGTTTAATTGTGTATTTTTTATGGCTCATAGCCGATGGTTAGAATTTGTACGCTTGTAATTGTATTTTTAAAATCAAAGGCCTTCAACCGTTTTGAAAGGAAGATTTTCTAAATCGGGCAAGTCTTACATTGTCTGAAGATAAAGCTTGGGCCTTCTGCCTATTGAAAGGTTATTGTAGTTATGTTGTTTTAAATTTATCGGCCGGTCGGGGTGGCAGAGCGGTTCTAGGCGCTACAGTCTGGAACCGTGAGACTGCTATGGCCGCAGGTTCGAATCCTGCCTCGGGCATGGATGTGTGGTGTCCTTAGGTTAGTTAGGTTTAAGTAGTTCTACGTTCTAGGGGACTGATGACCTCAGAAGTTGAGTCCCATAGTGCTCAGAACCATTTGAACCTTCTGCCGCTTTAGAATTAAAGACTTTTTTGTCGATAGTCAAGCTCAGAAGTTGCGCTGTAATGTTTGGACAACTGAATAAAGTGTTACGTTTGGAGTGTGCGTTTTAATAGAGCTAACGTGGGAATTTTGCGCGCCCCCGTTTAGTGAACAGTGTTATTTACGAACTAGAAACATCCCGCAACTGCCGCTGGAGTGCGTTGCGATCGCGTATACAACGTTGGGTCTCACGTACAGTGTGCACAAATCGCATTGTTTCTGAGCGTTCAGCAGCACGTTGAACTCAGCTCGCTCAGCGTTGACGTTAGACAGCTCTGCCCGTGTGCCGACGGCATAAGGTGCAGCACGCTAGCTTGCTACAGTGGAAGATGGGCCATACCAGGACTGAATCCGCACTGTGGATTAATGACCGTGCCTGGAGCACCGATCAGACTGAACGTGGTTTTTAGGCAAATGGTGGTCTGATGCCCATTTTCCGCCTCAGAAAATAAGATACATGAAGAGCTTTAGTACCATCACACTCAAAAATTTTACACAATTCATGGACATGTGACGCCCACGACTTTCTTTCCTAGAATAGTGGACACCGTACTAGACGGGATTAATGCTAGGGGAAGAAGGGAGCTGATGTTTTACATCTAAAGCACTTTAACAGGGAGTTTTCTTGGCCCATAACAGTGCTGCTTTCCTGACTTCTTGCTTCTGTTGTGTTGAGTGGTATTTAACACAGGTTGCTTGCCCTCCGCGGAAATCTCTCTCTCCGCTACGGACATCGAATTATACGACAATTCATTTACTGTCCTTTCAAGAAATTAGAGGGACAGGAGCGAACATAATGAACTAGACTTGAAGTTTTCATTTCCCCAGAAGTATCTAACACACCTTCAAGAGTCATTTGCAATAATGGCGGAAACCTCGGTACGCCGTTTTACTTGTGATTGTCTACAACCTGTACGATTTTTTGCGTCGAACTTATGTCAGACTTGACTACCACGTTGTGTAAGAGACTAATGACAGCGGCGGATCAGGGAGGAGAACGGATGCAGGGTGGTGCAGCGACTGGTCGGGCAGGAAGGCCCCGCGGCCATTACGGCATTAACGACCGGCTTCCTGCGGGAAGGGCTGCCCCCTGCCGCACCTGCTGAAATATCGCCCCACCTGGCCCCGACATCAATACGCGTCCAGCACGCGCGCATCTCCTCACTGCGATCCCGCTACGCTCTCCCCAGAGCCGTAAAGCAGACCGCCGACTTTCTCTCCCCGTGCACACGTTCGACGTCCAACCCCACTGGCCTGCATTTGGCTCCACCCGCAACCGACAGTCCACGTTCTGCTGCGGGACGCACGCTGCTGAAGAACGCCCTCGCAGCTCTGCTCCACGCCGTGGATCGACCCGGCCCCGTGCCTCGCACTGACAGCATCTTACCGACTGAGCTATCCGGGCAAGACTCAATGGGCGCAGCGTAATGGTGAGATCTTTGAATCTCATGCGGAAGGATCGTGGTTCAGATTCCCAGTCAGGATCCAAGTTTTTCGTAGTTTCCGTATTACTAGGAGGGTAACTTTGAAAACGTCACAGCCGACTTCCTTTCGCATCCTACTACAGTCCGAGCTAAGCTCCGTCTCTAATGACAACGGAACGTTGGGCCGTCCTTGTGTATCCTTGCTTTCAAGTCACGGCTCACAGCCTTCTCGCTCAAAGCAAGAAATCGGCAACCAAATAAAGAGGCAGGCAATAAAGTGTCACTGAATGATGCACTCTAAATTTGATCTCTTGCCAGTACCAGTTACCATATTTCTACTGAATTTAACGCGTGCATTGAGTGTTTGATTGCGATCATTCTTATTATCTAGATCAGGGATTCCCAACAAAATTTTCTCGAGGACCTCCCCTCATCGAGCATGATTGGTACCTTGTCATATCACAGTATCAAGTACCTAAAAAAGCCAAATTAAGAGTCTTTTTATAAGTTTTCAATTTTTGGTACTTAGAAAAAACACTGACATTCATTATTGAAAAAAGATTGAGCTTAAAACTTTTTCAATTTAGCCATCATTGTTATTGTTAAATTTTTGATTAGTGCTCAAAATCTTTGTCTTCAAATCTGGGTGTTCAGTATGACAAACACCTTTAAAAAAAATAATGGCCGATTGTCGTCTGAAGTGCGAGTTTCTGTGTAAAGTGACTGTCAGTTGTCAACTGCAAAGAGGCAGCGCGCAGTCTAAGGCATACAGCAGAACTATTTGCCTCTACCTAATTCTAGTTTTGCGCTAGAGTGTGCTAGTGTCAGATGGCTCTAGGAAGACGCTAGACGCAGAAGATAGCGTTTGCTAAAGCTCTGCTCATGCAGGAAGCTGCCAAAACAAAAAATCTGTTATACGAAATATATTTAATATTTTTTTTATTCTAATAGCGTCTTGCGGACCCCTCTGGCATAGCTCGTGGACCCCTGGGGGTCCGCGGACCACCTGTTGGGAACCACTGATCTAGATAATGTGTGTGCCCCCGTAGGAGGCCCGTATTCGACGTCGATATTACGGACCTCGTCTCTATTCTCGTTTTTCCCAGGACTTATGCTTAACGAAAACAGAGGATTCAAAAGCCGACATTAAGAACTTGCTCCTTAAATACCGCCGTTCAATGCCGTCTTAGCTAGAGGATACAGGCGTGATCGGTCGGTATCGCGAAGTCTCTGTGCGCTGAAGTTGAACAAGTTATTTCGAAGTAAAAAACAAAAATACATTAGGTATCACGCGCAGTGTAGTGATTTTTCCCTTTTTTCAGCGTCATCTTTACCCACCAAATTCTCGCAGTTGTGTATGCCTCCCTCAGTTCTTGCAACTTGCTTTAGTCTTCGCGACAGAATTCCAAATAGCTTAAATATTTTCGCTTCCAACTGTGCAGTGCGTACTCGACCTACAAATTTGTGCACAAAATTTTCAGTTTTCAGCCACAGCATGTGTTTCCAACTTCCAGCATCTCTTCTCTACGACTTTCTTTTCGTAAAGGTAGCCGACACAGACACCTCCACTTAGCGCCTGCGTTCGAGTAAATCTGAGATCAGCCAGGACCAGATTCCTCATTCAGTGCACGTAATCGATACCTGAGTAATTTCACGCGCGTTTCAGCTGCTTTCGTACCTATGGGCAGATACCTTTACCCAAACATCACTGTGAAGGTTAGTTTAGTTTAGAGAGTGGAACATGAGGAACACGTCTGAATGAAGGAAGTGTTTCTGAAGGACGAATCTCTCTATCGGTGTAAGTTAATAATAAGAATGTCATATGCGTAAGCTGCACAGAAAAATATATTAATTTCCAAGTTTCCTAACCTGATACCAAATTTTATGCCACAAGAGAAAAAAATGTGCGTTAAAGGAAGGAACTTTTTGGATGTAAAATAATAAAAACAAGAAATATTTCATCTGATTTTCCTGTGAAATGTGCAAGAGGAGACGACAAGAACACAGGCGTTTAACGTTCCATCGACATGTAAACCGCTAGGAAACAAATAGTAACTAATATTTTGGAAGACGAGGGAATGAATATTCCGCGGTCTTGTTTCGAAACCATCACAGAATTGGTCTGCAGTGCCTTGGGGAAGCTACGGGAAACCTAATTCTGAATAACCTATAGGGGATTATACCGTCCTTCCCCCTTTTCCAGCGTCTAGACCAGTGCGCCAGCATTAAGTGCGGAAGCCATGCGCGTGTTAAGTGGCCTGTTTCGTAACACGGCTTGCTGGCACAGCCAACCCTACCTAAGTAAGCGACGCCTCGGCTCCCGTTTCCCGGTCATTTGGCGTCGTCTGCGTCTGCCGTAAGTTGCGGCGTATTACATATGAGAAAATTAGCTGGGGAATACAGTCTATTTCTTATCGACATGAAGACACATCTACCTGTTATTTAAAACTTTTAATAAATTTCACAAAATGCTGGATACCTTTGACTGATGCCTTTCAAAATTTCTTTCGACTGACGAGAACAAAAATTTGTCGATGGAGAAGGAAATACCGTGTGGCTACGACCTCACGTCGGGTAGACCTTTAGCCTGGTGCAAGTCTTTAGAGCTGACGAGGTACTGGCGGAATTAAAGCTGTGAGGACGGGTCGTGAGTCGTGCTTGGGTAACTCAGTTGGTAGAGCACTTGCCCACGAAAGGCAAAGGTCCCGATTTCGAGTCTCGGTCCGGCACACAGTTTTAATCTGCCAGGAAGTTTCATATAAGCGCACACTCCGCTGCAGAGTGAAAATCTCATTCTGGACACTACCAACTAGCTGTCACTATACACCTAGGACGATGCTGGCACACACACCGAGAACACGCTTACTTGAAAGAGACCCTGCTGTCAACGCCTACACTCATTAAGATATTACGATAGCGAGAAAATTTTTTCGCAATAGTATTTTCTTGTCGAAAGATATGATACAGAGTTGTTCCTAGGTAACGAAAAAAAAGACAACTTATGAACGCACGCAGACGAAACCCAGTTACTTGTGTTAAGAGTAAATTTATTTTAACACAGCTGATAACATACAGATTGTAGCACAAACCTTTCCTCTGGTACCCTACTTCAAACGGTGCAAATGGGTTAATAGAATGCAACAGCAGCAAGGGTTAGAATTTCGCGACGCAGCAGGCGTTAGAGCTCTTGAGGCGGCGTATTTTTGCGTGCAACAGTTTACTCTTCTGCCGTGTGTGTTATCGCAGCGGGGCTCGTGTTTATGTGAACTATTAATGGTGGCCTACCATGCATGCGGCTGACGTCAAGGGTGCGCTGCAAAATCGTCGTTCCCGCATCGTATCACCAGAGCAGGGCCATCTGCTTCACCAGACTAAGGTCACGGCGTTGTTTATAGAACCACAGTCACGGCTTGTTCTAAAGAGAACGTCGCTTCAATAGCGTTGTCTTATAAAACCTTGTTTCGTTGCATTAGAATATTCAGACATCTGTGGGATCAGAACTTCAAACTTCCTCTCTCCAACGCCCTCCCCCCCCCCCCCCCCCCCCAAGCTCCTCCCAAACTAAGTATATTGACAAAAATGGACGTTTCTTTAAGACCCTCAAAATAATTAATATCCTGTTACCAGCAGAGTACTGAACACACAACCTCTGCATTACTTACACCTCTTCGCTTACGTCATCAAAGAAGTCTATATAATTGAATCATATACTCGTATTTAATCTATTTTTCAGTCTCTAAAGAACCATACTTCATTATGTTAGCGTAGACTCTTAGGATCATTTAGAAATTTGTACCTTTGGCTATCCGTTTTCATAACATCACTCCACCTACAGTATCCGGGTATTTGATACTACAATGCAAATAATTTTTTGTTCTCGCAGTCTCACAGAAGCATAGAAATTATAAATAATTATCAAAAGACTTCTGCTACATGATTCGTTTTATATATAAATGTCAGGTATTGATTGTTGAGTTTCATAGTTTCCCGTGAATCAAATTATCGAACGGATTGGCAGTTTAATACTATGGCTCCAGAAATGATGTTACGTACTGAATACGTCCATACATTTCGTATTACTGTGCAGTACTGGGTTTGATTTGCAACATCTTGATACGAGGGCTGTCCAGAAAGTAAGTTACGATTGATCGCGAATTGAAAATCACAGTGAAAAATCAAAAATGTTTCATTTGTAACAGTTAGTTACACCTTTCAGCTTCTTCTCTACGTAGTCGCCGTTCTGACTCAGACATTCGTCGTAGCGTTATACCAACTTTCCAATACCCTCATCATAGAAGGCAGCCGCCAGTGCTTTCCGCCAATTCTCTACGCTGGCCTAAAGCTCGTTGTCTGTGCCAAAATGTTGTCTTCATAGCCAGCGGTTTGTTTGAGCAGAGATGAAACTCAGTGGGAGACAATTACGGGCTGTATTGTGGGTAACCAAACATTTCCAATTGAAACGATGCAGGAACATTTTCATTGCCCCTGCAGAATGAGGCTGAGAGTTGTCTTGAAGAAGAAACAGCACGACAGTTATGTAATGTTGGTTGCATAGCTTCAGGGGAAAATTCTCACCAGGCCCTCGTACTTGGCGGGAGACACTATTTTCTGTAACATCTTTACGCGCTCACGAAGAGCTCAGGAATGAAAAGAGCGACATAATTCTACCTAGAGTCATACTAGAGACACTGCCCAACACATCTTTGCAAAGCTTTATCGGATTTTCATAGTCGTTTCCATTTCGCGACCGATCGTAACTTACTTTCTGGACAGCCCTCACAGTTTATCGCTTCCCTAAGCTATTTCACAATTAGCTTCGCACGTTCAGGTGAAAGAGACATATCGCACCCAAACACGAAGGATACAAGTACAATTCACTATAATAATATTGCAGACCGCTATTGTCAGCAACTGACTAGTAACAGGCAACTACCGTATAACCTCTTTTTCAGGACACTATCCATTTCGCTGAGCTGAGCTTTTAAATCCTTTGCCGCCTTTCACAGAACTACAGTGTAAATGATATGTATCGAAGCTTTTCTTTCTTATTCCCGAGCTTGAAGTTCGTCGCCGAATTTGCCCTTTGTTACTTACATTGCGGACAGGCTAAAACCCTGCATCGCTACCTTCTGAACTACTGTTTTCCTTTCATTTCCGTCGGCTATTATAACTACAGTCCGGTTTTCGTAAAAGTCGTAGATAACCTTTTGCACTCGGTTTTATCCTTTCCACTTTCATAATTTTGAAGAGTGTATTCTAGGTAAGATTTGTAATATTGGTTGTGAAACTGAGGGAAGAGCAAAGGAATGTTCATGTTTTGCGCAGTTCGTATGAAAAAGGTACACAAGTACAATGTCAAATGACGTATGGGTATCATGAAGGCAAAAATTGGCTTAACTGTCTACTTTTTTCAGAGAAGTATGTCAAACTCTGTAGCTCCTCTAGACTTGCAATTTGTACCTGGACGTATCTGATAGCACTGAGAACAGGGATGAAGCTCTGTGACAACGGTATTAGGTAATTGTGTTGTAGTGCAGATGTAATGCAAAAACCCTACATCATTAAGAGATAAATGGCTACGCTGCACCTACAGATGCAGGATGTTACTGCCCCGTGACGCACTGATGTAGCGAGTGACGTCACACATGCGGCATGCCGAAATAGAACAACATTGACAGTATTTACTTTGCTTCTACATCACATTTTGAATGTGGGTTGTGGTGACTACTCTGAGGTGTTGTGTAGCCCAAAATCTACATAGGGTTGAAAAAGGACAAGTTTGGTCGTGGGTTGGTAATGCCTACGAGTGTGATGACATGAGACTGTCATTCACGTTATTGCGCGTATTTTGAGAGATGAGTGATTTATAACTGTCGTTCTGATGTCATGGGTCAAAGTAGAAAGGTGGTATAGGTGAGTTCAGTATTTACAGACATATTGCAATCTTTGGTTCAGGTCGCAAAAAGAAGAAAATTCATTCCACCTTGCAACTTTAAGAAAAATTCAGGAACGCGCTGCACGCAAAGCACCCTTTATTGCATATCGCAGGACGTACGGAAGACACTTATTTTCAGAGGCGATGCGATTTGCCTTGCAGCTTGTGTATGATGGTACACTTGTAGCTTTAAGTATCACATATCGTGCAGTAATAAATGACACTATGCCATTGGTAACTGATACGCAGGATGTTGGAATAAGAATGTACGTATTTCGAACGCATATGTTTATTAAACACACATCAATGAAACTTTGGACAGGTATTTACGAATCTCCTGTTTGGACATGTCCTCCTCCTTTAAAATATCACATCGATACTCTAATTCTTCCATATTCGGGTACGTATGTCTATCGCCATTGCAGTTATGGCAGTACAGATCCGGTTCTTCAACTTCAAATGGCTCTAAGCACCATGGTACTTAACATCTGAGGTCATTTGTCCCCTAGACTTAGACCTACTTAAACCTAATTATCCTAAGGACATTACACACATTGATGCCCGAGGCAGGATTGGAACGTGCGACTGTAGCAACAGCACGGTTCCGGACTGAAGCGCCTAGAACCGGTCGGCCAAAGCGGCCGGCGGTTCTTCAACTCTTCCACGTTCTGTGTATAAACGTTGTCATTAATGAAATCCCACAGGAATGGTCACAGGGCGTCAAATCCGGTGACCGTGGAAGGCAGCTGAGAAGTATTAAGTCGCCGGCTGTTTTAAGACCAACCCAATGGCACGGTAGAGTTTCATACAGACGTTCTCGCACTTTAGAGACTGCAGTGAGGGGGTTGTTGAAAGATAAAGGTGTCGTTCAGCCTCGCAAACAACCAGTGTTTTAACACAGCAGATAAGTGGGATATGGCGCAAAACACATCGACTTTGGATGAATCTCGTACATGTTCAGTGAGTGGACTTGGATTTTGTAAGCCTCAAATTCGAACAGTGTGTTTGTTTACTCTCCCACTAAGTTGGAAAGTCGCTTTATCATTGACCACGATGTGTTGTGCGAAAGTGTTGTCACTGTCAATAGCATTCTGAAGCCCGTCAGAAAATGCCATACGTTTGCGTCTGTCGTCATGACGTACAGTCTGTAACAGCCGTAACTTGTACGGCTTCGTAGTCATCCGCCGTTTCAAAACACGTGACAATATTGTTGTAGGCGGTGTTAACTTCCGACTGCCACGGCGAGTTGATGTTGTAGAACTACGTCTGAAAGCGACTTTTATTCGTGCTACATTTTTGTCGGAAACACGAGGGCGGCCAGGACTCTCTCCTTTACTTTCACATCCTGTGTCTTCATACTGTAGATTCTGTCTGTGAATGTTCTAGCCATTCGGAGGATCAGTTTGGTATCTCTGCCTGAAGCGCCTTTGCACTGTAATTATGGATTTCAGCTTCGCAAACTCGAGAACACGAAATAATTTCTGCAGTGGAGTAGCCATTTTGCAGTATGTGACGGTATGCAGGTAACCAAGCAAACATAGAAGACAACCGACGTCTAGCGGCGATAAATATGAGCTAAACAGTGTATTTGTTCTTCCAAGAACCGATCCGTGGCGTAGCAGTCTATGGTATTTGCAATACTTTTTTTTAAAAAAAAAAAAAAAAAAAAAACACGCTGTATTCACAGAAAGGTGTCTTTAACTTCAGAATGAGTCTCGATAAGGGACAGAGCACTGGGTAACATACGGGGCGAGCGGGGTTCAAATCTCTGTCCAGCAGTCCACACTTTTTTAGTGTGGTTTCTTTATATTCAGGAAGGCCAATGCCTGAATTGTTCATTTGAAAAGAACACGGTCGAATTCCTCCACCACTGTTGCTTAATTCCAGCTTCTTTAACGGCCACGTCGTCTACTGTGCCCCTAAATCCTATCGTCGACTGGATACCTAAACCCTAATATTACACCCCTCTAATTCAATGAGAACATTTTATTATAACACTGTCAGCAGCTTGAAAAACAAAACGGGTATATCAAACGAAGATACCTCCAAGGATACCACAAACAGGTGCTGGTGTTTAGTTTAAAAAAAAATGGCTCTGAGCACTATGGGACTTAACATCTGAGGTCATCAGCCCCCCTAGAACTTAGAACTACTTAAACCTAACTAATTTAAGGACATCACACACATCCATGCCCCAGGCAGGATTCGAACCTGCGACCGTAGCGGTCGCGCGTTTCCAGACTGAAGCACCTAGAACCGCTCAGCCACACCGGCCGGCGTTTAGTTTCACTTTGTAGCCATAGGCTGCTAACACCATTGTTAATAGTTGGTCCAATTCATTTCATTTCCTGTATGTCAGTCTAGGAACACGAAGCACGACTTCTGCTATTATCCTCAAAAAGCTCTTTGCAATTGGAGCTTCTCGAGTTACGACACTTAAGCGGCTCTTAACGAGTGGTACGTGTCGTGACTAAGTAGAGCTGCCTGCTCCTTACTGACCCGCAGTGCTCGTACCTAGCATACCTAGAAAGCTGTTTACGGCACTGGCTCAGTGTCAGGTTTGTCTGCTGGGCTCACTCGTACGAGCTTTCGCCACCCACTGTGAAACACTATCGACACTAACAGAAACGGCGTGTACATCCCTGCCTCTGTGTGGGCGCTGGATTTCTCAGCTCAGGTTGTTGTCTGTCACTACTTGTTTTTACTGTCAGCCACAAAACCTTCAGTATTGTCACCACCTTAAGATCAGCCACAGACATCATGTAGCGCCGGCGAAGTCTGAAAACTTTCAACGCACAACACTAGAACATACCTTCAGGAAGGTCTGTGTCTGTCTTATGTTATATAGTGATTTTCTGTGTCGTTTTGGCTGTATTCAAACCCCATCGGATAATAGCATTTCCAAATGACGTCGGTATCTTCACAACTAGGGGCAATGTCTCTACTTTGCTGCCACCTATAAATACTTTCATGCTCTCTTGGCTAACCATCTTGCAGGTAGCAGAAATAAGAAATCATCCTGCAGAACAACTTCCCCACCAATTTCTCTTCTGCAGTCAGTTGGGACAGTGGTATGGTAACATGGGATGAGAAGTTCCGCCTTATGCAAGACACCTTTTTTCTTTTGTTTCACCCATACATGTTTCAGCACTTTTGTGCTATCATCAGTGGGTTCTATTTTTATTTTTAACGCCACAATAACACGTAATGGCAGCGAAAACTCCGCCTATGTTTTGAGTAATCGAAAAACTGCATTACCACACGAACACGGGCAAAGAAGTAAGCCCATTTACTTCGCCAACAAAACAGGAAAACGTACCACAACTTCAAAACTGGAAATTACAGAAAGAAAACGTGATACAGTCTTATTTCCGTTCGTAAATACATAACAAATAGAAAATAAATTACGTTTTGCTGTTTGCAGATGACATGTTGTATATTGTGTAGCATAACAGCTACCAAAACAAGAGGACAATAATATAATGTAAGGTATGTTACTTTTCGCCAATTAAGCTATACATGCAACTTTTACATAATGTTGTAAACGACGAAAATGTCAATATGTTAACAACGAATTTACAGTTAAAAATAAAAATAGAACCGACTGATGATAGTACAAAAGTGCTGAAACATGTATGGGTGAAACAAAAGAAAAAAAGGTGTCTTGCATAAGGCGGAACTTCTCATCCCATTTTCTTAGCAAACACAGAGACAACAAGAAGAACTGCACCACAAGATGATGGTATGGTAACAGTTTCCCTACGAGATTACCTTGCTGTAGTGTAAGAGTGTGGACACTGAAGTAAAAATGAGAAATAGTATGGTGTTTCTTGTTCCGCGAGGCGGAAACCCCAAGGCGGAAACCCCAAGGCGGAAACCCCAAGGCGGAAACCACAAGGCGGAAACCACAAGGCGGAAACCACAAGGCGGAAACCACAAGGCGGAAACCACAAGGCGGAAACCACAAGGCGGAAACCACAAGGCGGAAACCACAAGGCGGAAACCACAAGGCGGAAACCACAAGGCGGAAACCACAAGGCGGAAACCACAAGGCGGAAACCACAAGGCGGAAACCACAAGGCGGAAACCACAAGACGGAAACCACAAGACGGAAACCACAAGACGGAAACCACAAGACGGAAACCACAAGACGGAAACCACAAGACGGAAACCACAAGACGGAAACCACAAGACGGAAACCACAAGACGGAAACCACAAGACGGAAACCACAAGACGGAAACCACAAGACGGAAACCACAAGACGGAAACCACAAGACGGAAACCACAAGACGGAAACCACAAGACGGAAACCACAAGACGGAAACCACAAGACGGAAACCACAAGACGGAAACCACAAGACGGAAACCACAAGACGGAAACCACAAGACGGAAACCACAAGACGGAAACCACAAGACGGAAACCACAAGACGGAAACCACAAGACGGAAACCACAAGACGGAAACCACAAGACGGAAACCACAAGACGGAAACCACAAGACGGAAACCACAAGACGGAAACCACAAGACGGAAACCACAAGACGGAAACCACAAGACGGAAACCACAAGACGGAAACCACAAGACGGAAACCACAAGACGGAAACCACAAGACGGAAACCACAAGACGGAAACCACAAGACGGAAACCACAAGACGGAAACCACAAGACGGAAACCACAAGACGGAAACCACAAGACGGAAACCACAAGACGGAAACCACAAGACGGAAACCACAAGACGGAAACCACAAGACGGAAACCACAAGACGGAAACCACAAGACGGAAACCACAAGACGGAAACCACAAGACGGAAACCACAAGACGGAAACAACTTGGGATCTGAATCCAGAGTGGAAGAAGAACTTAATCCACATTGTAGCAAAACAGGGCTCAGTAATGTCCAGTGCAGCACTTCCACAATTCGATTCGCGAACACGTATAGCACCATGAGAAATAACTTGCACGTTCTGTTCAAGTACGTGACAGTCAGTGACACCTAACTAACAACATAATCGTACACTTATTTGATCACTATGCTTTTGACAGACTATATCGACGCTGTCATAATGAACATTACATGCTGTACTTTCATTCGTCGCACAGATTAGGCCGATAGTAGTTACGCACCACCTGGAAGCCCTTTTTAACGTACACCACTTATTGCATGCCGTAACAACAGTTACACGCTATGTTCTCCACCATATACGATATGGAACAAAGTTTCTGATGCCATTTATAATAGTTATGAACAATGTCGCTTTCATTAATCTAACTCAGAATTCCTGTCACTACTTCACTGTCATTCCAAACTTCATTACGTTCGCAGTGGACCACTTCGCTTCGTGTACACAGCGGCAGATGTGTAGCGTGCTCGTTTACTCTGTGTTAACACGCTGATTGAGTTATAATAAACTACTTTATTATATCTTGTTGCTTCTTGAAGTCTGAATTATCTCGCACTGAAAGCATGAAGCAATGTTCTAAGTAGAGCCAGTGGTGGGGGCAACAGGGAAGTATCATGTAGTAAACGAAAGTCTGTAAACAGGGACTATTTCAAGTAAGTCTTCCGATTTCCGCTTCTGCACACAGAAATATACGTACTCACTATACGCCTGCATATTTTTTACCTGTTAATGTAGGACGAATGCTGGAATTGTAAGACATTTCCATTGCATTCTTGTCTCAATAACCAGATCACTGGAGAATAACAGAAAAACCGAAGTTTATCAAAGGCATTCCCTGCTGGCTTTGACAGGGAATAAAATGGAGCCCTTCAATAGGTAAATTATATTAGGACAAACGTAGCAGACAGTGCCCTATTATTTTTATGACACCATTGAGCACATCTACATCGATACATACAAATGAACACCGTCTTATTGATACAAATGGATATGTTGCACTTTCCGATATCTCCTGTGGAACACACCGAGCGTCCTAAACCCTATAGCGACAGGCAGCCATGACGTCACAGTTCCGTGCAGAGCAACAACAGAGCTAACGAGGCCCCAGAAGAAACAGAACCGCTTTTGAACGTTCCTGTAAGTGCACTGCTTAAGCCAGGAGATACCATTTACTTCAGATCATTAGGAATCTCATGTCTGTAACCGTGATTCGTCTTAAGTTTCACGACCAGTCTAAGGTATTATGACTATTCCAAACTTCAAGCCAGGTAAAAACTTTCAGTATTAAGTGCGATTTGTGAGCGGTTCCTCTCTCATGGTAAACAATTTCTCGTCTTCTGCAACCAAGATTCTATCTGTAACAAGTCTGACACAGCGTTGTTGAGGGTGGAGAAGGAAGGACGGAAGGCAGGATTTAACTTACCGTCAACGGCGATGTAACGAGTGATGCATGGCGACGGAATATTGGCAATTTGTAGCAGCTATGTTTTCAACTTACGACAATTATGAACTAAAGGTGAAGACGTTTACCTATGCACTTCTTACAATTTCCCTATGGGCACTTATTATTTACTCGGTTTTTTGCCTTTAGTGTGCGTTACCGACGGTAGTACATAATTTTGCATTCGGAAGTAGTAGTATTTATACCTGTTTATGGTATAAATGCCTACTACAAAGTTTCCTAAGTACAGGTAGGACTCCCACTTTGAGGGTTCCGTACACAATTATGTATATAGACATTTCACGCCGGAAATCTACAATGATATTTGCTTCTTATCGACATTAATACTGCAAAATATCGGTCCTGGAAATTCCAAGACTATCGAGAATGTTATAATTCGAATGACAAATGAGAAATTTTTTCATGTGGTGTAGTTACAATTTAACGATTTCCATTTTTTTCACTTTTCTCGTACTGTGAAAATTTGCTTCTCGCCAAATATCGTTTGTGTAGGTCAAAGGGAAGTTGGACGAGTGACATCGCAAGAATCAAAATTGTAACATGAATGGCCTTATCTTTTGACTGCACTGACTAACAAAAAATGGTTCAAATGGCTCTGAGCACTATGGGACTTAACATCTGAGGTCATCAGTCCCCTAGAACTACTTAAACCTGACTAACCTAAGGACAGTACACACATCCATTCCTGAGGCAGGATTCGAACCTGCGACCGTAGCAGTCGCGCGGTTCCGGACTGAAGCGCCTAGAACCGCTCGGCCACCACGTCTAGCACTGACTAACAAGCTTCACCTTTTTACACCATCACGTTCATGAGAAAAAGGGTTTTTAACAATCTGACAGACAGACAACAATATGATCTTATAAGGGTTCCGTTTTTATCGATTTAGGTACGGAACCTTAAAAACCAGCTGCTCTGGATATTGGAAGAGATTGTTTCGCTGTGTTCGAACTGCTAGTCAGACGTAGGCCGCCTCTGGACATAATGCTGCGCTGAATATTGGGTTTCCATACTCTGAGAAGAAA
Source organism: Schistocerca serialis cubense (assembly GCF_023864345.2). Classification (NCBI taxonomy): domain Eukaryota; kingdom Metazoa; phylum Arthropoda; class Insecta; order Orthoptera; family Acrididae; genus Schistocerca; species Schistocerca serialis. The sequence goes on from NC_064638.1 coordinate 709,327,578, forward strand.
AGGCAATCACAGATTTAAGAGAACACTGGGTGCTTCTGATCTTAGAAATGAATAACGATGATTGGAATATAACTGTGGCTCATTTTAGGGTGTGAGTATTACACGATGGTTTAATTCGATAATATACCGCCCTCTCCGCTTAGCACTGCACCGCTTTCAGTCGGCCTTCTCGTATGCCTGCCCTACAGAAACAGTAGTCCAACCCCTGTAGCTGAGTGATCAGCGTGACAGAATGTCAATCCTAGGGCCCGGGTTCGATTCCAGGCTGGGTCGGAGATTTTCTCCGCTCAGGGACTGGGTGTTGTGTTGTCCTAATCATCATTTCATCCCCATCGACGCGCAAGTCGCCGAAGTGGCGTCAAATCGAAAGACTTGCACCAGGCAAAGGGTCTGCCCGACGGAAGGCCCTAGTCACACGACTGAAACAATAGATCCATAGGATCGGTCTGCACTCTTACATTTATGTGTATATTCAAGTACAGGGGAGACATTTTCAATTGGAAGTATCTTGCACGCTGTCGGCAGATAAATACGGTACTGCAGTATCTGTGTTATTCAGAAATACGATGCGATGTTCCTTCGGACGTTCATGCATCTCCATATTCACAACTGGCGAATATATTTAATGTATTCAAGAGAGAGACACGTAGCGCACGGTACGTACGAGGCGCGCAGTTGCGCCGGCGGCCGCTAGGAGAGCTGGCTGGTCGGCCGCCCCGCCCACCGCGGTTGCGTCACCGCTATTTGCTGGGACACGGCTGGCTTGCCAAGGGCGCCGCCAGCATTCGGCGCGGCCGGCCGGCGTCCCGATAACAACGGACGGCGCTCACCTCGCCCGGGCGCCAGAGCGCATGACCACGCCAAAGGTGACCTTCGGCGTCCAGAGGCGAAAAATACGCCGTTAATCTTCTTGCTGGCGTCAAAAACTTGGTGGCGGTACACCTCAGACCTCTGTCGGTTTAACGCTTAGCCGCAGAACAGCATTGTGTCCAGGCCTTTAAAAGTAGTAACTGCAAATTTACCTTTGCCTTCTAGTGTTCCTGCGTAAAGCTTAAGAGTTCATCCTATTGCGTTTGACGTCGTTCCTCGTAAAGACCCCGGAAGTGACATTTTGCACTGTGGTAGTGTTTTGTAGTGATTCTGAGTGTTAAAAAGACACTTCAGTTCGAAGGCATTTTTCACGAAGGAAGGAAGCAGGGAAGGAAGGAAGGAAGGAAGGAAATCAGTAGCTTAGAGCTTAAGTCTCAGCGAGCTTGGTGGAGACGATCATAGGCAAGGGGTAGACAAAGATCGGAGTAAAATATCCGGTTGGCCTTTTAAAGTAACTATTCCAGTATTTACCACAAGCAATTTCCTTAAATCACAAAAATGCCAAAATATGAAAAGTTGGATGAGTTTCCACTACGTCACGTCACTTTAGTATTTAAAGTGACCTGGTAAATCAGTTCAGATAGAGTATTTACTGGAAATCAGACAAATAAATATCTGCACTTTAGATATACTTTAGACTATATCTCGCGGAAATAATTGTGTCCAGGAAAAAAGAATTGCATAAAACGTGTTTTACTTCAGGACCGTAAACGATCAATAAAGAAATGAACTGACAGCAATGCAACCTCAATGTAGAGCAGTGCACAAATTGTTCTTCCTCCCTAGAAAAACTGAAAATTCGATATTAAAGTAGTTTTTCTCGATTTCCTGGCAGCTGTTTCCCAAGCACCCTACCTTTATTAGTTCAAGCAACTATGTACGTAAACAGCAGCGCTAGGGATCGATAAAATTTTCATCTACATCTACCGCTGACCTGTGATTAACAGGCTTTGTAAATGAAGAGGCAATTTCATCAGGACTGATATCATTACATACTGTGAAACACTAGTGACAATCTTCGAAATGTCGCTAGTTATGTTCGAGCCACGGTAGAAATCAGAGGAACTCAGTAGAGAAATTCCGATCTGAAAGTTCAGAGCTTTCCGGTAGGTAACATGACTAACTCTTGGCCATGCTGTGCGTACACCACAAACGACGGGTAGATCATGATTCGTGGTACACGGCAAATTGTATTTTGTGTGGCTCAGACAGTATATATGGTTGTTAAAATGCTCCATGGGGAAATCGATGCAAGACCACTACAGTAAGAGAACGTGAGTCAAGACTTACACCAGAACTATTTGAAGTTTAGTTCCAGAAAATAGTATTATTAAAATCAACAATGAGACTGGCAAGTGTTGCCGAGGTTTAAAGTTTAAGCGGATTGACAATGTGGTTTCTACTTGCAGCTTTTATGGGTACGTTTGTCCAACAATTTTGGGCGTACAGTTTTTGGCATTCAATTCTAGTTGTTTTTTCTTGCCCATTGTTACTAGTGAAGATACATATACGAAAAAAATGATTACAGTTCTGTAAAAGTCAGTATTTTTACAGAATTTAAGTCAGTAACTTAAGGTACAATAAATTTCATTTAACTTCTACGGCTGATTCGTTCTGCCGGAAAACTGCTAAAAGCTATGCAGCAGGCCAATGACGCTTGCTATGAGTTAAATCGGTTTTAGTTTCAATATCATAATGTTTCTATTTTTCAAACAAGGGAAGGGCCTGTGAACTGCAGAACCGCATTTCTTTTATTCAGTTTGTGTTTTTTTGGACATTTAAATATTATATGGACACAAAGTTTACCGTTTCAGATAAAAGCATCACAATGTGACAATTAAGCACAGTTTCATCAGTAAAAGACAATGAGTAACTGTATTCCAGAGGAATACTTCATTGTATTATCTCCTTAGAAAAACTCGAAAAATGCTATTTCGGATCTGATAAATGCTAATAGATGCAGATATCCTCTGAACTCCAAGTAAGGGACTTTTTATAAGAATGCCGCAGCAGACAATTAAAGGAGCAAAGCGTTTTTCAAATTGCAAAATGCAATCTGACAACCATTATTTTTACACACATGTAATGTATATTGCCGGATAGTCGCATCCGTGGTCTACCAGCTACTAATACGTAGGACTCCGAGTGCCCACCTTAGATTTGCTATGGCGGAAAGGATACAGCCCATTCAGCTTCTTGGGCAGCCACATGATAAACTAAGCAGCGAAAGTGACACGTAAAGGGCCGAAGAAGCGCCAGATAGAAGGGCTAGTCACCGCGGCGTAAGAACAGTCCTAACAAGTGTGAAACGTCGACAGCCTGCAGCAACAACGCCTCCTCCCGCCTCTTGGGCGCAGAGCCAGGCCGTGCTTTATGGCGGCTGCAGAGGGCGCCATAAACCGCCAGGTCACAGAATGTGTGTCAATTGCCGAGGCTGGCCAGTCCCGGCCTCTGACCCGGCTCTTAATCAGGTTGGAGGTCACACGCCTCTGCGACCCCCGACGGTCGTATACCGGAAGACTGGTCACTGCATCTCGACCCACGCTGCCTTCTCCGTAAGGACCGTGTGTCGTCATCAACGCCGATGCTGGCTTTAACTGTACAGTGATTGCCCCCCTCACCAGAAGCGGTCGTAACGGACGGCTACGCCCTTTGCTTTCTTCTGAACTGAAAATCACTTCAGCTAACTATTTATTCACGTACGATGTATCTGTCACGAACTGCAAACCACGTTGTGATTAACATACAATTAATATCAAGTTGAAAGAAGCATGAATATATGTTTAAAAATCCGTTTCAAGCAATGAATCTAGTTCATCATTTACTTTGCGCCGAAGCTTCTAGTAGACACACAAATGTAAATAGTATGTAAACATTTTTCGAAATGACCCAAAAGCTACTGTAGCGCACCATCGTTCAGTGTGATCTACTTGTGAGCATATGGTCGAAGAGAATACACCATACCAGAAATGCCTGTAATCGACACGAAAAGAATACATAAATCTAAGCTCTCGGAAAAGGTCTTTTTTGCTGTACACCATCATACTGCTGTTACGGAATGGAAGTTGCATTACCAATGGAATTTCGAAGCTCAGTGGTGGAGGCACTAGGGAAAATTTAAACGTCTTATCGACATCATGACTAGGCTATCTGGATGGAAATTCGATGTGGGCTTGGAGAAGAGAGCATTCTACTGCTCTGTTGTAATGGTTTAGCTGCTGGATGGGAATTCGGACCTGTTCCCAGAGACCGTCAATGACCCAACTGATGCAATGCTTGTCGCAATAGAGCCGTATTCAGGACTGGCGATTATGGCCCAATGGATCCTTTGGTAAGGTCACGGCCTTTTTCCTTCTTATCACTGTCGATCTGAGCTCCTGATCCGACTCAACAGATCTCGTCGTTAAGCTCTATTCTTCCTATCTCCGTCCCTTGCACTTATCAGCTGGACTACCTCTCCCTTTAGTATTATCTGAGAAAAGCTTTAAGAATCTAAGACTGTAGTATGCCGTCGTAACTCCCGTGTAAAATACTGGTACTGTCACGAGAATTTACTTGCGTATTATATGAGCCTCCAACACCAGCTCTGTACGGAAAATTAAACTCTACTCGTCACTGTTGGGAGCAAACAGTCGTACAAATGATGTGAACATGGAACCCGGAATATTCTGCAGTTTCGAGAGCTCACAAGGTCAAGTAAGACGCGGGCTGGGAGAACATGGGTGGCGACCCAGGGTAACTAACAGCCAACGACTGTCGCACTGCCAGCAGCATTCATACCACTTGGTATTGGAAGTGCTTCTCAAAAATCAGCGGCAGCTCCCGTGTTCTACAAGTCCCCGCCAACTGAAGTAAAACGCAGGAAGAACTGGAATACTCAGACTGTGGAAACCTCAGGGAAACTGCTGCAAACAGTGATCCCAAAACAGTGATCCCAAAACAGTGACTCCAAAACAGTGACTCCAAAACAGTGACTCCAAAACAGTGACTCCAAAACAGTGACTCCAAAACAGTGACTCCAAAACAGTGACTCCAAAACAGTGACTCCAAAACAGTGACTCCAAAACAGTGACTCCAAAACAGTGATCCCAAAACAGTGATCCCAAAACAGTGATCCCAAAACAGTGATCCCAAAACAGTGATCCCAAAACAGTGATCCCAAAACAGTGATCAGCTTGGCACAATCTGCTCTCCTGCTCCGAACAAGAACAACAAAAATTACTCTGTCGGATAAGTGGGCCCATGCGCAAGTTTGAAGGGAAGGGGAGGGGAGGAGGGGAGGCTAGATCCGGGTGTATGGAGTATTTTTTTATTTTGGAAAGTGAACGGTGAACTGTACGTAGCTGTAAAAAGTTCCAGTTACGACAACGTTAAAAATCAGGCGTAATATCGACTTTTAAATCATTTTCTTGAAAGAAAACACCTGAATATACAATACTTTTTTCTCCCCTCATAAGGGGGGGGGGGGGGCGGAGCCCCTAGTCCCCGGGTATGGGTGCACTTGCTGTCGGACTCGCAGCGCGGAACGTTTGGTGGCTCTCCGCAACGCCACCTAAGATAGTGTTACTCTCCAAATGGCTCTAAGCACTATGGGAGTTAACATTTGAGGTCATCAGTCCCTAGAACTACTTAAACCTAACTAACCTAAGGACATCACACACATCCATGCCCGAGGCAGGATTCGAACCTGCGACCGTAGCAGCAGCGCGGTTCCGGACTGAAGCGCCTAGAGCCGCTCGCGCACAGCGGCCGGCTGTTGCCCTCAGGGGCTGCGCGAAAGGCAACGAGTTCTGCCAGTCGCCGCTACGCACCGCCCCTAGTTCATAGCGCCCACCTCCGCGAAACTTCGCCCAAATTCTTGTTAGGTTACTTGTGTGTCATGTTGTATAGGTACATCAGTCTTATCAAATTCACGACGTACAAGTACATAATTTTATTAAATCCACTACATGAACTCATAAGAGAATTTACATTTGTGTGGTGTCTGGTCTTTCGCACATGTCTTCATCTCACAGCCGTACAAACACGTAGTGGAATGAAAAATTCTGACATGGGCCGCAAGAGTGCACTGAAATGAATTCAGGAGGCGCTACGTAATTCGTGTGCGAGAAGATCGGAATTTTGGTCGGACAGAAAGCGTGCTCAGGTAGCCGGAGCGTTCAAGGTGAGTGCTGCCGTGAAGAGGGAAATTCGCATTCGAGTTCCGGTCCGACACACGTTTTCACTTGACGTTGGTGAATTAATTGCAGTGGCCGATGTCAGAATTTATTTCATTTCATCAAAAGACATTGTTAAATTTACTGTTTAATTTGCTTTCGGAAACTGTTCCATACATGGGTTTTATGTACGAAAAATTACATCGAGTGAATCACGCCAAACCTAAACGGGTCAGCTAAACGAACGCGTTGTACCATTACATCGCGAATTTTTTTCCCTCGCTTTATCAGCGAACGTCGGAATCTACTACTACACATGTGAATATAGGAAATATTTCCATGTATCTGAACGTCGTCTTTAGGACAGAAAATGATTAAGTGCAAATCTCGTACCTACTCTCTTGGATAAGTAGATTGTCGGGAGCTGGTACCTATAATAAAGCTGTTGTAACATCAATAGTGACTCCTGAACACACATTTTCATTATATTTAAATTTCTTTTGTTGCAAATAGTGCTTTCTTTCCTCTTCCCTTTTCTAGTAGCCATGAAACTAATGAGATGCCGCCGCCGCCGCTACTAGTGCCATATCCGAACATCACGGGTTTATTTTTTCTACTCATTCGGATTACATTTTTCTACATTTAGAACTAGGTGCCATTCATCACATGAACTAGAAATTTGGTCTGACGTCTTGCATCCTCCTACAGTCACTCTGCTTCGACATTTTCCGTACTCTACAGCATCGTCAGCAAACAACTGCAGATTGCTGCCTATCCTGTCTGCCAGATCATTTACGTGTATAAAAAAATAAAAGTGGTCCCATCACACTTTCCTGGGCCACCCCTGATGACACCCTTATCTCTGATGAACACTCGCCTCTTCGAAACAGGGCCGAGGTCGAGGTCACGCAGCGGTTTGGGGTTTCGGAGTCAGAGGAAAGGAGCGATGCCATTACTCAGAGAGTGTTTGTCCGTTTGGATAGCTGGCAGTTTTCGAGCGAAAGTGGAGCGCGCCGAGGTTTGCTCAGCCGCCGATGCAAACAGATGTCGCCTAAAAATAGACACCGAGGACGGCGCGGCGAGTGGAGCGTCGCGACGCCTTTGTCTGGGGGCGTCTGCCCGCAACCAGGCCTACCGCCCCACTGACCTCAACCGCCGGCTGACGGATGGGAAACAAACCCAACCACTACACTATCGAGGCCCAAGGTCGATATATTTCCGTGGAGGTTCCAAAGGCTCAGACCACGAAGACATGGCTAGAGATGGACGGAAGCATTTAATGTATATTGTCAGTATTTGGAGAATCGGCAGAGTACTTAATTCTAGTCTCAGTGGACCCGGTCAGGTGAGACTGCAGCGCACAGATTATGAAGAATGCTACTTTCGACCGTTCTCGGAGATCCCGCGGAGTCGCTCAAAATCCCACTAGACTCAGCTGCCAGAATCCACGCTCTCATAGAAATTCGACGTGCGAGTCAAATTACGAGACGTTTCGGTCCGAATATCTACTGGGAATATTTCATTGGCAGACTGCACTGCTGCAACATTAAAACCAATCTAAATAACCTAGAATGAACTTCCACACTGCACCAGAGTGTACGTTGATTTCAAACTTCCTGGTCGATGAAAACTATACACCAGACCTGGACTCGAACCAGGGGCCTTTGCCCTTATGCCGCAAGTGCTCTATCGACTGAAATACCAGCGCATGATCCGCGCTTACAACAGGTAGTGGCGGAAGTTGAGCTATGATGAGCCTGGATTTGTCAGTCGGTAGAGCACTTGCACTACAAAGGCAAAGATCCCGGAAGGGAGTCCCGGTCCGACACCAAGTTTTTAATCTGCCAGGAAGTTTCTCTCTAAATAACAGCCGCCATTTTCGCTTTCATCCGCAACACGCGTCTAATTGCATGACTACTCCAAAACAATACTAAATGATTGATGACCTGTAGTTCTACTACATTTAGAAAGGGTCCCAGATCGGAGCACTGAACTGCAACATATACATCGCTAACAGTTCACACATCGCCCTCAACTATTTCTCTAGCAACTTTAATATCCACCAATACAACAAGGGAAGTGAGTAGACCGAAAAGTCACAAAGGAAACCAACGCTTCCTGTTCCCACGAAAACTAATGTCCGTATTACCTTCAGTTGTACCTAAATAAGTCCATTTCTTTGTTAGTCACTACCTTCAGCTGGTAATCGCTTCATTACTGGGTAAAAATAACTGGCCTAACTTATCACGTACGCTGGTACAAAGCCGAAATACTCTCCTATGAAATGAAAGTTACTAATAGCAATTCCACTCACGCGAAGGCGAATTCGCTCCTTGAAATTATTTTGACTTTAAGGCCGTCATCCAATCAGCCTCAGGATTGGCCTGCTAATAGAGTTCCTCTGCATAAGCGCTGTTTACTTCCCATACGTTTCAGAAGTGTATTTGTATAGGTGCTGGCAAACACTTGCTTTCGTGGGAAAGTCACTACGGTTACCCCAGAAGACAGCGTAGTAGGCTTCGATCATAAACAACTTTCGAGAGTGAATTTAATCCTTCCGTATAAGTTACGTCAACGCAGTAAATAAGGTTCCAGCATGAACTAACAACTGTAAACAACAGCTGTGGATTCAACCAGCTGTGAACAGACAAGTGTTGAAGAGCAGTGGGCTCGCCGCCATAAAGCGGCAACACTATTATGTCACAAATGGCAATGGAGCAAGTCTCTTTATAAAGTGTTGACGACATTCTCCAAAACGTTTTAAAGAAGAGAAAAGTGTGTGCAAAGTTTGTCCCGTTCACTTTCACTGCCGAAGAAAAACGACGACACGTTGACGTCTGCTGCAACCTGATGGAAATCCAAATGCGGTCAGTTATATCCGCGAATTAATCATTGCAGATGACAACACTTGGTGTTATCGATGCACACCTAACGCAAAACGACGAAGTGCAGAAATTCAGATGAAGGGAGAACGCCTTAAACACACTAAACTTTTTTGGATTGACGAGGCATGTTACAAGTGCACAGACTACAACAGGTGGATCTAACCACATGTAGATTAAAAGACGGTAAGTATAACTAGAGAAAAAGAAGCACAAACTAATTCCAAGTGCCATATTTTAGAGAAGTTCTCCGCATGTATACAGTATTTCTAAATTGATACGGTGTACAAGTAGTAGCATTGCTATTGTACCCTCTTACGAGTGTGGAAGACTCCGTTTGGACAGTGTTGCTAACGAAGAGTGTGTGTCCACAGTTGAAATCGCATTGCAACTTAGGGAACACAAGTTTTAGAATACTCCCGCACTTTAGGGTTACAGTCAACAGAAACTCGATCAACACTGAGTACCAGTGCCTTTTGCATGAAACCACTGATGCTACTGCAAGACGGAGACGTGTACCTGTACACTGAGGTACTTCTACGAACATATTGCATTATAGCAGTCACAATGTTCGAAGGAACACTGTGTGGATATTGTGCCACCTGATTGCAGGCGACTGTGACACGTAGATTTTCTATAGTGATCAAATTGAGGAGATCAGTGACAGTATCGTAAATTTGTACTTTTAAGGGATCCAAGGTCTCCTACTCAAACACAAGCATATTTTACTCGACCTTTCGCAAACTTTTCGTGGCTCTTATCAATGCAAAACCTCTGTCCTTGGAAACAGTATAACCGAGCAGCCAAATCCGATTGAAACAACTCCCATAGCAGTCAGTCCGATCATCACTGATACTCTGCAGTACGGTCATTAAAATAAAAATTAGGCTGCTATATTATTAGACAGCTATCAAATCCGTAATTTAATAGGGGGTTTTCCATAGTACTGCTGTTACGAGTAGTTTCGAAATGAAACAATGGGGTAGTTTGTAGTTTTACTACAAAATTTTTGCATGTTATTTAATACTAAAATTTGTTTAAGCATTATGAGTTCATGGACGTTTCGAGATGTGGGCTTGTGTGTGAGAAAAATGCGAAATTCCTTTCAAATGTTTTTCATGAAATGAAGGTTGGTTGAGAACTGTGTGTCTCAGTGGTTCCAACGTGAAACCACAACTTTAAAACAATGGATTGTTTACTTTTTGTCAATTTCTTCTTGTACTCATTCGTTACTATGATAAGGATCAATTTTGGGATAAATTTTGGCACAAATTTTGAAATTAAAATTTTTATATCTTTGAGACTCAAAGAGTTATGAAGATCATACAACTAACTCATCTGTATGAATGTAGAGAAGGAAATTTCCAAGAAATCAGTGAAGAAATGAGCCTGGCGTTTTGCATGCGTCGGAGAAACTCCCGCATACACATCTTGCGTCTAGCCTCGCAATGTTTCTTTGACTACTAGTTTGACTAAAAATCCAATACGTCTTACAGGATAGACCAGTGTTCGGTAACAGAATCCGCACACACTGACTGAAGTTTTCATTTCGAATCATTGCTAGACACAATCTGAAGTTTCAAGACAATTATTTTGCTGCTATTAGCACACCTAGATGGGGATAGGAACCGGGCTTCATACGTTTTCTGAATGCCATACGGAGCAGTGAATTTATAGAATGACTATCTTCACAAACAACACGTAGGTGAATCAGTATCTACCTTAGTACCTGGACAGGATGAGAGAGAAACGCATTACCGGCAATGGGACGTGAAAATGTGAGAGAGTGGGCAGAAAGAAAGGAGGTTACGGTCGATTGTCCTCTGTCGTTGCACGTACATGTGATCCCTCTTCAGCTGCATTATTATGTCCATTGACTTCCGTTCTACAACATCGGAAACCACAGTGGAACACGCAATTTCCTATGCTGTTGGTGCGGAAGACAGCTATACTACGTCGGTTTTTTTAAGTCAGTGAGAGTAATGACTTCTCAATAAAATTGCCTATGTAAGTAAAACACACACACACACACACACACACACACACACACACACGCGCGCGCGCGCGCGCGCGTGCGCGTACATTTACACCGCATTTTGATTCCTCAATAAACGTCCCGAAGTTTAGATGAGAAAATTATTTTCGGAACTTGCAGCGCATGGAACAGGGAAAGTGCCCGAAAGTCCACTCCCCTTCTAAGAGTACCACTCCCTTAGTTCTTGCACTGTGAACAGAGGCGCCGAGGAGAGGCTTTCAACGAGCGCGCTGCCCGTGCATAGCGCGGGTGGCGCCCGGGTGGAGCGGTTATCGTGTCGGTAGGCGCGGAAACCGCGATAATCACTTCCCCAGCAGCGGCAGTGCCGGCAGCCGGCGAGCTAGCCCCGGCTTGCATTCGCCTCCTAATGACGGCGCAATTAAAGGCCACCTCTCTCTCTCTCTCTCTCTCTCTCTGGGTATCGCGGCCGAGCCCACAGCTACTCCAGGCTGCATTGTAATATCGGATCTGTTTCTCCTAAGGTAAAAGCTTTGCTGCGTTAATACAGACGCCACGAATCTTAACCACTCGAATCACAGTCTACGTGCGGTTACATTACAGCAGTTAACCTATGCTTCATCCACAGTAACACCTGGCAAAACTAACATTTCTGAACCTTCCACTTATGATTACTTTGTCATCCGAAGCATCTTACTTGCTGAAGCAGGCAGGTGACGTCACAAAGTATTGATTGCTATCTGATTGTGAAACAAAGGAAATCTTCCACCTGTCGGTTTGCACGTGGCCCTGAAAGTTGATCAGGAGCTGCTTTTTAGCTACGTGGCATCAACGCGGCATGCCATGCCCCAATTGCCTAAAGGGGTACGGTTTGCTTCTCAAAACCTATAATTTTTAATGCAGTCTGTTAACTGCACAAGACGTCAAATAAGAATTTGCCACAGCAGCCCAAAACTTGTGTGTGTTGTCGGCTTGGTATGTACAATGCCTCAGAAAGTGATCCGCGTTGGCATTAAGTCGTGGGGTGCGTCCCTTGCCGACAACACCGTGTTGGCAGGTGTCTGTCTAAACCTAAATATCCGACTCACGTACACTTACAGTCCATTTCAGGAAACAATACCTCATCAAGAACCGCCACTTCCCCTATCATTGCGCTGCGACAAACTGTTCGGAGTGACGACGACAGGTCAGTACAATTTACGTTTTTCGACGCGTTAAGATGTGACCCCCCCACACGGACTGCACTCTCGGAGCAAATGAGGTCCGTACTGTGGCGGCGCTGCTAACCTTTATATGCTAAGAATTTCCAAAAAATGAATTAAAGCGTCGTACGATCAGTCACCTTTCCAATGTTTAAAAGAGTGAGTGTGATTGTCTTAATGGTTTCTCTTTTTCATATGAGGTCCCGAGAAGGGGCTCTTGTGGGTAACAACTCCACGAACGCTTATTCTTCAAACTCTTCCGGTAGAGTTACCATTACACGGGCCCATCTATTCAGAAATATTGTAAGAGCATAAACAGAATACAACGCTGTCATGTTACAACTGATAGTGAAATCAATTTAATCACTGTATGCACCACTCTTCGTGAAAAGCAACTCATAACGGCAACCACCACGTCAATGCTACTGCTTGTTATTCGCAGAGGACACATTCGGTGGACAAGGCTGAAGAATGAAGCCACTACAGTTTGGGCTATGTTGCACACAGCTGTCGCACATGATAAAATTAGCAGAGGGGACTTCAGGAAGTCAGCAGCGGAGTAGTGTCACTCGGAATAGAAGTCTACAAACCCTACGTACAATGTCATTCGTTTTGAACCTGTTTCTTTTTCTTGTCTAACTGGTTTTCTCCTCCTTGGAAACACTGAGCTACAAGCTATTTGTGGCAACCTTTCTTCGATTACCTCATCGTGATGTCTTCCGAGTCAATTGCATGTGGGAGTTCTGGACTGACAGCAAAGTTTATCACGTGGACAAAATGGCTCTGAGCACTATGGGACTTAACATCTGAGGTCATCAGTCCCCTAGACTTAGAACTACTTAAACCTAAGGACATCACACACATCCATGCCCGAGCCAGGATTCGAACCTGCGACCGTAGCGGTCGCGCGGCTCCAGACTGAAGCGCCTAGAACCGCTCGGCCACACCGGCCGGCGACTGTTGGAATGCATTACATTCGTAGAAGTACCTCTGTGTAGAAGTAGATGACTTTCTTGCAATAGCATCGGTGTTTTTATGCTAAAGGCACTGGCACTTCAAATAATAAATTAATAATATGGTATTTTGTGGCAGATAAGGGTAGAATCGACCTCAGTGCAAGGTACTGAATTGCAGGGTCTACAGTCTCACAAAAAAATGACTTAGTGATCACAGAATAATGACTGACTTTGTAAGCTTGCTAGTTAAGCCATACCGTGAAGTGTATCATCTTTTATCAATCAGCGACAGGGAGGGTCAAGCTGAAAATTTGACGTAAATGTATACGGAATGTCAGTGCAGCGGCACTACCCAGCTGATGGACACGTCGTCTGCGGCACAGTCCCATGTACTGCTCTCAGGCTGGTATTTGCAGGTACTTGATGGTGAGGAAGCATCGAAGGTTCAGACAGGATGTATGAAGCTATTTCTAGAAGTCACAGCTGGAAGTACTCTTAGTACTCTAAGAGATTTTCTTTTGGAGGAATTTGAGAACAAGTATGTGTATGCAGTGACCCACCGGGAAGCCTAGTGGTAGTGTACTGACCTCTCCTGGCGCGTGTAGACGGTCGTGTGCTCGGCGACGGCGGTGGCCATGGTTACGGCGAGGGGCGTGGCCGCATGCAGCGGCGCCGGCTCCACCAGGTCTGCGTTCGGCTCCGGCGACGGCGAGCTCACCACCAGCGGCCGCAGCGACTCGAAGAACGTCACCCGCACTCGCTTGCTCGGCTCCGATCTGCAACCGGCACAAAGCTCAGCCTCACTCTCCGCTCTTTACGTTCCAAGGAAACGACACAGGCAGTAAGCAAAAAACGTTAAACGTTACAGGGCTGCATTTAGAAAAAGTCCCGCTGGCATATCACCAGACACGTTTCCCTTGCTGCAAATTTCATTTCATGTAATCAATAAAACTTCCATGCACTGTTGTGCTTTTTCTGAAACGATCTCTCTTAAATATGTGCAAGGTGTGACAAAAAGGTACTGACTGTAAAGATCCACACGCTCTTGTGCTATATCAAAAACAATTTCTCTTACATATGTGCAAGGTATGATAAAAAGGTTCTTATGGTAGAGATCAGAAACGGAGCGAGTACGTATGGAACGTTAAAGGTTGCATACGCTGCAAATCAAGGGGGCCACTGTTGCGTCAGCGCTATGTCGGCTTCCTTCCTTCCCGCTGTAGTCGCTTCCTATTCGTTGACACTTCCTCTTTTACCGAGGCGTGCAGGAGGTCAGCCTTGACTTACTTCAGAAAATGAGTGCAATATCTTGTTACTCTAGCGTCGCACTGACAATGATAAGATGACAATTGCTGGGATCAGATGGTTCCTAACGAAGCTAGAATCTGAGAGACTGTGGAGGGCGTAAGATGAAAATTAAGCGATGCAACGTATAGAATTCAGAATTGTGCTCCATGCTCTGTGCTATAGGGCATACTTCAGAGTGGGGGAAAAAAAAGAGCCTAGCGGAAAAAGTGGTTGTATTTTTATTATTTATTCGATCTCCACCAATAGAAAACGTATGCGCCACGTTAAACGAAAACTGATCTCAGAGCAACGTCACGGTCATCCTGCGATGAACAACCGAGCTATTTGTGTATACTTTTGATCATACCAACCTGTGTTTATGGGCTAATAGCGAGTTGTGTGACTTTTTCGAAGACTGCTGTAAATTCATGTTAGTAATTTGTCATTTGAAGCATACACTTCATCTCCTGCTCCTTTTTCTTGTAGTGCCGAAAGTGTGAGCATATTCACATAATTGTTAGACATTCTCTTAAGGCAGAATAAATTTTAAAATAAATTTATAGCAGTCTTCGAAAAAGTTACAGAAATTTACATATACAGAAACACATTAATACACATACAAACACATTCATTCATATTCAAGCATGTATACATCTACACTGGTGTGCAAAATGTAAGGACGGAAGTAACTTTGGGATGACGCGTCACTGCCAAGTAACAGAGCTCGATGCTATTCGGACCATACATACAACGAACTGCTACAGCATAATACGGAAGGTAACAGAGAAATATGCAAAGAGATGGACAGAAATGATACTTTTATTCAAAGGCACTAATTACACGGAAGTCGCCGCGGTTCATGAACATCCCCTAGATATTAGAAGAGGCGATTGGTGACTTAATAGGGTGAGTGATCACCACCGACGGCACTGCATGCTCTGCGCTAAGAGTTCCCACGCTGGCCACAAGGGTAGTGAGGAGTTAACAGCAGTGCGGTCGACAACTCCTAGTTGGTCATCGGCGCGTGTGGAGCTGCTGCAGTACGACTCCCCAACGCATCAGAATCGTGCGCGATGGAGTTTAAGTCGGGGGGAATTGGCAGGCCATTCCAGGAGCTCTTCTCTCTGTGCTGTTCCATGCATTGCATCCATAAAAACAAAATCAGTTCCGAATGCACCCCTGAAAATACGCACGTGGGGAAGAAGTACAATGACACAATGGCTTTTATCTGCTAGTGTACAGTGTTCAACGATTTGCAGGTCAGTACGCCCATGCAACATTATGCCTCCCCACACGATAACACTTTAACCACCGAAACGATCACGTTCGACAATGCTGGCAACCCCCATATGGCGAGAGAAGGGAAACACGTAGAGCACTCAGAACCATTTTGGTGACAGTGTAGTTGTAGTCTGTTATTCAAAGTATCATTTCTGCTCACATCATTGCGTACTTCAGTCACCCTTTGTACTGTACTGTACTGTAGCAGTTTTTCTATGTATGGTCCACGATTCTTCGAGCTGTGTTTCTTGGCAGTGACTCATCATGGGAAAGTTAGTTTCGTCCTTAAATTGTGTACAGCAGTGTATGTATAACAACAATATTCAATGCTAAACGATCAATATTGATCTAGTTACTTTACTGATTGTGGACTTTACTGGGAACAACTGAAAAGTCCAGTTATGTTCAGTTTTTATTCCGCACTAAAATATTAATCAAATGTAAGGAGGAAAATGAATTTTGAACTGTTGCTGAGTGATGAGAGAAGGGCGACAAATGGGACAAAATACAATTTTGAGAAAAAAGAACATTGTTGGATAAACACTGCAAAGAATGTCCGATACTGACCCAGCTTCGCGTTCCGGGAAATACAGTAACCGCGAAGGCACGGCATACCACAATCAGCCTTTTTTTTTAAAAAAAAGAGCGACACAAATACATTGTAATTGTCAGTCTTTGTATTGCATTCAGTCTAGACTGGCCGAGTTGTTATTGCGACAGAGCAATAATTGTTTTCACTGATATTTTTCTAAGGGCTATTAGTAATTTATTTATACGAGACGCACTGCCCCTAGAGTTGCTAAAGAAAAGATTAAACACACAATCACTGCTCGACAGTTTTCAAGTTAAAGGATGTAGATGACATAGAAGCGGATAGTTATTTTCAGTAGCTTTGCACAGCGTGTAATTTTTAAATCGCTGCTTCAAGCTATGACAAACATTTATTCTTAGTGTTAAATTGGTTGTCAGCGGTGTCCGCGGCGGTGAATCTTTTTTTTTAAATGCAGTCTTATGCTAAAATCGAAAGCCGCTGTTATGGTTTTTGTACTGGTACCTTAGTTTTTCGTGGAGATTTTTATTTAGGCCCCTTACTGCTGTGATTCACCCGGAAAAACTGTAACAATTACAATGCTGCTGAACTTAAGCTCTCGGAACTACAGGCGATGTTAAATAAATTCAGGCGTCATTATATGAAAGCGTGTCGCCACGCTATGTTAACCACTTACAAGATGGAAGAGTAGGACGGAAAACAGGAAGAACGGGAGGCAATATTATTAATGTCTATCTTCAACGACAGCAAAGGACCTGGAAGAGCAGCTGAACGGAATGGGCGGTGTCTTGAAAGGGGGTATAAGGTGAACATTAACAAAAGCAAAACTAGGATAATGAAATGTAATTGAATTAAATCGAGTGATGCTGAAGGAATTAGATTACGAAATGAGACGCTTGAAGTAGTAAACGAGTTTTGCTATTTGGGGAGCAAAATAACTGATGATGGTCGAAGTAGAGAGGATATAAAATGTAGACTGGCAATGGCAAGGAAAGCGTTTATGAAGAGAAATTTGTTAACATCGAGTATAGTTTTGTGTGTCAGAAAGTCGTTTCTGAAAGTATTTGTACGGAGTGTAACCATCTATGGAAGTGAAACGTGGACGATAAATAGTTTAGACAAGAACAGAATAAAAGATTTCGAAATGTGGTGCTACAGAAGAATGCTGAAGATTAAATGGGTGGGTCATGTAACTAATGAGGAGATATTGAATAGAATTGGGGAGAAATTTGTGGCACAACCTGACTAGAAGAAGGGATCACTTGGTAGGACATATTCTGAGGCATCAGGGGATCACCAATTTAGTATTGGAGGGCAGCGTGGAGGGTAAAAATCGTAGAGGGAGACACTAAACAGATTCAGAAGGATGTAGGTTGCAGTAGGTACTGGGAGATGATGTAGCTTGCACAGGAGAGAATAGCATGGAGAGTTGCATCAAACCAGTCTCTGGACTGAAGACCACAACATCATCTTCAACGATAACTTTGTTTACGAAATAATTATTCTGGCAATATCCTCTTTGGTAAGTTTATTAATACTATATAATCATGGCTTGACGGCTAATTATGTGTGGACCAAGGAATAATTTATCGAACGAAGAAATGGGGAAAACCTGAAGCACTGGTAGACACTGTCATGAAGATTAAAGTCAATTGGAGGCATTCTTGACACAGTGAATCTTTTGACTTGCAGTGGGTTACGCGCTACCGGACCGTGACCAAATCTCGGAAACTTGCCTTTCGCGGGCGATGTTCTGACTGGCTGAGCTAACCACGCACGACGAACGACCCACCTCCACAGCTTCATATCTCAGAAACTTTCCCGCATAACTTGCTGAACTGGCGAGACGTTCAGTTTTAATCTGGCAGGATGTATGAGAGAGTTTTCGCTGCCGCGGGTGTATCTGCGGAAGTGGCGCAGAGCGCAGATTGGAGTGGGAGCCGAGCGCCCAGTGGCGAGGTCAGTGGCCGCGGCAGGCGGGTTCTGCTCGCTCGCCAGTGGCGCCCCGTCGCTAACCGAGCAGCGCCCCACTTGCTTGGGAACCGCAGCGGGCAGCCGCCCGCCAAGGGCCACGGCGAGGCACCAACCTCCCTACACCGTGGCGTTTCCGCCGAGCGAAAAATCCCTCTGTAGAAATCAACGTGGCTTTCCAAAGACAACGCTCTGTTTGTCTACGAGAGCAGAAAGCAGTATATACATGCTGTCTCGTTGATACCGTGTCCCTTGTCTTCCAGAAGGCGCTCGATACACTTTGAGAGTTGGCAATACTCTCTTAGGATTTAAAGGTTGGTTACAGCGCGCATACACAAGCTCTGGAATCTAAGTTATTGTTGTCACGCTTCGCAGCGCACGGATTAATGGGGCAGTTTGGAAGCCAGTGTAGGAGCCCGCCTGCTGTGGTGCGCACGTGTGTCGGGAGAGGGGTCGTCGCCGAGCTGCCGTACTGCTGTGTCCACCAGCAGCGACACAGGATTTGGTATTCAGATGATTTTTTTTATAATTTGCAGCGCGCTTATTAATTTAACGAAAAGGGTTTGTGTATATGCGTAGCAGCAGACGGTAATTTTGATAATGATAGGAATTGAATTCTTAAGGGAAACCATTGTTAGATTAAGTATTGATTTTTGTCATTTATTTCTTTTGCAATTGTCAGGGAACTGTGTCACTATGTATTTAATTGAGAAGTATTTCAGTCTGTCTCAAGAGTTTGATTAATTTGTAATATTGCTTTAATGCCACTAGAGGCAGATTTACATACGAAGCGATTGTTCAAAGAGCTTCTAGCGTTTTGGTAATTGAATGAGAAAGAATCGTTTTCAGAATATAGTTTTTGAAAAAAGGACTTGCTTGTTTGGGTAATCATTTATCGAGTTTATATTTGACCAAATACTTTCTCCTGAATTATATGTAGTTGTAGTAAGCAGCCGAAGCAACAGCAGGAGCAGACATACAGAACATGCATTGCACTCAGCATGAATAATAGGTTTTTTTATGTTTTTGTTAAATAATGGAATGCACCAGATCAAGCAGTGCCAGCAGAAAGACCAAGCAAGTTATTTGTTGCCTAGAGGACCAATTTAAAAAAAGTTTAGGCGGTCTCTGTAATAGTAAATATAACAAGAGTACAAGCACGAGATTTTCATTAGAAAACACGAGATAAGAAGAAAGAGCTCGCGACTTTCAACTTACTTACTGCTACCTAACAAACAAATTACGAGCGTATGGGGTAACATACCAGCTGTGTGTTTGGACTGAAGTGTTTATAGCAAATAGAATACAACCCATTTTTCCCAATGGAGAGAAATGAAAAGACGTAAAAGCAATTTCGTGTGTGCCTCAAGCAAATGCCATAGGATCATTAACGTTCACTAATACACATGGCAGTAGTATCGCGTAGACAAGGTACAAAACGGCAGTGCATTGCCGAAGCTGTCTTTTATATTCAAGTGATTCATGCGAAAAGGTGTTACACATGATTTTGACCGCGTGACAGGAATTAAACTTTTGATTGTTAGAGCTGGACACACGGGGTCATTCGATTTTGAAAATCGTTAGGAAATTCAATATTCAGAAATCCACAGTGTCAAACGTGTACCGAGAACACCATAATCAGGCATTACCGCGCACCACCGAGAACGAATAGACAGACGGCCTCCACGTAACGACCGAGAGCAGCGACATTTGCGTAGCGTTGTCAGTGCTAACAGAAAGGCAACACTGCGTAAAATAACCGCGGAAGTCGATGTAGTACGTACGACGGACGTATCCGCTGGGACAGTGCGGCGAAAGTTGACATTAATGGGCTACAGCAGTAAACGACCGACGCGAGTGCCTTTGCTAACAGCAAGACATTGTTGCAGCGCGTCTCCTCGGCTCGTGATCATACCAGTTGGACACTAGACGACTGGAAAACCGTGGGCTGGTCAGCTGAGTTCCAATTTCAGCTGTTAAGAGCTGATCGTAGGGTTCGAGTGTGGCGCAGACGGCACGAGTTGTCAGTACTGTGCGAGCTTGTGATGGCTCCATAATAGTGTGGACTGTTTACTCGGAATGGAGCTGGGTCCTCTGGTGCAACTGAAACGATCATTGTCTGGAAATGGTTAAATTCGGCTACTGTGAGACCATTTGCGGCCATCCATGGAGTTAATGTTCCCAAAATTTTTATGGATGACAACACAATATGTCATCGAGCCACAATTGTTCGCGACTGGTTTGAAGAACGTTCTGGATAATTCAAGGAAGTGATTTTGCCACCCAGGTCGCCAGATATGAGTCCCATCGAACATCTATGGGACATAACCGAGAGGTCAGTTCGTGCACAAAATCCTGCATCGGCTACACTTTCGCAATTATGAACGGCTGTGCTGGCAGCATAGCTCAATATTTCTGCAGGAGACTTCTGACGACTTGTTGAGTCCCTGTCACGCCGAGTTGCTGCACTACGCCAGGTAAAGGTGGTCTGACACGATGTTAGGAAGTATCCCATGACTGTCACCTCGGTTTATGTGAACTAGTCAATAACGTCGGAAGTTCGGTGAAACTTTTCATGGAGGATTCTGTTGTTTACACTTTAGTCACAACGCTAGAAAACTGTAGCGAAATTCAGGAAGGTCTGCAGAGAATCGACGCTTGGTACAGCGACTGACAACTGACCCCCAACGCAAGTTAAACATACTGTGCATAAATAGAGAAACCATCACTGGAAGCAGTCACATCCATAAAGTATCTATGATTATGCGTATGGAGTGATTTGAAGCGGGACGAGAACATAAAACTAATCGCAGTAAGGCAGATGCAACACAGATTCGTTGGAAGAATCCTCATGAAGGGTGATCCACACAAATAGGAGGCAAATTACAAAACATCTGTTCGACGAATACATATAGATCAGTCGTCATTTTTGGCTCCGTATCAGATACGATTGATAGAAGTAATAGAGGGGTAATCCAAAGAAGAACAGCGCGTTTCGTGAAGTTTCATTCAGTAAGCGCTATATCGTCACGCAGACGGTCAGCTACCTCCATTGCCAGACGCTGGAAGACAGGCGTTTTGCATCACGATGTGGTTAGAATTCAGACAGCTTACGTTCCTATAAGAGAGAACCGATGCACTGATTCCTCCTACGCATATCTCGCAGAAAGAATTTGAAGATAAAAGTAGAGAGAGATCTGAGCCCACGCAGAAGCTTATCAGCAATGTTTCTTCCCGTGACCCATTCGCAACTAAAAAAAAAAAAAAAAAAAAACACAAATGGATTTGATTTTCTATTTTCCTAGAGAGAAGCTGGAACCCCCGAATGCTCCTTTTCCGGAGCGCTTATGTTTCAGAGGCTTACGAGGAAGTTCAACAGCTATTTGCATTCTGTAACACCAGCATTCCTTTGAAGAGTAGGTTATTCGTTATGGTCAGACGCTTACTACATCGACGCCTTCCTTCCATCTCTGTGTAAAGCAGAATGGAATTTGTTTTGTTCAACTCTTACTGGTCTTCTGCTTGTATAATCAACAACAGCGACAATATCTAAGAACACTGCGCAAGGCAACTTACGGTAACTTCATTTTCAGGTTATTGTTATTGGTACGAACGATGATTTAGGAAATGCAAACTTTGTGAATGTACACAGATTATTGTAGGTATTAATAATAAATAAAAGCTGTATTTCTGTAGTAAAACTTCGTTATTACGTAAGATATGTCTTAAGGTATGTCGAATAAATTGAGTGCAATGGTTAGTGACACTTTTATCGCCGACTCTTACAGCATGTGCAGAGGGGTATTAATCAGCGAAGAGAATGTAACTGTAACCAAGTGCTGACTTTGGCGCACATCTCTACTAATTAGCGATGCTGTTACCTGCAGCAAGACTGGCAGCACTACCCGACGGCTGCCGCTACACGGCTGGGGCCGCAACCAGGTCGTACGTCGTACGGCAATGGGTTTCACTTCGCTGCCAAACGAAGACGTGTGTTGCAACGAAGTTCGTTTGCACGGCTCCGTCTTACTACGGTTTTTATACCTTCTGATCCAAACAGCATTATTTCTCTTTTTCAGTTCGACAGTTATGGTACTCCCAATACTGCCTCTTTAAAATTTCGTTATTCTTCTGATAAAACTAAGTGACGTTCTCACTGTTACTGTTGACGCAAACCGGCCAAGTATTTTCCGATCGTCAAATTGGATTTCCTCACAGTGATATATTTGGTAATCAGTTTGCACTTAATTTCACTATACGTGAAAAAGAGAAGTAACGTTCTTCTTATTATGAAATAGTATATGATAATGCTTAACATCTCTCGATACAATTACAACAAGGTTGCGTTTCCTGGCAGCGATTCCGCAAAAACGTAGTAGATAGTGTCGGAAGTTCCATGCGGCTTTTCGCGGATGATGCTGTAGTATACAGAGAAGTTGCAGCATTAGAAAATTGTAGCGAAATGCAGGAAGATCTGCAGCGGATAGGCGCTCGGAGCAGGGAGTGGCAACTGACCCTTAACATAGACAAATGTAATGTATTGCGAATACATAGAAAGAAGGATCCTTTATTGTATGATTATATGATAGCGGAACAAACACTGGTAGCAGTTACTTCTGTAAAATATCTGGGAGTATGCGTACGGAACGATCTGGAGTGGAATGATCATATAAAATTTATTGTTGGTAAGGCTGGTGCTAGGTTGAGATTCATTGGGAGAGTCCTTAGAAAATGTAGTTCATCAACAAAGGAGGTGGCTTACAAAACACTCGTTCGACCTATATTTGAGTATTGCTCATCAGTGTGGGATCTGTACCAGGTCGTGTTGACAGAGGAGATAGAGAAGATCCAAAGAGCAGCGGCGCGTTTCGTCACAGGGTTATTTGGTAAGCGTGATAGCGTTATGGAGATGTTTAGCAAACTCAAGTGGCAGACTCTGCAAGAGAAGCGGTCTGCATCGCGGTGTAGCTTGCTGTCCAGGTTTCGAGAGGGTGCGTTTCTGGATGAGGTATCGAATATATTGCTTCCCCCTACTTATATCTCCCGAGGAGATCACGAATGTAAAATTAGAGAGATTCGAGCGCGCACGGAGGCTATCCGGCAGTCTTTCTTCCCGCGAACAGTACGCGATTGGAATGGGAAAGGGAGGTGATGACAGTGGCACGGAAAGTGCCCTCCGCCACACGCCGTTGGGTGGCTTGCGGAGTATAAATGTAGATGTACACACTACTATAAATCGTGAAGTTTTAGTCCTCTTCTGTTGATGCAGAAGGCGGGTTAGCAAATCTCACTTCAAAATATATAGGTATCAATGAATTTATATTCAAATTTGGTGATAGGGTGGATATCTCGTTAGGCATAGCGGTTATCGTTGACACAACTGGTTTTCGGATATATCGTTTTTTTCTTTTTACACGCTAGTTTATCCTCGCTGTTAAAACCGCTCAAAATAACCGATTTTCTGTTTTTACTTCTATTATTTCTGGTAATAAACGTAGAAACCGAACGAAGATTGAAAAATTTTGTCTTCGTGTCAAGGTACATAGAATCAAACTATTAAGCAGGTTAAAGAGGCAAACGGAACAAAACTTAGTCCGTCCACTGTTCGCTGCTTTTTTCGAAAAGTGGTAAGTGGCTGAGCACTAGAAAGAAAAAAAAAGAGGACCACTAGTGTTTTCCTACCGATTCCAACTTTTTTAAACTGTGGTTCAAGCTCATGTTGTAAATAGGGTTGATGCTACTATTTGGGCGTTACGAATACTCAATGCTAAAGCGTGAGAACTGAAGTTGACGAACCCTGTTCTTCGTGTTAATTTTGTCAGTTTTTAAGATCTACCAGCAGTAAATGCGTTATGTGGACACAGGCAGCACATCAGCTACTTTCTATTTTTGTGTTCTATGAATTGTGGTTGTTAAATTTTTAATTTATTAACTTAATTTCTTTACTCTTTCATTATTTCATAGAAATGACAGACAAAAATTTAATCTTTTAAAGCAAATGACGCATTATACTTCACTGCTACGTCACTTCGTAAAAACATTTCCAGACTGGAATTGGTGCCTTTCGGCAATACAACGGACGTCCGGCAACGACAGCGAGAAGCTACCATACAGCCGAGGTGGGGGACAAGTACTGCACACTGCACGTACTCGCGCATCGTAAGCCACGACACACGGCGTGAAAGGGACATTATTGTCTCACCAACGTTGTACCATTTCTTACGCCATGTGTCGGTTGCTCGTTTTTGTCGGCATTGTTATTAAAATAGCACTGATCGCTTTTCCCATTTTCTATAACACAATATATTAAAACAATGTAAATTTTACCGTAAAAGTTACTCGTTTTTAAAAAATATTATTAAAATAAACAAATTTTAGCACTACTGCTATGGATAATTGATGTTTTTTCTCTGTTATTAGTAAAAAAATAAACACCTATTATAACAGAGACCATACAAATACCGAAAAATACCGGCTATTCGAAACTAAAATGCCGGTATCAGTTTGAAATGGCCGGTTTTTTCCACCCCTGTTACCTCCTTCTGAAAGCCATTGTACTTGAAAAGTAACAAGAACAATGGGTGTATTCGTATAGGAGATTTCCCCGCAACGGCATCCGGAAGCCTTGGCGAACACGTGCTGTTTCTTGTAGAGTGGACGACCGCATGCGGGGAACACGACCTTAATAGACGGCAGCACTTTCGCGAGTCTGAGTTCGGCGGAACGCACGCACAGCAGCTACGGTCAAAGACAGCAGCTTTCTGCTCCCCCCTGCTCGGACAACTTAATTAGTAAATAGTGCCTGCAAGGAGGCGGTGAAGGGACGCGGATTCAGAGGGGGAAAGGGAGCTGAGGTGAGGCGAGTGCTCTCTGGTGCGTGGGCAGCGGCGGCGGCAGCCGCCACTAGATGCTCCCCTGAACGTCTTTCTGTGCGCAGCCTGTCTTAACAACATACAGGGGTTCTTGCGCGCACGACGCGAGCACTTTCTCCAGCGCTGCGTTGAAACCAATGCCGAAAAGGCATGCTGCGATCGCCACATTTGCTACAGCTTCCCCCCCCCCCCCCCCCCCCCCCCCCCCCCTCCGGTCTTGGGTGGTGGCGTATCGGTTTAGCCGGAAGGCTGAGCGGTCGTGGAAAGAAACCAGAGAAAATCGTCGCGCTATTTAGTACTTCAAATTGGTTATCAGTAGCATCTGGTCTCACAGCTGCGCATAATGTTATACTTCAAAAGATACGCACGCACGCACGCACGCACGCACGCACGCACGCACGATGGCGTTAACTTCCAGGACTGAAACGTCGACAGCGGTGTTTTATAGAGAGATGGCTTTTTGGCGGGGCTGTTCCCGTTTGCTCAACCGGATACAAGTGTCTGATGGGTCAATAACAACAGACTTCATTAGTGTTACAAAACCATCGTAAGCTGCTTGTGCCTATTACTTTATTTGTATAACGGTTTTCCTGTTAGACGTCATTTGCATAGAAGTAGGTCGATATGAGATTTTTAAATACGCTACGGGACAAGAGAGTATCCGTCTACGGTCTACGTAAAATCTTAGTTGGAGTTTAAAAGTTGTAATAACTGCAGACTGTTTGTCATACTTAGGCAGAAAATGGTGGAGGCATCCACGAAGCGTTTACTGGGCTTCGGCTTGTGACGACGACGCATTACCTCATTTTACGAATAAAGCTCTTCTGTTAATAAAAACGACGTGTTGGATCTCTAGGGTGACCGTGAATGAAGCGGTTTGTGTTCGTCACTTGCACTGCCTCCAACCTGGATCATGCATTTTGAAAAAACCTACCATTAGTTTTGACAGTCATATAAGATTCCATATTTTCTTCAGTACTGATGAATCAGCTGTGCTGAAATTGGCATGTGATCTCAAGAGAAAGTTATCAACAGGCGCTGCTTAGAAATGTGAAGGGCATACTTACTCAGATATCTTAATAGCAGCTTACTAATACGACATACTAAGAAAGCCATCAGTCTGTTACACACACACACACACACACACACACACACACACACACACACACAAATGGCCTCTGAACAGCGCCACTGACATCGTAAGCTAATTAAAATTCCGAGATGTCATTTAGTGAGGCGGCCTGAGTCTTCTGCCAACCCTCTTTCACACCATAGTTGGAAATCAGAGCTCGTCCTTCCAAAAAGTTTCGGCGTTTCTCAAGAGCGCGAGGGCCTGGTAAAGTGCGTTCGCAATGCGCACGAACTTTGTTGCATCAGACGTGCGGTGAAAGTTCAGCGCCGAAATCTTTGTTGGAGTTATGGAAACTACCCTTCCGTACGGAGAAGAGGGGCTGCACGGGAGGCGGAAAGCGGTCGAGAGGGGGGAGGGGAAATGATGGAAGGAAGGAGGGAGGGGGGGAGGGGTAAGAGGGAGTAGATAGCGAAATTGGTGGTAATCTCTTATGGGACCAAACTGCTAAGGTCACTGGTCCCTAGGCTTAGATACTACTTAGTCCCTAAGCTTACACACTACTTAATCTAACTAAAGTTGCGCTAAGGACGACGACGACGCGCGCACACACACACACACACACACACACACACACACACACACACACACACACACACACACACACACACACACACACACCCGAGTGAGGATCCGAACCTCCGACGGGGGTAGCCGCGCGGACCGTGAAAAGGGACAAGGCAGTATATATATAATGAATGAACACACTTGTTATGGCTTGCTAGGTTATAGCCAACATTCCACAGCTACTAATGAAGTGGGAAAAGGAAACCTGGAAAATGAGTTGCTACTATCTGCGGCACAAAAGCATTTTTACCGGTGTATCATCCGCATTAAAAAATCTTGTCTTCCTACATGAACTCGCAGCTGCATGAGCTAAAACCAGTAAAACACGCTCCAGTAGTGGTCATACCTTGGGTAAAGGTGTCCTTTCGCCCCTTTCATCACTTAACTAACAGCATACTATTTTTAAATATCAGTAGGATTCTACAAAACCATTGCTCCACGAGTTATTTATAACCGAACCACCAACAACACTGACGTGTCACACTAAAACAGTTAAGGATGTCGTTACTCCCACCATCTGTAGCTCTTGCGTCAGTATAACGTAATGTTGTATCTACTTTCGTCGTTCGAACGTGGAAGACTTGTACTCCAGCAAGTACTACATGACAGCAATGGGAATTCCATCACCTCAAATCCTGCAACAGGTTTAGCTCAGAGCAGATGAGAAGTTGACTGGAATGATAAACAGCAAGCCAGTTAGAATATTTAGAAAGTAAATGACTAAAATGTATCTGGCAAAAATATAAAGAAAATCTTACTGAGCATAGATGGACGTCGTACAAGATTTTATACAGAAAATTAACAGTTTAATTGATCCTTACATTTCAAGACATACTCACTCACTGGCGAAACAAACCGCATACGAAAGCGTCACAAAGCTATAACTAAACTTTAAAATGCCGGTTTACTGATTCATACAAAAGTATTTCTTTTTATCATTAAAAACGGTAAAAGAAGAGTTAACGATTACAAGATACAGACCATGGTGTTAAATCGAACGATGAAGTTTTAAAACTTTTATGTTATATGTGACTTTGTATACTTTGACTGTTACTTAAGCGGTCGTTTACTAACTACACCCACTAAAATGTCACTCACTCGCCACTCTGTCACACTATGAGATGCAATATTTTAAGCTTGGGTTTATTTCCACTCTGACAAGGCATGTGAATACGTTTTAATCTTCTGCCCTTAACATGAAATAAGCAAAAATTCCTTAGTTGTTGAGCTAACCATCTTGGTCGTAGCTGATTAAAATATTTAATGAAAAACTGGAAAATGTTTCTACCGATTTTCGTCACAGTTGCAGATTTAGTGGCCAGTACGAAATGACGTCGATTCTGCCCTTCCTCGTTTCTGAGCAGTGGCGTCAGAATCTTCAGTTTGACTAATTGTAAGTCGTTCAATGTATGGACCCAAAAGGTAGTTCACGTAGACAGTTTTCCTTATGCCATGGGTCTAAAGACCGTGAAAGCCCCCCCCCCCCCCCCACACACACACACACAAAATAAGCCAAAACATCATGACGTTGCCCGCTGTCCACCTCGACGTTGGATACCTCCTTGTGTCGTTAGGGCACGTGACATGGTAACCGAAGTATGTAAGCGGAGCAGACACGTAAGGGCGATCACACGAGCGAAGATAAGGGCTGCAAATAGGGAAACACACAGACAAGCGACTTAGAGGGTAGATTATTATTATTATTATTATTATTATTATTATTCAGAGCCTCTGAACGAGTTTCTCGAAAACTGCGAAGCTGTTCGAATGTTTACAAGCTATGTCGTGAGTATCTACGGAAAGAGGTACGATACTGAAACTACCACTAGGTGCTAAATGGTTGGACGTCCAGGACTCTTCACAGAACGTGGGGTTCGGAGGCTTGTCTGCTCTGTAAAGTAGGATAGATGGTGATCTGCGGCATCTTTTCAGAAAGGGCACAATGTTGGTGGGCGCAGAAGTGTATCGGAGCACACTGTTCATCGTACACGTAGGACATGGAGCTCTGCAGCAGACCACCCCTATGTGTTCACATATTGACTCGACGACATCGTCAGTTACGACCGCAGTGGGCACGGAACCATTGAAATTCGACCTCTGTCATTGTTTTGTCGGGTCTTTGGATGAATCACATTTTTGCTGAATGGTCATCTCCACAAACCCCGTCATCGAGGTGAAAAGTGCAGCGCGATTCGGACACAGGCTGGTGAGAGCTTCATTATGCTACGGGAGGTATTCTCCTGCACTTGCATGGCACCTGGGTAGTGGTCTAAGATACACTGACAGCTGCGAACCACCTGCATCCCTTGATTGATTGACGCTTTCCCTGATGGCGATGTCATCATTCAGTGATATAACTGTCCTTGTCTCGGAACCAGAAACGTGCTACAGTGTCTTGAGGAGCGTTAAAGTGAACTCACGTCGATGCCTCGGCGACCAAATTCGTCTGAAGTAAATCCTATGGACCCACCTGAGTCGCTGTCAGGCTCCATCACGATATCTGTACTCCGCCACCCACAATGGATATCATGTAATTACCGGCATTGCTTTGTTGTGGGTCGAGGCATCTCGGGAGACAGCAACGTCAGTCGACAGACGCTGAGTCTACAGCTGTTGTTACTGATGCTATTTGACGTTTTGATGCTTGAACCGCCACAGTTGCTAAAATCTCGCTTTCAGAATTAGCGGGGACTGGTGTACAGTTTGAATGGGAAGTTCCGACCGCTCGGAGTAGAAAGCGAAGCTATGTTACATTCCTGGTAAACATAAGCCTCGAACGGTAAGGAGAATAAACTATATAGAGTAGTGTTACGGAATTCATCAGTTTGACTGCTACACGTACTAACAGGAAGTTGAGTGCTGTGGAGTCGCCTGCCCGTCTCCAGTGGCGGAGTTCCCCGCAGTGCCCAGCAGGGTCGCGGTCCGTGGCGCGAACTGCCAGATGCGTCCGGCCGTCTCCAGTATTCTTAGCACAGCACCAGCTGGGCCGCCGCGATGCTGTACCTCGCATCCGCGAAGCGCGGTTACGTCAGCGAGCGTGCTGCCAACTGACAACCAACTCTACGGCGGAAAAACAAGCTCACGGTTCCTGCGACGGAGGGAAATGGCGCGACCCGAGTAACAAGCTTCCTAGGGCACGGGAAGATGGTCGATTCCTGAAAGGCCACCAGGACTGGATTTAAAGCTGCGCGTAACAGCGACGCTGCATTCAATTGCTTTTCGTCGCTCTCCTCCGTATTTTTCTAAAGTACCGAAAGAGAAATGTAGAATTACTTTTTACGACTAATTGCAGATTCCATGTCTTAGTAGAAGGTAACCGCCCGTTAATCTGTACATGGTGAATTACGACGACCTGTAAGATAGGTTACAATTAACGCCATGGCTGGTAGGTGGTCATCTTAATGAGATTAGAGAGCCACTAACTGCGACCGAGCCTGGTATCACTCAAACCTTATTTTACCCTTTCACATAATTTGTCTCTTTCAATGAAGAGAGGCGATAGGGGCGAATACCCAGATTCTTTGCCCTTTAAGTCAGTGTGAAACGCATGCCAGATGACCACTTATGTAGTTTGTTGTTGTGTTACCCACACAGAAAAAGTATATGGGAAGTGATGAACCATTTTTGACTTGCAATGTAGTTTATTTTACGTCAGTTTGCTTGACATGTACACATGATATCAAAACTACCTGAGTCCTATTATTCTACATACCGGACGAAGTAGTAAGACAGAATTCAGGTAATGTTTTATATTTTAAGCAATCGTCCTGACTAACGGGCATGTATCTCAAAGCGTATGTATGTACCTAAAGTTTGTTCGACGATTTTTGTTTCATACTGTTTCTTACATTTTTAAAAAATTTCCAACTTCTGTGTATTTAGTACAATTAATCTAAATTCCACAGACGCTGCCTCTTATGCTATTTGTATTACAAAACGGCTAACTGGGACACGGTTTCAGCCGCAGGTTGCCTATCTAGCGGCTTCCAGGTGCAACCAGAATTTGTTACATTATTTCATTTAAAATGCTGTCGTAATGTGTTTATTAAGAGCTATAATTTGATCTTAAATCTTTGTCAGAACAAGTACTAAAAGTTTAAAACTGTGTGTATTTCATGAGGCAGTGTAACTCACTGCGCGCAAAGTACCAAGACTATTTTCATCCAGTGTTTGACAATGAGAGCATTCAGCTATTCTTCAGCAAATCTTACACCTAATTTCAAACCTTTTCTAAAATTTTCTTTCTGACTCCCTCTCAAAATAATTAAAGGAAAAAAGTTTCTACTTTTTTCCTGTTCATGCAGTAAAGCTTTATCATCGGGCATGATCTTTTAATTTATCTCTGTTTTACTACTAACTGTATTCCCAACACATTTTGCATACAGTATCCACATTTGCTCTAAAAGTAACTGCAAATTGTTTCATTTTACCACATACTTCGGGAAATATGACATTTTGTACATGGAAGTTCCAGCCTTATAAAATCAGGGAGGAGGGTGTTTACTGGTTGGTTAATAAAGAACGAAATTGAGCAAAAGACTTACTAAATTATAGAAATCGAATTTATTTACTATATGAACTGAGCACGGTTTATGATCGGAAGTACTGTATAGACATCGAGATCAAATACGAAAGTAATGTGTGGTAAATGGTCTGTAGTACTTTTTGTGTACTACGTAACAGTATTATACAGTTATTTCTGCTTAAATAGTAAATCTATTTATTGCTGCTCCCAATGAACAACGGTTGATTTCTGACGATTCACATAAGCGTTCACTGTCGTACCCTTTTATCACGTTCACCAAAATTTTTCAGGGTGTGACAGCGTCATTATGTACACTGAAACATACTTTGCAAGCTGTCTATAGCTGTGTCAACATGACGAAAGCTACTTCAGCAGTAGCACCCATGAAATTTGAGATTGTCTGAAAGCAAGGTTTCGGGTTTGGAGCAGAATTGGTGATACTATATTATAGCTGCCAATTTCGGCGATTTGCCTGTTTGCTCCAGATGCTGCGAGCAGTGACATCAACTTTTCTCGTTTTCTGAACTGCAGTTAGGAAATTGCATTCGCAAAAACGTAATAATCTCGGCCAGATACCCGAAATGATACATTTAATGACCGACACAGAAAACTTCAGGGTTTGCATCAGACAAAAGGGAGGATATGTTCTGCGACACAAGGAAGACGGCCTAAGTTCGAACAAAAGAAAGGTCGACTTGTTACTCTAACCTTCATAAGAGGATATACCTTCTCTAAGGAAAGTACCGATCAACAGGATTATGTGCCATCCAAGTCTCTGACGAACAGTAGGTGTTGTTTCAACAGCGCTGCTTCCTCTCCGGCTTTATTACAGCAAACGCGCAGGCTTTTACTGTGCACACGTGGTCACAGAGCCGTAGCATTTTGCATTTATATGTTTACAGGTAGAAAAATATCTAAAGAAATTATAAAGCTCGTCATTTCAGTAATGAAGAGGTCTATAATCAGCCATGAACCTTTTGATGGGGATGTCAGCTTATAAATCCCCATTAGGAGCGATAATGTTTGTAAATATACACAACATAATAAAACAAGAACCCACTTCAGTTATACGTACATCACGGCGGGCGGCAGAGTTGTCGCAGACGCGTCCGCCATGTTTACTGAGTATCCTGTACGCGAGCCAGCTCGGTCCGATTCGTCTTGGCAACGCCCTCCCGCTTCTGGGTGACGACAGGCACCGAATCCACTCTTCACACACTTAAACACAAATTCCCGCCACAACACAGAGCGAAGAGTCGTCTAGAGGTGACTGTACAACGCAAGGTTGTTGCTGTAACTGTCGAACCAGTCCGTATCTCTACAGACGTACACCGTTCCTTTCCAGTTGGCGCCTGAAGCTTCGCAGGAAGAATGCTGAGCGATGTCGTGGCGGCGCAAAAAGTAGAGCGTTGGGCGACAGCGGGCCAACCGGCGTGCAACTGGACGGCCTGCTGGAACGTGACGTGTCGACTCGCGCCGGCCGCCGAGGTCACTCGTCCGCAGGGCAAGTAGGCGTCGCCGTCGCTCATGCGCCACCAGTAGCGCAAAGCGGGGCCTCTTCGTAACAGCCTGCAGTGCCGATATCGTGTGACACGTCCGCACTTTGTCTCCAGCTGTACATTCCGACAGCGCCAACACAACAAATCGAACGTCACAGAACTTGCGTCCACGCGCTGACGAAGTCGGGTGGTTTATCCTCCTCTGTCACTTTGTAAGGGAAGTGATGCTCTTACACGTAAACCGCAGTCTCTCTTAGCTAATCACAAAATGTACACAGAGGTGAAACACGCTTTTCTGCGGTAGACACTGTGTTTTCGATTGTTTCGCTCGAGTTACACACTGGAGGAAGACAGACATTCCAGGAAGACCAGAAGGCGACATATGACAAGTGGTCTACGATGGGTGCTTACAGTGGGGGCAGCGAAGACTTGTTACGCCAGCTCTGGTATCCGAAAGAATGCGTTTAAGAGTGCGGCGAGAGAAACTGGGTCGCGAGGGACAGGAACGGTAGGTTGCGAGACGGCGCGGCAATTATCGCCACTTGTCGAGCAGCAAGCGGTGAGAAGCGGCTACGCGTGCACTCTCACTTGGCAGGAAGAGCAGAACGGAGCGGAGCTACTGCAACTCGCACGCGCCGCCAGCCGGCAGCAGACTGCGCCGCCTGGGCCGGCTATTGTTCTGCCCGTCCGCGGAGAAAGTAGCCGACCGGCCGCGCCGCGCACAACTTTCTGCCAGAGTCCGACTCGTCTACCGCAACCGCCTATCTGCCTGCAGGGTAATGTCGGCTGAAATTCGTCTGATGTCCATTTCGTATCAACCGCCTTGGATCCTACTCAGGGAAATAGGCTTCAACTGAAAGAACGTGGAAATGAGATACGAAGTTCTGTTGTAAGAGCAGAACTGTTCTTTCAAGGAAATAGGAATTCTAGCTCTCGAGTAAGCACAATACGCGGTGAAAAATTGCTGAAAAACTATCTAAGCTTGTATTCACTTCAATACTCTTAAGTACACCCATCAGTAAAATGAAACTGGCATACTACGGTATATTGATAAGTTTCAGTTATGGACCGTCTGACAGCAACTGAATAAAACACAATTTTAGTGCCATACGCGTTTCGCCTTTATTTTCTGCAAGGCATCATCAGTGGCAGGTTGCGT
The DNA here is from genome assembly GCF_023864345.2 of Schistocerca serialis cubense. NCBI lineage: Eukaryota > Metazoa > Arthropoda > Insecta > Orthoptera > Acrididae > Schistocerca > Schistocerca serialis. Next base: position 709,361,477 of record NC_064638.1, read on the forward strand.
AGACAGTTTCTTACATATTACGCTCCTGTTGCATTTTTGGTGTTGTTCTTCTTCCTATGAGCGCCAGTTTGCTGTTTTTTCCACATTCCACAGTACTATGCACTGAACGCTTGTTTTAATGCATTAGAACAAGCGTTCAGTGCATAGTGCTGTGGAATGTGGAAAAAACAGCAAACTGGCGCTCATAGGAAGAAGAACAACACCAAAAATGCAACAGGAGCGTAATATGTAAGAAACTGTCTACGCAACCTGCCACTGATGATGCCTTGCAGAAAATAAAGGCGAAACGCGTATGGCACTAAAATTGTGTTTTATTCAGTTGCTGTCAGACGGTCCATAAGTGAAACTTATCAATATACCGTAGTATTAAGCGCAACTGAGGAGGACAGGACCACAAAAGTTGAAGATGTTAAACTGGTGTAATATATATGGAATAGAACGGAGTGTGCGCTGATATGAAACTGATATAAAACAAGTTTCATATCAGCGCACACTCCGCTGCAGAGTGAAAATTTCATTATGGAAACATCTCCCCGGCTGTGGCTAAGCCATGTCTCCGCTATATTCTTTCTTCCAGGAGTGCTAGTTCTGCAAGATCTGCAGGGGAGCTTCTGTTAAGTTCGGAAGATAGGAAACACTTTACTGGCGGAATTGGGGCTGTGAGGACGGTTTGTGAGTGGTGCATGGGTAGCTCAGATGGTAGAGCACTTGTCCGCGAAAGGCAAAGGTCCCGAGTTCGAGTCTTTGTCTGGCACAGTGTTTTAATCTGCCACAAAGTTTCATGAATGTAATAGTTTGGCCATGATGTGACATGTCAAGCATCGTATTGGCAGAATGATTCTTACGCTCTTTTGTGGAGTGAGAACAAACTTCAGAACTATCTCTCTCTAAAACCCCCTATATCGGTATTTTAGGTATTCCTCCTCAGCACTTCCAGAAGTGCTAGTACAGCAAGGTATGCAAGACGACTTTGTGGAGAAGATGGACGTACGATAACAAATGGTTCAAATGGCTCTGAGCACTATGAGACTCAAGATCTGAGGTCATCAGTCTCCTAGACTTAAAACTACTTAAACCTAAGGACATTACACACATCCATGCCCGAGGTAGGATTCTAACCTACGACCGTAGCAGCAGCCCGGTTCCGGACTGAAGCGCCTAGAACCACTCGGCTTGCCGGCCGGCTCGTATGGTAATAACTCCCAGTTAGGCACCATAATGTCAGTAAAGTGAAATATGGTACACTATTGCAGTCAGATATGGATGCCGGGCGGACTTCGTACGACGGAATTCGTACAGACACTATCAACTCTGTTCAGGAAAAGCTTCTGCTGCTAAAGTCAACCCATCTAATTTCATCTCACTCTTCCTGGTCTAACTATTGAGTAGTGTTTTATGTTTAAATATGAGAAATTCAAACCTCTAATGAAAGGAATGCGTTGTGGCAAATGACAATTTGTCCCATCCTCGACTTTAACAAGGAATTTCTACTTTCTGCGACTACTCGCTTTCACTATTATCTAACCACGGCGCAAGGCCTCTTGTGTTTATTTTCCAATAATTTCATGTTACTGCATCTTTATTTATTTCATCCATATTAACCCCCATTCACAGCGTATCAGAAATAAATTCAGTTGATGTGATATGCAGTTTGCGACAAAAACGTATAACAACAAAAATCGAGTGGCTGTAGATGATGTTTGAGGAACAAATTGATGTGAATCTATATTTGGAAACGTCATCCATTGATGCTGCAGAGCGTAGAAGCTTCGAGGAAATTCCTGGCGCTGAGCGACCACTTCGGCAGCAAATATGAACTGCAACGCTAATGGTCCGCAGGCCAAATGGACGCCAAGATGTTCAGAGAGAGATAAGGTTTGTCAGCGCCTGCGCCGACAAGCGAAGGACTGACAGTGCAGGGGCGTCAGTCAACGTTAACATCTCACTTTTTCTGCTGAAGGGGTAGCCTAGCGGCAGGCGTTGCCCCTGTCACTTGAACTTTTCATAGCGTCGTTTGATGATAATATCTAACAAGGGAACCTAATGCCGATTTTTTTAATTGACATTTCAGCGAACCGAAGTACCCGACCTCGTAAATGTTTATAAAGTAATTTAACACAGCCAAGATCACTTGAAAATTACAGTGTTTACATTCCCAGTTTCAGCACTTTATTGCATCTTCGGTTGTGATTAATCGGGAAGCAGCTTCGTCCGTATATAACAATTCCGGCAAAAAATTCTGTACATCATAAATTTAATAAATGTCAATGAATACTTCATATCGTCACATATTTTAAAAGACAAAACTGTTAGCGAATTAATCACATCTAAAGGTGGCAATTAAGTTCTGGAACTGTTAATGAGAACATTGCAATTTTTGAAGCGATTCTGGACGGAATAAATTATTATGTAAACCTCTATTTATTCCTGAGGTACCAGATAAACGCTAGAGAAATTTGTGTTTTTTTTTAAATACACTGTGCATCCCTTATGGAATGACCCTTCACCGTCATAACCATTCACCTGATGGATCACGATTCTGGTAAAGAACCGTCTGTGTCTGTGCGGAAGTAGTAGGAGTAAAACCAGTGACGACGTTCGAAATGCTTCAGTGTGCTGAGATGCCTAATGGCTAAGGCGATCGCTCGCGGATAGCAGCAAACCTGGTTTCCGTCTCACTGTGGCTTCAATTTTCATTAGTGGACACGTACTTGTACCTCTCTTGGTCATAAATCGTGATTTTGGCCATCTAGTCTGCTCTCTCAAACATTTTTTTTGTAGAGAGGACAACGTTCCGAAATAAGTGCTTCAAGCGATGGAGGACTCTTTTCTTACAGTGTTGTCAAACTAATACTATTTGCTCGCCCTGCTACAGATTTTCTTCGTCTCAAACTTTGTTTTATTTCATTTTTCAATGTTTGTATTGTGGTGTCACTTGAAATAATATCCATCGTCTGTCATTCGTGCAAATAATAAACATTATACAGTCAATAACAAAAAGTAGCGACGCAGTTAATCTTTATATCGATCGATTTCTTCTGGGTGAGTTCCATAGCTTCAATAAATTTGAAAAAGGAAAATTTTCCAACAGGCTGTACTTTAAAACATTTTCTTTTCACTACTAGTTTCGGACACTGTCCATTCTGAAATATATCTACAGTAACATTGTGGATAAAGCATTATCAATTCGTTAAAATGCGCGCGTCATGCATATTTGGTCCTTAACAGTTACCTTTCTGCAATGTTTATACAAATCACGCTATGTACACTTCTTCATGTAACTGTCACGGTGCATGAGTGCGTGGAAAAAGATAATTATCTTTGTATACTGTCGTCAGTCAGGTTTCACCTACTCGTGTGGAGCCATTTTACACACTCCGCGTCTTTAGCAATGAGGCAGCAACTGTAAGAAACAATGGAAATGATGCTAATCGGAGTACATGTTTGAGCGCTGTAATGTCAACGACCGGTGACACTAGCGGAAGTTCTGCCGGCGACCGCTTCTTGCCCACGACCAGACACCCGCCCCCTTGCCTCCCTTTTTTGGTCTCTTGTCTGCCGGCTACGGTTCGCCGGTCGTCAATCGCGACCAGACCGCGGGGAGCATAACCCGACACTGGCCAAAGCACCTGTCCCAGCAGCCGCATCTGTAAGCTCACATCTGCAACGTTTGTTACTGGCGGTAGTAGCAGTAGCTATTTTCTTTTCTTTAGCTGGAATTACCAGTACGCATTTGTACTGCGACGTGTATAATTAAGAGAATAAGTAAAGCACTGCATTTTTCCTGATAAATTTACAAGCATAGGAAGTATAATAAATTAATGACAAAGCATTGCATCTGGGTGTCACGTTCGACAGTCATCGCCGAAGTCCCATGTGTGTAACTACGAACTCTGGGATGACAGGAGAAATGAAACTGAACCAAGACAATGTGTTACCCGGCTACATACGTTCTACTAACTGTATGTCACAAACTGTGTCAGCTTTGGTTGTTCTGTTCCCGAACAATAACTTACTGGCTCTTCTTGGTCCCATTTTGTACACGGCAGCCCGTGCTGTTCTCTGCTGCTACAAGATATGATCAAAGAAAGTCAACAAATGCAACAGAGAATAGCACTGTGTTGTCAAACGCTTCATCAAGTTTGCTGAAGTACCTTACTAACCTCGGGAGTGGCTTTTCGGGATACAAATGCAGACGGAGGGCACATTTAGGTCTCTCAGAGCGAAAACTGTGTTTTGACAAAGGCGCAGAACTGCTTTTGAACAACCCCAGAACTCAACGAAAGAAAAGACCCGTCAACGTCGTTAGTGACTGAGCATGAGCTGGGATTAGGGAAGGGATAGTTACGGAACTGCATAGGGTCCTTTCCACAGGAACGAGTTCGTCTTCTGCCTCATTCGGTTTATGAATATCACTAGGAACGTAAATTTGGACTATAAGCGGATCTCTTGAATGCGAGTCCAGTGTCTCACCTCCGAGCCACCTCGCCCGGTAGGATGCGCTGGGTTGGGCGTGCAAAGTTGGTGGTGGACGGAGACACCAGGCGTATTATGCAGTATATACTGTGGAACACATAGCAAAGGTTACGGAGACGTTGGTCGCAGTCATGAAAATATTTCATGAAGACCCTTTAACGGGTTACAGTTTCGCTTGTATCAACAAGTACCGACTGCTGCCTCCGTTTATCGTACGTGGGGTTGTCTCCTACACCGTAATGTATATAAAAACTGATAGCGGGCCATGTTTACACGTGACAAGCACTAACTGCACTCCGTCGTTCCCAGTTGTTGCGAGTCTTGTGCCGCTGTAAATGTCGGCGTGACATTAGATTCATCCGAAAGGGTACGCTCCCTAAGATTTAGGCGGTGTTTCTTACTCCTCAGTGCTATAGCACTGAATTATGGTCACAATGTGTTACAGGATCAAAAATTAAAGCATTTGATACTCTGACTTTATATTTGTGTGCTTTATACGAATCATGATGAAGAGGTGAAGAGATTCACTGGGGGAGTGGATGCGTTGTTCAGCTGATGTACCCTCGCCTACGTTTGTCCTGCCTGTTTCCTGTGTAGCGGCGAGAACGAGGGTGTGACGTAATCTAGACGCCGTAAGCGTATTTAAGAGCCACAACTCTGCATTAACTGATTCAGTCTCTTCGGAGCGTAGGGACGAGACTGGGATTGATGACGTCACAGCATGATTTTGCTTTGCGAGCTGCCTACGTACTCGGCGCTCTCACCATTGCTTTATAACATAACTCAGACGTGTTTAATGAAACATAAATGGTGGTGTCTACTTTAGAACGTCACACTCAGTTTTTTAAATATTTCGTCCGGTTTTCTTTATTTTAAAGCAAGGAAGAGTGTCTTTACGACTAGTTTAATGCTGACCATCGTACTCCGCGCTAATATTTTTAGGAAGAAGCGCGCCCCAGTGAATCTCCTCACCTCTGTCGTCATTCGTGTAAAGCACATTAATATACCCATCTTTTCCTGATGCAAAGTCTGACTATTAAATGCTTTAGTTTTTGATTCAGTAACACATTGTGGCCATAATTCAGTGCTATAGCACTGAGGCGTAAAAAACACTATCTGAATCTTAGGGAGCGTACGCTCTCTAAAGAATCTAATATCACACCGACATTTACAGCGAGCCAAGTTTGGTAGCAACTACGAACGACGGAGCGCAGTTAGTGCTTGTCACGTGTAAACAAGGCACGCTATCAGTTTCTATCCACATTACAGTGTAGGAGACAATTCCACGGTCGTTACTTGTTAGTACAAAAGAAACTGCAACCCGTTAAAAAGTCAGTATGAGATAATATTTTATCACTTTGCTTTCAATATCCATTGTTTCGCAGCATGTGAAAATTGTTTGCATAGTGAATAATCAAATTTCTACATACGTATGGCAGGCGCACGTGAAAGGAAAGGGGGGAGGGGGGGGCGGAGACAAAGAAGCGGATGTAGGTGTGGGAGAGGAAGAGGAATGGCTGGAGAACGTACGAGGAAAGTAGATTATACGAAAAGAGCTCTGCACAGTTTAATTACTAATCAGCTGCTGCACTTCTGTTTCCAACAGCTGTTCCTGCGATTTAGTTGTCAGTAATCGTATTCGCCGTTGTACACACTGTACAATTAATGACATTTAAATTGGAGACCAATACAAGACGGGCTGATTTCGATTCACAACATTTCAACCGGACAAAGAGGAAAGACGTCCGAACAATGTGACAAAGTTTTGCAGATCATTTTGTAAATGATACTGAAAAATAGCTAAGAAAACCTTGTAACATTAGACTTGAACGACTAGAATGTCAGCATTTCTTCAATAGTAAATGATGAATTTCAGTACCACATTTTTCTTCTTTCCTCTGAAACTCTACATTGAGAAAACTTTAAAGAAAACCTTCTGTATCTGTGGGTATATTTTTTCCTTAACTGTCAGTAGCTACTCACAGACGATACACTGTTGCAGGTGAAGCACACGAACAGGACAGTCGACAAGAGACGACTTCCGACAGCGATGACGTTGCGTCCCCTCAGGTACTGTCGTCTGCCGCTCTGAGTGTTGGCGCTCGCATGAAGGGATCTTCTCACAATGCGCACCACTCTACGTCCTCCTGAGGAATGTGTTCCGTACTCCACTGAGTCATAGGGAACCAACAAGCTGTCGTTTGTTTCGAAATAAGTACACACGTGGCGGCAGTGAGTCATACAACTGTTTGGTACTGCAGTCACTAGAAACTTTCCCACTTAGTCGAAGACTGTGCGACGAAGGTGTTATGAATATGTGAGCACAGGTTTTGCTACTGCGTATCGTCTTCTAAATACTACAGTTCGGCAAGTCGATGAAACCGTACCGAGACAAGCCGAGGGCTGTAACCGTTATTCGATAACAGCAGCTGGACTCCGAGCACTGTGTGTTTGAATATGCAAGCTGCGGAACGTAGGGCTTTCGGTTTTAATGACTTAAGCTGGTTAACGTATTTTGTACTTCCACATTGGGTGGCAAGAGCAAATATACTGAAACTTCAATTTATCAGCCATACTCCCTCATAATTAGTGTCGTAGAAAGGAAGAATTCTTCCTATCGTCAGCATCCAGTTCACTTTTGCATTATTCTCGAAACTACCACCAGACTATTTTCCTCTTTCTTTTTCCTTTATTGATCTTGTTTACACGAATTTAGTTTTGCCCAAATCTTAATTACATTTAGCACAATCTGGTTTCAGGAACTGATTATATAGTAAATTTTTATACGAAAAACGAAATTATTCACGTTTGCAGATAAGCGTTGTGTAATCGGTGGTGGGATTCCAGAAGTTTGAAAGTCAGTCCTCTTCTGGCAAATATTTGTAAATACGGAAAAATTTTAACTTTGTTGAGTCCACCTTGAACTGTAGGGCCCCTAGATGGCCGGGTACATTAGTCCAAAGGTCGGAGTAAGTGAAGGCCATACAGACCAACTCCAATCTATCACGTCTAATAAACAAACGTTCAGGTTGAACACAGTTTCACCTAAAACTACTACAGATTTATTTAATGTTACTACTCGTAATAATTGTGATACAGCACATGGCTTGCAATAGGCGACACAAACAGCCGATAATACCGAAACTGGAAAGTTTGATAACCTTCCCGGGACGCATTTACTAAGATGCCGTTGCTCCAGCTCACATTTATCTAGAACAGGGAAATAAAGGTGCAACCCTCGCTATGAGAATGCGACTCTCGGCGAAGAACGCCTCATCACCTAACAATCTAATGTCATAAATATCCCGATGAGGAAAGCTGTTTCGAGCCTGATATATATTTTTGGAACAGACGTATGTCAACTACAAAAGGTATGGTGGCAAAATTTTATGCTGGTCAACAGAAATACACAAGTGATATCGTAGGGGCAGCTCCGACCGGCACTATTGCAGCCGGTGCTACGCAGCGATACAGTGTTTTTACGCTTTGGTAGTATTAAGAGTTAAGTTTCGTAACACATTTTAAATTTTATCAGTTTATAAGGTTCAATAATGCAGTTAGGATGTTTAAACTCTTACCCCGCGGTAGGGCGGAAAATGCGCCTCCTGCGGGACGATATGGCGACAGACGTCGACATCGATACTATAATTCCTTCGGGTACCACCGTGATTTCCTTCCTTCCTTCCTTTTTCATTCCACCTCCCTCCTCCTCCCCCCCCCCCCCCCCCCCCGCCTCCCTCGAGGTGCCTTTTGCTGTGACGAATGATGCTCAGGAAGAAAGCCCACGAGAGCTCAAATTTATGTAATGTGACTTTAGAGGACACCTTCCGCGAGGTATGAGCAGGAGCAAGCAATACACTGGCTGACTCATCTATGAACACACTCCGAATTTGAATCATGAACTACATCGTGATGTATGATTCCTCTTCTGTAACGTCGGCCGCTGTAGATGCGTTAACCTCTCCGTGACACTTTTGCGCTTACTGAACGCACTTGTGGTGAAACACTTCGCTCCTCCTTGGATCACCTTTGTTTCACCCATCAGTCCTGTCCCAAACTGACGAACAACATTCTAGTAACGTCTAACAAAGATTTTGTAAACCACCGCCCTTCTGCGTTATTACACTCCCTAAGAATTCTTCCAATGAATCCGTCTTTCCTGTGATTAGTTTCACGTTGTCGTCCGTAAGCCTAGAACTCATGTATTTAATGGATGTGGCTGCTTCCAGTCGACGTCCTGCTACCTTCTAATCATGTAATAATGCGTCCTCTTGCTTATTTACGCGCGATGCGTTTCTTGCATCACCTACGCCTAAATGAAATCTGGACTCATCTAACCAGGCCACGGTTTTCCAGTCGTCTGGGATCCAGCCGATATGGTCACGAGCCCAATAGAAGTGTTGCAGACGATATGGTGCTGTTAGCAAAGGCACTCGCGTCGGTCGTCGTCTGCCGTAGCCCATTAACGCCAACTTTGGCCGCACTGTCCTGACGGGTACGTTTGTCGAATTTCCCATTTTGGTTCCCGAGATTATTTCGCGCGGTATTGCTTTTCTGTTAGCACTGACAACTCTACGCAAACGTCCTTGCTATCGGTCGTTAAGTAAAGGCGTTGTCGGTTGTGAGAGGTAACGTCTGAAATTTGGTATTCTCGGCACACTCTTGACTGTGGATCTCCGAATATTGAATTCCCTAAGGATTTCAGAACTGGAATATCCCGTGCGTCAGCTCCAGTTATCATTCCGTGTTCAAAGTCTTAATTCACGTCGTGTGACCACAACCACGTTGGAAGCCTTTTCACATGAATCGCTTGAGTACAAACGAGAGCTCCGCCAATGCACAGCCCTTTTATACGTGATAATACCGCCATCTTTTGTACGTATCGCTGTCCCATGACTTGTAACGCGAGCATCTAGCGCTAGGAGTGGGATAAGCTATATAACATTTACGTCACTTGTGTATGTGCATAAGCCTGGCCTTTTATGCAGCATAAAAATGCATTTGTTGTACGTTACGTGTTCCACATGCTGATCCATGGGCATATACCATATTTTACTTTACATTATTTTACACTTCGCCAAGCAGAAGAGATACGATTCTTAAATTTTTGTCTGTAATTTGGTTTTTGTATTTTCCATTTTTTCTGAAGATAGACAAAAAATATATTATATTTACTTCCGATTGTAAAAAATTTGCTATTAAAGTTCTCCATCGCACATCTCCAGCCTTTGTTATAAGCACACCACGTAAGAGCCCTCGGCTCTCCCGCATGCCGGGAGTTCGGACGGGGTGACTAGTGGACCTTTCCTTGACATTGTATGGGCGAAAATTTCACTGTGCGCAGTTTAGAGGACACCTCCTTTACGGCTGAGTTTGCTACTCTCTTCGTCGGGTAATACACGACTCGCTTATAGGAAACAACATACTGGTAGGCTCAGTGGTATCGTAGGTGTTAGGTTCCTCGTAAGGGCGTGTCTATTGTTGCCTTTAGATATGTATTTGCATGTCGTTACGGTGTCCTCTCGGGAGTCACGCCATAGGCTTGTTTTAGAGCACAGTGGCTGATTACCGCAAACAGGCGACCTCCGATGTCAGTTCGCGCTAGTTGCGTGACTAAGTTCTCTATTGACAGAACTATGTTCTCGGAACAGTCAAGTGTTTTTCTGTCTAGTTAACATGACCTCGGACGCCTAGCGCACTGCTCGGGAATTGCGTTGCACGGTGCGCCGTGTCGTGTCGTGTCCTACTGGCCGGTGAGCGAGGCGTGCTGCGGAAGCAAATTGCTGTGAGCAGCAGCAGAACGGCTCTCTTTTCGCCTCTCTATGGCGCTGCGTGCTGGTGAGCGGAAGCGGCGACTGTTCGCAGCCGGCCGGGGCGGCCCGACACGTGAAACGCGCCACCACGGCCTGCAGCGGCGGCGCCAGGGGTGACCCAGTTCCTGCCTCCAGGCGGTGCCCGACGCCGGGGCAGGCTAATGTCTTCGGGTCGCAAAGATCATATAGCGCCGTCTAAATGAACAGAGTGGATGCGGCGCGCAAAGGTCAGGGGCCAGCGGGGGTAATCAGATGCCGCCCTCAGCAGTTTCGCAAGCACCACCACAGCAAGGACTGCAGCACAGAGCAGCTGCTGCGACTACGTCTACAAATATTCCTCAGCTTGTCACTGCAAAGCAGAACTCGTACAACCTTCTCCGAATGTCTACAGAGTTGGACCGTTGTAGAGAACGTGCTACAGAATGAAAATATCCATGCTTTCGAAGGTACCGCATACCACGGTATGAGATTGTAACTTGTCAGTTCTTAGCCACGCCCGACGCACCGTCATGGTCGCTTCTGCAGCCCGTTTTCGGTATCCGCGAGACGGGGCCTTTTGTTGAGCCTGTAGATTATGGGCCGTCTTCCCCCAGTAACTCTCCTTCCAGCCTGCCTGCCCCTACTCCGCTGCAACCCTTAGTTCCTTGCAACCATAAAAGCAGCTCCACGTGCCGTAACAGACACACTGAAGCACAGTGGTTAAAGCAGGCCAGCTTAGATTTCCGAAAGCCTGGCAAGCTTCACGGGACCCTCCAACCTGCTGCACCTGACAACAGTAACGTGACGACAGAATAACCAGGTATATATCTGTGCAGGTAGTTTCGCTACAGCTCATTTATCGTAACGGTGGGAACAGCAGTATGAACAAACCAAACTTATAGCAGACTGAGGAGAAGTTAAGATTTGTGGAATATATACAAGCCACGAACTGAGCCCAAGATCAGCAAGGGAAAAGTTTTCATGTGTTTGTGAGACACCTTAGAATAAATCGGCAAGTGTCGCGCAATGAAAACTGTATAATTACCCAACGCTCATTCTGGAACCCCTAATATGTTAAGACATGCTAGTAAATTTGACCAGCAGTTTCAACACTCCTTAAGTATTTCGAAAGAGGACAATGAATTAGCTGCTGACGTGTGTGTGTGTGTGTGTGTGTGTGTGTGTGTGTGTGTGTGTGTGTGTGTGTGTGTGTGCGCGCGCGCGCGCTAAAGACTTAGGCCATTTAGCAGTATATAGGCTTTATAAATTTAGGACAAACATTGATTGAAATAGGAAAAACATATGGTTCAATGGATACTAGAAACCACATTCTGTGGTATGTAACGTAGTTCGAAGAAAGAATAAGATTTTCTTTCATACTAAGCTTACAGACGTTTGCTTTTTAAATTAACATACTGTGAAAAACGAACTTTGTTACATTGCGTTTGGGGAATTTAGAACGAATTATGTTGGCTAACAGAATGAATTCAGCGCACCCGCAATGCACAGACGGGAAGTTGGTATAACTAGGGCCATATTTAGCTAAAGCACACTAAGATTACAGAAATTATAGTTCCAAAACCGTACTATAGCTGCCGTTACGGCATAATATAAATGTTCAGACTCTTAGATGCAAAGAAGCTAGACTTTCAGAGACGGTTCTCCTTACTATACAAAACATGTGACAGAGGTGACATCATGATGGTTCGAACTGAGAATAGCCAGTACTAGTCGTAAGGGGGTTGCAGAGAAAACCGTTGTACCATTTAAATAAGACCGAAATACGCCGAAGGGGAAAAGAGGGTAAATAAAATCCATTTTCTGGCCTACAGTGACCCAAAATGATACTCGGGTAAAAAGAAGACTTTTCATCCACTTCCAAACCCTACGCTAACACTACACTGAAAGCGCACAGAATCAACTGCCAAGTAATGTAGCTCCGCGAGAACACAGGCAGGCAAGCAAGCAAGGCTCTAGTCTCCTTGGTTTGGGCATGGCTTGGTTTCAACAGCAGTAAATCAGCCTGTCCGTTAAGCTGCTAACCTGATGCAGCTTGCTTGTCTGGCAGGTTAAAAGCGGAAAGTGTACACCTCTGCCCCAGTCGCCCTAAACGGGTTGTGATGTGGGCGAGGAATTTTCCCACGACGGTCGTTGCTTCCAGCACCTACTGCGGTTAAACTTCCGAGGCGAGGAAGCAGCGGCTTCTAGAGATATTCCATTAGTGGCAGCAGGAATCTGCTAATTAAAATACATGATTTCCGCTCCTGATTCTGATTGGCTGGAGGGCCAGCAGTTTACGACTTTCGTGCAGCACTTTGGAAAAGGCGAAATATGTGGTCAGCCAGGATCTATCATGGGAGTAGTGGAAGTCTTGCGTAATCCGAGCGGCGGTTATTATTTAAAAGTTTTTTTACATTTGTGAAATTGGAAGCTGAGTGACCCTTTGTGGCTCACAAAGTATTTTTTTTCCATATACGCGTAGAAAGAGTTCGTGTATTCTGACCACGGCAGTCGGTGGTAACTGGTGCCCACGGGCTCGCGTGTATGCGGCACTCTTCTGGTTGTACTGTGTAGTCAGTCTTACGAGGATTTCAAAGCGCAGTTTGGCCCAGCAGATGAGCAGAATAAAGCTGTAGTAACAGTGGTTCGGACGTGGTGTGTACAAGGATTCCTGGGGAGAATGCAGAAGATATTTTGAGCGGCATCTTTGTCAGGCCAGATACGTGAAGCGCATTCAAGTACCAATTAGTTAATTACCAAGCATAGCCAGGAAGAAGCTTGTGGTGTCAGAAAAAAATTATTGGAATTTTTAGGTTAGTGAGGCTACCTTAATATGTCCTGTGAGTTATTCCAGCCAAAGTAGCTTTATCAACGGAAGTAGGAGGTCACCTACACACAACGAAAAACGGGCTCAGGTGAGTACATAGTTCTAATTTTCATCCACCAGAGTACAGTAACGGACAGAGACATTCCAGAAGCAGGTCAAGAGAAGGTTTTTGTGAATTGTTCTGTTTATTTCTTGAAGGCTTTTTTGTTTGATTATGTTTGTACAGTTTTGTATATGTTTTTAGGAGTGAGAATGATTAGTGAATGTGGTCTAAAGCAAATACGTAATCATCGTTATACTGACAAACGCTATTCGAACTAACATGAGAAATTTTTAAGACGGTGTGAATTTAGACGACGGGGAGTTTTGTATTTGTACAAACATGTTAAAGTAAGTTTACGGTAAAAGGAAAGCTAATTCGAGTGCAAACGGTTCAAATGGCTCTGTGCACTATGGGACTTAGCTTCTGAGGTCATCAGTTCCCTAGAACTTAGAACAACTTAAACCTAACTAGCCTAAGAACATCACACACACACACACCATAGCGGTCGCGCGGTTCCAGACTGTAGCGCTTAGAACCGCACGGCCACTCCGGCCGGCCACACTGATAAACTTAATAGTATAGCGAGTTTTTTATTTAAGAATAATCTGTGTTTAGTAGCTGTTCAGATTTCGAGAAATACGTTACCATAAACTTATTAACGTGAATGAAAGGGTTTGTACATAACTTTGTTAGAATTAGCACGAGCTTGGCAGTGAACTTTTAATTATAAACTTCAGAATATACCAAAGTTTTGCCAGTATTTCCACCCTTCATTCAAAATTAAGACCTTTTCCAGATGTTGTATGCAGCCTGGTGCGAATCGCAGTACGGTAGATTTCTGTCCGGCTTTCCTATCGGCAATCTGCTTCGTCGAGTTCACAGGTAGGTTAGGTGCTGGTTTAAACCCAGTAAGGAACCGCGCCGCCGCGCCGAGACCAATCTTAATGACTCGAGATGACTAAAAAAAAATACACGTCCAGAAATGGAAATTGTAGACGGCTTCGTGAGATCCTCAGTAATCGTGTTAGTATCGTTTACTGCACGTGAACGCAGAAATATACTTTAGTGATTCAAAATTAAGATCAAAGAACGTGTTTATATACAGCACCATAAAGCTGTTTAACAATTATGCTGGAGCATCGAACGCAATTACAGAATACAGTTTGCGTAATAATAATAATAACAATAATAATAATAATAATAATAATAGCTGACGCTATTCTTCTACAAAACTATAATCTACGATACAATTCACTCTTGACGTCATTGCAGCACGTATTTGCGGAAGTCTAACCCTTGGTGGCCATGCTGCTGTTATAAAATATGACGATGGTGATAATGGTAAGCAAATGCAAAATGACTGACACAATGTCCATTTGAAATACTGCATAATTACACACTACATGATGCCTATAAAAAGAGAGACATAAGACGACACTAACCGTCTTCAAGTTGAGTGGCGCAGCTCTATTCCATGCCACCTCGTTTGATCATCAGGCGGTTAATGCGTACTTCTAAGCGATATGAAAAGGGATCAACAAGCCAAACCAGTTACTGGGAGGGAAGGAGAATGTAATCTTTGTTTGAAGAGTTGTGAGAAAGAGTGGTGCATCTATGAAGGAAATGGCTTAAGGATGTTAGTCGTATGAATCCTAGAGTACTGTTCCAGCGTTTGGAATCCTTTTGAAGCAAGCATGGCAGCAGAGTGTGAAAGGGGTATCGCGAAGTGCTGTTACAATCTTAACACCTCATTACAACTCACAGAAAAAAATCTTAAGCGAAGGTAAACGGGAATCTGTAAGGAAGAGATGTTACGTATAGCGAAAGTGTTTCCTTCGTCGTGCATCTAGGGCAGGGCCGAATATGAGGTTAGGCGTTAGGGTGTCATGTACCGAATCATGTAGACATTTTTCCCTCGCTCCGCTCTAAAATGGATTAGAACAAAAAGCAGCTAACATAAGTAGGAAATGCACTCCGCGACATGCGTTGTACAGTAGGTTTCGAGTCGTACGTGTAGATGGAATCTGTCACGCGCTTACTCTAAATGAGCTATTCGAAGTGCCGTATCATAGGCTTTACACACGAGGACCTCTAGCGACCTAGGCTCGCCTGCACGCGACTAACCAGCACGCGAAGCACTGGCTCACTGTGCACCACTGTCTGCAGGCTGTACATGCTCGCCATATTCAGTTTCGGCTGTGCAAGAGGGAAAAAGACTACGGAACCACAATCTCCATATACAAAATGTTGGACAAAACTTCCTGGCAGATGTGCCTCGCTAGGAAGTGAGAGCTTCCGGCAGTTTCAAATGTCACTGGCTAGTTTCACGATCAACGACAGATATTTTTTGTCGTCGTCGTGAGACCGAAGACTTGTTTGATACAACTCTCCATGCTGTGCAAGCCTCTTTATCTCTGCATAACTATTGGAACCTACTTCCATTTGAACCAGATTACTATATTCATACTTTGGTCTCCCTCTACAACTTTTACCTCTCTCACTTCCATTGAAGACTCCTTGATGGCTCAAGATGTGCCCCGTCAACCTATACCTTCTTTTAGTGAAGTTGCACCATAATTTTTTTTCTCAATTCGTCTCGGTACCTCTATTAGTTATTTAACTTACCCATGCGATCTTCAGTATTCTTCTGTAGAACCATATACAAAAGATTCTACTCTCTTCTTGTCTGACCGGCTTATTGTTCATGTTTCATTTTCGTACGAGTCTGCATTCGATACAAGTATCTCCAAAGGAGCTTCCTGAGGCTTAGATTTATATTAGATGTGAATAAATTCCTGTTTTTCGGAAATGCTATTCATGCTATAACCATCCTGCATTTTATATCCTCTACTTTTCCACATTGCAAGACTTTTCATTTTATCTCTCTTAAATACACTAGCCAATCAGCTCAAGTCCTCTTCCTAGTCATTTGCTGTCTGGCAGAACTACATTGTCATCAGCTGACCTCAAAGGTCTTCTTTCTTAACATTAATACCATTTCCAAATTTCCTTTACTGCATGTTCAGTCTACAGATTGTGTAACATCTGAGTAGGATACAATCTTCTCTCACTCCCTTTTCAACTACTGCTTCCCTTTATACCCTCAGACTCTTAAAACTGCCATGTGGTTTCTGTACAAGCTGTAAATAATCTTTCGCTCCCTGTATCTTACTCTTGTCACATTCAGTCCCATCTCCATCTTTATTTACTTCCCTTTCTATAACATGAAGTCAATTTTTGTTTCTATAAGCCTCCACACATTCTTTCAACCTTTCAGCTTTCCCTTCTTTGCTTAGCACTGGCAAGTCATCTGAGCTCTTTATATTCATTCATGTGCTTCTCTGAAGGTCTCTCTAACTTTCCTGTATTTGACATATCTATTTCCTGTGGTTTAGGGGTATCGTCTTTGATTCATAATCAAAACGTCTTCGGTCCCGGGTCCGAATCCCGCCGCTGCTTAACTTCTAATTAATAATCAGCATTGGCCGCCGAAGACTTCCGGCATAAGATGTCACCCCTCGCTCTGCCAACGGCCTTGTCAAACAGGGTGGAGGGGCGGATAGAGGTTCAGGGCACTCTCTTGTCCTAGGGGTGGGAAACTGCCCCTAAAGGCGGAAGAATCAGCAATGATCAACGGCATGAGGATGCAGAAGGCAATGGAAACCACTGCATTAAAGACACGTAACGTGTATCCACAGGAAATGTGCCCTGTAATTGAAGAAGTGTCATGATGATCTCTCCATTGGCAAAAGATTCCGGAATAGTCCCCATTCGGATCTCCGGGAGGGGCTGCCAAGGGGGAGGTTACCATGAGAAAAACACACTTCGTTTCTGTCCACGTCTCTTCCATAAGTGCAAACTTCTTACATGATTCTTGAACCATGTGTTAGCGATGATTAAATTATGACACGTGCAAAATTCTACCAGGCAGCTTTCTCCGTTATTCCTTTCTCGCACGTTATGCTCTCCTGCTATTTTACCTTTTCCTACTATAGAACTGTAGACCACCATCACAAATTTTCGTCTCCCGTAAGTATTTGAATATTTTTTTTATTTCATCTTACTTCCTTTCCGTACCTTAATTTGTGAAGCTAGTTCTTTTATGAACTTTAGCTATTTCAGCGTGTACTATCTTTGCTACGATAATGCGTTCACTATGCTGTTCACAGTAGCTTACCCACATTTTCTTATTATGAGATTTATATTTTCTGGTATTATTTTTAAATACAGCATTCACATCTCATTCGAACAGAATTTACGTTTTGTAATAATTAGCATTGATCTATGTTACTCAGTTTAATGACGCTTTCGTTTTATTTGTTAAGGAAACTGCGAATAGCTACGTTGCCAGCACAGTCACCCGTCCAACATTTGTTTTTCCTATTTTTCGTGCCACTCATTTGTTCGTGAAGAGACGACAATTGGCCTCTTGTGTCAGCCATCACTGTCACTCAGGTTTGTAATAAGTAGTGAATTCACTATTAATTTGGAAAGAAAAATATGTACGTAATATGTCTTATAAACATATATAATTGTGGGTCTTTCCAAGCGAGAAAGTTTTATGGGACCATCTGCAGCGAGTCTTTAGAAATTTTTGGGGCGCACTGAATTTACAACATATGGCTTGCAATAAAGAATACTCCCGAGTACGCACAATAGCGCGTCCCAGCAATCGAATCTTACGAATACACATGTGCTCACAGCAGAAGCTGGTGCGAAGCAATGCTGGTTCCGACTTTGAATACAGTGAAGAGAACTACTAAGATGCAGAAAACTTTGCAGTGAACGATGCAACATTCAGTGTCAGAAGGCGAAATATTATACAGTGTTGGTACAGACATTGCCAAGAAGTACCTCTATGTAATTATATTCGAATGAAACTTTTTATTGTTTACTTTAGAATGACATTTTTTTCAGTTTGAGCAGTATGTTTGAGCGATCTTCACTATAGGTTATTTTATATTCCTTTGTTAAAAGAGGCAGGCGATTAACCTAATTACGTAATACTCCATTGTAGTTAGCTTTCCACTACTAGCCGAGAAGCTGGAACCGTTTCTCTGCGAAGCAGAACACGGCACAGTTCAGCTGCCGTCACAACACACATGCTGCTCTTGCTGGAACTGTACACTATCGTAAATGCCAGCGCATACTGGCAGGCGCTTGCTATTTCTGTATGTTGCGTTACGTCAAGCAGCTGGCATGCCGTCCTTGAAGAATGCTTAGCATCTAGGGAACAGCGCCTCCTGACAGGGAGAGCCAGCCGGCGGCTGACTGGGAACCCCAGTGCTTTCGGTGAGACCGCCAGGTGAGCGTGGGCAGAGCACAACTCTGGAGGCTCGGGCTGGCCGCTGAGAGGCGACTTTGCGGCGACCTTGGCGTCCGGTTTGCAGACGTGCAAGCTCGTTTCATGCCCGCCCCACTCCGGTCACGATCGCCGCATTCTATCTGCACGAGCGCGGCTCGCGCTTGCCACCATCAGCGATGCAGCGCGCGATTCGCACCGATGTGCCGTGAACCAGCGCTCGTCGCGTGGACAGTTTACTGATAAGGGCAACCAATTCAGCACGGTTATTTTGTTAAAAGGATGCTCCGTAGCAGATACCTGCTGACGTCAGAACACTGCTCATCGTTCTGCTTAAATACCTATTCAGACTTTGTTTACTGTGAACCAATACTTAGGAAAGCTTCTGACACACAACATCTTTAGTAAGAGCAATAACCTGTATTCTGGGAGGGATTAACATTGGAAGTCTAGTGCGACGACTTTGATCGACTTTCTCAGTTAAGGGATCATGTTCACATCTTCTAGTTAATCCCTCAGACTACTCATGCAACAACAGCTCAAAATCTGCAAATAAAAGCGGGTAATATCTTTGCTCCAGTAATTTTTGCAGCGTAGGTGATTTACACATAATATGTGTCATCACAGTGTTTAGCCCTTTTGTGATAATCAACGAGTCAACAGAAGACTTTTGCACATAAAATGAGCAGTCGAGTCGAGACTTGGGACGCTGTCACAAGAGCAGACATACAGAGAACAATGGACCGATAGAATCGATTAAATGTGATACAGAGAAAGCGCTGGTGACGATAAAACGGCGGGAGGAAATGTGCAGCCAAAGGTTCTCCTAGAATAAGAGTATGTGTCGATGGATGATGGTTCAAATTCATATCCAGCCATCCTGATTTAGGTTTTCCGTGGTTTCCCTAAATCGTTTCAGACAAATGCCGGGATGGTTCTTTTCAAAGGGCACAGCCAATTTCCTTCCTCATCCTTCCCTAATCCGAGCTTGTGCTCCGCCTCTAATGATCTCGCTGGCGACGGGACGTTAAACACTAATCCAATCCTCTTCCTCCTCGAGACAAGGAGAGGTCGTCATAAAAAGCAAACGTCATTCAGTGTGTATGGGTGAAAAGGACAGAAAACCTATTTGAAATATAGCTAGGTAAAATGTGGAGTTTACATCTGGGCAGGTTCCCGCCCTGGGGTAAAACAAGCAAAAAAGTGTCCTCTCCCCAACTCACCACATCGAGTCGGTCTGCTGAAAAGAGTCAAGGTTAAAAAGCGAGTCGCCTTCATTGTAAGGTCACAGTACGCTCTGTCATACTGATCGTCAAGACATAACCTACACTATAACTCAAGTAAGCCGGGCAATGCTTCAAGGATGTACCACACTTTTTTCCTTTCTTCCTTAGTTCGTGTTTTGTCTCTAATGGACACCTCACTGGAGCCTTATTTCTCTGCTTGTTCCATACTTCTCTCATTTCTTTAGAGTGATGGGACATATATCCTGGTATTCAGCTTTCCTAGAGAAGGAAAATCTCTTTAAAAGACAACATGGATTCCGCAAACCGAGATCCTGTGAAATTCACCTCGCTCTGTTCCTCCATGAAATGCACAGTGCCGTGGACACGGCGCTCCGGTTGATGCCCTGTTCCTTGACTTCAGGGAGGCGCTTGACACCGACCCGCACTGCCGTTTAAGTATGATAGGTCCATTACTGTTTACAGTACATATAATATCTAGTAGAAAGCGTCGGATGCTCTCTAAGGCTGTTTGCGAATGATGCGGTTGTCTATAACAAAGTAGCAATGCCATAATATAGTAACGATTTGCAGAATTACCTCCAGAGAATTCATGGATGGTGCAAGCTCTGGCAGTTAGCCTGAATGTAAATAAATGTAACATATTACGCATACATAGGAAAAGAAATACAGTACTGTATAGCTACACTATTGATGACAAACGGCTGGAAACAGTACCTACCGTAAAATATCTAGGAGTAACTATACGGAGCGATCTTAGGCGTAATGACCATATAAAATGAATAATGGGAAACGTAGATGGCAGACTGAGATCCACAGGAAGAATCATAAGGAAATGTAACTCATCTACGCAGAATTGATTAATAAGGCTCTTGTTCAACCCATTGTTGAGTGGTGTTCATCTATCTGGGATCCCTACCAGGTAGGACTGATAGATAGAGAGAAGATCCAACGAAGAGTGGCGCGTTTCGTCACGGGATCGTTTAGTCGTCACGAGAGCGTTACGGAGATGTTTAACGAACTCCACCGGCAGATGTTACAAGAGAGGCGTTGTGCATCACGGAGAGATTTAGTACTCAAATTTCGAGAGAGAACTTTCCGGGAAGAATCGGATAACATATTAGTTCCCCCTACATACGTTTTGCTTAATGACTGAGGAGAAAATTCGAGAAATGAGAGCCAATAATCATTCTTACCAAGCGCTGTTCACGAGTGGAACAGGGTTGTAGGGCTCTTTGCAGCAAAAAGTACCTTCCGCCACAAACCATTAGGTAGGTGTAGATGTAGACAGATAGATAGACAGATAGATACGGGTAGGGGAAACGACCACAAATCTCAACCAGAACCTGAGCATTTCCGTTTCGTAGGCTCTGTTGTATTTATAGTCTTTGTTACTTTATGGAGTCTTACTGATTAATTTTTGCATCCTTTTTCGTAATTAACTCATTAAGGCCTAAGAACAGTTGAAACGTTGCTCGTAGCCGTTTTGTTCTTGGCCTAGGACTGCACACGTAATATTGTTTAGATTAAGATGTCATTTTATAGCTATCTAAATATCATATATATCGTAAGTATATAAATATCATCTAAATATCAATTTGATTAACCAAATCAAAAGATAAGGATGACTGACTAGCAGGTAAGGATAGACTTTACTAGTGACTGGTAGATTTCTAGGATCGCCTGTCGATCGTATGTCCGTTTGTGCTGTGGTGTTAATCCAAGCTATTGAGCCATGAGCCATACTCCACAACAAGTCTGACAAACCAACTGCAGGTGTGACTGTCGTCTGGGGTGATGCACCGTGGAACTTGGGTTTATTAGGTTGACTAAGTTCTACTACGCGCTATGAAAGTCATTGTGGTGTGAGGACAGGTAGATTGGGGGGGGGGGGGGGAGGAGGGAGGGAAAGAGAGAGAGAGAGAGAGAGAGAGAGAGAGAGAGAGAGAGAGAGAGAGAGAGAAAACAGTTTATTGATTTCATGTCCCTGTACATAACTTTGTCTCAAGTATTACATTCAACTTGGAAGGAAAAAGTCGTTTCATCTTATTTTGTTGCTATTACTGTATCTCGTAGCAGTGAATTAGTATCTATTGATTCGACGTAGCAATAGAGTCATGTCTTCTATTTGGTGAGTGACTGCTTAGTTTAGATGCATAAACGCAGAGTCCAATGAATTTATCGTCGTATGGACTACGTGTGTGTATTTATGGTACAGAATATTACTCTAAGCCAACAACGTGCTATCAGTGCGAGTCTTACATGCACCTTAGATACAGCACTGTAATCGTAAAGTTATGATCCTCTAATGCTTTTCAGTTACAATTTTGCACCACACCAGAAAGTCAGAGCAATTTCTACAGCATGGAAGTTCTGCCGTTAGCGTCAGTGTAAACGGCCTGGCTTGTTCAGAGGCGATTAATGCCGCTATGTTGGGAGACCATCGGACGAGTCTGTTGCCATGCCTCGGAAGCTGGCGCAAGATGTGGCAGTCTGTTGCACGAGCGAGAGGGATGGAGAGGAGAGAGAGAGAGAGAGAGAGAGAGAGAGAGAATATGTTGGGTGTGAGCCGAACGTGCCTACCAAGCTGTAATGCCTACCAAGCTGTAATCAGAAGCGAATCCTGAATACGAGCAACCTAGCAGATGCACTGATAGGCTGGCCGTTGTGCAAGCGCTCACTAACCAGCAAAGAGCTACCTGCCAATTAACTGATTGGCCCTAACGAACTCAGTCCCTCAAATTCTGTTGTGAATACGAATTCGCATTTGAGCTCTGCGATTATGTGAATGCCACCAAATACGATCTAAAGAACTTATCCGAGCTGCTCTCTTCTGACGTCAAGCGCATGCGAAGAACCAAGCCACGCCGCCTGCTCCGCTTGACTGAAATAAGTGCGTAATAGATAAAGACTAATTTAGAATTGATACTGGGAGTGCATGAAATTTGAACGGTGTGAACCTCAAAACTGCTTCACAGCGAGTCAGCCACTAACTCTTACTGACCTCACAGCTTAGGGCGAGAGTCTCGGGAACGTTAGATATAAACTCAATGTATTTAAATTTGGTGTCCCTTTTCTATCACCCTAGTAAAATGGCTCTCAGCACTAAGTGACTTAACATTGGAGGTCATCAGTCTTGCCCTAGTAACTTTTTGTCCAGAAACGAAATAAAAAATGTATCAAGCAAATGGTGTTTGGCTGCCAGGCGGACATCAGCCGAAATTATTACCTTGCTTGCATTTTCGTTCGTTACGAAGTTATGAACTTCTACACGTCTTTTTTAAATAGCACTCTACTAACAACCCTCATCCCTATTCTTTCAAGAACCGTTTTAATACTTTTTATAACGTAATATCTCCTGAATTTTGTTTCTTAATACAATTTTGATTAATCGATACTTGTGTAGATACTGTGTGAAAATATGTTGCAAACAGAGTTAACAGGAACGATAAAATGAATTAAAACTTCATTCCTGATGCTGAAGTTGTACCGTATGAATAGCGAAAATGATGTAGGTAAGAAATCTTTTTCCTTTCACTATTTTGTGGAAGTGTTACCGAGAAAGAGTTACGAAAAGGTCTGAAATTAAGCGTGAAGTTTGCTGAAAGTAGTGGTTAAGTATAGACTACATAATCAGCTCACCATGAGTCAACTTTGCCCTGAGACATATACAGAGTTTCTAACTTTAACGCAACTTCGAACGCAGGGCTATAACTCATAATAAGCAGATAGAAGCATTCTAAATATGGTCAATAATCGTATGAAATAATTAAAATCTTGTTTGCTGCCCTTGGGAGCCGCCAGAGTGGCAGCAGGCAGCAATTGTGACCGGTTACAGTGGCCGCTTGTCGTCCTGGACACTACTCGTGAATGCAGCAGGAAACAAGGAGAAGCAGGGAAGAGCGACAAGGAGAAGCGGGGGAGAAAGCGGGGGAGAGCGACAAGGAGAAGCGGGGGAGAAAGCGGGGGAGAGCGACAAGGAGAAGCGGGGGAGAGCGACAAGGAGAAGCGGGGGAGAGCGACAAGGAGAAGCGGGGGAGAGCGACAAGGAGAAGCGGGGGAGAGCGACAAGGAGAAGCGGGGGAGAGCGACAAGGAGAAGCGGGGGAGAGCGACAAGGAGAAGCGGGGGAGAGCGACAAGGAGAAGCGGGGGAGAGCGACAAGGAGAAGGGCAATGTGATGATAGTGCTAGCAAAAGTGCTCTCCACCACACACTGAAAGGAGGCTTATACAGGGTGATTCAAAAAGAATACCACAACTTTAGGAATTTAAAACTCTGCAACGACAAAAGGCAGAGCTAAGCACTATCTGTCGGCGAATTAAGGGAGCTATAAAGTTTCATTTAGTTGTACATTTGTTCGCTTGAGGCGCTGCTGACTAGGAGTCAGCGTCAGTTGATGCTAAGATGGCGACCGCTCAACAGAAAGCTTTTTGTGTTATTGAGTACGGCAGAAGTGAATCGACGACAGTTGTTCAGCGTGCATTTCGAACGAAGTATGGTGTTAAACCTCCTGATAGGTGGTGTATTAAACGTTGGTATAAACAGTTTACAGAGAATGGGTGTTTGTGCCATTTCAGCCAATAAAGTTTTTGGTCCCTTTTTCTTCGAAGGTGCTACTGTAACTGGACTACAGTATCTGGAGATGTTAGAGAATTGCCTGTACCCTCAGCTCGAACAAGAAGCACAACAATTCATATTTCAGCAGGATGGAGCGTCACCACATTGGCACTTATCTGTCCGTAACTACCTGAACATCAACTACCCGAGGCGATGGATCGGCCGCCAGGCAGCCCATGACAGAGCACTTCATCACTGGCCTCCAAGAAGCCCTGATCTTACCCCCTGCGATTTTTTCTTATGGGGGTATATTAAGGATATGGTGTTTCGGCCACCTCTCCCAGCCACCATTGATGATTTGAAACGAGAAATAACAGCAGCTATCCAAACTGTTACGCCTGATATGCTACAGAGAGTGTGGAACGAGTTGGAGTATCGGGTTGATATTGCTCGTGTGTCTGGAGGGGGCCATATTGAACATCTCTGAACTTGTTTTTGAGTGAAAAAAAAAAACCTTTTTAAATACTCTTTGTAATGATGTATAACAGAAGGTTATATTATGTTTCTTTCATTAAATACACATTTTTAAAGTTGTGGTATTCTTTTTGAATCACCCTGTAGAATGCAAGTAGATTAGCTCTGCTGTTTCTGGCTGAGATAACGATTTTATCTCAAGGTCACTGATAAAGACTTCTGGTGTCAGGCTGCACACTTGGCAGACTTGTTACTCCACACTCCCTCTCCCCTGGAGAACCACCAGGAATTGATCAAGGTCACCCACAGGGAGAGTGTGGGGTGCATAAAGTCGGCCAAGTGTGTAACCTGGCACCAGACATCTTTATCAGTGACCTTGAGATAAGATCGTTATTTCAGTCAGAAACTGCGGAGATACCATGCTGATACTGATGTAGTTTAGCTAACTGAGTAACACGTGAGACTGTTCCGAGTGGCAGAAAAATTCAAATTATCGGTGGAAATATTCGGGGCAGAGCATTTGTTTTTCAACATAAATGATCCTTTCTGTGCATCATTGGAGAAGCTGCAACGGTCCCGCTTTTCCCCTAGGAGAAAGCTGGGGCGCAGACAGGTCTGAAGCTGGTCAGAGGGGGGAGAAGCAGCGAGACAAATCAGAGGGCGGGCGGCCCTCGTCCTGGGCCGGCTCTGTCCTGGCAGCGGCCGCTGCTATCGACCGCCGGTGGGCGGAATCGAGCGGCGGCCGCCGTCCTTGGGGACCCGTCCGCGCCGGCAAACAGCCCCCAGCACCTGCCGGCCACAACAGGAATCCCACCCGCGGCTGGCTCAAAGGGATTGGCCACAGCAACGACTTCCCTACCAGGTGAAACGCGAAGAGCCAGCAATTAACCACAACGAGTTGTTGACTCGCTGGTAAACCTTACACAGTTACAATATTCGTGAATGAAAGCAAACGGAGGGGGAGGGGTTGGGATCTCTCTCTCTATCTCACACACACACACACACACACACACAGACAGACAGACAGACAGACAGACAGAGAGAGAGAGAGAGAGAGAGAGAGAGAGAGAGAGAGAGAGAGGGGGGGGGGGGAGGGGGGGGAAGAGGAATCTTTTGAAGGAACCCTTTTTAAAAGTCCAGAATTACTTACACTGCCTGAAAAAAGTAATACACCTGAAAAGACATCAGATTTGATCCTATGGCAACATAGGCCACCTGGTTGGTTGGTTTGTTTGTTTGTTTTGGGGTTTAATGGGGGCTAAACATCGAGGTCATCAGTCTCCCGTTCCCAACAGACATACTTGTAAAAGGCCTATACAGTAAAAGCGTAACCTCTGCACCCAGAGGGAGGGAACACCAACGGGTACAGAGCTAAAATGAACACCGCAATAACACAAAATAGAAGCCACTTAAAAGGAGCAGAGCAAATAGTTGACTAGAGTAAAACAGACTACAGTTGTTGATAGATCAGGCAAAAGGTCAACCTCTCAACTACAAATGACGAACCTCCAGCTGGAAAGCGTTGATAGAGTTATCAACACAACTGGTTACCATAAAAGACACTATTGTGGTATCCACGTCACAATTAAAAGTCGCTGGAGTGGGTGTAGCCTGAGAAATCATGCGAGAGCACCCACACTAGAGCGAGTGATAAAACCCAGCTGCACGGATAAAACGTAAAACTGAGTCCTTAGAATTAAAGGAAGTGCAGCTGGTAAATTAAAGGACTGCCGCAAGGCGGCTAAAATATGGCAGTCCATCAGAAGATGGACCACTTTCAGCTCTGCATCACAGCGACACTTGGGCAGGTTCTCACGACAAAGGAGATAGCTGTGGGTCAACCGCGTATGTCCAATTCGGAGACGGCAGAGAACAACTGAGTCCCTACGCGTGCCCCTCAAGGATGAGTTCCATAGGGCCGTGGACGACTTGCCCACGTGTAGCTTATTTGGCTTGTTCAAGACAGACCATTCAGAGCTCCAGACATCGCGGACCTTGCGATGTAGGGCTGACCGGAGGTCTCTTTCCACGAGACCGAGCTCCAGGGGTGGCGAAGTGGCGGCCTGCTTGGCCAACCGATCGACACGTTCGTTTCCTGGAATGCCGACGTGGCCCGGGGTCCACACAAACGTCGCTGAACGACCACACTCGGCAAGAGCAAAAACAGCATCTTGAATACCGCCCACCAAAGGGTCCCGAGAAAAACACTGGTCGAGTGCTTGCAATCCACTCAGTGACTCCCCGGGGCAGGAGGAAAGGTGAGCGAGTGCACGATAAAGAACAACCAGCTCCGCAGTGAAAACACTGCTCCCACAAGGCAGGGAATGCTGCTCAACGTAGTCACCATGTATGAAAGGAAACCCAGTTCGTCCATCGACCACAGAACCATCGGTGTAGACTACATCCGCATCGCAAAACAAGGCAAGAAGAGCCAGGAATTGTTGACTAAGACTGGCAGGTGGAACGGAGGACTTGGAGTCGCAGGACAAATCCAAGCAAAGCCGCAAGTGAGGGAGGGACCAAGGAGGGGTAGAAGAAGAGGACCGGAAGGATGGAGGAAGGGGAAAGGACTCGAGTGAAGAGAGAAGGGAACGAACGCGGACCGCGATCGGGAGACCCGACCTAGGCCGCCGTCGTGGGGAGGGGAGTGCAGAAGATGGAAAAAGGAGCCTGCGGTTTGGGTGGTCGTAGCTAGTCTTCGACTCAGGCCACAGAATCGGTGTGCGCGGCTCGATTGGTACCGTCAGAGGATCACTTTGAATATGGGATGGCACGCCGTGGTCTTCAACGACGAAAGCAGAATCAGCCAGCAGGCGAGTGACGGTCGTTCGCGTGTACGATGTACACCTGGTGAGCACTTTCTCGTAGACTGCATTCTTCCAAGATACAGTGGCCCCACCTGTGGTCTTATGATCTGCGGTGCGATAAGCTACAACTTTCTTCCACCTTTGGTGTTTCTGGAAGGTACGTGCAGAATGTTGTTAGACCCGGTCTTTTGCCATTCATGCAATAGGAAAGTGATGTGTTGTTCCGACAGGGTAATGCTTGCCCACACACTGCCCGTGACACTCAACCTGCTCTGCAAAACGTGTAGCAACTTCCGTGGGCAGCACGATCTCCGGACTTTTCTCCAATCGAGCGCGTGTGGGATGTGATGGGGGCGAGAAGTGACTCGTGTGACTCGTCAACCAACAACACTTTCAGGACTACGTGATCAGTTCGAGCGGGCGTGGAGTAACGTATCCCAGAGCAGTATTTGCCATGTGTACGATGCCAGGGTCAGTGCCTGCATTGCTGCCCGTGGAGGCTACACCACACACTAACATGTTTATTTGAGCATGGGTCGATACATGGTACCTCTGAACCGCTTGTGCTATTGACCACTGTAATCATTTCATGTATTCCATATGCGCTGTCGCAACTGTAAATTTTGAGTGGAACGGAAACCTCCTAAAGGGTGTACATTTTTTTCTGGCAGTGTATTTTGAAACCAACTCTACGAACGTCCGTAAAACACGGCCGTTCTCGTGAATAAATCCCTCACCCTCACTCTCGCCCGTTCATTTCATCACCAGAACGACTTTCCCATCAAAAGTTCCTGCGATTATATCAGAGAGGAGCTGAAGGTACGATTCACCAACTGTGCGAAGACGTATCTGCAATGCATTCATCCGAAAATTTTCGAAAACTCGTATGGACAGTGTAACGATCACGTACAAGCTGAACGGAAAAGCTGCACCGCGCAGTACCTTGCTCCTAAAGTATGCGCTGCTATACGGCAGGTATTCGCTGCAGTGGAGAAGTGCTTGCGTTTCCCAGAAGCGAGGGGCCCTGAGCTCCGCCAGGTGGCGCCACTCGTTACGCGGCAGGCGCTAATGCTCCTCTTGGAAAGCTGGCAGGTTATACGCTCTACCGGCTGCCTCCAACTTCTCTACACTTTTCAAGGGTACACGTGCAGCACATACTCTTACGTTGCCTGGAACTGCAGTTTCCACCAAAACGAAAATATTCTGATACTAAGCAATTTTTTTTTCATTTGCATGCTATGTTGCAGGCGTTTGTAGACTGCACTTAAATGTATCCAAAAAAAAGTTTCACTTGTTTATTAAGCATCAGTTCCGGTACTTATTTGAAATACTAACATTTCCTTTAACACAACAGTCATAATTACTATGGGAACAAAATTTATACGCATAAATCTACAAAAACCAACACGTGTTCCGCAAACAGAGAGCTTGAGAAATTCATCTCGCTCTATATATGAATATAGTAACTGTTCTCGAAAGGTCAGGTTGCCTGAACTCTTACGGCAATCGTCACATCAGTGGGTGCGAGTAATGAGTGGATGGGCAAATTATCTATTAGGAACGTTACGTATGTAGATTGTGGACAGTTGGGAATGTGGGTCTCACGGGAAGCGTGCAAGGGTGAGTCCCTGCAGTCGCGCTATTCATCTGTGTCCTCGGTCGCTTTGATGGATAGAGCGTCTGCCATGTAAGCAGGAGATCCCGAATTCGAGTCCCGGTCGGGGCGCACATTTTCCGCTGTCCCCATCAAGGTATGTCAACAATACCTGTCGACAGCTGAGGGTTTCAATTAATTATCATTCATCTCTCTCTGTTCGTCCACGACATTCAGAGCGCCATAGACAAAGCAGAAGTCGGTGCTGTATTTCTTTCCCGCGGGAAGACACTTAACGCAGTATCGCATTGTAGTTTAGTGAATAAAATATGACCTTGTCGAGCATCGTGCCAGATCTACGACGGGGTTAAGGATTTCCTTGAGGACAGAACTCTTCACGTCATCATTAACGGAACAAAATCTACAGATGTTAAGTTAATTTGGAGACTACGCCAAGGGAGTGTTACGTGGGGGATAACATCTGAACCTCCATGAGAGTATTCGTAAATGATGCGGTTGTCTATAAGTTGGTAGCAACGTCGGAGGGCTGCAGCGCATCACAGGAAGACGAATAAAGGATTGATGATGGGCAGTTTACCCAGAGGGTAAATAAACGTAACTTAGTGTGCATGAATAGGCGGACATATCCACCATTGTACGATTACATTACTAGCAACAGATCACTGGAAGCAGTAACTACCGTAAAGTAAGTAGGATTAACAAACTAGAGCGCCATGAAAGTGGAATGACCACATAAAATTAATCATAGGAAAAGCAGATGGCAGACAAATTCATTGGGAGAGTCTTTAACGAAATGTAGTTCATCCGCGAGAAAAGTGGCTTCCGAAACAAATGTGACACCGATTCTTGAGTATTTAT
Source organism: Schistocerca serialis cubense (assembly GCF_023864345.2). NCBI lineage: Eukaryota > Metazoa > Arthropoda > Insecta > Orthoptera > Acrididae > Schistocerca > Schistocerca serialis. The sequence goes on from NC_064638.1 coordinate 709,391,473, forward strand.
AATCCGTCTGAGACATTTAAATGGTTGAATTAAGTGATGGAGAAGATCCAGAAAAGAGCGCCACTTTTCTTTAAGGGATCGTTTAGTCGGCGCGAGAGCATTACGGAGATGCTCTTCAAAGTTCAATGGCAGACGCTACAACAGAGGCGTTTTGCATCACGGAGATGTTTAATATTGAAATGCACGGACAGTTCGTTCCGGGAAGAGATGGGCAATACTTTACTTCCTCCTCATACGTCTCACTAAATGGCTATAACGAGAAAACCTGAAAAATTAGGGTTAATACGGAGGTTTACCGACAGACAGTCTTTCCGTGTGTCAGCTAAGAATGGAGCTGTGAAGAGGGATGAGGGGGTTGGGGGGGGGGGGTTGGCGGGAAATAGACTGGTACCAGAAGTTCTCTCCGCCACACACTATGATGTGGCTTGCGGATTACAGAAGTAAAAGTAAATGAAATGTGGATCCTTTCTACAGTAACGCGAGGACAGTTTTAGTGAAAATACCCTTAGCGGAGTGGTATGTCACTAACTTGCGACATTACCGAAACAACACTACACTTTAGTCACCGCAGAAACATTAAACTACATCTATATCTATACCACGCAAACCACTCTGAGGTGCACGGCAGAGGGCACTTTCCAGTGTACCAGTTATTAGGGTTTCCTGCTGTTCCATTCACGTATGGGGCGCGGGAAGGATGATTGTTATCCTCACGATCCCTGTGTGAGCGATATTGGGGGGCCGTAGTACGTCCTACTACAGTCATCATTTGAAACTTTGTTAACAGACTTTCTCGGGATGTTGTCTGTCTTCAAGAGTCCGCCAGTTCAGTTCCTTCAGCATCTCTGTGACACTCCCACGGATTAAACAAACCTGTGACCACTCATACTGCCATTCTCTGTATACGTTCAATATCCCCTGTTAGTCCTATCTGATACGGGTCCCACACACTTTAGCAGTATTCTAGGACGGGTTGCATGAGTGATTCGTAAGCAATCTCTTTTGTGGACTGATTGCACTTCCCCAGTACTCTACCAATAAACCGAAGTCTAGAACCTATGTGATCATTTTATTTCACATCCCTACAAAGTGTCACGCCCAGGAATTTGTATGAGTTGGCCGATTCCAACAGTGGCTCATTGATATTATAGTCATAGGGTAATAAGTTTTCTTTATTTTGTGAAGTGCAAAATTTTACATTTCTGAACAATAAAAGCAGGCTGCCAATTTCTGCACAATGTTGAAATCTTATTAAGATCTGACTGAATATTTATGCAACCTCTCTCAGATAGTACTTCATTATAAATAACTGCGTCATCTGAAAAAAAACCTGATTTTACTATTGTCTGCAAGGTCTTTAATATACAACATGAACAGCAAGGGTCCCAACACACTTCCCTTGGACACACCCGAAGTTACTTCTACATCTGACGAGGACTCTCCATCCAAGATAACATGCTGAGTCTTCCCTACCAACATGTTTTCAATCGCGACATAAATTTCACTTGGTACCCCCATATGACCGTATTTTTGACAGTAAGCGTACGTGGGGTACTGAGTCAAATGCTTTTCGGAAATGAAGAAACACTGCACCTACCTGTTTGCCTTGGTCCAAACCTTTCAGGATGTCATGTGAGGAAAGCGCGAGTTGGGTTTCACATGATCGATGTTCTATAATACCGTGCTGGTTAGTGTCGAGATGGTTATTCTGTTAAAGATACCTCATTATGTTTGAGTTCACAATATATTCTACGATCCTACAACGTATCCATGTGAAGGATATTAGACGGTAGTTTTGTGGATCACTTCTACTACCCTTCTTGCAAACGTGTGTGACCTGTGCCTTTTTCCAAGAAATAGGCACAGGTTTCTGTTCGAGGGGTCTACGAAAGATCATAGTGCAGAATTCGACAGGGATTTAATCGGGGCCTGGAGCTTTGTTCAATTTTAACGATTTCAGCGGTTTCTCAACACCTATGACACTAATAGTTAGCGACAGAACTGACGTTACCACATCGAGTTTCCGAGACCCAGGATGCATACGGCTTGTTATTAACATAACTGTAGCTGTAAATTAAATAGCTAGTATACTGTCTCTGAAAATGAGCAACAATGGACGTACGTAACATTGACCTATAAGACGTTTCGTAACACGCAATCTAAAGAGGAATCTTTATGTAGTGATACTCATCGTTACAAGAGATATGCAAAAAGGGTTTTCACGACTGAAGTGGTAAATTATAGACTGTTGAGAAATTAGGAAACAACTGGTTTGCATTGTGCACTAAGTATTCCCTGTTTCTATTTCATGTGAGTGTGACAAGCAAGACACAGTTACTTTCGAATGCAGTTTAAATGTGATATAATGGTCGACTATATAAAGCATTTAACCTTTGGCTAAGACAGAAAATGACATTAGATCAATCTAAATCTGGAAATCTGCGTTGTATAAAAGTTAATCCTAGATCATATCGCCATGAAATCCGACCATTTTTGATTGGCGAAAATTCACGGTTCAAAGTCAGGTTCAGCTCTAATAGTTTATAGTGTAGCGGCATTACCAAGTGAAACAAAGTTATTAACAACACAATAAATGGTAAGCAAATATGTGACTGCGCCACTGTCACGCCGCTGATGCTAAAAATTCTTTTTGCGATCTGTAACGTTAGGTTAAGAAACATACGGGCTACCGTGTGTACTTAATGATCAATCTCGTAACAGCTCTTGGAAGACGACTCGTAATTTATGTAATTAGTTCAGAGCCATTTTATAGGTAATTAGCAGCAGAGCCCGAAACGAAAATTCGAAATATTTGCAGTCAACAGTTAAGTATGGGAATTTTGACAGCAGCCAATAACGACACAACATCGCTAATATAAGCATGTTCTCTTTCGGCTCGAGTAGCAGTGACCATGCAATTCGTGTTAAATTTTTAGCTACAGAACACGTCCTGAAACTGCTGTAACAATTCCACTTGCGCTGACAAATAGAACATAGTCAAGTATTTTGAAATAAACTAACCACATAACCGTGCTTCATTAATTTCGGTGGCACAGAGGTTGTGTTGTGGATTGCGGTGCAGAAGATCAGCTGTAGGAACCAGTCAGTTTTTTTCCCCTATTTGTTACTACTTTCTCTAGTTTATTGGTCGTAATGATAATTATAGAAACATTACCATGTTATTCCATATCATTGAAACCATACCATACTCTCAGTCTTCCGAGCGTTCTGGACCACTGTTGGGCAAAATTCTGTGTGCAATAACCCTACATGATGTGAATTATATTGTTTCCTTTCGTTTACTTTACAAATGCCTGGGCATTCAGATGCTTCCACAGAGGACGATGATGACGACACCCGACGAGCTCCCCGCACGTTACGTGAAAGGGTGAACCCACCCCCCGGGTTAAACAACGAGTTATTTAAGCTGAGGTTTCGTCTGGAGAAAGTTACTGTAGAGACTACCTGATGAAACCAACCACTGACCACAATGTGCATGCTGCTGTTAACCTTAAGACTTTACGCCACAGAAACCTTCCAAATAGTGCTTGGTAATCTGTTTAAAGCAGACATTGCAACAGCTTGCCGAGGTGTACATGAGGTACCGGCCTTAAGAAATAATTAAAGTCGACAGCAACTTTTCTCTCCATGCCCTTTACCTTGTCGGGCACAGCGACTATCTGTTTTTTTTTTTCCACTCAATTATGTCTTTATGTTGGCTCATAAAAATTTCCAGCAGAAAATCTTTTTCGTATTGAGGGAAGTCTGACGATCGCTTCTTTTGCTGTTTACATTTTTCCACGGTTATAGCACGACACCTTCGACAGTAAGTCCTAAGTATCTACGATGTACGATAAATACCTGCGGTCGAAGCGTGATAATCATATCAATAGCCGATTTTAGGTGTGTTGTCAAGCATTTTACGTGCTACCTAAGACCAAATCTGAACCTGAAACGGTGCATCAAGAGTTAAGAGTTATACAATAGAGCTGAGTCCTGAACATAGTTAAATTTCTGATCTAATGCCATATTTGATTTCCAGGCAGCGGATTGATACAACCAGCGTAACAGTATTTGTCACTTTCTACGCCTGCAACGTTGGACGGAAGTTCGGAGGGTTAGACTCATTCCCCGACGTCGTGCTCAGTGAACACCGGCTTCACGGCAGGTCTCATTTTATATCAAACTTTTATGCTCTCTATGTGAATGTGACCGAAATATTGGCGAATTCAAGGAAGGTACTTGACGGATATCCGATGGAACGTATCCTAAACAAAGATTGGAAAGTTAGTGTTAATGATGCGGCGTCTGCAGCAGCACCAGCATGGCCAATGCTGACAGTCTTCCTCTATACTGGATATCCACGAGAGAGTCAAGTCTGCTAATAGCATGCAAGCGCTGAGTGCAGGTGAACCGGAACTCCATAGACGAAATTTCGAAGATTGCTACGGGATATTTCCGGAGTATTATCTGCGTATCCAGTAATGCTCGCAACTGATGGGTTATGCATGGGGAACGTATCAACCTGCACCGCATCAAAAACAGCCTGAAGATGAGGCAATGAAGCGTTGAAACTCGTAGCGACAAAATAAAATAGAATCATAAGGACGGCTGTAGGTGATTTTATTTTTTGTCACGATAGTAAACGGCCGTTGTCCCAGAGACCTCCTGCTAGATGGATTGACATACAGCAGTCTCACGAGGGAGGATTTGTGTATGGTACAGGATTTTAATACTGACTACCTCCACCGTTTGCACGGCTAAGATTGACGACAGCAGTATCACTACCTGAATGAAAGGTCTTTCCAGAAACTAGGAAATCTAGAAATCGAGGCATCCGGTATTCGTCTGCTTTGCTTATCACTTCTCGGAGCGTGCTGAACCTAAAGCTGTCTGCACACGGACCGTGCATCCGAACGTTGAGCGTGCCGAGTTTCTGACGTCATAGCGTGGAATAGCACGTTCGGAAGTGTTTCCGAACGTGCAGAGCGATATCTGGCATGTCAGATATTCTGAGCGTGCGTCTGAGCGTTGACCAATGAGATGGCACAACGTCACCTACGTCACACGCACGCCGTCTCCCTTCAGTACAAGTTGTGAGGCGTCATATTGGCATTCATTTCAAGTCTATATGTATATATGCCGTTTCTGAGCACAAGCAAATTGGGAATAACTGGAAAACCCGTTGCTAACTGTGTGATTCGTTCCAATAAAAAACATCATATTCGTGGCAAAAGAATTACTGTAACTTGCGTATTATGAGAGTAGGCTATTTGAAGGCGGTGACACACTGAAGATCCACCCAAAACGCATTGTTCTTGGTACAATCTGTTAAAATTAAATTTCAATTAGTAACAATTATCTACGATTAACGTTTTTAGCAAAGGGTAAGATAATATCATTTAGCACCTTCTGTGTATTGTTGGTTTAGTGTAATGAGTAGCGTCAATGAGTTTTTGTTTGGGCGGTGGTTCGCGTCTTAACACTTCCAAATTTTTTTTCCTGACATTCGCGTTTTTATTAGGTTCTGATACTTTATTATTAGTTTAATATAATTATATGCTATAATATTTGATGTTATGTAAATATAAGTTCGCCTTTTTTTGAGGGGTGACTGTTCGATTGACTTAATCCACAGGACAGGTTGCGCTACTTCTATAAAGATATTTTGCTCCTTTTTCTTTTATGCTTCATAATTCACATTTTGCAAAGATTCTGCTACTGGGTAGGAACAGTGATCAGGTAAGACTGACCTTGGGATTTTACTAAAATGTGGAAATGATGAAATAATGTTTATCTTATGTGAAGAAGTATTCCAAATTTGTACCGTACTGTTTGTGGTGGTGGTGGTGGTGGTGGTGGTGGTGGTGGTGGTTAGTGTTTAACGTCCCGTCGACAACGAGGTCGTTAGAGACGGAGCGCAAGCTCGGGTTAGGGAAGGAGTGGGGAGGAAATCGGCCGTGCCCTTTCAACGGAATCATCCCGGCATTTGCCTGAAACGATTTAGGGAAATCACGGAAAACCTAAATCAGGATGGCCAGTGTGTACTGTTTGTAATGGAACTTTTATAAGCCTGTGTCCTTATTGATTGGACATGGTACTTTCCTTTTCGTGGACGATGGAGGAAATGTGCGTTTTAATAGAGTTAACGTGGGAATTTTACGCGCGCCCGTTGAGTAAACAGTGTAGTTTACGAACTAGAAACATCCCTCAACTGCCGCTGGAGTGCGTTGCGGTCGCGTTACCACGTTGGGGCCCATGTACCGTATGCACAAGTCGCATCGTTCCTGATCGTTCAGCAGCACGTTGGACTTGGTACGCTCAACTTTAACGTTCGACAGCACGATCCGTGTGCCGACGGCTTAGGAATCCAGCATGCGCGAAGGGTTGAGATGCGTCAAGCGCTATGACGTGATAATTCTGAAGTTATTTCCCGGACGGTAAAATTTACCTACGTCTTGCCCAAGTTAAAATTATGAACAGCATTTTGTCATGATTAGAAACACCATACAGATTTACAGTAAATGTAAATTTCAAATTTTTTGCATGACTTGTAGAAGAGAGCGATTCTCCATCACCTCAAGGAGTTATGGTAGCTGCCTGCGACAAGGTCTTAATTTTTGAATCTTAGACATCAGATGCCTTAATACGACTGCAGTTTACGGACGATAACAGGAACCTACCTCGCGACAGCTGGGCGAGGATGTCGCCCCTCCCCTTCCGTCCCTCCCGCCGCACAGTGTCGCTCGGTGAGTTACGGGAAGCAGCCTGTAAATACAACGGCGCTCCAGACGCCGCCTCACAGCACGGCGCCGCCTGCCGGCCCTCCAGAGCGTCGCTGGGGCACGGCACCGCCCCCCTCTGCTCTCCTGATGGGATCTCTCGGACGCCGATAGCTGGCGCGCGGCTAATCACATGCGACGACGGACGGAGCGCCGATAGCACTCGATGGGACCGGGGCGGTGGGTACCAGAGGGGCGGCCAAAGCGAGTTATCGATGCCCCGCCGCCCCGTATCGGCTCATTTCACGGTTGTTGACACGCCCCGAAACACTAAACTCCTCTCTGGGGCCTCCTTAACGACGCCCAATTTCAGATGCCTATCTATCGTCTTGAAGGACAGCACAGCACGTTACACTGAAAAATGCTGATGTCTGTTTCACGCCGAAGAAGCTGTACACAATGACGCCGACTACGTCGTTCAGGCGAGCAGGTGAAAAGTTCACTTCTTTGTTCCAGTTTAGTGCCACAGTCTTATACAGAAGCACTTTGGTACCGTCGGGGCAGTCAGATATCATTGACATGATCCGTAACATTATTAAAGAGACAAAAGGCCTCCTCGATCACTGTGAATTTCGATGACACTATGTCGCAATTACGGCCTTGCCGCAGTCGATACACCGGTTTCTGTCAGATCACCGAAGTTAAGCGCTGTTGGGCGTGGTCGGCATTTGGGTGGGTGACCATCCGGGCCGCCATGTGGTGTTGCCATTTTTCGGGGTGCACTCAGCTTCGTGGTGCCAACTGAGGAGCTACTCGACCGAATAGCAGCGCCTCCGGTCAAAGAAAACCATCATAACGACCGGCAGAGCGGTGTGCTGACCACACGCCCCTCCTATTCGCATCCTCAGCTGAGGATGACACGGCGGTCAGATGGTCCCGATGGGCCACTTGTGGCCTGAAGACGGAGTGCTTTCTTTACGTCGCAACTGATAGACAGACAGACAGACAGACAGACAGAGGGGAGGCCTTTGTGGTACAATTGAGGTTCTGATGCCCATCCATCCACCTTCAGTATGTTTTTCTGTGGTTTTCTTAAATTATTTCAGGTAAATGACTGTATAGTTCCTACCTTTCCAAACTACACTTTGAAGTATGTAAAATGCCTGTACATATACTTTATAATTTTTGATCAACTTAAGCGTTATTGCATGTCCACTATCCTTGTCAAAGTGGTTCACGGATGAATAAAAGCCAACAGAAAACCACAGCATAGTGTCTTGGCCGCTGCTATGATAATATATCTATTTGTATCTTTTTTTAATTTGAACTCAAATTATCTTTTTGAGGTGGTATTTCAAATTTCTACACTTATGTATCCACCGTACGAAAAACAAAAATACAGATTCTGGCATTTCGTGTAGTATTATATTCAAGACTACGATGACAGTATATCATGGAAGATTAGGAACGCGTAATCAGAGTAAAAATGTAGTAATTGCTAAATGACTAATTTTTTGCAGAGTGATATATCTGTGTTTTACTTGGGAAAAACGCTTTCAATAGGCAAGATCGTATAAATAAGTCTTAATTGTAGACAACTGGTTTCGATAGTTGTAATTCTTCTTCCGGTAAAAAAAAGTTTTAAAACGTGATCCAATGTGAGATATTAATACGTCACGCCGAGCGGTCTAAGGCGCTGCAGTCATGGACTGTGCGGCTGGTCCCGGCGGAGGTTCGAGTCCTCCCTCGGGCGTGTGTGTGTGTGTGTGTGTGTGTGTGTGTGTGTGTGTGTGTGTGTGTGTGTGTGTGTTTGTCCTTAGGATAATTTAGGGTAAGTAGTGTGTAAGCTTAGGGACTGATGACCTTAGCAGTTAAGTCCCATAAGATTTCCCACACATTTGAACACTTTTTTGAACATGTCACGCAAAGAGACAGGTGTACAAGTGTGCATTTTACTGTGTGTCGTGCGCTTTAGGAACTATGAAGCCTCTGTGAGCGCAACTCGGACCAACCTGCCCATGTGAACAAGGTAGTTTTTAACTGTAAATAGTTTTATTGTCAACAAATCTGTGCATAATGTGCTGCATTTTATCCCTGTAAGGACAACATTGCATGAGGAACTGACAATGGAACACGTTTTGTAACAAAAACTTTTTGGAGACCAGAAGATAACAGATACAACTGTCGAAACAGTTTGTTAATAACAGACTAATATGTGTGATATTGGCTATTGAAAATTTTTTTTGGACGTAATTGCTTAAAGACGAGGAATTCATAGGAACACAAATGCACACTGCTTGATTGTATCTCATTTATCGCTGTTGCCGTGGTACGGAGAAGAGAGGGTGAAATATTAGTGCGAAGACACGGAGATCTCTTTAGGGATCGAGCACAATCTACGGTATACGGAAAGCAATCGGCAGTATCCTTTTCAAAGGAGTTTATTGGCAATAGCTTTAAGCGGTTTGGAAAAATGGCGGAAAACATGAATATCGATGGTCGTTCGTGTGTCTGAATCGCTGTCCTGAATTATCTAGGGTCTTGCTGCTGCGCCGTCCCGTACGCTCACCGAGTCGTCAAGTCTGAATGAAAGACGTGTACGGAAATGTTTTGCTCCCGTCACGAGAACACCGACAGGCGGTGTCCCATCAAGCGATTCTACTTATTTCTGCCAGAACATCCACGCTGTGAGCTCATGCGGCTGAAACACGAAACTGTTGAGTGTTTCGTCTCTTTCTACGGCGTACGTCTCCAGAGAGAAAACACTGGCAACTGCGTACAAAGCACAGTTAGTAACGAATTTATAGGGTCATTACGAGCTCTAATCGAGAATGTCGTCACCCACCAGAGATAATAGCATGCATTTGGAACCACGTAACGATTTGTGATGCCTTCTATACAAGGCATAATGCTGTTATAAATTCCAAGGTCCTTGAGCTTTCCACACCGTTGCCAGTATTTCATCTCTGAATACGTCCCCTGGAACGAAACGTTACTGAATAGATATGCGCATCGAATGTAACCTCTGAGCCCGGAAGTCCTGACAAGAGTTAAAATACCGGTCGTGAATGCCTTTATTGTTTTGACACGACGAAATTTATACACCATAAAGCACTTGCTATGACATTACGTTGATACTGATCTGTGAAATACATTTGCGATGCACTTCAATGAATTCTGTTTCGTACGCTCTGGGAATAGATCGCGAATAATGTTACTTGGAGGACCAGCTGGCAGTTGGCTATTTAGAGACAGATGAGCTAATGTCGCTCCGTCACGCGCACAGCATCGGTTTCGTCATTTATAGACACAAACACCTTGCGTAAATCGCCTTAAATATAGCCATGAATAAGTCCCATTTCAGTGCCGATATACCTTGGTCTCTTTGTGCACCCGTTCTATTTTTCACTATGAGTTGTTTTTTCCCCAACGTGCACAAAATATAGACACACTAAACTTCATTCTCTGATTTTACTGGAAGAGACTTCGTCTGAGCTCAAAAATAGTTTAATCTGTCATCACACCGCTGCAGAATCAGTACTACTGTTTGAATAAGCAGCAATGTGTGTTTATGTTGTAAGTTCACAGAGCGGCAGGGTCAGTTTATTACAGTTGGTAATACCGAATTCCTTGGTATGAATCTGATAAAATCTCAAGGTCTAATAAAGCTTCCTACTGAAATTATTGTTAACTCCTACGCAACATGTAAATTACAACACTATGTTAACAGGAATACTTGCCGCATATTCTCGGCTCAAACTAACTTAGGTGACATTTCTTGTGTTTAAAAAGCTGTAGCAGCATGTGTGAGAGGACAATCAAGAGGGCTATCGCCCGCAAACCACCATTCCAGTTTTTTCACTTTCCCGAATCTTAGAACGTGCTTTAATTCAGTCAATAATATTGAAGGTTTACAAAGGAGAAAGATTTTTATGAAATTTCTCACTCTCTTCTCTCTTCTACTGTTTAATATAAGAATTCATAATCTGGTGTGCTTTCAACTCAATACATAGCTCAATTTAAGGGTTTTCAGTTTGAATGACATGGTGATCTTATTACAAACAGAGAATATGGAATGAATATCATTACTTGACTCTTACACAAATGCTAGTGAAAGAATTTACTGTAAAACTACTATAGTACAACACTTCTTACAGTCACAATTACAAATCGCTTGTATATGGTGGCTACCGGATCGACAGATTCTATAAATCTTCAGGTATCTTTAATTCTAGCATCTGCTCTCTTGTTCCATCAGCTTTGTCAGTCATCAGTTACAGATTTCTTCATTCTAGATCTAATGTCTAGAAATGGTTCAAATGTCTCTGAGCACTGTGGGACTTAACTTCTGAGGTCATCAGTCCCCTAGAACTTAGAACTACTTAAACCTAACTAGCCTAAGGACATCACACACATCCATGCCCGAGGCAGGATTCGAACCTGCGACAGTAGCGGTCGCGCGGCTCCAGACTGTAGCGCCTAGAAGCGCTCGGCCACTCCGGCCGGCAATGTCTAGAAATTCATGACAGTTGGCACATGACAGGTGAAGCTTATCCAAAAAGAAGCCATGAGGATTAGGGATATCCGAGGATCAACAAATAAGTGAAAACCGGTAAAAGCCGTACGTAATTAACTGCGCCCTCAAATGTAATATTTATTTTACAAATATTGATTTCACCGGGCTCTACGACCACGATGGCAAATATGAATTTCACGCCAGGCTCTAGTGCCAGTTTATCCAATTTAGTGCTATTTTTGACATGACAATCGCCTTCAGATATAGAAAATATCTTTTTCGCTCGTCGTTTTTGACATTGCAATTGCAGCGGCTTTTGAAGACACCAGATGTCACTGGCGTAAGTTAATGATCACAATTTCTCGTAAGCACGGAACGTGAGGATCAAAAGGCCACAACTATAGTTTTTATTTTCTCATTTTTGTGCTTCACTGTTGCTTTCGTCTTAAGACGGCACTTACCAAACGAAACCAAATACGTCAGCGGAATGGGCCAGATACTTACCTGCAACAAAAGAAAAATTGTGAATTAGTCGTCGACTTCACTTTTATTTACTTGCTTATTACTATTAAATAATCAGATATTTTCTTCTAATGTGTATAATAGTTCGTTTACTATGCCCAAAGTTAATACATTAGTCAATTCCTTAATTTTAAACAGTAATTGTAAACTGAAAATAGAGGTAATAGCTGTACCATCTATGTCATCATCACTCGTGAAACGACATTGCACTGATGTATACTGTCATTTAGGCTGTTACGTCGGCTGTAACTATTCAAAATTTCTTCACAGAAAGGGAACTATTAAAAAAAAGTAAATATCGTTCTGCTGACGCCTTCTAGATTGAATGTGATACAATTAGTTACTCCGTATCTCTTATGGGATATGATGCTCTGATTGTGAGCGTTTGGCAACAGACGGCTGTGGAAATATTTTGCCCCTTAACATTCGTTGGTATGTGATCGTTAGGAAGCAAAGTCCAAGGTAAGCGTTAGACAAAATCAATTACAATGGATACAGAGTTAACCTTGACTCTTGTTTTAAGATTGCAGTAAACGATTTTTAAGTGTGTCTAAAAGGTGCACGGATATCTCAGTTACTTAGGCCACTGCCAGTTAAAGGCAGACATGGAATACCGAGTCTCTGACGGAAACGGTTTTAAGTTCACACCAGCGAATTTTCTGTGTTGATTAGTGAAATTTCCGATGAGAAAATAATGAAATGATAGTGAACAGGTCGTAAGAGTATTACGATACATAAGCCTTCTAATGGCATCGGGTATGATATGTGTGTCCTATGGCTACGGGTGCCCTCAGTAGTAAAGAACGTATCTTCAGAAGATCTGGTGCTAAGTGAACCGAGTTGCAGCATGAGAGAGAGAGAGAGAGAGAGAGAGAGAGAGAGAGAGAGAGAGAGAGAGAGAGAGGAGGGGGGGGGGGGTGGTAAAATCAGTTTGCAAATTACCAAGTTAAGCGGCGTATGGGTAGTTGCACATGTATCCCATGTTTCCAATGGAGCAAAATTGGAGGAGACTGAAAAAGGAAAGCTATACATTATTACGGCACACGAAATAAGTTTTATTGAATGCTGCGTTATACTTGTAAGTGACGCAGATACATGACACTATTTTTCAGCTTTTCAGAAAGTTTCTGTAAACGACGGTCGAAATTTCTACCAATCGCATAATTCCTGGACGACAGGAATTCGCTCCTTGGTCACGCAGTTACTCGAGAACCTATCTGTGAACGTTACCATCGTTGGAAAATCTCTTTCTCCCCATGATGTTCTTCCTCAACTGCCTGGCCACTAATCTGTAGTCCATGTCTGTGATTAGCACCACCCAAAAATTGTTGACACCATCACACATTGGCTGGATGCGACATTGCATTTGATTCATACACCGAAACAATTTCACGTTGAATCTGTGTGCAACAGACAAGATTTGCCCACACGAATGGTGCTATGCTGCTTTCTTCAACTTTGGAATATGTTTCCAGTTGCCGCGCTATTTCACTCAGACACTGTTGCACCTGTTATCCGTACGTCAGTAGAGCTGTGTGTGTGTTGCAACAACCCTACCACAACAAAGGTCAAAATTTTAATAACAATTGTGGTGTTGCTCACGCTACTAAATACTGCATTTTCGGGCAACATCAGTCATATTATGTGGCAGGTGTCATTAGAGCACAGTTAATAGTCATTTCATGTGATAATCAAAAAACTAGGCACTCATCTTTTTGTGTTTCCCACGCTGGTCTCGTATTATCATGGCTCAATCGTTGAAAATCTAGGTGATTATGATTCCAAGCTCGGATGCAAAGAGGCCTAGATTTTATTCTGCTATATTCAAAAGTTATGTAGATGCGCTTCACAAACCATCCTTTAAGATTACACTTTTGCTGGACAATGGTGATGTAAAAAAATAATCAGCACTCCGAAATAAGTTACACTTCCTTTTAATTGCTTTTATTGCAATATCACGTGACACACAAAACATCACTTCACAATACAAAACATACTTGAAAACATTTCTCTCACAGTCACTGTTAAAGTTCACATTTTACATGCCGACGACAATATTCGTATTTCCAACATGACGTCCAACACTTTACTTTCTCAAGGTCCGACTCTCTAACAAGTTAACAACCAACTAACTATCGCTTACGCGCCCAAAAATCAGAGTGACAAGTACGTCAAAGATCATAGTTACAAAAGAAAAAATACGCATAAGAATAATATCATTGCAATATAAACATATCGATGTATCACAAATGAAATCAAATCTGAATGTTGTCTCAGAAATATGTTAAGTAGTTAACAGAAACAGTAGAATATAGCTGGTATCGAGAGGTTCAGGTGAGGTGCCGTAATGGTTGCGTAATTTAAGTACCATTACAGTGTGTGCGTGTAGGAGACCTGGGACATGTAATTTCTTGTTACAATGCGCCATCCTTGTTGTGCAATGGTCTTAGTGTCTAACTTACTTTTTGACTTCCAAAGCATCTCACTTCCCTATTTCCTTCAGTCTAATAATCATAAAATTTGTTTCTCTTCAATTAAATACAGGAAGAGTAACATCCTAATCAGTCGAATACTCCTTCCCTATCACTCTGGAAAAGAAAAAAAAGGTCGTTTACATAGGAGTGGATAGTGATTTTGGAAAAGGAAGTCCGACAGCTAGAACCGATAGTTAAGTATTTACATGACCAACGAGAAGCGGTACTGGGAAATCTGTCAATGAAAACTGGATATTAGAGTCCGATATAAACGTATGCGTATCACTTGGTGCGACGTTCAACAGACGCGTACAAATGCACCCTTACGTTGCTGAGGGAAACTGTGTTTCAGGTAAGTGGGTGGCGCTCAGCGAGGAATGTCTACTGTTGCATCTACAGCGGAGAGCCCTCAAACTGCCACATTAAAGTGCTGACAATAAAGTTAAACTTATTTGTTATTTGCCATGATTGGCTGTTCCTACACGCTTCATACCGATGTGCTTAATGAGATGGTTGGAGAAAATAACAGGTTTGCCCGTTTCCTGTAACTGTATGTAGGCACGAGGATGAGGATGAGGAAATTACGGTAAATTTGGGATTATGAGGGGGCCCAGGATAGCTCGAAAAACGGCTGGATGTGGGACAAGGTACGACGCGTCCGTGGCGAAACCTCGTGCCCGCGCGTGGGCGTCTGTTGCAAGCTGGGCGGAATATTTCTGGCAGCGGCAGCTGGCCTCCCCACACTTCACGACGCCAGCACCACACGGCCCCTGGTTGCCCCAACGACACGACCTGCGTCCTAGCAACCGCAATCAAAGACCTCTTGTTCGCTTCAGGCAGCATAACGTGGCCATATTTGCAATCTGACTTCTCGGCGGCCTGTATGGCCGTTGCTTTACACGAGTACCGTATTCAAGTGGTATTTATCCGATCCAGATTCTATATGGCCACACAGCACGAAAGAAACGTATCTATTGGAGTATTCGCTGAATGAGAAAAATTCTAAAGGGACACTCCTGTTACAATGAGGTACAAATCAAACTTTTACACTTTTCTATATTGAGATACGTTGATACACCTCGTCTAAAGTTCAGAATTGTCAACTATTTGCGCACTGCATCTAACTGATTAACAAAGATGTGGTACACCAGCGGGAAATTAAAAAACCGTGGCAGAATGTTTTTAAAGTCAATTGAGTATCTGTAGAGTCTTAACAGATCAGGAGATTTAGAAGCAGCAAGTCGAAACGGATTCACAAGCCATAAATAAATATATTTCTCCTAGCCACATTTTCAAAAATGTTCAGATGTGTGTGAAATCTTATGGGACTTAACTGTTAAGGTCATCAGTCCCTAAGCTTACACACTACTTAACCTAACTTATCCTAAGGAGACACACACACAAACACAAACACACACAAACACACACACCCCTATGCCCGAGGGAGGGCTCGAACCTCCGCCGGGACCAGCCGCACAGTCCACGACTGCAGCGCCTTAGACCGCTCGGCTAATCACTATTATGTAAGGCAGCGCTTCCCGACCTTTTCAGCTGGCGGACCCCTTCTACAGTCGAAAATACATGGCGGACCCCTAGTCAGTCAAGAGCATAGTAACTTTAAATTTCAGAGCTAAACCCATGGGAACTGAACTGAAAGCATCTTAATGCAAGTGCCATGTTTCCAATGCCCCCCCCCCCCCCCCCGCCCCCCAAGTATCAATAGTCTTTGGAGCTTCTTGTGATTGTTCTTCCTTTGGTCGTCCTCCCTCCTCATTCATTTCAACTGGGAACTTCTCTTATTGTGAAGGCGATAGAGAAACCGCACCCTTCTTCAATAATCCCGACTTCAGCCACGGATCCATGTATCCATGTTAGAAGTAATAAACTGGTCAAAAAATCTACTTATGAAATAGGTAGTGCACCGACAAAGCAAAGCAAGTTTAACATTTAACGATGCCTGGGGCCGCATACGTGCTAGCGAGCGCTGTGATTGGTCGACAAAGCTCGCTCTGCGCATGCGTAAAAGGTTTCAGCGCATCTAGCGTTGTGAGCCGGCGCACAAACGACCCCCGTATTGTTGCGAAACAGTCGATCAGATAGGCCGCATTCTCCGGTACTAAACTGTGTATGCGTTCTCACTTAGGAACCGCAAAGGTTGTTTGGGAATACGACCTGAAGTAAAATTACACGTTTTTCACACG
Source organism: Schistocerca serialis cubense (assembly GCF_023864345.2). Taxonomy (NCBI): domain Eukaryota; kingdom Metazoa; phylum Arthropoda; class Insecta; order Orthoptera; family Acrididae; genus Schistocerca; species Schistocerca serialis. The sequence goes on from NC_064638.1 coordinate 709,407,908, forward strand.
AAAAAAGTGATGAATTTGATTTTCACATCATTATTCAATAATTTTACTCATTATTTTACACAATTTGTTGAAAGGTGGCCGCGGACCACCTAGAAACAGCCGGCGGACCTCTAAGGGGTCCGCGGACCACACGTTGGGAAGCCCTGATATAAGGTATAGTTCACTGATGAGTGGAATTCCGTATGTTCGTAGCTTGCTGCCGAACTAATGACAGTAGTTTTGTGCATTTTTGGGATTTGCTCCTCAAACATTCATTCAGATCACAAGTTGAAGCAGTTGAACTTTGAATTTGTGTTAATTCCCTTGTATGGAAATGCTATTGTCAACCAACGAAACCCAACGTTTTTCGTTCTACACTCGAGTGAAATTTTTTTTTTTTTTTTTTTTTTTTTTTGGCGAATAGATGCGTCTTAAATGACGAACATTCTTCAAGCATAGAATTAATTTAGGCGCGCCGTAAATCGGAGGTTACAGGCACCTAATGTCCTAATGTCACTTGCCATGGTTAGATAGACTAACGCATTTCATCCATGCTATGTGTTTACGTACACACACACACACACACACACACACACACACACACACACACACACACAGAGAGAGAGAGAGAGAGAGAGAGAGAGACTTATTTCTAACTACTATAAACAACGACAGTAGTCAACACAGCTGTCACATTAATTCAGTTTAAAAGGAAGAAAGACGTCAGGCGCGAATATATTTAAGTGGAATTTCTACATACTGCGCATGTCATGAAAACAGATTTTCATTTAGCTAATTTTACTGGTATGATTCCTGAAGTCAGTTAGCTAATTGCTTTCCAGTCGCTGTTTTAATGTAATTACCAGGGAACTGTGGTACACACAAAGACCATGTGCATGGCAAGTGCCGCGTACGTCCTACAGGAACACAGAAGAACTCTAGCTCCTGAGCCGGGGTTGTTATCGACAAAGCAGTAGCTTTCATACGGACCCTTTTAATCGGATTAGCTTCATTCGGCCTTTTAATAGAAATGGAACGTTACGAGGGTCGTGAATGCAAAAGTGATCTAATTAAGCGGCGAAAGAGAGAGAATAAAGAGAAATCAAGAGGGACACCACTGCTCCCCACATCTCGTCAGCGAATGCGCTTTTAAAGCACTTCCCTTCGGGGAACTTCCTGCTAGCACACAATTTTAACTTCCCTTATCTTTTCGTCGAAAGACTAGCTTTATTTTTCTGGTGAATTGTGCTGTGTGTTAACAACACAACAAGCAAGATGACATGCGAAGTCAGCGGCACACAGAGTCACCTGCAGAAGTGCGACAAGAAACCAGTGTGCTGGCGCTATATTTCGAGGAAGGCTTTTGGTCCTGTGCCTGCTTGCTAGGCAACAACTACGCTAGTCTTAACATACATGAGTGCTATTTGAGAGGAGAATGTTAAACTGAATATTAGGAACGAATTATCAGTATTAAGTCTCGACACAGTCAATACGTCCAACGCAGGTCTTTATTTACATAAGCGTGTAAGAAATATGGTGCCCTAACTTGTACGATATGTAATTTTCTTTCCTCTACTGTAAAAATTTGCTGCCATTCATTGAGGGAGAGGTCGCAGCGTATTTCGATAAGTTTCCCCGAGGCAACTGCAATCGTATAAACGTGTGCATAGTGATAGCCAATATTTTTCCCACGTGGAGAATTTCTTTTCACAATCAAGATGTGAAAGCTGCAAGGCTTCCGCAAAGTATAGACACGTTTTTGTCAATCTCTTTCGTAAAGGAAGTATATATCTCGTTAAGCTAATCTTGAAAAGCAGGATACTGTTTCTAGTTGCTAAAACGCTTTAGGCGTTATCAATTACACGTTCCAATTTGGGAACCCTGTAATGGTGAACTGTCCTCGCATTGAAGAAATGATTTAAGTTCAGATAGCAGTAAAAAAACCACTTCAAAAATCGTCCAATGCATCTCAACCTTTTGAAACGCTGCTGAGGAATGGTCCCATGTTTCCCTGGCAGCACAGAAGGAAAGTGAGCCTCCCGCCCACAAAAAAGCTGTGAAGAGATGCAAACTGCTGCACCGCCAACCTGTTGACATGGTGGTGGTGCGTTCATATGTATGAAGGGAAGGGAGAGGGTGACAGCCAGTATCAGCACATAGCCTACACCTCTGGAACAGGCCTTACGCGACTGCCGAGCGCAACATCCCAGTCTGTCGGACGAATCACCGTGAACAACGTCACACTCCCTCACTCCATAACACACTGCGCACAGGTTCGGAATTTAACGTTTAACAGTCTGGTGATAAGTATCTGAAGTCAACACTTGCCTTTCGGCCTTAATAATTGCAGTATTAATTTCTTTTATCACCGGGATTCGAACCGACTACCGACATGTCTAACTTCACTGCTCAGAGCGAGTTAGCGGTCTTGGCTACGGATCCCGTTTTAAGTCAACCGCGAGCAAATGCTGCCACCTGTGTACCATGCAGCTGTTGTACATTCAGTTCGTGTCTGACACTAAACAGCGTTTCGCTTGAGGTCGTTATTTTTTGCCGTCTATCAGATATGCACTACCTTAAACAATATCTGACAGTTTGTGTGTTTTTAACATCTTCTGGGCTTTAATGCTCTGGCCAAAAGAATTTTTTGTCCGTGTACAGCCGCGCAGGAGCGTGACGTCACATGTTTTCGAAACTCGAGCCCGATTGTCCGTCGACTGCGGCCGTCCGCTACTGCACGGTGGAAGTCTGATAATAAGATACCATTCATTTACATAATTTATTACGACCGATTAAAATTACTATCACCTTTAAGTAGTAGTCCCTATTGCATCTCTGTCCAGCCGATTGTAATATCCGCTAGTGGCAGGCAAGACAGATCTCACAGAATCTATTCAGATTGTTTCCTGCCTGTAAAGCGTGTTCATTAGCTGGTGATCTGTCTGTTTCTTCCCTTCTACCGTTGCCCCAATATTCTTCCAGTTTTTTTCGCACCTGGAGAACGGTGAAATAAAAACAAAGAGTGAGAACTGGAAGAACATAAGGTCAATTACAGCAGAGCAGAAATAATCATATTCGCGTTCTCTTGTGGCTTTTATGCCCCATGTCGACACACATTTTATCAGATTTCATGCTGCTAAAGATCAGCTAGCAGTTGGGATAGGCAGCAAACCCCGTGCCATCAAACGACAGCTGGTCACGTAGAGTAAGAACGGAGACGAGCAGGAGCCGTGTCATATCGGAGAACACAGAATAGGGTGATCGGCACTGCAAGGCCTGGCGGCAAACGCATAATTTTATTTTATTTACTTTTTAAATGTTTATGTACGATTCCATCTAGACTCTCGACATCGTAGACAGCTTTCTAATCATAATTTCACTAACTTAAAAATCAAGCTCATCTTTTAATTAGAATTTTATTTGAGATTATCAGTCACTGGCCGACTAAATCGACCAGCCAGAAAGGCGCCCTGTGCAGGCAAACGCGAAACACCGAGGGTAGCTCAGACAGACTAGTTTTCATGCTGACAACAAATCACTGTGAGTGGATATTTTACATTGTTCAGATTAAGTATTAGACAGCCTCGGGAAATGTTTGTTGGGCAGTCATGGACTAGTTATTTGAGAGGGGTCACATATCTGCTGTGGACTGTGTATATTTTCGCGTGTATGTTACTTAATGAGTTAAAAGTACTCGCAAGTGTGCGACTTTCGACTGTTGTTAAATTCGTGTGGAGATAATTTTATGAACTTCAAATGGTACTCGATATGCGGTGAACTGCGCTCAAGTATTACGTTAGCCTGGCTCTAACGACCGGCGGAGAACACGACGAACTGGGACACAGAGAGAACTTTACAAGAAAAGAGGTAAGCAAGCGAGGTAACGGTGAAACAGGGAACTTGCAGGTTCGCTGGATCTTCTCGTTACGAGTTGGTGAACGTAGCCCTCCACATACAATTACTGAGGAACAACTTGGCACTGTTAGCATGTTCTAAGCAGTGATGTGTCACTGTAGCAACACTCCTCATCTCACACTAATTAAGTAATTAATTAGGAAGGGGTAGGAGCTCCAATATCCTGTCTATCTTTGCACAGGTGTTCAAAACGAGTAAAAAAGGTGAAGCTGAGAAGCTGTAGAAGTATTCATGACGGAGAGAGTACTGCGAGAAGCAAAGTGGGGTGGAGGGATTTTTATAATTCAGCCGCGAGATTGGCGCCAGGTGCCGGACTGACCTTTCATTGTTTTACGACACGTCGGTAGATGCACACAGCCTCCGGCGCAGCTGCCATCTGTGTTAGTGGTAGGCAGCGCGCCGCGGCGAGTGGCGAGGCCTTATCGCGACAAACAACGTAACACCACGCCGAGCTGAGCCGCTCGCGGAATGCGTGCACCGGCAGATAAGCCCTCTGCTGGCAGCCAACGAACCGAGTTCTCAGCCGCACCAGCCTGCTCTGTCCGGCCAACGCCTCAACGTGGCCAACCGTGTGTTTGCTGCGCTTATGGAGATAAAAAGACCACAATCAAAATACTGCCAAAACGAAGTCAGTGGTCCCATCAGGCTCTACCGACGAATTTACCGGGGAAAGTCGCTACATCGCCTCTAAACAACAAGACAATCGACGTGTAATAGGCGACACCGCATCTGGTTAACGATTATCGTAATTTTCTGTAGTTCTCTTGCTACGAGGTGCGACCTAACATTCTAAATATGTTCGGGCTCACATGCGGTTCCTCTTCGTCGAAATGTCTTGGCTCAAACTAGTCTAGAGGTTGAACAGCACGTGTCGCATTACATGACCTAAATTAGACATTTGTAACCCTTTGGTTAAATTGTCTGGCTGACGGCAAGTTCGCAAAATTGTATGAAACAAAGTTAATCTAAGATATAATAACAGTAATAACAATATCGGGAACTAAATTAATGACCCATAAATGATGCGGGCCACATAGTTGCGATTTGGTTAGAATAATGTTTATTCAGAAAGAAAACTAATAGCGAAAGTGGTCGTATTCAGAGTTACTGTTACACTCGACCGCTTACGCATCTGACACAGTTTGATCATTTACAATCTCATCGTGAGATCCAAGTCCAATACTCCGCCTCATTATCTACGCGAGAAGTTAAGAGTTCACTCGCACTAGGCGCGCGGCTGCTCACCACACTATGTGCGCGGCTGGTCACCGCTCAGAGACTAAGTCCACTACACAACGCGAAATTTTCTAAGTCGTTTCACTTCCTAGCTGCCTAATGACCGACTGTCCGCTTTTGCGTCTCAATCCGAACTGTACCCTTTCGCCTCTGTACTAGCACTGCCCGTCCCTGGCCGCGCTCCCCGTGCGCCGAACATACTCGCTCAACTGACTAGTGCAGTTCCCTTTCCTGAAGCCGACCATCTTATTGATTACAGCTTATTATAAATTATTTTACATTGCAACATATTTAAATAATCAAAGCTTGACCACTTTCACGTTATAAATAAAGTAACAATAAAATGCATTGTTAAATTCTTTTACATAAAACCAATACAATTTCCTTCATAAATTTGAATGTCACGGGCAGTAGCCTTGCATCAATGTGCTTTCTGATAAATAAAGAACAAAAGTAAGTATTGTGCACTAAACTTTACAACAAATATTCTATTACCTAATGATTCAAAAAGGTGTCATGCTGTCATCGTTCAATGCGTTTTGTGTGGAGGAAATATTGATGTGCCGGCCGGAGTGGCCGTGCGGTTCTAGGCGCTGCAGTCTGGAACCGAGCGACTGCTACGGTCGCAGGTTCGAATCCTGCCTCGAGCATGGATGTGTGTGATGTCCTTAGGTTAGTTAGGTTTAATTATATCTAAGTTCTAGGCGACTGATGACCTCAGAAGTTAAGTCGCATAGTGCTCAGAACTATTTGAACCAAATGATAATGTGATGCTTAACTGAAAATACTGGTAGTTTAAATTTACTACATCTTTTAAACAAATGAAGTTACAGAGTTGATATTTACAAAATTTGTCATTTTAATGATGCGCTTCTATATGAAATGTCGATCGTTAAGATAGAGTAATGCGTTCGGATTTTAGCATTCAGGTCTTTCTTACAAAACTTGTGAATTTCACTTTAACAGTATTCCTCGACTATTATAGATGTGATGAATATTCAAGTTTTATTGGGATCATCATGAACATTTATGAAGGATGGTAGATTAAAATCACTGTGGTTTCATTCCCTGCATTACTACAGAATTAAATAGTTCCATAAATGTTTCCCTTTATGGCCGATCTCAGGTCCGCCATATTTAACACTGCTACATCTCCTTGGCCACAAACGGCTTGCCCGCATCTCGTGGTCGTGCGGTAGCGTTCTCGCTTCCCACGCCCGGGTTCCCGGGTTCGATTCCCGGCGGGGTCAGGGATTTTCTCTGCCTCGTGATGGCTGGGTGTTGTGTGATGTCCTTAGGTTAGTTAGGTTTAAGTAGTTCTAAGTTCTCGGGGACTGATGACCTAAGATGTTAAGTCCCATAGTGCTCAGAGCCATTTGAACCATTTTTGAACAAACGGCTTCTACTGGGTTTCGCCATGATCTAGATTCTCATGTCTCAATCACACACTACAGCGCTTAGGCCTAAATAGTCAACAGACGCCTGTGAGTTTCCCCAACTCGTGATGAATTTGCGCTCTTTGTGGTACGCGGTTCTGGACGACAGGGTTCGTTTCACAATTCCTGGAGGCTGACTCTTTCGGCCATATACTCAAATTAGGGCGAAATGCTCGTTAACTAACAGAGAGCACTTCAAAAAGTAGGATACACATTGTTATGGCAGGCCAAGTAACTTCTACTAATAGCCGTCAGAAAATAGCTTTCTGAACGTTCTCGTAGCTGGGAATACTATTTCCTCCGAAATGCTTGACGAAAAGATTGAAATCGCGTGGTGCGCAAGACCTAGACTTCGCAATCAGCATCACCCGCGTCGTTGCGGCCTTAGTCAGTTGGCAACACTTCAAAACGGCTGAACGCGACAGTGTGTTTGGTCGCCAGAATTTCAAAGTGATGATGATTGGTTTGTGGGGCGTTCAACTGCGTGGTCATCAGCGCCCGTACAAAGTCCCAATTTTTACACAGCCCAACTGAGCCACTGTCACGTATGATGATGATGAACATGAAATGATGAGGACAACACAAACACCCAGTCGCCGGGCAGGGAATATTCCCAACTCGGCCGGGAATCGAACCCGAGACCCCGTGATCCAGAGGCAGCAACGCTGGCCACTTGACTACAAGCTGCGGACGAATTTCACGGTGAATCTGTGTGCAATTTATACGTATTGCCTACAACAATCGTACCGTTCCGCGTCCTTCAACTTTGGAAAACGTTAGCAGTCGGCGTACTATTTCACTACCGCACTGTGATGCAACTGTTATCTCTACCACAACGGAACTGTATGTGTCTGTAGGAGACCCAGAACATGGACTCTTATTCCGGCAATGTACCAGTCTTGATTAGCAATAGCCTTGGCGGCAGACAACATGGATAAGTTACTTCCCGAAGTCCGTACAATATAATTTATTTAGTCTCACGTATTCTACTAGGATAAGAAACTTCATTCCGTTGTTCGATAGTTTCTACCTCGCTATTTACCACTTCTAGATGTATATTCCAATGTCATGTTCCCTTATTTCCTATAACGTTCCTCAGTGGTAGTGAATGACGACATTTTATGTATTCTTTTGATTTCGTTGGCAGCTACTGCTTTGTGTGTATTTATGATTCACCATTATTCCTTCTTTCTGCCCTCGTGCCTTTTACGGATCACTTTCTAAATCAGTGAGTAGATTTTTCATCTTTTACTTGCACGAAATTTTATGCGTATACACGAACACACAAATATGTAGAACCTTAAAGTTTTTGTCGCTATATATTGTTTGTCCGGCACTATTCTCTTCCATGTCTGTAAATAACGCCTTTTGTATGGTACGTCAAGCATTTTCTACATCTCACTGTGACTAGGTTTTCTATGCTGCAACACTGGGAATGTTACTTATAATATTTTCCCTCTATGACGTTTTTGAAACTTTTTAATGTTGCTTGGATTTGCTTTCTATGTTATAGACCTGAAGATATAGATTGTAACAAAACTCTTAACTATAGAAGAAAACTCAGTGATTGTCGTCCGTTTAAATAAAACAAGGAAGAACGCTGTTCATCTTATAAGTAAGATTACTCGTATTTTGTCCGTAAATTCTTATTGCTTTAGTCGAATATTTTTCAATTACTTGCACTGGACATATTAACTGGCCTACAAAGAAATGAAGTAACAGTTTTCATCTGTAAGTGTCTTTGTGAGATACGTATGTTTTGTGGCAGCACATTTAGGTTATCGTAATATTTACATTATTTACAAGTACAGTATCCCGTGTCGGCTCGTATCGATTGCGGTCTGTAGACCGTAACTGTGATTTGTTTTCCCTCTGGTCACCAGATGACGCTCTTGTCCCCCGTCTTCCGGTTATGTTTGCGAGGCGGCGGAGGGTGCAGCGGACAGCCACCGGGGAACGAGGAGGAAGGAATTCGATTGGAGCAAACGTCTGCTGTCACGCGCCGGTCATCGGTGCCTTGACCGACTCGCTCTGAGAGAATCGTTGCAACGGAAACGACTTTTGAAGATGATGATTGGTTTGTGGGGCGCTCAAACCGCGCGGTTATCAGCGCCCGTACAAATCTCCAACCTTCGCTCAGTACAATCTCGCCACGCGCATGAATGATGATGAAATGATGATGACAGCACAAACACCCAATCATCTCGAGGCAGGTGAAAATCCCTGATCCCAGTGGGAATCGAACCCGTGACGCGTGCTCGGGAAGCGAGAACACGACAACGACACCACGAGCTGTGGACTACAAATACACTGCCATGAAACACTACCTCTCAAAGAAACATTATCTCTAATTTCTTTGTGGGCCACGGAAGATCCCTTAATGCAATATAAAGAATTATAAAAATTCAGTTGCAGAAGACGAGTAAATCTTATTTTCCCCTACAAGATAAACACTGAACCAGCAAGGGAGGAAGAATAGCGCCAAGTGTTAACAATATGAGAAAAAAAGAATCATTTTATACATCACTTCATTTTCAAGAAAGAGAGGTATATCTTATTTCGCTGTTTCCGTCTTCGCGCGAGCCCGAATTTCTTCTTTAGCACCGTACACTATACAAGTGCGTTACGACTATCTGATGACAGCCGTCACTAACAGCACACACAGCTAGGCGAATTGACAGTAAGTTTCTCGTATTTCGAAACGGAGGTCAGGATTTCAATAGTGCGTCGACAAAGTGGCCGTTAAAGGCAGAGCACAAGTATGGGATTGGACAAGCATAGAGACGTAACTCGTCATTGTACTCTTCAAATGAATTATCCTGGCATTCACCGTCAGTAATCTTCGCTAATATCTGTGGATTATGCTAAAGAGGGAAGTTCTTCGAAGTCCTAATCTTCTGCCTCCAGCTTATTTATTGCTAACATGTGTAAGGGGTTAACAAGGCGTATTATCCTACCAAAGGAAGAAAACAATAGGTGTATGTTACTTAGAAGTATGGATTAGTAACCAAACCGGCCAAGAGTGTCCTGCATATGCGTCGATCCACATCGGAAGGAAGATCAATGTTTAACGTCCCGTCGACTGTGAGGCCATTAGACACGGAGCAGCAGCTCGAGTTGTGTCTGAAGTGTTGTAATCATTAACCTGGCTCTCCATGGTTGATCTGGTCGTTCAGCTGTTTCACTGTGGCATGATGTTTGATCTTTCAACGAACCGCCGACGTCTACATTCACGTCTGAGGTCATTAACGCGTGAGACTTGGCGCTACTGTTGTTCAAAATTTGTGCCCTTGGACTGCTCACGATATACCTTCCTTACTGCGACATGCGCGCAGCAACCAGCACAATACACACAGTCACAGCACGCACGCACGCGCCAAGTGCACATTCACAACGCCCACACAAATTTTAAGTTCTATCTAGGACACTAGAGAACACTATCCAGAAATAAAATAGTTCCAATTACCAGTTCTGACCAAGATATTTGGGAGGTTTTCCTCGGTGGTCAGCACTAGTAAATCTTCCATTTATTCCAAACACTCTGCCCCGCTGAAAAGAACCGGTACTTTATGAAGGGCCGGACCTAAAAGTCTGTTCTGCTACTTTGAACAGAGTGGTCGGATGGAGGGGGGGGGGGGGGGGCGCAGGGTAGTTTTGAACACTGCTCCCCTCGACCCGAAAGTGCTCATTATGCATTTTAACATTCATAGATCTATCCTCTACCAGTGACAATGCCTTAAAAAATTTGCTCACGTGGTAAGTATCTGCGGGTTGGAAACATTTTACCTTGTAATCTAGACTAATATCACTGGATTAATAATAAAATATATCCTTTCTGAACTGCAGACTGCTTTAAATGTACAACTGCAAGAAGACGACTGCAAAAAACAGAACTTATAGCGTGAATGTGTACAAAATCCAGGCCCAGGAGGTACTGCCTACTAGACAATAGCGACGGGGGCGGGGGGTGAAACAAGTGAAAGAGTTGGTGTGGCCTCAAGTACTGTAGAAAATAAATTAATTTACGGAAATGTCAATTCTGAGCGAAGGAAATATGGCTAATTTGTTTCAAGCAAGTTGTTAAGTGAGTGAAAGAAAGAAATGTTATGTACGTATCGCGGCAGAAACGGGCGGTGAGGGGGGGGGGGGGGGGCGCGGCAGAAACAGGGAGGGGGCGCGGCAGAAACAGGGAGGGGGCGCGGCAGAAACAGGGAGGGGGCGGGGCAGAAACAGGGAGGGGGCGGGGCAGAAACAGCGAGGGGGGGGCAGAAACAGCGAGGGGGGGGGGCAGAAACAGCGAGGGGGGGCAGAAACAGCGAGGGGGGGGGGCAGAAACAGCGAGGGGGGGGCAGAAACAGCGAGGGGGGGGGCAGAAACAGCGAGGGGGGGGGGCAGAAACAGCGAGGGGGGGGGGCAGAAACAGCGAGGGGGGGGGCAGAAACAGCGAGGGGGGGGGGCAGAAACAGCGAGGGGGGGGCAGAAACAGCGAGGGGGGGCAGAAACAGCGAGGGGGGGGCAGAAGCAGGGAGAGGGGGGGGCAGAAGCAGGGAGAGGGGGGGGCAGAAGCAGGGAGAGGGGGGGGCAGAAGCAGGGAGAGGGGGGGGCAGAAGCAGGGAGAGGGGGGGGCAGAAGCAGGGAGAGGGGGGGGCAGAAGCAGGGAGAGGGGGGGGCAGAAGCAGGGAGAGGGGGGGGCAGAAGCAGGGAGAGGGGGGGGGGCAGAAGCAGGGAGAGGGGGGGGCAGAAGCAGGGAGAGGGGGGGGCAGAAGCAGGGAGAGGGGGGGGCAGAAGCAGGGAGAGGGGGGGGCAGAAGCAGGGAGAGGGGGGGGCAGAAGCAGGGAGAGGGGGGGGCAGAAGCAGGGAGAGGGGGGGCAGAAGCAGGGAGAGGGGGGGCAGAAGCAGGGAGAGGGGGGGCAGAAACAGGTGGGGCAGAAACAGGGGGGGGGGCAGAAACAGGGGGGGGGGCAGAAACAGGGGGGGGGCAGAAACAGGGGGGGGGGCAGAAACAGGGGGGGGGCAGAAACAGGGGGGGGGGCAGAAACAGGGGGGGGGCAGAAACAGGGGGGGGGCAGAAACAGGGGGGGGGCAGAAACAGGGGGGGGGCAGAAACAGGGGGGGGGCAGAAACAGGGGGGGGGGGCAGAAACAGGGGGGGGGCAGAAACAGGGGGGGGGGCAGAAACAGGGGGGGGGCAGAAACAGGGGGGGGCAGAAACAGGGGGGGGCAGAAACAGGGGGGGGCAGAAACAGGGGGGGCAGAAACAGGGGGGGGGGCAGAAACAGGGGGGGGCAGAAACAGGGGGGGGGGCAGAAACAGGGGGGGGGGCAGAAACAGGGGGGGGCAGAAACAGGGGGGGGCAGAAACAGGGGGGGGCAGAAACAGGGGGGGGCAGAAACAGGGGGGGGCAGAAACAGGGGGGGCAGAAACAGGGGGGGGCAGAAACAGGGGGGGGCAGAAACAGGGGGGGGGCAGAAACAGGGGGGGGGCAGAAACAGGGGGGGGCAGAAACAGGGGGGGGCAGTAACAGGGGGGGGCAGTAATAGGGGGGGGGGGCAGAAAACCGTGGAATTATCTCATCCGTCTTACTATTCCAAGAAGAGAAGCTGTACCCAGTGATCCCTGTACCATCTGGAGGTTGGTCTCTGATCTCAGGGCATGGAAGTTTAACGTACATAGATCTTGTCATCTGCATAATCTGCTATGATGTAATGAGGAAAAAAATCCAATAGTCTTAATGTAATTAATAATTCTTTGCTTATTAATGGTTTTGAACTTCAAATCAATGTGTGATAAAGAGCCTGATGTGGGAGCAGAATCTAAAAGCATTTTCACTTTGCGTTCTCTCGACATTTCATGGCAGCCATGTTGTAATTACGCTAAAAACCAAATACAGCACGTTCACACAGTATAAAGAGCACTGGCTGTACCAGAAAGAATTTGCTACCATCAAGTCGCCTACGTCATGGACAGCGGTAAGATGAGAAATATCTTTTGTGTTAATCAAAGAATAGAAAAATTTATGTAATGAACATTAATGCTCGTAGAACAGTATTGTTGTCCCCAACATACATGGTCTCTAAAACGACCTCAGATTGTGGTACTGAACTACGAAAAGTAATTGTTCCTCCTTGCACATATTTGCTGCCGCAGCTGTTACTTCTAAATAAATGTATAAAACCAAGACAAATACTAAAATTCCGTTCTTTGAGCAGAGTGTAACAGCGTTATACCAAAAGCCACGTGATATTTGCTGCTAGACATGGCTACCTGCACAGAACGCTATGGCTCAAATCCTTAGATATTCTTACACTCTGATACTGGCAACTGACTTAACATTTTCACTGTAGTAACTCGAGAACAAAGCAAGACCTAGAGTGCCGGCTGATGTGGCCGTGCGATTCTAGGCGCTTCAGTCTGGAACCGCGTGACCGCTAGGGTCGCAGGTTCGAATCCTGCCTCGGGCATGGATGTGTGTGATGTCCTTAGGTTAGTTAGGTTTAAGTAGTTTTAAGTTCTAGGGGACTGATGATCACAGATGTTAAGTCCCATAGTGCTCAGAGCCATTTGAACCATTTTGAAGCATTAAGCTTACTGTCACATGCGTGTATAGTGGTTGGTAGAGCACTTGCCCGCGAGAGGCAAAGGTCCCGATTTCGAGTCTCGGTCCGGCACACAGTTTTCATCTGCCAGGAAGTTTCAAACTGCTAAACAGTTGCAAGTCTTTTCGTCCGTACTCATTACCGCAGCCGTGGTTCCACTCTGTCGTCCACAGCCCATGTTGTACCACAGTTGCCTCGGCGACGGTTTTGGATGAGGCTATTTTGCCACGCACGGTATACTTTAACCACGGTGGCACGCAAACTGTTTACAAACTTAGCCGTTTCGGAAATGCTCGCACCTTTGCTATAAAAGCTAATTGTCATGCCTTTCGAACGTCAGACAAATCGCTCCGTTTCTGCATCACGACAACGACTGCGCTGTTTTCTACAACTTCCAGACATGCTGTGTATACCATCCACTGCTACTGCTACCACCTGCCGTCTCTGAGTGGTTATTGCACGTGAGGTGAAACATAGGCTGCTGTCACGTTAATTCACCTCGACTGTGTAGTTGGTTGGTTTGTTTGTTTGGGGGAGGGAACCAAGCAGCGAGATCATCGGTCCCATCGATGGCAGGGTGGGGAAGGAAGACGGCCGTCCCTTTCAAAGGAACCATCCCAGCATTTGCGATTTAGAGAAATCACGGAAAACGTAAATCAGGATGGCCGGACGCGGGTTTGAACTGTCGTCGTCCTGAGAGCGAGTCCAGTATGCTATCCACTGCGCCAGCCCGCTCGGTGGGCCGCGTAGTTTAATGTTAAGGTCATACAGTTGCGGTTCTCTCGCTCACATTTGCTATGCACTGAGACAGCAGCGCGCCAAGCGAATCGTAAGCTACGCTGTTGAATACGTCTCTATTGGATGCGAATGGTATTGTTTCTGTTGATTTGTAACATGGTGTCCAAGAAAGGGAGCGCACATAGGGCAACAAATCATAACTGTGACAAAAAATGGCACCACATTTGTCATTCTTTTATAATGACAAGAAGAAATATAACAACGACACGTTGTAAAACTGTTTATTAAATTTCTCTTCTAAAACAGACATTAATTGAATATCGTTCTCTTTTTAAGAACAAGAAATAGATAGTAAACGGCAGAAGACATGCTTTTTTTATTAATAGATAGTATATCTACGGAGCAACCTGAAGTTTTATTCGCTACACCTCGAATCGAACCGAATTTATGAAACCATAAGCTGAAAAGTGGTATAGGATCAATTGCTCATACAATTTAACGTACCAAATGAGCCGCAACAAATGTACCTGGAACAAAATATCTACCAGGTACGCTTAACAGAACACCAGAAGCAATAAAACTTTTTTCTCGATTCAAAGGAAACCAATTTTGCAATTGTTGCTACATCAGACCACAAATGTCAGAATTTGTCAGTACAGTAGTGTTTTTAAAGAAGAAGTCATACTAAAAAGTTTTAATGCATTGGAAAGTCCAGTGAAATGCAATAATATGCAAATCATTACACGCTGTGGAAAGAAAGTGGCTATCATAATTAGAAAGTAATAGAAATACATGTTTCTTAACCAAGAAATACTCTGTTTATGTTCTCTTCTTTTTCCGGGTAAATTGCTAATATATGCTTAGGACCATGTGGCTTATGTCGTTTCTTTCACGAGCGACATTTACCATCACTCAGGTCTCTTGCAATTCAGCTAATGATTGGGGCTCTGGTAAGTAACTATTTCGTAATTAAAGTAAGAAGAATTAAAAACGATCTTATGGCAAATAAGCCTAAGTAGCCGGTGGCCTTTACGCTGCTAAGGCACTGTTACCTCCAAATGTCAGACATTAACAATTTTCAGAGAAGTGTCGTGGCTATGCGTAATAGACGGCGACAACAGTGATCAAATTATGCAGGTATAAAGATTAAGAAAATGAAACTAAATGGTTCCAGAGACCTTTCAAGTATCAGGCATCTACCATATGTACATGCAGTTAGATTTTAACGGGATTGTCAAGTGGGTTGAAGCATGAATTGGAATCTGCATGGAGGAGGGAGGCGTGCTAGAGTAGTCAGTGCAGTTTTGCAAAGCCACTGTGCCAGGGTGGCGTGGTGGTTGGCACATCTGCCTAGTGAGCGAGAGACCTGGGTTCGATACCTGGCCTTGGTACAATTTTTCATTCGGCGCTTCAGTCTGCGTGTACGTTATAGGAAAGATTAATATTACACTAATTTTGATTTTATAATAAACATTGCTTGTAATAATAGCATTGGACGTTCTCATGTTATATATAAATGTTCAGATTACGTTTATCATGTACAAAAGAAAAATTGCGTCTTTTGCAACTGTATACTTCGTGTATTTCTGACTAAGCACGTTTCGCCTATTTTCTGTCGTAGCGACAGAAAATCTGCTAACAGTGCCACGGAGCTGCCCACGGCATCTGTCGTGTCACTCTTACACATGCTGAGTTTGCAACGTGTACGGAAAGTCAAACGATGTACAGTGAGGTACCACTTTTCACGCAAACCGCTATTTACGCAGTTTTCGCTCCTATTCTGTCGATCACAAATGAGAAAGGATAACCTAAAACTAATTCGTACGTATCATATTATAAATGCTTCATGGACCCGCTTCGTCTAAACTAAGCACATCGATGAAAAATGTGCTTAGGATTTCCGTAGTGAACCAGGCGGAGGAGCTTTGTAATTTTGGACACGTCTTACGTCCTCAGGGCATGGTCGACAGCGCTGCTTGGCGAGTGTCGTCCTGTGAATTTGACAATTTTCCTATCGTTTACCTACACAGTATGGTTAACATTAAGAACGAAGCCTCCCGTTCGCTGTCTGTCCTAACCACAAAAACTTTCCTGAAGTCTTGTATGACGAAAAACTTATTTTAATTGCTGATTAAACCGTTGGCGAATAAAAACTTGAATTTTTGCCTGAGAGTTACCTATACTACCTGCAACTGACTTTTCCGCATTCTTGAGAAAGTCCCCTTGTATATGTGTAACAGTAACGCTCCAGTAGCATCCCTTGCGGTACGCCCAGCAGTTGCTTTTAGGTCACATGTTATCAGTTACCGCGGACAGACAACGCTAGCAAATGTAGTGGCGCCAGTAAACACAAGAAGAAAACGAAACGCCACTATCCCTATTACACGATGCCAACCTACCAATGGTACCAACGTGAGCCGTAACACAGCTCAAGCTGATTCCCCTTATTGTGCCTCATTTACACTATGTCGGCGACACCTGCGCAAACGCTGTCTCCAAGTACGCGTGCACCATAATTACTCTACCACGCAAACACTAGTTGATGGAACAACCCGTTTAAAGGTAGGACCGCACTGTTTACAGGATCGTTCTTGTGTCACGAAATAATCGATTGCGAGAGGGGGGACCGGATGTGCCTGGCTATTTTTCTCCCGCGTAGTGGAAAGTAGTTTTACAAAGTGAGGGGTCACTTCGTATGGCACTCTAATGTCCCTTTATGCTCTTGACCAACAACTTGGGAGCAGAATTTACCTGTATGTTAAAGTGACTGTGAAATGAAAGGGTTGGTTGGTAATTGTTATAAATTTGATATTTTTGTATCAACGTGATTTAGCTTTTGTCCAGAAAGAAGCCTTTTCGAATTCCCCCACAGCAACTTACGCCTGTCCAGATAAAATGTTGC
This sequence comes from Schistocerca serialis cubense, assembly GCF_023864345.2. Taxonomy (NCBI): domain Eukaryota; kingdom Metazoa; phylum Arthropoda; class Insecta; order Orthoptera; family Acrididae; genus Schistocerca; species Schistocerca serialis. The sequence goes on from NC_064638.1 coordinate 709,424,709, forward strand.
GTATACTGTGGATATTAGTTTACTTCTGGCACTGATCTCTCCCAAAATTCAATTTGGAATAGCAAGTATCATTTCGGGCGTCTAGCACCATTGGCGATTCCATGTTCATACATTCCGTTTCAATACATTTATGAAGACGGATATTGGCAATACTAAGTAATTGAGAGTGTTAGAAATGACCACATCAGAAAAGCGTGTAGAACTTGTCGACATTACCGCGAAAGAAGGAGCAGCATAAGAGGATGAAGAAGAATGGCGAGAGCGAGGCGTTTGGTGAGAGATGTGAGATGTGGCGACAGCTGCAGTACACTCGCGACAAGAAGATAAATGAAGGGCTCGGGAGCCGTCTCATCAATCGAAGCCGAGTCGTCGAGAGGATAAAGTTTGTTGATAGGTGAGTCCGGTTGTAGCCCTGTCACTAAGCACCTAACGAAGACTAGGCCAGTCGTTCAGTCATTTAAATATTGCGGCTGAAAATGGAATCGTCATTTTCACTCGACAGTGGAAAACATAACGTCAATGAATTACATCGAGACTCAAAAACTAGTTGGAAGTCCCTTACAGAGATATTGAATCATGCTGCCTCTATAGCCGTCCCTACTTGCAAGAGTGTTGCCGGTGCAGGGCTTTGTGCACGAACTGAACGCTCGAGTAAGTACCATAATTGTTTGACGGGTTTCATGTCGGGCGATCTGGGTGGCCAAATCATTCATTCGAATTGTCCAGAATGTTCAATCGAATCGCGAATCACTGTGACCCAGTGAGATAGCTCATTGTGATCCATAAAAATGCCAACGTTGTTTGGGAACATGAAGTCCGCCAACGGCTGCAGATGGTCTCAATTGGACAAGAGTCCAGCGCATTCCATGCGAACACAACCCACACCATTATGGACCCACCACCAGCTTGCACAATGCCTTGTTGGTAACTTGGCTCCATGCTTCGTGGGGTCTGCGCCACACTTCCAAAATGAAATCGGGACTCGGCTGACAAGGCTACTGTTTTCCAGTCGTCTATGGTCACTCGCGCGCTCGTCAGCTGCCGTAGCCCATTACCACCAAATTTCAACGGGCTGTCCTAGCAGATGCTTTCGTCTTACATTGATTTATGCGGTTACTTCACGCAGTACTGCTCGTCTGTTAACACTGACAATTCTAGGGAAACACCGCTGCTCTGGGTCGTTAAGTGAAGGCCGTCGGCCACTGCTTTATCCATGGTGAGAGGTAATACCTGAAATTTGGTATTCTCGGTACTCTCTTGACACTGTAGATCTCAGAATATTGAAGCCCCATCTATTTCCGAAATGGAAGGTCCCCTTGCGTGCAGCTCCAGCCACCATTCCGCGTTCAAAGTCTGTTAATTCCCGTTGTGCGAGAAACCTTTTCTCATCACTCGAGTACAAATGACAGATCCACCAAGGCAATACCTTTTATACCTTGTCTACGCGATACTACCGCTATCCCATGCTTGTCACATCAGTGTACGTAGGTGAATCCAGTGGCAAAGCTGGTTGGGTATTCCGTAAGCTATGATACACCATCATAAGCTGCTTCTAGTCGAGTGCACGGTTTTGGCGACAGAGTGCGCTGGGCGGCAGCCGCGGTCAGCTGAGCGCGAGCGCGGGCGAGGTACAACGGGCGGCGGCGCGACCCAGGTTCTGGGCGGGGCGGGGCTGAGCCGGGCCAGGCGCGCTCCGGCCTTAAATCGACCCGACCCGGCCTGGCCCGGCCCCCTGCTCTCGCCCTGCCGGCACCGGCACTGGCCGGGCAGCGCAGCGCAGTGCCCCGACCCTCAGCTGTTGCCACGCACGCCACCCCGCACCACTCTCGATCAGCGTTCATTCACAGTCACGAAGGTCGCTTCCCAGACAATTGCAAATTATTGTTGTTGTGGTCTTCAGCCCTGAGACTGGTTTGATGCAGCTCTCCATGCTACTCTATCCTGTGCAAGCTTCTTCATCTCCCAGTACCTACTGCAGCTACATCTTTCTGAATCTGCTTGGTGTATTCATCTCTTGGTCTCCCTCTACGATTTTTACCCTCCACGCTGCCCTCCAGTACTAAATTGGTGATCCCTCGATGTCTCAGAACATGTTCTACCAACCGATCCCTTCTTCTAGCCAAGTTGTGTCATAAGCTCCTCTTCTCCCCAATTCTATTCAATACCTCCTCATCAGTTATGTGATCTACCGATCTAATCTTCAGCATTCTTCTGTAGCACCACATTTTGAAAGCTTCTATTCTCTTCTTGTCTAAACTATTTATCGTCCACGTTTCACTTCCATACATGGCTACACTCCATACAAGTACTTTCAGAAACGACTCCCTGACATTTAAATCTATACTCGATGTTAAATTTTTCTTCTTCAGAAACGCTTTCCTTCCCATTGCCAGTCTACATTTTATATCCTCTCTATTTCAACCATCATCAGTTATTTTGGCAAAACTCCTTTACTACTTGAAGTGTCTCATTTCCTAATCTAATTCCCTCAGCATCAACCGACTTAATTCCACTACATTCCATCATCCTCGTTTTGCTTTTCTTGATGTTCATCTTATACCCTCGTTTCGAGACACCGTTCATTCCGTTCAACTGCTCTTCCAAGTCCTTTGCTGTCTCTGACAGAATTACAATGTCATCGGCGAACCTCAAAATTTTTACTTCTTCTCCACGGATTTTAATACTTACTCCGAACTTTTCTTTTGTTTCCTTTATTGCTTGCTCAATATACAGATTGAATAACATCGGGGATAGGCTACAACCATGCGTCACTACCTTCCCAACCACTGCTTCCCTTTCATACCCCTCCATCGTATGACTGCCATCTGCTTTCTGTACAAATTGTAAATAGCCTTTCGCTCCCTGTATTTTACCCCTGCCACCTTCAGAATTTGAAAGAGTATTCCAATCAACATTGTCAAAAGCTTTCTCCAAGTCTACAATTGCAAATTACACCGACAATAATTAGCTAACCTGTTGTTTTTTTCTTTTTCGTTAGTCATAAGTCTTCTGACACGGTGGCGACGGACCACCACCTGTCTCTCTCCTTCGTTAACCTCTACACCTCAGGGTAGCACTTACACCTTATGCCGGCCGAAGTGGCCGCGCGGTTCTGGCGCTGCAGTCTGGAACCGCGAGACCGCTACGGTCGCAGGTTCGAATCCTGCCTCGGGCATGGATGTGTGTGATGTCCTTAGGTTAGTTAGGTTTAACTAGTTCTAAGTTCTAGGGGACTAATGACCTCAGCAGTTGAGTCCCATAGTGCTCAGAGCCATTTGAACTTACACCTTATGCCCTCTATCAAGTGTTGGATGTTTTCCAATCTGTTTTTACCCTCTCCAGCTCCCTCTAGTTCCATGGAGGTTCCCTGATGTCTCAACACACATCCTATCCTCCTGTCTCTTCTTGTCAATGTCTTCCGTATATTCCTTTCTTCGCCGATTCCGTGGAGGAACTCTTCATTCCGTATCATTCCACCTAACGTTCGACATTGTTCTGTATAAACACATCTCAAACTCTCTGCTTCTCCTCTGTTCCGGTTTTTTAGGTGTCCACGATTCACAACCATACAATCTTCCTCACATTAAGGCCTATGTTTCATACCATTCAATTTCTCTCTCTGCCAGGAATGCGTCTATGCCGTTTTTAGTCTGCTCTTTATGCCCTCCTTGCGTAGTCCATCGTAGATTATTTTGCTGCCAAGGTAGAATAATCCCTTAACTTTGTCTGCTTCGTGATCATCAGTTTCACTAAGTTTCTAGCTGTTCTCATTACTTTTAACTTTTTACGGTTTATTCTCAATCCATATCTTTAAAACTGACCGGGCGAGGTGGCGCAGTGGTTAGACACTGGACTCGCATTCGGGAGGACGACGGTTCAATCCCGCGTCCGGCCAGCCTGATTCAGGTTTTCCGTGATTTCCCTAAATCGCTCAAGGCAAATGCCGGGATGGTTCCTTTGAAAGGGCACGGCCGACTTCCTTCCCCATTCTTCCTAATCCGATGAGACCGATGACCTCGCTGTCTGGTCTCCTTCCCCAAGCAACCCAACACAACCAAATCCAGAGTGTCTCTTTAAAACTGGAATTACGCGCGTTTTTCTGGCAGAGAAATCGCTGATGTAACACAATTTCCTGTGGCTTCTTCCCTATTCATAAGTAGAATGTGTTTATTACCAATGACACATACTCCTCATTAGACTATTCATTCCATTCAACAGATCCAGTAATTCTTCATTTTCACTGAGGATAGCAATGTTATCAGCGTGGTCTATCGTCGAACTCAAAACCAGGCAACTATGGGGGGAGGAAAGCTAGGAATACTGCCAAGTCTTCCAACAGAAAATTATCAATTTTTCTGATGATTCGCCACGAGTGGCTAGCACGGTTCAACATTCGATCTCCGATGATCCCAAGACGAGCACCGGTAAGCAACATATGGAGAAGTGGCCGCGATAACCTCTTCAATTTTTGCCTTCCAACACATTTACTCTTTTACGATATTTTGTGTTAATAACCCCACAACGCGCGGTTTGAGGCGCTATGTCACGGATTGCGTGGCCCCTCCGGCCAGAGGTTCAAGGCCTCCCTCGGGCGTGTGTGTGTGTGTGTGTGTGTGTGTGTGTGTGTTTTGGTTCTCAGCGTACTTTAGATTAAGGTAGTTTACGTAGTGTATAAGTCTAGGGACCGATGACCTCAGCAGTTTAGTCCCTTAGGTATTCACACACATTTGGACACTTTTTTTGAAATTTTAATAGCTTCACAATTTGGAAGCTGTATAACTAACGAATTTACCACTAAACAACACTGGACTGATTCTCAACCTTAGTCTACTATTGTACAGAAGGGGCAAAGAGTGTGTAGCTATAAAGTATTTAATCGCCTACCTTGCAATAGACAATAAAAAGAGTTAGAAAAACACATCTAAATTATTTTAACTAATAACCCTTTTATTGCATATACTAATATCTCAACAGACACAGATACTAAATTAGAAAGCAGAGAGTTCAACCTAAACTCCCTGATAATATCTAACGTCTTTACGATGGCTCACAGTCTGGCATCCATGAAAGCAACGACTACACTTCGTGGTACCACACACAACATTTTTATATCATAAAATAGCAACGCGACATAACTTGAGTAACGTAAGATAAATGGTCTTAAGAGATATCAGACCACCTTTTGTTCAGCACTCAATGATAAACAGGAAAAAAGTGTCGATCGTAATCTAATTAACCTTTTAGACTCTTTGCAACTATTTCATAGTTTTGGAGGAAACTTAATTCTCAAGTGGATTAACACACTGACAGGCGATTTCCGAGAAACATCCGTGTTTACACCATTACTCGGAGCCTTTCCAATGTGAGAAATGTGGTAACTGGTAAAACTTAAAGGAAAACGCTTCAAGAGTATTTGACTTTATCAGGAGTCACCACAGACATCCAATAGAGGGGTATGTAAATACTGTTTGCAAGTGGCCGGCCCGCCAGTATTCCAACGTGTTTGCAAATTTCAGTAATTTTCGTCCTGCGTGGGGTGGCGTGGCAGTAGCGGAGAGATTCGCAAAACGCTATTTTGTACTAAGCCGGTGTCATGACGTCAGCAGCTATACGAGTCAGAGGTGGCGATAAGTTTATCTCTGACAGCGCAAGGCCGGCGGACGTGGAGACCGTCGTCCGCTGTGGCCGCATTAACTGTGCGCGTGACGTGACAACGTGGCTCTATCGTCCCAAGCACTGCCGCCTTCCCTAAAAATAGGGTACTGCATGCAGCGTATCACTAAAGCTGAAATTACGCTCGTTTTTCCGGCAGAGAATCTGCTGATCTAACAATTTCCAGTGGCTTCTTCGCCATTCGCACGTAGAGTATCTTTATTTTAACGGATACGTACTTCAGCTTTAATGTGTGTCCGAAACTGCCTACAAAAAAAATCACCAGAGTAGAACGACAGTGTTCCGTCAAGTTGGTACTAGAGGACGAAGTTTTCCCAAGCTAAGAATGTATGTAGTCACAATTCCAAAACGTAATAGCCAAACGTACCTTCGCTGCTACGTAGCTTTCCTCTGAAAGTGACTGCAGGATTCGCCTTCCAGACTCACTCACCGTCTATTTTATTCGATCTAAGGGATTTGAAGACATGATAATCAACCGATAGAACAATTTACTCTGTATTCGTAAGTGTACCCCCAGATCAGTCACCGAATTTAAATTGTGATACGGGACACGTCGGTATTCCCTTCGGTGCTGTTACCTCGCATTCGAGAATAAACGTAATATGGAAAAATAAGAATGATGGCTGGAAGCACAAAATCAAAGAAGACAGATTTATTCATTTTTTCTTCCAATGCGGTCATCCCCCCAGTCTTATAGATGGAAATATGTGGCTGAACACGGTTTACAATAGGGCAACCTCCGCGGGCTGTATGACCCGTTAGTGTGCAATGCTAACGGCATTTCAGTTTCGATGCCAAACATTTTGAAATGAGTGTTTTGCGACAAAAAAAAAGGACAATTTAACTAGCTAATGGCCTACCCTGTATTACTGTTTACAGTGACATGAGCCAGGAAAATATTCTTAGGATTATACTTGTTTCGTTGACTGCTGCCCACATTATTACGTAAGAGATCTTCATGTCTCAGAGGCTAGCTTATTCTTTCATTTCATGTATGTTCCATGTTTCTTCTCTAGTGGTGATGGGTCACCCAAGTACACCCTTAGCCAAGTCCTGTTGTGGACAACATTTGTCACAAACTTAGATTCATTTATAGTTTTCTAGCATATGTATATGAGTTAACCCATATTTATATTTCATACCCGATAGCCATACTAGTCAGGAAGTAAAAACTATATGGGTGCGAATGACACAGCCGTAGCTCCCTCGGTACTTAAACTAGTATTGTATGAAATCGATAAAGGCCTTGCGGTCACTGCTAGACGGCGTCGCTTTTGATTGTGACCTCCTTTGCCCGGAAATTCATGTAAAAATGTAAAATAAATACTTTTGTTTCCGCAGTTTTTAACTGGTGGAGCAACATATTGACAAATAGTTATTGCCACCAAGAAGTCTTATTGAGATGTTACTGGCATGTTTTCAGTAGCAACGAGAGGTACTACTCTTATGTCAGAAGTTTGCTGAGCAACTTCTGGGGTGCCCCAGGGAAGAGTGTTGCAACGCTTGCTGTTGATGTCATGTATTAATGACCTTTCAGGTAATAGTAACCTGAGATATTTTGCAGGTCTCCATAACAAAGTACTACGGTGTGTGAAAAAAGTTTTACGAATATCAAGTCAGTAATACATAAGTTTCTGAACCGGTGAAAAATTGTCGACTTGCTTTAAACGTTTAGAAATGTGAAACTGTGTACTTTACATACTGCATGAAAGTAGTAGTATTGACAGCATCAACGAATCAGCATTGAAATCTGTGAACTCATACAAACACCTGGTTGTGACAGACTTCCGGTCACTGGGAGGATATTGGGAACACAAGTGTCACCGTTTACTTCTGCTTCCGATCTCAGGATATTGCTCAAGTGTGTGGACGCCATAGGAAATATTTCTAACAGGGGTATCGACCGTACACTGGCAGCACGAACTGTCACAAATTTGACCCCCTAGCAGAGCGTCACGGAAACGCTGAAAAATCTAAACTGTCAAAGGCCTGAAGATAGTCGCCAACCATTCCAACTATTCCAACTATGCCTACGTACAAAATTTTGGGAATCCGCATTAAGCGAGCAAAGACGGATATAGAGGGTGGCCAAAATAAACGAGGGCCCACGTCTTACACAGACAATTCTCTCCTTTATTTTACATACAGAATAGTAAATTATTATTATTTCTTTCTTTTCTCAGACGTTATGTCTGGTCAAAAATGGAAAGTGACGCGGACCTTTATCAAGCGTGACTTCCTTTTAACTGTACGGTATATGGTCTATTGCATTTAGGAACCTTCGGGCAATTTAACATGTATCAATAATTACGGATTTCTGTAGTTGTATATATAAGTTTGGATGTAGCTGTATTGCGTTGATGTACTGGTGGATATTGTGTGGTATGACTCCTGTAGTTGATAGTATAATTGGTATAATGTCAACTTTATCCTGATGCCACATGTCCTTGACTTCCTCAGCCAGTTGGATGTATTTTTCAATTTTTTCTCCCGTTTTCTTTTGTATATTTGTTGTATTGGGTATGGATATTTCGATTAGTTGTGTTAATTTCTTCTTTTTATTGGTGAGTATGATGTCAGGTTTGTTATGTGGTGTTGTTTTATCTGTTATAATGGTTCTGTTCCAGTATAATTTGTATTCATCATTCTCCAGTACATTTTGTTGTGCATACTTGTATGTGGGAACGTGTTGTTTTATAAGTTTATGTTGTAAGGCAAGCTGTTGATGTATTATTTTTGCTACATTGTCATGTCTTCTGGGGTATTCTGTAATTGCTAGTATTGTACATCCGCTTGTGATGTGATCTACTGTTTCTGTTTGTTGTTTGCAAAGTCTGCATTTATCTGTTGTGGTATTGGGATCTTTAATAATATGCTTGCTGTAATACCTGGTGTTTATTGTTTGATCCTGTATTGCTATCATGAATCCTTCTGCCTTTTCTTAGCCACGTGTTGGATGCGTCTTGATCGATGTGTGGCTGTGTTAGATGATACGGGTGCTTGCCATGTAGTGTCTTCTTTTTCCAATTTACTTTCTTCGTATCTGTTGATGTTATGTGATCTAAAGGGTTGTAGAAGTGGTTATGAAATTGCAGTGGTGTAGCCGATGTATTTATATGAGTGATTGCTTTGTGTATTTTGCTAGTTTCTGCTCGTTCTAGAAAGAATTTTCTTAAATTGTCTACCTGTCCATAATGTAGGTTTTTTATGTCGATAAATCCCCTTCCTCTTTCCTTTCTGCTTAATGTGAATCTTTCAGTTGCTGAATGTATGTGATGTATTCTATATTTGTGGCATTGTGATCGTGTAAGTGTATTGAGTGCTTCTAGGTCTGTGTTACTCCATTTCACTACTCCAAATGAGTAGGTCAATATTGGTATAGCATAGGTATTTATAGCTTTTGTCTTGTTTCTTGCTGTCAATTCTGTTTTCAGTATTTTTGTTAGCCTTTGTCTATATTTTTCTTTTAGTTCTTCTTTAATATTTGTATTATCTATTCCTATTTTTTGTCTGTATCCTAGATATTTATAGGCATCCGTTTTTTCCATCGCTTCTACGCAGTCGCTGTGGTTATCCAATACGTAATCTTTTTGTTTAGTGTGTTTTCCCTTGACTATGCTATTTTTCTTACATTTGTCTGTTCCAAAAGCCATATTTATATCATTGCTGAATACTTCTGTTATCTTTATTAATTGGTTGAGTTGTTGATTTGTTGCTGCCAGTAGTTTTAGATCATCCATGTACAGCAAATGTGTGGGTATGTTCCAGTAATATTGTATCCATAATTTGTATTATTTAGCATCTTGGATAGTGAGTTGAGAGCAAGGCAGAACCAGAAAGGACTTACTGAGTCTCCTTGGTATATTCCACGCTGAATCCGTATTGGCTGTGATGTGATATTTGAATTGGTTTGGATATTAAGTGTGGTTTCCCAATTTTTCATTACTATGTTTAGGAACTGTGTCAATTTAGGATCTACTTTGTATATTTCCAATATTTGTAGTAACCATGAGTGGGGTACACAATCAAAAGCTTTTTGGTAATCAATGTATGCGTAGTGTAGCGACCTTTGTTTAGTTTTAGCTTGATATATCGCCTCTGCATATTATTATTATTATTATTATTATTATTTTATTATTATTATTATTATTAAAAACAACGTACTGAAAATTCAACAGGTCGGTAGTTCCCAGATGGTGCTGACAGTGTTCACCATCAACTTCGATACACAGCTCAGCACGTCTCAGCATGTTCCTCGAAACTTTTGACAGTTCATTTCCGCAATCGCGTTGCAAATGTTTGTTTCCAGCTCTTCAGTTTTATACTGGTTTTTACTGCAAACTTAACCCTTTAAATTACTCCACAATTAAAAATCTCAGGTAGGCGTATCAGGCGATCTGGACGGACATAAACCTGCGGAATCTGTACGGTACGTTATTCTCCGAAAGCTTCACGGACTTACGACACTGAAAAAACGCGAAGTATGCGCCGCTGGAAAAACGCATACTTCTCTTCTTCCTCCGTTAGCTGCGCTATGAATGACTGCAACAATTTCGTTACATACACTTGAGAATTCACGGTGGTGTTAAAGAAAATGGGGCCTGCAATCCGTTGGCCTGAAACTGCACACCAAACGCCTCCTTTCGAATGATGCAAAAGCACCCCAAAGCGTTCCCTGCGATTGATTGTCGATCAATAGCGTGTGTTTTGAGAGGTCACGTACCCGCTAAGGTGAAACCATGCTTTGTCTGAGTTGAAGTAAATATCTGGATAACCATCAGCGATAAGCGTGAATAGCCATTAGCAATGGTGTTGTCATCGTGCGTAATCCGTAGGTTTTAATACTTACATCACTTATACATACTTCGTATGCTTGCATACATAACAGCTTGAACATGTCCTTGCATGACGTACGATTGATGCGTAGTTGGCAGGATAGACGTCTCGTTGGTTCCATGGACTCCTTAAGATAGTCTCGTGAACACGTTCAATATTTTCCGGCGAACAAACGTTACACGGTTACGTTCGGCATTAGCGACTGAACTTGTTACTCTAAATTTAGTGATTAACTTCGTCACGAAACTTTTTGCAGGAGCAGCTGTCTCTGGATATTTTATCGCGCTTTCATTTAACGTTTTCAACGATTTACACCCAAAAACGTTTCAACAAAAAACATTCTGAAACTTCCTGGTACATTAAAACTGTGTGCCGGACCGAGACTCGAACTCGGGATCTTTGCCTTTCGCGGGCAAGTGCTCTACAAACTGAGCTACCCAAGCACGACTCACGCCCCGTCCTCACAGTTTTACTTCTGCCAGTACCTCGTCTACTACCTTCAAAACTTTACAGAATCTCTCCTGCGAACCTTACAGAACTAGCACTTCTGAAAGAAAGTATATTGCGAAGACATGGCTTAGCCACAGCCTGCGGGATGTTTCCAGAATGAGACTTTCACTCTGCAGCGGAGTGTGCACTGATATAAAACTTCCTGGCAGATTAAAACTGTGTGCCGGATCGAGACTCGAACACGGGACCTTTCCCTTTCATATCAGCGCACACTCCGCTGCGGAGTGAAAATCTCATTCTAAAAAGCATTCTACAGTACTGTATTCAGAAACTACAAACTGGCTGCTGACAACGCAGCTCTGATCACTAAATCACCACTCTACATCACGTGACGCCGCTCGACTGCCGCCCTAGAGTTAACAAATCACACTCACATATGAGTTACAATGTACCATGTGGCCTCTTTTCTTGGCCACCCCGTACTACACCCCCTCCCCCTCACTACATACCGCTGAAGTGGAGACCGCCGAGACACTATTACACTAATTGCAATGCGCACAGAGGCATCTGAGTATTCTTCCCGCTCTCCACGACTGTTTTTTAATGGGAAGGAGCCCCATAATGCGGTACAATACTAAGTACCCCCTGCCATGCGCTTCATAGTGGTTTTCAGGGTACGCATCTGTGAGCAGATCTTACGGGCCTGTTATTTGCTCGTGCCAGCACTGCTGTTGATGTAGCAGGGCAGTTATGCAGCGTGGCAACGCCTCCCGGCGCCGCCGCCTGCGGCCAGTTGCCAGTGAGTCAGCCTCAGATCCAGCCTCGGCTGCAGCTGCAGCCGCAGCCCGAGCTGTAGCCGTGCAGGCAGCACGCCGGCACCGAGCCGCCTGACCTCCCAGGGGTCACGGCCGGCCTCACCTGCACGGCCCGCGAGCTGCCCACCCCGCTTGCTGTATATGTTCACTTGCCCGCACAGATGATACCTGGTCCCATTCGTAAAAATACCAAGTTGAGAAAGAGCCGTGCAATAATATGGCACCGCAAAAACATCTTCAGCAATGCAAACGATCTCATTTCTTTAAGAGCACGAAAAACAGTCTTGGTTGCACAATACAGGTTGATTTAAGCTTCACACGTGGCGCGTTTCGGCTGTTCTAGGTATCATCAGACATTCTGGGGAAATTATAAATCGGTATAAGTATAAATTGCTATTGAGGGAAATAATAAACGAATAAATTAGAAATAACGAGAGAGGGAGAGAGACACGGATTGGACTATGGAGCACAGGGCCAAGTTCCAGGGGGTGGTGAGGGGTATAAATTTCAGTTCAAAAACTATTGCACCATAACTGAGTTTACCGATGAAAGTTCTTGTTAATCTTAACCAAAGCGGAGTAATTAATGAGTCCCATAGAAATGGTAGGTACTAGGCAGATAGCCAAGGCCAGGAATCTAATCCAGGGCTCCTGCTTACTAGGCAAGCGGATTAGCCATAAAGCCACCTTGGCACAGTGGTTCACGGTACCGCACGGATTACAAATTTTCACTCGCCGCTTCAGTCAATACACAGAAAATCATATCTATATGTGACCAGTAAGCCGGCCGCTGTGGCCGAGCGGTTCTAGGCGCTTCAGTCCGAAACCGCGCTGCTGCTACGGTCGCAGGTTCGAATCCTGCCTCGGGCATGGATGTGTGTGTGATGTTCTTAGGTTAGTTAGGTTTAGGTAGTTCCAAGTCTAGGGGACTGATGGCCTCAGATGTTAAGTCCCATAGTGCTTAGAGCCATTTGAGACCGGTAAAGTCTCTGACATAGTGTCATTTCATTTGTTAAGAACTTACACCTGAGTTTGAGATTGGATCTCTATTTACGTTCGATGCTGAGGTGATATTCCAGAACATGGAGAGCCTCCGCAGTTCTGCCCATAAGTAAGGGTGAATTCAAAGTAGATTGGGGCAGCAGTGAGCAGGGAGGCGTGCTAGGGCAATCCGTGCTGTTGTGTGAATTACTGTGCCGAGGGGGCTAACGCATTTGCATCGTAAATAGGTTTGATTCCTGGTCTTGGCACAAATTTTCACTCCTCACTTCAGTCTATATACACAAATTCATGCTACTCGTAACAGAGGCGTCAAGCGTAATTAAGAGTCCTAAATAACTGGGAAGTAACAGCCAGATAGCCACTGTCAATGCTTCATTACATCACCCAGAAGCAATGCGAAGAAAGCAGGAAAAATAAAGCTACTAAACTGTGGACGGAGTATCTGACTTGGGCAAATAAACACATTCAGTGAACACAAGAAACTCATGAGTGCAAAGTACACAAATATGATGACTAGGCTAATACACCTTTGAAATCTGACTGACACTGATAAAAATAAAGAAAGAACTAATTTTTTTAGTAAAAATATGGAGCAACGAAGACAGGAGCAACGCTAAACTGGAAAACTAGGTGTAACGATGATAACTTGCCCATGAAGAAACCGCCCCATTAACACAAATATGGTCTGTTTACAACACAGTATTGCGAGTGAAAATTTGTACCGAGGTCGGGTATCGAAGCCGGGTCTCCTGCATACGAGGCATATGCGTTAGCCACCTTGGTACAGCAGTTCACACAACTGCACAGATTACAAATTTTTACTCTTTGCTTCAGTCGATGTGGAAAAAAACCGTATCTGTATGAGACCAGTAAAGTCGCTGAGATTGTGTCATTTCATTTGAGTAGCAAGAATTTTATCGGTGATGTAATGAAGCATTGACTGTAGCTACCCTTCTGTTACCTCCCATTTCTATGGGATTTTAATTACGTTCGGCGTTTCAGTTACAATTATCAAGAATTTTTATCGGTATGCTCAGTTGAGGTGCAATATTTTTTTAGTTGAAATTTATATCCCTCATGGCCCCAGAAAAACAAATGTGGCCCTATGCTCCATAGTCCAATCGGTGTATGTCTTCCTCTTGTTACTTTTGATTTATTCATTTATTATTGCCTTTAATGGCAATTCATACACCGGTTTGTGATTTCCTCAGATTGTCTCATGATGCCTAAAACAGGCGAAACGAGTCGCATGTGAAAATTAACCTATCTTGTGCAACCAAGACTTTTTCCTGTTGTAAAAGATGTATTACAGTTGCTGCACCAGTGCCAATGCGGTAGTCATGGAGAGGAGTGTTTTTAATTGGTTTTTCAATTCCTTCTAGTCAATACAAGTAGTTGAATATCTGCTCCAACGATTTACAGAAGTTTGCTCACCTTCTGAACACCTCATTGCTTATGAGCACTATGGTTAAAGCCAAGAAACCAAGACTAAGCGTGTTTTTTTATTGTAAACGTGACAAATTCGAACGTTTCAGTCCGAGAAACACAGTACAACTGCCCACCGCAAGAGTGAAAACCACCTGGTGGCAGAGACGAATGGAGAATCATTCTAGCGGCGATTCTGACAAAAGGCAGATTTTTATGGCCTGGAGGCTGGGGAGGCCTATCTCGGAAACGGCGAAGCTGGTCAACTGTTCGCGTGCTACTGTTGTGAGCATTGTACCAGAAGGTAATGTGTAGCTACGACTGGGTATTAGAAAGGTGGAGTGACCAAATTTTTATTAAAACTAGACCTTCAGCAGTGATTACAAATTATTAAATCATTAATCAAGATTTTAAACATGGCTGCAGCAGCAACTGTTAAAATTCTTCACAATAAAGGATGGCAGCCAAAAACAGTTGCAGGATAGAATTTTTTTATTAAAATTCTTGACCAAGGTTTCGGTACATATAAATATACCTTCATCAGAAGTAAAACTTCTAAAATTACATCATGCACTGGAGAATAATAAAACAATTATGCCACAGGCGTCGTCAGTAATTAAAATATCATCTCCATTTGTACAACATGTGTAATGGGCACAGGATCAAAGCGAACAGTTTAACAATGTTACTTCGCCTATGAACTGTTGAGACACGAGTGTGAAGGCACTAAGTGTCTCAACAGTTCATAGGCGAAGTAACATTGTTAAACTGTTCGCTTTGATCCTGTGCCCATTACACATGTTGTACAAATGGAGATGATATTTTAATTACTGACGACGCCTTTTGGCATAATTGTTTTATTATTCTCCAGTGCATGATGTAATTTTAGAAGTTTTACTTCTGATGAAGGTATATTTATATGTACCGAAACCTTGGTCAAGAATTTTAATAAAAAAAATTCTATCCTGCAACTGTTTTTGGCTGCCATCCTTTATTGTGATAAATCATTAATCACAATCTTGATTTCTGAGAACACCATCTGTGGATTATGTGTCTCAGTGGATATCTAGCAAACAACTTTCAGTTACGTAACTCGCAGAAACACGCAACTAAATAGAACTTCATGCAATTTTGTCATATGATGACATGATGGAGACCGTGGCTGTTGTTTGAAGACAAATGTTGATGGTGTTAGCAACGAGGATGCAGTGGAAATGCATTTAAATCTGTTGGACGAATGTTATGAAAACAAAGACTCGAAACCGATGTTTCACGTAAGTCACATGCAACGAAAATCTGTAACGCAACCATCTGTGTGTGGCGTGTTTATAATTATGTATTATTTATATTTTAGGACAATTAATCTGTAAAAACACACCACATGTCATGAAGAAAGCGTGTAAACCGTCTGAGGATGAATCACAACGATTCGAAACCGGTAACGGTATCCTTTGAATAAAGGAACTGAAATTTGTGGTTGGTTGCTGTCCTAATTAGAACTTCTTTTTAAAATTTTAATTTACATGAAACTACTGAACCAAAATACCTCTAAAGCGTAATTACCATTTATGCAACTATAATTTACTTGAAACTGGTTGACCAGAGAAACCATAAAACCATAGTAATTATTTACACAACTCAGAGTAACAAGTACAATTTTGTGCAAACCAGGAAATAGTAATTAATTTTTTTACAATTTATGTTCACAACAGGCAATGAAAGGATCTTACGTACTATCACAACGAGGTAGCGTTAACAACCCTACATTAAATTACCACACTTGATAAGGACTGGTAAGTTTCTTTTGACCCTCAGCTTATTTGATAACCCAGACGCCCCAATAGCTTCAAATCAGCTACGTAGACAATCGCCACGCAGCGTACAGCGGCTAAATGGCGCCGACCTGGTACTACTGACAATATTCACTGGAGATCCACGAACGTTACATTGTATCAGACATTTCATCAGGTAATGTGAAAACCATAATTAGCTCCTGGAAACCAGCATCAGTAAGGGCAAATACCCACAGGATTTTACCAAACTGGGAGAAAACTACAGTGAAAGCTCTAAAGGACAATTCTCCCCCAGATAATTTTTTTAAATAATAACACAGTGATCTTTAGTCAATCACACATGTCTAGAGCTTCACAAAAGTCCCATACACCCATGGACACATAATTTGCTGGAGCATCGAGTGCTAACAGCATGATTAAAACAACCGACGACCCCTTTTTTCGTAAATGGAAGGACACCCCTTCATCGTGCATGTTAACCAGTTTCTACATACATCTGTGTTTGAAAGTGTCACAGTAACGCAAACTTTTAAAATCACTCTGCTTATATGACACAGCAATACCTCATTCCACATCCGTATTACCCGGCGTGGCATATGACATACATATAATCAGAAAGGTTATGGCAAAGTGAGAAACGGCTTGATCTAATATACGAATTACAACTGCTCCTAGGGTAGTAAATTGTGCGACATAATCACAACCGTTAGCAGCAAAATGTTAACAGAATACCCATCATGACCAGTAGTATCCACAACAGAAATATAGGCATGCGTTCTACAGCAGAAATATAGACGTAGAACTCACGATTAGGCGTACCACCTCAATCCTTTGCTGTCTGTAGGTCACCCAGCATAGTATCGGGTGATCAAAAAGTCAGTATAAATTTGAAAACTTAATAAACCACGGAAAAATGTAGATAGAGGGGTAAAAATTGACACACATGCTTGGAATGACATGGGGTTTTATTAGAACCGAAAAAAACAAAGTTCACAAAATGTCCGACAGATAGCGCTGGACAGCAAAACTGCTACCGTGACGGGTGAGAGGTCCGCCGATAAGTTACAGAATTGCATCATCCCCAGCCTGGCTGATAAACACCTGGCTGCAACGTACGATGTTTATGCAGGATGGTGCTCCACCCCATATTGCTAGACGCGTGAAAGATCTCTTGCGTGCGTCGTTTTGTGATGATCGTGTGCTCAGCCGCCACTTTCGTCATGCTTGGCCTCCCAGGTCCCCAGACCTCAGTCCGTGCGATTATTGGCTTTGGGGTTACCTGAAGTCGCAAGTGTATCGTGATCGACCGACATCTCTAGGGATGGTGAAAGAAACATCCGACGCCAATGCCTCACCATAACTCCCGACGTGCTTTACAGTGCTGTTCACAACATTATTCGACTACAGCTATTGTTGAGGAATGATGGTGGACATATTGAGCATTTCCTGTAAAGAACATCATCTTTGCTTTGTCTTACTTTGTTATGCTAATTATTACTATTCTGATCAGATGAAGCGCTATCTGCCGGACATTTTTTGAACGTTTGTATTTTTTTGGTTCTAATAAAACCCCATGTCATTCCAAGCATGTATGTCAATTTGTACCTCTCTATCTACATTACTCCGTGATTTATTCAGTTTTCAAATTTATACTGACTTATTGATCACCCGGTACATTGGGACAAAAACCAACCGCCTAAGGCCATATGCACACCCCACTGTGAAATCTGGACAAACACTGATCTCTCCCAAGGTCCACTGAGTGTCTTTAGTCTGACAAAATCGCACGCAATCCATACAGGGGTGTCCACGAGGAACCAGCCGCCTCCTAGTGCCAGCTCACATTGAATGCCTCTCCGTGCCTCTAGCTCCGATTTCCGGCCCAGGGTGGCGCCAAAGACGCTGGCCATCACAGATGTACCTCTCCACGGCACAGCATACAAGTAAGGAGGTCGAAGGACGATAAAACCAGGAGCAGGAGACACGGTGTTGGACGTCCTCGCTTTATCATAGAACATGGAGGCCGTGGGATTGCGCCGATCTGTGGCATATCTGACGAAGTACAATGCTGGTGGAGGTGTAAACGTATCGGACAAACTCCGTTGAGCTCAGGTTGCTGAACACTGCGCTCTGCATCTGACGACCACTACGTGTTTCCATGTTGACGAAGTGACATCGTTGATTATGACTGCAGCGGAACATGGATCAATGGAGACGTGTCGCGTCGTCGGATGAATCATGTTTCTTGTTACACCAGGTCGGTTGTTGTCAGCACAGGATACGGCGTCATCCAGGCAAACGGCTGTTCGAAACATGCAGCGCGCCACGAACGCAGGTCGGCGGGGACAATAAATGGTGTGGGGCGACATCCACCTCGTCTTCCGTGGGAGCTATGGTGATATTTGCAGGTGCCGTGGTAGCTGAAGACTGGCTTCATTTCTCCACCGTTGAGGTCTTACCCCGACGGCGATTCCACCTTCCTGCACGGTACATCTACATGGATACTCTGCAAATCACATTTCAGTGCCTGGCAGAGGGTTCATCGAACCACCTTCACAATTCTCTATTATTCCAATCTTGTATAGTGCGCGGTAAGAACGAACACCTGTATCTTTCCGTACGAGCTCTGATTTCCCTTATTTTATCGTGGTGATCGTTTCTCCCTATGTAGCTCGGTGTCAAAAAAATATTTTCGCATTCGGAGGACAAAGTCGGTGATTTGAATTTCGTGAGAAGATTCCGTCGCAACGAAAAACGCCTTTCTTTTAATGATGTCCTGCCCAAATCCTGTGTCAGTTCAGTGACACTCTCCTATATTTCACGATAATACAAAACGTGCTGCCCTTCTTTGAATTTTTTCGATGTACTCTGTCAGTCCTATCTGTTAAGAATCCCACACCGCACAGCAGTGTTCTAAAAGAGGACGGACAAGCGTGGTGTAGGCAATTTCCTTAGTAGATCTGTTACATTTTCTAAGTGTACTGCCAATAAAACGCAGTCTTTGGTTAGCCTTTCCCACAACATTTTGTGTGTGTTCCTTCCAATTGTAATACCTAGGTATTTACTTGAATTTACGGCTTTCAGATTAGATTGATTTATCGTATAACCGAAGTTTAGCGAGTTCCTTTTAGCACTCATGTGGATGACCTCACACTTTTCGTTACTTATGGTCAACTGTCAATTTTCGTACCATTCAGATATCTTTTCTAAATCGTTTTGCAGTTTGTTTTGATCATCTGGTGACTTTATTAGTCGATAAACGACAGCGTCATCTGCAAACAACCTAAGACGGCTGCTCAGATTGTCTCCCAAATCGTTTATATAGATAAGGAACAGCGAAGAGCCTGTAACACTACTTTAGGGAACGCCAGAAATCACTTCTGTCTTACTCGATGACTTTCCGTCACTTACTACGAATGTGACCTCTGACAGGAAACTGGGTAACTGTCACAAGGCCAGAAACGTGCTACGGTGCTTTGAGGAGAATGACAGTCAACTCACATTGATGTCTTGGCCACCAAATCAGCCGATCTGAACCGAAAGCGCGCATTTGGCACGGTATCAAGCGCCAGTTCCGCGCCCAAAAACCACTGCCCCGTAATTTACGGGAACTTGGAGACATGTGCGACATACCTCCGGAAACCTAGCATCAACTTGTTGGATCCATGTCACACAGAATCGCTGCTATTTTACGTTACAGAGATGAACCAACAGGCTGTTAACCGAATGGTCGTAATGTTTTGCCTCACCAGCCTAAAAATAGCTGTTGCAAAAGCTGCAGACTTATTTGCAGCTCGTGGACAAAAAACTGGAAGTCTCGCGGATTCGGGAAAGCCACACTACGCTTTGTTCTTTTTGAGTACTAGTACGCTTGGTGCAGGAGAAGATGGTACTCCGTATCTCATGCGGCAGAGTGGCGCTCTAATAACATGAACGAGATGTAACTAGCGGTGTCTACAGCACAATTTTAATCCAATGGAACCTGCGTTCTTAGAGACTATTTTCAACCTGATCTTA
Source organism: Schistocerca serialis cubense (assembly GCF_023864345.2). NCBI lineage: Eukaryota > Metazoa > Arthropoda > Insecta > Orthoptera > Acrididae > Schistocerca > Schistocerca serialis. The sequence goes on from NC_064638.1 coordinate 709,444,719, forward strand.
AAATAGCATATTTCTAAACCTGAATCTGAAAATCCTAGCACATAAAGGATAGAATAATAGCTCTTTTCCTCTGAAGAAACAACTTAGTGAAGCCACCACTTAAATAGTAGTTGGTTGTTTTATCACGCCAGTGCTCCCACCCATTTGTCAAAAACGAATATAGACTTACTCGGAAATTTTTTAATTCGTAAAACGAAGGTAATTTTTTTCACGGTACCTAAAGACTACTTGTGACTGAGTCGGACTAGCATAATAGATGCTGCTGTTCTGGTACGCGATTCGGATGATGCGCTGAAAATAGCAAAATAGCAAAGGAAAATAAATAAGACTATCATTAAACGTTCCTTACATGCTTTGTGAAAGCCACCGAAGTCGACCATAACAAAAAAATGGCTCTGAGCACTATGGGACTCAACATCTGAGTTCATCAGTCCCCTAGAACTTAGAACTACTTAAACCTAACCAACTTAAAGACATCACCCACATCCATGCCCGAGGCAGGATTCGAACTTGCGACCGTAGCGGTCGCGCGGTTCCAGACTGAAGCGCCTAGAACCGCTCGGCCACATCGGCCGGCCGACCATAACAGATTTGAGGTCCAATACAAAAGATGTAGAAAATGCAAGAGTCATTCGGCTACATAGAATCAGGTGAGAAAGCCACTCCACGAAAGTCAATGTGAATGGTTAACTAAAATGTCCATAAAAAAGAGTAAAAAAAACTCGGTTAGAACAGGCTTCGGATGGCTCAACGGTAACGACCGACCTCCGTGTCATCTTCAACCGATAGGCGTCACTGGATGCGAATGGTGAGGGGCATGTGGTCAGCACACCGCTTTCCCGGACGTCAGTTTTCGTGACAGGAGCCGCTACTTCTCAATCAAGTAGCTCCTCAATTGGCCTCACAAGGGCTGAGTGCACCCTGTTTGCCAACAGCGCTCGGCAGACCCGGACGGTGACGCATCCAGGCCGACAGCGCTTCCGAGGGGAACCAGTGTTACCACTGCGGCGAGGCAGTTGGCACAAGAAGGATAAAAGCAACACTTACATGTGCAAACATCCGCAAGAATCTTGTGGAATGCTTAGTCGCTGAAGCGCAAAAGCATGGACTGCGGAACTGGAGGAAACTTACAGGCTAGGAAAGGTAGCGAAATCTTAAACTCTGGTGGACACAGGTTTCCGGCGCTGTTGCACCAATGAACCGCATTACTTACAGATCTTACGCGCCGGTGGCAATAACGGGAAATGAATGTTGGGCTTATGGAGCAAAAACAGAAACAAGAAACGGAGCGTATAATCCAGTGTAAACAATGGCGGGATAACAAAAGAGCAGGCAGTTGAGTCAGCTTTTCTCCAACTCCTCTCTTTAAAGGCAATCGAACATTTCCCTGTCTAAGCGTTTATTAAAGCAGTCTTTTTAGAAAAGCCAACTTTTGGCTCCCTGCAACTCTCAGTTACTTGATCAGCAAGCCACCTCTCGTATCCAGCAGCTCTTCAAGAGTCCAAGTTTTGCGACTTTATTAACCATTTATCACCAACTATTTGATAAACCCGGCATTGTCTGGGGTATTCATTTTGCCAATTTTCCATTAGGAACGAAAACAAAAAATGAACTTCTGTAGTGAAAGTATAGAGAAAAAATTATTCGTGGAAACACCTTTGAAATTATGAAACAGTATTACGAAGAAATATGCATACTGTACAAATGTATACGTGCAGTTTCCAAATAAAGAAACACGATACCGACAGTTCCTGTACGCTGGACGCAACTCCTTCGTGTGTCGACAACTCTATTTTGTAAACGTCTCTATGGCAACGACTCTCATAGCTCTACAGAATGTTACAGTTTGCGCTACGCAGTTGAAAGCTGTCAAAAGCGCTGCCGCTCGACTGTATGTGAGTCTTAGTATTAAGAAATAAACTTATTTTGAACTTCGGCATGATGCGGCAATTTTTCACGCATCTCAGTACTTATGACGTCATATCTCCTACGTTCGGTATATAGTTCTTACCCACCTCCCCCCACTGACAACAAAGAATCTAAGAATGTATGTGCCAAGTTTCATTGAAATTGCTGTAGTTACTTGGGAGATGATGTGGAACCCCCTCCCCAAACACACACAGACAGAGACAGACATTTTTATACGCGTCATGTATTAAAAGTCAGCATCGATGTAAACTCTGAGATTATCTGAATTTTCGTCGCAAATTACTTATCTAGGCAACAGTACACTTGTGCTCTGCTTTATTCGCTTGCAGTTCGCCGTTCAGTCTTTTAAAACTAGCAGCCAAGAAAATGTTTTACGGCACGAAATTTTAAGGTCAGTGTTCCCTTACGCTGCAAGAAATTTAAGTTTTCTCATTATCATCCAAATTCTAGGGGAGTTTGGCGTGCAGTGATCGGTTCAGATACAGACAGTCTTGAAAATCAAAATAGTCCGTAGCAAATTATTTATGAAAGCAAAGGAAAACCTAAATTCCTGCGCTGATATTCAAAACACTGTCTTACTGGGCAAATGGGGATCGCCTGAATCCTGCACCATATCTTAAAGTTTCTGTAGGATGTGCATGTGAATGTATCCCGTAAGGCTGTTGAAGACACACTGATGTTCTAAATGACGATTTACAATACTAGAGGTTGTCTCCGGATAGCCACTGTTGTTGGGTCCAAGAAAATTGATGGTGCAACATTCTGCAGAATCTCCTTATGAGGAAATATGGAACGCTATTCACTGTTTCTTGATGCTACGAATGCATAGTTACATAATTTGTCCTGGAACAATGCGGGTAGTTATTGCCGAGTTTTCTACCTAATTAATTTCTCACCTAACTGTCGCTCTAGTTCCCAGCATTCGATGTAATTGATTGACGTTATGTTTTCCAGTGTCGAGTGAAAACGACGATTTCATTTTGAGCCACAATATTTAAATAACTGAATGACTGTCCTAGTCTTCGTAAGCTGCTCAGTGGCAGGGCTACAAGCGGTCTCACCTATCAAGAAACTTTACCCTCTCGACGACTTCGGCTTCGATGGATGACACGGCTGCCGAGCCCTTAATTTATCTCCTTGTCGCGAGTGTACTGCAGCTGTCGCCACATCTCACGTCTCTCACCAAACGCCTCGCTCTCGCCATTCTTCCTCATCCTCTTACACTGCTCTTCTCCCCATCGCTTCTTTGATACCCCTCAGTCGCCCTCTTCTTGGTTCTTTCCTCCTTCCAGTAAGTTGCCATGAAAGTGCTCTCCTTGGCCACCACCTATCGTCTTCCATTCTTTTGACATTCTAGCTATCTTTCTTCTTTTCTATCCGCAGAACTAGAATGCGTCTGTGTCCATTCTCTTGTTTCACCATTTCTGTCGCGGTCATGTCGAGATATTCTACAAGCTCTTCTGATGTGGTCAATTCCTAACATTCTCAATTAATTAGTATTGCCAATGTCTAATAAGTATATGTATGAAAATGGAGTTGTCAAATATGCCAGACGCCCGAAATTATGCTTGCTATTCCAAAGATTTGCGACTGAAATGAGTTTAATATGAATTTTGGAGATCAGTGACATATGTAAACTAATATCCACAGTATAGGTAACATTTTATCTGGACAGGCGTAAGTTACTGTAAACAGCTGTGGGGTATCCGAAAAGGCTTCCTTTCAGACAAAACCTAAATCACGTTGATACAAAAATATCAAATTTGCAACCATTACCAAGCAACCCTTTCATTTGACAGTCATCATAACACACAGGTAAATTCTGCTCCCAAGTTAATGGTAAAGAGCATAAAGGGACATTCGAGTGCCATACGAAGTTACAAAAATGGTTCCAATGGCTCTGAGCACTATGAGACTTAACATCTGTGGTCATTAGTCCCCTAGAACTTGGAACTACTTAAACCTAACCAACCTAAGGACATCACACACATCCATGCCTGAGGCAGGATTCGAACCTGCGACCGTAGCAGTCGCGCGGTTCCGGACTGAGCGCCTAGAACCGCTCGGCCACCGCGGCCGCCATACGAAGTGACCCCTCACTCTGTAAAACTGCTTTCCACTACGCTTGAGAAAAATAGCCATGCACATTGCGTCTCCCCTCTTGCTACCGATTACTTCAGGACAGAAGAACGATCGTGGAAACAGTGTGGTCCTACATTTAAACGGATTTTTCCATCACTGACCACTGCACGCTAGCTGCAACGTAAGTCCTCTGCAATAGCTAACAAGGATACAAGTCTATTGTGTGTATTAAACTGGGGACCTAAAAGAAACGGCGAAGAGGCTTCGTCCCGCCGTAGCCCTCAGTGGTTCACAGGCCCACAACAGGTACAGCAGTCCACCCACCTCACCGCCGCCCAACACTGGCCTCAACCCCCCCCCCCCCCCCCCCCCACAACCACCCACCCCCTTCCCCGAGAACGTCTAATACCAGACGAGTGCAACCCCAAACGTTTGTGTGATAGAATAATTACGGTGTACGCGTACGTGGAGACAGTGTTTGCGCAGCTATCGCCGACATAGTGAAAATGAGGCGGAATAAGGGGAACCTGCTCGCATTCGCCGAGGTAGATGGTAAATCGCCTTAAAGCCATCCACTGGCTGACCAGCACACCGGACACTAATCCGTCGGCTGGATTCGTGCCGGGGACCGGCACGCCTTACCACTCGGGAAGGAGCGCATTAGACCGCGCGGCTAACCGGTCGGGCACGTAAGTCTTAGTTCGCTCCATTTCACAGTACCTTTACTTGGCGAATGCAACTTCAGCGACACCTCTGGCGGAATGCACGACCTTGTGTGTGACCCGAACGATATTGCGTTTGAGCCCATCTCTCTAAGCAAGCCTGCAGTTATGCGCACGTAAATGATTTACTTGTGATACAAAGCCCGTTGGTGGAGTACCCGGAGACTTTGGCTGAGTGGTGTACTTTGCTGAGACTGGACGCACGACCAGGAAGCATACGCTGACAGATTACAGGAAAAGGGTCAGGGCCAGCAGGATGCGCAGCAACCACACGGGAAGTCACGGCTGCGGATGCTCGGCGCGGACGCGTAGCGACGCAACGGCCGCGGCACGCACCACGTGCCACTTCCTACACGCTGCCTCCTTCCGGCCGCCCTCTTCGCACCTCTGCGCTGAGCAGCTCTCCAGCACACTCAATTATGCTGCCCTGCATCTCAGCAGGCGGGGGACAACCAACCCTGCACTACAAGGCGCATTTAACAGGACTAAGGATATCTTGTACACCGTGCGTCTCGTGCAAGCTGTTACAGCAAGTGGAAAACAGTCGTCGGACACGCAATGCGGGCGGCCTGAAGGAGTACTATGTGTCTGTCGCGCTAGTACACGTCTGTCATGAAATTATTGGAAAAGAAGAATCAGGCTGACTAAGGAAATCGGCACTGTGCTCTTTGAACGCCAAGCAGGGCATTTGCCTTATTCTATTTAGGGACGCCACAGAAAAACCTGAATTTAGATGGACGAAAAAGTATTTGAATCGGCGTCCTCCCAAACCCTAGTAATGTATCTTAACCACTGCGCCGCCTTAAAATGTGGTACATGGTAGAGAGGCTCACCAAATCGAACACAGGACAGTGTTTCTACCATGCTGTGTTGTTTTGTAGATTTGAGTCAACCTACAAATCTATCAGTGTAGGTTTCAGTCTCCGGTTAGCGGTGTCACTATCTGTAAAGCAGCTGTTGATAGGCAAGTGAGCTAGGGGCATTGATAATTTTTGGCCTGAATGTGATTTCTTGCAGTCTTTCTTCAAGTACTGTTACAGTACATATCAATACAGCCCTTCAGTAGTCGAGGTCGCCAACCAAAGCTGCTGCGCGAATGCCCTATCGTACTGGTTCGAGAAGTTGTGGTGAAAATATTTTCATAGTCATTACTGGGTCACCAAGGGGAAGAGAGGTGGGGGCGTGCAATCTCTACGCCAAAGCCTCTCTGCAGCGACTCAGAGTGAGAGTATGTTTGACCTAATGGTGGCCGTATGTCAGATGGGGACATTACGTTGAACGAGGTATTGGTGCCATTCGAGTAGGTTGAGGCACCAACAACATATACGCAACTGCGCTCCACAGATGATGTTCATGTACAGCACACTTTGGGAAGCAGCAGTATCTTGATGTGAGAAGGTAACATTTACGAATTACGCGACTGAACCTCCTCATTGGTGTCTCCCAGCCAGTAATACCTCACGACTATTTAATATCTCATCACGGCGAATCTCATCAGGAGAAATACACAAGCCTTTCCGTAAATCATTTCGTACTTTGTGCGTAAAGGTAGGCAATTATGAGCAGCTGGATTAGTAATAGACGGCTTGTTGCAAACAGCTCTCTCCTGGCACCATGGTAAGTATGTTAGGTCTGTGTCACGTGACTGCATGTCGCTCGGGCATTTATACTAGCCGTCGGCGTGCCAGTCAAGCACATAAACAAAGCATACGGTACCAGTGGCCACCCGGCGCATAAGACATTCAAATCTTGTTCAAGCACTGAACTGTCACCATGTCAAGGGTGTACCGTGATTATCTCCAGTTCGGTAAACCATCACCGCCAGTCAGCTGCCGTGGGGAACAATGTGCTAACGGTAGTCATGGTAAACATTTGTTCATGTTGACCGGAGAGAGTACGAAAGCCGAAAACCACGTGTAACGATGCAACCGCCTAACCAACAGGGCATGAGACATCCTTACATGGGATGAAATGGTGCCAACATTTCTTCTTTCGTTGTGTATCGCCGGATAACAATACCGTACAATTAGTTTGTTAACCTTCAGCGGCAAGTAGGTTACCTGCACCTTAAACAAGGCGCTACATCTTCCACTCCACACAACTTGCTGCAGAACACTCCATGGCCATGCGAGTACATCGGTAGTCCCTGAGGCCACGTGACAATGCTATTGCTGTAATTATTCATTCTGAGAATTTCCACATTATCTGTGAGCAATGGCAAGTGGTTTACAATGATCTACAGATGGTGGAAACACGTGTATTGTTCTGACAACTATTGTTACTGATTGAAGCCTCACTAGCACAGCAGCAAAAGCCTTTCGTCATCCCACTGAGATGATGTAGTTGTTTTACTCTTTTGTTTTATTTATTCCTTAACAGAAAATAAATTCGGAACTCAGCTCCGATGTCTATTTTTATCTAATCCCTCAGACTAACTTTTTGTGAATCTCAAATTTCCTTTCTGTGGCCTTTATACCAATTCCCCTTGCTTCCGTATTGTTCATAACTCTAAACCGTATGTTAAGACAGGCGTAGTCATCACTAAGATTTTTTTTTCTTCTTTCTGCACTTTATTGCCTTGTGTTCTTTGTACTGTACCATACATCTCATGTCTAATTTATTCTGTACGTCATTTTCACATAGCGGACTGCGAAGTTGAAATGGAAAACATAAAAAAATTGTTTTTGCTACACTGATGGCAGAAACCATCTTTAGCACCAAGGAGGAGTTGTGCGACATAAACTCAAGTTTGTACCTGTGATTCTACATATGTAAGATGTCTATTCAAATTTCGCGCCAGTCGTATGGCGCTAGTAGCGCCACTATCAGGATGGAGATCAGGTTTGCTTTACATATACGGTGAACAGTTGTGAGCGTTGGTTAACTTTGAGATTGGACGTAGTGAGTTGATGTTAGTCAAGAACCTTAAGGTGACAAAGGCGCCATTATCAACACCTCACTGAGTTTGAACGAGGTCCTATAGCAGGGCTACGAGAAGCTGGATGTTACTTTTGCGATACTGCAGAATGACCGCAGGAAGGTAGCCACTGTACATGGCTTCTGGCAGCGGTGGTCACGAGAATGTACGGTCGCAAGAAGATCAAGCTCCGGATTGACAGGAAGGCCATCGTGTTCGGCGTATGGCTCTGGCGCATCGTTGCATCTGCAATGGCAACCTGAGCAGCATTTGGCACCACCACAACGAACTGTTACAAATCGGTTACTTCAAAGACAGCTCAGAGCCAACGTCCTATAGCGTGTGCTCCACTGACCCCAAATCACCGCCCTTTGCGACTTCGGTTGTGTCAAGCGAGAGCTCATTGGAGAGTACAGAGGTCTTTCGTATTTTCCAATGAAAGCTGGTTCAGCGTCGGTGCCAGTGACGGCAGTGTTTTCGTTAGGAGGCGGCCAGTTGAAGGTCTGCAACCACCCTGTTCGTGTGCTAGACACGCTGGGCCTACACCTGGAGTTATCGTATGGGGGTGCGATTTAGTATGACAGCAGGAGCACTCATGATTATTCCACGCACCCTGACTGCACATCTGTACGTCAGTCTGGCGATTCGACCTATTGGACTGCCGTTCATGAACAGCACTCCAGGGCTGTTTTCCAACAGGATAGCGCTCGCCGGCATACCACTGTTGTGACCCGACAGAGTGTCGACAGAGTGTCGACAGAGTGTCGACAGAGTGTCGACAGAGTGTCGACAGAGTGTCGACAGAGTGTCGACAGAGTGTCGACAGAGTGTCGACAGAGTGTCGACAGAGTGTCGACAGAGTGTCGACAGAGTGTCGACAGAGTGTCGACAGAGTGTCGACAGAGTGTCGACAGAGTGTCGACAGAGTGTCGACAGAGTGTCGACAGAGTGTCGACAGAGTGTCGACAGAGTGTCGACAGAGTGTCAACAGGTTGCCTTGGCCTCCACAATCACCAGATCTGTCTGCAATCGAGCACATATGGGTCATCGTCGGATGTCAACTACAGCGTCATTCACAAACGGCGTTAAACGTCCCTGTATTGACCGACCAAGTGCAACAGGCATTGAAATCCATCCCACAAACTAATATCCGAAACGTGTACAACGCAATGTACGCACGTTTGCATGCTTGCATTCAACATTCTGGCGTTGATACCGGTTACTAATGTACCGGCATATCACATTTGCAATGGCTTATCTCGTGCTTACGTTAACCTATGATCTTGTAATGTTAATCATTTTAATATGTTACCTAGATGACGGGTATTCCAGAAATTTCATTACTCTACACTATTTCCTGGTGTTGCGATTTTTTCTGTCAGTGTACTATTGGAACGTAAACGTTCCGTTCGTTGAAAGCCATTGTCCTTGTTTTTTGTGAAAAATATTAAGCGTTTACTCCGTGCAAAAAAAATGGTTCAAATGGCTCTGAGCACTATGGGACTTAACAACTGAGGTCATCAGTCCCCTAGAACTTAGAACTACTTAAACCTAACTAACCTAAGGACATCACACACATCCATGCCCGAGGCAGGATTCGAACCTGCGCCATAGCAGTCGCGCGGTTCCAGAATGTAGCGCCTAGAACCGCTCGGCCATCCCGGCCGGCAACTCCGTGCATATGTAGTTAAGCCAATGTACTGCCTCTGCAGATCGTCTTCATACTTTTGTAAAATATTTTTATTTTCAGCGCACGTTACGACGTTCGTCTAGTTAGCGTCGCTGTCTTGCTTTCGCGTGGTTTAACAACGTGGTGAATACATATATTAAAGTGTGGGCGGAAGTTACACCCTTGTCTCAAACTTCTATTAAACGGTTCCAATCTTCTCTCTGCTCATGTTGATGACGACTTAGTGACTTTTGTTAAGTAATTTGGGTACGCTCGTTTACCTGAAATAATTCACAAAATATGTGGAATGACATTCGAAAGCTTCCTCACTATCTTCAGCGTGACCTAAGAAGGATCGGTCGGTTATCATCTTCGCTTCCGTGAACCACATCTCTTCAACTGAAGACGTGCTCATATCTCTCATAATATATACGTTTTTTGATGCCCATGTGTAACGGGCTTTTCTGCTTCGAATGATCGTTACTCTCATATCCATGAAAACTGACCACTCACCCAGGAACACCGTGTATGAAGCCATCATGTTTCCATATTAAACTCCCACTTTTATAGAAATCAGTAATCTTACGAGCAACTGTGGATTGATAGATTAACGTTACAGACGTTACGAACAGTTACGCGTTGTGACGCACGTCATAGAGGACGCGCATCTCGTCCCGTGGCGACCTTATTTAGCCTCGGGCAAATCACGTTCTGCCCCCGGGGACGCACGGAAGCGCCAGCTTTCCTTTCCCTCTCGTCGGCAGCGGCGCGCTCCGGCAGCGGGCGAGGTGCCGCCTCGGAAACCGAGTTAGCGCGTGCGCGGGTGGCCTGGCTCGCGAGATTCGGTCACAGATTGGAATCGACTCGCAGCTCGCAGTGGGCGGCCCCTGGAGATTGAATCAACAGCCGGCGGCGCTGCGAGGCGACCTCCCGGCGACCTCCGGCCGGGTCGCGGCCCACTTGTTTATCTCCCAGGACGAGCCCGGCCGATGATCCCCAGCCCTTTGTCCTCGCCGACCCGTTAATCTGTCTGAAAGCGCGCCGACATTTGCAGGTGCTCGCTTGCAAAGTTTACGCCCACCGACTCTGCGAAAGCGCTGCGCAAATGCGCTCATCTCACAAAAACGTTAATTCTGGCCCCCTGCTTCAATTATCAAACCAATAAGAAGCGCACACCTCTCTCAACATTTGTTTTACTCGAGGGAGAGAGCGAGATATGTTCTGTACTCTGTATATCAAACTATGATTCGATTTGTGAAAGGGAGTACTACGAAATGTTGATGTTATGATATAGCTCGTAGAAAACAATGACAATGTCGAGATCGTGGGCTGCCGTGGCCAAAGTAACACCGAAAAAAAAAAAAAAAAAAAAAATTGTCCTGGAGAGGCACAATATACAGGTTGGTCAATTGATAGTGATCGGGCCAAATATATCACGAAATAAGCATCAAACGAAAAACTACAAATAGCGAAACTCGTCTAGCTTGAAGGGGGAAACCAGATGACACTATGGCGCTGCCATAGGTCAAACGGATATCAACTGCGTTTTTTTTAAATATGAACCCCCATTTTTATTACATATTCGTGTAGCGCGTAAACAAATATGAATGTTTTAGTTGGACCATGCTTTTCGCTTTGTGACAGATGGCGCTGTAATAGTCACAAACGTGTGAGTACGTGGTATCACGTAACATTCCGCTAGTGCGGACGGTATTTGCTTCGTGATACGTTACCCGTGTTGAAATGAACCGTTTACCAATTGCGGAAAAGGTCGATATCGTGTTGATGTATGACTATTGTGATCAAACTGCCCAACGGGCGTGCCGGCCGGAGTGGCCGTGCGGTTCTGGGCGCTACAGTCTGGAACCGAGCCACCGCTACGGTAGCAGGTTCGAATCCTGCCTCGGGCATGGATGTGTGTGATGTCCTTAGGTTAGTTAGGTTTAATTAGTTCTAAGTTCTAGGCGACTGATAACCTCAGAAGTTAAGTCGCATAGTGCTCAGTGCCATTTGAACCACCCCAACGGGCGTGTGCTATGTATGCCGCTCGGTATCCTGGACGACATCATCCAAGTGTCCGGACCGTTCGCCGGATAGTTACGTTATTTAAGGAAACAGGAAGTGTTCAGCCACATATGAAACGTCAGCCACGACCTGCAACAAATGATGATGCCCAAGTAGGTGTTTTAGCTGCTGTCACGGCTAATCCGCACAGCAGCAGCAGACAAATTGCGCGAGAATCGGAAATCTCAAAAACTTCGGTGTTGAGAATGCTACATCACAATCGATTGCACCCGTACCGTATTTCTATGCACCAGGAATTGCATGGCGACGACTTTGAACGTCTTGTACACTTCTGCCACTGGGCACAAGATAAATTACGGGACGAAGACAGATTTTTTGCACGCGTTCTATTTAGCGACGAAGCGTCATTCACCAACAGCGGTAACGTAAACCGGCGTAATATGCACTATTGGGGAACGGAAAATCCACGATTGCTGCGACAACTGGAACATAAGCGACCTTCGGCCAATAAGGTCTTTGTCAGCAATACACACACACACACACACACACACACACACACACACACACACACACACACCTTGCACACACACACACACGTCTGCAATCTCATACTATTAAAACCACACTCGAGAGAGACTGCAGGTGCGTGTGTTCAAATGGCTCTGAGCACTATGGGACTCAACATCTTAGGTCATAAGTCCCCTAGAACTTAGAACTCCTTAAATCTAACTAACTTAAGGACATCACACACACCCATGCCCGAGGCAGGATTCGAACCTGCGACCGTAGCAGTCCCGCGGTTCCGGACTGCAGCGCCAGAACCGCACGGCCACCGTGGCCGGCAGGTGTGTGTGTGTGTGTGTGTGTGTGTGTGTGTGTGTGTGTGTGTGTGTGTGTGTGTGCGCGCGCGCGTGTTGCGTGAGAGTGTGCGTGTGTGTCTATTGTTGACGAAGGCCTTAATGACCGAAAGCTATAATTGTGTGAATCTTTTTGTTGTGCCTATCGCGACTCAGGATCTCCACTATATGGTGAGTAGCAACTTTCTCTCTAATACTGTTACATTCCATCTGGCTTTTCCATTGTTTCATTTAGTGTTCCGGATCATATTTAAATTGCGAATATAAATTTATAGGGCATTTTAATAGAACCATTCTGGACGCTTATTCTTTCAAAATTCAGTTTGTAATCTTACGCAGAATTTCTACTGTCTTAGTTGTGTGTGATGGAAATGCTAACTGTAATGTCATACACTAGAAATCTTCGCTGCACTGTACGATACAGAATTTCACAACAACTTATTTAGTATACAGTTTCAGGTTTTACAATTAATTAGGATAATTGTAATACAGTTATATAATGTCAGATGGATTTGGCAATTATCGTTTACGTAAAAACTTCATTTGCGATACTCATATTCACATTGCAACACAGATACACACTGAATTTAAGAACAGGAAACCATCAGTTTACACACAAAATAATAAAAACAGTTACTGAGTTTTCTGGGGAAGCTGGATCTTAAAATATAACTTTTTCTGTTCAGTGACAGTCACACACAACACGATAAACAAAAGGGAATACCCTAGATATGTCCAATAATGTGAAAATCTTTCTGCGGGTAACGAGGAGAAAATTCAGTAACTAAGGAAACCTCGTGGGTTGAGAAAATATTTGACAGTAGAAATCAGGATAGAGGAAAAGCGACGAAACTCGCCCAAAAAAAGTGTCGCCTTCTCACTGCTTTCGTTATCGACACAGAGTCGACAGACAACTGCCGCAGTTATTTCTGGAAAGCAGGCATAAGCACATTCCAAACTTATCACTGATCTCTAGGGAACACTGGGACGGCAGAGTTAGCTGAATTTTCTACGAAACGTAATCTTTTGTGGCCAACAGCGGTCGCCGACAAAGTGACCAAGCCGCGTGCGTGCGTGCGTGTGTGTGTGTGTGTGTGTGTGTGTGTGTGTGTGTGTGTGTGTTGCAACGTGCTGTGTCGGTCAGTCAGGCGTTGCCAGGAACCGAGAGCAAGGGGCGCAGTTTCTGCGGCGACTTCCGTCACGGGACTGAATTCTTTGGGAGACAGCCACGGCAGCAAAACTGTGTGACTGAACTGTACTCTGCTCTTCCTGTAGAACAAAGAAATTCGACAGAAAACCGCATTCCTTTGTGGTATTAGCATGCTTGAATGTGGTTCTCCGAAAGGAAGAACTGTGTTCTAAACACGTCGACCTCGACGTACATTCCTATGGGACTCGTTCTCGCCACTTTGCAGCAATAATATTCCGGCATGCGATGTGTAGGAAGTGTTGCTTGATTCTTGTGGAAGACGTTTACGGAACGCACGCACTCTCGTAAGATGCGATGTGATCAGACTTCTTGACGTCAGCACATTGAAGGTTGATTTTAGAATCGGAAATCACATTTTAGTTCAGCCTACCAAAGTTTATGATCTGTATTATCTACAACGTGTGTTACAATAATTTTATCTGTAAAAAGCAAAAAATACTTCTCCCTAGAGATTTGGATGAGTAACGTTCGGATTTCTGCTAATGCACGCTGCAAAGAAAAGCAAAAGCGACTGAAGTTTAAGCTGTCTCCAACTAGGAGGCCACTCGTTTTCGTCTTAATCTATTTTAGAAAACTATGCGAAACTTACATTTTAATGGATCTTCCCAAGTAGAAATCCAGTGTCTTACCCACAGCGCCATGATTATCAGTTTGAGAAATAGTTGAAAGTTAGAACAAACGCAGGAGGAAGTTTATTCTAATGGTCGTCTGTCCTTACAACTTTTCACATATATACCTCACCCAGTTTCAAACGCTTTACGCCGCCTTTCTAATTTTGACCATTTTCTTTGCTCCTTAAAATCATTTCCTTAATTCCACGCCCTTGCTTTCACTTTCTTGCGCCACAAAATATCAAACGATTCTACCGGTTGTGCTTTGGATTTGGAAGTTTGTCCTTTAGAATTCGAGGAGTGTGTCTTAACCACCGTGTAGCCTTTCTCTGAAGTGAAACAAACTTTGAGTATATCACTCTGCGATTCGATTTTGTGATGTGAAGAGACAGAAAGATGGTTAGAACGAAAAAAGAACAAGAATTGCAGGGAACACAATTCGCAATGCTCATACCATGAGAATCGCCGGCCGCAGTGGCCGAGCCGTTCTAGGTGCTACAGTCTGGAACCGCGCGACCACTACGGTCGCAGGTTCGAATCCTGCCTCGGGCACCGATGTGTGTGATGTCCTTAGGTTAGTTAGGATTAATTATTTCTACGTTCTAGGGGACTGATGATCTCAGAAGTTAAGTCCCATGGTGCTCAGAGCCATTTGAACAATGAGAATCGAAGCGTTCTTTAGTAACTAAAATCTAGTAATTTACGCGTCGGTATTGGTTTACTTTCAAATAACCGGCTTATCAAAATACAGGAAGAAAGGAAACGTTACATCTGAGCACTAACGCCTGAAAAAACTGGTGGCAAGAAGGATATGGAGACACCACGAACAATGTAATGAAAGGAGTGGGTGTATTTATTTTCCTGACAAACATTGGACTTACGATAAGAGATCCAGAACAATTTTATCTGCTGCTGACTTCAACAATATTGATTAAAGCTTTACTATTAACAAAGACGCAGTGCCAAGACAATTCTGATAAAAAAGAAACTTTATTCCCACCTGTGGGAGCGGCGCATAAACCAGTTTTCGAGCTTTTAGTGGCACACGGAATGTGAGATATAGTGCGGCTCCTAGGGTTCGGCCCACAGTTCGCATGTGTTATTCCGAAATCTGACATTTCTCGTGCATCTGTGTTACAAATGTTCAGAATATGTAGGAAAGGGAAGAGACGGTTAGAAGCCGGAAATTCCCTGGGATCACCTGTTACAAGTCTGTCGTAGCTTGAAACCCACTTGCGTCGCGATACGCTTACAGAGCACATTAAAGCAGAACACGCCACACAGCTGTCGCAGTTGACTGTTTAAATACTGACTCAGATTACACGTGCCGAGAAGCAAAGAGAGCTGCATGCCACTTGTGTACTTAAGAGTCCCCCTTTCAAAGGGAATGTCCTTACTCTCGATTTTGCGCTCGTCAGCTGTTGAGTTTATCTTGTCGCTTGCCGATATGAAGTGGGTTACCAGCAGCCGACAGGGTGATGCGATTATAAGAACGGAGGCCATGTTTGTTGCTGCGATCGGATTAAGCGTAATCTCCATTCAAAGCTATCTTATCGCAGATAAAAGCTTGCGGCCGACCTGACTCGCCACCTTGGATAAAATAACGAAGCGCAAGCTAACCTCTACAAGCTAATGACTCACAAAAAAAACCTCTTTCGCAAGCACGGCTCTTAATATTATTCCCTGCTATTTCGATGCTTGGTTAATCTAATAGTTGATGGTTCTGTAGCTATGCAATGCACTGGACTTTCTTACCAGCTGCGCCACGAGTCTGAGGACTGGATACTTACCTGCAACAAAAACACTGCAGTTAGTTCACACGTATTGGCAAACAGCAGAAATAAAGTAATAATGCTACGTGGTTATTTTAAAGTAAGGTAGATCTTTACACACTTACTTGCACATTGCACAAGTCATGAACCAAACTTGTTTCAATGGAAAACTCACTGTGGCGATACCACACACGAATCACAGAATGTTCCAGCGCTTGCAAGCTTTCTGTTAATATTTATGAATGAAATACTGAATATTCTTTTTCAGTAAAGTGTCCATAAGATACGGTACTCAACTGTTGAGCAGTACTAACTGTTAGTTGGCAATGTATTGCGCTTCTGGACAGTGCCGTGACACAAAATTTTGATCTTAGTAAAACGCAGAAGTTGAAATAATGAAAATGACTAATTAAATCCCAGAGAAACTAGTTACCTATTTAACTGAAAGTCAATAGTGAAGTACGTTATTTTGTGTTGGTGGACAGGCAGTCTCGAAAGCAAATTGAAATCAGAAAAAGCAGCAGTTAAAGAAAAATAATCTTCTCACTACTAAATTTTTCTTCGCTTGCCACAAATAATCCGTGGCTCTATGCGGCGAAAGGTGCAATGTAGACACAACAAAATATTTAAAACTTTACCAAGAATGAGGGAGGAAGGTTTTACTTTATGAAAGGCGTTTTTCAAAATTAAACTATTACCTGAAAGAGACTGCACAACGTAAGATATTTGTGACATAATGACTGCGAAGATATCAAATTAACACTAGTCATTAATATTATTGGTTATCTAAAGGACAAAGATTTCCTTCGGTTAATAGTTCCGACAAACAAACATTAACTTTCCTGTGCGTGTATTGGTTACCTTGAGATATTCCTCCAGATGTTTTCTCCATCCATACAGTCAACTTTACAAACAAATTTTGGTCTCCATAAAAAAATATTCCAGATAATGCCTCCCAGCTTCACAAACATCAGATTTCCGCTAAAACTGAACTGTTCGCTACTAAGCCTCTAATAAAACTGCCCTAAGCTGCACGACTGGCAGGTAGCGCACAACAGATTACGCTAAACACAGAGTCAAGGATCTTTCTTACTACTCGTGCAGCACGCTCACGCAAAATTTGCTCCAATGCAGCAAAGGTGATATATTTACAGTGGCAGGAAACCAAGTGACAATCATACACGCTTATCTCTCCTTACTTATGCTTCGCCTGAAAGCTAGACGGACGACTGTCTTATAATTAGATCTTGTTTAAAACTTTTAACTCGAAAAGATGTATGTGCCTTATGTGTCATCTTTAGATTAGTTTCCATTTATGAAATTTACGTCAAAATTTAGATGACGTGGACAATTATCTCAGAGTAACGCAAGTCAAATATGCAATTGATTAGAGGACAAATAAATAGAAGGTATGCATAATCAATACCGAGATGTGTTAAAATATTTGATGAAGTCATTACTTGGCGAATGGAGATAAGGAATTAGTAGGAAGAAGGAGGGAGAGTTCTACAGCTTGTTTCTTAGACAGTAACAGATAATTACAGTAATTTAGCAGCTGTCATAAAGCAACGAAGACGCCAGGCGTTAGTGCACTGACATGGGATTTTTTTATAATATGCCTGTTGCAGGAAAATTTAGTGATTGTATATTAACGCTGTTTTTTTTCGATTTTTAAATGCGCCCTTAGTCGCAACAAACTGATGCTCAGTGGTAGTGGACGAGCAGCGTTCTTGACACATTCTTCCGTTTAAGCCGAAGGCAGAACACCACCCGAGATCCCGCTCAATTTTACTCAAAATTATATTCAGAAATGTACTGAGCAATTAAAGGAACGAATACAGACATAAGTGGACTCAAATGGGCAACCACCAGTAACTAAACATCCTAATAAATACACTAATTTTCAGCATGTCTCATTTTTGTCAAGTACCTTTATCAGCGGAGCTCAAGAACATGGCTGTAGTAATCTTCTCGGACATTGTCTCCTAAGCGACATTTCGATGAAACTTCTCGCAGCGCTGGAACACAGTTACAGCTTGAAAAACGGGTGTTTCGTTTGTGACAAGGTAGTAGCGTAGGCAATTTTCGCTTGGTACAATGACGGAATATTTAAAATTAAATAAGTACATTCTTACCTATTTTTCCTCATTTGCACTTACGGGAGGGATATGAATCGAGGGTAAGAATCTAGAGCTAGTCAGTCCTGCTCGCTACTGCCGTGACTGCAGTCTCGTTACCGACGGCTCGGGCGCGTTCAGCGAGTACAGGTGACGTCGCATAGCGTGAGCGGGTTGGTGTGGAGGACGGTCGAATCGGCACAAGACTACGACTTCCCGATATAGTCGGGACTCCCGCATTCCTTACATTCATGTCGCGTAGCAGCTGTCTCCAGTTGTTGCGCTAGCCTTCAGCTGTTCACAGCACTCATTTTAGCGTGAGCGGAAGTGAAGCAACGTCTAACAAACGGATATTCTACAATGTTGGCAATCACAAATGAAACTAATTTCAACAAACTAACTGATGGAAAGTACGTTCTACTGAGTAGTCCGGGAGTTAGGAAAACTAATTGCAGATGGGAAAAATTTAAGGTGAGCATTTCTATGATTACTAAATTACCTTACTAATTACAGACATGAAATACTTCATTAGTTGATTCACTTCTTTACCATTTTTTAGCTTTATGTCTAAGTTTGACAGCCCAATAAACGAAAATTGTTTTCATTAAATAAACGAATACATTAATCTTGCTTATTATGACACTTTCAAGTAGTTGTGGAAACAGGAACTCATCTTCCGGTTGGCAATATCCAATGCCAAAATGATTGTGGAGCACTACCTATTTTTCCGGGAAGCACAAGCAGCATAGTAACACATTAGGGCACAAAAGGCTGAGACTTATCAGATATATTAGTTTCGCGTGATAAAGTGAAGATTAGAGAGAAATGTGTTTTCAATGCAAGTGATCTCCGAGCTTTAAACATGGTAAGTGGCGAGGTTCTTTTTTTGATTTAGCTAAAGAATTCTTAAATGTAGGAGCGAAATATGGACTAGTCACAGCCCAAAAAGTCCTGCCTTCCCCAACGACTGCAGCTAGATATTACAGAAATGTAATAAAACACTGTCCCAGAATTGGAAAAAATTACGTAACATTAAGAAACCACTAGAAGCACATACACGTCTCCCATGTGTGGTATGCTGGATCCATACGGCACTGTTTCAACGAAATATTTTTAAGGGACAAAATTTCTGCCGCATAAGAATCCATCCTAGTCCTTCGTAAATTGGTAGTGTTTATGAATAGGTGTGGCTTAGCCGTTAGAGTAAACATTGCACCAGGACGTTGAAAGTAGGTGGAGCAGTGTGTATGTGATGCTAGAGTCATTTCGTAGGCAAGAAGACCAAATAGAGATCATTCTGCGTGAATGCAACAAATACGATGCGGTAAAGACTCATCACAGTACGACTATGGACACGTTTTGGAATTTCTGCATTTTGCACGGAGGATACAGACGATTTGGAAGGCGAAGAGGAACCAACGCCATCATTTGCACTTTCATGGATTCTCAAATAGATCACTGCCGAATTGGCATCGCCGATGTGAATATAAGAAAGCTAAAGGAAAGGACAGCACTGTTTTTGAAAAAGTTGTAACTGAGCTTCATGATCACCACGTGGCGACGTTCCTGCACCCGTCTCTCATGGAATTGCTAGTATTGCCTGAAGAAGGAGAAAAAATTTATCGAGATGATCGGCAAATGTTAAACGACGTAGTCGTGACAAAAGTGAAAAATATTTAATGCTTTCTCCCACAAGAAAATTTCAAAACTTGCGATGCTTTCTCCCACAAGAAAATTTCAAAACTTGCGATCAACTACCTCAAAATCAAGAGATGAACTAGAGAAATATATAATCACGGAGAGTGCGCACGATGAGCTGACCAACTTTCTTTCATGGTGGAAAAGAAAATGCTGGCACACTGCCTGAACTCTGTCAATTCAGCAAAGAAGTTTACTGTATATCTGCAGGTAGTGCTTCAAGTGAAATGAATTATATCAAGAAAGGGATGGTGGCATCCTAGGAAAGGTGGTGTTTCGATTCTCATAGGTTAAATGTTATTTAGACTGTTCACAAAACAATGAATCCAAGTGAAGCTAAATTTAAGGAGAAGCAGCGAAAGCAGCTGCAAGAACTGTTCAGAAGATATTCCATTTTGTAGTGCATATCAAATAAAATAGTATTTAAACTAATATTTGTTATAAACGTCTCAAAGTTTGTACGTTTTTACTATAGAATGTGTAATTTTCTATTTCAATCAAAATGATTTAATATTGTTCACTAAAATCTTTTACTTTGATAAAACAAATTACTTCTTCCAACCCCATTAAGCGATGGGCTGCTTTCACTGAGGTTCCAATAAAATAGATGCAATACTTCAATGCACATTCCACTTTTACTACACCAGTTGGGTTGCACTGCTCTCTAGGTATTATGTGTGGATTCTTGGTTCAAATGGCTCTGAGCACTATGGGACTTGACATCTATGGTCATCAGTCCCCTAGAACTTAGAACTACTTAAACCTAACTAACCTAAGGACAGCACACAACACCCAGTCATCACGAGGCAGAGAAAATCCCTGACCCCGCCGGGAATCGAACCCAGGAACCCGGGCGTGGGAAGCGAGAACGCTACCGCACGACCACGAGCTGCGGACTATGGATTCTTCACAGGCATTCTGTGGAGATGTAGGTCGTTATGAGGTCTACAATTTGGTACGACATCAAATGGTATACCTCTTACGTGATAGGCAAGGTACTGCAAGACAGTGTGTTGGCGCACACACGCACACAAAATCAGTGGAGCCTGCGGGTAGGCAGGAAGGTAGTAAGATAGTTTTTCTGGATAGGCCATAGGGCTACTGTGTAACTGCGACACGAACTCAGCCGTCTCTTAACACAAGCAACTGTCTGCAGTTGTAATTTTGTCCTATAACAGCTTTGCCCGTTACTGATTTCAAACCAGCATGCTTTTGGAAAAATCCTGAAGCTTGTTATCGGTTAGAGAAACTGATATACAAAAAAGTGAAGTTGCCAAAAGGCGCAACGGTAAAGAACTGAAACGTTTGTAAACACAGATACAGAAATTTGAACTATGAAACACCAATAGACCTGGATACTGGAGCAGGCTAGTGTTGTATTTGAAGAATCAACGATAGTAGTTACACCAACTGAAGAATGAATTCAAGTATGAAAGAAGTTAAACGAACGAAGTCACGAATACGGAATCACAACTATGGTGTTAAGTATCTGTAAGCCCATGTTTATAAGGGTGATTGCGGGACCCCGGCTGTGCACTATAGAATGTCGAATCAAAACCCTTTCAGTGGTCTAAAGTTCCAGTTATTGTATTTACGCAACCAGTTTCGTCGCTACATTATGCCATCTTCAGGCCCCTAACCGAGTGTAATATTCAAGATTCTCTACCTTCGCCATTGTATGACTTCACTTACATAGATAAGACACGATGAAAACCTCTGAAGAAATGTACGAAAGTAGTTTTTAGCGTCAACTCGACAAACTTCTCAACGATAATAGTTGCTCCGATTCAAGAATGAATTTAATATTATTTTGGTGATGTTGATAATAAAATGTAAAATACTACTTTTTACGCTTCTATCACTGCTATTCTGCGCTTACTTAGTTCAGTTTTATAAAACTTCTGCTGCTGGCTTCTATTTCCGTTATAAATACCCCTCGTATTAGATTTTCTTAATTAACTCCTATGTACAGACATCGGCCAGTTACAATATAATGATATGAGCCTTATACGAAACTGAGTTATCCACATACAAATGAGTGCCAATATTACTCATTTTTATGGACAACTCAGGATTGATCAAAAACTTGATTATGGAAAAATTGTTTCCACAAAACAGCACCTAAAGATTCCTAAGACAGTTTCCCTGTATGTCTTATGGATTCCCATTTCTCGGCACTTCCCAACTGAATTGAGCACACTAAGTATAGATAACTGTTTCTAGACGGCGTCTCAAAATAAAACATGGACCAGAATTAAAGTTAGACCAACAACACAGCTGTGAAAACCGCATCCAATCTCGTGGAGTTGTTTCTGCGTGATGAATACAGAGACACAGATAAACAACAGTTCTAAAAATAGTTTTGACTTCTATTGCTGTTATAAATACACCCCATATTAAGTTTTCTGAAATATCCTCTATGTACAGACATTGGTTCGTTACAATATACAGGTCAAGCATGAGAACAGGAAGGTTTACGGAACTGAGGGGAAAAAAAGAAACAAGATGGAAACAGTGAACTGTCCAAGGTTAAAATGTACAACCTTGAGAGAATTTGAATAGCAGCGGCGTGTGGTTATGTGGTCGCGGCGTTGGACTGCTAAGTGGGAGTTCGGCGTTCAAATTTCCCTCGTGACCCATTATAAAATTATAAACTTATAAACTGTCCGCTCGGTCATTGACGTGTCTGTTCGCTGGATTCAGATTTGTGCCTGTGTCGTGATGTAACGACCATTTGCAACAGTGAGGTGTAAGGAAGGTAAATACGTACCTCCTATTTGTTTTGCGCAAGTACCGCATGTTATGACTCTTGCGTTCTGTTTTGGAAGTTTTGAGTCTAATTCCTTAGTTGTAGCATAGTTCACACCCGTTTATTTGTTGTTTTCGTTTCTGTTTAAGGTTTATGCGGCACTTAACTGCTCACACTATTGTTCGCACTTACTTGCGACGATAATATAGTCTTACCACGTGAGTCATGTTCCGTAACCAATGTGTTGTATGACGGCTACAGAAGTAGAACAGACACGTCAATGGCCGGGCGTAAAGTACATAATTTTGTGAAAAGCATGATGGTGCATGAGGGAAGTTTGAACACGGAGCTCCTAGTCTGCAGCCCAACACCGCGACCCCACAATTACGACGTCGTGGCTATTCAAAGTCGCTCAACGTTGCACGTTTTGAGCCTGGGCCGCTCACAGTTTCCATTTCGCTTTTTGACAGTTCAGTAAACAGTCTTTCAGTTTTCAAGCTTGATCCGAGTTCAGTTTTTAAAGGGCTCTCCACTGGGCCATCTTACCATTCAATCTGACGACGGTGGGATGGGGATTCTTCCTTGTGAGTAGCTTCGAAACCAATATGGCGCTCTCGGTACGGGGGACTCTAGGAAGCGGTTGACGGCCTCTGGTAGGAATCCAGGCTTGTACGAACATTCGACGATGAGGACATCGGAAACAAAAACTTGATTCAGTGGGGCAAGGATGGGAATGGGTACGGTTGTCCCCATTCCGCCATCTGTCTGAAGCCATCTATGCAACCACGAAAAATCTAGATGGCCGGATGAGCATTTGAACCCTGCTCCTCCCGGATACGAGTCCCGTGTGGAACACTTTTCGCCAGGAACGTACCTAAATACAAATGCAACATTTGTGCAGAAAAATGTTGACATCATTTGGCAATCACGAGATTAGTAACGCCGTTGTATATCCTGAGTTCTCGCTTTGATGGCCATGACGAGCAGCTTAAAAGCTCCAGTTATTACGGTGGCTACATGTTACCCGGGTATGCAGAGACTGAGGTCCAAGTATTGAGTACCCTGTTGAAAAGGACTCAATACAGTAAGTCATAGTACAGCAACGTCAAACGTATTACTTTCCTCTCTCTACCGGCAGCAAAGCTAAAGCGTGGCCTCAGTCAATTTGCAAACAATAGCTCATTTTCACATCAGGTTGCAGCGAACACGGAGCAGCATGACTGGCGATTTGGACAGATTTACAATTAGACTACGTCCTCGCCTACAGGTAAAAGCTAAGCAGCTCATTAAGCATTTCTGCCAGTTCAAAGGGGAAACCCAATACTCTCAAAAGGGCATACGAGGAGCGTTCAATAAGTAACGCAGCGCTTTTTCTCTGTGAATTTAGGTTAAAAATGCGCAATTTGCTGTGGTACATCATGGAATATTTCCGCTTCAGCCCTTGTAGTTTGATGAAGTTCCGACAGTGGGGGCCGCTGTAAGTAGGCTTTCAAAATGGCGTCGATATGGGAGATGCGTTCCAAGCAGACAACTTCCGTTGAGTTTCGTTTGGTGGAAATCCAGAGTTTCACAGACTTTAATAGGCGGTCGCGGAAAGTCTACGGAGACCTTGCAGTGAACGTAAGCACGGTGAGTCGTTGGGCGAGGCACTGTGACTCCTGCCGTGTTGGAACTGCGGATACTCTCATTCGACGTGATCGACGTACGGCAAACACCTCACTGCTCAACTGTTGTTACTGCTGACACATTCGTCCACCAGGTGGGGTACTCAAAACTGTGTCCCCGCTGGGTTCCATCTGTGTGGAATTTCGTGCCCATTACGAAACCGATAGCGACAACTTTATGTCGAACATTGTCACAGGCGATTAATTCACTTCCAACCGGAAACAAAAGGCAATCCATGTAATGGCACCACACCACCTCTCCTCCGAAGAAAACGTTTAAAGCCTCCCCTAAGCCGGTGAAATCATGGGGACGGTCTTTTGGGGGTGTTAATCTGTTTGATGTCCTCCCTTATGGTGCAACGATCAACGCTGAAGTGTATTGTGCTACCCTGACGAAACGGAGGAAGTGATTCCACAGTGTATGCGCACCAGAGAGGAACTCGCAAAACATCATTGGACTGTTCTTCCTTATCCACACTACAGCTCGCATCTCGCACCTTCCGACTTCCATCTGTTTAGCACAATGAAGGATGCGCTCCACAGGAAGCAGTATGTGGATGATGGGGAGGTTATTGGTGCTGGAAGACGATGGCTCCGATTTCGACCAATAGAGTGGTACCATACTGGCGCACATGTATTCCAGTAAGGTGGCGTAAGGCCACCATATTGAACGGAGATTATGGCGGAAAAAATTTTGTAGCCTAAAGAGTGGGAAATACTATGGTGCATTGGAATCCTGAATAAAGCCAATTTGCTTTCAGAAAATAACGACTCTCGGAAATAGTAACATTGTTTAAGCTGTCAACACAAATGCATGAAATTTTAAGTAGGGAAAACGAAGAGGTAGTGGCATTTGGCAGGTATGGGTCGTCCCTTCCAAATAAATGCACAGTTTAATCCATTGTAAGAAATACCTTTAACGAGGCTTTTCTCTTATCTGTATAGCGGATATGATGGCACCCGTATGATCAACTTTCTTCCTGTTCATGATCACAGTGCCAGATTATGTTTCATCCAGCTTTTCTAATGTTATTACACT